>NC_046323.1:45348179-47748179 GCF_009819535.1 Lacerta agilis
TTTAAAAGGGTTACTTAGACCCAGCTCCATTGGGGAGTGGGAAGTAGAATAGCTTCTCTTGGTGTTATTACAGTTATATTCACAAGCAGATGAAAGATAGACAGAAATATGAAATTATATAGGCTCCTCTGTATGCACACACACACACACACACACACACACACATGCATTCTCTTGCTTGCTTTTGTATTTATTTAGCTTCAGGATCGCTGGAGGGAAGAAAAATTAGGAAATTTACTACTTTCTTCAAGTTTTGGGTTAAAACAGTGCATCAGATGGGTCCTGATACTGGCAAGTACGTATGAGAAAGCAGAGGAGGAGATCCTTCACTCATTTCTGCACTGGAATTTAGAAGGAGTGGACTGTGATCCACAAAAACTTATAATAAATTTGTAAAGTCTTTAGCATATCTAGTCTTTAGTCTTTAAAGATTCTGGGCTGCTTTACCTTTCCAGTGTACAAGAAACAGCAGTAGAGAACAACAGGTCAGAGCTGAAATTATGCATTGTATAATTTTGGCTTCTTGCTCATGATAATCCCTTACAATGCTCAACTTCCCAACTGCCCCCCCCTCCCAAAAAAAACCCCGCTGTAACTATTTATAAAGGTATAATGAATTGGAGGCAGTTGCTTTTGACTGAAGTACCTCTGTGGATACCATATCGTGTAAATACATGAGACAAAAAGGAACTGGGCAGTCCTGAGGCTCAAATGGAAGCTTTTAAAAAGAGACCACAACTGATGGGCTTCGGCAAAACTTCAAATTTTTCCTTCTTAAGAAGGTCTGTGGAAGAAATGAACGGTTATCCTTCCCAAATTAAGGTATCCCGATTCTACGAAATCAAAGAGTTCGACAAAAATTTGGCATCTAGTTGGAAGAAGTGGAGAGGAAGAAAATAATCGGGATTGTTCAGGAGAAGTAAAACAACATGAGACAGCAAGTAGATGCCGCCGTCGCTGGCGCTGTTGCCGCTAAACCACGGTGTCGCTTGCCAGGGAAATCAAGACGCCGCCGAGAAAGCTCTCTGCAGCCTGGCGGTTGGATCTAGAGATTCAGAGGACCAAAGATGTCCTGGGAAAGATGGTAGCATTTACATTGCAACCGCAGCGTCTGTCAAAGCCTGAAGGAAGGGCCTAATGAAACAGCTTGTTTTCCACACAGAAGAAAACCCAGAAAGGTTTTTCTAAATAAAGTATTGTAGGCGGACCCGATGTTGTAGAAGGACTTGTGTTGGCGCTTGGAGCAATGACAGTTCTGCATCCGACCAGCTGGTCTGTTGCTGAGCGTCGCTTCTCTTCCTTTCCCTAAATATTTATTAACTGGACAAATGAATGGTGCATTTCCAGTAGACGCAGTAGTGTCCTAGGCATAGGCAAATAATATCACGCGTGGTTCTAGGTACTCGTGTGTGCCTGGAAAGTCCGTGCTTTACAGAAGTTATAGCATTAAACTATATCAAAAATACAAAAGCTACAAATTCAACAGTGAGAAGGAAGGTGGTAGTGGAAGTCCATATTAGGAAGAAGGAACATTATTTTTATGTTAGTCTTCTTAAACTGTAATCATTCTGTCTCGGCCTAAATAAATCAATGAGCTGGTGTTAATTTTACTATTAAAAACACCAAAACGAGCCTATACTGGCATATCAACGAAAAATGCATTACGATGCTTTAAACAGGAGCAGCAAATGGGGCCCACGCGATCTACCAGATTGTAAATCACAAGCCACTTACACTGGAGTAGCCCTTTTGGTTAAATGGGAAATTTGACGCAAATTGGTTGCATTCTTCCTCAGTTTGTTCCAAAGCAAGTTGTATCTTGGTCTGCAACTCAAAAAAAGACCAAATGTGAAGAAGTTGGAGAGAAGAACTGTCAACTCTAAGAGGCCGGGATCTTAGGGTCAACCAAGCTGGATCGCGCAAGTTTCTTCTTGCTCCCTCCAACTAGGTCACTCTGGCTCCCACATGGTTGTTCAGAAACATAGCTGTACCGCCGCCCAAACACTTCCCCATAGTTCGAAATTTACCCTAAACCTAAGGTAGGCCATTGCTTAGAATGTCACTCCCAGAGTCTACACTAGTTAGCCCAGTGCTGGTGGGTGAGCCCTGGGGACTTCCCAGCACCTTCTCACACCACAAAAAAAGCTCCTGGGATGTTACAGGAGTCTGAAATCCTGGCCACAGTTGAGGTGTTTAAACCAGTAAGTCAAAGGGAATGCCCCGCTTGGAGCCAGGAACTGGGGCTTTGAGATCCTTTTCCAGCCTTCGAGAAATGCCTGGGCTTTCCTAGGCTGTTATCCCTATGAAAGTGCTAGAGAAATCTTATCTACTAGATGTAAGAAAACATGCATTTCTTCTTATCCCAGATGTCATAAAATTATTTTGTTGAAATCAGTCTGAATGGTTATTTTGTTGAAATCAGTCTGAATGTTTACCACATTAAGTTGTGCCATCTTTACATTATCTCCTTACTTAGCATTTCATAGTTGGAGATGCTGGTCTAGAAATCATGATATCCCAGGGGCACTTTGTATGGCTGCATGGGCGGGGATTGAATAGACAGGTCGGATATTAAATCAGCGGGATGCAGAATGACTTTTTGCCACAACCCCAAGCTTGCTAAATAGTTTCACCCTCTGAGGGGGCGACTCACTGACCACTTGCACAGAAGTAGTCTTATTACCCTTCGTAGGACTGTGCTAGTGTAAATAAACAACGAATCCACCTCTTTTACCTTATACCTATGGCACAATAGGGCAAGCACATTTGCATATATAGTGCCTGGAATATTGCCTGTGTGGGGCATTATAAAATGCAGTATTACTATGGAGCGGTTCCTGGAGCAGATCGTAGTGTCGAAAAAGAAATTGCTTATAAAACAAGCTACCTGCCTGAAGTTAAGATATTAAACTTAATTGCATATTATTATGCTTTTAATTTTCAAAAAACACTTTTGTCAGATGATACCTGATATCACTTTCTTAAAGGGCTTGCTGTTTGGTATGATTAATTTATTTCCATGAGAAATACCATTATTTGTGATTGCTCTGTTAAAATCCTGGAATGATAAAAACTTTTTCTTAAGCAATTAAAGAAGGGAGTAAAGTTAAGAAAGTAAATTCTGTTGTGATCAATGGAACTTACTACCAAGTAAATTGGTTTGAGAGTAGATTACAGGTGTAGATGGGTCGCATTCGTTTCAGAAACGTTCTTCTAAGTTATGGAATTTAAGATCCGGATGGTTGTGTGTCTGGAGATACTTTTAAATGTATGCATGGCTTCATTTCTACATCCTGCACTCTCAAGTTAAACAGCAACCCAATTAAAACTAAGTAGTAGGATTTAAGCTGATTTGGTCCCATTGATTTTAGTGGGACTAAAAGTGGATTTAAATAGAAGCACTTTGGTTTAACTGGGTTGTAGGTGATCATATGTACAGTTAACTTTATGTATCTGCCCACGCATTAAAATCTATATGCATTCCTAAGATGTAGAAACACACCGTATTTTCAGAGTTAATGCAGTTTTACATGTGAGCAGTTACAACTGTTGTGTTATTTGACTGACTTGAGTGTAGTAGTGATTTATGCAATGGACATATCTGTCATTGTAGAGTCTTTATTTTTAGGGGGAAAGCGAGTTAAATTAGAGGTTTTGTGGCTTGCCTTCGATTTCATCCGGATCCAGTTTTACAAGGGCTGAAACTTTCAATATGCAGGACGTGCCCCCTTTGGACAGAACAGCCCACACTTGGCCCTTTTCGCTTCCGCACTCCTGTTAAAGGCCTGTTTCTCCGCGCGGAATGGTAACGTAATTCTTGATGGCTTGTTGTAAGCTTTCAGTTCAAGCTGCCTCAAAACATATCCTCTTCCTCCTCCTAATACTGCTGATATTTTTCGAAAGTCTTAAGTTCTTGCAGTTTCCCATTCCAACTACAAACTTTGTGAGATTGTGGTAGTTTCTGCGGCTGCTCTCTAAGGCTTCAATCCTATGGACATTTGCTTGGGCATAAGCACCATCGAACACAGTGGGACGTACTTCCGAATAAGCTAAAGCCCTTTGGATCGGGTTGCACAGACTCCCTGTCAACCAACGCGTTTGCATACTAAAGGCTGCCCTGTAAGGTATTGTATCTCGATGGGTGTACTGAAATAATTCCCCTTTTCGTGCAATAAGCCTACACTTGACTTGGTATACAGCTCATGGAACTTGAGCGGCTTCATGTTGGTATTTTCTGTTTGGATCTTGAGCAGACAGTATTTCCTGCAAGACTGTTATGTTCTCCAAAAAGGATAAGACAGTCTCTTTAAATATTAATTTTACAAATATTCCTTTTTTTGGCATATTGTCTAAACTCACGGCAATGAATTGATTGTATATATTAATGGTCCATACAGTATTTGCTTTGGGAAGTTGCAGCGAGGTTTAGAACAATTTAGAATGCAGGGCAATCCTATATACTCAGAAGTAAGTCTCATTGAGTTCAATTGGGCTTACTCCCAAGAATATTGGACTTTATTTATTTATTTGTTGTATGGTAGATAGAAATGCCAAATATGTTTTAAGAATGATGAAAAAGCAAGTTTAAAGATACCATTTGTGTTTAACATTCTGAAGCATTGACCTCTTATGGCAGAAACAAGGTCTAGTAATATAATTCTGGTCTACAGCCTCTTTTTCTTTTTAAAAGAATCCTGCTTAAAAAATATTGCCAAAATCTCTTTTATTGCACTAAACATCTCTTTTATTGCACTAAAGCAAATGAGAACCACATTTATTTCAGTCTCCCCACCAGAATATTAAATTCAAATTGGATATTGTCATTGGATTCGTATTTATGAATTTATATAACTTTAGGTTTTGCAAACATACTTTTCTAAATCACTTTCCCAGCTGTTCAGACATTGAAATGTATATATATTCACAAAAGAGGAAACTTGTTATATGTACAAAACATATTGTACATATATTACTGTCTAGTTATATATCACTAGCCCTGAATGCTTCCAAGTGCTAATGTTTAAAAGTTTGCTTGCCCTTCTCATGTACAGATGTATTATCTAAAGTTTCTTAATTATTCAACAAATCGATTAACCATCTGGTAGCAAAATTGTTCTTCTTCTAACTTGACATTCACAACTCTTTTACACCTATGTACAATTCCCTTAGGACTCAGGAATCAACTTTAAGGACTATATATTGCTCCGGTTCAAAGTTTTGATGCACGCATTCTAGATTTCATAATAAATGTGGTTTTTTTATTTAATGCAGTCTTCAAAGATTTAAACACACAAAATGCAGTGAAATTGTCCACAATTTTGAGACCACAGTTGTAAATAGAAACATTCATATTTCATAAGTTTATAAATATTTGATACTGCGAATTGTAAATGCACATGTTTTATAAACTGAAAAACACCTTTGTTTTCTTGCTAAAAGGCAATGTCATTGATTTCTGTCTCCTAAGCAGCTGATGATTATTCACAGAATTTTAAATTACAGCATTGGTTGTATACTTTCTTTTCAAAGTTGATACTACTATGTACAATATGTGTCTACTATAATTGTGAAATAAAGAGTTTTTAAGGCAAAGCGAGAAGTTTAACCTCAACAATCAAGAAGACTACAGTCCTGAATAATTGTACAGCATCCTCCTATGCGAGACCTCTGGCCAATATTTTGGAGACTTTTCCTTTCCCCAAGAAAAGGAAAAGGGTTGAAGTGTGGGAGAAAATTCTGAATAAAATACAAATAATTAGCTACACTGTATCTCACATTAGAATCAGAAAATTTAAAAATGTTGGGCAAGGAAAGGGGGCAATAAGAAATACACAAAAATCATTATGACTTTTATGAATTCTTCACAATTCTTTGTAATGTATGTGCTCAATTAAAAATCTCTCCCATTTTCAGGAATGAAAGGCAACTTTTTCCAACATGGGCTAGTGATTATTTCCCCTTAAAAGAAAATGCCAGTTTCTAACCAAGAGACTTTAGAGACAACCCTAACCCTCCTCCTTTTATATCTTCTTGCATAATAGAAGCCAGTTAAGCTGAAAAGGTGCCCTAACTCTCTCTCCACCCTCCCTCCTCTAGATTTGTTCTTTTCCTGAGCCAGGCTGGTTGCATGGAAAAGCCTTCCCTAGCCCAAAAGCTAGTGATGCAGACTCCTCACCCTGACTCTCTTATGTGACAAACATATACACAAACACTGGCTCCCCGCCCCTGCCCCCACAAATGCCACAGGGGCCTGGTATATTTGTCCACAGCATTGCAAAGCTAAAGCGCCAGGCCAAGCTGCTTTCTGAGCAGCACTTTAAAAGGAAGCAACGAGCAAGCGCCAAAGCAAAACAATGTAGGGAACTAGCAGATGCGAATGGGATGAGCTAATGGGACACAACAGCAAGGCAAGCTCCGAAGCGTGTGGGGTTACCCTCCCTCTGGCTTCTCACACTGGGCCATCCTAAAACTACAAAGAAAAGACCTTCCCTTTTTTACTTCCCAAGACATGGTCCCGGAAGTTATGAGGTTTTATTCTAAACTTTTCCCATCACGCTCCTTAGGCGGGAATAATTACCGAATTAACATGTCCTTGATTGAAGTCGGCCATTATTTGTTTACCAACTTTTTCTGAGTCTCTCAATACTACCTCCCCTCACTCACACACACATCCTTTACTCCAGTCTAATGGAGAAATGAGGATAAATTCAAGAAACGTACCTAAGGCTTAACATCATGTTTCAGTACTTCTTTCCCCCGATTTCTTAATGTGTTACTTGCAAACGGGCAGCATGTTTACATAGCTTATAATTTATATTGTGATTATTAAAGTTCTTCTATACCCATCCCAAAGGCAAACACAAGAGGAAGAAAAGAAAAAAAGAAACAGTTAAAACTCATAGAACAAATAGGAGAACTATTTATTCGGTTCACAGCCTCGTGAAATGCAGCAATAAAAATCTTTGGACTTCAGCAAAAGTTGTCTTTAATATTTTGAATTTCAAAAAACAGTGTCCAATGTCCATTTAAAACAGTGCTTAAGTCTATAAAAAGGTAACTTAAGCTTTTAAAAAAATTGATAAAGTTAGCATCTAAAATTTCCATAGAACAAAAAGAAAATCAAAAAATATTTTATAATCAGATATTTTGGATTTTTTTTACAACACCTTACCTGTAAATTATATATATACACAGAATATTGCAGAATTATATCTAATACACAATATTTCCCCACTATTTATGCTGGTATAGTTTTTTATACACTGGCCCTTATTTGTTTTTGTTTTTAATTAAATTATTGCATTGTATAAACTCTGACTCGCCCCTTTCCCTCCCCTCCCCTGGCTAACCCCCCCTCCCCTCCTCTACTCGCTGTCTGACTTGCCGTCTTTCGAGGCCGTGGAGTGGTTGTACAGTCCTTGTGCCATGAGGTGAACCGCCAGGGAGTTCTTGTTGCCGGTGGCTTTCTTGATTTTGGCCCGCTTGTTCTGAAACCAGATCTTGATCTGAGACTCGTTGAGGCTGAGTTCTTGAGCCAGGCTTTGCCTCCTCTGCTCTGTCAAGTATCTGTTCGTCTGAAACTCCGCTTTGAGTCTTTGCAGCTGCTCCGCGGTGAACGCTGTCCGGGGACGTTTGTCCTCCTTGTTGGGGTTCTTCTTCTTTGGTTTGCGGGATCTGGGGCCTGCGGTCCGTGGCAAGAGAAGGAGACACAGAGAGCGAGAGAGGTTGAGTGGAGGGGCGCTTTGGAAGGGAGCCCAGAACGTGCCCTGGCTTGGAAGCTTAATTCAATTAGCAGCACCGGGCGAGGGAATTTGGGCGGGGAGGAGGGAGCGAGAGACGCAGAAAGAGAGTCTCAAATGTCCTTCGCTTTTCGAAGCTACGTGCCAGTTGGTTCCCTCTGCCCCTCAGGGACCAAGTTCAGCGCATGCCACAATGCCCCTCTCGCTTTTTCTCGAAGCAGGGCCTTCCTTGTCAAATGGAAAGGAGCTAGATCGCCACCATCCCAAGGGTGTGTGCGAGGTAGGGTCCAAGAAGAGGGAGGGAGAGCCAAGGGGGAAAGGCGGACCCAGGCCAAGGACAAGGGGGCCTTTGCCTTACCCATAGCAGTGCCCTCACACCACCCCCCAAGTTCACTGCGTGTTTTTCTCCGGGGATGAGGGGGTGTGGAGTGATAAGCAAGCGCCAAGATGGCCAGGGAATGAGCTCCATTTCTGCGGGAGGCCTGCGTGGGGCTCCTTTTCTCTGGGGAGGAGGCGCGTTTCGGTGACCAGCTCCATGCAGCCTCTACGACGCTTGCTTGGCCCTCCCTTTGTTATGGGTGGCTGTGCCCGCTCCCCCCGGGGGCTTTGCGCACCATCGCCTGACCTTCCTCGGGGCCGTTTTACCAAGGCTGCCCCCGGGGCTCCCGCGCGAAACCGGCTTGCGAGCACGCAGACACATGGTCCGTATTGCTCCCCGGCCAACCGGGCTGCTGTGGGCGCGTCAGCCGAAGGACAGAGCTCGCTTGCTCCCGCTATCTCTCCCCAGCGACTAGGCCCGTCTCGGGCCGGGGCGACGGCGCAGCCTGGCCTAGGCCACAGCCTGGTTCTCGAGCTGGGTGCCAACCCACTATGGCGCTCTCCCTCTTCCGCTACTCACGTCCATGGAAACCCCTCAACTCTCGGCTGTGGCAGGAGAATTCGGCCTGTCCAAGAGGCGCTTCTGGGCAGCGCCTTTGCGGCCTTCCCAATAATTACGAGGCTGGCGGATTGGGGTGGGGGAGGGGAAATCGCCTGAGAAAATGACTTGGAGATCCCGGGGCGATGGTGGAAGGGAGGGGGGAGAGGGGGAGAGGGAAGTTTTCTCTCACGTTTTCCAAAGGTGAACCAAGCGGAGCTTCAAAAAGGAATGGTGAGAACAATCTTCACAACAGCCTCTTCAAGACTGCCCCGTTTTTTCCTCCCTTAACCCCGGAATGCACCAAATGTAAACACACACACAAATCCGCCCTACTTTCCTTGCCTTTGGAAAGTAATCAGAAAAATATTCGGGATTTAATTCTCCCCTAGACAGAAACTTGCACAACTTTCATCCTTCTTGCCAGCTCCATACGTAAAATGGTAAACAGGCGCCTTTGCAACACTGAATGCATTTCCCTCTTCCTTAAAAACAGAAATATAATGCATTCATACAAAACTACAAATTAGAACTCTTCTTTTCCTCTAACAGCATTGACCCCAACATTTTAGAGATACCCTTTTTCTTCTACAGTGCAATGCATATTAAAATTTAAACGTTAAATTTAAACTAGATCGCCTTGCAATTTTGTATTTTCCGAATGTTACACTTAAGAATGGTAATTATTCTTATCGGAAATATTCTCCGTCGTACTATAAGCATCTTTCGACAGGGTTTAACTTTCTCGGTGGTTTGGGCCATGCTGAGAATCTATGATAATTAAATATTAACAAAGAAAGGGACTGGAGAACAATGGAGTAAATTTCGAATCAGACGGGAATATTATCCGGCAGCCAAGTAGGTTGCTGTCTCTCTATCTCATTTTTAACACCTATGAATTTATTCGACGATAAAATATATTGGAAGCAAAGTGGAAAGTCCTTTCGGGAAAATAAAACAAAAATCGAGATCCAATTGTTTTAAAACAAGAAAATTCTATTGAGCGAATTTGCAATTCTCGTCCAGGAACACTAAAACACCCTCAAGTGTCCCTGACGATAAAGGGCATTCCAGGCACTCGGCGGCTCCTTGTCCCGGCTCTCTCTTCCCGAGGCAGGGCTGGAGAGATCCCCACTTCGCTCCCACCCCTGCAAACAAGTAAGTCTTCCTTTTCAGCGACTCTGCAATAACTTCCAGTGCCTTTTCGAGCGCGGCTGCTCCGCACGAGAAGCCAGGGAGAAAAGAAAAATACTTCCAAGGCCTGCTTATTTCTAGAGGCCGGAGAAGACAGCTTCACAGGTCGGGCCTTGGCGACCAGCAGCTTAGCTAGCCAACGAAGGGGGCAGAATAGGATGCCTCCAAGGATTGCTACTGACTTCTTTTCCATCTTATCTTCTTAGTAAACGGAGAGAAGGGGAAATGAAAACAAACCCCACCTTGCAAACAGCCTCCTGGGCTTCAGATCCCGGCTATTTCTCCCAGCTGCCAAGAAGGAAATCGCTTTGTGTGCGGCTCGAGCCTTCAGCTCTTTCTCCCCGCGCCCTCCTGGAGTGTCGTCCTCACTGTATCAAAATCCCTCCTACGCCTGTCGCTGCCTCCCCATGTTTGTTTCAAAGCAGATAACTTTGTAAAACTGTCTTATTTTGCAAAGGATGATTGCAACCCGCCGCCCCCTTTCGCCGCTATCGCCTTGTAGCCAAGTCGCCAGCTCTTTCGCTCGCGGGTGGGAGGTGGGTGGAGGGTCCAGAGACCCTCTTCTCGAGAGGCCGGCGACCTGGTCCAGAGCTGTTTGCTTACCTGACGAAGGCCTGTCCGAATAGCGGGTGCAGTAGACCCAGGCTGGCCACAGCATGGGCTGTGCGCTGGGGAAGGAGCTGGCCTGGGAGCTGTCCGAGTCGGAGCTCAGCGACTGATCGCCTCCGCCGCCGCCGCCGCCGCTGCTGCCACTGCCGCGGGACTTCAAGGCTCCGTCGAGCGCGCCAGAGTCGCCGCCTTTCTTAGCCGGGGCTAGAGCTTTGGAGCCACCGCCGCCTCCTCCGTCGGTCGGGGAACCGGAGGCTGGCGCCGCGGAGGGGCTCCGGGCGGTGAGGAGCTGCTGCTGCTGCTGCTGCTGCTGCTGCTCCGGGTTAACGCTGCTGCCGCCGCCGCAGGTACCGCCGTCTTTCCTCCGGCCGAACTCCGGCCGCAGGATGTTGTCGATGAAAAAGTTCGTGATTCGGTGCGGCGGGTGCTGGTGCGGATGGTTGCCGGGCTCCTGGAGCACCCGGGGCAGGAGCATCGCCCTCCGCCGGTTGGGCTCTCCGTCGCTGCCACTGCTGGACTCCTCCAGCGGCGGCGGCGGCTGTTCGGCGCCTCCTTCGGCGCCCGGGCGCTGCTCGTTCTCCTCCATGCTGAACACGGAGTCCCCAAATGTTGTTGCTCTCCCGCTTTTGTCTGCGCGCGCTTCGAGGCTGCTCGGTTTGGGTTAACCCCCCTCCACACCCCCTTCCGCCTGGGTCCGCGGAGCAATCCAAATCCAGACTTTGCAAAGAGAGCCAGATATAACTGAAAATATTACATATATATATGTATGTATGTATGTTACCGCCGCTTCTCCTTCTCCCTTCTGCTGCTGTAGTTGGTTCCTCCTTCTGCCCCCTTCCAGCCTTTCAGTTCTGCAGCCCCCTCCTGCGTTCTTTGCCCCGCAATGTATTCATCATTAGGACTTTCATCCGCCCCCCCCCGCCCCCACTCTTGTCCGACTTCCGAGGGTGGAGAAGAGACTGGCGGCAACCTGACAAAAAAATGGTGACGATCCTTCCACGGGGGAAAAGTCAATGGAGCCCCCTCTGCTGAGCTGGAGAAAGTCCCTTCCTCCTCTCTACAGCTCACAAGGCAAGCGCAGGCTTGAGACACACAGAGGCATCTGGACAATCACAGCCGATCTCTGGCTTCCTCCCTGCCTTTGAGCCAAATATTCCAAGTTGTATAGGAGGAGATGAGAGGGGAATCTCTCTCTCTTGCTCTTCCGGACTCGCTTTCCCTGGCTACCTATAGTGGGGGTGTAAATTTAGAAGCCACTTAAACTGAACCTGAAATACTTTCACTCTGGATTTTTGTTCTTATTTTTAATAGAGCTCTTCAAGTGACGTTGCAAGGCCGGTATCCTAGACACGTGCCTTTGGCCAATGACAGAAGAGCCTTTTGCACACGTGGTACAGTAGCACTCTAGTAAATGACAGGAACAGCCCCCCTCCTCCTGTTTCCCAATGCCCCCACCTCCTGATTTTAAAGCTGCAGCGTCCTCTGCTTCTCAAGAGCCTTTAAAATATATATAAAAAAGAAGGAATTCAGGAATACCTTCGTCTTCTAAACAAGGGATAGATTCATCACCTCTTGTCTTGCTAATCTGTTTCCTTTTATATTTTCGCCTGAAGAAGGGCTCCAGTACACACTGGGGGGTGGGGGGGTTCCTATATTGTTTACAATTGGAGTTGGGAGGGGGAAGGAGAAGAAGATGGAATGAGAGGGGGCGAAATCCCACAATTCCTTGCAAAATGCATAAATAATATTAAATGAACCAGAGCGATACAAAGGGACTTTTTGTGTTACTGATTTATTTTGGGGGGGGGGAGCGAGAGGAAGAATCAGAGGCAGTTAATTTTAAAGCAGACTCTCTCTTTCGCCGTCTTTTTGTCTTACTATTTCTCTGCGCGCGCACACAAACACCAGTCCCAGCCCCCTCTTTTGTAATCCCGGAGCCTCGCCTGCAGGAAAAGACGGGCAAATATCGGGGGTTCCTGTTGGGTGGGGGGGGGGTGTTTAAATGCCAGACTGCACTGGGGCTGCTATTATTGGTAGCTGCAGTGCAATAAACATAAGACGGTATGATAATTGATTCATTCAGCTGAAAACTGGACAGGAGCCTTTGATCATTTATTCCAGCTTCAAAAACAATATTAAACAGAGAGGTTTCCCATTGACAGGCAGGAGGACGTGAGAGTCCCCCTTCCCCCAAGCAGCTCTAATCAAAATAATCAAGCGATAGGGGTATTCACATACGAACACACACACACACACACACGGAATAGATACAGCCCTACATTTTTAATCTTGTTTTAAAAATCTAAATAATAATAACTCCAAATGTTGCATTAAGGTCTGTGGAGTCTGCAAGGAGTGCTCCTCACCGGAGATGCAAAGAAGGCCCCCTTCACGGGGCCAGCCCTCTCCTTGAGCGTCTCCTCCTTCGGCCTGCGAATGATTTTTTCTTCCTCAAACCTCCCGCTAAACACTCTGCCTGCAGACAGAACCAAAATAACTATCTCTTCCATGCCACCCGCGGGATCTTTGCTTGGCTGCTCTTGAATTTGTGAAAGTCACCCAAAGGTCACTGAAACGCTGGAGGGTGAGTGCAGCTTTAAACACACTCACCATAAACCAGCAGAGGAGGAGAAAACGATGGTGATGGTGATGATGGTGATGAGAACAACAACCCTAAGAAAGCAAAAGAAAAGCTTTTGTCAACAAACTCTGACGATGGGGGAGGGGCTGGAGAGTGACGGCACATGATCCAGTCAGCGCCAAAGACAAAAATGAAGCCAAAACATCCACAGCGGCGTCCAGGCAGCTGCTCCTGCCCCCTTTTAAGATTTCGAAGGCAGACGTTGCCCACCCTGAGGCGGGCCACTCAGCGCTTTTCGCCTTCTCTCCCGGAGGCACGTTGCAAGTGCGGGGAACCCAAGAGGTTGGGAGGAAAGAACGGAAAGCAGGGTTAGGCAAAGCCGGGACAGAAATCCTGGGAAGGGGTGGAAGAGAGCAAGACGCGGGGATCGGGAGGCCAGCGGCCCCGAGGGCAAGGAGCTGGCGGCGGCGGGGTAGGTGGGTGGAAGGCTGGGTCCCTAACTCCCATCTCGCTAAGTTTCCACAGGTCCCGCCCTGGTGGTAGGCTTCGGACTTCTTTTTTCTTTGGGGGCGTCCTATGGTGGTGCTTTAGATTAAAAGGGAGCAAAATTTGAGGGTAGCAAATCTAGCAGTCCTTTCGGAAGTCTCAGCTGAAGGCAAGAAGATAAAAAGCCTCACAAACATATACTAACGTACTACATCGCTCTCATCGAGTATTTATTTATCCGTGCTGTTTAGTGTAGTCTGCGGGTCTGTTTGCTTCCCTTTAAAAAAATGTTTTAGCATTGATAATGCTGGACTATTTTTAGCGCTGACAGCTGGACTCAACTGGGGAATGCAAAATACTTGTGGGGGGATGTTAAGGCACAAGTCATTTCAGCAAACTGCGTAGCTCAATGCAGTATTGTGAATTTTAAAATAAATAGGTTACTTTAATTGGGCGAGCACTTCAAGTCCCCACACGCTGGTAATTGGAAGTGAGCCCCGTTTAAATAAACAATACTAGCCTCCAAATTTTTGAACGTTCCGGAGTTAGCGGAAAGTAATCTGGAAGATTTTGTCTTTCTGTAACTCAGAGCCTCATTTCTACGACTTTGTTTAACTGTTGCTTTTGCGTAATCCAAAATGTGATACTGATTTCTGCTTTGAATTTTTTGCTCTCACCACAATTTTTAAAATCCTGTATAATTTACAGTATGTGGGCACACAAAGAGATCAAGTATCCCTGATCTAAAGGGTTTGTGCTCTAACAAGCACCTTGAGGTTAATTTCTTTAAGAGCCCCATGGAAAGCGATTAGGCTGTCTCCCAAGAAGTATTTTCTAATTACTGGGAAGACCTGGCTTTCCTCGTACCCCATAATTAAACGTGTCCAAGGTGTTGCACTTCAAATATTTCCCTTCAGGGCGGACCCCAAGTTATTGACTTGAGCTTAAAATATCTTGAAGTAAACATTAGCTGCCCAACGTATCAAGTACCACTTCTTGTCACTTAGCGCTGACCACACTTTAACATTTCTATTTGTTAAAATTACCTTGAGGTACTAAATACTCGACTACAGGCGAAGAATTCCTTCTGTAAAGTCCAAGGCAGATGATTAACAAAGGCTGTACACAAAACAATTATTGCAATGGACTCTTCGTTTGGCTTAAATCCCAGTTTTATTCACCTCCCCCGCAAAAAGACAGCAACGATAGGGAATTCTGGGAGAAAGAATGGGGTGGTAGTGGGGAGTCTTGGAAAAATTAGTCGAGCCTATTTTCCAAAATACCTAAACATTATATCTATTTTATTCTTGAAAGCTCTCCGCAACAAGTTTTGTTTGAAAATGAAGCAATATAATATAATATAATATAATATAATATAATATAATATAATATAATATAATATAATATAATATAAATGTGTTCAAGATGTTTATAATTGTAAATTGTCATAAGAAGAGACCAGGAAATTTGTTTTGAGAAGTTGGAGCTGTTCCAGTTTCTACTATCAAAAGAGAAGATAAGGTGACTGTGACGCAAATCTGCATGTGGAGATTTTTAATACGTGTATTTCCTCCCCAGTAAATACGTTGATGTCAATTTGTGTTGAGCACACCGTCACCTTTTTAGACTAATCCACAACCCAATTAAACCAGAATACCTGGCTTTAAAACCATTTACTCTTCTACCCTAACCGTATTTCTCGGAAATACACTTCAGTGGAGTCAATGGGATTGAGGTCCTTCCGGTCAATATGTTTCGAACTGGAGTCTAATCCAAATACAGGCATCAACTGGCGTCCAGGGCTGCAGCCTTTACCAACGCAGTTTCTTTTACTGGGGAATTTATATGAGCCACACCCAATATATCAATCAGGAACTAGTTGGGCCGGGCCAGTGTGTTTTTACTTTCGCTAGCACACATTCCTTGCAGAGAAAGTCGTTCTTAGCTTGACTGTTGAGGCTTCACTGGCCCTGCAGTTGCCTCATAGTAGGATTATCAGTAGCGGCCTACCAGGCGTTGCTTACCTGACTTCCCAACTCTGCCTCAGGTCGCTGCCGGTCACCAAGAAAGAAAGGGCGCCCCGCTGCCTTGCCTCTCCCCCTCTCGGTAACCGGCAGGGACCTGCGGAAGAGTTGAGAAGCCAGGTGAACAACACCTCCCTCCCTACCACTACTGCCCCACCGGTGGAAGAAGGAAGAGGATACCAACGGGTATTGCAGACTGTCCTGCAATTCTGTGGGAAACGCTGGACTGTCATCCTACAGGCGGGCTAAAGCGAGACGATTTGTCTCGTGACTCCGCTAACCTTGTCTCTAACAGCTTGTACTGGCTGATGTGGTGAAAGTTACAAGTAATGAAAGCAATCAGACAGATCAGACTTTCTCTGGGCTAGTCTGTGGCAACGTCAGAGGAGATGCCCTGATCCTTCTGAAAGCTAATTCATAAAAGGTTTTTTTTGGGAGTGGGGGTGAGGAGAGAATAAAGGCAAGGCTTAGCAGAATCTGCAGAGATCTGCCCTGTAGCCTGGGACCTTTAGGGTCCAACATTCAGGAGGGGAAAACGAGAACCTGGTCAAAACAAGCATCAATTATATATTGTTTTAAATAAATGAATAACACAAACACGCCTTTGCAACCCCATTCATGTAACAAAACGCGAAAATATGGCCAGTGTACACCAAATTTCGCAGTGTTTTTATCAGATTTCCATCTCACAAAACGCCTGGCATACCCCGAACACCTTCACCAAAAAACCCACATTTTAAGGTAGCTGGTGAAAGGTCAGATCGAGCGCTAAGTATGTTGGGTTTGGGAAACATCCACACCCAGCACACAGGCACATGCACCCCGCAAGCCACGGAGTTACCTTCAAAGTGAACAGCTTAATGCCGATTGCCATGAAACAGATCTACAAGACAAGAAGTTACTTTAAGCCGGTTTTGCAAACAGTTTGGAATCAACACTCCAAGCAGAATAGAGTGAAGGGGGGGGGGTCGTATGTATTTTGTATGTTAGATGAAAGTACTGTAATATATATCGCTTTGGCTGTGGTATCGAAATCAGCAATAAATCAACTCTGTACCCAAGACAAAGAGGGGAGAAATTCAGAGTGTGAATGTAGCGTCAAGAAGTCGAACAGCAAGACGGAAAACAGCAAAATCGTTTTGTTAAGGGTCATTGTTATGGGTTACCCTGTTGCAGAGTATTCCAGCCCCCCCCCCACGAGAGAGAGGGAGAGGGGGGGCTGCATTCCTATACTTACCTAGGAGTAATCCTCACTTAACTAAACAAGAGTTACTTCTGAGTAGGCATGTGTAGGACTGCAGTGACGGAGTAAATATAGTCCAGCAGCCCGGTCCACAAACAAATTAGGCCGCTTTACTTGACAGCTTCATCCTAAATAGTACCTTCATCTGAAAACGTCATAAAAATACCAATGGTCTTTATTTGTAAATCAGGTGTTTAAGACCATCCGTGCGTTCATTTTTCAGATTTGTTACTCACCTTTCTCTACGGTCATATACTCAAAGCGGCTTACAAGTATAGAACACAAAAATAACATTAGGAACTAGAATGCAAGAAAACAGTAAACAAAAACAAAAGAAGCAAGTGCACCTTGATCTTAAACGCATTACCTGGGATTCATTTCCACTGGTTGGAAATATAAGACAGCACAAGTGCCACAGGATAGGCCTACAATATAATTTAGGGTAAAACACCATCCTCATTCAGGTAAATTGGAACTGTCTTAGCAAGACAATGCAGCATTTCAAAAAGTGATCCACCTTAGGAGAAGTCTGACCAGGTGTTCCTTTCGCAAATAACTTTTAATTGGGAAGTAATCCCCAGCTACTAGGGGGTCAGGGTACTTCTGTACGTGTGCCAAACATGCATGATATTGCTTCTTCTCTCAGTCCATCCTTCCAACTTTGATCATCCACATCCAGCCGGTTCTAGGTGTATAAGATTGAATTGGCCCGTAAAGGGACACAGGGATTCTTTTTATATGTCATTGGTCGGCTGCGCTCACTTTTACAGTATTTTAGGATTCTCTTCGGAATAGGAGAAGTAGCTCTTGGACTTCCGATGTGCGCGCTTGTGTGTGCGTGTGTATGTACAGTGGGTGTGGGTGTGGGTGGGTGTAGCGAAAGGCTAGTAACAGCAAATTCCCTATTAACACAGATAATGTACAAAATGCGTTTTGGGGGTGACAAAGCATATTTACGATTTCCTGCTGACCCAAGGCATACAGGGGATATGAAGGATAGAGACTTCTAGGGCCACTAGATTCTGCTCCGCATGAGGAAGAGAAATGTAATCATTCCAAACCGTGGCGATGGGGAGAGAGAAATAGGAAATGGGGAACATATTTCAATACAGATAAAGTCTTAAATCAGCTTCAGGCTGCGACATAAAACAAGGAAGAAAACTATCTTTGCTCAAAAATACGTCATCCCTTGCTATTTTTATCAATAGCTTCTGATACGTTGCTCTATGTAACCTTGTCTCTCACACAAATTAATCTCTCTCTTCGTCAGATTTTCTATCTAGCTTTCTAGCTATCCAGCTAACTATCTAGCTATCCTCTTCCTGAAGTTCTTATCAACTTCTCAGACTTTCGGTCTATATGCATATATCTCTAGCAAAAAAAAAAAAAAATTCTTATAAAATGAGAACTATCCGAGATTATTTACTTATCGTAAAGTATATATTGTGTGACATAATTGTTCAAGGGTAACATATATAATTGCACATTCATCTTCAAAGGGTACATGCCTCTTTGGAACAAGGTGGCTATATTAGAAATAATTTCATAGTGATACTTCTTGTAGAAGTGAGAGATAAACTTTGTGCACTGGATATAATCTGACTTTACATTAACAGTCGATACAGAATTCAAATATGGGGCAACTCTGTTCCCCCCCCCCATACTATTAAGTTTCGCCTGAACATAAACACTGCTAGAACGGTGTCTGTTTAGTTAAACACTGTAACACATTACCTTTAATACAAGAAAGAAAAAACATTGCTTTCGAGCGAAATATGAAAGAAATAAACACTATTATGTTTCCTTTAACTTAACCAAATCACATTGTTCCAATCGTGATAATAATTTCGTCTGTCTTTTAAAGTATATTTACAGCAGAAGACTGGTTTAAGTCTTGGAAACTTGCATTTCTTTTTTTTTCTTTTGTTACTTTTCTAGTCGAAGACCTAAAAGAGCGAGAGAAATCTTAAAATATGCGCAAAACTTGCTTCTTTCGCACAAGCTCTTTACTCTGTATCCTTCCAGCGCCCTGCTCGTCATTTTTAAGGGTCTTGCATAAAGTTTCGTGTGTTTTTCCTAGGGTTTAGAAGAACTAATCCTTATAGACAAAACAGTTTCTGTTGTGACGGTAGAGTCGAGCAATTCTATACCAGTTGGAGTATTAACAGAGTCTTGGAAAAGGAAAAGGAATCTCGTCCTGGACTTCCCACAAATGTAGCTAATTCTCTTAAACTCCTTTGGATTTACACCTCGGTAGTTACTGGGAGACAGAAGCAGTCCTTGCTCTCATTAACGGCCTGATTTTTGTTCCAACTGCCACACCAGATAATCAACTTTTATGGTCTTCCAAACATTACTTTCCAGCTGTTTAAGACCGTGAGGGCGGGGGGGGGGATTCTACCCAGGGCTTGTGCATTTGCAACTCGATTTACAGTAGAAGTTTAACCCTGTCTACTCAGAAGTAAGCCCTAGTGATTTGAATGGGGCTCACTCACTCCTAGGCTGCAAACCTCTTGTGTGAAACCTCTTGTGTTAATTCACTGGGTGCAACAACTCAGTAGACACACTGCACAGTAACACGATCTGTCCTTTCATTAACAGATTTTTCTAGTTTCCATCTCATAAGATATGCATAACATATAGAAAGAATATTTTGGGCATGTTTTGGAATGGAAAATTCGAATTCGCACCTCGGTTTCATTAGATCCGCCGCAATTCTAACTGCTCAGATGAGAACTAGATTCTGGCAGCTTTTTAGAGATGTCAGTGCAGCCACGACTGGTATAAAAATTCGAAGTGATTTTCCAGACGTTAATTTTTTATTTTTTAAAAAAAAGTAAAACCCAAACAGATTGTATTTGAGGTACTACAGAGAACGCAGACAACGGTCCATTAGTGCCACGGAACCCGAGAGGCAGACCTCTCATTGCCTCATAAGGTGCTGGGTATCACTCACCGCAGGGAATGGTCTAATCTCCCTGTAGGGAAGCATTGCCCCTTACTTCGCTTTACTGGGGTGGTGGCCCAACTGGTCTTGTTTCTGAAGAAGTTACTCGACCATGCCAGGCTTCGATAAGAACCTGCCACTGAAGAACCCAGCTGGATTTCCAAATCGATCCAACCTGCGATCTTAAGGGCAGAAGCAAAGTCCCATGAAATGACTTTAGGATAGGGCGCTATTGCTTGTTACACGAACCCCACAATCCCTTTAACTCCCCGACTTCTCTGGAAAAAACGCGCATTTAGGGCAGAGCGGGGTTCAGGAGGACCTGGGTTTAAGCCCTAAGAGCTCTATTGCAGTCAGGGATACTAACCCACCCCAATGCTAATTTCGGAAATTAACCCTGTTCAACACAAGGGGGCTTGCTTCCAAAGAAACATGCTTAGGATTGGAGTGCTTGTGGTTGATATCCAAGCGCTATACGTAGTTTCAAAGGATAGTGAATGGGGCTGCAAGCTTTCAAACAGATGCAAACTTTCCCTAATATCTTTTTTGTGGGGGATATTTGACGGCGAGGGAAAATAGCAAAACTAACAACAACAACAACAAAACCCCCAATACCTCTAAATCCTCACGCCTGGAAATGAGAACATCCACCTTGCTTGGTGTTTCCATTTCTGCATCCTTTTCAGCACCAATGAACCGCGCAGCCGGATCCTATGCAAGTCTGCTGCGATAAAATTATCCCTGAATTTGGTGCGACTAACTTCCAGGAGAGAACATTAAAGGATTGCAGCCAACGGTAGTTTTACAAAAGGAACCATGCTTGCCTATCATTTAAACCTGCAATCCTAAACCATATCCCCACAGGCCCACTGATGGCCCTGAGGTTTGCTTCAGCTAAGTTTGTTGTCCATCAGTCTGTCGTAAAACATTTTCCTATACTCTGATCCCCGGGAGCATTTATTTACTTCCATGGAATTTGTTTAGGATGGGAAAGTCTCAATTCGATCCTCAATAACCGGTCTTTCCCTGGGGTATTATTCTCCTCCCCATGCTTATTCGTTAGACCCTCACACCACCCAAAAATATGGAACTTCATATAGAATACTTTGGTACAGAAGGTGTGTTAAGAAGAATTAACAGAGTGCTCCTCAAAAACTTACAATTCTATCTCTTATCCAATATGCCCTTCCCACACATTACAGACAATCGTCTCAAATATGGGCAGGTTTCGTTTCCATTTATTATCATATGACCTGAGCAGGCGCTTGGAAAAAACCCAAGGTGTTTCATTCAACACAAATGAATTTTTAGCTTCCCGGTCTTTGTATAGGATGGAGTTGTATAGGATCGCATGGAATTTTGATCCCGCAATGTTCTTGTTAATTTTTGCTGTCCTTATGTAGAAAATGCAGCCGGTTAAAGTGAATGAATGTCGTTCTAAAACTTAAATAATTGTTAATATATTTAAATTAAAAATATTCACATATATTATTCTTTTGCTTTGGCTACAGCGAATGAATTAATTGAATTATCTAGAGTAAGTATTCTTAGGACCTGAGTGTTAATCATGGAAAATACAAAACTATTTATTTTCCAAAGCAAGAAAAAAGTCGGTAACTTAAAAACAAGGAAGCAAACAAAGACGGTCTAGAGCTGCGATCCACAATCTATTTAAGCCATGATCTTCCAGTTTAATCAAGGGGAGACTGATATAAATGAGATGCTGGTCGGGTTGATGGATTTTCCTCCAAAGAAAATAAGAGACTTCATTGCTTTTTATATAATTGTCAACATAAGATCGATAAAAACACTATAAGTAGGTAAAGTTTGGGTACAGATAACCCCACTTTTTATAGCAGTATTTTAAGAGATTTTTGAAGCGAACGACTTTTCTAAGCCGATCCATAACTCGGCGAAATTACAATACCAGTATTGGAGTTATTTCACATCGTATTGATTTTGTCTTAATTGGGCTGTGGTTCGTGTTGTGTATTTTGAACTCGGCCTAAATGCAACACGTTTGCTTTTCTGCTTCTTATATCTTTTGGTTTTGCCGGTCCGCCTGACTCAGCTTCAGTGGATCCGCTGCTTTGCGAGCTGGAAGCCGCAGTAGCTTGGCGCGGATGGGCGCGTTGAGCCAGTCCACGTGCAAACAGCTTTCATTGATAGAAGCAGCTCGCGGGAAGGCGAAGGGGAGGAGAGGCTCTTCGGGCAGCATCGCTATTTCTCTCCCGAAGAAGGACAGCCATTGGCGGGGGAAGTTTTGCAGAGGAGGGCTTGGCATTTGCCTATATGTAGAGGCATCTATTGCAATATTCATGGCGCAGCGTCACAGGCGATTCTGGCGGGTTCAGGGCTACCTTCGAGGCAGCCCCCCCTCCCACGCTATAGGAGGACTATCCTCTTCCAACACTTTTTTGTGAATGAACCACAGCACCCCCTCCTCCTTTTTTTGCCAGCTCACAGATCAGAGAAAGCAGTGAGATCACTGCCTGGATCTGGTCCGGTGCTTCGCCGCAATCTCTTCTCGCTTTCAAAGCAGAGTTCATTCAAGACCTGCCAGTTCCGCTCGCCTGGGATAGACGTGGGGAGGGGGCGACTTCAAAGCCAGGTTGCAATGAAAAGGTTGCACTCCCCCCTTCAGAGGGAGCGCATCTTGGGTACATTTTCACATTAATCGGGGGGCGGGGGCGGATTGGCCACTTGGCATGAGTTGCTGGCTACTCCATAGCCAAAAGACATCGCTACAAGCCACCCCTTTTTGCGCTAAGATAATCCTGCCCCCCCCCCCAATTCAGCTCCCCCCACAGGCCATTCATAGAGTGGGTGGAGCTCTCGGCTACTGAGTAGAGGGCGCGCCTGCACTCTTAGACTCCTCCAAAGAAGTATAACACCCCTTTCCCTCCCAAATCTTATTTTGACCGGAGGAAAATCCGCAATATGGGGCCACTGCTAAAGTCAAGCAAATTTAATTTATTTATTTTTAATATACTTAGGTTTCAATCCTACACACATCACCTGGAAATAAGTCCCATTGAACCCACTGAGGATTATTTTTGAATAGGCAATGATAGGAAGTAAATTTCCCTGAAAGCAACGAGACCTCCTTCCTCATCCTCTATATCTGGCGATGCCATATTCGCCGCCCTGTCAACAAAATAAATCTTATGGCTGCTGTCTGTAAACCCTATATTTGGGAATTTCGGTTGCACAGTAGTAAGATCCTAAAATATGTTTTTCTCATAAGTAAACCCTACACTGGGACTTCATCCTGAAGAATAGGATAATGCTTAGTTTCATTGGTTGCATTTTTTTATGATTACCCTGTTTTGCTGTCCTTTTCAGCTAATTTTTGTAATGCTACTTCAATTGTTGAATGGCAGCGTAAAAATCTTTAAAATACCCACCACACACTTGCATGTACATGCATATTATGTCCTGCTTAGGCGGTCTTAGCAGCAGAGAAAATTTCCTGCAGAGGGTATAATGCTGGATATATGCAGCAGCACAACCGGTCGCCTTCATCTGCCCCAGCTGCAACAAAACATGTCTCTCCTTTAACTGGCTCTACAATCACAGCAGTAGCTGTAACTCTCCAACAGTTTGACTTCACCACCGAAGGTGCACCCTTCCATTGTCTCCAGAGACAGACGATGCAAACAAGGTTACCAACTCACAAATTTGTTTTGGGATACTTCGCTTTTGTTTTCACACATGTGCAGCACAATATTATGCATCTCTATCCATTGGGTCCATTGAGACTTACTCCCAGTAAAGTGCGTATAGGATTTCAGCCTTAATCTTAATTCACCTTACTTTTCAAACTCATCAAATAATTGGCCTGATCGGATACCTTATGGGACTTAGTACTTAGGTTCGTCCCATGTAACGGATGTAGAAGAAAAGCTGAGAAGGAGAGTCTAAACTGACCAAAGGGGATAAACCACACGTTGATCGTGCAGGGATTTCAGCAAGCTGAGTAGCCAAATATCGACGCGGCCGGATGCCCAGGAAAGTTCTGAAGCCTCTCCGCAGCTCCTTATCTGCTAATGAGCCTGTGTAGGATAGCAGCCTGCAGGTATAGAAACACATTGTGTGCTACTTGGCTGGATTCGTTCTGGGCATCTTGCAAGAGTCTCCGTGATGTGATCTCTCACATTCATTATAGCATATTACCTTCTATTGCTCGTTTCTCAGCAGATAGTTCTCTGCGGTCATTCGCTTTTATTTTCATTTAAAAAAAAAAATCTTTGTCCTCGAGGTTCTTCAGGAAGTATTTATCTTGTCTGTGTGAGACGCAGCACTCCGTAGCTGTCAATGGAAAGCCTCAACCATCCGTGCCCCTCTCCCCGCTCTTTCCAGCCTAGCCCGGCCCACCTTTTTTTTTTTTTAATTAAAGCTTTTCAAGTTCCCTTCTGTTAAGGAAAGTGTCTAAACAAACAAGCCTCCCTGAAACTAAAGGCTAGAAGAAGAGAACCGCCGCGCACCCTCGATTGTTTTAAAAAAATAGCGAGGGGGGAGGCATTTCCCCATGTCGTGATTATAGTTCCAAAAGGAAATTGCTTTTATTTGTGAATGAGACTTTCAATAGGAAGGGACATGGAGGGGAAAAGCTCCTTAAGGGAAGGAGGTCACGGGGTTAGAGGGCGGATTAAAGGCCCCCACCTGTCTCGAAATCCCGGACAACCGTCCCAAAATCTGAAACAAGGAGGGATCAAAACCGTACTTTTGGGACATAGGGTGAAAAGGGAGTCACGGGAGATTTTTCAGCCTAAAACAAAAACATGAAGTCTGGGGACAAGCGGCTGAGAAACCTGGACGTGTCATTCAGGTCCTGAACTCTTCCCAAGGAAATTCAGTGAGTGATCGATGTGTAGAAGAAAGAAGGTTTGTGGGATCATTTAAAAAGCAGGAATTATATACTGTACACACTTACTTGGGAGTAAGTAAGCCTCACTAAAACCAGTGAGACTTCCTTCGGATGAAACGTGGCTGTGATCTGGCTGCAAGAGCTGGTTTTATTTTCTTACGCTTTACCTCGAGTCTGGGCTAAAACGAGGGAGTAGGGAGAGCTTCCTCCTTTTAGGCCTAAAAACTATGAAAAAACGGAGACCGTGCACAGACTCTGCCAAGCCGCTTAAAAACCTCCCTGCGGACTAGCTCCCATCGCCTCGTTTTCCCTCTGTCCTCTCTACCTCCGTTGCTGTTTAAGCTACAGCACTTGGATTGAATAGCCCGTCGTCATCCAAGTGCTAAAGAGAAATGGGGTGAAATGAACTCAATGCCACTTCCTTCATGAGAAAGGTGCTGGTGACTGAAGTGGTGGTCCTGTTGATTTTTCCTTTCGGTTGATGTTAACTTTGTTTGTAATCGTGTATTCCAAAAGTGACCTGTCAAGGCGGCTTACAAATAATAGAAAGCGCAGAGAAAGCAACAACAGGCTACAGCAGCACACCACAATCACCTGCAACATCTGCATAGGCCGCAACACCGCCTGTCGGTTGCTGTCTGGTAGAGATTCCAAATCCACAATCCCTTTTGGGTATTCGAGTGTAGCTAGTTCCAGGCTGACTCCTACAGAAAGTGACTCTCGCCTTCACCTCAAGCTCCAGCCTGGTCTTCCTCTGCACGTGAAGGACCAGGAGTTGATGGGGCTTGATTCTGCCAGGATCCCAAAGTCCTGAGGAAACTTTGGTGAGAGCCTGAAGCGGAGATCTGTCAGTGCCTAAGAACTTCTTTCCACAAGGAGGCCGGAGAAAGAGCTTAACGGGATAGCCCCTTGCGCTGTTTTGTGGGACAGAACTTTTTCCCACAGCCCAGAACAACTTGACAGATGGCCTGTGGGGTAGCCTAGGCAAGGCAGGAAGGAAAACACAGACGAGGCTGAATTTCTTTGTTTCTGTCTCCGCCAGGAGCCTTCTCTTTCTTCGCTTGCTCAACAAATAAACGGTGAAGGGAAGCCCACTGCGTCTCCTTCCGGATAGCTTTTGTTCGTCTGGGCAAGGCAAGACACCATTTCCAGCATCATCTTAGGAGCCGAATGGGTCGCTTTTTCTCCTCTTCACTGCAGATATAAATATGCGAAGCCCTTCAGGAGGAAGGAGCCATGAGTTAATATTCTGGTTCCATCCAAGCCAATTACAAAACACCTATTGATTCTTTAGCCGAGCCAAAATTTCACCCATAATCCTCGCCCCGGGACACAGATTCACGCGCCATTGGAGCTGGACAGTACCTCAAATGAGAGTCTGGCACAACTCAGGAGGAGAAAGTGAAGATAAAATGGTAGCCTGGGGGCTGCAACTGATTTGCATAATCAATTTAATTTTTGCCATCTTGGAGGACTCCAACCACCAACCGCTTGAGTGGTCACACTCATCAGTCTACAATATTCTTGTTCTAAATGTGATAACCTCAGGTGTGGAAAAGGCCACAGCCCTTTGACAGATCTTATAATATAGATGTTACCACTACAAGGAAAGACTTTTGGGGGGCACATCTGTTTTGAGATGCAGGCAATATAAACGCCATGAAATTTACATCCTCTGTGCCAAGATGCCATGAGAGTTATACCCACCTGTGTAAGCCAAAACCACAAAAACTTTAAAATTTCCCTAGGAGTGTTTTAATGGAGAGAAGGAAGAGAGAGCCCATGTTACAGTTTCAGTTAGTGGAGAAGTTTTTGACTTAACAATTTTTAAGACAAATTGAGAACAAGGCCTCAATGAGACCATCCACTGATGTGGGGTAGAGAGGCATCCTTTCCACTCATCCAGGGGTGGTTCTAGCTTGACAAACAAAGGAATTATCAATGGCATTCTAGAATGCTTTTATTATGCTCTCAGACAACAGCAACAGGCCTACAAGGTCAGGAAGACTGGTTAGGAGTGCAGGTAAGTTGTCAGTTGTACATAAAAATTAATAAAGAAGGTTTTAAAAACCAGTATAATTTTTATCACCAGAGCATACCACATAGTAGAAAGAATGTATACAAAGGCCAGTGGATGTTTCCCAGGATTCATCTAACATAGTTAGCATTTTGGATGTGATGCCTGCATAGAGTTCCAAGCAATGAATCCAGAGTTTAATTCAGTTTAGCATTTGCATCCATTGAGGTCCAAAAGGACCTAAAACAGACTGGAAGCTTGTTTAAAAATCCATTGACATTGGATGAGAATGAGGAGATTAGAGAGCAACAGAAAGGGTTGTGTAGTCAGCAAATACAGGTGTTTAGCCTATTAAACCTGCAGAGTTTAGTTCTCACCCAAGCTGTTTCTCTTCTACAAAAAATTATTCCTACTGAAGAATCCACCATCAACTTGTGGGAGCCTCATATTCCCTGCTAATGCTGGAATCTTCTTCATTTGTGATTTCCTATAAGATTTCTTTTGGTGCTAGAATGGATGAAATTATTTCCCTTACCCCAGTTTTTGAGGCTTTACTTTGTTCTTCTCTCAGATAACAGAAACAAATTCTTGGCTAGGAGATCAGTTAGGAGACAGAGGTAGACAAATAGATACATACCTCTCAGAGAGACCTCTCAGAGAGACAGGGCTGGGATCTGTGAGGTAGCAACTCTGTGAGGTAGCAATTCACCTGCATACTCTTTCAGCAGCCTTTGCTGAAGATCCTGGAAATCAGGCACTATAAATATATGGGGGCTTAGATTTCTTGCCACTCTGTGCTCTTCCCACTAGTGGGTCAAACCGATTCCAGGAAAGAGAAGGAGGCAGGCAAAGGCTACCTTGGAACTTTGCACCAGCTGGACTTTCCTACCCCAAAATACTATGTACTATCAACAGTCCTGTGTGAAGGATTCCGGTGGCTTTTTATATGTTGATATTGGTTATTATGTTTATGTATTTAATACAGTTTAAAGCCACATTGGAAGAAGCAATATCCTGAAACTCAGGATATAAATAATTGTACTAAATAAATAGTTGCATGCAGCAAATTATATACTAAGTAGCAGCACATCATGGTAACTCCGGCAAACTTCAAAGAATAAATGAAGGAAGAAGCAAAGACCACTTCAGCAGTAGTGGTAGAGGCTAAGATGTGATGAAGAGCTAAGAAGACAGACAGTGAGAGTTATTTGGTGGTGCCCTGAAATGTGTGTGCTATGCTTATTTTCTTGCCTGTCAGCATAGACTACGCTTGCAGAAAATGTCAGTTGATTGTCCTGCTGGGCCAGTAAGTAAAAAGACAGCATTGATGAGTTTCCATTCTTCATTTATGAAGACAATGACTTCTTGGGCAGGGCACAGAAAGGACAAAAGCAGTCAAGAAAATGAGAACTGTAGGATTGGGGAAACTGCATTGGAGACCATGACTGTAAAGAACATGAGTATAAGAAGGCATTCTGAACCACTCTCCAGTATCTCTGAGGAGCTGGTGGAAGACAGCAGCAGCAGGCTACATTAGCTAGGAAGGAAGACTCTCAACCCTTTAAGGACAGATGTGACTCAATCTCCATTTGGAGGAAGAGGAGTAAAGTGGTGGTAATAATGGTTGGGAACTCCCTGCTGAGAGATGAGTCTTCTGTGTCAACTGAATCTGTTAACTTCTGAAGTATACTTGTATCTCAAGTATTGGGACCCAGGATGTGATTGATAACAAGTTTTATCAAGCCCACTGATCATTATATATTTTTGCTCATCTACACAGGAATGAACGACACCACCAGGGATTACTATGAAAACATACCTGACTATAAAGTTATGGGGAAGAAGATAAATCATCTTTGGGCTCTGGTAAAGTTCTCATCAAGGTAGAGGACTACACAGAGAGATCACAGTTCAGGGGAACTATTCTCCTAAGTAGCAGCATGTTTCTTTGACTATTGTGTAAGCTTCCTAAAGAAGGAAGGTAGGCTGCACCTTGGGAAATGTATCTGGCAGAAGGATGGTAAACCTGAGCAAGAGGGGCATAATCAAATACTGTGTGGGATGGCTCCAATAGCCGAAAGCTAAGTACAAAATGAAGCACTAAATATATGGATGTGGCTGCTACTGGAGAAACTGGGAAAGTTGAGGAGATGCCCAGCAAACCCTACGCTAAAATAGCAGGAGAGATATCAGAGTAGAATATCCAAAGCTTAAAGCTTCTATGCCAATGCACAGAGTATGGGAAATGAACAAGATGAACTTCAACTTCTTGAACAAGAAGGTAAATACAAATTGTTTCACATAACTGAGACTTAGTGGGACATGATTAGAAAATAGCAATTGAAGGATGTAGCTTGTTCTAAAAATACAACACCCCGATTTTCATATTCTGAAATAAATGCTAGGTAGAATTAAATGGCTATTTCTACTCATGAGAAAAGAAATCCAAGACAGGGGACAGTTCCTGAATAACAAATTACTAAAGGCACAATCGCCAATAATTCCAAGGAGAATGAAAAATGTAGGAATTTTTAAAAGTCTGTGTGGCTGCATAAAAAGCTGAAAATAAAAAGGACATGCATGAGAAGAAGAATGAAGGATAAGTTAACAAAGATGAGTACAAACAGGGCTTTTTTTCCTTAGTTGGAAGTTGCTGAAACTCAGTTCTGGCACCTCTTTCACTAGTAAAAAAGCATTGAGTACAAGTATCCTAAACTTAACAAGTGTCAGGAACAGTGTCAGGAAAGCTAAAGCTCAGAAAGAATTGATGATGGCAAGAAAAAGTGCCTTTTGGGGCATGTTCAGAATAAGAGAAGAGGAAGGAAACAGGGGGTATGTAGCACAGTAGGAATTGTGAAATGTTAATGGGTGACATCAAGAAGGTAGAATTGCTGAATTCCTATTTTTGCCTCTGTCTTTTCCCAAGGGGGAATTGTGTGCTAACCTGCATACAGTCATGCTATTGCATGACTGTTGAGGAGTCAGGATTGTAGTTCACGTTTAATAAGGAGTTGTCAAAAATATCTAGCTATTTTAAATGAGTTTAAGATTTCAAGGCCAGATGACTTGCATCCAGGTTACTAAAGAACTTGTTGATGTACGGTCAGAACCTCTGACTATCATCTTTAAGCAATCTAGAAAACAGGTAACGTGCCACAAGACTGCAAACAAAAATGGAAAGGAGCATCAGGCAACTATGGGCAGCTCATTCTGACCAATTCCAGGGAAGATACTTGAACAGATTATAAAGAAGTCAGTTTGCAAGCTCCTTGAGAACAATGAAGTGATTAGTAGAAGTCAGCATGAATTTGTAAATAATAATGGCAAAGTAATTTTAACTTTGTTTTGATCAGTTTAGTAGATTGTGGGAATGCTGTAGATGTAAATTATCTTGATTTCAGCAAAATTCCCAGTGATATTTTGGTTAGCATAAACATTTAACAGTTGTGTAGAAGAGAGGTTTTAGGCAGGTGCAGCTTGTCATGCAGGGATATGTTGCACCAGTTAAAATCTGCATCCACTGACTATACTACTCAGTTTCCTAAAACGTTCTTAAAGCAGAAAATGTCATCCTTTCAATTCCAACAGCCAGCTTGGTGCAAGTGTCTAATGGAATAAGTACAATAATATGCTATCCCCCAAAATTATTTTGTTGCCTTTAATGGCCATGTTGGAATTTAGGTCCGATGTGATCTGAAGCAATAAATAGCAATACAATTGCACTATGGTTTGTCTTGTTGAAATGCTCCCATTGATTGGAAGAGTGTCCTGATCTAATTAGTTACTTTGAGAAGAATTCTTACCCCATTAAGATGTAATCTGATTTCAACAGAAGTTTTGAAATTGAGAATGCCCATGTTGCATATAAAGTTCATTTATGCTTTTGGCTGCACAGGACCGAGGAACATACATTATGTTTTTAAATGTCTCTTTCATATCTCATTTATATATAAATGACTTCCACCACTGCTGATGAGTAAGGAGAATTGGTCAAACTTTCTGCTAGGAAAAAATATCTCAGCAAAAGTTACTTAAGCCAGCAATTTATGCCTTGGCATTATCTCTTGATGCTTTTCTTGAATCCCATGTTGTGAACTGCTGTTATGATCACTTTAATTACCATTTTTTTTTGTTGACCTGCTTTTAACCCTTTGTAAGAATCTGTAAGATATGGTTTCTGCTGTTTATCATTTTTTGTATTATATCTTCCTTGTTAATTATTGTCTATGGCCTAAATAAAACTTAACCCAATACATATATTAAAGTAGGCATATGAATATCCACTCACCAGGTGACCAGTCAAGATAGTTCAGATTTATGAATTTTATCTACTTTCCTTTAGGTCACGACTACCAAAGAAAAGTGTTGGCTAGTAATTTCTGTGGGTTTATTTGCATGACTATTAATATATATAATATTGACATCCTTTTGCTCTGGCCACTCTGCAAATTTATTGCTGTTTTGAAAAATGTTTCTTTTTGTCAGTCTGGATCCAAATGGTCCTAAATACTCAGCTATTCTTCTCTGAGCTAATAATGTCCTGATTTCTCACATTTCTAGTCTTGGAATATGAAATCCTGCTGTGTCAAATGCAAGCCCTGAGAGAATAACAGACTCCCCAGGTGCTGAATGACATTTACAGTGTGACGTATGCAGCTGGCATTCTGCAGCTTTTCCTTCTCACTTCTGTTACTCAAACTGCTCGTCATTCTTTTCTCTAAAGTGCAGCAATTTCATTGTCGGTGATTTTCAGGGTGTGTGTGAGAGAGAGTGGAAGAGCGGGAGACTGAGAGGGAATACACTCCATGGGGGAGGATATTACTTTCCTAAATATGTGCATTTAGATTGTCCAAGGGAATTACTGACATTAGATGTATGCACTGTTTGTTTCCAGACTTTGCCAGTGTCATTCTGTGCAAAGCAAGAGTCATGTACAAATGCCAGCCATACCTAATGGGCATGCCATTTTAGGCTTCTCCTGCCAAGACACCCACTGCTCCAATGATAGAAAATGATATTAGTGTACTTCCTTCATATTTACCAAGGAAAAGAAGGGAAGCTTATTTAGTGGGAGTCACTATCACTCACATAACACTAACAAACTACATTGGTTTATTTCTCTCAGGCTTCTAACTATGTAGCAGCAGCTTCATTATTTCTGTTAATATTTTTTGTAGCTTGCACACTTCCATTTTTTTCCACTGTTCCATTCCCAATAAGTCAAACATTGAGATGGATGCCAAACTATGATTCCTATGTAAACTCAAAGTTTGCCTTCACCCATGTATACAAAATCAACTCCATTAGAAGGAGCTGGTGAACTGGGTGGCATCTTATTAACCATCTGCTTGTGCAACTCCTCTTCATCCATCAGCACTGATGTTTTTATTTATCAAGTTAAGTTGATTAAATGCTACCTATTCCTTAATACAAGCACCCAATATATAGGTCTGAGTCAAACACATCTGAAGCAAAGCAGGAAAGAGTGAACCAACAGCCTCTCACAGATGACTAGATGTATAATATATTTCATGCTCCAGGAAACCTTTTTACTTGCTGAATCCCCTTCACTATCCAATTACGTCTCTACCTTTTTCATTAACATGATTGTTGCCAGAGTCTGCTGGCTATCGTTTCAGTATATCATCTTATACACCTCTGACACACCCTTCACTCCATGTGACTTGAATTTATTAGCACATCACCAATAGTGCTTTTGTGGCAAAACCATGGTGGACAGGATGCAGACCATCAGCGCTTCTGTAGTATGGTGATGGATAACTCTCTGGCCTCCCTTTCCAGTGTATGTACCCCACCATGATGACAGAGGCATAACAGGGAGTGATTTTATCCCGAGCATAGCTGTCAACTTTCCCCCTTTTTAAAGGGAAATTCCCTTATTCCGAATAGGATTCCTCACAAGAAAAGGGAAAAGTTGACAGCTATGATCCCAAGACCTGCGAGTATAGGGTGGTATACAGCAATGATGATGATGATGATGTTCTATCATGTTATTATTAGCTTAGTTTGTAAATTACTTTGGGATTCATTTGAATGAAAAGCAGCATAGAAATATAATAAAGCATCAAATAAAACAAAACCCTATTTTGTGGGTAGTCAGAGGACCAAATCCACATAGTGTCCTGGTCCTAAAAAATCATGCTGGCACTCTTGCTCATATGGCATTGTGTCCCACCAGCTTTTGCTTAACATAAGATTTTCCATCAGGTTGGATGCACAAGGGGGAAAACATTATTTAACATCCATGTTGAGAAGAACTCTATGTAACTCAAAAGCCTTACATGCATAATTTTCAGCACTACTTTGAATTAATAAAATATACTGGGCGAAATGAAGGAAATGAGACACTGTAAACTTGAACTGTGTTGAACTGAGAGAGGAATAAGGCTACACTAATTCTCAATCCCCTTTTCAATTTAAATTTATATCAGATAGATCAAGGGGAATTTAATAATCATGAATGAAATAAGCTCACACAACTTTGCACGTAATCTCAGTGGCAAAGCTGGTAAGAGATTCCAGCTCTCCTGATAATATTCAGCACTGTGCCCTAGGCACTTGAGGCCACCCATATCCTTCTGCTAACTAATGTTTCTCACAGGACAGCAGTCTAGAAGATGAGGCAAACTATTACATTTAGAAGGCACAATCTATCAGTCTCTCCTTGCAAAACTTTTTGAAAGGAACAGGAGCTGTGAAGAAAGCAGGGTCATTCTCATTCATTTCCAATGGAACTTGCATGGGAAAACTTCGGGGTCTGGGTAAAAGATCCACTTGTTCTAAGATTCCTTGCTCCCTGTAACCTTCTGCTACAATCAATGGCAAATAGCACTACTCAATGCAACCTCTACATTATAGTGGTTCTTGCTCACTCTCGCCCTTGGGAACTCCAGAGTGTGATTGGCTTTTCAAGCAGCACCCACTTATTGATCTCTTGTCTTAAACAATTTCAACAGGTGTGTCTCTTCCTTGGCAAAACATTTCCACAGATGAATGCCCCAAGCTATTCAGGCAGTTAGTTATTCTTTAATATTATAGACTTCTGTAAAGCATGCTTGGTATAATAACATTTGTGTTTACAGAATGTTTGACACTGCATGCTCCACAAACACTGAAGGCCAATTGAGAAGTAACCCTTTCCAGTGTTTACCTTGTGGGGATTTTGGAAGGGTGCTGCATGGGCAGAGAATAATGTTGCTTCTTCAAATGGGCATGTATATCTTGAAATACTGGATGGGAGCACTTCATAAACTGTTTTCCTTACTTCCCAGGCTCCTGGAATTATCTCAACAGGTCTTGCATCCCTAAATATTAAATTTGCACTCTTAGTTGACTTGATGGCATCATTCTTGCATTAATCTGTGTAGCACACGTATGTTGTGTAGATAAGTCCCAATTTAAATGAGGGTTTCATTGGCTAATTAGCACACAGAAAATCAGTCCATGTGCATTTGGGCATAACATTTATTTAATAATAAGGATAACATTTTTATATATAAAAAAGGAAAATCCATGTTACTGCAGAATTGGGTGTAAGATATCTTCAACTATTTGTGCAAAGAAATAAATTAATATTCCTTTTTTGGAGACTGTATCTGTGACATGAAGATGCAGGTGCTCCCCCTCAAAGTCATTCAAAAGAATAGGGGTCAAAAAATTCCCCACTAGAAGTCTGCAAATGGTATCATATCATTTCCTTGTGATCCAGGTGGAAGAATTTATAGTTATGGCAGGAGAGCATACTTGCTGACCGCTAATGGCCAGTGCTGCAACTAGGTAATATTATACCCTGGATTTAACAGATTTCCCAGTCCCTTCTTTAGACTGCCTTGTACATTATGTAAATTGTGAAATACTTAATTAACATTTCTCTTCTCTCCCAAAATCTCATGCTTTACAGCTGCTATTAGAGCAGGAAATAAATACAAAACAAAACATTTCCCTGATTAAAAAAAAGATGAAGGCACAATCTGAGTATGTGCATTTAAAACTCACTTAAATCACAGCATCATCATGATTACAGAAATAAAATGGAATCTGCTTCTGCTGTCCTGATTCTAAGTACATTTATTTGGGAATGAGCACAATTTTGTTGCAGAAAATTATAGTGTGTTTTTAAAGTTAAAAATAAATAAATAAATAAAAAATTGCTCAGGACAAAATCATTCTGAAATGCATTGCAATTACCGGTACCCGCACCAAGACCTGCCTCAGAGGCCAGGAAAACCGGGAATACTAAAAATAGCTTGCCACAAAGGCAATCATACTGAGTGAGCTGCCAAACTATTGCCACTTTCAGCAGCTTGACTATGATTTGTTTTTTAAACGATAGCATGCTGCAGCAATCAGCAGTGGTCCCTGTACAAGGTAGTCCCATGCTGGCTCAGGTGCTGATGCTAGGCGTGTTTGCCACTGCTCTATCATCTACCACTTATATGTAGTGGTCATTTGAGGCCCCCATGGGCTGAGGAGTCCTGGACTTTGACCTTGAGGTCCAGCCCTAGCTGCACCACTAATCATGCATCATGTTCTTCATCAAACTCATTCTAGCATAGTATAGTTATGCCAACCAGAAGGGCTTCTAGCACTTAAGGAGCAAGTACACCAACTGCTACCTTGGTTGTGTTGTGGGATATGGTTATATAATGTGTCTTCCTGCAGAAGTTACAGGTGAGATAACCGCAATGCAACATTTCTAATAAATTACTTCTCCAACAACCCCTCCCCCAATACCTTATTATATACAAAAGTTCAGAATGTTCTCATGCATCATTTTTCAATCCCTACCTTCTTCCACTGTGTGGATGTGCAATGGCCTTTTATAAGTTGGTGAAAAACCTATGAAAGCTTTTAGATTGTACTTTTTAAAAAAAACAATTGAACTGGTTTCAGCTGTCTCTTGTTTTATACAATTTGATTGCTGTTGCAATCTCTTTTTTGTTGTTTTAACACTAGCTGATAAGTGAGATTTTAAAATGTTAATTTATAGTTATACCTTGGTTGTTATTCACCTTGTAGTCTTTTGTTGAAAGATAGGATATAAGTATTTAATAATATTAATAATAACATTAATAATAAATAAATAATGCAGACATTAGTATTATTAATTCTGATACAATTAAATTTTAGTATGCAAAATCCTTTCCAATTGTTCATTCTTCTCTAGTTTAATATTCCAGTTTAATGTTTCCAAAGGAAGTAAAACCCTCCTCAGCAGAGCTGCTTTATTTTAAAATTCAGCATAAAATTCAGCACAAGCATCAACTTGTTTATGCAAGTGAATTGGGGAAGTTTTTACACAATGTAGGTCATGGATCTGGGCAAGTGGTAGAGTTCTTGCCACAGAGCTACACTAACACAAGTTACTGTGACTACCTCACTGTATTCAGATTATGAGCAATTTATGTACCAGGGTTTGGAGTCTTTTGTTTTATTTCAAAATGTGTGTTGGACAGCAGTGATTGAACTCATAGGTCACAATATATTCCTCTCTATTACTACTGTACAGCTTCCTGTGTCCATTTTACAAGTTTAAGAATGACTTCTGAGTTAATATTTTGTGACATTTGCTTAAAATTTAATCTTTCAGCAAACATTCCTGCCAGGAAACTCATTTATCAGACAGTCTCTTGGGGAACATGTATTAAAAGGGCATGGATAGAGCTAACACAAATTCCAATTTCAAATGTGAGTGAATATTGAAATATTCACCTGGTTTCAAGCAGGGTTGGTCCAAGATAATTTTGCAACTCCAAACAGCTGCAGTGCACAATCTGAGCTCCATGATTTTAAAGAACTTCCATTCATTTCAACAAAGTGTGTTCAGGAGAACAGTCTGGTAAATTGTGTTCTGTATTTGTCAGTACAGTGGTACCTCTGGTTACGTACTTAATTCATTCCGGAGGTCCGTTCTTAACCTGAAACTGTTCTTAACCTGAAGCACCACTTTAGCTAATGGGACCTCCTGCTGTCGCTGCACCGCCAGAGCACGATTTCTGTTCTTATCCTGAAGCAAAGCTCTTAACCTGAAGCATTATTTCTGGGTTAGCGGAATATGTAACCTGAAGCATATGTAACCCAAGGTACCACTGTACTAGGATGGGGATTCATTTGGATCTTCTGTCTGAGGCACCAAAATATATTGGCTGGCATTTGCTATCTTACTCTTGAAACATTTCATAGCACCCCTTCATGTGACCCCCCCTCTTTTCAAACTGCACGTTGTGTGACCACTATCTGACAACCCACAAAAGCTCCATTATAAAAGTGCACTGTCCCAGTAACATCCATGTGAAATACAGATTATGTTGGGGACATCCATTGCTGCAAATAATGTACAAAATATGCATGTTAAGTCAGCTAATAAAACTTCTAAACACTTTTATTAACAGGGGGGGGGAAGCAGTAGATGCTATATATATGATGTTACATGATGTTTTTACCCAAAGTTTTCAGACAACATTATAAAAAGCAGACACAAATATATTTAATGCGAAAGAAAATAGGAAATCTTCATGAGGTGGAGTTGTGGAGAAGAGAAGAGGTGGTCATATTGTTGCTCTTTTTTCTGCTTTACTTATGGAATTGACCCATAAGGAGTGTTGGGGGTGTCTTCTCTTCCTCTTCTTTAACTTTAAAGGCATATTCTGTGTTTTCTAAAGCCAAAATCCCTTCCTGGGGAGAAGATTGATTTAATTTGATCAGGGGTGTGAATGGGTGGGTGAAGCAGAGTAGATTTCTGCAGGCCACTATGAGTCCTGTGTTAAGCAAAAGAGGGGCGGGTCAGCAGGTCTCAGGCTGTTTGATCTGCCTTGATCCCCCTTCACAGGGGAAATGAAGTGGCAGTAACTTTGCTTCAGCACAGTGGATATTTTTAAAAAATGTTTTAGGAAGATAATTTATTGGTCTTAATTGCTCTTTAATCCACCTGATTAGCCTGTCATAGGAAAATCTTTTCTGAATGGAGAAGCCAGCTTGAAAAGGCTCAGGCAGGCCATGAGGGGAAGGCAAGGGACCAGTGAGGCTTCTTCCTACCTCCATTGATGCAATCATTTCTTGGCACAGGGCCTGACCAGTTCAATGAGGCTTCTTGCCCAGCAGAGTAATTGGATGCTGTTGGTGCCCTTTGTCTTTTGAGACTCTACTGACAGATTTGCAGAGTAATCCTACACATATTTATTCTGAAGCAGGTATGTGTTCTATGGGCCTATGGGCCTGCTCCCAGGAAAGTTTACAGCTTTAGGCCAAAATCCTGAATGTAATTTATTGGAAAGTATGGTCTGTTGGAATCAATCAGATGCTACTTCTGTTACAAAAAATTCAAGGAGGATTCTTTTCCTCCTCTTTCAAAACTCTGTGTTTATTTCTCCAGAATTGAACAAAATAGGGGAATGCAACACAGTAGACCAAATTTCAATTTTTAGCTGTAGTTGTAATGTGGCCAAGTTCATTTGCTGGACAAAAGCTCCAACCTCAGGCCATAGAGGAATAGTAGCATCATACCTGCAATGATATAAGAACCACCCAGACACTGGTCATTGAAATTATTTGGATGTATTCACAAAAATAATTTTGCCTAGGTAAATATTTACACATTCATATATAGTAAAACTCTCACCTTAGGCAAAAAGGTTCCACTCTGGAAAAAGCATCAGAGAAGTGGTATTTTTCCATTAGAGTGAGATAATCTACCTGATGTCTCATATCTGAAAACATGAGCTGCAGAGCTTTCACAATGGGGAGCTGAAACTTGAGAAGCCTGTGTGTGCTTGTTGGAGATGGCTAGTAGCAGCAGCAACAACAATGACAAAAATCTACCAATAGCATACAAATCAATATGGCTAACCTGATCAAAAACGCCCGCCCGCCCCACTCACACAGGAAACCAAAAGACCACCACAGCCAACCACAAATGAACAATCACACCCTACGCCAATCCCAACCTCTCTCACCGCCAAAGAAGCACAAGCGAACAACAGAGAACCTACACAAACAACGCTAACACCAAACCCTACATATATTAAGTAAAATAGAAACATCCTCACCCTACCTCACCCATCTCCCCATCCCACCCACCTCTTTTCCCCTCCTCTCCCTAATGTCGCAACATCCAAAACTGGTTTGTAAAAATGTTACATGGAAAAAATACGAGAGAGACATTGCACACACCTTTGTAAATCAAGAAAATCCTTAATAAACATTAATTTTAAAAAAAATTGCAGGGAAGTTCTGCAGTGATGAACAAGCTTAGGATCTCCCTCTAGGACCAGAGAGAGGAAGGTTTATTGAACTGCATAAAGGACTGAACCTCATTGCTTGTTTATAAAGTGTTGCTTAGTTATTTTGTAATGTTTACCTTATTGTAAGTGTAACTTATTGTAACTGTTTTGCGGTAAAGCTTTGAAACACATTCTTGTGGTGCAGAGAATTAATTTCTCCACAAGGTCCAGATCAGAAATTCTGCTGAATTCTAAGAAGTCCAGGGAGAGAAATCTACTCCCCACACTGTGTAGGCCCTGTACTTTGCACAAATGCTGCTTGGCATCTCATCAGTTGGGTGGTATCTCCTACATTCAATGAGATGTTACTGAGAGCCTTTGAACTATCAGATTTTCTAAGTTTCAGGTGTTGGTAGATTACAGCTCCCATCATTCCTCACTATTGACCGTGCTGGCTGAGACCGATGGTTGTTGGAGTCCAACAACTATAGGTTTGGAGGGCTATAGGTTTCCCATCCCTGTTTTAATTCCTCTTGGGCAGCAAAAAATTTGGGACCCTTGATGATATTATAGTACGAAATAGCACCAATATGATATCTTCCATTTTTCACTCAGACCCTTTTAAAGTCAGAAGTGCTTTCAGTCTCATGTGAATAGCACAAGATCTAAAAGGCAGTTTGATGTTATCTACACAGCTGTGGGGATACTTAAGGTCAAACCAATGGAAGCTTGTTTTAAAATGAATCACTGTTATGGTGATATTGCCAAAAGCTGTGGTATAGGGACATGTAAATATGTAGTCTGTTTTCATGTTAAAATCTGTTGGTTTCAGTAAACATAATTCTGAGGCTATCATTTAAGTAATTTGTTCTGCATTCCAAAATTAGGTGGTTTTTTCATATTTCACTGCAAGTCTCAATCTTATAGTTCCTGTTATCCTCTCTTATTCTGATTTTGCACCAAGGAAGCAATTTGGTAGGGAAATTATGCTTATTTTATCTTGCCCTAAACTACTGCTTTGAAAGTTTGTTTTCTGAAAGACTTGGCCTATCCACATGCCCATCTTCTACATGTGTTTGGGACTTAGGATTACACTGTCCGGCCCTGCTCATGGCATCCCTGTTGTCATGTACCGGACATCTGCACAAGGACTTACACATTAAGGGACCACCCTTGTATAGGCAGAAACTGCATACATACAGGTGAAACTCGAAAAATTAGAATATCGTGGAAAAGTCCATTTATGTAAGCAATTGTTTTCATTAGCTACTGGAGTTTAATATATGAGATGGACTCATGACATGCAAAGTGAGATATGTCAAGCCTTTGCTTGTTATAATTGTGATGATTACGGCATGCAGCTGATGAAAACCCCAAAGTTGAAAGTGTTAATTTGGGATTCTCATCAGCTGTACGCCATGATCATCACAATGATAACAAATAAAGGCTTGACATATCTCGCTTTGCATGTCATGAGTCTATCGCATATATTAGTTTCACCTTTTAAGTTGAATTACTGGAAAAAAAAAACTTTTCCAAGATATTCTAATTTTTCGAGTTTCACCTGTACACTATAGTAGAGGGGCCCAGAGATTTATGGGGTTTGGCACTATCTGCAAGGCAGGAGCCAGAGCAGGAGTTGGGGAGAGGAAGGGTCTAAGCAGTCAGAGATGGAGGTGGGCACACATGATATGTCAGAGGAAGAGGAAGAGGCGGTTCAGGCAGGTGGGCCAGTCAGAACCTTTCCATCCCCTGCTCTGCTGCCTCCTAGAATCAGGAGGAACTTGAAGAGAGAAGAAAGGCAGTGACTTCTGTGTAGGAGAAGCCTCAGGTTGCATGTGCACATCCCATCAGATAAAGGTACATAAGGTGGTGGTGAGGAGCTTGGTCCCACTGTTGCTGCAACTGTTCTGTGGGGCATGGACCTGGGAAAAGCTGCCTAGACTCTAGAAGCATGTGTGCATGTGGGGTGCTGGGATATTAGGAAAAAGAAATTATTCTGAACAGTTGTTTGGAAACCAATGTTTCTGAAGCACAGAACAGAATTCTCACCCACAATGGCCAGGCTATATGGTCTTAAATCATTTTCTTTTATGCATGTGTTACAAAATGTAAGCTAGCCAGTGAACAGAGTCTTATGGAAACAAGGCATTTTATAGAGTCCTTCCCAGTGCTATTTTTCTTGAAAAAGAGGTGCAGGAACTCACTATGGACGCCTCCCATGTTCTCTTATAATGGCAATGGTATCCACCTGAGAGGTGCCAGAACTGAGTTCCAGCAAGTTCTGGCTGGAAAAAAGCCCTGGTGCTCCCATACTTCAGTCCAATTATTCATTATTTATTATTACTGATTACACACACACGCACCCACACACACACGCGCACACACACACACACACACACACACACACGGCAGGCACCTCATTGTATTGTTTCCTGTGTCTTCTAAAACCATTTTTGTTTAGGCTAGCCTAGTCAGATATGTAAAGCTGACATGTATTTTAATAGATAGTTTTCATTTTTAATTATTGATTTTCTTTATATTTGGAATCATTTTAGGCCAACTTATATTCAACTTCTGACTTTTATAGATAATTTTAATGTGTTATTTATGCTTTTTGTAAACAACTTTGAGGTTTTAACAATTATACAAATATTATTAAATAGATCTTATGTCGAAATGATTTCAAAACAAAAGAGTTAAGCACATGCTCAAATCTTCAGTTAAAAACAATGGAGCCTAGCTTCACTTTGGTGGAATTATACCCATTGTGTCTTTTTTGTTAGCTCCTGGTGTTTTAATTTGTTTTTGTGTGTGTTTGCACTTACACATGCACCAGTTCCACTAATTCTCTTTAGCTTTGCTTGCATAGCATTTTCTTTTTGTTATATACGACTGAATCTGTCACCTCATTTTATTTATCCTTGTGAATGGATGTATTTAACAAACGGCCCACAGGTTTTCATGTTACACCTCCTATGCTGTTGAATTCCTGTAGCACATCTGGTCAGTTCAGTGCTCCCATCAAAACAGCAGAGGGAGCACAAGACATTTTCCAAAGGGTACTGAAAATACAGAACCGTGAATATTTTATTTGCAGCAGAGATCATTCACAAACAACCCTTAGGCTTGTTTCAACGAAAATAAGAATGACCTGTTTATGGCAGGAGCCATGTACGAAAAATACCAAGATAGACAGAAAACTGGCATAGAAGCATGTACAGAGTGGATGTAGTATATATATATGGCATTAGCTGGAAGACTCAAACAGATTCTGGTTAAATGATCAGAGAACATTGTAGAAGCCAGTCTCCATCTGTCAAGTCAAAGGATTGTAATGGATCCAGAACTCTGAAGGAGGAAGAACAAAAAATGTTTACCTCCCCTCCCCTTTTTACTGGTTAGTGTAGGGGGAAAGAGACGTGTACACCCAGAGCCTCAATGAAAGCTAGAAAGTGCATGCCTCTCATTATAGATACGTTAAAACTATTGAGACTCAACATAAGCCACACATTTCAAGGATAGGTGATGGAATGCACATGTGCAGCTTCCTGGGAAAAGTCTCCATGAAGGACTACTAGAGCTTAGTGTACCGAAATTATGTAAGCAGACTCTATTCATTCCGTGAATGAATACTATTTCCCCCTCAAACCTGCCCCTAAATGACTGTTTCTGCAGTAAGAAATGACAGCTGTTGTGTGGAGGTAAAGGATCTATGGAGATGCAATGGCCAGATATCTTTCTCTCATCTGGGTAGATTGTGTGACACAGGAGTTAGGATATCTGTTGTTCCTAAGAGGTTAAACCATTCTTGCCATCATGAGAGGCACATTCCCTGAGCTGACATGTTAGTCAAAGCAAGACAGTGAATCATTAAGTTACATTCCAAGTAAGAGACAGACAGTGGTGCCTCTGTGAGGTTTACAATGCCTCAGGTGAGATGTATAACAGAACCATATGCATTTGAGGGGAAGCAAAACTTCTCAGAGCTTGAAAATTAGCAACAGCATACAACATATATTAAAAGTTCATAAAATACAATTCTATAATGGCTAAATACTTCTGTAGGTTTTTTTATCACTCCAGTGTATCCCATGAAGTGGGATCTTAGTATCCCTGTTTGACAGTCCTTGAAGCAAAACTATAAAATATAAGAGTGAAGGTATGTGCCCTAAGGGCCATTTCACATGCTATGGGGTGGTGAAAGGGGGCAGAGAAGCAGAGAAACAAGAAGCGTTAATGGCCACTTAGTATTTTCATATGTTTTTATTATAACACTCAGAAGAAAGGATCCTTGTATCTTGGTTACAGAAAAATCACTGAATGCTGAATAATCCCATAGGTTTCTTTTAAATTAGAGGAAGCTTTCATGTATGATTTTTCTATAATAATAATAATAATAATAATAATAATAATAATAATAATAATAATAATGTCTGCCCAGCTGTATACTCATACTGTAGCTAAACATATTCAGTGAAAATCATGAGTGATGATGCACACACTATTACCTAAAAAGAGAACATATTTGTTTAGGAAAAAATATTACGGTACACATGCATGGTCCACCCCATAGGTAAAACGCATGAGTATTTACAACTGATGATGAATCTATCATCTATTTTCCCTAAAAGAGGCAGGTCGGAAGGTAGATTTTCCTGCTCTGACATCTATTCCAGGCTGACTATTATGCCTGAACCTTGCTATTATGAGTTCAGAAGGAGAAACCCTTTGTTGCTTACCGTATATACCCGAGTATAAGCCGACCCGAATATAAACCGAGGCACCTAATTTTCCCACAAAAACCTGGGAAAGCTTATTGACTCAAGTATAAGCCGGTTCACCTTTGCCGCTGTGGAGGAGGAGGAGGAACGAGCAGCCCAAAAGCAGCCCTTTGGGCTGCTCCTTCCTGTTCCTCCTTTGCCAAGTTTGCATTTTTGCGAGCAGTTCAGGAATGGAACAAGCTGCCTGGGGAGAGTAAAGAACCGCTGTTCTTGTACACTTCTTAAGGAATGGTTGACTGGGGAGAGTGGGTGGCGGCACGAGCGGAGAGAAAGGGCTTCTTTCTCGCCGCCCCCACCGCCCGCCTCACTCGAGTATAAGCCGAGGGCAGCTTTTTCAGCACAAAAAATGTGCTGAAAAACTAGGCTTATACTCAAGTATATACAGTAGTTTTGGTGCAATTTTATTGACCTATCTAGATGGAAAGAAGGTCCACTCCATTGGTTCTGCTGAGAGATGTAACTTTGACTGGATTTCCTGCCATTGTGGGTGTTTCTGAAGTAATGCAGGACTTTACAATGTGGCATCACTACACCACACTCATGTCCACCCTCTCTTTGCCTGCTTTGCCAGAATAGCTTCGCCAGCAGAGCATCCAGCTTTATCAGTGTAGGCAGAATGACATACAGCTTCCTAATGCTGCTTAGCTGGACATAGTATTATGCCCCAAGCAGTGTTTGTGCAGTAGTGGGGGCCCTGCTGGCAGAGTCTAGTGGAGGGACACTTCCATTGTATCCAACCCCAACACAGTTCTCAGGGTTTAGGATAGCTCTGTAAGAGGGCAAGTGATTGGAGAAAGTGCGGTGGCAAATTTTCAAGACTCTAAGAGCTTTCCAAACTTTTCATGTTGGTGACACACTTTTGAGAGATGCATCATTTTGCGAAACATTAATTAAGTTTTACTAGCAAACCAGAGGTTAAACTAACCCCTTTCCAGCCCTGGGAGGAGCATGGGGAGTGTTTGCGTGACACACCTACACACTGTAGCCAACACACTAACATGTTGCGACACACAGTTTGGAAAGCTCTGCTGTAAAAAAGGGTTCTTTTAAAAGAGTTCTTACATTTTAAGAGGTTGTATATTTTGTAAATGTCAAACGTAAGAGGCTTCTATGCGTTTAATGTCTATTTAGCATACAGATAGATATGCAGGTGAAACAATTAGTGGCATGAATATGAATGAATACATTCTATTTCAAATAATGCATTTGTTTTTGTGAATGTAAGTTATTTTAAACTGTTTTTGATAGTGTGTTTTAATTGTTGTAACCCACTCTGGAACCTTAGGATGAAGGGTAATAATCAAAACAACAACAACAACATGGAGTACTATTTTCATGTTCCAAACATTCTTTTACAGTATATTTACAGTTCATTTACAGTATATATGTCTACTTAAAAGTAAGCAAGCCTGAATGAGATCCATGGGGTTTAATGTTAGGTAAATCAACGTTGCCAAGAATAAAATGTAGATTTTAGATAGCAGTCACCCAACATTCCTGGGCACATATCCCTGGTACAAAACCTGCCTCCTGGCACCAAACGGTGAGTAACTTCCTATGAAAACTGGTATCATGTATGCATAACTTTTTCATTAAAAAGTAAGATTCTTTTCTATAGGCTTTTTGTATGTGATTAAAGGAAAGTGTGATAAAAACAGCTAATATTAGATTATTTTTTATTAATAAAAGCTGTTTTCTTTCTGCTTTTTTTTTAAAAAAACAAACAAACCTCAAAATAAACAAACTAAATAGAATGCCATGATTAGTTTCTTTCAGAGAAAGCTGTCCTTTCATCCCTCTCTCTGCACTTCTGATGTGTTCAGTCCCCAATTTCCAAGGCTGGGAGTTGAGAGGTTGCACATAAAACCCTAGAGGTGAGGAGCTTTGATATAAGTATCAGCTCCAACAATTGGGATTTCTGCTACTTCTTTTTTTTAAAAAAGTGGCAAATCTGTCATAAAGTACTTACTGAAGATCCATGCTGAGCTCAAGGGTAAGCCCTGTGTGTTTATTAAACCTATGGCTTTTCAGGGGGGAAAGTGTTGGGCTGAATTGCAATAAAGAGCTGGTGAGAAATCCTCTGGCCGGGTTTACTGAATTATTGAATACAAGGATAAAGCGTTCATACTTGGCTTCTTGTGTTGTCTTGTGTCTAAGTACTCAGCACCATGCAGGGTATAATGGTTACTGTAGCAAACACTTAGGGCTTTGTTTGGGCTTATAAACAAAATCTGCATACTGCACCCCCCCAAGGTCTGCAAAGCAGCAAATATAGGAGATATATACATATATTGCACAAAGGCCACGTGCAGGAGTGTGTTTCTAAAAGTAAATTCCCATCACAATTCAAGGATTAGTTCATACAATTAGTTCATGCAATTTCCATTCATGCTATTGGCAAGAAGCAGTGCATTTAGATAAGAATAAATGCAAAATACATAACAAGTAAAATAAGAGAGCAATAAATCAAGTATATAAAAAGGAATATTTGGAAAATAATAGTAAACAAGTAAAAATGCTAGCAGCATTAAGGTAAATTCCACAGTATAATATACATCATCATCATCGAAGAATGAGGGGAGAAAGTGATCTAAATGGATATATAAGAATATGCAGGAATGGTGGGGAAATTAAAGGAATCAGGGAAGGGGAAGAAGGGAAGCAATTGAATGTTTTTATTAAAAGAAATATATTAATGTTGGAAATGTATGCTTGGGTGAGTGTGATTTTGGAAATGGTAATAATGAAAATTATAAATAAAATTTTAAAAAGAAAAGAATAAATGCAAAATACTACACTTTGGCCATACTGCTAGGATCAGCAACAATTCTGACCATAATTTTGAGGACATTCATTTGATTTATAGAATCATAGAATTTGAAGTGACTTCAAAAGATCCAACCCCTGTCCGAAGCAGGAAGCCCCACTATTTACAGGATTCTTGTTGGGTGGCTGTATACCCTCTGCTTTAAAACCTGTGATGAAAGGGAACCCACCACAGTTGAACATCTTCTACTATCAGGAAGTTCTTTCTAATGTTTTGTCTAAATTCTTTTTGCTTGTATTTTGAACCTATGGGTTTGCCCTATCATCTGGAGTAACAAAAAATAAATTTGCTTATCATCTGACAGCCCTTCAAATATTGAAGCCCTATCACACCGTCTCTGAATAATCTCCAGGCTACACATATTCAACTCCTTCAACTATTCCTCACAGGAGTTGGTCTTTTGGCTGCTCACCATCTTTGCAGTTTTCTGATATCCTTAAACTATGATGTCATGGACTGGACATAGTATTTCTGACCAAAACAGAATAGAACAATGGGTTGTAGTCAGTGCTAGTCCCACTCACAGTAAACCTACTGAAATTAATGATGTGCTTAATTTAGGATCATTTACTTTAGTGGGTCTACTCTGAGTAGAACTTACTTGGAGACAGCATTGACTGATCAAGAGCCTGGACTGGACGAGTGAGTGCAGTACAGTATTGTTGTTTAAAAACAGGTGCTACCTGCCACAGAGGAGTGTGCATTTGCAATCCTGACATTCTTGTGACTGAGTCTGGCAATTGAGCACATCACACCTCATCTTTAAGTTTGGCAGGCAGGGCATAGGAACTGTTAGGAGAACAGTTGTGTCAATCCAGTTCTGAACATGTCCAATTCCTGAACTCCTGAGTTGTGGCTCCTGAACTGTATGTGCGATGCCAAGCCTCTACTGCTACTTGCCTGCCTGAATAAAAATCTCTTTTCTTTCTACATGTAAAAGCCTTTCCTTGTGTTGCATGAGAGGCAGGACAGCTGTAATGGAGACAAGCTCTTGCAACTTGGTGGGTTTCTCATTTTCCCATAGGAATATGCCTAAAAAGCTGCTGTTTTTCTGCTGATGAAATATGGAAGTTTTTGCGCAAATCTCGTGTTCCTCTTTCTACAGATGGGGGGGGGAACACCACTTTTTTACAATTGTGCAATATATCTGTATTAGAAAATAGATATCTCTGCAAAAGAAACACAAGCACGAGGGAGGATTTGCAGACTGTATGCTACAAATAGGTGGCAACTGTGCATCTAGTGCACTGACACCTGCCTGTTTGTGTCTGAATAGGACTGATATGGGTCAACATTCTCTGATTACCGTATGTATTTTTCTCTGCCTTCCTTCTATGTGCTTTTTTCCTAGGTGGGTTCACCTCAAGTTAACAGAATCTGGCTGTAGGGGTGGGGAGGACTTGGGATGATCTAAGAGGGATAGAGTAGCAAGTGGGGGGGGGAATGCCATGCCTACCCCATTCTACATCCTAACCTTGCTTTACATAGGATTGTGGCATGTCCACATTTGAAGAGATGGGTTTTTGCTGCTGTTCTGTGTCAGTTGTATAGGCTTGGGGTGCTCCTGGATCAACCACGGAGCACCTTGATTTTCAGTATGTAATTCTAGGTTTTGATTAGGAGCTCCTGGTACCTAGGGAGAAGGCTCCAACAATTTCCTTAAGATTTGGACTTAGTGTTTGTCTTTGTAAGGAAAGGCAGCAATGTACTCTCTGTTCCTCTTATCCCAGTGCCACGACTCAGCCAAGAATACTGAATACTATTCTAAAAACACATTTCCCCCCATTATGAACATATATGTATTTTTTGGACAAAGCCTCTTCATTAAACGGCTTCACTCCTGTAACAGTGGTCACATGTCTGAGGGAACTGCAAGGTTTGCAGGGATGTAAGAAATAAGTTTCATAAAAAGCTAAACGTGGGGGGGGGGGAACCACCAAAAGCCCAATGTTGATATGTGGAATATTGTGTCTCCAAAATAAAATCAGAGGAGAAATAGATTTGAGCATTATGCTTGGGGGCATCATTTGAAGGACACTGAAGGATTCTTCTGTTGGAACGTGACCATTCACTACAACATTTTATGGTGGGTCCCACTTGTATAGTAAATACTCAAGAGTCAAAATGAGTGGTCTGGGAAGCCCCCCCCCCCCAAGTTTGGACATTTTTGTTTAGGTCTCACTGTTGTCTAGTGATTCCACGTCTGTGGCTCAAGATATAGTTCAAACCTGAAGATGTTATGTGTCAAATACACCTAAACCTGTGTCTTCCTAAGTGTTGATCTTTGGGTCAATACTATTCCAACAGGCCGCACAAGAAAATCCCCAGCAAAAGCAAACAGATGTGATGGGGATTCTGCAGAGAAATCAAGTTCATCTTTCTTCTAATCCTCCCTACTGGGGGAAATATGAGAAATAATAACTGCAAAACCACACACAAAAGGAATTGTATGTTCAAAAGTCACTGTCACATGATGTCTTACCTAGAGGTTCTACAATAATGCCTTTGGAGGTGCATGGACTACTTCATCCAAATAATAACTGATCCTGTGGTATCACACAAGCCTGGCCAATGCTGCAATATTTAAACCAAGCTTCCCTTCTGACTTCAAACCTGATCCTGTATATATGTGGTTTACTGTCCCGCAATATGAAATGACAGATCTGAATGCAGATCTGATGCTGGCAGATAGTGTACTTCCTCCTCTCAACACTTAGGGCTGTTGATAATTATTATGACTGAAATGTGCAATCATCTGGTGGGATTCCAGGGGGCACACCTAGAATGAGCACAAATGCATAAGGCACTTTTAGATCCAAGCCCTTTAATGGCAATGCCGATAAATGTGAGCTTTTGGAGCAAAAGGAGATTAGAAGTTAAGAATTGCAATTACAATAAAACTATTATTTAATCTGAGAAGTGTGAAGACAGTAAAGAGAAGTCTATGTAATTACTAGGCAATGAGGTTACAACTCTATAAAATTTCATGGTGTCCATTTATCGGAAGGCAGTCTTCTGTTCATAGCAATACCTCCAGTAGTGGCAGATGTTCACTTCTTCAGGCTCATGCGGGAGCCCATACATCTTTAGCCACACTAGCTGCACAGTTTGAGATGTACTTCTAGCTTAGTGGTTGAGCGTATGATATCTCAGGTACTGAAATTGCCGTTGGTGAAAACCAAAGGCTGGATATATTTCTTCACTGAAGTTAATAACAGAGGAAACTGGACCAGTAGTAATTAATTGTCAGCTACTACCACTACTTATATTGTTGCTAATAATGACTGGAGTGTGTGACAGTGTTTATCTTCTCAACATCAATTTCCACCACTGTTATAACTCTTTGTCAAGTTGTGTATTATAGGCCTGTGTCTGGAAGTGAAAAATGACTTAAGTGTGTTCTAGTGTCATAATGCAAAACAGAAACATGTTTATTTGTAAAGGCATATACAAACATAAATAGTAAATATTATTAGTACAAACTAGATGTGCCCATAACATTTTTTAATGTACTCATACCACAGTAAATGCAAAAGCAACATTTCCATTTGCATCTAGAGAGAGAGAGAGGTGTATTAGTCTGTTGCAACAAAACCAACACTCTCACTTCTGCATTCTAGAACTAACCAACAGGTCAGCCTCTACACAAAACAATACATGGACACAAATTTGACATAAGAAATGTCAATATTCAAAGACCAATGGGGGCACTTTTCAGCATCTTCAACCAACTGTATCTGGTAGCCATCCTTGAACAAATAACATCAAAGGGAGACTGCTAATTATAATTCATTAAGTGGTTCAATGTGAATTGAATTGGGGCACTTTTTATATTATATTATATTTTTTTAAATCACACTACCAGTGATTTACCAGTGTCAGTATGTCTGTGTTATCAACAATGAATGGTTTTTGGTTTGTTGGATTGTTTTGTGAATAGACACTGTTAATAATATAATTATAACCATCTGTATGTTACGCATTTAATTTAATTCTGACTCCACTTTTCAATCTCCCATATATAAAAAACGCATCTGCAACTTAAAATAACACCTTACCTATCTGATGAAGAGGACTGTAGTCCATGCAAGCTAATGCCATAATAAATGTATTTAATGAATACATAATAAATGTATTTAATGTGCCACAAGATTCAGTTAATGTTTCTCTCATTGTTGGCATAAAGTATTATCATATTTCCCCATATATAAGACAATGCTTTTTGCTTTAAAAAATTAGTCAAAAATTTGGGGCCATCTTATACACAGATAGTGAATGCAGAGTGGGGTGGGTGAGTGATTGGCGGTGGCAGTAAGCGGATGGGCAATTGGTTGGAGCAACCTCCCCCAAGAAAGCTCAACAACTCAAGGGCGCCCCCCCCCAAAGAAGCTCAATAACTAAATAAATATTGATTTCTTAATTTTGGATTTAAAAAATAGGAGTAGTCTTATACATAGGGGCGTCTTATACACAGAAAAATAAGATTATATATATCTCCTTTTTTCTGACTGAATAGTCCTTCCCAGAAAGAAGAAATTCAAAGTTTCTAAATCTTATTTCTTCATAAATGGATGTTGTTGTTCAGTCGTGTCCGACTCTTCGTGACCCCATGAACCAGAGCACGGCAGGCACGCCTATCCTTCACTGCCTCCCGCAGTTTGGCCAAACTCATGTTAGTAGCTTCGAGAACACTGTCCAACCATCTTATCCTCTGTCGTCGCCTTCTCCTTGTGCCCTCCATCTTTCCCAACATCAGGGTCTTTTCTAGGGAGTCTTCTCTTCTCATGAGGTGGCCAAAGTACTGGAGCCTCAACTTCAGGATCTGTCCCCTTCCAGTGAGCACCCAGGGCTGATTTCTTTAAGGATGGATAAGTTTGATCTTTTTGCAGTCCATGGGACTCTCATGAGTCTCCTCCAGCACCATAATTCAAAAGCATCAATTATTTGGTGATCAGTCTTCTTCTATGGTGCATAGAAACAAATAATACAGTAAGTCCTCCTCTACTTCTCCACATAAACAAATTCTCAGTTTAAGAGGAATTTTTTGAAGTAGCCAGTAAAGACTGATGGATACATTTTCTGGAAACAGAAAAGATGTAAAATAGGAAGCATATGCTACTAAAAGCACATTCTAATCCTGGACTAATTGATGTGGAATGACTACCACCTTCAGTTGTGCTGTCACTACTATAGTAAAGCCACCACTTCACAAACAAATATTTGTTCAAAAATTGGAAACAAAGCTGTGCTATTATTTCACTACTGTGTATGTACTAAGCAGTAGCTCAAAAACACGCATTAAATGGGCTATAGTGAATTTGGGGTATTCCTTCTCACTTTTTTGCCCTAGTATTAACTATACAAATTCCATTTACCATGCTTGGACAGGGGGCGGAACATGAAGTTCTTTTGTTTATAACCAAGTTTGCTGTCAGTATTTGGACTGTTCTTCTACTGCCACATCCGTCCTATAGATTGCAGGAAAGTGTATGAAGTTATTTCCTTGAGAAAACTGACAGCAGCCTCTAGGCTAAACTTTTGATCCGCCAGTTTTCTGCCATTTTCAAAACAGCAAAGATTTGCAGTTCTATGTGCCCTCATTGCTTATGATGGCAGATCTGCAGGAGGGAAGGGCCTGAAACAAAACTGACAATGTGACAGACAAAATGGGCAAACAGAGCACAATTTTTGAACCTAATTGTCACTTATTTAAAGAACAGCAGTATCCACAAATATGAGTACCTGTATTGAATTGTATTGAACTAAGTCTGTTCAGAGGCATAACTTAAGAAGGTATGTAATTTTATAGGCAGACAAAGGGATTAATTAATGTACAAAGAAGTCAAGATTTTTATCACCACTGTCACAATTCTATGCATTCAGATAAATGGGACTTACTTCTAAATAAGTGGTCTAGGATTCTAATCTTACGTATTGTCTTTCAGAAATATTCATGGGTAGAGGTTTGATATTTATTTATTCATCTATTTTACAACTTTATGAACTGAACAGCCCAATACCAAAAACAGCATAAAAGAAGACTGTACACCCTGTGCACCTACATATGCTTCAGTTACCACCACTATCTTATGAAAATGATTCAAGAACCATAACAAAAAATGTATGGAAGGGTTCTTACACTTAACATTTAAGGAACATGCAGTATTAATAGGTGTTGTGCTAGCCAGGATGGAATATAGCACAGGTGACCCAGGCATCCACCTGGAATACAGAGTTTGTAGGGGCTGTCATGGGCTATTATGCACTCAACAACTGAAACACATAATACAAAAAGTTTGTATGGCATGGATAAATACAGATTATAGCACCTACCGTAGCATGCAAACACCTGCCTTAAATGACTGGGATAAATCATGCATGCTAACTGTGACTCAAAGTTGTAAAATGGGCTACAAATGAAATAGAAAACAAGTTATTCAAAAGTTTAACAGATGGAGGTGCCAAAAACTGCTCCTTGCTTGCAGTGCCATTTCCTCTAGAGCTGGGTCTGAGGTTAGCACTAAATTTAATAGTATCTGGTGTGTTTCTGAAACTCTTTGGACTGTAGTTCTCTATTCTTCTGGGTACTATTTGTTGCTTGCCTCCTTAAAAAAAATGACAACCCTTTTTTCTACCATATGTGCTGAATATTAGTTGAGCTAAAAAGTAACTCATCTAGGGAGGAGAACTGTTTTAATGGTTGGCATTGCTGAATGAGTGTTTTGCATTGTTGTAGTCATAAAAATATCACTTTAAAAGTACTTTTAAAAATGATTTGAGAACAATAAGCAGTCCTGAAGGAGAGAGGCAAAGCCTTCACTCTTGCAACAGTGTAACACTCAGCACCCCAAGTACCCACTCAAGGCAATGGGTGCAAAGCATGCTGATGAGCCACCATCATCACTATTATATAAATAACTATATCTTTTTGTAATTTTTACTATTTCTGTGGTGTTACCAGAGACATCAGGGGTAGAAACCATCATTAGTCATGCTCATTGTACTTAAGTAATGTTGAATGTCAGCCACTGGTTTTATTCCACTTGATAAATAAGTTAAAATTTGTAGTTTATCAAATAATAATAAAAAAATAAACCAAAGTTTAAGAGAAAGTATGAAATGACTGCTCAGCTTGTTTAAATCAGTATCTGGTTTCAATGGATCTGCTCAGGCTATTTTGACGCCATTCATTTAATCACATCCTTGCCCATGCGGAAAGACTGGGCTTCCCCCACCCACCTCCAGAGCAATGAAATTCATATAAACAACTTCCCAGTCATGAGGGACAAGGGATTAAGAATTATGGCTAACACAACTTGATACCTCAATGGTTGTTTTTAAAGGGAGTAGAGCAGCCTTTTCCAGATTTTAAAAAATAATATTGTACAGAATTACTCACCTTACTATAATATTAAATGATTTTATTGCCTATTGTATAAAAAAGACATTGTATAAATAAGGCAGTCTTCCAAGAATGGTTATGCTTTTTGTGTTTCAGCTGACTGTAACGCTGACTGCATCTGCATGCGTTTCACCGAGAAGAATTCAACAGAACTTTTATTAGATGAAAACAACTTGCATCTGTACATTTTCTCCCAGCCCTGCCTTCACAATGTGGCACTGGGATGGGTAACTCTAAAGCTGACACACAGAAATACCAGTGGCATGTGAACAGATGCCCAGTGCTGCTCTGAGTGCCATTGATTTCAACAAATTTCTAGATCCTATTTTGAGGGTCTAGTTGCTAGTGTCAGAATCAGCTGGGAGCAAACATTGACTGTAAATGTTGGTGTTACATCTGATTTTCCTTCTACAATTCCTGAATATATTTGAAAAATAAGATGTAACACCCACCCTGGCCCTTTTCCGTACCTTAAAAACTTGCATACATTATTTGAATAGTGAATATGCATCCACAAGACTTGTATATAGAAAGGAAAAGGCGAGCCTATATAAGACCGTGAAATCCAACACACATTGTTTAGAAGTCTAAATAACTATTGCCTTTAACTCCTTTTTAAGGATGCACAAAAAGGAGACTTGTTTAAGAATTAAAAGATTTGTGGGTGTGTTATATTTCCTAAAGTATCTTTTATCACACTGTGTTGAAGACCTCACCCAAGTGCCATTAAATGAATAAAAAGCAGCTCTTAGAACAGGTATTGCCCCCACTGCAGAGCAAGTGTGCATCCAAGGGTGCAGCTAAGAGCTGGGATTAACCAGGGTAGGAAATCAATGATAGTGACAATAAAAACACATAACTTCTCTGCTGAAACTCTGCTTTACAGTGTTAAGTCTAATTATATAATCAGACCAACAGGACATATTTTGCCTTTGGTTGTGCCTTAAAAACCCCATTATAATAAATGATGACACAGAAGCGCATTATGAGGGTGAAGTCAGGAAGGTTTCAGCAGAGTATGAACTGGGAAAATTCTACTGGAAGCTTCTGGGTGGTGAGCAGTGCTCCTCTTATTTGATTCAAGTGAATACCATTTATACTTACGATATAGTTTGGAACCAATTGTGCTTCGTGGGGAGTGCAGATTATGGTATAATATCAGTATCAATGTTTTTAAAAGGAAGAGCAGAAACAAAGTAAAAGACACCACACACCCAAACCCCCAAGATCAGTGTGCAGGGCTGCGTTGCAAATTTTATAAGTGGTGTTGTTCATATTTATTAGTTGCATTTTTACACTAAGGTGTCTCAAAACGACTTGCACATTGTTGGATGTTTCACATGCCCCATTAAAATCACACTGTCACCACCAGCCAGCCTTTTAAAAGGCTTTTCTGGCATGATACCCCCACAAGCCCTGATCTGGTGCCAGTAGCACAATATCTCATTCCCATGTAATGGCTGAGGGTAGTCTTGCTGCAGGGGACAGACACTGTGTTCTCTGCAACTTGTAATAAACAGAACTACATGTGTGCTGCTTTTTAAATTGTGGGAAGAACACAGCCTGCAAGGAATTGTTTAGATATTAAATACAAATAAAGGTTCTTGAAATAGTTGGACAGAGCAGTGGATAGCTTGGAGATTTTCTAAGCTATTGCTGGATGAGTTTAAGCTGAGAGGTACTGATTGGCCCAAGGCCATTCAGTAAGCTCTACGGTTGAGTGGAAATTTGAAGCTGAGTCTCCAAGGTCTTAGTTTGAAACTCTAACCACTACCCCACATTGGCTCATACACATAGGCAAAATGGAAACCAACGTTTTGGAGCTCATTATTTTACTGGATTGTAAGCACAAAAGGGAGATGATGATAAAATTAATTTGCTTAAGTGCTTGAGATATGGTGACCTAAAACCCCGATGACAAAAACTGATTGCAGTTTTATCTCCCACATATTGAAAAGTTACCTGTTCATTTTAAAAGATCGTAAGATTAAACATAGGAAAAGAGAAAGAAATCAGTTTGTTTGCCTTCAAAATAAGCTAGAGCCTTTGGCTACTCTGCCATCCCTCTTTATGACTTCTGCTACTCATCATTTTGGCCTGGTTAAAAACTTCCCTGAGCTATACTATGGCAGGGCTGGGCCAACACATTTTGCTGCCTCAAATATGTGGGATGTGAAACATGGGAGCAGTCAAATACAACATTGCTAGAGTGGACATAGAAGGGGAACTCTAGGCCAGCCAGTCGGAACTTGCTGTTTATTCTGGGCTGGGATGGACTTTCTCTGTGTAACTGGAGATGGGTGTGGCCTCACCTGGGCAGGTAAACAAAACCACAGGCTGGCCACCATCTCTCTCTCTTCTGGACGACGCTCTCAAAAAAGCCACATCGCTAGGATGCTCTCTTGGCTTCAGCCAAGAGAGGACAAAGGAACTGTTTTTCCCTTATGGACAGTCTTCTAAGTACATGTAACTTTTACTAAGTTTAAGTCTGCCTTCTGGGATCCTTTTGTGAACAGATGTGTAAGTAAACTCTTTTTATGCTTTTATAGAAGACTGTGTAGTGTCTTACTTTGAGAGGGATTAAAAGGGGGAAATACCAGGACATTTATTACAGAGGTTTTAGCAAACCTGAGCAAAAAGGGGAATGTTAACTCTGCTGATATTGTTGAACTTGTAAACACAAATTGGAATAGGATATCTTAAACAATATATCCTCTCCTGCATCCCACAAAATGGACAATGATGTCCTCTCTATACTGTATACAAAGTGAACCAGTTTGGCAGATTAATCTTACTTCAACCCCTAGGAATGGGACAGAATTTTCCACCACACCCAAGACTTAGTTCAGGGAGGCTCACACAACAGAATCTACTCTCCATCCCTCAGCATCTGCCATCTGAAGTGGCCATCTTATTTTAATGGTAGAGCCAGCCCTGTACTGTAGAGAGAACGAAGCTTAGAATGTCTACCTTCTCTTCTATACAGTTCTCAAGTATATTTCAAATACTTTATGAAATCATCCTAAAAGTTTAGAACTGCCAACTGGTTCTGAGAAGTTGCAATCAATTATGCGTGTTTTTCACAGATCAGTAGAAACCGGACTAAACTCTAAGGCAGGCTGGGTGCCTCTGTTCAAGTCAAGGAAGAGGAGGCAGCTCCAGCCCTCTTGGTCTTGAAGGGACCAAGATTCTGCATGGGTCAGTAGGTGGCATGTGAGCCCCGAGGAAAGGCTGCTGCTCTCAAGAGCACCGCACGCACAATCCTTCTCCGGCAGAGCTGAGCTGAATTCTTGAGAGTGCATTTAAAGATGATGTAACAGACACATATGAATTGCAAAATAGACCCTTGGGGGATTATAGACGCAAAATGTTACATGATAGTGTGTTTATGTATGAGTTTGACTATAGAAGCATAGCTAGCATTGCATATGTACGCTATACATCCTCCATTTATGCTTTTGCACAGGGAAAAGACCTGTCATCCTGAGGGGGAAGTAAATGAGAAGCATATAGCCAGGCAATGGAACCTCTACCTGCTATCATTCAGCAGCTACCCTGAACCAGCATGGCTGCTGTTAGTATTTCTTCCCTACCTGCCCTTAGACAGATAGGAATAAAAAGTGGGAATAAAAAGTGCGCAGTGCAGCAACAGATCACAAAATAGGAATATAATAGAACAAAAAGTGATGGGAGCAATGGCCTAATGAGAGTGAAGTTTAGGGGTTGGGGATATACTATCCTAGAGCAATGCTAGGTGTGAAGAGGGTGAAGATCTAGAAACAGCTCCAGTATAATTGTATATGACTTACTTTTGAGGCAACCTACTTCAGGGATTCCTGTAGAGCAATGGTTCCCAATTAGTTAAGTACTGCAGACCCCCTGTTTTTCAAAAGCTAAGCCATGGACCCCCTATTTTTGGGGAAAAAATGATATCTCTATGGTAGCTTTTGTTGTGAATGGTGCCTGGGACCCTGGGGGTGGGGTCCACCAACCACCAATTGGGAACCATTGCTGTAGAGCAAATAGCAGGCTAGAAAGCAAATAAATGAAATAAATAGTCATGTACATGTGCATTGGTAACCTCAAGGCTTGATTACACTAACATTCTTTATGTGGGGCTGCCCTTGTATCTGGTGAGGAAGCTGCAGTGCAGAATGCAGCAGCCAGACTGTTCACTGATTGGCAATCTGCTACCAGGCCAGGTTCTAGGTATTTGGCACAATTCACAAAGCCCTAACCACTTGAACCTAAAGTACCTTAAAGGACCCTCTTGTTTCCTGTTGCCTCACCTCAAACATAGATCCGATGGGACACTTCTGGTGGTTCTTCACACCCGAGGTTCAGCTGGCCTTGACTAAGGACTGAGCCTTTAGCGTGGCAGGCCCTGCCCTGCCAGTAGAGGTTCAGCAGGCACGATCAATCTCTTCTTTCAGATGTCTTTTGAAAGCTATATTGTTTAGGCAGGCCTCTGCAATATGAATTTTCTCTTTTTAACCAATCTGTATTTACTGGTTTTTATGGATGCCTTTTGCTGATTTCACTATTATATGTGGATATATTTTTTATGAAAATGTGGATTATAAACAAGTAAAGAAGTAATTTTTAAAAAGAAACAAACAGGAACTTGTGTGAAAATGGACACATAACAAGCGTAAGCATAAGCATTTGAGACAGTATTTTAAACTGGCTTATAAACATTTAAATAATAATTTGCAGCACACCTGAGTGCCACCACCATCAGGTGCAGAATATTGGAGATGGAGGCAGAAAACCCCACACGTGCCTCTTTCCCTTAAAGCTGCAGCCACAATTTGCTGCCCTTTCGTGACACGTAGCACAAGCTGCCCGAGGAAGAGGCTCCCCAGCGGGCTTGCTTGGTGCTCAGGCCGCCGGCTGAGGCGGGAAGAAAGGGCTGCGTTGGCGCCATTTTCCTCCCCCTTCGCTGGCCTTAATGAGGCCAATTATTACTTCAAGTAAGGGAGCTGTTGGGGGGGAGGGAGACCTGGAACTAGTACAGTTTCTATGGACAGCCTTGGCTAGGTAGGGAGGGAAGGAGCCAGGTAGCCTCTTCGTCCACACTCGCGCCCAGAGCGAGGAGGGGCCGCAGTTCCCACCTCAAGTCGAAGCGAAGAAGAAGAGGAGGGGGAGAAGACGGGGTCGCCCTTAAGGCAATAAGGGAAACAGGCCTGTCCCTGGTCGGTCGCCGTCGCCTCCTTCACTCTTCCTGGCCCGCTCTTTTTACGTTAGCGGGCGGGGCGGGGCATAGAAGTTGCCTTTTGTTTGGCCGGGGTCAGACGGAGCTGTTTTGTTCGATAAAGCTTTAACGCTTCGTGAACACGCAGAAAAGGCCGAGCCCAGCTCCTCTCTGGCCATCGCCATTGTTGGGAGGCTTTTAAAACAAGGCAACCCCCCCACCACCACACACAAACACACACACCGCCCGCTCCCAAAGAAAAACCACCACCCAACCACCGGCTGGTTCGATCCCTGCGAAACCTCCAAGTTCATACCTACTGTTAAAGTTAACCAAGAAATGTCAGGCGAGAGAAAAAGCACACCATAGGAGCCAACTCCTAGGGGTCGAGATCCGTTCGCCGCCCTCCCTCCCCCGCCCCAATTAAAGATTTGAGGGCTCCCCCCAAAATTGATGGGCATTGCCATTCAAAGCGTGTGTGTGCACTGCGTCATGTGATCGATTATGCGGGACGAGGCTTACCTGCCCCCCCCGTAATATTTTATTCAACTTTGCACCCCTGGACAGATGGAAGTGGAGACGTGCAGGGTGTGTGTTTTTTGGGGGGGGGTGTGGAGAGAGGAAAGCAGTGCCCTCTTCCTGGGGAAAAGACAGAAGGTGGCCCATTTCAGCAGCACTGTGGGCTTCATTGTCTGTAAAAATGCGCCTGGCTCGTAATGCTCCAGTTGGCAAGGAAGCCGGGCGGGGGCGGCGGGAGGAGAGATGCATCTCCTGCAAGACGCTGTGTTTCGAATGGTTTATTTAAACAACCCAGAAGGAGAGGAGTACGGGTGGGAAAGCGGGGTTTCCTCCAGCCAGGCTCCTTATGAGCTGGTGTGAAGGATATTTCCCTGTTTGGCTTCTGCAACGGGCGACCGCCAAACCAAATAAGTCAAGGGGGGAAAGAGGAGGCAGGGAATTGAATGTGGTCTGCGTACGTGTGTGTTTTTGTCTGCAGCGAAGTTTCCCTTGAGTGGTTTCATTTGGATTCTGTCTAGCCTCGCAGGCTCCATAATTCTTAAGACCTCCAAGCCTGCATCACCACTGCCCCAAGGAAGAGACCCTTCCCCAGCTTTCTTGAGCTATGCCGACTGAAAAGGGAGAGAGGGAGAGAGAGGGAAGGAGAGAAAAAGCTTAAAGCAATATGTGTATCCTGTAAAACGTCCATTCAGAAGTGTGTCATTTTCCTGTCATTAGAATGCACGGAGATCATAGGTTAAATATTTCGACAAGGTAAGTAGGATAAATGGCCAGGGATATGATCTGGTATATTTGAATATCATTCTTATTTAATGTGTTATATAGCTGCAGACAGAAAAGTGCCTAGCGTTGCTTCCGTCTGAACATGCTTGTGGGTGCCTGGGACAGCGTTTCTCAGTGCCCAAGGAAAATATTTTTGTTTCATTTTTATTTATTTATTTATTTTGGCGGGTGAGGGGGATAGGGAGCGAGAGCGGAAAATCCTTTGCAAATAGAAAAGAAGACCTTTGCAACCAGAGCATGTTTTTAAAAACGCTGTCTGCAGAGAGAAGCCCAGGGGATTGGCTCGTTGGGCCTTTGTTGATGCCTCTTTGCCCCCTGGCGGCTGTCCGCCGTTAGGGCAAGAGGAGGCCTTCAGTTAAGAATTCCAGAAACCCTGCAAAGGGGGATCCGCGCCACACTTGTCGTCATTGTTTTGGCTGCTTGCAGTTTAACTCCCAGCTGGAAATTAAGAAGGCAGACCGATGAAATCTAATGGTCGCGGGCGGGCGAGATAGGGGGAAGGCGTAGCTCTCCTGGAATATCCTCCCCTCCCTCTCTCTCTCTCAGATGAAAAAGCGGTTGCTTTCCTTCAGAACTTTGTGTCTTTAAACAATTTTTTTTCTGTAATAATTTTATTTCTGTTTGAATTTACGTAAATAAAACGGTATGTGGGACTAAACAATATTTCGAACGTTTCACGCCGCATACTTCTGGAAAAAAGAAAGAAAAGTCTAACTTAAACTGCATCCAAATAAAGTTAGGTTGGCTGTAGTCACCTGGAAGTAAGACCCACTGAATTCAATAGGGCTTACTTCTGAGTAGGCCTGTATAGGATAGCGCGGCGAGGCTGCAATTCTTCTCACACTTCCTAGGAAGTAAGTCACGAGGAATTTAGTGAGACTTCCTTCTGAGTAGACATCCTTAGGGCAGCCCCTCCTTTGCTTCCGATTAAGTTCATCTGTAAGAAATGGGACTTCTGATGACACTTCTGTATTTTGGGCCCCGACTATAAAGCGGGTTTGTTTGGAAGTTGTTTCTTCATTTTATGCAAGAAATTTCGATGCTGCCCGTCGACATAAACAACCCCAGGGCGGTTTACACATACCCGTTGCAACCACTGCGTCTTACTTCCAAGTAATGGTTTAGAATGCTGCGAAAGAAACGGAGAATCTATGTTTGCAGGAGGGTAAATGTATTTGAAAGTACAAAAGTGGCCCTGACAAAGACACGTTTGCTTGCTCTTTCAGAAAGGTTTTATATTGGTGTTTTTATTTTCCATAGGTTTCTTTTTTAGCCAACATTGTGATGATATATGGGATAATAAATGTGTGAATCAAAGTGGCTTTTAATATATGCCGGTTATCATTCAACGGAGTCAACCCCAGAGAAGACCCATTGAAATCAATGAATCAGTTTAAATCAGTGGGTCTACTCTGAGAATGGGTTAGTCGGATACCACCCAGTGAGTTCAATTTTGAGCTGCGACCCTAATAATCCACATATTCAACATGATTCCAGCCCAATCCTATTAACACGCTTACTCGGAAGTAAGGCCCGCTTAATTCCTTCAGACTTGCCTTGAGGAAACGAGTGGGATCGGGATACAAACCAATTTACGTGGGGTGCAAACGGCACAGGCGGACCACGGGTCCAGCCCCACCGCCTGGGAATGGTTCTCCCTAGCCAGCTCAGAGGAGGACAACTCAGGTCAAAGTTATCATCCGCAAATGGAGAGTGGAGCGAGCTGATGCAAATTCGCATCCGGTTTAAAGGGCTTCAAGGAATCGGGAGAAAGAAAAAAGATATAGGTGTCCCCTTGCCATCCTGAACCCACTTCCCCGCGGAACTTGCAGCCAACTTGCTGCGGCGTGGAGAGCAAGGAGAGCAGGCTGTGCCGGGGCTTCCTAGGCAAACAGGTTCGGGGATCTGAGCAAGGCACTTTACGTAGATCATTCGGCGTTTCTCTCCGTCTTTCCCCTCCCCTTTATTAACTCTTGCTGCCACGGGCTTGCGCCATTTCGGAGTGCCTCCCTTAGCACACCGACCGACCTGTGTACCTACCTACCTACTTACCTACCTACCTTCTTGGGGCCTGTAGCAAAGGAGAGCGACGCAGTTCTCCTTCGTTGCACCGGACAACACCCTCGAGCAACTCGGACTAGGTGGCTCCCCCCTCCGGCTGCTTACCTTGCTGGAGAGTCGCTTGACTGCTGGGGGACTGGGGGCAACATTTGGCAAAAGTCAGGGCTGCGCGCAAGCTGGCAGATAGCACAGGCCAGCCGCCGCCCCCTTCATCTTTCCCCACCGACCCCAATGGATGGCCCCCAACCAACCCCTCCCCACCTGCCGCAGGTGCGCCCATCTCCCCCGTCCTCCCTGAGCGGCGCCGTCATCCTCGCCCGGCTTTCTGGCTACAAGTTCAATACTATGGGTGACATTTTAATTTTCTCTCTCCTGCCAAGCCGGGGAGCTTTGCGCGTCGCAGGGACAAAGCTGGCCAGGGTCACGGCGCCGCGGCCTGCTCTGTCAGCCCGTTCCCAGCCCTCGGATTGACGGACGTCTCTATCTGACACCGCCCCCCCCCCCCAGCAGCTCCAGCTCCTCTCCCCGCCAGGCCCTACCTGAGGAGCCAGGCCGAGGATGACACCGGGGTCGATCGGACGAGCCCCGGATTTGGGGGCAGTTGGAGACGACGTAGATGGATCAATTTTTCTCTGAGTCCACCACTCCACATTCTCTCCTCTCCTGCAGACAGCTGGCTTCCTCATTTCCATCCTTCCCTCTTTGGCCTTCACTGCCCTCCTGGGCCACAAATTTAGGCGCATTTCCTGACCACGTTGCCGCTTGCACACGCGGATCTGGTTAGGTGGAGAAGGCTTAAGTGTGGGCTAGGCCACAGGTGATCCCAGTCCAGTATTTCAGAATGCCACGACCCCCCTTCCAAGCATTTCCCCCCTCACTTCGAATTCCCGTCGCCAATACTTCGCAACTTCTGTATAATTCCAATAATTGATTTTTTTTTATTCAAGACAGTCTGCAACTTTGTACCAATTTACCAGGGATTAAGCACCATTGAACTCTATGGGACTTGCTTCTGAGCATACATATTTTGATGTATCCCTCTGCTTTATTATCAGTGCGGCAATGACACACAGAGGCACCCTAGATAGGTTTACTCGGAAGTAACCACCGTGCTCAGCAGCAGCCTTGATTTTGGAGGAAGGGGAGGGACTATCAGCCAATCATGGGGAAGGAATATGGTACTACATGCTGGGGGGGCATGGGCATAGTCAAGGGGGGCAGGGAGGGGCAGCTGCCCCCCAAATCAAGTAAATCAATACAAAATAAGTAAATCAATACAAAATACTTAATTAACTGAGGTTCTGCTCCCCCCAACATAAAGCCTGCCCCCCAATATAAATCCTGGCTACGCTCATGTTTGGGGGGGGGTAGAGAAAATAATGCCCATTTCCTCCTATCGTTCCTGATCTAAGTAAACCGATTTCATTCCTCTGCTCAGCTGAATGAAGAATCTCTGGCTTTGTTTCATACAAAAAATTAATCAGCTTTTATGCTTCCCTTTGCTGATTGGATTCACAAACACGAACGATGTACATGTTAATAAAGCAGGAAAGCTGAATAAAAATAACAATTGACCTGATAGCTAGGGTGTGTCTTAGGAAATTTGGATAGTTAGGAACTTTGGAGTCTCCTATGGACTCCTAGGGAACGCCTAAGCTTCCCTTTAAAAAGAAGGGGGACTTAAAAGTGTTTGGCTTTCACTAGATTTGGTTCTTTATTTTGATTTTTCCTTCATTGTTTGTCTGCAAAGGAGTGGAACCTGGCAAAATTATGATGCAAAGTATGCATTCGGACAAGTAATAGTCCCTTTAAACAGTTGGATTCAGCTTCAATCGGTTCATTGGAAATAAATCGGTTACATTTAACCGTCACATTTAACCGTGTTATGAAACGAGACGACAAAAAGCGGCTGGAGATGTACAACGTAGTCATTTGTGAGAAGATAAAATCTAAGATCTTCGCTTTGAGAAGGCACCGAGTGCCATGCTTTTGAATTCATTATTTTGTGAAGATGGTGAACCAAACTGCTCTTTTGCTTTCTGAACAGCATTGGAGAGGGAGAGAAAGAGAGAGACGAGGATAACGACCCAGTACTTTCACTGAGCAAAATAAAATCGATGCCGCTCCTTGGGAAAGGGCTGCCATAAAGTTGGGGAACGTCTAGAAGCGAATGGGGGGTCACCCGGTCCGAGCAGAGGCGCCGGGCCTTGAGCAGCAGGCGGGTTCTGTCGATACTGCTGAACTGCGGATGGGGTCGATACAGTAGGTTTGCCTTGGCAGGGCGAAGAATTTATCAATAGGGATTACGATCAAGTGTGTGGCGAGGTAATGACGACTCTGTTGGAGCGCGGGCTATCAAACGGCAACCCTTACTCCAACCTCACCCCCCCCCCCACCCGCGATGGGGTGTGCACATCCAGAGACCTACGAATATTGGATGTCTGCTACATTCAGCCCGGCTGCTCTTACTTGCCAGGACTCTTGTTGGGGCAAAAATTTTCACCAACCGGCTGATAACATTTCATTTTTTGCTGCCCCTTATGGGGAAGGGGGCGCGCGGAAACCCACACAATTAAGGGGCCCAAGGGGCAAAGTTTGGATCCCGAATTTTTTTATATAATTGCCCATTTTTATATTTATTTTTAAAAGAATTGGTTCCACCAGATACTCTGCTTTTTCCATCATTAAAGTGTCTGAACCTTTCACATTGCCACACCAGCTTGCCCTTGCGCGCGAGGGAGGGGGGATTGAGCGCATCTAGGAGGAATCCCTTTTGAAACCGCATCCGCATCCAAGCCACTTCCCCTGGGTAGTCTAAAAGGGGCCGGGGGAAGTCGCTCATTGAATATGCACGGTAAAAGTTTAACCGTGGTTGCAGCCGTGGGTTCAAAATTGCAAAGTTAAATATTTGTTTTTAATTTTCTGGCTCAGAAATTTTAACTACCAGGCAGGGTTCCTCCTGCGGCTGCTCTAATGGGCTTGCATAAATAGTTTTGTTATTACCACTTGTCTGCTAAAACAACATTGGCTTCGCATCCTGACACATCGTATTTAAAATCCTGGCAGCCGGGAGAAATCTCTCATCTCCGGTGTGCGTGTGTGTCGCGGGGTGGGGGGGGGGGAAGAATGGAAATGAACTTGCTTCCGCATTGAGGGCGGAGGAGGGGAAGAAAGCTAGGTTGATAAATTTATATAGCCAGTCCGAAAAATTAACAAAACACACCGCTTCTATTAGTTTTTAATTAGGGTTTGTGATTTTCGACATGTTTAAAGGACAAGACTGTGTGCTTATGGAGAAATATTTCAGCAGGAAATTTATTTGATTAAATATATCAGCTGTGGAGTGAGATCCTGACCAATTGAAATGGAAATAGGCAGGGGCGACTTCCACTACATTCAGTAGGGCGCCGATTACACCGAATAAAGGCAGTCTTTTTAAACAACGTCCCATTTTAGAGCGGTTGTCGAACGCCTAAATTCACTATTATAAATCACAAAAAGGCACTCTCATTCCACCGGCGTTTTAGGCGAACTCTTCTAACTGTCCCTCCTGGGCAAATATGGGCTCCATCCATAAGACATTACTTAAACGCTTTGTTTGAATTTCGGAACGAATCTGGTGTGCACAAGAGGAATGGGTAATGTGAGGTTTTGGCTTTGGCATTGTATTGCCATTAGAGATGCCAAAGCAACGCTTGTGGACAGGTTCTCACCTCACGGGAGACATCCTCCTCCAGGGTGTGGGCGCCCTTGGGACAAGAAGGGGAGCTGCTCACGAGTAATTCCTGTTAAATTGTGCCCCTAGCCAGTGGCAAAAATCTCCCTCCGATCGGAATGGGCCGCGGCTGCACACTTGATTTACTTATTAAACTTAGCTAGAGTATATATACATTTCAAAGCAACAAAATCGTTTACTGTGCAGGCCTACTCAAACAACCATTGTACAGTAGTAGAAGTTTCCACTGGGAAGCAACCAACTCCTCTCCAAATCCCCCCTTCCAAGGCTTGCGCTTTGTTGAACTAAAGTAATTTGCAGTTGACTGGACCTGCTTCGGATGGCGCTGTTGGCACTTTCCAGAGGCCCAGGGGGTTGGGGCGGAATCTGGCACGCACCAACTGTATGTCTGTATACCTCAAGCGCAGTTGAAAAGCTAAGAAAAGATGGGTTCGCCTCTGCTGATAGTTGCGCAACAGATCTGAATCTCCAGGAGCAACCATGAGTTGCAACAGGGTTTCTAAGGAGGAAAAGTGGTGCCTTCATTTCGACTAGGATTTCGGGCACATGCGGGGAGCGAGAGTGGGGAGAACAGTTAAATGGTTAAAATGCCCTGCCCTCCCTGGTCAGTTCCGTCGATTTTTTTCGAAGCCGGAAAACCATTTGCTTTAAGACTTGGTTAAGACTTGCTTAAGACTCTGTTGCCTTTCTGCTCCGCCCGGTTTGATCAGCCGACTCTATCGGCCTTTTACAAAAGCTGGCTGTCGTCAAATGCTGGGGCCCCCTCACCCCAATCCCGGCAAGCAGAGCAAGGGACCCCCTTGCTTTGGCCAACTATGCTGGGCAAGCTTTCGGACTGCGCGTTCTGCTTCGCGCACAACCATGATGGAGATGAGCACTTGTTTTAAGACGCTTTTAAAATACAGTCACAACCACTGGAGCCAGATGCCCAAGACATGGCCAGGCAGCTGCGGTTCTTGCAGCTCTACGCACCAACAACGCCACTTCTCTCGCTAGCTATGGCGGCTTCTCGCACAGGCCAAGATCCAGGACCAGGTTAAGCCCAAGTGTCTCGTTTCCAAGGCGCGCGTGGCACACCAGTGGCATTCCCGAAGGCAGTGGATAAAGGGGCTAAGAAGCGATTGTTTTGGGGAGAAAGCCGGCTGCCCAAATCGGTACTGCGTCTGCACCTGGTTCATTGGGTCCGGAGGAGCAAGTCGGACAACGGGAGGGGGGGGGACCTGCCCCGTTGTTAAGGGGTTCGCTTTCAGTTCAGCAACTTTCTAGTCCTCGACGTTCAACCCACGTTTACACCCACAAGTCATGAGAGGGCTTCTTTTCTTACCCTTCCAGGAGTAACAAATTAGACGGCCCTGACTCCCGCAATGCTTTAATCCGCGGCTTGTTTGCTACTCAGCCGTCAGTTCTGATCTTAGTAAAATCCCTGTTCTTATAATATACAAAAGGGGAAGTGAAAAGGGCCCTTTTTGGGATGGGGGGTATTATCCCAAGCAACCCAGTGACCTAAGCCTCTGCCCCCTCCTCTTTCTGTGTCTCTCCCCGCCCCTGCCCCAGCTCCGTATCCTCTCCTAGGTCAGTGTGCAAAACGAACTATTAGGGGAAGCTATTGATCGCCCATCGCGAGGGCTCCCCTTCTCTATTCAGCCGGCCTGGCGTAATGAATTCGTCCATTTGAAAACATTACAAGGAATATTGGAGATTGACTGGGAGAGGAAGTGACACTTGACCCCTTTCGGATCCTGCCGCACCCGGCAGCAGAGGAGAGGGGAGAGAGCGCTTTCAAAATACAAGTCTACCCTGCTGGGAGGCAGCAAGCGCGCCGCCGATCTCTCCCCTTCCCTCACTCCCTCGTCGCCGCCTTTCAGTCAAAGCTAGTGAGTCGGCAAAGCTCAGCTGTCCTGGGTCGGGAAAGGCTGCTGCAACAATGCGCGGCCCAACAACAATCAAGCCGCAGAGAGAGTGTGTGGGGGCGGCTGGGTGGCTGCGTAGGTAGGAAGCACTCCCCGCTCCCACTCACCAGGATCGTGGCCAGTTCTGGATGGGGCGCCGCTCTTGGCGCAAGAAATGCACGGCCAGGCCAGGCATTCAGAGAGCAAGAAACCCAGAAGCCTGTGGAGCGAGCGAGGGCTTCCCTGAGTCACCCCAGGCAGCGGGCTGCCAAGATGCATCACTGCCCGCAGAGAGGAGGCGGCAACTTGGCTCCTGCCTCTTTGCTGCAGGGAGGAGCGGCTCCTCCACTAGGGTGCCTGCCTGCCTGGCTGGAGGCAGAAGCCCGTGCCCTGCCTTGCACGCGTGATGCCCTCACATCCTGCCAGTTCCTCGCTCAGACAAGAGGGTCTTGCTCTCCCTCCCGCCCATTACTCAGTGGGACCTAAATCGGAGTAAGGTTGCGCAGTTAGGCAGCAATCCTATACACCTAACCTGAGAATAAGCCCTATCGAACTCCATGGGGCCTGCAGTGGTTTGCGATGTTGGTGGATTTAGTTTGCATCGCTCGTGGAACCCTCTGCAAGCCTTGCCTTGTATTTATGTGTATTGAAAACATGTCCAATATATGGCGGGGTGGCGTGGGCTTACTTTGTAAGTACGGTAGTTTGGACTGGCGTTCACTGGATTGCCTTCTAAAAATAAGGAAACCGCACCCCAAAATATTTCAGTGAGAAAAAGGACTCGGCCTGTGCTCAGCGTTCTGGCATCCCTTAACAGAGGAGATTTGTTGGGACCCAGACCCAGTTTCACCCCAGATTTTGCGCCTTGGCCAGGACTTGAGCTTGCAGCGGTTAACTGCGGCAGGGAGGGAGGTGTGCAGCCACATTGCCCACACCCCAGCCTTTGCCAATCTGGGGCCTTTCAGCCGTTGGTGGACTGTCTACAACTCCCATCGGTCCCTGCTGGGCTGGCTGGTGCCGGTGGGAGTTGATCGAGCACGGACATCAACAGGCTTCGGAACTCATCCTCCCCCTGTCTCCCCCCAAGGAGATTTTGGTCCTCCTAATGCATCCAGCCGGGTTATCTGTACCCCTCTCCTTTTTGCCAGTCTAAAGGTCAAACTCTTAGCTTGTTTTTCTCGGCTGGATTTCAGATCCCTTTTCTCCCCATCGCCCCATCTCTGTCCCAGTCGCGTGGCGAACAGAATTAAACAATTCGGAGAGGTGCACGCTCATTCCGTAGAGGGCGCGGATCCGGCGAGTTAAAGCGAGGTTCAGCCGTCCAATTTTGTACAGTTAAGAGGACGCAGGTTGAATTTGTTAAAATAACACCCCCCCCCCGGTGCTGGTTTTCTTTAAAAAGTAAACAAACACTCGTTTTGGCTAACATTGAATTATCCACTCAGTCTCCTACCCCCCAAAGTTATTCTGACTGAACTAATCGACATGACACCTCGTTTCGCAAAAATCCAATTAATTAGAAAGAAAAGCAGAACGTTCTCGCCTCTCTTAAGCTCTTCCCCAACCTGCAGGAGTGGCGTCAAAATGGTATTTCTTGCTGTTGGCTAGTAATTTCAGTCCCTCTTTATCCAGGAGATGACACCTATTCACTTCCAAGTCCAATTCAAGGTGCTCGGCCCTATCTTTAAATGCCAAAGAATATCCTTCAGAGCCACATAGTACTGTAACCTGTCTTGACAGGGTTGAAAAAACCTGTGGTCCTACAGATGTTGCTGGAGCACACAATCTCTGACGGTAGTCCATGCTCACAGCTGGGACTGATGAGATTTGGAATCCAGCCATATCTGGAGGAGGACCTTGGACTCCCCACCCTTGTCAAAATCTTTGAGGCCCTTATCTAAGTTCCTTCCTTAGTGGAGGTACTTTACACAGTAAACGAAGGAAAGGGTCTTTTCTGTGGTGGCACCTTGACTTTGGAATGCCTTCCCAAGAGAGTTAACCAGTGGTGTTGCCATAATATTTTCAACTTATCATTTGCCCAGGCAGTTAAATGGCTAAGTTAATTGTCATTGATGCCTCTCATGTTGCTAATTGATTATGAACATTGATGATGATGGTTTTGGATTTGTATATATGGCATGAGCAGGTTTATCCATGCCCCTTGTATACCACACTAGGGTCTTTTTGGATGAAGGCTGGTCTAGAAATATTTAAAATAACTTAATAATAAAATAATAAAATTGTTTAGTTGCTCACTAGAACACCACACCCATGCCCAGTTCAGTGAAATATTTCGCTATGTGAATCAGCCTGTTTCTGTGACCTGAGTTATCTGACCAGGTACCACTGGAACTTTTGAGTGCACAAGAGGAATTAAGGTCATATTTTCTTTTTAAAAAATAGATATATTTTAATTAATTTTCACATAACAAAATTCAATTTAAACATATCAATCACCTTTACATTCAGGATTCTCAGAATCAGTTGCCTCCCCCCCCCCCGCCCTTCTCTGGTTTCCATTGTCCATCTCTTTTTATTCAACTTATCCACCCCCCAGTTTATTGTATCTATTATTAACTTTTCCAGCATATTTTGTCTTTTACAAGTATTACTCTAATCCTGCCAAAGTTTTTAACTCTTTACAATGCTCTCTTAAATAGACTATAATCCCCCCATTCTTTCCTAAACGTCTTCTCGTCCTAGTCTCTGATTCTCCCGGTCAATTTTGCCATTTCGGCATAGTCCATCATCTTCATCAGCCATTCTTCTCTGGTTGGAACTTTGTCTTCCTTCCATCTCTGGGCCAGTAGTATTCTTGCTGCTGTCATCACATACATAGTCTTTTCTGCTCTTTCGGAATCCCTGTACCTAAAATACCTAACAAAAAAGCCTCTGTTTTTTCCACAAATGTTCTTTTAAACATTTTTTTCAACTCATTATATATCATTTCCTGGAATGCTTTCGTTACCTTGCACATCCACCACATGTGGTAGAAAGTGCCTTCTTTTTCTTTACATTTCCAACATACATTAGAAGCAGTTCTATACATCTTTACTAGTTTTACCGGTGTTAAGTACCATCGATACATTATTTTCATATAATTTTCTTTCAACAAGCAGCACGCTATGAATTTTAAATTTTCCTTCCATAGTTTTCCCCAAGACTCAGTTGAATTTTGTGGCCAATATCTTGTGCCGTTTTATCATTACTAATTTGACAATTTGACTTCTTCATCTTTTGTGTGCCATTCTAGCAACAATTTGCACATTCTAGATAATAGTTTCTCATCATTTTCCAATAATTCTTTTTCAAACCTTGAGTATTCTGTACTGAATCCTCTTTTCTTATCTACTTTAAACACATCATTTATTTGATGGTATTGCAACTAGTCTGTGACTAACTATCTTATGTCTTCCATATTTTTTATTTCAATTGCTATTCTCTCTCAATGAGCAACTCTTTGGAAGTTGCCCATTCTGCATTTGCATAAAACATTTTTTAAAAAATATATTGCTTCTATTGGGGAGAGCCACAATGGAGTTTTCTGTTCCAACAGGTTTTTATACTTTTCCCATACAGTATAAATTGTATTTCTTATTACATGATTAAAAAAAAACCTTTATGCACTTTGGTCTTCTCATAACACAAATATGCATGCCATCCAAATCTATTGTCATGACCTTCAAGGTCTAAAATACCTGTGCTTTTCAAAGTTATCCATTCCTTTAGCCAGTAGAGACAGGACACCTCATAATACAATTTTAAATCTGGCAAAGAGAAGCCTCCTCTTTCTTTACCATCTGTTAATAATTTTTATTTGCCAAGCAAGCAAGTTCCCTGGTTTATTTGCAAATTCTAAATTTATTTGTTTCAACCTTTTAATTTTCCATACAATTTCTTTGTTCACTAACACTGAAAATTGTGCTTGTAACATTTTTATGGTTTGTTTTATTGTGTCCTTTCTAGGTTTCTTAATCAACTGCTTTTCATTTTTTATCTGCTCCTCCATAATTTCTCCCCACCCCTTCTTGAATTCTTTTTTTGGTATGCACTTTGCTGAATAAAAAAGCCCCTCATTACTGCTTTGCTTATATGCCATACAATATTTAGTTCTGTCCCTTTATCCAAATTAAATTCAAAATAGTCCTTCAGGATTTCCCCCCGCTTTTTGCATAGTTACTTGGTTGTCTAGAAGGCTTTCATTTAGATCCACCTGAATGTGGAGTTTTCCTCTCCTTTTAACTCTAGTAACACTGGGTTGTGGTCTGATAAGGTTTTTGGTTGTATTTTGATTCTTTTTATTCTCAATTAACTCATTTGATATCCATATCAAGTCTATCTTCTGGCAGACTGATTTGGCTCTGATTAATGGGTATATTCTCTTTCAAATGGATGTCTAAATCACCAAACACCAGTCAATTTTAAATTCTCCACCAAATTGAAAAAAGTCAGAGGTAGTCTTCCTTCTTTTGAATCAGTTTTTCTTATTGTCCTATCCATTTCTAATGAGACTACTCTGTTTAAGTCACCCATTAAAATTATTTTTTGATCCATGAAATCAAACAATTTTTCTTCCAATTCTTTATAAAATTCTAATATTTTATCATTTGGTGCGTAGATTCTAATTATCATTTTTTCCACCTTGTAATGTTATCTCTATAGCAATCATTCTTCCATCCTCATCTTTAAATAGCTGTTGGGGGTTATATTTGTCTTTTATCTAAATTACCACACCTCATTTTTAGAATATTAAACACCATTTCATATCAACAATCAAATAATGCAAACTATCAACTGTCAGGTATCAGATAGTGAAATCAAACATCATGATACTGATAACCAATATTTTGAAAACATTCAAAGAACTTTCAAGCACCTGGAATTTCTTTTGGTATCAACCTTTACAAAGGATAAAGCAGGGTATTAAATTTATTTCAGCTCCACGAACCCCATTCAAAAGTCTACAAGAGATGCTCAAAGGCAATTGTAAGGGCCTTCTGGGGAAATGATAACATTTACATGGACTTCTCCCCTTTCACATTTAGCTGTTCCTTAAAGAAGGAAGGTGATCCAGAAAATCCCCATCTTGGCCTTCTTAGGAAGGAACCCACCACTGACCACCTGGGGAAATCTTCTGGAGGGGAACTCATATTACCTTAACTTGGGGGAAGAGAGTGATGTTTGGAAGCTGTAGGGAAGCAGCAGCAGCACCCCCTCCTCTTCCCAGAGCTGAGATGTTCATTTCCAGGCTGATTAATTAGAATGATGTTGTGCCCCACCTTCCCATCATTATTAGCTACACTGGAATTTGGAGTCATATATTCATTAGCAGATTGCCTGATTTTGTTTTTCTAAAAATATCCATGGGGGACCTTTTCCTGAGGAGCTTCATGGAAATTTTCTAACACACACCTCCTTCCCAGCTTGTTTATATTCCTCTTTTTGGAAACTGCTTCCCCCAAATTGGGCCACAACCAGCAAGGAACCATCCTAATGACTGGAGAAAGGCAACCAGTGGCTTTTGTGCTCTTGAGGCACTCAAAGTCATTTCTGTCATGTGGTTGCGGAGAAAAGAGCCCAGCCAAGCAGCAGCAATCATGATTATTGGTAAGATTTTGACCTCCTTGCAGTCGAGGAGGACTGCTCTCTTTAGGGCTATAGCCATGAGCATTACCCAGAACCATCCAAATGCCACATACCAGGGGTGGAGAAACCTTTACAGATCAAGGGCCAGGTTCCTAATTCGCAGGGAAGTCTACTTAAGGAGGGGGTACATGATTGCCTCCTTTAGGGGAGATTGTACTGCTCCCTTCTCAACTGAAGCATCCCCCTGGATCCATCTAGTCAACCCAAGTTTTATCCCCTTCTCTGGGCAGGGGCGAAGGAAGGCGTTGTGACACCCGGGGCGGGTGTCGCTACGTAGGACGCATGTGCCGTACGTAGCGCCGCCACACATGCGCTGTATAGCGGTTTGCTGCCAGTGCCACTCCAGCACTGTATGGACGGTGCCGAGATCCCTCCATTGCTGCTACAGCCATGGAGGATCCTCCATTTGCGGCTGTAGCCACGAGCAGAGGATCCTGGCACTGTCCATACGGCGCTGGAGGCAAACCGCTATACAGTGCATGTGTGGCGTCGCACACATGCGCTGTATGTAGCGATGCCGCACATGTGCTGTATAGCGGTTTGCCGCCTGCATTGCTCCAGCGCTCTACGGACAGTGCCGGGATCCTCTGTTCGCGGCTGTAGTGGCGAGGAAGGATCCCGGCACCGTCTGTACGGTGCTGGAGTGGCGCCAGTGGCAAACCGCTATACAGCACATGTGCAGCATCACTATGTACAGTGTATGCATGCGATGCTGCACATATGCTGTACTTAGCGGTTTGCTCCTGGTGCCGGGGTCCTCTGTTAACGGCTGCAGCCGTGAACGGAGGATCCTCCACATGCGTCTGTGGAGGCACGATGGCTGCTCGTGCTTCTGTGAGCCGCCGCAGGGTGACTTCTTGCCACCCTCGCAGACATGAAACCCAGGGTGCACCGCTCCCCACCCCCTGTTGCGACATCACTATCTCTGGGAATGATGAGAGTTTGCATACAATAGCATAGCTTCCCTACCACTGGTCTACCCAGTGGTACAAAGTCAAGAAATAAAGCCAAAAAACAACAGCTGGGGAGCTGTATCACAATTCCTGCTTCTGTTCTCTGAAGCCACTGACAAGAAGCAGATAGGCCTATAATTAAGTTTGGTTAGTAGCTCTGGGACACCCTTCGGATGTGTTTGGAAATATTGTCTGAATTCCTATGTGAGCAGCTGTTTGCTTGGTGGCATTTACATTTCCATAAATCAGAAAAGCCCCAAATAATTTGCCAGTAAACTGAAACCACCACAGGATAGCAGGAGGTGTTTGCCAGGTGCTAAAAGTGACACCAGAAACCAGGTTGATGCCCTTGGTGGCACAGGACCATTTCCCTCTAGGATGTTTGGGGTTCATGTGATGCCTTTGGAGAGCCAGCTCAGGAATACTGGAGCTTAAACATCTTTCTTCCCCACTCCAGGTGTTCAAGCTGCTTCTCCAACTGACCAGTACAATGAAGCAAGACAAACACATTTCCTCTGGATCCAAGAGTTTTGCAGATCAGAGAAGAATATGCAAACATTTTATTTTTTTCCAGAGCCCAAAGTGGAAGCCAACTTAATTTTTCATTCAGTTCCTGAAGCAATTAATCCTCCCCCTGGTAGTCCCCACCCATTAGCAGTCTCATTACAGAAGAAATATTTCCCCTTTGTAATCTTTCCCAGATGTTTGCTATTCACTTCTTTCTATTGAAGCTTCTTCTTCCAGAGGGCCTCCAATAAAACACATTTAGTCAGCAGGTACAACATCTGCCACATTCTTCTTTACCTGTGCCTCCAAGGTAAAGCCCCTTGCTCTCAGGTTTTGAAATAAGCATCTATTTTCCCCTTTATGGGCTAAAGTAATACACACAATGACTTGCAATTAACTTCAAAACCCGACTTTTCAGACAGGCCAACAGATCGCTCAGTTAGGGCTGGGCTTGGTTCAGCTGCTGGTGTACAGCAAAGCTGAAGGAAGACCAATCCTCACAGTGACTTCTGCACCACCAGGCCAAAGGGCATTGGGGTCTTCAGCTGGGTACATCCCTTCAGCACAGCACAATTGGGCCTCCCTACATTATCTTCACAAGAAGTCTGTGAGGTAGGTTAGGCTAGGAGGCAGTGCCTGGCCCAAGGTCCCCCAGTGTATTTCATGGAAGAGCAGGGATTTGAACCCAGGTACTAGTCCAACAGGCATGAGTTTGGCCAAACTGCGGGAGGCAGTGGAGGATAGGGGTGCCTGGCGTGCTCTGGTCCATGGGGTCACGAAGAGTCGGACACGACTGAACGACGACAACAACAACAACAACAACAACTAGTCCAACATTTTAAACACTATGCCACACTGGCTCTGTCACACCAAAATACTCATTCTCTCATCTCTATAGCATGGAAGTATTAGGTTACATACAGCTAGGAACCCCCCTTCATCTCCTGTTTTATTGTAAACCTTGACATTTCAGTAGTTTGGTGGTCCTGGGGGGGGGAGCTATTCATACTTGAGGTTTTCATGATAGTATGTTTTTGTCTGGGCCATTTGGTTGAAAAATAAAGGGATTAGCATTGTGTGCTTTGCAGAAGACAGATTTTGTATGAGTTCTTTGGGCACCAGGTAACAGGAAGCTCTAGGATCCTAATGAACTGCCATTTCCCCTTCTTTACTGCACTTTCTCAGTTTCTTGCGTCTTAAACAGCTATGTGGGAGGCAAGAATCCAACAGGTTAAACATTTTCTAGAATGGCAATTATGGAGAAAGCTTTACATTGAACAGAAAGCCTAGAAAGATTGAAAAGGACTCTGCACGATTAACTGTGCTAAAAAAAGCATTCGCTTTATATTTTGGGAATGAAGAACTTTTGCATGGATCAAGCTCTCTGTAAATGTTTCAAGCTGACATGGACTCAATTAGTCACCAGAGGGAGCTCTTGCAAGCTGAAGAAACATTAGAATGATCATGGCAACAAAAGGTTTCCCTTCATTCTTATCAAGTTAACCCTACAGGCAAATATAAGAAACTGCAGGGCATACCATTTCAGTTGCTCAGTCAGAAGGGGCAACCTACTACTGTATTATGATATCCACAGGCTATTGCAATATTCTTCAGAATGGGAATGAGATAACAGCACTGAGGCTTTCTTGCAATAAATGGCTAGCAAAGACACCTCTGAGGGCCAGAATACATTTTGTTGGGTTGCCCTTTAACAGGTGTTGTTCAAGGACAAAGCTCTGTATGCCAACCAAGGTTTTTAAGTTCATAAACACACCAGTTGTGAACTTCATAAACAAATGCTTTTCAGGGTGTAAAAAAAGTACTTGACAAAACCCAGATGGACAGGCTAGAAAGAGTGTCAGATCCACACCTGTTTAAGGCTGGTTTTAATTTTTCCCAGGGACACAATCATCTAGATATTGCTGGACTACATCTTCAGGCAGCCCCTGGCAGCAGAGCCAATGATCAGAAATTGTAACAGCAGTCCTACAACTGGAGGGCCACAGGTTCCTCCCACTGGAGACAGGTATTGGCTAGGACATCTGGCCTTGGCCTAGTGTTTCCTGAAAGAATTTAGTTAGGAAGGCTATAGCCTTTTCTATTCCTGGTCTACAGCATCATTTGTTGCCATAGCTAGTGTGTATATGTTCAAACTCAGTTACCTATGATTGCCTTCTTGTGTCCACTGGCCTCCATCAGCACTTGAATATAAAACTACTTTCCAACAGCGGCAGAAAGTGAGTTTTTTCCTATCTGTTCAAGAAAGCCAGTCTTCCTTAAGTAATGGCAGTACGGTGCTCACTGATGGGGCGAGAATAGCTAACTCAGAAAGATGCTATTTAGGCAGATACCTGGCAGCCAGCACCACTGGCTTATTTAGCCTGGTGAGACACACAGCTCGCTTCCATAAGGAAGATAGCCTGCAATGGCCTCTTCCTCGACACTACTTCCAGATTTGTGGAGTTCGTAAACCAAATTGTTCGTAAACAGGACTGTTCTTAAACCGAGGTACCACTGTACACAAGTTAGATGCCAATACGAGATAGAAAGACCGTCCTTGGGCATCTGAGTAAGAAATTTGTACATAACTAAACTGCCTCAATTTGGATAAGGATGTAGAGCATGCCATTAGATAGCTTGATATAATGCTAATTGTGGAACTACCTGGCTCTTCACAGCTGAAAAGGCAGTTAAAATGAAATGTTTGAGATAAATTATTTAAAGTTTTAGCACTTTCCCCAGTCAGATCATTCATTGCTGTCATTCAAAAAGATTATAATATCTAAGTAAACAAGAGACAGAAATGGTTGTTTGAAACCTTTAATTTTTTTTTAAAAAAAACCACCACTCACACACATTGTTGAAAAAACCTACCGAGTCTGAGAATCAAAGGATTCCAACCCAGAATAGTGCAATTCTCCCCCAACACATATTTTTCCATATAACACAAATTCTGATCACTTTGGTTCAGATACTTACAAGTATTGGCAAGATTGAACTTCTAGTGTATATTTTGGCTGTCTTGTCAAAACACCAACTTACAAATAAAATACTTATTGATTTCATGATTACATATTTACAGTTACAATTGTCCTCTTTCGTTACATGGGGTACTAAGGTGTTGACATGGAAAAGTAGTTATTTGCCTCCTGTGCCACAGTATCTCAAACTAAACTTAGAGAATATGGTGGCTTTTGTCTTGCAGATACATTTTCATGTGGGTAAACTTACTCGAGGAACACTATTGGACTATTTAGACTAGTAAAGAAAGGGTTCCCCCAAACCTTTTAAAAACCAATAAAGGCTGCAATTTATTATTCAGTAATACCACAGACTGTAATAAAAGTCCTTCATTGTAGTTTGTACCTTACTGCTTCAAGTCTTCCCTATCTCCCCTTTAAGAACAAAGAAACCACTAACATCTTTTAGCATTTTCCAAAAATTATTTCAGATAGAGTTGAATGAGCACTCCTTAGCTCACCTACAAAATGATCTGAAATGAACTCCTGTGTGCAACGAGATGGGAAAATTGTTCCCTTACCTCTCTCCTTCTATCATCTTGTATATCTGATTGCAGTGAGCCAAGGGACTATGAAAAGTGTAGCTCTCTGGAGGAATGCTGCACTGTAAGGGCTAGTGGAAATATGAAAACAATTCTCCTCTAGCTTGGATTTTAATACCACCAGGAGAAGAATTTCAGAGCTTGAAAATCTTGTCTTTCCTTTGCAGTAGGCTTTTACAAACCCGTAAGCCCCTGAAGTTAATTTCTAAGCATCCCTAGAGTTTTTGGACAATGATTCTCAAACTATGCTCCTGAGAAGGCACAACACACCAGAGGTGGGAGGAATTCCAGAGTGGGAAAAATATCTTGCAGCAGATAGAACCACTTTCCTCCCAGCAACAGAGCATAGTGTGGCAGTCACCTCAACTGCTATGGTAACCATGGACGCTACCATGTAGGAGGCAATATATGGGAGTTTTGGAACAGAGACAGCTCCTCACTTGATGCCTGGTTTTTGGAGGGAGTCCAATACGCTTTAGTCATTTCAAAAGCCAGCATTACTACCCCAATCACAGAACCTTAGAACCACAGCAACAAGATGTATCTATACTGCTGTGTACAAGGATTCTGTGCACCCACATACCAAAGATCAAAGGGCTATCTGTAAGTTGGGGGACCTGGAAGGTGCAGACAATTAAGGAGGCCAGTGTTCAAACAGTTTCAGAAACACTGCTTTTGAGGTGGTTTCCTTGAAGATAAACTGGAGGAAGGGTTTTTTTTAGCCTCAGTTTAGAACCTAAACAAATGAGAAGCCACAAGAAGCTAAAATAGAAGAATGTCTAACTGCCTATTACAGAAAAATAGTAAGAGTTCCAGTTGTACACCATATCTACAAGACTGGAGTATTTCTTTTAAAACCAGGGTTTAGCAGAAGATACAAACTAGCATTACTAGATAAATTATTGCTGATTTTTGCCTCCATGCAGCATTGAAATGAGTTCAAAGCTCTTCTTCAATATCATCAAGAAATACTAAAGAGGAGACAACAAGGCTCAGATTTCTCTCAACTGTACATTGCACTTTACATTTTGAGACCCAACACTCATTCATTAGGTCAGCTGTTTTCTATATTATTTGAATGAATATTGTGCTCACCATGAAACTACTAAGAAACACCCAATGTATATTGTAGTGACAAGCACTCTTCCTTACAAGGCAATCACAGATTGCAAGTTCCATAGGGTTGCAAAAAACAAAACACTAAGCAGTGATCTGCTCCAAAACACACTGTAAAGCAAAAATCATTTAAGATAAGACTTAAGTAACACTGTTGGCCTGCTCTGCACCTGTCATGGCCTCTACTGCTTGGGCCCTGAAACTAGTCCAGTTGCTATATAGCTTAACAGGAATCACATAGGAATGCCCTCCTCTTAGGCTGGTGTAACACTCCAAGGACAGGCTTATCAGTAAAGTCACTTGAGGGCCTGCCCAACAGAGTTGCAGTGACATACATTACTGAGCAAAAATCAATTTTGGCTGTGTGTATCCAATAGCAGGGAAGTGGTAAGGGACCACGCTATCAGTCTGAGAAGCAGCTGACAGATTGATTGCTTTTCTGTCTGCAAGATAGTTTGCTTCCCACTTCCAAGGAGAAAACCACAAATCAAAGTACTTCAGATAAGTACTCCTGTGCAAACCACACCGAAATGGGTAGGGTTCCTTATACCCGTCTCCTTTATTTCAGTGGAGAATGCAAAGAATGTTTTCCAAGGGAACTATGATTTGTGCCTTATAGTTATTATTCCTTCGTACAACATCTGAAGGATTGTACCTTTTACTCTAATCACTTTCATTTTAAGGCAACCCTATGTTAAAAGGACATTTTGATAAATACTATTCCTATTAAACCCATCCATGTACTCCACCTTTCAGCACCAACCAACTTTCTTTGGGCACTTTTACAAAGCTTGTAATTATAAGTTTTGTTTCAAGGCTTTGAAATATGGCAGCTGGTTCAATGACTCCCAACAGGAACCTAGCACTTGGGAGAATGGCCACCAAGCATGGACTTGCTATGCATTATGTCTGTACTGACTTCTCCCACAGAACAGTCAAACCCAGCGGCTTCTAGGAAAAAACATCAAGGTAACCTCTTGGCCGCTCTAAGGTGAATAAGCATCTTTTCACCAGTCATTTGCGCAGAAAGCTCACGCAGGTTATTCAAGAAGAAGAAAATTCTAGTTCAGATACAAGAACTGATCTTCGCCTGCCTTCAGTGCAGATCCAAATATTTAGTCACTGTGAGGCTTCTCAGGAACACCCTGTGGTCAAAACCAAAAGTGTTATTGCAGTTTAATGTTTAACATTACACTGAAACTTAGCTGCATTCTTGTAAACAAGCTAAACCTGCACCAGCAGTTGGCACTTCCAGGAGACTGGGGAAGAGACTTACCATCACTGCCCTCCCTGACATTTGCCTTTTGCTACTGTATGCTTCTGGAGTAAGGATATGGGAGCCAGGTATGTGGGTACCTGCCACCACAACGTGGATGTGCACACATATGTGATGTCACGTGCACTATGTCCAGGTGTGTGTGTGACATTGCACATCCACGTTGTGGTGGGCAGCAGCTCCTCCTCCTCCACAGCCAGCAAGGCACCCTTTTCCGCGGGGAGGGGCTCAGACTTGGAGGCAGGGAGACTGCCTTCGCTCCTGAGCTTCCCTCCTGGAAAAGGGTGCCTTGCTGGCTGGCTGCGGAGGGCGGAGCTGAACTTCTCTCTTGGAGGCAGCACTGTTGCCACCTTTTCTCATTGACTTTGTGGGTGCCCGGTCCCCAAAATTATATTATTGTGGGTGCTCAAACACCCATGGCCCCCTGGAGTTGGTTCCCATGCACCCAAAAGACCAAGGCTAGGATGATGTACTTCAGGTCATGTAGGTCACGCACTTGTAAAGTACCAGTTACTCTTATAAGTTACCAAATAACATGTCCTGCATACAGGTTTAACACTCATCAACTTAATTCCCCCTTTAAAAACAGCTAAACACAGATTGTATGATAATTACCATAGCTAGCTGCCGTCCTATGTTTCCTACTGTCACACCTCCAGAGAAAAATATGCATGGTAACCAAGACCGGATGTAAAGGAAATCTGGGGATGTATACCTAAAGAAAGATATAAGAAAGTGAGACATGCCTGCAGTTTTAATATCTGTGCAACAAAGCTTGTCTTTTAATATGAACACTTGGCTATGCTGGAACAAGTGGTAGTTCTGTGAATTTCGATATTGCTATCTTACATTTTATCAGCAGAATTAAATATCTGATTGTAGAAGATACAGTTCTATTTGTACAGTCACATCCTGTATTATTACCACAGGGGTGGTGAAAGGGATTAAACGTCTCATGTTGTGTAAATAGGGAAAGCTTACAGAATGCTTAGAGGGATAGAAATTGAACAAGTCATGTCTTCTTTGCACAAAAGTCTGTCTCTTTCCTATTTTCTCAATGGAACACACCTAGAATCAAGCTTAAAGTGATCCAGCCACTTGGCATAAAGTCATTGTAATCTTGTACATGGCAGCAGCACACAATCATTAACTCTCATTTTTTAGCAGCAGAGTGGGCACCCACCTTTGCTTAAGAATGCAAGGCAAATTTAACTAATTTTTACTTTAAAATAGTTGGACAATTTAAAGTCACAAGATGGGATACTTACTGATAAACACCGTTATAGACAAGGAACTGTGTAATCAGAGTAGCTACAAAAGCTATTGTAATTCCAAGACCAAGACCACTTCTTGAACGATCAAATGTCCACCAGAGACCCAGTGACAAAGCTGCTAGGGTCAAGGAGAGTTGGATATTGTTTGCAAAATCCAATTTCTAAGAAGAAAGTTAAGGGAAATTCTGCAGCCTTGAAGTCTGACAAGTTTCTTCTTGCTCATCATAACAATCTTCAGACACAGCCAGATTTAGTTTTCTGCTTCAGTGCTATTAGATGGTGTCTACATCATCACCCCTTTCACATTTTATTTGTCTCTTGTGTTGCATACATTCCTCTTTTGTACATGTATACCTGTATATGCAGTATACAAATGCAAAAATCACTTCAAGCAAGGGTCAAAAGTAGCAAATGGGTACCATTAGCCTGCGGGGGACAATTTTTCCCATGGCTTCTATCAAGATATAATGAGGACCATTGCAAGTAAATTAGTACCTCTTCAAATAAGGTGCTAATTTTCTTGTAATGAAATTCAAAGTGAACTCCTGGGACACATCTGAAGGAGAAGCTAGTGAGGATTTGTGTGTGTGAAAAATTCAGACCACCAATTGAGTGGAGTCTGTGACAAAATCTAACTCTATCCCAACATCTCAGATCTGTTATTCTGTTAAACAGGCTGGGCTGTAGCAAACTAAGTTTTACTCTGAGTAAACCCACTTGAAATTAATGGACACAATTAACATAGGGTCTCATCTGAGTAACTAATGGAAAGGATTACTCAAATTTAGTTCACTACCACCTCCTCTTTTATTTTAAATCTTCTTTTACTCACAGCATTACTAACTTTTTATGTGTCTTATAAACCACCCCAATCCTCAGGACCTTTTAGCTACCTTAGCGGAGAAATTTGTGTAAACAGCAGCTGCAGCCCTAAGAACAGCAAATTCATCTGATACAATCAGCAATGTCCTACTTGCCACTATCAAGCCCTTGTCTTGCTATAGGCAGACAAGTGGTTTCTTTGTGCCAGTCCAAGAAGCCTTATCCCAGATCCTTCAAAGCATTTCCTAGGACAGGACATTACTGTGAGACACACAATCCATTTCAAGTGACTATTCTAGAGGCACAAGTCCAGAAATAAGCATTTCAAAATGCAGTCATTTCTCCACATTCATGCTGAATTTCTCCACATTTCGGTTGAAGTTGGTCAAGTACAGACTGAAAAGAACTTTAAAAATAAATTCCATTATAATTACACCAGATATGGAATTAATCACATCATTCTAAGGATACAGCACTTGCATGGTTAATGCCAACAAAGACTGCTATACACCGCATAACACTGGCCCATTCTCGCTTGAATTTGTGAGGCTCACCAAGATGACTGTCAATGCAGGGATACAGCAGGCCAATAACAGCTGTAAAAGAAAAAGGAGAAATTGCTCATATAGTTTTAATCTCCAAGCTGTTGTAAATATAAATCTATTCAGCACATGCCAAAGTCTTATGCAGACTAGAACCCATTTTCCCTACTGTTATGTCTGCTAATGATATTTCACAAATTGTATAGTGTTTCACATATTCTTATGTTATGCTTCAAGATGTGGGACTATGGTGGAGCTACAAAAGGAACTCATTTCTTCCTGTATATACTACACTGCTTATATTAAAAAAGAGGTTTGTTTCTGTTCCTTGGTAGAAAATATAAGCCTCAGGTAGAAGCAGAATCAATATTTTAACAGTAATAATTAGCTGCCTAGACCAAGAGCCCAAATTTCTTCTGACTTTTTATTACAGATATTTCACACATACACCCTCCCTTCCCCTGAAAAATATAAACATGTTTATATCCACATGGAACACATTTAAGTACTACTGAATTATTTAAAAATTCAAAGTTCAGGCATTTGACTTTCACAGCACTTTTGCTAGTTAACAGGTAAACTATTGGCTGTAGGCAGCACTGAAGAATGCATTCTAGAGCAACCAGCCAGTTTTTATTAGCAGAAGTTGCTTCCACTTTGTCATTTAGATTGTTACAGGACAGTGTACACCAGGGGTGCGTAACGTGTGGCCGTCCAAATGTTGATCAACTCCACCTCCCAACATCCTTGATCACTGGCCATGCTGAGCAAAGCTGATGGAAGTCGGAGCCCAATACTACCTAGTAAGCTGCCAACACACACAGCAGCTGCTTAAATAGCATCATCTGGTGACTTGGTTCCCAGTCACTGCCACACAAAGCTATTTTCCACAGTGTTTCCCCCCCAGTATGAAGAGTTTCCTTATCAACATGGCCAACTGATGCTGGGCTGGAAACTCAATGCCAGACAGAACTATTGCTCTACATGTTTAGTTACAATATACAGTTAGTTAGTTTAATATACAAGTTAGTATATTAAAAGGTTAAGTCCATTTCAACTAGCCTCTGAGTGACAGCAGTTAATATACAGGCTAGAACAGGGGTCAGCAAGGCTCAGCGGGCATGGGCCGGATCACTCCCACAGAGATCCTCCATGAGCCGGACAGGCACAGCATGATGCTGGAAATTGCATCTGCACATGTCCACAGCACCGGAAATTGCTTCTGCACATGCCCAGATGCCGGAAATTGCACCTGCGCAGAAGCGATTTCTGGTGTCTGGAATGGCAGTAACCAGTATGGTTCTGAGATTGGGTTAAACCTTCATTGGATTAAAAATCATAGGACTGTAGATTTGGAAGGGACCCTAAGGGTCATCTAGTCCAACTCCCTGCAATGCAGGAAGCATCCATGACGATGAATTTTTTGGGTAGATTGATAAATTTTGGCTTTTCTCCTTCGTCTCTTTTCTGTGTTGCTCTCTTCAAAGGTTTTACCAACATAACAATTCATGTTTACACTTCAAACATTTCTGCCAAGCATTGCAACATTAATAGAATACAGCTGTGTTTTAATGCTCCCCTATAGTGCTATTTGAATCTACTGTGTAGTTAGCAGCAGGAGTTATTAAACATTCAGCTATTTGTTCTGCTTCTTTATATAACAAAATAAATTTCTATTTTAACTAAGCTTTTTGTCCTAGGTATGCTACAGCTTTTGCAGGGGGGCGGTGCAGGAGGAAATCCCCTTACATTTCTGTTGGCAAATGAAGCTGCTGCAGCTGCTCTCAGAACAGGCAGCTAGCCAAGCTTCACTTCCCATCCTCTGCTGCTGCAACATGTGACTTCCTTGTTTTTGATTCAAGTATGTGGCATGTTCAGGCAGGCAACCAATAGGAGCGAGAACATGCGACTCACCAGTTTCAAAAGGGAGCCAATGGTAAGGCAGAGAGTGGTGATGACTCATGCAAGCTCCTGTGCTAAAACTTTGACAGACAATAGCTTGGAGGAAACTCTTCCCTAATTCCAGGGCTAACCACAGTGCTAACTCTTAAAGCAGCACCAGCCCAGGAAAGTAATCTGCTACACATCCCTGCTCTTTCCTAGATGACAACATGCTTCTGCTTAATCCGATTGTTCTCTCAATTTGCTGAGCAGCTAGATGGCATTAACACTGCATGCAAACTCTTAAGTCATGGCCAATATTGAAAAGAGTGCAGCGGATTGAGGAAACAAACCCCAGCAAGTTGTGGGTCCCAAATACCACCCAGTGACAAAATACAATCCAACGTCTAGAACTGCCAATGCCTTCTTTCCACAATAATTCCCAAACAACCAAAGTTTAGTCTGGCCACTTACCTGCTGCTGTCCCACAGCAAGGGGGCACCCACCAAGCAGAGGAGAAGATTGTAGAAATGACCTCCTCGGGGAAGAGTGTTACGTTCCTCTGGATCTGCAGCAAGTTCAGCACCAGGGCAAGGAAAGTGCCAACGACAAAGAGCACCAGGCTCCGTTGCACTACGTCCCTGCTCAAGTTCAAACTGCTGCTGGTGCCACTACCAAGGTTTGAGCTGCTTGGGTTCCGCACACTGTGACTCACTAGTTTTAGAGGAGAACTCGAGACAGATGAGCTCAACATTTCGCCCACTTTGGCCGCCAGCCCTGTGGCACTTCCACCTAAGGGGGTTCTATGCCTTCTCCTGGCAGTACAGGAACAACTCCATGTATGATCTTCTGTTCTGGACACAGGCTTCTCCATGAGATTTCTGAAAGGGGCATCAAGAAATTATTAGTGCCAACATTAGGCTGCAAAGCCAGCCATAAAGTATGCCATGTGCTTTATCCGTGTAACTACTAATGGTTTGTCTTTGTCTACCATGAGACATAGGGATTTTCTTTGCAAATGAGAATTAAGTCAGGGTCAGAAAGAAACATATGAAGAAAACCCAACAATCCTATGACCATCTTCAGTACTTTAGGAAGTAAGAGTATTCTATAGCCTTGCTTTGGACACTAGAGAATAGTTAAAGAGTTCACTTCCAGGTGAGGTGTGGAAGTCCAAGGCAATTTTTGAATACAGGTAATACTCCACTGATGGATAGGATACACTGTAATTAATAAAGCATAGTAGCTAAGAGAATGAGTTGCAACCTAGGAGGTCATTAATTTAAGTGAAATCTCAGTCATGATTCACAAGGTGACCTTAAGGAAGGAACTCTCAGTTCTCATCCCATAATGTTGGGATAATGCTTGTTTACCATGCAGGATTATTGTAAGGATTGTTCTCGTAATGTACGCAACTGTCATTCTGAACACTGAAAATGCTATATTGCTTGGCATTACTATTACTATTGCAAAACATTCTAAGCAACACTATATGTAATGGCTGGAGTGTTTGACCAGACTGAGGAAAAGCAGGTTCAAATCCCCACTCAACCATGAAGCTCAAAGTGTGACCTTAGGCCAGTCACCCTCTCACAGTCCAACCTATCACATAAGGCTGTTTCAATGATAAAATGAGGATGGGACAGGGGACCATGTGCACTACCTTCAGCTTCTTAAAAGGAAGGGTAGGAACATATACATAGAGCTTTAAACATGCCCCTACACCATGACAAAATTATAAACAAGCATACAATAGCATGTTTTCAGACATTTCACATGAAGTTGTCAATTGCCATACAAACAGTGATGCTTACATAAAGGTAAAGGTAAAGGGACCCCTGACCATTAGGTCCAGTCATGTCTGGCTCTGAGGTTGCGGTGCTCATCTTGCATTACTGGCTGAGGGAGCTGGCGTACAGCTTCCGGGTTATGTGGCCAGCGTGACAAAGCTGCTTCTGGCGAACCAGAGAAGCGCATGGAAACGCTGTTTACCTTCCCGCCGGAGCGGTACCTATTTATCTACTTGCACTTTTGATGTGCTTTCGAACTGCTAGGTGGGCAGGAGCTGGGACTAACATCTCCAGTGAGTTGGCCCTTCCAATTCAGAAGAGAGAAAACTTTGAAGTGCCTCAAAAGAGCATTCATTACATACATGATCCAGAATCCATTCTGATGTTGTAAAACTAGACATGATGATAAAAATAGCATTTTGCTTTATAAAAACCTATTGCTTGCATAGCAATTTATACAAAGCTACAAGCAGCCCTTGTTATTTGTATAGACATAATACAAAGGCAATGCCCTGATCTGGGAAAACCTTTAAAAGGCTACCTATACTGCTATATTATATATTACATTATAGGTATATGTACCTATATTGCAGGGACGTGGGTGGCGCTGTGGGTTAAACCACAGAGCCAAGGGCTTGCCTATCGGAAGGTCGGTGGTTCAAATCCCAATGACGGGGTGAGCTCCTGTTGCTCGGTCCCTGCTCCTGCCAACCTAGCAGTTCGAAAGCACGTCAAAGTGCAATTAGATAAATAGGTACCGCTCCAGCAGGAAGGTAAACAGTGTTTCTGTGCGCTGCTCTGGTTCACCAGAAGTGGCTTAGTTATGCTGGCCACATGACCCAGAAGCTGTACGCCGGCTCCCTCGGCCAAAAAAGCAAGATGAGCGCTGCAACCCCAGAGTCGTCCGTGACTGGACCTAATGGTCAGGGGTCATTTTACCTTTATACTGCTGTTAAGACAGCAACATGCCTATTGGAACTTGCTAGGATCTTCCTTTTGGTGTTTGGGCAGCGGCTTCCAATACTGCCTTCTTTTAAAAGAAAGCAGTTTTGCTACACCCTAAAGACTGAAGTTTTATTATAAAATGTGTTAGTCTCTAAGATGCCAAAAGACTGCTGTTTTCGCTGCAGCTGACTAACATGCCTGCCCCTGGAAATTATTTTAGTGAAAAGTTTTATCAACTGGATATTAATCTTTCTCCACCTGAAGCTAAAGTTATTTCTGCTACAGTCCCCTGCCCTGGGAGGGATTACTTGAATTGTACTGCTTCCAGGGATCTCCTACTGCTGGAGGGCAACAAGTCCCATTTTTTCTAGAATCAATAGCCTGACAATTCTCTTTCCCACATATGAGAGCTGGGTGCAACTCAAACCAAAAGTGCAAGCATTCTTAGACTGCTTTCATCCCTGGGAAGATTTCACCAGAGAGAAACTAGCCTTTCAGAAAGCTAGGAGTATTGAATGCCTATCAGGAGCAACTGATAGGCATTCAATACTCTATCCTCTACCCTTTTGTTAGGTTTTTCAAGTAGGCCCTATCTATTTAGATCTTCCACCCCCATTTATTGAAAACACTTGGGGAGGGCTTAAGTACCCGCTACCCATTCTTTTTGGAGAACTCTGAGATCTTCACCTGTAAAATAATGACAACAGGGTCAAAATTCCCAAGTGCTGGAGATTCACACATCCCTTCCATCTCTAAAAATTACAATCCTATGCATGCATACTTAAAAGAAAGACCCACTTAAGTCTGTGACAGCTGCTTACAAGAGAACAAAGAACAGAATTATAGAATTGTAGAGCTGGAAGGGACCCTGAGGGAGGGTAATCTAATCTAATTTTATGCAATGCAGGAATCTCAACTAAATCATACACGACACGTGGCCATCCCAGGCCTTTTGCCAAGTTTGCTGTATATGTGATGATTTGTGTGTGCAAGTACTCCAAAACCCACCCTGCCTAGCCTTCCCCTGGCTTCTACAGATACATAACACCTTCATAGTATATGCCTGTTGCAACCAACCAAGGTGGGGAAGGTGCTGGCAAGCTTTTATGTTCCACACAGCTACGTCTGGGGCTCACTACTGCTTCGAGGACCCGCCTATACGGGATCAAAACGAAGGGAGCATTTTCCACCTTCCTTCTCCTCCAGCAGCGGCCAGGCTAGATGACCGCCGATTATTTTACTGCAAAAGGGCGTCTTTCTTTCTTTTTGTGCAAGGATACGGGAGGGGGCGAGAGATAGGGCTGCGTGCTCGCGTCTCCTACTTGTTGGGTATCCCTCCCCCGGCAGGAGCAGCGGCGAAAACGCAGCAAAGGGGCTGGAGGAGCAATGCAGCCCAGCTTTGATCCCGAACGCCGCCATCCGCGCTCCCCGGTGAGGAGGAGACCACCAAGGAGGGACGAAGGCCGCAGCCATTTCTCTCATTCCCCCATCCCCGCCATAACCTCTCCCCCATTGCTTGCCCGGCCCCGTCAGTACCTACCTACCACCCGGAGATAGACTCTCCCTGTATAGGGAGGCTCCAAGACTGGAACCCCTAGTCGTCTCCATGAAGCGGGCAGGCGGGGATGGCGGCCCCCCCCCTCGCCCCTTTCCCCTTCCCCTCGCTCCTGCCCGCCTACTACCTTACCTGCTCAGCCGGCTCCGTCTCCCTCAGCCACGCAGGTCCCTCCCTTCTCCCCGCTCGCGCGCCACAAGCGCCTGGCTGAAAGGCTTATAAAGCGGTGAGCCCCGAAGTCACGTTACCCGCAGCCGACCTACCCGCAGCCGCAGGGCCGGCCGCGCCAGAGCCCTCCCTCGCCTCTCTCTGCGGGAGGGGGCGCCGTGGTGGTGACGATTGTATCGGCGGCGGCGGCGGCGGCGGCCGAAGGGGCGGGGGGAAGCCGACAGGGAGCTTTCCTGGGTAGCCCCGAGAACAACATTTCAGTCTGGTGAGGCCGCTCCAGCCAATGGGAGGCAGGCGGCCCATATGACGTCGGGGACACACCACCCGCCTTCCTTCAACTGACAGCTCGCGCGCTGACAGGGCGGGAACTGGGGTTGGGTGAGGTGGCGCTTCCCGCGGGGAGGGGGAGGGACGGGGACGGGTGTCCGATGGGCGCGCTCGCGACGTGCAGTGTCGGAGGCGGGTTCGCTCCACACAGAACGTTCCATCCCCAACTGCCAGTTGGCGGGCCGTGCGCAGCCTCCCCTTCCGCCTACGCAGTTCTCTCGAGTTCAGAACTGGGGGAGATTTCGGTTTCCCTCTATCTATCTATCTATCTATCTATCTATCTGTCTCTTAGTATCTAGCCGTTTTCTTCTTTCAGGGAGTAAATGGTTTGGCCCCTCTTCCTCCTCCCTCTTCTATTGCCACAATAACCCTGTGAGGTAGAGATGGGCAGAGAGAAAGTGGCTGGGCTCAAGGTCACCCGATGAGCTTCACAGCTTGAGTTGGGGTTTAGCACTAGGCGAGGGTCTCCCTTGAGGCTTAGAAAAAAATACTTGACTGGCTTTTTGTTTTAAACAAAACACCTTCGCTTTCTTGCTGTTTGTACCCTCAAATTCGCCCTCCTCAAAATTGCCCTCCCAGGGCCAGATTAAAAGGTTTGGGTGCCCCATGTATATCTAATTCAAAATATAAACAATAATAAACCGTAAAATAAGCTTTCATTTCTTTAAATGAAATGAAACCTACAGTAAGATGGAAAGTAATGTTTATTTTTGTATACTTCCACTTTGCTTATATTGGAAAAGTTTTTATCCTACTTTTTCTAATTGCAAAGTCTTTTATCGGATCCTCAAAACTAATCTTACCTAATGCATCTGTTTCTATACTTAGTAGAGATAAGGCCTGCCTTGTTACATAGTTGTTTCATTGGGATTTTTAATAATAATAATATTTATTATTTGTACCCCGCCCATCTGGCTGGATTTCCCCAGCCACTCTGGGCGGCTTCCAACAAAAAACAGATACAAAAATATAACACATTAAAAACTTCCCTGAAAAGGGCTGCCTTCAGGTTTTTTCTGAATGTCAGGTAGTTGTTTATCTCCTTGACCTGTGATGGGAGGGTGTTCCACAGGGCGGGCGCCACTACCGAGAAGGCCCTCTGCCTGGTTCCCTGTAGCTTTGCTTCTCGCAGTGAGGGAACCGCCAGAAGGCCCTCGGCACTGGATCTCAGTGTCCGGGCTGAATGATGGGGGTGGAGACGCTCCTTCAGGTATACAGGACCGAGGCCGTTTAGGGCTTTAAAGGTCAGCACCAACACTTTGAATTGTGCTCGGAAATGTACTGGGAGCCAATGTATATCTCTCAGGACCGGTGTTATGTGGTCCCGGTGGCCACTCCCAGTCACCAGTCTAGCTGCCGCATTCTGGATTAATTGCAGTTTCCGGGTCACCTTCAAAGGTAGCCCCACATAGAGCGCATTGCAGTAGTCCAAGCGGGAGATAACCAGAGCATGCACTACTTTGGTGAGACAGTCCGCGGGCAGGTAGGGTCTCAGCCTGCGTACCAGGTGGAGCTGGTAGACAGCTGCCCTGGACACAGAATTAACCTGCGCTTCCATGGACAGCTGTGAGTCCAAAATGACTCCCAGGCTGCGCACCTGGTCCTTCAGGGGCACAGTTACCCCATTCAGGACCAGGGAATCCTCCACACCTGCCCTCCTCCTGTCCCCCAAAAACAGTTCATATGAGAAAACGAAGGCTCAGCAGAGCACTTTGAGACCATTAATGTTGAAAATCTGACAAGGGAAAATTTCTTTGGTATCCCCCTTCCGTTGATGCCCTAAGAACGTTCTTGTTTTGTTTAATGGTTAATCTAGCCCTGCACCCTCTGCAGGCTGTGCTCCCCCTGGAGGAGATGAGCTCTGGATTAGATAGTTCTGTTGCTGGGGTGTGTTGTTGTTGTTGTTGTTGCTGCTGCTGCTGCTGCTTTTAAACACCTGGATTAGAAACTAAGCAATTGTATCTGATCTCCCCAAAACCAAACAGTGCCCTCAGGGTAGAAGACACTTTTGCAGCTCCTGGGTGACTTAAGGGTTCTCAGATCATATGAGAGGCATCCATATTATGCTTCTTTCCCATACCAGCATTGGCCCAGGTTTTGGGAGAGGGCTATGTGAATGTGGGGTGGGCTCTTGAGTGCTTTGCTATCCAAGAGCCACAGGAAGACCCATGCCACTGTGTTTAGCACACAACAGGAAGGTAATGACATGAGAATTTTACCACTCTGTTCCTCTACTTCCTCAGATTTCTTGATCCAAATGCAGATGCATGGTTAAATTCTCGTTACTTAAGACGCAAGAGGTGGTCAGTTACCTATGTGGTTGTATGCCCATCATTTAACACGTGCTCATCTGCATCCACCCAATGTTTAATTTTGACAATAGCCCTGAAATCTGTTTGCGGTGCCAATATAGGAGGCTTCTTCATGCACCTTTTCCAGTCTTGGGCAACCTGTGTTTTTAGTCACAATACCACAGGCTATATTAGAGCTTGGAAAATTCATTTTAAAAATAAACTAGTTCAAATTCAACATGTTCACAAAGGAACTAATTCCTGTTCATGTTTGTCCCTTTACAAAAACAATTACTGTAGTTTGGTTTACATTCAGTTCAAGTTCATTCAAATGATCCTCGGCAGTTTTTCAGCATTCAGAATGTTACAAGCTGCTGTGTATAAAATAAGCTTTAGAGGACTAAGAATACATCAACACACACATACACACACACAAAATTGTTTATTTTTTCCAATTCTATTTAAGCTTAAAGGCCAAAAAATCTAAAAAGTGAAAAAAAACATGTAAGAGAACAAACTGGAAGATGAACTAGAAATTGTTCAAAGTTCTTCCCTAAAACGAACGTAATTCTCTTTCAGTTCACCCAGCAATTATGGGAACTACTAGGTGTAGTTCAGAGATCTTTAAAATTATTCAGCGAACTTTATTAAAGTGAAATAGATCATTCAAAGCACTTGGATGTCTATGTTACTGTATATGCCGGTGCCACATACTGAAGTAGTCTGTCTAGTAGTGCAAACCTATTCTGTAACAGGCAACTAACTCCCTGTTTGCGCGGGATTTGCGTTCCAGGTCATAGCGCTTGTGTGAAATTGCAAATAATCGGAACACCCATTTAAAATGCCTTCAAACACCCTGTTCGCCCCTGCCCTGCCCTGTTCTACCCCTTTTTGTGTCATTTCCAGGTGACTTCCGGGTTCAGCGTGATGTACATGTGTGTGGTCATGCAAATATTGGACGTGCCTAAAATGGTTGCTGCCTGTATGTTGGGAGTAAGTTTGTGTTCAGTGAAACTTACTCCCAAGTAAATGAGCTTAGATAGCGCCTGGAAAAGCCTGAGTATTTCTTTAATAAATAAAAATAACCCAATGTTCTTTGTACTAGAACAGGGGTCTGCAACCTTTAAGACACAAAGAGCCACTTGGACCCGTTTCCAAAGGTAAAAAAAAAACCTGGGAGCCGCAAAACCATTGCGACATTTAAAACAAATATAACGCTGCATATATTGTTTCTTACCTTAATGCAATAATAATAAATAACGTATAGGAGCCAATGCAAAGTATAATTAGTAAAAACAACAAGAATAAGTTCTTACTTTTTTGCATTGACTCAGGGGCGTACCCAGGATCAAAACTGGGGGGGGGGGCAAGCCATGGTCCTTCAGGTTGTGACATTTCAGCACGGAAAGGCGAATGAAACCAAAATTTTAGGGAAATTATATATAATTATAGCAGTGCTTTATTACAGTAGTTATTACAATTATTTGCTTGGTTTTTTAAAAATTTTATTCTAGTTACATGTCTTATACCAGGGGTGGCCAACTCCCAAGAAACTATGATCTACTTTCAGCAGTGATCTACCCCCGTTTGTTGGGGTTGAGCTCAAAGTTGTTTTGGGGGGGGGTGTGGTGGGTGGGAGAGAGGGCTTCCCCCTCTAAGATAGGTTGGCAAGCGAACTAAGAAAGAAAGAAAAAGGGGGGTGGGAATGGAAAAGTGGGGTGGAAAAATATAAATTGGGGGTGGGGTGGGGTGGGGAGAATATCTATTAAAAATATGTAGTAGTTTAAAAAATAAAAATAAAGGGGGGAAATCTTTTTCTTCTTTTTCCTTTTTTTGAAAACAAAAACAAAAGGGGAAGAGAAAAGAAAAAGGGGGGATAGAGGGAGAAAAGGGTAATAATAAAAATTCAAATAGAGTGGCTGCAGCAGCTGTGGGGGGTGTTTATTTATTTTTATTTTGGTATCTGAAGAAGTGTGCATGCACACGAAAGCTCATACCAGAAACAAACTCAGTTGGTCTCTAAGGTGCTACTAGAAAGAATTTTCGATTTTGTTTTGTTTATTTTTCGTTTGTTTGTTTGTTTTAAAAATGGGATTTCTCCCCTTGGATTAAAAAAGGAGGGGAGGAAAAAAAAGAGAGGGGGGTGGGAGAGCAAGGCAAAAAGCCAAAAAGCAAAAAACAGGTTTTTTGGGGGGGGAATCGCGCCAGGCTCTGCAGCGCGCCGGCCTCGGGGCTCCGGGCCCCCGAGCCGCCCTTGGGGCCATCGTTGAGCATGTACACCGCCCGCAGCGAGCGCTGGCGAAGCACCAGTTGGCGGAGGTTTCAGAAGCAGCCCGGACGTTTTCGCCGGCGCCGCCCGGCCTTCCTGTTGCACGGTGGCGCAGGAAGGCTCCGAGTCCCGGCCGGGCCCCTGGGCGCCCCCCGGATCCCGCTGCCAAAGAGGCGCCGGATGGCGAGGCGGAGCAGCAAAGCCAGGCGGAGGCGGCAGCAGCACCATCCGGCGACCGACGCCGGGAAGGTCCCCCGCCCGCCTCTCCGGGGCCGGGGAAGGCGCAACGGAGCCAAGCCCCACAAGGACACCCCAGCCGCCCGCCAGGCCCAACACTCCAAGGAGGGAAGCGGGCAGGCGCGGCGGGCGCAGCCCAGGCGGGCCAGGAGCGCAGCGCAGTGCCCCCACCACTCCGCGCCACCTCCGCGCCCCAGGCAGCCGCCCCGGAGCCGAAGGAGGAGCGCCTGTTGCGCGCTCACAGTGGCGGGCCACGGCGGGGACGGCCCCGCTCCGCTCCGCCAACTGCGCTGCCGCCGTCGCACCAGGCCCCGCCCCCCGCGCCTCCCCCCGGCTGCCCCCTCCCTCCCTCTCTCTCTGCCCCCTGCAAACCGCCCCTCCATCGCAGGCAGGGCTGGCGCGTCTTCCCTCCGGCCGAGGAGTTCTCAGGCGCAGTGCCCCCACCACTCCGCGCCACCTCCACGCCCCAGGCAGCCGCCCCGGAGCCGAAGGAGGAGCGCCTGTTGCGCGCTCACAGTGGCGGGCCGCGGCGGAGACGGCCCCGCTCCGCTCCGCCAACTGCGCTGCCGCCGTCGCACCAGGCCCCGCCCCCCGCGCCTCCCCCCGGCTGCCCCCTCCCTCCCTCTCTCTCTCCCCCCTGCAAACCGCCCCTCCATCGCGGGCAGGGCTGGCGCGTCTTCCCTCCGGCCGAGGAGTTCTCAGGCGCAGTGCCCCCACCACTCCGCGCCACCTCCGCGCCCCAGGCAGCCGCCCCGGAGCCGCGGCAGGGCCACGAAAGAGCCGCATGCGGCTCCAGAGCCGCAGGTTCCTGACCCCCGTACTAGAACATTATGAGGCAGTGGTGAGGTGTAGGTGAAAGTTCCTCCGTACAGTAGAACCACTTTACTGATTTAGGAATTACTAAATGCAAGGACTTGGGAGATTAGCAGTCTTATCTTGTATGTTTCTTCCCCTTGTCACACAGATAGATTGAATTGGGATCTGGAATTCTGAGGTTACAACACCAATAGTTCAGCTAGTTTTCAGGACTCAAAAATTCTAAACAATTCTAGTTCAAGACCAGAGAGTTAAGGTTAACTTTCCCCCCTTTTCCCTTAAGGCCAGCTTTTCCATTACTTCATTAAATGTTTGTCTGACAGGAAATCAGCAGAACATAGTTCATCACTTAGAAAGTATTGGTATGCAAAGCTAAACGTGACTGTAAAGACATCAACTCTGGGCAAAGTTCATCAGAGTTCTTAACTTCAGTGAACCTTTGTTGCAATGCGGCAATAGAACACTATTGGGACAGACCATTTATCTGTTAAAATTAAGGCTCACCCAACCCAGGTATCAGAAATGGTAGTAGCTTTATTGGGTAAAGGTGGATGTTATCCTGTGGTCATTGGTGACTCTTGTACATGTGTCATTGCAGTTCATTCTGGTCCTCCGGCATGTTGCATGGTAATTAACTCCTTTCCCATGTCTCAGTTCAAAAGCAGGTGACTTGCCTTTCTTTTTTCGTGAATACTTTTGTTGTAATTTCTGATTCTCTAAAAATAAATTTGATAATTATTCTTGTTTCCATTTGCACACACAATAGTGGGATATTGATTATGGGTTGTATCCAACATTAGTCATAGTCAGAATAGCACTACATAAATTAATACCTTAGGATTAGGTTTATTACTTTCAGTGGGTCTACTCTGAGTAGAATTTATTTGGCTACAACCCTATAATTTTATCACAAGTCTGTATCTGATATATGAGAAATCTGTTTATATTGAGTTACTTTGGTCATAAGTATGGGCTTAAGATCTATTTGAGACAATGCAGGAAGTGCTGGAAATAAAGCTTTTGCCAGTTAATCAGTAGGTATATGGAACAAGCAAAGGTGATAAAGAGCACTCCATGCCAGTGGGGTCAACTGAGTCTCTAATGGCAGCAGTGGAGTGCTCCCTGACTATGTGACTGCTCCAGTGGAGGAGTGCAACCTTATCCAGAACAGGCAAGCACTTCAGTTTCCAGACCTGGGAGCCACCCACTCACAGGACATGCACACTCTTTCCTAACTCAGATGTTGCAGAAAAATAAAGCTGTCATCTACTTATTGGTGACACTTGCATCCCAAACCTTGACCATTCCCAATGGCTGCAAATAGATGCTTAGTAGTATTGGGGACAATATAGTACATTGCAGCATTCTGTTGTTCAGCTGCCAGGAGGCTGAGATGCACAGCTCATCCACACTCATGCTTGTTCTACATCTCCTTCCGCATGTCCTATGATTTCTATGCAAGGGTCCAAGAGGGGTTTTTTTGCCCCACAAAAACCTGCTGTTTACCGCTGAATCAGAACAAACACAAATCCACAGAAAACCCAATTGGTGTTTGTTACAATTCAGCGGTAAAATTTCCAAATTTCCTCCTTGAATATAATGTGATACATATGACAGTGGTTTAAAATTTCTTTTTCAAGGTGACATGCAGGTGGAAGCGTAAGAGTTCATTGACTAAACTAAGGTCAGCATCCTTCGGATACAACATGCATCAACATCTCAACGCTGTTGTGAATCTGTTCCTTACAAAAAAGGAAAAATTGCTAGCTACACTCCTATACAGTGATGTTCTTCTGTCTAGTGTTTGGTCTCAAGAGCAACCATGACAGGGATAAATTAATTTACCTGTCACATCATAGGCTTTTTTTGTAATCTCTGCCTTATTTTGACAGTTTGGTACTCAACATCCAGTAGATGATTGCTGTTCAGTTTCATCAAAATTAGCCTGAATGTTTGATATGAACTGCAATAGCTGCTGTAAATATTTGCACATGTGCTGAAAGAAATTTGCAAACTTTGGAGTGCCTTGCTAACTTCATGAACTTGCTTTAGCAAATGGGTCCAAAGGTGAAGCACAAAAATGAATTCAAATTCTTCCATTTTCTGCAGAAGATTTTCAGCCTGTTGTCTAGTAAATATGACTGAGGGCTTCAATAATGTAAGCATAACTTTTGCTGATAGCTGCAGTACCTTTGACGTGAGCTTTTTAAGGAGATCAACCAAAGTTTTGGGAACATCGCCCCCTGCAGTCCCCCCTGCCGCCCGGTGCACCCCCCCCTTCCTATGCTACTGATCAACTGAAAAACTAAATCTGTCTGTTTGATGCTACTCAGTATTGTTTCTTAAACTGTATTAGCCATCAACTAGATAACCTCTTCACATATGATTTTGGATAAGTACGGTGGCTGACCAAAGCCTTTACCTGATATTTCCTTGTTATTCAATGTGGTCCATAAACCTATGCCATTATTGTCTCTGAAATCACTATTAGCATGAACAGTTGGCATTTTTGTGTCTGCAATGCTAGAGTTTTCACTAACATAATTTTGCTTTATTTTCCAATACTTTAAGACTGTAATGAGCTTGAACGGCTTCTTTTGATGTAACAATCCTGTGGCATGTTCCTTCAGCACTTGGTGTTAATTTCTAGTTACCTAAATCCTGTATGTAAATCCGGCACTATCTCTGGCTGAGTGTGGATTTGAAGCTAACTATTCGGATTTGAATCCAGTGCTTTAGCAATCATGCCAAATGCCCTACACTATACTTCAGTGCACTACACAAATCAGGCTTGATATATGAGTTTTAAATTGCCTGTAGCAGTACACTCCCCAGTGTTTGGAAGCAATCATTTTTGTCCTCAATAACAAGTTGGTTTTAACAATTAATTGTTATCCTTTGTTGTTGCCACTGCTGCTGTGTTGTTTTCAACATCTTTTATTTTTAAACCTGTATTTAGTTCCATTTGGTGGTCTCCCCTCCCCACCCCTGAGAACAAAGAAACAAAGGATAATTAAGAAGATGCTTCGGTCTGTGCATCTGTGCAAATTTCTATCATAACTCCCGTATCATTAACTCATCACCATCCCACACACAGCTGTGAACGAGAAAAGTTGCTTCTGCTGTATCCTCGAAGTTCAAATGTCATTAGCAATCAGCAAAGCCTCTCTAGCAAAATGTTGAATTGCTCTCTCCATGTGATACTGGAACCTGGAGCTTTCCAGTCATTCTGAGTGGCTGTGTGGCTTCCTAACCTTTTTACAAGAAGTAAGAAACTCACTTAAGGTTTTCTGTGCAATGGCAATGAGATAGTCCAAGAACCCATCAGCAACAGAAGATTGGCCCATTTATACATCTTAAGAGACCTGTGACATTTCAAAAGCTCCAATCTTAGGAATGCTGCTGGCATGTTTCAGGGGTGGCAGCTCCAACACATCAAGTTTAGGACGCCATATTTATATGATAAGGAGCACTGATGAATCTGGTGCCAGCTTGTAGAGATCTTCTCCTCGTATCATAAAATAGCTAATATGACTGTTACAGGGGCCTGGTGCCAAGTCAGACCACATAATGTGGTCGGTACCATTGCAGTTATCTATTATGTTTATAATCAGGTTTGTTTGTTTTTTTACAGAAATATGAGGTGCGCAGCTAGCATTTGTATATTAGCAGGATCATTTCTCTTTGTTGGGCTGAGCGGTTTAAGAGGAAGTGCCCATGCTTCTGGAGCTAACATAAAGGGGCAGGGGAATACGTGCTGTTGCACTCCTGGGAGATCAGAGAATGCACATCATCAGAGAATGCATAGCAACTGAAGGGAGGGACAAAAGGAGGGGGAAGGTGGGGTAACTGTCCTAAACATTAAAGGGGCGAAGGAGGGTGTGGCAGACTAGTCCTGTGTGACCCAGCAACCAGTGAGAGCTAGTGAGATGAACAATCAGAGAGAGAGAGAGAGAGAGAGAAGAATTTGTTAGATACTGACAGTTTAAGGACTTTCTGCCATTATAGCCTTCACAGAAGTACAGCATCTTGCTGATGAGAAATCATAAACATTGCCACATATAGCTAAGTGTAGAAAAGCCGGGAGAGTTGTATCAATTAATACACCCAACATATTGGTCATGTTTCCAAGTACCCATCTTCAGTGAGGGTGTCTGTCACAGAGGGAACTTGACATAGGTCTGCCACTTACAACTGTACATCCATGGTAACAGTGTCTGGTTCCACTGGCAGTCTCTCCACTTTTTTTTCTTCTATGCAACAGCATAAAATCCTATGGAATGTTATCAGTGAAGAGCAGGTTCATAAGGCAGCCAGAACAAAGCACCTGCAGGATAGCTCAGGTGGCAGAGTACGAGACTCTTAATCTCAGAGCTGTGGATTTGAGCCCCACATTGGGAAAAAAATTCCTGCATTGCAGGAGGTTGGACTAGATAACCCTCATGGTCCCTTCTGACTCTATCTTTTTTGTGTGCGTGGCACAGATCTAAACAAACAACCATGTTCTGAACTCATTCCCATGTGTAACATACATGGGTGTAACATACTCCTGTTCTTAGGTAACAGCAGAGCGCAACAGACCTGGCCAGTGGCCTGTAAAATGGAAAACAATATGCTCAGAAACAAACTCAGTACTTGTTTGCAATAGGGGGGGGGTTCTCAGAAAACAAGCTGATGTGGAAAGTTTTCTGAAAACAAACAAAACACAGCAGCATTGTATACTAAGAGACCAGTGGACTCCCTCTTCACTGTAATGATTTTAAGGGCATATTATGCGTATGACAGAATTGCCAGATTTTCCAGTCACAAATCCAGAACTGCAACTTCATTGCTGAAGCAGATCCTTCCTCTGCTGTACACACCCTGTGGGGAAAGCTTATCAGATATGCTGAACAGAAACCAAAAGAAATGTGTGTCCTGGAAAGACAACAACTTTCTGCCCCAAGCACTGAGAAGGTGCTGTGTATTTTTAAACCCAGGCCAGTCCGGTTGTTTCTTCATGAAAGTTTCTCTAGTCAGGAGCTGCTGATAACCATCTGTGCATTGGTGCCTACGAGGCACAAGGAGCATCCTGTCCAAAGAAGAGTCCCAGATAGGGGTGCCTATTTTCACTTTTCAAAAAATGAAAAATCTGGACACAAAAGTTGTTGAACTTTTTTGGAGCTTTTTTTTTGGCCAAAGTTGTTGAGCAAAAAGAATTTGCAACCCCCCCCCCCAAGACTTCTGACATGGCAGCCCTACAGAAGATAAACTTGTAGCAAAAAACTTTGCACAATTTCAGTTACAGGTGGGTAGCCGTGTTGGTCTGCCATAGTCGAAACAAAATAGAATTTTTTTTCCAGTAGCACCTTAGAGACCAACTGAGTTTCTTCTTGGTATGAGCTTTTCGTGCATGCACACGAAAGCTCATACCAAGAACAAACTCAGTTGGTCTCTAAGGTGCTATTGGAAAGAATTTTCTATTTTGTTTGCACAATTTAATCATTGTCAGTTTTATTTTGCAAACTGTTTAAAGACTTCTTTGGTAAGGCAGTATCATTATTATTTATTAAATTGATTACTTGGTTTTTTTCTTTACCAAGGTAACTCAAAGTGACATACATTGAAACTAGCAATAAAAGAAAAACAAGGAAAAATCTAAAAGACAATCCTATTTTTAAAAGGATTAAAACATCCTGCCCACTCGAGACCACAGGCAATTAAGAGCCAAATGCCTAGCAAAAAAAAGAATGGTTCTGCCTGGCAACTAAAGCTCTGCAGTGATGGCACCAGGCAGGCCTCCCCAGGGAGAGCATTCCACATGCAAGAAACCACCACTGAAATGGTGAGGGGGCACCCATTTTTGTGTTGCTACCCTCTGGAGCTCCCAAGGAGGGGGCACACAAAGAAGGACCTCAAATAATGGTCTTAAGGGCTGGGCTGGTTCATATGGGGTCCTAAGCCACATATGGCTTCATGGGTTATAACCAGCACTTTGTATTGGGCCTGGAAACCAATTGGTGACCAGTGCAATTGGGTCAGGATTAGTGTTACGTGCTTAGACCGTCTTGTAACCTGGCTGCTGAAAAGAGCACCAACTGCTGTTACTAAATGGCCTTCCAAGGCAGCCCTACATATAACACATTGCAGGAATCTAATCTACGGTTTACCAGAGCATAGACTACAGTAGTTAGGCTGTCCCTATCTAGATTAGGGTGTAGATGGGCCACCAGCCAAAGCTGATCAAAGGCACTCCATGCCACTGAGGCTACCTGAGCCTCAAGTTAACAGTGATGGATCCAGATGTAACCCCAAGCAACACACATCCGGCTCCTTTAGAGCATCCAACCAGTGTAGGGAACTACCCACAACAATAATGTCATAAAACTATTGTTAAAAAGCCTAGAGAAATTATAATAATAATAATTAGGGTTGCCACATTTCAAAAAAGCGAATAACTGGACAGAAAAGTTGTTGAGCTTTTGTAAACATTTTTTTATGCCTTTCTTTTCTTTTTTAATTTAATTTTTATTAATTCATTTTGTTTAACAAACATAGAGAAAAAAGTAACAAAATATTACAACTGCTATTATATAATATTACTAAATAAAATTTAACATCCCACATAGTCGTATCTGTGTCTTATTGTTTATATCTTAAGAGAAAACTAAAAGAAAAAGAAGAAGTATTGTTTGATCTACATTCAATAATAAGAGAGGTAGACACATGGGGATTTGACAGGAAGTCTGATTTGTGAAATTAAAGTCTTGTGGATATATAAGTCAAGTTAAGTTTCTTATGTATACGTAGGTAAGAGAGTCTAGGTATATATAGGTATGTATAAGTAAGTGGATGTATGAACTATCTAATTATATGCTTGGCTGAATTTTTTTCCCTTTTCTAATTTTTTTTGAAGCTTTTCAGTTATTTTTATGGGAAATCGCAAAAAACATCACTGCCCTGTGCACTGAGATCATGCACTGATGTTATTTTCTCAGTACTGTACCTTCCCTAGTAGAAGTGAAGCAACTGGCAACTAGAGAGTGCCTTGTTTATGGAATGTCTTCCCAAAGAAAACTCACTTGGCTCCTGTGTTGCTTTCTTTTAGACCCTAGGCAAAATTGTACTCATGACAGCTATTTAAGTTTATTGCGGTGATCTTTTACCTGATGGCTTATTTTTCACTGTGGTTGTGTTTGGAATTTACATATCTGTGAACCGCCCTGGAATCAGTTTAATGATGTCAGAATATATATGTCTTTAATTAAATGACTAACAGTTTATATATGCATTTAGTGAATATTCTTTGCAGAGGAGATCCAAATTCTGCAGTATAAACAAACAATACAATTCAATATGTGTGCCAATACTTCGTTCTGCACAAGGCTTTTGCATATTTTAATTCCAAATCTGACTTTCTAGCTATACTTGTTGCAGAGATGTGGACTGTTTGGGGCAGTTGGGCGGATGCTGTTGAAAGGCAGCTTTGCGTGTTTGGCTGTAGGATGGTGAAATGAACATGGCCAGAAGCCATGGGGAAGAGTTGGAGGAGACGTGCAGGTTCAGGATCCACATTCCCAGAAGACTGAAGACTTTGAGGATCTTTAGAAACATTTGTTTAAATGCTATTCATAACTAGAAAAGTAAGCTATAAACCTGGTGTGGGGAGCCTGAGGTTCGGGCCAAACGGAACCTTTCAAACCACTATACCAGGCCCCCCAAGAGGAAGATTCTCAACCACAGAACCTCACCCTAGGCCATAGCCATCACCAGCCCATTTCCATATATTCCTTACGTGCTTTTGCCTGACTGGAATGGGTCCTTGAGCTCTGACAAAACCTCTTGATTCCCTCGGCCCAGTATACCTGAAGGATCGTCTCCACCCCCATCGTTCAGAACAGAGACTATGGTCCAGCTCTGAGAGGCCTTCTGGCAGTTCACTCACTGCGAGAAACTGAAGTTACAGGGAACCAGGCAGAGGGCCTTCTCGGTAGTGGTGCCCCTCCTGTGGAATGCCCTCCCACCAGATGTCAAGGAAATAAACAACTACCTGACTTTTAGAAGACATCTGAAGGCAGCCCTGTTTAGGGAAGTTTTTAATGTCTGATGTTTTATTTTTTTAATATTCTGTTGGGAGCTGCCCAGAGTGGCTGGGGAAACCCAGCCAGATGGGCAGGGTATAAAATTATTATTATTATTATTATTATTATTATTATTATTATTATTATTATTATATTAGTGGTCGAAGGATAGAAAGGAATGTGTAGGAATGAGGGAAGTGTCCAAAGCTAACATTTGCATTTTGTTGCTTTTCTCACTTTTGCTTCCGGTCTTGCCTACTGCTGGGATGTGCCCCCACAACCTGCCCATCCTGGAGGCTGGCCAAATATGAATGCAGGTCCTGGTCTGAAAAAGGTAGTCCAACCCCTGCAGAAAGCCAGGAGTCACAGGGATATATAGCAGCAGTCATATTTGGCATGACATCCCTGCTCCCCACCCCGCCCCCGGCCACAGATGAAGCTGACAACCAGAGATAGTGCAGTGACAGGAGTTTTGGAATAGTCCTGGGGAGAAAATGCATCCAAATCCCTACTAATTTGTGTTCAAATCCCCATCTCTTAGTCCAGCCTACCTCACAGGGTTGCTATGAGGAGTGTGGGGAGGGGAGGAGATCTATGTATGCATTCCTGGTTACCTTGTAGGAAAGCACCCAGACACGTCTATATTTTCTGCTGAATCAGGATTTGATTTTGATTATTTAATTTCTATACCCCTTAATATATTAAAGATATATCTAAGCAGCGTACAAAAAAGGAGCAACAATAGACAACTTGAACAAAATATTACAGAAATACACAGTTCCTGTGTGCCAAATCTGTTTATCTTCCTGATTTCTCTCTTTCTGACATTTTTATCCTTCTGGAAAAGAGGTGACCAGAGCTACACAGTACCTCATCTGTGGCAGTGATCACTGGCAAACAGTTTCCCTAGTGAGACCTTCAACCACTTTTGTAAACAACCTGGGCGACTGCACTCTCCACTGAGTGGTGTGACAAATGCAAATGACTGCTTAGTGACTCCAGTGAAACAGCATGCCAGGAAAAAAAAAGTGCAATATGCAGGAAGCATCCTACCTCTTATTAACAGTTTTACAAATATCCCGACTTGCTTCTGAAAAGCAGCCACTTGATGTGAGTCAAATTGGATTGTGGCAGTTCTGGCAGTCAATGAGAATTATGCAACTATCATAAAGTAACTTGCCTGAGCCTGTGAACAAACAGTGGGGAATGTCTTTTGTTGTTAACGCATCTTGAAACATCCATTTTGGCTTGTGGCAAACTGGACAGACTGCTAATATGATCCAAGGAAGCTGTTCTTAGGAAGAATTGTTTATCTCTTACCACCCCCATTTATATTTTATTAAATTTCAAGTTTCACATAATATTTTCCCCCCTTTTGTTTTGTCAACTTCCCATCCCGTTTCCCATGCTGTTTTTTATTCCCCCTGCCACTTGCTGCACCCAATCTTCTCTCTCTTATATCATAACAACAATAAGGAATAATTGCTTGTTTATACCTGGCATAGCACTTGATACAGAGCTTCTCTGTTAGTCAGATGAGAGGCTATCATGCTTCAAAGCATGCCACAGGCAATGTGGAGTTGTTATTCGTCCAGTGAAAAAATTAAGAGCCCTTTGTTTTTCAGAACCTGACAGTGCAGTTTTCATGTAAGCAAAAACCTCCCCGAGCTTTCTACGCACAGAAACATTAAGTGATGATTTGAACCCGAGCCCAAACTGGCTGCCAGTTCTTGAATTAATAATAAAAAACCCCTGATACAACAGCAAGCATGGAGTGGAAGGGATGGAGAGCAAGTATAATGTAGCGGTGAAAGGGCTGGACTTGGAAGGCCTAGATCAGGGGTTGTCAACCTGGTCCCTACTGCCCACTAGTGGGCGTTTCAGGATTCTAGGTGGGCAGTAGGGGGTTCTATGGCACAAGCTGAATCCTCCTTCCATCGAGTACTGGTGGGCGGTAAGGAAATTTTACCATCAAGAAAGATGCATTAGTGGGCGGTAGGTATAAAAAGGTTGACTACCCCTGGCCTAGATGAACATTCCTATTCAATTGCAAAATGTGCTGGCTATGTGATGGGGCACAGTTGCTATCTCTCAGCTTAGCCTACCTCACATGGTTGTTGTGAAGATAGCATGGGCCATTGACATACAGTATTGCCAAAAAAAGGAGGAAACATATCCTCACAAAAGAGAGCACAGATATGCATAAGAATTGCACATGCTATTTAAAATGTATAGATGCTATAATTTAAATAATGCTTTGCATGTGGAAAATCTAGGTTCAGCAGTCTCAGGCATCTCCAGGCTGAGGAAGACCCCAACTTGCCTGAGAGCAGCTGCCAGTCAGAGGAGATACTGTGGAACAAGATGGTCTGATTCAGTATAAGGCAGCTTCCTGTTTCACAGAGGGTTTTTTCAGGGAAAGGGAGAGAGAGGTCTTGGGTCAAAGATCAGCAATTTTTGCAAGGTCTGGGGACAGACTCTAGCAGTTTTGGGTGGGTCTGTGGACAGAGTTTGGTATAAAAAGGTGGTTATTCTGATAATGTCACACTTGCGCTAGCTTAGCCTAGCGGTTACTTCAATCTTGCAGGATTCCTCAATCCTGAATGGAGGGTTTGATACCCTGCGGGCACTGTCTGGCTTTAAAAAAAAAAGAAAAAAGATAATGTCACACTTAAAAAAACCCACCAGAAATAAAAATTGGAGTGGCTGGTGGGTGGGTGGGGGGTGAACTTGCCTAAAATCAATGAATGCATCCATCCATCAATCAAAATACATTAATTTCCTTACATACAAAATCTTAATTTTTTAGACAATTCACTGTATAGTGTTTTAACTTTATAGAGGCTGATCAGCTACTTTTTCATCATTATCTAGAATGATCACACACAGCCTCTTCTTAATAGCTCCTAAGCTCTTCAGTAAAACAAAGGCAAGGACTGTGACTATGAAAATGGTATGTGAAATCAAAGAGGCCTCTCTGTTCTGTCTGCAACTAAGATGGAACAAGTAGCTGCATTTTCTCAGTAGAGTCCTTGAAGTATTCAGCTGGTGGGAACCCAGTCAGAATGAATGGGATGTAGCAGGAAGAACAGTCGGTGGCGGATCATTGCCTAGCATCTTCATGGTGTGGGTGGGTGTTGTGCAACAGACAGTTTTGATCTGTGCTTTTACCCTGTAACAGCAGCAGCAGAAAGGCATAGAGGAAGAGGCTTCCTTCCCTCTCAGTTTATCTAGACAAGTTACAGGCTGCTTTCTTTTGGAACCATTGGTGGGGAAATGGAGTAGAAAGGGGTGTGGGTGTGTTTTGCAAGATGAGGAGCTACCTCTGCGTCCCTTTAAGCTTAGGGTGTCAGGCAGCAGAGTTGTTGTGAGGAAAAAATGTGGAGATGGAGAACCATGTATGCCACCTTGAGCTCCTTGGAGGAAAAGTGGAATATAAATGTAATAAATGAAAGAAGGGAGCAGCTACAGTTGGCATTCACCCCCGTCCCGCCGTCCACCCGTAGAAGAGTTCTAAGCAAAACCCAAGAATATGCTGCGGATGTGGATTTCAAATTGACGGTCTGGCAACACTGTTGTTAGATTTGCTCTCCGACCCCCAGAAACAGCAGGATTATAGCTTCTGTTTCTTGCCACACGCCTGCCACTTCTGCCTTGCTGCCACCCCCCTGCCCTGCTGAGGTAGAAGGCACAGCTTCCCCTTGTTCCAGGCACTGGGGTCATCATAATAGCTGACCCCCACATGGGAAGGCCAAAGAGTGAGGGAATACAATCCAGGGCTGCTGTCCAGTCTGAGGCTGCATACACACTGTATCTTTAAAGCCTGTTTGAAGCTCATTCTTTGCCTCAAAGGATTCTGGGCACTGTAGTTTGTTCAGGGAGTTGCAACTCTGTGAGAGGCAAACCACAGTGCCCAGAATTCTTTCAGAGAAAGAGTGTGTTTCAAGTGTGCTTTACAGGTATAGTGTGTATGCAGCCTGGAAATAGAATGAATCACAAAATATGCACACTGACGAATTACTGGGTCACCCAGCTCAGCATCCTGTTGCTTTTCCAGACACAGGGGAAATTCTCCACATGAGACTAGTCACCATTTCCTTCGCTTCTTTTACTTCATTTAATTTAATGCATTTTTTGTATTGTCCTATTCTTTGGGACAACTCAGTAGAATACCAGATCTGGTTGGTTAGGCTTTCATTTTTTTATCTAGTTTTGGGGCATGTATCTTGCTTCCTTGTTGTGTATATTTTCCAAAAGCAGTCAGTCAAACAAACAAATGCCCTTGCCTAGCCGAAGTCCTTTGAGTCTCTGATACTCCTGTTTTGCTTGCAGAACCCAAGAAAGAGGCATTTGATCAAGCTCGGCCAGAGAGTTCATTGTCTCAGCTACAAGCCAAACACAACACAACACTCTCTTCCCTCTGTTTATCTATCTTTAGCAAATGAGATTCCTGAGGTAAAGCTAGATGTTGCTTTTCTGCTTTGAAAGCATTTCCTGGGTTGTTGGAAACAAACGAACAAAAGTATCTCCCTGCCTGAGATTAGTATTCTGTGGCTGCTCCCTGCCTCTGACTCGTTGTTCCTCCTGTTCCTCCTGTGTAAACACACCATAATTAGTAATAATCTAGCAGGCTGTCATTGACATCCTCTGTCAATCACCTATGGGACAAATTTCTCCCCCAGGCCTTAGCTCAGCCTGCTCTTTCCATCACACTCTGCACTGACTGAGTTTCTCATCTTATTACGGTGATTTTCTCCCTCAAATATTTGACTGGCCTCTATTTTGTTTTCCTCTGTCTATAGTGGGCAACTAATCCTCAAAGCATCATGCTGACACAAACGCCACTGGCATGGGAAGTGGGGTGTATGTATGAATTTGCTGGCATATTTTTGGACATTATATAATATCCCTCATAATGCGGGTCTGTTGCGGGGTTGTTTTGTTTTGTTTTGTTGCGACTTAACCACCAGGGCACACCTACACCGAGGGTTCTTCAAAATGTAATGTTGCCTCATCATCTATCTGACCATCCAAACACAAGGAGACCAGAAAATATGTCTGTGAGCAGCTGAGGAGCATTAGGGGAATTGAACCCTTGACTGGAGGGATACCTGGGAGTTGGCAGTACCAGGGTCATTGCTGGTTGAGCCACTCAGACATCTGATGGTGGTGCTGTAGAAAATATATGTTATCTCCTTGCAGGAGTAAAAATAGGTGAGGGGGAAGAATAGGTGAGAAAATGGCTCAAGGGGAAAGGGTTAAGTAGTCCCTCTCCTGCTTCCCAAACCCATTCTTCCTTCAAACTGCAGCCACAGTGACTGCAACTTGCAACGAGCAAACAAATGGTCTGCAAAATCTGCAGTTTATTTGATTTCCCTTTAGCTCTTATTAATATAGGTCGGATATATGTTCATGTGATAAATCGAACCAGAATCCAATAAAACGTTCTGCTGTCATCCGAAAGCTTTTCAGATTCTCTGCGCCTCTGGAGAACCATTTGTCAAAGTAATAGAGTGAGTGAGTGGAAGATAAATTGTTGGCTCTGCATTGTAAGTTTCACAAGATGATGAGAGGCTCCTTTCCCCTACTTGGCTAGCTCAGGAATAACAAAACATCACCAGCTATAAACACACCACATGAACTCCAGAAGGCTGGGACAAATCTGGAGATCTCTGTGCAACTCACCCTTTCCTGCCTCGAACAACCTCAAAGCAATAGGCATGGGAATGCTCCACTTTTATCAGCACAATAATCTTGTGAGGTAGAACAGGCAGAGAGATAGTGATCCACACAAGCACATTTACCCAAGTGAAACTTCATGCTGACAGGAGATTTGACTGTGGTTCACCCATATGAAGGCACAAGTTGCCACTTTGACACTCATGTTTTTATTAGAATCCAGAGGTCTTTCTCCTTGCAGATAGAGTACTAATATAGTAATACCCAGTGGCCTTTTTTGTGACATTATTTCTCCCACCCGCACTGGTCTTTCCTCCCTAGATTTCAGCCTGCTGAATGGGGCAAGATGTCAGCAAGGTGAAATGGGAGGTAGCTGTGCTGATCCCCAGATTTCCTACAGTGAAACTAGCAGCCTGATTGTCTGGGGATCTCAATATTTTCATGGCTGGTCAATCTGACTCAGAATCTTATGGCATGTATGGAAGTATTGCTGCAAAAGTTGGGCGCCACCCCCACTTATTGCCGAACAGTAGCAAGAAGCTTAATGGCCAGGTCATTTTGCATAGGCTAGCTGGAAGCCTAATAACACATTGCCTAATAACCAATGACAGCCGTACAATCAGTGTTTTTCTGAATAAACAAGTAGTCTTTTACATTCTATTTTAACATTATTATTTTTTTATAAATGATGCTTATTATTGTAATACATAATCTTCTGTAAACCGCCTGAAAAGTGGCATATAACTGCTGTAAATAAATGATGCCAGATAAACATGACAGGTACAATATTTTAGGGAAGGCAGGGGAAGGAAATTCCGTAGCTGAGGCACCCTGACTCCCTAAACAGTTCGAACCCTCGCGTATTCTTTTGAAAGCCTAAAGAAGATTTAAGATTAGCAAAATTCTTCATGAGGGTCTACATATCCTTAGGTGGCCACTAAATTCTGCCTAAAGTAAACTTGCAGGGGTCCCTCCAGATGCACGTTTTTAATTGCAGGATTTGTGATGCTATCTGGGCATGCACATGTTGCTTCCACCTGCAAGTGTTCGGCTGGTCAGACTGCTTTGTTTCCAGTCAGTGCATATCCTGCTGAAATCCTGTAACTTTATATACCACAAATGTTCTGGTATAATTTTGCCCTGTTTATCTTTTGCCATAGTCTCTCCAGACTGCAATAGAGTTGTAGCCCTGGGGAAGCATCACAGAACACCCTAAAGCAGAAAAAAAAAATCCACCGCACTATTGTTGTGTCAAGAACATGGTGCAGAATAATACCCACAATAAAATGCCAGTCTGAAGGGGCTTGAGGTGAATTTAGAGATTTCTGTTTGGGCAAAACATTTCTGCAGAATTTCAAGTGCATGTAACTTAAAACTAGTGAAATTTCTGAAGGGTAGATATTTCACACACCTGTGACGGATTGATTGTGCTTCAAAGAATTATATACCACCAAACACGTTTCTAGGGTGGTTTATATAAAGATTAAACACCCCACCCCCACATAAACTATTTTGAACAAACCCAAACTACAGGAGGCAAATGATTTTTCCATGCCATAATAGAACAGCAGCAATGAAAACACTTGAGTTTCGAATCACCTGAGAGGGTAATCATAATCATGTGAATGTCTTTGCCTGTTGCCAAAAAGATAATAATGCCCGTAAGCCTCCCACACATCACCTTTGAAAAGGCTCCCTGTCTAGTCAACACCCATCTGTCCTCAGAGGACATCTGGAGGAGAGGACGTGTGCAAGTAGATTGGTGTGAGTGCAGTTCCTCAAACCACAGTGTCTCTCCCACTGTTTGCATCCCAGAGTCCAAGGCAGAAGAACAAGTTAGAGATGGATTTTCAAATGTGTCCTCATGAAGCTTGCATCAGTTTAACTGCTTTGACTCAGCCTTTAATTTCCTGGATCTCTTCTAAAGACTAAAGCTTATGTCTTCTAGTTCTCTGTTAAAGTTATATACATTTATTTTTCAATATTATCTGCATATAATTTGGCCCCTGATGAAATGCCTTTGGCCTTTGTGCTTACTTTTAGAATGCATGTATATCCCTTTATGGGTGTTTGGCTGTTCCTTGACTTCAGGAGTGCAGTGTAACATTTCACGGTTGGAACAAAATCTTATTTCTGAGATATATATGCATGTGTGTATGTGTGTCTTTTACCTTAACTTTATGTTTTGGCAACTGAGCTCAACAAAACTGAAAAAAGGAGAAGTAGCAAACTATACCACCAGGTGTTGGATAATGGCCAAATGTTGCATACATATGAAATTCAGAAAAAAGAAAAGTTTCAACAGGAAAAGCTGTTTTCCTTTTGACATTTGAGAAATGCAGATGTTGCAACAAGATCCCATTGCTTAATACTAGTTACATTAAAATATCCTTTTTGTAGCACAAAGAGGAACTAAGAATTGCCATGTATTCATTTCAATGTTCTAGTGTTATGAGAGTAGAAAAAATATCTCTCTTTCCTCACATAATACATAATTTTATACATTTCTACCCTATCCAGCCCACAGTCCTTTGTCCCCAAAGCTAATAACCCCAAATACTTTTTCCTAGGGATAACCGACACACATTGCATGTTGGGTAATTTGATGGTGGGTAGGCCCTGTTTCAAAGGAATGCAGCCAGATGAGTGATTGGCCAGCACATTAAACGAAGGGGCTGCGTTGCTCCACAGCTATCATGCTACCTTTGAATCCCTGGACTTCCACCACCTGTCTGGATGGATGCCCTTATCCTGCCCAGTACATCCAGCTTGGGTCCTGGAGGGAAGGGTGGGTCAGTGGGTCCTTTAGATCATTGGGCCCCTTGGCCAGCGCTGCCTGGCTTCTCTCTAGAGCTTATCCTGACTCCTGGAATGTGTTCATATGAAACCTATGCCTCCTAAGGAGGCTTGCTAGCACATTCCCTACCTTGCAGTGCTGTCATGAAAATAAAGGGGTGTGTTCACATCAAGCTGGTTAAAAAAGCAAACCCCAGTACAAGAGAGTGCTCCATATCTAAAGCTCCAGGTCACTTCACACATTATCAGCAATGAAGCTTCTCTTGCCTATGGAGCTCTCTGTTCATGTGTAGAGTTCTGCATGGGGGAGATGATCCTCAAGGATTCTGCGGCCCTAACTTACCACCAGCCTGCTGCCCACCGACCGTGTGCTGCACATGTGATTTGAAAATCTGGGGATCTGACTAGAACTTGTTCTCACCGTGAATGCATTTTAGCACTAGTAGCAATGTGCTTGATGATAATTAGATCTTAATTGGAGGCGGGGTGGAATTGCCAAATGGATGAATGGCGAGAGGATGTCTCAGCATTTCACTCTGTAGGAGTGGAGCTAAGGCTAGCTTAATAGCTCCAGTGCTAACATAATTCTGGGTTATGTTTGATTAATGAAGAGCAAGGCAGGGGAGGCCAATGAGCTCTGGAATGCCGTTCAGAGAGTTACATCAAAACTGACAATTAATTACTCCATCTCTAGTGCCTCTCACATTAAGTACTGTTAGCCCAAGTCAATTTTTATTAGGTCTACTTGTATTATTTGCCAGTGGTTTGGGATCTTTCTTCATTGTCGCTCTGTGTGTGCGTGTTTTAAATCCTTTTCCTTTTAAGAACCGGAGGAACAGGATCATCTGTTCTGTTTAACACAGAGCATAGTAATCGTTAGCAGAGTTTCATACAGAATCTGTTATGAAATTGCACCTGATAAGCCTACAATGAACACAATTCTGCTACTGTTGATTAATGCAAATAATAAAATATCACTGTGTACTTTATTAATTTGCTGTATCCTTGTGGTGGGATCCAGTACAATTGCGCTTTCCCCAGTATTTTATTAACATAGAATGCTCAAATTACATGTGTTCTGAAAGACAATGTTTTATAGTACATTCAAACCTCAGCTCCCAAACACCTCCATCTTGGAATGTTTCGGCTCCCGAACACCGAAAACCCGGAAGTAAATGCTCCGGTTTTCTAACATTTTTTGGAAGCCAAATGTCCGAGGCAGCTTCCGGTTGAGTGCAGAAAGCTCCTGCAACCAATCGGAAGCTGTGCCTTGGTTGTCGAACATTTTGGAAGCCAAACGGGCTTCTGGAACAGATTACGTTTGACAACCAAGGTTTGACTGCATGTCACTCAATATACATTCCCCTCTCCTTTGAAGTTGTACAATAACACTAGGAGCCAGCCTTGATTATCAGAGCCCTCAACCTCACTTGTCAAAATGATAGTGCAACTTTTTAGATGAGCACTTCTTAAGGTAGTTAAAGTTCATTTCCAGAACTCAAAATCACACATTAAGGAACTCTTTCTGTAGCTTTCCCTAAAGATGGGGACTTGTTCTGAACTGCAGGCCCAAAGCAGGTCCCGTGGGGGTGGCTGGGTACAGAGATACCAAAGAGAAATGCCCCAAACACCAGAGTGATCAATTCTAGTGCTTTATTAATGAAAGACGTAGACTTACAGCAAATCAGCCTGCCGGGTCCCCCAGCCTTTTCAGACGAAGGACGGACACCACAGCAAGGAGAAGGCATGGCATGTTAATGCCCAAAGAAACATTCATACATTTTTTTTTATACACAAAGCAGCATGCATCATTCCACCTGACTAGATGAGGTCCTAGGTGGCAAATGCCCAAACCTTACAGATAGCTCCTCTTTCTGGGCACAGAGCCCAGCACCCCAAGCCCAGAGATATGGATAACATCAAATCAAGCTAATTAATTTATATCAAAGCAAGTGAATATGAGCTCATTGCTACAGCAACTACCAATTAATTGTGAGGTTATCTTGACTACCAAGATGGTGTTCGCAGAGCTTCTGGGACAGTTCACCTTTGGTTCAACACAGGACCTCCAAGGCATTCATGACATCTTGTTGGCATCTAAGGGTGGGAATATTCTCAGGATATTTTGAATTTTATTTATTTATTTATTTATTTATTTATTTATTTATTTATTTATTATATCTGCATTTGATATGACATGTGAAGATTTTGCAGCATTTGGGGTAGTATCTGATAAGTGGCATGTGGTAACACTCAGTGTTTAGCTCAGTGGTAAAGACCTAACTTGCATGGAGGAGGTCTCAGGTTCAATCCCCGGTGTCTCCAGGTAGGGCTGGGAGACACTGAAACTAGTCAGTCAGCGTAGACTAGAGCTGGATGGAGCCAATGGTCTGACTCAGTACACAGCAGCTTCCAGTGTTCCTGTTTATAGTTATCTTATACTGTAGATGGCTGACTTGAAATGGACATCTGTTCATTTAACCACTCGAGATAGGCAGAATTAAGTTCTAGAATATGGTGAATACTGAGGTCAAATTTCAACACCAAAACCCAGATTTTGAAAGTTTGGTAGCATTTGAATGTTTCCCGAAATGTTTGCAACAGTTTACTTCTGCATGGATGCAGGCATTTATTCATTCGTTCATTCTCATTTACAGCCTGTTCCATCTTGTTATTAGCTTAACCCTTTAAAGCCATTCAAAAGGAACTTAAATAGAAACAAGCAGAGGTTCTTGAGAAACATGTAGGGGCTTCTCTAAGTCTTCTCTGGTGCATCATGGCCAAAAAATTCTCACATGACTGGCTTGGCAGAAAGCCCTGGTAAGGAAGTCCAGTTTGCAGAGCTTTGTGGCTGGGATCCAACCTTGCTTCTGACCTGATCTTTTAGGCAGCCTCAGTACTAAATGAACAAACACTTGTCTTTTACTTCCTGTTTCTCAACATTTCTAGAATCTCTTTCCACTCTCGGGTTTTAAGAGCCTAGTTCTGCAAGCCAGAGTTAAGGCCTATACTGGAAATCAAAAGGGAGATGAAGTAATAGCGCCAAGGCTGTCCTGCAGCTTCTAGATGTCACGTGTTCATTGAAGGCTTTGAGTAATTACAGTAATTTCAATGTCTGTCCAGCGACTGTAAAATAACAGAAACACCTGATCCAATTAAGGCTATGACTTAGGCCTATACAATGATGATGCAATTATTTGGAAAGCAAGTAAAGCCATTCACGGGAAAGTGCGAGCACTGAGTGTTACAGGTCTCAAACTCTCTGGGCAAAACGTACTAGGAATGCTTCTCTGTCTATGCCCCGCCCCCTCCTGCATTATAGAATAACAGAGTCAGGAGGGACCCTGAGGATCATCTAGTCCAACCTTCTGCAATGCAGGAATGAGCAGATGCCCCATATGGGGATCAAACCTGAAACCTTGGTGTTATCAACACCACACTCTAATCAACTGAGCTATCAGACACCTGAAGCGCAGCAGCTGGTGACTCCATGATGGTGCCCTTCTTAAGAAAATCCCTTCCAAGAGAAACCAACTTTTTAGATCTCCTCTGGTCTTTAAGAGACATGTCAAGAAGCCCATCCTTTCCAGAAAGCCATTTGACTTAGCAAGTGTGGATGGCTGGAAGAAGGTGGTCCCTTAAGCATGGTTAGAAAAGAGGAAATGAATCACCCAAAACAGAGGACACAAATGGGTGTAACATTTGCACATGCTCATTTAGCTGAAGATTTGGAAATAATTACTATAATTTAATCTGAAATACATCTTAGCATAGTGAAGAAGGCTGTGACCACGTGACATGTGCCTGCTCAGCCTGTTGCCCAGATGCTCACTGTTCCTGAACAATTTCACAGCCCCTGCTCTCCTTTCTTATACATTGTAATCCTGAAATTGGATTTGCACCAGACAGCCCTTCAAACAGAGAACATGGCAAAACAGAGGAGTGACCTTTGGCAGCCTTTCCGAGGAAGCAGTGTCATCTGCAAAATAGGACACTGTCGCCACCCTAGGCAGAAGCTGGTTCTAAAACAATTGGATGAATGTGGCTTTTGTGCAATGCTTGCTCCGAATGGGAGATGCTCTGGTCCTGGTCAGGGCTCCACAGTCAGCCTGGGACTCTAGCACTTGCACTATTTACAGCTCAAGGCTACAGAGTGTGTGAGAGGGGGAAATCTCAGGAAGGAGAAATATCTTTGCTTTCCACCCTCCTGAAAACTTCTCTTTATGTAACACTAAAGAACCCAAGTGTGGGGCTGGATGCAGTTTGTGTTCAGTTTACCCAGTATAGTTTCTTTTCTCTCTGGAGTGCACCTGCGTTACAGTATTCCTCTAAATATTATTATTATTATTATTATTATTATTATTATTATTATTATTATTATTTCAGTGCAGGAATCTGCTGCAGCACAGCTGAACCAAATCTCCTCAGGTGTGTGCACCCACCCACACCCCAGACATTTGGGCTCATGTGGATTTTAAGCTTCCAGCGCCTCCATTAATTATCCATTGTCCATAAGATGTTCTCCTCCAAGGACCTGTCCATACCACAGCTTCATTTGGATTCCTTTAAGTCCCCCTTGACCATGCAGCATTCTCCTCCAACTACTGCTGTCCTGTACATTCTCCTCCCTAAATCCAGAGGTTCCCTATGCAATCAATGTAGCTCTGTTCTCTGGATTTCAAAGCATAGGGAATATCTGGAAGGGAAAGTGTGAGACAGCAGTAGTCAGAGGAGAATGCCATAAGGGCAAGGGGGACTTAAAGGAATCAGGAGGGGTTTACATTAAGCTGAGGTGCAGATAGGGCCCAAATCCCACATTTTCCTTTCCTTCAATCTGGATTTTGTCATACCAGGTGGGGTTCTCCAAAAAGGAGAAGCTATGAGAACTGGAATGAGGGAGGTGAAAGTGCAGGAAGGCAGTGATATAGTTGAAAATATGATATGGACGTGGGTGGCACTGTGGTCTAAACCACAGAGCCTAGGGCTTGCCAATCAGAAGGTTGGCGGTTCAAATCCCCATGATGGGGTGAGCTCCCATTGTTCAGTCCCAGCTCCTGCCCAACTCGCAATTCAAAAGCACGTCAAAGTGCTAGTAGATAAATAGGTAATGCTCTGGCAGGAAGGTAAACGGTGTTTCCGTGCGCTGCTCTGGTTCGCCAGAAGCGGCTTTGTCATGCTGGCCACATGACCTGGAAGCACCACAACCCCAGAGTTGTCCGCGACTGGACTTAACAGTCAGGGGTCCCTTTACCTTTACCTATGATATGGACAACTAAGAATTAGTGGAATTACAGAAAGTTTACCATCCACCCGTGCCGGATTAAACCCTGTGGAGGCCCCTAGGCAGTTGAAATCTCAGGGCCCCTTTCGTGCTCATGCTGTAGTGGGATAACATTGAACTAAGAAAGCTTGATTGTAAATTTCTTTCAAGATCAAATCAATATTATTTTGATCCATTGTCACAGGGGCCCTAAAAGGTGTAGGGCCCATAGGCCAGTGCCTACTCTGCCTATTTGGTAATCCGGCACTGCTATCCATACTAAATGAGACTATGGATGAGCTCTTATCCCTCCAAAGAACCTCATCTTTCAAAAAGCTTGTCTAAAAGTTACAAGCTGAAGCATTCAGCCTTGCACAATGGTTAATTTGGCCTGTTTTTATTCTACAAGCTGACTGTCCTTTAGCAAAGAAAGAGGACAAAAGTGACAGAAATAAAAGTACGCTGAAATCAAGGCTTACAATGGCAGCTCTCAGCGCAACCAGCTTCCTTCCTGGTCTCGCTGCAAAATGCCTTGATTGCCCTCTGTTGTATCCTTTTAATCCCTGCAAGCAGTTATGCTTCTGCAAAGAGCAGAAGGCGAGCCCTGATCCCTTCTAAGGCAGCTTGGCCGAGCTAGTGGGCGAATCGTAAATGGACTCGGAACCAGGGTGCTTCCTCTGTGTCCTATCTTTCAGTACCATCAACCATGGGATCCTTCTGGATCATTTGGGCTGGAGGACATCATGCTAGGGTGGATCTGGTCCCACAAATAATGTGTTTCATGAGTTACGAAATGTTGTTGCAGCCTTTTGATCCATAGTTCATATAATATCTGATGCTGGCTTACTGGGGCAACCATTGGTGCTACCCCCACCCATCCAGCCAGCATGGCCAAAAGTCAAGGTTCGGTTATGAACTCCCTTTCACTACAGCAAGGATGGGGAACCTGTGGTGTGTCAGATATTGTTGGATTGTAAGTACCATCACAGAATCATAGAACCGTAGAGTTGTAACAGATCCTGGGGGACATCTACTCCAACCCCTTGCAATGCAGGGATCTCAACTAAAAGCACCCATGACAGATGGCCACCCAACCTCTGCTTAAAAACCTCCAAAGGAGGTGAGTCCACCACCATCTTAGGGAGACCATTCCACTCTCAAGCAGAATCTCCTCCCTTGTAACTTGAATCCACCGGTTTGGGTCTATTTTTGGTAGTGCTGATTCTAATTGTTTTACTGCTGTGGTTTGTGAACTGTATGTCAGGATTTGCATTTGCATTGTTTAGGTTTTGCATTCCTCCCAAGTGGCTGGTTTTCTGTGAGCTGAAATCAGCAGCAGGCGATGGAAAACGAAGGGGAATGTTTGCAAAACCTCAACTTTAAATGATAATACGAAAGGCTAATATTAAACACAGCTCCATACATGACACACTTTTTGTAGTGCGGTGCCACACTCAAGCCATGTTATCCTGACCATTAATATGAGGTTTTCATCCTGGCTGTAGCAGAACCAACTAATTCCTGCCTTTGGAATATTTCTATGAAACACATTTGAAAGGCCCCTCTTCCTCACTTCGAACCCCATGCAGTCAGTGGAAAGGCTTCTGCTGGTCCCTCGGGGACCCCAAAGAGGTCTTGAACTCTATCTGTTTGTTCCATTTCTTCTCCACGTCAGATGGCAATTTTCCCCGTGATTTATTATAAGCCGCATGCATTTATCTAGCATGACATTTTAATCATGCAAATAAGGATTTCGCTAATGAATCGAAAATTAATTTGGCGACTGCTGCTGTGTACACAGTGACAGTTTTGCTAATGTTATTACACTTGTAATATGGTCAGTGGCTTCTCTGTAATTGCTATAAAGTGTTGCATTTAACACTTAGAATAAAGGTTACATTTATATTATTTTTTAAAAAAACCACATAGTTGGAATGATCCCTAATTTAGTTTTCTTGGGTCTTGTTTACATCTTGCAATACCGTCTTGTACCAAGTGGGAAGGAAAATAGACCAGATAATCCACCGCAGGAGCGAAAAACCTGTGCCCAGATGTTGCCGGACTCCAACTTCCACCATCCCTGACTATTGACCTTCATGCCTGGGGTTGGTGGGAGTCCAGCATCTTGTTGTCACAGTGGCCAACCAGATGCTTGTGGGAAGCTTGGAAGCAGCTCTCTCAAGATTCAGCCAGACTTGTTTGCAGCCCCACTAGCTGGGATCTTTATAGGTAAAGATGTGTGGAATTGAACCCAATGCTTCTTATTTGCCATTCGGATGAAATTAAAATCAAATGGGATTTTTGCAGTGTGCTGATTTCACCCACCGGAGAGACCAAGTAGCTGAAACCTTTGCATCCAAGCACTGAGAACTTGAAACAGAATCAATGCTAGTGGAATGATATTGACTTGTGCTGCCTTCTGACCATTTCCTCACCCTAATCCTGCCAAAAAATAAATAGATATATATTAAAAACGATCTGTTGATGCTTGGAGTGCTGAGGGTGTGTGTGTGTAGAATTGGCATTTTTGAGACCTGTCAAGCGGATGGAGCTGAGATATTTTGAGCCTGTCTTAAGCAGGGATGATGGCAATTTAAAAAAGATGTTTCCCCCTCCCCTGCGTAGTAGTGAGATGTCAATTGGTGGTTTCGATGGACAGGGGCTGCTGGTGGAGAAATGGTATTGAGCAGGAATGAACTCTAATCCAGCATGTGTGAGTGTGGCATTTTTAAAAGATAGAATATAAAATTCAAACTGCTTTTACAGCTTGAAGGAAATAGCACATGGGAGGAAATGTTTTTGCCCATATCCTGAGAGCCTTCAGCCTAAAAATGCATCTGTATTGGAAACAGAGCTGGTGGGCCAGATCCTGTATGTCTCTGCCGCTGGGCCAACTTTGACTGGTGGGCAACATTACCCTCCTCGTGTCACCATTTATTTACTTATTTATTTTTTAAAATTGATTTTCCCACGCTTCCTCCCAGGGGAATCCATAGAAGCAAACACTTCTGCGATTAAAAAAACACAATGAAAAATAACATTTAGACCTTTAATGAATAATAAAAAAAAAACAATTTAAAACATCTCAAACCAATTGAAGGACAGATGTCACCAAATAATGTGTCTGGATAGGCTCACCAAAACAGAAAAGGGGTTTTTAGGAGGTGTCTAAAAGAGCACAGTGATGGAGTCTGTTAATGTCAATAGGCAGGGAATTCCAAAGTACAGATGATGCCAGACTGAAGGAATGACTCTGTCCAAACTCCATACAGAAATGATTCCATTTTCCATAGTTCAGTCGGTAGAGCCAGGCCCACAATCCACTTTCCCTTCCCCCCATTTCTTTGCTTACGGGATGGCTTGCTACCTGGCAAAGTGTACAGTGCTGCAGCGACTTGTTATCTTCATTTGCTTTCCAGTTGTGGTGGCACAGACCAGGTTGGTCTGTGGCTGCTGTCTTATGTGTGCAGGCAGCATTGGTTAGTGACAGGAGGTTTACAGGATTGTACAATGTCTGGATGGCACGGAGAGCGAGAAGTGACTGTGTGTATGAATGAGAAACCGAGGGCATGTCTAGAGACAGACTGTTGAGTCGCACAAAATTTGGTCGTTATCCTGCACTTTCTAATGCAATTGTACCACCATCACTTTTGAAACTGCAATGGAAAGAAAAGTGGCAGAAAACTGCACTGGTAAGTGCAGACTAACAGTTACTGGTTGGCAACGTTGTATGGACCTCTGTGCAGATATACTGGGATCAGTGTCAATTGACAGACATCATATAACCTGTGCAAGTTCTGTGTGAACAGATCAGCATGAATGCTCAAATAAACAACTGATCTAGAAGCTCCCAGAGGGCGGGGGAGAGAGAGATTATATACAAGGTTTTGGGCAAGGTTTGTTTTATTTTAATATGTACATATGTTCTTGCCAAAAGATTGGGCTGGGGGTGGGGAAATCTAGAAACCGTATGCCCAAATACCCAGTTGCTCAGACTGGTGACCGCAAGATCGATAGGTTGTTTTCCACCTCTGAAATACAGCCTCAACTTGCACCTAGATTTTATGCAAATATATGCTCTGGGTCTGTGCTCTGGGTCCTTTAGCAATGCCCCTGAATTCATTGCACTGAAGGTTTCCCACCCAGCTGGCACCTGCTTGCACCAGGGAGGTGACTGAAGCCCAATGATGACACCCATCATACATGTGTCAATAGCAGTTACCAGGAAAATAGACGCGGGTGGCACTGTGGTCTAAACCACTGAGCCTCTTGGGCTTGCCGATCAGAAGGTCAGCAGTTTGAATCCGTGTGACGGGGTGAGCTCCCGTTGCTCTGTCCCAGCTCCTGCCAATCTAGCAATTCGAAAGCATGCCACTGCAAGTAGATAAATAGGTACTGCTGTGGCAGGAAGGTAAATGGCGTTTCCATGCACTCTGGTTTCTGTCATGGTGTCCCGTTGCGCCAGAAGCGGTTTAGTCATGCTGGCCACATGACCCGGAAAGCTGTCTGTGGAGAAACGCCGGCTCCCTCAGCCTGAAAGCGAGATGAGCGGCGCAACCGCATAGTCGCCTTTGACTGGACTTAACTGTCCAGGGGTCCTTTACCTTTACCTTTTTTTTTACCTTACCAGGAAAATGGGGGAGAATGAAGGGATGTTATATCTGTGGGCACTTCTGGATTACCTGCTTATTTTTTTACTTTTTATTAAAGATTTTCTTGATTTACAAAAGTGTGTGCAATGTCTCTCTCGTTTTTTTCCTATGTAACATTTTTACAAATCAGTTTTGGTTGTTGAGACATTAGGGAGAAAAAAGGGGAAAGAGGTGGGTGGGATGGGTGAGGTGGGGTGACAATGTTTTTATTTTCCTTAATATATGTAGGGTTTGGTGCCAGCGTTGTTTGTGTAGGTTCTCTGTTGTTCGCTTGTGCTTCTTTGGCGGTGAGAGAGGTTGGGATTGGCGTAGGGTGCGATTGTTCATTTGTGGTTGGCTCCAATACTTTGGCCACCTCATGAGAAGAGAAGACTCCCTGGAAAAGACCCTGATGTTGGGAAAGATGGAGGGCACAAGGAGAAGGGGACGACAGAGGATGAGATGGTTGAGTTTGGCCAAACTGCGGGAGGCAGTGGAGGATAGGGGTGCCTGGCATGCTCTGGTCCATGGGGTCACGAAGAGTTGGACACGACTGAACGACTGAACAAGAACGTGGTGATCTTTGGTTTCCTGTGGATTACCTGCTTATTGAGCATTCATCCTGATTTGTTTGCAGGGACAGCAGGTGGCACTGGTTATCAGCTTCCTCTTCCTTGGCCTCAGTACTGCCCTTGTAGCAGGAGGATGGGAGACACAAGGAGAATTAATGGACTCCAACTGTTGTTGGTCTGGCTCCACCTACTGTTGGCCTCCCTAAGTTCTGCTCCTCTAGTCCCTTGGGCACCAATCACCACTTCCAGAATCTGCAAGGAAGGAATAAGAAAGAGAGGAACCCTGGGCTATGAATCTAACCCTGGGCTATGGAGTTCATCCACCACTTTTTATCCCGTATATATCATGCTGCCTGTTTATTTTGGTTCATGTACACTGTAGTAGCAAAGAACCGACACTAGATAGCACTCTCTACTGGTCATGAGAAACCCACTCAGAAATTGCATTGCTGTTCTCTGCTAAAGAGGAAGGCTGGCAGTCTGGAGATGGCTTTGACAGGCTTCAAAAATAAACAAATCTACATGTTATTTCTTGCAGCACAGGGAGAAACAGCTGCTGCTTTTTAGTGGAGGTGCTAAGTAAAGACATTGACTCAACAGGTTCGGACGCATAGTCCTGAACTGTAGCTGTTTCTTGTTAATAATAATAATAATAATAATAATAATAATAATAATAATAATAATAATAATAATATATTTATTATTTATAACAAATAATTTATTATTTATAACAAATAACAAATAACACTCTGGGCGGCTTCCAATAAACATTAAAAGCTTCCCTAAACAGGGCTGCCTTCAGATGTCTTCTAAAAGTCTGGTAGTTGTTTTTCTCTTTGACATCTGGTGGGAGGGCGTTCCACAGGGCGGGTGCCACTTCCGAGAAGGCCCTCTGCCTGGTTCCCTGTAACTTGGCTTCTTGCAGTGAGAGAACCACCAGAAGGCCCTCAGCACTGGACCTCAGTGTCCGGGCAGAACGATGGGGGTGGAGACGCTTCTTCAGGTATACTGGACCGAGGCCATTTAGGGCTTTAAAGGTCAGTTTTATTTTTATTATTCCACAGGAACACTAGATATAGCCCTATTTATATCTTTGGATATAGCTTCAAACAATCTCATTTAAGGTTTAATATAAGGTTTACTTGTAGCAAAAGCTTATATGAAAAGTGTGAGCCCTTTGCTGGACTGTAGGGTGTGATGTTGCTACATAACTGTGTGCCTGCAAATTGGCTTCATTAGGAGGTCACTTGGTTGCTTGACTGAATGTTTTATGGCAGCGTTGATTCCTCGTTTCTCACCCTCCTCTAAGCCTGATCAATGGGATGACACTGAGATTTGGAAATTAGCTATCCATGGTCCCTGGGTCAGATCTGTCTCTTGGCTTGACACCTTCCCTGCACTTATCAACTTGTCAGCAGCAGAGGAGTGTAGAGGATTGGCAGCTTTGGCAATAGGGCTACCCAACCTGGCCACTTTAGGCGGGTTATCTTGGCTAAAATGTGCTGCTGACCAAAGCTGTAGTTTCTTTGTTGCTCCAGCACCACTAAATGGGCAAAGGAATCCCTTTCCCCTGAGTTACAGAGGCCTGACTGAACTCAACTGGAAGTTGGGCATTTAGTGTCACTGATCCCATGCTGTGGGACACTCTTCCAGCAGAGATTTGGCAGGTGCATCCTTGCTTGTGACTTTCAGGCATCTTTTTTATGTCAACAGGCCCACGCTGCTGTTCAAATGAGTATTTTGTATCTTTTTATGTGGTTTTGTATTTATTGCATATATGCTATACCACCTAGAATCATAGAATCATAGAGTTGGAAGAGACCACAAGGGCCATCCAGTCCAACCCCCTGCCAAGCAGGAAACACCATCAAAGCATTCCTGACAGATGGCTGTCAAGCCTCTGCTTAAAGACCTCCAAAGAAGGAGACTCCACCACACTCCTTGCTAATTTAGGGTATCTGGGGTGTCTGGGGAGGGGTAGTACCTCTGGCGAGGGACACGTCTTGCTCAACGGCGGAGCATATGCCTGTGCTGCCCAGGGCGCGCACGCTCCCGAGGGGGGCGTGGCGCGGAGGGTGCCCTCCAAGGCGGGGGATAGCTGCTCACATGGAGCGGTGCTTGCACCCTGCAGCCGGGGGCGGAGCGATCCGCCGATGGCAGACATCCAGCGTGCCGTGCGCCCGCGACTGCCAAATGTCACCCTGCTCAGAGAAGGCACCCGGGGTGGTCCGCCTCAACCGCACCCCCTTCCTCCACCCCGGTCTTGCTCCTTCTGGGGTAGTTTGTCTACCTTTGAACCCCTCTGCACTCAGCTCTCACCTGTGGCTCCTAGAAGCTGTCAGCATGTGACAGCAGCCACACATCAGGAAAGGCTTGACTGGCTGGCTAAACCAGGTGAGGGTAGCCAAAGGGTCTCAAACCCTCAGTGATTTAGGGGCTTCCCCTGCATGAGAAGACAGGCTCTGGCGGATTGAGCACACAAGACCAATAGTGGGTCTAACAGTCAAGAAGGCGGTTTCTGCACATGCTGTAGAGGGAAGTGAGGGGCAGAAGGGGCTTGTCAACCTGGGAGAAGGAAAACTCTGATCCTAAGCCTCTGCTACCTTGTGGGATATCTTTGGGAGAAGAAAAAGCTAAGGGGTCAACCCTACACAAATCCAGAGTGGAGTCCCTAAGATGGGTTCGATGGTGCCTTGTACGCCTCCTTCCAGCAACTCGTGCAGCCAAGCTAGTGCCCAATGTCTTGCTCTGCTTTCCCACATGACCAAGGCCAAAAGAGAAGGGTCCTATCATCTGGGCAGCCCAGGACCTCCTGGCTTGTGCCCCAGGGAGGTCACTTCACCCCTTGAAGCGCACTCCATTGTCTTGAGACAGATGGATGCCAACAACAACCTTGATATTTTACATGAGTTGGGAGGAGCCTAAAAATACTTAAAAAATAAATAAATAAGAAAATGCTCACTAGCTATACACTTGCATCAGCACAAATGAATGCCTTCATCTGTCCCAGCTGCAGGAAGTAAATATGCACAGCAATGGGCTGATTAACTGGATCCCATGTTGTAGGCAGACCATGTTAGACCATTGGCCCAACTAGTGTAGCGCTGACCATCCTGACTGGCAGCAGCTCTCCGGGGTTTCAGGCAGGAGCATTTCCAAGGGGGCAATTGAACCTCCCAGGTAATAAAAAGAACTTGGAAATTCCTGCTTCAATGATCCCAGTGCCAGTGAAGTATATCGCACAATCGCCACTTAGGGAAGGAAATGCCTATGACTTGGTTGAATTCACAGGCAGAAATCTCCAACAAAACTGCTGCCTTCTGTTTCAAACCAGCCGCACAGAAGGAAAGTTTAGCTGTGGGCGGCGAGGGTGGGAGGAAATGGCACATACATTTGAGTTGCCTTAGGCCAGGGCATGACTCCTGCATTTATTTCCCTGTGGGCATCCCTGGAGATATTGCACAAAGCAATGTGACAAGCAGCCCCAGTAATTGGAAAGGATTGTTTTTTCCTGTCAAGGACAGTTAGCTTTGCAAACTTTGGTGGCGTTTCATGGGGTGGTTTTTTTTTCTTTTTTTGAGGCAGTGGAAGCAGGAGTGCTCTTACTGACATTCCATCCCTCCGTAACAGAGTTTCTGTTCAGTGCTAACCTGTTGGGCTTTCCAGGATCTGAGCTTGCTCATGAAAAAAACATACCATCACTTTCAAGGCAGACTCAGATCCCACTGCATGAAGTATATCTCTCTGGCAACAGAAAAGAGGCATCAATTCCAGTATAAAAATGCACTGTGGGGTTTAAACTCTTTTAATGGGTGATTTCACAGATTACATTTTTGTAGCTGTGGGAACCCTTGATGATATATGTGTGCTGCACACCTAAAATATTATGGCGTGAATGCAACCAGTTTGTATGTAAATACAAACAGGTGTGATACAGGTGCACTCAGCAACCAGGTCTGGCTGCAGCTCCCTAGCATATACGCACTTGGCAGCCAGCCCAGGTTTCTTAAAACTTAGCATTGCAGCAAATACTCTGCAGTAAACAAATAGATTTGCCTGTCTGCTGCCTTCTGTTCATCTTCAATTCCCAATAATTTTCTATAAATGTGATCACACAGTAGCAAATGTACCTAAATATGTCACAAACAGGATTACAGAATGGATGGGGAGAATGTTAGCTTATTATGTTTTGCTGTGCATGGACCAGAGAGAGAGACAATGCTCCAAGGAGGATTTAAAAAATAAAAATAAAAAGATGATGATGATGATTATTATTATTATTATTTTCACATATATAACAAAACCAGAAATGAAGCTAAATATAACAAGAGAAAAATCAACCTCCTCTTCCACCTGCACTAAAAGCCAGGTAAGTAATTATATTCATTCTCTTATATAATCGCTGTTGTGTGTAATTTGCCTTCTGTGTTGCTTTTATGGAGACTTTATGTAGAATGTCGTCAGAGCAATGTTGTTGTCTTTATTGGCTAGAGGAAACCAAGATATTTGAAGGCAGCATTCATAGTGGAAGCCCAGCCATGACATCCAGATTTGTACTGATGCCAGTGATAAAGGTGTTTCGTAGTCCTGAGGCATTGGCATACATAAGAAACAGCCTCCAAATAGCACAAAACGTGCCTGGTTTCTTTTTTCTCTTTCATAAGCACTGCATCATGGGTCATATTCTAAGCAGTCGCTGGTCTCCAGACATTCTTAAACCACAGGTCGAGTCCCCAAGTATGAGATCTTGACATGTAGCAAGGAAAAAGCCCATAGGTACTAGGGGGAGGGAAGTGGCAGAAGGTGATGATTTAGTGGTTAAGTGGGGGGGCACTTCTAGCAAGTTTTTTTTTTTTTAGATCAGCCTTTGCCAACCTGGTGCTCTTCAGATGTTTTGCACTACAACTCCCATCAGCCCCAGCCAGCTAGAACACTAGATAAAGGGACCCCTGACCATTAAGTCCAGTCATGTCCAACTCTGGGGTTGCGGCGCTCATCTCGCATTACTGGCCAAGGGAGTCGGTGTACAGCTTCTGGGTCATGTGGCTAGCATGACTAAGCCGCTTCTGGTGAACCAGAGCAGCGCACAGAAACGCCATTTACCTTCCCGCCAGAGCAGTACCTATTTATGTACTTGCATTGACGTGCTTTTGAACTGCTAGGTGGGCAGGAGCTGGGACTGAGCAACGGGAGCTCACCCTGTTGCGGGGATTCGAACCGCCGACCTTCTGATCAGCAAGCCCTAGGCTCTGTGGTTTAACCCACAACGCCACCCGCGTCCCTTAGGAGAGCACTAGGCTGCACCAAATGTTCAGCAGAGGGTTCTGAAATGGAAGCCAAACGCTGTAGATTGTCAGGCTGACACGTCTCAGGATTCTGACGAAGAGAATCACATGACGCTGAAACCGGTCCCCAGCAGGCTCACTGCACTGATGCCAGCAGTGTCCCACCTGCCAGGCCTCTTTCTGACCCACGAAGCAGCAGCATCTCTCGAAATGTTAGTGCCAGGTCTTTGTAAACCTGCTGCGGCTTGATGATATCGTCTCCTGCCGGGGCGCTAATTTTCTATTCTCAGCTTCCTTGCGGGATGCAATTAAATGAGGAAAGTTTTTGAAAGTCACTTTTTGTTGCAGGCTCTGTAAGAGGGAAGGAGACTCCCCCAAGCAATGGATTCATTGTAAATAACAAATGCTCTCCGATTATCTAGAAACCGTGGTTTCAGTTTTTTATTTGAAAGTGAATGTCTCCCTCTCTCTCTCTCCCTTTGTGTGATATATAAAGCTTTTGCTTACAAATGTTGGAAGGGGAAAAGCATAAGGAATTATAATGGAATTATCACCAGTTCCCCCCTCGCACCCCAATCGCTGCCTTACCAAAACTTAATCAACTGCCTGTCAAGATTATCTGCACTTACATTGTATTCAGTTCTTTCCATTAACCAATATGTCATGTGCTGAGGGGCAGGTCTCTCTTTGTTGTAAGAAAGGATAATACCTTGCATTTGCACAGTTTTGTGAAGTGCTCAAAGTACATCCCAGCCACACAATTCTCTCAGTATATTTTCAGCTATAACGGACTATTACCGAGATACTTCATTCAGCTGGCATTCTGCGCATGCCCTGGAATTATGGGATTCCTTTAGTTTCACTCTGCAGCAGCAGTGGGGAACTCTTCCAGCCATGGGCACAATTAGGTCTGCCAGGCCTCTGAATTTGACCTGCAATTTGGACAAGCCAGGCCTTTCTCTCAGTCACCTGAAATCATATGACATCAGGAAAAGAGAGATTTGTTATCTTGGTTTAAGCACCAGCTATAAGGGATCTCTGAACTCAAGGAACCAGGTAGAAGGCCTTCTTGGTAGTAGCTCGCCTGGTGGAACACCCTCCCATCAGATGTCAAGGAAATAAACAACTATCTGACTTTTAGAAGACATCTGAATGCAACCCTGTTTCGGGATGTTTTTAATGTTTGATGTTTTATCATGTTTCTTCACACTGCAAGGCCCTTCTACATGCTGATACCATTTCGATTCTGGAACGAAATAAACATTTCCCCCTTCATTTTTGTATCCTAACTGGGATTCAGTAGTTCTTGCTAATTCTCCTAAGTAATTAAAGGTGCAGCACACTATCCCCATCACATGCAATGAACTCTGGATAAAGGAGCCCAAATATCCTGCTTCCATGAGTATACCCAGCTCAGTATGATGTATATGCATGCTTGGCAACACGCCCCTGTAAGGTAGGGCAACGTGACTATCCACATATTACAGATGCTGGGCTAAGAAAGAGAGTGCCTTGCCTGTGAGGCCACCTTTAGAGTTCATAGGAGAGGCAAAAATTGACTTTCCACTTACAGCTCCATTTCATAGCCACCACACAGCCAACATGATTACAGGCACAGCTGTGCGTTTTCTGCATTAAAGGATCCAAATGGCAGACCAAGGAAATTGAAAATGAGTATCTTTCTCTGCAATTTGCTCATTAAAATGTGTTGCCAAGATTCTAGTTTTCCGTATATTCTGATAGTGGTTGTTGTTGCAAGAACAGTGGGTAGGAGATGAGATAAAGAGGGTCGCATGAAACCCCATCTCTGAGTGGTGAGAGACTGCTGGGGATTCAGCACTTATTCAGAGCTCTGTTTCCTTGGAATGAAGGTCACTGGAGGCTGATGTTCTCTGCAAGGGGATGGAGCCCAGAGGAGTTTGTTTTTGAATCAAGAGGCCTGAAAGGCCTCAGTCTGCTCCCAACTTTCCTTGGAGCAAGTAGCTCACTTGGAGCTGTCCAGTATGGACTGCAACCATTGCCTTGCCTCCTCCATGGGATCAAGTATTGAACCAAAATACAGCAGGGAGAAGCTTGCAGCTGCTGGGCTTCTGGGAAAGGCTGGTGGTGTACACAGGAGGTCAAAGGCATTCTGGATGTCTCCCTCCAGCATGACACAAGTTGGCAGGGGGAGCTGGAAAGTCTTGCAAGAGGTCAGCCACATGTTTGGCATAACACATGGAGGAAGATAGAGTAAAGGGAAGGATTTAGCTGTGGCAGCCTGGAGAGTCACTACACCAGGAAATGTGAAAATATAGCACAAGTCTGCAGAAAGAAGGCTCAGTTTGGTCCTGAATGGCCTGGCTAATGTTGCAGTATTTTGTTTCCGCTTGCTGTTGCAGAGATGGATGGGCTGGCTGGGAGAGTTCCCCTCTCCTGCAGCTGTAGAATCATAGAATGGATCATTTGTTTGGAGTGACTCCTCTGCGGTCTTCTCATTTATTTATGAAAATGTTTATACACCACCAGTTCACAAAAAACCTGTACATGAAACCATACAGCAAAAACCATATTAAAAAGTTAAAATTAGAAATCATATGTGGGACGATGCATTCTTAATTGCCTGCATAAGCTTGATGGAATAGGGAAATATTCGGCAGGCATATAAAAGTTGGCAGAGACGGTGTCTGCTGAATCTCTGTTGGCAGAGTATTCCAGAGGACTGGGCCAGTGACACTAAAGGCTTGGTTTCCTGTTGTTGTCAAATAAGCCTTACCAACGCAGGGAAGGACCAGTGATTGAGCTGAGGCCCAAGGGTTTAGGCGGTCCCTGAAGTACCCTGGACCTAAGTTGTTCAAGACTTTCTAAAATAACACTAGGACCTGGATAGTCCAGTTGGTTAGAGTGTGGTGCTGATAACACCAAGGTTTCAGGCTCCATCGCTGTATGGGACAGCTGCATATTCCTGCATTGCAGGGGGTTGGACTAGAACAGGCATCTCCAAACTCGGCCCTCCAGATGTTTTGGGACTACAACTCCCATCATTCCTAGCCAACAGGACCAGTGGTCAGTGATGATGGGAATTGTAGCCCCAAAACATATGGAGGGCCAAGCTTGGGGGTGCCTGGACTAGAAGATCCTTAGGGTCCTTTCCAACTCTACAATTCTATGATTCTATGACCTTGAAAGAAGCTCAGTAGCAGATGGGCAGATGCTTATAGCAATGGTGTCACATGTTGTCAGCCAGATGTCTCCATCAATAATCTGGCTACTGGTGTTTTCCACCACATCCATAGATATCTGACGTCATAGGGAGGGGTGTAAGAAGACATTGTTTCCCATTCTGCCCTGTATTTGTCACTGCATCACTGTTTCAATTCCACTGCAATACATCTTCCACCAAAACCTACATCATTTGTCTCATTGTCTGCCATGCTGAAATTGCATAATATATGTAATTTACATAATTACGTGATTTATGTAACTTACGCTATCATTATGTTATTCCACTCATACAAAGATGATGCAATACAAATGGGGAAAAGCCGTAATCAATTATGTATCATTTGTGGGCTGAAAGCAACAGCTATGGCCAATGCCGATCATATTTGCTGGACTGAATTCCATTCCAGACTTGAGATGAATAAGCGAACATTGGCAATTTCCACTTCCACCTCCACTGGACTTTCCTGACAGCCCTAATCATAGGTAACATGGACTGCTAAGTGTGGTTTGGCTGAATCTAGAAAAGTACAATGGGTTCCCACCTCCCCCTCATATTAAAAAAGAACTATTCTTATAAATGCAAAATGTAACCTTTGGCTTCTGTTTGCTAAATGGCATTTTATTCACGCCTTTGCCAGTAGTGACACGATCCCGTATTTTCTCCGTTTCAGTTCCTTCGGTGGAATTAGAGTACCAGTGCTTGTGACAATGGAAAGTGGGAACAAAAGCTCTAATGAGCCGTTTGAGAAACACATAATGCAAGGGGGTTCTGCAAAATGGTGAGATAATTAGAAAATGGAGCAGAGCTGGGGAGAGAGAGAGAGCCACATCTAGTGTTTAATCAAGGGCTGTGGTGTTCAATCTTTCATGGAACTAAATATGAAAGCAAGGGAAATGGCAGATTGCAGGAAGGAGGAAAGAGAGCCTGCCTTTGCGGTCAGTGATAAAATTGCCCCTGTTATTGTACCATGAGATGTGCAGCCTGGAGACTGGATTTGTATTCTGCAGAAAATATTTACTGAGTGCACACACAGAAGAGCATAGAAATGTCAACAATGGAGCAAACCTGTTGGACAAATTAAGTCCCACCAATCATTATTTAGCATCAGACCCAAAATAGGTTAATGCAGTGGTTTTCAAGCAGTGTGCTGTGGCACCCTGGGGTGCCTTGAATGATGGTCAGGGGTGCCATGGGCAACACTGGTCTCTGTCCCTCCTTCCTTCCCTCCCTTCTCTGATGCCCTCTCACATCTCTGTCTCCCCAAGGATTGCACAGCTGTTTACTGCAGCAGGAATAACCAGTAAGAACCTTTAGGGGGCGGAGTTATGTGAGCTATATAAACCCCTCCCGGGGAAGGAAGGGGGTCTTTTGGGTCTTGTCTTTTGTCAGGGTCTTTGTCTTTGTCTTGGGGGCTTGTTGTGGGTATTGAGAAGTTGGAAGGAGGGTGACTAGGGAAGGAGTAGGAACAGGGGTGGGAGAAATCGTTGGGCACTGTTGTTAACAAGAACACAACCAAGAAAGAACTGTTTATTCAGAAACCACATGCTTATGTACTAAACTTCAAATAAAACAATTTTGTTCCAATATTCTCCTTGACTGAACTGAGTGAAGTAAATACCAGACAGACTGGTTGGTGGCAGCGGTTAATTAACAAAGTGGTGAGCGCAGGTATCAATGGACCGTTAAACGTCTGGGGGACCTGTGCAGGTTGAGAGAACCGCCACAGAGGGTGTTAGAAAAAGGGTGACAGGCTGCCAGCTCTGCAGGCAAGGGGTGACATAACTGAGTTCCTGAGCCCCACAGGGGTGCTGCAGAAAGAATGTAGTTGGTTGAGGAAACCGTGGACTCAAAAAGGTTGAAAACATCTGGGTTAATGTCACACCACAGCGGCTTAACTGCAAATGTGTTGCCTTCAGTTTACAGACTGAAAACAGTCTTGTGCAGAACTCCACTGGGGCAAAGAGCATCCTTCCTGGTCCTTTTTGGGCCAGTGAAAATATACACATGGAGCTGTCTCCAAAGCCATTTGCAGATGATTCAGTAGTGGGACATGGAATTATTTACATGGGTTATCTGATTAGTGTACGTTGAACATATGCCTAGATTGCTCTCTTTTGGACCCAGAGTAAGCTGCAATAACAATCTCAGCATCTGTAGAGCATTGTTGTGAGCTGTAAGGTACAGTACTGTTATAGCCTAATCTTTATCCCCTCTGTTACTCCCCTTCTCCCTCATCTCCTGCTTCTGCATGTGTTAAATGTGTTACATAAAGGGGGGGGGGAGCAATAAAGTATTAATTTGAAAAATAGCAATAACCTCAACAGCCAAGGAAATAACTACGCTATCCTAGTGACAATATCAGTGCATTATGCTTCAAAACAGAAGAACTTCCCATTATGATGCTGGGATTTTTTGCTTTAAATGTGTAGAACAACTACATATTTGTTACTCAGCACCATCTGGATAGGCCCTAGGAATGAATGGCAAGCTTAATATAAGTTAACCAAGTTGGTATTAGGTCAAAAACCAATATAAATTTGTAGCATGGATATACCCAGAATGGTGAGACATTCACCATGCTGGGTATAAACTGGAATAAAATATGCAGGATCCCTTACCTTGATTGCGGAGTTTTGCCTCCCAGTAGGGGAAGGGCTGTAGCTCAGTGATAGTGCATCTGCTTTGCATGCAATAGGCCCTGGCATCTCCAGGAAGGACTGTGAATGTTCCCTGCCTGAAACCCTAGAGAGCCACTGCTTGTGTTTCCTGCTTGGCAGGGGGTTGGACTGGATGGCCCTTGTGGTCTCTTCCAACTCTATGATTCTATGATTCTATGCTGGTCAGTATAGACCTGATGGACCAATAGTCTGATCTGCTATAAAGCAGATTCCTCTGTTCCCAGTGATGTCTGGACATTTGCAGAAGCAAATGTACCCATGTGGATTCATCTCAGAAACCATGCATAAAAACCATGCAGACCGAGATTTTGCGAGGTATCTGGAAGAAATCTGTGCTAATGGGCCCACGTTCAACCAGAATTTTTGAGAAACAGGAACGGCAACATGTGAACAGTCTGCTGTCTCAAGAGCACCCCCCCCAAAAAAAAATCCGTTCCAAAAGTGTGGTGTTTGAGGGTGGAGGATCAATGTTGATGTTAGCTTGCATTTTCACAGCTCAAGGGTGAGCAGCGATATACAAAATGTACATCAAATGCACTCGGTTGCACTAGCAGAAGCAAAGCAAAATAAAAGGAGATCCTTGGGGAAATTAAGATGATCACAATACTCTAGAGAGGCAAATTAAATAACTGCAAGGCAATTGGGGAGGTAAGTGGCATCATTAAAAGGCATTTGCAAAGGAATTCTTGGGACTGTCAGTGCTCATCAGGCATGGGCAAGGATGGGGAAAGGCTGCAGCTCAGTGGAAGAGCGACTGTTCTGCCTGCAGAAGGTCCTAGGTTCAATCCCCAATGGCTTCTCCAGATATGTCTGAAGCCCTGGAGATCCTACACTAGCAGCCTGTGTAGACCAGGGTTTCCCAAACTCGGGTTTCCAGCTGTTGTTGGACTACCTCTCCCATCATCCCTAGCTAGCAGGACCAGTGGTCAGGGATGGTGGGAACTGTAGTCCAAAAACAGCTAGAGACCCAAGTTTGGGAAACCTAGGTGTAGTCAGTGCCAGTCTAGGTAGACTAATGGTCTGATTCAGCATGAGGCATCTTTCTGTGCTCTGTGCCTCTTGCAATGGGACTGGATCCCAGAGGGTTCTAGTGTATTGTGGCAAAGCTGTATTTTGCGATGTTGTAGAAATGTGAACCAATTTAAAAATGCAAAAATGGGACACTGAGACTGACAGATTCCCCACCCACCCAACAGCACCTGAACTGGCTGGGTCTAGGTTGTTCGTTGTTGTTCAGTCGTTCAGTCGTGTCCGACTCTTTGTGACCCCATGGACCAGAGCACGCCAGGCACGCCTATCCTTCACTGCCTCTCGCAGTTTGGCCAAACTCATGTTAGTAGCTTCGAGAACACCGTCCAACCATCTCATCCTCTGTCGTCCCCTTCTCCTTGTGCCTAGGTACATACTTGTTTTCTTCCTTCTGTCCCACCACTGTTTAACAATAATTCTGATAATTTCTTTCCTTTTCCTTACCAAATCATATATTACAGTAATTCAGCAGCTCACAGGCTAAGAACTGCCATAATCATAGTTACATTTCTCACACGAATTTCCCACTGGCAATGCATCAGATTAAGTGTTCATAGTGAGCAGGAACTGTGCATGACTATAGATTTAATATGCCACTGTGGAATGCATGGCTGTAAGGGTGTCAAGAAATAAATGAGGAGGATATTGTGTCTGCTGCAGGGACTGGTTTAGAGTGATTTGATTCCCTGAAAGTACCTTTCTGAAACTGTGGCTTTTAAATCTCATACTGTGCCTGGAAATTAGGCCACCACTTTTACTTGCAAAACAAGAATACCTGGAATATCCAGCAAGTTTTACTGATCGAAAGAGGAGGTAGAAGGATTGCAATCGTTCACACTGGGTGGAGGATCAAAATGTTGAATACTGCTCTATGTTAGGGATGACCGGGGGTGGGGGGGGGAGGAACTTGGTTCTGTTTATATTCAAAGAGCAACCCATGTAATTCCTAATTTGCACTTCCTGAAACAACATGCAAACTGAAAAGCATCCTTCCTTCAAAATTCGCACTTCTCTGAATTTTGCAATGAGGTTCTCTAGTCTAGCCAAAGTCCAATGCATGAGCCCAAACACTCAGACAGAGTCCCTACTCATGAGGAAGAGCTTGCACACTGGGATTTCTTTACAAAAATGTCATTCTGTGTGCTCTTGCCAAAGGTAGAAGATGCAGTGCCAGGGGCAGGGCAAAAAGCATGGCCTCATTCCACACTGTAGACAGGATTACACCCTACATGTAAGTAATGCGGGGGTAGTATTAGGAATCCTACAAGCAGATGCAATGTGTTTTTGTGCACAGAGAACAGCTCCCAGAGTGCTCTCCTGCCTAACTCCCGCCACAGCCATCCATCATAATGATTGGGCATTCTGTTAGTAAATGAGACAATTTATAATCTGGGCACAATTTGACAGTACTCAGAATCCACCACAACAGCTTCTGTTTGTGAAGCAACGAGACAGGCCCTAGAGATATCAGAGAGAGAGGATGCTTCCTGTTGTTATTGTGCATTGATTCATATTCTGATATTGAACAAAGCCTGGGTCTGTCTGTCTGTCTGTCTGACTATCTCTCTCCATCCTGTTAGGGCATTCTATTCCACCTCGTTGTTGGAAGTAGAACAATCTGTTCTCAAAATACCCTGGCTAACAACTTCAAATTGGCAGCTTCAGGTCAAATACTGGTGTTTGTCGCCGATATGTCCTGAATGGGCATGATGCGATATCATTCCAGACCAAACAATTACATCCATAAGAACAAGAAGACTCCTATATTCTCATGGTATGTGAAAGCAATTTCTGCCCAAACTACAGGGGCTAGGAAGCGATGAAGGATTGCTGGAGCTGTTCAAAGACCTGCATTGACACACAATTGTCTAAAGACCACTTTTTGTAGCAAATGAACTTCAGCAGCACGGACTAAGCCACAGCTGTTAGCTCCAGAAACATTTTCATCCACAGGGAAAGACTTGATTGCTCTCTTCTTCCATGAGAACTTGGGAACAATGCATGCCCTTTTTTGATGCCTCTGGTGGATGATCAAATGATTTCTGGGGAAAATGTATGTTTTATTCTAGGATGCCAAAGGGCTGGAAATACCTTCCTTTCTTCAGTTCACAAGGACTCTTCAGATCAAGTAGTAGTAACTCTATTCCTGACAAAGGAGGAACCATCAACTACCATCAAATTTAATGCCCCTCCCCATACGAAACCCTCTTTGAGTCAACGCTGCAACTGCTTTGTGTTTGTAGCCCCACACAAGATCCCCAGTGTGATGGCCTGGGAGTCAGACTCTGATGCTGAACCTGAGGGATCCCAGCCTGCACAGGATTCTCCGCCTCCAGAACCAGCTGAGCCGGGGCCAGGGCTTGAGCCTGAAGGATCCCCACCTGTGCTGGATCCCCAGGTGCAGGCATCAGCAGAGTCTGCTCTGGCTCCTGATGGGAGGGAGGACCCATTGCCTGCGGGTGCTCCACTCCCAGCCTCTTCAGAGGAAGCTGAGGCAGCCCCTGGGTCCAGTAACCCACCAGCCTCTCCTGAGCTGCAGAGGCTCAGGACAGAGAGGCGAAGGGAGCTAAGTGCCTACAGGAGGAGTGCTCGCCTCCAGGCCCGGAGGAGAGGCGAGTCTCCGGAGGATCGGGGCCGCCCTAAGCATAGGGCCAGATAAAAGCCAGCCAGACCCAGCCCAAGTTGCGTGAGCAACTTAGTTGCAAGTGTGTGCTCAACCTGCAACCTTGTGCCTGAACCTGCCTTGGACCTTGACCTGCTCCCTGCCTCGCTCCCCGCCGGACTGACCTCCTTTGGACCCCTAGACCCAGGACTGGACTTGGACCTCGCTTCACGGACAAACCCTTGGGGCCAGCACACCCAGTGACAAACGAGCACCTTTTAAAAAACCAGATCTCCTTCTGTGACTTCAGCAGCAGCTGGATACCTGGTAATCTGCATAGGGAAGCTTACCCATCATTTTCTTATCTCTACCCCAGGGAAAGTTTCACATTGTCAATGTTCAATGGGTCATGCATAGAAGCGGGGTCTGTAACAAAAAACAGAAAAGTGCGTGGCAATGCTCTAATCTGAATAGTACATTCTCTGGATGGTGATGGTTATATTTGTTAATCAGCTTATATACACGCACACAGAAGTCTCAAAGTGACTTAACAGAATAGAATGCAAACTGATAAAAACTGCTATTCAAAACCAGAAAATTTAAAACAATGCACAATACCTAAAATGCTCATCCAATAAACATAACAACACAGACAAGTCATTTAAGACCAGTACCAGAAACTTTATTGTCATTTTTGCTTTGCATTTATGTACTTATGCCTAAATTGGGTAAAAAACAACAACTTTTGATTGGGTTTTGTAAACAAGGATCATAGGAATAACAAATGATACAAATAAATAGACCAAGTCTTTCCATATCATTTGTATATCACAAATATAGCACAATAAATTTGCAGTAATGTTGACAACATATGGTTTGTTATTAGTGGTCAGTGTGCAAGTTATTGGTTCATGAATTGTTTTAAACAAAAACAAAGGGGAAAGAGCAGAGTTAACAGATAACATTCAACATAATCAGGAGCCCTTGTGGTTGTGCATAGATTAAATATGAGTAATAGTCAGTTTTTCTCTTATGTTACCAATGAAACAATATAAAGTGGTGGTATACTGATGAATGTGATAGGGGTTTTAATGTGGAGAGTATCAGAGCCTGAAGAGTTAAATGCTCTGCTGTGACGCACTGATCACTGTGTGGGCAGTTCACATACGGGCTTTTGTCTTTGTCTGTGTGAGCTGTATTTTTTGGTTTCGTTTTCACCGACCGGAGCAGTCATGGAACTGAGCACTCCGGGAGAAGATTTATTGTTTTTGTAAATAAAGTTAGCTCGTTAAGAAGACAACGCTTCAGTGAGTTATTACTGGGCTGCCTTGGCAGTTACACACAAGCTTCTGCTGTGGCTTTGAACTCTGCTAATAGCCAGGAGTTGCCAGGCATTAAAAGCAAAGCAACGCAGTGATAGCGTGCCGGACCCTGGTATACGCTATAGATTGTGGAACACTCCATTTCACAATCCAGCAGGTTATGGATGTAATTAAAAGCACAGTGTTAGCTGCAAGGCGCCCACGCAGCCAGCTGGAGAAGCCTGTCTTGATGCAGTCGGCATAGGGCAGTGGAACTCGCTGGCAGAAGCTGGACACAGAAGTGAAAGCAGCCATCGTTCCAGCCCAGGAAGGGAGCCAGGAGAGCTACTGAGTGAGTACGCTAAGAGCCCCAAAGGAGCTGGGAGATGGAAGGCAATAAGGACAGCTTTGCTCCACCTTTTGCACCCTTGAATGGCCATAACTGGGAGGAGTGGCAACAAAGGGCAAGGTTTTGGCTATTGGGGAAGGACCTTTGGGATTGTGTATCAGCCCCCCCGGTGTCTGCCCCTGATGGAGCCACGCAGGAAGAGCTAAACACAGCTGCAGCAGCAAAACGCAAAGATCAGAGAGCGCTTTGTGCCATAGTCATGAGCTGTGATGTTTCTGTGTTACCCCACGTCCAGCAAGCTGCATGTGCACATGAGGCTTGGCAAAATTTAGTACGTGTGCACCAAAGAGAAACAGCTGGAGCAAAACTACATGCTATGAGGCATCTGTTTGAGCTGAAACTAAAGCCTGGGGAAAGCGTGAAAACCCACATAGCTAGCGTTTTGGCAGCATTTCATAGGCTGAGGCAACACAAAATTGAGTTTGCAGAGGACGTTATGGTGTATATTCTGTTATCCAGCCTTGATAAAAGCTTTGAAAATTTATGTCTCTCATTTGAGGCTATGCCTACTGCTGACCTGACCCTGCACTATGTTTCGGGGAGACTTTCAGATGAAGAGCAAAGACGCCAGAAAGAAGCAGCAGTTTCTGTTTCTAAGAGTGGCTGTGCTGGCAAAGAATGCAGTTTGCAGAGAAGCAGGGAGGATTCCTCCACTGTGCAAGCTTATGCTGAAAGGAGATGTTATCGGTGCAACTCTCCCTCCCACGTAGCTCGAAACTGCACCTGGCAAGAAACTTCAAAGGCCAGCCAATTAAGTTCCCATGGCAACCAACCCAGAAGGGGGAGAGGAGGAAACCAGAGACGTGCCAGAGGCCGTGGCAAAGGCTTTGAAGGAGGCAAAGTTTTTCAGAACTTGTCTGCTGCCATGGCAACAGTCCGGGGAGGACAGAAAAGCAGTTTATCTTGGATCATCGACTCGGGAGCCTCAGACAATTTATGCCCCCCTGATGGCCAGTTGCAGAACTGCAAAGAAGTTGCTGAAAAGAAGCAAGTCAACTTGGCAGATGGAAGCACCAGGACACTTTCTTCTACTGGTTCTTATTTTATGCAGTGCTTGCATGCACAGCTAAATGTTTATGTGTTACCTGGCATGAAAAGTGGTTTGTTATCAGTACCTGCATTGCTAAGAGATGGCTTTAAGGTCTGTTTTGAAGGTGACACATGCTCTATCTCCAAAGAGGGGGTAGTGCTAGTTAGTGTGAAAAGCCGAAGCAAGGATGGGCTGTTTGTCCTAGATGGGAGGGGGCAAACAGACAGGAATAGCCCAGATACAGCACAAGCACAGTGTGTCAATGCTCCTGTGCATGATAGGTGTCAACATCTCTGGCATCGAAGAATGGGGCATGTATGCTGGAAATATGTGAGCAAAGTACCAGAATGTGCTCACGGGTGCAAGTTCAAGTCATGCTCTAAATTTCTCGATTGCAGAGCATGTAAACGTGCTAAAGTCAAGAAGTGTAGCTACCCAAGGTCAGAACGGGTAAGCACACGGTGTTTTGAGCTTGTTCATATGGATCTGACCGGGCCTATGGCTACTGCCAGTCTTGGCGGGTCCCATTATGCTCTAGTCCTTGTTGACGACCATTCTAGAATGTCGTGGTTGTTCCCTTTGAAGGACAAGAGGGAGGCGGCCTCAGTGATAAAGGACTGGATCATTGAAATTGAGCTTCAATTTTCCCTAAAGGTGAAAAGCTTTCAGAGTGACCGAGGCGGGGAGTTCCTAGGTTCAGATCTGAGAAATTTCTTTCGGAAAAAGGGCATTAAGCACAGATTAACCTGTCCTGACAGTCCACAGGAGAATGGTGTTGCAGAACGCCGCAACCGCACATTAGGGGAAGCTGCGGACGCCATGCTTTTTGATGCTAATTTGCCGCAACGCTTCTGGGCGGAAGCCTGGCGGACTGCCAATTTTTGTTTGAATAGGGCCTACAATTCTGTTGTGAGGGACACACCCTATTTTGTACTGTATGGCAAGAAGCCAAAAGTGCATTTCTTCCGAACTTTTGGTTGTGAAGCCTATGTTCTTTTCCCCAAATCTAAAAGAAGGAAGGGAAGCCCCAAATCAAGGAAGATGATTTTCTGTGGCTATGAGCCAAATTGTAAGGGCTGGAGGTTTGTGAATGCAGAAGGTGACCAATCACGTATCCACATTAGCAGAAGTGCTGAGTTCTGCGAACAAGATGGGTGGAGGCGTGTTCACGGGAATCCTGATATTCTCCTAGACAGTCTAGATGTGTCTGATGATGAGGAAGGAGAAGTACAGGAACCTGAAAGAGTACCTAGCCCGGTAACTCCAAGAGCAGTGAGACACGAAGTAAAGAGTGAGCCTACGTCACCCACATCTAGTCCCGAGGTGACACGGAGACGCAGTAAGTCACTGAGTGAGATCTCTGACACGAAGTCTGACTCTGATGTAGGGAAGTCAGAGGGGGTACCTGACGTTGTGCTAAGACGGTCAGCACGCACAACAAAAGGTAAACCACCCGAACGGTTCACAGCAACCAGTGTATGGGCTTGCATGGCTCAATGTGAGCCAGAAAGCTTTGAGGAGGTTCAGAGGTTACCTCCAGAGGAAGCTAGCAAATGGCAGGAAGCGATGGAGAAGGAATTGAACTCCATGAGATCGCTAGGAGTCTATAGCACCACACCACTGCCAGAGGGCAAGCGAGCTGTTGGCAGCCGGTGGGTATATAGACTCAAACCCTCAATATCTGGTGAACCACAATATAAGGCAAGGCTAGTCGCAAGGGGTTTCACACAGCAGAAGGGGTTGCATTTTACAGAAGTTTATGCTCCCACTTCTCGCAGTGAATCTCTTCGCATGCTTCTAGCATCAGCTGCTCAAAGAGGTTTCACTGTGCAGCATTTTGATATAGATGTGGCCTATCTAAATGCAAATTTGGAAGAAGAGTTGTATATGTTGCCACCACCAGGTTTTGAAGAGGAAGGTACAAATCTAGTGTGGAAACTCCACAAGTCAATTTATGGTCTGCGACAATCGGCCAGAAATTGGAATTTGTATCTCAATGATGTCTTGGAAAGAATGGGTTTCCAGAAAAGCTTGGCGGATAGCTGCCTATATCTGAAGGGCTCTCAGGAGCAACAGGAGCTACTGTTAGTTTTTGTAGATGACATCATATTTCTGGCAAGGAGCCAGAAACAGGTGCAAAAATTTGCTAAAGAGTTGGGCAAATACTTTAAACACAAGAACCTAGGACCTGTGAAAAACTACCTAGGAGTACAGGTTGAAAGGATTGAAGATGGTAGTTTCATGCTCAGCCAGGAAGGCAAAATTGAGCAGATACTAGCAAAATTTAGGATGTCTGACTGCAAGGGTACTAGAACACCCATGGAAGCAAGTTTCATAAAAGATTCCCAAGTCGGGGATAAAGCTGTTTTTGAAAGCCCCGAAGTCTTTCAGTCTGCTTTGGGAAGTTTGTTATACTTGTCCCAGTGGACTCGACCAGACATAGCTTTTGCAGTCAATTTGCTGAGCAGAGAAGCTTCAGAACCTAGTGTCCATGCCTGGAACGGTATAAAAAGAGTGTTAAGATACCTGCACGACACTAAAGATTTCCGCCTCAAGCTGTCAGCACAGGGTGAGCCAAAACTTACGTGCTACACAGACAGCGATTGGGCCAATCTAGAAGACCGGAAATCTGTATCTGGTTCAGTAGTAAAATTTGGAAATTCTCTGATTGGTTGGAGGTCGAAAAAACAGAGTCTAATCGCACTCTCCTCCACCGAAGCTGAGTTTAGTGCTCTATCCGATTTGTGCAGAGAGGTAGAGTTCTATAAATGTTTAGTACAAGAAATCTACGGTGTTTGTGATTTACCCATTGTCATCTGGGAAGACAATCAACCTTGTCTAAAATTGGCGGAGTCAGCGCAGTTTAAGGCCAGAACAAAGCATCTGGATATCAGGTTTAAAAATGTGTGCCAAAGTGTTCAATCAGGATTGGTGAAACTCAGTTATTGTCCGAGTACTGAAAATTTAGCTGATGGTTTCACAAAACCGTTAACCTTTCAAAGACATGAGGAGTTCTGTAAAGGGTTATCTCTTGTATAAGTTGATGTACTGTTGTTTTCCACAGTGAACCAGCGCGAGAGGGGGTGTGGAGAGTATCAGAGCCTGAAGAGTTAAATGCTCTGCTGTGACGCACTGATCACTGTGTGGGCAGTTCACATACGGGCTTTTGTCTTTGTCTGTGTGAGCTGTATTTTTTGGTTTCGTTTTCACCGACCGGAGCAGTCATGGAACTGAGCACTCCGGGAGAAGATTTATTGTTTTTGTAAATAAAGTTAGCTCGTTAAGAAGACAACGCTTCAGTGAGTTATTACTGGGCTGCCTTGGCAGTTACACACAAGCTTCTGCTGTGGCTTTGAACTCTGCTAATAGCCAGGAGTTGCCAGGCATTAAAAGCAAAGCAACGCAGTGATAGCGTGCCGGACCCTGGTATACGCTATAGATTGTGGAACACTCCATTTCACAATCCAGCATTTAAAATGAGGGTAATAATCAATGTTTAAATTTTACATTTAGATCAACCAGATTGAGCCAAATGCTGATGGGGGGCAGGATTGTTCATTTTCTGGAATACTGGCATACATTATGAAATTAAATCACATCGGGGTAAATTGATATTTCTAGATCTGTCCACATGTCAACTGCAGTTTATTTGTTGATCTCTCAAGGAGGGCTGTCTCCCAGCCCTCCTTTTAAAAGGGGATTGTGGGGTTTTATTTACAGATGGATGTGCCCTTTGCACAGTAGGGGCTGGTACTCAATATGACTGGTAGGCCGCGGAGGGCAGGGAGTCTAACAGGAAGTGCAGCCTCAGTCAATGACCAGGAGAGCCATATCCTGATTGGTTGTCATTGAGAAGGCAGGTCAGTGGGGGGCAGCTGAGGGGAGACTGAGGTTGGTGGCACAGTGCTCCATTCACTCTAATGGACCAGCCTCCACTGCCTTCACAACTGATACACTGTGCATCAGTGTTCTCAGATATCTGCACCCACGTACAAAGTGCAGGATGACAAAGGCCCCTCCTCAGATATTTTTGACAGGCAAAATGTTTGTCCCACCCAACATAAGCCATGAAGCACCTTTGCTAATTAATTCTAGCACATAACAGCCAGCGCTTGTGCCACTGGTCTTTGGGAAATCACAGTCAATTGGCACCCCGGCACCCCAGTGCAAAGAGACAGAAAACCAATTTCCTCCCCATCTTAATTTGACTGTTCTGATCTCTTACAGTAAACACTAAGCTGCTTCTCTAGGAATAAAAATGTCATTTTCATCCTGAAAGCCGGATGTCAATTTTAATTAAGCTGCTTATTTACAGATCTATATCGTGATTTGCGCTTCGTGGAGGAGCTCAGAGCAACGGGTGGTGTTTTTCTCTCCCGGTCTTTGCTTTCAGAGAAAAATAGCTGGTACAGTTTGTACAGCTACAAAGGCCCTTCTTTGTACCACATGTTTTCCGTCGCAAAAGGAAGCCTCTTTGAAAATTGACAGAGCTAGGAAGATGGGGAAATGTAGGAAGATTTCTTCTAAGGTGCTATTTACCCTTTAAAAAGTATAATGGATGCTGTCCTTCTTTAGAACTCATTCTCCTGGCTATCACTGGTACAGAAACACTATCACATCCAACCCATATATTTTAAAGCACATTAAAATCACATTGCTTCCCCCCAAAGAATCCTGGGAACTGTTGTTTACCCTTCACAGAACTGAAAAATAGATTGAAGAATAGTTTCTACCCAAGAGCTATAACCATATTAAATGCTGTAACCAGATAATATGACCTTGGAGAGTTGTGATGGGTGTGTACGTATGTGCATTTGTGGCTGACAATGTGTTTTCTTTTTTTGTGCTCTTTTTTTTGTTTGGCATCCAATTTCGTTGCACTTGTACAATGTTGTACTTGTACTTGTACAATGACAATAAAGAAATCTTATATTATAGTTCCCACGATCCTGGGGCGCCGGGTGCTGCAGGAAGCTGGAGCCACTTCCTGTCCCTGAAATCTGCAGCTATGGAATTTTGGCTGTTGCTCAACAACTTTGGTCCACCGCAGGTGCTGGTGGGAGTTGCTGTGCCGCTGATCCTTTGGGAGAAACCATGGCCTTAAAATGTGTGCTAAACATGTGTTGCTGTGTGAATGTGAACTTTCTGACAGTAAGAACTGTTCAGTAGTGGAATGGTCTCCCCACTCAGTGGATTCATGTAGATGTTAAACAGCATGGGGATAAAATCGAACCTTGAGAAACCCCACAATGAAGGCTCCACTGGGCTGAAGCATCACCCTCTGGAAATGGCCATCCAAGCAATAACAGATCCACCACAAAGCAGTGCCACCCACCTCTACCTACCGTAATGGCCTAAGATTACTGATTCAGGGCACTGCTGTCTTTAACAAAAAACTGTTTTTGATTTTTTTGGTTTTATTGCTATGATACTATATGCTTGTAAGATGATAGTTATGCCCTTTAAAAAGAACTAAATGCAGTGAAGGGGGAAATTCTAGGTATGGAAATGGTAGCTGAAGTCAGCAGAACAGTTAAAGAGTTTGTGGCTTCTGCTTCATCACTTCTATAAAAATCGGACATTAATCTCCTCCTTACCTGCCAAAAGCAGTGTTTCTTTTCCCTGCTGAGTCAGCAGGACCTGGGCAGGGGCTGAATTACTTAAATGAGTGATGGGAGCAGCAAAGGTTTGCACTCCATGCAGGTTGTTATTTCCCCTTGCAGAAAGAGAGCTATTTATTTGCAGGTGGCATAATCGCATGAGACAGTTAGGAGAACTACTCAGGAGAAGTGACAAGATTGGCTCTTGCTTTCCCATCTCCTGGTCTGTGGCGCCTGCCAAACTGCATCAAAGGTCCAAAACAAACAGGCAAGTTTCTTCTGCAGTGACTGCCTGCATCCTTTTTACACAGAAATTCCGATCCTATGCAGCATTAGCTCTGCATAGGATTGAGCCTAACTCTGTATTGAATTATGCTGAGAAAGCATTGCAAAGCCCTGATCGGGTTACCTTTGCAATCCAGGCTGGGGGGCTGCAATTTCCCAGCAACCTAGACTGTCACTGATTTCTCACCTAGCCTCAGGCAAATATTCCTGTAGTGTAGACAGTAGGGGCCCAGTGAAGAGGGTGGGGGCTGCAGCTTCATTTCCTCCTGCTGCCTCTGAACATTTAATGGAACAAGCAGGATTTGGGGGTTGAAACCTGACAATGCTAATCTAAATGAATGAAAACAATGTGCTAGCCAATGTGTTAGAAAGACTTCAGGAAAAGGTATAACTAGTGGGGGACCTTGGGGTCTCAAATTTCAGCAGTGCCTGCAACCACTGGCGTAGCTAGCCTCAGTGCTGCTGGGGGCGGCGGCAGCGCAGAGGCACCCCCTGGGGGAGGGGCACGACGCGTGCGTCGTGACGTCATCATGACGTCACGATGCACGTGTATGCAGAAAGGGGGAATTTCCCCCTTTCCGAGGCTTTTTTCCGGCGGGGGGTGGTGGCCAGCGAGGAAGGGGTGAGAGGTTTGACACCCCCCCTCGCTGGTCACCCCCCCTCCCGCCGAAAAATAGCCGCTGGAAGGGGGAAAAGGCTACATGCCCCCCCCTTCGGGTCCGCCCGGCGGGGCGGGGTGAGAGGGGCCGGCCAAAGTGTCACCCCACCTCCCCTTGACATAGGGGCGGCCCGCCCCCCCGCCCCCACCCTGCGACGCCCCTGCCTGCAACGCCAATATTCAGCATCCCCTGCCTCTTGCCCTCCATTCTACATCATAGCTGTGGCACCCCCAAGGCTCCATGCCCAGTGCGATTGACCTGGCCGTGCTCCCCTAAATTTGCCTCTGGTATAACCTGAGTCCTGAGGTTGCTGGCTCGGAACTTGAGGTTTTCACTGTACCTTTAAAACTATGGTTTAAATGGGAGGAGCAGCAATCGTGGTTTTTGTTATAGGCGAGTGAGTGAGGGGCAGTGGGGCACCAGCAAAAGGATGAAGATGCCACAATAAATTAGTAGTTTTAAAACAGGGTGGCTATTTTTTTTTATAGACCGAGGGCCACATTTCATTCTGGAAAGCCTCCCAAGGGCCATATGCCAGTTGTGGTCAGAGCCAGAGACATAAATAAGTGGAGTAACAAATGCAAATTTCACTTTTGTACAGTAGGCTGGCTTCTTTATCCTCCATTCATACATGTGAAAGGCATTATCAGAGTTCAAGGAAACATTCCAGCCAGCACAACCACTCACGGTGGGCAGGGCTTGTGAGGGGGCGTGACCTGGAGAGAGTTCCAAGGGCCACGATAAGCCTGGAGGGCCACATTTGTCCCCTGGCATTGAGCTTCCCCGCCCCTGTTTTAAAGAGATAAGGCAAATCTCCAGACTCAGAAACTCTGATGCTACAGATGATCAGGGAATTCTAGCTTGTGAAAAAAGATGGGTGATTCTCTTTCAGTCCAGGAAGTGTTTACTATAAAGCCTAGATAGAGTGGGATGGAGTGCGGGAAAGGATGACGGGCTCTACATTTTAAGGAAGATGGGAGCGAAGGGATGCAGCCAGACCTGCTGCTATCTAGGCTGGCTGGCTGAGAATAAATATGAGCCTCACCCAGTGACACCTTATCAAAGAGAGCAATGCTCAGTGACTGCAGCTTAGTGTCTAAGGGGAGTTGGGAGAAAAAAAACCGATTGCACATTTGCACACATTTAAGGGAGGTGAAATGAGGAAATAGCACTTCTTCCAAACAGTATTCAGCCTGATGGGGAAATCCAAGCTGTTGCCTTGACAACATTTCACTCGTAACATTTTAAAAAGACCACTTTAGCAAGGGGTTATCTGTAGCATATTATGAAGGGAAACTGCCAAGGGAATCTAAAGGTGTCAAGGAGACCAAATGCTGCTTGGCTTCTTGAACAACAATGAAATATTAAATGAAAATCCTGCAGATATTTATGCTGAGCTTCAGGACCAACACATGTTACTTAGCATATTATTATTTTTTACACACAACGTACGCATTTTTTTTCTAAAAATGAATTGTATGAATAAGGCAAAAATACTCATTGACGTGTAGGTGGGTTCAGGCGTGACCCAAGACTGAGATTCAGCTCAAAAAGGATTTACCTCAGGAACAAGAACAAGAATGACAAATGGGGCACTTGGCCCAGTATATATACCTTAAGCGGGCCGAGGCAAAACACACGCACCGCCTGTGATAGGTCACCCTAATTCTGCAATTAGCGAATCACAACACTGGCCCTATCTCAGCAGGGATTGGCTGCCTGCCAGCTACTAAAAATGTCATTGGAGGGTTTTAGAATCCTCTCTGTCTCTTGTTATGCAGATGAAGCTCTTGAGCTCCAGGAGGCCCGAAGGCCTAGACCTGCTTTGCATGCATACAGCTTGGCTTTGGCCTACAATGCCTGCATATGTAACACTCGTCACCACCAGTAAATTTTCTGTAGTTTTAGTCTCTTTCGGACATGCTAAAGCCATGCTGGCTGGGGTTGATGGTCCAAACCATCTGGAAAGGTTGTTAAGGAATGTGTGTGTAGGTAGAGGGGGAGTTGGATTGCACACCGTCTCCTTCCTGGTTACTTGAATCCACTGGTTCAGGTTATGCCCTCCGAAGCAGCAGAAAAAAAGCTTGTTCCATTTTCCATTTGACAACCCTTCCGATATTTGAAAACGGCTATCACATAACTTCCTTGTCTTCTCCAGGGTAAACATACCCAGCTCCCTCAAGTGTTCTTCATAAGGCTTGGTTTCCAGACCCCTGATCATATTGGTTGCCCTCCTCTGAACACATCCCAGAAGGCACCTCCATGAGCAGGTGGAGATGAGTGGAGAAGCAGCTGTGTGAAGTACCTGGCACAGGGATTAGCCCACTGCTGCCCAAGGTGCTCAGGTGAGGTTCCAACACCACACCTGAGCTGCCAGTCCCAGCACCTGCGGTGTCCTGTCTTTGCACCAGCAAGTCGGGTTTGGCCTGTTCTCTTGCAGCTTTGCCTGTTGGTGCCTCACCTCATGTGGCCCCCCCTCCCCACCATTCCTTTTTTTATGACATCTTCCAGAAAACCCAGCACAGCACAACATGGAAACTGGCACTTATATGCTTGTTTCACAGTACTTTACCTAAATTATAATGAATTGCTTAGTGGCAAACCACTGTGTGCATTGGAGCAGGGGGAGCCTGTAGGTGTGTGCCCCCCCCTGTTTCTCAGGTTCCCCAGTTTTATATAAATACATCTTAGCAGTGGATTACAAAGTTGATAAGAACTACATTTTACAGCTACTTCACTCTCCTTCCTCTCTCTCTCCCTAATTCATATTCAGGTCCCACCACTCTCAAGTGCTCTCTGCATGCCTTTCTTTTGGAAACATGGTTCTCAGTTTTGATTCACTGGTATTTTCTCCACATGACCTAGTTAGTGAAATGTCTTACGAAAGCCAAGACATGATTAGCTACCTGCGTGCGTGCGTGCTTGCATATCCAGAATTTAAATGAATCACCCACAATTACTGCAGGGCACAGCATCGGCAAATGATTTTGAAATTGGTAAGCTTTCTGGAACAATTGCTGGGTCTTTGGCATTTGTGACATAAAGGTTCACTTTCCCCCTCCTGCACTGAAATCCCTGCAACAGGGTGGCATCTGGTACCCAAACTTACTGGGAGCCCCTACCCATCCGTTACCCCCGGAATGGAGAACCTCTATCCTGTAGGCGAAAATTGGCCCACTGGGGATTCAAATTTGGCATGTGATGCTGTTTTCCCCAAACCACAAGCCCCTGCCTTCCCTCTGACATAATATGTGACATCAGGCAGAGATGGCGTTGCCAGGGCATAATCGCAAGTCCTAAAGTGCACTCCTGGTTGTGCATCCACTGATGTGTGGCAGAGTCAAAGCCTGCTGTATCAACTGTGTGAGCAAGTTTTCCTTGACAAACTTGTTTGTACAACTTATTATTATTATTATTATTATTATTATTATTATTATTATTATTATTATTATATTATTATTATTATTATTATTATTATATTAAATTTCTACACCACCTTTCATCCAGGAATCACAGGGCAGTTTACCATATAAAAACAGAAAAATGCATAACATAGCAACAAAGAAGAACAAGAACCCCCAGCACCACACATAGATTGTTTAATTAGCCAAAGGCCTGGGAGAAGAGGAATGTTTTTGCCTGGTACCTAAAGATACATAATGAAGGTACCAGGCAAGCTGCCCTTGGGAAAGCATTCCACAAACAGGGAGCCCCTGCAGAAAAGGCCTGTTCTCGTGTTCCCATCCTCTGGACATCTCGTGGAGGAGGCACACAACAAAGGGCCTCAGATGATGATCTCAGGGTCCAGAGGCGGTCCTTGAGGTATTGCAGTCCTGGGCTGTTTAAGGCTTTATAGGTCAAAACCAGCACATTGAACTGGGCCCAGAAACTGATTGGCAGCCGGTGCAGTCAGGCCAGGATCAGTGCAATATGCTCAAACCATTTTGCCCTGGTGAGCAACCAGGCTGATGAATTCTGCACCAGCTGAACTTTCCAAACCACTTTTCATCTGCTGAGCATCCCACTATGTGGGGAATTTTCTGGCTTATATGACTGGTGCTCCTATTGGAGCCCTAGCCGACCTCTGGAACATCTGAATGGCTCATGCTATTGATATGATTGCTCCTGGATGGCCCACATACCTGTAGAAGATTGTGTGCTTCTGAATCCAGCCCTCCAGAAAGATCTACTTCCCCATCTGTCTCAAAGAGAGGAAATTAGAGAGGGAGTTTGGAGTGGCTCTGTCCCCACCCTCTGCCAGCTCTGGTTTTGTCTGCCATTGGCATGTGGCACCCGAACATGTACCACCATGGGAATGCAATCCTTGGTGGAATAAAGCACCCCCCCCAACCTATGCACAACCCTGATGTTTGTGCAGGATCAGACAGGTGAAGGAGGCACGCCTTATGTTACGCACAGTAACTCTGGTAACAAAGCCCTAAATGTCTGAGTCACAGCCTAGCTGCAATCTGATTCTGAGTTTCTTATCTATCTTTTGTTGGAATCCTGGCATTATTGGTTTTGATAAACACACTTTTATATCCTCTCAGTGTGAGCTGTTGTGACACCAGAATGATGCAATATCTCTCAGGTCAGACCTGAGACAATTTTTTTCCTGATGAAACTGTCAAGCCATGTCCTTTCAGATTTCTCAGAGGAGGCAGCAGTCATCTCAGCAATTTCCACACTGCACTCTATCATCCTGCTCTGAAATTCACCCCTTTATTTAACTATCTCACTATGCCTCCTGTTGGTTTGGGCAGAGAGGTAATTGACAGCTCCCTTACTCTCTGCTTTGCTTTTCTTTTTCTTTTTTTTAAGTTTCCTTTATGTTCCTGACTATCATTGTCTTGCAAAGTTCTGTTGTTATTTATTTGCCGTCCTTGGGTGACACAACTTGAATTTTTGAGGTCACTGAAAAGCAATTATTGTTTTTCTTCTGTCACAAGAAGTACACACGTAGGCTATCTATCCTTGAGTAACATCCAGGCTGGAATATTGTAATATTGTAATACATGAAGATGCAATTTTGAAATGTTCAGAAACTTCAGCTGGGGCAAAACAATCACCTGATGCTGTTATCAATAGATAAATGAAATTACTCAGACAGACTTACTGCCTTTGCAGTGTTTGGCAAATTAGTTAGCAAAAGTTACTAGCCATTCAAGGTAACTTGGTCACCAAGAAAAGGAGAACTGCTTGTGGGTAGGAAAATGATGGAGAAAAGTATTGAAAAATGTATAAGGAACAAATTATTGACCAGTCTGGATGCTATCAATTGCTATTCTGTCTATGAATGTGAACATAGGAAGGATTGGAGTTGGATGGAAAACCCCAAGGAAATTGTGGTCTGTGTTAAGTGAATGCATTGGAGGAGAGGTGGTTGAAATTTCACTTCAGCAACCAGTTCTTTAGGTGGCTTTAGGCATGCAAATTTTCTAATTGAAGAGAATGTGTTTGTCGTGTATGGAAAAGCATGCATGCATACAAGTTCTTACCTGCAATGGTACAGCCTAGATACAGGTGCAGAAACGCAATGAGAGGTAACCTGGTATAAAATTAGAAAGCTTCACATTCCTCTCCTTTTGTTCCCACCTGTCTAAGGACTATGGAGGGAGAGAACTGTTTGTTCCAAATCACACACTTTGCTAGAACAATCAATCTGTCAAAAGCTGTCAGTCCTCTGCAATTAGTTCCAAAGTTGATTGACTTACATCTCCACCTTTGTGTTTACTTTTCATTCCAAAAATTAAATAGCAGAGGAAGGCTTCTGTCACCTACTTTAAGATGAAATTTGTGTGTGTGTTGTCCTTTGTTCAAACAGTGGTTGTGTACAGTATGCACTCCTGTTTAGTCTGCATCCAGTCCACTCCCACCACTGGTTTGGGAAGAGGTTATGATGTTAGCTACAAGTCACATCTATCCTGTCATTTCTTATGAAACACTGTGTTTCGATGCGGCTTTTCCCCAGACCAATTCGATCTGAACTGAGAAAAAGAATGAACTAGCCACCTTTCAAGATGGCACTGTGTACACAGATCCAACTCAATGGTGTAACGTTGGAAAATGTCAATCACTTCTCCTACCTAGGCAGCTATCTTTCCACAAGCGCCAACAGTGATGCCAAAATTCAGCATCACCTGAGCTCTGCGTGTGCGGCTTTCTCCTGATTGAAGTGCAGAGTGTTTGAGGACTGGGACATTCACAGGGTAAAAATGATTGTTTACAAAGCTATTGTACTATCAACCTTACTATATGCTTGTGAAACATGGACCACTTATAAACGCCATCTCCAACTCCTCGAAAGATTCCATCAACGGTGTCTCTGAAAAATTTTACACATCACTTGGGAAGACAGGCAAATGAATATCAGTGTACTGGAAGAAGCAAAGATCACCAGTGTTGAAGCAATGATTCTTCAACATCAACTTCGTTGGACTGGTCATGTTGTGTGGATGCCTGATTATTGTCTTCCAAAGCAACTACTCTATTCCGAACTTAAAAATGGAAAGTGGTCAACAAAGGAGGTTTAAAGACTGTCTCACGGCAAATCTAAAAAAAATGTAGTATAAACACTGACAACTGGGAAACACTGGCCTGTGAGCGCTCCAGTTGGAGAACAGCCTTTACCAAAGGTGTCATGGGCTTTGAAGACACTTGAATTCAGGATGCAAGGGAGAAACGTGTTAAGAGGAAGACAAGCCTGGCACATCCACACCGTGATCAACTCCTGCCCGGAAACCAATGTCCCCACTGTGGAAGGACATGTGGATCCAGAATTGGCCTCCACAGTCACTTACGGACTCATTGTTAAAACCGTGTTTATGGAAGACAATCTTACTTGGCTACGAGTGATCGCCAAAGAAGAAGTGTACACAGCCAACAAGAAGGAGACATGCTATCTCAAGCTGCTGGATTGCTTAAGAAAGAGGGAAATGAAGTCTGCTTTTTCAGTATGTGACATGTGCTGCACAGCTGGTTCAAATGAGTTTACCTGTTGCCAAATGCTGGGCTGATGTTAGCAGATGTGAGGCTTTTGAATTGGCTTGTTTGTAACAATGGCACAGCAAAATGGCATTCCACCAGGCTAAATGTACCAGGATACCACCAGCAGCAGCACCAGTAGCAACTATGGTGGCATGATGCCAAAGAGGGCCAGGCTCCTGTACTTTCAGTATAGTTGTTAAAACTATTTGTTGCAAGCCAAGCTACACCTGTTGAACACCCCTCTTCTAGCTACACAATTATTAAAGCTGCAGAAGCCTGGTCCCCTTACTGACAAGAAAAGCCAAGTTCAAACAAAATACACCCGAGTTTGGCACACCAGTAATTAAAATTCTGGAGGAAGAGAATAACATTTTTCTTTGAGGTTCCAGAAAAGGGCTCAGCCTGACATGACCCAGCTGTAAATGCTTCCAACCCACGAGATGGGCTTCCTAGCCTTTCTCTTTGTGTTGTTGCATGCCCCTCTCCGTCTCCTAATCTTCCTGTTTCCTCACCCTTCTGCTTGTTTACACCAGGGAAAATATCAAGTTAATCTGTCATGCACTTAAGTGTCTGGAAAGGTGACAATCTGCCTTATAACTTTGGTGGCTAGTAGCAATGCCCCATTAAAACAGAAGCCTCTTTATTAAAGCTGTTGACACGCAACAATTTATGTAACCCCAGTAATATTTGCAGGTGCAGCCAGGAAACACATTTTCATGAAGCTATGGTAGTGTACCCACTCACACAATGGTGAGAAACTCATGACATGAAGTGACTGGCCACTAATTATCTGGCGTCAAATAGATTCAGCCCATCAATCGCTTAGAAACAATCCACTATCTCATAGCAAGCAAGAGAAGGTGCGCTAAGTTTCCTTTGTGCAGTTATACAAAAGGTACGCTCCGATAATCATTTACCAGAAGTGGGGCTAATAGTTCAAGCTTTTAACTTTTATTCCACATCACTGGAGTCCCCCCCATCTCTCTCTCTCTCTCTCTCTCTCTCTCTCTCTCTCTCTATATATATATATATATATATATATATATATATATATATATATATATATATATCCCATGTTCCCCATCCCCATTTATTGTTCTCCTTCTGTTATTTTCTTTTTAAAAATTTCCCTCTCACTGCAGTTATTGTATTCCAGCAGTGGGCTCTGGTACCCAATGGGATTGTTACATTGAGGCAGAGCCAATGACAGACAGAGCCTGATTGGATGTATGTAAGAAGGCAGACAGGTGGTGGAGGTGAGTAGGCTTCTGCCTCATTTGCCCTGATGGACCAGAGCTGTGGCGGCTCTGGGATGAGGGAAGGGCTCTCTAGCCACATGTTATTAGTGATTCATATGCCAAGGCACACCACTGCCCTCTGAAACCTGGTCTGACAGAGCAGCAGAACTGAAATTTCATGCATGTTTGCAATTTGAACAAGTATACATTCAGATCAAGTGTGCATGCACACGAAAGCTCATACCAAGAACAAACTTAGTTGGTCTCTAAGGTGCTACTGTAAGGATTTTTTTAATTTTTAATTTTGTTTTGACTATGGCAGACCAACACGGCTACCTACCTGTAACTGGAAGTCACGCTGAGTAAATTCTGGGTGAATGCATAGTCATAGGGAAAAAGTTAGCTCTGACTCATCATTATTACATTATCAGCTTACGTCTTTCCAGAGATCCCTAGGCTATATTTTTCATGAATTCGTCACTTTTTTTTAAAGCCATAGATAGAATAGCTTCGGAATTATTTATGTATATATACAGCTTAGAAAACTGTGGCTGGGAACCTTTCTCAGTCTGAGGCTGGGGAACTTTTTCAGTCTGAGGGCCACATTCCCTTCTGGCCAACATTCCAAGGGCCATGTTACAGTGGTGGGCGGGCCCACGGGCAAAAGTGGGAGCAGTAGGCTGGTTTCTACACGCACTCCTCTCTGTCCTCCATAAAAATAAACAAGAGTCCTTGTCAGATATCCAGACAGACAACAGCACTTGGGGGTACCAAGCAGGGCCTGTGAGGGGTGTGGCAGGGGAGAGTTTCAGGAGTCAGGTGGAGAGACCTGGTGGGCCACCTTCAGACTGTGGGCCTGAGGTTCCCCACCTTTTTAGTAGAGGATGCATGTCAACCCAAATGGATATTTTGCAGATGAGAACCAATTTCATCATACGTGACACAACAGATGCTATTACAGGCCCCTCCAAATGAGCCCCTTGCTCTTCAGACCAGAAGGACCGCCATGCATCCCCTGCCACTGAAATCTCCACTTCCATAGAGATTGAGATGCCCTCAATGTTGAGCAGCTCACCACTCCTTAACCAGCACAGATATAAGCCTAACATCATGTGTGAGAAAGAAACGTATAAGCAGGAAGAACGTGCTCAAGAACATGGTTGTGTGGAGTAAGGAGAAGATAAATTCTCAATGCCAAACTTCATCAAAGATCTCAGTGAATCAGCAAAAGCCCTTTTTCATATTTTAGAACACTTGCAAATAATTTAGCTTTCCTCCGAGTTATTTATCTTATCCCAAAAATTTATTATTAATGGAGGTTGTGGGAAGAGAGTTCCGTTTTTAACTTCTGTGGCACTGCACTAAAAATAATTTACATACGGCGAAGTGTTGAGTTACAGAGCTGTTTCCCCCTACAGGTTATCATTGGTGCAGGTACATCCCCATACGCTATCATGTTGGGAGGGGTCAAGGGCCCACTAGTGTTCTCTTTTTGCCTTGGGCCAGCCACCTGCCACTCTTACAGCCATCCTTCTTGCTTTTGAGGTTACCCAACTGGGCGAAGTGAATGGCCACAATGTGTGCTCATTGCTCTCCAAACAGATACTTCGTGCAGGTAGAAGCACAGAGCTCGCTAAGTGCCTGGTGGCTGAACAGCCAGGAGAATGCTGAATTTGTGTATTTGAGAAAGTCTCTGATAGTTCTCCAGCACAAGATGCCTGCATTATGCCTCTGAATACCAATTCCTGGGAATGGGCAGAGTGCTGTTGTGCTCAGTTCCCGCTTGCAGGCTGCCTATGGACATCTGGTTGGCCACTGTGAGAACAGCATGCTGGTCTAGAAGGACCATTGATCTGATCCAGCAAGCTCTTCCTATGTTCTTATGACTAGGCTATCTAGGATTAAGAAATAAACTGGAGTGAATGGGCCCAAGACCTCTTCCTCTGTCAGAGACCATCAATAAAATAGATGATCTGCTCATGAGTCCTCTTTAAATCCAATGACACATCCACAAAACAGACCAAAACTGGTTTAACAATCAATGTCTTTTCCCAGGGAACTCTGACAGCTGCAGTTTTGTGAGGGGGACAGGAGTCTCCTAACAATTCCCAGCACCCCTAAGGTTAACAAAATACAGTTCCCACGATTCCTTGTGGGAAACCATGGCTATTAAAGTGGTATAAAATCAACGAAAATGTATAGTGTGGATGAGGCAGTATCGCTTTATCTGCAATCAAAATATATCACCTTTCATTTTGTGTTGTGCTTCCAGCGTTTCCATAACTAGATGGCCATCACAGACAAGGTCTTTCTCCAGGTCCATGCACATTTTTTGGTGGGACCACAAACAGGTCCCCAGACAATCTCAGGGCACAGGATGGTTGGTATGGAGAGAGGTGTCCTGTCAGGTCCCACATTGTAAAGGGCTTGAATTGGGTTTAGTACAATACATGCTGCCAGTCAGATCTAGCAAAATGGGTGTCAGTCAACACCATATGACTACACTGAGATGCCAGTTGATGCTCTTGCTGTTGCATTCTCCACTTAGCTGCAGTTTCTGGAGTATTTTCAAGGACAGCCCAGGGTAGAATGCATTTTGGTAGTCTACATGGAAGGTAACCGGAGCACTCAGTAAGGCTGTCTTGGTAAGGCTGCCCTGATCCAGCAGGCCACTGTTGTTGATGTGCACATGCATCCATTTGCATTGTGCAGATTATGCACCATCTATTTGAGGACAAGTTCAATCTAATTCATATATGCTTCCTCCTGCTGGCTGTTTGTATTGTGCCCATATAAATAAAATATCTGAGTGCCTGTAGTGCAAATGAGGGAGGTGATCAAAGCCATTTCCTGTACCCCATTCATAAAAGGATATTGCCATGCACAAAAGTTTTGAATGTGCCTTTTAAAACCTCAATTTAACTCCATAAAGATTTTAATTAGCTGCAGTTAGAAGATGCACTGTTATGTTCTAGCATTAGTGTGATGGTATGCTTAGATGGACTGCAAAAGATCAAACCTATCCATTCTTAAGGAAATCAGCCCTGAGTGAGCACTCAGGAAGGACAGATCCTGAAGTTGAGGTTCCAGTACTTTGGCCACCTCATGAGAAGAGAAGACTCCCTAGAAAAGACCCTGATGTTGGGGGAAATGGAGGGCACAAGGAGAAGGGGACGACAGAGGATGAGATGGACAGTGTTCTCGAAGCGACTAGCATGAGTTTGGCCAAACTGCGGGAGGCAGTGGAGGATAGGGGTGCCTGGCGTGCTCTGGTCCATGGGGTCACGAAGAGTCGGACATGACTGAATGACTGAACAACAACAACAACAATGCTAAGATTCCTTTCAGCTTTTCACCTTGCTGTGCGAAATGAATGTTTACAGTCATGGGAATGTGGAAAGGCAGATTTTATTTTTTAAGTAATTATAAAATATAGAAATATGTTTTGTACCAAGTCAAACAATGATATATGAACGGATGATGATACTGAACTAGGTTGACTAATGGTCTGATCCAGGAGGGCTGTTCTCATGCTCTTATTCCAATTTCAGGTAGGAAGGAGCCAAATTGCAGCTGGTCGATCAGCCAAACTGATTAAATGGGCTCAGGTGATCCATCTCTCAGCTGCAGCCAGGTGGAATAGTAACAGATCGCCTATTACCTATCGTCTAACTCAAATAGTGACAGATAAACTATTACCTATTCTTTATCTCAAATATCTGCAGCATTTCTTTGTTCTTTTGGTACATTTTTCACATTTTAAAGTTCCATTTTGTCGCATGTTCAGTTTGCTTATCTGTTTATTTCCTGAGACATTTGTGCCCTTATCACGTAGCATGAATATTTCCTTGCTAGAATGCACATGCTGATATTTGGCCTTTCAGCGGAATTAAAGCAAAACCTCTGAACCATCAGAAAAAAAGGAAAAAAAAACAGGACTTCTTTTTTTTAGCATTATTTTTGGCCACAAAGCTTAAGGAAAACATCAAACTCTTTTAATGACTCAGAGGATGACATCAAAGGCCAAGTGAGAAATAAAACTTACCCTAAATCCCGCAGGACAACTGGCTTCTATGCACCCTAGTAAAGATACTTGCAATTCCCCTTTCACAGACTTGATGACCTTTCACTCCTGGTTGTTCAGTCTGCTGTTTCCTTGCAATGGGGGTGGTGGGAAATTCCAGTGAAATAAAGCTATCCGCTGAACTTGCTTTTCTGAGCTTAAGTAAGGTAGCTGTGTTCTGAGCTATCATAATTTCTAGATACTGATCCAAGGACTAAAACTGTTTGGTCCTCTCTAATGGATGTAGAGTTGCCAGGTCAGGAGCATCCCAGACCCTGAGATTTCAGGGACCAAACCTGAGATCTAGGGGCCTCCTCTGGTGATGCCCGGGGGAGGGGGAATGCCGCCCCTGATGTCATGGGGCAGTCCTTAGAAATGATGGTTAACTGGGAGATGGGAGAGGAGGAGGGCAGATCCTTCAGAGTGTCTAGGCTATAATTTGTGGCCAGCCCCTGCTGGGTTGAAGTTTGTAAGTTGCATGCATTGTTGTTGTTGTTGTTGTTGTTGGCACTCTTGTCCACCTTCTCCACTTAGAGCCTCTGAATGAGCAAATTCTGCTGAAAACAGGGGAGCTGAGTCACAATGGCTCCAGAGCAACTGGTTGCACTTAGCCAGGGGAAAGCTGAGCCGTAGAACTCCTTTCCACGAGGAAAATGCTGTGGCAAAGAGTTTAGCCATTTCTAGAGATAGTGGTAGAGTCAGCAATCGCATTCTAATTATGCCAAACTGTGCTTCCATCAACATCCTTTGGGGAATGTGGGGCCCTGGGAGTAGAAAGTTTGCGACACCCTGCTCCCTATAGGAAGGGCTGCCAGCAGCACAGATCCACCCGCTCAATTCCTCCAGCATGCCACTGCTCCTACTCCTGCTCAGTTGTAGCACTGCTTTTGGCTCAGTGCCATGCCAGTGAGTTCTTCTGAGTACACAAATTCCCAATCCAATTGCATTCTCTCCCTCTCCCTCTTCCTCCTCCTCTCCTTTTCACTCTTTCTTTTTTTCCCCTTTTTTTTGCTCCTTTAAATAAATAATAAAAACTAACCTATTTCTTAGGGATGAGTCTCCATTTGAAATGACCACAGAAGTAAGCAAACGACTGGGTGTCCCATCATCTCTCTGAGAGCTTCCATCATCTCTGCCTGGTGATGAGGTCATATCCAGGACTTTCTTAGTGCTGCGTTCTGGCCAAGCAAGCCAGCAAGTGCCGCCTGCAAGATAAACGACTGAAGTAAGTACAGAACATTACTAAATGGTAGTAAGTGCGATGCCTTTTCCCCTATTCTTCCAGCAAGAGCTACAAATCACCGGTTTAATATATGACGAGAATACCCAAGGTAGATCCTGACTATGTGGGAACAATAAACTTACTCGCTGACGCTGATAGGAGAGTCATTATGTACACAGCAGGAAGGCTTTGGAGAATTTTATGCTGACTGTTTTTACCATTAATTACAATCTGCCAGCCTCGTGTTGGGTGAGGTGGCTCGCCAGGACTCAGTCCTGAAATATGTCTTCAACTGTTGTCTAGAAGGATGTCAGGCCAGGGGTTTAGCCTGTGTCCTCCCAGCCAGCTCTGCCTCAAAGAGAGAAATCCAGGTAGACCAGCCCCTACCAGACCAACTAAGTGACATAAATCCTATAAGAACATAAGAAGAGTACTGCTGGGTCACAAAAAAGGCCCAGCCAGTCCAGCATTCAGTTTTCACAGCAACCAATCAAATGCCCATGGGGAGCCCACAAGCAGGGCATGAGCACCATATCCTGATCTGCAGCCAATATCCCCGGGAACTAGTGCTCAGGCATGCAGTAAAAGCTTCTGGGTCAGGACTGCTTGTTGGTCTGAGCACGGAGGATGTCCATGCTGCAGGAATGGGGTTGGCTGGTGTTATCATGCTCCCTGCCCCCACAACACCACAATGTTGGGAAGCTTCTTTGCTAGAAGAAGAAGAAGAAGAAGAAGAAGAAGAAGAAGAAGAAGAAGAAGAAGAAGAAGAAGAAGAAAAGAAAGCCAAGGTTTATCCAATGGTTACAGATCATGGCTAAGGAAGAGAGACCTTGACTAAGTTCCTGGGTTTGGATGACAGGCTAAACCAATCTTTGGCTTAGCTGTCCCACCAAACCTGAAAGAACCGGAGAGGAGCAAAGTAAGTGTGAGCTGTGTAAGTTTATTTATGTGGTCCTAGTAGACCATAGTTTGACATGTTAATAAGACTACTGAATGGCAGAGCCTTGGGTTCTTCTGAAACAGCAGTAGCACTAAGTGCTCCCCTTAGAAGAAAACTAACCATATTCTCTTTTCTATCTGCATCCTTTAAAAATCTTTCAGGTCTCTTCCTCTCTGTTGTAGTCTCTGAGCTATGAGACTGCCTTCTTTGAAATCAATGATTCTTTTCAGGGTTTGGATTAACTGGAGGGTAGTCCTACCCATTTTGTTTCTTTGACATTTTAAAACCACTTCTTCGTTGTTCGTTTTTATCTCAGATTGTTCCATACAGTACAGTCAAGAAAAGCATTAATAATTTTGCCTGCTGACAGCTAAAGAGGTAAGTGTGTAATGCAGCATAATGCAGAGGGCTCTGTTTGAATTTTAAGGCACTTTTTGAAAAGAAGCCATAACTTTTGATAGGGAGATGTACTTTTATATCAGCCTTTGCCAACCTGGTGCCCTTCTGCAGAGGCAAAACTAGGCTTTATTCACCCGGGTCAAAGAGCCCATTTGGCACACACACCCAGGAACATTTGCACACACACACACAGCCTGGGGGCCTCAATGGTGCCCTTCTGGAAGCTTCTCCTGGCGCAGAAAACCTGGCTAGCACTCCCCCCCCCCAAGCTACAGCTCTGCTTTCTGATGCTTTGGAGAACTCCTATCAGTCCCAGCCAACACAGCTTCATGGCTGGGATCAGGCAGGGCTGTGTGTACCCCATATCCTGCTCTGTGCCCACATACAGCCTCTCAAGGCTGATGTTCATTGTTTGTAACCTGTAACATGTCATTGACACAATAATCATGCATGCATGAATGGTGGATTTATTCAGGACCACCCACACATCTTTCCCCTTGTTGTTCTTTGTTGTTGTGATGCTTCCACAATGTTGCCACATGATTGCTGTCCAGAGGGGCACATCTGTGTTGTGATGTCCTGCTGCAACAGGACAGGCACCAACTGGCAGTGAAGCAGTATAGCTGCCCCAAGCTTTTGCAAGTGCAAACAGCGTTGCAAGTGGGATCTTGCATAACCACCACAATATCATTACGAGCACAAATCATATAGAAAGCAGAAGAAAAATGATGCCCTCATGTGCTATGGAAGATGGTGCTGCCCCCCCTGCCCACTGTGTTGTTGTTGTTGTTGTTGTTGTTGTTGTTTATATACCACCTGTCATCTGAAGATCTCAGGGCAGTTCACAAGATAAAAATACAGGATAGAAGCACAAAAGAAATAGTCAAAACAAAAACAAAACAAAACAATAACCCCAACTCCCACAAACACATTTAAAAGGCTGTAGAATATTAATCAGCCAAAGGCCTGGTTGAAGAGGAAGGTTTTTGCCTGGCGCCTAGAATGTATAGTGAAGTTAAGTCTCAACAGGCAGGCTGTTCAACTTTTGTACCTGGAGTGAGGAGAGGCACCCTCTTCTCCTTCACCCTGGGTAGCAAAATATCTTGGGTCAGGCCTGCAATGGGGAGACCACCTCATTGGCACACCGTCCTTGAAAGAGCTCTCTCCACTTACTTCTGGCTCTTGGCTTGGAGAAGGGGAGCAAGGTTCACTATGAGGTTGTACCTCTTCCCCACCAGGAAGAACATTCTGACAAGGGAAAGGCCATCTTGGTCCCATTGATCAGCCCATTGATCAGGTAATGCTCCAAGGCTTGATTTCTTCTTCCCTCCCCATTCCCTTTTCCATTTGTATCGTGTCTGTTAGATTGTGAGCCTGCAGCCAAGGAGGGCCTTGTTTATTTTCTTCTCAATATTTGCGCTTAGAAAATGTTGGGCACTTTGTAATAGGAAGAGGAGGAGAAGGAACAGCTGTTCCAAGCGGAATCAAACATTGTAAAGAGACACTGACTCCCCCATCCTTTCCATCACACACCTTTCAGAAGCTTGTGAGTGCCGTCTTAGCAAACAACTGTCATTCCGCTGCTGTAAGAAGAACTGTCATTCTATATTAAGTGAGTGTGGGAAGCTAATTAAACAACCTCACATTTCACCAAGGGCCTATTTTTGATGGAGAAAACGAGCTGCCAATGACGAGAGAGAAACATATTAAGATCCTCAGTTCTCTGCCTCACAAGGCCATTTTCCACATCCCACCAAAGTAAACTCGCATATTTGTCTTCCATTCTTCAGGATTCTGCAGCTGCCTGGCAAGGTACCTGTAAGATGCATGTGTTTGCACATTTAGCTGCTTTCTATACCAGGAATGTGTGAAGGTGTCCTTCAGTGATGAAGTTAACAGGCCATTAACTCAGTGCTGAAGTTATAGGCTTGGAGAATGCTTCTTGCAATCAAAGGTTGACCTTTGTGGTCTGTTACACATCATATATACTGATAGAGTACTCAATTCTCCAAGTGCCAGTCTTTGTGTAGACAAAACAACAACACCAGCACACACAACGAGGATATAAACAGGCTGGGAGGAGCACAAAGTTTGAAGTATGAAAAATCTTTTTTTTTGCAGGGGGGAGGGGAACACACCTAAGGAGAGGGGGAGTAAATGAGCCCCAGTGAGGATGGAACGTGCTCAGTGGCTGGCTATAGAATCCTGGGAGACTGTTGGGGTTTTGCTTTGTAAAAGCCGGGGGAATGGAATGGAGTATCCTGAAAAAAGGGCTTGGTTGGAGCTCGAATGTAAACAGGAGCACTCCACGTGACAGTGTTGTGTTGTACAATGCATTTGTCTGACTCTAATGAGTTCACTTAAAAATCACCCCCTATCAAAAACAAATGACCTAGTAAATCCCAATAGAATTAAGTTCTCAGGAAGCCTAAGGCGATAGCATTCAAGAGAATGTTTTCTGCTCCTGTAACTTCTTTGTTTCAAATGTTAAGGCCAAACTCTGAATTTTAAGCAATAACATTTTGATGCATTCCCACATTTTTGCTTGTAACCCTCCCCCCTCCACTGCCTTTCTTTGCCTTTCTCCAAGATGTAGTCCCCGAGAATTCTCAGTACTGCAGAAAAACATGTGGGAAAGCAATGAAATTATGTAAGCATGTTGTTAAGCACTTTTCTGAATCAAGGCTGTGAGGGGGTTAAATGGCAAATGGAATTCAATGCTTTGTTTATTTGGGAGCAAATTTCCTTTCAGTTTTCCAGCTTTATGAATAAATCTTTTTACAAATGAGCTATATTCAAATGAAGCAAGGTTACATTATTTTGGGTTTATGAAAGCATCATTTGTGGCAGGATCCGAGTCAATATTTCAGTTCTCTCTCCCCCGCCATATCAAATAGAGTTCAGCTCAGGACCTTTAGTTTGGAAAATGCATGTGGCCTAATCTCCAAATAGACCAGGTTACTAAGGTTGCCAGATTTCCACACCTCCTTCTGTGCCTTTAACAATGACTTGATCAGCAGAAATTAGCAGGTAAAAGTGTTTTATATCCATGCCTTGAAAAAACTTCACTTAGTAAATCCTGCAGTAAATCAGGCTGTGGCTCAGGGCACAGCTGCAAGGGTTGAAGGGCTTCTCAGTTCTGAAGTCTCTCACTTTACTGTCAACATCCAGGCATTATGTGTGAATGGTGATGCATAATGTGTCTGTCTGGCAATCACTGCAGAAACATGCATTGCTGTCAAATACATTAGGCATGAGGGCAACCCACATGCGTGGCCCTTTAAGCTTTCAAAAGGGTGGAGCAAGAAGAATTTTAGCAGTGCTCATGCTCAGTAGGGTTTTCTTTGTTGTTGTTTCTTCCTTTCTAGTTTCATTCTGGTACATCTTGCTGGAGGAGGTGTATGTTACCCCCCACCTCCACAAGAGAACCCAGAGATAATATGGGATGTTCCCTGTAGAGAATTGTGCTGTGTTAGCCCGCACGATGTGGCTATATGCACTCAGGTTTTGGATATTTCTCCAGTATTGATGAATGGCAAATTCTGATTGGATGCAGTGCCCAGATTATACAGAGAAAAGTAGGGGGGGGCCATAATGAAATCTACAGACCACCTTGACACCTGCTCCAGTTTTATCTAAATTATTATGCATTCCATACATAATGTTAGAAAAGCAATAGCTAAGGCATCTGTCACAAAAAGGCAAGGAGACTGGTGCTACAATTTGATCAATGATGTTCCGCCTTATGGGGGAAGTCGATTTGAGGGTCTGATATGTTCCATCTCCGTGGCTCTGTGGCCATAGCTAAGTGGTAGAGCACACACGTTATATGCAAAAAGTCCTATGTTCAATACTTTCATTTCCAGGTTAAGGTTGGAAAAAAACCCTCCTGTCTAACAGCCTGGAGTTGTTGGTATCTGTATGTCTTGAGAGACAATGGAGGAGTGTGCCTTTGAGAGTGAAGTCTAACTGTTGGAGCGTTACAGCGCCTGCTGTGGCTGTAGAGACCAATATGGGAGATACATGTTTTGTTGCAGCTGGGGAAGATGAAGGTGTCTGGTTGTGCTGTTGCAGATGCACCATGGCGTTTCTTCTCTCTGCGCTCCTCCGAGCGGCCCTTCCTCCTCTTGTCACTGCTATGGAAACACAACCTGACTGCCTGTCTCCAGGCACTGTGGCTGCCTGCAAGGGATTCCCACTTGGCAGGGGATGTTGCCAGCCTTCATGTCACATGGAACAAGAAGTTGGTTTGCCAATGGGTCTGGTGCCAGAAGCCAGCTCCCCGTAGAGCATGTTCTTGGGGATCCTGTCATATTCCATTCTGTGGACAGGACCAAGCCAGTATAGATGTCACTGAGAAAGGAGTACAAACATAGTGGGAATGTGGGATCAGCAGAGCGCATCTTTCTTTGAGATTCTGTCCTGCCATGCACTGCCAATCAGTATAGACCAGAAGTGGGGCATCTGTTGTGGGATGTGAAACACATAGCAGTCAAGTACTGTACAACATTCCTAGAATGGACAGGCTAGATGCTTTGTACCAGCCAGGAGAAAACTTCCTGTTTCCTCCTGAGCTGCGACAAACTTCCTCTGCATGTGACTAGTGAGTGTGTGTGGCCTAATCTGGGGCAGAGGAGCACACCATCTTCTTTGAGCCAGTGTGGTGTAGTGGTTAAGAGCAGTAGACTCGTAATCTGGTGAACCGGGTTCGCGTCTCCACTCTTCCACATGCAGCTGCTGGGTGACCTTGGGCTAGTCACACTTCTCTGAAGTCTCTCAGCCCCACTCACCTCACAGAGTGTTTGTTGTGGGGGAGGAAGGGAAAGGAGAATGTTAGCCACTTTGAGACTCCTTTGGGTAGTGAAAAGCGGGATATCAAATCCAAACTCTTCTTCCAAACTCTTCTTCTTTTGCTTCTCTGTTCTCCATTTTTGCTTTTCTCCATGTGTGAGCAGAAGTGACTGCCTGTCTGCAGTCACTTGGGACTAACTACCTTATGGGATAGTTCCACATGTATATATATACTTTTGTAACTAAGTCTGCCGTCAGGAATCTAACTGTGAACTGAATGAATGTGAGTAAACTGCTTTTATATTCACTTTAATACGATTGTCGTGTATATTCTTTTTAAGAGGGACAAGAAGGGATCTTACCAGGAATCTTTTATAGAGAGGTTCAGATAAACCTGCAACAAGCAACCTGCTGTGCTTTTAAAGGGGAATGTTTAAACTCTGCTAAGACATAGAACTTGCTAACGCAAGTTAGGAAGTATGTCTTAAACAATATATCCTCTCCTGCCTCCCTGAACATTCCCACATCTGTGACTCTCCAGATGTTTCTGGAATACAACTCCCATCATCCCTTGCCATTGGCTATGCTACTTAGGGCTGATGGGAGTTAGAGTCTAGCAGGTTCATCAACCCTGGCAAAGACAGTGGTCAGCTAGATAGACAAATGGACTGGCTTTGGAGAAGGCAACTTCCTCTGTTCAAATTGCTTTGTTTATTTTCCTGCAGCTCATCTCCAGAGGGGCACATAATAACAATCAAACCAATAGTGGGAGGCAGGCAGTCCTCCTCTGTCTCTTTAGATGACAAATTTGATTGCTGAAGTGTGACTCTTGCCTCAGCAGAGCCCCACTGAGAGACATTAAGCATCTCGGAAGCATTAGAAACATTTCTAAAAGGTCTTTTTTATGTTTACTGCAAGAGAGCTAGCTGGGGTGGCGGGGAGAGAAATCTGGCCTTGGAAAATGAGATTCTTATTTCATTTCTTGCTATTTGGCCTTCTCAGCATAAAATACAGTTTGACACATTTGTTTTGTTCCTAGAAAGAAGTGTGTGAGCAGAAACTTCTGTCATGCAAACAGAGGGGAAATAGATGATCGTTGAAAGTATGCCTTCCAGCACTTGGTGTTTCAGGGCAAAATGCTCCCATTTGACTTGGTTGCTCCTTACTGCTAGAAGTCCTCCTTACTGTTAAGAGTAGACAGGACCGGTGATCCAATCCCGAGGATCCTTTCAGGCACAGATGGTCCAGTGCACACATGGAGCTCCCCTGCAAGCAAGAACTTCCCCATATGGTACAATGGCAAGTTTGGCTATATTGCGCACATTCCTCTCTCATGTGTGAAAATGCCTAAACAATGAATTGAATGAAGAAAACTGCTCAGTTGAAGCTCTATATATGCTTTGGAGCACTGGACTGCATAGCAAGTATTTCAATATTTGCTTATATTTATAAAACAGGTGCTTTCCATTCAGTGTCACTAACAAAAAGTATTTCTGGTTGCTCATCAAATATTCAATCACTAGCAGGCTAAGATACCCAGAATTAAGGGCATGGTTTCAGCCAAAGCAGCATTCTAAGAACTGCTTATTAAATGCTTAGCTCTCCCATTGAAATCAATGGGCAAACTGTGCTTAAAGTTGGTCAGATGATGGATCATGCCTTGGGTTTATATGGTGGCTCCAGATTACAATCCTACATGGGTGTTAAAAAGAGGGGGAAGGTATTGCATTGCTATCCACTCTTATCTTGGAGTAGGCTCCACTAAACACAGTAGGACTTGCTTCTAAGCAAAGCTGTGGGCTACATGCATGCAAGCTGCACACTTCTAGATAAATACATATCACCACATTTTAAGATAAAACACTAAGACTAATTCCCATTCTATTTTTGTTTGATCTAACCTTAGTTCTTGAAAGGCTGTGGGAGCCTATGTTAGAAAGCCAAGATCCACATTATGCATTATAAAACATTGCCACTGAAGTCCTCTTAAACCTGCCATTTGGAGTACCCAATGCATATGCCCTGTTCCTTTTCCAAATTGTGCACAGAGCGTTTTACCTAATTTCCTATCATCGGTGCCAGCCAAGCAACTGCATAGTTTGAAGGGCAGCCGGCAAATGTCTTCTGGCTGACAGCTGACGCATTGATGCTACATGCCGGCAATTACAGGGCAGAAAAAGTGAGAGATTTGTGTCGTAGGTGGGGAAGGAAGACCTGCAAGTGGAATAATAAGGAGCTGCAGGAAATGTCACTCTGCTGATTGGAAGACTAACCCAAAGATATGTCTTGAGCTGGACTTGACTTGTGCTCAGCACCTAGTTCAGATTTGTGAAAAGGATCTACAGGTATGGGCGATGAAGCTACACAGGGATACATTTTAATGAGGCTGTATCTGCTGCTTCTTCTCTAGATGAGAAGGACAAGTACAGTACATCTATGCTGTTTACTGTGACCTCTCTACATTTTTAAAAAAGTGACGTAGTACAGCAAAAATGGCAACACTAGTTAGCATTTTTGCCATGCCACGAACAAAAGTTTCCAAATTTTCTTCTAAAACAGTGTCTCAGGTTCTTGCTCAGTTTATTCTAGATACCAACCATAAGTTGCTTTTGTGAGTTTTTTTTAGCTTTCCCCAAGTTTTTAAAAAGGGAGCTTAAAACACAACACAGTTGAACATCCCCAGTCCCCCAAAAACCTGAATTTTGAGATACTCCTTTGAGTCCCTTCTGACTTTACAATTCTATGAACCTATTTAAAACCACTATGTAATGCTGATGAAGTTGCACATTCATCTGGGAGCTGAGATCAGCACCTGCCAGCAATAGGGAAGCTCACGTGACCTAATCTGAAGGGCTCTATTGAGCCCAGCTATCCCCAGACTTTTGCCCTGGCCTCATCTTTTATACCACTGCAGAAAGCAAATGAGAACAGTGCAAGCCTCTATTTTGCTAACTTCTTGAGTTTTTTTAAACAGTAAGCAGAAATGGAAAGGCAAAGCTTGGTCTGCCCCTATGGAGACCTTGGCCATTGCCTAGAATGAGACAAAAGGCCCACCTTGTGTATTACATAGGTACGTCTTCTGGTTTTGAGTTCAGGAACAATGTCACAAATGCCACCTGGGTTCAGAGGAGAAGGGTGCAGAGATTGATGCAATGATACCAGTTTTCAAAATTTATTCAAATAATTCAAGAACACTCAATCATACAAAGCATTCACACATGCCCGGAAGGGATAGTGTGATGGCCTGGGATTCAGACTCAGATGCTGAACCTGAGAGATTCCAGCCTGCACAGGATTCCCTGCCTCCAGAACCAGCAGAGCCGGGGCTAGGGCCTGAGTCTGAAGGGTCCTCAGGTGCAGGCATCTGCTGAGTCTGCTCTGGCTCCTGGTGGGGTGGAGGACCCATTGCCTGCAGGTGCTCCACTCTCAGCCCTGTCAGGAGAAGCTGAGGTTGCCTCTGGGTCAGGTAACCCTCCAGCCTCTCCTGAGCTGCAGAGGTTCAGGACAGAGAGGTGAAGGGAACTGAGTTCCCGCAGGAGGAGTGCACGCCTCCAAGCCAGGAGAGGCGAGTCTCCAGAGGATCGGGGCCGCCCTATGCCTCAGGGCAGATAAAAGCCGGCCAGCCCCAGCCCCAGGTTGCAGGAGCAACATCGTTGGTGACCAGTGCCTGCCGGTGTTCCTGTTTGAAACCTGTCCTGCTTTCCAGCCTGAGCTCTTGACCCGCCCTGGTTCCCTGCTTGCCTACCTGTTCCTGACTTTGCCTGCCTCCCTGCCTTGCACCCAGCTTCGGATACTACGGACTGCCTTCACGTTGCACCTCTGACCACGAACCGGACTTGGACCTCGCCTCTCAGGTGACCCACGGGACCAGCACAGATAGGAAGCTGTTGGTCTATCTAGCTCTGTATTGTCCAGGGTTCCAGACTGGTCCCTTCCCAGTCCTACCTGGAGATGTTAAAATGTAATAAACGGAAGCCATCCATCTTTCTCGGAAGCCTTTTGTTATTTTCTCTCGCGCCCCATCTATTTGGACATCTGGATTGCAGAATATTCCCTGTTGCAGCAATGGACCAGAGGCACAATAGTTCCAAAAAACGAACAAAGCTGAATTCCATTAGCACTGTAGGAGACCGAGAACTGTTGCTATTGATCTCAGCCAAACACTGTCAGCTTCAGTTCCTTTGATTCTTATTGCTAGAAGCCCAAATCACCCCTTGCTGTGAATTGTATCTCCTCGCTTTCAGTATTAGGTTGGTGGTAGGAAGCCTTGTTGTCTGCTTTTCATCGAGCTGAAAAGGAGAAGCTGGCATGCTCCTTCCTGGCATCATGTCCCTTGATCTCAGGCCCACGGGTTCATCAGGTAACTGTTGAATTCTAGTCTGCCATTAGTTGCTGTACGTTAGCTGCCCTCTGCTCAGGGAAAGGGTATGTAATATACCAGGGGTCAGCAAGCTTTTTCAGCAGGGGGCCGGTCCACAGTCCATCAGACCTTGTGGGGGGGGGCAGACTATATTTTGAAAAAATATGAATGAATTCCTATGCCCCACAAATAACCCAGAGATGCATTTTAAATAAAAGCACACATTCTACTCATATAAAAACACCAGGCAGCCCCACAAATAACCTAGAAATGCATTTTAAATAAAAGGACACATTCTACTCATGTAAAAACACACTGATTCCCGGACCGTCCATGGGCCAGATTTAGAAGACGATTGGGCCTGATTCGGCCCCTGGGCCTTAGTTTGCCTACCCATGTACTATACTATTGGGAAGGGTGAGACAAGATAAAAGGTAAAGGACCCCTGGATGGTTAAATCCAGTCAAAGGTGACTGTGGGTTGCAGCGCTCATCTCGCTTTCAGGCCAAGGGAGCCGGCGTTTGTCCACAGACAGCTTTCCGGGTCATGACTAAACTGCTGCTGGCACAATGAGACACCGTGACAGAAACCAGAGTGCACGGAAACACCGTTTACCTTCCTGCAACAGCGGTACCTATTTATCTACTTGCACTGGCATGCTTTTGAACTGCTAGGTGGGCAGTAGCTGGGACAGAACAACGGAGCTCACCCTGTTGCAGGGATTCGAACCGCCAACCTTCTGATTGGCAAGCCCAGGAGGCTCAGTGGTTTAGACCACAGCACCACCCGCGTCCCTATGAAGGGTGAGACAACCACTTGGGTCTCATGAAATGGCAGCTAATTATTCAGTAGTGGCTGCTGCACTGGGGCAAATGGGGCTCTGCCCCACCAACCTCAGTTTTCCCCTCAGCTACACCTCACCTCCCTGCCTTCTTACTTACAAGCTGCCCATCGGCTTCCTCCTCCTCTGTCTCTATTGCCCTTGTATAACTCTGCAGGAATCAAAACTGGAATCAATTGGCTCTGCCTGCCATTGGCTCCACCTCCACCTCCCATTGGTATCTCTGCCATTTGTTTGACTGATTGATTTGAGTTATTATATTTCTATGCAACTTTTTGATTTATTATATTTCTATGCAACTTTTTGTTCCCATGAATAGAAAAGCGGTTTACAAACAATAAATAACAACAACGTAATGGGACATTGAAAACTCAACATAAATCATATGGAATAACTAACAGATCATCAGCAAAACAATTTTTTAAAAAAGCTAAACAGCACAATTACAGCAATAGGATTCGCAAAGTACTGCAGCGTTCATAATCTATAAAAAAAATTAACAACATTAACAAAACAGCAGCCAAAAGATAAACTAAGCACTGTTTGGTTCATACACACATTTTCCCCACCGCAATGACAACATAATCCTTCATTCTATTCAGTTCATTAAAATGCACGTCCACATAATGCCCATGGCAGCAACTCCCTTCTGATTTTGGTGCCCCAAATATATACAAAAAATAAGCAATAATAAACCGTAAAATAAAATTTTATTTTTTCAAATGAAACAAAATCTACAGCAAGGTGGAAAATAATGTTAATTTTTTTATACTTCCACTTTATATTTATGGAACCTTCTGCATGTGAACCATGAGCTCTGCCACTGAGCTGTGGCCCCCATCCAAAGGCCTTGGGTGAGTAGCATACTGGCTGCCCTTTGAAAAATTGAACAATATCCCCTGTTTTATATTTTGAAGCATACAAACAACTAGCAGGAAGGCTTTCGTCTTAGGAAATCATATCAGAGTAGATGGTCTCAACAGCCTTTCCCCTGCTCCCACAAGAATGCAGTAATTGAAAGTGCTATTGTTTTCAAGAGGCAGCCACCAGTTTTACAGCTAAGGCATTTCTGAAATAGATACCAGCGGATGCTCAACAAAATGAGCATCAAGGCCTTTTGGTGGGTTGTTAGCTAGCTGTTATCTGCTAGACCTCTGTCAGCTTGAGCGGGGCCTGAAGATAAATGGTTTAATAGCTGGGTTTGGAGTATGGCCAGTGCAGGAGACAGTTTTGAATGTTTGCCTGGCTGGACAGAGACATGGGGGACTTTATAAACTACATGTTCCTTCTGGGGAACTGACACCCAGTGCTGGATTTATACACGACAGGTTAGGGCCTCAGATTATTAGTGGCCTCTAAAATCAATCTTTTAAAAACTAAATTTCAAGTTTTATATAATCTGTAACAAAAGAAAAGCAGGCTCTAAAACAGACACTATTGTTCTGGTGTGGAAAAAAGATATATACCTAATGGCTATACAGCTGTTTGTTGCAACTGTTTTATAAATATGTGCACAACTACCATATCAAAATTTCACGAGGACAGGTGTCCATAAGCTGCCAGAGAGCTCTGGTGAAAGGTGAGGTTTGACTCAGGCTACAAGGCATCTTAAACCTGGCATAGCTTAGGCTCCCTATCTAGTACTTTCTTCACAAGGTAAAAACCAGGTAAAAAAAGCTGCCTCCCTGAAGTCTGCTACCACTCAGGGAAGATCTAATGAAAATGGACGGGCAGAGTATTCAGGGAAGGCAAAATAAAGTAGATTTGAAGATGTCCGCTGCCTTAGGTGGATTTAATTCAGGGGTGGGGTAGAGTTTCAGGCAGGTTTCTCACCTAACCCTACCTGTAGATAACGGGGATTGAGCCCAGGACCTTCTGCATGATGCTCTACCACTGAGCAACAGCCCTTCCCTAGCAGTGAGCCCCATTGTACTTCTGAATAGACACATATGCATAGGATTGTGCTGTAAGTGTGGTGAGCCAGTGTGGTGCAGTGGTTAAGAGCGGTAGTCTCGTAATCTGGTGAACCGGGTTCGCGTCTTCACTCCTCCACATGCAGCTGCTGGGCGACCTTGGGCTAGTCACACTTCTTTGAAGTCTCTCAGCCCCACTCACCTCACAGAGTGTTTGTTGTGGGGGAGGAAGGGAAAGGAGAATATTATCCACTTTGAGACTCCTTCAGGTAGTGATAAAGTGGGATATCAAATCCAAACTCTTCTTCTTCTTCTTCTTCTTCTAAACAAAATAGAAAATTCTTTCCAGTAGCACCTTAGAGACCAACTGAGTTTGTTCTTGGTATGAGCTTTTGTGTGCATGCACACTTCTTCAGATGCACATGAAAGCTCATACCAAGAACAAACTCAGTTGGTCTCTAAGGTGCTACTGGAAAGAATTTTCTATTTTGTTTCGACTATGGCAGACCAACACGGCTACCCACCTGTAACCGTCTTCTTCTTCTGTAAGTGAAACCACTCTACCTGGAGCCAAATTGCCACTGAATACGAGTGGTGGGGAACAATAGTCCTGGCCTGTTTGTGGGGTTCCCCAAGACCTAAGCCACTGTGGAAAATAGGATGCACAACCCTTTTGGTTTTATCCATTTGGACTCTTATGCCCTTACAGAAAGCCAGCCAAAAATTAGTTTGCAGCATTTGCTTCTAAGCACTTTTTTGTACTTTTTCTTCCACAAAGGAAGCCAATGCAAGCTAGAAGCTGTGTCTTAAAGCTGCTGTTTCCCTGAGCCTTGATTATATGCATTCAGCTATGTTCAGTGGCTGTGGGGGTTCTAGGCAGCTTTCAAAACATACCCTCCAGGCTCTTGCTATTAACTTTCAGTCCGTAACATTCTGTACTTTTTACACTGAACCATCTGAGCATGTGAAGAGAAATCTTAATCTCCCAGTTGGGTAAAGGTTAGCTAAGTTGTTCCTCGAGTTCTCTTGAGCTTTGAAGGAGCAATAATAATACCCTTTCAAGATATTAAGTTAAAGGAAAACACGATGACTGCAATACTCCCTCACAGTCTTAATCCTTCTTTCCCCTCTTCAAAGTGCTGTTGAATGGAACCTGTGGACTGACAACTTGAGTACTGCAATGCTATTCATTTACAGGAAAAGTTAGACGTGATTACCTAATAATAAGGACAACAGCAAATGGCGGCTAGATACAGTGGTGGAGCTGATGGGGTGGAAGGCAGGGAGAGCAACAGTGGGTGGAATCAGAATCAATCACTGGCAGAGCTGCCTCCTGATTGGTTCAAAGCAAGAAGCTAGGCAGGTGGGAGCTGGCTCAGGGCAGACATAGGTTGCTGGGGCAGTGCTTTAGTTACCCTAATGAGTCGGCCTCCACTAGCTGGAAATTAATCCCTAAGGCAGCCTCCCCCTCCTGGTGCCCTCCAGGTGTGCTGACTGGGGCTGATGGGAGTTGTAGTCCAAAACTACCAGTAGGGACCAGGCTGGAGAAGAAGGTGTTGCACCATTGCCACTGCAAGCCAGAAAACAGACCTGTCCTCCTGGCCATGGATGGGGAACTTGGAGTCCTCTACCTGTTTATTGCACTCCAGCTCCCACCTCTTGTTGATCTGTCTGGATCCACGTATGATCAGTTAAGTTTTGCCTGAGCTTGCTCCTGTCCAGTCTTGGCTCTGCCAGGAGGGACAATGTTTTTATTTTATTTTATTTTTTAAAAAAAGATTAACTCTTGCCAGTTCAAGTCCAAACATTAGCATCAGTTTATATAGCTCAGGGGTCAGCAACCTTTTTCAGCTGTGGGCCGGTCCACCGTCCCTCAGACCATATGGTGGGTTGGACTATATATTTTTTTGGTGGGGGGAATGAACAAATTCCCATGCCCCACAAATAACCCGGAGATGCATTTTAAATATAAGCACACATTCTACTCATGTAAAAACACGAGGCAGGCCCCACAAATAACCTAGAGTTGCATTTAAAATAAAAGGACACATTCTACTCACGTAAAAACACGCTGATTCCCAGACTGTCCATGGGCCAGATTGAGAAGGCGATTGGGCCACATCCGGCCCATGGGCCTTAGGTTGCCTACCCCTGATATAGATGCACTGGCCTTACCTCAGAAACCATTCCCTGTTCTCTTGAATGCAACACACTCTTTACTGTTCTGTCTGCACATCTTGTTTCACATTGGAACAACTGAGTTGTGCTTCAGTCTGTGTGTGCGCAGGATTTGCATGCCCATTATACCTTTAGGTAGCCCTCTCTTTTTTTCTTGTTTACTCCTCTATCAAAAGTTGAACTAATATAGACTGTACCCTTAGCACAGCTGTTCAGCAAGCTACAATCAGTTCCCGCTCCCCAGCCCTTCATGCAAAAATCAGAGAGTCCTGGGGATAAAGGAGAAATTCTCCCTTATCACATGCTTAAGTTGAAGTGATATATTTTTATCCTTCACTGGATTTAAAAGCCTGATATCTCAAAAAGCTGAAGCAATTGCCTGCTTTGCTTCAGCACAGACAAGATGCTTTCGAAATGTGCACCAGACTGCTGGTTCCTATCCTCAATATGGCTACTTGGACATAAGAACCATTTGATTTCCCTGGATACTGGGTGTTTGCAGAGAGTGCTAGGTTTTGTGTGTTGGTGCTGGGATTGCACAGCAGCTACAAGCTTCTACAACAGGCTTAGTCTGGTCAGCACCATGACACTTTTGTTCCATTCACCTCTGCTGGTGTTTCTACTGCTAGCATATAAGAAAAACTTCAGCCAAAAGTAGTTGCGAGTTGATGACCCGCCACCTGCGTGGAGTAAATAAAACACATGGACACATGATTTTAGGTTAATGGGCAATTAAGGCCACAACTTTATTGGTTACAGCATGTGAGTGGTATTGGCTTAGGCATTGGACAAGAGCACAACACTAGACTCCACCCCGCGGGGCGGGGAGTCACTTTAGGGTTAACAACCAGTGGGAAGAGCTTGTTGGTGCGAATACAACTGGAAGCTTCCCCTGACGTCACCGGGGGTCGTGCCATGGCCCTAGCCACTAGCAGAGCATCAGACAGGATCCATGACCGCCGGATCCCTTTAAAGGAACACCCCTAGGAGTAGGTGATGGCCACAACCTGACCTCCAACACACAACACCTATTACATCACCTATTGAATATTCCAATGCCTAACCGCCAATACTGTAAAGTTGTGATGAATTGCTACAAGGTAGGCAAAAAAAACCAAGAGCCGGTGCCAATTTGCCAAATGGATAAAAACTCCTACCAGGCCCCTTGGGCAACCAAGGTGACCAAACAAAGTCCATAGCAAGGTCAAAAGCATAGCAAGACCCAAAGGGAGGGAGGGAGGGAGGGAGGGAGATCCGATGTGAGCAGGAAGCAGAATGAGGAAGATGGCGCTGCCACGGCTGCTTGAATGCAGCCAGACACCGCCCCCCAGCCAGGCCTATTGGCTGGCTATGGGGCTTGGCGCAACAGGAAGGAGGGACTAAGGCAGGGGGCCGAACACGCCCACCTGCAAGCGCAGGAAACGGCTCCTGCTCGCAACTCCTCCCCTCTGCAATGAGGAGAGGTCCTATCATTTATTTGGTGTGCTTTTCATTTCAGGTGCTGGGAAACCAATGAATTACAAAGAATGAAAAACGTACTTTTCCATATGTTTTATTTTCCTCCAATACTTCTAAACTGCACTTTCATATAAAATGTCACAAGGTGGTATAGAGATTAAAACATAAAATTACAATAAAAACATCAAACACATCAGTAAGAGCTGGTTGGCAGAGAATCTCAAGTTTGAAAGGCCTGCCAGAATAACACAGTTTTAATACTCTCTCGGAATAATACTCCATCAGAAGACCTCAGATACTTAAAACTGCATAGCTGCAGATTTTTGCCCAGAAATGTTTTATTAGTACGAGCCTGCCTGATTCAGTCATGATGTTCACTTTCCCTATACACGGAGTGCATATTTAGCACATACTTTGCATTGAGCAGATTCTTCATAAGTTGTGTGGCCCAGGATTCAGACCTGCTGGTATTTGTGGATGAGTCTGCTAACATGGAGATCAGAAATGACTGGCTGCAGGAAACATTCATGGAAAAAAACCTCATATATCATTGCTTCACCAGAGGCTCCCTGGGAGGAAAGACCCATTAGCCAGAGCTGCAGAGCTAGAGGAGTTACCCTTTCCTCTTGACTCAGAGAACCCCTCCTCAGACATCTCTATAGTGTGCAAGGCAACCTCTGCACTAACCAACCAATTCCAGCTGGAACGACCTAGCTGCTCTGGAAAAATAGAACAGGCCTCCTTTAAGTCCCCAGACTTTTTTTTCTTAGGGTGCCAGGCTTGATACACTAACCTGATTGCAGACCTTCAGCAAGCCTGCAACATACACTCACTTTTCTTATGTGATCGCAACCTTACACAGGCAATTGAAAAAATCAATAAGTAAATCAGAAAAACACAGGGAGAATCAAAATATGTGGTAGAAAAAGAGTGGTAGGGTGAGTGGGAAACAGCAGTTAGCAATCCCAGCAGCCATTGCACTCACCAGAGAGTCAGGGAGCTGGAGATTTGGTGAGCACAGAAAGCAAATGGAGGTGCTCTGAGAATGAGGGGAGGTGATTTGGAATGTGGTTTGAGAGTGAGGGGAAGGTGATCTGAGGAAGCAGAGGTGGCCTGAGAGCAAGGGGAGCAGCTTGCAGGTTAAGGGGCCTTCCTGGCTTTATGCATTTTTGCTTTTGCAGTTCCTGGGAACTGAACCCTTGCTTAAGTTGTAGACTGTTGCTGGAGCAACTTTCCATACTCACTGCTCTGGATTGTCTTGTATTCTAACCTGATTCTGTTAGATGGGCTCTGCAGTGAACTGACCATGGTGCTGATCTCTAGCAAACTAATCTGCTCTCCTGCAAAGTCTAGATGGCACCTCCTTGGGGACGGTGCCTGGGACAGTATTTATATATACTACTCAGCAGGGCTTGGCCATGGGATACATAATAATAATGTGCACAAAACAGAATTAATACGGCATTCAACTGCACTTCAGTATGTATGAAATAATAAAGGGTGAAACATGAGGGGAATTGTGGAGAACAACATAGCTGAAACCAGTTGACAGGTAGAATGGAATGTTACCCAGTTGTAGCTAGAACAGCAGGAGGTTTGTCTAGATACCAACTTATTATTTGCCTTGTATTCTTTCTCATTTTAATCTGTGTGCACATGTCAATTTAAGGCCACTTTTAAGGCTTTTCCTTTTTGAGAGACAGTGCAGTGTAGTGATTAGAGTGTTGGACCATGGAAAATCACGGTTCAGGAATTACCAACGATTGAGGAGTGGCAGACGAAGATGATGGAATATGCTGAACTTGCAAAACTGACTGGCAAGGTCCGAAACCAGGATGAATCAAAATTCCAAAGGGACTGGAGTAAATTTGTTGAATATATAAGATCTAACCATGGAAGCTTGAAAACACTTGCAGAACTGGCATAACCCTATGACATAGTTTGAAGGATTAAAGTAAGAAACTGTGTGATTAGATTTGACTAGAAAACCTGCTGACGTGATGGAGGGAAATTGTAGCTTGGCAGAGCGAGGGTGTGTGTGGATTTGTATGTTTATGATTTGTGTAATTTGTTTAATTGGAAATTTTAATAAAAATTATTTAAAATAAATAAAAAAGGAAGATCATGGTTCAAATTCCCACTCAGCCATGAAGTTCAGTGGGTGATCTTCTTGGGCCAGCCACTGCCTTTCAGCCTAACCTGCCTCACAGGGTTGTTGTGGAGATTAACTGAGGAGGGGGAGAACCATGTATGCCACCTAGAGTTCCTTGGAGGAAAAAGTGGGCTATATATGCAATAAATGAATAAGGCAATTGAGAAGGTTGTGATGGAACAACTGCAAACATTCCTAGATGAGACTGATTATCTGGATCCATTTCAGTCTGGTTTCAAGCCTGGGTTTGGGATCAAATCAGCTTTAGTTGCCCTGACAGATGAACTTTATAGAGAGGAGGACAGAAGAAGCACAATCCTGCTCCTTCTGCTTGATCTCTCAGTGTCTTTTCATATCATTGGCCATGGTATCCTTCTGGATGGTGTGGGATGTATGGTAGCTCTGCTATTTCTTTCAGCAAAGGGTAGCTCTGGGAGAGTTGCTCTTTGGCCTCTGGTGTTTATGCTAATGAGTGCCACAAGGCACTATTCCATCCCCTGTGCAGTTTAGTATCCTTATGAAGCCATTGGGAGTGTTCATTGGGAGTTTCAAAGTGAAGTGTTAACAATATGCTGATGATACCCAACTCTGTTTCTCCATTACATCTGAGTCAGAATCCTGGACCGGTGCATGAAGGCAGTGTGTTGGACTAGATGAGGATCCATAAACTGAGTTTGAAGCCTGGAAAGATGGAGGCCTCCTTGTGCAGGGTGATTGTCATGTCCAGGAGAAAGGTCAATTGCCTGTTTGGGGTGGCGTTGCATTCCTTCTGAGGTCCATAGCCTGGGGCGAACTCCATGATCCATCGTTGTCACTAGAGGCCCAAATGTGCTCTGTGGCCAGGAGTGCCTTCTGATATACCAGCTGTGACCATTCCTAGGCTCGGATAGTTGAGGACTACAGTAGTCCATGTATCGTTAACCTCAAGACTGTAACACGCTTCACGAGGGGCTGCCCTTGCATCTCATCCAGAAGCTGCAGCGAGTGAAGAATGCAGTGAACAGACTGCTCATAGGCACAAATTACTGGCAGCATGTTACTCCACTGCTGAAAGAGCTGCTCTGGTTCCCAACTTGCTATGAGGTTCAGGTTCAAGGTTCTTGTGTTAAACAACTTGGGCCAAAAATACCTTAAGGATTGTCTGAACCCTTAACCACGATATCCTCTGATAGAGCACTTCTGGTGCTTCTGAAATTTGGCCGGTCTTTGCTAAGAACAGAACCTTTTGTGTGGCAGGTCCTACTCAGTGGAACTCCCTTACACTAGAGGTTCAACATGTTTTTATCTTTGTGACCTGCTTAGAGGTCTATCTTGGCATTAAGCAGTTCATGAATTCATAAATAATAATTCACACCGGGGGGTGGGGAGACAACCTGCCTCCCTCCCTCTGGGACCCCAAGCAGCTGTCCACCCCCTCCAGTCCTGCAGTACTGGGCTTCTTCTTCTTGGATCCTCCATCCCTATCCCTCTAATGCCACTATACTGCACAGCCCAGAAGCAGGGAAAGGGCTGACCTGCAGGCAGGCTTCCCTGTGCATGCATGACCAAGCTACAGAGTGCTGGCCCACCTCTGTATTTTTATTGTAGTTTATAGTAACTTGAACTGATGGTTTCCTTGCAGATTTTTTATTACACTTGTGCTTTTTAAAAAGTTGTATACCACTTAGAGTTTTATATATTAAGCAGTATAGAAATTGTTGTTGCTGGCATCCATCTGTCTCGAGAGACCTGGTTTTCAGTTAATCAGTAAGTTCATGATACAGAGTGGGGTGGGGAACCTCGAGTTCACGAGCAAAATTAGGTCCACCAGGCCTCAAAGTGTGACTTCAGGTGTGGGGCAGATAGAACAATAGAACCGTACAGTTGGAAGGGACCGCAGGGGTCATTTAATCCAACCTCTAGAAATGCAGGAATCCTTTGCTCAATGTGGGGCTCGAACCCACAACCCTGAGTTTAAATCTTGTGCTCTACCGACTGAGCCAACTCTTGAGATATAAGTGGGGCTTGGCCAAAAAGGGCTTTGTAGTTTAATGTTTCCCCCTCCAATGAAAGGGTATGGGCATGAGAAGAAATTGGCATAGCTCATTACACATGGTGTCACACGTTACTTCCCTGGGGAGACCATTCCATGGTGCTCAGAAAAGTTATCTTCCACACAACATTAGCAAGGGAAATCAGATAATCCCAATAATAAAAGGTTGCTTCTTTGTGCTGGGAAAACTCAATCTCTTCACCAAGTAAGTGCTTCAAGAAAGAAGTCTGAATGCCCTGTGACAACTGAGCATTTATTGTGATATAAACTGGTAATCTGGAAAGGCCTCGCGTGCCTTTAAGGAGACACCCCCCCCCCACCTGAATGTCTCTTTACATAATGTAAGGAAGGGGAAAGTTTTTAGAAAGGCCTTCGTTCTTCCTTTGCCCTCCTCCTCCTCCATGCAACTCGCTTACTGCTGCCTGGAGAAGAGGTTCCGGAAAGCGTTGTTGTAGTTCTTGTTGAAGGCCGTGTAGATCAGAGGGTTGAAGAAAGAATTGGAATAGCCGAGCCATAGGAAAATGCTTTTCCAGAGTGGGGGTATGTCACAGGAACAGAGGGGGTTGATGAGTTCTGTGATGAAAAAGGGGATCCAGCACAGCACAAACACCCCAATGAGGATGCCCACCATAAGGGCAGCTCTCTTCTCTTTCTGCTCCCTCCACGTGTCTCCGACCGTCTGGAAGGTGACTGTGGCGTGCCGGGCGGTGAACACCATCTGCGGCTGCTGAGAGGCTTCCTTCACCTGCCAAAGACAAACATAAACTTCAGACGTGTGTGTGTGTGTGTGTGTGTGTGTGTGTGTGTGTGTGTTTTGTTTTGTTTTGCTGGCCGGCCTGCCACCTGCCAGTAGCCAAACACGAAATCCTGTGTGCTGCATGCTAATTTGCAAGATGCTGTACAGCAGAGGTTTGCCTGGAGTTTGGCAGTGGGGTGAGAGTTCCAAGCAGGTGCGCGCGCACAGCTGAACACCTCCTATGCATATCCTAATTGGGGGGGGGCAATATCTAGTGGTCAAAGCCTCAATTTGGCTTGCGCTCCTGGAGCATCCACCCTTCCACCCCCTCTTACCTAAAAAGACACCACACATTACCTTACAGAAGGTGGAGGAGGAGGTGGGGAGCCCCCCCTACAGATACCCAGAGCACCATCTTTTCCCCTTTTTGCCTTGGGAGACGAGGGAGAGCTGGACACTCAAAAGACCTCAAGTACTTTCAGGGCAAAGGGTGGGAAGGCCACCCACTACCCAGAGCGGTTGTCCACCTTTGACTACCTCTAGTTCACACCACAACGCAAAAACTAACCAGTGGAGAGCTATGCAACCTCCCCCCCCCCCATGGAATGGGGTGACATTTTTTGCATCAATCACTGTCGCTGCCAGGAAAGGCCAGGGGCTGCAGGCAGCCCAGCTGCCCAAATGAGAAGTCCACACTCCCGGTTGACAAGATAACCTGGTCCACAGGGAGATGTTTTCTACCAAGTCAGCTAACTTAGTATTGGTGACACTGACTGGCAGAAGCTATCTGAAGGTCAGATGGGAGTCTTACCCCTACCTGGAGATGCCAGAGATTAAATCTCATACCCTATATGTATGCAAAAGATGGGCTGTACAACTAAGATACAGATTTCCTGCCCTGGATGACTGGTGCCCTCCGCAAACAAGTTTTTGCCCTGCCCCTCTCACTTGATGGACTGTACATGGATCATGGATCATGGTCGTGGCAAAGAGGCTTGAATAAATCAGAGAAGCTATGAGCTATGCTGTGCAGGGCCACCCAAGACGGACAGTTTCATAGCCGAGAGTTTAGACTAAATGTGATCCACCTGGAGGAGGAACCGGCAATCCACTCCAGCATCCCTGCCAAGAAAACTCCATGGACAATAACAACAGGCATATAAAAGTCGAGTGCCTGGCATGCTCTGGTCCATGGGGTCACGAAGAGTTGGACACGACTAATTGACTAAACAATAACACTAAAGTTACATCACTGGTAGATTGTATTTCCCCCCCACACACACCTATAAGATTTCCAACCTTTTATTTTTGATTCCCCCCCCCAGTGTATTTTTCATATTGATACGTTATGTTGTGGCTGCAGCAACCTCGCGCTTTTCTATAACGTTATGCATCCTTGTGCATTAGATAAACAAGTAGCATCTACGGCGAGAGACAGTGTACTTAGCATATCCCTTATACTGAGAATATCTCTGGTGTGACTGCAGTTGGAATACTGTGGGTTGTTCTGGTCACCTCACCTCAGAAAGGATATGGCAGAGTTGGAAAAGGTTCAGAAAGGGGCAACTGAAATGATCAAAGGGTGGAGCAGCTCCACTACAAAGAAAGGCTGCAGCATCTGGGACTTTTCCGTTTAGAGAAAAGGCAAGAGTAAGAGGTGACATGTTTATAGAAGTTTATATAATTATGAATGGGGTGGAGAAAGTGGATAGGGAAAGTTTTTCTCCCTCCCTGATAACACTAGGACATCCAATTAAGCTGAATGTCAGAAGATTCGGGACAGATAAAAGGAAGTATTCATTCATGCAGCACATAGTTAAAACTAGGGAACGTGCTCCCACAGGAGGCAGTAACGACCATCAACTTGAATGGCTTTCAAAGGGAATTAAGACAAATTCATGGAGCGTAAAGCTATCCATTGGGACGCTGGTGGTGCTGTGGGTTAAACCACAGAGCCTAGGGCTTGCCGATCGGAAGGTCGGCAGTTTGAATCCCCACGGCAGGGTGAGCTCCCGTTGTTCGGTCCCTGCTCCTGCCAACCTAGCAGTTTGAAAGCACGTCAAAGTGAAAGTAGATAAATAGGTACCGCTCCGGCGGGAAGGTAAATGGCGTTCCCATGCGCTGCTCTGGTTCGCCAGAAGAAGCTTTGTCATGCTGGCCACATGACCCGGAAGCTGTACGCCGGCTCCCTCGGCCAGTAAAGCGAGATGAGCGCCGCAACCCCAGAGTCATCCGTGACTGGACCTAACGGTCAGGGGTCCCTTTACCTTTAAAGCTATCCATGGCTACTAGCCATGCTGACTAAGTTCTGCCTCCCCGGTCAGAGGCAGTAATGCTTCTGAATGCTAGTTGCTGGGCACCACAGGAGGGGAGAGTGGTCTTGTGCTCGGGTCCTGATGAAGGTTTCCCCTGGACATCTGACCAGCCACTGGGAGAACAGGATGCAGAACTAGATGGGCCATTGCTAGATCCAGTAGGTTCTTCTTACGTTCCTCAGCATCCACTGATTCCGCTAAGCCTTTCCCGCACCCCAATTTGTAGCTTCACTTGTTCTGTGCTTTCTGTCTCCGCAGCCCCTCCGCTCCTCCAAGCCTGCCTGAGTTTTTGTTTTGTTTTATCCTCTGGGCAAGGAGAATGTCAAGCCTTTGTGGTGTAGGCTGCCTAGCACAATAAAGATGCTAATGAAATGTTAAATAGGAGCTGCAGTATAATGTGCTGCTGGCCAGCCGGGGCTGAAGTTGCGAGATTAAAAAGCAGGAGGTGCCAGGGCCTAAAGTGTGGGTCACAGCTGTCTTGGTGTGGGTCACTCCCCAAGTGCTGCGTGTTGTCAAGCTGCCAAATGTAGCTGTTGGCTGCAAGATGGTACTCAGACATAGAAGGCTAAGGGGCCAGGGCTGCGGAGGACCAACAAATGGATTCTTAATAAAGATTCAATTGGGATGTTCTGCAGATAAACCAATTGTTAACTGGTGACTTATGGAGTTTATGCAGAGACACTGAAAGGAGCCCTACATAAATGGGGTGGGTTTAAATTTTTTGGCACTAGAATTCTTGTAGCTAGAAAGTGGAAAAACGAATCAGTACCGACAATCTTAGAGTGGCAGACGCTCATGTTAGACTATTTGCAGCTGGCGAAATTGACAGGAGGAGTTAGAGGAGAAATGACGCAGAAAACTTTTGGTGAATGGAAAATATTTAGAGAATATATAAGAATATATTGCAATAATAAGGCCATATTAGCAGAACTAGAGTGATACTTGTAACTAAATAAATATTGAACACTATTGAAGATAAAAGAATGAGAAACAAAGATCAAAACTGTGCAGACAAACAATGATGTAATGAAAGTACATTAAGAAAGATCGGAAGATTTGTAAGTATGTGAGAAGTGTGGTTATGTAAACCAATTTTAACCTTTTTTCTCGTGTTTTTCTTTTTCTTCATTGTTTTCTTCTTCTATTTCTTTTTTTATTTGTATTGATGAGACTGTAAATATTTTTAATGTGTGTAAATAAAACCAATAAAGACTACTTAAAAAAAGTTAACTTCTGTAGAGCTCAGTTAACTGCCAAGGCTGATGGGAATGAAATACAGCTATATTTACATACAATATTTAGATATTGCCTTTCATTTTGGTCACATTCACACCATAGGTTTATAGCACTATGATGCCATTTTTAACAGTCATGGTCCCCCAAATAATAATAATTCTGGGAACTGTAGTTTGTTAAGGGTGCTGGGAGTTGTTGGGATGCCCCTGTTCCCATCTAATGTTCTCTCAGTGGTTTAACAATCAATCCCTCTTCATAGGGAATTATAGCTCTGGGAGTGGAATAAATTCCTTGAGCTGAAGGAAACGGTGGCAAAATTTGCAAAGGGGAAGGCATGCAAAGTGAGATGTTGATGTGCCTGGAACTGAAACTTTTAAGAGATGCAAATTTTGACATCACAATTTGCAAGATCATTCAAAATGATTCGGGTGCTGAAACATTATTTATTTATTTATTTGCATTTGAGAAAGATAACCAAAGATGGTTGAGTTACTTATTCTTGCAATTTAAAGTAGACGTGGCAGTTTCAAGTTTTGTGCTGTTCACTTTTTCTGCAAGACACCTGTTTTTGAAAATTGAAGTTAGCAATTGGTAGGCAGGTGAGCATTACAAGCAGTTAGCCTTGCCAAGGGCTCAAAGTAGCCTGGCACCATGCAAAGGTCCCTGGTTCAATTCCTCCCATCTCCAGGTAGCAGGGGTGCCAACTTGAATAAAATATTGTGGGGGCCCAGGTAAGTCCCACTCTGCATAATCAATCACATGACGCAGTGCACACACACCTTTTGAATGGGAATGCCCGTAACCTTTGTGGGGGCCCAGCCCCCTCAAATATTTTATTGTGGGGGCCAAAGCCCCCACAGCACCTAGGAGTTGGCTCCTGTGCTAGGTAGTGTTAATAAAGACTGCAGATTGAAAACCTGGAGAGCTTCTGCCAATCAGTGTAGGCAGCATAGAGCTAGACAGACCAGCGATCTGACTTAGAAGCCATTTCATTTGTCTTTAAAATGTTCCCCCGCCTCTGCATCAATAAAAGCTTCTGTTGATACCTGCCTGCTTGCCTGACAACTCTTAAAGTCACACTATCCTGTCTGTAAAAAGGTAACGGTTCTAGGATTAGTCTTTTTAGCAGCTATTCCCTACCCTTGCTATTTACTTTTTCTTTTCAAGGCTTCCTCAAGTTTCTAGTCCATATGACATCCTAAAACAAACAAGATTTTCAGGGGATGCTGTGTCCTAAATAAATGGAACCAATGACTGACGCTTATTTTCTGCCTTGCAATTTCAAATTATTTTGTATGGATAGTCTTATGGTCCCAGACCTGTGTAAAAAGAAAGGCTTTTGCGAGCTCTCCCTTGAGTGCTTTTAGGTAATGCATCCACAAGCAAATACAAAGGGCTTGAATTGTGTAGGTTCTCCTATGTGTGAAATGTATCTCAGTTTCCATCCTGTTTGCTTAATTAAGGGATTAATGTGATATACGCATAGCAAACTCATTCTGCATGCATGGAATCTTATGAAACCAAAACTGCACACCCACACACAAGAAGTGAGGTATAAACAGGCTTGAAGAAATGGCAATGTTTGCAGAACTACAAGAAAGGTATTTTGCGCGGCTGGGGGAGAACTATGCAGGAGAGGGCAAAAAGCAGCTCACTGAGAACTGAGCAGGATCAGTGGATACGGAAAGCTGAATGGATAGTAGGTAGCAGATTGGGGAATGGAATCAAATGGATTGGAATGGAATGGAATAACAGGGCATGGCTTGTTGGCTGGCTAGAATCCTGAACAAAGCAGCACTGATCCAGCCCCAAAGAGAAAAAGAACTAAAGCCCCGACTGATGTCAATAACAGTGTTAAGATTAAGCTTAAATATCTTTAGTGGGAGATATCCTACTAAAACCAATATGTGTCTTTTAATACTTGACACTTTCAAGTGTTCAAAGTGCTTCATGGGCATTATCTTTGCAACAACCCTGTAAAGAAAACTAGGATAAATGCCTTCTTATTTGAGACTGAGTGGGGTGGGGGTGGGGGGAGGTGATGAGAAGTAAGGCAGAGGGAACAATGACTACCTAAGGATGGCTAGGGAGTTCCTGGCTGAGATGAAATATGAGCCAAGGGCTTGTGAGCTCAACACACTCAGGCAGCAGATGGCAACAGCCATTGCATAAGATAAATAAATTCAACAACTCGCTGTTAGCCACTGTGCTCAGGGCTCAAAGTGGTTGTTAGACAAAGCCAGCCACAGAAATTTGGGTGCCCAGCACAGAGCAGCAGCAAATAGTGCACCTCCCTGAGTCAAGGTGTACAGTACACAAGGCCACCAGAAAAGTCCACAAGTTTCTCTCCCTCCCTAAGCCCAGTACTAAAAACACAACAGTAATAAACGACTGGCAGCCACTTCACCCTCCCTAACGGACCTGTTTGAATGTGCTGCCCTATTCTAGAGCAGACAGCAGCACCTGATGAAAAACTAACCTCCAGGGCTTCAGGTGTGATAGGAGTGATGGAGTTGCTCTTCCGGGATCCAATGCGAAACTTGGCTGCCTTGTAGATTTTCCAGTAGACAAAGAGCACTACGCAGAGGGGCAGGTAAAAAGCCCCAAAGGTAGAGAAGATGGTGTAAGAGGGTTCCTGGCTGACTTGGCATTCCTCGTTGCCCTCCGAGTAAGTTTCCCCCCAGCCAAAGATCACTGGAGCCAGGGAGATGATGGCCGAGAGGACCCACGTCAGAGCAATCATAATGTTGGAGATGCGCCGGCGGGTCCTCAGAGTGTACTCTAGGTGGCGAGTGATGGACCAGTAGCGGTCCAGAGCAATGGCCGTGACGTTCCAGATGCTGGCCGTGCAGCACAGCACATCGCAGGAGATCCACACCTGGCACAGGATCCGCCCCAGCCTCCAGCGCCGCCCGGAGAGTTCATGGACCAGGCTGAGAGGCATCACCAAGGCGGCCACCATCACATCCGAGATGGCCATCGAGGCCACCAGGTTGTGAGGAACCCTGTGGAAAGTGCGGACACGCAATATGGTTGCCAGGACTAGCACGTTCCAGAGGAAAGTGGCAACCACCAACATGGCCAACAGAGTCAAGACGAGGACGCTAAAGATAGACAAGGGTCCATGGGCACCAGGGTGGTCCAGGAGAGAGCTGGAGCCTGTCCGGTTGGATTCTGCTGAAGTAGTGACTGAGAAGCAGGTGAAGTTGGGGCACCAATCCATTGTGCAAGGATGAGCAGTAGAAAGTTTTGGAAGGCAAGGTGGCATGAAATGCTTCTTCTGGTTGTAAAAGGTGGTGTTCCTCGTTATCCCCCAAGTTATATAGTTAAGGGAAAACCATTGTTCATGGGGGAGGGGGGTTGCCAGGTTTTTTATTCAATCCATAGTTTATCAGTTTGGCTGTTGTGACTTATCCTGGCTTGTCACCTGAGCTGGGATCCATTTATGAAATTTTCATTGCCAGGAAAGGCAGGATTTCTATTTTGGCTGCTGTCTTGCATTCCTTATTGTCAATTTTTAACTAGTATCTGTCATAGCTTTAATAATGCCTGGTTTGCAAACCTCCCAGAGAATATTGACTGGTGGGTGGTGATATGCATTTAAGAAGTAATGATATTAGCAATAATTTTTCAGGCTCCAGAGCTCGGTCACACTCCTGGTTTGTGAAGCATCGATCCAGCTGGTGAAGGCCCAGGATACACACTAAGGAAATATTTGTGAGAGATTCCAAATTCTGTGTCGGAGTTTGCCGCATCTGTAAATTGAACAAAGAGAACCTGCATTAAGAACAATACACATTCTATTGGAGATTGCCAATTCTTCTGCTTGCTTTTCTGAAGCATTTTTGCAATGTTAGAAAGTTAACACATTGGTTGCAGAAAGTTTAGGGCAAAAGAGAAATCAAGAGATAATGCCTTTGCAGTGGAGGAAGGAGTAAAGACCCTTACAAATACCAGCAGTTCTGACTTTGTAGCCTCCTCTTCCCTCTCCCTTCACTTCTGTCTCCTTCTTTGAGAAATCTTAGATTTAATGTCATCTATTCTTGGTCAGGTCTATGCTTTACAGGAACAGATGTATTATACAATACAGAAAAAGAAAATCCTGATGTGCCTTTGCCACATTTGCCACTGAGAAATCAAAGCCTACAAAAACAGAATTAAGGACCCAGTCTCCCCTCCAGGTTAGATGGCAGGGCTCTCTACACAAGCCTGAGCCCCATCAATTTTAATTCAGGTGCTAAATACAGACACCACCACCTTTGACATCTTTCTGAGAACACAATGAAGAAAAAACCCCAACCCCAACTTGGAAACTTCTAAAGATCAGAGCCAATGATAGCTGCGGCCATCACATTTTAGACCAGGCTGACTATACTGCCTCTCTTTCCAGTGGGCATTTGTAATGCAATTGAACATTCTGACCAGTGCAAATGTTGCCTGTATATTGCATTACAAAGCAACCAAGGCAAGCTCTGTTGGGTGTGAAAATGCACTTTTAGGGATCCCTTTTGCATCTTCCGCAAAGGCAGCTGAAAGAGGATATTGGCCACTGCTTTCGCCAAAGCACTCCACAGGGGAAGCCCAGCATTTGGACCATCTGCAACAGGAGATCACCTTGGCTTCCCTGGCTGGGGCTTGACAGGAGATGTTGTTTGAAACATCTGCAGGCACCAGGTTAGTGAAGACCAGGACTTTTTTTTCAGCTGGAACTCAATTCCGACACCTCTCAGGTGGGCGCCATTGCCATTCTAAGAGAACAAGGGAGGTGTTCGTGGTGAGTTCCTGCACCTCTTTTTCTAGAAAAATAGCACTGCTGAAGACTACCCTACATAATGCCTGTGGGATCCTGGTGTGTTTGTGTGTGGTTAGACAACTGTGCCATGGGACAGAGATATGGGCTCACACAAGGGTGATTGCACAAACACACACAAAGAACAAACCAAAAAGCAAATGGCAAGTACGGACCCTGCAAAAAAACTCTGCAGACACGAGGCTTCCCCCAACTCCAAATGTGTCCCAGCCCCACCAGCGCCTTAGAGACTCACCGTGCATTGAGAGTCCCTCACTCTCGTCGAAGTGGATACCTTACATCGGATGAAGGTATCTTGCCACTGCCACAATAAATCTGCTAAAGCTGAACGCTGTTGTGCGCCTTTGCTCTGGTCCTCGGGGCTGCAGCCTTACCGTGCAGTCCTAAGCACGCTTCCTCGGAAGGAAGCCCCCTCGAGGGTGCTTAGGATGCCGCTGTTCACTCAGCAAGCCCCGAGGAATAATTGGATGGCACTTGCTGCCAGACAACAGCTTGAAGTCGGAGAGGCGCTAAGAGACTTTTTTTTTTTTAATGCAGCGTTTCCAGGAAGGAAGACCCCGCTGGATTCAACGGGGCTCGCTTCCAGGAAGGAACACAGGATCGTGCGAGCCCGAAAGCCACGTTGAATTCGGTGGGGACCCCTTTACCGTGTGTTTTTGTGTCTACACACAGGCTAGCGCTGCAACGGGGTTCTCTCTCTGCGCCCCTCTCCCCTCGCACCGCTTTATTTGGGAAACCGCGCCCGATCCACGCGATGGCAATACCTGCCGGGGCGCCTGCTCTGCGGTTCCAGCGGCTGAGCTGCAGCAGCAAAGGGAAGCCGCCCTCCTCCTCCTCCTCCTCCGAGTCCGCTGGCTCGCTCCTACGCCGAGGCGCGCCCATCAGCTGACAGCGCCCGCTCGGCTCCCCGAGGGCTCCACGCGGTCCGGAGGGCGCCTGGTCCCCGGAGGGGCTCCTTTCATCCGCGCATCGCGCGCCTTCCCACCTGCCTCGTCTCCGACCTTCCTGTTCCAGGCAGAGAGAGAAAAGTCTCTCCAGCCCAGCCGAAGCTCTGCGAGCGCCGTCCCTCTCCACTCCCACGGCGTTGGTTTTTCCGGGGCGGGGGAGCCTCGCTCGCACGCTCGCAGGCGCTCGTCAGGATGCGCCGCAACACTTTGACCCTGGGAGCCACCTGCTTTGCTCCAAGTAATAGCAATCTTCAGATATCCAAAGGGCTGTCATATAGAAGATAGAGCAAGCTTGTTTTCTCCTGTTCCAGAGAAACAATGCCTTCAAGTTGCTGGGGGAAAGATTCCGACTAGACATACAGAAAAAACTTTCAGGCAGTGGAAAGGACTCCCTCGGGAGGTGGCAAACTCTCCTTCCTTGGAGGTTTCTTAGCATAGGTTGGGTGGTCATCTGTCATGGATGCTATAGCCCTTCTCCAAGGGCTTCCCCCCTCTTTTTGTACACATTAAAACACATACTCATTGCAATACAACAAACAGTTCTGCAAACAACATCACAAAAGCAAGGAGGAATTGATGGAATGATGAAACTCCACAGAGGGGGAAGACCTGGGAAAATTTAAGGGTGTTTGCCTGGTGCTGGAAAGAGAATGGTGTCTGGGAGAGATCTGCCACCTCCAAGAACGGCTTCCACAGATGGGTTGCCATATCAGAAACTGCCCTCTCCCCAGTCATCACCAACTTCACTTCCACTGTTGATGGTGGGGCAATCAGATAAGACACAGGAAGCTGCATTGTTAATGAAGTTTTTTTGGGGGTTAAGCTGAATGCCCAGGCCCTCTTATAATTCTTGGAAAAGTCAGGCTAGCTTCCTGCTGATGTGATAGCCTGGGTGATGGGCCATTAAGAGGAACAAGGGAAGGGGCTTTGTGAAAAAGGACAAATGGGTGGGGCCCCCTCCTTCAGCGTGAAGGTCCTGGGAAGGACAAAGACAGAGTTAAGAGCAGAGAGAGCTGAGTGATGTGAACTAGAAGCTAGAAGAGAAAAGGCTGCAGGCTGGGAAGCCAGAGAGTCAGAGCCATGTCTGATTTCTGTTTGAATCCAAGGCAGCAGCTACTGGGGAAACAAAGCCCTCTTGGGGTTTGTATACACGTAAGGTTGTATAAACATAAACCACATGTCCTAAAGACACCGCCATCTCTGCTGTCCCTCATTCCAAGGAAACACGAACCCCGTCTATGTCAGTACTGTCAATGCCAGTTCCCCAGTTTCAGGGAGACATTCCCAGCCCTGCCTAGAGATGTCAGGGAGCAAACATGGGAGCTTCTGCATAAAAGGCACTGAGCTAATGTCCTTCCCCAAAATGATTGACATGCCAGAGGGTCCTCCTGGGTTCAAGAAAGTCAGGATTAGCTGTAAAGAAAAGCGCAAGCACTTTGAACTGGGCTCATTGGCTGAATGGCTTCAGAACTGCTCTGTGGTATTTGCAGTGTGGGTTTCAAAGGCAATAGTAGTAGGAGTAATATTAATAATATATAGGCTGCTTGACACCCAGATGGCTTCTAAGCAGTTTAGAAAACATAGAAACCAATTAATTGCACAACACGATCATCAGCACTGGCCATCAGTTCCCCATCTGGCTTTCTGGGTCAAGGCTCAGAGCTGACTGTGGAAAATGGTGAGACCATTGCCCAAGGTTGCACAAGAACTCCTAGAGGAACCTCCCAGACCACCAGAGGCTGGACGCTCACAGATCTGGAAGACCCAGTTGCCTCCCACCACACACCATCAATCCTAGAATATACCAGGAGGCTATGGAATGAAGCTGGAGTGTCCATTTTTGGGCCAGAAGGTTGCCCTTTAAGGCTCTGTAGTTCTCTCAAGGTGATGGAGCTTGAAGAAGGTAGTCTGGAGACAGAGGCATAGAAGGCCTCAGTCTGCCCCCAACCTTTGTTGGAGCAAATTGCTCACTTGGGGCTGCCTGTGGTTCATCAGGCCAGAATATGACACCTGCAAGCCTGTCCTCCTGTTGCTGAAGCTGGATTGCAGTGTCTGGATTGGCAAGCTCCTTGTTGTTCTCACACTACTAGCAGGAGCACAATGAATCAAGCAAAGTAAACCTGACAGGTGCAGATTGTTTAATTTGCATAATTTATACAGGCTAGAAAAGTTCACTCTGTAGTTTTGACTTTCTAGCACATACATGACAATGGTCTTACCTTTTGAGAAAATAAATGATATGCTCTTCAGAACCCAGCTATTTTCTAAAATGCTGACTATAAGGTTTTGAAGCACAGCAATTCATATCAGGCTATGTGATGGTGTAAATGTTTTGCCCTGTGCAAGATTAATATTTGGGTTTAGGGGAGGGAAATGATGATGGGGATTGTTTTTATCAGTGATTTGTGATTTGTTGAGTTTAGATTGCTTCAAGTGTTCTGTAACATATGATAAACACATTTGACAAAACAAACAATCCTTAAATCAAGAAGGCTGAAAAATGCAGTGAGAAATTATTGTCTGCTAGGATTTGGTATCCAAAAAGTCATCCACAATTTTTTATTTTTGGTAAAGCGATGCTGTCAGAACCAACTGTGGAATCTGCCAAGGAGACAGATGGCCTTAATGACAGAAAACTGATGGCACTCTAAAACTCAATTACCATTGATTTGGGGGAGCCTTTCTTCTTAATGCCAAGATGGGGGGCTGATTTGTTTATTGCCAGGTTTTTGGCACCTTGGAGGACAACTGGAAACAGAGCCAGTAAACAATTGACATCATGGAAAATGATTAACTTGAGAAGATCAAAGGGAGAGGCAGCTATACAGGTGCTTTGATGGCCTCATTATCAGTCGTCCTTACAATGCTTTGAACTCAGCTCTTTCATGGGCCTAGTTCGACATCTATTTTATGCCATCAGACGCTTTTCTTTTCCTCCACTTTTCTTCATGGTGAGAATTGTGTGCTTAGGCTTTAGAAAGAATTTTGTAGAACTATATATCCAGTTGCTTCAAGTGTATTATAATCATTACATTTCCATCCCATCCCATCCCCCACCTTTCAAGGAACTCACAAGGAATTTCATGGCAACCTTGTGCCATAGGTTAGGCTGAGTCTGAGAGAGTCCAAAGGAGAGATGACTGAAGAGCTTATTCAATAACATATGTACTGTGTATGTATCTTTTACATTGAAATATGTATTCTTATGTGCACAAAACATGCATGGCAACATCTAGAGAAGTACATAACTTGACTTGGAGTTGCATTCCAATCTGTAAGCAAGTCAGCAAGCATAGGATTGGGTGTGTCGGTCCACTGCAAAAAACAAAAAAACAAAAAAACAGACCAGGGCTGTTCCATTGGGAATCTGAAGGTTTATAAGGTAGCAGAATTGCTCTCCATCTTTGGAATGGATGTGATGACATCAAAGATGCTAGAAATATTACAGGCAAGTAATTCCATGTTTTCTTTGCGGGTGGGGGTGGTGAAAGTTATCAAAATATGTTCTCAGGTTATGAAATGTCTTATTAAATTTGATCCTGCGTTCTTCTTACAGGAATTGCTTTCACTGACTGGGAAGTGTTATAAACAAAATCTGCCCTTATTCCCTTATGGGATACACAACAGCCCTTACAGAGTCCTTTGTAGGTTCTCCATCGGTAGGAGAAAATAACAGAGGCCAGCCAGAGAATATTGAGAAGCAAAGCAGCTAGTAAGCCTGATCTTTATTAAAACTGTTGCAACAGGGTGCTCCCTTCACACACAGGAGATTGGAGGAGGACCCAGAACAAAGGTGTGCCTGCCCTTATATAGACATTTTGAAATTCCCTGCCCTGGAGCTCAAGACCACCGCTCCATACATCATGCATACATCATAGAAGGTGTGTAGCCCAAGACCACCCCTCAGATACATCATACCTACATCACAGAAAAGGCGGTCCTAACAACAGAAATTTGAATGTTGTTGTTTTTCCTGTCTTCCAGGTTATCTGATTGCCTTTCCTGGTAGTCTGGCCATTCCTTTGAGATGGTAATCACTTAATTCCTGAGACAATGGGAAGGTTTCTTTCACCTCTTCCCTCCTTGCAGAGAAACACTTGGTCAGCTTGGGAGTCAAAATGGTTTCAGGACTGTCCTCCCGCGCTGCCTCAGACATGTGGCCTATACATTCATGTACGTGTTTGCTTGGTACACTTATGAACATTTATTCTATATCTAAGACCTTAAAATTCCTATAACAGAAGTAAACCCCATTTATTTCTGTAGTACTGGTTTTGTTTTATATATTATATTTTGTGATTTTTGTTTGTTTAACAAAGGGCTGAATCCAGACTAGGTTTGTCACGCTTCAGTCCCATTGAGCCTGCAATCCTATACACAACGTCCCTCTACACAAAGTCTCACTCCTTCTCTGCAGGCATGTGTAGGATTGCAGTGTGAAGTGTGACTAACTTAGTCGGGATGCAACCCACAGAATAGAACATGCCACAAAGAGCAAGTCAAACTTGCTCAGTGATTGACAGAGGTTTCCAGAGAGCAAACTGAAATTATGCATACTGGTAGCATTGAACATATGTATGTACTCTGACGCTAGGAACGTAATTGTGGCTATGGGAGATCTAGTGCTTATATAACAAAGAGCCTTGTGGCACCTTCAAGAAGAATAGATTCGTTGTAGAGCATTTTTTTTCAATGGCAGTGGGGAAAATGGCATTGTCTTTGCAGAGGAAAAAAGCAGAACTATTAGCAGCTTAAAATGCAGGGATGTCATTTTCCTCCTGCTGTGTTTCAAATGGCATTTGCACTTGCTGCACACACCACAGAGCAGATGGGTCTGTCTTCCCCCAATGTGCATTACCTGATTTATTTCCCCATGCCAGCAACGCTTCCATCTCCCACTCCAGGAAGCTGTGATCTGTACATGCTCTGTCAACTATGCATTTGGACTCTCCGTCATTGGAGTTTCTTAAGCAGAGGTCGGGTGGTCATGTGCACGGATGCTTTAGTTGAGATTCCTGCATTACAGGGGTTTGGACTAGATTCTCCGATTCTGTGTGCAAAGGCAGCTTGAGCTGTATGCACTTCAGGTTAACTGCAGCTTGTGTTTTCCAGTGAGATGTGTAATGGAAAATCCCAGGTGTGGAACTGCCCAGCCACCTGGCCCTTAGGGATAAGCCCACTGGTTTCTGCGGAGTTAAATAAAAGAAGTCCAGCCACTGGAGCAAGGACAAGACAGGGTTTATTGCGCAATAGGTTACAGTCAAACTGCACACCCAGAGCAGTGTTTCAATAACTTTTAAAAACTCCTATCATATCCCAGAATACAGTTTGGAAACATCATTACCACATCATCACTACATCACGAAAGGGAAGGGTTATACATGATTGACATATAGGAAAAACAAGATTAGCATATGGGGGAAACAGAGCAATATCAGGGAGATAGCCCTGGGCCAATGTGAGTGGGTGTTAAGTATAGGCAAGGATACCTTGAGCACTTATCTGGGAGAGAACAATGGGATTCCAGCTGAGGGATATTAGCCCAGTGGCTTCCTGAAGCACCCAGAGATTACCTGCTGAGGCATTTCCCTGTGTACTGGTCTCTCACCTACTGGATCATGGCAGAGAGATGGGTCCCCTTAAGGGCATCACTCCATACCCCAAATGAGTTTACTCGGGAAGAGACTTTGCTTAGGTGACCCCCCCCCCTATAATTTCCGTAACAGATGGAAGCTGGTTCGAGGCAACAGACAGGAGTATTACTCCAGGATACATATGGATTAAATGTCCTGTGCACTTGGCTTCAGACACCAGCAGTGGGAGCCCATTGGGCTGGGGGCATCCATAATGTGTGTATACTCTATGTCAGGTTTTCTACACGCACTTGGAAGCATAGCCAAAGAAAACGCTTCACCCGCCACCCTTCCTGAGCAGGTTAAATCAGTTATCAGTCTTGAAACTATACTGGAGGGAACTGTAATTACACCCGTGAGCAGCTAAGTGAGTTAGCCTAGCTAGGAAGTGAAGACGCAGGCAAGCGCCAGTGTGTCTAATAAAATGCAAATCTCATTTTCTGTTTGTTGCGTGCGTCGTGAGATAACCGCTTTTGAAGAGTATAAAAAAATGTGATTTAATTCACGGGCATTTTTAAATACAACAAGGCCAGCCAGGTCTTGCTACGCAGCAGCCGGGGGGCCCAGAGAGGAGCAGCAATGTGTGTGTGCAGAGGGGGAAGAATGGAGGCAGGAAAGGAGAAGAAAAGGGCGCAGCAAGATGAGACAGTAAAATATAATGGAGCACAAGGCTGCAGCATTAAAGCATTTCTTTTCCGGTCATCACAATCCCTTCTGTGCACCGGGAGGCAAACAGTGAGTGTTTGACACCCAGAGGGAAGATCATTACGGCAGTTGCATATTCAATCAAATGTCACACTCAAGGGTCTGGCTTCTTGCTTCCTGCTGCCACAGCCGTAGTAATTTATGCTGCACCTTAGCTTCTTCCAACCCTCTGGGCAGCATCATAACACAGAACAAGAGACAGCGACGGCTCACCGCATATCATCCAAACCAAAGTGGACACGCGGCTCTGATTCCTCCTGCCGCCATCCCATCCCCACAGTGGCAAAATCTGGTGTTGGCCAGTGGCGGACTTTGGGTTCTCAAATTTCAGTGGTGCCCCCATGCACTGCTAAAATATTGTGCCCACACTCCATTCTGCAGCATTCTTGTGGCAGCCCCTGCGGCATGGCACCCAGGGCAGCTACACCAGCTGCACTACCCTAAAACCACCTCTGGTGTTGGCCTGTACCATTACAGGCTGCATGTAGGTGCACAAATGTTTGGGTGGTGAAATGTTGCTAAGGTCTTGGAAGCGCAATGTAGGTTGCTGGGAGGGGGGGGGGGTTGCAAGCCAGGACCTTCAAGGCACCTCTTTCTGAATGACTGGGTCTGGATGGCGTCCTCACAACGATTCTTGAAGAACCCAAATGTAAAACTGCTGATCTTAGTAGCTCAGTCAGTACAGCCTGAGCCTCTTGATCTCGGGGTTTGTGGGTTCATGTTGCGCAAAAGATTCCTGCATTGCAGGGGGTTGGAATAGATGACCCTCACGGTCCCTTCCAGCTCTACAGTTCTATGGTGCTAACAAAGATATGTAGCTTTCTCCTAAAGTCTGCCTCCATACATTGGCTACTTTCCAGTCCTGAGGTGACACCAATTTTTGAAAGGATATCTGGGGTGATCCAGAAAACGGCCGGCCAGTTAGTTTAATATCTGTTCCAGAAAAATTGGAGGAAAGCATCATTGCCAAACATATGGCTGTGCACAGACTAACCTTTCTGTAGCAATTTTTTTTTAAAAAAAATGCAGTTTTTTCTTAGCATGCAGTATGCAGTCAACATGCTATTTTCAATCTAGAGTGATTCAATATCCTGCCATCCACCTGGGCAGGTGTGGCTACTTGATACATGTTTGAAAACCCTCCCCTTGGTTACGTCCAGGTGAATGATGAAGAAGGAGGAGGTGGTGACTGAGGTCTTGGTGTCTGCCTGCCCCCATTGTCATTGGGTAGGATGGCCTACATCTGTTTTCAACTGGACACACTTCAGAGCTGTTACGGAAATTACGGGGTGGGGGGTTGATTTTACATGATTCATAAAGCTAGGAGGTATCTTCCCTGAGCTGTCAAGTCGAAAGGATACATTCAGGCATAATTTTTGTAACATTTAACAACTTAAATGTTACAAAAATTATGCTTGAATGTATCCTTTCGACTTGACAGCTCAGGGAAGATACCTAGCTTTATAAATCATGTAAAATCAACCCCTTTGCCAAGTTCCTCCATTCCAGCGCCATTTTGCCCTTGGAAAAAAGGACTCTTTCCTCTGCCACCTCCCCAAGCTTGAAGACATGTATACACACCTCATACCCCCAGAAAATGTCCAGAGGTGACAATTGCTGGGCTCATTGTTCTCCAAGGGAAGCCCAATCTCATCACCAGACTTGCCTCAGGCTCCAGGCATGCAAAGGAAGTTCTATTGTACTTTTGGGTGGTGGGTACTTTAGACATGTTTGCCTATGCTAATCTTATACTGTACAGTGGTACTTCGGGTTACAGACGCTCCAGGTTACAGACTCTGCTAACCCAGAAATAGTACATCGGGTTAAGAACTTTGCTTCAGGATGAGAACAGATATCGCGCGGTGGCGGCAGTGGGAGGCCCCATTAGCTAAAGTGGTACCTCAGGTTAAGAACAGTTTCAGGTTAAGAACAGATATCCGGAACGAATTAAGTTCTTAACCTGAGGTACCACTGTGCTTGGGTGTTGCACTGACATTTCTGTCTATGCTAATCTTGTGTAACCCTCCCCTTCTGTGACATGTTAGTGATGTAGCAATGGTGTATTGATGAGGATCTAAATCTACTGACTGCTGTTTTGCTCCAAATTGCCTGGCTGGAATTTCCTTCTTTTACTGACTGCATGGACCCGCGGGGGACTTGTACGACGAACTGGGCTGTTGAGTAGTCTCTCAACCCGGAATTTTCCTTAACAGAGCAATACAGAATTAATCTGGAGTAGGCTTTTATTTTTGGAATGAAACTATTTTCTCATCGAGTGCTCCCCCTGCTGTTGGTCTCTCTGCTTTCTGCCCTAGCAGTTCCAACGTGCGCCAGCAGCCACTGGGCATTTCTATCACAATCCCATTTGCTTTTCTTTCTTCTAAACCAAAAACTCAGATATACTTTTACTGCTCTGAATGAGTCCAAAACACACACACCAATGTTCATTTGCTAGTTCTTATAAAAGCAACTTGGAATCACATCCCACCCCAAAAATATATACTTGAAGTACATCTAACCAGCAGAAATGCAAAATACCGGTAAATGAAATCTTGCAAATGGCTCCTTCATTACTGCTAATATGTGGAGATGATTAAAAGGGCTTATTCTGGATGCCAAATCAATGCTTCTAATTTTTGTACCAGGAGCTAGCAATTAGGGACCGAAAGTGTTTGAAATACAAGTGAATAATGTTTTCTACCTACAAGATAATAAAAAGGGATTTGTTCTTAAATAGCCATCCTAATTAATGAAGCTAAAGCAAAAATTTGAAGAATCCAATTGTTTGCCTGTTAGGAACCAGCTGGGCGTAGAGGAGAGACATGCTCCTGAGGCACGAAAATTCAGAATATTTCTCTAAATGCTTCTACTAACTCATAGTGGATTCTTACACTATTTGGTGGAGTGAGAGCCTTTGCCTGCCTGCTCTTTTCTGTTCTGCCGCTTCACACACTTCTGAGATAGCACGAGAGGCTTAGCATCACTCCATAAATGCCCTCGTACTTACGGGACCGGCTCTCCTGGTATGCCCCACGGAGGACATTATGGTCCACAAATAATAACATTTCAGAGGTCCCGAGCCTCAAGGAGATTAGACTGGCCTTGACCAGGGCCAAGGCCTTTTTGGCCGCGGCCCCGGCCTGGTGGAGCACTATGTCACAAGAGACGAGGAGCCTGCGGGATTTGACATCTTTCCGCAGGGCCTGCAAGACGGAGCTGTTCTGCCAGGCCTTTGGCCGGGGTCCAGTCTGACTCCCCCTTCCCTTTCATAAGAGCTTGCATGAAAGTGGCCTCCCAATTTTTCTCACAGGCCCATATAAGTTCAGAACAAACAGTTGGGCCTGGTGAGCATTTAAGGTTCCCAACCCTAATCTGCGGGTTGCCATCTGATTGGATTTTATTCTGATCCTGATCTGATTTTAGGATGTATTTTAAATGATTGTCTGATTTTATGTTAATGTGTTATACATTTGATGTTAGCTGCTCTGAGCCCAGTTTTGGCCAGGGAGGGTGGGGTATAAATAAATAAATAAATAAATAATATATTATAATTATAAATTAATAAATAAAAAATAAAAAATAAATACGCCAGTGTGGTGTAGTGGTTAAGAGCGGTAGACTCGTAATCTGGGGAACCGGGTTCGTTTCTCCACTCCTCCACATGCAGCTGCTGGGTGACCTTGGGCTAGTCACACTTCTCTGAAGTCTCTCAGCCTCACTCACCTCACAGAGTGTTTGTTGTGGGGGAGGAAGGGAAAAGAGAATGTTAGCCGCTTTGAGACTCCTTCGGGTAGTGATAAAGCGGGATATCAAATCCAAACTCTTCTTCTTCTTCTTCTTCTTCTTCTTCTTCTTCTTCTTCTTCTTCTTCGCTCTCCTTCCCTGCCAGAGCTCCAAGAAAATCCCCTTCAGCGCTGCCCATTGTCTGCATGTGGTCCCTGACAGGTTGCCTCCGAGAGAATGGAAAAAAGCTTGCCCATCTCTGCCCTATAAGAATCAAGTCTTAAGCAACAGTCCTAAGCACACCAAGTTACTTTGGAAACAACACTGACCGTTAAAATAGAACACTGTTGCACTCAGTTTCTGCTTGAGGATTTCCCAATTTGGGGTTTTGGGTTGGTGACTGTGAAAACAGGATTCTGGACTAAATGGATCTTTGGCCTGATCTAAAAGAGCTTTCTTGTGTCCTTAAGTGGTTATGACTGGGCTGGGGGGAGGGCTTATGAAACATGTATTTATTTATTTATTTATTTTGAACCCTTACTACTTAGTTGTAATCAATTTCTCATGTTTCTAAGCTGCCCCCCCTCCAATAGCTCAGTGAGGCATTTTATTATCACAACACCCTTGCGAGGTAGGTAAAGGAAGATAGCAATTCTCCTAGTGAGCTTTGTAGCTTGACAGCAGTATACCAATGTTAAGCAAACTTAGATTTCAAAAAGCATATTGCGATGAATCAGCGAAATAAATAAATAAATAAATAAATATGAACAATATTTGGGTTGCGAATTCGCGACATTGTTAATATTCAATGGTCACAACTTTAACAGGCTTTCTAGTAGCAGATCTAGGAATTGTACATATTGTGTCCAGCAGGGGGGCAACCGGGCACGCACATCTACCCTGCAGACAGAAAAACAGAAAAGGGGGAGGGGGGAAACGGGACAGTTTTAAAGTGAAAGTTCCAAGCTGCTGGTCTATATACCTCTCCTTATTAAATAAAATCAGAAAAACGAGTACGGTAAATTGTTGGAGGGAATGTGATCGTTTTGGCTCCCCCCCCCCAGTTAGTCAACTGCCCCTTAGTTAGTCAACTTGTGACAAATGTTTCTCAAGACATGGAACAGATGACAAACCAAAAGTTTCAGTTAAATCCCCAAATCACTCTTCTTTTGCTACTTGAATTTTGAGGCCCGGGACTTGATCCGCAAGGAACTTATTGTTTAACTTTTGACAGCAGACAGACTTACACAAAGCACTGCAAAGCTGAACTGATGAGAGGCAGGCAGCAGCAATTGTGGAATGTGGTTCCTGTGGTCAAATGAACTCACTGGTTGTGTGGTGGCGGTGGCGGGGGTGGTGGTGGTGGCGGTGGATCAAAATGCAGACAGCTTCTATGCCACTTGGTTTTCCTTTATTAATTATGCAGCAAGGAAAGAAGATGGATTGCTATCTCCATGAACCCGTGGGCACCCATTGAAAGAGCATTTTGGTATAAAAGGTACACAAGCTGTGTCCACACAAGCCAAACCAGATGAGCATAGTTCTGATGAGCATTCTGCTCTGGTCAGACCTCACCTGGAATACTGTGTCCAGTTCTGGGCACCACAGTTCAAGAAGGATACTGACAAGCTGGAACGTGTCCAGAAGAGGGCAACCAAAATGGTCAAAGGCCTGGAAACGATGCCTTATGAGGAACGGCATAGGGAGCTGGGTATGTTTAGCCTGGAGAAGAGAAGGTTAAGGGGTGATATGATAGCCATGTTCAAATATATAAAAGGATGTCATATAGAGGAGGGTGAAAGGTTGTTTTCTGCTGCTCCAGAGAAGCGGACACGGGGCAATGGATTCAAACTACAAGAAAGAAGATTCCACCTAAACATTAGGAAGAATTTCCTGACAGTGAGAGCTGTTTGGCAGTGGAATTTGCTACCAAGGAGTGTGGTGGAGTCTCCTTCTTTGGAGGTCTTTAAGCAGAGGCTTGGCAGCCATCTGTCAGGAATGCTTTGATGGTGTTTCCTGCTTGGCAGGGGGTTGGACTGGATGGCCCTTGTGGTCTCTTCCAACTCTATGATTCTATTCTATTCTATAGTTGATGGATCTCAAACCCTTGGTGAGTTAGGGGCTTCCTCTGCATGAGAAGACAGGCTCTGGCAGATTGAGTGGACGAGACCAATAGTGGATCCATTGGTCAAGAAGGTGGTTTCTGCATGTGCTGTCAAGAGAAGTGAGGGCAGATGGGGGTTGTCAACCTGGGAAGGGAGCCCATCTAGGAGAAGAAAAACCCTGATCTGAAAACTTTGCTGCCTTGTGGGTTATCTTTGGGAGAATCAAAGGCTAAGGAGTCAACCCTACACAAACAGGAGTCCCTAAGACGGTTGGATGGTGCCTTGTATTCCTCCTTCCAGCAACTCCTGCAGCCAAGATAGTGCCAAATATCTTGCTTTCCTTTCCTTTGGACCACATCAGTGAGGCTGAGAGCGGCGGTCTTGTCACCTGGGCAGCCCAGGACCTCCATATACAATGCCCAGGCTTGAGCCCCAGGGAGATCACTTCAGTGCTGCTAACACAGCGGTTTGACTTCAGCCCCAAAGGTGCACTCCATGGTCTCTCGAGATTGATGGATGCCAACAAGAACAAAACACATTTTACAGACCCTTCAACAAGTACTAGGCACCCAGAATAATGTGCTGGGGGGGGGGGGTGCCCTGGCTCCCACAGCACCAACAACACTGATCCATTCTTTATTAAAAGAGTATATGGAATTCTCAGCTAAATCAGCCCTCAGTTCAAATCTATAGCGGAGGACTTCAAACTTCCCGGTGCCTCACTCCATGATACAATGGTACCTTGGTTCTCAAACTTAATCTGTTCTGGGAGTCCGTTCGACTCCTGAAACTGTTTGGAAACCAAGGCGCGGCTTCCGGTTGCCTGCAGGAGCTTCCTGCACTCAAGCGGAAGCCGTGTTGGACATTCGGCTTCCGAAAAACGTTCGCAAACTGGAGACACTTACTTCCAGGTTTGCAGCGTTCGGGAGCCGATTTGTTCGGCAACTAAGCCGTTTGGGAACCAAGATTCCACTGTAGTGGGAAAACAAAAGCAAGTATAATAGGATTAAGAGTAGAAGACTGTGGAACAACTTTCCTAGGACGAATAAATATTTGGGAAGGAATGTTCATGCATTGTCTTAGGCTAAAGTTACTTATGAAAAATAATCTTAAAAGACATTGGAAGAAATGGTTCCAAGGAATACCCTGAAGCCGTCTTTTCAAACGTCAGCTCATTGGTTTTTCATAGGCCCCCAAACCATCCTGAATTTTCTAAATTATATATCTTTTTTGCATGCTGTGTAAGTGAAGGCCATTGGTGAAATGATGTCTTAGACAGCCTGCTGTTGCTATGATATTATGTATTATTAACACAGATTGAGTAGAGGCTTATGTTCACTAGAGCAAGACAAACAATTTATGCCTGAAATTTAGTTAGAATAGCTTTGAGGGCAAACTACACAAGTTAATATAACTGAATGTGATATGATGTGGGTTTGTATTCTTTTTTCTGTTATACTTTTGTAAATTCAAACAGCACACAGGTCATTTTAGCCTTGTGCAGTGGAGGGAAGAGACTTATTGTAGCGACTCCCAAATGTCAGATGGCTAAAATATGTTGCGTGGGTTCAAGTTGCCCAAATGTACAGCAACGTAAGAACGGATGAAATTGCTGGGGTAATTCTCTCCTTGCTTTGTCTTTCTAGTTCTTTTAGCTTTTAAAAGGAGGCCCATTTTCAGCAAGGAAAATGCTCCTGATAAGCTACATTTTACAAACAGGCCAGTCTCTGTGCAAAAGAATAAATGGACACAAATCTGAGATGATAAATGGCAGAGTGGAAAAGCCATTGAGTGAGCTAAGGATATTCATGACTGACAGCACCATAGCTCAGTGGAAGTTCATCCACTTCACGCGCAGAAGGTCACTGATTCAATCCCCAGCTTCTCTCGGTAGGGCTGGGGGTGTCCCCTGCCTAAACCCTGGAGAGTAGTTGGCAATCAGCACAGACAATACAGAGCTGGATGGACCATTGGTTTGACTCGGAATAAGGCAGCTTCCTGAGTTTTATATAGTCCCTCTAATTCGTCTTCATTGGCTCCCAGTACGTTTCCGAGCACAATTCAAAGTGTTGGTGCTGACCTTTAAAGCCCTAAATGGCCTTGGTCCAGTATACCTGAAGCAGCGTCTCCACCCCCATTGTTCTGCCCGGACACCGAGGTCCAGCTCCAAGAGCCTTCTGGTGGTTCCCTCCCTGCGAGAAGCCAAGTTACAGGGAACCAGGCAGAGGGCCTTCTTGGTAGTGGCACCCGCCCTGTGAAACGCCCTCCCACCAGATGTCAAAGAGAAAAACAACTACCAGACTTTTAGAAGACATCTGAAGGCAGCCCTGTTTAGGGAAGCTTTTAATGTTTAATAGACTATTGTATTTTAATTTTTTGTTGGAAGCTGCCCAGAGTGGCTGGGGAAACCCAGCCAGATGGGCGGGGTATAAATAATAAATTAAAATATTATTATATTATCGCAACGTTTAGCCAAACTGGCAACAGCCGTGCACAACAGGGAGATACCAGAAGGTTCGGTGGAACCCTGAGTTTTGCAGAAGCACGTAAAATCTTTGTGAGAGGACCCCCCAACACAGTGCAATGAGAACTGAGCCTGCTCAGAGGCCATGAGGGAAAATGGAAGCTGGAGTAGTGGTGAAATAGAATGACTGGCAGGGACGTCTTAAGCTTATCTTGCGCCGTGGTGCAAGGATCCCTCCGGCGCCCCCCACCCCCATGTTTCCCTCCAGGCGGGCAGCAGCTGGAGGGCAGCTTCTCCTGCAGGATGGAGGCTCCGGGTGTGGTGTGGCATGGCGGAGGCAGGTGAGGATGGTGGGGTGGCGCTGCCGGCAGGGCTGGAGGGCAGCTCCTCCGGCAGGGAGGAGGCTCCAGGCGCAGCGCGGCATGGTGGAGGTGGACGAGGGTGGCGAGCTGATGTGGGAGGCACTGCGTCCAGCCTCCGCCTCTTCCCTGGCACCCTTCAGAATGTGGTGCTGTGGTTCCATGCACCACTAGCCTCTATGCTATGGCTAAGATGCCCCTGATGACTGGAATCCTGAGTAGAGAGCACTTCTCACAGCAACATATATTTGTTTTTACCACCTTACAGTTGAGAATGGCCCAGTACTCTTGAGTTGGCTTTCCACAGAATTATAAGGTCAAACATTGAAATAAATGAGGTAGGGTGGAAAGAATGATCACGCACTGTTTACAATCTGCTCTTTAATCTGCCATGAGAGAGAACCCCACTGAGGCCCCTCCCCCCCCGTACAATCAAGTGGTATATGAATTTTATGAAATAAAATTATGAAGTGGATCGGCTACATGAAACATTTAAAAGCAATATTCCAAACTCTCAGGAATGAATCTCTGCCCAGGATACAAGCAACTCAAAACGTTCATTGACTTTAGAAGGAAGGGGTTCCTTGGGGGAGGAGAGCTGTTTGAGCAACTGAAAATGACAGCAAAAGAAGAAAAGAAAAGAAAAAAGAATTGCAGATTTTGGCTTAAATGTGGTAAGTAATTTTCAAAGGAAATCATTTAAAAAAAAAGGAGTGTGAACACAGGTAGGAACCAGGGCTGGATGCTGCAATTTGAAAAGGGCTGAAAGCCATAGCAAGCTTTGAGGGGATTGTTGCCTATATTTTTTTAGTTTGACCCAAACTAAATCAGGGGAATCTGTGGTCTTCCAGGAATTATTGGACTACATTTTCTACCATTGCTGAGCATCCACTATGTTGACTGGGGCTGATGGGAGTTGGAGTCCAACAGCATCTGGGGACCACAAGCCCACCATGGCTGAAGTAAAGTCATGTAAATTCACTACCTGGGGGAAGTATCTTATCAGCTTACAAATTAATGCACTGTATTCTCCAAGCCTTTCTTTTGCTTTTTCTTAAACTGCTAGGGGGGAAATACTGTACTGTAAATATTCTCTAAGCATACAGGTTAGGAGTTCAGTTTATATTATTTGGCACAGAAATTTGTTATAACAACATTTCGCTTTAAAAGGGAAGGGTTCCACTCTAGAGAACTGTAAAAAAATGTATGTTGGAAATAACTTGATTTTCATGTCTCCTCTATTTAAAATAAAATTGCCTTTTTGCTGTGAATGTTATAAAGCTGATTTCTGTTTGTGGTTTTCTCTCTCCTTTGTCTCATCTCATTAAATATCCATGCTCCAGATGGAATTAAACTTCACCCTGAGATCTTTATCATAATTGGCCAAGAAGTGAAGTTTCAGTTAAGATTGACACCTTATTAATAGGATTTTTCCTTGCCGCAAACTGACTTTAGAGATGGCTCTCAATGATTTATACATGTGCAGTGCCCTGACCTTGCATGGTTAACATCTGATATTTTAAAGAGGGCTGTCAGGTTGATGGGATTTTAAATATCAGTTGGATCTCTTATTCTCCTGATTTGTCCTGCTGAATAAATATTGGAAGACCAAAGGGGTTTGTATTGGCACTGCCCATCATGCTAATCAGGAAGAAGCTCGTGCAAAAATATTAGCAATAAGGTGGTGGTGGTGGGGAAATAACATAACACACTCTTTTCAATAAGCTGTCTGAGGTAGGTAAGACATTGCATTAGATCTGGTGCTTTAGAAATCAGATAAGTACTTTAGTCCTTTGCATCCTTACCTGACAGTGAATACCACTGAACTCAGACTTATTTGGGAGCAAATATTTGCAGAAAGTTTGCACAGATTTGGACAGGGTGGTTCTATGGTTCTGTCACACACACAATGATGGTCATTACAGCATGGGGACTGCTGGCAAAGCATAGCAGTGGGACCATTCACTCTCACCAACAAGGAAAATAATACCAGCAGGATTGAGTTACAGTTTGTTGCATGTAGATGTTAAACAGCAATAGCTTAACTGTCATGTGGATCCTTAACTGACAACTGAGAGTGAGAATTCTCAGTATGCAAAAGAAGGATGGGAGATATGCACATTTTGATTGGTGGGTTAAGGTTTAGAATCTTCAGCTAGAGAGCGTGATTGGCTGGAGCTGGAATACAAGGAGCCAGAAGAACAGTATATATGACCAAGTACTGGTCAGTAGGTGACAGTTAGTTGGTTGGAATTGGTGTTTGGTGTCTGTGGAGTCCAGCAGAAGAAGAGGATCAGAGGGGGGAGAAGGAAGACCCGAGAGGCAGGTGAAGTGGCTTGGTGTCAAAGGCTTGCTGGGGAGAGGTGATTCGTTTGGCTTAGGCTAGAGACAAGGTTATATAATAACGCGGGTGGGGCTGTGGGTTAAACCACAGAGCCTAGGGCTTGCTGATCAGAAGGTCGGCGGTTCAAATCCCCGCAACGGGGTGAGCTCCCATTGCTCGGTCCCAGCTCCTGCTCACCCAGCAGTTCGAAAGCACATCAAAAGTGCAAGTAGATAAATAGGTACCGCTCCAGAGGGAAGGTAAACGGCATTTCTGTGTGCTGCTCTGGTTCGCCAGAAGCGGCTTTGTCATGCTGGCCACATGACCCCTGTATGCCGGCTCCCTCGGCCAGTAACGCGAGATGAGTGCCGCAACCCCAGAATCAGTTTAGAGACAAGGGGAAATCCTGTTTGCAGCACCGAGGGGAGAAGTGAGAAGCAGCTGGGAATGTTGGTCTCTGCAGGACACCATGGCACTGAACAGTGGTCTCTAATAACTACATTCAGGAAATGGCCCTGAAGGTAGAGGAGAACCATGCAAGTATACAGCCCACAACCCCAACCCACTTCCTTGAGCTGTGCCAGAGCCACCAAAAGATCAAGAACAATCAGGGTCATACTTCCCCAATCTCTCTCCTGACAAACATCATCAACCAGGTTGACCATGGTATTTTCAGTGCCAAGACTGGGCCTGAAGTCAGGATGGATCAAAGTAATCCATTTCCTCCAAGCATTCTTGAAGCTGGATCGCCACCACCTTTGTGAGCACCTTGCCCCAAAAGAGGATATCTGCAGTAGTTGTTTAACATTTATGTGTCATGGGTGGTCGTCTCATGGAGGGAGTGCAGTATCTCCTCCTTTAAGATGGATTGTTCCTCATTGTACAGGTATACTGAAGCTATTGGGGGGGTTACAAAGAAAAGGGAGTAAAAAATGAGAAACAGAATCATACTGTACAAGTCAAACTTTTGTTTTAGAAAAACTCCCTACCCGTTTCCATGATTTGATTTGATCAAACCAGCTGTGGAAGTCATGAGCTTTCATTTTTTGAACTACTTCACACATTGGAACTGAAACTGCTTTTGCTCAATATTGCCCCTCCTTTCTGCTTTGTAGGGTCATCATCCTTAGTGGCCATTCTGTTATCCATTTACAAGCACTAAGCGCCTGCCCAGACATCTATAAAAGTAAGTAATAAACAGCCAGTTATACTCTGTCTAAAATGCACAGCTCTGACAGCTCGCACTTCCTAGCACTAATTAAAGCTCACCATCTAAATGTCTCTTGTAACATCTGTGTGTCTGGCTTCGATCTTTGAACTAGCCATAAACCTAACACCCAGCCCTGCACTCTTCCTTGGGGCTTTCGAAATCTGTTCCGAGGAGGACACCACCTTTCCTGAAAGAACATCTGTGTGAACCCAGGAGGCTAAATAGCTTCTTCCCCACATTGTTTAGAAAGTCTATTCAGCACGTAATAAATGGGAAGCTACTCACTCAGTGTTCATTCATTGCAAAAGCCTGTGTTGGTGTATGTACATATAAGTGGGTTGAGAGGGGGCAAAGGGATAGATGGGGCATTCCACTTTGTCCCCCCCCCCTTCATAAACCATCTTTAGGTTGGTGCAGATGAGTATATTTGTGTGGGTAAATGATTCACCTTAGTTCACAGGGTTGCCGTTTTTTCAAAAAGTGACAATCTGGACAGTAAAGTTGTTGGGCTTTTTTTGGCAAGGTTGTTGTTGAGCCTCCCCCCCCACTTTTTTTGGGGGAGGGGACAAAGCTGTTGAGCCTTTTTCAGTTTTGAAATTGGGCATTTACACTGTCAACATTGGTTGCCATATGTCTGGATTTTCCCATACATTTAGCCGATTTCTGGCCGGACACTGCTTTCAGATACAGTATTCTGGTATGTATGGCAACCCATATGTCTGTTATATCTGGAATTCAATAAAATATGGTGAAAAAATGATGCATCAACAATGTGTGTGTCTTTACCACACAGTACGGCAGTGTTTTTCAACCACTGTTCCACGGCACACTAGTGTGCCGCGAGATGTTGCCTGGTGTGCCGTGGGGAAAATTGAAAAATTATATATATACTTTATATATATACTTTATATATAGTCAATATAGGCACAGAGTTAAATTTTTTAACATTTTTAAACGTTTTCTAATGGTGGTGTGCCTCGTGATTTTTTTCATGAAACAAGTGTGCCTTTGCCCAAAAAAGGTTGAAAAACACTGCAGTACGGCATAGCCAATGTGGTGGCCTCTAGATGCTGTTGAACTCCAACTCCCATCAAGTCACAGCCTGCACGACCAATGGTCAGGGATGATGGGAGTTGTCCAACATGAGGAAAGCATCACATTGGGTACCCCCTGGCATATATATACGAATATGCATGTTGACATGTACACAGTGGTGGAACATATATACGAATGGGAGAACGTAGGTGCACACAAATGATTATTATCAATGTGTGTGTGTTGTTTATGGTTGGTTGGAAGAGCAAGATGCAGTTCCATCTTTTGGTGAATGATTGGGCACTTCCATTTAAAGATGAGTATCATAATGCATTAAAGAACCATAAGAAGGGAGAGCAGCCTGGGCATTTCCTGTCAAGAGTTAGTTTCTGGACAGCAGGCTAAGGAGGCACACAGGTGACCTGCCACAGTCTTTCTCAGTACAGTGAGATGTACTGTATATATGCGTCTAATGCATATAAAGTTGCTCCTGCAATTTCCATGCAAATCTGTATCTTCTTTTTTCTTCTTCTTTTGGTAATGCATTTCTTTTCTTTCTTTTTCTAACAATGCTTAAGTGGCCATCCTTTCCTCTGCTCAAGTATCAGGAGTTAGATCACAAGTATTGCTCCTCCCTTAACTCCTAGAATAGTGAAAAATCCAGGTCATGTATACGGATACACTGCTCACTTGTATTAGTTTCATACCAGTTTATTACAGTTGGAACAGACCACAGCAGCAATCTATTTTAAGGCCCGAGGAGGAAATATTTACACCAGCATCCACCCAGAGTCTTCATCAGATATTGGTGTCCTTAAAAATAAAATAAAAAAGCCCAAACCTTATGGTTATTACGTAATATTCATGTAATTTAAGTAGAATTTGCTTTCTTTCTTCTCTCCCCATTACTTTTCACATTCCGTTTATTAGATGGTGTGCCTGCAGGCAGACTATGCTGCTTTTAATCTTGGTATGATGCTTATAGAACTTTAGATGTGTTAGGTGTGTTAGTAATAATTATCCTAAAACAGTAGTTTATTAATCCTGTTAACTGCAATGTTTTATGGTTTCTTCCCCCAAAGAATCCTGGTAGTTGTAGTTTAGCAAGGATGCTGAAGCTTCCATGTTAGGAAAGGGTGGCTCATACTGTGCACACCTGTAAATGTCTGCTCAGAAGCTGGCCCTGTTAGGTCCAATGGGGCTTACTCCCTGGCAAATGAGTGCAGGAGTGCAGCTTTCAAACGCTTCTAGCCCTTCCTACGCCAGCGCATTCTGGCCAAGCATCAGCCAACAGGATTGCACTCTTTGCAATCAGCTCTTGGTGTTTGCTGCCCTGGGCTGCAAATATATAAGCATTATAAGTGAAATACAGTATAAGCATTAGAATTTTTAACTTTATATTTGACTTTATTCAGTAGTATTTTATTCTGAAATGTTCCATTTGATGTTTTAATGTAGGTTGTAAACTGCTTTGAGATTCCCCCCCCCTTAAAAATATGAAGCAGTATAGAAAAAGAGTACTGACTTGCGACCCAGCTGTATTATTAATTTTGCAACTATACAACTGATGGCTGGGAGGTGGAAGGGTGGGGAAACGGGATGTTTCTTATTATGCATTAATGGTTTTTCTAGCTTCGTAAACTCATAAAATCAAATAAAAATAATTGAAAAAAGAGATGAAATTAGCCAGATCTTCCAGTAGATCCTTATTCACCCACATTCCTGCTTTATGGGATAGAGACCTGGTTGCAGCGTCATTACAATAGAGCGGGTGAAATTAGCGTGGGTGTTTTTTGCGCATGCACATGAAAGCTCATACCAAGAACAAACTTAGTTGGTCTCTAAGGTGCTGCTGGAATGATTTTTTTATTTTATTTTGTTTTTGTTTCATGTTTAACAAGGACTAGGCAAGAGGAGCGAACTAGGCCATCGCGAGCCACAAGGCAGCGGAAGCTCCTTTCGCGGCGCAAGAAAGCAAAAGGCGAAGGGGCGGGGCTAAGGGCGGAAAGAGGCGGGGACTGCAGCAGCCCGGACCTGCTCCCTGACTGCCGGATGCTTTGTTGGTGGGCGGAATCCAGAAGAGTCCATTATTCCCACTAGCAAGGGGGTGCCCTTCAAAGACGGTTCAGACTTTCTGTCACGGCCGCGCGGGCTCTCCGTTAAGCTGACGGCAGACTGCGAGCGGCGGGGGCCGACGGAGCACCCCGCGCTCCCTCCCTCCGCATTGCTGTGTCCCTCACCCGCCCCTCCCCGCCCCATGCACGCACACACACCCCGCCCTGCCGGAGGGAGATGGTTCGTTCCTCAGCGCGCGCGCCCTGTTCCCGCGGTTCGGCGGCCGCCGCTGCCTCGGAGTGGGGAAGGACGAGGGAGACCCGGGGCTTCGCGAGGGGAGCCTCGGCCCAGGACCCGAGGCGGCCGCTCTCCCCTCCCTTTCTCAAAAGCCGCCCAGCCGGGAGGGACCATCCATGGCGAAGGAAGCCGAAGAGCGGGAGCTGAAGGTTCCCGAGGAGATGTTCAAAGATGTCAAGTTCTTCGCCGTGGGAGACATAGGCGCCGAGGTGCGTTTCTCGGACGGGCCCCCCTCACGCGCGCCCCGTCCGCCTTCGGGCGCTTCAAATGCCCTCTACCCCACCCCCCACCCCCCGTAAGCGGACGCGGGCCACGCGCTGACAGCGGCTCGCGCCAGTTTTTTTGAGCGCGCGGCTTTTCGGGAAGGGAGGGGGATTTGTGGGGCGCGTTCGAAACCCCCCCGCCCGCCCTCCCCCGCGCGCCTGGGCGGCCGTTAACTGCTCCCAACGGCCGCCTCCCCCCCCCACCCTTTTACAGTATTTCTGTTGCCGGTGCCTCGCCGTCCCGCGCGCCTCCTGGAGCCCGACAGGCCCTACGGCGGCCTCGGTTGCCTGGCTGACTAGGGAGGCGGCAGAGGGGGCTGCACTTCTCCCCTCACGGCTTCCCTAGAGTGTGGGACCTGCTGTGCTTCCGCTCCCTCCTGGCGCAAACTCGCGCTCTCCTCTTTTTCGGCCCTGTTAGGTCCAATTGGGGACGCGGCCAGGACTAGGCCCAGTCCTCGGTTTTCTCCGCCTGCTCTCCTCCTCTTCACCTGACAGGCGTCCCCTCCTTTCCCCGAGGAGCTCAGTTTTATAAATCTGAGGGGAAGGGGAAGGAGGACCAGTTCGAGTAAATGGCACCTAACCGTGTAGGGAAGGTTTTCCCGATGGTAGTCCGGCTGCAGGGGAGAGAGAGGCGCGGGTTGCTGCGTGTAAACAAAATTATCCCCGTATTCAAAAATAGGATTGGCAGAGAGAGGGCTAGGCTGTATCCTTTCCCCTGAGGTAGTTTTCTGCATCCAAGGCGGCGGAGGGGAGAGCATTAAATATCAGCCTGGAGTGGTACAGACAACAGGAAAGCTTTTCTTCTTTATTAGCTGGCCTTGACTGCATCAGAATGTTCACAGCTGTCTTGAGGCAAGCCACAAGTCCCATTAACAATATCCTCCTGGTTATTGACATCTCTTGCCCTTTTGTCCCTTGATCCTATCTCTGTCCAGCCTTCTTGTAGGCAAAATAATTCATCTCTACCTTCACTCTGATTGTTTTGGTAGCTTTTCTTAAATTCATACACACCCATATCAGTTTCTGGATCCTGGACAAGCTTCTCGCCCTTTATTTTCAATACCCTCTGTGTCTTGCTTCTTGTGTCTTGTTTCATTCTCTCCTGTGCTGACATCACTGGTTGTGAGCTTTGTTCATCCAGCTCCATCCCCAGCCATTCAGAAGTCCCTTGCACCTTCAAATAGCTGCCCTTCTGACTGAAAATGTCTCTCAGAACACCTTGGTTACACTGCCTCTCTTCCTTCAAACCTCTTCTTAAAACGCATTTCCTGCAAAATCTTTACCTCAGCTACCAAGCCTACATACCCCATTCCAGCTAATCTTAAGTACATGCAACTGAAATAAACATTCTTCCTCTGTGTACCCCGGCCTCCATTTCTGTCACCTTCTGGTGTAATCCTCTATATATGTATCATCCTATATGATAAAAGATGTGAGCAAATGCATTATACTTAGATTTTCACACTGCTACTGGAAATCTTGCATACACAATCCACAATCAGTGGCAAGTCTGCAACAACAGCATAAAAACAATGAATAGCAAGCAAAAGTGAATTTAGAATTCAGATTCCTTTCATGCAAGAATTTTGATTTGGAAAAGGCAATGAAAAGAAATGTTTGCATCACCTTGCATTTCACTTCCCACTGCAATATCCTATAATGCAGTGTTTTTCAACCACTGTTCCGCGGCACACTAGTGTGCCGCGAGATGTTGCCTGGTGTGCCGTGGGGAAAATTGAAAAGGTTGCAGGCGCGGATGCCGAAGCGGCGCTCGCAGCCGCCCAAAGGCCGGCTACGCCCAAAGGGCTCCCACTGCATGAGGACGGTCACCGGCTCGTCGCCCTCATCGTTGCCGCGGCCCCACGCGGGCGGCAGCTCCTGTAGGCTGCTGGCAGCGTAGAAGGCCAGCACGGTGCAGCAGGACAGCCCGACCGCCAGCAGACGCCGCTTCAGCCCCGGCACCTCTGGGTAGGAGAAGCCGTGGCACGGCCAGGGCGCACCTCGCGCAAGCCGGCCTCTCAGCCGACACAACAAGCCCGGCTCCGGGGCTCCATCGCGGGCCGCCGTCCCCGCCGCCGGCCGAGGGGATGAAGAAGGTGCCGAGGGCGCACCGTGGTCCTTTGGCGGCGTTTGCCACCGCCTCCTGCCCAGCCCCGCCTGCGAGGGGTTGCAGGCCTGCCTTCCCCAGAGGGGGCCGCGGGCTCTCCGGCCTCCTCCAAGCCCTGCTTCTAGCGGGAGGGTGGCCACTCCAAGGATCCGAACTCCTTGGAGAGCCGCCGGACACGACCTGGTTGCTCCTTGTCCCTTTGTTTGTTTGTTTGTTTGTTTGTCTGTCTGTCTGTTTGTATATGCCGATTTCCTTGGGACGGGCAGAGATTCAGCCGGGACAGCTTCCCCCTCTGCCAGCACAGCGGGAGAAGGGATGGCATGCACCTGTTGGATTTCTGCCTGCTGTAAGAGGTGGAAGGTGTGAGCCCGCGAAATCGGATGGCTTCTGCTGTGCTGTTGCCCTCTGCCTGCTCGGAGATGCAGTGATTTAGTTGGGAGCTGGAACGGTTTAGTTGGAGTTGGAACGGCTTCTGTCTTGCCTACCCAGGAGGGAAATGCCCAAAGCTCTCGCTTTAACAGTGCGCTCCCAAGCATGGCATACTTAGAAGTCAGCCTCTGGTTGAGTTAACCTGCTGCGGTATTGCAACCCGAAGCACGGAGAAGTGCGACGCAAGTTGTGATCACGATGCAAGAATGAATTTTTTAAAATTAAATTTCTGTTTTACATTTTAGAATATTCACCTTAAAATGTCAGTGACTTCAGTTCCTCTCTTTCTGTGGTTCATTTTGCACAACATAAATCCCTGCATATTTTATATAAACTTACTAAACCATTCAGCTTTCCATTATTACATCAGTAAAAACTTATTTACACGGTTGAATTTATCTTAATTTAAGAGAATTACTTTATATATAGTCAATATAGGCACAGAGTTAATTTTTTTAACATTTTCTAATGGTGGTGTGCCTCGTGATTTTTTTCATGAAACAAGTGTGCCTTTGCCCAAAAAAGGTTGAAAAACACTGCTATAATGTGCCTATTTGTGCCTGCTTGTATTGCCACAGTAAGAGCTGGACATGATAGGAGACCAGGGTGAGTAGCTCAGAGTCCCATGGTTGTCTCTTGTAGGTTGGCTGTGCACAAGGAGTGCTTATCTGGGGAAAGAGCTGGCTTTAATGTAAACAAGCCTCTAGGGAGAAACACTTTGCTTCAATAGTGTCTAACACCTGCATTTTCCTGAAAGTGAAAACCAAAAGCCCTCTTGTTTTGTAGGTTATTCAGCTTTTGAAAGATGGCAAGGCGAAGGAGGTTTCTTACAATGCTTTGGCGTCACACATCATTTCAGAAGATGGAGACAATCCAGAAGTTGGTGAATCTCGTGAAGTCTTTGATCTTCCAGTAGTAAAAGTGAGTGCCTACAACATTAGAATTGATACTTTTAACTACAGTAAACCTAATTTTAGTGCAGGACCTTCAGGGTTATTAATATCTTAGAATCAGCACTTGAGTGCAAAATAAGTGTACTATATGTGGGAAACCCTGTACCCAGAACCTGAAATGTGAATGCGGTGATCCATTGTACCGTAAGTGTGCTTATGATGAGAGTACTATATATTAATTCAGCACACTCCCTCTCACCCTCAAAATGGAATAATGCTAGCAAGATTGCTGTCAACAATAATCTGGCTGGCAAGCAAAAGACATTGCTTTACTTATAAAAACACATAAAAATATGCAGTACCATGAACTTGTAAAAGTTTGCATGATTCTTATGCAGTGCTTGGGAATGCTAATAACAAGGGAGTGGTCACAGCTCAGTGATAGATCACACAATTTGTATACAGAATGTTCCAGGTTCTGTTCCTCTCCTCTTCAGTTAGGCATGGGGAAGCCTGTTCTCTGAAACTCTAGACAGCCACTGCCGTTGTAGTATAATGTAAACAATATAGAATAGGATGAACCAATATTGACTTAGTGACCTCGGTTCCACAATGTGATAAGCCAAACTATGACTTACAGATAGTGGCTCGCAGCTGCTGTGCTCCTCCCTGGTATTTTTTTTACTTCTGCACTGTGCTGTGCTAGGCCAAGGTTTGGTTTAGTAGTACATTGTCCAAACCTGGGCTTGTAATAAACCTGTCTTTTCAATAACCGTAAGCCGGCTTTGAAGACAAGCTAAGCCATACCTTGACATAGTTCAGCACATGAGTAAAAAGTACTGGGGAAGAGCAAAGTGATAGTGAGCACCTCTCCAGGCTGCATGGTCTCAGTAAGCTTAGTTTGGCTTCCTGTGCTGTGCGAAACCAGGGCGCTATAAGGCAAGTTTCTGTGTTTCTGTCAATAGATGTTAAATAGCTGGTTGGTTGGTTAATTTAAATTTGGTACATATTTGTTGAATAGACAGTTATTTATAGGATGTAATGTGCATTGTCTATTGGCAACTCACTACATGCAATATTTTCACTTGTTTTTAGCCTTCTTGGGTGACTTTGTCGGTTCGATGTGGAGTTCTTCTGCCGTATCCTTTTTGGTTAAAATGTTAACATGTGTTATGCTTATTTAAAATTTAATACCAGCAGAATATTGGCTAGCACAGCAGCTGTTCTAGAGGATTAATTCTTTATATGACTGAGGCAGTGATAGTGGATGGTTCCCTTGACTGGATGGATGGGAGGCTGCCTGCTCTTGATAGGGTAACACTCAAGTGGGTACACAGTTTACAGGTACCATTGCTGCCACTTGTGGCTCAGGTAGCCTCAATGGTGTGGAGTGCCTTCCATCAGCTCTAGCTGGTGGTCCAGCTGTGCCTCTTTCTGGACAGCGATAGCTTAACCTGTGTCATCTATGCTCTGGTAACCTCTAGGTTAGATTACTGCAACATGTAATATGTTGGGCTGCCTCTGAAGACGGTTTGGAAACTTCAACTGGTGCAGAATTCTGCGGCCAAGTTGCTCACCAGTGCAAGATGGTTTGAGCATATCGTATCAATCCTGGTCCAACTGCACTGACTGCTGGTTAGTTTCTGGGCCCAGTTAAAAGTGCTGGTTTTAACCTATTAAGCCTTGTGGCTTAGGACTGCAATATCTTAAGGACTGTCTCTCCCTGTATGAACTGACCCAGACACTGCAATTATCATCTGAGGCCCTTCTTCATGTGCCTCCTATGTGAGGTCTGGAGGGCAACAAAATGAGAACGGGGCTGTTACAAGTGTGTACCTGGACTCACATGTGCACAGGCAGCGCTTAGGTATGTAGTAGGTTAGAAAGTTAGAGGCACAGGCTATAAACATGTACCAGGGAGTAGAGTAAGTAAGAAGAAACTCAGGAGGACAAACCTCCAGATAAACATGCATAGGATTAAACTATTAAGTGATATGTTTGGATCTGCTCATTTATTTTTGTGGTTGATGTGTGACTCACCTGAATTGGTGAGACCCAAGTTAAAGATTAGGAAACATAAGCTATTATTATTATTATTATTATTATTATTACTTATATACTGCCCTATACCTGGAGGTCTCAGAGCGGTTCACAGAATAAAATACTTTGAGAAGTATTCATAAGATTTTTCTTAGCTATTTGAGAAGCTTTTGGTAAACTTGCACCAGTTATTCACTTTACATCTCATTTATATTATATTCTTGACTTAATTTTGTCAGAGTAAATGGTTTTTCCCCAGAATCCTGTCAGATCTTTTTTGGAATTGCTGCTTGTCTGTCTCAGGTAAGAAGTTGTATGTTTATGCTGATAGCCAAATGATGTGTCAGAAAGTGCTTTTTCCCTTAATATCTAGTGGTATTTTTTTTTTTTTTTTGCCTTTTCTGATAGGTTTCCACTGAAGACCGAAGTACACTGTGGGCTTTGATTACGTTTTATGGTGGAGATTGCCGGCTGAGCCTCAATAAAAAATGCACTCATTTGATTGTGCCTGAGCCAAAAGGGGTAAGAGTTTTATTGTGTGGACATGTTTTCCAATTTTAATGTTACTTTGACTTGCTGAGATAGAATCAGCATGATTTCTACAAAGAAATCTTTCCTTGTCAACCTTTTACATTTTTTGTAGGGATCTGTTCAGTATGTAGCTGGGAGTGATTTATAAGCATTTCATTTCAGAAACTTTTGATGAAATCAAAGAAAATTGGCATTCATAGTCATGAAGTACTGGTTCATTTGTGTTTTGGTAAAAGATTAAAATATAGGATGGAGAGTAGCAGTAAATTGCTAATTAATTTTCACAGTGGAAGGATGTTAGACTGGGATCGCCTAATTATTTTTTATTTTGTGAAAAATAACCCAGTATTATTTAATTTTATAAATGATCTGAGGTTACAGTGGGATAGCCAATTTGCACTAAATAATCAAAATGGTAAAATGATGAGCAAATCATAAAGATCTTGCAGCAGGCAGCAAATTATTTTGAGTACAGCTAAATATGGATATGGAACCAAGACAGCTTTAGTTTTTTGCTTATATCACATGAACCTCAGTTTATTCCAGCCTTGTAAACCAGTCTGCAAAAGTTACTACCTTGTAATAAAAATCAGTAGCCATTTTTTTTTGCTGGGATCAGAAGTCGCTGTACCCCTTGCGTAGCAGCCTGTTCTGTTTTATGCTGGGTACAGGGGAGAGGGTTGCAAACCTCCGCCAGTCCACTCACCTCCATGTGCTTATGTGCACGAAATTCCTTGCTGTGAATGGCTACCAGGCTAGTGCTTAAATATAAGGTTGATTTATTCCTGTTATTTAAGTCTCCAAGTTGCATTTATTTGGCTGGAAAGCCCTTCAGTATCAATACTTTTTCAGCCTGTATTACACAAGAATTGCTGTGGTAGTTAAAACTTTCCCACATCAGGACTGCCTAGTCAATAAAGTACCTAAAAATAGGATGTTGGCACCTATAATTTCTAACATTTTTGTATTTAGAAATTTAAAATGCTTATCTCTTTTTGCCAATTTTCTTTGCCTTTTTCTTTCTCTCCCTTGTTGCCCATCAGGCTGCAAGAAAAGGAAGATATCACTCTTGTCAGAGGTCAGATTGATAGCTTTCAGAGGGTTTTTGAAATTGGTCTGAGGGCTGCAGGTTGTTCACTCACATTTTAGAGGACTGAGTAACTAACTTTTTAAGGAGTTTATAATCTTAGAAGGAGTTTATAATCATATTTATTATTAGTAACCAGGAATGTAACTGATTGAGCTGATGTAAACCAATATAATTAAAATGAGTGTTTACAAAACTAACACTCGTTATCTAAAAGCTAAATTGACTCATAATTGGAATGTTTTTGTTCTTAGGAGAAATATGAATGCGCCTGTAAAAGAGAAAACATTAAAATTGTGACACCTGACTGGGTTTTGGATTCTGTATCTGATAAAACTAAAAAAGATGAGGCTTCCTATCATCCACGATTAATTATATATGAGGAAGAGGAAGAAGAGGAGGAAAATGAAGATCAGGATTCTCAAAATGAAGCCAGCACAGATGAAAAGTTGTCAAGTCCAGCATCTTCTCGAGAAGGCTCACCTTTGGGTGATCGAGCTTTTTCACCTAAATCTATTGATGCTGATAAAACAAAAGGAGAACTGATGTTTGATGATTCATCAGATTCGTCTCCTGAAAAGCATGAAAGAAATTTGAACTGGACACCTGCTGAAGTTCCACAGACTACTACAGCAAAGCGCAGATTGCCTTCAGGCAAGGATTCTGGATTGATAAATTTGTGTGCCAATGTCCCACCTGTCCCAGGCAATATTTTGTCCTCTGAGATGAGAAGTAATATAATGGCTTCAGTACAAAGTCCTCAAAGTTCTGGACGTCCAGAAATGATGGCTGCATGGAGTCCTGCAGTACGGACATTAAGGAATATTACCAATAATGCTGATATTCAGCAGGTTAATAGACCATCAAATGTTGCGCATGTAAGTATCTTAAAGTACAAGTTAATAAAAATGTTTGGAAATGAATAGTTTTTACGACTTGTATACTATAAAATACAAAGAGGATTGTTGTAAGGATTACAACTAGATAATGAATGTGAAGTGGTTTTAGTGCAAGAAAACACTATACAAATGCTATGCTGCACTCACAGAATTACAGAAGTTTTAATACATTGATTACAGTGGTACCTTGGTTTACAAACTTAATCCGTTCTGGAAGTCTGTTCTTAAACCAAAGCGTTCTTAAACCAAGGCATGCTTTCCCATAGCAGCGGGGGACTCAATTTACAAATGGAACACACAGCAAGCGGAACATGTTCTGCTTCCAAGGCAAAGTTGACAAACCAAAACACCTACTTCCGGGCTTGCAGCATTCTTATTCCAAGTTGTTCATAAACTCAGTTGTTTTTAAACCAGGGTACCACTGTACAGTATATGAGTTTAAATTTTCTTTCCAGTGATTTTTGAATCCTTTAGTGTAGTTGTGCATAGTCTTTTCATATTTTATGCTGTGCTTGTATGTGTGCAGAGCCACATACCTGACCAAGGCCTGCAACATACAGTAGTCTTCTAAGTTAAGAGGAAATAGATGATAAAAAATGTGATAACATTTTCTTAATTGTGCAAGTTAACAAATTAGACACAGTGCTGTGGAAATGAGCAAATATGTAATTCATATGCAATTTGAAAGTATTCTTTAGATCAGTAAATATTTTCCCCATGGTAACTTAGCATTCCATTACTATTTGAGGGGTTGCCTTCATGCTTTTCCTTAAAAAAATTGTATTTCTTTACATTTTGGTGCCTGCCTTAGCCTTCTGATACATCTCTAACGTATGGATGGTATCATTTGGCTGCATAAGTACCAATGCTCATCTCGACTTCAGAAATAGAAGGAACTACTTGAAGAGGAAAATGATCACAGAATTTTTACTGTATATTTCTTTTTAATTATGCTAGCCTTTCTCTTAATGTGTGAAGTGTAGAAGCATAATGATGAGTTGCATGTTTTACATCATACTTCCTAGGACATTTACCTACCTCCATGCAATCAGTATATTGGGACCTCTTGAAAATTTTCCCATTTGCAAATGAATATAAACATGCTTTCTGTTAATTTGTATTCAAAACAACTGTTTTGTCAAATAACTAAATACTTTCCTTTATTAATTAGCCTTCTAATAAGGTACAGCTTTAGTTGAATACATCAAAATGTTTTCAGATTTTATTTATGCTTTTCTGTTTTCAGTGAAATGTTTTGAAGGAAGGTTTACATGCATCCATTTGTTTTCTAGATCTTGCAATCACTTTCTGCTCCTACAAAAACTTTGGAGCAGCAAGTAAACCATAGCCAGCAAGGACATTCAAATGCTGTGTTGCTTAGCCAAGTTAAATTGACTCCAGAGACACACTTACTACACCAGCAGCAGCATCCACCTCAGCAGTCACAGCAGCAGCAGCAGCAACAACAACAGCAGCACCTCCCTCTCTTGCATCTTCCATCCCAACAAATTGTGCAGTTGCAGCAACAGCAGCAGCCACAGCAGCCTCAGATAACACAACAGTCTTTCTCTCAGCAGCCTCATCAGTTTGTGCAACAGCAAGTTCATCAGCACCAATTCTCACAGCAGCAGTTACAGTTTTCTACACAACAGATACATTCTCAGCAGCAAGTACATCGTCCTCAACAACAGTTGCAATTTCAGCAGCAGCATGCCTTGCAACAGCAGTTGCATCAGCTACAGCAACAGCAGCTGCAGCAACAGCAGCTGCAACTACAGCAGCAAAACCTTCAACAACAGTTACAGCAGCAGCAACAGCAGCAACTACAGCAGCAACATTTGCAACGATTGCAGCAGCAGCAGCAGCAGCAACAACAACAACAACAACAACAACTGCAGAATCAAGCATCTCAACTCTTGACCCAGACTTCTCAGACATTACAGCATCAGGTTCCAGTTCAGCCATCGCAGCATCCTCAGCAGCAACAGTTGCAGCAGCAGCAGCTCTTTGGGCATGATCCATCCATAGAAAGTTAGTAATTTTGTTTTTGTGTATGTTAGCTGAGGCTGTTAATTACACTTATATAAATAGTAGAGCATTCCCCCCCCCTTTCTGACCCAGTGGGTCTATAATGTGTCTTACAAATCTAATTAAAAGGTTCATGTTAAAACTGTAAGAGTGACAATATAAAACATCAGACAAGCAGTAAAAGAGCAGCTGAGACCAGAGCAAGCAATTCCCCAAACAAAATACCAATGGTGATCTGATTGCAAACCATCTTTGTTGACAGCTTGAAAACCAAGAGTAGAGTAAGGGAGAACAAACCACATCTGTAAGTGAGTTACTTAACATGGTGCCATGGCCAAAAAATTGTTTCAGCTACAAACTTTAATGTAGGAGATTCTTCCACTTCAAAGATTTTCCAAGACTTTTTTGTATTTGATAATTTACATGTGTTATGGGGCTATTGTCAGTCTTCCATTTCAGTGGACATGCTCAAGTCTAGAGCTTGTTGGAATGAACTCATGACCTATTTTTATAGACCCATTGTTTACAGTCTACTAAGCATTTTTCACAATGCATCCAAATACTAGTGAAGGGCAGTCTCTGCACAGTGCTCCTTCACTTTTGTATGTACGGTAATGGGCAGAGGGAATAACCCATGCACAGTCCCTAAGGTGATGTGTGCATAATGCAACTCCAATTCACAGAACTGTTTCTGCATCTACAGAGCACCCTCTAAATTCAGCCACTTGCTTTCCAACACCGATCTAAAGTTTGCTGGGAAGTGGACGACCTCGCAGGTGTGCTCATGTTCTGTGAGCTACATCAAGTTTCACTCTTTGGAGAGATGAGTGTAGCAGCAAATGAAGACCTTTTTATTATTAGTGGTAGCCCATTAAATAAGAGAAAATATGCTAGACTATTTTGTATTAATTTAATTTGTATTACTCTTCTAGTTCCAGAAGACTATTTTCTGTTGGGTTGTGTCTTTGCAATTGCTGATTATCCTGAGCAGATGTCTGATAAACAGTTACTGGCAACGTGGAAAAGGGTAATTATTTGTTCTGTTTGTGAATATTTTTCAGTTTTTTGCATTAGTTTTTCAGTTTCTTAAACAAAAATAGGTATATTTAAAAACCAACAAATTGTTTTCTTTTTGATTTAACAGATTATTATATATATTCCATGTCCATAATATGTATGTTACCAACAAAGCACACAAAACTTCATCTTCTTTGTTCTCCTTTTAACTGATTTTTACTATTACTAGCTTCAGACATAATTTCTGCCTTTCTTTGTTATCTGTTTATCAGAGGTCCATCTGCCAAAATTTCTCATTACTCTAAAGTAACAAGCTTACCAGTTAGGTTTTGTGCAAAATACAGTGATAAGAGCCTGTATTCACAAGTTTGTGCTGTTCTTTTAAACTATGGCACATATGTAACATGGCAAAAAAATTCAATGAGTGTTGTTTGATTAACAAACCTTTTAAGTGTGTCTAGTTTTTATTTTTCTAGATAATCCAAGCAAATGGCGGTACAGTAGATCCCACATTCACAAACCGATGTACACATCTTCTCTGTGAAAGTCAGCTTAGTAATATGTATGCTCAGGTAAGAGCACATGGCACAAATGTACTTAGCTATGTTTGTTAGAGCTGTTTTTTTCCTTACATTGAATGATACAATAGTTCAGGAATAATTTCTTACAAAGGTGAAAGTATTTATAGATACATAATTTATGTTCCCCCAGTCTTTTGCTGCTAGTAGCCTCAAGGCAACTTAAAACTGTAAAATACAATTTTAAGCATATAGCTTCAAACAGCAATAACAAGATCCTCTGTGCAGTCATGGCCTGTACCTAGGTCTTCACCCTCCCCCTGAGTAGACCATTCCTCCTAGGTATTTCCCTGCTGTTAGAGCTGTTTAGCAGCCAAACAAGTACTCATGCTATGACTTGGGGCTTCCCATCTGCTCTGTCACCACCTTTGTTCCGAGGCCCAGGAGGCAGAATTGGGGATGAGGTTAGAGGGCTCTCTCTCTCGTGTGTGTGTGTGTGTGTGTGTGTGTGTGTAGAGAGAGAGGCTTGAATAGGAAAGAGACAGAATACAAGAATACACACACACACACACACACACACACACACACACACACATATATAGAGTATCTTTTGGTGGTTGTTCTGTAGACTGTGGTAGTTGTATGCTCCTTACAGTTGAGAGTCACTAACCTAAGGTTTGGTGGGCCTATATTGGAGATGGCACTCACTGCAGTCTGGGGACTTAGGTTCATTTGTATCCCATACCAACCTCATTTTTGTTTGAAAGTGGGTGGCTAAAAGCTTTATAAACCTAAAGCAGCAACATATATATATTTAAAATATTTTCATACATGCCTACTAAAATTTATATGTACAGTGACAATGTTTTGCATTTGTGTTGCAGGCTTTGAGAGAAAGGAAGAGATGTATCACAGCACACTGGTTGAACTCTGTGCTAAAAAAGAAGAAAATGGTACCACCTCACCGAGCTCTTCATTTTCCTGTAGCATTTCCACCAGGAGGGAAACCATGTTCACAGCATGTAAGAAATTAACCCTAGCATTTTGCTTGGTGCTGTTCCTATTATTTCTTTTACTGCAAGCACTTTTTATGTAGGAAGATACAAAAATGAGCAAATATGTAACGTCCAGTCTTTGAGAATATTTTACAACTCTAATTGGAATTAATAAAATTACATGATTGAATTCAGGAATTTTTTTGCTGCACCTAAATATCTTTATGTGAATGGGATATATTTCCTTGCTGTGTAATTGAAGTTATCTTTAAATCTCAGGTGTGAAACTGGTTTGTTTGGTGTGTTTTTTTTTTACTCCTTTTTATGTGAGGATTACTGTATTGTGAAGGGTTTTCTGTGAGATGGTAAATTTGGTTATCACATTGAGAGTTATGCAAATGGCTCAATTTATGAAAATGATATCATAAAGCAAGAATGGAGAACAGGGGCCCCTCTAACATTATTGGAGTATAACTCCCATCATTCCTGACCATTGGCCATACTGACCATGACTGAGATTTGGAAGTCCAACAATATCTGGAGGAGCATAGATTCTGAACCCCTGTCATAAAGTGACTGCCTGAAGATTTTACCACTTCATATTCAAATGTTTGGTTTGGACCTTATCTGTCAATGGTTGCTTACACCTTGAATCTTCCTAGATCAGTTAATAATACCATGAAATGAACCTTTGAATCTTTTGGGGCTAAAAGGCAGTTGAGAAAAGGCTAATTGAGAATGAGAAGAGTTAATGTTTCATAGCATATTTCAAATTAACTGAAGACTTGGGAAGAAAAGGTTACCCATAGTATGTACTTAAAGAATAGGACACTTTTGGTAGGCATTGAAAGATGGGCAAGGAGACACATACTACAAATGACCAAGAGAGACTTACAACTTTTTTTGATAGCATTTATTTGAAATTTCAGTTTATTCATATTTCTGATGGTTGAATCATCTTCTTTTCCAGATAATCTCAGTGACAGGTTTTGTTGATAGTGACAGAGATGATCTCAAGCTGATGGCCTACCTCTCAGGTGCAAAGTACACAGGCTATCTTTGTCGCAGCAACACAGTTCTCATCTGTAAAGAGTAAGTGGCTTATATTTATTTTGATTTTTTTATTAACCATGATATATAAATAATGTTACAGTTTGTGAAAATATTACTGAGTATAAAATTATAAGCTAAATAGAGAAGTTATTACATTCTAAAAAAAAATCCCAATTGGTATCTTTTGTTTTAAACACATTACATATCTATAATAGTTTCATAAATTGGTTTTATATGTGCAATTGTTTAAATTTTTTATTTATGCAATTATTTTATATAAGTTTTTATTGTAAATGGCTTTGGGATGCCTCATGGGAAGCGATTCATAAATGAAAATAAATAAGATGTTTAGTGTCATTTGTGTCTCTTTCCCCTCTGTAACAAGGCCAACTGGCTTAAAGTATGAGAAAGCCAAAGAGTGGAGGATACCATGTGTGAATGCACAATGGCTCTGTGATATATTACTTGGAAATTTTGAAGCACTGCGGCAAATACAGCACAATCGATACACAGTATTCAATCTTCAAGAACCACTTGCTCCTAATCAACATCTGGTTTTAAACCTTCTTGGTAAGAAGAGTTGCCAGACATACAGCATAGCAAATGTTAGTCTTCTGCAGTAAAGAAACGAATGAATGAATAAATAAAACTTGTTGCTCAGACTTAGGAACTTTGCATGGTTTGGGACATGTTAGTATGGCTGTTGCTTGGGCTTCTGATTTGGGCCATTCCATTGTCACGGGTGGGACACTTTGATCATGTTTTTTGGTATTCACACATGTGTAACAATGTAAATATACATAAAAATTAACAACCAAAATTTAAACTATGTTCTTAATAAGATACTGAACATTTTACTAATTTTTTATTATTTTAATGGCTATTTTTGACAATTTTATTAAATGTTAAAAGTGTTGTCACGGGTGGGACAAAAAAAGGACATGGAGCTTGAGATAAGTTTGATTTATGGAAAAGCTCTGTGAGTTGGGAGGTGAATCAATGATAAACTCAGCATATCTGTTTAAATCGATGTTTATTGGTTACAACTATGCAATCAGGAATTAAGTTTAAGAAATTTAACGATACAAAATTAAGGAAAAAATGCTGTCACGGGTGGGACAATCATCAGAAAACTTTTAACTTGAACACTTCTGTGAAGACTACGTGGGTGGACTTTTGAAAAGAAGATCCATAAAATAAACTACTTTTGTCTTTAGCTTTTAAAAAAATGGTTAGACTGCACGTTTGGAATCTTCCTCACCAAAGTCCAGTGCTCATCTAGCATTCTTATCAGGCTCAAGGAAGCCCCATAGGAAATGACATTCATTCCCTTTAAAGACTTTTATGTTTGCACTGCTAGAACATTTGTGCAAAACTGGAAACAACGCATGAAATAAAGGGTAGTACATATTTGCTTACCTAATGTGAACTGCGCCACTTTTGGGGGATGTTCCATGCATACTGTCAGACTATGTGTGTGTAATTAGCATGAAAAGACTGTATGTACTGAACTAGTGTGGTGGAGTGTGAAGAAAATATATGTCCTTATGTCAAAACTTGTTATTTCCTGTTCACTGTTCCCAGATGCTTGGAGAGTTCCACTCAAAGTATCATCAGAACTTCTAATGGTATGTGGACTTGCTAATAATTTTTTTACTTTAACTGGTATTTCAGTGGGAACATCATAAATCTGTTTGGACAAAGGAATATACCGGTAAATCCTTAAAAGATTCATTTGTTTAAGATACACTTATGCTGTCCTTTGTTTAAAATTGATTCCAGGGCAGTTTACATAATATAAGAATAAAGAATCCAATTTTAAAAATATGATTTGCTATTTAAATGATCTTTGAATTTGTTTGGATTTTTGCAGAGGCGTATTAGCAATACAAGTTTGACAAGAGTGACAAGTGAAAATGGAAGTGAAACTTGAGAAGTTATGGCTGCATCAGGGTGGTGGGAGTACATACATTTGGGGCTTTTCTCATGTTAAAGTATAGTTTAGTGTGGCATTGAACAACCTTCAGTTTTGATACTGCTTTCTGTTGGCAATTTCTAATATAATTGTTTGATGACTGATGAAGCATATAAGGTTGTGTAGTGTGCACACACACAAACTAATTAAAATATCTGAACCTTTCCCCAAAATAGACCTTTTAAACTGCATCTAGGCTCCTATGCTGAGGCATTAAGTGTGCTAAATCTGTTTTTATTTGAGTTACTATGCCTAAAAATTTTGCTGTGAAATAGTAAATAATTATTAGAGGGAAAGTGTGTGCGTGCGTGCATGCTTATATATTTCTACATTATTTTTGCAGGGTGTGAGATTACCACTAAAACCAAAGCAAAATGAATCAGTAATTCAACCGTCAAGCAAGCGGCCAAGGTAAGAGTGTGGCCATTCTCCAATGTGTCACATTCTTTGTCTATTAAATAAAATTATCAAAACTACTGCTAAAACTTATGGAAATCTCTCTGTCTGGAGTGGCAAATTGCAATCCTAGGGATAAATGCAGGCTTTTAGGCCCGTCTGTTTCAGGACTCTCTCAGCGCTTCTCAAACTTGTGTTCCCAGCTGTTGTTGGACTACAATGGCTGAGGACTCAAGTTTGAGAAACACTGACTAGGCTTTAGGAGTGCCTGGCGTGCTCTGGTCCATGGAGTCACAAAGAGTCGGACACGACTCAATGACTAAACAACAGGAGGCTATATTGCCTTCCTAGTTCTCAACCTTGCTTTGCACCTTCCTTGTGTTCTTTTGCCTGGGTGGAATGCGCTCTTGAACTATGATGAGGTCTCTTGCTTACATTGATGGAAGATTGAGAAATTTGTACTGTGTGTGTATAGAAACCTTTAGGCTGGACCTTTGTGTGTACTTTGCAAAGGTAAGAGTTGCACCTGTTGCTCCACCCACTTTTGCCTCTGGCCCATTCAACACTAGCATGTTGATCTCTGAAGGTCCCCTATGAGAGAATGCCCTTCGTGGCCTGAAAAGGGTTCCCCAGCCCCGCTTTATATTACCATTCTGCTGATGATTATTTAGAGAGACACTTGTGCTGTGGGAAGTGAACAGTTTGGAGGGAGTGTGCAAACTAAGTCAAAGTATGTAAGAAAACATGAACCTTGAAATAATGCCATACATATGCACTTCAGAGACGAAATATTCTACAAAAGATGGCTGCACCAGCTAAATCCAAACAAAAGTTGCATATGATGTGTTTCTACACACTTCATGAACCTTCTCTACGTTTAGATATTAATCATGAAAACAGTATATCAAAATTGTGTTGAATTTTAAATCCAAAAATACTGTGTTTTGTATTAACAGTATTTTGTATTTGTAGAATTGAAGACTTGCCAACTCCTACTAAAAACGTGACACCAGAATTTACACCAGTAGTGCTCTTCACGGGATTTGAGCCTTCCCAGGTGCATCAGTACATCAAGGTGACTTTCCTCTGTCTTAACAGAAAAAGCATTTTTGTAACATTTTTCTCTACTGTAACCCCTGCAAAATTATATAAAATGTTTGTCTTGTGATTCTATACTTCTGGTGGCCCATTCATGCAAGCAAGTTACCAATTGCTGCAACAAAACATACATGTATGAAAGCTTAGATCTAGATAGTCTTGTACAGAAACCTAAATCATCATAAGAGCCTATGGCAGTGATGGCGAACCTTTTTGAGCCCGAGTGCCCAAACTGCAGTGGAAAACCAACTTTTTTATTTCAAAGTGCCAACACTGCAATTAAATGGCCTTAAGTTCACTTATTTCACTGGGGTTGCTCTGAGGAAATAATATACATACCAGTACAACCCTTCATTTGTTCTTTGAATCTTTCTCAACCTATTATTCATAGCCAGATCGATAGAAGGTTATGGGCAGCAGGTTCAAAGAGTTATTTTATTTTGGGTACACTGAATAAAATTTTGCCCACGACTGTGCGGGTGTGTGTAAATACATAAGCAATCAATCCGCGGAATGTGATACAGGCAAAGCTGCCTTGATGCATGTAATTTACCTTTAAGGAAGTAGAGCGGGGGGGGGGGGGAGGAAGGGAAGAGAAGAGAGAGAAAGACTTTTGAGAGTTAGTTCTCCCTGCATGAACTCCGGTGTTATTCACCGCCCTCCTCTCCGCATCTGCATACAACTTTGCAGAGGGAGGAGACAGACCGTTCCCAGAAAACGGAACGCAGGAAAGGGCCAGTGGGTTTATTTATTTATTATGTGTGGGGGTTTTGTTTTTGTTTTGCAAAAACTGGGCAAAGGGAGGAACCATAGCGGTTGCATCCCAAACCTTCCCAAATGCAGCTCCTGCCCTTTCTTCGAGAAGTTTGACTTCCTCCTTACCGGAGAGCACTCGGGCAGTCGGAGGAGGTAGCTAAAGACATGTGAGAGCCGCCACCACAGCAACTGCGCCTCCCGGACTGTGAAGGCGGTTGGGAAGAAAAGCCCGCCCGGCAGTGCGAGGCGGGAAGCAAACGCCGCTCAGCTCTGGCGCAGCTCCGCCTACCCCTGCGCGGGGGCGCGCGCCCCTTGGCGGCTTGGGTCTTAGTGAGACTTTTCTTCGCGCCATCCCAAACACCGCTCGGATGGAAGCGGAGGTGGCCGCCTACTCCTCCAATGCACCAACCCTGTGTGCACATGTTTGAGTAAAGAGTTCCACATTTGCCTCCTTCCTTCCACCCGAACATACATAGCACTGCCGTTTTACTTAGGGATGGCATCGCCGGCGGGGCCGCGCGGCTCCCCCCCACCCCCGCTCGCAGCGCTCAAAAGGAGGGCTTCCCCCTCACCCGCCGCCCCTGGCCCAGCCCGCCGCTGCTGTTACCTCGCCGTCGTTGTTGCCTCGCGTCGAATCCTCCGCAGCAGGCGCCAAGGAGGGAAATTGCTGCTGTCCGCTGCTGCGCCTGCGCTGGCAGGACGCATGAGCAGAGCAGCGCGGCGGCGCCATTTCCCCGCCCCTGGCGTGCCAGCAGAGAGAGCTCTGCGTGCCAGCTGTGGCACGCGTGCCACGGGTTCGCCATCACTGGCCTATGGGATCAGACCAAATGCCTATCTTGGGGGTTGTTAATGAGGGGTACATGTATCTGTACAGACCTTTTCTGGCACCCACAGGGTTTCCTCCCCTCATGCTGAAATTAGGCTTGAAAGTAGTGTTCTGTTGTAACTCATAGAACAGGTTGCAGTGTGTATTTAGTCTTGGTGTTTGTATGGTGCCCATGGCAATTTATTTAGTTTGCACATCTATCAAGAGACCCCCAAAATTTGACATTTGTTTGGCCTATCTGGTGGTCCAGTATTCTGTTCTTTGGTGTAATTTAACAGGACTCTTCTTTGGCTTCTGGTTGCTAGTCCATATTTTCCGGCGTATAAGACGACTGGGTGTATAAAATGACCCCCAACTTTTCCAGTTAAAATATAGAGTTTGAGATACACTTGACGCAGATTCTCCACCCGGCGTATAAGACGACCCCCAACTTTTGAGAAGATTTTCCTGGATTAAAAAGTAGTCTTATGCGCCAGAATATACAGTATATCTAGGGGTAGTTTCACACAATTATGTTTGTTGCAGTGACTGCTAATGTAATAGCATAAACGACATCACAGGTGTGGCATCACAAACATACGTTTTATCACCTTACTGCAGCCTTTCTCAACCTTGGGTCCCCAGATGTTCTTGAACTACAGCTCCCACCATCCCTGACCAGTGGCCATTCTGGCTAGGTATGATGGGAGTTGTAGTCCAACAACACACAAGGTTGAGAAAGGCTGCCTTTCATTGTTTTTCAGTGGAGCTGGTTCATGTGTACGGTAATTATGTGTATGCTTGTGTAAACTAGGCTTAGTTTATCTTGCTTTTAGTTTGATAGAACTATTATGATGTGGCTAGAGGCTATAACTTTTTTTCAAATACAATTTTCAGAAACTCTACATTCTTGGAGGTGAAGTAGCAGAATCTGCCCAGAAATGCACTCACTTAATAGCGAGTAAAGTGACACGTACTGTAAAATTCCTTACAGCTATTTCAGTTGTAAAGCATATAGTTACCCCAGAATGGTTGGAAGAGTGTTTCAAGGGCCAGAAGTTTATAGGTAAGTAATTCTTAAAGTTTGTCAGTATAAGTGATATAAATAGTCTCTCTTTTAAAACACAAAAATGAAGCATGCGCAAAATAGTGCCCTACTTGCTGTTAAGCAGGGGAACAACACTGAAACAATCAAATCAAAAAAGGTTGAAATAGAAGTTTCACCTGTGACCAGGGGGAGTGAGTCAGATAAGAGGGTTAATGTCCCCCTAGTTCTGTGTATTTTACTTGTAGGTATAGTTTACAAAGCAGTGCTTATTATTTTACAAAAAAATTATTGTTGTTGTTAATTTATTATGCCACCCATCTGACTGGGTTGCCCCAGCCACTCTGGGTGGCTCCCAACATCCCATCTTTATGGCTATGCATGTAGAACTTTAACATCTCTATTGCCATTTTTTATGTGATTTCTTTTTCTAAATTTTCAGTGGTTTTAAAAGTAGTTCTTCTTCACTCAGCAATTTTCAAGTGTTGAATTTTTAAATATAATTTTTAATATAAAGTTAAAGCAAGTACTTAACTCCAGCTTCTTATATTGAGTTTTGCTGCTTAATTTAAGGGTCCCAAGCAAATTTTAAATTAAGCTATTGATTTTTTAAAGAAACAATCGCTAGCTGCCCCGCTGGCATCTTCCTTATTGATGAAACTTAAGGTGAGGCCGCTGAATCTAAATGCCCAAACTAAAGTAGTAGTAGCTGATAAATTCATAAATAATTATTTTTTCTGATAAATTATTTTCTCAGTAGTAGATGCTTGCATCTTTTTGTGTTATGAATAGTTACAGTTATATTTTCCCTCCATTTTAGAAGAGCAAAACTACATACTCAGGGATGCAGAAGCTGAAGTTCTTTTCTGTTTCAGCTTAGAAGAATCTCTAAAGAAAGCACAGGAGACACCGCTTTTCAAGGTACATCAGTTTTTAAAAAGCGCTAAATCCAGATGATTTGAACCATGTGTTTAAACATGAGTGTTATCATCATGTATGCCAGTCTAGAAAAAAAGCATTTCAAACCACTTTTAGCTTTTACAGTGGTACCTCGGGTTGCAGACGCTTCAGGTTACAGACACTTCAGGTTACAGACTCCACTAACCCAGAAATAGTACCTAGGGTTAAGAACTTTGCTTCAGGTTGAGAACAGAAATCGTGCGGCGGTGGCGCAGCAGCAGTGGGAGGCCCCATTAGCTAAAGTGGTACCTCAGGTTAAGAACAGTTTCAGGTTAAGAACGGACCTCCGGAACGAATTAAGTTCTTAACCTCAGGTACCACTGTATTTTGAAATATAAGTAGTTCAGTATAACTAAATGTTATAGACTGGATTCCACTGAGGCATCACACCTCTGAAAATCTTGCTTGTAGCTTCCAAACATAATCATAATTTAGAATCATGCATGTGCTTTCATTTCCCATCTGCTTTGTAAGTTTGCTTATAGCAGTGTCTGCAAACAGAATGATGACTGTTAACTGCCACCATGATTTGCAAACCCAATTCAAATCATGACTTTGGAATATGGTTTGCTAGCCAATTGCAAACTGGTTTATCAGTGCAAAAGTCAGCATAATTCTTCCTTCACCATAATTTGGCAGGTTTTCTGAATTGACGTTGTCTTTGAGAAGTACTTGGCCTGTAAATGACTCATTATATTACTATTTATTTAGAGTCTTAGTGCCCCTCTGTTCAGCCAAAAAGTCTCCCAGAGTAGCTTACATACAATCAATTAAAACAAGACAGTCCCTGCCAGCAGGCTTACAGTCTAAAAAATGATACTCTAGGGAAAAGGCAGAGGGAGGGAAAAAGAAAAAATGAAACTCTGGCGTCAGATCTTAAACAGTTGTGGAGCTGGTTTTTGGATTTTTGAAGCAATAGTAAAACTTTGTTATTTATAAAACTCCCAGCACATGTGGGTGTCTGCAACAGCATCCTTTGTTATACTTGTGACTTCAGCTAGTTCCTCACTGACCTGGAACTTAACTTTTTTTGTGTGTTATTGGCTTCGGTAGGGGAAGAAATGGGAGCTTATCCATGTCGCCTCCACCCCCTTCTGTAGTTCCCAAGGACATTGCTCTCTTCCTAATATCTATCTTTCCTCTTTATGTGATTCTTTGCAATCTGGTTTAGACTCTGTGTCCTTTTGGAACTTACTAAATCTTTGATATTGGCAACCATCCACATCTCTTTACTTCTTTTACTTTTCTCAAATCTCCAAAACCTTTGGTTTTATTCCTGCTTCTCAGTCCTTTTCAAGACTGTTTGAATTATGAATAAATAAATTTCTTGCTACTTAGTTGTTGGTTATTTTTCTCCTCTAGTTTAGAATCTTGACAGTTCTTTTAGATTTTTCTATTTTCCTATGTCCAAGTGATTATCAAGTCTCTTCTATTCAGCTAATAAATCTATAATTTTGTAATTATGGTCTAAAGCTTGCTCTTTGTTCTCCAGTGAAACATCATTTTGAGAATGGCAACTAAGGTTTGACATTCATAATTTAAAAGTAATATTTCAAATTATGAAATTGCCAAAACATCATACCTTCATGCATTAACTCTTTACAAATAATGGAGAGTAATGCTTTTCCATCTGTAATTTTAAAACATTCCATTTAATGAATGACTGTCCTTGTAGAACAGAAATAATCTGTCAACCATGTCGTTTTATACTGCAGTTTGTGTAGGGAACCCAGAGACAGGCTGATTCTCTTCTTTTGTTAAAAATTATAACTGCAAGATCCACTGAAACTTTTTTATTCTTCTGTTTATTGATGCCTCTTTTTACATTACTGATAAGATAGCTAAGTACTTTCTATTTTAAGCAAACATTTGGAAGCAGATGGTAAAGAAATAACTTGCTGTAGCTTCCTCTGTAAACATAGTCTTATTTTGCTTGTATCAAACTGCATTTACCGGTATTTATTTATTCATAATTCAGACTTGCTTTTCTTATATAGACAATACCAAAATTTTAATTCATTATATTATCTTCCCTATATTAATTATTGTAACATTCTTGCCCCCCTTCTGCTTCCAAGTCTTCTTCTACTTGAGTACAGTGTATAAAAACTATGGGGTGGGGCTGCCTTGTAGAAATAGCAAGTCAGAACCTTTTCCCTCCCTTGTAGAAGAAATTAGCAAGGTATCCATGGTGAACATCAGCTTAAGGGGGAAAATGATAACATTAGAGAAGAGGCAGGACAGGGTGAGAAGTTAATATACCACAATAGGGAATGCTAATTGACAGGAAGTGGACAGACCACACTGGTAACTGCTCAATGACATAGTGGTCAGTGTCACAAATGCAGACATACAGATGTGTTTAGTGTTTCATAAATGTTTTGATTTTAGGGAAAGTACTTCTATATTACACCTGGAATTTGCCCTAGCCTTTCCACTATGAAATCTATTGTGGAATGTGCAGGAGGAAAGGTATTGACCAAACAACCTTCTTTCCGAAAGCTTATGGAACACAAGCAAAACAAAGTGAGTGTGATCTTGATTGATTTTCTAACATTTTTCTGCTTAGAAAATGTGTCCATTTGAGCTGACTCAATTTCACTATTTTTAATACAGAGTTTATCGGAGATTATTCTGATTTCTTGCGAAAATGATCTTCACTTATGTCGAGAATATTTTGCCAGAGGCATAGGTATGTGTTCTTTATACTTGTAACAATGTTTAACAATGCAACATGGCACCAACACTTCAAGGCAGGGGTCGGCAAGGTTTACCGGCCATGGGCTGGATCAATCCCACGGAGATCGTCCGTGGGCCAGACTGGCGCAGCGTGATGCCAGAAATTGCGTCTGTGCAGAACCGATTTTCGGCATCTGGACATGCGCAGATGCCATTTCCTGCACCACTTGGCGAGTCCCCACATTGTGCGTGGGGGACTTGGCGAGCGGGCAGCTCGTGGGCCGGTAAAACAGTCTTTGTGGGCCACATCCGGCCCATGGGCTGGAGGTTGCTGACTTCTGCTTTAAGGAAAGAAATGTATCCCAGTCTAATAGTTTGGTTATAGTTGAAATATATATCAAATCCTGGATGTGTGGGCTTGTGGGAGATTTTATACATACAATGGACTTTTGCATAGTATTAGAAGAAAACACCTTTTGCTAGGGGTGAGTATCATGTTCAGATAAATCCCAATGCAAAATGTTGGAGGGGAAACAGTAGCTGTCAAACAGGATCAGCATGAATCAAGATGAAGACCCCTGAAGGTTGCATTCCATTGTGATTCATTATTTGAATCGGTGCTGTTAATTCCAGTGCTCTGTAATGGAGAATCTAAAAAAGGGGTTATATTCCCCCCCCCACACACACACCTTTTGACTTGCTGATTAAATTTACAGGGAAAGGAAACCTACCAGAGAGTATTAAGTAAGACTGAACTTCAGGAAGATCCATTCAGGGTTCTTTGTGCACAGGACTCTTAAATTTTATTTTATTTTTTAGAAGCAGGTGCACCAAGTGGTGGAGCCTAAAGGGTCTTCAGCCTTGCCCCCTATTTTTCAAGGAAGGGGAGCTAGGCTCCCCCAAAATCCTGTCGCCCGCTCTGGTTCCTCCCTGCTGGGGGGAGGAGGCTGAGTGTGGAGCCCAGCTCTGTGTTCCCCATTCTCCACCCAGCACATAAAATGCCAGCATCACGATGGCAGGACACCTGCGTGTCCCAACCCGGTGAGTGAGCACTTGTGCACTAGGTGGGGGTAGGACGTATCACATGATGCGCCCTGCAATTGGGGGGGGGGAGTCAATGCCTGTGGAAGCAGGCAACCTCAGTAGTCTAACTGCTTATACCTTGCCTCTATATAAAGAAAAGTTCTGCTTATTTATTTGAATGTTCCTCCACCTGAATGAAGTATACTAGGAAATAATCAAAGCGCTTGAAATCCAGACCTCTCTGTCAGAATAAAAGATACCCCTTTCACCTGCAAGCTTCCCAGTGAGCTTAGTTTCACTTCTGAGAAAATAAAAGCGGTGTCTGTATGACATAACATGGAATGACTATGACCACAGTGCTACTTGGAAGGCTGGCAACTTGCTGATCCACCTCAGCATGCCTTGTTAACAACACAGTCGAACTCAATAACATGAAAGTCAACCTTGAATCGCCTCAAATCACATTGTTATTCAGGCTGCACACAGAGCCAATGTACACCCGTGGTGTATTTATAGCTTTACATTGAGGATGTCAAACTTGGCACTAGCGCAGCTTATGAGTGGCCGCTTCCATGATTTGCCAGCTCACCAGCTGCAAATGTGCCTCAGTCTGACACAGCCTGCACAGGTCTGTTCCTGGCACCCAACTGCCAAGTATCCCTTATACACACTGCCTCTTAATCAGAATGTCAGTCTCCTCAAACAATGTTTTAAGGACACACGCAAAGCCAGCTTCATAGTTACCTTGAGTAAGTGCTGCTTCCATCTTTCTTACTTTCAACTGGCAACTCCTCAACCCAAGTCCTTTCAGTCAAAACAAAAACGTTAAAAGATCAGTAGTTGCAATTAAGTTACCATGGATGTCTTGATTAAGTTTTATTTATTTTTCCCTGTATTTGCAGATGTTCACAATGCAGAGTTTGTTTTGACCGGCGTTCTTACTCAGACACTGGATTATGAATCATATCCTTCATATGCTATATAAAATATGATTGTGTTTTCTATATCCTATCCTCCCTTAAAGGGAGCAGCTGGCAAAGTTCACATAATTTATTAATCATATATAGAGTTTCTAACTAATGAATGAATGTAGAGAATTGGAATTCAGGTAAGCTGGTATCACCTTTTACCACGGCATGTTTTATTCCCTCTTTGCTCTCACAAGCTCAGGAAAAGAGTTTTCACCTGTGTTTGCAAAAATACTTACAGTGGAACCTCGTGTTACGGATGGGATCCGTTCCAGAGGCCCGTCCATAACACGGAACTGACGCAAGCCGAAGTGCTGCGTCTGTGCACGCGCGTGGCACAATTTAGTGCTTCTGCGCAAGCGGCAAAACCTGGAAGTAACCTGTTTCAGTACTTTCTGGTTGCCGCGGGACGCAACACAAAAACACGTAACCTGAAGCAGACTATACTGGTTTTTACAGGAAGTTAGAATTGTTTGTTAGGATTCCCTGAAATTTAGGGCACATGCTTTAATCTTTCGTTGTGACTGTCCCTTTAATAATGTCTTAATAATTTATTTTAAAATATGGTGTCTCTAAAAAGAGGGGGGGATTAATGTTTGAATTAAATGTTAAAACACATATATTCTAATCAAAGTATAGCCTGAAAAAATACACATCACAGTGTTCTGTTGTTGAGTGCATATTTATCTTAAAGTTGTAAAACCATGTTGATGTGTTAGTCTTAAGAAACAAATTCTCTCTCCCCTTATGCTATCCTTTACTTGTACAAAAAAACTGATTATGGCAATCCACACATTTCAGCATAGCTTTTTCCTTAACCCAAATGTACATATAAATTCACTTGACTGGAAGTAAAAATGCCTTATTGCTGTAGACTCCTTGAATCCTTCCTTCCTTCCAGCTTTTTCAGCCTGTGGATCACTTGGCACTTCTGGAGTTCTTGTCCCCTTCCTCCCTTGTTTTGCTGAAGGCCAATGAGCAGTTTGAGGCAGGAGAGCAAACGTTAATTGCATCTGTTTAAGATGTGCAGCATTTTATTATTAAAACATAATTAACTATGTTCTTTGTATTATACTAGAGAGAGCTTACTTTTTATAGCACAAATTAGTTTTCCTAATTTTTTTTTAGTTGTCACAACTGTTGGTACTTAACCACACAATATTGGAATGTAAAGAGAAAGGGCTTGTGGTATGTAAATAAAATATTTTGTATTTTATTTTATTAAGCTCTGTTTCTTTTATATTACTAACATCCTGGTTTTTGTATAAACATACTTTTAAATGATTTAAAGATTTTGTAGTGGCTCCTTTCCTCTTCTTTTAAATATTGTGCAATTATGGCACTATGGTAAGAGTAAATTACTCTAAATCATTCTTTCAAATGCTGTAAGATAATCTTCCCTTTATTTTACAAGGTATGTTTTAATATTAAAAACTTTTAAACAGAATTATTGTTAATGTTTTGTGTATTTCTACTAAAGTTAGCTTAAACCCATTCATATCTGCTGTGATAATTTTTCTTGAAATAATTTTTAATGAAATAAATATGCAAAAAATGAATTCACAGAACTAAACTCGCTCAAGGTGAATTACATTTGCAAAATTATATTGTACATAATGGAACTAATTATAAATTGAGTAAATGTTATTTAAAAACTAGTATCAAACTACTGTTTCAGCAAGAACAATGTCTGGTAAGGTGTAGCCAGTTCCCAAAGATTCTTTAAAAAAGTACAGTTCCTTAATGGATTATCTATGGATCCAATAGCAAATCTCTATTCAGTGATTTTGAGGATTTCAATAATTTGGGTTTGGCAGTTACTACAGAATTCTTTAATTTATATAGGTTGAAATAATTAGCATTTGTCTCACCTGACAGCATGCCATGTTTTGTGCATTTGTGTTTCTGAAAATGAAGGGCCATATATGACCAAAAAAAAAAAAACATTCATGTGGAGCAGCTGCAGGTATACTGGTAAATTCTGATGGTTTAATGTTTAAACATGGCAGGTGGGACACTGAACACTACTGACAGACTTGCAATGCACTTTGAAGACACTGCACTAAATGTTAGCCGAAATTATTTGATCTTTTCTCACTGTACATTTTTGCAAGGTACAGAAAATACATACTTTAGCCAACATCTCTTTGCAACTGCTTTGTAAAGAAACCTCTTCACTGCTGAAACTTGGCGACTAGACGTCATTGGCACCATAACTTTTGAAGGTGTTTGTACTTGTGTGCTCACACTGCAAAATAGCACAGCCAGAACAGAAAGTACAGCAGGTCCACCATCACGGTATTGGAAATGATTTGTAGGAAAAGCATATGGAAATACCTGCTGTCCTTAAAATGTACATGCTTTTCATGCGGCTTTCAGTGATGGTTGCCTCTTCTGCAGCATCTGTGTGTCATATTTCTTGCCTGTAAAACATTTTCCACATTTATGTTCTGTATAATTGCTACACTGAATATTTTATGTATGTTTATTCTTATAAAAGAGTTTTGGAACACGGCATAAAACCATGTCATTTTTCAGATTCAAAAAGCATGTGAACCCATTCAGTGCTAAACATGTGGTAGGAACCCATCCTCCCTCGGTTAAGAAATAGTAAAACGATCACTGTAAAATGGTCAGGTAGGTGAAATGTATACTGAACTCAGGCCTTTAAATTTCAGGAATGGAGGTGGGGAAGCAGGGAGTCAACGTCCACCACTTGGAATTCCTAAACCTGTTGCTGCAACCCCTGTTTCTAGAGGAGGCCCCCCTTGGACACCTGCCAATGCAATGGACTTATTTTGTCACACAATTCAGTAAGAGCCACTGAGAACCTAAGAGCCTTTATCTATTCATTTTTAATCTAATCCACATGGCCCTGTGCCACCTTACTCATGCTACAGTACAAGGAGATTTTTAAAGGTTGTAATGGACAAGAAATCTAAAGCACCACAGAGCATTCATGGAGCTTCCAGTCCACACTTTAAACAACTCTCATTCCGTTCTCAACGTTACCAGGGCAGCATTCCATGCAGGACATCATAACTATGCTGCAAAGGTAGCGCTTGATACAGACGGTTCTCAACAAATACTATCACTCCTTGTACAAGCACAGGGGTCAGCAAACTTTTTCAGCAGGGGGCCGGTCCACTGTCCCTCAGACCATGTGGGGGGCCGGACTATATTTTGGGGGGGAAATGAAACAATTCCTATGCCCCACAAATAACCCAAAGATGCATTTTAAATAAAAGCACACATTCTACTCATGTAAAAACATGCTGATTCCCAGACTGTCTGCGGGCTGGATTTAGAAGGCAATTTGGCTGGATCCAGCCCCTGGGCCTTAGTTTGCCTACCCATGGACTAGCACCTCCAGCACCTGCTTATCAACTTTCACTTGCCTTCGTCTTTTCTCTTCCTCCGAAAGTGGAAATAAGAAACCACAGTCATTGCTGGTGCACTGTCCCCTTGTTTCAGCTGAAGCCCAGTGCCATAAGGAATCTAGGGAGGATCCCAGAGGGTCAGAGACTGCCCTCTCCCAGGACTTACGATATATTACATCAGGCTGACTTAGATCTTCATATGAATCTTGAGGAAGCTAGCTTATCTTAACACATTGTACACCAGTAAACCCACATTCATTTCAGTTGCAGTATTGAGTCTGCTAATGCTTTTATGGGTTGCTAATGAGAAAATGTGAACTACAGTTGAATGACCAAATTAACATAATAGAGAACTAATAATGTATTGCCAATTGCTTTGCTTGCACAAATAAAGGTTCCTTATCAGAATTTAAGAAGACCCTGCTGGATCAGGCCAATAGCCCATCTAGTCCAGCATCCTGTTGTCACAGTGACCAACCAGATGCCTGTAGGAAACCCACATACACGTTCTGAGCTCAAGAACATTCTCCCTTCCCTTGGTTTTCAGCAGTTGGTATTTGGAAGATTTACTGCCTCCATCTTTGGAGGTAGAGCAGAGTCATTGTGGCTAGTAAGAAACCAATAGCTATGAATTTATCTAATCTTTCAAAGCTGTGAAGTCCTTAATCTCAGGGCTGTGGGTTCAAGCCCCATGTTGAGTGAAAGATTCCTGCATAGCAGAGGGTTGGACTAGATGGTCCTTGTGGTCTCTTCCAATTCTTTGATTTTATTTAGTTGGTGGCCACCACTGCCTCCTGGGATAGTTGAGTTCCATAGTTTGACTATGTGCTCCATGAAGAAGTACTTCCTTTTATCCTTGGTTTTGCATCTAGTAGATCTTAGGCACGAAAGCAGCCTCCCATGAGGAAATCCATGAAACAAATTTTCCTTTTTAAGGAGCAGATTACATATAAAATTACTTACCTGATACTTACATGGCCACCATAATAATTTGCATGCTATTTTGCCCAGAGCTTGCTCACAAAATGCTTCAGGGAGGCTAACTTTGCCCTTGCAGCCAGGTTTTCTTATGAATGTAGATTTAAAATGCATAATTAGTTGCTCATGAAATCCACTTAAACTAATTGATGTAGGTAGAAGTGTGATATTTAAGAAATTACAAGTGGATTTAGGCTCTCCAATTCTGTGGTAGAGCTCATCCTTTGCATATAGGCCTCAGCTTCATTTCCCAACTTCTCCAGGTAGGGAAAGAATGGCTTCTGTCTGAAACCCCTTAGTTTTGGAGCAATGGTCTTTCTGATACAACTGGACTTCCAATTCTCACCATTCCCAGCCAGCATGGCCAGTGGTCAGGTGCAAGGTGAGTTTTGGCCCAATATTTGAAGGGCCAAACACTCCCAACCTCTGGCAAAAGGCTTTACAGAGCTAGATGTACGAATGGTCTGACTCTGTATACATAAAATCTTACTTTTTTTGTTGTGTCCGACTCTTCGTGACCCCATGGACCAGAGCACACCAGGCACTCCTGTCTTCCACTGCTTCCCGGAGTTTGGTCAGACTCATGTTGGTAAAATCCTACATAGAAAAAAGCAAAAGAAATATGAACAGTCTTTCAAGTTGTGGCTGTTAAGATAGCTTCAGTTTAGAAAGTAGCCTAAAAGAGTTGATAGGCGCATAAAATCAGCACCAGGCTCCACCACCTAGTGTGGCTTAACTGTGACATGCAAAACTGTTCACAAGGGACAAAAAATACAGGAGACAGAGACTATGCACTTAATACTGCACTGAAGGGATCGCCACCATGCCAGGTATGCTGGTGCAACTATTTCCTTTCAGCAGGAGAGTAAGCAGTTCGAGGAAAAGCAACAAATGCTCCGTCTTCCCCACTCAGAATGCCAGTTCTCCCCTATATTATAAATCCAATTTCTCCAAGTGCCCTTCCTTATTATGCAGCTAAGAAGAGCAGCAGACACACACAAAGGAGAAGAATTGGCAGACTTGAAGACACCAAGGTTTGCAGAAGGACAAAGTAGTCTTTAGAGGAGCGGGGACTCCAAGAGGGGACCCCAAAACAGCTCAGTGAGAACGGAGCCTAGTTTGCATTCTGTGCATGCTGAGCAATGCTGCGGAGGGAAGTGTGTGTGTGTGTGTGTGTGTGGGAACAATGTGAGCTTTCTAGAGAACCAGATGAAATGCAAGACCTTCCTGGAGGGTGGGGAGCTACTAAAATTTTAATCGGAACCAAATGGTACGAGATGAAGTACTGTTTTCTGCAGGTCCCAAGTAGTCTAGGAGGAGATGGATACCTGAATGACAGTTGCAAAGGCCAAATCTGAGGGGCAAAGTTGTCTTATTGCCAGGTGGAATTGATGAAAAGGTCTTCAAGCTATTGTAGAAACCACTGGGTGGTTGAAGTGTGGTGCTGATAACGCCAGGTTCACAGGTTCAATCCCCATAGGGGACAGCTACATGTCTTATTCCTGCATTGCAGGGGGTTAGACTAGATGGTTCTCAGGGTCCCCTTCTAACTATGATTCCATGAAACCTGCCCATGATAGAGGAAAGTGTACTAAAGCTTGTGAAACAGTGGACAAAATGCGCATCCATCTCCTTCTCTCTCTTGCCTTTGGTCCCAGGTGGGAATGAGCTTGTTGTTGTTGTTGTTGTTGTTGTTGTTGTTGTTGTTGTTGTTGTTGTTGTTGATGTTATGCTCATCCAACTGAGTTGCCCCAGTCACTTCGGGCGGCTCCCAACAAATTAAAACATCAAATTAAAAAAAAACTGCCTACTTGCAATGAATAACAAAAACACACAAATTTGTCCTTTGCTGCCATCTTGTGTTGGGCTATTGAATAACTCCCAATTATTTGAAGTTTAATATACCTAGGTGGAATCTACACACGTTTAAAACTTTCACTTCTTGTGAAAATGGGTTTGTTTGTTTTTCAAATCGCTTTGAAAAATGCATTGAATATGCTATAGCTCCAAGTCACCATCTAGTACCACAATTGTATATTGCACTTCACGACACGTTCAAAACGTTTTATTTGCAGCTGTATAGCTGAGTCTCTAGTTTGAATATTTCCTAACTTCACTGACTGTTTTATATTAATATTTGATTTTCATATTACAGATGGCAGTGTACAATAGCAAACAATGTACCTTTTGTTATAGAGAAATGGTGCATCATTTCATATACAATTAAAGGGTAAATATTTTAGACGTTTTAAATAACATTTAATGAACTCTGACTTTATTTGATATCTGATCTTCATTGGTATTTTGCTTTGGTTATTAATAGTTTGCATAAGCAGGGTAAATATTATGGTGTCATCCATTACACAGTAATAAGTACTGGACATCATAGCATGTCAAGTATCAATGATATGAAATAATATTCAGCATTTACTACAATTTGATCCCTGTTGCATCATAATACTTTCTGTATTGACAATATTTGAGAGACTGAACACGGGATTGTTCAGTAGCTGATGATACTGAAAGCTATCATTCAATAGCGTCTAGCGACTTAACAACAACATGCATTGTTGTTTTTGAGGTAAAATATCATGTTCAAATTTCCAGTGCAATACAATAACTATATATTAGTTGTGGCCATAAAACTTGAGAAAATAAACTTGCAATTTAAGATAAGAACAAAAATGATTAAAGCATATTGAAATATCACTTAATTTCTGCTTACTCAAATTTCAAATTTAACAGTTTCCAACAGGTATCTAGTTGGCCACTGTAAAATTTAGAATTTCACAAAATTTGAAATTTTGTCACATTTCAAAAGTTTGCAATTTTTAAATTTATTTTTTGGTTCCAGGTGTAGTTTGTTTATTCCCTGACACAAATATGAAATGTACCAAAAAAGAGGTACAATGATTATTACTATGACATCTCAAACACCTCCTTGTTTTAAGAATGGCTGATGCATCACTGTTTTTCAAAGAAATGTTCTTCATTGCTAAGCTGTTTAGAAATATCAAAGTCCTTCTGTGTTATAATTGCTGTGCCAGACGCAGCCTTCCTGTGGTTTTAATATTTTCCTGTTTCTTCTGTGGTCCTGCATTAACAACATTGACAGTTTTGTCAGGCTCACACCAGTAAAACCACAACCCCAATGCCAGATTGCTTAGAGAGTCTTCATATGAAAATTCCTCTTGTCATTCCATATTTTTGTCATTCAGTCAACAGCTTTGTGCAGCGCTAGTGGCTTAAGACGGCTGCTTCCCAAGAGATCAAGACAGAGGACGTTGGTAAAACAAAACACACCCCCATGCCCTACTTCTTAAAACCATTCGTATGACAGGGAGGGGTTTGATTGGAAAATTTGATTCCATTAATTAAAAAAAACATGGCCACGCTTAACTTGTTTGCCAACTTAAAAGAGAAACCCCAAACTATATACATCTTTCTCTTCAGATATTTGCCATCCAAATATTTGGGGGGGGGGGGAGTTTATACTGATTGACAACTCAATATCTTAGAAATATAATTATTCGTAGGATATTTCCAAATAAAAGTCTGTGTGAAGCCAGGATGAACCTTTCACCGTTTTTCAAAGGCACCTTCCTCCCAGGATGAGAAGTCACCTCCTGCACAGTAGGGAAATATAAAGCACTGTTTCATTTGTCAAAAGGCCATGTATCAGGGTATGCATAGCCATCCTTTCTAAGCTAGTCATTGATGGCCTCCCACCAAGGGGTGAAGGAGCTCTCCTTGCACTTTTGCATCTGATCTAGGATTTAGGGGTGTGCGATCAGGGTGCACACACTGCGGCACTGAGCCAAAAGGGCACCGTCTTAACGCCCGGTAAGTGAGACACCAGGCTTGGGGAACGAGGCATGAGGGTCTGACAGGGTCCTGGAGTCCTCCCACCTCCTTCCCAAAACCTAGGGAGGATCTACACTCATGTTTTTAAGAAAAGAGTTAAGGAATGGTTCTGATAACAATATAGCCATGTGACGTTCATATTTAATGCTAATAATGTGTTATTAAAATGTGATGCCAGAGGGCGTTGCAGTGCAACATCCCCACCTCCTTCCAAAAACCAGGTAGACCTTGTGGAATGGGACTTTTTCTGTCTTTTTGTTTTTGTATTTGTATGTATTTTGTGTTATAATGGCCTCAAGACTATAATGACCTCAAGACTTGTGGTTATAGGGTAGTATACTTACTAGCTAGCTAGCTAACTAACTAACTAAATAATTTGGGAAAGCAGCACAAGGGCTGGGGAGGGCACCACATTTTGGCTTCACCCAGGATGCCATGGTATCCAAGTCCGCCACTGATTGTATGTTGCCCACTAGGTTAATACCAATTTACAATTTGTCCAGTTTCTCTTAGATTTTCTTTGCTACTTTGGGGAAACTTCAAACAGAGCTTGTTCCCCTTTGGTGTGGGGTGAGTTACGGCAAAAGAGTTTTTGGAACTAAATCTTAAATGTATTTGGGAAAGAGAATTTAAAAAAAATAAAATATGATGGCCCACATTTTCCGCTAGGGGGAGTGATGCCTGCATTCAGAGAGACACAATAAAACATCAAAACAGGGACTGCAGCAACACTCAGTGAACTGATAGCATTACAAATTGCTCCTCGGTTTAAGAAGCTTCCAGTTTGCCTTTGCACTTTTTTTTTGTTTTGTTTTTTACACAAAGAGCATCTTGCATCTAAAATGGAGCTGAAGAGTGACCCTGTGTGTATAAGACTGAAGGAATAAGGCTTTGTGATGGAACTGAAAGCCTCCTTATCTCAGCTGGAGTTGGCACTAGTCATTATATCCATAAAAATCACCCTTGAGCATCCGACGTCTTGATGAAGTGCTCACTGCCCGCCCTGCTGGAGCTGACACAGAGCTTGGAAGCTGCAGGGCCACAGAGAGCGGAAGCAAAGGTGGCCATGTGCAAACAGTGTCACACATGCAGACAGAGCCCCAGTTATTTTTTAATTAGGACTGTAGCGATGTCATCGTTTGAAGCCAGACTGTCAGATGTTCAGAAGAAGCAACAATGCCCTTCTGTGTAGGCCAGGGGAAGGGAAGAGGAGGAATGCGCATCATAGGTAGTATGGTGTAGTGGTTAAAGTGCAGGCCTTAGAGCAGGGAGATCTGGGTACAAAATCCTTGATCAGCCACAATGCATTCTCTCTCAGTCTAACTCAATTTGAAAGGCTACTTTGAGCTCCTTGGACAAAGGATGAGATAAAAACGTAAATAATAATTAAGTCTCTGACCTGGCATATTTTCTCTCTTCAATATGCAAAGGTTGTGCAAAAATGGATCTTGACTAGCTGTACTAAACTAAGTGATACCTGTACTAAACTAAGTGATACTTCATCCTTTCCTAGGAAGCTGCCTTGTTCCAGGTGAGACCATTTGTCCATCCAGTCCAGAACTGCCTGCTCATGACTTAGCCTCTCCCACCATCACCTGCTACCCGATCCATACAATTTTAATTCATAGGATTGTAGAGTGATCCCCAGGGTCATCTAGTCCAACCCCCTGCAATTATTTCCCACTTCTCCTCCAAGGAACTCAAAGTGACATGCATGATTCTGCCCTTCCCGCTTATATATTATTATTTATTGCTAATATTATTAATTGAGTTTATATACCGCCCTATACCTGCAGGTCTCACGGCGGTTCACAGAGTAACAACCCTGTGAGGTGGGTTAGATTGAATGCCCAAGGTCACCCGCTGAGCAAGGATTTGAGCCCTGGTCTCAGGTCCTGGGGTCCTGCTGGCCTGAAAGGATCTCCTGCTCTGATCCAGCCAGGCTGGTTTTCTATAAAGCCGAATGTCCCTTTGCTTGCAGTACCTGGGAAGAGAGTCTTCCCTTTTCCACCTGCCTTGATTGTTGTGTTAACTGTCATGCTGTGTTAATGAGCTTGTTTGTTACATATTTTAATTATGGATGTTTTAATGTAGGCGTTCTCCTATGTATTTTAATTAAAGGTCTATGACCACCTCAGAAACTGGATATGAACAGAAAATGAAAACCCTACAAGTTTTTTATTTTTAAGTTTGGTAGAAAAGAGTCTGGACAACTGTTTGAGAGTTTGTGGGAATTCTCTCCATGCAGTCTTTTTTCCAAGAAGAGCGGCACTGATCCGGGACCGATTCTTGTATGTTGCCAGCACAGACTCAGGTTGCGATGACTGACTGCACAGTGGAGTTCTCTTTGCTTCACAACCTGACCCCTTCCAAAATGCTCTTCCATGTCCAGCTATCGGCAATGCTTATAAGTGGTGTTTGTGGGGTAGATCATTAACTCATCATTGTGGGACTTCATTTCAGACAGTTGCCTATGCGACTTCACCAGCTGGAGACACAGAGCTGTGGTTTATGTGGTCAGTCCCTTAGGTGCAGACAATTTAGAGGCCACCTCAACCCCACCCCCCGTGGTTAGATACCTAACCACACTTCTAGCCTTGTGGTTTAGGGTCTTCTCTGGATTAGGTCTAATATAAATCTGCCATGTCTTTCTCTGTTCAAGTGCTGTGAAACTCGACTCTTGGTCTTCGATCACCGGTGTAACATCTGCGTGTCAAGAGTTAATTCAACCAACTGTGGATTTGCATTGCTGCTTAGATAATATATGCAAGCAGGCAATTTCGTTAGCTAGCTGTGAGTGCACTGGATAATTTCATTAGCTTGATATGCGTGGTTACTTCTTCATTTCATTCATGCAGTAATTGTTGCCTACTTTTCCTTGGATAGTTTCCTTCGCAGCTTTATCACCGACGTTGGTTCCAGTTATTCTGAAGGAACGTTCCCCTCCTCCTGCAACTTATTATGATGTGACTCCCTACTGTCTTCTGAGTAAAATTAGTGCCATTCAGCTGTTGAGTTATGAATACCATTCACATCCCGGTACAGATAGTTTAGTTTTTCAGAATTCATTTCCTGGACCTGAGAGAGTCACTGTGCAGACCACAAAGTGTCAAGTGACCACAACACTTTTGCTAGATAAACAGACTTTGATTCATAGCCAAGATAATCAAAGTGCGTAGACACAAGCAGATGCAACTGATTTTGGACTAGCCAATGGTTTATGTGTCTGGACTAATAGGCCAGCTCATGTTGGCATCTAGATTGATGGCTTCTAATATTTTCTAAATATAAATAAACTGCAAATTCTTTCATTCTAAACTCTCACCTGTTACGTTTCTGCCAATTCCCCCTTCTCTAGGCACAATTCACCCTGTGGTGTACCTTGACTCTTAGCTAACACATATTCCTCCAATATGCATGTTACCACAGGGGTATATGGATAAGAAAACAAATGACAACCCTTGTCTCACTGGCCATTGCCAGCCACTTGAAAGTCCCACACTGCTCCCAGATGACTGCAAATCTGCAAAATGTTATTTTGTGGTGGCAGGCTCAAGAAACCTGTGCCTATTCTACCCAAACAGATTGCTACTGCAACGCACTGATGAATTGGCCTTATGCACAATTGGCCTTTGCCCAGTTTAGTAGCCTAGAAATGAAATGAAACAAAGCAGTCCTTAAAAGAAAGAGCTTTGTTTGGCTTTACTGCAGGCATAGGCAAACTCGGCCCTCCAGATGTTTTGGGACTACAACTCCCATCATCCCTAGCTAACAGGACCAGTGGTCAGGGATGATGCGAACTGTAGTCCAAAACATCTGGAGGGCTGAGTTTGCCTATGCCTGCTTTACTGCAATGTGACTAGTCTTTCTTGGGTGTTAAAGCATGATTGAGTTCATCTCAAAGAAAAAGAGACAGCAGCAAATTACAGTACAAGAAGAAAAAGTGTTATGGGGAATGGAGGGCGGATTTTGAAGGCAAAAAGGACAGGGGCTTATCATTGCTATGCGTAGGAAATCCCCCCTTTTGGTCCCAAGGACCCTCAGGGTCCTAGGTTGATTCCTAGGGTCATAGACTATTGTAGGTAGTCTTTGATTAGTCTCTACCAAGGGGGCTTAGATTTTTGTCACAGGATTGGTTTTTTTATATTCTACAGGACAGATCCTGAAACCGAGGCTCCAATACTTTGGCCACCTCATGAGAAGAGAAGACTCCCTGGAAAAGACCCTGATGTTGGGAAAGATGGAGGGCACAAGGAGAAGGGGACGACAGAGGATGAGATGGTTGGACAGTGTTCACAAGCTACCAACATGAGTCTGACCAAACTGCGGGAGGCAGTGGAAGACAGGAGTGCCTGGCGTGCTCTGGTCCATGGGGTCATGAATGTCGGACATGACTAAACAACTCAACAACAACAACAATTGGTAATTACAGAATTCTTAAACATTCTTAGCATATTCTATAGTGTAGGGCATACCTACCTACCCCCTGTTTTCCTAGAGCCTAGGGTCCCTTTAAGTATCCCACACTGGTCTCTTCCTGCATCCCTATAGGCTTAACAGCCCAGAAATGCTCTCTTGCCTTTAAATAAGGAACATTTAACTCTGCAACCATATTATATAAACGTTCTGACAATCTCCACATCGCCTAGCAGGGTATTAAGAGGCTCAGCAATGTGAGGGTTGCCCTCAGATTCTACTTGCAGCCAATCCAGTTTCTTCCTGCCTTCGCTGACTTTTTTTCTATCTGCGAGATTCTCTGAAACTGAAACGCACAGATTTTGTTTGTCTGTGGCACAATGGCCCTTGCGAAGCATGGGGAACGCAAAGGTTCTCTGTCTTGTCCCTTTGACTCCTTCCGCTTCTCTTCCCTTCCGCTCTTAAAGTTTTCTTGGTGACTTCCCCCTCATCGCTCCTGCGTCCTGCTTTTTATGGCCACTAGCAGCATGTGAGCAATGCTCCCTCAGCTGTGGCCACCTTGCCACCTCCTGTGTTTTCCTTGGAGTGAGCTGGGAGATGGACTGCCTAGAAGGCTGTGAGAACAGCAGCTCCAGCCTCCTCCTTGCTTCCTACCTCCCAAGCTCCTTGATCCATCCAAAGCAAACTAAAGTTTTACTAGTGTAGGAGATGGGAATGGTTGCTGGACCACTAAATAGCTGCAGGCTGTGTGTTTCTGGAGACACTGGGTCCTCCATTTCCTTACTACACAAAGTTTTAAAGGTGAATCAGAAACTGCCTAATATTTCAGGATTCCCTCACTTCCCACCCCCAATACTGAGGGTGTGTGGACCAAACAGTTGATGCCCCCATTCAGAAGCTGACAAACACTGACTAAATACAGCTAGTGAATTAAGCCACTGGAGGAAGAATTCAGTCTGCAAGAAAACAAAACCAGCTCGTCCTTATTGAATCACTGCAACTGTGCATGAAAATCATGGACGTGTAAATTCGGACCTATAAAAGTGCTCCATTGTCATGTCTCCAAATCGCCTAGCAGGATATTAAGAGGCTCAGCGATGTTAGGGTTGCCCTCAGCCACCCCTAGAAGCATCACTGGGTGAACAGGGGCTGGTTGCTCAGAAATATTCCCAGACAAATCCCCCATGGCTGGCCTGAGCTGTGTTGCACCATGAAGATAAGAATTAGCCTGAGGAGTCAATCATCTTGGCTAACCCACTTGGGCATCTTGTGAAAGGTTAGTTAGGAACGGATAGGAAGATTGAACAACTGGCTCAATTAGCTGTTTATTCTAACCTGTTCTCCCCGACACGTTCAGTTCTGCACAACTGAAAACAGCCTCCTAAATGTCACGAACAGACATTATACTGCCAAGGGGAGGGGATTCCTTTTTAAAATGATTATTCTTTCTTTCTCTCTTTGCAAGAAGGTGTCGCAGAGCCGCAGTTTAAATCCTGCCAGGTCCCAGGAGCTGGAGCTGAAACCTTCCGGCAAGGTTGATTAAGTCCAGCAATAGACACCCGTCATCCCTCCAACGCAGTAGGGGTAAAATTAAATGAATGGTAGCTTGTCGTGGCCAGAACTCCAATATTAATAAGTGTCATGCTGAGCTCAATGCGCTGGCCAATGCATAATTTATCTGGCTTCATAAATATCAAAACATGCCACAGCTGCTAGGACTTTCGGCACAAACCCCACAAATGTTGCTTTAATTATTCAGTGGCTCGGTTCTGCAGAAGCCAGTCAACCAACCACTTCAAAGGTAGAGTTTAATAAAGTATCAACTGCAAGAGACCATCCAGAATGGGATGATGGCAGTGCCCCTTTATGCCTTAAGGGGTGCAGAGGGCAAAAATCCCACAGAGAGAGGCTTAGGGAGACCCGCTCAACCGGCTAAGTAAAACATCTGATCAGTGCCCTCGCGAGGGACTGAGACACACCAAAAAATACTAACAAAAATCACAAACAGGTCTATTTTCTCAGAAGGAAGCTGACTAACGTTAAATAGATTTGCAGGAGACTGGTGGTATAGGAGGGAGGGAAGCCTTCATGATTTAAACATATGCAACACAGGTTAACTAAATACATGTATAAATCTAATATAGAACAAGTATTTACATACCCACCCAGCCAACTGAACGAAGTTGTATACTTCTTAGACTGTCTGTAAGCAATGCTCTCATTTGGAACTATTCACAGCTGCACTGTTGGAATCAGCTAATTTTAGAATTCTACTGTTATTATTTATATCTCAGCTTTTCTTCAAGGCACCCAAGGTGGCGTGCATAGTTCTTCACTTCCCATTATTCTCACCATCGTGCATCTACAAGCCTCCCAAACTCTCCTTCCCTTGCCCTGTTAAGGTCATATGCATTTAAAGTACACTTATATCACTTAAAAAGCTATGGTTTCCCCCAAAGAATTGTGGGACCCAGAATTCATTAAGGGTCTCCTAACAACTCTCAGCACCTGCAACAAACTACAGTCCCCCGAGTTCTTTGGAGAGGGCTGAGCCATGACTGTTAAAATGGCGTAATAGTGTTTTAAATGTTTGGTGTGGAAGTCATAAAGCATTACAGATCATTTAACCTCACCCATTCTCCTGATCTGTCCTTCACCCGAGTCTGTTCCATGGCTATACCTAGCACAGAAGTAGGGAGTCTGCAGCAATCCAGATAATCCTGACCATTGGCCATGCTGGCTGGGGCTGATGGGTTTTGTTAGTCCAACAACATCTGGAAGGCCATGGGCTAGCAGGGCAGTTGTGTCTTCCGAGGTCTTTCACCCTGAAGAGCAGTTGGAGGGAACTGCCAGCAGTTGGAGGGAACTGCCAGCTCCTAGGTGAGTTTCCTTACAAGCTCATTCCCAGGAGAGTGTCTGAATGAGACACAGGTGTGTTTGGAAACAGGTGTGCCATATTGGTTCACTAATCAGAGAGCTCCCTGTAAGCTGGCCTCTCCAAGGGAAACCCAAGTTCACTACCTTGTTTTCTTATGCTGAGCTTAGCTGAAAGGCAAGAGGGTGTCCCTTTTGTTTAATAAATTCCATTACTCCATATATATTTGATATTCGGGTCTAGAAGGCTTTTAGTTCCTGTCTGTGGCCTGCGAAAGGTCCCAGGTTTAATGCTCGGCATCTTCAAGGCAGGGGTGAACTGGTTCTTGATCTAAAACCCTGGAGAGCCCCTGGCAATCAGTGTAGATAATACTGAGCTATGAGGACCAATGGCCTTAAATAATAATAATAATAATAATAATAATAATAATAATAATAATATCCCACTCATTTGACTGGGTTTCCCCAGTATAAGGCAACTCCCTATAGTCCTACATTCCTTTGCCCAACAACATTTGAAATCCTAGGAAAAAATGTGCGGGTGTGTTCATGTCACACATGCCGCTGCCATGTCCCTGCTGCAGGAAGCAGGTAACGAGAATATTCAATGCTACACGTTTCCTGTACAAACTGTGTGTCAGTTCAAATACCCGGAGCAGATTGCATTTCAATTGTGTGGATGACAGATGCTACAATTGCAAGGAACAGGTTGGGCTGTTGATGAACGCGCGCGAGAGAGAGAGCAGGAATTGGAGCCCGAAGCAAATGAATGATGCTCCTTGCATCTAGACAGACAAGAGGCAGGAACAGCTTACTGTATCTCACATGAGTGTTTCATTGGGGAGGTGAGGGTGGGTGGAAACAAGCCAGGGCTGCATTTTGAGTTTCGTTGCTGTCTGCCCTTTCTGCAGCATACTGGCTTCTTCCATTCACACTACTCTTGAAAGAACAAGCAGCTTTGCTAACCCATTGAGGCCAACTGATCTTGACAGGGTGTTTAATGGCATATATATGTATATCTCCTTTCCCAGTAGAGCCTTGATTGTACCAAACAGTGATATCCAGTCACTGTATCAAACACACACTAACAGCCAGAGAAGTTATAAAATAATAATACAATGGGTACCATTAATAATGTATTACTAATTAGAACTATTATAGCCAATTACTATTTTTGCATGGTTCAGTCAGAAGGGAATAGCTAGTTATTCAACGGTCTGGAAAATCACACATTTACAGATCTCAGAAAGCTCTCTGATATTGAATCAGACCCCAGATTCATTTAGCCCCAGTACTGTTTACTCTGCTTTTCAAAACTCTTCATTACATATTTTTTAGGTGCCAGGCAAAAATGTCTCTCTGTTACCAGGCCTTGTGCTGATTAAGCAACCTATGGCCTTTTAAATGTGTTTGTGGGAAGAGGGGTTATTGGTTTGCTTTTGCTTTTTTGTTATGTATTTTGTGTTCCAATTTTGTATTTTTATATTGTAAACCACTCTGTGCTCTTCAGGTGAAGGGCAGCATACCAATTTAATAAATGATAGTAATAATAATATAATGCACTTTTATACTCTAGTTTCACTAATCTATGCCTCTATATGTACCACAGTCCATGCATTTTTTATATACTTTACTTGGCTTGGAGAACTGCCTTGCAGAATTGGGAGAACTTTGCATTTCACAGGGAAGCTGTGTTTCAGTTGGCCTATTGTTTCTGAGAATGCATTTGGCAAGTTTGCTGTTAAATGCAAACTGAATCACATTTCTCTCCCATTCCCATGGGATGCTGGCTGGGGGTCCTGGGAGTTGTAGGCTAAAACAGCTGGAGGGCACCACGTTGACTATCCCTTGTGCAGAAGGTTATGTGATGAAGCGAAAGCAGAAGATGGATCAAAGCACCTTGATGTCAACGGCACTCAGTGTGGGGGAAATGTGAGTGGGTTGTGGCCTGTAATGAAGCCCCCGTCACCATAAGCAGCAAAGGAGGAGCGGGGAAGCATGGTGTAGTGGTTAAGAGCGGTGGACTTGTAATCTGGTGAACTGGGTTCACTTCCCCGCTCCTCCACATGCAGCTGCTGGGTGACCTTGGGCTAGTCACACTTCTCTGAAGTCTCTCAGCCCCACTCACCTCACAGAGTGTTTGTTGTGGGGGAGGAAGGGAAAGGAGAACGTTAGCCACTTTGAGACTCCTTAAGGGGAGTGAAAGGCGGGATATCAAGTCCTAACTCCTCCTCCTCCTCCTCCATTTAGCTTGCAGGGATAATATTGAGGCGTATAGCACAGTGCAGACGGTCAAGGTTGGTTTCAGTGCCTTCTACGAACGGCCACGTATTATTGAACAAAACGTAAGCACAGCGACCTGGTGGTAAAATAATGCTTTATTTTATGGATGAACAAACACTACTATGGCGCACCTGGGTTTTCCCTCTACAAAACGTTACGAACAGAGCAGTCAGTGAGCTCCTCTGCTCCAATTCAGTTCAGGCACACCAGCCACAAAAAAGATTATTGAAACCTGGAAATCTGTAGTATTCACATGGTCTATTTGGAATTTGGCCGGAGGAAGCAGCATTATTCTGCAATCCCTGTTCGTGTGAATTCTGATGAACGATAAATTATTAGAGAGAGAGGAAGGAAGGAAGGAAGGAAGGAAGGAAGGAAGGAAGGAAGGAAGGAAGGAGAGAGATATGTCCTCACTCCCCACTGGAATTATCTCCCATGATGATCTAATTACCACCAACAGCCAACAGACTGAACCTAAAACGAAACAGAGGAAAAACGAGGAACGCTGCAAAAGTGATCTGCGTCGCACTGCTGCCTGGGATGGGCATTTTAACAACAGTCACAATGTAAAAATGTAGAAATTGGCATTGACATTCAAGCTGTCCAAATAATAATAATAATAATAATAATAATAATAATAATAATAATAATAATAGATCGCACAATTGATATAGTTCGAATGAATACCTCTAAGGGGTCTTAATAAGCAAACAAGTGTTATTGCATGCATGCTGAACACAAGACGTAATAATACTGGATTGCAGCAGGGACTCAGGGAGGGAGACTCGACAAATCAAAGACTTACATTCCTGTTATATACAACAAAACGAATTATACAGTATTCATACTAGCTGTACATTTGGTCTGAATAATTTACATTAGCCAAAACAGACAAAGGAAGAAGAAAAGGTGTGAGGGGGTTCAAAATGGTTTGAAATATTTTTGTCTCTCCCAGGACTCTAGCGAGCAGGGCTTGGGGGGGGGGTCGCGTGGGAATAGGAGGGAACCGTAGAGAGGAAGATGGCTGTGTTTAGAAGCCAATGAGGAAAAAAGGAAATGCAAACTTGCAATCCCAAAACCAAAGTTTCATCATCACAAGAGATAAGACAAAAAAGAAGAAGAAGAAAAGCTCTTTTGTTAGCACTGATTAAAATGCATACGTTGTTGTGATGGTAATATCTGCAGATTTAGGACAATTACAGTCAACACAGGTTGGAGCTGTGGAAGAGTTAGGAGAGAAGAAATTGCCGCACAACTGAGTAGGCAACCCATGCTTTGATCCAGCCAGGCAGCTGACATAGCAAGGCAGGAAATCTTAGCCTCTAAACCAGGGGTAGGCAACCTAAGGCCCGGAGGCCGGATGCGGCCCAATCGCCTTCTAAATCCGGCCCACGGATGGTCCAGGAATCAGCGTGTTTTTACATGAGAAGAATGTGTCCTTTTATTTAAAATGCATCTCTGGGTTATTTGTGGGGCATAGGAATTCATTCATATCCCCCCCCAAAAAATATAGTCTGGCCCACCACATGGTCTGAGGGATGGTGGACTGGCCCATGGCTGAAAAATGTTGCTGAGCCCTGCTCTAAACACTGTCAAGATCTGACCTTTTAGGTCAGGGGTCGGCAACCTAAGGCCCATGGGCCACAAGCGGCCCATGGGGGTAATTTAACCAGCCCAAGCCGCCCCCGAACTGAGCCACCCACTTGGTGAGCCCCTGCATGCTGCACTAAACTAGCGTGGTGCGGGGACACGCTTTCACGGCGCCAGAAATCATGTCTGCGCAGACTCCGGAAATCATGGGCAATCCGACCCACGGAAGGATCTTCGCTGGAGAGAACCGGCCCAGGCAAGGTAAACCTTGCCGACCCATTTTAGGTCCCAAAGATATGACCCACATTTGCTCCACCCATTCTCCACGACAATGAGGACCAGAAGCTTGCTGTTTTGCATGACAGCTGCAGTTATTGACCTTGCATTGGTAGGCCTTTAAACTCTGTGGTGTGACAACTGTCAGGCACATTTCATTGCCTCATTACAACTTCGAGTTTTTTTTTTGTTTTTTTTAAAGCATTGGACAGATTGCTTAAAAGCCTGTTTCATGTTAACAAGACCCATAAAGCTAAGTTGCAATCAGTGCATTAAAGAAATCTCCAGGAAGTGTTCCTGCATGTTTTAGGAAGTAAGGGGAGCCTACACCATGTAGTCTACTGTATTTAAGCAATTTCTCCCCTCTCCCCTTACCCAGAATACATTGCAGAGCTAAAGGATTAGTACAAGGCTGAAGTAAAAGGAAGTAGCAGATAAACACTATATACAGAAAGACCTATACAGTGCATGAAGTTTAATTAAAAGTTGGTGTGACTACAGCGGGGCTTGCTACAAAGGAAACCTCTGCTCAGCGGAGCAGTTCTGTAGCAATGACCAATTCTCTGAAATCCAGAGGACAATGGGCAAACAACACATAAGTTGGTACCTTGGAAAAATAATTGTGCTATAATCTTTATTCCATGGTTGGTAGTCTTATCTGAGACAATGAGGCGCTAACTAAGGGAACCCTAACACAGACAGATGGTGGGTTTTTCATTCCTACCGCTTGAATACTTTCAATGCAAAGGGGTTTGTTTAATAGTCATCTTGGGGGAATCTCCTCCTAAGTCCAGTTTCCTGATTTGAGCATCTTACTCCAGAAGTCACTTTGTGGCAAGAGAAGACATGAAGATCCTTTCTTTTCTTTTTCTCATTCTGAACAGCAGTTTCTGCAGAGTTCCTCATGCTTAAATGTTCTCCCGTTCAGGAAAGAGTCATGATCTAGTACAACAAGCAGGTGGGCTGCTTCTCCTTTTCAGTTTTTTTGTTAAATACATGCTCATGTAATGCTTCTTTCTCCGGGGGTGAAACAGAGAGATTCAGTTGCATATTATTATTATTATTATTTATTATTAATTTATTATAAACTGCCTTGTGCTCATGAGCACAAGCCCGAAGGGTTAATCCTCATCCTCTTCCTCTTTCGTTGAAACTACGGGGGGTTTGTCCTGGGGTTTGAAACACTCTGCGAAGAAATTGACCACGGACTTGTACAGGTGCTGCTCCAGGGCTGGGTTGTTGAAGTAATGACCTTCATCAGGGTATATCTGAAAAGGAAGGAAGGACGCCATGAGCAGGTGGACAGGTAAAGATGCGCCACAGCTGGAGTTGAAATCCACCTTGAGAAACATCCAAGCTCATCCTCTCAAATCCAGAGCAGCCTTGCTACCCCTTGGGCTAAACGCAGAGGCATTTGACCCTTAAGAGATATGAAGTAAGCGGCAATGATTCATTGAGCAAGAGATGTGGGACATAATATAGAAATGTCTTCGTGGCAGAAGTTGTAGAAGAGTAACCTAAGATTTACTGCTTGTAACACTTTTAAGAGAAAACTATGTGAAGATTATTTATAGACTGCATTTAACACCAAAAAAGTTAGCCAAAATGTACAAAACTAAGTCAATTATGTGTTAGAAGCGTAAAAGGATAAAAGGAACCATTTCACCCCATATGTGGTGGAATTGTAAAAAAAAAGCCAAGGGCTATTGGAAAATGATACATAATGAGATTAAAAAGATGTTCTAGTTGATGATTCCCTAGAAACCTGAAGCTTTTCTTCTAGGAATTGTAGATAATGGTGTACCCAAAAAGTTGGTTAACATATTCATGTATATAACGACAGCAGCACAAATACTGTATGACCAAAGATGGAAAGGAGGAGAGGTTCCAACAAAGGAAGAATGGCTTTTGATAATTATGGAGTATGCGGAACTGGCAAGATGAACAGCGAAGATTAGAGACCAAAATGATGAAAAATTCACTGAGACTGGAAGCCTTTTATTGAGTATCTAAAGAACTACTATAGTGAGATGAAAATGCAAGCAGGGTTTGAAATATGAGCAACAGCATTAATTATTAAGATAAACAGGTTAAAATTGATGTATTGAATAGTATATGTGAAATATGCAACATTCAATGGTAAATATGGAAACCATGGAAGGGGAGGACAAGAAGTCAATGCATAAAGTAATTTATGGCGAAAGAAAGAAAGAAAGAAAGAAAGAAAGAAAGAAAGAAAGAAAGAAAGAAAGATGAAATAACTGGACAGCTAGCTCTTTGTCTCAGGCTTCCTTTGGCCTAACTGAGCAGCTGTAGCAGGAAGGCAAATGAAGTTTAGATGAAGACTTACCTTTGGGTCTGGCTAAAGGGAAACTGCTGGGGGGGGAGGGGGTTCTCCCATTGGGAGAGTGTGTTTTCCCACCAGGCACAGCACTGGGGCTGGTTGGTTAATGGCCCTGTTTGCGACCATTCCCATGAGGGATGAAGGCCCTCTCCTGTGGGGCAAACACTGTTCTCTTTCTTCCAGGGATTCTGGGACTGGAAAATACTCTGTGTTGGGGCTCTGGGGATATTGCTGCTTCCCACTTTTCTGAACCCAATGGTGGGCTTTTGGCCTTTTGGGGCTGGGGAAGTGGGGAGCAGAGGGGGCAAACAATGAGATGACCACAGAGGTCTTTTTTTATACATTGAACGTTCACAATCCCCCTCCGCCCTTTTTGGATCATATTATGGGATGCTTGTGCACCCCTAACAGCTATCTCCTATGGCTTGCTCCTCCCCCTTTTGCTACTTCATTGGTATAGTTGTGGAGTTTGCCGTTTTGAGGCTATTTAAAGCTGCATCCTTCAGTAGGCAAACCACAGAATATAACATGCCTATTGACCCTCCTCCTTACAGCAGCCAGTTTCTATGCCCCAACTTCCACTTTTCCATATTATGGCATGTTTGCAATGCGGGGTTATCAATCTCCGGCAGCCACTAAGAGCCATGATTGTGTGGTCAAAAAGTACACCACTGCAATTTCACTACAAAGCACCACACTGGCTGTATGCAAAGTTGCCTATGCAGATAATGTGTATTAATGAAAAGAACATGAACATATAACAATACTTTACCTGCAAGCTGTAATTAGCCTTTGCCCTAATTAGGTGTGTGATGAGGTCAGCAGTGTGCTGGAAGTGGATTTTCTCTGTAAAATCAGATTAGGGATCATTAAGTGCCAGAATAATAATAAAAAAACCTGAATAATAATAATAATTTTTTTAACATGCAAAATGTGCTGGTAACAGATTGTGTTCGCAGAAGCCTTACCATCAGCAGTTGCATGAATGATCAAAAACTTCTGATCTTTCAAGGACATCGCTTTATGTGCCAGTTTAGTAGTCTGAGATTAAAACAGAGGTGAGTTTCAGCATTTTATGTCCTTGCACTAATAGTTCTTTGAGAACTTTACTGAGCATGAAAATTAACCAGTGGACTTAACAACAGGGGCAGCACCTGCTGGGCTTTGGAGCTGCCTTCCTATTGACATGCGGCAGGCAACTTCGCTCAGCCTGCTGAAAACTGTTATTGTTTCTGCAAGCCCATCCAGACCTAGAATTTGGACTCATAAAGGCCCTCAGGAGAGGCAGCGCCACTCTCCAATCAAATTCACCTGGCACTATTTTAGTTTAGGTTCAGGTACTGCTTGCATTTTAAGGAATGGCAATGCAGATGTTTTATACTACCCTAAAGGTAAAGGGACCCCTGACCATAAGGTCCAGTCGTGTCCGACTCTGGGGTTGCGGCGCTCATCTCGCGTTACTGGCCGAGGGAGCCAGCGTACAGCTTCCGGGTCATGTGGCCAGCATGACAAAGCCGCTTCTGGCGAACCAGAGCAGCGCACGGAAACGCCGTTTACCTTCCCGCCAGAGTGGTACCTATTTACCTACTTGCACTTTGACGTGCTTTTGAACTGCTAGGTGGACAGGAGCTGGCACCGGGCAACGGGAGCTCACCCCATCGCAGGGATTCGAACCACCAACCTTCTGATCAGCAAGCCCTAGGCCCTAGTACCCTTTTAATTGTTTACTGGCTTCACCGTTTTTGAGATCTTGAATTATCCAACGCTTAAATTTTTGGAAGCCATCCAGCGATTTATTTATTTTGCTGCATTGGAAGGCAAGATTTAAACCCCCTAAACGGACGAGCACACCTATGATAACGCATGAAACACACACACACAGTCTCTGCCACCAGCGGATTCTCCGGTGATCCAAATTATGTGCCCGCAAGCAGCACCGAGAGGGCAGGGCTAAAAATCAAAGCTGTGTGTTGCATTTGTGCTAAAAATAGAGGCTCCTTCTGCCAGCTCCGTTATCCATGCCATTACCTCATATGCTTTATTGTCAATCCCTTGTAATCCCAAGTATCTTTCTGAAAAGGCCGAAGCTGAAACAAACAAAGGGAAATCAGTGAGGCATTACCAAACTCAGACCAATATTTCAAACAGCAAAAAATTAAAACCAACTGTGCTTTCTTTGGCCTGGTTTCTTCTAAGAGGTGCTTGCAAGCTTTATAATTTCAGAGGATTTTTTCCGCTTTATTTATCTGGGCAAATAAAGATTTTTTAAACAAAGATACCATTTTATCCTTTTGGGCATGTCGCTGGCCAAAGCTGAAAGGAATTATCTGTCCCAGACACCACTCAGGTGCTGAGATTATAACTGGAGTTTGTCCCCAAAGTGCCATCTGCAGTCAGGGATGAGGAGGCCACCACCTGGGGAGAAAGCGGCCTTCTTAATTGTGGGAAATTCCTGCCTAAGGAGACTTGCCTGGACTTCTTATTTTTTCTGAGGCCTTCAACTTTATTGCTGCTGGTTTTATCTGCTGTCTTAATCCTTACACTGTTTTGCTGATGTTTACGCTTATGGACGCAAGCAACACAGAATATTTATATGGAAGGGTCCCATCCAAACCCAATGCGGTGTAGCGGTTCAGGTGCCAGAATAGGACCTAGGAGACCAGGGTTCAAATCCCCCCCGCGCCCTCAGCCATGAAGCTCACTTAGATTCTCAAAGCCAATGAACCCATGTCCCTGCGTCTGTCAGTATTTACCATATAATCTGAAGTCTGTCAGTGGGGAAAGAGCAGCACCACAGGAGAAGACGGGGTCCTTGTTCTCTTCTCCAGAAAGGAGGATATAAGAGCTCAAGTAGCCTCCATAATCCTGAGAGGAAAGGGGAAGAAACAAGATGAGGGTTGGAATGTAAAAACAATCCTTCTCAGATGGAGAGAATGCACCTTATCACAACGCTGCCCATATTTTAATAGCTTGGGAAATGGAAATCCATCAGGGAAAAGCTTCCAAACAAGCAGGAGATGGAAATAAAAGGCTCTTCTGTGCTATGCTCTATGTATTAAGATATGCTGCTTATTCACGGGGGTGGAGTGGGGTTGCGTAACCCTTCAGGTGCCATTGGACCACAACGCCTAACATCCCTGACCTGGCTGGAGCGGATGAGAGTTGGGAGTCCAACAGCTTCTGGAGGGCCACAGTCATTTTTGTTGTTTGCTTGCTTTAAGTTACGCCTAGAGGTTTAATGTTTTAGGGATTTATTTATTTATTTATTTATTTATTTATTTATTTATTTATTTATGCATTTTACTGAATATCAATGTGGCATCCCCTTTGAAATGCACACCAGCAAACCTTATGTACAGTATATTCTGGCGTATAAGACTACTTTTTAATCCAGGAAAATCATCTTGAAAGTTGGGGGTTGTCTTATACGCCGGGTGGAAAATCTGTGGTCGAGTATATCTCAAACTCTATATTTTAACTGGAAAAGTTGGGGGTCGTCTTATACGCCCAGTCGTCTTATACGCCGGTATATACGGTAGGTTTGAATCAATTCCACTTACAATTCCACAGGCCTCGAGGGGGGGGGAATGAATATTATCCAGGAATTAATGTGTAAAAATAAAGGCGAGAGGGCAAGGGAAAGCAAAGGCTCACAACACAGTATTTTCTCCCAAACACTTGGCACCCTCCTCTTCCAAGGCAGGATTTACAAGAAAAGAAAACACAGATTGATGACTTGATTAAAAACCCAAGGCTCTCTCCCTCTCGGAATCAACAAGCAACGTGCCGCTGTTAAAAAGACGGCAATAATAAACCGCAGGCACGCTCACTCAATCAAGATGCAGATCTAAACTCTTAAGCTGAAGGTGAAGGCTGAAAAGGCACTCACCTTTCCAAACACACCGACTCTCGACTTATCAATATATGTGTTTTGCAGCATTGTGCTGAAAAAAAAGAAAGAAAAGAAGGACAATTTGATTATCTCAAAGCAAGAGGGTGCCTTGAATATTGCAGCCAGGATGCATTAACAGCAGCACAGGCAGAATTCCAAGTTGAGATGCAGAAGCATCAGCTGCCAAAAGGCAGAGGCTATGCTTGCTGTCCTGAGCGCATCATGTTCCTTTGCAGCGCCACCACATTTTTTAAAAAACGGAATAGTACAAATCATTGAAAAGCAACAGCAGCAATTCCCAGGATGCAGTGACAAACAAAACAAATCCCCCAAAGGATTCTTTCATTCACCAGACAGCTTCCGTCTGGTCCTTTTCCTCGAAAACACCCAACCGCCTCTTCACGTCGTGGAGCAGCTTGGTCCCTTGGAAACCGCTTCCACGCCCATCAAACTTCATCACAATGGCGCCATGCGAGCTGACCATAACGCTTTCCCAGTTCACCTCAAACTTTTCTGTCACGCTCTGTGTGCCTGGAGTCCCATCGCTATAAAACAGGAACAAAGCAAGTGGTATCTCATTATGATGCACAGTGACAACGAATGGTTTAGGAAAGCAACAGGAAAGGAAGGAACTGCAGCTCAGGGTTGCATCATATCATATGCTGTAAAAGCAGAAGGCTACAGCTGCAACCTCTGGGGTCTCCAGTTCAAAGAGTCAAGGCAGCAAGCGATGGGAGAGACATCTGTTTGGGAGCCACTGCCAGTCAGAACAGACCAGCCTTTCTCAACCTGGGTCTCCCAGATGTTAGACTGCCATTCCCATCATCTGTGAATGACCAGGGCTGATGGGAGTGGTAGTCCAACAACATCTGGGAAACCAAGTCAGAGAAAGGCTGGAGCAGATCCACTTAGTACCCTCCATCAGTCCATAGTGTTCCAGGATTTTGGAAGCTGCAGTCCAAACATCTGGAGGGTAACAGGCTGAGGAAGGCTGGAGTAGACACTGCTGAGGCAGATGGACAAATAGTCTGATGTAGGGGTGGGTGAACTGTTAATTTCAGGCTCTCATTTCTCCAACCCTAAATTCGTTTCTCCAAGTTTTTATATCATGTTGCAACAATTCTCATTGAAATTTGACCTCATGAAAATTGACCAGCATCTTACTGCATTTCCCCCTCCTAATATGCATGTCTATATGAAATTTTGTCAAATATGCACATTTTTTGCAGTGCAATCTTCTCCCGTATAATGCATTTTCATATACTGCGTTCACTAATACTACATGCGCATTACCCCACAACATGCATTTTTGTACACATTACCCAGCCGGAGGGACTGCATTTCAGAATTTGGAGAATTGCGAATTTTTGAAGGATGGTTGTGTTTCAGTTCTTGCTCTGTTTTGGAAAGTGCAAATTGGGCAATGTTCACCTTTGAACAGAACTTCTCCACTCCTGGTGGTCTGACCTGCTTCCATTGCTCCTTCCTCAGTGCAAGTGAATGCAAAATCCCAATTTCTCACATTTATGGCTAACAGCTGAAACAGCGGATTGCACATTCATAAAATGTGCATGCGCTCCCCTTAACTGGAGCTCATGAATCTCCTTGTACAAGGCCAGTGGCATGTTTTTATGGGCCAGCAGGCCGCAAGGTGTCTCCTTTCACACATACTGTGAGCCTCCATCCTGCCTCCCCCACCCCCAAATACAAGTCCTGTCCAGGTTTCATTCTGCTGGGAAATGTGGGAGATTGTCCCAGAGACCCTGTAATGACAGCTGCATCTTTTATGCATTTTATGCTGCTTTCAGACACCCCTACTATAGGAAATTGGTAGGTGACATCAGCATCGGCTGGATAGTTCGGTTGGTTAGGGCATGGTGTCAGGTTCATAATGCCAAGGTTGCAGGTTCAATCCCCACATGGGACAGCTGCGTATTCCTGCATTGCAGAAGGTTGGACAAGATGATCCTTAGGGTTCCTTCCAACTCTATGATCTCCAGGCCAACTCTATGATCTTCCAGCTCTATGATCTGCCAGGCCATGTGCCTCAATGGATACCCAAGAATGTTGCTGACTAGTCCTGGAACTACCGCTCTGGCTGAGATGCAAAAGCCCCTCCTCCAGAGGTGACACACAAGCAAAGGAAGTCAGAGGCCTCCTGTTGCCCTACTTGTTTAATGGCTGAAAGTAACAGAGCTTATTTTTTCTTTCTTTTTCAGGGTTGCAGCCAAACAGATAAGTTAACAGCAACGTGAAGTGTGATATATCACAATGCGTTTCCTTGCCAAGCCAAGATGTCAGATTTTATTTTCTTCGGGCAACAGCACATTTAACTTCTCATGGCAGCAGCATATCCGCTTCAGATTTCAAAAGGCAATGATGGGTCTTTGGCAAAGCAGTGTGAACGCAGCAGCAATTTCATTTCATTTCATCTTAAAATAAATTATTTTCATATCACCTTTCACCCTGAGACAAAAAAGGTCCTCAACTAGGTGTTTAACTACAACAGCTCCTCAAGCAATTTAATCACAACTAATTTTTTTATTATTAAAAATTAAAAAATTAAAATTCTATCTACATTAGGCCAGGCCAGCATGTTCTCACAGTCCACCAACTGCAACTTCCTGTCCCCCCCCCAAAACCCTTGCAAAAAGCAAAAAGGTTTAGGCCCCACTTCTGAAAATGCCCAGGTTGTTAGCTTTGTAGATATGCTGGGGAAAAGAATTTGATGGGAATGGTGCCACACTATAAGAGGAAGAACATCAGTTTAACCCCCCAGTGGAAGAAGCACCCAGAACAGAATCTGAAAATGTATTAGGGTGCAGGAGGAGGCCCACTCTTGAAATTTCCTGGGCTCAGTCTAGCCAGGGGAGGAACAGCAAACCTGTTGTATTGTTGAATTACAACTCCATTCACCATCCTTGACCACTTGCCATGATGGCTAGGACTGATGGGAGTTAATTAAGAAGGCTGCCAGTTCCCTGAGCCTAATTTAGGGCTTTAAAAGTTAAATTAGCACAGTGAATTGAACTGAGAAGCTCAGTTGGTAGAGCATGAGACTCTTAATCTTAGGGTCATGGGTTTGAGCCCCACACTGGGCAAAAGATTCCTGCATTGCAGAGGGTTGGGCCCTTCCAACTCTATAATTCTATGGTGCTATGTATCTCAAATGCATCTTCCACCAAGAAAATTCTGCAGGAAAGGATGGGGATGTTTGCTGGAATAGGCAGCACTTAGTGATACAGGAAAATCCTTTCCGGGTTGGTTGGATGCTGTGTGTGGGTTTCTCTCCCTGCCGCCGCCCAATCTTTCCTGATTTGCATTTATTCAACACACAGCCCAGCAGTGCATCCTCATTCTGAGGCAGTCTAATCAAGTGTCGTTAGCTTGATGAGTACCAATCTTCCTCAAGCACTTGTATAATGAAGCACATTTCCCCAGAGATGATTTTTGACGTGTTACGCCAGGCTCCATGACAGAGCTTTTGTCCTCCCTTCAAGCCAGCTTCGGGGTGACATTTTGGAACACACGGGCAATGTCATGCCCTCTTTTCACTTGCAAAGGAAAAATAATTGTTTGACTGTATTTATTTACTTTTCATCCTGCCAGCTCCACGATGGCTCTAGGTCACATCCCAGGAAGGATTATGTGAAACCAGCCAGGAAAGTGTTCAGACTCTGACCAGGACCATATATGCAGGAGAATTAGGCTGCCACAGAATGAAGTGTGCTACTCGTTTGTTGATGGCTAGCCCACTTTTGAATGCTCCTTCACATCCGTAACATCACCACCCTACAAAAGGAAAGCAAGCACTGAAAAGGGAGAATATGTTCTATTCCAGCCCCCAGCTGCTCTGGTTTTCTATTTGCTGGGAAGTTTTTAACATTGGTGAGCATTTAATAATGTCACCCTTTGCCCCAACATTATGTGCTGCATGTGCCTAAGTTCTGATGCTTGGGAATATTGTGGTTTCGTGCCACTGCTGTTTTTAATTAGCAAATATTTTTCAAGACCCAGCCAGCATGAGCAGACTCAGCCCAGCCAATGAGGCAATTGCTTCATGTGGTGAATTGGTTTTTAAGGCTGGTAGAGAAAGATACATCTCGTCTATCATAAATGAATGGGAGTTGGATAAGAGCAATGGCGTTTGGTTGGAAAATTCCCACTGGATCTGCGGTGATGCTTTTCTGGAGAATATATATTTTTGGCTTAAATTAACCATATGCAATGGATATTACTAGGACCTCTCTTTCTTAACTATGCACAAGAGGGCAATTGGCTCAGAAGATCCAGTAAACGTCTGTGTCTGCCACTCTCTGCCCTGACTCACGTAGGGAGGGACCACAGTACACTGGCAGAAAGGGGTGGAGGAGAAATTCTATCCAGTTTGCATTGAAAGGCAAACTGTCCAAATCCTTGCTTTCGGAAAGAAGCAAACTGAAAAGCAGCCACCCTTCGAAATCACAACTTTTCTGAATTTTGCAAGTGCAGTCTTCCAGCCAAGCAGTGTGCAGAAAAATGCACCCACTAGGGCAAAGCATGCAGATATAAATGCATATTTTAGGGGAAACAATATTCCAAAATGTATTGCGTTGGCCGAAATGGCTTGCAAAAATGTGAACATTTCTCAAAACTGCATGAGTTTATTACAATAAATTTTGTACTAAAATGCTGAAGAAATTTCATGAGGATTTCTTTTCATCTTTCTTTTAATTGCAGAAATGTGGAGGAGGGAATTCAGGGCTGGAAAAACGAGAAACTGGGAGAACCGGAAATGAAACGGTCTGGAAGGCAGGAAGATGGAGTGGTTGCCCTGTGCTGAGTCAGGGTGTCTGGCTGGCAGGGCAGTGTCTGGCTGGCAGGGCAGAACACAGAGATGCCCATGGGAGGCGGAACAGAAGCCAATGGCAGGCGGAGTCAACTAACTCTTCTTTCTTCCTGTTCCCTGCTGCGTTCTATAAGGGCCACACTGAGATAAGGATGGGGAGGAAGCGAACAGGCAGTGCTACCCTCTGGACTGGCTGCAAGTAGGCAGATAGGAGCTTGTTGAAAACAGAGGTTGGTGGGAAGTGCCACCTTCATGCTAAGGGGGCAGACTCCAATCTAGCTCAGCATTGCCTACAGCGACTGGTAGAGGCTCTCCAGGGATTCAGACAGGGAACGTTCTCAGCTCTACCTGCAATTGAACCTGGGACCTGTTCTGCGTTCAGAACAGATGCTCTGCCCCTGAGCTATGGCCCCGATCCAGTATGGCAGTTTCCTGTTTGCTGCAACGGCCCCTTGCTCCTCGCCTGCTCTATTCCGTCCTCAGCTAGTCAGCTTTTGCCAAGCACTGCTCCACACCCTAACTTCGGATGTCCAAAACCCCATGTTTCTCCTAGCAACAAGCAAAGCGCAGCCTGGGTTGGGTGCCTGGCTGTCCCCTGAAAACGATACGATTCATAATGTTACTCACACAACAAGAAGCAAGGGGTAGTGCATGTTTTCGGTGAAGACGGCCGGCTTTGAAATCTGCATCGGCAATTCTAGGTAAGAGACATAAGGAAGCACTTAAGTTTGAGGAGGTTGTCATTATGCTGAATGATATTCTGCTTTTGCTGGTAACACGGCGGCGCTTCTCAGTGGGAACGGCGTTCCATAGACGAGCTTGGCAAATAACACCTTAACAGAATATCGACGCCTTCAAAGAGGAAAACCTGCCCAGCATCATCGAAGATGACAAGGAATCTGGAGCTAAGGTGCGTTGCCTGGTCATGCACCAAACATGCCATTAGTGGCCACTGATATGTATTAGTTCCTCTGTAGGCAGATGGACGAGCTGCAGAACCGCAAAGCAATAGTTTGGAAGCACTAGGGGAGGGACAGAGAGATACTACGTGAAATAAAAATATCCCACGGCGAGGAGGAGAAAGCTGCTTTCCTCTTTTCCTGCTTTCAGGGTTTTTGAAGACAAAGGGTTTCTTCTCGTGCATTTTAAACACCAGGGGTTTGATTGCAACTTGCCCTGGTAGAATAAAACGAAGCAGAGAAGACTTAATTGGATGAACTAAATTAAGAAGGAGCATTTGCAGGAACAGCACACTGGTTGAAGGAATGTGTCTTAGAAGAACAAATAATTGTGCTTCACGTTTTCTACCCCCTTGGGTGCATATTGGTGGAGGCATAAAGAGGGCTGCTGCAGGAGATTCTTCCTGCCTTGGTTTATTTCCAAAACGCTAACGACAGTGCGCACGAACAACGGCCTGGCGATCAGTAGCCAGATTAGCCAATAGGTTTAAGCGGTTTGCTTTGCAATCTTCTCATGACACTCTTGCCTAATTAATTTATTCCATCTGACTTGCTAATAGATAGCTGATTTGTATCATTAGCCGCAGGACAGCCAACAACACGTGGCTTTAAATATATTTAAACCAAGGCAGAGATAATCCAGCATGTAAGACTGGTTTCGAACATACAGCTAGGTCCCGAGGAAACAGTTGTGCAATTACTGTCAGTATATATTTATGGCTCTGTCCGTCAGCACATACCTATTCCAAGGCTCAAAGCAGATGATACATTTATATGTCCATTCGCATTTAATGTGTCAGGTTTTCTCTTTTAAATAAGGAGTTGGGAAACCCTTTGCATCCTACTGCAGTTCCTGCAAAAACCACCCTTCCTGAAGAAACTACTGTTGCTTCAGGCATAAGGCAAATAGAAGCTTCAGGGGAGCCACCTTTGTCAAGTCCATGCTGGGGGTGGGTAAGGGTTAACCCCCTTCCTCCCCACAGAACATGCTCTTAAACCTGATAAAGTCTCCATGGGTTTATTTTTAATGGGGAGGTGGGGTTAAAATTAAAGAGCAGAGGCAAAAATAAGTAAAGACATAAAGAAAAGGAAAAGCTTACTGTAATCATGAATCTTGATTTCTGTGTATTCCACTTTGGGCATCTGTCTCTCTGCTACTGCCTTCTGCACCTTTTCATTTAACTCTAGGTCAAAGAGTTCTGGAAGAACAGGGAGAAAAATAATAATCCAAGATTTGTTAATTCTATACTGATAAAGAGCAACCGATTTTTCCCCCCATTGTGCAAAACTGGAGGGAGGGAGAAGCGGGGAAACAGAAGCACAGAATTTGCAAAATGGGCAATAACTAGTTGGAATATGATGGCCATTGGGAAACTGACAGCGTAGGTGTGTGCTATGAGAGAAGTTCCTGGTAGGCCTATAGCTCAGTTGGCAGAACATGAGAACCCCCCTCAATGATCCCTGCATTGCAGGGGGTTGGCCTAGATGATCCCTGTGGTCCCTTCCAACTCTAGTATTCTGCGATTTTGTAATCTCGGAACTTTTTTTTTTTTTTTTTTAGCACAAAGCAAAAGTCTGCTGACTCTGCAGAAGACAGTCCTCTTCTAATAAGCCTTCTAAGAAGAGATTTTTTTTTAAAAAAACATCCCAGTCAATACCTGTATTAGATTTGAAATAGTTTTTATACATGTAATTGTTTTGACTATTTTTACACATGTAATGGTCCTTACTGCTATTATGCAACTGTTTTATATCTGCTTTTATGGCATTGTGGAGTTACTTCAAGGTGCTTCATAGGAAGTGATCTATAAATGAAGAGAAATGAATGAATAACCACCGTTCTGAAGCTTCAGCCCAACATTGCCCATTCAGAAAACCAACCAACTTATACTGATCCGCTGTTCGACATTTATTATCATCTTAATTATGTTCAGGGGCATTTCTCCTGCTGCCATTGATCGATACTGGCTGCTCCAGTTTTCAGCTGCCACTAAATGCAGGTTTTCATTGCGAATTTACTGTGTGGCGCTGTTTCTTTTTCAATTCCTTCAGTCGATCAATAGATAACTCAAGAGAGAGGGAGGCAGGGAGTCGTCAAATCCAGCCCTCCTGACCCCTTTCCTTAGCAGCTGATCAGCACCACTGATGCCTCCTCCTCCTCCTAATGCATGGCTTTACCTGGATCAGGGCATTGGAGCATCTATACTTCTGATAGGGAATTGCACTCAGGAATCAACAAATGCAGAATCCATGTGTTGCAAAGGCAAGGTCTACATTTGGTGTTCTTGAGAAGAAGCACCAGTGTTACCTATCCTCATAATAACCTCAAGCTAAACTCTACTTTGTTGGTAGCTCTTTTTTTAAATCATGTGCATATTTGCAAGGTATTGATGATGCATCCTACAGATTGATGCACATTATATTTGACAGGGAAGCCAGTGAGCTAACAGGCTGGGAATTTGGGGAGGAGAGATTTTCATTTATGCATGAATTATGATAATCTATGCTTGGACCACCCTAAAAACCGGGGGTGGGGTGGGTTTACAGGTCTTCTTTCTCCCCTCCACCCAAGTGTATCATTTCTGCAACTCGTAATCATATTCTGGGCTCAAGTGTTTGTCTCCACTGAATTAAAAAGGAGAAGGAGCATCACAAAAGCCTGCCAATTCCAATCAATGTGGGCCACCCTCCCCACAGCTATTTCAGCAGGTGGGTTTAATGGTTCAATGAGTATTCAAACTTGTTCCTGAAAAAGCCTGCTCTCATCTTTATTGAAATCATAACCCCAGCGAAAGCTCCAAAGCAGCAGACTATTAAGGTTGGTTAAATGTTAGGATCCTCATTTAATTATGGCTCGCACAATTAGCTTTATCAGCAGAAAGAGGCTGGCCACGCTGGGACTCCAGAAAAGCCATTCTATTTGCTCACATAATTGCATCAAGAGGAAGGCGGGAGCTGAGTGGGAGAAACAAGAGGAGACTGACATATCTCCCAGAGAATTCTCAATTTATTTCCCTGCCTTGGGACAGCTGGGAACTCTTGTCTGCGCAGTACAAATAGCCGGCTCTTAATTAAATGTAAGCACACCATAATATTTGGTGGGATTTACAGTTATCTGATTGCTGCAGAATAGTCCCTTAATGTGGCCTTGTATTATGAAGTAAATAGAACTTTGCTAACAGGGGCCACCACAATGGCTTTCTTTATCCAATAAGGCAAGAGAGCACCAGGCATATGATAATCAAATGCAAAACGAGGCAATTTGGCAACGTTTGTGCTTGCCTATATTTATTTATATCACACTTATCTGGGAGTAAGGCTGTGTATACAGCATGCATTTAGAGCACATGACTTCCCCCAAAGAATCCTGGGAACTGTAGTTCGTTAAGGGTATTGGGAACTGTAGTGCTGTGAGGGGGGTAAACTGAGGTACAGCGCCAAGGGCCTTCTGGCGGTTCCCTCGCTACAAGAAGCCAAGTTACAGGGAACCAGGCAGAGGGCCTTCTCGGTAGTGGCACCCGCCCTGTGGAACGCCCTCCCACCAGATGTCAAAGAGGAAACCAACTTCCAGACTTTTAGGAGACATCTGAAAGCAGCCCTGTGTAGGGAAGCTTTTAATGTTTAATAGATTATTGTATTTTAACATTCTGTTGGAAGCCGCCCAGAGTGGCTGGGGAAACCCAGCCAGATGGGCAGGGTATTATTATTATTATTATTATTATTAATAATAATAATAATAATAATAATTATTCCCATTTTGCTTTGGGGGAAGCCATGTAGTTTAAATGCACTGTGTGTATGCAGCCCAAGTCCCACTGAACTTCAGAACAGACACAGCTAGGATTGCAATGGTTATAAGGCTATTTTGCTTTTCCTTAGCCTTGGCCTCCTTTATCCCATATCCAGATTCACCTGCCTCATCTCTAGCCTTGCTTGAATGCATTTTCTCGAAGGTAGTTCTGTGCTGAAAGGTTTTGGTTTTGCTGCGAAAGCCAGCCATCTGTGGTGAGTGAAAAATCCTTACTTTCTAATCTTTTGTACAACTGATTCTGCATCTGTTTGTAGACCTTATTCTCCTGATCTGGTGCTACATTCTCCTGATCTGGTGCAGACATTCAGCCCTTGTATATTGGTGGGAACCGGGTGGAGAGGGTGGCTGTATTCAAGTTTCTGGGTGTTACTATCGAGCAGGGTATGACCTGGAGCGCTAATACCATTGCTCTGGTAAAGAAGGCCCACCCAGCAGAGACTTTATTTCCTCAGACTTTTAAAGAAGAACAATCTGAGTGAGAGACTGCTGGTGTCCTTCTATCAAGGCAGCATAGAGAGCATTCTTACATACTGTATCTGTGCTTGGTTTGCCAATTGCACAGTCACCGACAGGAAAATGCTCCAGAAGGTCATAACCACAGCCCGAAAGATTATCGGTCATCCTCTCCCATCTTTGGACGAACTATATAGCTCCCGTTGTCTCAAAAAAGCAAACAACATTTTACAGGATTCATCTCATCCTGGATATAGTGCACGGTTGCCTTCGGGCAAGAGATACAGAACAATTAAATCAAGAACGAATAGACTAAAAACAGTTTTTATCCAAGAGCTATAACTATTTAAAATGCTGTAAACAAATGATATGATCTTTGGGGAGTCGTGATGGATGGTATGTATGTGTATGTGTATGTGTGGTTGTAAATGTATAAATGCGTATATGTGGCTGTAAATGTGGGATGGCATTCGATTTCGTTGTACTATGTACAATGACAATAAAGTATCTATCATCTATCTATCTATCTATCTATCTATCTATCTATCTATCTACTTGAGTGGGGCGGAAGAGAACATTTGCCTCCTCTGTAATCTCCTAAATTCAGCACTTCCCAAACTTGTTGGACCACTTGGAAATGAGGATCATTATTATTTAATGCATCTGTAAACCACCTTTCTCCCAAGTTGGGATTCAACATGTAAAAACAACATAATAAAACATATTTAAAAACAACACAATGAAATAAAAAGTAAAAACAAACAAACTAGTAATTAAAATACACCAGAACACATTTAGAGCCAGCAATTAAAACACCGTTTGCCCAGCGATCAGCACCACTGGCAACTAACTTTCTGAACAGGAAGGTCTTAGCCCAGGCTTCCTCAAACTCGGCCCCCCAGATGTTTTTGGCCTACAACTCCCATGATCCCTAGCTAGCAGGACCAGTGGTCAGGGATGATGGGAATTGTAGTCTCAAAACATCTGGAGGGCCGAGTTTGAGGAAGCCTGGTCTTAGTGAACAAAGAGGGAGTCAATCTAACCTCACTTGGGAAAGAATTCCAGAGTATGGGAGCAGCTGAAGAAAAGGCTCTGTTTGCTGGGGATGTCAGCTGATCGCTTAATAACTCCCCCCACTTAGTGCCACTATCATCATCAACAAAACCAGCCCTGTATTATGAAAATCTTGGGCCCTTAGGTCAGGCTGCTGAGAAGTGCCAGCTCGATGTCCTCTAGCCTTTCTTTCCCCTCTTCTGTCAACTGACACAATTTGGTAGCCAGCACCCCGACTATCATTCCACACTTCTAAGCAACCTCTTCCCCCTCTTCTTCCAATCCAAACCCAAAACACGGTTCATTATATTGTCTTTCTGCAGGCCTTTGACCTCTGGTGGGAAACTTGCCTTTCTTTCCAATCCCCCCCCCTCCCCAATTACCGAAGTCTGAAATGCCTCCTCTTCCGATGTAATGACCACTTACTTTGCGTATCTGATGTGTTGTGGACTGTTACCACTGGAACTCTTGGACCTTGAAAACAGGGAGAAAGAAATGCAGCACATTAAAAGAGAAAGAGAGAGAGAGAGAGAGAGAGAGAGAGAGAGAGAGAGAGAGAGAGAGAGATGCATCGAAAAATTATATTTAAGAGCCTGATTCCGAATCCCTTGGAGCCGGCCGAGGATTACATTTCATGGAAGGCTGATCTAAGCAGCAAATCACCCAGGGATAATTAGCAACCACCAAACAGAAAGACATGTAAGACAGACAGCCTTTCCCGATGGAGTGCTCACTGTGTCTTCTCTAATTTGTCAATATTTTAATTAGCGCAAACACAATTAAAATCATTTGCTTTTTTAGATGATTCCAACATTGTGCAATTTATGCTGCACAAAGCATTTCTATCTTTATGCACCCGAAGGATGGGGTTCAAGGGAAACAAAAGCTTTAAAGATGCAAAAAATTCTGGATAGTTTACTGCTAACAAGAACAAGCTGTCATGGCCCCCTGGCTTCAGAAATCGCTGCAGGACAGGATGCGGCAAGGTAGATTGATGCAATGTGCTGGAGGTGGAGAAGAGAAGGCAGTGACCACTGCTGTCAAAGAAAGCATGCAGACAGATCTAGACCATTTGATCAGTGGTATAAGTAACCTTAACCTCACTGCATTTTGTTTAGGTATACAGTTTTCGTTCCCAGCTTAAGCTCAAAGGAAGCCAGAACACAGCTGCGCACAGCACTGATTGGCTGGAATGAAACCAGTGATGTCACTAACTCTCACGCACATCCGAAGCTGTCTTTCAAGGTTGTAGAAATTGATTCTCGAAAAAGTTCAGAATGGAAAGAACTGCACATTGCATTTTTAAATCACACGTGGTCCTTAAAAAATAAAGAAGCAGAGAGCTGCCTGGAATGGAGCAAGGGCAAGACAGACTACCAAACCAGCAGTCAATCTGCATGTCAGTCAAATGTGTTGCAATGAGGAAGAAAGAAAGAAAAAACAACAACGCAGGCTTGTTTGCATGTGCATCTGTCCCTACTCAGAGTGTGACAAATACTCAAGTGCCCCTGCTTTTCTTCTGTGAAATGTTGGCGCATATGAATTAAATTATCCTGCTCACGCATTCAAAATGCATGCAGGAAATGTAAATGATAAGCTCTTTGATGACTAAACATATTGCGTGGAGCGTGAAATATTCTGTCAGAAATCGGCTTTCGCAGTTTGCTCTCTTTCATTCTATTGAGAGGAGACAGGCCAGACAGAAAATATGAGAATTTTGGAAGCACAGTCAATTGCAGCTCCTACTTTGCTTGTGCAGCAGCCCAACGAAGTGACTCTTGTTCTAGACCAGTGTTTCCCAAACCTGGGTCTCCTGCTGTTTTCCAACTATAATCCCCATCATCCATGATCATGGGTCCTGCTACAGTAGCTAGGGATGATGGGAGTTGTAGTCCCAAAACAGCTGGAGGGCCAAGTTTGGCCATCACTGCCCTAGAGCATTCAGGAACATGCCAGATTCCATCAGTCTCCACTGGTGGGACATCCGAATGGGGCCACCACCCTTACAAGGGGGAATTGCCACCGTCAGTCCAACGTTAACCAGATAACGGTCTGACCATGACAAGGAAGTGCATTGCACTCCCCCTCTCTTCAGTCCTCATAGCACTTGGGGCAATGATCCCATTGAGAGTGTGCCCTGCCTGGTATGCTGAACTGATGTGAGACCCATGGTTGTCATGGAGGCCATGAAGTTTTGAGTTGGTCCAACAGTAGCCTCCACATGGATAATGAGTTCCTTCAACAATACCCTACTTTATGCCACTGCGCTGGGTGAAGTCTCTCTCTGGTGCTTGCACAAGCATTCCCAGGGCAACAGTTCACAGTTTTTCCTTTGGCTCAGTTCCTCCCCCAGTCCAGGCTAGGTAATATACCTCTGTGTTAGGAATGCATGAATACTACGTATGTTGCTTCTGGGTGGAGCTCACGGATAAATTGAAACCTGCAAGCAATAGTAGATTTCCCCCTCCTCCTCAGTGGCTTATGATATCATAAGCAACTCATTTCCTTTTCACTTCCCCAGTTTAGTGTGAGCATGAAAACCAGCAACAGTGATATTATCCCGGCTGTGTGATCAAAAGGCATGTAAAGCGACTGTTTGCCACATCTAGGCACTGCAGTCACAGGAGAAGGAAGGCTTTGATTAATTTAAATGCATCACATGGAAGGCTATGATGATCCTGCAAAACGGGGACAGTTTATTAGCTATGAGCAACATTAAATTATATCATTGGTGAGACAGAGCCATGCTAACATACTGCTAATGCCTAGACAATAAGCACAGTGAACTGCAGCCAAGACCCAAAGCTTTGCACGCAAACACAGCAGCTTTAATTTGACTTATTCACCAGCAGTATCATCCATCCTTGAAAAGCCCCTTCCCCTCAGGGTGAGAGGAACCTAGAGCGACACGTCATGCAATGAAAGGGCTGGTGGTGTTAGGGGAAAAATGTTATCTCCCTTTGCCTATGTGGAAGTGCAATGCGTGTATGTGTACAAGTTTCTCTGAGTCCCAGCCTAAGTCATCTAAAAGCAAACGAAAACAGTGCATCTGGGAGCATTAGGTTCATGCTCTATTTTTGCCACAAATATCAATGGGGAAACACTGTTGTAAAACTGTGGAGCTCTCTAGATAGTTGCTTAATTAATAAACATTAATCAGCATGTCCAATACCGCTAGCCAATTAAAAAAAAAGAGGAAGTTAAAACATTGCCAGGCCCTTTTGGAGAAACCTGTGGTTTCATTTCCAAAGATTGTCCAATGCTTCCCCCCCCCTTTTAAAAATCTTGTGGAAATCATGTCAGCGAACTAATCTGTATTCAGTGACAGCTACCGAAACACAGAAACTGTACATGGGAGATGAGTGGAACAAAACAAAACAAAACAAAACAAAACAAAACAAAACAAAACAAAACAAAACAAAACAAAACAAAACAAAACACAATGTTAAAGGAAAACCTGCTCTCTTTTGCTCAGCCGCAGTTATGTGCAGCCCATAATTTCAAACCACAAGTGAAACTCCCACTATGTAAACAATGAAAACTGAAATTGTCTCTGCCAGGCTCCAGCAGAGTATCTTTTAAGCAGCAATGAATGATTTAAAAGGGCAGCTGCGAGCGGGAAGAACTCAAAGGGCCTGGGTACTGCCGGAGTATGATAATTGGCAGCGGCCATCGTGCCCCAGCGTACAGCTTCCAATATCTCTTTATTTGCTAAGCCATGCATTATGTATAGCTTAATGCACCCCGGTTCATACATGGATACCATATTATCATACTAATAAACAAAGGTGCCGGGAGCGTTTGGGAGCCATTGGCTGTAATTAAAAGATCTGTCCTGTCAGTGGCGTGTTCAGATTCAACACCAGAGACAGATGTTTGTGGCATGTGCTGGCAATCACCAATATCAAAAAAGTATCTTGAACTGCTTTCCTAAGCCTCCAAGGCATTTATGTCATCTCCCGCCGCCCGCCATGTTTCACATGCGTCCTTCTTGAAAGGGCTATCAGTCACTACTAGACACAATGGCTACACTCTGTTTCCATTGTTGGGGGTATTCTGAATGCCAGATGCTGCATATTACATATGGGGAGAGTGCCATTGTGCTTTCCACAGGCATCTGGTTTGCCAACTTGAGAACAGGATACCGGGCTGGGTGAGCTTTTCTTTGGTCTGATCCAGCTGGGCTCCTGTTTTAAGTACAGCGGTACCTGAGGTTACATACGCTTCAGGTTAAGAACTCCTCTAACCCAGAAATAACTCTTTAGGTTAAGAGCTTTGCTTCAGGATAAGAACAGAAATCATGCTCTGGCGGCACAGTGGCAGCAGGAGGCCCCATTAGCTAAAGTGGTGCTTCAGGTTAAGAACAGCTTGAGGTTAAGAACGGACCTCTGGAACGAATTAAGTACTTAACCAGAGGTACCACTGTATTAAGATCATGTCGTTCCACAGGTGTGCATACAGCAAAGCAAAACAGTAACCACCTACGCTGCCCCATTTTCATGCAATTTAAGAAGATGGATTTGTTCTGGCAGTTCAGGGGCTAATTCAAAGATCCCATTTTACATTATGGATGACTGGAAGGAATTGCAAGTGTGCAAATCCCCATTCATGGGATAATCTGCTTATCTGAAGGGACAGTTAAGATCTTCACAGAGACCTGCTCCAAGGACCCTCTTCTTCAGAGGCATGCTGCTATGTTTCTACAAAAGAGAGGGCCTTTTCTGTGGTGGCACCCCAACTGTGAAATGTCCTCTCTAAGGAGGCTCACTTCATGCTGACATTAGAAACTTTCAGAGCCAGGTGAAGTCCTTTGTCATGGGCCCAGGCATTTTAGATTGTAGTTGTTGTTGCTAGCATGTGTCTGGTTTTTGGAACTGTTTCTTTTCTGTTTTTCTTTCTTTTTAGCTTTTGGAATGTTTGTTTCATCTTGTATTCTGTTATACTCCTTTACTGGCTTCAGATTGTATGTTGTGTGAATTGATTTTACACACACTTCTATACACTGATGTGGAATCTTTCAATGAAGGGTAGCTAAGAAATATTTTAAGTAAATAAGGAGAAAATACCTAGCTCAACATGCAAATCTCCTGCTCATTCTTATCTGGAGCCACTCTTTACAATCAGGAGGACTAGATGCTTACTTTTTAAACCATCAGAATGAAAAAGAAAACTGAAATCTCAGTTTTCTTTTAACAGATCTGCATGTCACACAAACAATGTTGATATAGTGGCATTTTACATTTTTGGGGAAGGAAAGAACTCCCTTCCTGAAACTAAACATGCAAAATACATTTTACATCCTGAGGCTTCTCCCTCTTTTTGAGTCCGCCCATCCCCACAATAGATTCTTGAGTGCTTGTCTTTAACATTCCTGCAGCGCTCACAAAAAGTTAAACAGGTCTCTTGAAATCAGAAAACAATAAACCTAATAAAGACTGCAGCTGGCACAGAGGGTGAAAGATGCAGCTCTTCTCCAAGCTGTAAATCCTGAGGGATAGGAACATCTGCACTTATTCGACTCTCAAGAATAATGAGTTCAGCCAAGGTCATTCATCAAGCTGGAAATAAACACACACCCCTCCTGTCCTCAGTACGTGTGATGACACCTCCATTTCTTCAGCTTTGTTACTGAGGGCACTATAGGGATTTAGCTGCTATTATCATAGATTGCTTGAAAGGGGAATGGGACCATTTAGGGCAAATCTGTGCTACCGAATTAAACTGGTTTCGTTGTCAATTTCCTCTGCCCAGAGAACCTGGGGACTATCTGGGAGGGAAAGGAACTAGGGATTTCTAACAAAGAATTATCAGCACCCTCTCCATCAACTATTCTTGCCAGGATTCTTTGGCAGAGGCCAGTGTGATTAGAGCTCAGGATCTGACCCAGGCTGAACCATCTTCAAATCTCCACTCAGCCACCAAGTTGACTTGGTAGCCCTAATCCAGTCACACCAAGGGTACTGGCCAGATGGTCACTATTTTTGGGTGAGATTTGGGCCACATTCACACCATACACTAAAAGCAATCTTATACCACTTGAGCAGTCATGGGGAATCCTGGGAACTGAAGTTTAATGGTGCTGGGAATTGTAGCGCTGGGTGAGGTCAGCATCCTTAACAAACTACAAGCCCCAGGATACTTTGGAGGAAGTCCCAACTGTTAAAGTGGTATAAGAGTGCTTTAAAAGTATGGTGTGGATCATAAACCAGGAAATCCAGGCAGCACAACTAAAGTTGCTTTGCAGCTCTTGCACAACAAACCTGCTTCCCCATAAAATTAGATTATTACTTTTTTACAGCACAGGCCTTGACCATTTCAGGCTGGTCCAACAGTTCCATGACCGCATGTATCGCGGTGCTGGAGCGGGGCCTAATGGGCTTATGCACACTTTGCCAGCACAATCAGGGGTCAGGAATGTAACCCCCGTGCAAAACAGCCATTGCCTGTTTACGGAAAGTGATGTGGAAATGCATTGGAAAATGTGGGATAACGATTGATACGTCATCTAACCTCCCCACAAACAGATCAGAATTAATTTCAGTACATAGCCACCATCACCTAACCTCCTTATAAACCTTGCACAAACAAAATAGGCCGAATGCTCAATAAACAAGCTGTCTGGAAGCAACCTAACTCGCCTCTCAGAGTAGTTATTACCATGTTATGTAATTCAGCTCTAGCTAGCTGGAGAACTCCGTGGTGAATTATTTGCCTCCAGATGAATTGCACAGCTCAGTACCTGTGTGCTCTGCCATACCCCTTTCCTAAATATTTGCAAGTACAGTAAGGAGGCAAAACTGCTGCGCTGCAGAATCATCTGTTCTGGTCAATTACACGGAGGCACAACGGCCAACCTTCACTCCGTGTAAAAGTCACCGTTAAACTAGAAGCTGCCAATCGCTTTTCTCCATTTCCTTTTATTTATTTGTCTTTCACGTCAGCAAACAATTAAGGGCAATTTATGTTAAATTAATGGTGCTTCACACTACAATGAAGTATTTTATAACATACAAACGATTGGTCTGCTCAGAGGAAGCAGAAACTTAATGCCGACATCCGCACAAGTGACAATTTAAATTAATCACAGCCTACTTTAATAACTGTGTTGTTAAAGGGTGACAGAACAGATGTTCTCTTAAGGAAACAAAATTAAGTGCGTTAATAGTATCCTACTTTTCATCTGGAGGAGCTGCATTTGTGAAGCCTCGGGTTTGGGGGCAGGAGACCTCCAATCTGCCCTGTGTTTTAAAGTACTGCTTTAACGAAAGGGAACGAATTACCGGTACTTTTCCCTCTCAAAGAGTTAACATGAGCCATGCACAGCGGAGCCTCATGACCTGACCATCACTCAGAATTAAGGGTACTAGTCCTCTGGAAAGAGGGACCAGCAAATAAATGCAAAAGATGGCCATGCGCAAAAGACTGATTTAGTCTGGCTGTGCTCTAAAACATCAGAAACTAATTTATGCTTCCCGAGCCACAGGAAAAGTGGCAAAAGGTCACAACGTGCCCCCCAGCACTAATTACATTCCTGTGCTGGAGGGGTACACAAAGAAGGAGGTGGGGCAGGGGAGGACATCTTCATAATCAGCCTTCTGGAAGGGAATAATCTTGGCCAGAACAGTTAACACATTCAGTGACTTAATGTGTAAACAGCAAGCTACAGTCCCTCCCAGGGAAGCATGTTAATGCACTGCTCAGTTCTCAGCAGGATGGGCAGAGGGGGAATTCTGTCACACAGGGGTTTCTGAGTTGCCTGCTTATCACCGCGTCAACGCACTGGCCTGCCGATACTTTATTTTATACTAGTACTTTGCAATTAGCTCTAGCAAATTTGCACTTTCCGAAGTGCGGCTGTAGGTGCAGACATGAACGATATTTACCAGTAACAAGACCATTGGAAAATGTCAGAAACTTATGACATTTACCAAAACCAGGTTAACATTTGGGTCTTGGAGAACTATATTCACTGTATCTGAAAAGCAATACCTTTATTATAGCCGGTCCATATTAATAAAGCTAGGTGCAAGACATGTGAGTTACACAGAACACTTCCTCAGGTAGGATATTCAAGAACATTTTTAAAAGGGGAAACATTAGGCATATCTGCTCAGAGGCAGGTGGTGTGAAGCCTTGCTTGTGTCTCCCTGCAGCTAGATCCTGTATAATTTTTTATTCTAATGGGCCGGCACAGCTATCCAGTTTTGCTCTGCTTTGGAGAAAGCATGTAAATAACTGTGAATCAGCTCTTAATAACTTGCATGCCTCATGTTCCAGCTTTATTATTATTAAATATTATTCTTAAAGACACATGTACTATATCTATCAGGCATATCCAACAGGGTAAAAAGAGAATAAATGAACTCTGTAGGAAATACTTTAAAGAGCTTTAGATCTGTAGCTGCAGGGCAGAGTCTATAAATGCTAAGCTTGCGGCAAGATTTAATTCTAACAAGTTCAACGGTGACATGGGTGAGAAACAAGGAATCAAAACAACACTTTCACATTGCCTTGAGCAAACATCCAATAGCTTTCAGCTCCCCTCCTTTACAGCGCTGCGCGTTACAGAGACCCTGGCGCAACCTGAACGTTTGCAACCCTGCACCATGCATGTTTAAACAGAAGTTAAGTCCCACTGAATTCAACAGGATATACTTCTCAAGTAAAACTGTAACCTTCGCCTCCAAGCCCTACAGCATCCAGCAAAGTGTATCAATTATGCTTGCTAAAATGGTGAGAAAGCGGAAAGCCTGTCCAAGCCAGGTTGTATTGAAAGCGAGCAAATGATTATTGTGGCTTTCCTCGTTTCTTATGGCAGCAAATTCCAGAAGCTGAGAGGTCCACAAGCAGCTGTTCTACGATGGAAGGGTGAGCAGGGGCCTTGTTTCCATCTGGCTTAATGCTTGGTGGAGTTGCAGGGTGGGGAGAGGAAGGGAAGGAGCAGTTGCTGCTTAGCCCAGATCTCATTACCAGGGTTTTACATCATACATCCTGGAAGCAGCTGGCTGCCTAGTCCAGCCTTCCTCAACCAGGTACCCTTCAGATACCTGGACTTTGACTCCCATCAGGCCCAACCAGCAAGGTCATCCAGTGGGAGGGTGTGACGAATCATGCCTGAGCCTGGGTATGGTCAGTGGCCCAGAGCGTAAAGAGTTAACACCCACTCTAGATGACTGGCAGCTCAATCGCAGAGGCGGGGCTTTTCGACCTTTAAAAGGGGGAGAATGGCAGTTGGGTTGTTGTGGTTGTTGTGGGTCCTGTTGTGGTTGTTGTGGGATTGAGGGTGAGCGGGTTGGAGGTTAGGCTTAGGCTAGGGAAGGAAAGACTTTTATCCTGTTTAATGTTGTAACCAAGCTTACGTACCTGAAGAGAAAAATTTGTAACCGCAATATACCTGGACATCCATGTTATTTAAGTTACCTCAATAAACATATTTTGTGTTTCAACGTTCGTGGACTCTGGCAGTGTGTCAGTGCCTCAAGAGGTGTGGCTGAGGGAAAAAGCACTAAGGGTTTCCTGTCATAGAGGGAACGGGTGGCTTATTTTCCTGGCATACAGAGGACTGGGCAGTGAAGCCAAAGGTGCCACGCAGTTGCCAAAAAGGGAAGGCAAGCTGCAGTAGTTTGGGAACCCAGGGCAGGAGATCCCAAGGTGGCAAGAGTTGTTTCGAACGTGAAGCACTGAGGTACCCCAAAGACATCTCTCATAATATCGCTGTAGGATTCATTTTAGTCGTTGGTGAAACCTAGGGAGAGACACGGTCTGGGGAAACGTTTTACAGTGTGAGGGCTCTTGGAGTGTAACGAAGGGTCCTTCACAGAGGGACTGGCTGGATGACGAGGAATGGTGGGAGGCACCAGCTGGGGACACCCCAGAGGAGGAAAGCTCAGAGCCAAGGGATGGGTGGTGGGACACTGAGGAGATGTCAGAAGGAGAAGAGTGGGGTGGTAGTGGTGGTTTTTGGATGCTGAAGAGGCAACAGGGTTTAGTGAGCAAGGAGAGCCCGTGACAGGGAGCAGCTCAGACTCAGAGGCTGAAGCAGAGAATACAGGGAGGGGAGACTGCCTCTCCTACTGTGACCAGCTTCCCTCCCCGCTTGTCTCCAAAGGCACGTGAAATGATGTGCAGAGCAAAACAGAGATCACAGGTACCCAGACACAGTTTGAGACTGCTAGGGAAACATCTGGCAGGGGAGGAACCTTAGAGGGGGTTGAAGGTGGGTGCCGTCAGTCCTGGCAACTGCTCTATAGGGGCAGGACCTGCCGGGAGTGTTGTGCGCCGTTTTCTTGAATAGAGAATTTACTGCACTGAAAGACTCTGCTTCTTGTGCGCTGGCCGGCATCTCGACAGGGATGGTGGGAGTTGTATTCCAGCCACACCTGGAGACCACCAGGTTGGGGGTATCTGGCCCAGGCAGCCATGAATGGCTGCTTCTAAAGCCTGGTACAGCTGCAGAGTGATTCCTTATCGGCACTATTAATAAGGTGGCCTGCTTTGCCGCACGGTTATATGACAATATGAGAATCCTACCTTCGCAAGTCAGGATGAAATAGGCCATGTTGTGGCTGAAGGATGCACTGAAGTACGTGCAGTTGTTTACCAGGTCACAAGAGAGGCACTGCCTGTTGAAGTTCCCGTTAGTGCTGGCACTGAGAAAGAGGAGAAAACAACATGTGTGATTATTCAGCTGGCACTGCTTGGAACAGGCATGTGCATTTGTGATGGCAGGACCTTGGGCAGAGTTGGGTACTCTCTCAACCATGTGTTTGGGGGGTTTGAGCTGCCCCTGGGCATGGTGTGATGGTCTAGTCCACAGGTTTTTAGAACTGGGAGATGGCCATGGCTCAGTGGTAAGGAGAATTCCCTTCCCATGCAGAAGGTCCCAGGTTAAATCCTTGCAGCTCCAGGTAGACCTGGAAGAGACTCCCTGCCTGAAACCCTGGAGAGCTGCTGCTGCCAGCCAGTGCAGGCAACACTGAGCAAGATGGCATAAGGCAGCTTCCTATGTTCCTAATCCAGCCCCCCCCCCCACATCCCCATCTGAAGAATTTGGCAGGCCCCTGTTTTGTCTGCTGGCGGGTGGGGCCTCCTCATGTTGGGAAGCATGAAATTGCCCCAAATCGTGCACCTGCAGAGAAGGGTCGGCAGCATCAAAAACCAAAGGAAGCCAAAGAAGAGGCTTCTAAACAGTACTGGAAAATACCTCCCAAAAGCGATAGCTGCTGTGACAGCAGAGGTTTGGCCTTATGCGCCTAAGAAAGTTGGTCACCAACTGGGAATTATATTGCTTTATTAGCACTATTATAATTTGAAAATGTCCCCCCCCCAGTACCATTTCAAGCCTTTATCCCCTCTTTGTTACTTTTCAAATATGTAACTCCAGCCCCTCATTTGTTCTACTGGAGCAGACCAGAGTGAAGCCTGTTCCGACTCGGTCCGCTCTGGTTGACCCGGCCCCCCCAGGCCGCCATGGATAGGCCAGAATTTGAATTTGGGCTTGGTGGAACCCAGCAGGCTCCACGCCAGCCAGCGGAGTGGTGCAACGGTTGGAAGGGCGGCGTGGCTGCGGGAGGACGGGGAAGCCTCACGACGGGCCGCAAACGACGCCCACGGCCAGACTGGGGTGAGCGGTCATTTCTCAAATTAGAAAACCACTTGTAAATCTTTTGGGAAACTGATTGCAAAGTCCTCCCCTACTTCTGTGACACAATGCCATGTATCTTCTTTTGGCTTACTTTTCACTGAATTTGCTCAGGTGTAAGAAGAACTGATAACAACCTCCTTCAGGGAAAAAACCTGAACATTGTTTCTTCCATGAAAATTAATCATACCTGTATAAATGTCGTGTCCTTGGCAACTCTTCTGTGCTGAGGAAATAGCTAGAATAAAATGCACATAGATTATAGCCAGATTTTGGAGAGCAGTATTCCATCTGGGTTATCTGCATAGGCACAAACTATTCAGAAGAAAGGTGGAGGAGATATGCCCCATGGACTCCTTGCACCCTAGAAACATTATCCTGATGCCTTTAAGCTCTTATTCCAGTTTTTGTTTTGTTTAAAAGAAAGTCCCTATTCCTGTGGTTGCAAGCTTGAAATGGTAAAATGAACAGAAAAAAAGAGGCAAAATTATAGTGGGGGTGGACTTTACTTTGTTTTCCCTTAAAGCTCATGATTTTCATTTCTACATGACTGGACCTGCCTGTCATGCAACTGCACAGCTTGGTGAAAACCAATCATAAACCTAGGTGCAAATTTGTTTTGCTAAAAAATGTCTTCCTGGCAGCAGTGCACCAATGGTCTCATGCAGATGTTTCACATTTGGAAATAACTTTTTTAAAAATGCAATATGTTCACCAAATGCAGCTGAACACACATTTGTCAAAATCGTTAGCTGCATGTAATTAAATACAAAAAATCAGCCCAGCCTTCCAGATGTCAGATGAAAATTTCTAAAGAAATTTTATTATTCAGCCGTTATACAAAGCAATAGAAAAAGAGCTGTCCATTGTACTGATTTTAAACAGATGTTCTATAAAAAAGGCTGGATTAAAAGGCACCCAAATGCTTCAGAGATTCCACGTTTGCAATTTGACAGCCCCCACCCCCAAGAAGCAGAGTTGAATGTCTTTGAATACTCTTTTTACATTGGAAAAACTAGAAATCCATATAAATTTTGATTAGCACGCGTATAGTAAGGGACACCGGTGGCGCTGTGGGTTAAACCACAGAGCCTAGGGCTTGCCGATCAGAAGGTCAGCGGTTCGAATCCCCACAACAGGGTGAGCTCCTGTTGTTCGGTCCCTGCTCCTGCCAACCTAGCAGTTCGAAAGCACAAAGTGCAAGTAGATAAATAGGTACTGCACTGGCGGGAGGGTAAACGGCGTTTCCGTGCACTGCTCTGGTTTGCCAGAAGTGGCTTAGTCTTGCTGGCCACATGACCCGGAAGCTATACGCCGGCTCCCTCGGCCAGTAAAGCGAGATGAGCGCCACAACCCCAGAGTCGTCCGCGACTGGACCTAATGGTCAGGTGTTCCTTTACCTTTATGTGTATAGCAGTAAGCCAAAGGCCAAGCAAGACATATCCAAAATGCTCCTTAAGCCGCTGTCCTGAAGTTACTTACTCCACAGTAGTATGAATCATTTTAGTTGGTAAAACATTGGACAGGAGCATCCCCACAATAGTTTAATTCTTATGCTTACACCCATTTCACAGATGAGACTTTCACACTTACCAGAGTAATGTGAGGGAAGCCTAGCTTCTGCATTTAAGCACATAATATCACAGGTTTCAATCCAGAGCAATGCCCAGTGGGTCACACATAAGCGCCCCACTAATCCAGTTACCCTTGCAGTGCTGTCACTGAACCTTCTAAGACATGGAAGCTGATTTGACATGGTTTGGTGTTCCTTACATTTTATGGTGCCTTTCCTCATATCCCAAAATCCTGGTCACATCCCAGTCACCCGATGTGATTGACTGCAAATTATCGTTGCTGCTGTTGGGCTGCCGAGAAAGGAGGAAGAGATTAATTTCAAAACATACAGCAAGGTGTTCTAATGATGATCAAACATATATCTGCATTATCTTCTTCAGAGCAAGTTTTCCCGATGTCCCTTTTCCTGATGCATTTTTTAAAGACCCAAATTTATTCTTCTTCTATCCTCCTAAGACCTAGAAGTGAAAATAACAAATTGAGCCAAATTCATGCTTGAGAAAGCGCTATTCCAGAATTTCTCAAATTGTGCCACAGGGCATAGGGGGATGTCTCTCTCCAAAAGTGGCGAAGATGAAGTGGAGGCAGGTGAGCGGAGTCTGATTGGGGAAACTCACACATCTACTTATTGCCCTTCTGTCTCACTCTTTCTCCAAAGAGCTCAAGGTGGCCACAACCCTTTGAGGCAGGCTCTGTTGAAAGACAGTGACTGGCCTAAGGTCACCAGTGGGTTTCAGTGGGAATTTGAACCCTCTCTCCCTAGCTTAAGTCCAGCGCTTTGGCTACAAATGGATGCTCACTTTTCAGGCTCACAGAAGTTGCAACTGAAAAACGCACAGAAATGCTTTCTTCTAACGGAATCTAACCCACCGTGCACCCTAAGCCCTCACACCCAAAGGTGCCTCCTCTCCACTCTCTGTGCAGCTTCCACTACCCAGTCAAACCTGCTCACTCTGTGGGGCTGCAGCTGTTCCTCAGCCCAATTCTCCATCAAAGGAGACCAGTTCATTTTTCTTTGGTAGTCGCCCATCAATTCCTCTTTCTTTGGTCTGCAAATTATGTTTTTCATTTAAACCCCTTTTGTATCAGTGCCAGCAGATTCCACTGATAGCAAGCCAGCCACAGGATTTTTTTGGCAAAACACTGTTTGCGTATCAACCCACTACTCAGAAGTCATCACCTTCAACAGATGCACATTTTCTTGGAAATACTTTGCATGTGATATGTCTAGGTGTTGACTTGTTATATCGTCAAAACTGCCAATGTAAGTGTGCTACAGGGATGGGGATTCTGTGGTCTTCCAGATGTTGTTGGACTACAACTCCCATCATCCACGACCACTGGCTATGCTGCCAGAGGCTGATGAGAGCTGGAGTCCAACAACATCCAGAGTGCCAATATTATTGGGATATTACTTTTCACCCACACCCAAAAAGGCATTTAGCAGCAGCAAAGCTTTGTCTCACCTGCGATGAAGACATGGCAATGTGGTAAAACTCGCCTCGCCCTCCCTGAGGGATGGCTCGGACAAAGAAGAACCTCCTGCCATCTCTGGAGAAGACGGGCTCTTCGTTCTGCAAATACCAAGCAGTTGCAAATGAATGCACAGATAAATATTCATGAATCTTGAAATAAACCACTCAAGACAGCAACCGTGCCAGCCCCATCCTTCTGCCAGGCTCCTTTAGCCACATGTGGATTCAAACCATGTATCTTCTAGGATTGCGGCTGAAATCCAGCTCAGTGAAAATTAGGCTGTCCTTGTGCATCAGTGGGCATTACCAGCTTTTTGCCTTGGTCCACAATAACCTCCTCCCTTGATTGGTTGCTCCCCTTTCCAGATGCAAAATAAACTGACCTGTTTCTGTTTATATGCTTGACTTGCCTGCCTGCACAGTCCTTGGAAACTCCATCTGTACTATACAATTTAAAGCACTAAGCAGCCACAGCTTCCTACAAAGACCCCCCAGGACCTGTAGTTTGCTAAAGGTGCTGAGAGTTTTTAGGAGACCCCTTATTTCCCTCACAGAGCTGCAATTCCCAGCATGGTCTAACAACCCATCCCTATTCCCAGGGAACTCTGGAAACCGTAGCCCCATGAGGGGAACAGGGGTTTTCGAATAACTCTCAGCATCCTTAAGAAACTACAGTGTTTGTATCACCTGAGCACATCAATCCCACTAAACTATGCCTTACCATTCATAGGTCATACCCTGGAGCCCCTGACAAGAGCAGTACTAAGGTAGCAGGGAGCTCCTTCTAGGTTCTAGGGCTATATCTTGTAAACAACATACAACTGAGCTGGCTGGTCCTTAGAATCTTGAAGCCCTGAAATTCCAAAGGCTTCTGCTGTTGCTGTTCATTGAGAAGCGGCTCTGTGACTCTGATCAAGAGAAATAACCCTCAGGAGATTTTGGGCATCGTAGCACTTTGATGTTCAAGTATATTATCCCTTTGCACAGTTAAAGCACAAAATCACAGGCGCATACAATGGCCTACAGAGAAACAGCAAGAAGGCACCAATTGTATAGATTTCTGTTAAAAGAGTTTACAGCTTAATACTTTGTTTCTGCCAAAGGCTACCAACTAAGCTGCAACAGCTGATCCAGACTTTGCTATCTGTCTACACGCCTTCCCCTTTCAAAACGCTGCCATTCTGATTGACTCAATGTAAACACCAATAATAATTACTCTGAACCATGGCTTTTGCTAACCATGGTTCAGGACCAAAAGCTGTTTGACTGAGGAAACTTCTGCCCTATATTAGCCCTACCATTTTCAGGCAGGGCAGTCCATCTTCCAGTTTCAACATCTCCCTACCCCACCCCAGTGCCCCTGATGACTTAGTGGTCCGGGGAAGAAGAAAGAGTTGTGCAGCACCTTAAGGTGGGGGGAACCTTTATTATGGCATAAGCTTCATGGACTAGAGTCTACTTCCTCCTGGGGCCCCCATGCCTGCAGCAGCTCACTCTCAAGCAGGCCTCTGCTGAAGCGTAAGCTGGCAGTCAACAGTTTTTCCGACCAACTCTTCCATCCCTTTTGCTGCATCTAACACAAGCGCACAGAGTTAGCATCCCTAGACAAAGAGTAGCTTTATTATAGAAAGGGAGGTTCCTATGTCACTATTGATCTGTATTGAAGTTTGTGTTTGCACCTCTCAATTTGCCCCTTTGTGGTTCTGCTCTGTTGCTATTTGCCTTTGTGTGGAACCTTTTATTAAGGAGATGGAAAGACAACTATTACCTGTCTGTGCAGCCAGGCTATGCTCTCATCTTCATGTTTCTGAAAGAAAGCAACATAATTAAAATATTATACTGTAGTTTGCATCTATTATACTTTGCTCACCAGGGCAGAAAGCTATTGGACTCAATTCCAACAGTGGCTGAGCAAGCACAGAGGAGCCCATCTGAGTATGATTTGTGAGCAGACAACTTGAAAGGCCTTTGCTCTTGATTAAACAAGTGAGTGTGTTTAAAGCATGGCAGTTTTCTATGTGAATAACAGTAAGAGGATAATTATTCACATTGTTTGTAAGCAACACAGGGTTTTGCTTGGTGGAGGAACACTGAAATCCCCCCCCCCTTACCACACACATGGGCCAAGCTATGCCCCAGGCCACATATGAACACCTGTTTGAGTGGGGATCCTGTGTGTCAAATTTCTCCCCATCCCAATTTTTGTGTGGGAGATGAATAATGATGAGTAACATGGCCTACAACAGGTGGAGCTTTTGCATGGAGGTCTAAGTTGGCTCCTATATTACATCAATGCATGGGGCAGGGGGTGGTCGTATGCCACCCCTACACAACCACCCGAAAGACCTAAGTCTTCAACTGGTGAGTGTGGACCTAACAGCAGGTTTCTGACTGATCTAAGGTAGGCTGAAACAGGAGCACCACCACCATACAAATGCATAGTGAAAATTTTAAGAAACGAGTTCCAAAATGCATGTTTGAATTAAAGGTGGGCCCTGAGTCTCAGTCTCGAAAGACTGAAGAGTACTGGCCAATGGGCACACTTTCAAAAAGGGATCCAGGGGGAATCCTGGAAATGACAGGCCAGTTAGCTTCACATCTGTTCCTGAGAAACTAGGGAGTTTCCTATTCCAATTCCAATTGCATGCATCTTTTGCTTTCAATGCACACAAAATGTGCCCTGGGTCGCTCACCTTTTTCAGGCTTCAAAAAATTGGTACAGACTACAAACGCCAAACGAAAAGCTACGGGTGTTCAGCTGTTTGGCATTGAAACACTGATACTACTATTGAATGTTCAACTAGTTTTACTTTATGTTGTAAGCTGCCCTGAGAACTTTATGTTGCATGTGGACCATACATGCTGCAGGTAAATAAAAATGAATACCTTTGTGCAGACTCCAGTTGTTGCATCACAGAGAGTTAGGATAGAAAAATTCTGTGCCCTGTTCAGCCAGTTTACTGCAACTTTGGTACTGGTTGCCCACTTCACCATGGTTATATAGTACTCCCTAAAAACAAATGAAGGCATGTGAGTGCTACATGTACTTAGGAACACAATTTCCCTTCACTGTACAGACCCAAATATTTGTTTTTGGAATGTGGACTATTAATAAACATGATGCAGAATGAGACTACAATATGTCATGATTGTAACAAGTCCTGGATTCATTTTTGTGTTCCTCTCTTTGAACCTCGTCTGAATTCCCATACTACCTACATCATAATCAGGCCCTTGCCTGCTTATTGCTTTTTTATGTTCTCGAGGCATGCAGCGTGCCACTTCTCCCCCTTGAGCTAAGAAAGGGGTAAATGACTTGATAATGAATGAGTGTCGCAGTTGTAAGACTGACAAATCATGCAACATTATCATATTCAAGTGGAATGCACAGGTCAAAGTCATCTTTAAATTATAACACAATGACTTTTCACAGTGTGTACAGTCCATAAAATTTTTATGAGTTCATTTGTTTGCCATAAAATATGTATAAAGGAGTTGTTGCTCTCGTTGGGATTAATGTGCTGCGTCGCCGGAGAAATCGCTTGCATTCTGGAAAGGATTTGCTGTGCATACAGAGGAGGAAGGACTCAGAAGGATGAAGACGATCTGATTATCCAGCAAAATAAGAAGACAGAGCACAAGCATTCTGCTGCAGGGCAGAACAACTGAGTTGCTCATGCCCAGCATTTGAAGTTTGGGAAATATAATGGTGCACTAGAAATTAAGTATCATAAACATTTTTTCTCTCCCTCTCTTTCACATGGCAGTTTGGCAGCAGCATATTCTCTAGGGCAGTGGTTCCAAATTTGTGGCCTGTGGACACACCCAGGGGGTCTGTGGCACCATTCACATAACAAAAACTATCACAGAGGTATCAACGTTTTCAAAAGCTTGGCTTTTGAATTAGCAGTGCTTACCTAATTGAGAACCACTGCTCTAGGAAAACAGCTTGTTTTACTTTTGTTAATAAAACTAAAATAAGCAGAGAATGGAAAACTCATTTCAACAGCGTTAAGAAGTGGCAAATGTAGGTCAGTATCATGTTCACACAGGGACCACCCAGATGTCTGTGGGAAACCTGTAAGCAGGGCCTGAGCACAACAGCACACTCCTCTCTTGCAGTTCCACCAACTAAAAACATGCTGCTCCCAACTATGGAGGCACAGCCGTCATGGCTAGTGACCACTGATAGCAAGCTTGCACAATTTAAGAATAAATGTGAAAGTAGGACAAATTGTTGTCTCCTACACCTTATAGAAATCCAAAGCAGCTGGAATCAGGAGGTTTTCCAACATGGTGTGATGGCTATATTAATGTCTTTTCTTGAACTTGGTGGTGATTTATTTATTTTTAAATCGAAATAGAGAGAGGCATTCAGACAATCCAAAACTGGATCACAAAACTAAGGGTCTGATGACGCCTGCTGGGAGCCAGGGATTCCAAATCATGCACAAGGAATATGTTGGACCAGATCGTATGGTTTGTGTAATTAGGATGCTGATGATATACAGTGGTCCCTCAACTTACGAAATACTCAACATCCAAACTTTTCGACTTACGAACGAAAAAAGTGGCCGCACGCCAACGAATTTTTCGACATCCCAATGGAAATCCGTTGGCATTTTAGATACGGTTTATTCGACTTACGAATTTTAGATGCGGTTTCCTTGACTTACGAATTTTTCTTTTTAAGACTGCTTCAATGCATTCCTATGGGGAAAATCGCTTTTTCGACTTACGAACTTTCCGACCTACGAATGTGCATTCGGAACGGATTAAATTCGTAAGTCGAGGGACCACTGTATTACTTTCTGGTTCAATATGATTTATTTTCAGTTGGATTAATGGGTACAGTGGATGAGACCCACATGGCAGAGGAGTGGTTCAGAACATAAGGGGAGTCCTGCTGGATCAGACCAAAGGTTTACCTATCTAGTCTAGCATTCTGTTATCATAGTAGCTAACCAGATGACTATACAAAGCCCATGAGCACAATTGTCTTTCCCAGTTATTGTTATTCAAAGGCTCATGCTCCCCAATAACTGGTTGCAAATGTCAGAGATTATAAACTCAGAATTAAATATTGTTCTTTGCTCAGTCTGAGATTAGAGCTCATTTCAGCATATATTCTGGACCACTCTGAGGACTATGTATTTTATAAATAGTTCTAAGTCATGTCTAAACAGTTAACCTTTGAATGCCTAGGTCATCTGAGCAGACTTTAAGGTGAGCTTTGAACGTGCTAAATTAAATCTGAGACCTATAATATACTCCACAGAGTACAGATAATTAACCTTAGCAATATACTGGACACACTAAACAGCACAAGCTCATTGATTCAACTACCCTGGAGGGTATCCAAAGCTTTTAGTTAATCAGAGGTTTCGAAGAAGATAAGCATTGTTTCCATAAGGTTACCCGGACATAAAACCCCACTGCTTTCAAAGGAATACATTTTCAAGCTAAAACTATTTAGAATCACAGCGCAAAACATTTAATCTTAAATTTTCACTGTTTTAATGTTTTTGCTGCTTGCTGCCGTAGGCTCCTTTGTGTGGATACAAATTTAATAAATGATAACAGTAATAAAAAATAAAGGTCAGATATGGAGGTCAGAATGGAGCAAACATTTGACGTTATGGTACAGGTGACATTAGGTATGGTAACCACCCTGGAAACGGCAATTGGACAGGCATATTATACATTTGGGGTAAGTAGGTGTGTAGAGCTATACTTGCTTGATTGTATTGTGGGTCAGTATAATCCAATCCATGTTCTACTCAGAAGAGTTCAGTAGGATTTATTTCCAAGCCAAGCATGCACAGGATTCCAACCTTAGCATGGCATTATTGTGGCATAGCCTTTCTAGTTCTGGTGTAATGGGCAAAGTGATAGACTTAGCAAGGAGTTGCTGGTTCAAATCATTGCTGAGCCATAAAGTTGGCTAGCCGGCTGCAGCCTAGTCTACCTCAACAGGGTTGTTGTGAGAATCAAATGGGAAGAGCAGGATTCAAATTGAATATCGAATAAATTTTTTAACAGATGCATTTAGTAGACTTAAGCTGTTTCCCCTTTAATTTACAGCCATAGTACAATCCATAGGCATGGAGTGTTATCAGCTGGATTTTCATTTTAAAATAACCATTCTGAGACCCCTGGACTGATCTGTGCCAACCAGCGGATGTTTTAATGGCCTCAGCAGGCTAGTAATTTCTTTTCAGTCTAGTAATTCTTGCAATGGTAGCTAGAGGGGCTATGAAAAATTTGCATAGCCCAAGCCTCTCTGTCATCAAAGCAGATAGGCGCTCAAGACAAGGAGAGAGGAGGGGAAAGACAGTGGAATTAGAAACAATAATAATAGACAAAGGAGGTTTAATGGAAGGAGTGGTAGGTCACAACTTCGGGTCTTTGCCACAAGTACAGCACAAACCTCATTCTTGGATCATCAGGAGGAGTCATTTCCAAATCGTGAGTGGGCCCATTCAAACCAATGACATGTAAGGAAATGCTAGGATTTTCTGTTCCAACCTAGAAGAGAAAAGAAGATAGAATGATTTAAAAAAGTGTTTAATAAATGACTTATTCTGTTTATAAGTAAGAAGGTATAAATGAGGATTTTAGTGCTGGATTTGGCAAACTTCAGAACCTCACTAAGGATTAGAAAAATATAGAGAATGCAGATGTAGCTCAGAGATGTCATGCTGCCTATAGCTCTGAAATTGTTCCCCAGTGATTATTATTACAGTGGTACCTCGGGTTAAGAACTTAATTCGTCCTGGAGGTCCGTTCTTAACCTGAAACTGTTCTTAACCTGAGGTACCACTTTAGCTAATGGGGCCTGCCGCACCGCCGCCGCCGCGCAATTTCTGTTCTCATCCTGAAGCAAAGTTCTTAACCCAAGGTACTATTTCTGGGTTAGTGGAGTCGGTAACCTGAAGCGTCTGTAACCCAAGGTACCACTGTATATATTTAAAATAAAAAGTCATTATGGTTGCTTTAGAAGGGGAAAATCCCCATGCAAAGTAGCCAGAGTGAAAAAAACCAGCTGACAAATAAAAGGTGAAACAGCCCTCTCACCACCCCAGCCCCTCTGCCCCTTCTGCTCAACTGGATGCCACAGAATGCCTTTGCAGGGAAAACAATCTATGGTCATGCAATTGGATCTCGAGGTGATTAGGATGGTGGTTAAAGGTGCCTTTTATTTAATCACTAGGCAAGTAGTCATTGGTGAGCAGGCATGAGGGGCTGGTGAGGGCATGGAATCCCATGCAAGTGAGCAGGCATATAAAGAGGGGGTGGAATGCATAGAAACCAAAGGTCACATTTGCACCACACATTTAAAGCACATTAAATGCACATTTAAGGCACATTTAAGACTTCCCGCAAAAGAATCCTGGGAACTGTAGCTCTGTAAGCTACTGTAGTTGTACCTCTGTAAGCTACAGTTCCCAGGCTTCTTCGAGGAGAGCCATGTGCCATAAATATGGGGTGTGGATATGAGCTCAACACAGAAATATAGTGCTTTAACCTTCCTCCGGCAGCCCTCAGCAGGCTGGTAATTTCTTTTCAGTCTAGTAATTTTTGAAGACTTGTTTACTAGGATGAATTAAAGTATTCCGTGTAAAGCTAATGGGCTTTTCTGATTACGTTGCTACATGCTCTTGTATTTTAACCAGGTGGAAGTAAAAAGATACAGGTGTTAAAGACATCAAATCCATCCTACCTTTGGGTAATGATAGGTCTCCACTTTAGGGTAGAGGCTGCCTGTGAACATAGGTATTTCCATAGTGGGGACTCTGGAGTCATTGATAGTTGCATACGCTAACCTTGTTCCATCAGGGGACCACCAGTGTGCAATATGGGTCTTCAGGACCTCCTCTACGTAAATTTTAAAAAAACAGGAGGAAAGAAGACCGTCAGATCCAAAAAATTTGTTAGCGTGGGAACTTAAGGGTGGAGAGCTCAATGTGCACCACATCACAGGGAGGAAAATTATTTTGGAAGAGGTCATTTCTAAAGGCTGGGATCCAATGGTCACTTATCTGAGAGTAAGCCCCATTGAACACAGTAGAAGTAAATATTAGGGCTGTGCACCGGATCCAGATGAATCCTGACTCAGTTTGGCCTGGGATTTGGCCAAATTGGGTTGAGGTTGCCCCAGATCATTCTGGGAAGGATTGGGTCCACCTGAAAGGAGGGGGAGCCTGGCAGTAAGAAGAAGGCACAGAAGGAGACTCGTAGGAAGTCTGCATGCATCTCCTTCCTCCCCCTTCACAACTGCATGTTTAAACATTAATATTGGGTTTAAAATCCCATGTGGTTGGCAGGGGGAAAAGGAGAGGCACATCTTCTCTGGGTCCCTAGATCAGATGGGTCGGGGGGGGGGTGTCATGCAAAACCCTACTAAATAAGCAAGTTTGATATAATCAGTCCTCCATCCTGGGATAATACCTACATAGTGTTAGCTTCTATTCTGCAAGAAAAACATCGGGCACAGAATATATCATTGGCTCGTTTTCATTTCATTCTTTGAATTTCTCTTTTAATTCATTTTTTGAAGCTTTTTTTTTATAATCAGGCACGGCTCAGCAATTAAATGCCTGATAGGAATACAACGAGAGGGCTGGCAAGTCCTTGACACTTCAGCATTAATCAGGAATTACTTTATTCTGCAAACATCTTTCTCAGATCTCTCAAGCTTAATGAAGCACTTCAAGAGACGATCATGTGAGATCCCAATGCAGGCTTCTGGAGGACATTTTCACATGAGAATTTTACTGCTTAGGTTTTTGTGGACACTGGAGCGTGGTGGATCTTTATGAAAAGGGGACCCCTCACATGAGCAAGTCCAGATGAGTCATGTCACCCTGCAGAAATTACAAACATAAAAAGGGCCTGCCAAAATAGCAACATCGTGGAAGCATCTTTGTGACTGTATATATGTATGATCAGGACCGAACCAATACATTTCAGCACCTTATGCGAAATGGCAGCCTCTCCCTCCCCACCAGGGAAGAAAGGGTGAGTGAAGATCTACATAAGGAACAAAGAGGGGACTAAAGAGCTACACCAGGATTTGTTGCTGCTGTGGATTCTGTTGCTCGAGGCAACTGCCTCACCTTGCTTCATGGGTGTGCCGGCCCCGTGTATGATGAACTTTGCAGGCAACAAATGCATAAAGCATGCTCAGAAAATTGTGAATGGGTGTGTGTGTCTGCAGTACAGTGCAATGTAAATCAAGTTAACAAGACCATGGGAACAGCCACTTGCCCATTTTGCAATATTCAGAATGACCATATAATTTTACAGCAGGGAAAGGACTGTAGCTTAATGGTGGAGCATCTGCTTTGCATGCAGAAGGTCTCAGGTACAATCCCCAGCATCTCCAGGTGAGTCAGAACATTGGTCCATCTACTCTAGTATTTTCCAGGTAGTGGGGTGGAGAACTAGACCCGCGACCTTGTGAATTCAAAGCATCACCTCTACCATGGGCCTGTGGATTGTCCCAGCCTTGGTGCAGCACAGACCTAGATGCTATGCTGATTTCAGTGGGGGACCTGTATGCAGAACTAGAATGTGGCTTCTTTCTCTCTACTACATGGCAGACCCACATAGAGTGGTTTGCAATGATCCAGTCTTGAAGTTACCAGAGCATGGAGTACAGTGGCCACATCAGCTCTGTACCAAAGGAGCAGGAGAAGCAACTGCAACTGGAAATAGGCATGTCTACTCACCACCACTGAACCTTTGGTGATAATGCTAGATCCAAGCTACAGACCTGCTCTTACCAGGGGAGCACAACTTTGTCCAGAGCTAGTTGCCTGCCAGCCTCTTAGACCCAAGAGCTCAGAGCACACAACAGCTCTGTCTTGTTCAAACTCGGTTCTTTTTAGTCTGCCACCGCCTGCCTCCAAAAGTCCTACCTGCTTTGATGACTTACCAGCCTAATGGCACATTCTGAGCTTCGCTACCAATTTACAGACTGCCTATCCCTTTTGTTAGTCTTTCCCAGCTATTTGTCTTCCTCTGAACACAGCACAAAAACTTTATGCAGAATGCCCTATAAAACAAACCCGCAGCACAAAGATAAACTCCAAGGCACTCACAATGAAGCAAAGAAAAACGCATTTCAGCTAAGATAAAGGTTGTGGATGGATCCTATCATTCAACCTGTAGGCTTGCATTTATAAGGAGGACATACTTTTCCAGTAAAAAAAAAAAAAGGAATTAGCTTTTGAAACATCAAGGACATGCCTCTGAAGAACAGGGGCAATTGCAAAGTGACTGCAGAGAGTAAGAATAAGGAGACTGTTAAGTGCTCCACGCCTTCAGAAAGTGGGGGAAAGTTCAGGCTCATCCCTATAGTGTTTCATTTCCATTGAATGAAACAAAGAGTACTGGAGATGGATGGGGCCTTTGTAATATCTGCTCTACCTACGAACATGTCAGCAGAGGGCAGTGCAAGATATAAAAGGCAGGCAGGAAACCACAGGCCTGGATCAGATTACAAAACAGCAGGTTGGACTCCAGCAGGCAGGCATCCCCCAGGCTGCTTCCAGTCCAGCTAACTCCAGCTTAAACCCTCTCAGCACTCTCTGCCTCTGTCGGTGTTCAAATTAAAAACTGGAACAACTACTAGCTGTCTATCACATTCACAAGGCTAGAGAGAAAGAGACCAGGAGGCTAATGAGAATGTTGCACCCAAAATCATTTAGTTACAGGTCCATTTATATTAATGGAGAAAGCCGAACTCATAACATCGTACTTGAGTCCTGAAACATCTTTCCTGTTTGTGTCACTCTGCTATAGTTCCTATACAAAAAACACAGCCCACAAGCAACGCTGCAGTGCCTGGGCGTGTCAGTGGAATTTGCTGCCAAGGAGTGTGGTAGAGTCTCCTTCTTTGGAGGTCTTTAAGCAGAGGCTTGACAGCCATCTGTCAGGAATGCTTTGATGGTGTTTCCTACTTGGCAGGGAGTTGGACTGGATGGCCCTTGGGGTCTCTTCCAACTCTATGATAATATGATTCCATGATTCTATGTCACACTGGTCCGCGTTGATTTTGCATGTGATCATTCATATGTTATATGTTTATATCAAACTGAATTTTAAAAAACCAAGCAAACAGAAATATTTTAGATATTTAAAATGCATTTTATCACAAATAGCATATATAAAATATACATTTTATCTTCATGCACACATTTATCCCAACAAAGAAATCTCGCAATGCATTTTGGCACATCTTTGAGTCAAGTTCTGCATTCTAAAATCCGGAAGAAATCTGAAGGACAATTACATTCGAATGAAGATATTATTCCAGGAAATGCGAATTCACTTAAAACTGTAGATGGAATGACATACTTCTCCTACCCTAGTCTGCATCGCTCTCTGTTCTGCCCTGTGTTTGTCTCATGCAGCGCTGTTTCCATTTGGCTGCAACTTGTCTCCTGCCCCAAGACTACATTATTTGTCTCATTGTTTGCTGCGGTAAAATTATGTAACTTATGTAATTAATTACATAAATTACATTCCCATTACATTTCCCCTCCCCCATTCACTTCAGTGCAAATGGAAGAAAACGTAATCAGTTATGTATCAATTGCAGACTGAAAGCAAATACTGATTGTATTGGCTTCCAGAGGACAAATAAACAAATGTCAGCAATTTCTGCTCCTGTTTTCATTGGAATCCTCCAACATCCCTAGCTGAAGAAGGTTTTGTTGTACTGCCACAGAACCAGGCAGGACTGCTTAAGAGGGATCTGTGACCCTAGTATCTGGTTGCTTGTATTTGGTTGCCTAGCACCAAAATGCCTTAAGGCAAGCTCAGAGCTTGATCATTTCATTAAATCACCAAGAATGCAAGGCAACAGAATCCATAGAAGCAGATCCCAAGGGATTCCTACAATGAAACCACTTTGTGTTGAGTACAGGATGAATTCCATTTTTTATTGACAAGTCCAGTTGATTTCAATTTGTTGCCATTACAACAAAATTAGCTTTCCTTCCACATCAACACTGTTACTGGAGGGTGTGAGCTTCTCTCATTACTATTGCTACTACTACATGCCAACTAATCGAACAAAGTGTTGTTGTTGTTTGCCTGGCTCAGTTAAGTTGTGAGAGGAGTGAAACAGGGAAGGATCATTCCTCATCACTCAAGAATAAAAGTCAGGACAAAAACTCTGCAGATTCTACTGAAAATATCCTTATATACAAATGTAGCAACAAAATAAAACAACTTCCGAAGACAATGAGAACATGGAGGTGAATACAACTTAGCTGCCAAAGAGCACTTTCAGTTGCCAGCTATTACAATAAACCAGCTTCTAAACAACATAATACTGTAACGTACAACATTCATTGTAAGATGGAGAAAAATAGCCTACCAGGCTACTGCAAATAAATAAACAGCCTGTTAGAAACAATACTCTCCGTTGCCAAACATGTAGTGGCACATCTTTAACGGCAAAGTAACTGCTTCAGAGTGGAGCCAGAGTTCCAGGATTGTTCACATAACAACAACAATTTTATTATTTGTACCCTGCCCATCCAACTGGGCTGCCCCAATCACTCTGGGCAGCTTCCAACAGAAAACATCAAACATTTAAAATTCCCCTACACAGGGCTGCCTTCAGATGTTTTCTAAAAGTTGTATAGTTGTTTTTCTGTTTGACATCTGATGGGAGGGTGTTCCACGGGGTGGATGCCACCACCAAAAAGGCCCTCTGCCTGGTCCCTGTAACCTCACTTCTTGCAATGAGAGAACTGCCAGGAGACCTTGGAGCTGGACCTCAGTGTCCAGGCTGAATGATGGGGGTGGAGACACACCTTCAGGTATACAGGGCAGTTGAGGACATCTGTAACAGACTGCATACGGCAACTGAGAACACTGTCTATTTGCAATAGGCTATGCCATTTTTTTTAGAAGGATGCGGGTAGCAGTTCGAAAGCACAAAGTGCAAGTAGATAAATAGGTACCACTCCAGTGGGAAGGTAAACGGCATTTCCATGTGCTGCTCTGGTTCGCCAGAAGTGGCTTAATCATGCTGGCCACATGAGCTGTATGCCGGCTCCTTCGGCCAGTAAAGTGAGATGAGCGCCACAACCCCAGAGTCGTCCGCGACTGGACCTAACGGTCAGGGGTCCCTTTACCTTTACGCCATTTTTTTACAGTGAAGGTTGCTCCATGAGTGGAAACGGGGCACTACCGCATCAAACTCAGTCTGCCCTCTGCCAGCCGGAACCAGCCTGCCTTACAAACAGGACTTACAACAAGACCTAGAGGTAGCAATGCCTTTCAGCTTCCATCTCTCTGTTGCCCCTTGCTCAACAGGGAGGAAGATGAGGCTGGGCACAAAACTAGAATTATTTGGCTCTGTCTGTCATTGCCTCAGGTGCCACCTGTTGTTGGTCTCCCTGCCTTCCATCTAATAATAATAATAATAATAATAATAATAATAATAATAATAATTTATTATTTGTACCACGTCCATCTGGCTGAGCTTCCCCAGCCACATCCTACCAATCCCACCAGCCACTGTTGCTGTCTTACAATGTCTCTTGAAATGTTGTGATGTTTAGAAGCTAGTTCATCTTGATTTTTGGCAACTGAAAGCATTGCATGAGCAATCTCATCAATTAATTGGTTAAACTTTGAAGCCTTTGTGCTTATCAAGTCAAAATGGGCTCGGCAATAGCTTTTCTATGCCTCTGATTCTGAGACAGGACAGGAGGAGCCAGGATTGCCCTTATACTTGCATGCTGCAGAATAAGTAGCATGCTCTGAGCTGGAGCAGGAGAGAACCAGAAGACAGATGGAACAGAAAATGACTCTAAGGTCTGATAATGAAACAGCATGACTGTGACGAGGTTAGCTTGACATTTGCAGACCACTCTTTCCTTCTGCTCGAGTAAATAAAGAGTTGTGCTGTCTATGATGCTATGTTTGTCTTGTTTTCAATTCTGGGGTGGGGTGGGGGGACATATTAGCTTCTGCAAAGGGAAATCCTGACCCACTGTCTTTCAAAACCATCAGCAAGGATGTGGACAAAGATAATCTAATGGATATTATGCATGGGCTTCCAAAGAATGTTTGACCATTAGTTCCTCTCTAATCTTAATAGTTGCAGGAGAATACACCGACACTCCATGGAGATTAGCAACTGGTTAAACAACTTCTCACCTCATGAGAAGAGAAGAATCCCTAGAAAAGACCCTGATGTTGGGAAAGATGCAGGGCACAAGGAGAAGGGGACGACAGAGGATGAGATGGTTGGACAGTGTTCTTGAAGCTACTAACATGAGTTTGGCCAAACTGCGAGAGGCAGTGAAGGATAGGCGTGCCTGGCGTACTCTGGTCCATGGGGTCACGAAGAGTCGGACACGACTGAACGACTGAACAACAACAACAACAAACAACAGGGGAGAAGTAAACACGGTTCTCATAATGGAGGGAAGTAAGCAGTGACCCCCCCAAATGAATAATCTGGAGGTAATGCCTGCAGATGAGACCAAATTATTCAGGATGGCAAAAAACCCAGATGGACTGCAGCCTGCTTTGAGTATATTCTCCCCATCATCCACAAACATGGACTCATCACTGCTGGAAAATTGTGGAAACGGGCAACGAAATGGCACATGAGATTATTTTGGTCTGTCTCTGGCCACTGTTGTGGGCCAGAAAAGCTGGACTTGATCGATCCGTGGACTGATATAGCTGGGATCTTACCAAGCACTCCTATATTTTGCACGCAAAAGGACTTGGGTTCAGTCCCTGGTACCTGAAGTTAAAGGGATATCCGGCAGCAGGCTAAGGAAAGACCTCGGAGAACCATGGTTACAAAGGGGATTGGAGCAATTTGTGGAGGATTATCAATGGCTGCTACTCATAGTAGCTACATATTACCAGCAAGATCATAGGCACCATGCCTCTGGATACCACTTCCTGGAGAACAGCAGCAGGATAATACTGTTGTGCTCATGTCCAGCTTGTGGCCTTGCCAAAGACATCAGTTTGGCTTAGAATGGCTGGACTAGATTGGGTTGATCCAGCAGGTCTCTTCTTATGTTCACAGCTAAACATCTGATCAAGCATAAGGCAACTTCATAAGTTTGTTGAACAACTGCAGATATGCAATGCCATGGTGTGTCACTCAAGACTTGCAGATAAATCTGCAACCAGCGCAAACACTGGTAAGTATTTGCAAACTTTGCATTGTTGATTTTAAAACAATGCTTAATTTCCTCTGAGGGTACAAATATTTTTGTTGATGGCTTTTTTCTTTAACAGCCAACTATCTCACCACCAAGCGGCAGCAATCAGAAAACTTGAAATGAGAGAGCTTAATTGGATGGTGAGGTAAATGCCAAATGAGTTTTAAGACTGCATGCTGGCAAAAAAGAAAGAAAGGAAAAAAAGCATTCAGGGTTTTACACATTTGGACTGAAGTAAAATTTCCCATTTCCCTGGTTGCTCCTTTAGAACTGCAGGAAGGGAGTGCTGTGTTTGGTAACACGGTTCAACAGAGAATAATGTAAGAAATACATGGTCTATATAGGAACATAGAGAGCATGATAATATATTTACTTATACATAAAGATAGCCTGTTTAAGTACCCAGGTAAGCTTAGGTGTTAGCTACTGCAGCTGTATTAAAAAATCATCTAACATGAATGTTCAGCTTTGTACATAGATATCAGTGCATGAAATACTGGGGGTGGGGGGGTGGAGAGAACCGGTGAAAGCTGTCAAGTGAAAATAAAATAAAATTAAAAAATCCTTCCAGTAGCACCTTAGAGACCAACTAAGTTTGTTTTTGGTATGAGCTTTTGTGTGCATGCACACTTCTTCAGATACCTTCAGATACCTTCTTCAGATATAAGTGAAAAAAAATATTAAAGTTTACATTCAATAAAAACCTGGAAGCAATCCTACTAGGGGTTCTAACAAATAACATTCCAAGTGAAAGAACAAGATTCCTCTATGCAGTAACAGCAGCTAGAGTGTTAGTGGCAAAGTACTGGAAGAGTGAGCATATTCCATCAAGAGAGGAATGGCAACTAAAACTCTGCGAGTACTTGGAACTCGCAAAAATGACAGAATCAATAAGAAATAAGTCAGTAGATAATGTTAAAAAAAAAAGAGTGGGGATGCTTCAGTAATTATTTGATGAAACAAGGTTCCACCTCTAAGATTTGGTTGTGTTTGGAATAATTTCATACATAGACATACCAAGATGAGGAGAAAATATTAAATACCGGGGGGGGGGGGATTAAATCAAAATGAACCGTTATGAGGTAGATGGAAGTCCACAACAATTAAAACATGCAAAGAGATTCAATCCATATGGAAAGGTATCCTATATGAGAAATACAACTACAGGTATAGGACTGAATCACATTGAATAGTATTGAATGGAACAATCTTACATTGTTTTTGTCATTGTCAATTGTTTTGTCTTTTTTCCGTTTCTTTCTTTTTTCTTTTTTATATGTAGAGATGTAAGGTTATTAAGTCTGATATTATTTGATTTATGTAGTGGTTATTAATGCATGTGTCTGTTATCTATGTATTTATTTCTATAATGGAAATAAATAAATAAAAATACAAAAAAGCTGTCAAGTGCTTTAAAAATGTGAAAGGTGAGAGAATCTGTGTGCCAGTTCTTAATGTACCATCTGTACCATAGGGATGACTATACAGGGATGGTTGTAAGGTTTAGAGAAGGCAGTCACCTTCTGTTTCAACTTTTAAATACCTGCTGAAAACTTTTCTATTCCGCCAGGCCTGTTCCAGCAATTAAGATTTTAACTTTTTTTAAAAAAAATTAAACTGATTTTAACTTTTTGATGCCTGATTTTAACTTTTTAATATGGTCTTTACTACTTGGTTTTATGTTCTTTTGTTGTAAACCACTTTGCTGTTTGTTTGTTTTTAACGAAACAGCGGTATATGAATGCTTTAAAATAATTTAATAAATGATATGTGTGAAGCAATTATAAAAGTGCAATATGAATGCTCATTTTGATTATTGTTTTCGAAACTCGTGGCAAGTTGTTATTATTATCTCACTTTATAGATAAAGCTATGCAGTGTTTGCAAGAAACTCAGGATCTGAACCCAGATCCAAGCCTAAGATTATAATCCAGGGCCACCCTAGCCATCACTGCTGGTTTGCAGCAGCCAAGGATCTGTGAATTATTCCAGGGGATAATATATTTGGAATCTCAGCTCTGAATTGGTTATGCACAACTTGTCTTCAACTTTCATTCTTTTCTTCTTAATATCGTTTGATGCGAGGCTTTCATTAACCTTCTTGCAGCAAGATCATGCCATCAGACTCCCCACTCCCTGTCTGCCACTGAAAAGGATCGATAGTGTTCTCTTACAAAGGGATAGAAAAGCAACCGTGTTTCCCTTCAACCTACACCGTTTCCAGTCTCACTGCAATTTTCTTCCAGCGTGAACTGCCACTCAGATCTGATGTAGTGCATGATATATTTATTACAGATAATCTTTGGGTTCTGTAATGGCTAGGTCATGCATTTCAACAGTGCTGAATGGCAGCTCACATGGAGAGGCAATAGGCATTTATTAACTCTACATTTCAATACACGGGTGAATTCAGACCAGTAGTTTTTTCTGCAATCTAGTCCTGACACCTACAGGAGTACAGTTCAGAATATTCTTGTTTCTTTTCTGCATTATTATTAATAATACTGAAACACCTGCATGTCACAAAAAGGTGTAAGCTTTTTTAATTTTATGTTTGCAAATATAATTAAAAGGGAAAGGGGGAGGGAGACAAAATCATTGCCAGCTGATACTAACAATACAAATATTCCACCAATCCCAATTTAAAGGTATGGATAAATATATGCAGTCCCTATGTCTAAACAGGTATCTAAGCAAGGTTGACGATGATAAGCCATGTGTTCAAACATACCAAAGGGCAATGGAATCTTCAGAGTAGTGGATAGTGGGTATTTACGGTATTTATCCTTCCATCCTCACAGTACAACTCTCTCAACCACCATAAGGGCTCAAGGTACAAGCTTTTCTGCAGTTTCTCTGCACCTAAGGGGATATGTGGCCACTGTTCGGCACTCCAACAACAAGAGCCTTTTCACTTTCAGAAATAGACTGGGTCAAAGGGTTGTTTTCATGGCCTAATTCCTTCCATCAGAAGGTAAAACCTGGCTACTTCAGGACCCCAGCCAGTGAAGCATATTGGGTTGGCTCGTGGGGCTGAAGGCAAGGAATTGGCTGCTTGGGCAGCCATCTGGAAGCACAAAAGAGGAGCCCAATGGGGTGGTTTCTTTTAACCCAGATGACTTGCTCTGCCATGCCACCTTCAACTCTCTTAAAAATTCTGCCTGACACCAGCCCATTCCCCATAGCCTACTCCTAGCAAAGCGGGCAGTAGGTTAATTACAGAAGGCACATAGCCCAGTGACAGAGTCTTTGTTTTGCATGCAAAAGGCCCAAGGTTCAATCCCTGGCATCTCCAGACAGAGTGTGCTGGGACTGTCCTCTTGCTTGAATCCCTGAGGAGCTGCTGCCGGCCAGTGCAGGCAAGGATGATCTGGATGGCCACAATGGTCTGACTCAGCATACGGCAGTTTCCTATCTTCTCACTGTGGAAATAACAAGAGGCTGGAAATCCAGCATGTCTTCAAGCTCACTGGTGCTCTGCTTATTTCACTGGGGCTTAGGCATATTCAGCAATTCACTGAATTGCCGCTACAGCTGCTTACAAGCAACCTGTATCCCTTTCTACCCTAGGGACAGGGTGTGTGTGTGTGCGCGCGCATATATACAAACCATTCTCTGCTGGTTTGCTGTTATGTTCAAAAAGTACTGCAGCATAGGACTCAACTTGCTAGTTTCATATTTTTTTTTGTCCCTTTGCAATAATATCCAAATCTGTTTGTTGTTCCAAAAATCTGTTTTCAAAATTCCTGTTTTTGAAATGAATTATGTGCAACGAAGCACATAAAACCTTGTTAAATCTTATTAAACCGAGAAAGCAAAGTTGCCCGGCTCAAATGTAATGGAAACCTGCAGGGACTCCCACAGGAGGTTAGTTTGCTGAAGCTACATCTGGGACCCTGATATTATTTGTTTGCATTAGTGGTAATTTTCCAAGGGAATCTGCTTCCTGAGTGGTCAATCGCACTTCCCAGGGAATTCTGGGAATTGTAGTCCTGTGAGAGGAGTAGGGGTCCCCCAACAACTCTCAGCACCCTTAACACACTATGTAGGGTTCCCAGGATTCTTGGGGGCAAACCAGGACAATTAAAGCTATTTAAGGTGTGGGCGTGGCTATTGCAGCTGGACTAATAGCAGCCAAATCAAAGTATGCTGTGATAAAGTGAAATCACTAGATTGAGCACCTTTTTACTATTTCCCCCCTTTAAATACCTTTCCCATCCTAATTAAAAAACAAAGCTTGTGTATAAAACAAAAATTGAAAAAGAGAGAGAACGGATAAACTCCTAACAGCTTCGTTCCAACCCTCAAAAGAATGTCAAAGTAAAAAGATCTAAGGCTGCTTCTGAAAGCTGCTTTCGTTTGGTATGTCCCGAAGGAAAGGAGCAATCTGTATGTTCATGGATGGAATAATCAAGAGCATTTCTCCATCAATCTGAGATGCTGTGATTGCACAGAGGGGATGACACTCGGGAAGTATGGCAGTCCGTTGGAAAGCCCAGAGTTAGCATAGCACAGTGGGTAGGAAACAGGGCTACAATATGGTGTGGTGGTTAGTGTGTTGGACTAGGACATGGGAGACCAGGGTTCGAATCCTTGTTCAGCCAAGCCATGATGCTTGCTGGGTGACCTTGGGCCAGCCACAGTTTTTCAGACTAACCTACTTCACAGGGTTGTTGTGAGGATAAAACAGAGAGGCAGAACCATGCACGCCACCTTGACCTTGAACAAACCAGGGAATCCCTGCTTTGCGTCTTGCCTCTGCCATGAATGGACTAGTGGCTGTAAGTAAGCCATTCTATCTTTGCCTCGGCCTTCCCAACACCATTTGCAATATGTGTGTGTGTGGGGGGGGAATATTGACTGACAATAATGATAGTATGATATGATATGATATGATATGATATGATATGATATGATATATTACATTAAAAGAGAGAGAACCATTTCATATGAAGCTGTCATACTGAGACAGACTACCCACCCAGGTTCAGTTGTGTTGCTTCAAGGACAACAAATAATAATGTGCATGAAGCCTTTTGAACTCTTGATAGCACTATGCTTTATTATGGTTTATTATTATAATAATTTATTATTATTAGATAAGTTGGGCTAAAAGTGTTTTGGGCTTATATGCAAATTCTATCATGTTGAATAGTCCATAGGATAGCCAATTAGCGATCTGATAAGTGCTAGACTACCAATCTAACAGGCAGGTCACAGGCGAGCTTTTCATCAGCTAAGTTGAGAAGACCAGAGGCAGTGAACGTACATCTCAGTTGTGCCACAGGTCTGGAGATAGAGGCCTGTCACATGATGGAATGCTCTGATGCTACGTGCGCTGAAAAGATACCTGCACAGGGAAAACCAGCATGTCAGGAAGAAGGCCAGGAGAAGCAGGGAAACTTCTGCTTGACATCTTGTTTTCTATGTGTAGTATTTCATTTCATTTTATTTTTGAGAGAGGGGAGCAGAAAATCAAAACAATTGCCTGCAACCTGAAGTGATGTTGTCCAGACTGGGGGGAGGGGCAGTGAAAACCAGGGTAGGGATCGCTCCTGCACTTTTAATAATTGTATAGAAGAGGGGGTTTCAGTGGGTGCCATGCTTTAAGACTGGGCCACAAATACATCATCATCAACAACCAAAACCATGCCATAGCCACAATAAATTATTTTTCAAAACAGAGAAACCTGAAGTTAATCACAACAAAAATGGCAGGAGATAGAGCTTTTCTGGGTGATTTGGAGAACTGTATGGTTGCTTTTTTCCCTTATTCTGCTCAGCTTTTGAATGAAATAAAACTGAATAAAGCTGTTGATACTATTTTTAGCTGTGGCTGTCATTACACTATTTGATGTTCTTTTTACACCATAAAAGTATAATTTTTTGTTTTTGTATCTCAGCATGTGGTGAGTTGCTTCAAAAGGAGTAATCCTAAAGAGGCATCCTATAAATAAAGAGGTAAAAATAGGTTAAGGAAATAACCTCCCCCCATAAAAACAAAAATAAATGCATGTGTTTCTTGCTCACCTTGCTTCTCTCCAATGAATTGTTTAATTCAAGAGAAGAAATGGTTTGAAATTAAAATTAGATTTCCCTATCCCCTTGCCACCTCCTGCAAACAGGGCTGCCCCAAATACAGATCAGAAACAAACATTGGAACTTGGCTTGCAGTAACAATCATTTCTAATTAGAGCCATGTTATTTGGATTTACATTGTTCTCACATAATTAGAGAATATTATTCTCAGCTGGAACCTTTTCAAAGAAAAGCGCGGTGTGGAAAGTATCTTACCACAAGATGGTGCTATGATTTTTAGAATGATATGGACTAAAGTAGGAAATAAGAGTTATATATATTGTGGTAGATCTTTTACTGGCATGAATTACTCAAATTACCAGCAGAATTGTGTGGGATCTCCACCTTCCTTAATAGTGGGACAGGGCTACTGCATATCTGTTAGGTAAAGGTAAAGGGACCCCTGACCATTAGGTCCAGTCGTGTCCGACTCTGGGGTTGCGGTGCTCATCTCGCTTTATAGGCCAATGGAGCTGGCGTTTGTCCGCAGACAGCTTCCGAGTCATGTGGCCAGCATGACAAAGCCGCTTCTGGCGAACCAGAGCAGTGCACGGAAACGCCGTTTACCTTCCCACCGGAGCGGTCCCTATTTATCTACTTGCACTTTGACGTGCTTTCGAACTGCTAGGTGGGCATATCTGTTACAGACAGCCAAATACATGAGTGTTGAACATATGGGTATGTTTAGACTCACATAATTTGAGCAGCAAACCCAATGCGGAAATAAATTCACTGCACTAAGTTCAGGTGTTCCTTCTCTCCTGGATTGGTTTGCAGTAGGGCAAAGAGGCCACACAACTGTGTCCCACCTCCCTTTCACCTAAACAAATTTTAAGCCCCCAAGTAAAGCAACTGAATAAACTACAAAAATAGTTATACAGATACAAAGCCAGCAGGAGTGTGGGGGCTTTCTAGCTTATGTCACACACATGGCTAAGATACAATTTGGCTTAGCGTTATGTTTGTATTCGGCTTGCTGGAAAGAAATCGTGGGTGTGTCTTTGGTGCAAGGAACTCCTAACTTCAGGGAACAGGTTTGTTCCTCTGAGGCCGTGGTGGCTGACTAGAGAAGCTGAGAGGCAGAGAGATTAGTGGACGAGGACTTCAGCAATGTGCTGCTCCTAGGATGATAGCTCCTAGGAAGGCTTCACACTGAGGAAAAGGGAAACGATCCTTTAGAAAGGACCCATTCCTTGGCGGATGAACAGTTATCCTCTCATGCTGATAATTCTTCAACACGGGGTTGAGGGATCCTCGTAGTGGGTTATCCGATGAAAAAACTGGTGAAAAATTAGCTGGGGGAGCCAGAGAATGAGGCAGTTTGAGTGTGGGAGCACACAATAGCAAGGCACCATAAGCTAAAAGGTAAATGGCATAGACACTTGGAGAGGGACTGATGTCACAGTGGCCAAGGAGATGTGTATGAGAAGCCTGCAAGCAGGACCTTAGTGCAACAGCACTCTCCCAACTTCTGGTTTCCAGCAACTGGTATACAAAGGCATATTGCCTGTGACAGTGGAGGATACAGATCAGGCATAGGCAAACTCAGCCTTCCAGATGTTTTGGGACTACAACTCCCATCACCCCTGACCACTGGTCCTGTTAGCTAGGGGTGATGGGAGTTGTAGTCCCAAAACATCTAGTTTGCCTATGCCTGATACAGATCGTAGGCACCATGGCTAGCACCCAATGATAGCCTGATCCTCCACTAATTTCTCCAGTTCTCATTTAAGGCCATCCAAGTTGGCAATCCTCACTGTATTTTGTGGGAGTAATTTCCATTGTAATTATGCACCAGCTCAATTCACATACAGCACTTTGCCAAACCATTGCTTAGCATGAATGTGCAAACATGCAGGCTTCTGGAGAAGTCTTTTTACCAGTGTGCAGGATGATGGCAAAGGATGATCTCATATATCTGTTCATTTTGATCATCCTATCAAATGGTAAAGTGCCCACACTCTATTTTTTTTTCTTTTTATTAATTTCATTCAGCTGAAGTCATGCAAAATTCTACAATGATTTGGGGATAGAGGAAGGAAACCCGCTGACATATATACATTGGGCTGCCGTAGGTCGGGATTTCCCCAGACATTACTGGGATTTGAAAGGTGGAATTGCCGTCCGGGTGGGGGTGGGGGTGGGGGTGGCGATTTCCGAAAGGCGGCACTTTGTATTGGATCTTAGGCAAGTCAATCAAAAATTTGCTTTTTGGGGGGTGTTTTTGTAAAAAGAAGCTCAACAACTTTGGAATGTCCTGGTTTTTACTTTTTGAAATATGGCTACCCTAATATACACCACTCATTGCGTCAACCCGTTACAGAACACAGAAAACCTAGGAGGGAGATTTGTCTCAAGGAGAAAGCAAACCCTTACTGCAGCCTGTAGAGCTTGTAAAATGAGTTAAGACTAGATTGCTGATTGGTTTTGCTCATTATATGCCCTCCCCCGCTTTCTTACAGGTTTCTAAATACGGTATCATTGAAGTTATTTTGAAGGGGTGGGTGGAAAAAGAGGGAAAGTCTCAAGTCTTACCACAAGGTGGCATGTAACATTCAGGAAATCTGTGCTCAAGAATGATACAGCCTTCAGAATATAGCCCATGAAACCATGGTGATGGAGAGGGGAGCTCTGTCATTGCTACTCCAGAAGAAAATTCTCTCTGCAAAAAATAGGTTATGAGAATCCGGGGCATCTCTATTCATTTGCTGCCTTGGTTTCATATTGAGCCTTGGTTTCCAACCTGCATATACCATTTGTTCCAAAGTAGCTCAACAGGGAATAAACAGTTCCAGGGTTGGTATCTAATGGTGCATACTCAAAACTACTTAATGCAGATTAGTTACCCTTTAATGCTTTTCAATCACTCGGTCATACTCTCAGCAAAGGCAGGAAAAGGGTGAATTTCCGCCCACTTTTTCAGTGCATGCTTATTGGCTGAGGAACCACTTAATTGCATTAGTGATTGTGAATATTGAATCTGGATGTAGGTACCTGTTTCAGATTGATTAATGCAGAGCACACAGATAATGTCTGTGCAAGTGAAGTCAAACCGCAATGACAGGAACACTATTATTATTATTATTAGTCATAATAAAAAGAGAGCCTCTGAGTGTGCACAAAATGTTTTTGCTCTCATCACTGAACAGCACCTATTCAGACAGAGGGAAGTAGGACAGAAGTGCTCTGCACCTCTCAATTTGGTAATGTAGCAATGCCACCTGTTTGCCTCAACTTATGCATGTAGACAAGCTCATATATTCTCAAACGCGCCCTTAAACCTCTTGTTCTCATTATTGCTAATCGCCATAGATTTGCCAGCATTTTCTAATGAGCAAAGCCCCCAATATTTCAAATGACAAGTGAAGGACTATTGAGCCTTTAAGAGTAGACTGTTCTGGCTTTGAGTAATATGAAACATCAGCTGCTATAAACTTAATGAAGGCTGTGTGTTCAATGACTACTGTTTTTCATGCAGTTGAATGGTGCTTAAAAACCCAGCAGGGACAGATTGTAGCTGCAATATTACTTAAAATTCTCCGAGCCAATGATGCATGCTTACTACCATAGGGAATAATGGGAAAGCGTCTGTTTGTTCCTCCTGACCTGCCATCATGACTCTTGAAAGGAATGAGCACTGAAGATGGTAGGCTGAACCTTTGCAAATGCAGACTGACAGGGCTGACTTCATTAGTGACATGGCCTGACTCTGCACCTGAGTCCCCTTGATATCGAAGGGATGTAAACGTCTAACATTTCTTGGATTATGCTAAGCAGGCGCTACGGCTGCTAGGGCAGGAGCAGAGTGATCTGTTTCTCTACTGGTATCTTGGTGTTGTGGCGCTGTGGTCTAAACCACTGAGCCTAGGGCTTGCCGATCAGAAGGTCGGCGGTTCGAATCCCCGTGACGGAGTGAGCTCCCGTTGTTCGGTCACAGCTCCTGCCTACCTAGCAGTTCGAAAGTACATCAAACTGCAAGTAGATAAATAGGTACCACTCCGGTGGGAAGGTAAATGGTGTTTCAGTGCGCTGCTTTGGTTTTGCCAGAAGCGGCTTAGTCATGCTGGCCACATGACCCTGAAGCTGTCTGCGGACAAACAACGACTCCCTCGGCCTATAGAGCAAGATGAGCGCCACAACCCCAGAGTCGTCCACGACTGGACCTAACGGTCAGGGGTACCTTTACCTTTATCTTGCTTTTAGTTCTATGCTAAGGGCGGCATTGGGGAATGCACTCAATGAGTCTGGTGGCCAAATTTGGCTTGTGGGACATGACTGCAATCCACAGTACACAGTATATCCTGTACTGATTAGAGGTTTGGCCTGGGAATAGCTGAGTTTGAATCCCATTCGGGTCAGTTGCCATCTCTCACCTACATCTACCTAGAATCATAGGACTGTAGAGTTTGAAGAGACCCACAGGGTCATCTAGTCCAACCCCCTGCAATGCAGGAATCACAGGGTTGTTGTGAAGATGAAGGCAGAAGAAGGGTCATTTAAATTTATCGTATGGGCCTGAATATAAGCCACACTCCCCCCCTCCCGCCCCCAATTCTGACCGTGAAAAGTTAAAGTGCGGCTTAAATTCGCAACCTTACAAAAATTGGCTTTTACGATATCACTGCTGAAACAGGCATACGGTAAAACGGAACAGGTGTGAGTGCCTACAGGATTTTAAGGGAGCGGGTTATATTTGGGTATTGTCTTTTTCTCTCTCCCCCCCCCCAATTTTAAAGGTGCGGCTTATATTCGGGCCAATATGGTAGTTTGATTTGATTTCTGTCATGCTCTTAGCTCCGTGGAAGATTGTGATATAAAAATAAATAAATAAGTACAGATTACAGGGCATTAGGTTTCATCAGATTTTAAAATGGTAGCGCTGGAGCTGGCTTAATCAAGAATTTAACCACTTCCTTTGGAGCACGTGGCACAGAAAGGAGTGGGGAATGAACTGGGCATCAGAAGATGAGCTCAGCTTTTTTGGGCGACAAAATTCTTCTTGGACTAAACCACGTCAGACTGTCAATGGGCAATCGTATCACAGAATGCTTTTACATATATAATCTCCCACCTGCACACCAACATCCAGATGGCAGGGAGAAAGGGTCAGCCACAGCCTTCTGTCTGAAAAGCTCAGTTCCTATGCATGCCGTATGTGCTTCTCAGAGGCGCATTTGAACCCCACCTTAAAGGTCTGGAGCTGAAGTGGCACCCACCAGAAAGCAGTTTTGCCATCATATACAGTGGTACTTCTGGTTACAGACGCTTCAGGTTACAGACTCTGCTAACCCAGAAATAGTATCTCGGGTTAAGAACTTTGCTTCAGGATGAGAACAGAAATTGGGCAGTGGTGGCATGGCAGCAGTGGGAGGCCCCATTAGCTAAAATGGTGCTTCTGGTTAAGAACGATTTCAGGTTAAGAACGGATCTTCGGAATGAATTAAGTACATAACCAGAGGTACCACTGTATGCTGTTTGTGTTGATCAGGTCTCAATCAGATGTGGAGTTCTTTGATGTGTGTGCGCGTGCACACACACACACACACACATCTACCTAGCATTTTAAAATTTACAATGGAAGCTGGCATTGGAATGATTGAAATCAAAGGAAGCTTAGCTCTTTACTTCAGTGGGATGTGCATTAATCCCCAAAGACAAAGGAAGCAAGATCATCAAAAGTCTTGACTATCCCAAAATTTAAAATTGCACACTTAGATCTTTTCCCCAGGCTGCTGTATGAATACTTCATATGACAGTACACTAAATATAGATAGTAAAAAAAAAAGTATCTCATCTGTTTCCTTTGCAGGAACCGATAAAATACATAAAAGATGCTACTTGAAACTAAAGCTATTTGACTTGACAAACATGGAAAAGGATCAGACAACTAACAGAGCAGTGGGAAATTCTAAATATGCACTTTAATATTTCACACTAAGTGGGCTTGATTATTAGCATGGGGACTGCATGCAATGTGGGACAAGCCTCCTGAATCTTTAAGAACAGATGTGCAGAAAAGCAAACTTCAGAAGGTGCAAGCTTGTTTTGCAGAGGTGAGAAAACAATCAGTTGCTTGAATTCTGTGTGCTCACATTACTGGAGTACAACTCCCAGCATCCCTCACCATTGGCTGGTTGGAGATGATGGGAGCTGGAATCAAAGGATGTTTGGAGGGTCACAAGTCCCCCAGCCATGCATGGGTGGGTTAGGAACACTGTTGCCCTTGGCATCTTGTCACCCCGGTTACGAATTTCCTTGTTGTATTATTTTCTAACAATTCAGGAACAGAAGCGGCCTTATGTGGCCATAATTCTGCACAGTTCTGACACATTCAACTAGAACAGTGAGATTCTGGCCTCTTCCACCAGATGTCACTGCGAAGTTGCAATACCAAACAATGATACTGTGAGGCACAGAAACAGATAAGGATTAAGAGGTTACGAAAAGCCATTGCTTTGCTATGGTAATCTCTCTTTGTTCCTTCCCTCTAGTTCCATACCCTAAGAGCAAAAATGACACAGTAATGATGCTTGAGACACAACCTGGCGCTAAGGGCAGCAAAGGACAAAGAACTGATTGCACACTCTTGGTACAAACACCTCTTTTGTGTAAGATATTTAAATGATAGATACTCAGGTGCTTATGCAGCCTCAAGCAGTGGGGCACTCTGTGCTGCCTTTTTGCATAAACACCATGGAAGGAGATGTCTGTTGGGGGTCATTTCAGCAACTGAGCCTGCATTTTCATTCAGCCAAGTGATTTTATGACATTTGAATTCCAGTGCCACATCCTAAGTAAGTCGCAAGGTCTCTTGAACTAGCTCTATTATTTTAACGGAGCAACAGGTTACAAAGAGAATAACGAAAATTCATCTCTTTATGTTTTGGCTCTTTTGCAGGCTTCCATAGGCGAGTTCCTACCTCGGTTTATCTGGAGGGCTTGTTAGTTTTCTGAAGTAAAGAGTTTTCAGCTGTTGGAACCCTTATGTTAAAGACTTATAATGTTAAACATTGTTTATAGAAGCACGCTAAAGGTGCGGCCCTCAACACTGGAAACATCTCAGGCATTCACATTCTTGTTACAGGTAGGTAGCCGTGTTGGTCTGCCGTAGTCAAAACAAAATAAAAAATGGAAAAATTCCTTCCAGTAGCACCTTAGAGACCAACTAAGTTTGTTCTTGGTATGAGCTTTCGCATGCACACGAAAGCTCATACCAAGAACAAACTTAGTTGGTCTCTAAGGTGCTACTGGAAGGATTATTTTTCATTTTTTTATTCACATTCTTGTTCTTTTTAGGTCGGCCAGTGAATGCAATTAATAACTTTTGGGGCATTTGTTTCCTTTGCACTGAAATGAACGAAAGTTACATACGTTACTTAAATAGTTACGTTAAACAGCAGACAGTTAGATGGGTAACATAGCATTTGGTAGAAAATGAACTGCGGCAGAATGGAAACAGCATGACCGTGATGAACACATGCTGGAACGGAAATTGCCGCTTTCTTACATCCCCACTCGAAGAATTGGCACATCTACGAAAGTAACATCTTGTCAACAACTAGGTACGAGTGGCTATTGGGAGATGGAAGGTTAGAGTAAAATTAGTGCTGAGAACAGGATTTTTTAGGCCAGGTACAAAATCTGTACCAACACTTTTTTTACAATAAGGATATGCAAAGAACATTGCACAAAGACTGCCTGCGTGGTTGATCATTAGACACCAATCTCCGATCCCTCTGCATCTGAGTGGGCCTGGGTTGTACTGCCAAATTCAGTGCAGGACGAGTTTTCTGTGCTTTTTACCCTTGAACAGAGATGGGTTTTTTTTTTTAAAAAAAGGGGAGTAACTTCCCATATTGCAGCCATGATCTTCCCCAGGTCTCACTATTCTGCAGCTGTACTTGGTATTCCCCCATGGGCACTTAAAGGTAAAGGTAAAGGGACCCCTAATTGTTAGGTCCAGTCTCAGATGACTCTGGGGTTGCGGTGCTCATCTCGTTTTACTGGCCGAGGGAGCCGGCATACAGCTTCCGGGTCATGTGGCCAGCATGACTAAGCCGCTTCTGGTGAACCAGAGCAGAGCACGGAAATGCCGTTTACCTTCCCGCCAGAGTGGTACCTATTTATCTACTTGCACTTTGATGTGCTTTCGAACTGCTAGGTTGGCAGGAACAGCGACCGAGCAACGGGAGCTCACCCCACTGCGGGGATTCGAACTGCTGACCTTCTGATCGGCAAGCCTTAGGCTCAGTGGTTTAGACCACAGCGCCAAAAAAAGGAGGGGAATGCAATCACCAAGAAAAGAAAATAAAGGATGAAAGAGGATACAGATTTGCATAAAATTCACATGGATCTGGAACCCTTTGAATATCACACTGCTCGGAGATTGGGGTGATGTGCAAAAATCCATAGCCACCCTCTGCACACCCTGCAGTCTGCATTACTACCACAAAACCTCTCTTGAAGGTCAACAAACCTTTGTCTCTCTCCCTTGCACCAATACCAAGCTGGAGGCCTGAAGTATCTGCCAACGAGGTTGTGCTTCTAATTTAAATGATTTCTACAGTGCATTGCAAACAAACAAACATCTGGAGCTGACTCTGCAGGTGGTTATAGACCTTTGCTCTCTCCTCTTTGGAAGTTGCTTTGTTTTTATGCTAAACACTCAAAGGATGCTGCTGCGATAACAGAAGCTAGATCAGACTGTACAGATGCAATACTAATGTTTATTTTAGCTTCAAAAACCAGGCTTAATCTATCCTTTCATGTTATGTCTCAGCTTGCAACCTTCCAGCTAAATTCACTAAGTAGATTATGCTACTACATCAGTGCTGATTGATTTGAATATATTTTTGTTCCTCCATAACATCAGGAGTCAACAGTTCAGCATAATACCTTGAAGAAAGTTTACCCAATGGCGGATTTACAAAAGCAAAAAAAAAAGATTAGTCTGAATACCAACGAACTCCTGCATTTTAAACAGAAAAACTCCTTAAATCCACTTCCGGATTTACGAAAGAATTGGGAGGTGGGTGGGTGGAAGGGAGATAGTCTGATTAATACCAGAACGTGTTTTCTTTACTGTGACAAAAGCACTCGTGCTCCAAGAAAGATGAAAAACCAACTTCCGTCTGTTTGGGGTTTGCCATCTGTCTCAATGCCTTGCTGTGTCACCAAGGTGGTACTGCTGGGACCATAATCTGCAAATTCTAATATGCATATGCAAAGCAACCTTACCCAGAAAAGAAAGCTAGACCTTGCAAGCATATATTTACCACCTGCCTCTGCAAAAAAAAGAAGGAGCTTGACTTTGCTTTTGAAGGGGGAAGCTTGAAAAATAATATTTGCATCCTACGTGGGAGAAAAGCATAAAGTGGATCATGAGCCATGGCAAACAGCCAAGTTTGGCTGGTTGCAAGCATTTGGTCTGCTAGCGTAAGGCGATGCAAACTCCAGGAACAACAAGAACACAAAAGGGACAGGAAGGGCACCTCTGATGGTGCTGTTGCTGCTGTCTACTTCATCTCGGGATAGTCATTGATGATACGGCACCTGCAATGCTGGCACAGATGGGGAGAAGGTTGAACATATGTTCGCAACCCACCTCGCCACAGCCACTTGCTAAAGCGACAGCAGGGTAAAAAAAAAAAGTAAAAGCACAAGAGTGCAAATTCACAGGGACTGCCAGATCAAGAGGGCAAAAGTAAGGAAGGCAATTAAGAGGACTGCTAGCTTCAGGGGAGCTGCAGAAATCGGGTTCTACCTTGAGTAAGAGCATGTGTTGTGGTCGGGGCTTGGCAAGACACTTAAATTGCCCTGTGGGGAGTGGCTGGACGCTGGCCTTAGCTGCGATTGGGTCAGGTGGAGTTACTGGGCAAAGTTAGATGTAACAATTTGTGATGGACAGCCCAGCGTCCTTTATATTCCTCTGCACGCAGGGTGATCCCTCTCTTGGTTTCGAGCTTCAGATCACCCGCCCACCCCCCCTGTTTTCATAGGCCTCTGCTTTGACCTTGCAACTGCCTGTCATGGGGTCGTCTGCTTTGTGGCAGGGGCCCAGTAGGAATTTTTCCATCTGGCTGATTGGCTGTTGCCATTTGGTTTTCGCCTACTGCAGTAGCAACTTGTCACAACTTGTAAGATTGGCGGTTAGGCATTGGTTATGTTTTGGATTGCTGGAAGGGTGACGCCCCACCTCCTCAATCATGATGATGATGGTACAGGGAATTCCGTTAAAGGAATCCGGCGGCTCTTATGCTTTGTCCGAACCCCCGGTCGGGGATAGGGCCATAGCCAGAGCCCCCGGGACCGCTGGGGAGAGGGAGGTTCTGTCCCCAGCCTCCTTAACTCTCCCCAGCTGGCATTCTCCCGACGCTGACTGGAGGTCAGCAGCTGTTCCAGTTGGACAGATAGTCTGAACCAATGCCTATGCAACCACTCACCAAATTTGTATTTAAATAAAGTTGTGGCCTAAATTATTGCCAAAAACCCAAACAAAATTTATTGTCTCTGTGTCTAATTCTTGTGGGGTGGCTTGAGGACCTCGACAAACAATGGCAAATCACTGCAGAGTTTGTGGCACATGGTCATATCCGCTGCCCACATTTAAAGAACTCTTAAACCACTTAAGCAGTTGTGGCTTCTGCCAAAAAAAACCTAGGAAATGTAGTCAAGGGAGCTGAGATTGGTTAGGGAAACCCACACATAGCTATAATTCCCAGCATACATGACAAACTACAGTTCCCAGGATTTGGGCCAGGGGCCAGGGGGAGGGAAAGCTATGACTGACATAAGAGCGCATTCAGTGTAGGCTGTGGGTATGATCTTTGATGCCATGTTTCCCCATCATATGAATAAGTATCTCCTTTCATGAATTATACACATCACGGGGTCCCCACATGCAACGTTCCAGCTTCCTATCTACGCATAGAGACACGCACCTTTTCAGTGTTGATGCTCATTTGCACTCACCCCTTTTTAACCACAAAGACAAAAACCGAGTTAAGGAGCAACTGATTCCTCCTGTTTCCAGCTGCAGCTGGCTGCGCGGTGTGTTGGCTGGGAGCTCTGAGGGACTAAACCTACTCACTTTGTTCCCCATCTTTGGTGCTTCCCTGCTGCTAATTTCTCTGCTCTCACTTTGTGATCTCAGCCAATGGAGGGCGAGCATAACGATGTCGTGATGCTATTTAGCCAATCAGATTTAGTTACCTAGTTTCATCACTGGGGGGCCTGGAAGCAGATGCCCACAAAGGGCGGGAACATGTTCCCGCATTTCTAAAATGTTCTGCGGCTTTCCACAACGTGTTGTGAGGATCAATGAAACAGCCCTTCCAGCACAGTGTGTGAAGACAAGGGAGGCATGGGGAGGCATGGATTTGAGGCAGTTGCATTGGGTTACATCCAGTGCCAGCCCTACTTAGGGTAGACCCACTGAAATGAATGAACGTGACTAGCTTAGTATCATTCATTTCATTGGGTGCCTCTCCATTATCAATCTCTACAGCCACAGCAGGAACTGCAGCCTTCCAACAATTTGACCTCAGCCCCAAAGGTGCACTCCTCCATTGTCTCCTGAGGCAGATGAATGATAAAAGCCACAACTGTGAGTAGGACTCAGCTAAATACAACCCATTATTCCTAACAGCATAGTGCAACAGGACAAGAAACCTTCCCCCGAGGCAACCAGGTGATGAACTGTGACTTTGGGAGATGTGAGGAACGACTGAACTGTCCATGCAGAACAGCACTGGAAGGTAGGGACCATTTTCTGGTTGCCTCAGCAACACAGTTGTGTCTTCCTTTCCTTTTGGCCCTATGTTTCCCCACCACTTCGTATGCTCTGAAAGATTGCCGCAAAGTGGCTTCTTTTTGTGGTGGTGGTGGTGGTGGGGGGGGGGTAGAAGGTTTTCTAAAAAGCCCCCTTGCCCTGTTGATTCAGCCCTAGGGCAGACCAGGGTGAAAAACCTTTATGACTGGATTACTCTAGATCACTCATGTCCAACTGGTCAATGCCGATCTACTGGTTGATCGTGGGTCTTCCTTCGTTGTCCCCGGTCAATCGTGTGAGTGGGAGTAGATCGCAGTCTCTTGGAAGTTGGACATGCCTGCTCTAGATATACAAACCGGGCCTGAATCTAGCTAGCTGGATGGATGGGTGGATAGATGGTGAGTAATATAGCTGGAAGCAGAGCCGTCTCATCCATAGAGGCCGGTGGCGCGGCGCGCCAGGGCGCAGGGCACCCCAGGGGCGCCCCCGCGAGCCCACCGGCATACCGGGCTCCCCCTCCCCAACCCGCCCCGCCCCCACGGGCAGGCGCGCACTCGCGCGCCGGCGGGCGGGCGGGCTGTAAGCCGCCCGCCCTCGCCTCGCGGAGCCCCAGCCTGCCGCCTCTCCGCCCGCCTCCCTCCCGCGCTGGCCGCCCCTCGGGAGGGGGGGTGGGCGAGCGGGGATGAGAGGCGTGGCGTTGGAGTGGGCGCCCGCGCTCCGGCGGGCAGAGGATGAGGGGCGGGCGGGCGCTCGCGCACCGGCGGGAGGGCTGTAAGCCGCCCGCCCTCGCCTCGCGGAGCCCCAGCTGGAGCGCTGAAGCGGCGCGGGGCTTTGCGCGACCTTCCAGCACTCCAGCTGGGGCTCTGGGAGGCGAGGGCGGCCGGCTTGCAGCCCGCCCGCCGGAGCGCGGGCGCCCGCTCCAACGCCACGCCTCTCATCCCCGCTCGCCCACCCCCCCTCCCGAGGGGCGGCCAGCGCGGGAGGGAGGCGGGCGGAGAGGCGGCAGGCTGGGGGCGCCGAGGGATCGCTGCGCCAGGGCGGCAGATCCCTCTAAGACGGGCCTGGCTGGAAGGGTGAAATGACCTTGTGTTTGGGTGATTCAATGAGATTTGAAAGCACTGTCTGCAGCGCTTGCTCTGCAGTGGCCTTTTCCCAAATGCAAGACCTCTGCTGATGCTGCAGTCATCATTTAATGAAAGCACATGTCCACGTTCACTCTAAATGTCACAGGTGTTCCAAAAGGAAGAGAAGAGAGGTAGCCTGAAGACTTGAGTGATGCCTTGCTTTAATTAAACACGGATCACATCTGAAAAGAAAAGGGACCTGTTTCTCCAACTTTCATTTAAGCAGCATTAAAAATGGAGTGGTGACCTTTCCCACAGCTAACTTTTAGAGACACCCCCACTTCAGATCAAGATCTGCAAGCTGCATTTCAACCTTCCCCAACCTGGTGCTCTCCATATATCATTGGCCCACAACTCTATTAATCTGTGATCACTGCCCGTGGCTGATAGGAGTTGTAGTCCAATGACATCTGAAGGCAAGTGGGTTAGGGAAGGAGACTGCATTGGATCTCAGTGCCATCTTGCTATCTCAGCAGATGAATGTGGCTTTGCTATGCCAATTCCTCATAAAGGACTGGCTTGAAAGTCAATGGCAGTTAAAAGAACATTTTGAGCATTCCAGTAATGGAATAAAAATAGGCGTCAGCAACACTGTCCTCTTAGCCTCTGCCCTCTAAGCTTGCTATCACTGTAATTTCTCTCAATCAGCAGTTTTCCTGGGGCAGGATACAGTCTCAGAGGACATTTAGTTATCCACCAAGTAAACTTTCTGATGCAGATAACTGTAGGGACAGGTTTTTAAAGCTAGCATGCTGCGGTGGGCAGTAACATGGAGTAAGGAATCCTTGCTTATTTGTGAAGCTGGCTGCAGGATGCTGGGCCAATGATCATATCTCAGGTTAACCTACCAAACAGGGATGCAGTGATGATAAAGTGGAATAACCCCATGAGCACTTTGCAGTAAGGGTAGGATATAAATCGGATATAATATAACATTCGTATTTGCCACCTTCCCCCCATCCTTTTCTCCTTTCATCCACTTACTCTCATTTTTTTTCAGGCTTTGAGGGGAATGATTGCATCATTCCAAATGAAGTACTGTGTTACTTCAAAGCCCATGAGAGAAAGAGTGGAGTCTGAGAGAGGCATGCATCTAAATAAAAAAGCAATTAGCTATTAAATAGTGGCTGCCAAAACTGTATTCACAACTAACATCTTGCAGCACCTCATCGGTCACACTGGCCAGCTGTAGTACCCAAAAGCTTATCAGGAAAAGGTCAGTTTATTATTATATTCTTCACACATTTTTCAATATAAATGTCAAAAATCTTTTCGATATCAAAGTAAGTGTCACTTAGCAGCACCCTTTGCCTCTGGAGGTTTATGGACAAGATCCAAATACTCTAAGGAAGTACACCATGCGTACCCAGTGCTAATCAGACAGAAGGGGCACAGAATATTAAGAATTGTAATGAGGGTCCAGAGTGGAATGATACTTCTAGATTGATGTGTCATGAAGCCCCTAAGTAGAATCCAAGGTTGTCCAAGAGGCTCTGCCTTCCACAGAAAACTACAGCTTTTTGCTCGGGATCATTTATTAAATACCCTCCACTCTCTCTGTGTGCATGTAGTCAACAGACAGGCCCATTGGAAACACTCAAGGGCCGGCAGTGCTTTTTAAAACTTCCCATCCTACCTTCATACAGCCAGTCGCTGAGTCCATTGAAAATAACCTTGTCTTTCCCAGTGGAGACCACGCGGATGGCTTGCTTCCCCACATGGGCACAGTAGTAGATGTTGTTCTCAAAGATAAATATCTGCACAGAAACATAAGAGAGGACCAATAGGTTATTATGATCCAACAAATAAGACTCAACAGCAAAGAGCTCTGTGATCACTCATGGAAATAAGGGGAGCCACTTTTTGGTGTTGCTAAGAGGAGGTCTCTCCCTGTCCCTGTCGGAGTTCCATAGTAGAGGAAGTTCTGCCTTGCAAGGCTTCCAACCATCACTGCTGCCCCACTGCGATGGAGGAGAAGGCAGAGAAAATCTGCTCTCTGAGCAACTCTTTGAAGCAAAGTGTTATCCACATTTATGAAGCACCCTTTTCTAAATCAAAACTAGAGATGATGTTTGAGAAGGGTTTTGGTTTTTTTGCTTAGTGGCAGAAAATGTACGTGCTTTCCATGCAAAAGTTCGAGGTTCAGTTCTGGCACTTCCGATTTAGCGGCAATGACAATCGTTTAGTAAGCAATGGGAAACGCTGTGGGAAAGGCAAAAACTCGTGTGCTTTTCATGCAGAACTTTCCAGGATAAGCCCCCCAGCATCTTCAATAGAAAGGATCTCAGGCTGCAAAAGGACTCTACTTCACAAGCAGTGCCGGATTTACGTATAAGCTAAACAAGCTATAGCTTAGGGCCACTCTCTTGGCTCCCCCCCCCCAAAAAAAAATGTAAAGGAAAAAAAACTGGATGTACATTTCCAAAATATAAGATAAAAAAATAAAAAATAAAGCCTACATACAGCAACAGTGTTTTGTTTTGGGTTGTGTAGGCTCCTATGATGTAAGCAATGGGTCCTGCCTTGCTAGCCTGCTCCCTAAAATATCACTGGTTTGCTCATTTCTATATACAGTGGTAACCTTGGTTCTCAAACTTAATCCGTTCCAGAAGTCTGTCCCAAAACCAAAGCGTTCCAAAACCAAGGCACGCTTTCCCATTGAAAGTAATTTGTTGTTGGCAAAGGACAGCTGGACATATAAAGGGCCCCATTATCTTCAGCAGCTTAGGGTCTCATCAAACATAAATCTGGCCCTGTTCACAAGCATCTTGCAGGATCAGACCAAGGCCCACCTACAGAAGAATTTTTGCAGCACATCCCCAGCTGTATAAATGGGTCTTTACCACAAGCATCCTCTTATTAGGGTTTTATTCTTGTTTTAAATGTATCTGTTGTCTTTGTGTCTTTAATTATATTGAGGTAGTAGTTTCAAAGGTGATTAATAAATCAATGAAAATAATAATATTATTGTTATAGGTATTATGTTATAGATTGACTATGCCTATTCTGGTCATTTTCTTCTATATAAGAAGGCTTGCAGCAAAAATAAAATAAAAATAACAGAAACAGGATTTGATTAGCATCAAGCCAGTCAGGATTCACCTGTTGGCTCACTTTCCTGTCCTCCTCTTTGACTAAATGCTGTGATTCCTGTGGGATGTAAACACAGAGCAGCCAAACACAACACTCCTAGAGAGGACATGAAGGTAACTCAGTCCTCCAGGCTTAACTTCCTGTTTACCTGGACTGAGCTACAGGAACCAGAAGTAGGTGTGGTCTTACCTGGGAACCAGATTGCCCATTTTGCCTCGTCCTTTGAAGAAGCAGCATGCTCTCTCTCAGCCTGCAGCTGAGAGAAGCAGAAGTGAAGCTTCTTTCCTTATGGAATCAGCTTCACCACATGTAAATATGTTTATCTAAGTTTATCTGCCTCTTTGAGCCTGTGACTCTTGGATGTCCGTGAGTAAACTCTATTATATCTAATAATCAAGTGCTGTATTGTGTCTTTGCTTTTAAGAGGGAACAAGGGGAATATACCAGGAATATATATTTCTTTTATAGAGGCTCTAGGAAGCCTATGCAACCGTTTTCCGCTGTGTTTTAAAAGGGAATGTAACTCTGCTAAGTTTGGAGCTTGCTCACACAAGCTGGGATTGAGATATATAAATAATATATACTCATCCACACTCCTAAACATTCCCACAATTCCTAATATCAACAGTATAAATCAATGCAGTTGATTCTTGTTGCAGAAAATGCACAATCATTTTACAAATAATAAATTTGCAATATCTCTCCAATTTAAGGCTCCAGGGCTATATGCAATAAACAGGCGCGTCAAACATTTAGATTTAAGGGCGCATTATGTATGACTTTCAGCAGATGCTTAAGGTCTGGATGCTGGACATCCAAAGACATAAAGTTAAGTCTCTGCCCCAATGATAAAGCTGCAGTTCCCCATGTCATGCTTACAAAAGAGGCAAGAGAAGGAAATTAGATTTGCTTTTCACTCAGATTTCCTGTACTGTAACAGTGTGAGTGTGTGCACACATTTCAAACAGAGAAAAACTGGAATGGATCCCAAAGCGAAGAGAGATCCAAATTTAATTTCAGCAGCTGTTCCAGCAAGTTTGCCTAAGGCTAAAAAAATTACAGTGAAATTTTTAACTTTGTTTTTATGCATTTCAAATCTTTGTGGAGTTCCCTCACTGCAAGAAGTGAAGTTACAGGGAATCAGGCAGAGGGCCTTCTCGGTAGTGGCACCCGCCCTGTGGAACACCCTCCCATCAGAAGTCAAAGAAATAAACAACTATCTGATGTTTAGAAGACATCTGAAGGCATCCCTGTTTAGGGAAGTTTTAAAAGACTGATGTTTTAATGTATTTTTAATCTTTTGTTGGAAGCTGCCCTGAGTGGCTGGGGAAACCGAGCCAGATGGGTGGGAAACAAACAAACAAACAAACAAACAAACAAACAAATAAATAAAATATTTTAAAATGGAAGCGATGATACGACTTAGCATAACATCTGAACAAGTCCAGCATCTTGCAGGCAACCCATAAGGGAAATAAAGCAGCAATCAAGATGCCATGGGAAGCCATAGCTGGAACATGTTTTAAAGCATTTAAACTTTTGATGTCTATCAATATAAATGGGTTTATATTCTTCAGGGTACCCATGACAAATACATTTTGAGATGTTTCATGAAATATGCTCCTAACATTTTAAATGCTTTGATCATTTTGACATCAAAAAGGGGACAGACATATCCCAAAATAGCTTTAATTCTTAGAACTGGCCAATATATTATATGAATTATAGGCAATATAACTTTTAAGAGGCATTTGGTTCTCATTATGTTATGCATGCTGAATAATAGTCCATTACTTCCTCTATTCCCCTCTAAAGAAAGATACGTTTTATGTGAAAACCCATGTCATCACCCAATACAGACGAGTCATTCAGATGCAGGCCTTGGCTGAATGAGGTCTAATCACAGATAAGAGGATCTCACATGGCTGGGATAAAGTTTAAAGGGTACCACTGCTCTCTCCATCAAATCCTTGGGAGTATGGAGCAACCCCATGCAAGCAAAAATGGGGCAGCTAATGAAAAACAGATGTGCTCCATGAAGCCAGTGGTTAACATTGTCAGGGCAACATCTTAAAACATGCATTAGAGCAGAGATTGTCAAACCACCACCAGTGTCAACCAGCATGGCCAATGTTTGGGGTTGATGGGAGTTGCAGACCAGCATGTTGCCAGACCCCCCTGTGAGGAGGAGGTAGAAAACCCCCCTCCGGGCTGCAGCAGAGTTTCAGCAGGAAGCAGACTGTTCAGATATATAGCATTCTGATTTTTTTAATTCTTTACAGTAAATTAAAACAACAAAGCATAGCTAGTGTGAGCTGAGTGCTTCACACACGTCTCCTCTGTGTGAGAGCAGAGCAGAGAGAGCAAAGAGCGGAAGTTACAGAAGTTTACTTCCATTCTCCTACAGAACAGTACACAACAGTACAGGAATGTAAACATGTTGGATATCATGTTACTTCAGCAATGGGGAATGAAATTACTGACACAGCATCACCTGGATGGACCAAGGTTAGCCATCCCCAACAGGTACCTCTGTTGTGCTCTCCGGTAGGTGCTAACAGACCAGGAAAATAGCAGGAGAGGGAAGGGTTACTGCCCCTTCCCCAGATCTGTGATCCCAGTCACTTTAGCAGCTCCCACCACCACTAGGGCTCCACTGAAATACAGTGGTACCTCAGGTTACAAACACCTCAGGTTACAAACACTTCAGGTTACAGACTCCGCTAACCAATAAGTAGTACCTTGGGTTAAGAACTTTAACTCAGGATGAGAACAGAAATCGCATGGCTGCGTGGTGGCGGCGGGAGGCCCCATTAGCTAAAGTGGTACCTCAGGTTAAGAATGGTTTCAGGTTAAGAACAGACCTCCAGAATTACTGTAATTAAGTTCTTAACCAGAGGTACCACTGTAAAAGCAAGCTAAAGGAGAGACTGCAGAAGAGGCAGCTGGAACTTATTTGCAATTCCTGAATCTTCAAGATGGACACAAATAAAGCCATACCTTTATGACAGAAATTATAGCCCTTGCCATGGGTGTACTCAGCAAGGGGCTGTGGGGGGCAGCTGCCCCCCCTAGAAGCAACCGAAGGTTGCAGCAGCCAGACTGCAGAGCACCATCGCCGCCAGGCCCCAGGCTCCCATTGCGGCAACTCCCGATGGTTCAGACCAGCTTGGTGCGCCCCAGGGCAACGCTGCGGGAGAGGGTAGGAGCCGAGAAACCAGATCCGAGCGGAGCCGGGATGGGCGGGAGGCGACGCCTCCTCCTCCTCCTCCTCTTCTCTCGGGAAGGGCGGAGAGCCTCACCCTGGAACCTGGAGCAAGCTGCCCCCACTGGCGAGCACGATGGCTGGCCTTTGGGAGCCAGACGCGGAGGCTGCTCCGCGGTGCTTCCCCTCGGTGCTTCTCCTTGGCGCCGCTGGTGGTGGGGGGGGGCGAGATCGGGGAGGGAAAGAAGGACTAGTCTCCTCAGCAGTGAAAGGCTGGGAATCGATGGCGAGAGGTTGGAAACTGGCGGGCTTAGTTTTGATCCTGGGTACGCCCCTGGCCCTTGCCGTGACAAACAGCTCCAGGGAGTTACCGGATCCCTGTTGCCATGTGAGGAATTCAGTGTTAAGTCCATTGAAATTAATGGACGTGACTAGCTCAAGGCTAATAATTTAAACGAGTCTACTCTGAGTAAAAATTAGTTGACCAAAACCCAAAGTGTTGGAGTGTGTATCCATACACACATATCAGCAAAGAGATGTTTACCACTGTATCAAGAAAATTTTAATCTCATACAGCAACCTGATATAGCACAATATAATCGTTGGAAGATTTGGAGGGTGAATGGCATATTCACAGACACACATTCAGTGTCAATGCCAAAGAATGGGCATGTGTATAAGCTCTAAATGGGCTTATGCCATGAAAGGACAAAGCCTGGCATAAGGATTTCCAGTTGGAGCAAATCAGTTTTAATACACAGCAACAGAAAGGAGATTCACGCATGTGGGTATCTGCCCTAGATGAAAGGGAGTCATCAAAGTTTGCAGTTCTAATAACACTTACATAGGAGTAAAAGCCATTCAGTTCACTTGGACTAGCAAGAAAACATGCTGAGGACTGCAGTGCAAGATACTCTATATATGTACTACATACATATGCACACATTTAAAATTAGATTATATCTGGAAAAGTAAAACAGAAGTCCAATTTCCCTATTATGGTGGTCATGTGCTATTCTTTAAAAAGAGATCTTCATGTCTGACTCTGCTTCTGGAAACTAGCAAATCAGGTTAGTGCAATTATTAGTTTCAAGTATTTCAAAACAAGCTCTGCAAGGTCACCATAATTGTGAAATGCTCCATAATTTGTATCAGGCAAAGCTGGTGGAGCCTGTGTCTTGTTCTGCACAGTGTTTAGACAATCTTCCTTTTCAGGGTTTCCCCTATAGATTTCACATATGAAAACCAATGCCATACAGTGGTACCTCCGGTTACGAACTTAATTCATTCCGGAGGTCCGTTTGTAACCCGAAAGTGTTCTGAATATGAGGTGCACTTTCACTAATGGGGCCTCCCGCTGCTGCCGCACTGCCAGCGCATGACTTCTGCTCACATCCCGGTGCAAAGTTCGCAACAAGGAGCATCTACTTCCGGGTTAGCGGAGCTCATTACCCAAAGCGTTCATAAGGAGGACAGTACGTAACCCGAGGTTTCACTGTACTTGAAAGAACTAATGGCACATTTGCAGGCTTCCCATCACCAGAAACTCTCAAAGCATATATGAGTGGCAAATCAGGAAGAATACTAAATGAGAAACTTCCAGTTGCAGATGATCACTCAAATATGCAGCCCCTTTCTCACATTCCTTAAGTGGTACAGTCCCATCAGAACTACCGGTACTCCACAGAGCTTACTGACTTACACAGAATCTTGCCACTGGAACCATCTAGGCCTGGACTGGAATAAAGCAAAAAATATTTTCCAGCAACACAACCTGAGGATGGAGACCCCCTCCGCACTCCCAAAACTGAAGGCAAGCAGAAGATGTTGTATATTTATCCCATTTTTGCATCTGGTAAACAGGTGCTGCTCCTTTGCATATTATTTCAGATACCCGTTTGATTGGAAGCATCAGGGAGATATGTCCATGTCCATGCCATGGAAAGGGTAATCTTACTGAAACCACTTTGAATTCTTTAAAGAATTATTGTCTGCTCTCAACTTCTTAACTGGAGATTAAAGGGTCTGAGACTGAAACCTTAATATCTGCAGAAGAAATGCTTTGGCCCAGTGGTTTTCAACCACTGTGCTGTGGCACCCTGGGGTGCCTTGAATGATGGTCAGGGGTGCAGTGGGCAAAACTGGCCTATGTCCCTCTTTCCTTCACTTCCTCCCCTGATGCCCTCTCGTGTCTTGGCCTCCCAAAGGCTTTTTAGCAGCAGCCCTGGCTACAAGCACTCCAGGCGAATGGTGCCTCTGGGGCTGGTCAAGGGATGCTGCCCCTGCCCCTGTCTGACAGTGTGAGGAGACACCTCTCTTTGGGGCAGGGATGGGCAGCTCAGAGGCCGGGGGGGACAGCAGTGGCTGCCCAGAGAACTTCCAAGGAGAGGGGAAAGGAGGCTGAGGGGACACTCCACAAGGGAGGGTGTTCAAAAAAGGGTGAGAGGCTGCCAGCTCTGCAGGCAAGGGGTGACACAACTGGGCTCCTGAGCCCCACAGGGGTGCCACAGAAAGAATGCAGTTGGTCAAGGGAGCCGTGGACTCAAAAAGGTTGAAAACCTCTGCTTTAGCCACTAAGCTATGGCTTCTCCCTATATGTATTAAGGCTGACATCACTTGCTGAGGATGTGACTGCTATTCCATCCGGTTCTAACAGCTTGCCTTAATTGTGCTTCCGCTGTAATGTTGGTGAGTTATGGAAAAGGTGTTCGTTCGCGAGAGTAACTCATATCCTCTTTAAAACTAGAACGATCTCTTGCATATGATTTCAAGCTTATTCTGTGAAAATCATAAGCCACCATACTCAATATATACAAAGGAGATGTGGAAGGAAGAATTTTAATGGTGCTCTAATTCAAAAATTCCTCCTTTCAGAGCAGACACTGAAGAAAAGATGTTTCATTCTTGTATTCTCCATCTACTTTTCAGATGTCATTGTAACACTGATTGTGAGGCCTGCTTTGCACGGCTCAGTCATCCGAGCATTATAAATACATCCTAGAGCACATTTATATTTTGAAAGCGGCCCCCTGCTCCTCTCCCCAGCAAATGTACACACACTCTCTCTCTTCAGAACTATAACTTGGGCTTTGCAACCAAACAGCTGCAATAATTTAGACACTTTTAAAGAAACCTCTGCAGCTCATTTCAGCTGCCTTGCAGAACTAAAAAGAGCCTTTCAAAGCATCCAAATAGAATATTGGCTGGATACAATTTTGCATCCCAGGCTTCTAAAGTAGTCATTTTAAATGATAACTGCCTTGTTACATTACTTAAAGTATGTATCAGCAAATGTGCCCTTTATTATGAACCCTGAATTGTGCTTTTAAATTCTGCATGATGGATTATCTTGTATTCTGTAACGTAATATCACTGGTGCTTATGTAGGGCACCACTGTAAATTAGATCTCTTCATGTGAAGTGAAACATGCTGCTTCATTGATAATATTTTATTACATTAACGGGACATTAGAATAAAGAGAGATGATGGCTTCGTGGTTAGCATAAATAATGAAGCCCTGGGAGTCCTTCTAGGCAACCTCTGGTGGGATGACTCAACGAGTTCAAGCCAAGGTTTTGAAACTAGGGAGAGTTGGAGAACCCATAACAGCATTGCTATGAGGCCTGGTTTCAGATAATGGCTCGCTATCAAAGTCTCACCCTTTTGTTAAGCAAAACAGGATGGCCTTTTCTCACCAGGATGGGAAAGGTGAGAAATGGGCAGGAACTCTGAGGGAAAGACAGAAAATTGCTCATTTCAAATCCCTGCCTAATAAGGAGGCATTAGCCAAGAACATTATTAAAACTCCAGATTTTCCAGTAGTTAGCTACCTCTTCTAGTTCCAACAGGACAGCACTTACTGTGGTCTGAAGCAGCATTTATATATCACCAGTCTTATTTCATATAATAAACCAAGCTTTCTTTATTCCTTTGTGTGAGAGCTTCTTGTGGGCATAAGGTAACAAGCACATGTCATAATGCCAGCAAAATATCGTAAACCTCTCAGCAGTGTATATATGGGCATACACAAGCGCTGGCGAGTCCAGGTATACACTTGCAATGCTTTCTCCACTTACTCGGTGATGCATTAGTGGCTGCTAGGGAGGGGAATGTGAGGATCGACACCACAGTGTCTGCGTGAGATGCTCACAAAAGCTTCTTTTGGGGGAGAATAGCATGGGCAAAGCCAAAGCTTTATCAGTATCGCGAACCCCCATCTCCGATGCGGAGTTCATCATCTTCGTCCAGCGGGAGGAGCAGTAATTCCTCCAGTGGGGAGGGGGAGATGGAGACAGGAAGTGGGAGCCGGGGCTGTGACAGGGGAAGAGAGCCTTCGCACCAAGCAGAAGCGGAGGTGAAGCACCCCTTCCGTCTCCCCTTTTGCACAGGGGGGAGAGACATAGAGGGGGGAGGCGGGGGTTCCGCATTCCGCGCCTTTTATGCTGGGCAAGGAACCGGAAGGGGTCATTCCCGGACTCTGCCGAAGGATGAGCTGGACGTACTTTCTGCAACTGCACTGTAAATATTTGCACCATTAAAGAAGTTAGTTTTAGAAGCTCTGAGTCAGTCTGGTTACTCATGAGCAGCCGCTAAGGAACCTTACAGGCATTTTCAGCAGACCACAGTGTGGGGGGAAGGAAGGTTTATGCGCCCTGATTCCTCCCCCCCTCCTCCATCCCAATGCTGCTATTTAAAAGTGGGCATTTTAATTATATTCATAAAACTAACACTGTGTCTAGCTTGGCACTCAATCCATGCTGAGTGACGGCCAAGTTTCCTTAGCCTTGCCTTAGGAACTTGCATGAATGCAGAGTGCACCCTAGAGTGCAAACAGCACTCCTGTGTAGCTGCACATTGTATGGGAAAGTTGGCGATGATGGACACACTACATTTGCAGCCGTGCTGAGCTTGGCTCCCTTCAGCTAGATTCAGAACTGGGTCAGCGATTATGAGCATCACTGGACAGTTCCAGGACTAAATTATGATTTGTTTCTGAGAGTTCCAAATTGACCTGGAATGCTGCCGGCACCTTATTATACTGCCGGAGCCTCAATATCCCTGATTCCTAGAGGTTTAAGAACAATCCTTTTGGGCTTACTTGCTTTGAGCTCAGGTTAGTGAGGTGTGAGGAAAAAGAGACTTAAAACCACATCTGTTCTCCATTTGTAATTGCAGACAAACTTGTCAAGTAAATGATGTTATATTATTAACACATGTGAGCACCATGGCATAGTAAATTTATAATCTGAGCCAAGAAATGAGAACTTTGTAAGAACTTTTGTAAGAACTTGGTCGTTTAGTGTGGCAGGGTGTAAACTTTGGAACTCCCTGCCTATTGAGCTCAAGCAGGCGGCTTCACTTTATACTTTTTGGTGCCTGCTAAAAACATTCTTGTTTAGACAAGCCTACCCTAGGTGCTTAGAAAGCTGAGGCAATTGTACTCTGTTTTAGTATATTAACTTTTGTATGTTTTAAAGTAAAATTGTAATTTTTTCCTTGATTTTACTGCCTTATCTTTTTGTAAAGTGTTTGGTTTTTGAAGTGTTTGGTTTTTTTTAAATCAAGTGGTGCATAAATTTTATGTATCAAATAAATAGAAATAGATCAACTTTGGCAATTAACAGTACAGCTGTCGGGAAGCTTGTCTGCCATTTCTGATCTTTTCACCAAAGATTTGCTTCTGAGGAACCCCAGCATTCCTTAGAACAGGTTGGGGAGCCTGTGGTTTCAGCCCCAGTCAGCATGGCCAATAGTCAAGGATGATGGGAGTTGTAGTTAAGCATCTTCTGGACAGCCATTTTCTACTACGGTTACCAGATTTTTTTCAATGAATCCGGGGACACTTTTCAACTTACTACTCAATAGATGGATTTTGTCAGGGGACTGATTTGTAAATCCAGGGAATGTCCCCAGGAAATGGGGATGTCTGGCAACCTTACCATAGGCTGCCTGCCCTAGCACAGAGTATGAAAACTACCATTTTAGGTGTTATGCAAAATTCCAGGCTCCTTACATCTTCCTTAAGCTAAGAGTAGCCATAATGAGATTCCTCCTTTACCCTGACAGACTCCCCTTTCCCAGTTGCTTAATGGATTATTTCTCTTGAGGCTATCCCTTTGATGTCTCCTCCAAATGAACAGATTTGGAGGTATGGCTATTAAATATTATGATATGCTCCCTTCCTGCCTTCCTGCTAATCTCCTACAAGTCACCTAAACCAACCTAATGACACATGGCAGACTGCAGCTTAATTTTGACTCAGATGCCACCGCAAACGAAAAGATATGAGAGAATCGAATAGTGGAAAGTTAATGGTGTGGGTTCCGTGAAACCCGGCTCAAAAACAAACACACCTGCCAGGTTTAATGTTCGTGCACAAATCAAAAGAGCTGGCTGGATTGAAACTGGCAGCCAAAGAGCCTTTCATGAGGCTCTTCCCCGCTTCCAAAAACTGCCCTGTACAACTTCCTCAGACTCAACGAGACCCACAGGCCTGAGTTCAAGTCAGTGAAAAATATAATGAATGAGAAGTGTCAGAAGTGCAGCTGCCGCCTTGCGGTCCAGATGTAAGAGTCCGTGCCTCTAGCAATTCAGTGGCAGAGCACATGCTTTGTGTGTAGATGGTGCCTCGAGCCATCCCATAAATTTTCACTTTAAAGGACTGCAGCACCATGGAAAAGATATCTGTCTCTGTCTTTGGAATGCTGATGCCCGTAAAAATAGGCAGGGGTTAGATGCACCTGGGGGGGGAGGCAGCTGCTGTGACTCGGTTGAGAACGCAGCTCTTTAGCCTTTAGCGGGTGTTCATTCAGCAACAATTAGGGGTGACCAAATCTGTCATTGTTGGTAACTCTCAGTTTCTCATTCCTCTAATCTTAAATTCAGTTGTCCACATTTCCACAGAAGTTTTCAATTGGTTTTTAAAATAAAAGTCCTCATGAAAATGCAAAACAATTTAGAACAGGGTTTCCCAAACTTGGGTCTCCAGCTGTTTTTTTGGAATAAACTCCCTTCACCCCTAGCTAGCAGGACCAATGGTCCAGGATGATGGGAACTGTAGTTCCAAAACTGCTGGACACCCAAGTTTGGGAAACCCTGTTTTAGAACAAATTTCTCCAATGTACACGTCTGTATGCAATTTTGCCCAATATACACAGTTTTTGCATAGCAAAATATCTCTTGATATAACACATTTTTGTATATTGTTTTTCTAACATTGTACATTGTTAAGCAAACTACACGTTGCCTGGGTGGAGAAATATACTGCAAATTCTAAGAAGTGTGAATGTCAATTGTTGTCACACTCTCCTTCTGCCTTCTCCACATTGCTTGACTTGAGAACTGCACTGCAAAATAAGTGCAAATTTCAAAGGATGACTGTGTTTCAATTTGTGTGTATTGTTTTGGAAAAAGATGAATTAGGTAGGTTCACTTTTATATGCAAACTTGATTGAATCCCTACCATGCCTAATTAGGGATTTATCTATGAGAAGCTCAGTTACAGGGAATAAACTTTCCTGGAAGTAGACCTGTTCACAATTAGCAATGGTGCAATATGCGAGCATGATCACAGAATCATAGAAGAGTTGGAAGGGACCTTGAGAGTTATCTAGTCCAACTTCCAGGAATCTCAAAAGGTGGTTCCCCATCCAATTTGAAACCATACCAGACCCTGCTTAGCTTTACAAATGTGCTAGCAGTTTTATTGCTGCACCACTAGGACGGTTTGCTTGGGTGCAATATGGAGCCACGAGTGAGCGTTGGCAGTGTTACAGGGTACATTCTCAAAAGGCCTGGACAATGAGTAATATCTCAGAATCTTCTAGAACACCCACCATTTTCAAGGCAGGCAAGGAAAGGTTGAAAATTTTCACTGAATGCAAACTAACTGTATGTCAGCGCGTTAGGTAAACACTGACAGCACCTGCTGCTTTCACAGCAATCAGTTAGGACGGAAAGCGATACATGCAGGATTGGTTGTTGAGCTGTCTACATGCACGGTGTATCATGCTATTGCCTGCCCTAAGCACCAAATTGGAAATTGAGGCTTATTCCTCCCCAAAGCAGGTACTGCGCAAAATAAAAGGAGAACACTCCCCCCCACAGAGCTTATTGCAGCTTATAGTCTGTACAGTTGTTTCCATCTGAACTGCTGGTGGAGGAGGGACCCAGATAGGACTTACTTGCATGCCCAACTAATGCACAAGACTGAAAACAGAAATGCACATAATTTAATCACCCAGTCTCAACCGCAGATGCACTCCGTTCGTAGAAGGCAAAAACAAACAAACCAATTAAAGAACCGAATAATAGTAGCATATCATTTTCTCCCTCCTAACTCCTTCAAGAGCTCCCGAAGGCAGTCTCTGGTTATTGCAGGAGTGCTTTATTTTATGCACAGCTGCGTCATGTGTTAATCCAATGATCGCGGAGAGCAAAAGGAAACTGACAAGAGCTGTGGGGAAACTCAGTGCACTAGACTGTCAGCTTCATGGAGCATCCTCAAAGGATCAGACTGAGCCATCAGCATTTCCTTCTCTCTCTCTCTCTCTCCTCTCCATTCCTGCCTCCTGTGCAATACTGAGACTTCCCCACCCCACGGTTCTATCAGCGGTGAAACTGCTTGCTTGGTCTGCAGGAAAAGGGCCTGTTTCGAAATTATTCAAGGCACATAAAAAGATGAGGAAGCCATGCTACTCCACGAGAAAGCCCCTGAAATTCGGAGTTGTGCGATACGTACTTTGGGGAAGGGATATAGCCCAGTGGCAGGAGAGCATCTGCTTCACATGCAGAACGACCCGAATTCAGTTCCCGGCATCTCCAGGTACAGCTGGGAAAGAAGCCAGCCTGAAACCCTGGAGAGCCACTGCCAGTCAGTGTGGTCAATTCTGAGCTAGGCGGAAGGATGGTCTGCCTCAGTCTGAAGCAGGTTCCTTTTATTAGAACCAACCACAAATGGCACAAAATAGTGAGCAACGGTGAACTAAAAACATTGCTCACTTTTCTGACATTTTGGTTGCACCTTATTAAGGTATTGACCAGCTGTAGAAATAATATGTACTTTAATTTGTTTACTGTAATGCAAAAGGCTCCTATTGCTATGTCATTTTCATTATCCCTGAACCTCCAGTTTCAGAGGCAATCTACCTCTGAATACTCGTTACTGGAGGACAAACAACAGGGAAGGCTCTTGCCTTCGTGGCCTTATTTGTCAGGCTGCTGGGACTAGGCAGACCTCTGATTTTATCTAGCAGAGCAATTTTTATATGCGTGCATTATTTTTAACCACGTAAATGCTCCCGCAGCCCAAAAGGTTTGTTTGCCAACCCGTTCTTGATAAACTTCACAAACAGCTCCATGACTTCCATTTCACAACTGGAGAAGCAGAGCCAGGCTTGGCCTAATCCACACCTCAGTGCTGCTTCTCATTTTACATGACGTACTATGTGCAGATACCCAACTACCTGCTTGACAGCTGCAGTTCACATTGGGGCAAATGAATTTGTAACGAAACAGCCACTTGCAAAAGGTTTCCTTACCAGCTGTTGGCCTTTGGGTCCCCATCCTGCATATTGAAGCTTTGTATTGCTAACTTCGGGAGGATACAAATTTTGAGGTTCCCTGTAGATGAAAAGAAAAGAAAAGAAAAGAAAAGAAAAGAAAAGAAAAGAAAGAAGTAAGAATTTCAGTTGCATTAATACCTGGGATCAAATCTTACAAGAGATCCAAAACGTTACTTTACGGTTTATCTCCAAGGGGTTGTGTGTGTCCAAAGAGCCCTTTTGACCACCCCACTTTTAGCAGTGGACAACCCCTTTCCTGCATTATCGCCACAAACTTGCAAACACTTTCCCTTCTGGCTTCCATGATGCTGATTACAATGCAGAAAGGTGTGTTGTGTTAGGAGTAGGGATGGGAGGGTGTGTCAGTTTTGGTTCTCTCCGTTTCACATTATTCCAGTCATAGATTCTGTTCTCCACATTTCTGCAGTAATTTGTGATATTACTCCTCCCCGACCCCACCCCCATAAAAATTCTAATGGGGAAAAAAATCCAGCATTTCAGTGTGAATTTCTTGTCTAACTCCCTGCAATGCAGGAATATGCAGTTATCCCATACGGGAATCAAACCTGCAACCCTGGCATTATCAACACCATGCTGTAACCATCTGAGCTAGCCATGTGGCAGGCATAATGTTTTTGCACCGAAAGGGCAAACTATGCTGTTTCAAGAGGCTTGCAGATGGTACGGATGGGACAGTGAAATTATATGCATACCTACGAGAAGTGAGTCCCACTGCGTTCAATGAGGTTTAGCCCCAGGTACGTGGATACCAGTCTTATGTCTGCTATGGTTCGTCTGTCTCATGCAACAACAGCTTTGTGGGAGCACAGTCACTTGGGTGGCAGGTTGGGCGAGACAGAGGTGAAACCATATGCCACTCTCTTCCTGTACACTTAGCCCATTTTCTCAATATGTCAGCTCGGTTGAAAGTGATAAAACAGAGATAGTAAGTAATGCACCGTGACAGCCCACTCTGTAGCAACTGATGCTAGCAATCTCAAGCCATGTGTTCACCCCCTAAACGGTGTTAATGTAGAACAAGCTGTGATTATAACTGTGCTTAGGAGAAGGGAAGGAACACACACACACACACACACACCCCTCCACACAAGGTTGCTAATTTTTATTGCTGCGGGCAACAGTCTAACGTAGAAATTCGGGCAAGCTTTTCCTACCAAGAAGGTGAAGCAACGGGGGGAATTTAAGGCACAAAAACAAGGACAGTAAAATTATACCCTGCTTCTACTTCATTGTCCCCTTTTAAGAGGCTGCTCTCATTTGAATCAGTCACTTCATCCACAGAGGGGGAATTAAGGCTTTATTCCTGGGAAAACTTTCAGCATGCATCACAACTGCACTAGATGCTCAGATTGCCAATTCTATTGCAGGCAAGTGGGAGGTTTCCCTGTAATCAGGAAAGGACTGCACACGACACCAGGTTATCAATTAAATCAGGCATAGGCAAACTCGGCCCTCCAGATGTTTTGAGACTACAATTCCCATCATCCCTGACCACTGGTCCTGTTAGCTAGGGATGATGGGAGTTGTAGTCCCAAAACATCTGGAGGGCCAAGTTTGCCTATGCCTGAATTAAATTTAAAACTATTCTAACAAATCTAAATGAAGATAGTGCTGTGGAGAGAGAATGAAATGGTTGTGTCGGGAAAAGTTGCCTTGTAGACATGAAAGAGAGTTAGACCCACTTCCCTTAGTTAGACCCACTTCCCACATGAATTTACAAATTCCGAGCACAGACTTCCTTCTACATTTCCATGCTTTAGTCAGCATAAAGCTTGCAAATATGCAGCTCTCCATATATTTTCTTTAAAATTGGCTAAGAAATATCTACCTAGCATCATGGGAGACACACACATTTGTTCTGCTGCTGTTTAGAATCAGCTACCATAGAAGGAATTGTTCATCCTTTCTAACACATTTGAGAAAATTATGTGTAGAAATACCACACATATTCTGCTGACTTTTGAAGCTGTGAACTTTTTGTGCTTCTGTACCTTCAAAGCCAACTTGGACTGGACAGAGGACACCTTCAGACAGATGGCTGTCCTTTGGCAGTCTTTCACGAAAAGAGGACTGTAAGGTAGGACACATGGTAGTGACCCCAGTAGAGGGCAGAAAACAACAGCCCACCCCAAAATCTTCAACAGGCTTTTTGAACACGTGACCTTTTCTTGCCTAATAAAAATATTTGGGCAAGCGTTTTCCCTCTTGCTCAGAAAATTTTACAAGGAACAAAACCGTTACACCTTCTATCCCCCATTTGCTGCCATTTTCCAAATCAACAGATTGTACACTTAACTTAAGGCTTGTAACTAAAGCTTCAGGGAACGAATGTAGCATCGAGAAGCCACAGTCCCAATTATAAGCAATCATCCAGAGCACATAACAGACAGGCCCTGTCAGTTCCATTCACTGCATCATCTTTCAGGAGAGTGAGATTCTATTACTAGGAGAATCTGCAGCACAAACCTGCTTTGATAACGGATAAGGGGTAACATAACACAGATGAATGAAGGCTCCCCTCTTTTGTAACTGCCAAATACAAGTTCTGCTGCTATTAAAAGCTTTGTTTTCCCTTCCTCCCTCTCTCCCCCTGTCACTCTCTGTAATCTATTTTTAAAGATGAGAAATAATTCTAGTTATTGATCTACCTTCTGGTTAATTTTCTGATGCCTGTGGATGAAGCAAGTCTGCAAAACATTTCTGGCTTGCTTCCAAAATCTACAGTGACTGTGCAAACAACAATAGATGAGGGAGAAATATAATATTGCAGCATTCAGGTGAATAATACAATGCCAAGTGATGCCTGGCTCAGTATCACTGCAGGTAACAATGGTTTATTGGTCTCGTGTTTTTTTTTTTTTTTTTAACTGGAGCGATTCCTTTTCAATTTATGATTAGACAAGCTGGAAAGGCTAGAGGCAGAAAAAAAGTTTTCAACAGAGTTGAAAGTTCATAGGAGAAGAACTATTGTTACTCTTGATGTACACAGCAATTCATTGTGCCTCTGGTCAATCATAGTAAGGGAATCTTATTTTTCAAGCATTAGAAAAAATTGCAGAAACAATGTGACCAGGTTGATGTTGGAGTAAGCCTGTACAACAATGAACATTTTTCTCTATTGTACCAATTTCAACACCTGGAAAATGACTATTCTTTCTTAATGCAAGGTTAAGGAACCTATGGCCATGCTGGATGGGACTGATGGGAGTTGCACCTGCAAAACCATAGGTTCCCTGTCCCTGGGCTAATGAGATACCATCTACAATGCTTTCTAATCCTCCTGCTTCTTTCATTCAATAAGGCCTGAGTCTAAACCTTTAGCCATGAATTAACTTAAGAGATCTGAGTTACTGTCAAGCCCCAGCTCCTTCCTCAGTGCATCTTCCCCTCATGCTGCTCTTTCAAAATATCTATTCATCTGAGAGGTGTCTCAGAGGTTGAACTGAACCCAGAGCCAACAATCCTTGCCGAGATCAGGGCTTGCTCTAAGTCATGGAAGTCATGGAATGGATTGTCATGTATTGTGGAGGAGTCTCTCCAACTTTGCTTTGCCCTCCAGCTGTTGTTGGGGTCTGACCACTTGGCCATACTGGCTGGGGCTGATGAGAGCTGGAGTCCAAGAGAATGTGGAGGCTACCACTTGCTGAACCTTCCGTCTCTTCTCTTGGTTCTGAACTTAGTATTAAGTACAGCATATTCTCTAAGAATTAATTTTAACTCAATAAACACTCTTCTGTTGTTTCTCCGAGTCTTCCATTGTGGTCTGATTTGTAGAACATAGGTACATAAACAAGCATTTGGAAGGTGGTCTTGAGATGCCACTGTATCATGGAATGCAGATCCATGTTTCCAACAATCTCATTCGTTTTCTCTCGTGTTCCAGATAATTTATTATTTTCAGTATTTAACTACTCAGCCAGGGTTCAGTTAATTAATTTGCCTTCAATTCACTTCATTTCTGCCATGATATTTTGAGTATAATTACTCTTGTCACTGTGCAAAAGGTGTGAGCTTCATGTATAATCTTCACCCAGAAGATGTGCTGACTTCTCTATGGAAGTCAGCATGCACGAAGATCAGCCAAGGGTTTATTTACCTTCTTTCTTAATTTTTGCAGGTGATATCAATTAACGGGGAAGGAGAGAGTTACAGTGTTCTGTTTGAGATAACAAGTTGTTAGAGTGGTTAAGTATATTGTTGTTTAATGGTCCATAATGGCTGATAAGAGCTAATAGTTAGGAGATAGTTGGAAACATCTCTGTGGTTGAATTAGGGCAGGCATAGGGAACCTTCGGCTCTCCAGATGTTTTGGCCTACAACTCCCATGATCCCTAGCTAACAGGACCAGTGGTCAGGGATGATGGGAATTGTAGTCCAAAACATCTGGAGAGCCGAAGGTTCCCTATGCCTGAATTAGGGTGACCATTGCTCCCTTCTGCAAAACAAAAACAAAACAGAAATAAAACCAACCCTGCTGTGACTGGGGATCCCTCTGCTCATTCTGCTGATTGGTGCCCTGGACCTCTGCCTCAAAATCCTGCCCTGACAGCAATCCTTGCAATGGACTGTTCAGGAAGAGAGCATTGCTGGCTGTCACCCTGTACAGGAGCACCCAACACTGTAATCTGCTGTTGCAGTCCTGAGGCTGAAGTCTTACACTTATTCGTTTGAGAGTAAGTCTCACTGAACACATATATGCCTTACTTCTGAGCAAATATGCTGTAGACTTGGGTTGCATCAAGTCTATGCAATGATTTGATGAATGGTTTATCAGGTGCGTGACGAGGACTGCGAAGTATGTGGATGCATATGTAACATTTTGCAAAATTAAAATTAAAAGATGAACAAATATAGACTGAAATCCAAAATCCCATATATGAGTCAATCAGCTAATGATATTCATTCAGTAGGGATTGGGTGTACATCAAGTTGGCATGCTGAACTCTAGCAGGCAGGTGCTCAGTTTTCTGCTCATTGGGATAACTACATGTGATATAATCACTGTTTGTAGTGCCTTAGCCAATATGGGTTGGTTCAGTTCCCCCCACCGCCCTGCAAAAAAATATGCCAAATATGCCAAACTGGCTCATTGCTGTACCATTAATTCCTTGTGCATCCAACTGCCCTTCATCAGCAGTTGGAAGGTATGGAACATGGAGTCTCTACCCTATGCACTTGGAGTTGTTTCTTGCCTGGTTTAACTCACATTGCACACTCCAGAGGAAGTCTACCATGGCACAAATTAAAATATATTAACAGTGTCAAAGGACTAGGGAGACTTATATTCAAATATTCACTCAATCATGAAGCTCATGAGATGGCCTTGTGCAAAATACCACCTCTCAGCCTAATCTACCTTGCAGGGGTTTTGTTATCATGACCTTGAGGTCAGAGTCCCCCATTTTAGGGGATGAGGTCAGGGATTTGGAGTGGGAGGAAAAACTGCCCTCAGGGCTGGCCTTGATGTATACTGTATAACAGAACCATGTGTGCAAGAGGAGTCCATTGTGCCAGTACCTCTGAATCCTGATGTCATGAACTGGTTGGATGCAGAGGAATGGTGGGAGGAACCAGCTGGGGAACCACCAAGCCAAAAGGCTCAGAGCCATGGGAATGATGGTGGAGAAGCCACGAGAAGCCCTACTATCAGCCTTGTGCTCTCCAGATGTTGTTGGACTACAGCTCCCATCATTCCTGGCCACTGGTCATGCTGGCTAGGGCCGATGGAAGTTGAAGTCCAAAACAAATGATGGGCACCAGGCTGGGGCAGGCTGCCTTAGTGCGAAACCACAGTCTTTCTCACCCTGTTAGAAGTCAAGGACCACTAAAGCCATCTGGGCTCTTCTCACGGAAGGTGGAGCTTACTGTAGAGATAGAGCTGCAACTTCTAGTTAAGGCTCAGTTTAAGGACTGTTGCTGAAACAACACCAAAGCTCTGCTCTTGTGGAGCCTCCAGCTTGAGCTCTGCATGGAGCTGTCCAGGGTACTACCAGAACGTCCCCTTGGTACTGTGCCAAGGTTATTGCTCAAAACAGAACAAGTGTAAAGCTAAATGGGGAGGTGGGGAAGAACAATGTACATCACCTTGATCTCCTTGGAGGAAGGGTAAGATATAAATGCCATTTTAGATCAATTTTCAAAAGAGCAGTGGCGAGCTGTGTGTAAAGCAGAGGCAGTAATTTGCACTAGGCTGACATCTTATGCACAATTACCTGGGAGTAAGCCACACTGGAGCTTACTTCTGAATAAGCATGCAATGAATTGAGCTGTAAAACTTGGTATATCCTCCCATTGCTCAGCCCTGTTGAAGAAAATATCCCCCTCTCAGGGCTGCTTTGAACTCTAAAACATTGCAAGATGGCATAGAAATGCAAAAGTTGCTGTCATTGGCAAGATTGGCTTCTTGGTTTTTAAGCAGCCATATCAAGCTTTGAACCCATAGGAGTCTTGAACTGATAATATGAAATATGCCAGGTGAGAGTTTGCACTACCTGCAGGGAAACATTTCACATGAGCCTAGGACAGGTCAGGTGACACTCCTTGGCCTCTTTAAAACCTTCCAGTTCTGAGCCCTGAGGAGCCTTAAGCTTGCTGTATACAGACGACTGCCTCTGCTTTGCAGTCTCTCAACTGCATTGGAACTGGGGCTGCAATGAAATGTCCCAAAAAGGAGGGCAGTATAGAAGCAAATTAATGTTAGCAGCAGGCTGGTGAGTGTTGAGAAAAACATAAGCTTCCAGAAGGCACCAAGACACTTTGACAGAAAGAAAAGGCCTTGTTAAATAAAAAATAAAAAATACATGATTTGTTTACTTCAACACTTGCAAATGAGGAAAGGAGAGAAATGACAGGATGAGAAACACTTCCCAGCAGACACACAGAAGTACAAGGAGAAAGAAAAAACACAGGGAACTGTAGAGCTTACCTGAATGGATAATCAAAAAAACCCCACACTCTCTGAAACTGTGGCTCAGAGAATGAATGGCATTCTGAATTCTAACAGAAGGTTTTTATAACTGGGAGAAAATCTCCCTGACAGGATGATATGCCCCCTGTATAACTTGAACTTTGATACAAAACGTGCAATTATTAGTATGCAAGAAAGGTAATATTCCCTATGTGTTTGTTTAGGCAAGACATGGGTTCCCAAGAATGTAAGGAGAGCCCTGCTGCCTCAGCCCAAAGGCCCATGTAACCCAGCATTCTGTTCTTGCAATGTCCAACCAGATGCCTACAGGAAATCCACAAGCAACACCTGAGCACAGCAGTGCTCTTTCCTGGCTTCTTTTTGGACAGAGATGATTTGGCCATGGTTCTAAAGCAGCTGCATTGACTGCCCATTTGTTTCCAGGTCCAATTCAAGGTACTCATGTTAGTGTTTAAAGCCCTAGATGACTTAGGTCCCAAATATGTGAACGATCTCCTCATTCTCTACAGACCCTACTGGGTGTTAAGATCAGTACTTGGTAGTTCTTCCAACCTCAGAAAGTTGGGGGGCGGGGGGGGGGATATAACAGGAACGGACATTCCCTGTGGCAACCCTTAAGTTGTGGAATTCCCTCTCCACCGAGTTGCGTCTAGCTTCTTCATTATACCGCTTTCCATGAATGCTGAAGATGCACCTCTTAACAACAACAACAACAACCGCAACAACAGCAACAACAACAACAACTTGATGAAGATAATGAAATAAACCAGTGTCAGACACAGAATAGCTGCAGTAGAAGCACAGTCTTCCAGAGGCAAAAGAGAATTTTAGACCACAGCAATGTTTTCATAATGCAGGTTCACCCAGGATCATAGAAGGTGTTTGTGGCCATTTTTGCTTCTTTCATGATGGTATTGATGCATCGGTCAAGGAGTCCTCAAACAGTATGCTGCCTGGTCTCCTAAAGCATGTACAAGCTTGCTATGTAACTTGCAAGGCTCAGATCATAGCAGGAGCCAGCGTTTGTCCACTGGGGATACTATGCTGGCAGCCTTCTATTCCTTGAAAAATTCTGGAAGCAATTTAAAAATCTGGCAAGGGCTGGTGAACAATAGGGAGTTACAGTAATCCAGTCTGGATGACACAGAATCATTGATTGCAAGTTTTGCAGAGTAGACAACTTTGGCATCCCAAAAATGTTCCGTAGACAGAGATAAGATTCCCTTTCCTATAAGAGATGGTGCCATCATACTCCTCACTTGGCTTCTCTAAATCAGCTTCTGACTCAGCTGCTATAAGCTATGCCTTATCCACCAAAGGGAAGGCAAGAAGCTGAAAGCATCCAAATGATAAAATGAACCACTTAGAAGGAAAGTGCTCTAAGAGGCATTAAATATTGTACAGATTTTGCAGGCCACTTGGTTTTCTGGGCTTCATAGCCACATGCCGAGAGGGATCACTGTTATCTCCAGCAGCATGTTCTAGCCTTCAACTGCTGCAGGAATAACTGGCAATCCAGATGTTTAAAAATGGGTGGTGGTGGTGGGGCTGCCTATTGAGTTTAGATGGGTTTTGTCAACAGTGCCTGACTTGTGAGACACAGATGAATTTTGGCCACTACTGGGAGGAAGTGGCCCCTCTGACACTTTTGTGTTTTGTGGAACACAAAATATATCCAGAGCAAACTGGTATAAAAGGATTGTCTTGCAAAGAACTATTGCCAATCAATTTCTGCACAAACCTTAACTAGCATGGAGCTGGAGATTCCGAATCTAAGCTTTACTACTTCAAATTTAATCGTGCAGAAGCACAGCAGCAAACCAAACATTCAAAAGGCAGCAAAGAAAATGCATCGTTGGGTAACTCCAATAGGGCACAGCCAGATGAACATAAAAAGATGTGTGATTTTTTGTGCAAGACTGAAGGTGGAGGTGGCTGAATCTGCACCATATTCCTTGATCTGGCACTGTTTGTGCTCCAGTTTCTTTCTTTCTAGTACTGAAGATTGCGCCTCATTAAATAAATGATGGCTCTGCATAATTAGCCTGGAGTGCCTCTTCCTAATTATTCTTACCTTCCTTCTTCATTAACAGAGTGATTTAAAAAGGAAAGGAAAGATTGGGTTGAAATGGAAAGATTGGTGCATAGAAAGCTGCCTTCTACAGAGATAGATCATTGGTCCATCTAGTAACAATGTCCTCCTACACTGACCGGCAGCAGCTCTTCAGAGTTTCAGAAAAGGAGACTATCCCAGATGTACCTGGAGTTGAGTAAAGCAGGAATCTTTTGTATGTGAAGAACATAAGTGCATTATTTGTTTCTTTATTCACCTTCATATTATTATTCTGTCATCCACATTTAGTTGTTGTTGTTGGCATCCATCTGTCTCGGGAGACAATGGGGGAATGTGCCTTCAGGGGTGAAGTCCGAGCACGGCAGAGTTACAGTGTCTGCTGTGGCTGTAAGAGACCGATATGGGAGAGACATGTTTTGTTGCAGCTGGGGCACATTTCGCAATGCTCTGATAGAAGTACATTGTCTGTCCTTTTGGCTCTGTTGAAATATAATGGATTCAGCAATGAATGAATCCAAAGAAGTCTGATAGACTTCGTGTCTACTGTGGGCTTTCCATGCACCTTTAATTCACCACATTATAAAGATCACTTGTTAAATATAAAACCATGGCAAAGGAAGCGAGAGTGCCTGACAACTTTCCTAAATCTTCCTGGCTCCATTTGCACTCTGGATACATCTGCAGCCACCTCTCTGGTTTGCCTCGCCTGCTTCCGTCATCCGGAGTTCTCTGCTTTGCATGCAATTCATTACACCATACTTATTGATTTCTCTGGTGCTTTTATTCTGCATTGTGGAGTTGCGTTATTATTGTTAAACTGGCTGTTTTGCCCCATTTATTATTGAATGCTGTTGGCTCCCCATAAGACTACTGAAGTTGAGGGGTATTCATCACAGAAACCATAGGAGCCAACTTTGGGGTCCCTTTGGCCCCTCCAATAAAATATTTGAGGGGTCTGCCCCCCAAAGTTGATGGGCATTGCTATTCAAATGGTATGGGTGAGCCCCAGCATACAATTGATCATGTGGGGTAGGGCTTACCTGCCCCCTCAACTATTTATTTGGCATCCCTGATGAAAACGATGAATGCTGATTTGATTGCGAAGACCCAAAGGGCTGTCACTGCAGAAGTTGGAGCAGGCTAGTTATCTGTTGCTCCAGAAAGCAGAACTAGAACCATTTGTAGGGAAGTACAAACTGCTGATTGCATGGGAAGTGATGAGCTTTCTTCGGCAGGCACCATGGACAGGGGTTCGATTGAAGGACCTCTAAAGTCCCTTTCAACTCTATGATTCTATGGTAACAATGATCATGCTTGTTGTTGCTGCTGCTGCTGCTGTATTCACGTGGCACAGAGTAACCACTCCACCAGAAAACAATGTATTGAAAGGGAGGAGGGTTTTCATCCGGTTATGTGCCAGAGTCTGTTAATTGGCACTGAGTTACTTGGCCTTCAGGATGCTTGCAAGAGGCTGGATGGGAAACGGGGAAGTCATCAGGGCTTTCCACCCTCTCCAGTACCATTTTATAATGCCAGCAGAAGAACACCATGATAACCTGCCATGTAAAAGAAAATGAACCACAGGATTCTGCACAACACCATTATGACGGAGTAAAGCTGAATGTGTTTTGTAATGCTCTCAGTGGAAAGACTGTTTGCAAATGAAATAATACATATAAAACATAATAATAATGATAATAATAATAATAATAATAATGATGATGATGTGCAGTCTGCCCTGCAGTCAAACAGAGAGTTACACAAGGCTTCTTGTCCTAAAATGTAGATTCTCCATAACTCAGAAGCATAGCACAGGGTAGCACAACTGGAATCTGGCTTTAAGAAGAACACCACATTAACCATTTTGTATGAATTACTTTGTAGAGCAGCAAGACAGGAGCCCAAGTTACAGAAATAAGAGAACCCACTAGATGGCAGCCTAGTGCAGCATGAACTTGATCCACAACATTATGGACTGAAAAGGGGGGGGGGGAAGCAAATGAGAAGATGGACACGGGCGTCCGGAGGTGTTTTTTTTTTTTTTTTTGGCTGTACCAATAAGCCCCGAATTTGAACACCTGCTGCTGAAAACAAGGGCATTAATGGACCATCCCTTTGCAAAATAAGAATAATAAAAGGTGTTCTTCTGGATAATGGTGGCTCGAACCTTAAGGTTCCACTCAAATGGCTGGAAAGCTCTCAGAGATAATATGAATGATAGGGTTTGCAGACAGAGGCACAGCCAGCAAAAAGGCATCAGAGCTCTATGATGTATGATAGGGAAGACAGTGGATATTTGCTTCTCTAGCAGCACAAATAAACTGCATAATGGCTTAAATTAACAAACCTTGACCATTTAACAAAATTAATTTTAATAAAATGACACAAGCTAAACTGATTCTATGAAAGGCAGTTTGCAGCACAAAGCATTTTCTTCAGATTTTTAAAAATCCCTATATCTTCAAGCGAGGGACTGTAGCTCAGTGGCGAAAGACATTATTTGAGTGCTGAATCTTCTGGGCATCACCAGTTTAAAAGACCAGTTAGGAAGTGATGGGAAAGACCTCTGCAAGAGGCTACAGAGCAGGGATAGCCAACACGGTGCCCTTCAGGTAGTGTTGGACTCCATCTCCCATCAGCACCAATCAATATGGTCAATGGTTGAACAATATAGGAGATGGAGTCCAAGAATGTCTGGACTTTAGACTGTCCAGCCTTCCCATAGGGACTCACTACAACACTGAACTAGACAGACAAACAGTCTGACCTGGAATAAGGCAGTTTTCTATGGGTGATATTCACCATAAGTTACATGTGGTGTAGTTCCATTGGAACCAATAGGTTTAAGCCATTTCAACCCATTGGTGTCAATAGGTCAACTGTAAGGATGACTTAGTAGGATGACATCCTATGTTCCTAAGAGAGCCAGTGTGGTGTAGTGGTTAAGAGCGGTAGACTCGTTATCTGGGGAACCGGGTTCGCGTCTCCGCTCCTCCACATGCAGCTGCTGGGTGACCTTGGGCTAGTCACACTTCTTTGAAGTCTCTCAGCCCCACTCACCTCACAGAGTGTTTGTTGTGGGGGAGGAAGGGAAAGGAGAATGTTAGCCGCTTTGAGACTCCTTCAGGTAGTGAAAAGCGGGATATCAAATCCAAACTCTTCTTCTTCTTCTTCTTCTAAGCGCAAATTATAAACTAACAATGATAGGTGAGATGAACCATCTCAAGCAACACAACTGGGAACATCTAAATATGAAGAAAGTTAAGCTCTGGATCTGAATGGTTAAAAAAAAAACCCAGCTTCTTTTAACCTTCTATCTCCCTCATTCTCACCACCACAATGCAGTGAGGTTTCTCCCATGGAGAAAGGAATTCTGCAATATATAGTTCTTGCAGCCTACAGCCGCAAGGTACATGAGCATATTTATTTATTATTATAACATAATGACCGTTGCTAACAACTCAAACAGAAGAATGGGTTTATGACATGATTCTGCTGATTGTGTCAACCGGCCCTTGAGATGGACAACAGAGTGAGAAGGGAACAGAGAGGCTGTAATGGCAGGTGAGGTTGAAACAAATGAGGCAAGGGATATGGGGCCCAATGCCAAGACCATATCAGCAAGTGGCAGCCATGAAAGAAATAATAATAATCTTATTATTTGTACCCCACCCACTCTGGGCAGGGTGAAAATCCAGATTATGCAGACTTCTAACCACATCAGCCTGCAGCAAAATCATTGTAAGCATCCACCGGAATGTCAAGGATCAACCCATGGCTTGGCAAAACCCTCTGCATACCTGCAGATGCAAACAACACAACTAGACATAATGTCGCTTCCAAACATGGGCTTCATTTTGCTGTTTTGACTGATAACCGTTGAAAGAGCTATCCTAACCTTGCAGAAGTGAATATTTTTACCCTTCCTTATATTAAAAGGTCTCAGGGCAGGTTACAATACTTGAAATAGCAACAACACTCCATTTTTAAAAATAAAATAAAACAAAACAAAAAAGAGGAAAATGCAAATTTAATATGAAAGGTTAAAACCTACCAGTGGGTTAACTTTTCATAAATGTATGGGCAGAAAAAGAAAGAGAACTTTTCATAAATGTCTTTCCAGGGAAAGCATTCCATAATTTGGGTGCATTGCCAGAAGAACAGTCCCCCCATTCCTGATCAATCAACTTCACTGGGACACCCCGAAAAGGGGGGGGGGACTCACTCCATCTACTGACCAAGCCATGCTTACAAAATGTCCTTTGATGAAGAATACAATAGAAATCTAGGGAACACAGATCTGATCTAACAAGATATCAGTGAGTTGCAGTGTGCAGTGAACTACAGCTCTGATCTAAAAAGCCCTCACAGCAGGGAAGAATAGGCTGCTGTTTGAAATGTTGAATCTAATTTACTGTATGTCAGTCACAAAGCATTAGATTTCTCCTTTTAAAAAAAAAACACTACTGAAATTTCTCTCTTTCTCTTGGGACAAGGATTCCCATTTGCTGAGCTTTGCAATCAGTAACCAACAAGTAATCATTGTGCTAAAAATCTGTTAGGGAGGTTTTCTACAAGTCAATGAGAGAAAGAGTGCCTTCTCTGATATAGCGTCAAAACTGTGGATCACCATGCCCTTTGTTATCATTGGCTATTTTAGTTGTTTAGCCATTTCTGTTGTGATTTACTGCCTTTTAAAGATGCTCTAATTATATTTTATGGTGATATGACTTTTTTTGGTCTTATTTTGTATACCACCCTGACGTTTTAAATATTTAGATAAAGGTAAAGGGACCCCTGACCATCAGGTCCAGTCGTGTCCGACTCTGGGGTTGCGGCGCTCATCTCGCTCTATAGGCCGAGGGAGCCGGCGTTTGTCCGCAGACAGCTTCCGGGTCATGTGGCCAGCATGACAAAGCCGCTTCTGGCGAACCAGAGCAGCGCACGGAAACACCGTTTACCTTCCCGCTGGAGCGGTACCTATTTATCTACTTGCACTTTGGCGTGCTTTCGAACTGCTAGGTGGGCAGGAGCTGGGACCGAGCAACGGGAGCTCACCCCGTGGCAGGGATTCGAACCACTGACCTTCTGATCAGCAAGCCCTAGGCTCTGTGGTTTAACCCACAGCATTATATGCATTTATAGCTCATCCTTTGCTATGCCATCTCAGGGCTGGTTACGTACAGCTAAAAATAACAAGTAAGCCAAGTAGTGCACAAGAACACTAATCCATCAATTAGGTTGTATCAACCACACAGCAAGTAAGACCACGAGCAACAATGCAGAAGGATTGATGCTCTAAACTCATCCTCCAACCAAAAGCCCAATACAAAAAGGTGCATCCTGGCCTTCCAACAAAATGTATGCAATGGTGGGGCCAACACAGAAAAGCTTCTTCCATGCCACATTGCATGGTACTTTTAAGGTCTACCTCTGCCTCCTTGCATAGCTTAACACCCTAGAAGGTCTATCATGGGAAGAGATGTACCTTTAGGTGCTTTGGGGCCAAAGCCAACAAAGGGTGGTTAAAAAATTTTTTTTTAATAAAGGAGATAATAAGTAAAACTAAAACTATATTTTCAAGGTTGATGCTCACGCAAACAGAAGGATTGAATCAGAAGTGCAAATGATTCAGTGTGTGTCCACGCTGCAAGCTACCGGTAATTGTTCTAAATTCATACCATTTTGAAAGGCTTTTCTGGGATGTGATAAGCCCCTGGACATCTGTTTTCAGAAAGAAATCTCTTACACCAGCCCCAAATCATATTACTATGTGATCCTGTTGTTATAGCCCCTGTGCAAATCCAAAACAGGTCAGAAACCAACGCACGAGGCGGTGTTTCACCTAAGATGTTATTCTGTGGCAACACATCAGCTAGTGGAATTGTGTAGCTGCATCACGAGACACAGGCATGTGCAGAGAGGAAGTGCAGAAGATCAGGCCCAACAAACGACTGGACATTAAGTTCAAAAGGATGCGAATCCTTCTTTTACACCAGTTGAATGCTGCAACATGAGAATGACCCAGAAGACATTTGTTCCGAAACTTCAGAACAACCAAAAGTAAGCGTTTCTTCACAAGGCACATAATTATAATTTGTGGAATTTGCTTCCAAAAGATGTGATAATGGCCTTTAGCTCGGATAACTTTGAAAGGGTAATAGACAAATTCACGGGAGGATAAGGCTATCCACAACAGTTAGTCACGATAGCTATATGCAACCTCTGGAATTAAAGGCACTGAATACAGTTGCTGGGGGATAACAGCAGGAGAGAGTTATTGTGCTTGGGTCCTGCATGTGGGCTTCCAACAGGAGGCAGGATGTTGGAGTAGATGGACCTTTGGTCTGATCCAGCAGGATTCTCTCTCACTATTCTAAAATGAAGGAGGGGACGTGGGTGGAGCTGGCATCAGTGCAACACTTTGCTGCTCACTATTGGATCATGCTGTTCAATGTTAAGATTCATTGTGTTCCCTTTTCAAGGAAAGGCCCTTATTCCATTATAGGCTCTGCCAGTGTTGAATGGTTGAAGAACTGGGACACAAGCCCACATTGCTTAGGACGGTTCACTTCCCAGCAGCTCTCCTAACCTGCAGAACCCCCAGGTACCAACATCGTATCACTTACCCATCAGGCAGTTTTCGGAGGACATAAAAAGCTGTATACGAGTGCTGATACGTCTGCAGAATGAAATTAAAGTGAGAGAAAAAAAGGGGGGATTAGTAATGTGAAGTGTCAAGATTCTGTTATCGCTACAGGTCTAGCATGAGGAAATACCTGGTATTTGTTTTGTGCTTAATTGCATTTGCAAAGTGGGGCGGGGAAGGGGGGGGAGAGATAAAAACCAATTTCGTTGTGTCATAGAGAGGGAAAGTGAATTAATTCACCTAGCGCGGCTGTGTATTCTTTCTACCTCGCACCTTATTAGAACATTTGGCAAGTCCCATCACTCCAGATGCACTCTGTCATCGCTGTGGATACAGGGCCTTTGATTATGCTAGGGGCACATGCTCCCAGCAATAGCTAAATTTGGAACAAGCTTTAATGAGGACACCTTGGTCCACCAGAGGCAGGGTGCACAGCTATGACAGGCAAACAGTCCATCACTCTGTTCTATTTCACTGTAAATATGCCCAGGCATTACATCTGCTAGCACAGGAGAGAAAGTCACGGTGCCCTTTTCCAGCTGTGATGTGAGAGTTTATTGGCTTAAACCTTGCTTCTGAACTGGAGGCTTGATCTCACTGTTTATTATCAGGGCTACCAACTTAACAGCAAGTCAAAGAAGCAAAAACCCTTGACCCCAAAAACTGAATTCTGGGAGTCTTGCAAGGATGAAATAAAAATTAAAGGAAGCTGGGGGTGGGGTGTGGGGTGGGGAGAGTAAACCAGCAATGACAACCAGGTTGCTCACTCTTACTGAGTTATTCAGATGGAAGATGGGTCCTTCTAAGAAGCCTATTACTTTAAAGAAACCCTCACTCTGTTGTTGTTGTTGTTGCTTCTTTTGTTTTTAAAGTATCTCTCTCACTCTTCCTCCCAAGGGAGCCCAGGCAGCAAAGAACAAAAGAGTAAAAGCAATACAATTAAAAACTGAACAAAACATACCTAAACCATTTAAAAAAAACAATTAAGAACATCTACAAACATTTTTAGATTACCAGCAACCAAATCTATTGTGGGTTTGATATTAGAGCATGTGTTACATTTTCAATATTGCTGTTCACTTAAAGAGCAAAAGGTTGTAATAGTCATGGTCATTTCCTCTCCTGGGGAATCTTAAGAACTGTAGTTTTGTGTAGAGGAGAATTCCCACCATCTTCCTTGATGGAAGCCATGGCCGTTAAAGGAAAGTCACATAGACTTCAACTTCTTCCCCAGGCTCACCTGAAGATGTTGGGGATTGAACTTTTTGCATGCAAAGTGAATGCATCCATTGCTAAATGTCCTCTAATGGACATTGTTGCCCTGAGCAGACTTCCCACCGAGCTTCACTTCCTGGCTTGTAACTCTGGGCCATACAGAATTAGTTGCATATATCAGGGATTACCAACGTGGTGTCTTCTAGACCACAGAATCATAGAATTGTAGAGTTGGAAGAGACTACGAGGGTCATCAGCTATCTCTGGCACATGATTGTAGCTGATAGAATTCTATATGTAACACATTGGGAACAAGAAAATATAGCAATGGTTTGAACAGCATTGTCTAAAATTCACAAATTTGTAAGATGGAAGGCAGAATTCAAAAATGTTTGATTTATAGGGTTTCCTTCTCTACTTACTGATTTTATCACTTAAAGTTGGATATCTGTAATGTTAGAAGACCTGTATCTCAATATGCTGTGCTTAAAGAGTTTGTAGTGAATGCAATAGTGTTGCTTCTGCAAGGTTTATAACAATTTAAAACTCAAGAGGGCAAAGCACAAAGATGCTTGGGGAACAATTTATAATAGACTTTACCTGCCTTTGGCTCAGGGCTGACAGTTCTGCATTTAAAGGTTGCTTCCCCTCAAATGGTCCAGTAAAATAATTTTGGCCAAGGATACTCTCTGCTCTGCTAGTCCCAGAGGACAGAGTCTTTATATTAACAAATACAGGCCTAAGTGGCTGTGGTCTCCCTCCCAGTCCCTGAGCCAGGATGAAAAGCTGGTTTCATTTCACCTTCCTTCCTCTCCTCATTCCCCAGCCTGTCCTGAGAATGCACACTGAATTGGATTTGGAACAACAGGGAGCTTAATTGCCTGTAGTAATGAAATACTCCTGCTTCTAATTGCCATGATGCGTTTTCAATAGTCATTAACAACATTACTGAGCCATCTAAATTGCTGTGCTCAAAATGAGCCAGTTATATGTAGGCCTAACTGGGCAATCCAAACCAAATCTGTCCACATCTCCTCTTTCAAAGCCATCATTTAGAGAAGAACAAACCCTTCTGATGTATAAACAAAATTGTGATGTACAGTTATAATACTTCTCTTCGCATTTGTATCCTCTCCTTGCCTAAGGACCTCAGGCAACCTAATTTTATCCTCACAAAAACCTCTATGAAAAAGGTTTGGGTGATTGCAACTTGCCAAAAGCCACCCACAGGATTTCATGGCTGAAGGGTTTAAACCAGGGATGGAGAATCTGAGGTCTACCAGATGCTGTTGGATTTCAACTCCCATCATGGGAGGGTCAATGGTCAGCGACGAGGGGAGCTAGAGTCCAAAAACATCTGGGGGGAGGTCACAAATCCCTCATCCCTAATTTAAAGCCAAACCTCTTCAACTGAAGACCCAAAATTCAATTCAACCTGTTCCACTTCACCAGCTGTCACTAACCTGTGGGTCTCCATACCATGAGCTCATGAAGGCAACATTTTAGTGCACATCAGCAGCTGATGCATGGCGGAATTCCCCTTACCACTTGGAAGGATCATAAAGGCTCTCAAGATACCTGGATGGTATACCGGTGGGCATAGGGCGGGATTCAAATTTAATAAATAATGATGATGAGGAGCATCAGGCGCCTGAAAGTTATGATACTTGGAATGGCCTGGGAGCAACCTCAGAGGCAGTGGCAAGTTGTTCTTGTTGTTGTTGTTGTTGTTGTTGTTGTTGTTGTTGTTGTTGTTGTTGTTGTACCCTGCTCATCTGCAGCCTAGGCCTTAAATCTCCTTAAAACTGAATGATATTGGTAATGCAATCCTATACACATCTTTTCAGAACAGCTTATTGCTAGGTAAGTATGCGTACTATTAGAGCCTTAACTGTCCTTGGCCCAGGTTGCTTGCACTTAACTGGATATTAGATTGTTTCTCTTTCATTGCTTCAGCACATCGCAGGGCACCACCTCTAAAATGAAGCCCCCACAGAGCAACCCAGTCCTTGTTCCTCTTGTCCTGCATCATCCATCAATCACTCAGCCAGCCTGTCACTAGAGGAGTTCATTTTCATTGCAGAATAACAGATGTTATTTTTCCCCTCTGGTTTTAAATCTTTCCGAGGCTGAAAAGGCTAATTGTCAAATGAAGAACTCTCAGCGCTGCCTGGTCATGACATTCTGTAATGAATCGGAACCAATCTATGTCTGAATCGGCTTCATTACCTTTCTGGAATCAGTGCAAAAGCAGGCCATGAACATATACAGGCTCGCAATGTGGAGATACAGTTTTCTTCCATTTGTAAAAGCCTTTACATCATTATTTACTACCACCACTACTACTACTACTACCACTACCACTACCACCACCACTACTACTATCATTATCACCACCAATATTCTGCTCTTCCTCCTGAAGGATCTCTAAGCAACTTGGGGACATGGTACCAGAAGGCTCTGGTAGCTGCCTGGACCCCAATATTTTCTTTTGGTGCCCTTCTCCAAGTTCCCCCAATTAATTGTGGCAGATGGTTGCCAGGGAGTGTGGTGGTGCCTGATCTATTCAATGCCAGGGAGGCTCATCTGGTTTTCCACACTGTGGTCTTTAAGGCTCCTTGTTCTCCTTGTCACTACAACCCATCAGGTGCCTCAGTTTTTGCAACAAGCTCTTTTTTCCTGGTTTAAACTGTTTTACCAGCTGTGCATTTTACGCTGATTTTATGTCTTGCTGGACACAGATGCATGCATGCACACTCCCACACCCCCCCCACGACTTAGAATCAGCATAAAACACACACACACACACACACACACACACACACACACACACACACAGCTAGATAGAAAGATTTGTTTTATTCTGGCTTTAGCATTTTGTTGTGGCTTGTATCTTTTATGTCTCTACCAACCACACGCAGAACTTGCTTGCATTGGTGGTATGCCAAGAAAACAAACAAACAAATGGATAAATTTGATGCGGCCAGGGAGGATAGAAGTCAGGATCAGGTATAAAGAACTTCAGAACTCTGTATTGAGCCACCTCCTCCTGGAATTCTATCACACGCCTGACCATTATGCCTCATTTCTTCCATTGCGTTGGAAGGGGTCCAACTCTGTGTCTCATTCACCTGAAAACTAAAGATCACCTGAAGCAACTGTAAGAGCATGGCAGTCTATGTACATACCATTATGATGACTTTCACTTGGCACCATCTCTCTGGAGATTAAAAAGTGACTCTCCTGTGTTTTTAAGTTTCTGAGTACCCTGGATGGGTGCATATGAAACGGCTGCTTTTTTGAAGGCAACTGACTTCCTCCCTCTTTTATATAAGTTGTTATTTAGGGTGGACACCTAATTCAACACCAAAAAAAAAGGAAATTTGCTAACATTTGCTAATTTGTGTGTATTATATATATATACACACATATATGATAGAAAGAAGTATATACAAATTCGGATATAATTACTATAATACAAATGGAAACACATCTTGCCATACTGACCATAGGCTGCTACAGTTTCCCCCCGATCGGTGAGCTATTTTTGTGCCACGTAACAGCATAAACGACCTTCAAGTAAGCCATTTTTGGCAGTTTATACAGCCTTAGCATCTCCTCTTGATGATGACAGACTGTGTGGAGATCCCTTGCCACCTGTCATCATTAATAGGTTTTTCTACAGCATTGGTGGCAGATATTTCACACAAATCTATTTCTGCCCCTAAAACTGTGGAAATGCATGTATTTCTAGCAATATCTGAGAAGTATTTTCTGCACAACCACATTGCAGAGGGGTTTTTTTATTAAAAAAAATCTCTGCTCATGTATTTAGACTGCCATACATGCACACCATGACGAAGGGATACAGTGGTTGGTGGTGTCAAAAGCCACCAAGAGGTCCAGGAGAATTGGTAGGACTACAGTGGTACCTCGACTTACGAGCGACTCGACTTCCGTATTTTTTGACTTCCGAATGGCCTCCGAAAGTGAAAAAATGGCTGCCGCTTCTGAAACTTTCGACTTGCGAAGGGAAAGCGGCGGCACGATACCTCGACTTACAAAAATTTGAATGCGTTTTTTTCGACTTCCGATTTTTTTTCCTGTTCCAAGATGGCGCCTTCGACTTATGAAGATTTCGACTTACGAGCGCGCCTTTGGAACAGATTAATTTCGTAAGTCGAGGTTGTTGTTGTTCAGTCGTGTCCGACTCTTTGTGACCCCATGGACCAGAGCACGCCAGGCACGCCTATCCTTCACTGCCTCCTGCAGTTTGGCCAAACTCATGTTAGTAGCTTGGAGAACACTGTCCAACCATCTCATCCTCTGTCGTCCCCTTCTCCTTGTGCCCTCCATCTTTCCCAACATCAGGGTCTTTTCCAGGGAGTCTTCTCTTCTCATGAGGTGGCCAAAGTCGAGGTACCACTGTACATTCATCCTCTGTCTTTTTTCTGACACAGGCCAGCCACCAGGGGTGTGCATTCTCTTTTGTCTAATTGCTAATTGCTTTGTCACCCCCAGATTCCGGGTAAACGAAGGAGCTGGGCTGAACCAGGCTCCATGCAGTGGAAAAGAGTAGTTGGAAGCTGTTGTGTCAAGGCCTACAATAATCTCAGTATCCCACAGAGAGACAAGGGCTTAGTCAGGAACACGTCTACTGCAAACTGCCAGACAACTCTGAGAATCTATCTTTCCAGATAGGTCTACTACTCCTTTGGAAGGAAGTGGCCACTGTGAGTTTTAAATCTCACCAGGGAATGTTCTGACCACAAAAAATGAATCAAGGGGTGGGGGCCCCATTCTCAAATCACCACCCTCCTGCTCAGACCCAAAGTGTGGACCAGTCTATGGCTGCCATTTTAAAGCTATGAACTCTTGAGACACCCGTGGCAAGGCAGTCCTAGAATGAATGTCGAGGTTCTCCAGAACCATAAACCTAGAGGTCCTTGGTAACATATCCAAGACCATCTCCGTCAGCTCAGGTAGGGGAACTTATTGGAAAGTGGGGTGGTCAAGATGCCCACAGAATCCACTGTCTGGGCCACGCATCCAACACCACATACACTCACAGATACCGGTAAACAGATCTTATCTTGACAGAGGCACTGGAAATGGAGACAGACCACTGCTAACCCCTCACCCTAGGCCCTCAATTTTGTTTTGTGCTGCCTCAAGAAATGGGGGCAAATTTGGAAAAACTCAGCTCCTCCAGATCATCTAACTCAGCTAACAGTGATATAAGCCAATTCAGTCATTTAATGCAGGATCAAGTCCTGTATAAGATTTGTTTTTGTTTAATCTGGACTGATCTGGCATGTAACAGCAGTAACACCAGGACTGAGGGCAAATTGGCAGAGCAACTCTGGTCTCCTGTACTGGGACAAGGACTGGGAAATAACAGGGCACTTTGAGATATACACTTGCCCCCCACCCCATTTCCCTCAGCAAGCTTATCATATCTCCACTGCCCTACCCACTTCTTCCCAAAACTACTTGAATCTGAACAAAACCCCTTCCCCCTTCCCCATATATTATCACAGTTGACCACCAACATGCCGAATGTCCAGCCAGGTTGAAAAGGGTAAAAGGAGGGGGAGCAGTAAATAGATTCAGCTAGGTAAAGCTAACAGACTGGTCACAGTAGCAGCAGAATTGCCAAGTTGCAGCGGATGGTAAAATGCAATATATGGAATATGAAAACAAATCACTGCAGCAATAAGAGCGGAAGGCAAAGAGAATCCAAGAGCCTCTTAAATAAAAATCTTCAGAGCAGATCCCCCCCCAATAAAGAAATAAATAAAGGTATAAAGTGCTCAATACTAAAAGTAGACAGGGCACAAGCACTGAACCTGAGCGGACAAACATTTGGCAGGGGGCAGGAACAAATGACCACCAGAACTCACATGAGGGCTGCTGCTTGCTGGTTAATGGGATAATTTTCTTTGCAATAAATAAAAATACACGCTGGTTGCATAATAATGTGTCTTAAGTATTATGTAATGGTTCCTGATTTGTAGCAGTATCGATATTGATTTCAGATATGTTCATTTTTGCACGTCTCTCTCTCTCTCAGATGCATAGCTACTCAGTATGGCTCAACCTCAAGGTATTTATCTACATGCCTAGTAGGTTCTGGCACTATTTATTATAAACATTTATATACAGTACCATGTTTCATTTATAGGAAAATACACCACCGGTTTCCAACATATTAAAATTAATACAAAAGTAATTAAAATCAATGAATATAGTAGAACAACAACAAAAGCAATTCCATTGGGCACAATACAGCTCACTAAGGGAAGTGTATTGTAATTATTAATGCAAATATACCACCAGCACATTATTTTTTGCTAATAGTAATATTAATTCCAGTTCAATCAAAAGATTAAACATTTGACCATTTTAACAGCTCAGTTTCTGCAGGTAACTTTCTTTAGCATTTCACTCCATCACCCTGCCTGTTTCCCTTGGAGATCCATGTTGCGGGTGGCGAGCCTCTGAGTCACACTGATGTAGCTTTCTCAGGGAACGTGTCTCCTGCTACTATGGTCATAAGAACCCTACTCGGTTCCTCATTTGTATGAACTTGATTGTTTAGAACTTTGGAACTCCCTGCCTATTGACATCAAGCCATGGTGCCTTCACTGTGCTCTTTTCAGCACCTGCTAAAAACATTCTTTTTTAAACAGGTCTGCCCAGATCCTTAGACAGTTGAGGCAACTTTAATCTGTTCTATTATTCTATCCTTTGCATGTTTTAATGTATAGTTGTGAATTTTCTCGATTTTATTGTTTAATTTTTATGAACTGCTTTGAGGCTCCCCCTCCCCCTTTTACTATCAATTGGGGTATACATTTTATGGAATAAATAATAAATAAGTAGGTTTACTAGACAGCTGGTAGGGGCAGATGGCCGACAGCATGCAGACATCTCTGCTAAAACATCTGCACTTTCTAGCCATATACTGCTGGGCAAGGTTCAAAACCCCGAGCAGCTTGAGTCCAAGAAACACCTGAGCGTGTATATCCCAGCTTCATCACTGACATTGCTTGCAAGAGTGCGGTTAATTATCCCCTGGGTTTCAGAAGCCTGACCAGCTTTAACTAGAAGTCGGTTGTTATCTAGTGTCTCTGGTATAACATACTGTGGGGTACTCTCCAAGCACAGATTCCACTGCTAACTTTCAAGCATCTTTTGAATAACTTTTGTTTCAACAGCTTAAATCTTCTTAAGACTGCCAGTCATTTTAATATATATTTTTGGTATTTTTTATAGTATCTTATGTTCTGCTGTATTTCTTTGTATAGTCTTGTGCACTGCCTTGATATTTTAACATGAACTGGTGGCCTATAGATTTTTTTAAAATTATGAATGAATACATGGGGGGGGGGGCAAACTGGACTTCATCAGGGAAAAGTTTTGCCTCCACTTAATAGGCTACAAAAAAGCATTTGTGACAGCCACCCAAGTACTGAAAGGGAATAGTCTTCCTTCCATTATATCTGGTCGTCCTGGCGCCAGACATAACTGACTTTAAATGTAAGACATTATCTTAAACGACTTTCTTCACCTCACTGGTTTCCACCTGTCGTCTCAAAGATATTTCACAGGTTATGTTTTTATGGGACACATATTTAAAATGTTTTAAATGTATGCCTAAAACCATACCACAGGCGCCAGAAAAAAGAATAGCTCAGTTGCTTAGAGCTTGGTGTTGACAACGCCAAGGCTGCAGGTTCAATCAGATGGCTCCAGGAAACCCAGAAGCACTCTAAATCTTGTAACCCCCCTGTGATTTGCATTCAGAGGCATGTTGCCTCTGATCCTGGTAGTAGGATATTGCCATTATGACACAACTGTCTTCATGGCAGGCAAGCAGGCAGAACATATGCATTATAGGTTGTAGCCTTCAATAGCCTTACCCTCCATGAATTTCTCTAATCCTCTTTTAAAGAGGATCCCAACTGTTGACCATCACCACACCTTGTGCTAGCAAACTCCAAAGTTTAACTATGTACGTGCTGAATGAAGAAGTCCTTTTGCCAGTCCCAAATCTTCCAACATTCAATTTCCTTGGATGGCCTAATAAACAACAACAACAACAACATAATTTATTTATACCCCACCCATCTGGCTGGGTTTCCCCAGACACTCTGGGTTCTAGTATTTTGAGAAAGGGAGAAAACCTTCTCGCATCCTTCGTTTCATGTACAATTTTATACACATCTATCATGTCCACACTTACACACCAATTTTTCCCCCTGACTAAAAAGCCCTAGGCATTCTAACCGTATCCCATCGGGTAGTTCCTCCAGTCCTGAGATCATTCTGCTTGCCTTTTTCTGCCTCCTTTCCCATTCTGTAATATCCTTTTTGAGATGCAGCAGCCAGAACTGCACACTGCATAACAAGCGTGCCCTAAGCTGAACCTACTCTAAGAAATATGTGCTTTAGAATCAGTTTTTTTAAAAAAGGAGTCACATATCTTTAAAATTTTGCTTCTTTTCATATTTCATGGGGTCAGGTCGCAGATGCATGCTCATCACCCACAAATCAACTGAAGATTAATCAACACAGACAAAACTTTCTCATCACCCAGGGTTCAAACTAATGAAACGCCTTTCAACAAAGATGGGTCACATATCCAGCTTGGGTCCTACTTGCTGTGCTCTCGCCTACAGAAGTGGAAGAAAGGAAGCAGTGGGATATTGGCAAGCACGAACAGAGCTCTGCAGTCATCTAACAGCATGTGGATGTGCTCCCTGTATGCACAGTTGGGGGACCTTAACGGTCCAGAGATCCCTTTCACACCAAAGAGCCTATGCGCATACAGTTCTAGACATGTAGAGCTTTTCTCACACCTAACATTGACCAAGCACAAGTGAAGCCAGTAGGTGAGATCCCCCTTCACCTTCAGAGAAAATGTTTTGGAGTGAACAGAGCTGAAGCATTGGCTAATCAAGTGATGAATGGATTTGCATGCTTTCTCTGCCTCCAAGGATCTCATGACACTATTTGGAATAACATCTAGCATTTGTCAAGAGGATTGTCCTCTATTGGACTGTGTCCTCTATCTGGAGGGCTGAGTCTGGTTTAAAGATGAATAACCCATCAGAAGGGAGCTTGCAGGGGCCTTGAAGTTGTCTGACCAGATCATTGTGTGACCAGTTGTCTGCCACACAATGATAGCTCAGTTGGTTAGAGCATGGTGCTGATAATGCCAAGGTTACAGGTTCAATCCCAGTAAGGAACAGCTGCATATTCCTGCATTGGACCAGATGATCCCCAGGGTCCCTTCCAACTCTACAATTCTGTGATTCATTGTCAGCACCTGGACAGCAGACTGAGGAGCAGAAATGTCACCTGATCTCAGTCTTCTCCACCATCGTAAGATGAATTGCATTTCTACTTAAAGTGGTTATTTCTAAACGTGTGTCTATACATATAAAGCCCTAGATGGCTTAACCCCCAAATATCCAAGAGACTGCCTTCTTCCCTAAATAACCTTTTGGCTGTTATTATGGGCTGGGGGGGCTGGTAGTTCTGCTGCCTTAAGAGGTTCAGTAGTGGCAGCGGCCTGGGAGAGGGCCTTCTTAGTGGCAGCCCCTAAGCCACGGAACTCCTTCCCCACAGAGATGTCTGGCACCATCACTGCACAGCTTCCAACTGATGCTGAAGATACCAGATACCAGAGCTTTGCATTTTTAGGACCCATCCTATTACTGGGACTGTTATGTGTTTTAACTTCTTTTAATACTGAGTTTTAAATGGTTGTAACTTGCCCTAGGCCCTGCTGGTGAAGGGTGCAGTAATAAGTAGCATCACCACCACTTTTCAAATGCAAATGTGCATAATCTTTTGTCTCCTTTTGTGGTGAAGGCTTTGCTTTTTTTCTTTTTTCTGGCAACGCATAAGTGGCCACTCCAACACCATCCATTGTAACGGGGTTTAATTTGCACTTTTTAATGTTTGTAGAGGCGATTTGGAGTGCAGGTATTAAGCATACCCAAGCCAACCCTTAGGAGGACTTTAATCCAATCTGCCAACTGGTGCCTATGTTCCCGAGCACAGAGCTGACATGCCAAGCAATTACAAAAGCTTTATTTTTTTGCTGCTCGGCCACCTGTCCCTCACAGCACCAAGTTAGCTCCACTGGAGTCAAACTATTGGCAGTGACAGAGTGACTAAAAGGTGAAGCGCTTTCTTTCTTTTCTATTACTCCTTTTTCTTCGAATAAATTAGGGCAGCTGCAAAGAAAGCAACAACACCATAGGGATCCTTAACAGAGTTTGCCCGTGCCTGCTTGCTTCACAGCAGGTTAATTAGGAAGGCTGCTTCGCTTCATGTGCAGCACATTGGCTGAATGCTCTGGCCCACTTCAGACGACTGACGGCACCCGCTTGGGTCACGGGTGGGAGTGTTCAGGGGCCACACTATGCTTGCAAGTACAGGTGATCTAGATTGGGGTGCCCAAACTTTTTTCAAAGAGGGCCAGATTTGATGAAGTGAACATGCATGAGGGCTGGCCGAAGTTGTTGACTTTTTTTAGGATTGAAGTTTTTGGGGGGATTTCAACCCAGGAAATAAACCGCCACAGGCGCTGGATTAAACCAACTGGCAGGCCGGATTAGGCTCCCAAAACGGACTTTGGACATGCCTGATCTAGATTCTCCATGGTGGGGCATCCACACACGGCTGTGGCAAGCGTGCAAATCACAGTGGTCCACGTGCCTAGGAGGCATTGTCTGATAAAACAATTAGGTTATGTATAATGAAATGAAGAAAACGTTTAAATGGGCTATTCCTGAAAGGCCAGAAGCTATTTCTTATAGGAATACAGTGGTACCTCAGGCTACAAACGCTTTGGGTTATAAACACTTTGAGTTACAAACTCCGCTAACCCGGAAGTAGCACCTTGGGTTGAGAACTTTGCCCCAGGATGAGAACGGAAATTGCGCGCTGGTGGCGCGGCGGCAGCGGGAGGTCCCGTTAGCTAAAGTGGTACCTCAGGTTAAGAACCGTTTTGGGTTAAGAATGGACCCGAGGTACCACTGTAATAAGTACGGATGTTCCAAAAAAGATGACTAAACTATCTATGTATGTGACAACAGCAGCAAGAATATTATATGCACAGAAATGGAAAGTAGAGAAGGTTCCAATGCAGGAGGAGTGGCTTTCAAAAGTAATGGACTATGCAGAAATGGCAAAGCCGACTGTGAAATTAAAGAGATCAAAACGATAAGTGTTTTTTATAGACAAATGGAGGCCTTTCGTGGACTTTTTTTTAATACTACTGTGTTTCTCCTAAAATAAGACACCGTCTTATATTTTTTTTCGCTCAACAAAACACAGTATGGCTTATTTTCAGGGGATGTCTTATTTTAACCATGTTGCATCAGTACGCTGCATAGCCACGCCTCTCCAGGCTGTTTTAATGGGAGGTACCACGTCACTATGGCTTATTTTTGGGGAATGGCTTATTTTTGGGGAATGGCTTATATTTCGCAAATGCATAGAAATCCTGCTATGGCTTATTTTATGGCTATGTCTTATTTTAGAAGAAACAGGGTACAGTCAAATGAAATTGCGGGCAGGATTTGAGATAAAAGCAGTGGAAGAAAAATGATAAAATAATCGCAATAGAGAATTTTTTTGTGATAGATAAAAGATGTGATGCAGGAGAAAAGGTTTGAGTAAAAACACTGTGGAGGTGAGAGTGGGAAGTCAATTTATGAAATAATGTATTTGATTTGATGGTTACTGTGAAAACGTTTTTTAAAAATTTACACACACACACACACACACGTTATGATTGTGTAAAGGCCACTAAAACTTACCATAAGCTGTACAGAGTTAATGCTACTCAGTAAATTAATCAGTAATTGCTATGTGGCAGTGCATCACAGCCTTGCATGCAGAAGATCCCAGGTTCAGTCCACAAAATCTCCAGGTAGGGCTTGGAAGGAGAGACCTCTGTCGCAACTCCTGGGGAGTCACTACCAGTCATCATAGACCAGCAGCTTCTGGCCTTTTGAGACCTGTGGCCACCCTTAGTCCGAAGTAGCATTCAAATATCCTCTTTTTATTTATTTTTACCATACATTTGTATGATACTGGTGCTGTGTTTACAGCCTATTGCCACGCCACCCAATAGTGCACCAACTGTGGGCCCAGGCTCAGGTAGACCTTGTTGCTCCTTCCTGCCCAGAGGGACCCAGTGCCTATAATGCCAGTATTTGGAGACAGCCAAGGAAGCTGAATGTTGGAAGACTCAGAACAGACAAAGGAAAGCCCTTCTTCACACAGTACATATGCCAGCTTTAGGCCACCTTCTCTTCCATAGGGCTGCTCCCTTAGAGTGTATGTATGAGCTATATCCAGGGCTGGTAGATTTTCATATTGTTAATTTACTTACGTCATATATTTATATACTGCTTAATACTCAAGTGAGTCTCTGTGTGGTTTGCAAAATAACAAATACAATATGTATCTGTAGCAAACAACGAAACGGAGAAACTACAATGCCACAGCAATGCAATGTTAAGCAAAACTACAATAAAACAATAGGACACCCTCAATAGAGCAGCACGTTTTGAATATTTAGGGTCAGCTGTTGCTAAGCAAACAAAGCGAAGTACAGGGGCAATGAGTGTTTGCCCCTGAGGAAGGCAGAAAAGAGAAATTGCTTTACTCTGAGATGGGCAAGCAAAATAGCTAATGCAAAGATGTGGCCTGCTTTTGAAGGCTGAGCTCTCTTATAACAGAGCTAAACTAGTAGTTATTTGTTAGCCTAATACACGAGTTATCAATCAATCAATCATAAACTTTATTGCACCAGCCAAAGGCCATGGCATCATTCACAAAGGAAACAAAAAGAAAAATGACAATAACCATAAAAACCATAAAAACATCAGGCACTGCAAGTACAATAAACTATGGTCACGTCTCCTAGAAATTATTTGTTTCATATGATAGAGTAGCAGGGGGTTCTCATATAGAATGTGCCAGCTTAAATGTCCGAATCACCTTTGCAATTGACCACTATTTTATCTAGGGTAGTTCTTTTCTCCTGAACTTCTTAGCTGCCAACGCATATAGTGCTACTTTATAAGTTACGAAGTCATCAGTATCACTCAGCAGCCATTTCACCCTTTCCGCCCTGTTTGAGTATGTTCCATTCGTGAGCAGGGATTTTATAAATCGATCTCTTGGTACTATATATAGCGGCCATTGCAATAAATAGCGGTACAGGTCCTCTATGCAAGGTTGCCCACACAGACAAAGTCTATCCTTGTACTGTACTTTGCTGTACCGACCATCCACCACCGCTGAGGGCATCGATTGGAATCGTAATTCTGTAAAAGCGATTCTTAGTACGGCAAATGGGAGCTTTGTCAGATAACTAGCTCAGCTGTGCTCCGTTTTGATAAGTGGGAACCATGGTGAACTTTTGGTAGAGGCAATCGTGGTTAAATCCCTTTCTGCATCGGACCTGAAGAGACAATCTCTTAAGTGCTTCTTATCCATCTTCATAATCACCTGAAGATCTTGTAATTGATATTGGGTCAAGAGGTGTTGGATGCCATCCTTCCAACATTTGGTCCGTTCTCGTTCTGTGTGGGACATAGTGGGAAATCTCTCCTCCGAGAGAGATTGAAGTCTTTTCACATCGTTTAGACACAGATAGTCAGTTCTAGCCCGTATTGTTGTCATGTCCGCTTCCACGCGGAGAAGAGCAGCTGGGGTCCCATTGGGAAGTGAGAGCACTTTCCTGAGGAATTTGTTCTGCACTATTTCTAAGGCTTTGTTTAATACATAAGTGATCATCGCAAAGGACAAGCACTCAGTGTTTAATGGTGGTAAAAGCAAGCTGGATATAAGAGATGAATAATTATTAATTAGAGATGAATATATGCATTTCCCATTGGCTACAGATGGCAGCTTTTGATCACACACATTATCCAATCTAAACAGCAATAATCACCCATGAATTTTGAGTAATGGCCAGAAGATAGATCAGGAACTACTGCTAGATCTCTAAGTGATTTGCAGTAGAAAGGGTTTCCCCCACTTCCTGACAGTGCCAATATACTGAGAGCTGAACAGAAATTTGCTCCAAAACTACAGAACAATAAAATAAGGTGATGTTGATGTATGGTTCCTCCCCTTTCAAAGGCAAGCAGCACCTTCTACACAGTGATTAAAGGCATAGAATGCTCTACTCTCTTTTATATCTGCTCACTTAAGCAAGGAACTGTAATTTAATCGCAGGGTGTGGCATAGCTTAGCTGTAGTTCCTAAATCAATCCTTCCCCAGCCAATAATCGGGCTAGTTCTAATTACAGCAACGATTAATTCCTCCATGTTTTTCAGCAATATGCAGTCACATTGCATTAACCACAAAACAGATAACTTCTATTGTAGCAGCCCTAAAAGTCTCAGTGCATTATGTGTGTTCCCGCAGAAATCTTGAATTCCTTAAGTTATTTAATTGTACTTTAGCTAGCTAACAACACCATAATGGACTGCTAAATTAGAAACAAAGAACAAATAGCTTTATGGAAGATCCGGGCAATTCTTTATCTCTGTCACACCATTACAGCTTTAGCCATTCATAATAAAAGCAATTAAGTATTCTCTGTTTAATATCTCACTGTGTCACTCAGCAAAGCCACTTTCCCCTTCATTTAGTTTCTGGTGTTCCTTTTATTACCAATTACACAAACTGCAGTGGTTAATTTAGATTACCATAAAGCCTTGCACAGCACTATACAGTGCTTACAAGTTATTAAGATCTAGCCACTCAACAAGCCCATGGATCTTTGTACACGGCGTTAGAAGGTCTCTGTTTGCCCAGACAGTTTAAAATTCAATCTGCAATCTATATATTATCCAGTTAGAAGTCTAGGCACAAAACCTGGCTCAAAACAAAACAAACCCTTCTTACTGTACACAAACATTGGAGAGTCCTTTGGCAAGAGGTGCTGCAGTCATACAACTTAACACAATTAGGTGGGTTGAGTGTGCCCACCAAAACACAGAAGTCTTAGTTCAGGAAACACTGTAACACTGTCTCTGGAGAATCCATCTTTGTAATAGAGAGTGCCAAAAATCCGGGAATGGCTTTGAATAGCGCAGGAATTGACTGTGTTCTTGCTCTAAAACTAGCTGCCAAGTCTTCACAAAAGACAATGCTGCTGGATTAAATTCTAAACACTTCACATTCCCATTACCTACTTGCCTGAATTGACAGCCAAAACAAGAGACTGGGGTAGAACATTACTTCTTTCAAACTTCCTTCTAGTGCACAATGATGGGTGCATGTGTCATCCTCATTATTGACTTTCAGGAGGAATTTAGAAACACTCCTTTTTGCCAAGACATTTGCTGGCTGAAACGCAGTGTTCCTGGAAACCTTAAAATCCTTGCCTGAGAGAATGCGATTGTTTTAAGCAGTTTTTGGAATGCTTTTAATGACATTGTTATTGAAGTTGTTTGCTGCTTGGGGCTCCTTTGGGAGGGAGGGAGGAATATAAATGGAAACGACTACGGCAACAATGGAGCTAAGTTAGAACAATATTTATCATTCCAAAAACCGGCACCTGAAGGATAGGAGTCTTCATCTTTCCTTCTTCAAAATATTCATTTCTTTAAGAAATAGGATTCCATTCAGATAGAAATAGGATTCCATTCAGATAGAAGGGGGAGAAGAAGAAGAAGAAGAAGAAGAAGAAGAAGGAGGAGGAGGAGGAGGAGGAGGAGGAGGAGGAGGAGGAGGAGGAGGAGAGTTTGGATTTGATATCCTGCTTTATCACTACCCGAAGGAGTCTCAAAGCGGCTAACATTCTCCTTTCCCTTCCTCCCCCACAACAAACACTCTGTGAGGTGAGTGGGGCTAAGAGACTTGAAAGAAGTGTGACTAGCCCAAGGTCACCCAGCAGCTGCATGTGGAGGAGCGGAGACGCGAACCCGGTTCCCCAGATTACGAGTCTACCGCTCTTAACCACTACACGACACTGGCTCTCCAGATTACGAGCATTAAATATGAATGCAGATGTGGGAGAAATGCAACGAAAGAGCCCTAAGGCACCAAATAGTAATTGTTTTATTGCAGCATCAGCTTCGGGGGCATCAAGTGGCCTTATCAAGTGGGAAGACAATGGAAGTGATATGGGATAACAGGGTGGGGAGAAACAGGGAAGATATTATGGAAGAGAATCAAGAGAATCAACGGAGAAAATCCACTTCACCCACAAGTCAGTTCCCCAAATAAAATAATCAGAGCTCTCACTACTTTGTGCTTGGTTTTGTTTATTTGTTTATTTATTACGGTCCAGTCGTTCCATCAACCAATTAAATTAGCAAGTGAGCAAATCAGTAGTTGTGTGCATGTGTGTTACAGGACGTATCATCTCAGAAAGGTCATTCCTTTTTTTTCAATGGGTTTTGCCACCAGCCATGCTCACAAACACCTCCATTTTTAAAAAAAAAATTTTTAACCCTCTTGCAAAATTAAACATAGCCTCTTTTACTCAACCCAAATTTTAACTGATTCATCTATTAAATCACCTACAAAAATAACCACTAACACATAAAGGGCATTTTAAAAAGATTTATTTAAAAAAACTGCAAAAATTAAAATGATCAGGTAGAACTTAAATCATTTTCAGGAACTGACAGGTGTAAAATCTCTGAGCATGAAAAGGATGCCCTTTAAAAAAACAAAAACAAAAACAAAACTGTGAGTAGGCAACCATTTGAGATAAGAGGAACAGCTTCCACATCAAAGCTGGTGATTCCAGGTAGATTTGCACCACCTCATCTCTTTAGTTACCAATTAATTCCTGGCTGGCTCCTGCATGTCCTAAAGATTGGGGCACTTTAAAGATGAAAAATAGTGAATGGAATATATATATATATATCTCCCCATGCCAGTGTGGTGTAGTGGTTAAGAGTGGTAGACTCGTAATCTGGTGAACAGGGTTCGCGTCTCCACTCCTCCACATGCAGCTGCTGGGCGACCTTGGGCTAGTCACACTTCTTTGAAGTCTCTCAGCCCCATTCACCTCACAGAGTGTTTGTTGTGGGGAAGGAAGGGAAAGGAGAATGTTAGCCACTTTGAGACTCCTTCGGATAGTGATAAAGTGGGATATCAAATCCAAAATCATCTTCTTCTTCTCTTCTTCATGCCTGTCTGTCAAGGCAGCCACAGAGAAACCGACTTGAAGCATTATACTTGGGCTTCTATATCCCACTGAGATGATGAGGTGGCCCTCAATCAAAACCCACATACCGGCAGTTTCATCTTTATAAACCCAGCATTTGTCTGTCTGTCACAAAAATATGGGAAAGAATGGCACTGCTTGATGCCAACCTACTTGAGAAGTTCTCCCTCAGGCAAATAAGGTGCACCTTCAGCCTTGTTGCTAAATTCTGAATCATTGTATGATCCTGATAATTTAGAATTCCAGCTGGTTGGTTTTTTTGTGTTTTTGTTTTTTTAAATGCATGTTTAACGTTGCTGGGAAACAAATAGCTTGGGGACAGAAGTGTGGGGAAATATGGATGTGAGGAGGGTTAAGCAGTCCTGTCTTGTCCCCCCTCCCCCGTTCTGCTAATTTCCTGCTTCAGCTAATGCTGTGTTTTGCCACTTTTTAGATATTCAGCAGAGCTGCCTGTTTCTAGACCTGAAGTCTTTTTTGCTCTGCAGGTAAGAGAAAACATTGTGCCTAATGCACCTGTGATAAGGTGAGAGAATATACTGGCCTTTTAGGTTATTCTACAGATCAATTCTATGCACGTTCGCTTAGAAGCAGATCACCCTGACTTCAAAGCGACTTATGCATGAGTAGGAATGCACAGCATTGCAGCTGTATTCCGTAATCTGGCTTTTCTACAAAATGTGCCAAAAAAGAAAAGAATTTACAAGGATTTATTTGTCCAGAAGTTTACTCTGCTGATTGCTTGCTATTTTGGTGCTAATGTGAAATCTCCTTAAAAGAAGGATAGCCATATTCCAGCTGCAAAACATGTTTTATTTCACATGGGACAGGGTAGGGAATAACAAGCTTGCACCAAGTAACTTCAAACCTAAATAAATTATGCCACCCATATCAATTATACAAGCTGAGCACAATTTTTCACAATTTATTTTGCTTTGGCTGATCTTAGAGATGGATAAAGGACTAAAGTCCTATCCCTGGCCCTCAGAATTTCACTTAGCCCTACTGCCAAATATTTTATCAGGCACTTTCAAGCATCTCTATGCCTAGGTGGGTTTTTTTAAAAATAATAATAATAATAATGTTACGGAAAAAAATAAAAATAAACCCATCTTGAATCTAAGTCACTTAGGTTGTTGAGGGAGGCAACAGGCAGAAGAATATTGTTATCTGGACCCAATTTTTATGTCCGAAATCTTTGGACATCTGAGGAACCGAATCCAGCAGTAATAAACGTTAATAGTTCATCCTTAACTCTAGCACTGGGAACAGAAGGATTAGGATTTATGTGTTATTTCAGCTGTGAGATACATTGACATTTACCTTCTGTTTAAATTAATAGAGTGAAGGAGGTTTAGAAGGCGAATTATAGAAAATTTCACAAAGGGGGAGACTGGAAATCAAAGACTTGTCTGTACAACTACAGAACCAACAACCTCCCTGTCTACTGAAGTTTGGTTTATGCCCTTTGCATCTGCTAGATGGCAGTGTGAGCCACTTGGGAAAATACTGTACAGATTTCTTGGGACAAACATAAAAGCCCATTGCAGCTTCACCTGCTTAATATCACCCATTTTCTGCTACGTGTAGTTTATTCAACCAGATGTCCAGGTCCTGACGCACTTGGCTGGACTTCTAGTTTTCTTGGCTTGTTATGGGATTTATTGGCATTGATGGCCTATAATGAGTTTAAAGAGTCAGACTCTATAGCAGCTGGGAGCTTACTGGAATCATATGAACTGTTCAGATAGCAGGTGTCCTTGTTCCACGGAGCTTTGCCCCTGGACGCTCTCTACCTCCTAGGGGCAGGGAAGACTGGAGGCAAAAATGGGAGACGGAAGGCTGTGCTGCTCTGCCATAGCTGCTGCCTCCCCTTACCTGGGTTGCTTCTCCGGAAGTGGTGGGGCAGCTTCCTCTTGCATTTACACTGCCTGAGGCGGCTGCTTCATGCTACCAAATGGGTGGGCCGGCTCTGATAAAGACGTATTTCATCTTGTCTGTCCAAAACCTTCCAACATTCAGCTTCCCTGAATGATCCCAGGCTCCAGTATTTCGCAGCAAAAATGTCTCTCTCCAAATCCTGAATAATTTCATGAGCAATTTCATGAGCAATTATATCAAGTCCCTCCTTGCACACCTTTTTCCTAGCTCCGAGCTGTAACTTTTCTTCATGGTGTGTGTGTGTGTGTGTGTGTGGATTCTTCCTCCCTTTTCAGTTTCCCCTTTCCATAGCTTTTCCAGAACTGCCACAACCTTTTCATGATGAAGTTTTTCTGTAGTGAACTCCTTCTCTCAGAACTTTTCATTTGACCAATTGGGAGTACACTATAATCTTCCATTTCCGTATCTACATTCCAGTGATGCAAAGAGGAGAAAACGTCCCTGAGGTAACAGCGTAATTATTAAAAGGTATTGCTTCCCCTTTTCTAAGCCCATTGACTACGAGCCAGGATTTCATTGCATTTAAAAACACTTCTATTCATGCTGTGTTATACTGTGGATGGTGACAGTACTCAGGTCTCATTCTCTATATTGGCAAATGCAAATTTTTATATCAAACTTCAACAAAAAAAAAAATCCTTCAAGTATTTAAAAAGAAGAGGAAATATCTGACCTTTTTGTGTGTGGTGTTGGAAGTTGTACAGAAACAAAAGTGGAAGAAGCCCAGGTCTATATGGAGATCCAGCATCTGGTATCTCAGGGCCCCTTCTCATGTGCCCCACTGATTCCACAGCAGATATAAATACAATTGTGGCCTTTGCAGCGCTGGCTGTTATGCTCATTCAAGCAGATAAAATCAGCAGCACTACACTGGTCAAGTGGAGGAACCATCAATTAACATTCATAATGTGTGCTAGTAAGTAATGACCATTTCCCTGTCTTTACTCCAAATGGTGACCGCTTGCTGGGATATGTGCCAAATCCCATCAGTGCCAACCAGCATGCCCAATGTCTGACAACATCTGAAGGGACAAAGGTTGCCTCTCCCTGCATTGAGCATATCCCACTTTGAAAGAAGAACGCAATGTCGTTTTAGTTAATACCCCACCCCTCCTTTTTTCATAGCTTTTGCTATTCCCTCTTGCTCTCCATTTTGCAGTATTCAATTTGTAAGATATAACTGAGCTGATATTTTTATTGTCTAAAATTATGTTTGAAGAAGCTCAAAGTGTACCATTTCTGTAGGAATATCTGGGTAAAATGTAGACTAGAGCTATGCCCATCATGTCAAAGGAGGAAAATGCAGTTAATTATTTGCCTGTAACACAGTCTGTCTACTTACCGGCACAATTTCATAGGCAAAAAGTCCGTATTTCTTGTCTGGTGAAACTTCATATCGAATAGCTTTCATGGACACCTAAACAGAAGAAAAAATAGCACAAATGAATTCGTTTGAATGAACGTGCATAAATTTGAAATCCAAGAACATGACCACGATACATTTGCTTGCTTCTTTTAAGAAGAAGATTAGATAAAATTGCCTTTGTGTTTCATAATGGAACTTGGCATTATCACTGAAAGCTCTGAAGGAAGGGCAGGACCCAAAAGCTAGGCTTTGTTCATATATCTCATATGGCACACAGACCATTAAACAGTTAGAAATGGAAAGATCAAAATGCTGCAGCTATCTGTCAAGCCAAGTAGGGATCTGAGCTCCAGATATGTTAAAAGATCTGTGTTTTGCATTTTCTGCTGCTGCCAAGGCCAAGATATTTAATAAGTGTAAGGTAAAGGTAAAGGAACCCCTGACCATTAGGTCCAGTCACACATGACTCTGGGGTTGCAGCACTCATCTTGCATTACTGGCCGAGGGAGCCGGCATACAGCTTCCAGGTCATGTGGCCAGCATAACAAAGCCGCTTCTGGCGAATCAGAGCAGCACATGGAAACACCTTTTACCTTCCCACCGGAGTGGTACCTATTTATCTACTTGCACTTTGACGTGCTTTCAAACTGCTAGGTGGGCAGGATCAGGGACCAAGCAATGGGAGCTCACCCCGTCGCGGGGATTCGAACCGCCAACCTTCTGATCAGCAAGCCCTAGGCTCTGTGGTTTAACCCACAGCGCCACCCGTGTGGGTTACTTATTCAATACTACTTATTCAAAGTGGTACAAGTAGTAAACTAAATCCATTTTATTGGTCTGAAAACCAGACAACTGTGAAACAAACCTGCCCATTAAATGTGGTACTTACAATTATTTTGTTGTCTATTAACACCGTTGAGTTGTTTGTTTCAACATTGTGCAGTATCACAGAGCCGTTCCGGTTTCTATAAATGAATTCTGTATCTAAAGACGAGAGGAGAGAACAGAACAACAGTGTGAAGGATGATTTGGGTAGAAACCAGACTTAGGTAGGTGATCCTGGAAGAAAGACCCTGTAGAGCAGGAATGGGCAAATCTGTTTGGCTCTTCACATTTACACGTTATTATTATTATTATTATTATTATTATTATTATTATTATTATGCTCCTCCTCTTCCTCCTCCTGTACATTCATCGGTGTTTTCTCCTAGTACACATTTAGGCATTCAATTTCCCCTAATGTAATGTGGGTTTTATGTTGTTTTCATCAAAATACGCATTTATATGAACACTTTATTCTGTTATATGCATTTTTTGTAGATATTACTTGGCCAGATTTTGCATTGCAAAATTCATAGAAGTGCTAAATTCAAAGGAGGGCTGTGTTACAGTTTGCCTATTGCTTAGGAAAGTGCAAACCAGGCAATACGACCTTTAAATGTGAACTGAATCCAATTTCTCACCACTTCCCTGCTAGAGAACCTGTAAATAAGAACTGGCACATTGTGCTTGATGTGTAAATGGTCTGGCCTGATATAGGCAGACTTCCTGGGTTCCTAATAGGCCCAGCCAGTGTTTGGCATGAATGTGAACTAACTCGGAACCTCTAGGTTACACCTAGAATTTCATGCAGCATTCGGAGCCTTGGCAGATGCACAGAAGTCAGTGTTGAAAGAGTTCCATGAAAATGGCATGTATGAACTTCTATTGCCTTGAAATAGACAACAATACTCTTTCTAGGCAATTTAACTCAAAGCAACTGGTACAGACTGAAAAGACAGCACTGCAGCAAATGTGATAAATAGCTGTCCACTTCAAAAAAGTAAGTTTGCAAACTACTGCCATATATATTAGCAATAGCTGAATTCCTATGATTAAAACCAGAGATTTTAAACATATCTCTTTCCACTTCCGCCCTGCCTGGATTTTGGTTGACTATTCTTTGGTTGGCAGTTTAAGTGCAGTAGGATTTGTTTTCATAATCTCTAATGTAGACTCAGATTCCCATGGGGAACCTTGAAATGTTCTCTGAATTTGTCCCTCTTCAGCCAGCCCTGCTTGCGGAATAAAATGGCCTTGTGTGTTAAGAGGTAACTAAAGCCATGTTACTGCAGATGAGTAACAAATCCCCGAGGGCCACAAATCTAGGTATAGTTAAAATATTTTTTGAATCTCAAGTGATTCTTTTGTGAATGCATGTAACACTATCCACCATACTTTCCTGGTTAGAGATCCATGAAGTAGAGATATATTGCCAAAAATTTTATTGCATGGCTCCACATACAACATTTGACTTGTTACCTCTATATCTCAGGAGCTCATAGTGACATACTGTAACCCTGGACCACAGGCTCAAGCTTGCATGTTATAAGGCTGGGATGGGGAACATCTGCTTCTCCAGATGTTGCTGGAGTCCAACTCCCATCAGTCCCAGCCAGCATAGCCAATGGCCAGAGATGGTGGGAGTTGTTGTCCAGCAACATAGTTTCACCCTCCCCTGCTTTAAGAACTGGGCCATTGAATATTGTTTTGTACAGTGAAAGATGAAATAAATGTCCATATTACAGATCAAACTGGTTTTTGCCATGGTTCTGCTATCCAGGAATGTCTGAGAACTGTAATTCCGTGAGACAGAATAGAACACCTCTCAGAGCGTTCTTAGGGCTTCACCAAACTACAATGATCAGATTGTATTATTATTATTTTTTGTAAAATCCACAACGACCAAAGGGCCATTAAACTTACACAGGTTTGTAGTACAAAAAGCACAACAGAAGTGTGTTTGAGAGAGCACAAACTTAATATTTAATGTATGAAAGAAAATCAGGTTGGAAACTGACCATCTGAAATGCAGCCCCCAATAGCAGAAAAATAAGCATGCTAGAGCAGGGATGGGCACCATCTGTGGCCCTCCAGATTGTTGGTGAAATTTCCTGGATACCAAGATCCATGTTTAGGGGAAGAACACTTTGCTGACAGAATCCCAGCAGAATTATGCAGCAAAGTAAAGTGTAGACATATAGGCTGTTAGACTTTTAAAATACGCCCTTTAAAGTGACTTCCAAAATCCCCTCTTAAAAACTCTACAGAGGTCAGATTCACGTGCATCAGAAAAGGTTGCACAGGTAGTAAAATTTAGCTTTCACAAACTGGTGAAAAGTTACTAAATTGTTGCTTTAGGACCTCAAGAGTGGCTGGTGAGAGCCAGGAGGTTTGAGCTGTAGCAACCAGCTCAAACCTCTTCTCCTGTTGAGCTTCTCGAGAGGACAGGGGGAGAACAAAGACTTGATTACAAATTAATAATAATAATAATAATAATAATAATAATAATAATAATAATAATTTATTTATACCCCACCCATCTGGCTTGGTTTCCCCAGCCATTCTGGGTGGCTTCCAACAAAGATTAAAAACACATTAAAACACCAGTCATTAAAAACTTCCCTAAACAGGGAAGTTCCTAGTTCTTCCCAAAGTGAAGGGAAATGGACATTGCTAAGCCTGGCAGGACAGCTTACTCTATGGCATTAACCCCTTCATGTATTAATTGGACTTAGGCATGTTGATCATATGAGCCTGGTTATCCCACCCAGGTGTCCCATCACCTTGAGCAGGCTTCCTCAAACACTACCCTCCAAATATTTTGAGACTACAATTCCCATCATCCCTGACCACTGGTCCTGCTAGCTAGGGATCATGGGAGTTGTAGGCCAAAAACATCTGGAGGGCCGAGTTTGAGGAAGCCTGACCTTGAGACAGCATAGCCAACGATCAAGGATGATGGGCATTGCAGTCCAACAGCACCTGGAGGTCCACGTTTCCCCTCTCTGTTCTAGAGCTACATGAGAAATCAAGCCACATGAGTATCCCCATGGCAATTGAGACAATGTGTTTATGCATGTTATACTCTGAATGATTAAACCATCTTCACTTCTTTTTGGAAATTCGGACCCTACTGAAAAGAAGAGAAGAGAAAAGAAAAAAAGTGAACCATCATTGATCTGCTGGGGCTGTAGATCTTGCTGCTACAGTCAATACGCGTCATCAGCAAAGGGTCGAAATTTAATGAAGAGCAAATTGGCTTGCTTTAAAGAAGCAGAAATTGATCGGCTTTGTGACCCAAAGCAAAACACAATAAGGCTTCAGTAGTCTCCAAGTCCTGTAATCACTGTCGTCCTAAGAATCAATGAGTAATAGGCCTCCTTTTGTGTTTTGAAATGTGTGATTCATATTATTGAAGCTGAATACATTTTAATAGGGCGTCCCTCAATCAAAGACAGAAAATAACACAGCAATCTTGGTCTGTAATGAATTCTGTCCAGCAAGCTGATGAGAATTTCAGCCTGATTTATAGCTGTCATCAGAGCTGATAAAGGTCACCACTGAATCTCATTTTTTTTTAAAAAAAAAAATGTTTCCAATTTTTATAGGGGGCTATTTTCAGCCAAAACGATGCTGAAAATACCCAATTCTCTAAGCAAAGAGCTGTTTCTTCAAGTACATATGAAGAATTATCCTGAAATCCCTTGACTCAACTATCTCCGTTGCTTACGATTTCTAGGAATCTGCCGGATAAAGCTCCCATTCCTTCGCAGAAAGCTCTTCCTTACATGCGCGTCAGGGAAGAGTGACAATTCCTCCCAATTGCAGATCTTTGCTTATGGGGGCTTGAAGGGGGCTTTTTGGATGGAAGATGGATCTGCCGCAGGTGAGAAGCCCTTATTGTGCAGGCAGAACTCTAGCTGCAACACTTCAGATCTTGCCCATTGATGGGTTGTGGTTTCCCTAAGAACATACGAGCCTGCTGGATCAGACCAATGGCTCTAGTCCACCATCCCATTCTCAGCAGGATTCAAGCACAAGAGCACTCTCCCCTCCCGTGGCTTCCAGCAACTGGTATTCGGAAGCATTGCTGCCTCCAACTGTGGTGGCAGAACATAGCCAATGTGACTAGCAGTCAGCCATCAACAGCCCTCTCCTCCATGAATCTGTGTGATTCTCTTTTAAAGCCATCCAAGTTGGTGGCCATCACTGCCTCTGGTGGCAATGAGCTCCACAGTTTAACTATGTGTTGCATAATGCGCTCAGTGAATACTGACAGTCTCAAATGAATATCAATATCAAACAACATATATTCTATAACTTATATCACATTTTCTGGAGATTGCAAACATTTACATATTGACAGTCACCAGATTTTGTGTGTGTGTGAATTACTTATTAAATTTGTATGCTGCCCTTCATCTGTAGATCTCAGGGTGGTTCACAACATAAAAATACAAGATAAAAAGATGAAATGCCCACAAACCGATAAACCCCTTCCCCCATCCCAAACCTATATACTAATAGTAAAAGTGTACATAAGAAATGTAGATCAATAAATCTGCCAGCAGCTTGGGCCCCTCTTTATTTTTTTAAAAAACAGGAATATAACAGGATTTATTGTAACAGATTTAAGTCTCCAGAATGCTGCAATTTTGAACTACATCCTCTGTGATGGCCGGGAAGCAGCAGAGAATCTATTTCAGGACACTGGTCCCCATGGAAGATGGACATAGGAAAGAACTCTTCTCTGGAATGGAGGAAGCCATGCATCTGGGGAGGAAGTAGCACCTGTGCATCAGGGCTGATGAGGGTTGGTCCACTCCTCCTTCCTTATTCTCTGGTCTTGTAGCTTTCTAAGTTCCTCAGGATCTAGCCTGATGGAACCAGGAATGATTTGAAGAAGGTGGTCAGGCCAATAGCCATCTCCACGGGCCCTATAGGATCCTTGGGGGCCTTAGCAGCGATGCCTCTGACAGGCTGGGGAGCAAGGCTGGGCAGCCTGAGCGCCACTCCTCTCAGCAACTGCAGGGACATGATGAGGCCGAGAGATGCAACCTTCCTCCTCTTCTCCAGTATGAAGCAAGAAGCCTTGGGCTCCTCTTTAGGGGTGTTGCTATGGGGGCTGTCATCCTGAGCTCCTGCACTTCTAAAAATTGCATTACGCAGCATTTGAATTAAATTTCCCAACTGCCTGGAAAGGCTCATTCTCTGGCTACAGAGAAGCAGTCTGCTGACACAGGAAGTGTGTTCAACACATTGCCACATGTCTACTCAGCCCCAGCATGAAGCTCATGTGCTGCTCTATGGATCTTGATGATGGAAGTATCCCATGGCTGTTACACAAGAGCTCAGTTCTAGGAGAGTGGGTTCAAAAATGAATTAACTACTGATCCCTCAGCACTAAAACACAGTCAGGACCATAAAAAACCTGCAAGTGTTACTTATGATAAAGTACAATGGTACATTGGGGCCTGTAGCATCTAGAATTAGGCTAGAGGCTGCATGTGACCCACAGGCCACCAATTGCCTGTCAGTGAGTTAAAACATGGCTGAGCTGCACAATACCCCATTGGCTAAACAATGCATGTATTTGGTCCATGAGAAAATTGAATGGTGACACAAGGAAGGGGCATAGCTGAATGGTAGAGCAATTCTGTTGCTTGCAGAAAGTCCCAGGTTCACTCCCTGGTGTTCCCCATTAGGGCTGCGAAATACCCCTTGTCTGAAACAGTGGGAAGTCGACAACACTGAGGTAGAGAGGCCAAGGGTGTGATTTAATATACGGGAGCTTCCTGTGTTTGATTAAACCAGCATTTTACGGCCTCTCTCTTCAACATCTCCCACTATTTCCTGTGAAATGAGAAATGGAAGCCAACGTTCAGGTGGCAAAAGGGACCCAAGGAAGAAAGATGCCAGATTGTCAGCGGCACATCCAAATTGTCGCCCCATCACAGCCGTATGTTCCATGTAGCTCTTGCCTAGCAATTTGTATTCACAACATACCATTTTTTCACATAAAAGGCATTTGGCCGAGGTGCTGGAGCAGGATGCAATGGCTGAATGTGTAGCAGGTTTACAGATTAAGAAAAAAATAAGCAATTTGCCTGCAAGTTCTTGAAGTCCCATATGTAATATGAACAGTGAAGGAAATGGAGGCAATTCAAGTTAGAGAGGTCTTTGTTGAGTGATAGAAGAGAAGCCCACGACAGGTGGACGAGAACAATCTGGTTTTATTTCCAAAATGCACCAGCAATTAATGCCAGGCAAAAGCCCTAAACTGAGCTAGCACAACTCCCACTGACAGACGCTGATGGAATGGCTTAGCAAGAGCAAGTGCTGGCGGAGACCCAAGAAAATGAGAGCCAAAAGCATCACAGTGGACAGAGAAAGACCAAACACATGTTGGTGCCCAAGGCAGAAAACGCAACTGATACCCCCATGGCGAGAAAAAAATATATATAATAAGGAACCAAATAATGACAATGACAATTACTATTGGTGTTCATGGCACTTGAAGAGGAGAAGTACGGCATAAGAGTTCAAGCCTCTGCCCTGAAGAGCTTACAATCTAAAATTCTTCACAGGGGAAGCAATAGAGCAGGAAGGAAAAGAAGTGGGAGGCAGGGGTGAACGAGAAAGCAGCGTGCAATTGTTTTAGTTGCACATGCATGATGGGCTTAGTTGCAGACTGAGCTACAGTAGGATATGCAGACTATGGAACTGTGCCAAGGGCTTCATGATCAAGGTGGGTTTTGAGGAGGGATTTGAAGGAAATAAGAGAGGTAGCAGCAGGGGATGAGGGCCAAGAATATGGGGGCAGCAAGGAAGGGAAGGTGGAGTGCTTTGAGAGAGCAGCCTAAATGCTTTGAGAGAGCAGCAACAACCAAAGTTCCACAGGTGTAAGCTTCTCCCATTAAATGCCATCTACTACAGAACTCCCAAATAATCTCTCCTGCTCAGAAGATGAGATGGTCACTATTCAGTCTTCACAATGCTAGTGCTGCAGAGGAATTAGCTGCAAAGAAAGACAGGGATGGATCCTGTAGCTTTAACATTAAGCCACTATTCTAGTAAGGTAAAGGTAAACAGAGACGCGGGGGATGCTGTGGTTTAAACAACTAAGCCTCCTGGGCTTGCTGATCGGAAGGTTGGCAGTTCAAATCTGCATGACGGGGTGAGCTCCAGTTGCTCTGTCCCAGCTTCTGCCAACCTAGCAGTTTGAAAGCATACCAGCGCAAGTAGATAAATAGGTACAACTGCAGCGAGAAAGCAAACGGCGTTTCCATGCGCTCCAGAACTCCTCATGGTCCTCCGTGCATCAGTAGCGGTTTAATCATGCTGGCCACATGACAAAAAAAGCTGTCTGTGGACAAACACCGGCTCCCTCAGCCTGAAAAGCGAGATGAGTGCCACACCCCATAGCTGCCTTTGGCTTTACCTTACCTTTACCTATTCTAGTAGAGGGATTTTCAACAGGGTCCATTTGCTAAGTCATAATGCAGCAAAGGTGGGAAACAGCACATTTTGCAGAAAGAGGAGTCTCATGCAATCTAGCTAGGAAGGGAGCAGATTGCAATGTATGTTTGGTGTGTGGGAATTTTATGGAGTTTCCTTTCTAGCATCCATGGGGTGTTGATTGCATATAAAAAGCCCCTGGCCTTGCATTTTGTGCCTGTACCTGGGGTTGAGGGGGGGGGAGGCTTGTGCAGCCCAGACTGCTGCAATGCAGAAATAAACTCCAGTTTCTTACAGTTCCATTTTATTAGTATGAGGAAGCAGATTGTAAGAGGGAACAGCTTGCTTGTAACATTATGAACAGAGCCCTTAATTCCTGGAGACACGTGAAATCTTTTTATCTCACTGACATTATGGGCCATTATCTTTTAGTGTTTCTTCTTTTCCCTTTGGCAGAGCTTCTCCTCTTCTTCTTCCTCCTCCTCCTTCCTTTTTAATATGAATGGGGGCCGGACACCCCTCTAAACAGCCGACTTGCTGTAATTTACCTAAACAATGAACATCTCATCACATTGGTACATTAAGCCAGCATAACATGGCTTAGTGTGCTTTATTATGCAAGAAGTAGCTTTAATCACTCTTCATTTTAATGCAGCACGGACCCTTGCATTTAGAATGTTTTGTGCCAAGAACATTCAAGAGAAACACACATCTACTCCAAACAGACCTTTCCAGAACCAAGCTCTTTCTCCCACCATGAAGAAATACAGGATGCAAATTCACCGGGGACAGTAAGAATTTGAGAGAGCAGCAACAACCCAAGTTCCACAGGTGTAAGCTTCTCCCATTAAATGCCATCTACTACAGATGGCACACAGGATGCAAATTCACTGGGACGGTAAGAAGATTGAGTGCACTTCAGAAACAACAACAACAATCTAGGATATAACTTGATAGTGGTAGCCTATTAATATGCAAGGTCTGAGTGCAATAGCATCTTCAGAACTAATTTTGTGAATAGATAGGGAGATTTCAAAGGCTGTGGCCTCTTGAAATGTTACCAAAAAGCAGCTGGAGGCAGTGCACAAACCCTTGACAATATATATTGCTCTGCCTTAGTTTTTAAATGTGGCGAGTTATGCATTACCAAATAGGAGAATTTGTATCACCAAAAAAAGAAGCCAAGGCATGTGGTAATGTCATAAGTTTAGTAAAGGTGTGTTTGTTCCCTTTCCACAGGGTTTGCCTGGTGGGTCCCTATCCCTGGCTCATCAACAGATTTTTTTGGGTTGGGAGGTTTCTTTGTAGTTCACACACGACTCTGGTTTGCTGCTGAAATTATTGCCCAGAAACCTGCCTTGCAAGCACCTCCCCTCCCCCATTCTATTCTGCCCTTTCGCCCATCTCCCATTCTCCAGAAAGAAGCTTCTAGTTCAATTTTCCCGGTCCCTCATGCACCTGTGCGTCTCGCCAATTGATTGATTGATTGAATGTTGCAATCCTAAAATCAACCCCTCTTATGATTCCGTATCTTGTTCCTTGTGTTCTTCAGGGCCAGCCAAAGAAGAATTAAGAAGCTATTAAGGGGAAGGTGGACTGGCTAATAGCGAAGCTTTCAGGGAGCAAAGACAACAGCATCCTAGCCTGACATTTCTACCATCAGCTTGCTCCTCTCTATGTCACCTCCATGACACATTTGCCAGTTATTGACACCTCTCCTGTTACCTCTTCTTCATCTGTTATAGAATGCAAGCTGCCTGTGGAAGGACCACGTCTCCTCTCTTCTGTACAGCACACTCTTGGAAGCTGGAGCTATAGAAAATGTTAAATGGCACTCTTGGGATGTCAATGCCATGCAGCTCATGACCCAGAATTTGCGCGCTTCTGACTTCTCTTCCACTCCCTACAAGGCTAAAGTAATAAAACGAAATAAATTGTAAAGGGTGGAATTCAATGTTGTGCTGTGATCAACATTCTTTCTGCACATTCCAGCTTGCTGGATGGACTGATCCTCCCTCTCTTCACCCTGAGTGCTGTTCTGGGGGTTTGCTTGACCCACCCTGGAGCTAATTTTGAGGGCCACAAAGAAGGAAGTTGGAAGAGGGTAGCCTTGTTGTGCAAGCAGGAGTCCTTGTGCAGCAATTGTTAGGTGAACCGTCTGTTTAGAATAAAACACACTATGCTATCTGTTTTCAAGTGTAATAATAGTTGATTTACAAGGTGTGTGGTTGTGGTTGCTGTTTTGTAAAAAAAACAACAACCCCAAAACAATTACACTTTGCAGTTTCTTAAGAGCATGCACATATTGTTTATTACTTAAAGATAAATGTAGACAACTGCAATAACCAAAAGCTTGAGCTAAGAGTTTTAGCTGTGGGGACAGACATTTATTTTTTTGCACTGGTGTACAGGAAGAAGCAACAGGACTTGACAACTGATTGAATGTGAGAAACAAGGAAGGAAGATGAGCTAAAATAATCCCCAAAGCCATGGCTATCTGTCTGGTCAACAGAAGTCCCAAACTTTTTGCTATCGGGAAATTTGTTGCTTCAAATTTTGTTTAAAAAGGAAGCATGGCAAAGAGTATTTGGAATAAATGAGATGGGTGCATGTAATGCTTGACTTGCTGAGCTCCACGAATCCCCTCTTGTCAGCTAAGCTTCTGGGCAATGGAGGCTCTCCTGAATTTGAAAGATGTGAAAGATGAAAAGCCCACCCCCACCCCCACCCCCAGCCTGCATTATAAACCAAGCATTGCAGTTACAGTGGTACCTCGGGTTACAGACGCTTCAGGTTACAGACTCTGCTAACCCAGAAATAGTACCTCGGGTTAAGAACTTTGCTTCAGGATGAGAACAGAAACCACACGGCAGCAGCGGGAGGTCCCATTAGCTAAAGTGGTACCTCAGGTTAAGAACAGTTTCAGGTTAAGAACGGACCTCCGGAACGAATTAAGTTCTTAACCCGCGGTACCACTGTAGTTCTGAGAGTAGCAAATCACCACAGAAGTCTCCAGGGCAGGGGTTGCCAATGCAGTGTCCTCTAGATTAGATGTTGCTGGACTCAGGGCTCACACCAGCCAATGGTGAGTATGGCAAATGGTTAGGGATGATGGGAATTGTAGTCAAAGAATATCTGGAGGACACCATGTTGAGGGCCATGTTGTGATTCAGTTCAGGGGTTTTAGGTGTCAGAGAAGCTTTTCCCGAGATACGCGTTATCAAGAGGATAAAGGAGGGGGAGCAAAGGCCACTTATTCATATAGCAGCTGGATCAAGAACGTTAAAATACTCCTGGCATTATGGGATCCAGGCCTGAGGGATGCTTGTTGCACAATCTGACCAGTGTTAGAAAAACAAATGAAAGCTAGGAGCTAAATGGCAGCTCAAACCTAGGTTATGGGCACAACAACGGAATGTCTAGGTGCACTTTTTTATAACAAGAATACAAAGCTGAAAGTGAACTGCAGCTAAACATCTTTTGTTCATTTTTCACATGGTCTACTCCTCATCTGAAGACTGGAAAACAACAACAACACCAAAGCCATGCTTCTCCTGCCCACCCCCTTAATATTCTTAAGAGGGTCTCTTCTCCATTCTTCAGAGTGTGGCTGGAAGAGGGGAGGGAGAAAAAGCCCTGGATTCTCCCTACACCCCCTTTCCTTCATATAAATGTATCTTTTTGGCACCACAATTAACGCGTATTAAAGGTCTGTACAACGGATGTATCTTTTTGGCACCACAATTAACATGTATTAAAGGTCTGTACAACTGATGGCAAAGACACCCACACTGAGTGTGCAGTTTGCAAACCTAAGACTTAAGTGTCCTTCTATGATCTCATTCAAAAATTTATTTTGATTTTAAGCATCACTGTGAGAGTCTGAGGTAACTTAACATGCACTACATAAGCCATCATAACTAACTGGCTAGGATATTTCAAACTAAAAGCACATCTTATATTAAAAGTACATTAAACAGGGCAACTAAACCCTGTTGGGTTTAAAAAGGGGGGGGAAGCTCTATTGAACTTGGTTGTGATTTATTTCCGAGTAACAGGCAGATCCAGATCAGGCTTGAAAACAACCCTTTTTTTCCTAAATGGTGCTCAATTTGCTTCTTTTGTTTCTTATATGTTGCATTTTATTGTATTACAATTTGAATTCCATAAAATTATACTCATCTTAAGCCCTGTGAAATTTCTCCTAAGGTTTAATCTTTCTTTCTTTCTTTCTTTCTTTCTTTCTTTCTTTCTTTCTTTCTTTCTTTCTTTCTTTCCCTTCTTTTTCGCCCTTTCATGCCTCAATTCCCCCTACCTTCTTTCTTGCCTTGGGCTGCCGGTCCATTAGCTTCTGTACCTGGTTTTGTGAAGATTTTTGGAGTGTTTCTATTTGGCTGCCTTTTCATTTCCGCACACTTATAGGTGTGTGATTTATTCCTCCCCCCTCCTTTTAGGGAAAGAAGCAGACAGACACCTGCCAGGCACAGGCGAGGCTTAAACTGCTTGCCTCTCGCCACTCTTTTTGGAGCCACCAGCTCCTCAGTTCAGCCCTTAAGATGAGAGAGAAATGCAAAAGCAAACAGGCGGACAGGCTCCATTCTCTTTCTCACAGCAAGCAAGCAAGCAAGCAAGCAAAGCAGACATGCAGTTGCTGCTCTCGCTGCCGATTTCTGTTCTTCTCTCCTCCTTCCCTGAGTATGCCTACAGAATTTGCTAAAGCAGCAAATTCCTTCTGCATGGAGGACGGGCTGGGAAGGTTGGGTGGGGTGGGGTAACCGCAGGGATAGGGGTAGGGGGGAGGAAAGAGGTCTCTCCACAGGCAAGGTCTACCCGTTTAAGTAAATGTGGGTGAGATGACACCGAGCAAAAGGGACGGAGGAAGGGAGGGAAGAGGCGGAGGCGTATTCCACAGCCAGAGCCGGGGCTGCTTCTTCCCGGCCACCTCCTCTCCCTGCCCTAATAATCATAAAGGTGCCGCTCCTCTTGCCTGTCCACCAGGCAGCTACCCCCAGAGGGCCAGCCATGAGGCTCTGCTGGGGGGTGGGTGGGCGCCGCCTCTGCTCGGTATTTCACACCCACCCCCTTCGCTTCTCAAGGAGTCTTTTTGAAGCAGGCAGGTGGGGAGGCAGAGGCGGGACTCATGCGGCGCTGAGGCCGGAAAAGAAAAGCTCCGCTTCTCACAGACCGGCTCAGGCGCAAAGGAAACGACCAAAGAATCTTGCCCGGGGTACCCACATGCGGAATGCGACTTGTGAATGGGGAGTTTCGCGAACACTGATTCTGACCACCCCAACAGTGAGGCTGGAAGAAAAATTTGCACATGAAAGTGCGAAGTACCTTCCTCTTCCCTTCACCCCAGATTACCTCCAAGGGCTACCTGATGCAGAGTGCCTGCTCTGGAGTAGCAGCGCAGCAGATGGATGAAAACACAACTAGCATAAAATCTGGGCAGTCAGCTGCAACAGCATTGCAGTTGACTACCTGAATTTCATGCTGGAGCTGTTCTTTATCCAGCTGCAGCACTGACTTGTTTACATGTCCAGTCAGTCATATGCTTTGATCACCTGCTTCTTAAGCAGTTGTCTACGGCCGCATTTTATTGTTGAAATGCTGATGCTTTCTTCCTCAGCTCTGTAAGAGCTTCCCTCCACGCTCATTTCCACCACAAAACTGATGGGAGATCAGTTTCATTCATTGACTCCAGCTTGGTTGTCTCAATTCCGCCCTCCCTTTCTTAACGACATTTACGTTCTTTGCTCAAGGAAACCCGGACGAAGTCCAAGCTCTGCAAGACATTACAGTAAAATGAGCCCTTTCAAATTAATTTGAATGCAATTATTGCAGGTGCTTAAAATGCACGGACCTATCATAAAGTAGGAGTAATGGTATCATTAAGAATGTTTATTCCTTATTGAGTGCCTAAACATAACTAGGTGGTTAAAAAATAAGAATCCCTGCCTTATCTGCAGGTTTACAATCTGAAAAAGAAGAACAAAAGGGGAGGGAGAGAGGAAAGGGAAACAGCAGTAATAGGAGAGGAAAGGTCAAGTAGAACCAATCAAGGTTTCCTGCAGGGGAACAAAAGGTCAACAAGGACCACAGCTTCCAGGGGATGAATTTTGAGGGTTTTCAGAGAATGAACTTCTTCCAGTGGAGTCAAAGAAGCTTGAGAAAGATGAGGGAGATAAGGAATGTTTGATGTCAGGGGGAAGAAAGGCATCAGAAGAGTGTAGGAAAGCAGATGAGGAATAAAGTAACTATTTTGCAAAAGAAGAGTTTTCCAGATCAGGCTAATGGCCACCTAGTCCAGCATTCTGGCGACTAGGTTTTGCATACAATAACATTTCAGGGCAAATCTTGAGACTCCTGCTTGGGCAAGACATCCAAATAATTTCAAGGTAAGCAAGTCTTTTGATAGGGACCCAGGTGGCGCTGTGGGTTAAACCACAGAGTCTAGGGCTTGCTGATCAGAAGGTCGGCAGTTCAAATCCCTGCCACGGCGTGAGCTCTCGTTGCTTGGTCCCAGCTCCTGTCCACCTAGCAGTTCGAAAGCACATCAAAGTGCAAGTAGATAAATAGGGACCGCTCCAGCAGGAAGGTAAACGGTGTTTCCATGCGCTGCTCTGTTTCGCCAGAAGCGGCTTTGTCATGCTGGCCACGTGACCCAGAAGCTGTTTGTGGACAAACGCCGGCTCCCTTGGCCTATAGAGCGAGATGAGCGCCGCAACCCCAGAGTCGGACACAACTGGACCTGATGGTCAGGGGTCCCTTTACCTTTAAGTCTTTTGATAAGACTCACAAAATCTGCCAGGAAGCTTCCCTATCCATCTTTAAAATTCACAGCAGAAAAATGGAAGCAATTAGCTGCAGGTGAGACATATATATGGTATATATATATATACACTATAGATCACTGTTCTGTATCGTGTACTTTTGCTGGAGCTGACAGATGTTATAGTTTATTTCAAATGTGCGCGCACACACAAAGCAAGCTAGGGGAAAAAAGTGAGGCTTAAGAAGAAATAAAAACTTGATTCCCTTTGTTGAACTCCAAGGCTCAGTTTGTGTTTCTATAGCAGATAGATGTGTGTGAGCTACATCTTTCAAATGTCTACATCAAACACTATTTCCACTCCTACTGTCATCCTTTATAAAAAGAGAGAGAGAGGCTCCCTTTGAAAGCACAGAGCAATGGCAACGATTCCATCTTGTCTGACACAAGGAAATGATCATATCACTATAATCAAATGCGATGCTGTGTCACCAAGGCTCCTACCCCATAATGATATTGTTGGGGACTCTTCAGCAGGGTTGGAGAAGACCACACAAAGGTGAGGGACAGAGTTTGGAAAACATGGCTTCGTGGCGAAGGGTTGAAAGATAAGCAAAACTTGTGCAACCCTGGGATGGCAGATCTAGAGAATGTAATGAATCTTTTCCTCCAACTCCAAAATGAACTACTGTATATACAGATCCCAACCTCACCAGTATTCTAAAAAGCGGTGGCTCATGCAAATTGAGGCAGCTAGTGGGAAAGGCATGGAGGCCAACAGTAGGTGGAGCCAGAGCCATTGATAGGCAGAGCCAACTAATTCTGGTCCTCTTCCCTGCTGAGTTCTACAAAGGCAACAATGAGGCTGAGGAGGAGGAGGAGGAAGCTGACAGGCAGTGCCATCCCTTGGACTGGCTGTGAGAAAGCAGCGGCTGGCTGAGGGCAGAGTGACATCGATGGGGCAGTGCCCTATGTTGCTGTAATGCGAACAATGGACTAAATTACACAGCACTTGGTCTCAGGTCTTGAGTCAGCACATCCCCCATGTCCGCATGCACTGGGTTACCACAGCAACACCAGCAAGGTCAGGTGTATAAACCAACTCGGACTCGGCAGTCATCCTCTGAGGCCCTTCTTTGCGTGCCTCCTCCACATGAGGTCTGGAGGGTGGCGACATGAGAACAGGCCTTTTCTGAAGCTGTTCCCTGTTTGTGGAATGCTCTCCCAAGGGAGGTTTGCCTGGCTACTTTATTATATGCAGCAGAGGAAACATTCCTCTTCAACCAGGCCTTAGGCTGATTAATATTCTATGGCCTTTTAAATATGTTTGCGGGATGGGGAGTTATGTCTTGGTTTTGTTTTAACTAATTACTGTGCTTTTATCCCGTATTTTTTTTCTTGTGAACTGCCCTGAGATCTTCGGATGAAGGGTGGTATATAAATTTTAATAAATAATAATAATAATAATAATAATAATAATAATAATAATAATGTGACTTGCTGAGCAATTTACCCTCCCATTGGTTCAGGAATGCAGAGACGGGTATAATAGTCTCTAGGACATTGCTTTTATTGTGTATTGTCCTGTCCTGTTTGCTTTCAGGGTCTGACTCTGAAAGCAGCTGTGGGTTTTACACAGCAGTGTCGGCTAGCATGGTGATAGTGTTAGTGGATCTCTCTGTACATATATATACAGTATTTACTTCTAAGACCAGAAGAACTGTAGGTAGTAGTGTTTCTCTTTGTTTTGTGTCTAGAAACAATAAACACTTTGTTACTTGTGGGAGAGGAGTTTTCCCCTTAACTTCTAAAAGAAGTTCTGCTGGGAGCAGGAAATCTCTGAAGACTCTGCTGGGGCTCCAAATACTCTGCTGATACATCACACTGGTTGAAGTGTGGTGAGCTACCACCTGATTTCCAAACGTCACCAACACCCCATTCACTCTAATGGACGCGTCTCTACTAATCTTTTCTTTTCTTTACTTGATGATGCTATCACAGCTTCGGTGCCACTACAGGGAAAAGAAACAAGGACTCTTAAACTGTGGATATAATATGGTTTTAAGAGTTATAAACTGTGTGGAAATAAAAACATTATATAACTAAGACGTTGGATTTGTGAATGGCTTGTGAATGGCTTGGAAGAAGATAAAAGATTCTTCAATTTGTTGATATGGACAGATGAAAGATCTCATTAACTGTTCGTTATAAATTTTGGATGGCTTCCCGGAGTGTCGCAGTTAAAATTGGAAATCCGCCATATTTAAAGTTGAAACCGGACCAAAGTCATAGGGGGAGGGATATATGTGATTATATTTTCTCTCTTTTTTATGTGATTAAACCTCCCCTGGAAAGGCTAAGATCTGAGGTACCGGCCCAGGAAAAATAATGAGCAGGACGTTTAATTTTGATGTTATCGGAATTGGATAAGATGGCGGCTGCAAATAACGAAAGGACTTTTGGATTGACTCGACAGAAATACCGGTTGTGAAGAGATGGAAGAGAAACAGACTGATATAAAATCCACACAGAAACATACTATTCATTTTAAATCTCTTGTGGGAACAACTCAGAGGCTGTGAAAGAATGAAGGATAACAACAGATAGAACTGGAGAACATCGGAAGGAATACGACATGGAGTGGAATTAAGATGATGATGAGCCTTCCAAAACTTGAAGCGTGGGGAGTCCCCCCCCAAAAAAATTATAATTTGGCAGAATATTTGGATTATATTATTTGCATATGTATAATTTGGTATATTTAATATGATTTGATTGAATTGTTAATTTGGAAACTTTAATAAAAATGATTTATATATAAAAAAGAAAGAAACAAGGACTCTTAACTTCATGGTATCAAAAGATGAAAGGGAAAGCAAGTCCTTTTGTATGAAGCTGATTGCTATAAATCTTAGAGCTGCTCCGTTTAATCTCAGGAGGAGCATAGCACCGGAAAAGAATAAATCTAAGGTTGTGTTCCATCACACTGTTAAGAAACACATGTAGCATCCTGCATGAGGACCTGCTGTCGCTGAAATAAACAAGGCTTCTGATGGACAGTGGATCTGTCATACAATTTTTAATGGAGGGACCATTTCAATCAGGATGCTATTTGGATAATGAGGAATAAATTGCATAAAGAGACTTGCGGGGATGTTTTGAGGAGTGGGGAGTTAGTCTGGAGCTTCATTACTGTCTTATGTGATATGCAGGCACAGAATATTTATTTGTTTAATTTGTGAGTCACTTCCCACGAGGCATCTTAAAGCTATTTACAATGTGACATGTAAAACAGTTACGTATATAAAAACAGATGAAGATGATCACATGTAAAAGTGATTAGAAACAACCACAACTATAGATATATAAATGGTTTAAAACAGGCATAGGCAAACTTGGCCCTCCAGAAGTTTTGAGACTGGAAGGGGTTAATTAGCTAACCTATATATTTACCTGAATGTATTGTTAGTCCAGTGAATGTATTAAGTATAAAAGTGCCCCTGTTAAGCTTTTCTGTATGAAACTGCTCTGTAAAGCTGTGAACTTTGATCTGCATTGTACTTCTCTCTGGCAAGCTTTGCCTTACTAAGTGTCTGGAGATAAGAACAGTAGACCTTACGCAGAGAGTACTGTAGCTGTCCTTCATTGAGAGGAACAGTTGTCTAGGTCAAGAGATAGGATGGCCTTGCTGGAAGTGCGCAGGAACCAACACTGGGCTAAATGTTCTTTTGCCTTATATGTCCTTTGCCTTATATGTATAACAGGAAATGTACAACGGGAAATGTTCCTTATATGGACAAGAGGAAGTTTTCTGGGGTGGGAAGAGAGCCAGAGAACTGTCTATAAGAACTGTCTGAAATTTGACTAGTTTTGTACTTGCTTGGCTATCTAAACACCGAAGTACCTCTGCATGCAGAAATTAAATCTTTCTCTCTCTGAAGCCAGAAGCCTCAGGGTTTTTTTTTTGCTTCTATGTTTTCTCACCGGGCGCAACAATGGGAACCCGTAGGGGCAAATAAGGCTCCAAGACTACAATTCCCATCATCCCTTACCGCTGGTCCTGTTAGCTAGGGATGATGGGAGTTGTAGTCCCAAAACATCTGGAGGGCCGGATTTGCCTATGCCTGGTATAAAACAACAACAACAACATGTACATAAGGTCAGCTCAGATTTAGGACAGATACCAATTGGAAATAAATATTTTAGAAGACTTGTTGAAAGACGAACATATTTCGCAGTTGACAAAATGCCGACAAAATGCCGTTTTGAAATGCAACGGGAGGGAGTTCTAAAGGGCAGGTCCCACAGAACTAAAGGCCCGATTCCAACATTGTGCAGAATGGTTTTGCTGCTGGGTGCCTTCTCCTGCAGAATGCAGTAACTGGTTAAGTATGTATCGGATGAGGCAATCTTTTAGTTGCAAGTTTCACAGGGGTTTGTACACCAAAGCTAGCCTGCTAGCCTGCTAGGTTCAAGTACAACCCAAATAACTTTCATATCATCCAACCTTAAGCCAAAACACAATGAATCTCCATTGGTGTTAACTTGGCAAACCTCAGGCATGAACTGTTGTCAAACTCAACAGGCACTAAACAAGGAAGCCAGCTGAGGAGTTCTGTCCTATCAAATTTGGAACCTCATGACCCAGCTCACCAACACCTGTGCATCCACCTGCTTTCCTCTTTGTCAGGTCACATCTTTTTCTGCTAATGACTTTGCTACCAGTTGATGTCCCTCTGCTATAAAACCTCCCTTGTCAGTGACCACATTCACCTGGCCTTTCAAAACTGACCTTCACTTTACCACCCTTGCCCTTTGGCTGCACTCTGCTCACTCAAAAGTGATCTATGCCGCAGCTATTTTTAAGCATTAAACGTTTTCAACTAAAGTGTCTTGGAACACACAAGGAACATATGGCCCAATTCATAAGTCACTGAGACTGTGTGAAAGTTTCTGGGAAAGGGTGTGCACGTAGTCTCAGTTAATGTATGGAAGCTACAATCCTATTGGGGATCATGCAATCTCCCCCATCTCTTCTCTCTGTCCAGCTGCTGACACTGGCCCGAGTATGGACAACATAATTAGTATGTTTCCATACTGAGGCAACATGGGAACTGGCCATTGGGAAGCCATAGTGGCAAAGCATGACAATCTCAGACCCAGTTCAAAGGTTGGATTAATGATGATACACAGCATCACCATTAACAATTGGCACAATGTTTAGCAGGACTCTCAAAACAGGCCTGGTACAGAAATTCTGGATTATGAGACTAACTTTATAAAAGCTGCACAAACTTGGCCAGGGTTCCTGTGAATTGCTGCAGTGACCTCCTTGTACCGGGGAGATTTTTACATAGGTCCCCAGGATGACAGCAACGAGTGTTAAGTCTAAAATAAAGACAAAATCCCCAGGAAGGACCCTCCTGAGGCATTTCTACATCAAGGATTTTTAGGAGTGCTTATTCCACTCATCCAGCACCCATAAGCCGCACCAGGTTGCACTGATCTCTGCTAGTCCACATTGGAAAAAAGAGCTAACAGTAAAGGTATAGCTAGGTTGAATTCCTGAGTTGCTTTCCCTGCTGGCAACGAAAACAACTACTAAAAGCATGGGCTTGTTAGAAATGTGGTATTTTTGACCCACAAAGGATGTTATGGGTTGTAAATGTAGGACACCAATTCATTTTTCAGCTTTGCATCCTTTGGAGGGGTTCAACTGATGGCCATAGTTAGGATCAGGAAGAAATTTTATTTGGGTCAACTTATCACTGAGTTCCACTGCCTCCAAAACAAATTGCTAGATAGTTCAGACATATTCCCCTTTCCCCCTGTGGAAGTCTTTATCTTCTCAAATCACCTGGAATTAATTGTGTGTAGCAGGTGTCTTGGTACATTTCACATTGTTGTTCACACACTGCTTATGACACAGTATGTAAAATGCATAATTTAGCTTAAAAAAAGGTAAAGGACCCCTGACAGTTAAGTCCAGTTGTGGACAACTCTGGGGTTGTGGCGCTCATCTCGCTTTACTGGCCGAGGGACTCGGCGTTTGTCTGCATACAGTTTTTCTGGGTCATGTGGCCAGCATGACTAAGCCGCCTCTCGTGAAACCAGAGCAGCGCACGGAAACGCCATTTACCTTCCTGCCAGAGCGGTACCTATTTATCTACTTGCACTTTGACATGCTTTCGGACTGCTAGGTTGGCAGGAGCAGGGACTGAGCAACGGGAGCTCACCCCGTCGTGGGGATTTGAACCACTGACCTTCTGATCAGCAAGCCCAAGAGGCTCAGTGGTTTAGACCACAGTGCCATCAGCATCCTCATAATTTAGGTAAGGGGTTCCCAACTAGCTAAGTACTGTGGAACTCCTGTTTTTGCAAAAGCCAAGCCATGCACCCCTTACTTTTGAAAATGTTGACTATGGTAGTTTTTGTTATGTGAATGGTGCAAAAGATCCCCTGCCATGCTTGATAGGGTAGGGAAAAAGAAGGGAAGAGTTGAACTTGACAATCCTTTTGGTACCCTCCGGATTTACAATTCTGTGAACCTGTCAACTGAGAGTGAGTCCAATGCTTTCTGCATCAGTCATACAGACATTCCCCTCCCATGGGGGAAGGAAAAGTGTGCTGCTTGTCGATAAAGATGTCACAGGCTGTATCCAAGAACTGCCTGAAACAGCTGTACATCTGTCTGTTGCACTGTTGGGAGCTTTGCCCAGGTACAGCTTGAAGTCCAGCTTAACCAGAAACTACCTCCAAATCTCTGAATCCCTCCCACCCAACACATAGGCTAATGTAGTTCTGTCTCAACTCCTGTTAAAGGGTGCATGGTGCAATGCATTGAGTTCCATGACAGAAGGAAGATCTACATTTGCTAAATAAATAAAGCATGTCAACAAGTATTCTTTGCTAACTAGAAGACACAGATAACTGAATTCCAGCCTACATATAAAGTCTGTATTTCATCATGGAGTGACATTCCCAATGAAAAACAAGCTGTCTATGTGCCACTTTAATTTGGGCTCCCCCCACTTTTTTCCAATCGTGAAAGTATTTGTGCATTTTATAAAGGCTCTTAAGTATTATGCAGAGTAAGCCATAAATAATTCATGGCCTGCCCATGACTCTGAGCATCATTTGAGAAGCCTCCGTGGCTTTATCAGTAGAGTTCAATAAATTCACAATGCATGCTGTCAGTCTGAGGGCACTTACATAAAGAAATGGAAAATAAATAACCTCATTTATTGTGGAATAACTGATGGACTCCAACTCCCACCCACCACACCCACTGGTGAGCACACACTCCATATTTGTCAAATAAACCTGTCCCTGACCCCAGCGACCCACTAATTAAGAATCAAACCTGCTTTTAATTGTATAGCCTCACAGTGACCTCATATGAAGAAAGAAGTTGCCTTATACTATGCCAGACTAGTATAAAGTCTAGGCTAAAGTTGTCTACCATGACCTTCATTCTGTGTTCTATGTCAGATAGTTCTTGCACTAGCAGATGGGTGAGTTATAATGTTGTACAAAAGAGGAATCCAATGCAGCAATCCGTTGCACAACAGAGCTACCAGAAACCCACTTATGCATTCTCTTGCGCATGACTGTTCCGCCGGCGCAAATTTTTTCGCCAGTGGAACGAGTATACTGCTAAGTAACTTCAATTTAGCGCTGCACTGGATACAATCCCATTTGACTGGCTTGTCACTCTAAGATCCCAGGCAAAGGGTCTTTCCTAACAAGTGCTATTAGATACACTTCAAACTAGCGATGGCAGGAATTGAACCTGGGGTTTTGTGCATGCAAAGATGTGCTCTAGTGCTGAGCTATGGCGCCTCCCATCCTGGGATCAGGTTCTTGGTCACACAATATAATGTGTAATATCATGTTGGGAACTGATTAACAGCAAGAGAAGAAGAGGCTTTTGGTCCATTAAGCTCCACATTATTCTGCAAAAGAGCCCCCAGGGTCTTCTTCATAATTTCATTAGTAAGCAATGCACTAAAAAGACAGATAGAGCTTGTTTACTGCCTGGGATGTTATCTTTGGACATAGAAGCCCCAGATTAAAATTATTGCTCATTCTCATCAAACCACCATCTCATAGCTTAGCCTATGTCACAACAGCTCCTGTGAATAGACTCTCCCAAAGGCTCTTGGGATCGGGCAGAAAAGCAATTTGCATAAATAAAAGAAGCAATTATTTGCAGCTCATTACTGAAATGCTGTAGTCGTTTGCTTGTTTGTTATTGTAAGTCTTCAGGTAGGGGTTGATCATGTGGAAGAGAGTAAGCCACATCCTTAAAGCCTAGTGACATGACTAGACATAGAATAATCTTGCTGGGAGGGGGTGGGGAGCACAGAGAAGAAGAAGAGGAGGAGGAGTTTGGATTTGATATCCCGCTTTTCACTACCTGAAGGAGTCTCAAAGTGGCTAACATTCTCCTTTCCCTTCCTCCCCCACAACAAATATTCTGTGAGGTGAGTGGGGCTGAGAGACTTCAGAGAAGTGTGACTAGACCAAGGTCACCCAGCAGCTGCATGTGGAGGAGCGGAGACGCGAACCCAGTTCCCCAGATTACGAGTCTACCGCTTTTAACCACTACACCACACTGGCTCTACAGTTTTAGAACACTAAAACTGTAATAGTTTGCTTTCCCTTTTTATTTCTAGGGGCACTGGAGGGGAGGTAGGAAGGGCGAATGAAACATCTGTATAAATAATTTTTGTTGTTGCATTTTATCCCAGTCTTCCTCCAAGGCTGGATCTAGACACGTCGAAGAAGCGATTCAGTTAAATGCGTTGTAAACTCATTCAGGGAAATCCGGTAGGGAAAGACAGGCCTCCACAGCGCCATCTGGTGTCACAGTGTTATATTGCATATACAATGCATATAAAACCCCTTTTCTTTACCAATCTAGCTGAGCCGCAAGTCACTTGTCTTTTGCCATTTGTAACTTGCCTGTGCATTTAGATAATAACCATCAGAAGCCCCAGCACTTCTTGGTCTTCTGAAACTAGGTGGATGGTGACCCATGAAGGGGTCTTTGCAAGCTGTAACGTTCTGGTTTTGTAAAGTTTCAAACATCTTCTCAGGGAATTTTTTGATATAGCCTCTGGCAAGGACCATTTCAAATCCTTTGAAACGATGCCATTTCAAATTGTTTTCTTGCATTTGCAAATAAAATGGTTTTAATTCATGCACAAACGCACATTTTTTTTCTGCACTCTCCCCAACATTGCTTTCTGCTACGTTAGGCTACCACATAACAGTTTCTCTGGAGAGCCTGCAAGATGAATCCAAGGGACGGGAAAACGCTGTTAGCAAGGAGCTAAAGCCTGTTGGAGTCAGAGCAGTGTACCATCTTATGTCTGGTGCACCATATTGTATTCCCACCTCATCTGCTGTCTTGCTGATGACCTTAAAGATTCATCATTCTGTTTTTGTTGTTTACCCAGCTGTAAAATGAGTGCAATAATAAAACTTGCCTGTCCCACAGGGGTGATGCAATAACTAATTAAGGCTGCAAAATTGTTCCAGTGACCTCTGATGAAAAGGATGGCATTTTAATATTTTTCTGCATGACGCCCATCCCTGTAATACAGCCCTCATAAATCGGAAAGAATGCTGCGCTATGCCACAGAGACCCTCTGAGCTTTTGTGCCGAAAGTAACTGAAGTCAGAATTTGACACGTCATAATATAAAGCAGCAACAGTGAAAGGCCAAGCCATTCAGTTCAAAAACCTGCTTGACATTTATATAATGGCTTTCCCAGTGACAGTTCGCTATAGATCTTTCTCAGTGCTTGACCAACCTTTGGTCTTTTCAACCTGAACAAAAACTCAGTCAATGAATCCCATTCTGCTAAACCCGCCATACACACAACTCCATTCTCTTCAGCCACACAAGAGCCATAGCTATGTGTAACTTTCCCCATCATTTCTTAATAAAAGGAACCCTCATTAGAATGCAGAGAAATGCAGAGAAAGGACAAGTGGGATTTGAGGACCTATTCCTGTAGGCTGTATTGCTTTCTCTTTACATTGTCTCCCCTCACCCCAGCTGCTTTTCTCTTTGCAGAGAGAGAGAGAAGGTTCACGTGCCTATCTCATTTCCATCACCACTGCTTTGTGGCTCAGATTTCCCCACTGAAAGACCAACTGAGTGGTTTATAGCTGCCCTTCCTGGAGTGCCAACAAAGCACATGTTGACAGAGCTTCTGCCTCACAAGTAGGACTCGGGAATGGGAGGCCTGATGATGCCAATCTGGGTACCTGCCAGGAGGCACAACTGCCCTTTTCACAGGGGTGATGGGAGAGTCTGGAGTTGTGGGTGGGTGGGTGGGTGGGGGGTCAGCCAAGTTATGTCAGAATTCCATGACTGTCTTAGTCACTCTCAGATCCCGGAAGTGGTGCTTTGCGAGAGCGCCTCCAGCAGAGAAACCTGGGGACCCCAAGTCTCCTCCTTTCCTCCTTCCATTTGAGCCCCTACGTAATTGGGGCAACGGGACTACCAGCTCCCCCTCTGTTCCTGAACTGCTTATTGGGTGTTCGGACCCCGAAACATCCGACAGCCCTTCCACCACGGAGCTCTCTTCCTGTCTCTTGCTCCCACAGGATGTGTCAGGGCTTCTCGGGCGGTGCTGGGTACTCTCAGCATCAGAGGTCCCTCCCTCCACCCCCGCTGGCTCTCTGCTGCCTCCAGAGGTTCCCCTGACAGGCGACTGCCTCCTTCCCATGTGTCTCAAGGTCATATACTTTTTTTAAAAAAAACCTTCCTTCATCTCGCTATCATCTTCCCATGTGTTTCTGGTAAGTTTTCTTTTTTTAAAAAAATTAAAAATCCTGTGAGAATTACAAATAGCTCCCGTTTCCTATGGCATGATATTTGTTTTGCTTCTTTTTGGTTTTGAAATAATAATAATAATAATAAAACGATAATAATATATTCCCCCCACAATCTGCCAGCTATTCAGATGAGTCACTTTGTGAAACCTTGCTCAGATAGCGGGGAAGTGAAACAAAAGGGGCGATGGGAAAGGTATTTGAAACAGAAGTGGTGCAGCAGGTAACAGAAGTTATTTTCATATATGGTTATAAGACTCACCACTTATCCATTTAGCCTCTGGGTCATGAATTTTGAAATCTTCGCTGAACAGATCTTCCACTGTAATCTTCTTCTTTTGAGACTGGCTATTATCTTCAACTGTAAAACATCCAGAAGGGGGAGAAGAAGAAAAATGCCCATCCATTACTGCTAATTTGCAATTTTATCGGCACAATCAACAAATGAAACCAGTTATCTCTTTTCATTTTGAACTGACCGGTATTTGGGAATATGTGCATGAGAAGTGGGGTAGACTTCTATGCCAGAAGTAAAAGTTGGTCCTGTGGATGGTGGTCCTTTCTGCTGTGAACTGGGCAGGACCAGATACTCACCTCCCCAGTTCAGTTGGAAATGGCCTCAGTGTGCATGGAAGCGAAAGCTCCTCTTGCACTGATCCAGCACAGCGGAGTGCATGCGAAGCAATAGTGGAAACAGTGCAAGTATTGTGCCCCATGTCTCTCCTGTCCCCAGATGCAGCTGCCCGTTTGTTTAATATGGGGTGGAGAGAGAATCTATAAAGTAGAATCATGGAGTTGGAAAAGACCATGAGGATCATCTCATCCAACTCCCTACAATGCAGGAATATGCAACCGTCCCTTACAGGGATCGAACCTGCAACTCGGGTGTTATCAGCATCATGCTCCAACCAACTGGGCCTATTCAGCAGGTTTTAAACCATAAATCACAGTAGCAATAATTCATTCTCGGAAATCATCTTGCAAAGTTATCCTGACAGCTTGGTGTCTTCCAGATGTTTTATGCAACCAGCATCATCTGCCCCAGCCAGAGAGGCTGATGGGAGTTGTGATCCAAAACACCTGGAAGGCACCAGGTTGGGGAAGGATATCCTACGCCAAGTAGATTTGAGACAAGTGAACACCAGGGTAGCTTCTGGTATGGGATACTCCATCTTAGGAGAGAGGGTTGCATTAAACTGTGGCTTAGGGGCTTTTAAGTAGCTCAAGAAGCCACTTTGAACAAATGAAGTGTTGAAGAGCCAGAGGTTTCTTTGAGGTTGTTGCCATATGGTGAAGAGGCCCTCATTCATTTCAAACATCAGCCGTACATCTGATTGCACTTATGAACAGGGATGCAATGAGTTATAAATATTAATAATCAGTTTTATTTTGGGCAAATGCTTCAAGGGGTAGTTCAGGTTTTATCTCATAAAGTGATAGCATTACAATTTTCCTTCCCCCGGATGCATGTTTTCTGATTAAATATACATTAGCTACAGCCATGGCAATTGTCCTTTTTTACGTTAACACCGTGCAACTATATATTTTGAATTCCTGCATTTTTATTGCACAGCAACTCATTTTTGAAAACAAAAAATGGCACAACACATGATTTCTACCAAATGATTTCCAATGAATGTTCACATTCATTAAGGACAGGTCAACAGAAGAGAAAAAGAAATCAATTAACACTTTGACTGTCAAACCACAAATTACGTGCCCAGAATTCTGAAGTGTACAGATGCTGTCACAGCAAGATGGTAGGAAGTATGACCTCAGCACAATTTACACTCCCTGATTAATCCCTGAAGCTTCTAGTTTGTTTGCCACCACTTAATAATTCGCCCAGCAAAAACTCTGATGATCTCCCTCTTGTGGTTGTATAGCATATTTACGCAATAGGCCAGTGATGTCACTGAGTATTTCTAATGAACAACAACAAAAAGCATTACTCCCCATCCCAAGGACGGGAACTTTCCAGAAAACGTAGGCTGAGCAGGAGGATAGTAAGTGGTGCAGGCAAATGGGCACAGTTATCTTATGTGAATAAACATAAGCTGGAAGTCTTCCTCAGCTGTAAGTGTCCCAGAATGGAAAAATACAGCAGATCCAGGAGCTTTGCAGTGGGAAGTCACACAATATTTGCTTTCTAGCATCCTGTACCATCAGAGTTCCTTTTAGCATTGTCTTAGTCACATGAGAACATTCTTTCCATTAGCACCTATAGGTTTGCCATATGTCAGGAATTTCCTGGACTGCAGTCGAAAGCAGTGTCCAGGCGGAAATCGGCTAAATGTCTGGGAAAATCTGGACCTATGGCAACTGATGTCAGTAGTGTCGTTTTTGCCAAGGTTCCTCAAAAATAGCTCAAAAACGTCCAATTTCTTTGCTTAACAATTTTGGGCAAAACTAAAAACAACAACAACTCAACAACTTTTCTGTCTGGATTTTCACTTTTTGAAATATGGCAACCCTAGGATAATACTTCAGTGGCCTAATAATACAGACTCAGCATCCCTTCTTGGCTGAGTGCCAATTCTGATGACTGGCCTCCATGGAGATCCTGTGACATAATTCACAGATAGAGTACATAGACTACAACTGGCATAATATCTGACTACAGGCCCTGCTCATTTGTGGCTGGGGCTGACATCTGGGCAGCCACAGGTTCCCTGCACCAATTTAAATGTTTTCTCCAGCTGCACAGGACCCTCTAGCAGATAACCAGTTCCTGTACAGGACCCCTGGCTCCTGTATCATTTCCACATCAGACAGAGAGACCTACTTTTGGCCCATATATGCTAAGTGAGACCCATTTCTAATTTTGTAATTGCATATACTGGTTCTCTCTCTCTTGCTGCTCACATCCTTTCCATTTTTCCTATTTTAAAAATAAAAATAAAAAGTGCTAATTGTACCACCTCTACTACCCAACTTAAACTGGGAATTAGCCAAGCTGTGGATTTCAGTGCACTATCTACACACAAGGGGTGGATTTAGGGCTGTGTAAGCAGTGTGCATGTGCAGGAGGCTGAGCTGAGGAGGGCACCTTCTCAAAGCATGGTAAGCAAGAAGCTGGGTTTGGGGAAGGAGATGCGAGGCATCCTAGAGTTCTCCTGCCTCCTTCCCAAGCCTAGTTAGTGCTTTGGGAAGGAAGTGGGAGGGCTCTAGGACCCTGCCAGAGCCTTGCATCTCTTCCCCGGCTTTGGTTAGGCAGCATGAGGCATCAGATGTTGACCTCCCATGGGCCATCTATTTATTATTATTATTATTATTATTATTATTAATAAATAATATACTGCCCTATACCTGGGGGTCTCAGGGCAGTTCACAGAATAAAACCCAATGAAATACAAAAATAAAACACAAAATGTTACCCAAGTCTGCCACTGTACACACCCTAATACTGACATTTTCTTGTCTGGGAGCTTCATTAAAATTAAAACTAAGCTGAAATTTCTCCAAATACATTTTTTTCCAAGAAAATTTATGAGAATTGTTTTCCTCCCTCAACAAATAAGACTGGAACTTTACAGAATTTTCTCCAGATATTTACCACTGTTTTTTAAAGCAGGGACCATTTTCGCCAAACAATGTTCTAGGACAGGGATCCCTAAACTAAGGCCCGGGGGCCGGATGCGGCCCAATCGCCTTCTCAATCCGGCCCACGGACGGTCCAGGAATCAGCGTGTTTTTACATGAGTAGAATGTGTCCTTTTATTTAAAATGTATCTCTGGGTTATTTGTGGGGCATAGGAATTCGTTCATATTTCCCCCCCCAAAATGTACACAAGGTCTGAGGGACAGTGGACCAGCCCCCTGCTGAAAAAGTTTGCTGACCCCTGTTCTAGGACAATGCCAGGTCTAGGGCACTGTCAAAGATGGAAAATTGTGATCATGGTGCCAACAGTTTTTAAATGTTTCTTTTCAATATATTTTAATGTTTTCATATTACGTTATCTTTTGCAAACTGTATTTAATGAGTGGGGGGCAGGGAGAGGCCTAAATTGGGGCAGAACAGCTATGCTCTTGCCACTGCAAACCACGTGAGCACAACATTGAGAAAAAACGTTGGAGAATTACTCAAACCCCATTTAGCGAAATGGTTCCCCCATCCACAAGTTCTCTGTACTAAAACAGAGCGTAAAATTTTGAGAGGACATTTGCACACAGCTCTAAATTGGAACCAATGGGACAGATTCCAAGCCAATGCATTTAGAATCAGGGTGCTTATATCTAAGCATCAGAGGAGCCTTGCAGCACTAAACATCTTTCCCATTGTTTAGTGTTAACTTGTTATGCAGGCTAAACACATCCCTGTTTAGAGATGCCATAAACAGACTCCATTGAGCCAATTAATGGAGGAGAAAATGGCTTTTTACTTCACTGGTCCCAAGGTACTTCAGCCACTTAAGATCTAGCCATGAAGCATGCATTATTTCGGTAATAGGCACACAAACCACCACTTGCAGTATGATAATGGTTTAGTCCTAAGACTTAGTGTGCCAGTGCACAAATGCTTGGGAGAGTGGGATAGAATCACAGAATTGCAGAGTTGGAAGGAACCCCGATGAACAGCGTGATGCCATAACACCATGAGATTGAAATAAAAGTTACAGGTAGGTAGCCGTGTTGGTCTGCCGTAGTCGAAAGAAAATGAAAAAAATGATTTCCCCCCCTTCCAATAGCACCTTAGAGACCAACTAAGTTTGTTATTGGTATGAGCTTTCGTGTGCATCAGAATAAGTGTGCATGCACTTCCTCTTACATACAACAGAAAACTGTGATCTCATGAGATCACTGAGCCTAACCTTCTTGCCTTTTTCACTTAACTTCCAAAGGTAAGAACATCTTTCCTAGGGACTTACTTGAGCTGAATGAGTTAATTTAATTTATCAATGTAGCTGAAGTCTAATAAGGGCGTCATTCATTCTTTTCCTGACAAGGCACCTATGCCTCCAACCTAGGGATGAGGGAGAACTTTCAACCCGAGGGCCACATTCTATTCTTGGGAACCTTATGGGGGCCGCTTGCCAGTGGTTGGCAGGGTCAACACCAAAAGTTGGCAGATAATGAATGTGCATTTTACCTTTGTACAGTATGCTTATTTGTATACACCCACCCACCCACCTCTCTCTAGCCTCCATTCAGGCAAGAAAGAGGCATTATCAGAGTTGAAGGATACATTCCAACCAGGCAAAAATACTCAATGAGGGCTCATGAGAGATGTGGTTGGGGAAAGGGTAAGGGTCTGCGTAATGCCCCAACAAGCAGACAGAGAGGTACAGAAGGTTGCATTTGATCCTTGGGTCTGAGGTTCCTCAACTGACAGCTGCTTGAGAGACAGCAACTCAAGGAGAAAACTTCATCCCTTGAATTTCTCTCTGCCATGTAGCTGTTGGGTAGCTGCCTTTTTTCCCTGGGCAGTGCATAATACATTGTCTAAGAGAAATAATTGAGCAAGAAAGCCCCTAAACACAGCAGCTCTTTCTTACCATCTAGAGGGCCCCCCCGCCCCAGTAAGACCATTAAATCCTAGTCTAAAATTACCTAACTGCATCACTGTTCCATGTTCGGTATCATTTAAAAACACAGCGAAGCACACCCCTGCTTTCAAGATTAAAAGAGCGGGGGAGAGATTTTCTCCATCTGATTGATCTATCCGTCAAGTTCAGTTTAATCAGGCCCCTGCCTTTTTAAAATGCATTTCCAAAGACACTGAAATTACAACAACAGCAGCAACAAAAACTAAAGGTTATATAAATACCTGGTGTCAGCAAGATAACTGAAGTGACAATCAAGGAGCAGATAACCAGAATAACAAGTAATGCAATTGCAATTCCTTTCCAGTTCCTTTGTGGAGGGTTGCTCCCCACCAGCTCCTGCAAACAGCAAAATAAAAAAGGAACGGTTAAGCAGAGGCCATGAGCAACAAACTCATCCAAACACCATATAAGGTGAGTCTAGTCAATTAGCAATTAGGTCCAGTAGTCATAGAGGCAGCTGTAAGCTTGCTTGTTGCAGATGCAAATATATATTTGCCTAACTAGGAGAGCAAGGCAGCATGAGACAAACCAAACTGCAATAATAACAGATTTGGTGATTTTAACCATTGGTAGTTCAAATCTGCTGTACATACAAGTACCAGCAATCAGGGGCTTTGGACCATCTGTCTGCCACTGATTGAGCTGCTCTGACGTCACGATGAGACTTTAGTTTTATGGATAATAGTTTAGGATCCACTTACATAGTACCTTATCCCTCAACCTTGGAGAACCCTTTATTGCAGGGGTGAGGATCCTGTGGCCCTCCAGGGGTTGTTGAACTACAGTTCCCATCAACCCCAGTCAGTGTGGCAAGTGGTCAATGATAGGAGATGAAGTTCAACAACATTTAGAGCAGGCTTCCTCAACCTCGGCCCTCCAGATGTTTTGAGACTACAATTCCCATCATCCCTGACCACTGGTCCTGCTAGCTAGGGATCATGGGAGTTGTAGGCCAAAAAAACATCTGGAGGGTCGAGGTTGAGGAAGCCTGAGGATCAAAACCAACACATTCTTCTTGCTTAGCTCCATTCCAGCATGTTGGATAGCCAGCATAATAGAGGCCCCCCATTATTTATACTATCTCCTGCTCTGTTGCTTTGGTTTGGGTGGCAGGCAGCAGAGGAAGATTTTGAAAAAAGCAAGTAATTTTCTGAAAAAGGAAAATAAGAGGAAGAATGAGTTAGGAAATTTCATACTTTTTTTAAAAAAAAAGAAACCCTCAAAGCAGCAAAATTAAGGGGAAACGATCAGCAAACATGCATTTATATATGCAAATTATATGCACTGTGGTAAAGGCATTTTGAAAATTGTAATAGATTCACCCTTCCCCTACCCTTGAGAGGCAAAGAACAACCACTATCTTAATCTCGCAGCAAAGGGCATGGAGATTTAGTGATTTCCCTAATGTGTGCCAATGTTAGCCAAAGAGTCAGGAAAAGAATGTGGGTTTTGTTATCTTTGTTCACAGCCAACCCTTCCTTTCACATTAAAAACAACAACAACCCAACAGAGGTCAAAAAGGAGAAGGGGAAACAGAGAGGCAGCTGGTGCCAATGTGAGTAGGCTGCCAAAGCCTTAATCAACTTCTCAAATAATAATAATAAAAAACCCTTTAGACCCAAATGCATGCATGCTGTTGTTTTTGGTTCTTTAAAACTAGCAGAAAATCTAAACGAGAATGGCAGAAACTATTAGATGCAGCAACTCCTCCCAGCCAGGGACAAAGGCAGTGTTGCAGCCCTGTGATCAAGAGAGGGCAATGCTTAATCAGCTGTGAGTTGGCTCACCTGCATTAATGGTTGCCTATTACTGAGACATCAAAGAAGGTGGTTAGGGTGACTTTCAGGACAAAATGAAGAAAAATAGGCAACCCAGGTAAGATCTGAACAACCCTTTAAACTGCTACGGCTACACAATGAGACAGCAACCCCAGTTCTAACACAGCTTCATTAACATGCGAACCTGAAGTTCTGGGTCCCTTCCAAACAGATGCCAAAGTTTTGCACTAGTTTTGTGCCGCAAACCTCACGTTTTGTGCCACCCTCCAAACTGAGTAACTGACAAACAGGGAGCCATAGGTATACCCCCAAACCCAACACTGCCCGATTGACTCCAAACTGGTGCCAGGGTTTTGTGCTAGTTTTATCCCTATTTGGTTTTTATTGAATCAGAGGCGATCCAACACATTTTAGTGCCATGAAAATAATAATAATAATAATAATAATAATAATAATAATAATAATAATAATAATAATAATATCTGGAGGGCAATGGCACTGTCTCCCCAGTGGAAATAAAAATACAGCAATCAACTAAATAATTGTGATTTTCTACATTTTGGGGGGAAACTTTCAATATGAGGAATGGTAGGCCTCATTTTATGTGAGGCAATTGACAATGATAAACATAAGGCAGAATTATCTAGCATTTTTGTTACAAGGCCATGAAATAAATACAAAAGAGTTCTGGATTCAGAAGCACTTCATTTTATGTACTCAGAGGAACAAGGAACAGGAAACACACCTGGGCCCAAGTAGGTAACCAGCATTTGTGAACCTGACTTTGGGAGCTCAAGGACTAATGATCTCTGTTTTACACAGCCACATTCCTTATAAGGAGAGAATTGCGCATGGTGCATCATTTGTAGTCATGTGCAAGGTTTCAAAAATGAACAGTGGTGAGTGGGGCGCATTGGGACTGATATGGCAGAAGGCAAGGAGCCCAACAGCAGGGGGCACTAGAGGCAAGTACTTATAGTTTTGTTCCCCTCCTCCTCCCCTCTGTTGAGCTCTACAAGGACAACACTGAGGGCGAAGCTGTCAGGCAGGGCAATCACCTCCTTGGCCTGGCCTGGTCCTAAGTACTGTAGGAAGGAAGACAGTTGTGGGCTGGCTGAAGGCAAACTCAGCTTGGTGGGCCAGTGCACCATTCAGCCCTAATGAACCACCCTCCACTGAAATTGAAAGGGGGAAGAAGTGGGTGGATCAGGATCATCAAATGGAGGCAGTAGAGTTCAACCCTTTTCTACCCACTGCGACTGAGAAGAAAATATCCCAAAGAGGGAATCTCCAGTTAGCACTAATAGGAGTTTGCCTGCCCTGGGCTAAGAGCATCTGAAGGGTGTGTGTGTGAGTGTGTGTGGGAGAGAGAGAGAGAGAGAGAGAGAGAGAGAGAGAGAGAGAGTGTATAGGTAAAGGGACCCCTGACCATTAGGTCCATTCATGTCCGACTCTGGGGTTGCGGTACTCATCTCGCATTACTGGCCGAGGGAGCCGGCGTACAGCTTCCGGGTCATGTGGCCAGCATGACTAAGCCACTTCTGGTGAACCAGAGCAGCGCACGGAAACACCGTTTACCTTCCCGCCGGAGCGGTACCTATTTATCTACTTGCACTTTTGACGTGCTTTTGAACTGCTAGGTGGGCAGGAGCTGGGACCGAGCAACGGGAGCTCATCCCGTCGCGGGGATTTGAACCGCCAACCTTCTGATCAGCAAGCCCTAGGCTGAAGGTCATTTGTGTAGGAAAGGGTTAAAACCCACCACCTGTAACATGCTGTGGACCTTATCCCACCCTTAACTGATATTTATCATTTTCAAAACAGGCACTCAACTACTGTACAGGTGATAGCATTTAGCTTCACAGGTAGTTTCTTCCTCATATTCCACTTGAGTTAAGAAATTCATCTGGATATTTCAGAGTAGCCTAGATCATCACAATAGCAGCAGTAGAAACAGAAATAGTGATACTATACTAAGCACCTAATGCTATAATTCAGTGCTTAAAAGCAAACAGCCTTGACAGATGCTCAGACATTATTACTATTATTATTTTAAAGGGGGGGGGTCACCTCACAGGGTGAATGAAGTAATATTAAATGTACATTTAGTTTACATATAAATCTAGAAATGCATGCTGTTATTCATAAGTAAGTCTTGCAAAAGCCAGATCGATGCTCAGTAATATATTTGTTGTGGGGGGGGGGAGAGTATTGGGAGAAAGATTATAATCAAGCTCTGCTAAGAAATATTTGGCCGAGCTGCTTTAAACTGCACAGTTCAGATTATTTTTCCATCTGCACTAGGTGAATGCTGAAAAGATACACCATAAATCCTCCTTTTATGTTATATGGACCATTTGCCATGGGTGGAGATGGTAACAGCACATTATAAAACCAACAGTGCATATATTTGGAGCTGGAGTCTAATCATTTCTGCTTCCTGTAGGAATATCCTAGAAGGCAGGGAAGGATGCTTAAAATAATTTCCATGACTCAAGAATTCTTTCCAAGATTTATGGCCTCCATCTCAATTTCATGATTACCACTGATTAATTCATTATATCATGCCCTCATCCACTCTCCGACTTCTTGAGAACTGATGTGCCCCTCCTTCATTAGGGATTCTTTGATCTAGGTTAAATAAGTCCAGCAATAATTCAGTTCTGGCCTCCTGCTAAACATCCAGGGGAGCAGGGTTATACATTGATGGTTCCATCATGGATAGCAGGGAACTGTTTCTATGGAAAGCCTGACCACCTCAGTTTTCATAGAATCATAGAATTGTAAAAAGTTCCCATCATAAACACGTCTAAGAATTTCTAGCATTGCCTACTTCCCAATCTGTAAAATGTCCATGTTTGTGGAAATTCATGCAAGATAAGGGTATCCATGGTTACTCATCATGATGGCTACATTGCCTCCAGGCTCAGTTGCAGGGAATCGTGAACAGGAGACAGGCACTGCAGAAGAAGAAGTGTGCATGCACACGAAAGCTCATACCAAGAACAAACTAAGTTGGTCTCTAAGGTGCTACTGGAAGGAATTTTTTATTTTATTTTGTTTTGACTATGGCAGACCAACACAGCTACCTACCTGTAACAGGCACTGCAATGTGTCTCTGAGTACCAATCACTGAGGAACATGAATAGCGAGAGAGCTGTTGTACCCATGTGCTGCTTGCAAGCTTCACAGAGGAATCTGGCTGGGCACTGTGAGAACAGAATGCTGGATCTGATAGCCCTTTGTTCTGACCCAGCAGGGCTCTTAAGGGCTCTTTACGCTCTTGCAGCATTTGGATCTCACAGCTGGAGCTGCTCAGGTCAGACTTGAAGGAGCTTAGCATGCTCTCCATGCACTTCGGGACTGCAATGCAAGCCACGAACTGCATACACAGTGAGTGCAAGGTTGGTATGGTATTGTGGAGATTATTTAGATACTGCTTTTTTAGCCCAAAGCGACAAATGACGTTGCTCCCCTTGTAAATCTCTCCTTGACAGATGCATACTGCTGCTGCTTTGAATATAGCCTCAGGTCCACACACCCATTTTCAAGGCCTGCTGCGTCAGAGCATCTTCCAAGTGGGCGTCATCCGAGAAGAAATAATGAGAAGTCTGGTCCACCTCCCCAAGATTCCTCCCACTGGACCTAAGGTGGGCCTTTGGTCTGATCTGAAAGAAGGCTCTGTAGTAGCCGTCAGTGGGACGGGGTGAGGCATTGCTGCTTACTTGGTTTCCCAGTGCTGGAGACACTGCTGGTTACTGAGAGGGAGAGTGGTAGGGAAGGAGAGAGGCACAGTGTGGGGCAGTTTAAGTACAGCCACACCAACATTCCCGGTGTTGCCGCCCCACCCCACCGACCTCCCCTCCACCTCCACCCTCTTCCTCTTGGTAACCAGCAGCTATTCTGGTATTGGGAAGACACATCAGCCCAACCCAACCTCGCTGCTGACTGCCGCTGTTCCTATGTAACATTCAGAGCACACAATGCATTCTGAGGAGGCATAATCAGAAGTCCTACCTCCCTACCTGTTATGTACTGAGTTGAATAGGATCCAAACTGCAGCAGTCTGATTGGTCCTAGAACAATAGGATTGAGATTGCAGCAGTCTGATTGGTCCCAGAACAATAGGATTGAGATTGCAGCAGTCTGATTGGTCTGCAGGAGCCACCCAATCCAGCTCCAGGTGGAAGTGAATCCGTACACTGATTGGCATACAGGAGTATCCCGGAATTAGCCAATCACGTGGGGCCCATTGTGTAAATAGTGTATATAAGCAAACGTTTTGGGGGAACTACATTCCTCACTACTATGAGCTGAATAAAGAGCATGAAAGTCACACTGGACTCTGAGTATCTTTCACTACCTGAACAAAAATTTTCATCAGAATGGGGAAATGAGGTACTTAGGTAGACACTTTGGGGAAAGCAAGCGAAAGAACCAAACCTCAGCATTCAGGCAGATTTTTGCTAGTAATTTCTACAGTACATCTCAGTGCATTAAAGGACTTGATAACACTTCTTTATTGTACTTTATTTTTTGGTAAGAAAAGTGAGTTGCTGGTACTCATATCTTGCTGGTAGTGCCGTGAGTGCCAGCACAAAATGGCTGCCATCGGCAGCAAACAAAGAAGAGAGGCCAGCTTTTTTCATTTTTTTTCCTGACCTCAGGCCCATAGGGTAGCTCTGTTTTGCTTGATTTCCAAAGCCACACCATGTACATTGTGGATGACAGGGGTATGAATCTGGGTTTCTCGCATCCAAGCTGAACGCTACAACACCCCCTACAACATACGACCCTTAAAATAAAAGTTACAAGTTAATAAATTTCTCTGCCACAGCTGCACTAAGGGGAACTGAGAACCTGAGGGTAATTGGGTTCATGGCCGCGAATAAAGTATTTATAGGTGGCCTGATTTAAAGGCATTCAAAGTCAGTGGAAGTTTCCTGGGCACTGTGACAAGCTGTGAGATTTTATAAAATAGATTAAAACAGAAGATTCCAAGGCCCGATATTCTTACAAATCTGTAGTGCCCAGGGCACTTTTAATGTATTTGTTTGAGAGCTGATCTGGATCTCAGGCTTCGTTTGTAAAGAAGTTTCTAGTCTTCACATATATGGAGGCAATTATGGAAAAGAGTTGTAGCAAGCAGGGAAATGCAAATGTTTAGGCCCAGGAATGAGAAAGACAAAAAAAGGGGACCCCATTGTTATTTTTCTTTACAATGTACATCATGGCTCACCAATGCAGCACCCATAGGTGCACATGCAAGTCAAGAGTTGTATTCCCTGACACCCATCTTAAACCCCACTTGCACTGCCCATCCATGCTGAAGTGGGGTTTAAATGAACCCTTCTCTTGTAGGGTTTGTGCCTGTCATTTGCAGAAGTGCCCGGGACCCCAAAAGCTTGGCAACCCTTGATATGGGCAGTTACACTCTGCTCCTGGTTGATCTAACTCTGACTGACCTGGTCCAGCCTTCTTCAGGGTCTCACCTGTCCAGACCAGACCAGAGTGTTATAATCTGGAACAGAATTTAAGACAGGGTCCTTCCAGCCCACTTCCCGCATAAAAAAAATCTGTTTGTGAGACCAAGCATGATATAATTTCCAATGTTGCTGTCATGTTTAGTTGTCACTTTGCTGTCACTTCTAACATCTCACTAGGAAGAAATTTGTCACACTTGTTAGTTATGCAGATTTAGTACCACTTCAAAACAGCTGGCTAGCAAAAGTTTTGTAGCAGGCTAAATGCTTCAAGAACTCAGCCCTCCCCAACCTTGAGTGAAGGTCATTAAAAAAAAAACTGTGCTGAAGATCACTGGGTTCATGGTGGATAGCTCAATGAAATGGTGGATAGCTCATCGACCCAATATGCAGCAGCTGTGAAAAAAAACTGGATTCCATGCTAGGGATCATTAGGAAAGGAATAAAAAATGGACAGTATTTGCAATGCATTTATACAAATCTAAAATGTGACCACATTTGGATTACAGAGAATAATTTTAGTTGCAGAAAAGGGTCATCAGAACTATTAAGAGGCTAGAAAAGCACCCCTAGGAGGAAAGGTTGCTAATTCTGGGACTTTTAAGTTTGGGGGGAGGAATACGTAAGTGGGGTGGACATCAAAGAAATGCAAAAAACAAAACAACAAAAACAAAAACCCCACCCATGTGTGGAGAAAGTGGAAAGGGAAAAGCTTTGGAATAACCAGCCTCATATTACCAACATGCTTAAGTCTAATTAATGCATGAAGGAGTTAATACCATAAAGTAAGCTGTCCTGCCAGACCTAGCTATGCCCACTTCCCTTACCTCAGGAGGAAATGGGTAATCAAACTTATTGTTTCCCCAGTTTACATGAGAAGCTCAATATGTGAAGAGGTTTGAGCTGGTTGCTCAAGCTCAGACTGCATGGCTCTCACAAGCCACACTTGAGTTCCTATTCCAATAATTTAGGAACTTTCACCAATGTAACTAAGCCAAGCATTACTGCCTGCGTAACTTTTTTCTGAATGCCGTATGGAAAAGCACATAAACCTGGCCTTTTGAAAGTTTGCAAATAAACCATTTTTAACTTACCAAACGTATGGTCTTTTTATATGCTGGGGAAGAGGAAAACTTTGGAACTCACTTTAAAGAGCATATTTTAAAGGTCTATCAGCCTATCTTTCCATGCTTCACTTGTGCTCCATATTACTGACATTAAATCTCTGCTGGGGTTCTCTCTGGGCATCCAGGAATCCTCCTTTATGTACCTATATTTTTCCTTGAATTAACAGAGGTTCCCCACTACACCCTGCATAGTTAAACTGGAATCAGTTGTCGCAAGATGTGGCGATGGCCACCAATTTAAGGGATTAGACAACTTCATGCAGACTAAGGATAATAATGGCTACTAGCCATGATGACTGTATTTGTACAGAATCACAGAATTGCAGAATTGGAAGGGACCACAAGGATCATCTAGTCTAACCCCCTTCAATGCAGGAATCTTTTGCCCAATGTGGGGCTCAAACCCATCACTCTGAGTCTCATGCTCTAGCAACTGAGCTAGACTAGTTTCTACAAAATATATTCAGCATGCCTCTGAATGCTAGTTGCTGGGGAGTTAAGAGAGGGCTTTGGTCCTCATGTCCTGCTTGTGAGCTTCCTAGATGTATCTGTCTGGACACTGCAAAAAAGGAATCACAGAATCATAGAGTTGAAAGAGACCACAAGGGCCATCCAGTCCAACCCCCTGCCAAGCAGGAAACACCATCAAAGCATTCCTGACAGATGGCTGTCAAGCCTCTGCTTAAAGACCTCCAAAGAAGGAGACTCCACCACACATCCTTCTTGTGGAACTGGACAGAACTTGGGTCTGATTCAGCCAGACTCTTGAAAGATAGGCTTTCTGGGGAGTGGGGCTCAAATAGTGAGACTTAACTACGAGGAAGAGCTGTCATCCTTTAATGAATGCATCTAATTATACAAAACCTAAAGAAAGAAGGGCTAATTCTCCACCTTCTAATCTCAAGGAACCCACTTTGCTTTTATTATCAACGACACTGGAGTCCACACTGTTACTAATCCGAGGGGAACCCCCCCCCACAAATTGGGTGTGCAGAGTTTCAGCTCTTAACAAAGCATCAGCAACACATATATAATGAGCAAGTGATCCTCTTAGACACTCGCTTTGTACTTTGTGTAATGCTGAATAATTAAAGCAAGGCCTAAACGGCCTTTGCGTATTAATCGAAACTGCGTTAAATCTTGCTGCACCACTTCTCCACTTTCTTTGTTGTTTGACTCATTTTCTGCAGCTTACATAATAGCTTCAAACTGGCCCAGAATTTGATGTGTAAAACAACCAGTTTCAAAGCTTGAGCACAGCTCTGTTACATCCATATGTAGCACTTTTTGAAAAAAAGAAGAAGAGAAAGTCAAATTTGTACCTATTAGTGTCTGCTTGCAAAACACCACATTACCCAACCTGCTCAGGTGTTAACTCCCTTCTGTCTGCATCACTTTCTAATACAGAGCCAGAAGCCTGTATTTTAATGTGATAGTGCCTGTTATCCGGATCCAAGATGGCATAGTTTCTGAATGTGAAAAGGATGATCGGATGGATGGAGTTTGGAACCCTTCCAGTGAAGGAGGCTGTCAGTGAAATCATTACTGGCATGTTTATCTCCAACCAGCCAAAAATCTGTCACCTAGATGACCATAGGATACATCTCCAGCCAACTTCAGACAAATGCTCTCCAATCACTGCTTCAATTTGCCCTTTAAATCATCTTGAAAATAAACAAATCAAAGGAAAAACATGCAGCTAAAACACACCTATTACCTATGACTAACCTCTCTCATTCCTTTTTAAACTTACATTTTTTTAAAAAAGAATCATATTTATATGCATATTAGTATTTCATCTCTGTTTATTATGGCACGTGGTTGCTGCTCTGCAAAGCATAAGATTGGGCCACAAATCAGTGATTTTCAAAATCTTTGAGGGGCTCATGGGAGATTTGTGTGTTGCTCACTGAAAGCAAGCATTGGGGGCAAAACCTCTGAAACAACAGCTAGTTAAGTTTAACTCCTGTTTCTGCAAATTTATTTATTTGTTAAATTTCAACATACAAACCTATTTTCAACTATTGAGTTCTCAAAACAGTTTGCAGCATATAATGATGATGATGATGATAAATTTTCCCCATAGTATAACAAACAACAAATATATATTTTGTATGCAGTTTGGTATTAAAAACAAACAAACCCAAAAAGCAACAACTGAGCACCGCAACAGATAATTTGGAGAAACACTAAATCCAATCCACACATTCATCCAGGATATTTTAGTTAGACATTAGATTTTTTTTACCAATTTTTAAAATCTTTTCTGTATTTTATTCTTTGTGCACTGCTTAGAGACACTTGTAGCTAAACAGTATATAAACTGTTTAAAGAAATAAGTGGGTCAGGTCAGTTTTTTTATCAGGATTTGCAAAGAACAAAGTCCTCAGGCTTCTTGCCAGGAAGTCAACTTAGTACAGAGCATTAAGAATCTTCTGATGTATTCAAAGGATTTATGTAAGGGGAAATATTTAATGAACATCATTTGCATATCAAAACCAGTTTAAAAAAACTAGCAATCCACTAGTAATCCCGTGGAAAGAAAAATGATTTAAAAACGGGGGTCTACCTTTAACACATCCGAGCGCTACAGGTAAATGTGGCTGCACTGTTGTATCTCTTGGCTCTCATATAAACATATACCGTTTTTTCCGTCTATAAGACGTCCCATGTATAAGACACCCCTATTTCGGGGGTCTCCGATTTAAGAAAATGGGGGAGATGGCCCTCGTGTATAAGACACCACCAAATTTTGGACATTATTTTTTTTTAGGAAAAAAAACTAGTCTTATACACGGAAAAATAAAGTGAGCACCTGTAACATTCCTTACATTTGTGCCAGTGAGGAGCAGCTAAAGGTAATGCTGCAAATGGTAAGAAAAGATCTAAAATGGAGGGTTTTCAAACACTATCACGCAAAACCCTTAATTCAGAAAAAGCAGCGGGACTTCTGCAACGATAACTAACAACCTGGCCCTTATCTCTGCGGTGCACCACTTGCAGGACATATAGATCAGAGCTCTAGATTCAACACATGCACACAAACACCCCACCTGGAATCTTGCTTTAGTGTAGCTGTGATGCACGTACACCTCCCCACCCCCCACCCCAGCACTGGTGCACATTTGCGCTGCCAAGGTTGTTCTGCCCAGAATCGGACACTATTTTTGCATGTTCCTTCACTGCAAGCAGCTCAACGGCAGGCATAGGACACAGGGCTGTAAATGACTGACTGGTAAATGGCCACCTCTTGGTGTTTTTTTGGACCTAGACTTAGGCACATCGAAGGAAGTGAGGAAGATCAGTGCTCCCTGGAGCCACAGATGGCCTGAAAAAATAATAAACAATCAAACAGGACCTGCAATAGAATGTTGCAGTGCAGAGTGCTCCTGCTCACTGTCAGCTATGCCCTTTTTCAGGATATACTACTCAGGAGTAGCCTGTGCATAAGGCGAGAAGAAGGCATTTGCCTAAGGCAGCGGATCAAGCCCTCACTGCTGCTCATGCCATGCCCTTGCTGCCGCTGCTGTGTTGTGAGGATAAAAAAGGTAAAGAGGTAAAGGACCCCTGGATGGTTAAATCCAGTCGAAGGCAACTATGGGATTGCGGCGCTCATCTTGAAGGGGACACTTTCAGGCCGAGGGAGCCAGCGTTTGTCCTCAGACAGCTTTCTGGGTCCTGTGGCCAGCATGACTAAACCACTTCTGGCGCAAAGGAACACTGTGACGGAAACCAGAGCACACGGAAACACCGTTTACCTTCCCACCACAGTGGTACCTATTTATCTACTTGCACTAGTGTGCTTTCGAACTGCTAAGTTGGCAGGAGCTGGGACAGAGCAATGGGAGCTCATCCCATCGTGGGGATTCGGACCGCCGACCTTCTGATCGGCAAGCCCAAGTGGCTCAGTGGTTTAGACCACAGTGCCACCCGCATCCCGCTGTTGTGAGGGTACAGTTGCTATGATGGAGCTGGTGGCACCACAGGCACGATGGCAGGGGCAGGGTGGGGACCCATATCTGTGGAGTGTGTGTGTCTTGGTGTCAAAATGCCCTGACACCTTTCAGTTTGACCTATCACCCAATTTCCCATTCCCCCTCTTGCCACCATCAACTATCTGTCAGCATTCTGTAGCCACTGAGTCCTTATTGGACTGCTTTTGGAGTTCTTTTCTTAACATTTCTTTTAGGGGGTTTTCCGAGCCTGCGGATGCCTCCCTCTTGTGGATGGCTGGTGCTGTTTTGACTATAAAAGCAGCGGCATTCCTGCCCGAAGTCCAGAAATAGAGGGGACGACAAGATTCTCCCCAACCTCACAATGTAAATGGATGACACCATGACTTACGCTCATGACTGAATACTGGAAGGGGATTGGTTGGCACATGCAGCCCAAATCAGCAATCACAGACACAAGGCTGAGACTCCCTTAGAAAGGTCTGTATCCAAGAGATCAAAATGATGAACTTTTTATAGACTGAACGGAGGCCTTTTGTGGACTATTTTTTTTTTAAAAAATACTCTAGTCAAATGAAATTGCAGGCAGGAGATGAGATAAAAGCACTGGAAGAAAAACAATAAAATAACAGTAACAGAGAAACCTTTTGCAATAGAATCATAGAGTTGGAAGAGACTACAAGGGCCATCCAGTCCAACCCCCTGCCAAGCAGGAAACACCATCAAAGCATTCCTGACAGATGGCTGTCAAGCCTCCGCTTAAAGAACTCCAAAGAAGGAGACTCCACCACACTCCTTGGCAGCAAATTCCACTGTCGAACAGCTCTTACTGTCAGGAAGTTCAGGAAATAGGTAAAGCTACTGTCAGGAAATAGGTAAAGCTATAATGCGGTAGAAAAGGTTTCAGTCAAAACACTGTGGAGCTGGGGGTGGATAGTCAACTTGTGAAACAATGTAATTATTTGATACGAATATTATTGTGAAAATGTTTGAAAAAATTAATTTAAAAAATACAGCAAAGGGGGGGGGGGGAAGGAAAATAGAGTCTATACCTTCCTGTTCACTTGCTGCGAATTCTAAGGGGGATTATCTACATTTTAGAAACTATGTATATTAATAGCCCATTCCCCCCTCTCAAATCTAGAGCTCCCTCTTTCATTTTATCTCCAAATAAATTGTTTTCACAGCTACCTTTCAGACAGAAATCTGCAGAGCCAGAAGCAACAGTATGCTGATGCTAGGTAAGAGCTTATTGCGATGCACAGTGAAGATGGGATGCATAATGGGCCTCCGTTTTATTTCTGCAGGTTCGAAAAGTGCCTGTCAAAATCAAGGCAGGAATATTAAGAAGAGAGTCAGTGTTATTTTTTGCTATTTGCTTGCAACAATCATTGCGCTGGTAGGCAGGTGGATAATGAATGCTGAAGAGGCCTGCCAGGGTCTGTGCACCTTTGCCCCAATCCGGCAAGGAAATGTCAAAAGTGCGAAGCTGTGTTCTGCACATGCAATTGCTTAGAGATGCATACCTGCAGCTGATGACAAATGAGCATTTGTTCAGAGGTGACAGTGGTTTGAGAGGGGCCTTTGTGGCCCACGGCCAACTCACCATGCTCTCCTGGAAGGGAGGTGTGGTGGCTAGAGTTTTGGACTAAGAACTGGAAGACCAGGGTTCGAATAAAACTAACTGCTGCTCCAGATATATATTGTGTTCGTGGGTACAATCTTGAGACACACCATGTGTAAACTAGTTTATGCCTGCATATGTAGTGGTTAGGGTGTTGGACTAGGACTCAGGGTAAAGGTAAAGGGACCCCTGACCGTTAGGTCCAGTCACGGATGACTCTGTGGTGCTCATCTTGCTCTATAGGTCGAGGGAGCCGGCATACAGCTTCCGGATCATGTGGCCAGCATGACTAAGCCGCTTCTGGCGAACCAGAGCAGCACATGGAAACGCCGTTTACCTTCCCGCCGGAGTAGTACCTATTTATATACTTGCACTTTGATGTCCTTTCAAACTGCTAGGTTGGCAGGAGCAGGGACCGAGCAACGGGAGCTCACCCTGTCGCGGGGATTCGAACCACCGACCTTCTGATCGGTAAGCCCTAGGCTCTGCGGTTTAGACCACAGTGCCACCCGAGTACTTAATGTAGTTATTGTACTGGTATATAAAAACAGGGTATGGGAGACAGCAATGCCAACACATTACAAAACATTGTATGCTCATAGTAAATGCTGTTATACCTGTTGCACCCTTGCAGCTTGCTATATACAAGCTGTTCCCCATACATTTCAACAGAGGAGGTAGCTCTACCCTTATATGGAGTTTTCTCCATATTTACATATGGCACTCACATACAGCTCTGGAATATAGCCAAAATATTCTAGCATCAGGTTTTCTCAGCCCTAAGAATATAGATAGATAGATCAAGATCAATTAAAATATTCATACTAGCAAGGCAGTGTACAAAAATATACAAACTGAACAAAACATAAGACACCAGGGTACCAGGGTACCAAATCCGAATTCAGACATGAAGCTTTCTTGGTGCCATTGACCCAGTCACTGTCTCTCAGGCTAACATACCCACAGGATTTTTGTGAGGACAAAAAGGAGAAAGAGAAAGAGAAAGAGAGAGAGAGGGAGAACCATGTACACCACTTTGAGTTCCTTCGAGGAAAAGTGGAATAGAAATGTAATGTAATGTAATAAAACATTTGTTCATAGGTTTTGTAGGTCTACCTAGTGCTCCCAAATCTGTTTGATCCAAGAAGACAGTGCAACAAAATATTAGAGCATGTGCAGTGACTCATTTTCCACCCTAAGAAACAATCCCTCCTAGAGTTAATAGGCTACCTTTATCTATCTCCAGTCCCCATGCAGATCTGCAACAGGATGCCCACCCGGTTCTCATTAAATGAGCTGGAAATGTTTTTGACATGGATAGAGACGCTCTTCCTTATGCAAAGCATTAGCTGCTTTGCTACAATAGAGCTAGATCAAAGCTCTCACGCCTTCTTCTGTGTCATGGACTGGCCTGGATGCAGATGAGTCGGGGGTGGGCACCAGCTGGGGAATCCCCAAGAGAACCCCCAAGGGATGAAGGCTCAGAGCCAGGGGACTGGTGGTGGGAGGAGAGAGGGAGAAGAGGGAGCAGGCGGGGAGGTGGGGCTGATGGTAGTTATGAAGGCTCAGTTACTTGACAGGTTCCTCATCCCTAAACTGAACTAAGTGCCTGACCAGGGATAGAAAAATCTGTCAGTAATGGTTTCCCTCCATTTTTCCACTTGTGAGTTTGCCACATTTCAAACTTGGTGTGTGTGTGTGTGTGTGTTTTAAATCTTCATGAAAATTCATCAGCATGTTTCTGTGCAATTTAGCCTAATACATACATTTTTGAAAGCAATTTTCTTTAAAGACAATGCATTTTGTATGTTTTTTTCTACCCCTTTAAGCAATTTTATGCACATTTTGCTCCATAATATGCATTTCTGTATACTGTAGAATTCTTTTTCTTGTCAGCCTTCATCCAGAAAATCATCAAGGAGGTACCTGCAAACTAAACTTATCAAAACACAAGTCACTTGATTGTCACTGAGGGCCAGGGCACAAGCATTTGCTGAATCAGAAAATGAATCGTACTGTTTAAGAAAGGACTCATAAAGAGCAAGGGAGTTTTAGTTTAGAAAAATGATGGCTTGATGAATGATCTTTCAAAATGTAAACACTCAGAGACTTCCAGTGACAAGTTTGACAGGTTTAAGCCAAAAGAAAGTCGCTAATTTATTGCTGCAGAATGTTGTGACAGCACAAGCAGCTTGAGAAAAGGACAGAGAAATCCGTGGAAGAGTAAGATCTACCTACTGCTACTAGATACTTGTATGGGGCAACTGCATATTCCTGCATTGCAGGGGTTTGGACTAGATGACCGCCCAGCGCCCCTTCCAACTCCACAATTCTATGATTCTATGTAGAGGCAGGATTTTGGCACAACAATGTGGGGTGTCCCCTATAAAATCCTTGACAAATTGTCTGTAGTGTTACACTACGGACAGCAAAACCTACTACAGATTCCTACTACAAAACCTACTACAGATTCCTACTACAAATTCCTAATGGGGGATTTAAAGCCTTCCAGCTTGCACTGCAACTGTTTGCAGAAAGTGCTTAAACATCCATGAAAGATGGTAACTGAGCCACAGGGAAAAAAATTCCTCAACTGCACACTGACCTATATTCTGCCGGCTTTATGGCACAGTCCCCCGCTCCTCCCCCCCATTACATCACAAGCAATATATGACTCACAGTTATTTGGGAAGACTGCGTCGAGTCATGGAATATTATTATTCTGAAATGACAAAAGACACTGCCAAGGGGGGGCGGGGCGGCGGCGGCACTCCACTCAACGTTTTGCCAGGCAACCTAACCTCATATGAAGCTGAGAAAGAATGGCTTGCTCAGAACCACCTAGTGATCTCAAGGTGTGAAATCAGACTTGTTGCGTCATGCTGGAGCAAAGGCCAGGACCCAGCGACCCCACTGCCATTGTTCAGCACTACACAATATATTGTTGCAACAATAACAGCAAAAAGCCAAAATACATTGCAAGAATCCATGGATTCCTCACAGGTGATGGGTCAAGGAAAGCAACACAAGCCTTTTCCCTTTTATGGCATTTGGTTTTTCACCCTTGGGGCCAGTAGACTTTTCGAGGCCAGAACACCACGTTAATTTTCTGCCCTTCTCTTGCTGCACCCAATCTGTACCAGAGAACAAAACTCGGCTATTACTTCCAATCTCTGTAGCAGCCCAATTAAGTGGAAGTATTATGCTGGATTGACTTAATCCCAGCAATTCCTAATGGATTAAACAATTTTAAATCTAAGGACTTCAGTTGAAGTATTTTGTGGACTGGAGTGGAGATTTAGGTTTGGCAGGTCACACAAGAGCAGAAGCAAACAACACATTTCAGATCCAGATCAGGCCAGAAGCAATATCCTAGGGCTGTGATTTATTTATTTATTTATTTAATTTAATGAATTCCACACATCTCCTCTGAAGACAGATTATATATTAGCTACACAGAGATAATCTGGCAAATGTTATTCATGCCTTCATCGCCTTCAGACTAGAGTACTGCAATATATAAGACCACCTTCAGTAGTACAAGTAGCCTGGACACAACATGGATAGTGGGATAAAATTGGAAATGCCAATGGCTGTCTCATTTCAAAATGCCAGAATGACCACCTAGTCATTAGCTTCGCCTGAGCAAACACAGGCAGTAATTTCACATATTACATGAGGGTTCAGTTGCAAGAGTTATATGCATACAGAAAAATCACTTATAGTCAGACGCTTGGAGCTGCCCCATGGCTAGTGGGTGAGCGGAGGGCAGGGAGAGAGAGAGAATCCCTGGCACGCCCAGAACCTTAGCACTAAGTGGGCATCACTCAGAGTATATTATTATTATCCATTAAATTTATATCCCACCTTTGCTCCCCAAAGAGCCCAGATTGGCAAAAAGATACACAATTTGAAAACAAAAACAAAGCAAAAAATGTTCCAAAACAGTTAAAACATTCCAAAAACAATTGCAATTAAAACCATCTAAAAGCAGTTACAATTGAAAGCATTCTTCCATGCAATGATCTGGGGGCTGGCAGGAACAGATAACAAATGCCTGGCTATAACAGAATTGTGAAATATAAATCTACTAAAAAAACAAACAAACAAACAAACACAATAATGGACACCTGTCCAAAGCTTTCGCCTCTTGAATCGCAGATGGGTAACATTTTAGGACAGCCTGCCTCTTGAATCCCATCCTGTTGGTATCATCCTATCTGCTGGACCACTATCTTCCTTTTCCCAGGGCAGAATAATTAGACGCAAGGTGCATGAGTCAGACGGTGAAGAAAGGCTACTGATCAAAATCTTTCACTTGGAACTGCTATCGGCTTACCTGATCCAAGGGTAGCAAAATCAGCACCATCTTTTCCTGACAGACCAGCTGTCTGGCATTGCTATCTTTGAGGATTCGCTAGTTCTCCCCAACCCCACCCCCTGGAGTAGATAAGGTAAATGCAGTGTGTTGACTTGTCAAGGATGGTTGTTGGCTTCTCTAGTCCAACACTCTAGCTCAGGGGTGGCTAACTCCCCACACACATTTCAAGGGCTATATGGCCCTGTTACAACCTCTCTGAGGACTACATGTTGGCAGTGGGTGGGCCCCAAAAGTGGGACCAGCCACCCCACATTCTCACATATACATGCACAACAACATGTATACACACCAGAGCACACTCACACACACATCACAGTAGGGTTGCCAGGTTAGGAGCATCCCAAAATATTTCAGGTCCCAAACCTGAGACCTAGGGGCAGTACCTGGTGATGTCACAGGGGTGGACCTTGGGAGATGGAGGTTAATTGGGAGAGGAGAATGGAGGAGATCTGACCCCCCACGCCCAGAGAGCCTATGCTATAATTTGCACTGCCTGTCTGAAGCTTGCAAGCAGCAGTAGCAGCAGCAGCAGCAGCAGCTAAATTATTATTATTATTATTATTATTATTATTATTATTATTATTATTACTACTACTACTACTACTACTACTAATAATAATGGCACTCTTGTCCACCTGGAGATTCAAGCCCTCCACCTGGAAGTCTGGCAACCCTACATCACACCTAAAGACAGGCACAGATTTTTCAGCTTGCTGACTGATCTATGCAGCTCAGCAGAGGAAGAGGGTGAATATTTTTTTCTCCCCATCATGGCACTGGCCTGGACAGAGACGTTTAAAGTTCTCCACCAAGCCCAGAATTGCACCATTGAGAAAGGCTAATGGAAGTCTCTCCTCTCCTTTAACAAGCACTCTGATCACTGCCAGCACTTTGGGAAACTCTGGAGCACACTGAAAAACTCAATAAACAGAAAAAGTGCTCCACTCTGCTAAGATGTTTCTCAAGCACAGGTAATGCCTTAGCACTTCTTCCTATTTCTAGAACTCTTGGCAAAGAAGAGGAGAGGCGTTTCACTGTAGTCTTTCTGTACCACCACCATTGAAGCCCCTTCAAGCAGAGGCTGGACAAAATCTGTTGAGGATGCTCAGCAGTTTAGCTCTTGACTATCTGCACTGAGGAGGAGGTTGGCCCTCCTCCACCCTCCAGCTATATAGAATGAAATCTGGGCAGAATTGAGGCAAATTGTAAGAGAAAACAGACCATAAAATAAACCAGAAGCTGTTTCATTTTACAGTGCGATGAAGAAATAGTTGGTGCTCATATTCTGGGCACCAACACCTCTCTGGAAATACTGAAGAGGCATTATTTCCCCTTTTCTCTAAAATAAAAGTAAAATGCTAGTGGTCAGATATCTTTAATATGGTCAAAGACCAGAAAACAGATAATAACAATCCATAATCGGATATAGCATTAAAGGTTGAATTGTATAACAAAAATACAATCCAATTCATAGAATTGTTACTTACTTTTAGACTTAAAATTAAGATACAAATTTTAAAATTTTAGATTAATGGATCTTTACCACCTATTAACATCCCTTCTAAAGGTAAGGCTCAAGTCTCAGTCACTGTTCTTTGCTGACATCACTATTTGTCTTACTCTTGTCGCAATATAGCAAAATTTTGCAACGATCCTAGTGGTCTCCAAATCTTTATCCGCTAGGAGGTGTCTGGTGTAAGCTTCCTCAGAGCGGCCAGGCAATTTCCCCAGCAACGGTTCTATCAGTTCTTTCCTTGAGTCACGATACAATGGGCAGTATAAAAGAACGTGCCCTATGGATTCTATCTCATTACAATCACAGGGGCATAATCTTTGACCGATCGGTGTCTTACTATATCTGCCCTCTAAGAGAGCTGAGGGGAGGGCATTAAAACAAGCCCTGGAAAATGCCCAGTGATGTTTAGTGTTATCTAGTAACTTAAGATAATTTGCTGGATGAAGCCTCTGTGTGAAAATGCTAGTGGAAGATGGTTAGACAAGGCAATCACTGTATACTCTTCTGTAGTAACCCCAAAGCACTCTCTAGTTGATTCAGCATCTGGAAGCTGATCGGGATGCCCATGTTTTTAATGCACCAGCAGACAGGTTTCTTCTCATGTTGTGATTTTGACTGCAGAAGAGACTTGAGGGGGCATTCATTGGTAGAGACCTGACCATCTGAAATGGTGGTCCACCATTCACAGACTCTAACCCTTTCCTCCAAGCTCTCATTAAGACGTAAGGGTGGTCCCAAGCTACCATTCAGAGATCATAAGAGAAAATGAACACACACACACACACACACACACACACACTTATTTCTTTAATTTCAGCTGATCCAAGGCATTTTGGAATAAGAAATAAAAAGATTAAAAAATGCAAATGGCTCTTCTTCTTCTAGTGATAACCTCTCCTACCCCACGAAAAACCAAAAACCAAAAGACCCCAACCTCCCACACACCCTGTAATAAATAGCTGGAAATTTGATGGCAATGAAAAGCTGCCAACTGAAGCAGTCTAATGGTAGGGCCAGTTCTAACCATTGCCATAAGATTCAATTTGCGGGTTTTAAAACAATTTATGGTCAAGCAGCATATCTCTCACACAATATTTAAATGGAAGCTCTGCACCAATTGCCTCTCATAATTCCCCCCCCCCCTACACAACTTGTGAGCAGAGAAATTTGGGAGAACTGTTTCTCTGAATTCCTCCAGGTAGAGAAATTCACCAACACTTGCTCAGGAATGGTGCTCATCATGAGCAGGGGCTTCTTCCCTTTTCTGTGTTTACACACACACACACACACACACACACACAGTGGTACCTCGACTTACGAGCGACTTGACTTCCGCATTTTTTGACTTCCGAATGACCTCCGGAAGCGAAAAAATGGCCGCCGCTTCCGAAATTTTTGACTTGCGAAGGGAAAGCGGTGGCACGATACCTCGACTTACGAAAATTTGAATGCGCTTTTTTTCGACTTCCAAATTTTTTCCCCATTCCGAGATGGCGGCTTCGACTTGCGAAGATTTTGACTTACAAGCGTGCCTTCGGAACGGATTAATTTCATAAGTCGAGGTACCACTGTGTGTGTGTGTGTGTGTGTGTGTATTCATTGCTGCAGCTGCTTTAAAAAAAAATGGCAGTGACAGCAGTTAAATGGGCAGCCTGGCACACAATTTGTATCCTCCTGAATCCTCTGTAGCCAACAAAATTCCAGAGCAGTGTGTATGTGTATGTGTGTGGGGTGTGTGTGTGTGTCCATTTGTGGATCATGGCAAAGAATGGCAGAGAATGGCCTTTGGGGGAGGGCCTGAAGAAAAAAAATGTTCTCTAAGAATTCACTGCTCAGGTCAAGTTCAGATACCCTTTTAAAAGCACACCTATAAAAATTGTTTGTTTTCAACGAGTTCTGTGAGTTTTCTATTACTTTCTCTAGGGAGGAAGTGGAGGGGAAAGCTGATAGGAATTGAGACTGACCACATCCCCATTTCCAATCTCCTTTCCCATCAGTTTTCAAACAACAGTGGCGGCAGCAATGTTCTCTTGTGGGAAATAAACACCGTTCAGCATTTCTCATAGCATAATCCCTCTGATGCTGTGGGTCCAGATGCAAGTTTCATGAGCTGAACACATTCAGTCAGTCAGTCGCAAAGCGAAGACCATTTCGGAACTGAAGATACAAAGTGGAAAATAATCAACCTTCCAAGGTCTTAGAAAGATTCCACATTATTGACTGCACTGTGTGGGCGAATGACAGAAGAAAGATGCGGCAAATGCTGTGCTCAAATACAAAGCCACAGGCTCAAATCCAAGTCCTCCTTTGCCTTTGTTAAAGGAAACATAACCTCAGCACTTCTTTTACCAGGCGAGAATCATGCATTATATCAGGCATCCCAAAACTCGGCCCTCCAGATGTTTTGGGACTACAATTCCCATCACCCCTGACCACAGGTCCTGTTAGCTAGGGATGATGGGAGCCGTAGTCCCAAAACATCTGGAGGACCGAGTTTGGGGGTGCCTGCATTATATCAAGGGATTTTGTGGGGTGGGGTGGGGAAGCAGATGTTACCTATAGAAGGAAAGCTTTCTTTCTCACCAGAGACCTGCTCTTAAAACCTCCAGGAGCCACTGATATAAATGGCTGTGCTGTAAATGTAAGACCTTAAAAGGATCCAAACATTAAAAGGGGGATTCATGTTGTAAGCATGCTGCTGTCATATAAGGTTGTCATTCAAACACTAGCAACAGTGACAGCAATCTCATATCAGCTGCATTGTTCCTGCTCTTTTTGAAGGCTGGCCTTTCCAGACTCCCAAAGTCCTCTCCTCTGTTTTCCTTTCATTTCCCCCTTCATTGCTGTTTATTTATGGTTACTGATATCCTGGATTATAATATTAATCATTTAAAGTCGACTCATAATTTGATGCTTAGCTATCAACCTGTATGAACCTGGGAGTGCATATTAAATAGATGGGCAGATTTCAGACTTGATGGTTCTGGGTTTTATTCCCCTTTTTATTTTTTTCCTAGTATTGCACGTTCCACTAACCGGAGACGGTTGCAAAAGACATAAAGTTAAAATTAAAGAACAGGGTATCTCTCAGCACATTCTGAGCCTAGGAAATTGCTTTCAGTTCCAGAACTGAACTCACTGTCCTTTCACGCAAAACTCAGCATCCTTAGCAGACTAATTCAACCCTCGTTTTGTTATTGCCTGTTCCAACACAAGATCGCTTACCCTACTTTAAAAGATATATTGCAAAGGATATCCTCAAGCTGCTGAAGAAACTCCCATTTGCTGTCCTTGCCCTATAAAATAACTGATATGACATGAGATATTTTTTGATATTGAAATGTTTGTGTGGAATATCCCTGATGGAAAATCACCTAGTTACAGCTCCAGATTACTCTCAAGCAGTGCCCTTCAGGTTAGCACTCTTAGAAACCTGCACAATAAGCATTCAGAAATCCCACTCCTTTTATTTTGTCACAGGTGGTACATTACATGCTGTTTGGGCTAAATGCTAGGCATACAGACAATCACATGCTTAAAGGAAAAGGAAAGGAAAATTCATATTCCGCATTCAACTCAAGGAACTCAAGAGTCTTTATTTCTGGTAGCCTCAAGAAGCACAGTACTTTCAGAGAACCCCAAGGAGGATAACATCCCAATGTGCAAAAATAATATTTCAAAATATAAATGAATTTCCAAATGGTTTCCCATCATAAAAAAAAACATTTGTTATATATATGGTATATAAAATAATGCGCACAGTAGTAGTTCCAGAATGGCCAAACACTAGGCAAAAGATAATAATCAGCCAAAGGCCTTTTCTTTTAGACAATAGTCTTGTCTTTATCTGTTGCCCAGAACCATATAGTGATGGGACCTGACACACTTACGGAGAAGGTGGTTTTGTACAATGCTTGGGAGGCAGGGAGTTATAGGAGTTCTTACAAGCTAGAGATTTCAGGGCAATTTCAGCTTCCTTCCTTCCATTATTAAGCTCCTCCAATTCACGCATCACCAGCTGCAGCAGAAAACTTAGTTACCAACACTAGGGCCGTGTGGGCTGCATTGAACTCACCAAGCTGGCATCATCCATAATGAGTTTTAGGTGCAAATTTAAGACTTGATTATTTTAACGAGCTTTCTTATGCAAATGATTCAGTGTTCTTATAACCTTCTTGTCAGGTGGCCCCTTTTGTAACCTGTTTCTTTTGATGAATTTTGCTTTGATTTGGTTTTAATCGAATTTTTGTACACTGCATGGATATATTTTTATATGAGCTGGTGGTATAGAAATGAACAAAATAATAACCAGGACGTACTCCTGAATAAGTTGGTCCCTATTTTTGCTTTTGGGGTTGTTGTCATTCTTCAGGGTTCAGTCTTTTCCCTGGGGAAGTGAGAGGGTGGGTGCATTTTTTCTCTATTGTACACATGTGTTAATGCAAACACATACCAAGGGTGATTTCTAGCTGACTTATACACAGAGCAGACTGGAATCAATTGACTTCAGTTACTTAACTCAACTAGTTTAAGTAGGTCTACTCTGGGTAGGACAAACTCTGGATACCAAAGCCACAGTATAGTGCACAGCCAGTCATTCTACTCAGGTATGCAACTGAAGTACAATTAATCTACTCTTCCCCAGCATACCTTTAACTAAAACAATCACTAACACCCCTTGGCTTACAGGATAGGCTGTTGCGCCACAAATGGTTACAATATACAGTACAGGAGACAGGAATGAGCATTCAATGGGCATGCCAGAGATAAGACATTAGAGAGAGAGAGAGAGAGAGAGAGAGAGAGAGAGAGAGAGAGAGAGAGAGAGAGAGAGAGAGAGAGGCTTGCACAGTGATCCTTAGTATGAGACCACAAATGATAGCAAGCACATCCCATTTATGAATTACTAGAGGCAATGTTAGGCTTAGGATCATGCTACAAGCCATCCAAAGAACAAAAGCAACTAATAATTCTCTGATCTCGATTATTAATGAGTAATGAGCCAATCTCCTTCTTTCTGTACCCACATATCAATTTCTGCAACAAGCACAAACATTAAAAATTGTTTGATTTTGAAGCATCAGAAACTCTATTGCATTTTGTTGGAATTTGCATGTGCATGTGTGTTTCATAAATGTGTGATACCCATTAGCTAGTATCTAAATTCTGGCAGGATTCTCGCTTCTCTTAGCTTGGTTATATTTTCCAGGTAATTCTTGGTGGTGGTGATCAGAAGCTCTGCTTTGTAAAGGGCCATGCTGAGTAATTGCCTGCAGCAGTTTTACATGTTCAGCTTATCATGTAACAAATACAATTATCTCGTGGATAATAAAAAGTGCTGCAACATGCTCTCGCTCTTTTTTTTAGGCAGTAGCCTACTTAATGAGATACTTAAGGTGGACAGAGTGCCATTGGTATATCCTGAAATCAGGTAGCATGGATAATAAACCTTTAAGTTTAAAAGGTAAAAGCAAGAATAAACAAATCCCCTTTCAAACCATCAGGTGCATACTATAATGTGAAGGGCATAAGCTTTCAGGAGACCTACTTTTCGAGGAATGTTGGTAATTATTGCATCAAGAAGGGTTTTATTCTAGCTGAGCCTCCCTGACATGCTAATTTTCTGTGTGCATGGATATTTTTTTTTGTAGAAATGACATGCAGTCCTATGAACTCTGGCATTCTGACTGAGAGGTACAGTTCTCTCAGGTTTTCCGTTCTCAGTAGGAACTAGGTTTTCATCAGCAAATGCTTAGAGGCTTCCTCCTTTCAGTTTGGATGAAGAGCTTGCATACGTCCAAAGATCAGGGTGGTGCTAGATAGATGACTATGTTGTCTTGCTCTGGGCCCAGATATTTTCCTTGACATCTGATGGGAGGGGGTTCCACAGGGTGGGCACAATTGCTGAGAAGGCCTTCTGCCAGGCTCCCTATAACCCCACTTCTGGCCAGAAGGCCCTTGGAGCTGGACCTCAGTGTCCGGGCTGAACAATGGGGGTAGAGACACTCGTTCAAGGATACAGGGCCAAAGCCATTAGGCTTTAAAGGTCAGATGTCACAATGAGTGTGTGGTTGTTGTAGGCTGGGGCTAGCATTGTGAGACTGACCTTTGACGCCTATCTTGAACACATGGTTTGACGTTCTGTGCCATTAGTCTGTTACATTGTATATATGAACTCTGATAGATTTATTTCTACTTTTTGAATGATATCATTATTCTATTATATATGCTCTAACAGTTATTAGCCTACGTGTTGTGTCTATATTTCTGTGACTGTACAACAACAGGGGCAAGGCCCTGTGTAGCCCCTCTCCTCACTCCATGGAGGTGACTGTGCATGAGAACAGACCTCTTGCCTAGAGTGCCTGATGTTGTATGCCTACTCAATGCAAAGCAATCAAGAGAAACACTCGGATGCAATTCACTTTTGTTATCACCAACTGCTAAAGGGTACAAGACGTCAAGCTGGTATCAAATTAAATGCAACTGAGCAAAGGGTGCCCTTGCAATAAACAAGAACAACTGTGTAATATTCGGTTACATGCTCCAAAGCTGTTTGACCCAGGAGGCACCCTTTGGAAAACAAAGGAAAGATAGAAAGCAGTCCTTAACATGTCTGGTTTCTGCATCCATACTCAGTTACAGTTCATCTAAAGTGATGGCTGGGCGAGGAAACTAAAGGCATAGTTTCGAATAATGTGAGATGGCAGTTCCTCTTAATCATCTGTCACTACTGCAGATGATCAGCGCTTTTTCACTAGCTTTGCCAAGAGGGGATGGAACATCCGAACTCCACTTGAAGAATACTACCGGGTATTACTACTGTTTCTTCTCTTCTGTCTTACAGAGGTAGATCCAACCCTTTCATATTTTATTATCTCCTTTTGTGCTGCATAAAGGAACATCATGTTTGCTTTCAGCTTAATACCTTTGCTATCAGTTATGAAAAACATTTGTTGCAGGGGGAAGCTGGCTTCAGGGTGTTGGTGCTGCAGGGAATGGAAATTCAAATGGCTTCTGTAGGGCGTTCTGACCCACAGATGTTCCAACGCTTACTCTAGCTTTGTCCAGGTTCTGGTGCTTAGTTCCAGAAAGGCCCTTGAGTTATGGGGAGGTGAGATGTTGGAAAGACTCCCTGAAAAGACCCTGATGTTGGGAAAGATGGAGGGCACAAGAAGAAGGGGACGACAGAGGATGAGATGGTTGGACAGTGTTCTCGAAGCGACTAGCATGAGTTTGGCCAAACTACGAGAGGCAGTGGAGGATAGGGGTGCCTGGCGTGCTCTGGTCAATAATAATAATAATAATAATAATAATAATAATAATTTATACCCCGCCCCTCTGGCCGGGTCTCTCCAGCCACTCTGGGGTCACAAAGAGTCGGACACGAATAAACGACATCTCTCTCTCTCTCTCTCTCTCTCTCTATATATATATATATATATATAGAGAGAGAGAGAGAGAGAGAGAGTTGCAGTTAGCATGCCTAGTCCTAGCATGCAGTTAGCATGCCTAGCATGTTAGTCTTTGCCAATTACGGTACCACAATGTGCTTTGGGAAGTAGCAGTGCCTCTTCCCTGCATTTTGTCTGATGCAACATTTATTTCCCAGCCTGGAAGCAGCCCCACCCCTTATAGACCTTTAAATATATGTGAGGAAGCCACAATTGGTCTGTGGTGCAGTTCGTGCCCTGCGCTGCAACCCTCCTCAGTGTTTATGCCACCATAAGACACCGAAACAGGGCCCTGTCCTGGTTTTGGATTATTGTGGTCCCCACCTTGCTTTAAAATACTTTTTATAAAAACAGTGCATTGGCACTTTGCATCAAAAGACTCTTTTATGGAACTGGAACCTGAATTATTTGATTTAATATTATTGAACTGAGACATTACACCGGAAAAATCTACAGTTTGTGAAAACTTTTCAAACATAAAGTTTGTCCTCTTGAAAATTGCATTGTATGATGGCATGCTTTTTGTTTTCTAGGTTATTGTTGAGTTGTGAATAGGAATTACCAGTATTCTCATTATTGAATGGTAACTGCTGGCCTGAGTTCTTTGTTTGCTTTCCATTTGTGTGTATACTAACAAGAACACCAATTTACCACACCATATCCAGGTCAGCAAGAGAAGAGACCATCAGAGAAAATTCAGATTTGCCATGGGAGCAGGGGCTCAATTGGAACCAGAGACTATGTCCCCACATCCAGAGGACATTAAATGATATAGATATAAGGCTGTATTCAACAAAGTTCTACTCAGAGTATACCCACTACAATTAATAGGTCTAAGTTAGTTTTGTCTTTGAATTTCAATTGCTCTACTCTGAGTAGGACTAGCACTGGATACAAGCCATAATCCGGATCCTGTGTATTGTTTCCTGTGTGGACTTGGCAGAAGTGTGTAAACGAATGAGATTTTAATATCTTTGCCTGCTTTGTGTCTGCTTGGCTCTAATGAGGAGCTATAAATAGTTAAACGTCTACATCAAATCCTTCACCTTATTACAAGTGGGAGGAGGAATTAAACTTTGGTATTGCAGCCCATGCTGTAATGTCTTATCAATCAGCAGATAATCAACCTTGATATTAACTGCATACCCTTGTGGTAGATGATTGATTGTATGAGCCACCATACTAATTTGTTCTAAAGAAATTACACCATCATGAATGTACAACATAACAATGCTTTAAAGCCTCCCCCCCCTCAAAAAAAAAAAAAAACCACACAGGTGCAACACTTCATAAAAGACATTATCATTCCTGGAAAGAAAATAATATTCTTTTTATATCAATTGATGAAACTCCATTTCCTCTTTCTTAATGGGTTTTGCTGGTACCGGTACTTTAAAGTTATTACTTCCACCCTTTTCAAAACTAGTCTGAGAATCATATAACAGCAGCTCAGTAGTTCATTTTATACACAGGAAACAGATCTGCCATTCCAGTCCATAGCCCCTGAGCCAATATATCTACCTGCCACCCCATTTAACCAAGAAAACCAACACACAAAATTCCTGGCATTTTCGCATATACCGTCAGAAAGCTGCTATGACATTCCAAGGCACTCAAATCTCCTTTCCAATTATTGCCGGCTGACCCCATCTCCTACTTTAAATGGGTGCTAAGAGTGCCTCCCTCCCTCCATGAAATCCATCTAATTCAGAGTTTCCCAGTGTCAGCTGACACTGACCCTGCTGGGATTGATGGAACTGTGAAGTGGGTGAATAAAGACCTACCTATGAGTCAAAAGAGGAGTCAAAAGGGGTCTAGGGGTGGGAAAGAAGTTTACAAGGGTTTAGTCTGAAAGAATTAACTTTTAGGAACTACGAGCATAGGCATATATAGAATACACTTCCCTCGCCAATGAGGAGTGTCTGCCTAAAGATGTACCACTTTATCCTAGCATTTGACACATGAGATACATATCTAAGTTGCGATTGTAATGTGTTTATAACAATTTCTAATGCTGTGTTTTATATTACTGCAATTTGCCTTGGGAACTTCTGTTGAGGGGCGCCTAATACAATATAACAAATAATGATAATTTCTACATTTTATGATTCCAAGTAATGGTGATGGTTAAATATTGACATTTCTTGATGTCATTTCATGTGCATCCCTAAGGTTTTGGGTTGGGGAGGATGACAGCTCTGTAAGCTCATCAAGGGGTCAATGAACTTACAAGGTCTGGGAAACTTTGACTTAATTGAGTGCTTGTCACTCATAGCCACCAGGACTAAACCTCAACCATCCAAAGATGTCTTACCCAGAGGTGGTGCTGTGTTGGCAACAAAAGGATTCACCAAGAGAATGAGCTTGCTATTAGTATTGCTATAGATGTGGGGTAACAGAGTTTGGAGGTGCAAGGAACTGCTAGAGTTAGTGAATGTTAGAAATTAATGAATGGTAGAATTTAGATAGTATCTGGATTGTATACCTTCTTTTTTCAGATAGTCTTCCACATATTTCCACTCAGCCTTAGATCTTTGTTTTGATAGATTTCGAATTGCTGCCATCATCTTAGCCAAATTCATGAATTCAACCAATTTAATCAACCATTCTTGAATTGTTGGTATTTTCTCCCCTTTCCAATTTTGGGCTATGAGTAACCTGGCTGCTGCGCACGCATACAAAAGAATATTTTTCCTATCCTATCCTCCGGAATATTTTCAGGAGTTATACTTAATAAGAAGACCTCTGGTTTTTCCCCAAACGTACACTTAAGCATCTTCTTTAATCTTTCATATATTTCACTCCAAAAACCAAAAATCTTTGAACATTTCCACCAGCAGTGAAAACAACTACCTATTTGTGTCTTAGAAATTTTTGCTATTTTATCTGGGGTTAAGTGCCATCTATACACTAATTTCATCATATTCTCCTTAATTCCAGCACAGGCTGTAAACCTCATATTAACTTTCCATAACTTATCCCATTGCACTCTATAGATTGGTCTTCCTAAATCTTGGGCCCATTTTGTCATCACACATTTCACTTCCTCATCTTTTAATTCCCATTCTAATAGATATTTATAAATTTTCGCTAACGATTTATTGGAACTATTGACTAAAAGCTCTTGCAATTTAGATTTGTTTTCCAAAAAACTTATCTCTTTATGCTTTTTAAATAAGCTCTGTATCTGGTGGTACCACAAGAAGGGGGATAACTTGATGAGCCTGGCAGGGTGGCTGAAGGCAGGCTGGGAGAGAGGCATGGAGGTGCCTGGGAATCCAATGCTTGGCTGCTGTGAAGGACAGGCTCCTCCTGAGGTGCGAATGCCGTGAACTCTATCTCTCCATTGAAAGCTTCTGGTGTAAATATGAGTAAATAAATCCTATTTCAGAGACACTGAAGACTCCACTGTGCCCCAAAGGAACACGGATTCTAGGTGAAAGCTGAGACCCCTTGGAATCTCATGCCTTGGCATCTCGCACTGGGGTGGCTAATAACAGTGTACAGTATACTATAACGTGCTCCAACAACAGCAGGTCAGTCAATCACACACATTTGAGCTTATGCCTTAGTCCCCTTAACCGCAGCCTGAAGTTCCAAAAAAAGTGCTACTTATGAGACATTCCATGCTTGAACAGTGCCCATTAGGAGGCAGAGCTGGCAAGGCAAATTCACAGGAGGGTATGCAGCTATTCACTTGAAGCTTTCGCAATTTCTCCCATGTACAGCAGTTTAGCAGAGAAGGAAAGGAAATGAGACCCGGAGAGTATATTTATCATTTTATCTGCCGGCCTGAGGCTATGTTCACATTACCACTTACTACACACACAGGGTGAGAAGAGAAGACTCCCTAGAAAAGACCCTGATGTTGGGAAAGATGGAGGGCACAAGGAGAAGGGGACGACAGAGGATGAGATGGTTGGACAGTGTTCTCGAAGCTACTAACATGAGTTTGGCCAAACTGCGAGAGGCAGTGAAGGATAGGCGTGCCTGGCGTGCTCTGGTCCATGGGGTCACGAAGAGTCGGACACGACTGAACGACTGAACAACAACAACAACAACACACACACACACACACACACACAGGGTGCTACCACGGCTCATTTTCGAAGCCATATTGACATGATATTAGCCACAATCCACATCGATCCTGCAGTTTGTTTGTTTGTTTGTTTGTTTGTTTGTTTGTATGATTGTTTCTTTGTTTTTACAAAACCTGCTGTTGTTCGATGCACACCCCCCCCCCCACAAAAAAGCCAGCTTCAATCTGATAATAATACTGGGTGCAGAGTAATGTGAACATACCCTAACAACAACCATGTATGCACAGATTGTGTAAGCACAAGTGACAGTTTAATGAACAGTACGTAGTTTGGGTGTGTGTATGTGTTGTGGGGGAAACTCAAAAGACTATGAGCGTTGGGTGAAGACATCTCTATCTCTTCTATGAGAAACAAGTCTGCTAATACTGTGTTTTAGCGCATATCCTCCAACATTTCTCCAATGAAAACAGGGATGTAAATAATAATAATAATAATAATAATAATAATAATAATAATAATAATACCCAACCCATCTGACGGGGTGATGGTTTGCAACATAAAAACATTTTAAAACATTAAACTTAAAAAAGACTTCCCTATACAGGGCTGCCTTCAGATGTCTTTTTAGTTTTTAAGGTTTTTAGTTACTTATATCCTTGGCTCGGGGGTCACATAATTCCATCCCTCCAACACTTCTCAGATGAAAATAGGGGTGTCCTAAGGAAAAGCAGGATATTTCAGGATCAAATCAGAAACTGGGATGGCTTTTGTAAATCCAGGACTGTCCCTGGAAAATAGGAACACTTGGAAGGCCTACTAGCAAGGTGCGTATGTTTATCACATTTCAAGCCACTAATGTGAGCATACCTAAATCTCTGGTGCTATGTAGACAAGCAGGTAGGAATCACATCAGGTTTCTCCAGAGCCATTCTGAGCCTTAAAAGCCAGATAGGCTGGCAAAAAGTGTTGCTATTGAGGTAGGACTTTGGAGTAGATGCACAGACTGCCCCCAAATACACAGCTGAGTACGAAGGAGCAAGTTCCCCAAACACAGAAGGGCTGGCTTAACATATTTTGAAACAGGTGCAATAATACAGATTTCCATTGGGAAAAGGATGGATAATTAATGTGAGAGTTTAAAATTACCTAACAACACCCAAATACTTGGCACTGGTAAGAGACCTGCTCATACTGGTTTTCTTGATGGGTTTCTTTCAAAGAGCTTCTGGGTTAAGCAAGGGCACAGAGAAGGCATTTCAATTGCTCTGTCTAAAGGAGACTGAAGCCTTTACAAGCCTTGTGCTTTCCATTCATCTGCTACTGCCACAGCAGGGGGTTGGGGGAAATAACTAAGAAAGAAGACAGATGCATGCAAAATGATGCCATTAGAGAATGCTTTGCACTGCCATTTAGTCAAGAATTAGGGCAAATTACGTTAATCTAGCCTGTCTTAATCATTACCATGTTACACTTCAGAGCTTAAAAGATTTAATCCCTTTTTATGAAATTCAATTAGGCTTTACGAAAATTAATCATAAATGTTTTATATAAATGGATCGTGAGTAAAAATAAACTTGCATAACCATTTCAGCAGATTTTCTGTCTGCAAAGTGGCATTTTTTTATATAAAAAAAATCAATGTCTCATGCCATATTCCTTTGCAGTATTATTTACCACACAGATTGCGTTATCATTTGAATGAGGATATATCACTGAAGACCAATTTAAAAACCTGAGGTGACGCAGCAAGTTAAGGAAGAACAACACTACTCCTTTTGTATTTTCTTAAAGGGCAGTGCTTTTTGAACCCCATTCGGCGGGAGCGACTTGACACTTTTGCCAGTTGTAAAGTTGGCCCCCATGCTTGCACACTCACAACTCCTCATCCTCCACCCAGGTAAGCAAAATACATTGATAACAGTCCAAGGACATTTACCAGCCAGGCAAAAGCACTTGAGGAGCGTATGGAGCAGGCTGCTGAAGGCTGTGCCCTATGGACTCAGTGACAAGTGCTGGACAAAGAAGCCTAGGGGGCCACATTGTCTAAATAAACTCCTCCTAAACACAAGGCAAGCAAGATTTTGACACTAGGGAAAACACAGTGGCATGTATGACCCTTGTGGTCTCCTCCAATTCTATAATCCTATGTACTTAAAGTCTCGTTTCAGTTGAGAATGAAAAATTATATGGTTAACCCAAATACTTGACCGGAAGGTTTGGTTTAAGGAGCTATTTGAAGGAAGATGTAGCAACTCATAACTGAACTGGAAGCAAATTCCAGGAAACAGCAAGAGAGGATGGCATTTTTGGAGGAGAAGTCACAAGCAGTGTGGGATCTGTTCTGCAAATATGACATCCCCATGTAACTTTTCTACAGGTGTGTTCTCGGTTTGTGGGTCCCATGTGATCACCAGACCTCACAGCAGAATTTCCGCATTACTGTTTCATGGGATTTTAAAGCAAAACAAAACCCCAGGCCTGAAACAATTCTTCTTGCACATTATCTTCATGTGCAGATATTACCTTGCAGAGGTGCCAGTATAATGCCAGGAAAAAGCAATACTGGGATATCTCCTTTCACTCTTGCACTTTTTTAACAGCAAGTGTCTCTTAAGAAGTGCTGAATATCAGCCAAGATTTCCAATGATTCTCAAAGTCGCTCCAGAACTGCTGACACCAGCAGGAATAGTGTTCTAAATAATTTATTGACATTTCTACATAAATTAGATACTTGGGGTGAAGATGCCATGAACCTTATGAAAGGCTGAGTGCTTGCTGCTACACGGTCTACAATCTGTCAGCACAGCAGACAAGATTCCAAAGCGGCTTCACCACCAGCTATGCTTCCAGCTGGGAGACAGTTCAAAGTGCTCTGGAGACTGTATTATGTTGGCCACAAGGTCAGCCATAGGAAAACAGGAAGGAAAAATGACAGGCAATGTTAAATGTAAGTTAAAGTGATGCACATGGAGGCAAGCAATGATAACTGTATACGCTGATGGGGTTTGAGTTGGTGTCTGCTAACTGGGACAGAGATCTGGGGTCATGGTGGGAAGTTCAGCATGTATACTCAGTGTGTCGCAGCAGCGAAAAAGGCAAGCTCCCTGTTAATAAAAGAACAGAACATAAAACGGCCTGCACCATGCCTTTATAGCAGGACCCTCCAACAGTGCAGCCAATTGCCAGGGATGATGGGAGTTGTAGTCCAGCAACATCTGCAGACCCAAGGTTGAAGAACACTGCTATATTGACATCTATAGAACAACTGTATTTGGAATAATGGTCTGGACAGCCTCTATATTGTTGCATGGGAAAAGGGCATCTGAAATGATCAAGGGATTGGGAAGTCTTCTGTATGGGGGTACGGAGTGGGACTAAGGCATTTGGGCCTTTTTAGTTTAAGGGAGGAGTGGTGAGGCAACTGAGAGGGAGATGTTAAGAGAAGATTTTGAGACAATGAACACTATGAACACAGTGGATAAAAATAGATTTTCATAATACTACAACTTGGGGTCACCCAAGGAAATTGTGGGACAGTAGGTGCAGAACTGTGAAAAGGAAGTGCATAATTCACCTATGGAATTAACTGCCAACCAAGCATATATATTAGATCAGTGGTCCGGGGAAGTGCAAGTAATTGAAAAAAACACTGCCATCAACACCACAAGTCCTGCCTTCCAAGCTCCATTTTGTATCTCCTTATCTTGTTCATTTGCTGTTTAATGCAGCTTTCATTACTGCTGCTTGTTCCTATAAAAGTACAAATAAATAAGCACCCTCTTGTGTTCCAGCTGAGCATCTTCATAAAACAAAAAGTATGGTTTCCTACTTTAAAAAAAATAGTTTTAAAATATTGATGCAATTAAAATTAATGTATTGCAACCGTGGCCATTTGCTTGCAATATTTCCTACAGTGCTTAATCAGTTATTCTATGCTCGCTCGCTCTTTTTCATTTTATAAACAGCCATGTGAAACAATCCATCCCAGGACTTTCCTTTACCACTGGAGCCATCTGCTCACAGTCCGTCTTCACTACAAAGCTTCACGTGTCTAGCTAATTACCAATTACCAGCTGATTCTCAGAAGTGGCACAAGAACAATATGAACACCTCACATATTTACTACAGATAAATGCTAATGCCTCCACAAATGCCAGTCCATTTGACTAAACAGCCGGCTTATCTCCACTACAGCAGTAGTTTCATTCAAGACACATCACAATTCTTCACCATTAGCAGCCAAAATATATATTTTTTTAAAAAATGGCAAGAAAAATTGGTGTGCTCCTGTAAATGTGTTCAGATGTTTAAACAAATGTTCAGCAGAAGAACCACTAAATTATTCATACTTAGATGCTTTGATTGTACAGTCATCTGCCTACTTACCTTGCTTTTGCGCAAGCAACATTTTCGAAGCCATCTCAAAAATTGCTCATTTCTCAGTCATTGGCCTCAGAAAAATAAAACAGCAGCTAAGTAAACTGTGTTTAGCTCTAAACAACCAAATGCTATCAAGAAAAGTACCTGCAAAGCCTGGCTTGCAAGCTGCATGAGGCAACTGGGGCAGAACTGCATGTTGAATTTGCTCTGATGTTGACTCTGTGCTTAGAAACGCATTGCACATCTCCAGTCTATAATCCATTGCACAAGCACCCACCCACCCTGCCATGCTAATTTCTGTAGCAAGCCCTTTTGTGAACTGCTTGGCATATTGGTATTTAGGACACAATGCACCAAGGGTGACTATTGTCAGGATAGTAGAACTGACCCACTGCCTCCATTTCTTCCCCATCTATTTGCCAGGAGTTGATAGGACCAGTGGCCATCAACTTTGATGTTGAGCTTCAGACCATATTTTGTGCTCTCCTCTTTCACCCTCATTAAAAGGTTCTTTAATTCCAAGGCAGAATAGAGCAGTACTATTACTTCCTTTGATCTGGACACTATATTTCTGTTGTTGCAACAAACCAACAGCAGCATGAAATGCTAAATAACTGTCCATCATCAGGCCACAGCATTGACCCAATAAGAGACTCTAGTTCTCCAATAGGCTTGAAGTCCAGGAGGGGTGGAGGCAGAAGCTCAAGACTTCAATTCACTTCAAAGTCTTACAGGGAGCTCTTCATGGTGCTGACAGAAAGAACTTGCCTTTCTCAATGGATTCCTCATGGTATCTGATTGCTTTTTAACATTTTTAACATGTTTTTGTTTTAAATATAATTGTCTCACTAGCTTGTAAATATCATTGTTATCTGTTTCTAATCTTCTGCCTTTGTTTCCCATTTTTATTTTGTCTGAGGTTTTTTTTAAAAAAAAAACACAACCCAGTTGCCTTTCTATGCAGCAAATACATCTCTAAATGAATAAAGAAATCAAGTCCTTGAATTTCATCAAACACTTTATTTGTCAAGGACATATATGTAAAAACTAATTTTTTTTCAACATGAAAAGAGTATTTTCTTGAGCAAATATATATGGATTAGGTAGAAAATCCAAAGTGTTTCTGTATTTTATTGTACTGTACTTTTGTTCAAGTCTCAGATTAGCAGTTGGGAAAATGTTGAGGGAGTTTTCTGAAAGGATTCAGAGCTAATCCAAGACATTTTGCTGCCTGGTGCAGAACAGCAAATTGAGTCCCCCGCCCTGGTCCAAGTCATGATGCAGAGTGCCCAAGACCTGCCAAGGTACTTTGGCACCTGAGGCAGAAAAATCCACAAATACCTTCCCACCACCTCCCATGAAGTAAAAATACAATGCGTTAGCAAAAATTAAAGAATTAGCAGACAGCTGCCCTTTCATGACACACAAAACCAGATGCCCGAGGTGGAGACTTCAATCTGTCTAATCATTAAAAAAAAAAACCCAGCAGAAACAAAACAGGAACTAAGTGCAACACAGAACAACTGCTAAACTATATAAAAACAATCTGGCCCCAAAGGCAGAAACTGTTCTCAACCAGTGTGACCTGTGATTCAGTTAGATAAATATAGATTCTGGATTTAATGGTCTTAAAGGGGACCAATATTTAGATTGTGATGTGTGTTATAAATTTGAAATGTAGCAAAGCAGCCCAGCAGTGTTTTGTGGCCCCCCCTGTTCCTTCTTTTGAGTGGGGCCCAGGGCCTCTGGCTCAAAGTCCTGCTCTGATGGCACGACTCGGTGTGACCAGAAATGAAACAGTGGGTTTACCTGAGAGTAAGTTCCACTGAGCACAGTGGGATAAACTTCCACGTGAACAAGCATAAGATTGCAAGGCATATGAAACACTCATGCTTTTGTTTGCCCATTATCCTACATACAAATGCCTCACCTCTTTACCATGGCCTTTGAAAACCGAAGAACTTATTTTGGTTTCCTCCCTGTAATGCATTGCACAGATGACTGATTTGGGGGGGGGGGATTTGGTTGGTTTGGATTTTTTGATAAATCATTTTAATTGTTTTTATATGTGGTAACCCACCCTAGGACCCCCTGGTGAAGGGCAAGTACAATGATTAATATACAAATGATGATATTGGCAATTGTAAAATGTAGCAAGCCTGACATCTTCCACAGTTCCCTACCATTAAGGAAGGCAAAAGTTGCACCAAACTGGATTTCTCCAGCATGGATCCTTTGAGACGGAGGTGGAGGAACTGGTGGAGCATATGCTTCCCCCTCTTTCCTCTATATAACATCAATTTCTTTAAATGACTTCTAGAATTTGACAAGGTAGGCACAAAATTCAGGGCAATGTCTGAGGTGCTTCAGTCCTCTAGTTTTGATCTGTGGCTTCTAATTTCAGCAGCCTCCCTAGTCCTTCAAAGTACTGTGTCTACTTTGTGAAGCTTGGCAGTAAGCAGATGGGCCTGCTAACACTCATTTTATTTAAAAGTTTAAAAGGAGACAGTGGTTTTAGTCTCTCTTACACATTTTACAGTGCCCTCAGATGCTCTGCTGAGCTCAGCAATGCAGGAGATGGAGTTTAAACATGAGCAAAGAAAACTTCTTATTAATGCTTCAGTTTATTGCACCGCTATGTAAATATTGATGCTGCTTTACACCTCAGTCAGTTGCTAATTAATAACTATACTTACCTCTTGTATACAGTGATAAATGCTCCGAAGTGCTCCACAAGCATCTATTCCAGGAATGGTGAACCTGTGGCCCTCCAGATAATGTTAGACTACAACTCATCCTGAAGTTGAGGCTCCAGTACTTTGGCCACCTCATGAGAAGACAAGACTCCCTGGAAAAGACCCTGATGTTGGGAAAGATGGAGGGCACAAGCAGAAGGGGACGACAGAGGATGAGATGGTTGGACAGTGTTCTCGAAGCTACCAACATGAGTTTAGCCAAACTGCGGGAGGCAGTGGAAGACAGGAGTGCCTGGTGTGCTCTGGTCCATGGGGTCACGAAGAGTCGGGACATGACTAAACGACTAAACAACAACAACAATCAACTCCCATTATTCTTGATCACTGGCAGGGGGCTGATGGGAGCTGGAGTACAACATCTGGAGACCCACAGGTTCTTCACCCCTGGACTACTCAGAAATGAGAGAAGGGGCTTCCTTTACACTGTTATGCTCTTCATATTCAACGGTATTGCACAATGCCCATTTTGCAGAACGACCCAGTCCAAGAGATCTACTATCCAGTGAATAATGAAAGGACTGTCATAAGACACAGACAGAAAAGGGCTAATGTACCTAATCTAATCATGAGCCAAAAATACACCATCAAGGGTTCCGACATTTGCTGCTTTTGAAGGACTGCAAAAGGCAGTAGGTGCGGGGGGCTGCCAGGCACTAGGCAGGTCGCAATGCAATGGTGGTGTGCTGCCCTTGATATCTGGCTGGCACAAAGTATGAAGACCTGATCTAACTGTTCAGTGGAGATAATTGCTAAAGTCTTTCCACTATGAAACACACACACACAAACCCCAACACCACACATTTATGTGACACCAATTAAGAATATCCATGAAGGATAGCTGGGCGTCAATTGCAGTTTCAAAATGTTTGGCAGATTTCTAATTGCCACATCAATGGAAATGACACCCTCTCTTTTGAATTCATTTTTCCTAATGAGATTTGGGGCGGGGGTTGAATTATATTATTGCTACTGCTCTTATCAGGAGAAATGAAAGGCTATTTCAGTTTAATTACACATTGCAGTTGCAGAGTGTCTGATTATTGTTATTACCATTATTAAATTGCCTGTGGGGAGAGCTGGGTGGCAATATGCTACTAATACTGACAGTCTGGGTATTTCACCTATCAGTCGTCCAACTCCATAGACCCAGCCAAGCAAGCTGTCAGAAGGAGGGCAACAGTTGCGCTTTTACGAGCCCCCTTAACTTTTAAGTGGTCTGCACCAGGCACCCCCAAACTTGGCCCTCCAGATGTTTTGGGACTACACTTCCCACCATCCCTGACCACTGGTCCTGTTAGCTAGGGATGATGGGAGTTGTAGTCCCAAAACATCTGGAGGGCCGAGTTTGGGGATGAATGGTCTACACGCACATTCCATTTATATCTAAAAGAGGATCCAGAAATTTGTTGGCTACAAATCATCCAAAGTCAACACAGCGACTACATATATACATGCATAAAATGTGTAGGTACAATGAAACAGATAGGCCATAAAATCAGCATGAAAATAAGTGATTGATTGATTGATTGATTAAAGCATTTTTATCCCCACTGTTCAATCAAAAGAGGCTCCCGGAGCAATTTATAAATGCTAGTGATAAGACACTCCTGTCCTCAGGATCCTTGATCCACTGTGCAGCCATAAAGGCATGGAGGTAACAGAAGGCCCTGCAGTCGTGGTGTACAATACAGTAATGTGAGAGTAGCACAACTGCACACCCACCCACAGGATGTTCAATGGAACCACCTGAGCTTCAGCAAGAACCACTTTGAAGATCACTGATCATCCAGCTTGCACCAGCAACGTGTGTGATGTGACAAATTCCGTTCATGACTTTGTTGCAACATGGAGGAATTTCAGAAGTTTCAAGATTATTTTACCCTTCCTGTTCCTGGGAAAGTGTTTCTGGATTTTGTGGGGTTGGGGGTTAAAAAAATGAAAGCAAGACAAAGCATCTAAACACTCAGTTGTCCCCAGGAAGAATTTTGCCCTGGGAGAACAAACTTGCTGTCATTACTGCTCAGCATGTAGAACCCTAGAGATACAAAAGCAGCATGAGCCAAATACTAGTTTACAGGCTAGCAAAGCCATTGTTATTGTACCTGACTGCTGTGCTAAACACCGTGACAGAAATGCTATGAAATCTTTTTTACCCCCCCTGATGTGGAAATATGTACCTCTTCTCCTCGCTCTCTCCAGGAGAAATCTCTCTTGCAGGATTTGCAATTCACACTGGGCTGGGTGCAATGCTAATTCATAGTGTTACAAGCCATCCCTATTTCCACAACAGTGAGAGATTTCAAGGGTTCCAGGCGTTTATCCAGGGTCTGTGTTTCCTTTGGAAATGAGGCACAGCAAGAGACCATGGCGTCTTTATGATATATGGCCTTATGTAAACATATATACAACCTTAGTCCAGATGGAGGGAGTGCAGAACATTCACATCCCAAGAGGGTCCTATTCCTGCCATTGCTGCAGCCTCAGATTCCAGGAACCCCAAACATCATGCCTGGCTCTCTCTACAGCATAAAACAGATGACCCACCTGGGGCTCTGCACTCCCTCCAGCTTGCAAAAGGGACACTTTTCCCTGTTCATTACATCACCACCCACTGCAATTCTGGAAACTCCCCCCTCCCAACTTTGGGATTGTTTTTTTCACTAATTGCCCAGAGCTCAGGACGGGGTCTTCCCCCTCTGTGTCTGGAAGTGTCTTTTGCCTCATTGATGGCTTTTACAGATGGGTTAATAACTGACCATCTTCTTTTGTCCTCCTAAGAAGCCACACTCAGCGAGAAACAGCTGATTTTGAAACTATAATGACATTCTTGCACCAGATGTGAAAAAACAAAGGTTTGTTTCAGGACTGGAGAGGCTGAGGCTGGGGTGGGCGGCTGGCAGATGGGATTCCCCCAGGCCTCTCTATCTGGTCCTCAGAACAGTCCCCAGGCTACACTGGCCCTGGTTGCGTAGAACTTTGGAAATGCTTTTGCTTGTCTGGATGGAGGATAGAAAGTGGTGTGTTGAAACTACTGACATGTACAACTACTGACATGTATATTTGTTGCTCTACCTACTTTGGGTTCTGGCCCCACCCACTATTGGTGTGTGGTCCTTGAGAAGTTGACCAGAATGGGCTGAAACAGGTTTTTTTCTCATCCAGGATTTGCATATACCTTTCCTTCTGCAAGGTAAGCCAGGATATCTTGGAGAGACAATATTCTACTTTCCTTCTGAGAAAAGGATGCAGTGGCTTGGAAATTGTGCAAGCTTATTTGGGCAACACAGGGTTTTTTAAATTTTAATGTACCAAAATTTGGCTTTTGGGGAAGGGTTGCTTGCTTTCCAGGGCCTTGTAGTATTTTTCTGAAAGCCATGGCCCACCAGGAGGGCTACCCAAGGCACAAGGACAAATTATGCCTCACTCCCCCGGTCAATATGCATAATGTCAAAAGTTATTTTTGCACATAAGACAAAAAAAAAATCCCACAAACACATCTCTCCTTGTTTTCTGCTGCTCCAGAGAAGCGGACACGGGGCAATGGATTCAAACTACAAGAAAGAAGATTCCACCTAAACATTAGGAAGAACTTCCTGACAGTAAGAGCTGTTCGACAGTGGAATTTGCTACCAAGGAGTGTGGTGGAGTCTCCTTCTTTGGAGGTCTTTAAGCGGAGGCTTGACAGCCATCTGTCAGGAATGCTTTGATGGTGTTTCCTGCTTGGCAGGGGGTTGGACTGGATGGCCCTTGTGGTCTCTTCCAACTCTATGATTCTATGATTCTATGATTCCATGGCAGTAAAAACACAACTACAAATAAAATTGCTGCCCTTTTTCACCTTTCCAAAATCAGATGCCTTAGGCTACTACCCCTCTGCCTAATGATAGGGCCAGTTCTGCCCATTAACACTTAACATGTACTATAGAGAAAATGAAATGGGAACTCATATGCTCTGTTTTCACTGAGTGTGATCCTAGGACTGAGAGTGATTGTTGTATGAGGCCAAGGAAATAGCAACTGGTGAAATGGTGCCCGGTGGTGGGGGCAATCCTACCCAGAAATACTAATACTGAGGTGTGTAACCTGCTTCCTGCAAACAGCCCTCCTACACAGCAGTGCTCTTACACTTTGTACGAGCTTGCATTCCACACAGAACTTGGCCAATTGGGCTCCCTTCTCCCACCTTTAAAAATCCTTGGTCTGTTGAAATATGTGTGCTCAGAAGATTTCATTATGTGCATATTTCAAGACCTGTTTGTCAGACCTTTCCATAGGGGTCAATTCACTGTGAAGGCTCGTTGCCTTCCTTCTGACAGCTGAACGGCATAGAAGGAGCAAGGAAAACTATTGCCAGTAATAGGAAAACAAAGCTATTTCTATGCTAATACGTTGGGAAATATTATGTTTGCCTGACAGTATCATACTGTTGGAGTCTACAAAATGCCTGTACACTATTTGTTTCCTTGCTGTAATAAACAAACAAACATTCATTATTCTAATTTTGTCCTTCAGCCTCAGTAACCTTTGAATAAGGGAAATGAAACTTTCACAAAACAGCACCAGCAACAAATTAGCAAGCCCGGGCTACAGAGATTTGTGTACCAGCAGTGCCCAAGAACAAAAATCATCAGTAATTACTGTGGTTAAATTTAGTTTTCTCACTAATCAGATATTACAGGTAATTAGCAGCCATCCAAGATTAATTATGGTTCATTGCATGCTCATATTGTGGCTTCTCAGAGAAGGTTTCAACACTGTGAATTCTTCTGTTGCTCCTCACATATACACACCCAGTGTTGGACGTGTTATAATATGGGATACTTTTTTAAAAAAAAGTTATTGTTCTTAACTACACAAGGGAAGTACGTTTCCCCCCATTGGCAAGAAAAACCCAGTTCAGATTCAGTCATGAAAGCTAGTATAGAGAGAGCCCCCAAATAGCATTGACCTTGGACATGCAATACTGACACTCGAGTAACAATAGTCATGGCCTCAGGTTGGCCTCGGCTAATTATCAGCTCCAGGTCACCTGTGGAAACAGGGACGAGAGCAACAAGGCTTCTTTAAGGAAGATGTCTGTGAAACACAGCACAGCAGTATAAATAATGCCAACACAGAGAGCAGGCTGGTGCTCTGTTGTTTAAGATGACAGCTCCCATCAGCTGCATGGCCAATGTCCAGGGGTGAGGGAGGTTGTAGTTCAGGAACTTCTGGAGGGCCAAAAAGGTTCCCCACACCTGGTTTAAATCAAGCAGGTAAAGCCATGTACGTTTCTTGGATGGGAGACTACCTGGGAACTATACACAATCTGTTCTAAGGCAGGGGTCACTCAGAGAACATTGGGAGTAGCATTCCCACTAATGAGTGATGCCAAATTAATAAATATAAGAAGTAGACTGAACTAGATCCAGTGTTCTACCAGTGAAGGTGACAAGATTCCCTTTCCTTTCCCCTGCATCCCAACTTGCTCCCCCAATGTTCTGTAGCAAACCAGGGATTGTGGTTGAAGGGTAAGTCTCATTTGTGCAAGCAGAGACACCACAACTAGATATCACCCTCCAAATGCTGGTATGATGGATCATTTAGCTTGGAAATGTGTTAGAAATTTCTACTAACTTTTGCACTTATGGCAGTTTTGCCCAATGCTTCACAAACTTTCCACTGACCCTTGTGCACCTTAATAGCACTTAACAAAGTGGGCTTAGTTTATGAAACTGAAAGCTTGTCGCACAGTAAGTTTAGACTCCTGATAGCTCTCAAACAAAAAGTAAGTCACAAGCTAGCTGCACTTACACATGGCTTACTCAAACATGTGTGGTAGCTATAATTAGTTATAATGGGCATTGCCTCATGGGAAATTACCAAGCAATGCAATCCAACCAAAGAGGTAATAAGCCTTTAACATGTTCCCTAAATGTGGAGACTCACAGCACTCTCAAAATAATTACAGCTGGTGTTTCAAAAAAGAGAAGAGAAATAATCCATTTCCCAATTTCCTGCTTCCAACACAAATTTTCTAAGTCACATTCTTCTATACATACTAATACTGATGTTAGCAATTTAATCAACTCGCACAAAGATAAATTGGAAAATAGCTGTTTCCTTGAGTGGCACATTATTCACAGTAAGTCAAATCCTAAAACAGAAGCCCAGGGATTTCCAACTCTTGAGTGAGTTTACACATGCACCTATGCAGGGCCGTCTTTACCTGGGGGTGCAAGGGGCGCAGGGCACCTGGGCGCTGAAATCTGGGGGGTGCCCAGCACCCGCTGCTGAAGCCCTTAACTATCTACGTGCTGTGAAATAATAATTTTGATCAAACTAGAAAAACAAAATACATATATACCTAGGTATTACCAAAATGTATACCTACTGTTTCATTAAAGGACTTTCGACTTTGTGCGCTCGTTTACTAAAGATGCACCAAGCCATTGCTTGTCATTCACAATGGCGGCGCTGGGCAGATCTTTGCACCCCGGCAGCACATATGCTAAAGACTCCCCTGCACCTATGTTTCCAAAAAGCTGGTGTGGCGGGGGCTAGAATGCTATGTTTAGATGTGGAATGGTACATTCGAATCTCTGTTCAGCTATGATGCTCACTGGGTGCTCCTGGGTAAACTACTGTCTTAGCCTAACTAGCCTCATAGGAGCCTTGTTCATGTGGAATGGGATGTACAGAGAAAATGCATAAAGGGAGCAGAAATTTTGCCTGCTAGACCTGTTTCCATCCTCCTCAGATTTCACAGATGTTCTGAATGATGTCTATGTAAGTGCAGTTGTATTTCTGCAATAAACAGGATTCTCAGCAGTGTGTACTGTTGCATTTATGTAGGTTCTATTCAGATGTTCCCCTGAACATGCAGTGGCTTGAATTCGTGGATGAGAGATCTCTGACAGATGGCCACCCAACTTCTGCTTTTAAAAGGAGAGTCCACCACCTTCCAAGGTAGTCTATTCCACTATTTCCTGCTTGGCAGGGGGTTGGACTGGATGGCCCTTGTGGTCTCTTCCAACTCTATGATTCTATGATTCTTCCTAATGTTCAGCTGAAATCTCTTTTTCTGTAATTTGAATCCATCGGTTCAGGTCCTACCCTCTGGAGCAGCAGAAAACGAAATTTGCTCCATCTTCCACGTGACAGCCCTTGAGATATTTGGAGATGGCTATCATATCTCCTCTCAGTCTCTTCTTTTCCAGGCTAAACATACCCAACTCCCTCAACGGTTCCCCATAAAGCTTGGCTTCCAGACCCTTGATTATTTTGGTTGAACTCCTCTGCCCATATTCCAGTTTCTCAACATCCTTAAACTATGGTCTCCAGAACTAGACACAGGACTCTATGTGGGGTCTGACCAAGGCAGAGTAGAGTAGTGCTATTACTTATGTCCGTTGGCTGATGCATGGTGGGAAATGACAGGAAAGCCTTGCCCCCAGACTGCAGTATGTCGAAGTGTAAGGGGTACCATAGACTCTTTCCTGTGTACATTCTACCTTTCCTCCTGTTATATATACCAGGGTTCTTTACACAAAACTTGATTACATCTTCTACGATTTCCAGAGTAATACTGTATTTTCTTTTAAGAAGGGACAGCTAACCTACCACTGCTATTTCATCAAATGATTTAATTTTTTTTATTAGGTACCCTATAATAAAATGATTTTTTTAAATAAATGGGAAAAAAATCTTCATTTTTGCCTAATAAGACCTTCCAACGCAGCATTCTCCACATGCTGATTACGCATTGTGCCTAAAAGCCTAGTTCTACAGTAGTCCTAATTTATTTTTTTATTATAATTGCTCTGCTGGAAAAATGCTTCCGAACGCTCCTAATTTCTGATGAAAAGTGCTCCGTTTGTGTCAGCTCAGTGGGGTGGTTCTGCAGTGCCAGAAATGCCCATTATGCGCAGGTGCTCATGCCACGCTCATTGCTGCAAGGACCACACACCTTCTCCAGTTATTCATCATCAGCAGGCTGGGAGACCAAGGGCTTTTGAGTGTCATTTCTGCTTCTCTCAACCTTCAAAAAGAGGGGCAGGGACCAGCAACTCTTCTCCCTTCCCCCGCACCCCCTACTAAGGTCATTTCACATCCATTTTCTTTAATTTAATCAGGACCTCTTTTGTTTTCAGCAAATGGATGACAAGGAGGGGGGACATCACACCTTTGTCACAGATCTTGTAACTGATCATCCAGGAGAATATTTCAACTGATGTTGGAGGAAAAGAACCTGATTAACAGGAACCCCGCAGGGATAAGGTAAGCTATCTGGGCTGGTGGGAGGCTGCATTTGAAGCAGCAGCTATGGCAGAGAACACCCCTGCAGAGAAAAGAAGGAAACTTTCCAGCCTGAAATGCATTGGGGAGGGAAAGGGGAAGATCTTCAAACAAATCCTTAACACAAGAAGATGCAAACCAGGACTCAGTCTTGTCACCTAACTGCATCCAATTCTCCCCTGCCAGTTTAGCTCAGTGTGTACCCCAAGGCCAACAGCTGCTGCCTCTTTCAGCAGATCCATCTCTCCCACATCGACAACCCAGCTCCCTGGAATCAAAACACACAGTGTGTGATTTAAAGATCCTTCAGCAGCCTCCAGGAATAAATTGCATACATGGTAAATAACCTGCAAAAGATATTGCGGAACTACTGACCAAGGAGAAAGAACAAACAACTGGGGGGGGGGGCACACAGCCATCAAGGTTTTAAGAAGCAGAAACAAAAATCCCATGAAGACAACAGCCGGAAATATCACGTACAATAATCCCATGCAGACAAAAAGCAAAGGGAAAACAACAACAACAACAACCCCGTAATACATATGCAATTGCAGATTTGCAGAATATCCTCTTTTATAGAACCATAGAACGAAACACAAAGTAGTAGCATGAAGCACAACCTTGCAATCAATTAAAATATTGTAAGATTACAGTGTCTAAACCAGGGGTCAGCAAACTTTTTCAGCAGGGGGCCGGTCCACTGTCCCTCAGACCTTGTGGGGGGCCGGACTATATTTTGGAAAAAAAAAATGCCCCACAAATAACCCAGAGATGCATTTTAAATAAAAGCACACATTCTACTCGTGTAAAAACACCAGGCAGCCCCACAAATAACCCAGAGATGGATTTTAAATAAAAGGACACATTCTACTCATGTAAAAACATGCTGATTCCCGGACCGTCCGAGGGGCCGCATTTAGAAGGTGATTCGGCCGCTTCCAGCCCCTAGTTTGGGGACCCCTGGTCTAAACAACAGCAATATCGAACGACACATCATATGAAACTCTTTTTTAAAAAAAGCCACCGAAATAACACTGCGTAGAAGCCTGCAAGAGCCCCCTGGGAGAGATTTCAGCAAGTGCTTGACAGCCCTCCCAAAACCAATGGGGCCCTTCCAACTCGACCACTTATTAACATAGCAACAATCCCAATCCAAGCAAGGAGACCCATGTATCACTTGCTGGATCAGGAACAGCAGGCAAAAAGCAGAGGGGCATCATATTTACATCTGAATGTGGATGTTGTCCATCCACAATACTTCATGACTTTCCATGGGATGTGTGTTAAAATGTACATTTGGAATATACACCCCTAGCCACATTCTGACACAAGTAGGCCTGTATTTGGGTTGCCATACATCTAGAATTTCCCAGACATAGCCGTGATTCGGTTGTTGGCAACAGCATCCCGGCAGAAATTGTTGAAATGTCCAGAAAAATCCACAGCCCATGTTGGAATCATACGGCAACCCTAGCCTATATAAATACCTTTTTTACTTACAATTAAAGTCGTTTGCAACTGGACTTAACTGTCAGGGGTCCTTTACCTTTTTATAGTTATACTGGGGTGCGAACTCATGTGTTCAGGCTGCGGATATTCATTAATTGATAAATGTATTCAGATCCAATGGAAACTCTAAAATTTTACTATACAGTTATGTGCTGTTTCTGCTACGTAAGAACTGGGACTCACCTTTGAACATAAGAAATAGAAAGATTATGGCTTTATTTCAAAAAGCATGCCAGGCCAGGGTATCACAGAATAAATGAAATATGGTATGCAGCAAGCGTAAAAGTGTCTTCTGGAATAGGTAAAGGCAGAATGATCCATGGTGTGAGGATGGGTCACTCTCTAGTCATCTGTGAAATACTGGGGGGGGGGGGGTTTGCTGGATTTTTGCCCCATCAGAGTGAGGGTACTTCCAGATGGGAGCTCAATCATATATCACAATGGCTCAATAACTATAGGTTTGTTGTTGTCTTTAATAATACATATTGGAAGGGTCCCAGCTCCTCAGTTTTCTGGTTTTCCGATTCTCTGCCACAGGTGGGCAAAGCTGAAGTTGGATACAACACAAAAAGAGGACTACTGATTATAGGGAGAATGAATGGGGAAATATGGAGTTTCAGGAGTCTGTCCTCAAGTAAAATCCGAGGCAAAAATCTCAAATGGGATCACCCAGCCATGGACCAAACTGAAAACTGGGCAATGACGTACAGGCTTAAGGGAAAGTGTGGCTGGACCCTAAGGTAGACTGGCAACTGAAACACACAGATTAAAAACATGATGAGGGAAAATTACCCACCATCTGATGCAAGCCTGGAAGGGAAGAATTTCCCAGGTCTATCTGCATTACTCCATGGAAGAAGAAAGCAGCCCTTAGTAAAATAATGGAAGCAAGTCAGGACTGAAACCAAGACGAGTAAAGAAATCAATGCCACTAAAAGTAGAGCATTCTTACTAATAGCTAGGCTAAGTGTCTTCTGCTGTATCCCGTTCTCTGGTAGATGCTTTTTAAATAATCCGGTCATTTGATGAGACTTGACATGTAATTACTGGTTAAATGGCATTATCTCTCTCGCTGAATGCCAAGCAGTCCTAGTTCCTAGGATTAAAAATTGTCTTTATAATGATCTAGCCTTGAGTTTGCTGTTTGGAGAGGACTTTGGCTAAAAGCAAGGCTTATACTGAAGCCTGCTGTCGAATGACTCTTGTTGTGTGTAACAGGGGTGCAAGAACAGCCCACGTAGCAGGGAGCAGACAATGGTGATGAACAGTGTATACAGCCCAATTCTTCCCCTGTTGAGGGACTCTGGTCATGAGCTGCAAATTTCACTCGGAGAATGGTATGTGCACTGATGCATGCCTGCTTATGAAAAAGGTGGGCTAGGCTTCCTCTCTCTTTGTTAACGTTTGACTTCTTTGGATATCCTTCCTTTATTCAGCCACACATCAAAAGCAGATTCTACAAGAAGTGTGACTTCTAATGATCAAATACACTGCAGATTAATTGCCTGAATTTTGTGCTCTGGGGTCTATCTTCGGCTCTTGTGAAAGTCGACCCATGATGTGGACCTCTGAATAAATGTGTCTGCAACAGCCAGCATCCCAGTTCCAAGTGATGAATTCAGCAGCAGCAGGGAAGTAGAGGAAGCTAACACAACATTCTAAGGACTACATGTAGGGCTGAAACTATTTCCTGTAACACCTCACCAGGCCCCGCACACACACACACACACAGTCCCAATGTAATACCCCTTGATGAAGTGAAATTGTATACTTTTGACTGGGAAAGTGGCCAGGGACATCTGACGGCAGCCCTGTTTAGGGAAGTTTTTGATATTTGATGTTTTATTCTGTTTTTAATATGTTGGCCAGTAAAGCGAGATGAGCGCCGCAACCCCAGAGTCGTCCGCGACTGGACCTAATGGTCAAGGGTTCCTTTACCTTTAAATACTAATTAAGACGGCTTTCAAACACGAACCTTACTCTGTTTTGTGCTTAAACCAATCTATAATGTGAATGTTAACCTTGCAATGGGCTAAAACATACCTGCACTGCCACTTCCACATTTTATCCTGCGGGAGCGTGGCACAAAAACTGCAACAGAGGCTCAAATGTGCTGTTTAGAGGCACGTGTGAAAATGTTCAAAGCAATCTCTCCCCAAGGTCCCTAAACCTAAGGGATGGAAGTAATATCTTCCATCTAGTTTATGGACAACCTTCTTCATATTAAATATATCCTATGCAAATCAACATTGTGCACTGGGATTCAAATGTCAGACCAATAAGTTTATAGTAAAGGTTAAGGAAAGGAATGATTAATTAGTGTGTTTTTCCCCCTTTTGGATTTCCCCCCTGTCAATAAGAAATAGTGTGTGAGCTGCCCAGACAACCCGCCCCCTCCGCCTATCACTGAAGTTGAGGTTGAAGTTGATTTTGGCTGCTTTAATTTATTGTTTTAGAATCAAGATTCTGCAGGCAATCTTCTCTTGCCTGTTACCATCTACATTTCCCACAGCTATTTGTCTCTCCCCCGCTCGCCCAGCTTTTGAAACTAATTGGGCCAAACTCCAGATATCTACATATGCTTCTGTGTATTTTCTTCTTTTGAATTATAATGGGAACTTCAGCATTCCATATTCTGCAAATCACGACAGAAGAGAGGTCGCTGGCTTTCAGAAAAGTTACACGTTTGTACTAGAGGTTGTATTGCTGTGCTCTCTCTCTCTCTCTCTCTCTCTCTCTCTCTCTCTCTCTTTAAAAGGCAAAGGGGTTACACTATGTCAAAGTGGGAAACTGAACCCAGATCTTTAGCATCACAAAGCCTGGACCCTGGAGGCAGGCTTTAGTTGAGCAGACAGCTAAAAGTGGTGCGAGGTGGACATCATTACCCATGCTGCACACACTTGATTCTTTTGTTCCACTGTTTTCTCTGTTCAAAAAGATTTTGTACGTTTTTGAAGCACTGCAAAGTATTGTTTAGCTGAGAAGATCAAGGAGCGAATATATAGCAACACCAATGGCAACAATGCCTGTTTCATACCACTTTCAACTCTCTGGAGGGCGGCAAAAAGACTCAACACTGAAATGCTCAGCTTGCTTCCTGCGGTCAGATATTTCCATTCCTTGAACTGGAATTTGTTGGTCTTGAGGTGCCTCTGCAGAATGATGACTAGATGCCCTCATTCACCTGATCTTTGCAAGCCACACATAATTTGAACTGAGCCCACATATGCCCAGCAGACAGTGACAAAAATATGCACATATTGTCATGTTCAGGTGATATTCTCCGAAGCCACTTTATTTTTATTCTTTTGAAAATAATAATAATAATAATAATAATAATAATAATAATAATAATAATTGACAGCATCTCCCACAGTTCCTGCTTGGTGCTAGAGAACCAAAAGATTATGCCTAAAACCTAATTCTTATGTGCCATCATGTCTCTGAAGACCTGTTCTATACAGCACAGAACAACAATTGGCCTGTCTAAATATTAGTCCATATTCTCCTATACCAGGCATAGGCAACCTTCGGCTCTCCAGATGTTTTGGCCTACAACTCCCATGATCCCTAGCTAACAGGACCAGTGGTCAGGGATGATGGGAATTGTAGTCCGAAACATCTGGAGAGCCGAAGGTTGCCTATGCCTGTCCTATACTATATGTTTTACAAGGGTGTAAGACCCCAATTTACATCCACAGTACTTTCTCTACACTTGGTGAACTTGGATGAATTCCTTGTTTCAGTTTTAATGGAAAACTGCAACTCTGAGATTTCAAGAAAATATAGCCAAATTCCTCACTTGTAGTCATCAAAACTAGGCCACAGTTGTTAAAGTGGAAACGAGTTATCAGAGTTAATATTGTGTGTATTTTTAAAAACTAATTCTGATTGCTCATGTATTCTTTTGCACTCTTATTTTAAAAGGCACTGTGTCTGTGCATGCATATTATTCTTCTGTTGCGGTTTCTGCTTTGGTTTTTGATAACCCAATACTGTATTTATTGTCTGTGGATTGCATAAACTCAAATTGACTGATGGCTGATTGATAATATAGGGTGGTACGTAGATTCAGTCACTTTGCAGCTGACTTCTGGATCTGCAATAGTACAGGAACTGCATTAGGGCCAAGATATTTATTTCTCCCTCCCTACTCTCTTCTTCAGCTTCAAATACAAACAACCTGTATTGGGCTAGCTGGTGGAAGAAGGGTCAGGGAGATGCCCAGTGCAATGTGTTACATCTCATATCACTTGGGTGTTGTTAGATGTCACAAGGAGGAATAGATAATAATAACAAGAGACAGAAACTGGTAGTAGCACTGTCTCTCTGATAATACCTACTCGGTCCTTTGCAGCAGCAAAGCAACCTATAAATTGAATGAATATGCCACTTAAATTGGAGTATCTCCATGGATACCAAATCTCCATGGGTTGCAAATATACTGTATAGTGGAAGATTATAACAGATTGCTGAAAGGACTTTGCAAAGTTACTGTACATCCCTTCTCTGTTCCTACATTCATCTTTGGCTCTTCAGACATGTAAAACAGAATGTGAACATTTCTTAAATCAGTTGCAATGGTCAAGTTAGGATTATTATTAATCCCTAAAATTAATTGAAGCCATATTTAATCCTACTGTATTTTTTGGCAGGGGCATTAAAATGTAAAGATATTGACCAGTAACTCTCAAAGTAAACAAAAAAAATTAAATATAGCTGTAGTTTATTGTTAGTTTAGTGGTCAGGCATTTGAATAAAATGGTATACTTTGGGCAAAATGTTGAGCAGCAATATAAGCACAGCAAGGTCACTCACATGTATTCTATTAAGTAGCTTTGGTAGGAAACAAATAACAGAAAAGTTGTTGAAAGTCACCAGGGCAGGGAAGGGAGAAAACCACCCGCAGATTTGCTAGCACACTTGGATCAAATTTATTCATTTCCTCCACCAAAATAAGCAAACATTTTAAAAAAAAAAAAATTCAGTATGAGAAAATCCCTCAAATATGAGCTGTAAGAAACAAGCATGTCCTCTTGCAGCAAAAGCCAAAATGTTCAGGATTCAGCATGACAGGCATGTCACTCCACAGTTAATAAACTGGAACATTCTACCCTTGTCCCACATTGTATGAAATATTTACAATTCCAGTTTGTCTGAGCTGGTAAGCAGAAGGGCAACCTAACTCTCTGGTGTGTAACCCATCCAGCTGCCACTTCCATCCGATAGCAGCTTGTGCTGCACATTGCCCTATGCCAGTGGTGGCGAACCTATGGCACGCGTGCCAGAGTTGGCACGCAGAGCCCTCACTGCTGGCACGCGCACCATCGGCCCATCCATGCTGCTGTTGTCGTTTTTTCCCCAGGCTTGCGTCCGCTGTTGAAACCTTGAACTTTTTTTTTTTTTTGCTAGTCCCTGGAGATTGTGTTCGGCGATTGATCTCAGCTTTTTGCTCTCAGGCTCTCTCATCCAGCAGCTTTCCCTGGCTGGGAGGGGGGGTGACACTCTCGGAGCTGGCCCCACCCCCGCGATCAGCGAGGCAGCCAGAGCCAGCTCAAAAAACCTTCCACAGCGGCCCCTCCTTGCTGGCCCACCCCGTTCCGCCCAGGGCCCAGCCCAGCAGGAAGCGGAAGGGACTTTGCAAAGCGTGGGCCGGCAGAGCAACAGGCAGTCACACTCCTCGTGCTTCGTTGCCTCGGCGTATGCAAAATGCAGCCGCGTCTCGCCACCGGAGGGAGGGCAGGGATGGAAGGAGGGAGGGAGGGGATAGCGAGGCAGCGGGGAGAGGACCAGCCCAGCGCCCTCCTGCCTCGGACTCCCCTCGCTCCGGCCTCGGACCGCCCGCTCGCTTGCCTCTCCGACTGAGAACGCACAGAGGAAGGGATCAGGTCTGCTCAGACAGAAACAGAGCAAAAACGGGGGGGGGGGGAAGGGGGAATACCCGCCTGAGAGATGGTGATGGGGCTGCCCTCTTTCAGCGCCAGAACTCACCCCCGCCCCCCAGCCCTCAACCCAACAATGCATCGAGAGCAATCGGAAAGAACAGGGTGTCCCAGAGCACGTGCAGAGTGTGCTTCCCGAAACACAGAGGCAAAGTAAGTAAAAATGCCCCAGTGTTTCCAAATCAGTGAAAGGAAAAAAATGACAGAATGCCCCGGAGCATGTGTAGAGAACAGCTCTCAAAACATAGGAGAGCAAATAAGAGGAAGCCGCAGAGCATGTGCAGAGTGCGTGCCCCCAAAATAACAGAGGACATGAGCAGACTCTTCTTTATAGGAGAGTGTATGTGAGAGTGTGGAGGAGGGACGGACGCAATCAGGGCTGGCTGGTCCTGATTGTTGGGTTAACTCCTGTAGTTCTGCAAAGAAGCGAGATTTGCTCAAAGCTTCGTTAAAAAATAAAAGACAAAAAACATTCTGCTTCTGCTGCAGAGCAGCATATAAAAGTAGCACATTGAAAATGAAAAAAAAAAAAACCATTAACGAAGCAATTACTAACTGGGGAGGGGGTAGCTTTTCCTCTCCCACCAGACACTAAGTCGTACCCTCGTCCAACCTTCCCAAGAATTTACACAGGATAACACCCCCCCCCCCGTGGATTCTGCTCTATTTCAATATGTGGGGAATAAATTAAGAACCCACTGGGGGTGGGGTGGGGGTTGGAGAGACTGTATTGAGGAGGGGATTGTGTCATGAATGAAGTGTCTGCTTGTGTGTGGGGGGGCACTCCCCCAAAAGTGCTGCCACTACTGGGGTGCCTTTTGGGGTGTCGCGGAGGCAGGGGGTGCAAAGAGGAGGCCTGAAGCACCACTGCAGCCCTCCAGGGGTCCAGATATTGCCTGCATTTTGGCAGCCCGCAGCAACTGGCTCTGCAGAGCTCTGATTGAAGAGGGCTGGAGGGCCTGGCACTACTCGACTCCCTCTCCCCAGTCCACACACACCCCAACCAGGTTGAGTGCACATGAGAAGCTGACTCAAGGAGGCATTGGCCTTTGTTTCCTCCTTGCCATATCCGGATGAGCAGTCAGCCCTCTGCACATGCCAGGGGGTACCCTTTCATTTCTTACAATGGACACGGGTGGATTTTCTCAGAGCCATGCACTCTTCTCCCTGCACAAAGCTTGGCCCCTGACCATGAGCAACTGGTGCTTCCTCCAAGATGAAGAAGCAACAGAATGCCTCTGAGCACATACAGAGTTCCTTTCCCACACATCTGCAAAAAAAGGGGGGCTTTTGAGAAAGCGGTTGTGGCTTCGAACAGGTTCAAATCTGAGAGCCTTTCCTCTTGAGATATTACGCACCGCTGCTGATCAGACATGGTGGTTTTAGCTTTATCTGTGCACAGCGCCCCCCCCCCCCCCCCGGAACATGAGCTGATGCTGGCCCTGGAAGTGTTTAAAGAGTTGTAGCAATTTTAGTTTGTTTCAGTCAGTTTTATTGCGGTTTTAACCTTCTGCGTGTTTAAATCACAGTTGTAAAGATTTTAGCGGTAATTTCATTGTTTTATCATTTCTATAAAACTGCTTTGCATTTTTTCCTACAATCAAGCAATATATAAATTTTATGAAATAAACAGAAGAAATAACAAAGGGTTGGTGTTTCACCCCTCTGCTGTAAACCATTCCTTCTTGCCTGAGAGGCTTTGGGAAGGGGGGAGGCAAGAGGCATGGCTTTTGGACTATCCTGAGAGGAGGTCCTCCTTTCCCACCTCCTGCCCAGCCAGGCTGAACGTAACCCATAGAATCAGGTCTGTAGAGTTGAAAGGGACCCCCAGGGGTCATCTAGTCCAAGCCCCTGTGAGGCAAGAATGAAGATCCCTGACAGATGGCCCCCCCAACCCATGCTGCTGGGTACCACCTGACCTTCCCATGCCTGGGGGGGGGTGACAATTTTTTTTTTGCCCTCGGGTACCAATTTACCTTGCTATACCCCTGTCTCCCCCCAAAAAAGCTCAGTAGTTTTGGGGCACCCCCCCCAAAAAGCAAAGCAAGTTTTGTGCGACCCCCCCCAAAAAAGCTCCAAAACTTTGGTCGGCAGCTCCCCCAAAAAAGCTCAACAAGTTTGGGCACTTTGTGATAAATAAGTGGTTTTTGGTTTACAGTTTGGGCACTCGGTCTCTAAAAGGTTCGCCACCACTGCCCTATGCACATACATTGCTTTCCCCTGCATTATTAAACATCAAAATCCTTCCACACCATCTGATACAATACAGCCACACATGAAGAGCATCTGCAGTGGGACACAACCAATTATGGCCCATCCAGACTGATAGCTTCTCTCTAACATTGGCTAGGACTGGGTGCGACATTTAAAGTGCACCCTGGCAGGGCACTAGGGAGTGACTCCAATATTTGCAAAACAATTGCCTTCCCCCCCCCCCCCAATAGTCTAGCATTTAGGGATATTTTGGGCAAAATGTTGAGGAAATTAGCACCAGCCTCTATGTGTGTATGAGGCATGCACACTGAAACATTCAGCCAAATATTTGGATGTTGTTTTAGTAGGTCCCTAATGGCTTCCCTGCTTTATGAATCTTCAAGAGGCAGCAGGATAACCAGCCCATTCCACACCTCAGTAATTCATATTGCACTAGATTCTTAGTAGAAGTCTGTGTTCACAGAAGGTGTTTTAACACACACACACACACACACACCCTTCCACCTTGTGTCTTGAAAGTTCTAACGAAAAATATAGTATTCTGGAACTTACCATTGTTAGTTTTCTGTCACCAAGTATAAGGGTATTTCTGCTCTTCAGCAGAACTTTTACAGAAAGATTTCTAAATATACCCTGGGTGCAGGTCTACCCCTACCTTTGCAATGTCTGTGGCGTGTTTCTATCCTCATCTGGTATCATTTCCAGATGGGTGATGTTACTTGGTGTTATTACTGATCTTGCAGAACTACACCAGTTTCAAGCATTTGGACAGAGAAGGTTTTGTGGGTCTCCCCCCCCCTTTTTTGTAAATTTGATAAAGTAAATAAAGGCAGGTTGGAAAAGAAACCAAGCAATCAACAGGATTCTGACTCTTATGCTCCATAGTGATAGGAATTTGCTGAACTGGAATTTAAGAACCAGGACACACAGCTTCTTGCTCTTGTCTGTTTAGCAGATAAGAACATAGGAAGGTCCTGCTGGATCAGGCCAATGGCCTATCTAGTCAAGCATCCTGTTCTTATGGTGGCCAAGCAGATGTCTGTGGGAAACCTGCAAGCAGGATTTGAGCACAACAGCACTCTCTCCTCCTGTGGTTTCCAGAAAGTAATATTCAGAAGAATTACTGCCTCCAACTGTGGAGGCAGAACACAGCTATTATAGCTACCAGCCATTGATACCTGTCTCCTCCATGAATTTGTCTAACCCTCTTTTAAAGCTATCCAGGTCGGCGGCCATCATTGTCTCATCTTGCAACATTCAACTTCATTGGATGTCCATGAGTTCTAGAGTTATGAGAGAGGGAGAGGATAACACTTCTGTCCTGAATCATTTAATATTTTCAGCCCTGTGTCTTTATGAATAAGGACAATGAGTGTGCAACTGCCAGTGATAAAAGGAAAGTGTTTGCAGTTCACATCTACAGATCCACCCACCAATGAAGTTGTAAAACCAGAGTTTGGATCTTGTTCTCACATTAAATTGTGCCTTATTTGTTTTCACTTCTATGGCTACTTAAAAGCACAGAGACAGCATGCATTTACCCCAAATCCATCTTTGGATTTCTCAAAGTATTAAATCGTTTTCACCATTAGAATAAAAACTGAGTTTGCTTTGGTATTTCAAACTGTAGAATGGATTTCTTCCATTCAAACTGTAGAATGGATTTCTTCTGATGTCTTCCAGATATTTTAGGCAACTCTCCTAAGTCCCATAGCTGTACTGACTAGGGCTGCTGTGAGTTTTAGCCCCAAATATCTGGAAGCCAGCAGGTTGGGGGAAAGATTTGTTTCTCTCTGGCTCAAGGATATATGACTTAGTTCAGAGATATGCAAGGTCTCATCCACTTTGGTTGTTCACAATCCTTATCTTCACGGAGCACTCTCCGGCTGACGAATGGAAATGGTGGGCAAATTGTCTCTGAGGGTGCCTTGCCTGTTATTGTTGATTTTCTGATTCCTCAATCAATACAAACCCAAGATTGCAGTCTGTATTCAAACATATTTGGAAGTAATCTCCACAGTGGGACTTGTCTGTGAGTGAACATGCACAGAATTGTTCTGCAGAATTCTAAGAACACAAAACAACTGATCTCCTTCAACATGGTTGTCTGATCATAGATAGCGGACCAGATTTTGAGCAGCAACTACCCCTGAAAGACTTTTTCCTCTCACCCGGAAACATCTATGATCAGAACTAACGAATGCATCAATCTTTATTCTAGATATTTACTTCCTGCAAACATTTTTATCCAGTATTTGATTCATGGGCTCATAAAACAAGCACCACTAAGCATGCTGACTACGTACTTATTTACTGCCTTTAAATGACACTGAAGTTAATATACATATTTGCCAATATAAGATGGTTAAATAAATACTGTACTTTTTAACGACAACCATTGTTTCTGAGAGGCTGTTGAGTGTTCAAACAACAATGGTGAGCTGAGAAATGCTTGACCTTTCCTACAATGAAAGTCAGGAAAGGTCCATTAATCAATAAACATTTTACTAATGGACAAGCCTTATGTGCTAAATACTTTCAGAGGATATTTCAGTCAATTTCTCCTTGGATTTTATTCCCTGCAAATTCATGACTTGTTTTTCTTTCCCCTCCCATCTTGCTGCCACTGTGCACATGGCACAATAAAACTTGCCACTATAAAGAAATGCAACCCTAAAGGCTGGCTGTGTAAAACCTTGCATTACACCTCAAGAGGAAAAGACCACAGGAAAGAAACAGACGTAATTCTCCTGAATCTTGTACTGATTAAGCTTTGTCAAGATTAATCTCTAAGCCTTTACTTTCAGAAGATCATCATTCTAAGAAATGACAGCATGTTGAACTTTTTCATTAACCGCACTAGAGAGAAAAAGAAGACCTGATTTTCTAACAGCGTAATAGTTTTTTTCTGAAGGGGACTGCAATGTGAATTCCAGTAATATGGGCAGGTCCAGGCCCTACTGTTAGGCAAAATGAGGTGACTGCCTCAGGCAGTGGATGGTGGGAGGCACAGAGTGGTGGTAGAGGTGTGGGAGGACAGAGCTATGTGTGTGCCATGTGACCTGCCCTTTAGCCCCGCCCCTACCCTCAGGTGCGGTGAGCAAATCACTAACGTTGAAGTAGGATTCAACTGCTACTCCAGTTGGTATCTATATGTCTAATGCAGAGGAGGCGGGGCCAATTCGTTTTTCACCTCAGGCAGCAAAATGTCTTGTTCCAGCCCTACAGGGCTTGATAAAGAAATAAAACTGAAGCAACAAGCTCTCTTACGTATTTATCAATAGGTTTACCACTATGGTGTACCACATCTACTGAAAGGCTATGGAAGCAGCTGTAGGACATTTCAGTCATATATGTATACAATACATTGCTGGATGTTGCCTGTTATTGAGGTAGCTTGCTAATATATAAATATATTTAATTTGAATTGATAATTATAAACAAATCTTGGCTTTTTACCTTACTAATAAATCACCACCTGATATTCAGAAAAAGTACTCCTATCTACAATTAGCAGTTTTCTTTATCCAATGTTTTGTTGGTTAATCATGCATTTTTATCAATTAAATACATAGTTTGCATATTAATAAACAGTGATTTTGAAGCAAAATATAATTGGAAGAGATGAGAGATAGTTACAAGTCAGGGATTATGCAAAATTAAAGCTATGTTATGGGCTGTGTGTAATAAGCACAGCATGCATTCACAGTCAACTCTACATTCATTATGGTATCTCTGCAGAACTATATCAACAATAAATCATCTGATAAACTGCACATTCCCTTTCATCATGTAATGCAATGGAATAACTCAAAGCATGCAGGCCGAGCTTGTGGTGAGAAAGCTCAGTTGAGTCCTATCTTGGTGAGTTCACAAGGTGAAAGAGAACAAAGGAGGAAACTTAACTTCATTCCTTTCAGGAGGTGAGGGGCTGTGACTTGTAGCTGAGTCTGGGAGTACAGATCTAGGATCTTAATCCCTTAATGCAATAACTAGCCCTAAGATTGCTAGTCATGTTTGACTAGAATTTCCCACAAAGGCAAGGGATGATTGTGAATAAGTGCAGTTGTTGTGTCCTTAGATTTTGTTTAGGAGGAGGACTGAGGGTGCAAGCACACATTACAAAGGAAGCACATCGCTAGCTTTGTTTTTTTTTTTTTAATAAGATTTTATTATTTTCCAATAAGACAAAGAAAAAACAAAATACAACATCAACACAAAACATAATAAACAATAAACATAATCAACATAAAAACAGTAACAACAATAAAGGTATAAAAAGAACACATACAAACCTTAACCTCTATCTATCTTTATACATTTCTTGTTTCTAACTTCTCTATTTGGGGACTTCCCCCGTTCCCTCCCCTGTCTTCAAAAAACAAATACTTCTTCAAGGTAGCTTTATATATTATTCAATTAACATTTACCCAAATTTTAATATACTTAGCTTTTACTTGGTCAAATATCTTAATAACTATGTATCTTATCTTAACAACCTATCTTCACATATTTTGACACATACATCTTTCTCATAACAGAAAATTCCTCTTACCATTTATATCTAACACCTATCTACCAAAGCCGATACTCTGTCTAATTCTGCTCAAATATTCAGTTTAACTGATTTAACTAAATAGTCTTTGAATTTTTTCCACTCCTGTGACACCTTCCCCTCCCTCTGGTCCCGGACTCTGGCGGTCAGTTCTGCGAGTTCCATATATTCCATCATCTTCATCTGCCATTCCTCCACCGTTGGTATCTCTTCTCCTTTCCAAGTTCTTGCCAATAGAATTCTAGCTGCTGTTGTGGCATACATGAAAAACACTCTATCCTGACTGGGTATCTCTTCATTGGTTATGCTCAGAAGAAATGCCTCTGGTTTCTTACAAAAGGTAACTTTCATTACCTTCTTGAGCTCATTATAAATCTTATCCCAGAAAGCACTTACCGCTGGGCACAACCACCACATATGAAAAAAGGTACCTTTCGCATGTTTACATTTCCAACATACATCTGACATTTTGGTATTCATCTTGGCAATCTTAACTGGTGTCAAATACCATCTATAAACCATTTTCATTATGTTTTCTCTTAAACCATGACAAGCAGTAAATTTGATACCTTTCTGCCACAATCTCTCCCAGTCATCCATCATAATATTGTGTCCTACATCTTTTGCCCAGTCTATCATTGACGATTTAACCAATTCATCTTTTGTATGCCACTCTAGCAAAAGATTGTACATTTTGGAAAGGTTTTTAAAGTTTGATTCTATCAGTTCTGTTTCCAGTTTTGATTTTTCTACTTGAAAACCAACTTTTTTGTCCATTTTGAATATTTCATGAACCTGGTGATAATGCAGCCAGTCGGGGACCTGACTTTTTACTTGGTCATAGCTTTTTAGCTTAAAAGAGTCCCCTTCCTGCTGCAATATGTCCATATATCTTAACCAGTTTGCAGACATATTCGGTCTCTTATATGCCTTGGCCTCCACTGGAGAGATCCATCTAGGAGTCTTTCTCTCAAGCAGGTCTTTGTATCTAGTCCAAACCTGATATAGGGATTTTCTAACTATATGAGACTTAAAAGTTCTGTGGATTTTAACCTTGTCATACCAAAGGTATGCATGCCAACCAAACATGTTGTCATGTCCCTCCAAGTCCAACACATCAACGTTCTCTAATTTAAACCAATCCTTTAACCAGCAAAAGGCCGCAGCTTCAAAATAAAGCCTTAAGTCCGGCAGGGCAAAGCCTCCTCTCTCTTTAGAGTCTGTTAAAATCTTAAATTTTATTCTTGGCTTTTTGCCCTGCCATATAAATTTCGATAGGTCCTTTTGCCATTTCTTAAAACAATCTAGTTTGTCCAAAACTGGTATGGCTTGGAATAAAAACAGCATCCTTGGTAGAACATTCATTTTAACCACTGCTATTCTTCCCATTAGCGACAGTTTAAGTCTTGTCCAAATCTCCATATCTTTTTTTATCTCCATCCACAATTTTTCGTAGTTATCCTTATACAGGTTCAGGTTCTTGTTTGTGAGATTGATACCTAGATATTTTACGGATTTAACAAAATTGAGGCCTGTGGCTTCTTGTATTCTTTGGATCTGTTCTGCACTCAAATTTTTACCTAAAACCTTGGTTTTCTGCTTATTTAATTTGAAGCCAGCTACAAGTCCAAATTGTTCAATTAATTCCAAGGCTCTGGGGACACTGCTTTCTGGTTCTTGCAGGGATAACATCAAATCGTCTGCGAAGGCGCGTAATTTGTATTCCTTCTCTCCCACTTTAATTCCTTTTGTCTGTTTATCTTTCCGAATCATATTTAGAAGGACTTCCAGGACCGTAATAAAAAGTAAGGGGGAGATAGGGCACCCTTGTCTTGTTCCTTTCTCTACTTCGATCTCCTCCAATATCACACTGTTTACAATGACTTTTGCTCTTTGTTCTATATAGATGGCCTTAATGCCATTTAAAAATTTTTCTCCAACTCCCATCTTTTCCAAATTCTTTTTCATAAATGTCCAGGATACTTTATCAAAAGCTTTCTCTGCATCAACAAACAATAGTGCCGCATCTGTATTTATGTCTCTCTCCAGTTTTTCTAAAATGTCAACAATAATTCTCGTATTGTTGCTTATTTGTCTTCCTGGCAAGAAACCTGCTTGGTCTCTATGTATATAGTCTTTCAACACTCTTTTCAACCTTGTAGCCAAAACATTTGCAAAAATTTTATAATCCACATTCAAAAGGGAAATTGGACGATAGTTTTTCATTAGAGTCTTATCTGTATCTGGTTTTGGAATCAGTGTGATAAAGGCTTCTTTCCACGTCTCTGGTGCCCTATCTCCTTCTAGTATTCTATTGCAAACTTCTCTTAACGGCTGCGATAGCCAATCTTTCAGTGTCTTATAATATTTTGCTGTTAATCCATCCGGTCCTGGAGCCTTCCCCAATTGCATATTATTTATTGCATCTTCTATTTCTTGCGTCGATATTGGGTGGTTGAGAGTTATTAATTTTTCCTCTGGGACTTTTTGCAATCCATTCTTTTCCAGAAATCGGTCTATCTCTACTTCTTCTATCTTCTCCTCCTTGTACAGTTGCTTATAGAATCTCTGAAAACACCATCTGATTTCCTCCGGTTTCTCTACGTTTTTTCCATTTACTACCAATTTGCTGATGACATTCGCCTTTTGTCTTTTCTTTAATTGCCAAGCTAGTAGTTTTCCACATTTATTAGCAGATTCAAATGTTCTTTGTTTCATCATTTTCACTTTCCATTCAATATCTTGGTTCATAATATTCGCATATTGGGATTGCAAGTATTTGATTTCTTTTTGTATTTTGACACATCTGGGATGTCCTCTTAGTTCCTTTTCCTTTTCTTTGATTGATTTTAACAATCTCTCCATTTCTGCACTTTGTTGTTTCTTCTTTTTTGCCTTTTCACTAATGAGGAATCCTCTCATTACCGCTTTACTTGCATCCCAGGCAATCCTTTTCTCCACTTCTGAAGTCCAATTAATCTGAAAATATTCTTTCATCTTTTTCGCCGCTCTTTCTACTAGCTTGGTATCTCTCATCAATGCGTCATCCATTCTCCATCTAAAAGAGTCCTTGGAAATCATTTTTAGGTTCACCTGTACCGGATTATGGTCTGAAAGCGTTTTAGGGCCGATTTCTGCCTTTTGTAATTTTGGAGCCAATTCATTCGAGATCCAGATGTAGTCTATCCTCGACCATGACTTCTGAGATTCGCTGAAATACGTTGCCTCTGTTTCTGTGGGATTTTTTAATCTCCATGAGTCCACCAAATTCAAATTGTCCACCATTTCAAAGAAAGTCTTTGGGAGTTTCCCATCATTTGTTAATTTTGTTCTTTGAGATCTGTCCATTAATGTGGAAACTGCCCCATTAAAATCTCCAAGGCAAACTACCTTATAGTCCAAATAGTCCAGCAGCAAGTCATGTATTTTTTTGTAGAAAATCGACTTTCCATCATTTGGTGCATAAAGTCCCAGAATCAAAAATTTTTCGCCTTGTACGTTGATTTCAATTGCGATGTATCTCCCTTCTTCATCTTTAAATAGCTGTCTTGGGCTATATTTCTCCTTTGCATAAATCACTACTCCTCTCTTCTTGACCTTGTCCGATGATATGAACTCTTGGCCTAATTTTTTGTTCTGTAGTAGTCTTCTGTGACGCCGGACTATGTGGGTTTCCTGTAAACATATTATGTCCAAATTCTTCTTTTCTATGCTGTAAAATACTCTGCGTCTCTTTGGTCTCTGATTCAATCCCCGAACATTCCAAGTCATTAACTTGAGCGCCATTTCTTTGTTTATTCCTCTCCTCCAGTTGCCTGTCCTTTCTTATCTTGTTCTGGATCTTGGCTTGGTCCTGGTAATCCCGGCGGTGGTGGGAATACCTCTGGAAACTTGTAGAGCTGTGCTGGGTCCAATGGAGTTCCTTTAAAGAATTCCAGATGCTTGTCCAAGAACTTTTGCTTTTCCGCCAAGGACCTTATTCTTATCTTTTTCCCTTCAAACGTAAATGCCAGGCCTTCTGGAAATTCCCAACTGAAGGAGATTTTTCTTCTTCTTAACTCCGTCACCAGGTCGTTATAAGGAGCTCTTTTATCTAAAAAGAATCTGGGGATATCCTTATAAAAAATTACTTTGTTCTGCTGTACCACCAGGTTGTTTCTGTAATGTAAATCCAGAAAATAGTCTCTGTCGTGTCTATCATGCAGCACAATCAAACAGTCGCTGACTGTTTTAGTGCTTTTCTTTCCTCTGGAGCCTCTTGGTCCAAATCTGAAGGCCTTCACTATGCGTGCTGAGACGTTTACCTCTTCTAACTCCCAAAAAGTTGAAAATAGTTCCACAATATAGGCTTTTAGGTCTTCCCCCTCCAATTCTGGAAGACCCCTTAGACGGATGTTTCCTTCTCTCTGATGTAGTTGCAGAAAAGCAAGAGACTCTTCCACAGTTCTCTGTCGTGTTCCAATATTTTCTATCTGCTCCAAATCTAAATTGTCCAATTTTTCCTCCACCTTTTTTATTTTTTCTCTGACCACTTTAATTTCCTCAGAATCCTTTTTTAACGTAGTCACCTCCTGCCCAATTTTATTAATTTCTTCTCTGTTCTTTCTTACATTTTCCTCAATTTGACCAATTGATTTTTCTAAAGTCTGGGTGGAGGTTTTAATATCAGCCTTAATATCCACTTGGAGTTTTTCTATTGCAGAGTTAACTGTAGTATTCACTGATGCACCAATAGTGTTCACCGATTCTTGTGTTTGCTTCAACCCTTCGGTGACACTTTTCAAACCTGCTGCAATTTCTGCCACACTTGCAACCAATTTCTCCATTTGTTCCTGTAGAGTTAAGGAAACAGAGCCTTTCCTTTTTTCAGAGCCAGTTCCTTTAGATCTAGTTTCCATTCCCTGTGGGCTCTGCAACTGTAATCTCAAGGTCACTCCAGTTGCTGTAGTAACTATCTCAGACATTCACAGCAGAAGACCAACAGTCCCAAAAGTAAACACCAGGTGGCCTGCAGCTAGCTTCTGAGAACAAAGAGGCTGCTGAGCCAGGAATCCACAACAGTCCAGTAATCCAACTTTTAGGCAAGAGTTCGGATTTTTCAAAAGTTATAAGTTCCTTAAAGCCAAGAAGAGTCTATTTTAAATAGCCCAAGTCAGTATCTGTTTCTCACTTGCAATGTAACCACCAAGTCTATAAAGTAGCTTGTATCTGGCTGCAAAAGAGTCAAAGTATCTCCACTGGTAAACAGTCACTGTAACACTGGAACACCAACAAAGAAAAAATGGCAACAATATATTGCAGCCCGCTACTGACCCGGAATCCTAGTCCAGAGGGGGAGCGGTGTCTTCTTTTGCCATATCAACTGTTTTTAAGTCTTTAAACAAGCTTTAAACAACTTTTAAGTAACTTTTAAAAAGTTTGGCAGAGTTCGCAAAACTTTCCCGTTAGCCGCGGCTTTGATCTTTTAGCGCTACCAAGCTCGCGCAAACAGTTCAAAGGGAACAGGCTTCCTTTTGAAGTTTCCTCTGCAAGCAGTGCTCTTTAAACTTGTAAAATAATCCAGTATTTTGACTTACAGAGTTTCTTTGGAAGTTTCTATGTAGGAAGTGCCGGGTGCTCAAGTCTGGCGGGATCGCTGCTTTGATCCTCCGCAGGCAGTCGCTTCTTCAGTCCCGTGCTGGGGCTCCGCTCGCCCGATTCTCCCCCTTACGAGGGTAAATCAGGAGCGGAGACAGCACGTCTGGGACTCACGAAGCCGTCGGTCCACGGGACGCTCTTCCCGTGGCTTTAAGGGACCCGTGGCGCAGGCACGGAGCTCCCTATCGCCTAACGGAGGACGGAGCCGTCGGACTCCCGTCCGCCATTGACTCGGCACCTAACCGGAAGTGAGCACATCGCTAGCTTTGGCCCATTAATTTCACTTGGTCTGCTCTGAATAGTTGGGATACAATGTATTGCTCCGAGCCCTGTGTTTGCCTTATGATGCTCATGTTAGTATAGGAAACCATTTGCAGTGAGAATCACAGGTGAAATGAGATGATTATCCCTTTGTCTTCCCGCCTGTTCTCCACTACAACCTCTTCCCATTAAGACTAAAGGTTTTCACAGAAGAAGTGGGATTACTTCTGAGCTGAGGAAGAGAGATGTTGTGGGAGAAAGTATGAGGCACAAAGAGCGGCAGTTGAAAAAGAGTGGAGTTACAAGAAAGGAGAAGGTCAAAGTGAGAGGCGATTGAAGGTGGTGGGCAGTGCTAGGTCAGGCCACGAGAGCAGGAAGATAGGATGTTTTCAAAGGAAATCTGAGTTCTGGTGCAGCATCACTATTTATGGCCTTGCACTGGCCTGTCCTTAACTACACACACACCCCGTGCAGGAATAGGAAAAATAAAATGAGTGTCTTATCCTCAGTTACAGGTAGGTAGCCGTGTTGGTCTGCCATAGTCAAAACAAAATAAAATAAAAAATTCCTTCCAGTAGCACCTTAGAGAAGAAGTGTGCACTTGGTACGAAAGCTCATACCAAGAACAAACTTAGTTGGTCTCTAAAGTGCTACTGGAAGGAATTTCTTATTTTATTTTGTTTTGTCTTATCCTCGTCACTTCTCATTGAGCTACATAAACTTGAATAGTCAACAGTAGTTTAATTATTTAGGTACAAAAATATTTCTATAATGCTGTTTCATAAAAATATATCACAGTGGTTTACAACAATACGAAAACATAAAAGCATATGGCAAAAGCATAAAAAGTTAAAAACAAGTTAAAACCAAATGAATTAAAAACAAGCATCAGTAGGCCATTGTGGATGACACACTCTTAATTGCCTGCATAGGCCTGGCAGAAAAGTTTCCAGCAAGCATTTAAATGTTGGCACTGAAGGCGCCTGCTGGATCTCTAATGGCAGGATGTTCCACAGGACTGGCCCCTGGCTCTAAAGGCTTGGTTGTCAAAGGAACTCCATCAATTCAGGTAATGTGAGAAATGTTTATTGACCAAGTGGCAAAGTCAAGAGAGCACCAAAAACTATGGAATATGCAACCCTCCCGCCACTAAAAATCACATTTAGACTCTGCTTTCCGCAACACTTATTTTTTCTTTAAAAAAATTGTACATATTATGGGCAGTTTCATAGAATCATAGAGTTGGAAGAGACCACAAGGACCATCTAGTCCAACCCCCTGCCAAGCAGGAAATACCATAAAAGCATTCCTGACAGATGGCTGTCAAGCCTCTGCTTAAAGACCTCCAAAGAAGGAGACTCCACCACACTCCTTGGTAGCAAATTCCACTGTCGAACAGCTCTCACTGTCAGGAAGTTCTTCCTAATGTTTAGGTGGAATCTTCTTTCTTGTAGTTTGAATCCATTGCCCCATGTCCGCTTCTCTGGAGCAGCAGAAAACAACCTTTCACCCTCCTCTATATGACATCCTTTTATATATTTGAACATGGCTATCATATCACCCCTTAACCTTCTCTTCTGCAGGCTAAACATACCCAGCTCCCTAAGCCATTTCTCATAAGGCATTGTTTCCAGGCCTTTGACCATTTTGGTTGCCCTCTTCTGGACACGTTCCAATGTTTGCAATGTTGCCTTTTCCTCCCCCTCCTTGCTTTCTGAATGTCAACATCTCCAGAAGGGCATTCACTTCTCTGTTCCATAACTACATTGAAACAGAGCCAAAAGTGGATGTGGGTTTGGCAAAGAAACTTGGTACTCACAAGAAGGGACTCACCTCTGGGAGAGGACAGCCTCGGATTCAAGGCAATATTCAATAGGAGCCCTGAGATTGTAAGCTGCCAGGAGCAGAGACACTGACTTAGCATTCCTCTGGATTTTCTAGGGTTGCCATACACCTGGAATTTACCAGACATAGCCAGGATTCGTCCATCAAAAATGGCATCCGGGCTGATTTTCCAAAAGTCGGCTAAAATGTCTACGAAAACTCAGATGTATGGCAGTCCATATCAGAAGTGTTAATATTTTTGGCAATTTTCCTTTAAAAAATTGCTTTAAAACATTTATCTTGTATGGGATTTTGCAGAAAAAGCTCAACAACTTTGCAAAAAAAAAAAAAAAAAAAAACCCTCAATAACTTTTGTGTCCGGATTTCCCCTTTTTGAAATATGGCAACCCTACTTTCGGCACACAGCCTTGCCACTTCATGTGGCTTTGTTCTGTTACCACAAAGACAAGAAATGTTCTTTGTTAAGAAGGATAGTAATTGAAATCTCACTTTTTGTACCATACTGGGGAAGAGGGAGAGATGTGTAGCTGCCTTCCATTCCTCTGTTTGTTTAACCTGAACTGTAATATGGGCAATTAGAAGGTAGGAACGAAAACCAACAACCACCAATTTTGCATAGCCTTCTACTAAGACTTCCCTTCAGTTAGCCTTGCTGGAAAAAGGGGACATGCGTATATTGCTGCTTTAGAACCAGGCCCAGCTGACAGAAGTAACCCAAGCAATTGCTTGGGACAGCAATATGTTTAAAGGTGCCAGCGAAGCAGAAAGCAACCAAAAAGTTGTGATTCAGTGTTTATCTGTGGCATTGCAAATATATGTAAGTAACAAGCCACACAGCTGCTCAGGGTAGCAAAATGACTTTGGCTGCCCCCTGCTTAGAGCATATGGGATGAAGCTACCCGTTTTTTATTCATTCTACATAAACAGCGCTAATCTCTGCAGCACATTGCTTTTTGTCTTCTTTTTTAAAAAGAAGGGTGCTATTAGCTGAACTCCTAAGGGTACACAAAGTTAACAGCTGCCTCCCTGCTTCCTCAAACGCAAGGATGCTCTCAAACTGTTGAAGACAAATAGGAAATGTGCCCCAGTAAGTGTAATCTGTGAAAGTGATCAGCCAATAATTTCTGCAAGCAACACAGTTTACAGAAAGGGCATACGGTGGCTTCATCTTCCTGAAACCCACAAGACATGGTGCCTCTTAGCTACTTTCAACTGCAGTTTGGTTTGACCAGTAGAAGACACTCCCCAAATCCATTTCACAATTTAACTTCTTGGTAGGTTCACTGTATTCTGGCAGCAATACTTTCTCCCTTCACAGTCATTCAACTAAAGAGCCCCAAAGAGGCCTAGACACAACCCTGGGCCAGAACTTCCCAGACTCTCCAAGTGTCCCTATTTTCCAGGGACATCCCTGATTTAGAGAAGCCACCCCAGTTTCTGATTTCATCCCGGAATGCCCCACTTTTCCTTAGGATGCCCCTATTTTCATTGGAGAAATGTTAGAGGGTATGGAGTTATCCGACCCCTTAGCCATCTGAAGGCAATCCTGTAAAAGTAAGGGTGTTTTTGTTTAACATTTAATGTTTTCTTTTGTCTTTATATATATATTGGAAGCTGCCCAGAGTGGCCAGGGCAACCCAGTAAGATGTGTTGAGGTATAAATAGTAAAATTATCATTTTGGAATGGGACATCCCTATTTTCATCGGAGAAATGTTGGCGGGCATGCCTTCAGTGAGAAGGACTCATTATGATTGTGTAGATTTCAGGGATGTGTTGCATGTCCCCCGTTTCCACAATTGTCAGAGGGACTTGCAATGAATTTTGGCTTCCTTTGGACTAGTAAGCACTGGAAACCTAAGGCATTTTTGTAACATTTGCAAATGTCCAAGCAGAGCATAAGGGAAGACACACATCAGACACTCCTGCCAGGCAGCAGATGTATTACTCTATATCAGGTCTCCCAGAGAGAAGCCATGCACCCAAAGATGCGTCCGGATTACTCATAGCTCTCTGTCTCTCTGTGCTTGCTTCTTCCAAACGGCTCTTCCTTCTGCACACCCTGATAGCAATCTCCTTGTATCAAGACTCTCCTAATTACGGTAGTTCCCATCAGCTAATTATTCTGGGCGATTAGCAACCAATGTTCCTAACAAAGCCACGATCAATTTGTAGTCTTTACAAGTGTCACTATGGTTTGCAGAAATTGAAAATTCAACACACTAAATGAAAATACGTCACTATGGTTTTCAGAAACTGAAAATGTCACCAAGGCTTGCTTGCTTCCTTGCTTCCTTGCTTCCTTCCTTCCTTCCTTCCTTCCTTCCTTCCTTTTTAGTCAGGGCCTATGGATTTAGGGTGGCCACAATTCTGCTTTACAGTCCTCTATTTGAAGGGTTGTCTGGGCCAGCTTAGATTTAGGGATAAAGAACTGTAAGGAGAGCTACAAGTTCCATGAAGTTGCCCATCAACGGTCACCTGGAGTAAGAAGGCACACATATCACCTGGTCACAGTATTTTCCATTTTAGCAAGATGTGTCTAAATTTGCATCTATATGTAGAAATCAAAATATGCAAATATTATGCAAATTTGTGCCCTCTTTTGGTTTCTGCTTTTCAGAATGTGGGTTTTTAACTTGCTGGCCTGGTTTGTACATAATACTAAACTATAGTTAGTCATTGTCATTGACCATGCCTCACAGAGTGTGTGGCAGAGGCGGGGGATCAGGGAGCTGACCCAGATGGGGACGACGACCAGTGATTAAGAGGTATCATGCCACCCACAAAGCAAGAGCCAGGGAAGGAGGCAGAGTCAGGGCAGACCAAGGCAGAGGAAGGTGTGCAGGATGTGGTGGAGGAAGAAGAGATGGGTCAGCAGATTCCGAAACTTCCAACACCCAACTGTCTCCTAGAACCAGGAGGGGCTTGAAAATGGAAGAGCAGCAATGCAGGAGAAGTCAGAGGAGGGTACATAAGCCGGAGGAGGGGAGCCCCCCCCATTGCATAGCTGTCAACCTTTCCCCTTTTTTTGCAGGAAATTCCCTTATTATAGCAGTGGGGAACAGCAGGGAGGGTTGACAGCTATGTCAACTGCTCCATAGGGCTCAGACCTGTGGACCGATGCTTAGAGGCTAGAAGCACATGTATCCAGAGCATTGTGGAAGCTGCTGTGTTTGCCAACAAAGAGTTAACTAGACGTGTGCCTTCCTTATCTTGCACATGCTATGACAGTTGTGTGCATGAGACTTCTGCACTCTCCCCCACCCCCGGCTTCTCCAGCACAGTCATAAGGAGATCAGAAGCTTTTGCTTTCACCTTCAGCTAACTATGGTTACACATTATGCCTTAACCAAGTTGACATTCAACACCAGCCAACCCATGGAGTCCAGGGAACATACACTGACAACTGACATACATTTTATTTTACGGACAGCAGGTCTGCGTAGTTCATGTGTCGTGCAAAAGATAAATTCTACGGGTTACTGAAACATGGAGTGGAAAAGGCCATCCCTTCCAAAGTCCTGAGTCCTGAGGAAGGAAACTCTGCCTTCAGTGTATTCCTCATATTTTTTCCTGCAATGCATGCAGCATGATGAGACATTCACCTCTAAATTCCGAGGCCACTTACACTTGTGTAAGCCCTACTGATTTCACTTGGATGACCGTCGTATAGAGAGGGGTTTGCATGACCAAACAATGGGGTTGCGGGGCTCTTAATGTTCCGCCCAAGTTAAGAACAAGAAAACGGCAGATCAGCAACAGTTTAACTATTAGGCATGTTTAATTAAACTAGTGGTCTAAGTCATCTGGAGCTGAAACTCCAGATCTTTACATTTCAATGCATAACCTCATGTTTAACTACTAAGACAGATCAAGGGTTTCTATGCAAAAGCATTTGGAGAATTAAGAAGGACAATATAATCACACTACCCCCTTGGCACTACTTACCGGCCATTTTTACTTTCCTCTTTGTATTGCAAAAAACCCAATTATACTTTAGCTAACTGTAATGCCTTAGTGCAAAACTAATGCCATGATGGGGAATGCAAAAAGGGAAATGCTCACAATGTCTTATATGACCGTAACAGCTGCTTCTAAAGTAGGCATAATCTTTAGCACAGTTACAGAAGTGCTTCCATTGCATGACAGGCAATTTCTTCTCAATTAATTTCTATGTAAGGGGAGAGTGCCATTGCTCTAATACCAGATGTACCCTCCCCCCAACCACATATATACACACAAGCACAAATCCACATGAAAACATTGAACTGTAGACCACTACAAATGACTTCTAAAGTACTGTATAATACCATTCAAAATATTATTATTTTAATCTTTGCTTTTTTTCATGAAGGGGGGAATATCCCAAAAGGAAGCTATGTGAATACTGGGAAATGGGGGCTCTCAACTCTTACTAAGGGCTAATGCTTAGTTGTATGTATGTTTGACATAATGATGTGAAAGTAACATAATAGCTGAGAGAGTATAACTATCAGTACTTTTACTTGGAACATTACAGCACAATTTCTCAATTGCTCAGTAAACAGTTTTCGTTTAAGAATCTCAACAGTATCTCTCTTTTGCATCCAAATCCCATCCATGTTTACCTGGAAGTAAATCTCAACGATTTCAATAGGACTTCCAAGTAAAGTGGTGGTAGTAGTAGTAGTAGTAATTTAATTATTAATACTTTAATTGTTTATACCCCGCCCATCTGGCTGGGTTTCCCCAGCTACTCTGGACAGCTTCCAGCAAAATATAAAAAATAATAATAAAATGTGAGACATTAAAATAATGCACAGGGTTGCAGTCTGAGTCTGGGAATGAGTCGTTGGCAGATCCGCCCTTACAGAAATACAGTTTTTGGTTTGTTTAGAAATACAGTATAGAGAGACCAGCTTCCTTTATATAAGAGCAGCAACTTACATAAAGGAGCGGGGGTTGGCTGCCTATTTCTTAAACCAGAACTCTTGCAAGAAGGCCTACACACCATTTCACTGCCATGGAAACAGGATGAGCGATCTCAAGGATTGGGCCAACTCCTGCTTCCTGTTAGCATATGGAAGCTTTGCACAGACACAGAATTCTTCAGCGTGTATAGCAGAACTGAGGCTAAATCTAAAGTGAAGGGCACACAGGCAAAGTCCATGAATGATGCAAATGTTATTTCATTTGAGTCACTTTGGGTGGCAGCTTATTCACAAAGCTTTTAGCAGTAGGAGAAGAGGGCCCATTAACCAGCAGGAGGTTAAAGAAATGTTGCAAAACAAAAACAAAACAAAACCTCACAGTCCAAGGCCCTTTGTCTGTTGTTGACAAAAAACAATAATCTTAATTTTAAGGTTTTCGGCATGCTTGATCTAACAGCAAGCCTGATTTTAAAAGAGAGCAAAAAAAGTCAATAGAAGTTTTTTTTTTGTCTGTTTAAATGAAAGGCGGAGTTTCAGAGAAACAAAAGTGTGACAGGGATGGTGGAGGAGGAGGACTGTTTCCCACTTAAGCAGAAAAGCTGATAAAGCTTTTTGCTTCAATAAAATGTCACCCTGAAAAGGCAGGTCCTTGTGTGCTATTTCTGATTGCACAGCACCTAATGAGGACCCAACCATCTGCCTTTCCTGCCTACCTTCAAATACAGACACATGCATTTGAGGGACAGAGAGAGAGAGAGAGAGAATAAAATAAAATATTGCAACTCTCAGCATATCACCGGAAGAAAACTGTGTTAAGAATTTAATTTGTGTCTGGGGAGATCTATTTTAATTAGTCCCCTGTGCTATCCTAGTCAATGACTGAGGCAGCATTGTAATCTCAGTGACAAAGTGCTGGTTCAGACTTAACACTAAACTAGTATGTTTTAGCATTACAAGAGTGAGCTGCAATGAGCCTGGGGCTCATGTGCCCCCCCCCTCCTGCAGTGCAGCCCCAAGGAGGAGTTCGTAAACTTAAGACTTCCATTTTAAATTAACTGCAATTTGTGAACCCAGACAAAGTGTAGCTTAATCTTAATGCTAATTAATTTAAGGAAGCCAACTTCAAGCCATAGTTTCTGAAGCTGGCTTATTTCAACAAACCGTAGTTAAAGATAACCACAGTTCAGACTTTGGATGACATGTCAAACTGTGGTTAACCCGAAATGGAAATGGACGCTTCTGATCCCTTTGCAGCTGCACAGGAGAGGGGAGGGGGAGCATGCAAAATCATGGGAGGGTGGACTAGACTCATGGAAGTCCAGCAACGCCTGGAAGGCTGCAGGTTCCACCATCTTGGTGCTAAACCATGGTTTATGCTTTACATTTGAACACGGTCTGTGAAAATGTAAGAATGTGAAACCTGGGACAGATGGGTTAATCCTCCAGTTTCCAGTGGAGACTCTGCTAAATGTGAACACAGGGAGGGAGGGAAGGGCTTGTTGGGGGAGGAGAGGAAACACTACTCTGTTCTGCTGCTGTACAGAAGGCCCCTCTGAAATGTTCGCAGCATTCAGCTGCTATCTCAGGTGTCTTAGCAATCCTTTCCTGTGTGTCAGCTATCCTTATCCTTGCCTATTACTCAGGACCAATGAAGTGGCTGTTGCTTTACCAGCAGTGAAAGTTGTTTCAATTGAGTCAGGAAGTCAAGCTGAGAAATACTCATTTTATGAACTGGACCAGAGAAAACAACCATCCATCTGCTGGTACAGGTATATGGAGGCGTTTCTTCGGTCTGACGACTTCTTCTTCTTCTTCTTTAACTGGCCTTTCTCCTGTGCATTTAACAAGGACCCAGGCACACTCAAATTAAACAGCTGGCATGAAGCTAAATAGGAAAGGGGAGGGAGGAGAAGCTTCACCTGCTAAATTCCAGAGTGTCAGGGTTGCTGTATGAGAAGCCAGGGCGTGGGGATGTGGCAACCCTGCTAAGTGTATGAAGACAAATATAGAATGTAGGTAGGTGTTCAGGAGGGCATAAATATTCCATGATTTCCCATTAAGAAAAACTTAATTAAATTTGGACCATGACTGGAACAGGGTATCTCTATAGTTGCTCACACTTCATTCTTGAACAAAAACAACAATGCTAGATGGTGGTTTTACAGGTACAAGGAATGCATGGAAAATCTGCTTTCACTTTTCCAGGCACAACTTGGGGAAGGGAGAAATAAAGTAGTTAGGATGTCTACCCTTGTTAGCAAGCTGCAGATGCAGAACTGGGTTGATTGTAACAGGAAGAGACCCCCCCCCATTGTCCCACCTGGCAGTGTACAGTTAAACACAAAACCCCCAGTAAGGTCCTGCACAAATGCTCTTGCTCTACACATAACACGGGGCTAGAGGCATCATATTAGCACACACACACACACACACACACACACACACACACTTATAGAGAACAGGCACATAACAGAGTAAGTAGAAAACAGCACTGGCTTGGTGACTTGTATAGAAACATTAGTCACCCACTGCCATAAATGAAAAGCTAGCAAGCAAGCAAACCAAGAGGCATACAAATCTCTACGCTGCTCAAAAGAAAGTCAACAGCATTACCTGTTCTTGTTGCTGGACTGATTTCCCTGAAGCACTTTGCTCCTTAGCTGTTGTCATGTTCACCTACTTGTGCCCACTGCAGTGGCAAACAGGATTTCACAGGTCTGTGTGTATGTGGTTGCTTGAGTGTGCGTGCATGAGAGAGAGAGAGAGAGAGAATGTGTGTGCGTGTGTGCGTTCAACTGTGCAAGTGTTTCGAGTCACAAAAGCTGAAGGAATACAGATGAGTAACTAGCCCATCACTTAATCACCAGCTGAGAGACTGGCTCTCCTCTCCTTCCCAATTAAAAATTTAATACCACCAAAATATACACCACCCTTAATCTCTACCCTCTTCTCTCTTTCTCTGTTCTTTCTGCCTCTAAAATTTAAATGAGGAGAGCGAAAGAGGAGAAAGGAGGATGCTGAGAAGGCTTCTTCAATTAGCAACAGCCTCCGCAATCGTCACAGAAACAATAACTGCTTGGCAACCAGGAACTGGCAGCTCGGAGCTAGAAGACCGCGATGTGGTACTCCTCTCTCTCCCCCTCCACAGCCAGTTGAGGACTGGAGCTGCGCATGCTCCTGGTTAGCATTGTAGCAGAAATGTGCAGGGGATAGCTCCAGCAGCCAATTTAAACTCCCGGCATTTGCAATAAGGAATCAATAGGGACAAATGCTGAGCAGGCACCTCAGATAAGCTGCCCCATTATTACGCTCGCTCACTCAAGCCTGATCACACAGAATAAGCAGCTGTGCTGTGGCTCCTTTTAAAGAAGCCACATGGAGTATTCTCCGTGGAGTGATCTGTCTGTGCGCACCCAGCTGTTTTCACCTTGCCACTAGTCAGAGCACATGTTACAGTTCCCCACAGGGGTCACTCACCCTGTCTATAAGGTAACCTTCTGACACTCCCTTTACTGCCATGTACAACATGGCAGCTTCCGGGGCAGAGCATCAGCAGTAGTGTCCCCCATCAGACAAGTGGTGTTAGCTGCCTGGAAGGAGAAACCAGCAATTTCTGTGGATTTTTCTCCAGGTAAAAGACAGTGTGAATTACACTGTGAAGGATGGAAGTGGAGATTGAATTGTGAAGACTATGCTGTGGTTGTTGGACTGGTGTGGTGTTTGAGTGCGTGAAAGAAACTGTGGGCGGCATCATAGGGTTGCCACAAGCCACTGTTTTGTAGTCAGTCAGTACCTGCATCTCTAGCTGTCATGGCCCTGGCCTCAAGCTCAGAGTTGTTGCAGGAGGTACTGGCCTCTGGGGCTTCTGTACCACCAGCTTGGAGAATTGAACCAGCCCCTAATTTGGTTGGCTTGCAGCCAACTGAGCCCAAGATGGCTGCTTTAAAGCCAGGGGGAACCTTTGCTCCTCCAGATGCAGCCCCAGCCAGCATGAAGGAAAACTCCTTCCAGCTAGAAGAAAAACTCCTAAACCTCCACTGCCTTCTGAGATAAATTCGGAAGAAGAAAAGTCGAAGCAGCAAACCTTACACAAATCGGGAGTGGAGTCCCTAAGATGATTGGATGGCACCTTGTACGCCTCCTTCCAGCATCTCCCATAGCCAAGCTGGTGCCAGACATATTGGTCTTCCTTTGGACCATATCAGCGAGGCTGAGAGGGGGAATCTTGTCATCTGGGCAGTTCAATACCTCCATACTTGCGCCCCACAGAGGTCACTTTAGTGCTACTAACTCAGTGATTTGACGCTGCCCCTGGAGGCCCACTCCGTTGTCTCTTGAGACAGATGGATGCCAAAAATGATGCTTTTCTGCACCCATTGCCTATGCTTGTTTGTTCTTATTTTTGAGTATGCATCAAACTCTAGAGTCTGTGCAGCCTATTTGCCAACTGGTAATGTCCTTTTCACCTCTAAGCCTACTGGATGTCCATGCACTGGGTGCAATGCTTCAACCGAGTTGTCATAAGCACTTGTTTTGGTTACTCTGTTCCATGCCACGTTGACTTCCTTTACTCCAGAATCTCACTTTTGTGTAGATGCAAATAAATTCTGGAAAGTGGACATGGGCTCTAGGTTTAGGAGGTCCTTTGCCATCAGCTTCTCCTCACTAATAGTGCCTGCTTGCTTGCCAGGAAGGAAGCTGGCAAGTGAGTAGGCAGCAGTTGTTTCTGCTTCTTCTGCTATTGAGCTTTCCAGAAACCAAGGGAAAGGATGGGTGGGCAGGGGAGTGAGCAAGTGGCAATGGATCTATAGGGGACTCTTGGCAGTGAACTGCCTGCAAAGGTGTTGTCAGTAAGTTGTCCAATCATGCCATCTCCAGGCACCAGCCCCATGGCTAAGCATTTCTTTGAAGTATTAACCAACTCTATTAGTCTTGCATTCAAAATTTTATATATATATATTTGGGGGAAAGGGATATTTACATGATACCAACTAAATCTCATTCTAATAAGAATAAATCCCAAGCAACTTGGTTCTTAACCCACTCTGGGATGCCTTCTGGGCAACGAAGAGTAGGCTATAGATATTTTTAATAAATATCCCAAACACAATTCCAGAAATGGCAATGTGGTTGAGGCCTATATATATATAGGGATTAATACATGCACACATTGTATTCATCAGAGACCTGCCACCATTAACATTTGACTAAAACAGCCCTTAGCTTATACATGTAGATAGATAGATAGATGATAGATAGATAGATGATAGATAGATAGATAGACGATAGATAGATAGATAGATAGATAGATAGATAGATATAGAGATAGAGATACTTTATTGTCATTGTACATAGTACAACGAAATTGAATGCCATCCCACATTTACAGCCACATATACACATTTATACATTTACAGCCACACATACACATACATACCATCCATCACGACTCCCCAAGATCATATCATTTAGTTACAGCATTTAAAATAGTTATAACTCTTGGATAAAAACTGTTTTTAGTCTATTCATTCTTGATTCAATTGTTCTATATCTCTTGCCCGAAGGCAACCATGCAAACAGAATATATCCAGGATGAGTTGAATCCTGTAAAATGTTGTTTGCTTTTTTGAGACAACGGGAGCTATATAGTTCGTCCAAAGATGGGAGAGGATGACTGATAATCTTTCGGGCTGTGGTTATGACCTTCTGGAGCATTTTCCTGTCGGTGACTGTGCAATTGGCAAACCAAGCACAGATACAGTATGTAAGAATGCTCTCTATGCTGCCAGAGCAATGGTATTGCTATGCTCTATGCTCTCTATGCTACCAGAGCAATGGTATTAGCACTCCAGGTCATACCCTGCTCAATAGTAACACCCAGAAACATGTGTGTGCGTGTGTCATATTATATTTAGTGGGATCCACATAGCCAACTCCCAATAACACTGAGTGGTAAATAAGGAACTTTGGAAGATAAACTCCAATATTAGGTACACATTAAGCAGACACAATGTACAACAAGGGGTGGGGGTGGGGAGTGAGCACTGCACTCACTAAATAGGTGCGATTCAAGAGGCATGGGATGCCTATATTTCAAAGCAGATGCTAGTCTAACATCATGGCATCCTACCCACTATGAAGTGACAGCTTTAGTCACCTCATGGTGTGACCTGCACAGTGAGTTCTGAATGGAGGGCTGGAATGGTAACAGGTAGAAAGGTCTTTGCAAAGCTTAGCCTGTATCTAATATCACCAGGAGGGTGAAGCTTAAACGGAAAAGCAGGAGGTACTGCCTTATACAGTAGGAACATGGGAAGCTGCCTTATACCAAAATCCAGATTGCTCCGGTATTGTTGACAAGCAGTGACTCTCCAGGATTTCAGGCAGGTGACTCTCTTAGCCCTACCTAGAGATGGCAGAGGTTGAACCAGGGACATTCTGCATAGCAGGGACATTCTGCAGAGCAAAGCATTTGATCCTGTTCAATTTACCTTACTGCCATTCACCAATCTAGAAATCTCTGCTAGTTCTAGAAAGCGTTACTTCTGCGCAAGAAAGTGGATTCTCCTGGCTGTTCCATGTACCACATACCACAATTGGAAATGTGAGTATGGAGGCCAGGAACCACGGGGGGGGGGGGGGGCTAGCTGCTTTCATGGACCTATTTGTAAAGCCGAACGAAGCCATGGAAAACTTTTGAAACAAAAGGCTGTTCCTTAACTGGCACTGTGATTTGGGACTTAGAGCCCCATGAAGTGCTTTATACTGTAACAGTGAGGCTCCTATTGTAAGTTAGGTCTTACAGTTACTGCTATTCAGTGCTCAAAATGGTTTCTGCGTCATGGTGGAGGTAGGAGAGAGGCAAACAATTCTACGATTGTTTTCCCTTACATTCTTTTAGCTTTCCATTTGTTCCACAGCAACATTTTCATTTTGCTCCTTCTCTGAAGAAAACAATAATAAGGGGGGGGGGATCATTCTGCCTTTGAGAACATACAATGCTAGCCCTGCACTTGTCTAAGACTAGAATGGCATTATTGCAGTACTTCTCAAAGGTTCATGAATAAACTGAGAATGCATGGGATAAGAGGACAGATATTCTCATGGATCAGTAAACTGTTAAAGAGCAGGAAGCATAAATAAACGAACACGTCTCACAATGGACAGACAAAAGAAATAGGTTCTATATATCAGGGCTGCAACTTTTTAACTTGTTCATAAATGAACTGGAGTTAGGGGTGAGCAACAAGCAGTCAACTTTGCTGATGACACTTCGGTAAAAAGAAAAAAGAGCCACAAGGAGCTCCAAAAGGACATGTCTCCAAAGCAAATAGACGTTGAAATACCAAATGGGATTCAATGGGATTCAAATGGAGAGTGAAGCACATAAACAAGACATAAATAAATAAATCATAAATCCACATGTACAATGATTGGAGCTGAAGGAATGATGAGAGACCAGGAAAGAGATGTTGGGGTCGTGGTGGATAGCTCAATGAAAATGTTGACCCAGCCTGCAGAAGCTGAGAAAAGGCAAATTTCATTAGGAAAGGGATGAAAAATAAGACATCTCAAGTCATACTACCTTTGTTCAATCTGTCGTGAGGCCATACTTGGAACACCATGTTCTGGTCCTCAGTTACAGTTCTCTTTAGTGGTCTTCAGAAAAGATATTGTGGAGCTGGAAAAGGTTCAGCAAAAATCACCAAGAGGCTAGAGCAATTTGCCTGTGAGGAAAGTTTGCCATGTTTGAGGTTTCGTGGTGTATAAAATGGGTGAATAAGAGGGGACATAACAGAGGTGTATAAAATTATTCATGCTGCAGCTAGGGAAGGTTTTCTTCCTTTCTCTTAGTACTAAAACATGCAACCATCCAATGAAGCTGAATTTTGGAAGACTCAGTACAGACAGAATGAAGTACTTCTTGACATAGCACATAAACTATGGAAGTCATTACTGCAAGATGTAGTGGTGACCAGCAACTGGTGGATTATTGATTGATTAGTTAATATCTGTACTACTTAATAGATTAAAAATATCTCTAAGCGGTGTACAGACAACTTTACAAAATATTACAAAATACACATTTACATATAAAAGTGTTGCATTAATCCAAAGTTACACACACATACATACACCAGTTTATTTTCCTTTGACACACCCTCCCTCTCAGTCTCCGGGTTTTCCCTCCGGTCCAAACAAACTCTCAGCAAATCCACAAAAGTCTAGAAGAGGTCCTAGAAGCAGTGGACATCACCCTAGACTCTCACTCGAGATCTGTCTTTTGTGGGTGAGCCCAGGGTAGATGGTACTTCCTCAGGCTGCCCACACCTGTGTACCATTCAGCTGCACTCTCCACACTCAGTTCCAGGTACAGCACATTAGAGTTTCCCAGGGGGTCCAAAGGATGGGAAGAGGGGACACCTCCACTCACAGCTATTTCTTCACCTCTCCTCCTCCAGCTGCTTTACTGCCCCATGGCAAGGTTTGCATTTTAGATAAATTCATATGACTACTAGTTATGATAGTCATAATGCACCTCCATTATTGAAGGCACTATATCTCTGAATACCAGTGGCTGGGAGGGGGCTATTCCACTCATGCCCTGCTTGCAGGCTTTCCTTAGAGGTATCTGATTGCCCACATTGAAAACAGGATAATGGACCAGCAGGTCTCCCATATTTTGAAGACTTGGTCGCTCAACCCACTCCTAATCTTACGTCTTGGGGGGGGGGGTGGCATTCATCACTTCCACGGGTGACCAGGTTGAAATCCTTGCATGTGGTTTGGTGCATGCAGTTTGGTTTACAGATCTGTGGACTGGCCCACGAATCCAACAATGGAATTAGAAAAACGACATAACAGGACATGCCAACTAAAACAACATACAGGAATGTATCACTGTATAAAGGAACCCTCTTGAAAATCAGATCGGGATGACAGGACAAGTGTCACCATCACAAGTCCAGTGTGAATCAATGAGAATCTGCTGCTAGGGGACAGGTTTTTTTTGTCTTTGGTTGCTTATGGGAGGGACCCTTCATCCATTTGCTTCAAGATACTATATTTCTTTGAATGTTTGTTTCCCCCCTGCCAAATAACTCCATGTATTACTCACCCCCAAAGGTGACCCACTGCACCGTTTGAGATACCTTACAGATAAAAAAATATTACAGTGATAACATGTGGAAGCAATAGAAAGCCTGGAATACTTTGTGTTAAGCTTAGTGCACACACATCTTCACGCCTGAGAAAGGCAGTAAGTATTTATAGCGATTACCTAGCTGCTACCTCCTACTCAGCTTGCCAGCCTATAAATCTTACTCATGCTAGCGGAGCAGACATCTAATAAACATTTATCCAGACTCACAAAGTCATACCCATCCTTTAACACGTGTGGCTATTTTTAAGGGCTTTTGTTTCCATTAAGTAAGTATATTGTGCTCTAAAGGAGGGGAAATGCAGCACGATTTAATGAAGTGTGTTAATGAGGTTTATCTTGCATTAGCCTCGCCCCTTCATATGCATTCATTATTCTGCCTGCTTCTGCTTCTGCAATACCTTGATTCGGTATAATAGGGCAGGGAAAGGAATCAAGCCCTCTCTGGTTCGGAGATTAAATCTGATAACACCTTTGTTTACTTCTAACATTCCTGACACCTTGCCTTCTTCAGTGCTCTTCAGTGCATAGAACAGTGTTTACATCCCTGTTCCTTTAAGCCTTTCAATATCCACTTCTTTTGCAAAGTGTATTCCAGTGCTCTCTGCTACAGCTCCTCCACCTGTTTCTCCCTCTTCCTTTATCTCTCTTAGTCCTCTCCATTTCCCCCCCACCACCACCACATTTGCAACTCCAATGGGCAGGGACCATATGCAAATGGGAGTGTTCTGCAAAGCACCTTGGCAAAAAGTTGGCACTAAATAAATGATGTGTTAATACATGTTCTTCTCATTAATATTCCATTAAGTTCATCGCAGCACATATAAATGTTCACGCAAAACTTGACCTCGCAGATTTTGATTAGCTGGACCACTAGCACAGCCAAGATCAACTGAGTCACAACAATTCCACTTCCTTGAGGAAGAAGCCTCTGCAAATGCATAATGTAGATGACAGGTAGCCATTTATCTCTCACATTTTTCTCTCTCCCAGAAGCCCCCCAGCTTTACGACCCACCTGATGCACGCACGCATCACTCTGGTGTCTAGGGCTTACTGGAACCTTCACTTGGGAAAGAGGAAGGTTAATAGAACATACCATATGAAATCTCCACACATCCAAACACCTTTATTTAGAATTCGTGCAACTTAAAGACTATCCTTTTCAGCACTTCAGTGTAAAACGCACAGATGCCCCCATACAGAACTACCGTATGCACTTGGCATGCACTATTTCCGATGCTGGTAGCTTAGACCAAGCTGGCAGCTTCCTCTCGGCTTCCCGTGTCTGTTCCAGCTGGTATGACCTTGACAGCTGTAACACAACAGGAGTCTAGTTGTGGCTTGCATATTTATGCTAGGGAGACTTCTGAGGCATCTTACAAATTCACTGGCAGCCATACAAACTGCAGGGGGGAGAATTCCAAGGGTAATTGTCATATAATGCCTTTATTATGACCAAAAGGTAGTGATGCTTCAGGGATACGATTTTAAGAAATGTGTATTTTGAGAGAAATTTATTAAAAAATATACAATTGTAACTTTTCATGATTTTCTTTTAAAAAACAACAACAACCCTGCAGATTAATATTGTAATGGGGTGGAATGGATTTATTAATTGACACATAGAAAAACTGCTTAGACTGGAAGTGGATGGATCCATCCATTTCTGATGAGCCACCTTTCAAGTACCCCATCTTTCAAGGTTCTTGGGATAAAGACAGAATGGCAGTTGTCCCTTTGGAAATAATATAAAAGCCAACAACTGAGTATTGGCTGGCTCTAATAAAGGTGTTATACTACTGCTGATTACTAAACTGTGCACTAGAGTTAGAATGTTTCCACTCTACCACAGAACACGAATGACAGATGTTTTTCATGGATGGCTCCATCATATGGCTGTGCAAAATGGTTATGTGGATAGCTTTGGGGCACATTCATGGGAGCAGGGGTATAACAAAAATGGGGGAAGAGAAAAACTGGCATGGAAAAACACACCGGGGCCTTTGGGGAATCAGTGAGGAGCACTCTTTCTCTCCATTTTTTGCCCTTCCTGACACTCAAATGAAGGGATATACAAGTCCCCTCCCCACTTTAGGGTTTAAAAAATCCCTCCCTACCTTTGCAGCCCATTAAAGGGTGTGAAGGCACCTACTGATCAGTGGTATTCTTTAATACTAACTTGGATTTTGGCACTAGGTACCACTAGCTGAGCAAAGCAACCAAACTAAAACACCATAGTGACACCTAGTGGCAATGTACAAGCATTGTAAGCACTATTTCAATATTTAAAGGGACAGTGAAAGTGGAATGTGACCTACTTAAAAGAGTGGATTCAAACTTATAACCTATTTATAATGATGAGGTCCTATTTTTGCATGGATTCTGGCAATGCACATAAACACCACATCTTCACTTTCAGAGCTTCACCTTCACTTTCAGAGCAACTCAGAAGTAGACCTACTATATTCAGTGAGTGTTACTCCCTAGCTGGTGCATATATTATTGCAGTCTCAAATGCCCGGAGACCATGAACAAAGAGACCCCCCCCACACACACACACGTTTTAAGGGAAGGCTATTTTTACCCCCACATCTTGAAATAAAAAAACCCAGTCAAACCATATTAAAAAATAGTAATTCCACAAGGGATTATGTCAAATTCTATTCTAGGGACATGGTTCAAAAATATTGTTGAACGAATAAATGCTCAAGAAATAACTAAATAAAACATTTTACAATTAAACAAGAAGTTCCGTTCTATTCACTGGGTTTGACTAGAGACAATGGTTACCTTTCCCAGCCTGATGCTGGTGTGAGTAAACCACTGAACTGAAGGCTGGAAGGCAGACACTCTCTGAACCAGATACCACAGCACCAAGGACCATAGAGTGGGAGCCAAGACCCCCCCACAAATGCCTTCCCCTGAGCCCGAGGAACCAAATGTCTTGCATATTACCTCACCAGTGGTACAATGTATCACATTGCACAACTGGCACAACTTGTGCAACTGGCATGCGTGTGCAACAGGAATTTCCCTCTTTCCTGCCCCCATACAGATTTAGGAGGTGCATAGGGGTGAGTTGGGGAAAGAACCATGATGTGCTCTGAAACGCGCGCGTGTGTGTGTGTGTGCAAATTTGTGGCAGACTGATGGATACATGGTCCTAACAGCAATGTTTAACTGAGAAGGGGGGGAGGGGGCTTTGATAAAGTTTAGCTGACTCCAAGCTTCTGATTCTATAATGAAAATACCATGATGAAAATGTTAAAGCACATAATTGAAACCCATATCTATTTCGGGCAGTGAAAAGGCTGAGATAAAAATATTTACAGCATCGTTTACTAAGAACAAGAATTTTGGTTTCACACTTATCTGGGCATTTCAGTCCAATTTTGTTGCAGACATCCATTAGAGTTATTAGTTGTGAAATATAAACTCATCTGTGCTCAATCTGATACTCTTTTGATGTGATGCCTTATCTCATTCAATATGTTCTAGGAAGCGTAATCCAGCTGCTAGTTATTAATTCCCATTCTAAACAAGCCTCGGCTTTAGCGTACTGTAGATGGAAATTAAAACTTTTACCTCCCTTGAGAAATTCAGTATCTTAAATCTGAGTTTACTGCATTTCCTGAGCCATTTTGTGCTCTTGCCAGTTAAGAATCACCGATGACAGCATTCTTGGAATAATTCTTATGTAAAAATATAATAAAACAATGAAAAAGACCCTATGCAACAGAGTTTGAATTAGTTTGGGACTATTGTCAACATAATTATTCTTCTAGTGCACTGTGTACAATAATCATCATGTTGCAGACCTTGGGAGTCTGTATTATAACCTAAATATAATTCTTTAATTTCATTCTAACTGGGGGGGTGTCCCCCCCCTTCCCCACTTTTCTCTGCCTACCCTACAACCTGTAAATTGTGTCCCAAATTTGATGGTTGTAGGGAGTGACGTTATCCAGTCTACTTCCCTGCCAATAAAGGATCATGCTCCTTATTAACCTCTAGCTCAACACAGCCAGAATATATGGCATGGGAAACTAGGTCTTAACAAGAGAAATTACATATAGTGCATATGCGATTGCATAAACAAGATCAGAAATTGCAAGGCACTTTACAATGCAGGGGGCGGAAATGGTAAGTGCTGCAGCAATGATTTTCTTTTCTTCCCTTGATTGGTATTTTCTGCTACGGATCAGGTGCTTGGCAATTGTGCGAGATGTTTGTATTGGCCTTAGTGTTCCTACTGCAGTGGAATCCCTGATGTCAATGTGGAATTTACTAATCTAAGACTCAAGGTTTAGGATATAATCCCTTCTCCTCCCGCTCCTGTTAGAGTTGTTCTTCTAAGAAAGCCACAATTAGCACACAAAAAGAAGAAGCAGCCCACTTTCTGCACTGAGTTATTCTGTGCATTCGTGGCTACGGTAATGTAACAGAATGTCATAGAGTTGATGAATATGACACAAAAGGTTCCGGAATGTCAACTAGCAGAAGGAGAAAGGGTGGGTACAGGGGGAGGGACCCACAGTGAGAGTGTTATAATGGTATTCCCCAGCTGTTGTGATATTTTGAAAGTAGGCAAGTTTAAATGCCACTTTCTCCTTTGCAAGCCTTTTAAAGTTTTCAGCAGCTCCTAACTGCTAACTGCTGTTTCTCTTCTCCCTGTAACTGGCTCTGGTCAGCAACTTTTCAAAGGCAGCCCCACATAGAGCATGTCACAGTAATCCAAGGGGGGGTGCAACTCATTGTATCAGCATGGCCAGATCAGACACCTCCAGGAACTGGGCACATTGAAATCAAGCATGCCAGGGATTAGAATACGCTAGAACTCACCTCTTCAGACTAGCTTTCTGTGGACAGGGGTCTTTTGACATGGGGAAAGATTAAAACATGTGACATGCACACCCTAAACATACGCATCTCAGTGCTGTACCACATGGCCCTCCTAAAAGTCCAGAAAACCTTTTAATCAAAGAATCATAGAACTGTAAAGTTGGAAGGAACCATGTGGTTCGTCTAGTCCAGGCCTGTCCAACAGGTAGATCGTGATCTACCGGTAGATCACTGGACGTCTGTGGTAGATCACCGGTAGATCAGTGGCTCCCCCCAAAGAAGCTAAAAAACTTTGGCTCCCCTAAAAAAGCTCAACATCTTTGCCCTGCACCCCTAAAATGACCTGAACCACCAAAAATAGGGCTTTCGTCCCTAAAAAAAGAAAGCTCAATGTCGCTTTCCTCTTCCCTAAAGAAGCTCAACAACTTTTACGTGAACCCCCCCCCCAAAAAAACAGGGCTTTCATTCCTAAAAAAAAAAAAAAGCTCAACAAAAAGGGGGTAGATCACTGCCAGTTTTTAACTCTGTGGGTAGATCGCAGTCTCTTGGAAGTTGGCCACCCCTGGCTAGTCCGACCTCCTGCAACGCAGGGTTCTTTTGCCCAACGTGAGGCTCAAACCCACGACCCTGAGATTAAGAGCCTCATGCTGTACCCACTGAGCTACCCTTCACTAGCTTTGTGTTATGTGCAGCCCTGCTTCACAACTGGAATAGCACACAAATATTTCATGTGGGATATTTTTTGTCCACTTTTGAGTTTTAAAGGTACAAGGGAGAAAGCAGTTTGAGTCATAGCATCTCCAGTTAGAAGGGAAGAAACAGCATGAAATGCAATTGAAAGAATTACGGACATTTTCCCGCAGTTCACAGAAGACATCTGGCCCAAACAACAATGTTAAACTTCCCCCCATAAGCATTATTTTGCCATTTTACAACTTAAAGTTGCCTTTTTGTTTCCTGTCTTCCTTATATATACTTTTAAAAGGTTCAGGTAAAGGCAGCAGTGTCAGGTTCTATAGATGTGGCAACGAAGCTACCTGCACCATGTTGATGCCAGTGCAAAGGCATCTGACATAAATGAAAAATTATACATAGCCAGTAGAGCGTAAGCAGGGCTGCTGTCGGCCAGTGCAGCTAATGCAGTACTGTACTGAACTAGATGCAACAATAGTCTGACTTGGTATAAGGCAACTTCCTATGTTTGCACGCCTCTCACAGTGAGAGGTTGGAAACATTAGGTCCCTAGGTGTGCATGAAAATGAATGCATGTACATCAACACTAAGAAACGACACAGTGAACAGACTGACATTTCACACACTACAGCTGCTGAATTAAATATTACAATAATATATTGTAGGACAATTACTGATGATAGCTGTGGGAGCTCTAAGCATATGAAGAGGAGGTTGGTTGTAGCTCCTACAGCATTGCCATGCCCTCCACCCTTTGTCGCTGCACTGTGTTTCTCAGTTTACCTTTCCATCAGTGTCACCTCTCCACATAGAAGCCATCGCATGGCAAGCTTTCCAGTGGCGACAGCATAGTAAGCGGCAATTTGAATCCACCCGTAGTATTTTGAGTGATTCAGAGTATTCCCATCATTAATGACTTTATAAACCTTGATCATGTATGTGTTCACCGCTTCCCTTGTCAACTAAACAAAAATGAACAATTCATTAAGCCTTGTTTCAGTAAGGATGGAAGGTTAAGGCTGGGAGGCATAAGTTGCCACACTTTAGCCAGGACCACATTCAATTCAAACTTTATTTGCGTAGCCGACTGGCCAAAGCATCTAAAAGACAAACACCAACAAAAATACAACAAATATGGTTACCAATAAAACCTTATAACCTACTAATACTCAAGGTAATAGCTCCTTGGAACTTAGCAAAAATAGTAAAATATTAATAATAATGATAATAATAAAATCCTATGCTGGGAATCCGGATGACTACACTGTTATTCTTCAGATAGCAGCTCTCAATCTCATTGCTCTCTCAATAAATCTGGCAACCTTCTCTGTTATCGAGCTGTTCTGGTCGGCTAGAAGTGAAAACAATTTGGCTTCACAAGAGCGGCCCGGGATGGCAGATAGGAGTGGCGTGATGGTCTCATCCCTCAGGTCTTTATATAGGGGGCAGAACAAGAGTACGTGTGGGGACTGCTTTTTATTTCACACAGAAGACTGTATTCTGGAAATAATTACCACTCTTTCCTTTGCATTTCAAGCATGCATTCAACCTTAATTCCAAAGCCTGCTGCAGAATCTTATCAGCTCTTGTACCTCCAAGCAACTTCTGACAGCTCTAAAGGAATCAGCTTGAAACAGAGCAGAAGAGGTGGAAGATCTGCAGCAAAATGCTAAATGACACAGATTGTGGGGCATGGAGCAGCTTCTAGCCAGCTCAGCTGTGAGCCTCTATTGGCAGCACTCACTTACTTCCTCCACATTCATCTGACATAGAACCTTTGCATCACACCAAATTGAAGCTGCGCTAAAACTCAAAGCAGGTAGGTTTGCCTGTGGTTAGGAAATAAAAATCTAAAAGAAACTCAAAGAAACTGCCAAAACTAGGATTGACCAGCGGAACAGGTTAGCTAGGGACTGCTTTAAGGCAGTTTGGATCAAGATAAACATGGTCTTGCATAAAAGCATCCCTAAAAGTTAGTTTATTTTGATCACAGCAACATTCATTGCTTTACGCTCAACTTATTAGCAACTTATAGTCGTTTATTTGGTTAATATTCCACATGCTGCTTAACTAATGTTGTATCAAGTGTCAAAATGCCACCTGTTCATTCATCATATTACTCATGGTTGAATGTGGACACTCATTTTTTTTAAAATTAAAATTATGCACCAGATTCAAATTTTGCACTACAATGTACGGAACTCTTGCATAATGTATAAATTAAACTCAGCCCCGATGATCACTGAAAAATACACTGCCGAGGCCCTTCCTTCTGAGACCTCAATGGACAATGATTGCATGCGCACTTTGAAACCTATCTCCACAATGCTCTTTGATAGTGTACAATGCATATACAACCAGCACTGCCCGCTTAAGGGCTTCGAACTTGTGTATGTTTAAATGGCTGCTGGGATTTTCAGGGCGTTCCATTCTCCCATCCTGTACCAACACTCTGCATTGGTGCAATACGATTTTGGAATTGCCCCTATATAAGGTGTGAGAGTGTGTGTTTGCCTCTAAGAATTGAGCAGCAGGTGTTCTTGTTACTGAACCCACAGTAATGGGCATCTTTTAAATATCTTATTATGTATAACATACCCAATTAGATCTCTTGTCATTTTACTGGTAACTATTCATAAGAGATCTTGACATCCCATCCTGAGAGCTCTAGTTTCTAACTACTGTTTTATGATGCCAATAATGCAGGGGAATGCAGAGAGGTGTGTGGGGAAACCAGCACAATGCATGCCATACACAGTGATGGAGTGCCTTGTCATTTTTCAAGATGCTCTTCACCGCAGTTAGCTTCCTGACCTGACAAGATGGATTCTTTTATGCGGATAATTTCAATGAGGTTACCCTACCTCATCACTTTTCATATTTCTCATGCCACTAATTTCAGTGGCAAATTGATTCAGTGCAAGTTACAGTAAACGAAAGGTCTGGAACAAGGAGCCTGTTATCAGCTCTTGTCCACATGTAGCCTTCAGCATTTCCCAGCCATTCCTGACCTACACAGCACTCCTCTGCAAAGCTTAGCCTTCACTTCAAAGGGAAATGCTTGTAGTCCTCATGAACTGGAAGACAGAATCTGAAGGCAGTGCACAATGGAAGGATAAGCAGAACCAACACAGTGATTGCTGTGTGAAATAGTTACGGCAAATGTATATATACACATTCACTATGGGTACCCTAAGTGTCATGGAGAGACATAATCACCATGCTCTCTCTTGGAGGAGTCAACTCTCCTGTAGACTGCTTGGTTTGTTCCACATTTTTTTAACAGTTCAGTATTTTTAAAACGTAGGTTCTTTTTTGACAGCCCGACAAAAGAAAAAAACACTAACTGTTGTTGTTGCCTGCAAAAATAAAAAGGCCATGTGTCATGAAATAACCTCCTGTCACCAGAGGGCATCACAAGGACAATATTCCAGTTGTACTTCAGAGGAGATTTACTGCTTCGAGGTCCTGCATTGCAGGTTTCATATAAAGAACAGAAGCCAAGGGGGTGTGTGGATATATGGGGCAGGGTAATCCAACCCCCTCACACCCTATACTGTGGGTGGTGGTGGATTAACCAGAGGAGACTCTCAGCTTTGCTTCTCTGACTTAGCTGGGCTCTGCTGGCCACTGAATGTGTGGGCAGGACATCCACTGGCAGCTATGTCTGCCAGCAGAGGTCAGTGGAAAGCCTTGAAACAGAATATTCCAAGGGTGGGGAGAGGCAAGGCTGAGCCAACCCAGGATAGGCTGGATCCTGAGCCAGTCTCATAGCTGTTGATGCATTGGGCTTGAGTCAAGCCCCATCATCCTTCTTATATGTCCACCATGAGTAGCAAAGCTCCAGATATGCTGGTCACCTTGTCTCGCCACCATGCCTCACAAGCAATGGGGAGGGAGTTAGGATTGCACCACAAGAGTGTTTTATCTTCACTTATGTGAGGCTTTTATGAGATAGCATCAACACATAACATATTTGGGCTGCTCCTGTGAGGGCCCACTGCTAATGCCTGCTGAACTATTTCAAGCCTACTGCTCATCCTGACCTTCAAAGTCCAGCAGTGTCCAGGACACCATGTCAGATTGTTCAGGAACTGAGACACATCCATGGCTCTGAACTTACTGCTGGTGAACTCAAGGCTGGCTGGCAAAAGCCTACTGAACAACAGCAGGCACACTGAACCACAGCCATAACTTTTCAAGGCATCTTTCCCCACACTCAAGAAACTGAGTGTCTTCTACACCTCCCCAGTTCAGCAATGTAGGGAGCAAACCAAGTGGATGGCTGTGGAGTACAGGAGATTTGCTCATCTTTAGGCCAAAGAACTGGCCTCTAATGATCCAGCAAAGGAGGCAGAACGTAACAGATGTGTACTGGAGGTAGCCTTGGTTCACATTCACCTTCATCACAGTGAGTTGTTCATTAGGAGCTGTACTTGGTGTTATGACAGCCAACCTTGCTTGCCTTGCCCCACGCTCCTCTTCCTCAGCACCAGAACAGAATATAGCATTAGCTATAGCATTGGCTGCTAGCAAGGGGCAAAATGGAGCCCCAGGGCACATCCAGAACATGCACCAAATCTATTGTGGCTACTACAGCCCCATCAAGAGTAGGTTGACTCCTCTTCCCAAGAACATCCAGCTAACCCTGCAACATAATTTCTGGCTTGTCTAGATTCAGCCTTGGCTCCTTGTCCTTCATTCACTTAACCACTGTTTCCAAGCATTGCTTCAGAAATGTAAGCACGGTTACCCCAATAATGGAAGATGGAGCAGACTGAGTGTCGTCAACACAGTGGTTTCACTTAGTGGCTTCGTGGATATGTTGGGAGCACTGGCCAAGTTTCAAGCATGTCCACATCTGGCCAATGTTGCTTCAAGATGCACATATGCATGGTACTTTTAAAAAGAGGATAGAGAGAAGACCCATTGGAGCATACAAACAAGGAGTGATGGTGACTGGGGCCAAGAAGTGAGAAATGGAACGAAAGCATGATAAAGCAGGGAACACTGTGAAGTTGGGTGAGTCTCCAGCAAAGCTAAGCACACCTACTGTGAATCAGGAATCCATTAAAATAGAACAGGGTAAACCTCTATTATCTTAATAATCATTATCTTTTTTTTATAAGAATTTATTGGTTTTACAACAAACAACATACAAATATAACACCCACATTAACCCACCCCCAACTAGAAATAAACAAATACACAAATACCAATAATTCTTCTTCTTATGCTGTAAAAAAAAAAAAAAATCTTGGTCGAATCTTGGTACAGACTTCCCCTGCCTTTTCGCCTTCGGTTCCAATCCCAAATGTTACTATAATAACATCTTATACCATCTTGATCTTAAAAAATCCAAATATCTAAAAATTAAAATCAAATGCTTCTTTTTGACAGATCTTGTATCATAATAAACAATATTTTCCCATTCTTAACTAATATAGATCAGATCATGTTATAACTTAGTATTAATTCCACACAAGATTCTGGTTCTTATCCCCATATTTTCAAAATAAATCATAACAAATATCTTCATTCCCTATAACTGCTGTTAATAACAAAAATTTAGAGTACCTCTTTTCTTTCTCTAAAAACTTAAAGTCTTGACACACCGGTTTCAGGTTACCATAATACATTCTTTCCCTTTATACCTTAATATCATTCACCCTATCCCCCTTCTGTCCATTTTCTTTGGTCGTCTTGCTCCAGAGCTGCTCCTCGAAGTGTCTTTTTTCTTTTCATAACCACAGATCCAGACTAAATCCAGAGTAGTCCTTGCATAGAACATCTGGGCGCACATCTTTTCCCCCAGCCTCTCCGGTTCATCATCGCATTCTTCTTTTATTTGTAGATATAAACATAAAGTTCTCACCTTCGCTCCCAAGCTCTCACCTCGGGAGTTAGTTATAACAATTTTCTCCGTCCTGGGTCTGCCACCCCCAAGGGACGATCCATTACTCCGGAGTAGCCATACCTTTTCATCCTGTTGTTCAATCAGCCCCTTCAGTTCTGTGCCAAGGCTCTCCTCCAATGCAGCCATTTCCTGTACAGTCTCCTCTGTGGGATATAACTTTTTTGACATATGACAGTTCAATATCTCCAATTTTCGGTTGAGCAGTTCCAGTTTCAATAAAATAGTCCTTTCTTCATGGGTCATTTCACAGTTCGTAACCAAGTCAAAAACAAAGCCAAGCATGGCAGAAGCGGGCATAGGTGTCAAATTGCAGTTTCGGTTCTCAGACTTCTCCATCTTGCCAGTAACTTTCCATTCAGTCAATGTCTTTCACGGCCATTTTCCCCGAATCCAGGGCGCAAGAACCAGAAATTTTACAAAGAGATACTGTCCACCAGCTTAATCCCCAAAGGGGAAAACCATAAGTCTCACTTGTCGAATTTTAAATACTTTGTTGCCATCACTGTAACAGCAGTCTCTTAAGCTGGTTATTTTCTATCTCCCGAAGGGAAAGAGGCAGGCTCCCTTTCCAAATGTCCCCCGGGTCTTCGACACGGCACAAAAACAGATCCAATCCAATACTCACGACACCGGGATTCTTAAACTCCAACTTTGACAGGTAGAACGTTAACGCAGATCGCGGGGGCAACCGCCGCTTCGCGTCCCGGTTGGGGCTTGTCCCCTGAAGCCCGGCTCCGTTTTCCCTTCACCCCCACTCCCCCTTTACAGGGGGAGCGAGGGAAGGGTTCGGAGCCATAGTGGGCATAGCCGGGGAGCCCAGGGTGCGGGACGCTCTTCCCGCACCCTATCGGAGCCCCGCTTAGCGGTAGCGGGGCTCCAACCCCCGGGACGGGCTGGGTCGCCTCGCAGCCGAGGCAACCCACGACCGCTCCGCCATTGCGTCGCCGCCGGAAGTCTATCTTAATAATCATTATCATCAGATGAACTTGGCATGAATCACGACCAATTATTTCTGAACTGTTGCCTACAGTTGATCAGCCAGGTGTTCAAGGCCTAGAATTTACTGGATATTGTACCTTAAGTAACTATTGAGACTACATTTATCCTATTTCTTCCACCAGTCACTTTCCCTCCCAATGCTCCTGAGCAACCTTGTACTTGGAGAGTGATTAGAAAATTCTGCCAGTGGATTTCAGTTTCACTTGCTGCTTTCCAACCATCACTTCTTGAGATGCAATTCATCTGGACCTGTTGCCTTGTCAACTTCAAACAGTTCTAACTGCTTGACTATCTGCTGCGGCATAATCGGCAAACCTTTTAACATTCTCTATTGCCCAGAGGAAAATGTATTCTGGGCTGGCAGATGTGACCTTCAGTTTTTTCTGCAAATGCTGGAGGGGAGGCATTCACCAGATCTTTCAGCTGCCCTGGCCCCTTTGCCCTCCTGGCTGATGGGCTGCCAGTATGTCTCTGGGGTATTTCCTGACAAGAGTTTTTCCGAGCAGTAGGCATGGTGAATCAGCATGCCTGACACTTGCAAATCACACCGGGAACTGCACCAATCGCTGTTAACCCAAAGCAGGATTAGCATGGATGACAGAGTAAAGAAAAAAAAATATGACTTTAAGCTATCACTCTAGTTGATATCTCTTTCTCAGTGTGCCTTTCCTCCTACTTGTGCTTTAGTACTGTCATCACTAAATCAGCCACAGGGACGCTGCATTCTATACACAGCCTTAGGCAACTCACCCCACTACTGTTATAAAAGTTTTTAGTTTATTAGGAGCCAAAATGTTATAACTATCCTCCCCAGTGTGTATGGATATGCTTGTATTTGAGATGTTCCATTGTAGATTTTTCTACACATATTGATACTGGTCAGTTGAGTATAATTGAGGCAAATTGTTATGTGCAGTTTATTAATTTCCTAAGAATGCACACACAGTGGTTAATTAGGTGTGGGCACAGATGAGTGCTCTAGTTATGGTAGCAGTGGATGGTTTTCCATTCACCCAGCACATGGACCACGGGCTCTTTGTAGATGCTGAAAAGGAGGGAGGGAGAGACCTCCAGATGCAGGGAAGTTTTTATATTATTATTGGGTCCAACGTATGTCAAACTGAATTCACCTTCAGGAGGAGCCACTTTCTGTCCTTTCTCTCCAAACTCTGTTGCAAATAGATTGGGGTGCTCCTCCTTTCATTCCTCATCTTTAAATGTTGACACAACACTGAGATGCGGCAGCTATACTGGTGACTGGGAGCGGCCGCCGGGACCATATAACACCGGTCCTGAAAGATCTTCATTGGCTTCCAGTACGTTTCTGAGCACAATTCAAAGTGTTGGTGCTGACCTTTAAAGCCCTAAATGGCCTCGGTCCTGTATACCTGAAGGAGCATCTCCACCCCCATCGTTCTGCCCGGACACTGAAGTCCAGCTTTGAAGGCTTCTGGCAGTTCCATCGCTGCGAGAAGTGAGGTTACAGGGAACCAGGCAGAGGGCCTTCTCAGTAGTAGTGCCTGCCCTGTGGAACGCCCTCCCATCAGAGGTCAAAGCAATAAGCAACTATTTTACTTTTAAAAGACAACTGAAGGCGGCCCTGTTTAGGGAAGTTTTTAATGTTTAATGCTGTATTGTTTTTAATATTCAGTTGGAAACTACCCAGAATGGCTGGGGAAACCCAGCCAGATGGGTGGGGTATAAATAAATTATTATTATTATTATTATTATTATTATTATTATTATTATTATTATTTAGAATAGCTCTCATTTCAATGATGCAGAAGCCCACACAGGAACTCCAGGTGACTGAATGATATAGTGTACACACTTCTCATGACACTCGCCATACTTACAGGTGTAGACCATGAGTGGAGAAACTCTGGCCCATGGCCCAATTTTGACCCACCAGACCTCTCCCATTTGAATCCCTGAGTCTGTTTTATCTAAACCATACGCACCTGACATCATACCTGCCTGACATCATATGTGATATGCGGTGTGGTACAGTTACTGACATGGCTACAGAGGAACATCGGGAGCTTAAAGTGAGCTCCTAATTGTTCCTTTTCTGGAACAACACAATCCTTGCTCCAGTGGCACCAAGCAGTTTCCACTGAAACCACTGCTTAAATGAAGACAGAACCTACCAGAAGCAAGCAACTAATTATGTTTGATAATTATTTTGCAATCAGTTCTTGCACACATATACGTAGGCAAGCTATCATCCACATACGAAGACTCGTATCAGCAACCACAACTGAAAAAGATGGCTTCTGTTTTACCTGATACAGGGGTCAGTTCCCCATTCTTCTTCCATGCTGTAATGCAGTCTATGCTTGATAGAAACGAAGTGTTCTTTATACACCCATCTGTATGTCAGAATATGTGGTTTCGAAAGCTGCCTGCTCCCCCATTGTCTATAACCCTTTTTAATTACAGAGAACTGCCCAAGTTAAGTCACGTATTTTATTGTGGCATCTTTAACTGTACTAGATCTATTATTGCGCAAAAGATCTCCATCCTCAGATCATATTGATTCATTTCATGCCATTCTCTGCTGCTCTCGGATTACTACTGCTCATATTGCTGCAGCATCCCTCATTCGGTAGCTGCTATGCTACTTTTAAAAAGATTATCCATATCCTCAGAGCTTATTTAATGGGCAAAAAATGGCAAAAACATGCCTCTCTGCGATAAGAATATCCCCAGAGAAAGGATTATTCCTAAGCATAGGACACTTGGATTTCTCATGTTCTTTCACTGATGAAATAATCTAAGCATCAAACACAAGTGCATGCGATGAAGATCCTACAACAGTTTTTAATGAAAATCAGCCTGCATGGACTGCACTTCTGAACGAAGCACCAGCAAAGGGAATGGGTGCTTAGTCCTTGCCTCATAGGCCATTTCCCCACACAAGTCACCTCTCGCCAGTCAGCTTTTTATCTCCTGAAATTCCAGGTGCATATTCACAATAGCAAACAAACACCTGGAACACCACAGGGAGGGCAGGGGACAGTTTAGGGGGTGATTGTGATTTGAAAACAACCAATCTAGGAAAGTATCAAGCACCTCTACTTTCTACCACTCCTCTGCTCAAATGTTTTTTCCCCCCATTTAAAAGAAGAAAAACACACACTCCTGGGGCTTCGTTACATATAGCTGCACATATCACATAAAAATCCATACCTCAGATTAAAAAGAAAATGTGTTAGAAGGAAAAGCAGATGGGGCTAGAGAAGCAATGGTGGCTGAAAAAATGTTTTGACAGGACTCTTAAAGGCAAACTACACATGACTGGAAAACATGTGCTACAAAGCCCACAATGCTTTCTTCTTAAAAAGAAAATTGGTTCCAACCAGGAATTCATAGAATTATAGAGTTGGAAGGGACCCTGCGGATCATCTAGTGATCATCCAATCCCCTGCAATGCAGGAATATGCAGTTGTCCCACATGGGGAACGAACCTGCAGCCTTGGCGTCACCATCACCATGCTCTAACCAACTGAGCTGGGAGTTGTGTTCCATAAAGAGAGTAATTTAGAACACAGAAGTTGAGTGGGTGGTAAGAATAATGATGCAACTGCCTTCTTGTTCTCCTGAGCCCTGCCCATCCTGGCTGGTGAAAGCCAGCTGGGAAGGGTTGATGGGATGGGCCCACGGTGTGGTGGATGGTATTTATGTAATGGAGTGGTGCCTTCTGCCTTTAAAAAGGAGGTACTGTACCCTCCCCTAAAGAAACCCACCCTGTATCCTATGATTTATATATATGAAAAACTGCCACCTGGACTCAAATACCCCATTTTAGGGTAAGGTGGTTGAGATGGTGGTGGCCAAGCACAAGATGGTGGTGGTTGAGATGGTGGTGGCATGAATTCCTGGAGGATTCAAATTACTTGAACCCATCTCAGTCTGGGTTCAGGTGCAGATCTGGAATTCAATCAGTCTCCATCACCTTGATGGATAGATAACCCTGTATCAAAAGCCTGTATGTAAACCTCTGCTTCTGCTTCTCAACCTATTTGTGGCTTTTCATACCATAGATAATAGCATGATATTCTCCTGGACCAGCTCTGTCAGATGGGTATTTGGGGCACTGTTTTTCAGCAGTTCTAATTATAGAGGGTTGCACTCCACCTGAAAGAACAGGTTTAAGTGTTTGGGGGTGTTCCTGGATTTGTCTTTCTCAGTGGAAGCTCAGGCAGCCTCAGTGACTGGGAGTGGCTTTTATCAGCTATGGCTGGCACATCAACCATGCCCATTTGGGGGCAGGGATAGGCTCAACCCCATACACCTTGCCTTCTGTGGCTGCAGTGTGGCTGGTCCATACAGCCTATAAAAAGCTGCCTTCTCCCAAGTCAGACCACTGGTCCATTTAGTTCAATATTGTCTACACTGACTGGCAGCAGCTCTCCAGCATTTCAGGCAGGAGTCTCTCCCAGTCCTACCTTGAGATGCTGGGGATTGAACCTGGGATCTTCTGCATGCAAAGCAGATTATCCACCACTGAGCTGTGGTCCGTCACTGTTTGATTTTGCTCCAGGAATTCTGGACACCAGAGTCAAGATTAAAGAAGACCTGAGGTGTTCTATTGTCTGCTGAACTTTGCCTAGATAATTCAGGATCCACAGATGTTTACCGAGAGGGGTTTTACAGCTCCCTGGCAGAACATGGTTTCTCCTAGGCCAAAGGGATAGAGGGAGGCTGGAGAATCTGGAGGATGAGTTCTGCTTAAGAAATGAGTACAGTTTACTGGGCCAGAACAGAACAAGAGGAGTACTGTGCTCATAACCTGTAAGAATCTCTCCCGTTTTCGGTCATTTGCAAATGCACAATCACCACCACCGACACACCCACGATCCAGTATCTATCACAAAGGAGCTTGATGGCCACTTTTTGCCTGAAAATATATGAATAGCTGATCCAGGTTCACTGTACAGCCAGAAAAGGAAAAGAGAGCAGACAGTAGTATATCTGAACGATCGTTATAAATGATTTAAAATCTATCCCATTCTGTTAGCAACCCAATACAGTAATTGGAAATCCATTTATTTGACTTCGCGCTTCCACCGATGCTGCATTATGACAGTGAAAAATATCTTCAGTGGGAGAAGAATAAAAAAATAAAAAAGTCCAAAGGCAAGCAAGCCAGTGCTGTAGTGTTCACGGTGTCTGCTACTTTCTTGTGAAATCAATTTTCAAAGCCCATCAGGGATGAGGAATGGAATCATAAAGGATTATTTTTATCGCCATCATTGGCTGTTTTGTATAAATGCCTTTTCAAGAAAGATGTTTTATGACAACAACTGAGAATCTATTAAAGTATAATACTTACAAGCTACAATACCTTCAATTTGCGAACAAAATGAAACAGCAGAAGACTAATATACTTTGGGGAGGGTTTTTTCTTTTTTGAAAAAAAAATCCAGCAGTCATTCCATTCTAATTTGTAAAACTCAAAACTTTATCTTGATTTACTCAACCCAAAAAAGGGGGGGAATTAAAGTGCAAAAAAGAAAGAAAGTGAGAAAACCATGATTTAGCACAGCAGGGGAGAAATAAATGGGGAAATATTGACAGAACACTTAATTAGCTCAATTAAATCCCCCCCCCAAAAACACCCTGCTTCAGCCCCCAATAGCACAACAGATACAACAATGTGGTTTTTCTACATTTTTATTTTTTTTAGAGTCAAGGGTATCTCTTGACAGATCGGAATTTAAAACCAGGCTGAGATATATCTTTGTTAAGCATGATTCAGCTTTAATAGCTAACATTTAAATAGCACCCTCTTTATTTATCCAAAGATAAAATTTTAATTTCATCAAGGACAGGAGTATTATCTCAATGATTTATCCAGATTTGTGCGCAAGCAATTTCTCTGGTGTTTAGTGGATTATATAGTAATGCGTCTTCCAACATATTCACTCCATCAGAAGTGAGGAATATAGAAACAATATTGTGCGCTATAGATGGCATCCAATGCTAGTCCTACTCAGAGTAAACACATTGAAACTAATGAAGCAAGGTTATCTTCTCCATTAATGTGATTGGGTCTGCTCTGAATTAGGACCAACATTAGATGCAACCTTATCTGTTTTGATGCACCATTCTATCTATCTATCTCTCTAGCTATCTATCCCATCTGTCTAGTTTAAGAATGCATACCCTGCCTTATCTTGTAAAGCAGCTCATGATAGCTAAAAACATATCCTTAAATGCATAGCATCCATTGGAACAAGGTGCAAAACCCACAAAAACACACTCACAAAAACCACAAGGCAGCCATCAAGGACAAATCTAGAACACTTAACGGGAACAATATTATCCACAGCAGCCAGACCAAACAGAAAATCAAACCAAAATGCACAAACAAAAATCCAATCCACCCCAAAGGCTATTTTGCAGAAACAAGGATTGAGCTTAGTGTTAAGTGTCTGGGCCTAGCAGGCTTCTTTGGAAAAAGTAGTCCGGGGAAGTCGGCACCACCATCGAAAAGGCCCTGCTTCTGGTAGTCATGCAGCAAAGCTTCCTCAATAAAGACCTGGTCATATCAACAAACAGTGAACTGTCTTCTTACTGACAATAATGAACATATTTATCGAATGCTCTAGCCGCTGCTTTATGACAATGAAAACACACTGACACAAATGTAAATTGTGTAAGGCATGCGTTTAGTTGATGGTTTTACTTTTCTGCTGATAGGTTTTTTTGTGGCAGCCAGAGCTTGAGGAGGAAGACCCTTCATCGCATACAAACAGCCACCCAATCTCAAACAGCTCCTCACCCACAATAATACAAAAACAGGACTCAACATGGACACTGGTACCAGAGCCTGCAATAAACCCAGATGCCAACTTTGCTGCCACATAAACCCGGATAACACCATTACTGGTCCCAACAACATCAAACACACCATCTCAGGACTATTTAATTGCTCATCTTCCAACATTGTGTATGCAATCAAATGCCAACAGTGCCCTTCAGCTCTCTATATTGGACAAACAGGCCAAACCCTACGCCAAAGGATAAATGGACATAAATCTGATATCAGGAATCACAAGACAGAGAAACCAGTAGGAGAACACTTCAATCTCCCAGGACATTCTATAAAAGATCTCAAAGTAGCTGTCTTAATACAAAGAAATTTCAGAAATAGACTGGAAAGAGAAGTGGCTGAATTGCAACTAATCACCAAACTTAAAACCATGGAGAAACCTGGTTTGAACAAAGACATTGGATTCTTATCTCATTATACATAACAAAGCCATCTTTAGCCATCTCACCCCTGCCTTTCCCTGCAAGACTAATTGCAGCCGTTTAGAGTCGTCAACAGGTTTTCCACACTTATCAGCCTATCACCCATTCCCACCACCCTTCTGAGTAATACCCCTCCCCACTCCCCCACTATATTTAAGGATCTGGTGACTTCTATTTCAGTGTATCTGAAGAAGTGTGCATGCACACGAAAGCTCATACCAGGAACAAACTCAGTTGGTCTCTAAGGTGCTACTAGAAAGAATTTTCGATTTTGTTTTGACTATGGCAGACCAACACGGCTACCCACCTGTAACATTTTAAAAGGGCACTGAATGTCATCATAGTTTTCAAATGCAACACCCCAAAAGAACACATAGTGGCCCCAAATCGAATGAAAGGGCTTCACACTTGCTAAAGGTGGTAGTTCCCTGCTTAGCCATGGTCAACAGGACTCCCTTCTCTGCAAAACTGAGCAAATGGAGTGACTCCAAATAGATCACGATACAAATATTTATATGTAACTATTATACTTATTTATCTAAATGCAACCGCTGGGGATCCTGAATGACAGCAGAGGGGTGTTGGTTTCTGGAGTTCTGGCACCATATATATAAAACAAAAGGAAGGACATGAACACCCATGATATTCTTGTGAGAAGCTGACAAATGGTGGGATGCATAAGATTACTGTTGGGTGGATTCATAGCTGGCTGAACCCAAAGAGTGCTCACTAATGACATGTGGGGTGCCTCTGGGTTCTGTCCTGGGTCCATTGTTGTTCAATGTCTCATCCAATCTGACACCAAACTGGGAGGGGTAGCCATTGACACAGAAGACAGAAATGGGATTCAATATGACATTAACAGATTGGAGAAATGGGGCAAAACTAACAAAACTAATTTCAATAGGGGGAAATGCAAGGTTCTGTGCTTAGGCAGGAATAACCAACTCTACAAATATAAGATGGGGGACACCTGGCTTTGCAGCAGTACACGTGAAAAGGATACTGTATAGGGGTCATCGTAGACCACAAGCTTAACATGAGTGAGATAAAGTAGCCAAAAAAGTGAATGCTACTCTAGGTTGCATCAACAGAAGTCTATTGTCCTGATCAAAGGAAGTCACAGTTCTGCTCTATTCTGACTTGGTCAGACGGTCAGACCACATCTGGAATACTGTGTCCAGTTCTGGGCACCACAAGAAGGATATTGACAGACTGGAATGTGTGCAGAGGAGGGCAACCAAAATGATCAAGGGTCTTGAAACCAAGCCCTATGAGTAACAGTTGAAGAAGCTGGGTAAGTTTAGCCTGGTAAAGAGGAGACTGAGATAAAGCGTAATGGCCATCTCCAAATATTTAAAGGGATGTCACATGGAAATTGCAAAAAGCTTTTTTCCCTCCTGCTCTGGAGAGGAGGACTCGAACCAATGGATTCAAGTTACAAGAAAGGAGATTCTAACTAAAGAGGAAGAACTTTCTGAAAGTAAGAGCTGTTTGACAGTGGAACGGACTCCCTTGGAAGGTGGTAGACTCTCCATCCTTGGAGGTTCCTAAGCAGAGGGTGGATGGCTATCTGTCAAGTACGCTTTAGTTGAGATTCCAGCATTGCAGGGGGTTGGATTAGACAACCCTCATTGTCCCTTCCAACTCTACAATTCTATTATTCTATAATTCTACAATTCCAACACAGCAATGAAAAATGTTAGTTATAATCCTAAATATCATACCATTCCCCTAAGTGGCAAGATCAATATTGTACTTTGGCATGTGCTCCAGTGACAGATGGTGTTATTAAAAAAATTCCAAGCAACATACATTTTATGCAAGGTGGGGGGAAATATCAAATTTGCATCTGAGCTCCTGTGGGGGGAAAGCAGTGGAGGGAAATGAAGTTAGCACAGCAATGAGCTTGGCCATCATCTCTCTCTTTTGGAGGAAGTGAATGTTGCCTATTATTTGCAACAGTTTCAAGATTGTTATAATTTAGAGGTTTACAATCATACCTCGGGTTACGGTCACTTCAGGTTCCACGATTTCGGGTTACGCACCGCGCTGAACCCGGAAGTAACAGAACAGGTTACTTCCTAGTTTTGGCACTCACGCATGCGCAGAAACACTAAACTGCTCTTTGCGCATGCGCAGAAGTGCCGAATTGTGTCACACACGTGTGCAGACGCAGCGGCGTGGGTTGCGAATACTGCGGGTTGTGAACACGCCTCCCGCATGGATCGCATTCGCAACCTGAGCGTCCACTGTATTTATATTGTCTTCTCAGCTGTCTCTTCCATTACAGCATTTTTGTACGAGTTTGCCTGCTACTGCTCCTTCATCTAGAATTTTGAAAAGAAGGCTGTTCAGGTTAGTTCAGTTGTTTCTTTAACCATCTGGTGAGCAGTTAGTGTTGCCAATGGGTGAAAGGGTTTGTGTGGGATGAGCTGTGGTCCAGCTCCAAGGGCCTTCTGGTGGCTCCCTCACTGCGAGAAGTGAAGTTACATGGAACCAGGCAGAGGGCCTTCTCGGCAGTGGCACCCTCCTATCAGATGTCAAGCAGATAAAGAACTATAAAACTTTTAGAAGACATCTGAAGGCAGTCCTGTATTGGGAAGTTTATATATATATATATATATTTGACGTTTTATTATGTTTTTATATGTGCTGGAAACTGCCCAGAGTGGCTGGGGCAACCCAGTCAGATGGGCAGGGAATAATAATAATAATAATAATAATAATAATAATAATAATAATAATACCTGATTTCTTGCTCTAAGCCACTACACCACACTGGGTCCACACTGGTTTCAAATACTGCCGAGAAAAATCCGTATCGTTATCTGGATGCCTCTTATATGACCAGACGAGAGCAGAGGTGCCATCCGTGGTGGCGAACAACATGTCCCTTGCCCATTGCAGCTTTAAAATTTATCCTTTTCTTCAGTGAATGATACATGCATTGTCTATTTATATCTACCTAAGCGTTTATGTTGTGACTTTTAAAAAACAACAGTGCAAAGCTATCTGCTTCTCTCCAAAGCGGTGCTCCAATCCTTTCAAGAACTTTAAATAAAACATTGATCTATTTTTGAACAATGCGCACTCCCCTTCTCCAGGCATTCAAGAATGTTTTGGGTTTGTTTTTTTCTTGGAACTGAAATTGACTAGATTAGCAGCTGCATGCAGCCTGGTTTAATCAATTTCACTTCTATGGAACAATAGTGAAATGGCTGCAGAAAGTGAAGAATGGAGCAAGCAGATCATTTCTATTCGAATTCATTTCCTCCCTTCTTTCTGTTATGTTTCCACTGCTATCAGTGTCTACTCATGTACAATCGGGTCTAATGCCACCATAGCTGATACTATACAGAAATGTGCATAGCAAAGAATACCTGTTTGTGGCAGACTAGCTGAACTGATGGGTCACATATGGGGGTACTTTATGTGACTTCTGTAAGTTTTCAGGTACCAGCTTTTTAGAATTAAGGCATCACAGAGCTTTTAAGGGTTCATCCACACTTCTGCTTGTCCTGTGCCTAGAAAGCACAGGTCCAAGTAGTTTTTTACTTGTCCTGCTCCTTTCCAAGGGAAAACCCACTCTTTAGCTCTAAATTGGAGCAAGTGTCAATCTGGAGAAAACCCAAATTGCCATTTGCCCTGAATGAGCGCTAAAGAGCGGTTTTCCCCAAGGGAAAGCAGTGGGACAAGAGGAAGTGTGGCTAAGCCCTAAGTCAAGGTGCTCCAACAAGAGGTTGATTTGCCAAACTTTTGTCCTTTAATGATGGTTTAAATCTTTGCAGTTCTCCATGCATGCATTGTCTCAAAAGAAGCACTGATATGATAAGGGCAGAGAAAGACAGCAGCATTAGCTTTACAAGGCACTGGAAAATCTTTCAGAGAAGAACCTATAAAAGATAGAACAATCTCTCCTTAAAGCAATAGAGAGGCAGGCTCTTGGCAATGAAAATTAGTTACATACTTTAGACCACATTTTTAATGTGACAGTTAAAGGAAAGCAGCAGATGTTTTAGGAAAATCAGGGTTAACTGTCCCCTTTATGCTGGAAACTGCATGCATTTAAAAGAATTAGATAGAAGTTGATGTATATACTAACTGCTGTCTGAAGTGCTGCTGCAAGTCAGAGTAGACAATACCAGACTAATGGACCTGGCTTAAGGAACATCCATTGTTCCTATAGGTCTATGCTGATAGTTCAGTCTGGTACATCTCTTCTACTGGCCAGAGCTGCCACACCATGCTAGATTTTCACAGGCCACTTCCCTGAGAGATTACTGGCTGACAGGCATACCTAGGTGTACAGTTAAGTAAACACGGTTTGGCCAGTCCAGTTAATAGCAGTCATTTATTCCAGATTGCCATGGACCAAAGATACAGTAGTTTGTTTTCAATGTTCAGTTTCCTAGAATTCTGTAACAGTGTCCTAAATTATCTTAAGTGCAGGTCCTGGCCAAGAGCTGAGGTAAAGGTAAAAGTACCCCTGACCGTTAGGTCCAGTCGCAGATGATTCTGGGGTTGCGGCGCTCATCTCGCTTTACTGGCCGAGGGAGCTGACGTTTGTCCGCAGACTGTTTTTCCGGGTCATGTGGCCAGCATGACTAAGCCGCTTCTGACGAAACCAGAGCAGTGCACGGAAACGCCGTTTACCTTCCCGCAGGAGTGGTACCTCTATCTACTTGTACTTTGACGTGCTTTCAAACTGCTAGGAGAACCAGTGTGGTGTAGTGGTTAAGAGCGGTAGACTCGTAATCTGGGGAACCGGGTTCGTGTCTCCACTCCTCCACATGCACCTGCTGGGTGACCTTGGGCTAGTCACACTTCTTTGAAGTCTCTCAGCCCCACTCACCTCACAGAGTGTTTGTTGTGGGGGAGGAAGGGAAAGGAGAATGTTAGCCGCTTTGAGACTCCTTCAGGTAGTGAAAAGCGGGATATGAAATCCAAACTCTTCTTCTTCTAGGTGGGCAGGAGATGGGACCGAGCAACAGGAGCTCACTCCGTCGCGGGGATTTGAACTGCTGACCTTCTGATCAGCAAGCCCTAGGCTCTGTGGTTTAGGCCACCTGCGTCCCATGGCCAAGAGCTGGTCCTGTCCATTAAGCCTCGTCTCGATAGAGAAGAAAATTGCAACCCTCCCATTGGTCATTCACTCTGCATGTTTTATTGATTTCATTACACACACACACACACACACACACACACACACACACACACCTCTTCTGCATCCCCATAAGCCATGAAAGATTCTTAACTTTAAAAGTAAAAGACTCTCCTTGTGTTTTTGCACAACCCCTCCATTCACCCCGATTCACAAAGCAACAGTATGCTGTTGTAAGTACCTGCTTTCCTGTCATTTCCCCCCAAATCTGAGTACTGATTAGTTGCCGCTGTGTATGTCTCCTTGCCTGACATCTCAATTTCAACATCTACATTACAAACTCCTGCTAACTTTGGCCTTTGCCTTATTTCATCCTCTCTCAATTTCTCAGCACCTGTTCCTTGACATTCTCTATCTCTCTGTAACACAGATCCTACCCTGGTTCCTTCTGTCTCTGCTGCATTTATACTTTTCTAAGTGAGATGATTGTATCCTACTGGCTCTTCCGAGCTAGGTAATTGGCAATTACTTATTTTTGGACATATGGGGGAAATCTAGTAAAATATTATTCAAATTCCGTTACCGGCGGTGACAAACCCCTTCTGCAGGTTGAATGGGGCTCATCATGGATTACAATAAGCCTAGCTCATTCTGTTGCAATAAATTGTTAAAAAATATTCACTATGTTGCTTCTTATCACTTCTTTCCATGTTCTACAAAGTGTGCAGATTTTTGCTTCTTTTTTAAAAAGTTGGTTTTGCTACCCTTCTACTTCATTTGTTTTAAGTATATTTTTCCCACTTAAAGTCAGCCTGGAAAATAGCAAATGACCTTTCTCTGATATTGATCAGTATGAATAATACCAAATGAAACTTTGCCTAAAAAACACAACAATAGAATATTCAAGGGGAGGTTAGATGCTTTAGGTTGGGGTTGGGAAACCTGAGGCCCTCCAGATATTGTTTGACTCTAACTCCCATCAGCCCCAACCAGCATGACCAATGGTCAGGGGTGATGCGAACCCAACATCTGGAGGACCAGATCCCCCTCCCTGTCCTCCAAGGAAGAGCCACCTTAAATTCTGTGTGTGTGATTAGTGGTGCCAGAACACAACTCTTAGTATCAAGTCAATTGCATAGAGACTATGAGATTTTCATTCCTATTCTGCCTATGATTTCAGCAAATGAATTATTTCAATGCTGTGACATAAGACTGCTTCTGTCTGTCACCAGGCAGACAAGTTGATCCAATTCTTTCCTAATGGAGAGCATTGTTATGCCCAGGTCCTGCTTGCGTGCTTCACATAGGCCATGTGAGAACAGGAAGCTAGACTAGATGGACCCTTGGCCTGAACCAGCATGGCTTTTCTTGTATGCATGGCTAATGGAACTGGAGGCATGCTCCGGGGTCCGTAGATGAGAGACAGACAGCATCTTTTGTGAGAGTTGGAAATGGTTTGAGAGAGGCATCCCTTTTTATCTCATTGTCATCTCTGATCAAAAGGGCTTTGCAAGCTTTTGAAATACAGAAATCTGTTTCGATTTCGCTTTTTTGTATATGTCTATTATATTTAAATGCAATATAAAGAATGTTTAAAAAGAAACATATTTATTAAGGTGGGACGATCCCTTTTCCATTAACACTTTCCGCTCCCTGAAAAAGTTGCCTCTACCCTAAGCTGCTCTGATTAGCAGTTTGGTTGAAAGGTGGGGTCTAAAAGTAATATTGATAGGTTCTTACACACATGTTATTTGTTTCAATCCAATTGACTTCTGAAAAGAGATGTGCTTGTCAGTCATCACACCCTCTTTTTCAGAACCTTAAGCCTTGTACTAAGTCCTGCTAAGGTTATTATGTGGTACAAACCCATGGGGTGGTCTTCAGCAACCTGGTGCCCTCCAGTTGTTTTGGACTACAACTCCCAGCCACATAGCCACACTGCCTGAGGTTGATGGGAGCTGTAGTCCAAATCATGTGGAATCTCAATCACCAGGTTGATGATAGCTGGCACAGTACTTTGCCACAGTTTCGATCTTCCTGCTACATACAACTAAACCAAAGTATTCATAACTGAAGTAACAGCACAATCTGTTTGCTCCAGCCTCCATTTCCTTCACTTGCTCAGTTGTTTCTCCTGTGCTGAATTTTAGGTGGTAAACTAGCAGCAGGGGACTTGTACTCTGCAAAACACCAAACATGTGATGATACAATAGAAAGGGCCTAACATGTGGCTGGAAAATAACCTCTCTGGCCACTTCCATATTTTTGAGAACCCCAGCAAGGATATCATGGAGTGGTTAACTGAGAAGCAATAAACTTTCAGTCATTGCTAGGGAATAGTAACACAGCAGCAGCAGCAGTGTATCAAGTTTATTCTGGTGGTGCGCTGCTTATGCGGAGCCACTGGAGGAGAGTGTGCTGTCATTCATCTTCACTACAAGAACCCTCTGATTGATGGTACTCTGAAAGGTTGCCTGACCTCTCTATAGTCAACTTTATCCGTAGCTGTAAGCCAAATATTTAGTTAACCCTATACCCCCCCCTCAAAAAAAAGAGCAGGCAAGTAAAAATACACATTCCCGTTTTTATATAGAGTGGTACCCCGGGTTAAGAACTTAATTTGTTCTGGAGGTCTGTTCTTAACCTGAGGTACCACCTTAGCTAATGGGGCCTCCCGCTGCCATCCCACCGCCACCACGCGATTGCTGTTTTCATCCTGAAGCAAAGTTCTTAACCTGGGGTACTATTTCTGAAACCTGAAGCGTCTGTAACCTGAGGTACCACTGTACAGTAAAGCCCAATTCCTTCACATGGACCAATGGTCTTATTTGCTATAACATATTTTTATGTCCCCATAGACGTGCTTCAGACCACTACCATACCTGCTTACTTCAGACTCTACCATTCCTCTGCTGGGATAGCTAGGTCAGTAAAGCACAAGACTCTCAATCTCAGGGTCATGAGTTTGAGCCCCACATTGGGGGAAAGATTCCTGCATTAGAGGGGGTTGGAAGAGAGGACCCTCATGGTCCCTTCCAACTCTACAATTATAATATTCTATGGAATCATCTTCACTGGACTGGCCGCTAGAAGAGAATCGTCTTCTATCTTTCTGCCTCCTGCATGTGACCACATGGGGATACAAACACAGAGAGGTAACACAGGATGAGGCCAGAGGCCACAGAAGAAGGACTCAGCTATTCAAATTACAAGATGCAGAAAGAAAGGGGCATAGGATGCAACGATGATTTAATCCCAATCTGAGGTCTGGCATTTATTGAACTTACAGTTCTTCCTCGGGGAAAACCGTCAAACAGTTGAACTGATATGAAAACATCATTCTGTTCAAATTATTTGCTGTTCAAAAAAAAAAAAGCAAAAAAAAAAAAAGGTGCTCTCTCCAAGTCTGAATGAGGAACGCACAGCATGTAAGATGTTAACATTTTATTAAGCAAACTGGCTTCGATCTAAACAAGAGCTGGTGGAAGGAGAAAATATATCCATGATTTTTCAATGAACACCTGCACACACTAATGGAAGGGGAAGCACCACGTGTGGTCACAGACTGTTCATATCCTGGACGGAATAGTGAGTCACATTAAAAAATGAGTTACATCACAATATCTTCTGTTGGAAAGTGGATCTCATAGGACCTCAGGAACCAATGGTCTGACTGCTATAGGAAGCTGTCTTCTAGAAGTCAGACCATTGGTTCATCCAGCTCAGTACAGTGGTACCTCGGGTTAAGTACTTAATTCGTTCCAGAGGTCCGTTCTTAACCTGAAGCGTACTTAACCTGAAGTACCACTTTAGCTAATGGGACCTCCTGCTGCCGCTGCACCGCCAAAGCACGATTTCTGTTCTTAAGCGGAGTTCTTAACCTGAAGCGTACTTAACCTGAAGCGTACTTAACCCGAGGTACCACTGTACTGTCTATGCTGACTGGCAGCAGTTGGCCAAGATTTCAGGCAGGGTTCTCTCCTAGGCCTACCTGGAGATGTCACAGATGAACCTGCGACCTTCTGCATGCAATGCAGATATTCTGCCACTGAGCTATGGTATTTCCTTTGAACTCAGGACTCACTCACCCTATAGTGTGCCCTGCAATCTCTAGTCATGGGTTCTACTGCTTTTCTCAGGAAAACTCACTGTTTACTGCTACATATGAACAAACACAAATCCACATAAAAGCTGACTGATGTTTGTTCCAATTCAGCAGTAAAGAGCAGGTTTTCCTTGGGGAAGCAGTGGGACAAAAACAAAAACCCAATTGGACCCATGACTAGAAATCATGGGATAAATGAAAGCACGGATGGGCCATTAGTTCTCAAAATAAGATATATCATAGGATTTTACTCTGTGACTAATACCCCTTAAAAAAAAAGTAAAGCATTTTGTCAGCTGCAGCAAGTATGATGTAGTGGCTGGAATACTGAACTAAGGCTGTGGAAATGTGGGTTTGAATCCCCAATTGGCCATAATGGTTGTTGGATGACCTGGGACCAGGCGGTATATTTTAGCCTAATCTACATCACAAGGTTGTTGCTGTGAAGATTAACTTGGGGCAGGGTAATCACGTATGAAACCTTGAGTTCTTTGGAGGGGTGGGGTGGGATATGCATGCATGCAATGAATAAACATATTAAAAACCATATATATAAATTACATAAATGCATGCTACCAATGCTGGAGGAAATGCTGGTGCTACAGGAAATGCAACAAGGATAATAGTCTCACATGTGCACCAGTGTATTTGCTATAGAAATCATTGGTGCTTCTTGCAATTTAACTTGTAGCACTGCCCTATGATTTGCCTTGCTCAGGGAACTCATATTATGCAGTACCACCTAAGACTGAGACAACACAGTTAATTTATAAATGTCTGTACATCACTCAATGTCTCATCACCCAATGACTTGCAACTGAATGCATTAATTCAATTCTTTTACTGAAAACTGTTGTGTTAGAGATGACACAAGTGTGATATAGCAACAGGTTTGCTTGCATTTTTCCTGGCAAGGTTCAGGAGCCATTAATAGCTTCACGATGGGCAGAAATTCAAAATGTGGAGTCCTTTCCATCAGGGCATGTCCACCATGGGAAAATTAACCTACTGAAAACCTGTTGCAGCTATTAAGAGGGAAGACAGCTTCATGGAGCAAGCAGGAGGATGGTAACCAATATGGCCACTTGTATTATGGAGTGTCACAGGGGACAGTCCTGTTCCCAATGCTATATAACATTTATTTGTTCAAGGCTATGGTGCTAATATATAGCTCAGGACCAGATTAATTCAGAGATGACCTAATCCCTTATGTACCTAATAGGTCACTGCATTCTCCAGTATTTTCTCCTTCAAGTCACAAAAATATTGAAAGTCCACTCCACAGTAATTCAGAGCAGGGGTTTCACTGTGGATGCCCCTGTTCTGCGGGACAGCACTCCTGTTGAGATCTGACAACATGCCCTCCAACATAGGGATGTCCTATTCAATCATCATCATCATCATCATACCCCACTCATCTGACTAGGTTGCCCCAACATTGAACATTAAAAAAAACTTCCCTATACAGAGCTGCCTTCAGATGACTTCTAAAGGTGTATAGTTACTTATCTCCTTGACTTGGGGGGTTGCATAACACCATACCCTCTAACATTTCTCCAACGAAATTAGGGATGTCCTAAGGAGAAGTGGGACATTGTGGGATCAAATCAGAAACCGGGACGGCTTCTGTAAATCTAGGACTGTCCCTGGAAAATAAGGACACTTGGAGGGTGTGTGACAGGCACCTACTATCTCTACGTTCTGGAAACAACTGAAGACATATTCATTTCAACAACAGAAAAAGGTATGCCAACCTCAGTTTAAAAAAGGAATACTCTGAGCATGTGGAGTGTTGTTAAATTCAGATTATAGCACCGCTACTACAGAAATAAGGTAAAAAAAGTAAGGTAAAGGGCCCTTGGATGGTTAAGTCCAGTCAAATGCAACTATGGGGTTGTGGCACTCATCTCGCTTCAGACCAAGGGACCGAAGGCATTTGCTTCAAGAAGATCCAGCATTGTCAGACCCAGATAAATTGCACCAACCTTGGCAGGCATGAGCTGAGCTGATGGATTTTTACTTTTTTTTACAGCATGAAGTTATGTGTGGATTTGTAAATAGGAATGTAGAATGATGAATAATATCCTCCTTAATGCAGAACTTCAAAATGTATAATTTAGCATTTATATTACTGCTGGCACCACCTATCTATATATGCTTTAGTGCACAAAGCAGTCCATCAAGTGCATTAGCAAACAAAATCTATACGGAGAACTCCTGGAAAATCAGAAAGCAACTTATGAATAATTCAGGATTCCATGCATTAAGAATTGTCTCGCTAAAAAGGCATAAAGTGCACTTAACTTGTCCTGCAGAAGAAGAAGAAGAAAACCCTGACAAATTACCAGAATAATTGTATACAATATCAACATATTATTTCAGTTACTCTGAAGGATAAAAGTTGCTTTCCCTGGATGACTCTGAAGGCAATTTGCAAGCTTGCTCAATTTCCGCTGACAGTAATTTGTGTACAGTTGGTTTGAATTGGATCGGTGTCAGGAGTGGTGGGAGAGAGTCTGCAGCAGAATGGAGTCTGGTAGTAGCACACGGTCTTCAAAGTTGGAATCAAGGCAGAAGATGGTAGTCTGCTTACTTCTGACCTGTCTTTTGGACTTCATCCCCTTCCTGCCAACCCTGCAGAAATGAAAGCAGGCTGTGCAAGAGCTAATCTGTGTGTCAATTGAAATTAATTGCCTAAACAACTGCAGGCATTCACATTTAGATATGGCTGGCTATTCTTGGCATGAAGACCCATCAAACACCGAGCCATTCAATAAGTACAGGGTACAGTTCACAAAGCATTTGTTTTCTGGACTGTACTATTGCCAAAAAACTGTCAGAGTCCAAACAAGAAGTTACCAGCTCAAGCAAGAAACAGCAAATTATCAGAATGGACACCAGAGTCCTTTTGTTTTACTAGTGTTTTGTTTTGTTTTTTCATTCTAGAACATTGTGGATCCATAACATGTTCTACAAAGAGGCTCAATACTGTGGACAGACCCCAGGAGTAGGGGAGCAATGCATTTCTGCATGCTGCTCTGTACAATCTAAGTTGGTGATCCAAGTTGGTGGAAAGCAGGATGGCACATTGTCACAAGCATTTACTTTTTCCATGGGAGCGAACGCAGAATTTATCTGCCAAATGTATCTGTATGGGAGAAAATAAAAGGGTCTCTTTGGAATGATCAAGGAACAACTAAATCTTCCCAGTGTCTTGGATGAAGGGTAGATTTGGCCCCTTCAACTGTGTTCTAGATGACTTTGTTCCATAGACCTGAATGGGGATCCACTTTTGTTAGAGGAAAGTCACTCACGGCTGACACATATAGCTCACATCTGATTGGTATTCCAGAGAACTGCACTGAGCATTCTTTCAGGGACTCAGATAGACTGGTAAAGAAAAAGTGATTTATATGCATGTGTAATATAACATTGTGCCACCAGATGGCAAAGTGGAGTCCTGTTTTTCTCTACCTGTTTTCCCTGTTTAAATTTACAATGCTTAAAACTGAAACGTTTATTTGATGTGTCTAGATCCAGCCCAGGACTTAGTAGTCAGCATGGGCAGCAATTAACTGGCAGGCTGGGGTTGCATCCAAGAATCACCATTCAGAAGTCTACATAAGCATATATTGAACAAAATGGAAAACCCACAGCTGATGTTTTTGCTTATTTCCCTAAAATGTTTTGGGTCATCAATGAAGGTGAGGTTTGGTTACTATGAACTTCATATTCAGGATATGCACATTATTCTCAGACACATTCTTCCCTCAAAGCGGTAGCTGGCTAATTGTTGCAAAAATAAAATCTTGGATCAATTAAACCATACCAGACTGCTTTCAATCAAATGCCAAGCAGAGCACTTGACAGAATAACGGGGAATGGCTGGATCTACCGCAGAAATTAATTGGAAGAATGCTTAATTGTCATCACATCTTGCTCCAAGTAAAGAAACGTTATGCTGAATTTGGTGACACCAGATCCCAGAAGGTCATAAACGTAAAAGGCCAACTGGTACACTCCTCTCTCTCCAAAAAACCCACTGGGCTAAAAATCACTCAAATCATATAACATAGTGTAGCTTCCTGTGTCAATTTCTATGTTTTTAAAAGAAGTCATTGTATCATAAAACAAATACAAGAGACATAGAGAAAACTTCAAATGCATTCCATTTGTTAACATGGGATGCAAATACATAAAACAAGCTACAATCACTATTCAACATACTTTTCACCACAAATATTTCCAAATCCTATCTATCCATCCACCCAATGATACCACTTACATGATTTTCTTTTTTCTTTTTAATCATTTTATAAAACATACAAAATACCGTACAATACAAACACTAGTACAAAATACAAAATACCAATATTCAACACAAAAAGAACAAAAATCAAACAACACTACCACAAACACTAAAAAACATAAAAAGAAAAAATATTTCTGTATATTCCATCTTACATGATTTTGAACCCCTACAAAACTTAGCCATCTTCAAGATCTCATATTCTCAAGTGGGTGGCTTTGAAGGCTTTTTATGTTATACATCTTGACTGCAATTGGTATGACCTTTGCTCCTGGAATCACTTTCTTTCTCTTGAAGTGCTTAATTTTAATCTTACAAGACAAATTTTAAAAAATACAGTATGTGAACTAAATTTGTCCAGTATGTCCCCATAGACTTAAAAGAGAAGGAAACATCTGATTAAATAGTTTGGGTCTCTCCCAGCACCCAGTGCTGCCTACTGACCCCTGTGGAATGCCCTCCCATCAGATGTCAAAAAGATAAACAACTACACAACTTTCCAAAGGCATGTGAAGTAGGGCTGCCATATTTCAAAAATTAAACACCAGGGCGCCCTGAAGGTTGTTGAGCTTTTGGAAGATCTCAAAAAGTGTTGAGCGATTTTTCAATTGACTTGCCGTGACCTTTCCCCCAGACATCAATTCTTCTGGGAATCAAGGCATGTGGCAGCTGTGTTTTTATTATGTTGGAAACTGCCCAAGTGGCTAGGGCAACCCAGTCAATAGGTGGATATAAGTAACACAAAGAAGAAGAAGAAGAAGAAGAAGAAGAAGAAGAAGAAGAAGAAGAAGAAGAGGAAGAAGCAGCCAAGTGGAAAATCAGCAGTAGGCATAAACTGCAATGTAACCTATTTTCAAGCAAATCCCCTTCCTTAAACTGAACCTAGGACAACAAGTGAACATGATGGGTTACAATACCTTTTCCTTATAGACAGGGGAGATTGAAGCGTCAAGCCCATTACCCCAAATCAATCTCTAAACCAGTGGTGTAGTGGTAAGCTCTTAGTAACAAGAATAGTAAACTGGAAGCATTCTGTGGTTTACCGTCAGAGCCATCCAAATCCCATTTTCATTGAGATTGTGTGTATGTGCGTGTGGAGGAGCTTCTTCCCCTTCCACTATACCACGGCTCTCAATCCTGATTTCTGTGCATGCAAGAACTCCTAATTAAATAAGATAAACCAGTGTTCCGTAATTCACGTTACTCAACCTGTTTTGTTTATCAAGTTTGGCTTGGAAGCGAATAGCGTTTTTGATAAGGAAAGCATGTGCATGTGTTTTAATGAAAAAGAGCAGCTGTTGATGCTACAGAATGATTTTATACATATGCTGTCCAATTTCATATCCCTTCTCTTTTTAATTAAAAGGTTTCTTCTCACAAAACCTTCCCGTTGAAGAGATGTATCAATTCAAATCAAGCACTGGCAGATAACACTGAGCAAAAACACCATGAATCTTTAATGATTAAATATGTCCACCAGGCTGTTGCCTTTCATTAAAAGAAAGGGGGGGAAGCACACAAGAAAGAACCCAGCTATCTACTAGGGCATTGCAAAAACAATCAATGTTCAGGTTTTCCACTGCAGACGCCTCAGCAACACTGATGCTTCTGTTGAATGTCAGAAAGCTTTCATCCTACCTGCCCTTCAATCATGATTTACTGATCGTTGCCAGCATCTTTCCATCATATCCATCAGAAAGGAGAGCTACACACAGGCCAGCGTACCCATGTAATAATTCTCCTTTTGCACGATGGAATTGTGACTCATGTTCCAAAACAGGTACTCAGTACCTTGGCCAACAACCTTTTGTGAGAGTACGTCAGAATCTTATCCTCCCTAATCCTTCAGGGAAGAGGACACTGCCGGCCTGTTCAGTTTTTAATTATGTAGATTGTTTATTCAGTTGTCACAGCCTTGTGCTTCATGGAGGCCGGCTGGTGTTCGCATTTTGTAGTGGCTTTGAAGTGTCACATGTAAACTGCCTCAGTGAATAATACACAATTTAACAAATGCCTCCAGGCGCAGCAAGCTCCATGGCAACCCTTACATGGGGGCCATGCTAAGCTCCTCTGACCCATTCCAATTTTTGGTTCTAGTGTATAAAATTTGATTTGGCTGTTTTTTATCTGCTTAGTTGTGTTTGTATGTTTGTACTTTGTACACAAATCGCAACAGCCAGCAGCTTATCTAGCTAGCTCAGTGAGAAGAACTATTGTATTCTGTAACAGAATATTCTGTCCATTAATACTTTTTTTCCTTTTTCTCTTTCTTTCACTCACTCACTCACTCACTCACTCACTCTCGGACTTCTTCCATGCTTCTGTCTCCTATCATTTATCTTCTTGCTATTCACATTCTCTCTGCCAGGAAAGCTCTTTCTAGTACAGAGGCCCATTGGGACACCCTTCTCTTGCCTATATCCACAACCCACCTACAGCAACAGTACTCAGAGCACTTCCATTATCTGAACAGGTTCTTGGCTTGTTCTCTACTTAGCCTTTAAACAGAGCTTTAATGATTGAAAATAAATAGTTCCAATTTCACATGGACTGAAAACCTAGCAAAGGGCCATCATATTCTTTTCTCTCTAAACCCCCTCCCCCCCCCCCCCATTTCCAGATTAGCATAGACACCCAGTGTTCTGCATATAGGCACAGAAGTCCCTGGGGATCTTGAGGACACAGACAGGTTGGTAAGATTCTGCACAAGGGTAAAAGCGAAAACACCCTCTTCCTGAATCCAAGGGACCCCCGCATGGATTGTGAATAGACATGAGTGTTGTGCTGGTCCGTTAAAATCAGCACAACTCCAAAAGCTCCTTTGCCTGGCTGGTCTGGGAAAACAGAGATGCAGCAATGGGAGTGGGGGTGGCTTAGTGGTACAGCATCTCCTTTGCATGCAAAAGTCCCAAGGTTCAATCCCCAGGAACTCCTGTCTGAAATTGTGGGAATACACAGAACCACAGTCTTACTTGGTATAAGGCAGTTCCCTTTGTGTTCTAGTGTTTGTGATCAATCAGATCTAAACTTAAAAGCTGAGCATAACCTACTAGAATTCACAACTTGTTCTTAAAACAATCCTGCAATCATTTGTTTGCTTCTCCTGCTAAGGGAATAAGATGTCCACCACACAGCTTATCAAACTGCAGTTTTCTTATGGACTGGCTCTATAAATTGATGTAACAATCAACCAGGTGACAGGACAATGCTCAAGAACTGCTGGAACCACACCATGGTACAATTTGCAGTTGTTGCACAAGCATCATAACTTTTGAACTAAAACAACATTTTAAAAATGTTTTAAACAAACTTATTATGAACTATTTTCCACTCCTCAGACTTGATTTTTTTTAAGCTTTACTGAAAGATTTGACAACAGGCACTTTATTTCCTTTGTTATTTCGATGGGCCATTTTCACTTTTATCTGACCATCACAAACTGTAATATGATCAGGTTTTCTTGTACAGATTCAGAGAGTCTGAGGAGTGGAAGGCTGGCATACATGAAAATGACTCTTCATTTATGGAAGCCTGATTCTGATTATCGGATTCTGGAGCAACTAACCACTAACTGTAATTTATATGCCACTGAAGATGACCACAAAGTTGAAGCATATTTGAAATTGCTATTTACCATGTACATTGGTGATTACAGTTATTACTCACTGTCTTGCAATAAGAATATTATACTGCAGGGAGAGCTCAGAAATTGTATTTTGAAGTCTCATTTGTTAATTACAGATTTTATGTCTAAATGGTAGTAAGCTATCACTGTTATATTGCAATATTTTGTTGTTCTTGACTTTTACGTAGTTTTAGCAAAAAATTCTTCTTTTTAGTCTTGGCTTAACCTCAAGAGCAAGAAATCAAGGAAGAGAGAGAAATTTCATGTTAGAATTAAGTTTGCCCCTGCAGTAACTCCTGTATCAAACTCCCTTAAACATTGTTTAAAACAAAATGCATGCATTACTTTCATTAAACAATATATGAAGCAAAGAACTTACGCAACTTTTCAAAGAAGTAATGGTGTCTGTGGAACCGGGATTCCCTTCTGTGTTAGCAGATTGAGCCTGGAGTATATCTTACTCTCCATTCTGTAAGCTACCTATGAGCACCAGGGCAGTTTTTCCTTGGCTCTCCGGAAATAACCTTCCCTTTACCACCAAGGAAGGTGGTTCTTTGTCAATTCTGCTGAAGAATTTTAGGACACGAGTGGGACTTTCTGGCCTGTGGATCATGACAACATCAGGTGACCGACAGATTGGCAACTCCACCCACCTATCAAGAATGGCCCACAGAGGGGGAAACCAGTTCTTGATTTGAACTTTCGGCTGGAAAAGGTTCAGGAGAAGGCGAGCTGCAATATAACTAGATTTGAATTGAACGTTACAGATACCCGCCCTCAAAAAGAAACGGCCTACAGAACCATGAACAAGCAGGGAATTATACACAGACCTGCACGATACTAATGCTTATCCTTTTCCAGCCTTCAAACATCTGCAATGGAGTTCACACTTCAAAGACTTCCTCTTACTATTTAAGTTTCTACTTCAAAGGGCTCCACACTCTTCAGGGAGGTTTTTGTAGCCCACAGAGAGAGTTCATGTCTCTTGAGACTGTTCTTCCTCCAGAGTTCATACAACTAGAGCATGACTGCCCCTTTAACACACTTGCACTATCCAAAACTACCTTGTTTCAGGGTAAACAGGTCCTTCCTTCATGGAAACAACTTGGATTGTTTGTTTAAGATATATCTCTCCTTCAAAATAAGCTTATCCATATTAGTAGTTTACTGTGCCCACATCTCATGTTGAAGTAGCTCAGAAGCACCATCTGACTTGCACTGAAAATCAGGACAAACCAGACATGGCAAACTGGCTACATATATTTTCTCCGCTTGTTTCCACTGTTCATTTACAGAGCACAGTGAAGGTGCAGAGTCTTTATGTGAAAAATAGCGAGCAGAGGAGGAAAGAAACCCCCGCCCACCCCTCTCACATTGGAGTCATTATGGGGGCAGCTCAGGTAGGATCTGGTAGAGAACAATTGGGAATACCCCCAAGGAACCTGGTTATGACTAATTTTCCAAAGACTCAAGCATTTAAGGACAACAAACAATGCATTACGACAGAGATGTCTTGCATCCTCTTCTTCCTATATGAGCCCTGCATCAGCATCCCTTGAAGGATACAGGACAGATTAGGTCACACCCGCAATCTACATTTAAAGCCAGGCACATGGCTTGCCCCAAAGAATCCTGGGTACCTTAGTTTCTTGAGGGAGCTGGGAATTGTAGTTCTGTGAAGGGAAATCTACAGCTCCCAGGATTCTTTGGGGGGAGCAATGTGCATTAAATGTATATTGTGGATGTAGCCTAGAAAGACTGGGTGCTCCTAGACAAAACCCAAGGAAATTGCATATATATATATATAATACTGAAGGTAATATGCAGGTTCTGATCTTCCTTCGGATGTCGGGAATGCTGGCATCAGTAGTGGCCAATGTGTTGTGGTGGAGCTGTGAAGTTGCCCTCTGAATACCAGCATTTACTGTAGCTTACCCAGAAGGCTTGGGGATACATGTCCGCACCACCAGCAGAAGAGCAGGATTGGTTCTGCTGGTGCATCTGTGTAGCCCCACCCATGCCACAATCTTTTCCATCCAGGTTAATCTGCAGTTACGCCAGCATTGGGTTGGCGGCACTATGGCTCTGCCCCACCACACCAGCCTTTGCAGGTCGCCATCTGTCAAGAGCTGATGGACCCCACTAGTTTATAATGGAAATATAACACAGAAGCATAATAAGCAGTAGCGTAAGTCACAGGCTATGAATTCCCAGCTAGGTTGCAAGCAATAGTGACAGCAACCTAGGGCCACCTGTTTATGATGTTTATGCAACGGGACTCAAAAAGTACTCTTTTGCACAATGCACAGCTAAACTGTGGGTCTTGCTCCAATAGGAGTCAGTATGGCCACCAACTTGGACGGCTTTAAAACAGGAATAGACAAACTCACGGAGGATAAGGCTATCAATGGCTAGTAACCATGATGGCTAAGCTCTGCCTCCATGGTTGGAGGCAGTAATGCTTCTGAGTGGAAAGTGCTCTTGTACTCCATCCTTGCTTGCAGCCTTCCCACCAGCAGATGATTGGCTACTGTAGGAACAGGTTGATGGACAAGGTGGGCCCCTGGCCCAATCCAGCAGGCTCGTCTTATGTTCTTAGGATGGTGCTGAAAGGTGCTAGTCACAGTTTAATAAACCAAAAGACCTTCTTGCAGTGTGGACCTAGACCTAAGTAATCTTCCAACCTCGCCTCCTGTTCATTAATGCTCTCCTTGCCTCTTCTTCTCCCAGAAGACCAGAGACACCATTTCCTAGGTTATCTGCAGCCAATAATGTATTATTCAGTATAATAAGAAAAGGCAAAGTATTTGGGGAGTCCACCACCACGAAATGAGGATGTTATGGTGGATCCAGAGCAGTTGAAGCACTTTGTGCTTTGCATTGCATCATCTCCTGAAAGACAACATAGAACATAAATGGCCTAAGATAGCAATGGCTGTCTAGGAAAGCTCAGAGAACACAGCGGTACCTCGGCCTAAGAACAGTCCTGTTTACAATTTGGTTTACGAACTCTGCAAAACCGGAAATAGTGTCCTGGTTTGCGAACTCTACCTTGGTCTAAGAACGGAATCTGAACGGTGGAAGGGCACCGGCGGTGGGAGGCCTCATTAGGGAAAGCGCGCCTCAGTTTAAGAATGGTTGCGGAAGATGGACAAGAATTTTACTGTTTTCTCTGACCAGAAAAAGAACAGCACCAGGAAACTCCACCCTGATACAACTAAGTCTTCTGCCACCTACTGACTAAACTATATAATGAGACCATCCTGAAGTAAGACGCATCCGCACATTACCCTGGGATGGTTATCTCATTAAACCTGGGAGGGGGGGAGCCTATCGTTCTCAGGAGTCAGGGGATAATAGAATAGGTAAAGCAGGAAGGAGCAGTTTCAATTAAAAAAAAGACACAATGCCATATATCCAAACACTCTGTGTTTTACAGATTGGAAAAGAATTACAGCAAGTGGCCATGTGAAACTGGCTTGTTGTGTGTGCTGGTCCAAGGGGCGAAGTCTGGGTCCAGTCCAAAGTCTAAGGAGTCAACGAGGGGTCAGTCCGATGAAGCAGAGGCAGGGTGCAGGGCAGGAACAGGAACACAGGCAGGATCTGGCAAGCAGCAATGTTGTTCCCACAACCTGGGGTGGGATCTGACCGCCCTTTTATTTCTGCCAAGGTAATGGCTGGTCCCGGTCCCCCGATGACTCACCACCCTGCCGCGCCTGAAGGCGAGCACTCCTCCTGCGAGTACTCAGGTCCCTCCTTCTCTCAGCCCTTAGTCTCTGCAGCTCAGGAGACGCCGGAGGGTTACTGGACCCAGGGGCCGCCTCAGCCTCTGATGGCCCAGGTGACGGCAATGAGGTATCCTCGGCATCTGGAGCTAATAACAGTGTTCGCAATGGAGATGTCATGCCCTGGTGGACAGCGGGGCATATTTTTTTTGCCACAGTGGCATAGTGTATCGGATGGGTGAGCTGGCTGTGTATATCTGCATCTAAAATCAAATTGTGGATTTATGCTAGTATAGACACTTTGGCCAAAACTGCCAAACAATTGTGGGATTCCTCACCCATGCACCCTGGGCTATGGGAACCTCTTCTGTGACCATTTTCACAAACACTCCACCCTTGCTACAGAATCACCAGGCAGATTTCTAAAGCTCCTTACAACATGCCATAGATCCCCATTATATAAGATACATTGTGAAGTGTACAGTAACCAGCAAAGACAACTCAAATTCAAACAAAACCTCAGACATGTTTATTAGGGACAAGCTGTCAGTGAAATAAAACTTGAAGCTATAAAGAATTTATGAGTAACCACAAGCTGGACTGCAGAAGAAACAGCTGAAAGCCTTTGAAACAAACCTCAACCGCTTCAAAAAATATTATTTAAGATGTTGCAAAATAAATATTATTATACTGAATTATGCATAACATTAGCCTCAGGTTTTTGATGCAACATGTGACAGTGGCTGAAATGACAGGAAATGTGACTGATTGGGACAGGAAGGTGCCTATCATTCTCAGGGGATAATAGAATAGATTGGGGGGGGGGTGTCAATGAATCAATGCAGTGCGGTATGAGGAGCCTAGTCCCAAGCCAACAAGGAAACTATCACCTTTTTCCAAAGTACAAAGTGGCTGCATACAAACCATATATTTAATGCACACCTAAAACACACTACTTCGCCCACAGAATCCTGGGAACCATAGTTTTCAAAGGGTGCAGGGAACTGTAGTTCTGTGTGGGTAAACTATGATTCCCAGGATTCTTGGGGGAGGGAGAGTCGTGTGCTTTAAATGTATGGTATGTACACATCCATAGTCTCACCAACCTGGCCAATTTGTCTTTTAATGTGTCTGCGCCAGTCAAGCACAGACTATAATTTTAAACATCAAACAGAGTGCACAAGGAAGAGGAAATGACATTTCCCTCTGCTTCACCAGCTCATGGCCCAAATCATACCAGGCACCTTCCCTCAAGCTTGGCTCATTTCTAGTTTTGGAACCAGGCAAAGACAGGGAATCTGGACCATGGATAAGGAAGGGGAGCATTTTCCATCCCATACCAGAATGTGCTTTTTCATGTTAAACTCAGACCAAGGGGTGCTTTTGCACAGGAACAGGGCAGGCACGTCAACAACAAATACAAATGCCACCTTCCCAATGACTTCAGCCCCCAAGTATATCAAGCTGGGAGAGTGAAGTTGCAGGTGGCGAGAAGCCCAGGGAACAAAGGAGGATCGCAGGCAGGGCACAGTGGCTGCATCTCAAAAGGTTGCCATTCCTGTGGTTCTCGGATGCAGCTGCATGCAAGTGGTCTGGATGAGCCAGGAAATGTAATGGGAAGCAAGAGCAAAAGGCAACACATTGCAGACAGAAGTAGCAGAAATAGAGTCTAGAAATGAAAATGGGTAAACTAATAGTTTTGTGCATTAATAGGTGCCTGGGGAGAAAATATGCTGCCTGTCCTTACATAAAAAAAACCTATTGGTAATAAAGAAACTGAGGGTCTATTTCTGGTGCCCAGATTGGGCTGCTGAGAATCTAGGATGGTATTTTTCCTCCTGCACATACCTCTTTGGCCTATCATTTGGTTCATCCCAGGGCTCATGCTGTTGTACTTGAGAGCCAAAGTCTGAAATAAGAGAGAAAAATAACAAGCATGCTAGCAGAAACCCTGGCTGAATCAAGTGACATAAGAGAGAGGGAGACAGAGGACACCATCCAAAGCAGCTGCTTCCCTCCCTTAGCGAAGTCCAAGGAGGCATGAAGCAGAGGCTGAATGGTTATATGTTTAACAGAAGGACATGGAGGCAACAGTTTCCCCCTCTTTGTCCCCACCACCTGGTAATCAGAAACTTACTACCTATGAGTTTAACAGGTTGAAATGATGTCATTATAATGCATTTTGCTAACCATTTAGAAAGCAAGTTTCAGTATGTTTGCTATGGGCCATCGGGTAAGAGAAATCAGTGGGCTCCCTGCCTTGAAGAAAGAATCATAGAATCATAGAGTTGGAAGAGACCACAAGGGCTATCCAGTCCAACCCCCTGCCAAGCAGGATACACCATCAAAGCATTCCTGACAGATGGCTGTCAAGCCTCCGCTTAAAGACCTCCAAAGAAGGAGACTCCACCACACTCCTTGGTAGCAAATTCCACTGCCGAACAGCTCTCACTGTCAGGAAGTTCTTCCTAATGTTTAGACGGAATCTTCTTTCTTGTAGTTTGAATCCATTGCCCCGTGTCCGCTTCTCTGGAGCAGCAGAAAACAACCTTTCACCCTCCTCTATATGACATCCTTTGATATATTTGAACATGGCTATCATATCACCCCTTAACCTTCTCTTCTCCAGGCTAAACATACCCAGCTCCCTAAGCCGTTCCTCATAAGGCATTGTTTCCAGGCCTTTGACCATTTTGGTTGCCCTCTTCTGGACACGTTCCAGCTTGTCAGTATCCTTCTTGAACTGTGGTGCCCAGAACTGGACACAGTACTCCAGGTGAGGTCTGACCAGAGCAGAATATAGTGGTACTATTACCTCCCTTGATCTAGACGCTATACTCCTATTGAGTACACACTTCTCTCTCTCTCTCTCTCTCTCTCTCTCTCTCTCTCTCTCTCTCTCTCTCTCCCCAAAAAACACAATAGATAGCACATAACACTCTTAATCTCTCTTAATCTCAGGGTCGTGTGTTCGAGCCCCACGTTGGGCAAAAGATTCCTGCATTGTGGTTGGTTGGATTAGATGATCCTTGTGGTCTCTTCCAATTCTATGATTCTATGAAGAAGAGCCTGGTGGATGCAGCCAATGGCCCATCTAGTCTGCCATCCTGATCTTGCAGAGCTTGTACTCACAAAGTTTGCCTTTGCTACTGATAGTCACATTGTAGAGGCAAGCAGGAGGTAATGACTGCACTGGGCAACCCCTTTCCTTTCTTTCTCACCCACATCACTCCTTCATCCTCGACTCAGCAAACACATGGAATCTGGGTCATCCCCTTAAGTATACTTTTTAAGGTTGATCTCCCAATTCTGAGCTAGCTTGCACTTTAAGACGGCAACTATCCGTGCCAGAAAGAGAGTAGAGATGCACATTTTAATATTATAATTCACACACCACTGGGGGAAAAAATGAATATATGGCACCCATGCTCAAATGCGCATTTCAATGAAACTTCTCAAGGTGTATCTGTTTTACACCTGTGGCCTCTGATTGGAGCAGGTGATGCATTCACATATCTGCTTAGTTAGATCAAGGAAGGTATCTGAGAAGGACTGGAGGCCGAAGTGGCAACCCCAAAATCTGAATGCGCTTTACAAGGCTGCAACTTGCTCTAATTCCTGTCTACTGATGGACAATGGACCTCATTAGGTAGTTCCAGTTATTTGTCGTAACATCAGAACATACCTCACCTATAAGGTGCAGAATCAAGTTCAAGTAGTCTGAACACTGAGAACATCCGCAGAGAACAAAACAGCAGCTTTTTGGAGGGATCTAGCAAAGAGATTGTTTGCATTTTAAGGGCAGAACTCTTCTGCTGGGATTAATACTGTCTGCCTGTGTCATTATGTCTGCAACCCCATATTAGCCGCACAGCTTGTATATTTGCAAATCAGCAGATACCACTAAAGGGACCATAAATCTTAAATGCTTTCTTTTACAAAGGAAATTTACTTTAAGAGCTGCCCTGGACTAACAATTGCACAGGGAAGAAAACATGAAACAATAGATTAGTTTTGGCTTGTTACTTGCTCTAAGCTACCTTGAGCGCCTTATTAGGGTAAATCAGTTTTAAAATAAATGAATTTGAAAATAGTTTAGTTGGAAAAGGTCTGTGTCTTGCAGCTGTAATTCCCAAGCAAGTTGTGTCTCAGAGTTTAAATGGTTGAAGAAGCTGTATGGTACAGACATTCAAGCTTCTACAGCAGATTATGCCCAATTATTCCTCTACTACATTCCATGGTGATGACAATATATTTTATTCTAACACCAGCTCTTAAAATCATTTTCGGTTGAACTTCTTTCCCTTTAAGGGAGAAAAAGTGAAATATGTATTGCAAAACTTTTCCCCATCTTTCAGAAGTTAACCTATTTAACTTAAGCATGGCGCATAACAAGGGCAATGGACAGAATATAACCTCCTTTGAAAACCATGCAGGAAAAAGCATGAAATAAAGCACTCTCAACTATTCAGCATTTGCTTTTTACAAAGGAAATTTTTGCATTCAGTGCTGAAAAAGCAAAGCATTCAACTGCAGAACACCTTAAGAAACCTAGACAGAAATAAAACATTTTTACTCTGTGCAAGAAAACCTGAGAACCTAATTGCTCCCTTAGCCTATTTAAGAGAGATTCTTTGGCAAGCAGTAATTATCTTTTGTCACTTGATATGATATAGTATCTACTTATGGGAAATGGATATGTCTTAATTTCCTGCGTAAACTAGTTTTTGTTTTACACAACTAAGATCTGGCATAATTATTAAAACAACGTTTGCAGAAGCCATAACAGACTTCTTTTTACAACAGAAAACAAATCAAAGCCAAGCAATCTTTCTAATTCGTACAACAAAATGGGAACACTTGCTTTCATATTTTTAAACTGCAATTAGCTCTGAAGTCAAATAAAACAGCTGCATTCATGCCACTGGTGACACCTCAGAATACTCAAGACCCTCATTTTTCAAGGAATGCAAGGCTGTAATAGGAGCACATTCCACTTTCCAGTACCACACCTTGCCAAATAATCTCAACATATAGCATTAAGCCCTGCTACATAAAAACTGGGGTCTCACGCATGCAACAACACACATTCTACATTGTCACATTGCAAATTTAAATGTCAGGCTGAACAATGCATGGTGAGGCGGAGGGGTGGGATCTGAAAAGTTCTCAGCTGAATTCCACTTTATCTAAGCATATATATATATATATATCCTTCATATTTCAAACAACTGTATCTGATCCAACCCATTAGCGTCCTTCAAGTTGCTTCTCTCATGCTGTGAGTCATCTTCATTTAAACTAGGAGTTCGGAGTAGATAGCTCTTTGGGAACCAATTGCTCATTGGTGTCGGAACATATACAGCAATGGCTTTGCTCCAGTATTTTGGCAATAATTTCTAGCGATACTGCATGGAGTATCAGCTTAAAAACTTCCCAGTCCCGGATTGAAAAAGAAAGAGAAAGAAATCACTGTAAAGGGACAAAGACCCAGCCATTTCACTTGTTGCTTGAATCATATAAAATGTTCTTCTGTCACAAAAATGGCCGGCATGCATCATTCATTGTAGTCTAGTGGTGGTTTGCATGCAAAAGGTTCCCGTTCATTCTCTGCCATCTACCAAGTAGGGCTGTGAGGACTCCGGAACCTTTGAGATCCACTCCTAGTCATTGTTGACAGTGCGGACCCAGATGGACGCGTAATTTGACTCAGTATGATAAAGCTTTATGGGTTCCAATGCGGAAGCCATAAAAAAGAGCTGCTAGGATTAAAATGCTTGTCATATTAGTCTAATAAACTTCTGAATGCAGTGAAGAAGGATATAAGCCTACCTAGCGAAAGTGTGTCTTCCTAGGTCACTTGATACTTCAAGAGTAACTACCTTCCTACAATACTCTAGACCTTCCGAGTTTTCCTTCCATTAGTTATATTTCAGCCCACAAGATAAGAAAAGAAATGCAACTACTACACATAAGGTTTATCTTTTTTTAGCAGCCTTTCCCTTAATAATTAAATATACAGCATCTGGCAAGGAGAATGAGATTGCCTGTAGGATTTTTAGTTGACTGTTGCTTTTAAAAAAAATAAAAATAAAATAAATACAAATCATTTTGTAGTTGATTTTTTTTTAAAGCACACACAAAATTGTACAACAACACACTGAATAATGTGCTTCTCTTTCAAACTCTATAAAGGATTCTCTGTGGTAGATAAGAATATGGACACAGATAACACCTAAAGCACTAAACACTGGGTTGTGTTTTTTGCCATTTTTGCAGATTAAAAAAAAATGAAACTAGGTTTGCAAAGCTGTAGGCATCTGAATAAAATAACAGGAAACCCATGTAAGTTGGGTTTTTGATAACAATTCCCCACCACCACCAAAAACACACACGCTTGATTGTAATTCATTACCTATTTCATTACAACTATTTTGGTAAAAGAAAAACGTTATAATTTAACTCACCCTCCAAATTTGTTTAATTCTGCTAGCTCTGGACAATTTTGCTCTGTTCATCCCAAACGTCTTCAGTTCCGATATATATCCTATACAGGTGGAAGTTTGTTCTACAGTCAAGACTGTTTGGAAAATATGCACGGCAGCAGAGTGATAGGTATATTCTTAAAAATAAAAGGCATTCCTTAGCTTTTACTGCTCCTTCCAATAGCCATGCAGTTCACAGCTCAGCATAAAATAGCCAATAACTGATCTTGGCATTAAGGGGAGGGGGAACAAAAGTCCTCCACGGAGAGCATGGGGCAGCAGGCTTCATCCGACCAACGCTAGGATTGGGCTAGAAGGAAGATAAAGTTGTCCCTGTGCCAGACATCCAACCTTAAGAAGAGGCATGAATTGAAATGATGTAGCTTTCAGACACTGTCAGGCTGAGCTCTTACTTAGGGGCTGTTTTAATCCTGCTTTTTTTCTCTTTAAAAAAAAATTGCAAATCTGCTTCAAGTCATACAGAAATGAAGAGAAGTTATTACAGAAACACTGGAAATAATCTGCAATGAAATAAAGTGATGATAAGGATATATTCCTCATGCGGTAGCTTCTAGGGTTTTATATGTTGCTAATGTTCCTTGCCCTAATTTCAGCAAATGGCAAATGAAGGGATTAAGAGCATTATAAATTGATTTTTTAAAAACAGCAGCAACAACAACAACATCATAGCTATTTCTATTTCACCAGCCATTTCCTGCATAGGAAATTAAACAGCCTGACCATCCACTTTAGCCAGGAAAGGGTGACCCTGCAACAGTGCTGCATCAGATCGGGAGGGGCTGTGTGTGATCTGCCCTGGTTAAGGAAGGCTTTACAAATGCACAAATGCTGGATTGTGACAAGGATCAGCATAGAACGGAGCTGTTCCTTCTTTCTTCCAGTTACTTGAAACCAACTGGGACCACTTTAGAGCGTCTGTTTTATGAATGCATGCCTCTCCCCACTGTAAGTGTTAGTTCCTACCCTCCATCTGCTTACCCTGAGCTAAAGGCCTGCTTACCTTGTTCACACTGAACACCTGCACCAGCATTACTGGAAACACAGAGGTGGTGGGGAAGCCCATCAGTTCTGCATTGGGGTGAGATGCAACCACTGTGGAGACTGGAATCCATCCACTGTATTACATAATAGGGGCTGTCGGCCTTGCTCACCAACCCCACCTACCCCCACCCTCCTTGCCAACCCTCTCCCCTTATACCTCCCCCTAAGCCCCTCCCCCCACAGCTCTTTCAATGGTATACCTGACACACCTACACTGATGTCAATTCCCATCCCCTTAAAGATCACCCCGGATTCCCCCCTCCCAATAGATGGTCATGCAAACTGCAGCACGACAACTTTCTTCTTACATAAATACTGCATGGAAATATACTCAGCTATACCTGTATGTCACACCATCATAAACAATTGGATTTGGTTTTGTTCACATGTGAGAACTGGGACAGTAACACCAATTAGGGTGATTGTGAAGGACAGATCCTGAAGCTGAGGCTCCTGTACATTGGGCACCTCATGAGAAGAAAAGACTCCCTGGAAAAGACCCTGATGTTGGGAAAGATTGAGGGCACAAGGAGAAGGGAATGACAGAGGACGGGATGGTTGGACAGTGTTCTCAAAGCTACCAACATGAGTCTGACCAAACTGCGGGAGGCAGTGGAAGACAGGAGTGCCTGGCGTGCTCTGGTCCATGGGGTCACGAAGAGTCGGACATGACTAAACGACTAAACAACAAGTGCACACTTACTGCCTACAACTATTTTGGGTGTTTTAAGGGAACGGTAGTACCAGGAACAGTTTCAATTGGCAAGCTAAACCAGGTGAGGGTAGCCGATGGGTCACAAACCCTTGGTGAGTTGGGGGCTTCCCCCTGCATGTGAAGGCAGGCTCTAGAAGGTGCAGCGGTCAAGAAGGCAGTTTCTGTACATGCTGCAGAGGCAAGGGAGGGGCTTGTTGACCTGGGAAGGTAACCTATCTATGAGAAAGAAAACCTCCACTGCCTTGCAGGATATCTTCAAGAGGAGAAAAGGTTAAGGAGCAGACCCTACATACACAAATGCGGAGTGAAGTCCCTAAGATGGTTGGATGGCGCCTTGTACACCTGCAGCCAAGCTGGTGCCAAACATATTGCTCTGCTTTCCTTTGGACCACAGCAGTGAGGCTGGGGGGGGGGGGTCCTGTCGTCCCAGGACCTCCATAAACAGTGCCCAGGCCTGTACCCTGGAGAGGTCACTTTGGTGCTGCTAACACAGGGGTTTGACTTCACCCCCGGAGGCACATTCCATTGTTTCTTGAGACAGAGGAATGCCAAGAAACTTGGGCGCAGAAATGCCATGTGAAAGCCTTGTGGAAGAGGGTGTGAGGTGGGACAGGTTCATCTCTAGCTACCTTAAGCAGTTTCAGAAGCCTAGAAAATCTGATGGAGGATATCTATGAGATGAGTTGGAAATATTTACAAACGTTTTACATTTTCCTACCTTTACAGTGTCCAGCTCAAACAATTAAAAATGAAACCAAGAAATGACAAAAAATATATAAAGACTATGAGTAAAACAGTGTATGTGGGGAATGTTGACAGAACTAAAAATTAATAGTTTAATATTTTACAGCAGAAGGCAAAGTGTTTAGGCAACCAGTGGGGTTACAGTGGTACCTTGGGTTAAAAACTTAATTCGTTCTGGAGGTCCATTCTTAACCTGAAACTGCTCTTAACCTGAGGTACCACTTTAGCCAATGGGGCCTCCTGCTGCCGCCACTGTGCAATTTCTGTTCTCACCCTGAAGCAAAGTTCTTAACCCGAGGTACTACTTCTGGGTTAGCGGAGCCTGTAACCTGAAGCGTCTGTAACCCAAGGTACCGCTGTATAAGCCAAAGGTTTTCCTTAAAGGGAATTACTTGCTAGTATAGAAAGCTAGTGTCGGGGAGTCAGATAACCACTCCCAAAGCAAAGGTGCCACCACAGAGAAGGCTGAAGATCTCACTGCCTTTACCCATACCTGCACAAATGAGAAAGCCACCAGCACTGATGATTTAAGAATTATGGAGGAACCAGTGTAGTCTAGCGGTTTATGTATTGGCTACATCTTGGGAGACCAGGGTTCAAATCCCCACTCAGCTATGAAGCTCACTGGGTGAACTTGGACCAGTCTATGGTCTCTCAGCCTAACCCTACCTCACAGGGATGTTATGATTTAAAGATGGAGAGGCAGAGTGCCATTTTGAACTCCTTGGGACAGAAATGTAAAATAAATACGTACATATGTAAAAATCATTGGCAGGTGCTCTCCCCACTGCTCACTCAGAAAAGGCAAGTGGAAAAACAAAACTTCATGTAAGTACAAGATCAAAATGTGACCAGAAGAGCAAGGTTGCTTTTATAAAGTTACTTATTTATTGATAAGTTTCTCTCTGTGTTATGCCTGAAGATTACAGAAGTTTTTCATTAACTCTAGATATAATAGGAGCCAGGTTTAATATAGCTGGATCCCCACCCACCCACCTCAGGCAGAGCAAAAGTATTACATTTCATTAAATGCCTTGCTTCACATTAATAATGAGTTTCCAAACATTTCTCATTGCTTGTTCATGATGGGGCCCAAATTTCAATTGTCAATGAAGCCAGAAATGTCATTCCATTGCATTTCATTAAAAAAAAAATTGGGGGTGGGGAAATGGGGGAAAGAATGTATTTCATATTCTTTTGATCCCAGGGAAACCAAAATACAATAATGGATGAAGTTGCATGTTAGTTATGCTTAAGCCTATAACAGTCATGCCTAAGCTATAGTTCTAGTAGACAGAGCGATGATGAAACCCACTTATCATTCTTAACTACAATGCAATATAAGCATTTTTAACATTTTCAGACTTCTGTTGTGAAACTACCAAATAATTTAAGACAGTCTGCAGTTACCCTAAGTACAGGCAGCATGCAGGTACAGTTTGAACATCCATTAGGACTTCCTGTAGAAAGGAAGTCCTAATGGATGTTGTTGACAACTAAAGTAAATAACAAAAGTTACTCCAATACATCATGTCCCTCTATACCTATCCTCCCTCTCCACTGCTGGGCACCGATTCGCTTTCACCAAAGCGAGGTTTAATGTTTTTCCTTCTAATGTCCTGAGACATAGATTTTCCAAGGGCCTAGTTTCCGCCTTTTGTGATTGTGATAAAAAGTCGACGGAATCTCTCCATCATATAATCTTTATCTGTTCCCTGCATAGTGAGGCTCGGGCAAAATTACTAAGACCAATAACTCAGAAACTTACAGGTGCACCAGCTGAATCACACCTTGCCTTACTCCTGCAAGACAATGACTCCTATACAACCTTGCAGGTGGCAAGGTTTCTAAACTCTGTCATATCTCAAAAAAGGCGCTGTGGCCAACTACACGACCATTAATACTTTTGTTTTCTGCTCCCTGGTTGCAATTCTAAAACTTGTATTTGTGCTGTGGTTTGTTTCCCTATGACTCCAGGGTCTATGGTTTGCTGTAACTTTATGTCATATATTCCATATTTTATGTTTTTATGGGCTTATAGCCGCAATAAATTTGAATTTGAAAAGTTTGCTGGATCCTCAGGAACCAAACCAACCTGGCTCTACATAAAAGCGTTGCAGAGTGGTAACAGGTATTTTTTATTTTTATTTTTTGTTTCTTGTTTTGCTCTGCCTCACACTCAACACATGCAGCCAGACACTCTTACATATACAAAAGAGATCTTTATCCAGGCAAGTAACCATAGTGGCATGGCAGCGGAGTTTTGAGAATCATGGTCCAGGAGTTCAGGCATCAGGCAAGACATTCAAAACTGGATGGAAGCAATGAAGATGTCCCAATGGTTGCCTTGCCTGCCAAGCTTTTAAAGATGAGGCATGACATGCTCACTCGTTCACTTTGCGAAAATGTCGATATTGCAAATGTCCACTCCCATCTGCGTAGGTAGCACTACAGTACCCTGCACTCTGATTCCTCAAGAATTAGAGTAGGGTAACCACAGTGATGTGAGGTGAGAATATTCTCTGCTAGAAAATTCTCCGGAGAATATTCTTCACAAACTGTAAATTCAATGTAAGAACCAGTTTCACAAAACACATTAAAAAAATATAGTAAATAATAAGCCAAGCTGTGATATTGCCAGTGTAAGTAATGAATAATGATATTTTTTTATCCAGTTATATTACTGGACATTGTGTCATTCACCATTGGCAGTTCTGAAATGTGAGCTACAGAAAACATTTTTATTTATTTTGTTAGTTTTAAAAATGCTATTCATTTAATTTGATGAACATTTGAATTTGTATGTATTTCAACTATATATAATAGCCTTTTTTCTATTTTGGTGTGACCTTATTCTTAGCAATTCCATACCCTTGGCCATACAGTGTGTTTTTCTTTTCTTTTTTTTTACAAAAAGTAGCTTTAATGCTTTATACACTTAAAGTACCTAAAGGTAAAGGTAAAGAGAACCCTGACCAGTCGACTCTGGGGTTGCAGCGCTCATCTCGCTTTATTGGCAGAGGGAGCCGGTGTACAGGTTCCCGGGTCATGTGGCCAGCATGACTAAGCCACTTCTGGCGAACCAGAGCGGTGCACGGAAACACCGTTTACCTTCCCGCCAGAGCAGTACCTATTTATCTATTTGCACTTTGACATGCTTTCGAACGGCTAGGTTGGCAGGAGCAGGGACCGAGCAACAAGAGCTGACCCCGTCGCGGGGATTCGAACCGCCAACCTTCTGATCGGCAAGCCCTAGGCTCTGTGGTTTAGACCAAACCTTAACATGACGATTACTGGTGCCATCACCTTATTATTTCATTTTCAATGCATTAAAATGAATATTTTCCATTTTTAAATGAAAATTCTCTAATATTCTCATTAATCAAGAATATTCTCAAGAATATTCTCCAGAGGATTACTCTCAAGAATTTAACATCACTAGGTAACCATATCTAACTGTCATAAGTCCCACAGCTCTGTTGGGATCAGACTAAGGTTGGCAGGCCCCAATACAGGAGGAAAAAGAGACAGAGGACATGGGCTGAGTGGGGGAAGACGGCTCTACCCTGTGTGCTTTGGATTCTGGATTTAGCTGCTGCTGCAGTAGAAGAAGAGTTTGGATTTGATATCCCGCTTTTCACTACCCGAAGGAGTCTCAAAGCGGCTAACATTCTCCTTTCCCTTCCTCCCCCACAACAAACACTCTGTGAGGTGAGTGGGGCTGAGAAACTTCAAAGAAGTGTGACTAGCCCAGGGTCACCCAGCAGCTGCATGTGGAGGAGCGGAGACACGAACCTGGTTCCCCAGATTATGAGTCTACCACTCTTAACCACTACACCATACTGGCTCCTCCCCTGACTTTGTGGCTGGAAAGAGAGTCTCACTGGAGGTTGGGGAGGGCTGTGGGCAGCTGAGGGGGTTGGCAACTCAGGAAGAGGTGGCATTTTATCAGTAGCCTTAACAGGAGGAAGCAATATTGTTGTCTGGAACCAGCACGCCATACTTTAAAAGAACATTTAAACCACATTTATACCCCAAGAACTGTAGCTTGTTAAGAGTTCTGGTAATTGTAGTTATGTGAGGGGAAACCAGAGTTTCCAGGACTCTTGGGAGTATTTGCATGGTGTGTATGCAACCTAGGTCATTTAGAACAATCTCTGTCATTAAGCTGGCAAGTACAGAGAAAGAGAAATTTAATACAAATAACTCTCACTTTTCCATGACCCTTTTTTACTAATTTAATTTGACTATTAGTGGGAACAATAAGGAAGGAATGTGCAGCTAGAACGATAATCTAGTGCTTTCTCATTTCAATGAAGAACAGATTACAATGCTCTGCAGGCTTCCACATCATGAGATATTACATTCTGATCTGCAACATTTCCAACAAATGTTAGCTCAATTTTACTTTGAAGAAGAGTTTGGATTTGATATCCCACTTTATCACTACCCTAAGGAGTCTCAAAGTGACTAACACTCTCCTTTCCCTTCTTCCCCCACAACAAACACTCTGTGAGGTGAGTGGGGCTGAGAGACTTCAGAGAAGTGTGACTAGCCCAAGGTCACCCAGCAGCTGCATGTGGAGGAGCAGAGAATCGAACCCAGTTCACCAGATTAGGAGTCCACTTCTCTTAACCACTACACCACACTGGCTCTCACACTTTGCTTATGGTCCCCACCCGACTCCACCAGGCAACTCTTTTTTCAATACTTCTGACTGCCAAAATGTATCAAATATTTTATTTGTCTGCTCTCCCCCACACCGCACCTTCTTGGCAGAGTTTTCTGTATGGTGGGTTGTTTTAATAACTTAACCTACTGATCAGAGTCAAGTAGAATGTTTCTTATCTGATGTCCTTCAGTTTCCCACCTGTCTATTGCACTTTGCAGGCATGGCCTGTTATGAATGTTAATAGGCTTCAAGCTGAGGCATTATTATTTCAGAGTTGTTTGAGCTTTGATCAAGTTTAAGAATCCTAGGAGTAAATTAGCCTCCCACTACAGGCAAGCAAAATGTATTAAATACCTATCAACATGAGAGCATGGAATGAGCGAGTGGGGCTAATTATTTCTCCAGGAAAACAACTCAGTGCTTCAGTTAGAAGTGTATTTTCTTTTTTAATAAAATGTGTATGTAGAATACTGAGTGCTTTCCCATTCTTATCTTATGTATCCTTAGGGTCCATTCAAATATTACATTCCCACACAAAGATTGGCACAGCATACATCCACAAGAGGATCCCCTGCTTATGGGCTTTAATGTTTGCAAGCGATTTACCATGCAGAAAAACTGTGATTACATTTATGTTGCACTTATGCACTTACTAGGGAGAAAACCCCACTGAACTAAATGGTACATACTTCTGAGTTAGCCTATACAGGACCTCTAAACCACAGATGGAGAGTGTGGGATGTTGTTGAACTCCCAACTCCTAGCAGCCCCAGCCAGCATGGGCAATGGTCAGGAATGACAGGAGTTGTGATGCAATCACACCCCCACACTCGTGCTTTAAACCAGGAGCCGCCCTGCTTTGGCCAGGCTGAATATCCACTACACAAGGGATGGGGAACATGTGAGTGGGAATTGTAGTCCAACCTCTGCAGTGTCACTGGTTCCTCAATCCCGATTTTACCCCAACTGGCTTCAGGACCTTGGAGAATGCCCAGGAGATGTTCTCACCAACCCAGCTGAATCCTTGTCTCTGAAGAGTCATTGAATCATAGAACTGTAGTGTTGGAAGAGACCCCAAGCGTCATTGAGCCCAACCCCCTGTGATTCAGGAATCTTAACTACATCATACAGGGCAGATGGCCCATCCAATCACTGCTTAAAAATCTCCAAGGAAGGAGAGGCAACCACCTCCCAATAAAGTCTGTTCTACTATCAAACAGCTCTTCACAGAATCATAAAATTGTAGAGCTGGAAGGAACCCTGAGGGTCTTATACTTCAACTGTCTTACTGTTAGAAAGTTCTTCCTGATGTTTAGTCAGAATCTCCTTTCTTGTAACTATTGAATCCATTAGTTCAGGTCCTAGCCTCCGGAGTAGGAGAAAACAAGCTTGCTCTCTGAGTGAAGTTGCAGTGATAGGACTTTTTCTGAGCAATGAAGCATTCTTCGATAACTTGTTGCCTTTTTAAAAGGGAATATCTAGGGAAGCAAGCAGTCTTGAATGACTGTTGATCTGATTCAGACTATTGTCCCAAAAGGCCAGAGTTGTGAGTCCCTGGTAATTTAACCTTCTGGTATATTCAGTCATGGCTTAAGGTAATCATCAAAGCAGTCTAGAGGGCCAGGTAACAACAATGCAAGGAATATGCATGTGGAGACTTTCCATATGATTGATGGTATCAACCTGGTGAGTCATTTGCAAATGTTACAGCCCACTGTGAAGCACTGCAAAGATGAAGCAGTTTTCAACAGACGCCCACATGGTTGTCAAACTATTTGTATCAGCCCTCAGCACAGCTATATAGAGATGGCATTTCTAATTTTTATTTGATATCTAGGGAACAAATGCGGAGAACAAAATCAAGCAATAATTGCACAATGAGCCCAGAAGGCAAGTCAGAAGGTTTTTTTTTTTTTTTAATCTAGTCCTTTCAGTAAGGATTTCAATAAATTTGTGTTTTTGAATGACGGTCAGCTTTCCAAATGAACTGTCTTTGGACCCTATCAAACAATCACGGAAGGAATGCTGTCCTGGAAGATGGGAAAGTCATCTTATGTTTATATGATACTGAGTGCAACTTCCTTATGACGGGACAGTACAGGGCACTTTGGACGACCTGATCTTCTCAACCACAATTTGCTTGCTTGCTTGTTTTAAAGCGGCTGAATTCCAATATCAATTCCATTTTGATTCCACCATGAACTGGAGGCTCCATGGGTTCACTTTATAAAATGTCCATGGTAGCTTACGGAACACTATCAAACAAATAAAAAACCTGCACGAATATACTAATAGGAGCAACATAAAGCATCAACCAGCCAACATAAAACAGATCAAACAAAATTAAAAGGTATGAAACAATAAAAAGGTCTGTACCTAGTGCTGACATGACATCAAAATAGTCCTTCTCATCATTTGTCAGGTGTATGTGTGTTTGTGTGTGTGTACACACACAAACACACACACACACACACACACACACACACACACACATTTCAATATATGCAGCAGAAGGCCCTTGGCTCAATCCCTGGCATTTCCAGGTAGGGCTGCAAGAGATCCCTGTCTGAGCTAGATAAAACCATGTCAGCATAAGACAGCTTCTTGCATGCCTATCAAACCCAGTAGACATATATTTACTGGTCTTTGACACTGACAGATTTACAAGCCTTACAAACTATTGCTACTTTGACATTTGGGGGCAGTTCAAACCATCGTGTAGCATTTGTGTTCCTGAGCCATTGTGAGCCACAGGCTCGTTTGTTCCTCTTGCATGCAACAGAGGAGATCAGGAGCATTTGCTTTCCATTTAAAATGCTGACCTTCAAACTTAGGGAGCTCTGATAATTTTAAACTCCAGTTATGACGACACCAGGATCATAAACCCATGGATTTGATTTTGGCTTGTTTGAACTAACAAATGCTTAAGCCAACCAGAGTTACTCCAGCTCAGATGCAACTGCAAACTCTAGTTAATTTTAAAAGCAAAAGAGGAGGACTGTGTGTGTGTGCGCGCGCGCCTGTGTGTGTATACACACACACACACACAAACTCCTGATGTTTACTATGTCTTGTGCATGCAATGCTACAGTTATGTTTTGGTATTCTTTCTGAGCCAGTCCTATGTGTGTATTGACCAACATCTTGATTTGGTTTTAAAAGAAGCTGCTTAGGCCTTGTTTTCATATTATATTTCTGCAGGGACTGAGGTATGGTGGGAAACAACAGCATTGAGGTATATATATGGCTTTTATTCTCAAGCTGCCCTGGACACAAATAGATGCTTAATGTCTTTTCCACAAGGCCAGCTGATATGTGGGGTAATTCCACCCCCTATACCTGAAAATGTTTTCCCCCTGGTACTTATCTGTCACAATTACGTCGGCTGGGTATAGAATCAATACTAATGGCTCAATAAAATACAGATAAATCTGTACAAGGAGGTAATTTACTGTCCTGCTTTAGCTTAAAAAATAGTTGACAAAGTGAGGAAGGCATATAGAAGCTAATAACATTGTGAACAATGTGGAGAAATTGAGAATTTCCTTCCTTTTATGAAGTATTTTAAGTTTCGGGCCACTCAGTGAAACTGACTGGCAGTAAGTAGTATGTGCAGATTGGCAAGGAGAAGCACTTCTTCCTTCACACAATGCGGAATTAAATTATGGAGCCCATTTGTAATGACCACAGGATGGTTTTTAATAATATTGTATGACAGCTAAATTGTCGTGGGTTGTGCAGGAAGGGTACTTAGTGTAACTGTATCCTAAGACCGCAACCTGTTCAGCACAATAGTTCCACTTGTGGAAAATGGTGGGTTTAAAAAAATTGTCAATGTTTCAGTCATGCTGCGGAATAACTTCAGTTTATTCCGTGATAAATTCTGAAAGTGAAGGAGCTCACTCTGACAACCCCCATAGATATGCCCCTAAGGAGAACCCACAGCCTTACCTCCAAGGAAAATCACAAAATCCAGCAAGCTGTTAGTCAGTTGTATCAGTGTTTCCCAAACTTGGGTCTCCAGCTGTTTTTGGACTACAATTCCCATCATCCCTAGCTAGCAAGAACAGTGGTCAGGGATGATGGGAATTGAAGTTCAAAAGCAGCTGGAGACCCAAGTTTGGGATACAAGTTTGGGATACAGTCATAAAGTGTTACAATTTAAACTACTAGCATTAAATAGGAACCATGTCAAAAAAGGAGGGAAAAAGTAGCCAGCCTCTGCTTGAGTATTTCATTCATTCTCTAATTTCTTCTGTGTGAATCTGTCACAAACAATAATAAAACTTGAAAGCCTTGCTAGAACTTCATTCACTTGTCAGCTATCTTGGGGCTCCTGCAGATAATGCCATCATTCTTGCTCTGGGGGTGGGGTGGGGGAATCACAGAGTGCCGCCCCACTGAATGCCTCCTTCACTATGCCACTGATATCATGACAAATGCAGGTTTATTAAATTGGTAGATGAGGGATTGGTTAAGTAACAACATTGTTTCTTCATTCCTCACAAACAGATGGCACCTGCTAGAAACTGAATTATCAGTCAAAATCTATGGTGCATATTCAATTCTGCCTCTTTTTGTGTCATTTGGGATAACATTCTGAGACAAATGCAGGCCGCAAAGTCAAAGCTACACCTTAAAAAAAATTGTAAGGAATGTTTTATTTCTCCTTATGCAAAGATTTTTTTAAATTAATCAATTGGATGATTACCAGTCTGTACTCACAAATGGAAAGAGTGGATCATATTGTATGCATTAAAAAAACAACAACTCCACAGCTAGTGTAGGCTGCAGAAGGAAGCAGACTCAGCAATACAGGAAAAAGGAGTTTGCCTCATGGGTTGTCAGTTGGGTCTGACAACTCACCCAGAGGCTGGTTGCACAGAAAATGGAAATATCCAACATTGCTTGACAATCCGGTGCTGTAATTCCATGGCCTGTAATCATGGAGAACAGGCTGATTTGAAGCAGATATTCTACCACAGCTGATAATAGGTTCCCGCTCAGAAAAGATACGAGGTTGTGCACTGGCAATGCCTATGTTTCATGACAACCAGCAACATGTTAAAAAATGCAAAAGCTGAAAGAAGCTCTGCATCTGACACACACAGAACCCTGGGCGAGTGAGTATAAAATACACCAGCTAAATAATCCCTGAAAACAGCAGAGGGATATGGTAGGCAGGTGTTTTTCTCTCTGCAAAAATTAATGAGCTTGCAGCTCTGTAACCTTTGCAGAACACTGTTGCATAATATTATCACAGAGAACTGGGCGAGACACTGCCTGATCTTACCTGTCCCAGATACAGGATGTGTGTGGTATTTCACACCTCTTGATCTAATGTGTCAGATGGTCCAGTGTTGCACCAAGCAGGAGCAGATCAAAGGACAGTCGCATATGGCCCTTTATCCTAACTACAACCCATTCTATTGGCTGGCTGCACTGTCCCAGGCAGGCTCAATCATAGGATTAGCCATCTATTGTTTCACCCACTGAAAATTTGGTGGCCCACGGAGCTCTCCATTCTCCCATCTTGTCAATGTGCATGGTAGTGTCACCAGGTTCCAGCTTAATCACTGGAAGCCTCTCCCCTAGTTTCAATGCCCCTGAAAATCCAAAGGCAACTCTAACATGTACTGAAGTAATTAGTGTCTCCCCCCCCCATTGCTGATTAAGAACTATTCATGAAGTGCTGAAACCATTATGAGATGTCAAAAGCACAATACCTGTAAGACAGGGGTTTAAAAGCAAACAGCAATTCTAAAGCATAATATTTATGTTGTGTATGTATTTAAAGCATTCATACCACAGCATTTCAACATGTCTGCTCCCATGGCAGCTAACAGCAGAAAGTAAAAAAAAAAAGGGGGGGAATCAAAACAATGAATAAAAGTATATAAAAATAGCAGATGCAGTAAAAATGTTTTCGGGGTCTCTCATTATGTAGGCTCCTACCCATTTCTAAATTTGGTTGCTTGCAAATGTAGTTTTAGGGCTTCAAAGGTGAGCACCAGCCAGGGCCGGATTTAGGTTTACTGAAGGTAATGGGGCCCTTTATATGTCCAGCTGTCCTTTGTCAACAACAAATTGTCACTGTTTTTTGTGTTGCATGTATGCTATATGGTAATTTATGGAGTTTGGCCAAACTGCGAGAGGCAGTGAAGGATAGGCGTGCCTGGCGTGCTCTGGCCCATGGAGTCACGAAGAGTCGGACACGACTGAACGACTGAACAACAACAACAATTTATGGACCTAATAGGTATCTAAAGCCATTTGCACATAACAAAGTATGTATTTTATCAAAGTAATTGTTGAACTTATCTTATATTTTGGAAATGTACATCCAGGTTTTTTTTCCCTTTAAATTTTTGTGGGGCCCCCAAGAGAGTGGGGCCCTAAGCTATAGTTTGTTTAGCTTATATGTAAATCCAGCACTGGCACCAGCACCTTAACTGTGTTCAAAATGGCCCTGCAGCCCATTGTAGTCATTTTAAAATGTACAATAGGTCTTTTCTTGTGACAGTTTCAGTAGCCTAGCTGATGTATTTTGGACTAGCTGAAGTTTCCCAAGTACTTCTTGCATGCCACAGTCCGGGCCCTAGGTGCTTCAGGCAATGTTGTGATCTTCACAACATGGTTGGGAACTTTCTCAGGTGAAACCCACAAATATCTAGATGTGGACCTATGCAGCAGTATCTTGAACTTTTGTCTTCGGCCTGGAAGATGAATGGCATGTGAATGGAGCCTTCCCTGACTTCCCACTTCCAATAAACCATGCTTTCTTCTTCTCTGGATTCTACGTTAACTTTCCAGACATCAAGGGGGAATACAAATATCCTACATTAGTCTTGAAGTGGATTATAAGGACATCATCTGTTGTAGCGTGGGGATAGTGATTCAGCCAGTGATTTCAGCTCTCTGACATAGCAGGCAGGAGACAGCTTCTTCATGTAACACTCTTTATTCAGGCAAACAAGACTGGGGAACTGAGGAGAGGGAAGCTACATTTATAGGGACAGAAGGCTGGCTAGAAAGGATACATTTTGGAAGGAACAATCTCAAGCAATCACAAAGCTCCCTTTTGGTGGGAACCAATAAGACTGAGGATCCAAATGCAGCAACTTGAATGAACCAATAGTAGCTGTTCCTTCTGGAACAGGAAGGCAGTTACTTTCCCCAAATGTGAATACAGACAATAGTAATACAGATACGATAACCCTTGACTCAATACACAACATCGTCCATCTCTACAAGAGACTGACAAGTCATGAGAATTAATCAACTCAACAAAGTGAACCACTTCCATTAGTCTTGCACAGCCTCCCACATTATTTGAAACCATAAATTCAAAATATACGTTTCCCAGAATGTACCACTTGATATTCGGATGTCACAAACGTGCATGTTTGACTGAGGCAGCACATCTTACTTTCTACAAATTAAAACACTATAGGACTCCACAATTAAATACATACCAGCAATAAGTACCTAACATTACTTTGGGGTGGGGGTGGGTAGTTTTGTTCATCACTCTGTTATATATTTGTGTGTTTTTATACTGTAACCCTCCCTGGGATCATCGGATGAAGGGCACTATCGAAATTTAATAAATAAAATAATAAATACTTTAAATAAAAATAAACATCACAATCCTACACATAGAATTATAGAATCAAGCCTACTCCAAATTAGGTTCTGTTGAGTTCAGCTGGGCTTATGCCCAGGTGAGTAAATTTCAGATTGCAGTCCAAACCTCTCATCCGATGTAGTGGAGGGTTGTTGTTTTTTATGAGGCCAGGTTGTCCCTTTGCCTTGCTGTGTGTGGTTCTACCAGTGACGGAGGGGCTTCACACTTTTGAAGCTCCCTGACCAAACCGTGGATGGATGGAAGCACCCCCCCCCAGTGGTATTCCTCGTGGCAGTAACAAGTACGAACCTCAAATATGGGATATTTGGGGATGAGAAGAGTTCAGAGCTACAACGCCCAAGGTTCCACTGAATCTTGAGCAGGTGAAGCTATAGGCAAATGCACCTTTCTGTTGCATCAGCCTGGAGCTTGCTCTGTAAAAACATGTTGTTTCTTTTCATGTCCCCAGCCTCCTTCTGCCCTGAGAAGCAGGACTTTGGATTGCTCCGCCTGTCAGTCAAAACAGTGCCCTCTCTGGAAAAGGAGAAGGAAGAGAAAGCATTCCGATACACACCAGCAACCTATATACTTAATAAGAGTGTAAGTAGTTAGTTAGTTAGAAGGCAGACGATTTTTCAGTGTCTGTAATCATCATTACACAGCTCAGATTAGAGAAAGCATAAAGTATCATTTTAGACAAATCTTGGGCAGGCAGGCAGGCAGACTACAGCAACATGCATTATGCAAAAGCCTACAAAGCTTTAGCATTTTTTTGACAAATCCTGTGCAGAGTGTAATCTGGAATTTACTAAATTCTATGTGATTCTCAGTAAAAGTACTTCAACAGTCTGATTCAAAGCTTTTCTTTTCCAGCTCGGGTGGATTTTATAAGTAAGGCTCTGCCAACACGTGGAGTGCACTTAGAAGTGCCTAGCAGAAATCACTTGTGCGTCATGAGACTCCTCTTAAAATACACCCTTTCCCCTCTCTGAGGTGAACAAAAAATACTTAGAAAAAGGTGTTGGGTGAGGGGTAGAAATTAAAATGCACTTGCCAATTATTCCTTTAAAGGATGCATGTTACTTTTTGTAAGCTGCACTGAGCACTGGTGTAAACACTGCAGAATAAACCGTAAGAAATTTTTTTCCCATCTGTTTATCAGTAAAATTCTGCTATGATGGCACCAATAAATGAATGAAGCCAAGAACATCTTTGGCATTCATGAAAAGCTTTGCAGGCACCATTATGGGCTGGATGAGAGAAAATTTTAAAAGCTTAATCCATGTCCCCCTTGAGAGGTCAGTTTTTGGTTTCACCCTAGATACACATGTTCTGGTCATAGCCTAAAGCAGCCTTCACGGATCTGGTGCCATCCAGATGTTCTGCACTACAACTCCCAACAACCCTAGCAAGCACACTTGTGGACTACAGATCACACATACACATGCCTTCCTGAAGGACCAGGCTGCTGCTAGAGTAACACATACGCCCATCTCAGCTGCAAATCTTGAAGACTATTTGGAAATTGCAGTTGGGACATCATTAGCTGTATTGATATTGGCCAATACAAGTAATATGCTCTATTTTGACTACTGAAGTCTTAACTGGCTTGCATTCTGCATATGTTCAGGAGCAGCTTCTCCTGTATGAGCCCACACACACACACACACACACACACACACCCGCCTCCAGGGCTTGCAGAGCTTGTGTGGCGATCCTTGGAAACTTCTAGATTATAATATTAAGACAAAGAAAATGAAGTGTTTCTTCACACAACACTTAATTAACTTACATAATTAATTGCCACTGAATGTTACGATGGTTCCTAACATTAATGGCTCCAGGCTGCAGCACTATCCACACATAACTGGGAGTAATGCATTTATTTATTTAATGAAAGGCATGGGGTTTGATTCGATGTAAACATGCATACAATCACACTAATAGAAAAGGATTAGACACATACACATGAATGGGTCTTATTGGTGGCTATTCTGTCCAGTCTTCCCCTGCTGCCTTGCAGAATATATTTGGGAGAAGAAAAGGTTAAGGAGTAAACCCTACACAAATCTGGAGCGGAGTCCCTAAAGTGGTTGGGTGGCGCCTTGGACACCTCTTTCCAACAACTCCTGCGGCTCAGCTGGTGCCAAAGGTATTGCTCTGTTTTCCTTTCCATCAGCAAGGCCAAGATGGGGGTCGTCATTTGAGCAGCCCAGGACATGGAAAGGGTGGGAGCTTCACCATTGTTACACTGGTCCCAAAATCCTTTTGCCAAGCAGGCAGGAAGGTGGGTAGGTAAGTGGTGGCAGCAACAGCAGAAAATTAAACTGCTGGACCACAAGAGACCCTCTCAGAAAATCGGCATGGAGACACAAAGGCCAGTATTTATGAGAAATCATCCAGAAAGCCCAGCAGTGCCCCATCCACAAGTCAAACTGCAAAAGCAAGGGAGATGGTGAGAGAACTGGACATCTTCATATTTGTTCTCCCCACCACAGGGCTGTCTTTCCTAGCCTCTCCCTTTCTTACTGATAAAAGCAACACAATGCTAAGGAGGATCCACTACAGAGGCAGAAAACGGTTATCAGTAGGCCTACCAGCTGTGCTACCGAACATTTTTAAAAGCATCTCTAGGGCCAATCCTCCAGTGTGGCTCTCTGCTGCCCACCATCCAAGCCCACGGCCCTGTAGGAAGCTGCTTTTTACTGAGTCTCACTGTTGGCCCATCTTGCTCAATGCTGCCTGCCCTACTCTGGCAGTGGCTCTGTGGGGTTTCAGATGGGGTCCTCTCTCAGCCCTACCTGTGTATTCTGGGTCTGAACCTGGGACATTTTGTATGCAAAGCAGATGATCTACCAGTGAATCATGGCTCTTCCTCTGTAGATGCCCTGCACCTAAATGGTATTAGGTTTGTGCCCAGTTATGGTTTGAGATTACTGTTGTTGTATTGGGAAATGATTGGGGGAGATACTTTCTTGTTGATGCTGATATTCTCTTGATTACATTTTATAAATGACAATATATTGTTGATTTGAATGTGGAACTTGTGCACTTTTTTGGGGCAGGTGTGTGTGTGGGTTGCCTGGGACTGTCTTTGCTCCTACCTGTCAGGTATGATTCCTAGTAGTACAGGAAGCACCTGAAGACATTAAGGGAGTCCCATTTCCTAGTCTGTCTGTGATGCCTGGATTCAGCCACTCTGACATCTGCATTCCACTTCCTTTTTCCAAGCTTCCATGTCTACTACTAATAAATTCTCATTGCAAATACAGTTAATTGCCCGTTAAATTTTTATTTTTCCTTCTGGGAATAATTGGGACTGCACATTTTCAAAATTAATTAGATTGCAAGCTCACTTCTAAACACCTTGGTGCTACAGCATTCAGTGACAAAATACTTTGAATGGAGACGCGTCAAAATGCCTCGTAAAAATGAATGAAGTGAAACTTAATGGGGAACATTGGTTAGTTTTACTAGTGCCTCTAGTATTTTTAAACAATGGTCTCAAGCAACTACCAAAAGTACATAGTGAGAAAACGTTGTTCTTTAAGGGGAATCAAGTTAAAGTCAAGCTTGAACATGAAGTCCATACCAACTAATTCCTAACAATCAGAATGGCTTGGCATAGCCTGTGAAGTTGGGCTTCTTACATACCTGACTCAAGTGTCACATTGGACTAATGAGTTAAGCAATGAGCTTGTTAATAGCTTTCAGTCACTGAAAGTAGCTTTTGCACATTGCAGCTATTGGTGTTCAGTGAATATAATAGCTTTAGCCATTTAAAAAGGGCACTTCACTATTTTACTTAAATTACTGCATTATATGGTGTAGAAAGAAGACTGTTTACATTATCTAATGCCTTCACACAAAAGGTCAGAGAATCTTTCCTAACTAAAATACAAGAGAGGAAAACACTTAGATACCATCTGCCTTTTCCAAGACTCCTTTTTTAATGAATGAAAGCTTCAGTTAGAATGTAAGGAGTAGAACAACTGGACCAGCCCTATCATTAGATGAAGTGACCACCTTGTCTCAGGTAGGAAATTGGGAGGAACAGCAGATCAGCACCCCGAGCCCAGCTAAAGCTGTCTCTTGCCACCCACTGCTGATGTTTTGCTCATTCACTTGCATGTTACTGCTGCCAGCTGCCTCCAGACAAACATGCACGTGTGTGTATATACTTGGTCCATGACGAAGTGGGAGTCAGTGATTGCCTAGGAATCCACAAGCACCTGAACTGATTTGCCACTCCAGCAAAGTGGCTAGCTGCATTCCTACAGGGTTCTCAGTGTCACAAAGGCCTCACTGTGAGGAAGGACCATTGCAGCTGCCACAGGGTTTAAAACAATGAAGCATGGCTGCCAGTCAGTGTTGATAACACTGAGCTAGATGAACCAATGATCTGACTCAATATAAGGCCGCTTTCTATGGTGCCCTTTCATACAAAAATCGAATTGGCAAGGCTAGGGATATCACAGGAGGAGCTTCTATGTCTACCCTCGGGCCCCACACAACGATCTACTGCCCTTTAATTAAACTGAGTTCAGGACATATTGCTTTGTTTTCACTTGAGTCAGCATGGTGCTGTTGTTTTTTTCAAAGAGTGTCTCGAGAAAATACAGGAGGAAGATCATGCTGTCATTGCCATACCCTTGAGCTTCCTGTATTACTAAAAACCATGGTATGAAAACAACAACAACATACCGGTAGCTTTCATCACATGCTGAAGTGTTAGAGTGAAAAAAGAACCATTCGTTTCTAGAAACTGTGAGAAGATTCTTGAAGATTCTTGAAGCATCAAGGGGCAAGATTGTTTAGTCTACAGCAGCTATGAGTAGCTGAGGAGCACTTATCTTTGGGCATGCACGATTCCTGCAGGGGACAGACGGCTGAGCTGTGTGCAGGCAGCATGTGGGACTGAACTTTGCCTGACTATCTGTGTGGTTTTAAAGTTGTAACCAGTCTTCTACCAACAAGATTGTTAATGCATTTCAAGTAAGCTATGCTGGACTGCACTTGACTGCTTCCATGAGTGTTTTATTGCCATTGGCCCTGCGCAACATGATCCTTTCAACGTTTAAGCTGTGCAACCGTCACTCTGCTATGCAAAGGAGCTAGCATACACGCAAGGAAGTGTTGCTGGACCACCCTCAAGCTGTGCCACTGGAGATCATAAAATCTTCTTCATGCACTGTGTTACCCTGGACTTTGAAACCTGAGGTGTGTATTTTGAGGATCCAAGCAGCTGTTCTGGTTGCAAATTGTGTAAGCGGATTCTCGTCTTCTATTGTTATATTGTTGTAACCCATCACGGAACCTTGTGGTGAACAGTAGGTAAGAAATCCAGCAAGTTGCTGTGTTTTGCTATGTTTTGTTATAGCAAGAATAAATCTATTCAAACTTTTCAAATGTGCGGAACATGAATAGAAAAAAAAAGTATCATGTGAAAGCAGTCCTTCACAGCAATAAAGAATTACCTCTGGTTGACAAATGTTTTTCTGCCCTATCAACAGGAAATGGAGTGGGCAACGGAAAATATTGCAATTCATTTTTAGCTTCAAAGACACATTTATTTCCTTTTCCTTTTATTTCTTTGATCGAATTCATTTTCATGGGCAGCCTTTCGACTCAAGAAACTGAAAAGAATGGTAACATAATGGAACAGTCATAGCTGATCAACACATGTCAGCATTTATAAAAAAAGTGCATATATCTTATTATTATTATTACTAGTGGTTTAAGCCCATTAAAATAATGGGCGCTAGAACATATGTGGTAAACATGCATGCTTACTCAGGAGTAAACAATGGGACTTAACTGCAGGTAAGCATACATGGGATTTTGGGAAGCCTGCATAGGAGCAGACTGCAGCACTATGAAATTTTGTATTTAATTACCAGCTGAGCAATATGCCTCCCTTGAGGGCGCAGAGACCCACCCAACCACCTTTGAGTGCATATGCATTTCAGTTCGAGAACTACAGCCCCCACAATCCCTTGCGCCAGTTCCCCCCCCCCCAGGCTTTTCAGGGTGGGGAGAACGGAAAGAGGCTGCTGTCTCTATGCTGCTTCCTTAAGAGTTTTAGCAGTCTGCCTTTTAGAGGAAGAGAAAGAGGGGAGGGGGCTGTGGATTGCTGCCGAGGCTGAGTTCCATACTTGCTCGGCGATTGGCCAAGGAGGCACGTGAGGGAAGCAGCTCGGAGTGGTGAGCGTGTCCTCTGCCAACCCCCCCCCCACCAAGACAGCGTTTTGTTGCTCCGTTTGTTTTTATTTTTTAATAAAAAACTCGGGCTGCCTAACGACTGGGCGCGCGCCCTGCAGCCTCTCCTCGCCGTTGCTAACAAACTCCGCGGCCCTAGCAACAGAAGGCCGCTCCCTCCACCGCCCCGGCTTTTCAGTTTTTTTTTTCCAGGCTTTTCAGGGTAGGAAGGGAAAGAGGCTGCTGCCTCTATGCAGCTTCCTTAAGAGTTTTAGCAGTCTGCCTGTTAGACGAAGAGAAAGAGGGGAGTGCTGTGGATTGCAGCTGCCGAGGCTGAGTTCCATACTCGCTCGGCTATTGGCCAAGGAGGCGCGTGAGGGAAGCAGCTCGGAGTGGTGAGCGTGTCCTCTGCCAACCCCCCCCCCACCAAGACAGCGTTTTGTTGCTCCGTTTGTTTTTATTTTTTAATAAAAAACCCGGGCTGCCTAACGACTGGGCGCGCGCCCTGCAGCCTCTCCTCGCCGTTGCTAACAAACTCCGCGGCCCTAGCAACAGAAGGCCGCTCCCCCCACCGGCCCCGGCTTTTCAGCTTTCCCCCCCAGGCTTTTCAGCCTGCCTTTCGGAGGAGGAGGCAGGGGGGGGCTGGGGATTGCGGCGGCCTCGGCCTCCTAACATTCCTCTCACGTTTGTAGTGAGTTGTTGTGTGAGAGGCTAAAGTAAATGAAGTTGTACTTCAGGCTCCAGGAGCGCGGCAGTGGCGTCTCCTGCTCTTCCACGTCGGTGCTCCACGGACGGGCTGCTCTGTGCTGTTCCTGGGCCGCTAGCCTTCGAGACTCGGCTTTCAGCGGAGACAGCAGCAGCGTGGCCTCCCTCCTCAGCATCCCCTCGTCCTCTGCAGCCCCAACGTTCCGATTCAACCGCCCTGCTTAAACTGCCGATGCTGCTCGTGACCCGATCTCTCTCCATCCAATCCCTGTGTCCCTGGGGCACATGCTCAGTTGTGCAAACCCAGAGACACACGGACTGGACGCAGAGACACTTGCATTTTATATATATAGATTATTTATTAAATTTCTATATTGCCCTACATCCGTAGACCTCAGGGCAGTTCACAACATCAAATTACAGTATAAAAAACCCACAAAATACATAATAAAAATAAGAACAAAAACCCCCTCTCACGACACATTTTAAAAGGGCCTTATCTTGATACTATATAGATTAGGACTAAGCCAAAGCTACTTGCTGTATTTGTGGCTTATGAATGTCGAAAATATTCTGTTGTTTCAGAGATTTGCAACTCATAAGCCACATTTGTCCACAACTCCGTCAACCATCAAATTCCTGGCTTATCCTGGATTCATTTTCATTTTACCTCTGTTCCCCTCCCCCAGTGCTTTCAAAGAACATCCACCCTGTCTTCTACTGCCTGTAACTTTGGTATTTTCTGCATAGCATGCTATCTGCATACTTTGTACTGCTCCTTTGAGGCATTATACAGTACACTGTATATCAGGTATCAAAGTCAACAAAGGGTGCACATTGTGGAAGCAGTTTAAAAAGAGTGCCACCCTAAAAGCTTTCTGTTACATTCAGTAAAGACCCACCACCCGGTTTTCTACTGCTTCTAATTTTGATATTTTCTTTCCAAATTTGCGAACATTGCAGAATTTCCCTTCGGGGCACTAGTCCTGCCAAATTTCAAGATTGGACAAAGCCAATGTGCAACAAAACATTTGTTTTGCAGATTTTTTTTAAAAAAAATCTGTTATTGCTGTACATTAAAACAAGCATAAAATGAATTCATGGTGGGAGGGAGAGGACACTTGCTTCATTTTCATTTTTAAATGAATGCACACAGCAATCTAGAAGAGAACTGGTTTGGTCCGACCATTGTTGTGGCATAAATGCTTGGCACTGCTATATGTACGCTAGTAAAACTATTATATTTTGTGGACATGCTGAGAAGGATGGTTCAATTCTGTGTGTGGCTCTCCTTTGTCACACCCTCTCTACATCCACTTTTCTACCACAGACTCACACCGTACATACAGAATCTCATACAGAGTCAAAGGATCTGGCTTACTAGGTATTAGGATGTCAGAATCATTGGCCATGCCTCTTGGGCCTTAGTGTTTATCTGGTATTCATGAGCTAAGACTTAGAAAACATCCAATACTTTCCTGTATGTGACTACATATTTCAGAGGAAGTTTGTATTTGTGGGCTAACTACCTTCTGCAGAAGCTTTCCTGGAATTAGAGACCTTCTCACTGAATAATCCCAATAAACTTCCAGAATACCCCCAACAAGATTTGAAAACCACCGATGTGCATGACTAAATGTTACCTGGTATGTATCCCCATAGTACACCTTGTGCTTGTGGCTTATCAAAGAGGAGTTTATTCTGTCCAAGGTCACTCCAGAGAAATCCAGGAAAAAATGGTCTTTTGCTTTCTCCTAACAATTTTACAGTTTAAAAATATTACACATCCCACAAGCTTGTTAATAAAAAACCACTATTTCCTTTCAGTTTAATTAAATGTCTGTCTAGCTCCAAGTGCAATAGTTCCTACTAAGGGAATACACTTACCAGCAGCATGTACAACTAGGGGGCTGTATCTCATAAAGAGTTATGTTTGATCCTCGTGGTCCCTTCTCAAAGATGTTAAATATTGGGAAAGCCGAGACATCCTTTTCCTCCTTTAGACACAAAGGCAGCTCAAAAAGGAGAATGTAAATCATATGGGAACCACCAGTTCTGAAAGGAAACTCATTAAATAATACAAGACCTTTTATATAACCAATGCAAACATTACCATTCTCAATTGTTTCGTTATTATATCCAGGACTGGAAAAATTGCCTGACTAGTTCAGCAATGGAATCTTCTAGTTACTGGTAGGTAGCTGTGTTGGTCTGCGATAAGTTTGTTCTTGGTATGAGCTTTCATGTGCATGCACACTTCTTCAGATTCTTTAGAATCTTCTATTAGACTTTTAACCCTTGCTGGATCTAGGACGCCAGGTTTTAGAAAGGACTCAGGCATCATGCAGACTTCTGCCCACCCCACATGCTCACAACATTATACTGTATACCTGCCTAATGAGGATAACATCCCAAACGTCTGATAAAGTGCGCTCTTGTCCATGAAGAAATCATATTTCTGGGGGGAAATACACTAGCAATATATTTGACATCCTTTATGCAAGCTCTTTACAGGGACGCGGGTGGCGCTGTGGGTTAAACCACAGAGCCTAGGGCTTGCTGATCAGAAGGTCGGCGGTTCAAATCCCCGCGACGGGGTGAGCTCCCGTTGCTCGGTCCCAGCTCCTGCCCACCTAGCAATTCGAAAGCACGTCAAAAGTGCAAGTAGATAAATAGGTACCGCTCCGGCGGGAAGGTAAACGGCGTTTCTGTGCGCTGTTCTGGTTCGCCAGAAGCGGCTTTGTCATGCTGGCCACATGATCCGGAAGCTGTACGCTGGCTCCCTTGGCCAGTAACGCAAGATGGGCGCTGCAACCCCAGAGTCGGACGCAACTGGACCTAATGGTCAGGGGTCCCTTTACCTTTACGCAAGCTCTTTACCATTTAGCAGAGGAGATTTCTATGATCACAGAGAGTATTCAATGTATCTATGCCATGTTTCTAAAATGCAATTGAACTTGTCATGCACCCACCTGCACATTTGCCAAGCCTTTTGTAAGTTAGACCACAGTGAGCCAAAGCCACGGAGAAAGCATTAAAGGAGCTACCTTTAAGGAGCACAGTTGAATACCATTTTTATATCAGTGATACAACTAATGATGTACTTACATCTAAATGTCAAATATAATAGCATTTAGTGGAGATATAAAACAGAAAGGGACAAACAAGTCATTAAAAGCAGGTATTGAAGCTACCACACAGCCACACTAAAAAACGTATATACCAGCAACAAACCCCTCAAACTCAACACTGTATTTCTCCCCCGTTTGCCTAGAGACTTATCTTTTTTCCTCACACTGTTAATTTAGACTGCTTGCTGCAGAGATGGAAGCTGATTGTACCTTGTGATATTGTTGTGCCAGCTGTGCTTTATGACTTGCTAAGAGGACCTGCAGAACGGTGCAGTAATGGGGAGCTGGGAACACACAACCACCATGAAGAAAAAGTCGCTTCTTCACCATGGTTGGAATGGCTATAAGAACGGGAGTTCGAGATGTAATTCTGCACTGAATTGGCAGAGAAACATTTCCACCATTTCCAAGGATGGAACTGGGGAACCTTTCCAACATTCCAACATTTCCAAGGATGGAACTGGGGAACCTTTCTCAGCCAGAGAGCCAGATGTTCTTGCAGGCAAGCTTCTGAGGGCCACATGCCAGAGGTGGGAGGGACCAAAGGCAAAAGTGGGCGGAGCAAAGAATATAAGTTTTACCTTTGTATAGTAGTACACACATAACTGAATCACTCCTTTGGAAAGAAGAGCAGGATATAAATAGTAAGGATGATGATGATCCAGGCAAGCAAGAGACATTATTGCAGTTCAATGATGCATTTCAACAAGGTGAAAACACTCAAGGATAGTGCAAGGTTGGGTGAGGGGTGTGGACTGGATAGACTCTCAAGGCACAAAGTTTAAGAGGGAGACGTTTGGGTCTAGGTTCCCCTATACTTGGGATAAAAGGTAGGAAACTTATAACTAGCAAGCTTAGGGCTAGTTAATGCATGAAGGACATTAGATCTGTATTCCTAGACTCAGATAGGTCTGGAAGGAAGGAATTTAAGTTTCCTGCTTTATTCATTCTCTTTCACCATGTGAATTCACCAAGATAGGATGTCCGTGGGCTTGCTCACTACAAGCTCAGACCATATGCTTAAAGCTATTTCACCAATATTTGTATCCCAGTATTTCTGTCCACGTTTATTTGCTGCTGCATGGATAAATCCATGAACTTGACCTTTGGAATTTTGGAAGTAAAGCATTAAAAAACTTACTAAGGTTTGTAGTCTGTTCAATGATAAGAGCAGTAGAAACGGAGGAGTGCTGTAAGTGGCTAGAACAGAATCTTTAAAAGGTCTATTATTCCCAGTGCTGCATGATTCTGTGTCTTTAAGCTCTGCTATGGGATTTCTTTTGCTGGAGAGTGGGTTTAGCCCCGTGCTTTGGATGTAAGGATCCAGCCAAGGATCTTTTATTAATTACCCTACACTGGGGGAGGGGGGTCCTTTATATTTCTCCCACAGCACGCACTCATCTCCCAGGTGCCGCAGAGCTTTCATTTGCCATGCACACATTGCAAATTCATGTATGCCATAAGCTAATAAGTGCAGTGGGCATTGAGAACAAATGTTTCAGTGTTTTTGTACCAAATGAAATACTATTCAAGAACATTTTTGATGCACTGTGTTTATGTGTAAGCAGTTACACCAGGCATAGAGCCTAAGGGAACTGGATTCTCAGGAAAGGGGATAGGATAGGATAGCCACAGCTGCTTCAAGCCAAGGGCAGGGGAGCAAAACAGAGGACTGGGGTGGAAGAGAGGAATATATTATTATTTAATCCATGTAATTATTTGATGTACCACCAATATAATAGACTTTAAGGAGAATTATTAAAGGCAATTCAGCCTAGTGGAGTTCAGTTCCCATGTAATGCTCCATTTCCCCCGAGGTTCCAATTCAATTGTGTTATTCATAACTCAAGAGCCTGAGACTCAGTAAGAATCTCTCAGGGGATTTCAGCCTATTTGATTGTTTTAATGGAAGAAAGCTATATGACACCTCTCTCACATTTTGGCTCTTTGTAAGAGCCGCGCTACTTCACTACAATTCCAGTTTCACACTTGGCAAGTTGGTTTTATATATATATATATATATATATATATATATATATATATATATATATATATATTCAAGGGATAGCTCTTGCAGAAGCCTGGCCTGGATTCTCCCCTGCACAGCACAGAAAAGGTGAAATGTCATGGAACCGCATGATTGAAGTTCCCTGTATAAATTAAACCAGGATGTTCTTGCCAGACCTGCTAGCACTTGTAATTTTGACAAGGTGCTACAGAAGACAAGCTTCAGCACATAAAAGCATCTATGCCCCAAATAACTTGCAAACTAATACTTGTCACTGGGGAAAAGAGAGCACAGGGAGGGGAGTCAAATGGCAAAAGGCAAGTGAATAAGGGGTGAGTGGAAGAAAATATAGTTACGCATAAGATTTCATTGATGTTGGGACAATAAAATATTTAAGAAGCTGGACTCACTCCACCGTCACTTCAATAATATGATATAATATTTATATGCCTGTGGTCATTCCTCTAACCAAAGCTTATGTTTTCTACTTACTTTAGCAGTTCTCAATGAAAGAGCTAGGGGGTTGGATCCGGCCCAAAAACAGTCAGATGCAACAAGGTGTTGAGCATTAGTGGCCGTAGACGAAATATGGTGGTGAATGTCACCCCCCCCCAAGTGCAGTGGGAAAGTACAGCCCCACCCACCTCTCACAGTACAAATGACAGCTGCCTTTGATGTCTTGAGTGCACATGCAAACATGGCGTTCCTGAGCCTGCAAAGAATGCTCCCAATGTGTACATCTATCCCATGGGTTGGCAAACCCAGGCCCGGGGGCTGGATGCGGCCTAATCGCCTTCTCAATCCGGCCCATGGATGATCCAGGAATCAGCGTGTTTTTACATGAGTAGAATGTGTCCTTTTATTTATAATGCACCTCTGGGTTATTTGTGGGGCATAGGAATTCGTTCATTTTTTTCTCTCCAAAATATAGCCCGGCCCCGCACAAGGTGTGAGGGACAGTGGACCGGTCCCCAGCTGAAAAAGTTTGCTGACCCCTGATCTATCCCCTTGCTAGACTGAGATGATTAACCTGCATTTCAGTTAGAAGTACAACTGGTATGGCCTTTAAAAATTGCACTCCTTGCCATGTCCCTGCTAGATGCAGCTTTTAAAACTCAGTCTGAACTGAAGATGAGAAAATGCTGAAAGCAACATTCTGCCATACATTTTTATATGTTCCCCATCTTTTATAAATATGCTATTATTTAGTTAAAATAATGTCTAAAAGCATCTCATCACTTGAATATGCAGACGGGTTTCTTTATTTTACTCTTAGCCTTTCCATGTTGGATCTTGTACCAAATCTCCCTCCCTCATGTAAAAGCATTTTATACTTCGGATGAAGTGGGGTTAGGATTGCAGCCTACTTTATTTAGTCCTATGCTTGTTGCAGATTTAATAGTTTTAGAGTATAACAGGAGGTATAAGGTTTGTGAAAATCTATTGTGTGTGTGTCTCCTTCCATGTTGGATTTTTTGATTTGATTAGGTTGCTGTATCTTCACAATCCCAGAGCAGGACAGGAAAAATTTCTTACCCTACAATCTCTATTAAGTGGTGGAGGGAACTCGAGTAATGATTTCTTGCATAGACCTAGGAGCAAAAATTAATGGATTACATTTCCCACCAGAACTGTTATCTGGAAGCCTAATGGAATTCTTCCTTATGTGCATTTATTAAATTCTGATAGTCTAACACTAGTTTGGCAGTCAGGATATACAAAACAAGCTTAAAATCACACCCTCTGCTAAGCTTGTATTAAGTCAAGAACCTTCTGTATCAAATAGAAAAGCCATAAATACCGAATTCACTGCCACCTACTTAGGCAACAGATTCACCATCACCTAACTTAACCAATAGGAAAAAAACAGATTATATAACACTTATGAAGGCAATATAATTAATTTTCACACTCTTCATTGTGAACATATAAGCATAGAATTGGAAGGGACCCTGAGGATCATGTGGTTCAACCCCCTGCAGTGCAGGGATATGCAGCTGGGGATCGAACCTGCAACTTTGGTGCTATCACCACTATGCTCTAACCAGCTGACACCTTCCAACCATACTTTGATTTACTTAATCCAGCATTTAACATGATAAACACCTATTTCTCAATATGTGTGTCAGTGTATCTCAACACCCCAGTTCTGAACAATGCATTAATTGCTGCTTGGTTATAACTGATGTGTAGAATTGTTGTTTTTTGTTTTGTTTTGTTTTGAGTTCTGGTACTGGCCAGAGCCATGGAGTGGACAGACAGAAGAGGCAGAGCTGGGAAGGAAAGCAGAAAATATTTTATTTCCCCACACATTTCTAGTGCATGAAGTAGCACTTCAGTGCAATCCCTGAAAACAAGAATTGCACTTGATTAGAATATCCTATAATTCCCCGCCATTAAAGCAGTTTTACAAAGTCACCCACCTGTTACCCAAATCAGTCAAGTGGGTCAAATAATTATTTTTGATAGATGAGTAAATGGTCACAAGATATCCCACACACACACCGCAGCTTCGTTCAAAACCGAGAGATTAGGCTCTCACGACTAATTTCCATGGCACAACAGCAGAGCTGAATTAAATCTTTTAAAAAGGAAAGGAGCTTTATTAGGTTTCAAACCTGTGCACAGAGTATGTCATGAGATGTTAAGACCTGTCACTCTTCCTTAAAAAAGGGAGTCTTGCATGATCAGAAAATTGACAGCTGAAGATTACATGCAATAACTAAAAATGTTTCCATACAGCTTGGATTGGCTAACTTCAGTGCAGGGGACAGGAATTAAATTATTCTTGATCTGCCTTCAATCTAAAGAAGCACTGGTGGAAGGAGAAACTGTACCAGTGGTTTTTCAATGAACACCTGCACACACTAGTGGAAGGAGAAGCACCACATGTGGTCATAGAGACTGTTCATATCCCAGATGGAAGCTGTTACCTAATAGTGAGTAATATTAAAAAAATGAGTTACATCACAATATCTTCTGATGGAAAGTGGATCTCATGGGACCATAGGAACCAATGGTCTGACTCCTGTAGGAAGCTGCCTGATACTGAGTCAGACCATTGGACTATCTGGCTCAGTATTGTGTACACCGATGGGCAGTAACTGTGCAGGGTTTCAGGATGAGGTCTCTCTCAGTCCTACATGGAGATGCTAAGGGTTGAACTTGAGACCTTCTGTATGCAAATGTCAGGAGTCCAGGTTCCCAGCTTGATAACACAGCAAGCGTAACTAATGTAAAAGAAGAATTTACTGTATTGCAAAAACAAACAAGCCCCTGGCCCCCATTACTCACAATGACCCTTCTGAAGTCTCCTTCTTATGACGACAGAAGATATTGAACTTATGAACGCGGCGTATCTTCTTTTGCTTCCTGTCCAACAGCCCTCCCCTGAGCGACTCTGAGGAGGAATTGGAACAGCCCCCCCTTTCTGATAGACTACTTCCGTCTCTGTTCCCGCCTGATTGAACTTCCCGAGATTTGATTGGGTTCATTCTCTTATCAGCTGGCATTCCTAAGGGTGGAGAAGTTCTCTCTGCTGTTCATCCTGTATGTAAGTTAACCCACTCTGTTCCTGACTGCTCCCTTCAGTTGTCTGCAAACCTTCACTGAGAGCTGGCTGTAACCCTTCACTGGGAGCTGGCTCATTCCTGACAGCAAAGCAGATTGCCAAGCCACTAAGGTGTGTTCTTTCCCCACCATAAAACATAAAAATCCATAAAAATAATATTCAGCAAAAATCTTAAAATATTCAACATGAACTTGCTAAACTTCAGAACTGAGACTTTCCTGTTGTCCAGCAGGCAGTTTTATGATGTACATTTATTTATTGCCCCATTTTCTGCAGATTTTGTTATGTACACCGCTTAAAAATGTGAATAATTGTTGCATAATAAGTGCCTCAAATAATAAACAAAACAGCACAAGCAGGCCAGACTTGGCACTGAAATATACCCATTGTTGGTGCCAGCTGGGCTTTCTATAACCAGTGTGCTCCAATAGAAAAGTCCCCTTATCATACTTCCATATCAAACTTTCCATACTCCCAAGGCTCTTTATCATACTTCCATATATGCACAGCACCCAGAGGCGGGACATGGAAGGCATTCCCTCCCCTTCCTAAAACACACAGGAAGCTGCCTTTACATTGTGTCAGGCCATTGGTCCATCTAGCTCAGTACTGTCCATTCTGACTGGAAGCAGCTCTTCAGGGTTTCAGGCAATGAGTCTTTCCCATCCCTACCTGCAGATGCCGGGGATTGAACCTGTGACCTTCTGCATGCAAAGCAGATGTTCTGCCACTAAGCTATGGCCGCTGCCCAATGGAGTCCTGAGGTTACCATTGCATGAGTCACTGTGGACCTTCAGTTGCCGCGGTTCCACATTCGAAATGTTATGCATTGCTTTTTAGTGCACCTTCTTAATGGACTGTAGTAATTCTACATCTCATCCACTGGATATGAAAAACAACTGCAGGTGATCTTATTCAAACCTTTCCTTTTGGCTAACGCATAGAGGATCCCTTGCAGCATGCATCTGTGCAGAAACTTTCAGGCTTCCTCTAACAGCAATAAACCTTTGTTTTGAAAGGAAGCAATGAGATTGCATACTTTTTACTAATGAGGAGAATGTACAAGCAAATATATCATCCTGCATAGAATACAGGAACATATTGAATATTTATGAAGGCCGCCCCCTCCCAATATCCTTAGTGAGTATAATCATTTTAAAATCAGACTTCACTTATTAATCACTAGAGCACATCCGACCCAAGTTACTGATGCAGGGACTGGCTTATGGGCAGTGTACCAGACTTTGACAAAGCGCTAAAGAAAGAGATCATTAGTCTCCCAGGGCTATAAATCTAGGGTGTCCAATTTTCAAACCACTGACAAGCTATCTCCATAAAAATGACTAAATTTCTCACACGGCAAATCCTCCAAAGGTCCAAGACTGGGGGAAAAGATGGCAAGATTCATAACGGATCCCTGCTTTTTCAAATACCAGTTTGCTTTGTGATTTACTGTGAAATCTCAAGCAAAATTGTTATCTCCTGGACTAAAATGATTGTTTCAGCCTAAACTGGACTGCATGTTTATGGTGTGAGCAACCAAAATGCATTTCTCTCTTCTGGAGAGCAGAATTCCTGGAAGATGGTTATTTCAGTTTTCTTACCTGGCTGATCCATGTGTCTAAGGACGCTGCTAATGACCTGAAATGCCACCCACCTTGTGCCCATAGTGGCAAGAATCCATGTTCCTACTCTTGGTTCCCAAATGCAAAAGCAGTGAACGGAAGACTGGTGAGCCAAACATCAACAAGATTAATTTCCAATATGTTCTACAAGGGGCTGAGAGAAGCATGAAGAAACTTGGTGTGTGGCATGTAATAATAATAATAATTTATTATTTGTACCCTGCGCATCTGGCTGAGTTTCCCCAGCCACTCTGGGCGGCTCCCAATTGAGTGTTAAAACAATAAAGCATTAAATATTAAAAACTTCCCTAAACAGGGCTGCCTTCAGATGTCTCTTAAAAATAGGATAGCTGCTTATTTCCTTGACATCTGATGGAAGGGTGTTCCACAGGGTGAGCGCCACTACCGAGAAGGCCCTCTGTCTGGTTCCCTGTAATTTCACTTCTCACAATGAGGGAACCGCCAGAAGGCCCTCGGCGCTGGATCTGAGTGTCTGGGCTTAACGATGAGGGTTGAGACGCTCCTTCAGGTATATAGGGCCGAGGCCATTTAGGGCTTTAAAGGTCAGCACCAACACTTTGAATTGTGCTCGGAAAAATACTGGAAACCAATGTAGATCTCTCAGGACTGGTGTTATGTGGTCCCAGCGGCCACTCCCAGTCACCAGTCTAGCTGCCGCATTCTGGATTAATTGCAGTTTCCGGGTCACCTTCAAAGGTAGCCCCACGTAGAGCGCATTGCAGTAGTCCAAGCGGGACTATGGGTGAATGAAATGGATGGTTGCAGGAACTGTTTATTTTTTTATTTCTTAGGTTTTTTGTGGGGGTGTTTTCTGTCCTGCCTATTTCCCACCCACCCACTACTGGAATATAGGTCAAGGAATCGTTGTTGTTGTTTAGTCATTTAGTCGTGTCCGGCTCTTCGTGACCCCATGGACCAGAGCACACCAGGCACTCCTGTCTTCAGACCAAAACTGAAGGCAGCTCCCCAATGCTGCCTCATTTAATCCCTCGCCCCAATGGCTGTTTCTATTTAATAAAGTTACAAATATCCTGTATGACTTGTCATTTATTTATTTATGAACAGTGTTTACAGGTAGCCCAATGATGCATGCTCTCTGGCGGCTTACAACAGCAACACATTAAAATACTGTACAATTATAAACAATAGGAATATAAAATACAGTATAAAAACTCCAGCAGCAGATCGTAGAGTTGGAAGGTGTAGAGGTTTGGAGCTTTTAGAGTTAATAAGCTCAACCAGGTTGTCCCACCCACAGGAGGAAGAGCGTCACCGGATGCTCTGTGTACTGTTGTACTGTGTAATGTGATACTTTCTTTTTCTGTTGTTCCGGAGAACGGAGAGAACGGAGAAGCCACCAACATGGCTTGCGTCTCTCCAGGAATGTAGATTTATGCCTTGTAAAATAAAGCTTCTAGATTAGAAAGAAGACGGACTCTGTTGTCTGTAATATGCTGGCATGCACACACCCCGTTGCGTGAGATAAGAGAAGATAACTCTGCTGAATAGCACAGGAGACGGCAGCAAGGAAGAGCGCTTCAGTCAGGTACTCGCAGGGGAAGCGTGCCGGGCTCCAAGAAGTGCAGAAGTTGGTTTGAAGCGTTTCCAACAATCAAAAAACGCTTCAGGTTATGGAAGTCCCATATTTGCGCTTGTTTATGATTCTGGACTGGTTCAGGAGCGGTTCTGAAGAGTTCCAGACTGTGTGTGCATTGCCTCCCTGGTTTGGACTGTTATGGAGCATCCAGGGAAGTTTGCTTTGCCAGCAGGAGCATTCAGCAGTCTGCTGAATGGCTCAGGAGCCTAAAACCTGCTGCCAGAGGTTGGAAGGCAGCAGGGAAGCCCAGATCGAGGGCTGCAAAAGCAGTTGTACCTCTCTGGTGAAACCCCCATCTGTGGAGCCGGGTAAGAAGCTACAGATTCGTAAGTACGCTACCCCTGGGCAAGATGGAGGGAGCCATAGCATTCCCAGCAAGGAGGAGGGAAGCTTTTGTTTGCAAGCACCTCCAGCCTCACAGCTTCAATGCAGAGGGCTGTTCCCTGAGAGCGTTGATGTTCTGGCCAACGCCTGTGAGGAGGAAGGTCTGGCCAGTGCTTGTGAAGCCTGGAAGAAGACCCTAGCCCAGTTTCAAGGGGCTGAGGGACTGGCTGAAGTGGCTTTGGAAAGCTCGCCCCCAGCTCGGCTTATGGCTGTTGTGCAGCAACAGTGCCATGGAAAGCAGGAGGGGGGCCTGATTGCCGTGGGCTTTGCTCCCAGAAAGGGAGGGGCTGTTTCCAAGTCTGAAGCCAGCGTAAAAGCCTTGACTGTGGAGCTGTATTTTGGCACGTAGCCTGCACCTGGTCTTTTGTTGACGTGCATGGCTGAAGATAAGGGCAAGGCCGTTTCTCACAGCCATCAGGTCACGTGCCCAGCTGAGTGTGAGAAGCCTGATGCCACTGAAGGATGGAGCCGAGATAAGCCCTACTGTTGTGATGCAGTCACCGAGGCAACGCTGAGAGAGGCCAACCCTGGTGGGCTGCGTGTGATGGTTGCCGTCGTCGTTGTCGTCATCGTTCCTCCTGGTGGACTTGTGAGGAACTGCAAGTCTCTTTTTCTACAGAGCAGTTCAACGTATTGGCTGCTGCAGTCGAGAGGCAGTTTGTGACTGTTGGAAGCAAGAAAAGGCTTGACTTTTTGCTAACAGTCAAGGGACAGATCCAAGGGACAGAACTGGCGTTTTCTGTGGTTGTTGACATAACTCTGTATTGGTTGTTTATGTCAAACCTTCTGTCCAATGTTTTTGCTGTCTGTTTTGTGCTTATTACCTGTTCTGATTGCAGGGGCCAGAAGATGCTTCTACGCATGGAATGCAGCCAGGACGGGCTGTTTGCTGTCGAGGGGCCTCAAGCAAGAACAGACGAAGAAGGTGGCACTGATGCAGTGTTTGCTCAATGCGCAAGTGTGCTCATGCACCACTTATGTTTGTGTCAGTGGTACCAAAGGCTGGCAAGTCGCCACTGGGACAGTGTGCTGAAGCAGCCTGAGTTCTCTGAAGGGTGCAAGTTAAGGGCATGTAACAGCTTTCTTGATTGCAGGGTTTGCAAGGTCGAGGAGTCGACATCCTGCTACCCCGCGTCTGAAAGGGAAACCACGCGTCCCCTTTCCCTGGTTCATGTGGCTGTTTCTGAAGGGAAGCCAGAAGCTAACCTGGGGGGAGCGTGTTGTTCTGAGTGTTTGGCTGATGCTTTCTCTCACCACATGTGGTCTGCGTTGCTCAAGGAGGCAACTGAGGCAGCACCACTGGTTGCAGTGGAACAGCAGGTTTCTACTGGAGTAGGCTGTTCCCAGGTCCTCAGTGAGAGGGGAGTAAGCACAGTGTGACTAACCTGCTTTCTTCACAGGTATGTGGTCTTGCAGAGAGGCAGCAAAAGATGCTGCATGCTGCCACTGAAGACATGCTCTTGGATGCAGAGCTTCCACAAGGGTTCTGGGTGGAACTGGGTGGCAATGGTCCAGGTGGATCAGCCCCAAGAGGGGGTATTGCTGTGGCTTTGGCACCTGCTAGTGGCTCGGGCCGAGTTCCCGGCCATCACCAGGGTGCAGCGCAGCTAGGGGCAACTCCAAGGCAGCAGCCTGGGAGTGCACCCGCAACTCCTATGTCACGGACTAGGAGGCAGGCCACGCTTGGCGACTCTTTGTGTGGCAACTCTTCTCCAGGAGAGCCTGGCGCAGGTCTCATCCCGGAGCAAGAGCAGGGTTCTTTGGCAGTGAAGCAGGAGCCCAAAGGCGCGCCAACATCATCCTTGGGTGGTTCAGTTAGGATGCACAGGCGCAGCAAGTCTGTAGGTGAGATGCCTGACGTCAAGGATGTGCAGGTGGAATCCAGTGCAACTGGAACAGAGGGAGAACCTGACGTGGTATCACAGCAGTCTGCACGATCCACTGAAGGGATTCTGCCCGAAAGGTTCACGTCCACTAGCGTGAGTGCTTGTTTGGTTCAGTGTGAACCGGAAAGCCTTGTGAAAGTTCAATGGGTATCTCAAGGTGAGGCCCAGAAATGGCAGGATGCCATGGTAGAGCAGGTAAGCTCAATGAGGTCTTTGGGTGTGTGCACAACCACGACGCTGTCAGAAGGTCGTTGGGTGTGCAGACTCAAGACGGTAGCAACTGGCGAGTTGCAGTGCGAGGCTAGGTCAGTAGCCAGAGGTTTCACTCAGGAGGAGGGGGTCCATTGTTCCGAGGTACTGGACGCGCCCTCTCTCAGAAGCGAAACCACGCGCATGCTGTTAGCGGTCGCGACTCAAAGCAGTTTTGAGGCAAGCCACTTTGGTTTGGATGCCTGTTTGGATTCCGACCTGGATGAGGAGAGGTACGAGGTACCTCCGCCAGGGTTCGAGGACAACGGGCCAAATCAGGTGTGGAGTTTGCACAAGGCAATCACTGGCTTGAAGGAGTCAGCCAGAGATTGGTCCTCAGGCGTGCAAGAAGCTTTGAGAAAGCTAGGTGTCAGCCAGAGTTGTGCTGATAGCTGCCTGTTTCTGGCAGGAGTAAGCCCAGAACAGGGTCTAGTTCTGCAGTCCGGTGCGGACATGCTTTACCTGGTGGAGACCAGGGGACAGGTGCAACGGTTCGCAGAGGAGCTTGGTCAGTCTTTCCAGCTCAGGAACCTAAGCCCTGTTGGTGTTTACCTAGGTGTGCAGGTAGACAGAGCCGAAGACGGTAGTGTCTTGCTCAATCAGACTGGCAAGGTAGTGCAGTTGTTGAGGAAGTTCAGAGTGTCTGAATGTGCTAGTGTCAGAACACCCATGGAGACGTGTCTAGGTGAGGACAGTCAGACCGGGGAACGCTCTGAGTTTGAGAGCCCCGAGGTGTTTAGGTCAGCTCCTGGGAGGCTGTTGTTTCCTTCGCGGTTGAGCAAACCTGACATAGCAGTTGCTGTGGATCTGTTCAGCAAGGAGGCTGCAAATCCCAGCATGCATGCCTGGAATGGCATGGTGAGAGTGCTCCAGAGTTTGCAGGAGACTAAGGAGTTTTGCCCGGAGTTGTCAGCTACCGGTGAGCCCCAGCTCATGTGCTGGTGCGACGGCGGTTGGGCAAATTCCGAGGACAGGAAATCTGTGTCTGAAATGGTTGTACAGTGTGGAGGAGCTCTAGGCGGGCTGAAGTCCCGGTGCCAGAGCCTCATTGCTCGTTCTCGTGCAGAAGCCAGGTACAGTGCGTTGTCAGTGCTTTGCAGGGAACTGGAGTTCTATAGGTGTTTGGTCCAAGAGATCTGCGTTCAGAGTTGCCTGCCCGTGATGGTTTGGGAGGACAACCAACTCTGTTCGTTGGTGGCAGAGTCTGGACAAGTCAAGGCCAGACCCAAACACCTAGACGTTCTCTTTCGAGACGTGTGTGTTCAGACCATCTTGGAGAAGCTGAAGTACTATCCTGGTCAGGTGAACCAGAGGGTTGGGTTCACGAAGCCCCTGAGCTTCCAACGTCATGGGGAGTTCTAAGAGGGTTTGTGTGAGGTAAGCTGCAAGCTTACAACGCTCCTGTGTGCGGGACAAGAGGGGGTGTAGAGGTTTGGAGCTTTTAGAGTTAATAAGCTCAACCAGGTTGTCCCACCCACAGGAGGAAGAGCGTCACCGGATGCTCTGTGTACTGTTGTACTGTGTAATGTGATACTTTCTTTTTCTGTTGTTCCGGAGAACGGAGAGAACGGAGAAGCCACCAACATGGCTTGCGTCTCTCCAGGAATGTAGATTTATGCCTTGTAAAATAAAGCTTCTAGATTAGAAAGAAGACGGACTCTGTTGTCTGTAATATGCTGGCATGCACACACCCCGTTGCGTGAGATAAGAGAAGATAACTCTGCTGAATAGCACAGGAGACGGCAGCAAGGAAGAGCGCTTCAGTCAGGTACTCGCAGGGGAAGCGTGCCGGGCTCCAAGAAGTGCAGAAGTTGGTTTGAAGCGTTTCCAACAATCAAAAAACGCTTCAGAAGGGACCCTGAGGATAATCTAGTTCAATGCCCTGCAGTGCAGGAATATGCAGCTGTCCTGTTTGGGGATTGCACTTGTGACCTTGGCATTATCAGCATCACACTCTAACCAACTGAGCTATCCAGTGATAACAAATACAACAGCCCCAAACTCTTCAACAAAAGCACCAATATTTTAAACCTTTTAAAAATGTTTTTTTTTTTAATGTGTTGAAAGGACTGAGAAAATAATAATGTTCTCACCTGGTATCAAATGCCCATGGAAGAGCCAGTACACTCTCTTCCTGGCAAATGGGTCACTGTTGGTTACTGGGAGGAAAATTGAAGAAGTGGCAGAGAGGTCTGCATGGTGGAAATTCACTGGCAAATTGTTCCAGATTGGCTCTGCCAGTGTGTCTGTACTGTGCTGACCTCCCTTGCCATCTCTCCCTCCCACTAAGCAACAGTAATCCACCTGATGCCAAGCTAGTGTGGCTGCTCTACCATACCTGGCGAGGCATTTCTACCAAGGGCTTTTAAAGCCAAGCTGCTAAGTAAGAAATGGGCATGGAAACAGACTGGAATCTTGGCCCTTATAGTTAAGAAAGAAGGGGAGAGTTCCCAGGCTATATTTCAAGAGAAGAGCTATAAAGTGTGCCCACGGATTTCCTTCCTACCTCCTCTATTTCTCAAGTAACCAGTTTATTGCACTTCTATATCAGCTTCTGACAGAGCAAAGGAGAGATAAGCAGAGCTATGGCTAATTCCTTCCTCAATGGCAGTCTGAGCCCTAACGTAAGAAGTGAGCAATTCTTCAAAGCGGCTATACTTTTGCAATTTCAAAACCCTATCCTCCTGATATACACCTCCATCAAAGTGAAGCCTTGTCCTGCTTAGCACCTACCATAAGCACACACATGTGAACACAGCTGAAAAATGAGCGAAGGAATATTTGATTGCCCTAGCGGTGAGAATTACAAGATTATCTAAATCACTTAAATAAATCTGCTTAAAGACATTTGCAGTTCATTACCAATCTGTGTGATCTGATGTTTTCCTCCAGAAGCAGAGCAAAGCAGCTCATCCTCCTTTTAGATACTTAGGGCCTTCCAAGGCAGCAGAAAAGCTATCAAGATCACCATTTTGGACAAACAGTGGCACAAATGTGCTAGCCCAGCCTAAGCCAGTTTGCATTCCAATTCCCCATTCATATACAACAGGGCTATTCTTTCTGCATGGAGAAATATTCCTGCTACTAGGGATGGGAAGAGGTGTTGCCTCTCCACTCTTTATTCCTTTACTGCTTCATTGGATGGCTCTGAAAGAGGATTAGACAAATTCATGGAAGATAAGGCTATCATAGAATCGTAGAGTTGAAAGGGACCATGAGGCTCATCCAGTCCAACTCCTTGCAATGCAGGAAACGTTTGCCCAACTTTGGGCTCGAGCCCATGATCCTGAGATTAAGATCTCATGCTGTACCGACTGAGCTATCACAGACCTTAATAGCTACTATTTTATGGTAGCTATGCTCTGCCTCCATGCTTCTGAATACCAGTTGCTGGAAACCACAGGTGGGACAAGTGCTCTTGTGCTCAGGTCCTTCTTATGAGCTTCTCGTGGTGGCAACTGGCTGGCTGCTGTGGGAATAGGATGATGGACTTGATGGGCCCCTGGCCTGATCCAGCAGGGCCATTCTTATGTTATTATATTCCTTTTTAAACATAAAATAATGCACATATAATGAGGGAGTGCACAGAAATTAACTAAATGGCAAGAGGGGGATTAAGGAAGAGACGGTTCCTGTTAAGTCAAAGCTGCAGGCAGGAATGCTTGAGGAAACTGAGCTTTGCAAATTCCAGTTTGAACTGACCAGATCTGCATCTGCCAGACTAATGTGTGGATTGACTCCTAATGATCTACCAGCTTTCCTACTTCCCAAATGTTCCAACACAGCATTTGGATCAAAAGTATTTTTTACAAACACATGTTTTGAGAGAAAATACATTTAGAAATATGCATTTCAAGACAGAATATATTTGAAAACGCATATTAAAAAACAAACAACCCACAGAAATGGCATGGAATGGACTTATAAGTGAGTACGTGCCAAAGTGACACAGACCTGATATGTGGGATGCTATTTTTATACCCTCAAACATCCCTCAGATGAAAATAGAGACGTTTCTCACTCCCCACCCCCTTCACTGACCCTCCTCAACACCACCACCCCATTTTGGTCTCCCCTGCGCCACAAAGCATTTGTTATCAGAAGAAGGGCGAGTGCCACCATTACACCAATGGGAAACAGCACACATGACCTCCACTATCCTGAGAAAACTCCTTAATCCTGAATTTATTTTATTTTATTCTTTGGTAGATTTACAAAAAGAAAAAGCACACACCCATAATAACTATATTTTAGAAGAGGGAAAGATTGTATAAGGCTGTATCAAACCCCCCCCCCCATCCCCTTTTTATATATATAAAAAACCACAGCCAAGAGCTGCAATGCAAGTATGGAAAATCTAGGTTGTTGTTTTTCTAATTCTCTAAGGCATTTCTAAAAGTTTCAAATTCACTTATACAGATTAAACATTGTTTCAGACACACCATCTGCATTGCTTTGTTTTAACTCTATGCACATACATATCTGTTGCGGAATTCAGTAATGCGATTTTCAGTCATTCAAAGCATGAGTGGGCAGGAACCACCAAGGAAGGAGGGTGGATGACAATCTCTCTGTGCTAATGCTTTCAAGGGCTATTCAAGCATCAACAAAGCCCTGTATACATTACCAGTACAGTAGAACAGAATCCCTAATGTGTTTATAAAAAAAATACATCCATTATTTAAATTGAAGGCCATGCATTATTAATATTGCTCCCATTACTTTCCAAACACAACTCCTTGGAAATATCAATACTCTTTTTAAGCATCCTGTCAAAGCCCGTTGTTGCAAGCTTTCCCTAGTATTGCATGGCCTAAACTCATAGGCAGGAGTGGGCAAAATAGTTCAATCCAAAATACTGAGTAGCTCCGAGAGTAAGGAAAGGTAAGGATTCTCTCTGTTCTAAGTGTACCATTACCTCCCATTGATGTATTATGATTGCACTCAATCTTTTGCATTGTATGGAACGTGGTGAGGGTCACTGAATAATGGAAGCATGAGAAAAAGTAGCTAACTCAAACATTGGACATCAAGAAGGCTCTCCAATTTTTATTGAGATATATTTCTCACCCACTGAGCTCCACTGCACCCTTGTACCACCCTCTGCACACATATTCTAAATTCTCTCTTTGCAATTCACTGAATACTTGACTGAACTTCTCCTTCACCCCTCCCTTCTTAAATCTTCTTGCTCTTCTGTGACTGTTGGTCTCTATGTGGCAACAATTTTGTTTTACCCTATGCACATAGCATACTAATGCACTGTACTTATTCACAGAGACCTACGCCAGTTGATCCTACTGCTTCATCAGCTGCTCAACACTGCAACAAAATCGGAGTTCAGTGAAAGAGGGATGTTGACAAAGTGGAAAGCTAAAATGATGGTTTATATTTATAATTTATAAATATTTATATTTATAAATCATTATATTTATAATGATGGTTTACTTATATTTATTTTATAGGCCAACGTGTCATTATAAAAAAAAAACAAGAGAGTGGTTTACAAAACGAAACTAATGCATTAAAATAACACTAAAACATAATATGAAGAATTCAGTAATGCGGGTACCTAAGGACCAGTGGCTGGAAAAGCCCATGTGAACAGGAAGGCGACATGCTCATGTGAAAACCTGCACCCTCGGTATCTGTCATCATATCTCTAAGGGGAGACTATTCCATAATGTGGTGGCAACTGCAAAGAAGGCCCTTCGAGTCACCAAATGTGACTTGGTCATTAGCAGTCCAGTATCTTATAAGTCAACAACAAAATATTTAACTCAGCTTGGTAAAGAGTACATAGTTCCCTCTGCACCAGTGCAATATGTGCATGACAGTGTGTTTCGGTATGCATCCTAAACACTGCATTTTGCACTAGATACAGATTCCAAACTGAGCCTAAGGAAAGCCCCACATAGAGTGCATTGCAAAATCCAGTATAAACTTTAGGTATGAAAAACTACTGTCTCCAAGCTCGTGAAAGGCGCTTCAAGGCTCTGAGGACACATGAGCCTTCCATCAGAAATATGTATTGTGGAGCACCCCAAAAGTTTTGAACGTGCTCCTTCAAGAGGAGTCCAAGACCCTCCAGAATAGGTAAACTACCAAGATAAAGGGCCTAAGGTGGCAAAAAGGCAACATTTTATGAATTATAAAAGAAGGGTGCTGTGAATAAAAGAAAAGGCCCCACTGAGAGCACAGCAGCATGCTATACTGTAAATGACCAAACAGAAATGCTTCCTAGCTATTCTTACCTTGGCCTAGTTGCTTTAGGTTCCTCAGCTGTGCTAAAGACCCAGGATGTGCTACCTACCTGATAAGTAACAGGAACTATCCCTTCAACAAAGAACTCCATAGCCAAAGGAACTGGGGAGACCAGAAAAGCTGGCGAAACTCTGCTGCAGCAATTGCAGTGGCAGAACAGCCAGCATCTTCAAACTAACAGGACATACGTAGAAATTATGTAATATTTATTTAAATTAATTACATGAGAGGCAACAACATCCCAAAACAAGCCAGAAATTTTCTGATTGTTTTTTTTTTTTTTTTTTTTTTTTTTTTTAATGCTCATTACCCTCCAACTCTGTGAAGGGTTTCAAAGGTTTCTTAGCTCAAAGACTCTCTCCGCTCCCTGGGCAACAACTTTGAAGAAAGAAAAACAACTTCTCTCTGGTATCAGGATTTGTAGATACAAGATTCAGGATGCACCAAAAGCAGGAGAAAGAAACTGAAGTCATGTTGAGAATGAGAGGAGCACTGAGGAAGTCACTTTATAATGTCTGACCTTGGAAAGTCGAAAGCAACCTGTACAAGGACAACTACGAAAGACTGTGGATGGAAATAAAGAAAGACATGGAGATATGGACTAGATTGAAATTGTCGTTAATGGGAAGAATTGCCGTGATAAAAATGAATGTCCTACCAAGGATGCTGTTTTTATTCCAAGCCATACCAATTTTGGACAAATTGGATTGCTTTAAGAAATGGCAAAAGGACTTATCAAGGTTTATATGGCAGGGCAAAAAGCCAAGAATCAAGTTTAAGATTCTAACAGACTCTAAAGATAGAGGAGGCTTTGCCCTGCCGGATTTAAGACTTTACTTTGAAGCAGCGGCCTTTTGCTGGCTAAAGGATTGGTTCAAACTAGAGAACGTTGATGTATTGGACTTGGAAGGATATGATAATATGTTCGGTTGGCATGCATACCTGTGGTATGACAAGGCTAAGATCCACAGAACTTTTAAGACGCATATAGTCAGAAAATCCTTGTATCAGGTCTGGATTAGATATAAAGACTTGTTAGAGAGAAAGACCCCTAGATGGATCTCTCCAGTGGAGGCCAAGGCCTATAAGAGACCGAACATGTCTGCAAATTGGTTAAGATACATGGACATATTGCAGCAAGAAGGGGATTCTTTTAAGCTTAAAAGCTACGATCAAGTGAAAAGTCAGGTCCCCGACTGGCTGCACTATCATCAGGTATATGAAACATTCAAAATGGACAAAAAAGTTGGTTTTCAAGTAGAAAAATCAAAACTGGAAACAGAATTAATAGAATCGAACTTTAAAAACCTTTCCAAAATGTATAATCTATTGCTAGAGTGGCATACGAAAGATGAATTGGTTAAATCGTCAATGATAAATTGGGCGAAAGATATAGGACACAATATTATGATGGATGACTGGGAGGGATTGTGGCAAAAAGGTATTAAATTCACTGCTTGTCATAGTCTAAGAGAAAACATAATGAAAATGGTTTACAGATGGTATTTGACACCAGTTAAGATAGCTAGGATGAATACCAAAATGTCAGATGTATGTTGGAAATGTAAACATGCGAAAGGTACCTTTTTTCATATGTGGTGGTTGTGCCCAGTGGTAAATGCTTTCTGGGATAAGATTTATAACGAACTCAAGAAGGTAATGAAGGTTACCTTTTGTAAGAAACCAGAGGCATTTCTCCTGAGCATAACTAACGAAGAGATACCCAGTCAGGATAGAGTGTTTTTTATGTATGCCACAACAGCAGCGAGAATTTTATTGGCAAGAACATGGAAAGGCGAAGAGATACCAACGGTGGAAGAATGGCAGATGAAGATGATGGAATATATGGAACTCGCAGAACTGACCGCCAGAATCCGGGACCAGAGGGAGGAGAAGGTGTCACGAGATTGGAAGAAATTTAAAGACTATTTGGTTAAATCAGTAAAATTGAATATTTGAGCAGAATTAAATAGAATAGCGGCTTTAGCAGGTATATGTTAGATAAAATCGTCAGTAAGATATTTTTGTGTGAAAGATTTAATTGTTAGAAAATATGTTAAGATTTGGTGTTTAAGTTAAGATATGATTAAGTAAAGTAAAGCACATTAAAAATAGAGCAAATGTGAACAGAATAAGATACAAAGCTACCTAGAAGGTATATATGATTTTGAAGACAGTGGAGGGAATGGGGGAAGTCCCCCAAAACAGAGAAGATAGTAACAAGAAAAATAAGAGGATAAGTGTTAGTTTAAAGGTTTGTATATGTCTCTTTTTATTGTAATTGTTTGATTGTGTTTTTGTGTTGTGTTTATGCATTGTATTTTTTGTATTGCTAATGTTGTTGTTTATGTTATGTTTTTCATTTGTCTTAATAGAAAATAATAAAATCTTATAAAAAAAAAAAAAAGGAAAGTCGAAAGCAGCAGCTCAAGAGAAGAAAGTGCAAAGCCCTCTCTCAAAGATGGATCTTAATCCTTGTCACAAACAGAAAGGGGTGGACCCTCCCAGCTCTCACCTGGATGGTTCCCTTTCTGGATGGGAGATCAGGGTCCTTCACCAACAACCCATCCCGCCATATTCAGTTCGTCCAGATACTGCACACATGCTGGAGGATGTGGCCATGATGGGCAACTAATACCCACATCTTTGAAACATTAAGGCATGTGTAGATAGTGACAAGCATTTCCAGGATAGCAAAGTTCTCCTCAGGCATGAGCTCCTTGTCTTAGATAACCCTTTGAAAGCACAATCCCACCACTGAGAATGCAGAAGCATAGCAAACAAGTTTGCGTTCTACACTGACATGACAATCACCTTCCACCAGCAGAATTCTGCCTCGTCATCTAAACTTTGCAGAAGTGGCCTACGGTTATTTTAGCCCATGTGGGCAGTGTTCCATTCCTGGGTTTCATTATTCTTCAGAAGACTGCTTAAAGGAAGGCTTATTTCAATATGCAGAGAAAAATATGCAGAGAAAAATGCAGAGAGCAAAACCAACCCCTGTATATGGCATTCACTGACCTGACTAAGGCTTTCAACACTGTTAACTGTAATGCCCTGTGGACTGTCCTTCTGAAAATTGGCTGCCCAGATAAATTTGTAAACATCATTCGGCTCCTCCATGATAATATGACAGCAACAATTGCAGATAACAATGGCTCTCAAAGTGAACCATGGGATCAGGTGTTAAACAGGGTTGTGTTATTGCCCCAACTCTATTCATTATTTTCATTGCCATGATCCTACACTTTGTCAAAGGGAAACTCCCCACCAGAGTAGAAATCATATATCGAACAGATGGAAAGCTCTTCAATCCTAGCAGGCTGAAAGCAAAGAGTAAGGTTACTGTAACTTCCGTCACAGAGCTTCAGTATGCTGATAACAACGTAGTGTGCATCTGAAGAAGTGGGCATGCACACGAAAGCTCATACCAAGAACAAACTTAGTTGGTCTCTAAGGTGCTACTGGAAGGAATTTTTTATTTTGTTTTATCTTTGCAGAAGCTTACAAAAAGCTTGGCCTATCATTCAACATCCAAAAAAACCCAAAGTACTGCACCAACAAGTACAAAATAACCCGTCTGCAGTGCCACAAATCCAACTCAATGGTGTAACATTGGAAAATGTCAATCACTTCTCCACAAGGGCCAACATTGATGCCGAAATCCAGCATCACCTGAGCTCTGCGAGTGCGGCTTTCTCCCAACTGAAGTGCAGAGTGTTTGAGGACTGGGACATTCGCAAGGTAAAAATGCTTGTTTACAAAGCTATTGTACTATCAACCTTACTATATGCTTGTTAAACATGGACCACTTATAAACGCCATCTCCAACTCCTTGAAAGATTCCATCAACGGTGTCTCCGAAAAATTGTACACATCACTTGGGAAGACAGGCAAACTAATATCAGTGTACTGGAAGAAGCAAAGATCACCAGTGTTGAAGGAATGATTCTTCAACATCAACTTCGTTGGACTGGTCATGTTGTGCAGATGCCTAATGATTGTCTTTCAAAGCAACTACTCTATTCCGAACTTTAAAATGGAAAGTGTAATGCCGGTGGTCAACAAAGGAGGTTTAAAGACTGTCTCAAGGCAAATCTAAAAAAATGTAGTATAAACACTGATAACTGGGAAACACTGACCTGCGAGCACTCCAGTTGGAGAACAGCCTTTACCAAAGGTGTCGTGGGCTTTGAAGACACTGGAACTCAGGACGCAAGGCAGAAATGTGCTAAGAGGAAGGCACACTTGGCAAATCCACACCGTGATCAATTCCCAACCGGGAACCAATGTCCCACTGTGGAAGGATGTGTGGATCCAGAATTGGCCTCCACAGTCACTTACAGACTCATTGTTAAATCGGGTCCTCCATTAAAGGAGGCACGTGTTGTGGTGCGACCTGCAACCCAACCCAGTGTTGTGGGGGGTAATTGGAAATCAAGGCCACAACCCCTGATAGTTCGGTCCCAGGTTGCTGGGGTGAAATCTGGCCAGTGGGGCGTCGTAAAATTCAGCTACGCGGGACCTATTTATGCCCATGCGAGGCTGCTGAGCTTCCTCTTTGGGGCCTAATGCATTGGAACACCCACCCACCACTCCCTATATTTAGGGCTTGCGTTGACCTTGCTATGCTATGTGTCGTCTGTCATTGGGACAGGGGCACGGTAGGAATTTCCCCCACTTGGCTGATTGACTGGTGCCATTTGGGTTTCGCCTGCGGCGTAGCAACTAGTCACAACTTGTAAGTTGCAGATAGGCTCTGGTTCAGGTGATAGGCGTGGCACATGATGTGGCCACGCCTATGGAAATGCAGGATATTCCAGTACAGGAATCCAGGGACTCATGGTTTGTCGGTCCTCAAAAGGGGTCTGGCCAGTGACCGAGTCCCAGGGACATCAGAACGGCTGATTGGTGAACCTTCCATCAGCTGTCCCTGGTGTTCATCCTTGTCTGTCCTAAGAACATGGCCCTGGGACAGGGCTGCCTGCAAGGGTGCAGGGAGACAGTTGAACCAGAATATATGCAACCACTCACTTGGTTGTAATCAATAAAGTCGTGGCCTATATTCTGCCAAAAACCAAACCAAATATCTGAGTCATGTGTGAATTTATTTTGGGGAAGGTTAAAGGTCTAAACATGCAAAACCGTGTTTATGGAAGATAATCTTACTCGGCTACAAGTGATCACCAAAGAGAAGAAGAAGGAGATTTCAATATATCCAATTAAGTAACCCTTGTCTTCTTCTATGAAAGGCTCCAGGTATTTTGGGGACATGGAAGCAGGTGGTGGTAAAAGTATTTCGATGTTTGGAAAAATATCACAGGGAATGAGTAGCTGAACAATATGAGCCATGTAAAGGCTTGTGGAAAGAGAGAAACTAATGCAAGTTCCTTTTTGTCCTGGTGTGAAATTATTTACTGGAATATATGTATAATAATAATAATAATAATAATAATAATAATAATAATAGAATTTTACAATTTACATGACTAGGGTGCACTTGTCGGGTAGAAAATATTACCATTCACAAATTAATAGATACATTTTCTATTATCCAGAGGGGTTGTCTGTAATGACCTTAAGAATCACATTATTATTATTATTATTATTATTATTATTATTATTATTATACTGTATGTAGTATGCACCAAATTGCCCCGAGGGAAATAGCATGTTACTTTATTTGTTAACCTCAGGAGTTGTCATTTTCTGCAAAAACCTGGGGCGACAGAAAAACACATTCCCACTAATAATTAGCATTTGGCATTAAGCGACGTTTCTCAAGTAGGCTGGCACGGCCTTAAATAGCACATTGAGAAGGATTGGGCAATTTTAATAAGAGGCTAGAGCACGGCTTGGCCTCACCTATTAATTTGCTTTTGTGAGTTTTAAAGTCAGATCCTCATGGGTGCTTTTTTTGTTTTAAATATTTAATAGCTTCTGCGATTGATGACAGGCTTTGCAGATAGAATAGAAAGGATGTTGGGAAGTTTCTTGGTTTAAGAAGCAGTCATAGAGGAAAACTCTGGCTTGGCAGGTTGCCATTGCTCAGTTTTGAAAATGAGAACTGCTGGGATTTAAGTCTGCATTTTTTTGATTTTTTTTTTTTTAAACACATTAGCATCCCACACTTCCTGCAAGCAGCTCAGTATGCTGTACAGAGAATTTTCTTCATTTTACCTCTCTCAAAAAACCCCAGAAAACCTGTGTGTGTGTGACCAGAAAAAGGGTTGGCTGGTAAGATTCACTGCTTAACAAGATTTAAACCCAGGACTCTCATTTTATGTCTACCATCATTCTATCTACAGCACCATATTAGCTGACTAATGTTTGGGTTGCAAGACAAGCTATCCACCCAGGAATCCTTTTCAGCCATCGCAGATTTGCATGGGGAGAGTTGTAGTCAAGCTTTCCATGACCCCTGAATCCTTTTCAGTCCTCACATATTTACAGGAAGTTAGCTGGCAATAGCATGGGAGAATTATATCAATTCCTGTACATCATTCAATCCTTGAAAATGTCAGATGATTATGCTCATGAAACTGTTCCAGGGGCATGTGCACACAGAAACATTTCAAGAATCTATTTGCAAGTGCCAACTGATAAGTGTCAGAACAGGCCTTCATGGGCCAGGGATGTGGAACTGCAGAGAGTGATTCAGCACAGAACATACCATGTCCTTTCATTTGGCCTCATCTGCTCTGAGCTCCAGGGAAGAAGGTTTAGGTGGGATACAAATATATAAAAAACCCTTAAAATAAATTTTCATATGTGTTGCTGGACCAGTTCGCCAGAACCAGTTTTTCAACTTCACATTTCAGTTTCCACACAACTCTTGTCAGATCCACTTTTCTAGTAAATATATTTTCTTCCTTATTGCCCCCCCCCCACTCCATAACCCATTCAGTGTTATTAAGATTCAACTGAGAACATTTTCTCCCCTGAATAAAATATACCCACCATGATGGTCTGGACCAAAATATAACAGCAAAGCTAGGAAATTGCAATCTATCTGGTCTTTTCTTTCCTCTCTCTCTCTCTCTCTCTCTCTCTCTCTCGTGCGTGTGCATGCACATGCATATGACATGTCACTCTGGGCACAGGTCAGACTCTTGATATAAACTCAGTTCCAGTAGCAGCTGGTGTTGTGGGGCAAAGCCATGGAGCTGCCATCTCAACCCTGGCATTGCTGCAGCTTACTCTGATAGGAATGGAGCGGGGTAGTGGCAAGGTTGGGGCAGTGTGGATCTACCACAAGGACTAATCTGGCATCTGCTGATGCATCCATGCACCCTAGCCTCATTACACTTCCATCCCATCCAGCTAAACTGCAGTGACTCTGGTGTCTGGAAGGCAGCTACAGTACATGGCTCTGCCCCACCACACCAGACATTCCTGCCCGGCTCAGGGAATGAGGGAGGTTGTGCCTTTTAAAACTCTTTTTAAAACATTGCATGCTCAGTATTCTATATAATGCATGCTATGTGTCCAAAAGATCTCTTGTTCAGTTTCCAGCTGAAAGGACCCCAGATTGGGAAAGATCCTTACCTGAGATGTGGGAGAGCTGCTGCCAGTCAAGGATAATAGAATTCGGCGAGAGACCTATAGATATAGGCAGTCTTCACTTGGAGAAAACCATGAATTTCAGTAAGCTCCTCGACAAATGTAAGTCTAACTTTGAAAATCTCCAACCAATATAAGCAGGCATTAATAACATCTATCTATATATCCATATTCATAGTTATACGTATGCAGTGTTTGATATAATAATAGGCATCATACAGATGTTTGCCAACACCTCAGGGATGATGTGATGTTCTGCTTATATTTGGAGCTCAAAGAACTGAGTAAAGCAGCAACAATGACTGGGTGAATTGGGTCTGCTTTGGTTCAGTGTACAAACCATTATTAAAAAACGAGTCCTTATCTTTCTTTGCCATTTTGCTGTACAGTCTCAGAACTTCCCGTTGTCCCCTTTCAAAAGGAAATTATTGTTTATGCCAACAAGCATAATTTTGTTTTGATTTATTTTTCTTGCTGAATGGTTTGGGGGTGAGTAGGCTATCCTGTGGAAGAAGAAAACAATCTAAATAAGAAGTTGAAGTTTTATACCTTTGATATGATTCTCTATGTGTGTGCAGTATGTGAGCACCCTATGAGAGGGAGGTTGCCATGGCAATTACTCATTATTTTCACATAGTAAGCTAGATACTTTTTACCAAAAAAAGGAGAAAATCAGCCAATGTACCTTTTTAGTCCCCAGAGATACCTAATTTGTATTGTACACAGAGCTTTCCTTTTTGACACTTCTCTAAATATTTAGCGGACTGCAGAATACCATAATCCTGATGAGTCTTAACAAAATGGCCAATGTACTTCTTGAAAGCAGTTCCCAGCACACCGTTTGAGTCAAATATATTGGCTAATGCGCATCCCTCAATCCCTTCTATTAGAAAGGCTTTATTGCCATGATGCCTCAGGCAAATCTAAAATGGAATGTGGGGTGGGGAACACAGCTAAAATATTTTGATTAAGGCAGATGCAAAAAATCTCAGGTAGCTCAGAAATGGAGGTCATTTGCAACTGTAATATGTATATGAAAAACCGAGCATTTCCCTGCCACTGTTCATCATTGCTATCTATATACTAATAAATACTGATCTGAGTCATCCTGTACATGTGCTTATGTACGAGATACCTACCCAACACACCCACACCCACACTCACATCCATACTGCAGGTCAGGGGTTGGGCAGAATCTGAGTGAGTAGCTTAGAACCCCTGCACAATTCAGTTATACCCTTTTTGCAGGTTGAAAGGCTATGCTGAGAAAGAATGCAGTTTACAGCAGCCTTCAATGTAATCCACTGTTCAATTTCAGGCTGTGTTTATTTTTTAAAAAATAAGCATCACCTTAAGAAAGATAATAATAACAAACAAACAACAACAACAACAACAACAATAATATGTTGCCTATCTGACTGGGTTGCCCCAGCCACCATGGGCAGCTCACAACAGAGCCTCCTGTCTTTGATGTTAATTTATAATTTTCAGCCCCCTCTGTCACATTCTCAAGTAACACACGCACATACCAGCTCCATGAAAAACTTAACATGCTCGTTTGCAACAGAATGAGGACTGAATGTTGAAGGAGGAATAGAAATCTGGTAGGATTTGCTTGCTTTATCTTCTGTTTAAAGTGTGGTGGCTCTTGCACCAATCATGAGAGGAAGTGACCCACCCACAGGAAGAAGCTGTGTGGTGGGGTACCTAGCCATGGAGCTACTAACCAGGCCAGTAGAGACTCATTTGGAGAGAGCCAGTTTGGTGTAGTGGTTAAGAGCGGCAGACTCGTAATCTGGGGAACCGGGTTCGTGTCTGCACTCCTCCACATGCAGCTGCTGGGTGACCTTGGGCTAGTCACACTTCTCTGAAGTCTCTCAGCCCCACTCACCTCACAGAGTGTTTGTTGTGGGGGAGGAAGGGAAAGGAGAATGTTAGCCGCTTTGAGACTCCTTCGGGTAGTGAAAAGCGGGATATCAAATCCAAACTCTTCTTCTTCTTCTTCTTCATTCCAATGGTGAAACAGGGGTTCAAATGTTGCTGCAGCAGGTGGTAGCAGGGGTATGTGCTTGTTCCACTGCCTCTCCCAATCCACTGTCTGAGGCAAGTGGCTCAGCGCAACTCATGATAGGGCCGGCCCCAAGTGCACTCAAAGCCACTTCTGATGACTAATGGGTGTAGGGATGAAAGGCATTAAGAGGAGATGATGCAGAAGACCTGGAAGCAGGAGATAAATGGAAAGGCCTGGGTGCTTCTGTGCTTGTTTAGTAGGCTCACACTTACAGAATTCCTAAGAACTCTGTTTGAATCCCTCTCTTGCAGCCTTTAAGCTCTTCTATATTCTGCTAAGCCTTCTGTTTATTTTATTACTGGCTCCTTGCATATGATTTTATCCGATGATTTTTATTACATTATGTATTCTCCATTGTTACACTTCTTTAAACTTTTTTCTTTCCCTCAGCTCCTGCACCCCACCCTCCAGAATTGTCATTTTAGTGTTTTAAATCTTTTGTTATACAGTGGTACCTCAAGTTACAAACGCCTCAGGTTACAAATGCTTCAGGTTACAAACTCCGCTAACCTGGAAGAGTTACCCCGAGTTGAGAACTTTGCCCCAGGATGAGAACGGAAATTGTGTGCCAGCGGCGCAGCGGCAGCAAGAGGCCCCATTAGTGAAAGCACGCCTCTAGTTAAGAACAGTTTCAGGTTAAGAACGGACCTCCATAATGAATTAAGTTTGTAACTAGAGGTACCACTGTAAATCTCTAGAGCATTGGCCGAACTCTTATTTTCTTGACCACAATCCTTTTACAGTTAAACAGGCTTTAAATTGTTCCCCTTCCATATATCTGGTGTGTGAGAACGAGACTGCCACTCTAGATTGCATTCGATATCGTTTTAGCCTAACAGAGAAAAACACATCAAAAAGTGAACCACTTGTGAGGCCACACACTAAAGATCGGGGGGGCAGAGGGAGTGAACAATGAGCAAGGAAAGGAACAGCAACAGGGCTGGGGGGGCTCTCTGGTGGTCAGCTGTGGGTCCCTCTTGGCATAGGGGCCTCAGCAGTGATTCTAGCCTTGATAACTAGTGTTTTTGGAAGAGGAAGGGCAAGCCACGTGTCTCATATAGCACATTTTCATACACCTTGTACTGTCTTCTAAATGAACATTCAAACATCAAATTTGCACCTTTAAAACAACAAGGCTTCCATAAAAACCATATATATAAAAAACAGTGCACATTTCTAAGCTTCTGGTACTCCATAAAAACAAGTATGGCTCCCTCTGGCTTTCACCAAGTGTCTTCCTCAGCTTCTTCCAAGTACCATTTCATTATTGCTGGATATGTAATAAGAACCACTTTCTTAAAAGAGCAAGCCAAACAGAAACATAGAGCACAATCTGGACAAGTTAGGCACTTGCAAGACCTATTGATTTCAATTAGAGAGTTAAAATCATTTCAGCGTAAGTTTGTGCTTAACTTTGGCTGTACTCTGCTCATAAAGCCAGCTGCCTTAACTTTCTAATCATGCATCGTTTATCTGTTTTAGGCACCCCACCCACCACAAATAAATGTAGTCGTTCCACTAAAGGCAATGGCAATAATTTAATGTTTATGTTAGTGGCACTTCTAAGTGAGGACAGAGACTGTTTGCAAATGCAATATAATGCTGACAGTTATACATGCATTAGGCACATATAGAGTTACATTTGAACAGAATGTCGACAATAACTATTAAGTGGTTTTCTCGCCGTACCTTGTCCAGCGCTGAGTCTTCTAGAGCAGACTTCAATGATGGTTTGAACTACAACTCCCACTGTCCTCAAGCAGCAGACGGGAGTTGTGGTTTAAAAAAACATCTGGAGAGCACAAATTAGTTCTAGGGCACAAGTTCTCTCTTATACATTTTGGGCAGGGTCAAGTTCCCCTACAGTGTGAGGGTCAATCACTGACACCTCCAATTAAAAGAAGACTGGGAAATGTGGGAATTAAACTCTAGTTCCCATTTAGCGGAGTTTTCTGTAAGTCAGCGCAAAGGGTCGTTTGACCCTTTAATTAGTTATCTCTTTCCCTCCTATAAAAAATTGCACTAGACACTCTCTTTTAGAGTATAAGTATCCACTAACTTTTATTTACTATAATTGCAATGCAGGTAGGTGATACCTCAGTTGCTAAAACATCTTACATAATTTGTATCTAAGACTAACAAACCGTTGCAGACCGACTGATACTCTGACTCTGAGGCAGACAGCATACCTGCTGCTCTAACTGTTAAGACTGTTCTACTAACTGTCAGAACTGTACCAACTGCCGTAACTGCCAGTTTACATATGTGCATTTTGGATGCTAACATCCTAGAGGAAAGACCACTGCCTTCAGACCTTTTGATTGCTGCCTACATGGGTAGCCAAACTAAGGCCCAGGAGCCGGACCTGGCCCAATCACCTTCTAAATCCGGCCCGTGGATGGTCTGAGAATCAGTGTGTTTTTACATGAGTAGAATGCGTACTTTTATTTAAAATGTTTCTCTGGGTTATTTGTGGGGCCTGCCTGGTGTTTTTACATGAATAGAATGTGTGCTTTTATTTAAAATGCTTCTCTGGGTTATTTGTGGGGCAATGGGAATTCGTTCATTATTTTTTTCCCCGAAATATAGTCCGGCCCTACAGAAGGTCTGAGGGACAGTGGACTGCCCACCTGCTGAAAAGGTTTGCTGACCCCTGCCTGCGGTCTAAGCCATTGAAAAAAAAACAGCACATAGCAGGGGAAGGGATTGGTCTGACTGCCTATGCAACCCTTTACTTAATTAACTACATATAGGTAATATTTCTATTAGAGCAGGCTCGGGAATCTGTGGCCCTCCCGATTTTGTTGGACTCCAACTCCCATTAGCCACAGCCGGCATGGGAAATGGTCTGGGCTGATAGGAGCTGTAGTAAACCAAAATCCCCACACCTGCATTGGAGGATTACGTTGGGCATCCTCGTGTATATATAACCTGCAGCCAAAGCACATCTCTCACACTGCTTTCATGGTAATGTATTTCTAATTCAACATGCAATGAATTACAAATGAGGAATATATTTCACCTAAAATGCAGGAAATGACATGGCATGATGATGATGATGAAGGAGGGGGAAGGGGAGGATTTGCTTGTTGCCCATAGCAATTCCTTCTTCACATGCTGCTATTTTCTAAGACTTTATTCCTCACTCCATTACTGATTTCTGCACAGCAAACCCTGCCCTCTGCTGGCTAAATAAAATCAAAGCTGCATCTGTTTCAATTGTATGGTTTTGGACCCTATATTTGCATTTAGATTGCAATGAAAACACCGGCGCTATTTAGAATGCTTTCGTGGGAACTTTGTATGGTACACTCCGCGGGGCCTTAATCAGGCATAATAAATAAGATCGTGCTTTTTTCAATCAATTTTTCAGTTTCATTATACGGTACAAAAGTGATGAATATGGCACTGAGATGTTCATATGCAAATTATGCATTTCATATTCATACATCTTATCCAACCCCCTCCAAAAAAGAGAGATCTCTGTGCCCTTGATTTGCTCAAAAAGTATGGATAAACACAAAATGCTTTTAAAAACTTTGCTGAAGTAGGGAAAAAATAGTTCAATGGAAACAAAACAAGGGCAAAAGAAGCTTTGTACTTCCAACTTTCTAAAGACCCGCTTAAAAAAAAACAATTGTATTATTAAGAATGAAACAGCTTTTGGATAGAACTATGTAAGAAAACAGACTACAAAAAATAGACTTCTGATTATAATGTTTAGGTGCTGAAAAGGTTGAGGATGTCCTTATTGGTGGATGAGGGACTGTGGAAATGATTTAAAATATTATTTGATATTAATATGGATTTATTATAGAGCTTCCGCTGTTAGAATGAACTGTTTATTCCATGTCTCTTTGATTTTATAGAAAACCTCTTAATCAAATGTGAAGTACCTATAATGTAAGGACTACTGACTTGGGGAGGAGAGGAAGAATCTGTGTGCGCATTATTGTATCTGAGGAAATGATGGGAATGTTATAGGAAACTGAGAGAACGGGCAGTCTATAATGCATTGTCATGTTTTTTCATCTAGTCTGAGGCACAACCTCATTATTACTCAAATGCATCCACATAGGACACCTTGACAGCACATTTTACTTGCAGCACGATCCCAAGTATATTTATTATGATGCAACCCCATTGAGTTCGGTAGGGTAAAGGGTTGTATCCATTGCTGAGCTATGTGGATGTTCCATCAGCACAAGGATTTCTGCTGGTCCAACAGAACGTTTCCCTGCCCCCCTTGCCCTGCCACATGTTCCCTAAATGTGTTCTAGGGGTTCCCCCAACTCTCTGGAGCAAACTTGGGCAGGGTGCAAGGAACACACAGGGGGAGGTGGTGAGGGAACAGTCCCATTGCACAAGTGGAAATCCTTGACAGAATGAGTTACTAAACATGTGTAGTGTTTTAAGGGTATATCCAGACAGCAATTTTCTTAAGTCTAATTGCAATGCTTGGGTACTAACCAAAAGAGTGGGAAGCCAGTACTTATGAAGTGCAAGTAGCTCTGGGGAAGCATTATTATAGTTATGCCAACCATGCTGGCTGTAGGAATGGGTGGAATTGCTCAGCTCTAGCATTTGAAGTTCAGAATGACTACAGTACCTAAATCATGAACCCTGACCCTGGAGTCTCACAGGCATGGAGGAAAACTCAGGTGAGGTTTGTTTGTTTATTTGCTACATTTATACCCCACCCTTCCTCCCAAAGGAGTCCAGGCCAATAAACAATTCTGCGTTACAAAATACAGTACAATTAAAAATGAAAGCAAAACATATTTGAAAAATTTTTAATTCTGATAAAAGCAACTAAATAGAATAGAACAATAAATCTAAAACAAATTTAAGAACAAACGTAACCAAATCCCATGTCTGGATTGAGCCTGCCAAAAGAGAAAAGTTTTCAGCAGGTGTCTAAAAGAGTGCAGTGATGGTGCCGGACTTATGTCAGAAAGCACTGGGTTTGGGTGAATTCTGGAAATGCTTCTGCCTGCACCATAAAATATGGTCCTAACCAGGATTCTGGTGGGAATGGTACTTCACACATCCTTAACCAGTTGTGGTGCTGGGCCTGTTATGGAAGGCTATGGAAGACACACTAATCCAAGAAGAAGGCAAGAACATCAACAACTCTCTCAAATAAGAATGGAACAGTAACAGAAAAGTCCTGGCTCCGCACAGATGCAAGTAAATCCAGTGCCACCCATATAATGCCACTATCCATATAGGGTCTGTTCATAAATGTCTGCATTTTGGGCAAACAAATTGATCCTAATTGGATTTTTATTCTCAACACCAATAGGTGCTTCATAGATTTCAGCAATGGCAATGTACGATTTAATAAGAAGGGAAAGGTCAGCAGTTCACTTCCATTCCCAGTCGCACACAAGGCATTTCGGAGCTCCTGAGACAACAAAAGAACCTGCAGCTGAGGTCCTAATAATCACAGCTCACACTACACATTGTATCCCTCACTTGCACAAGTGCAGGAAGGTACGAGTATCACCCAATGTAATGTTTGAACCAATTTTGCTGCTATTGCAGCTTTGCATTGCAGACAGGAATGGTAAAGCCAGGCTCTTTTGGGTTTCGTGATTGTATGCCTGTTTAAAACCAAGGGTAAAAGAAGACCGAAATGTGATGAATTTGCAAACTGGTGGGTGGGTTGGCAGAAGGTGTGGGATATTATGACTGGGGAAACATTTTAAAAGCAACGAAGGCAGTGAACAGGAAGAAGTGTTAGGATCAAAGGAAGCAAGGAAGAACAGAATCAGAGACAAATGCACAAATTGTCCTTGGTAAACATGCAAGAAACAGGAGCACAATTAGCATTGTGTAATCATTATTGGCAATCTAATTTGGACCATTTCAGGGAGAAAGGATGGAAATTATGGTACCAGATGCACAACTTTATGCACGTGCTGTTTTTAAGTTTATTATAGCTGCAGGCCGAACCAGCTGCAAGTTGTGCGGTATTAGGAACAATTTAGCCTTTGGCACGCATCTCTTCCCATGCATTTCAAGCACTTATTTTTATGGAAGGCCTACTAAGTTCAGGAAAACTCTCTAGTAAATATATGGAGGAAAGCAGCCTTAAGCACATATTCGGACATCAGCTTTTCAGAGAGTCTTGATTTATGCTTGGGTATTAACTGTGAAAATATGGGAAGCCAACAAAGTGGACACTTATACACCGAATCATAGAATTATAGCATTGGAAGGTACATTTGTGGAAGCCTCCCACTGTTCCATTACTGCTAAGCCAAACATACTCATAGATCAGTGCCATGACCTGGAGACCTTGTAGTGCACAGTAGAGGACTCTGGTGAGGGTGAGGTTCAAGTTATTTCCACAGATGAAGAGCCAATAGTACCTTAATGATGGCCCTGCTGACCAGAGGACACAGCCCTGCTACCATCCTCTGATTGAGAGGATTAATCTCTTGCAGTATCTCCCAGCTCCTGAGCAGCACAGAAACTAAAGATTGAGGAATAAAGTGAGGGCCCATTAGCCATGCACCTAGCTTCTCCAGGGATGCAGAGCCTACCACACTCCAGGCCTGCTCAGCCTACATCAGGACTTCAATTGGATTCAACTCTCTGCAGAGATAGCGTCTGTGGCTAGCCCACTTAGCAGAATGCTTCAACCTGCAGAACCCCTGCAGAGCTGTCCATGGTCCTGTTGTTGTATGTTCTTGGCTTTGCTTTGACTTGGAGCCCATCACTAATGATGGCTTGGCTTCTGGCAGCAAGGCAGCAGTTTAGCTTTGTGTCCACCTTCAAGCCATAGTTTTGTTTACTGTGGTTTAAGGTGATGTGCCACTGTATTTATTTAAAAGAAAGCTGAATGAGCCATGAAATGGGAATCCCTTCATTCAGAAATGTGTGTGCGTGTGCAACTCACACCTGTCCATTCAGCTAGCATGAATTTTGCTAGCATCCTATTCAGTGTGGCCTTCAGCACAAGCCCATCAAACCCATTTGCAAGTTCTGGAAAGTTGTGATGACACATGTGCCCATGAAGCACTCCAGAAATATGGCCAGATGAAAAGCTGGGTAACTTCCAGACTCTGGAGAAATGAAAATGAATTATGACACAGTCAGAACTGGCAGAGCTTCTGATATCTCCACCTGCTCCAGTTTCCAGCAGCCAGTCAAGGCATCATGGCTGGTGCACAATGAACCAGGTGTGGCTCTCCCTGCACTTTGTTTCCAAAATGGCAATGCAAGAACTCATGTGCCAAAACATTACAGGCCAATTTAACCCCCCCCCCCAAAAAAAAACATTTTAAGAGGAAGCTTGTAAATAGCAGCCCAAACAAGATGGGGGGGGGGATGTTCACACACTGCTAGCATCTTTTCTATGTGTGCCTCTTATGAAGATGTGATTCTTTTGGTACAAGGAATAAGGTATGAGAGCAATGTTGCTGCAGCCCATCAGCATGTACAAATTATTCTCTTCCACATCTCTATGATTCTTCAGTGCCTGGCAAAGCTTTGAGTCTGTTTCTCCCCATTCTCAAGCCATTCCCGTCTTTATCTGAGTGCTCCTGTTTCCCCAAGTACATAAATTGTCACCAAGCAAATACTAGAACAGAGCATTTCCCAGCAGTCATCGTAAAGAGCAACTATCAAAATAAGTACTTTGCCAAGATGGCCCTCTCTGTCAGTTTAAGGGACACTTTGCTGATGTACACACTGAAGGCGGGCAATTTATTACTGACTACTGGTCCCATCACCTCCTGGCAAATAGAAGGGGAAGAAATGGAGGCAGTGAGAGATTTTACTTTCTTGGGTTCCATGATCACTGCAGATGGTGACAGCAGTCACGAAATTAAAAGATGCCTGCTTCTTGGGAGAAAAGCAATGACAAACCTAGACAGCATCTTAAAAAGCAGAGACATCACCTTGCCGACAAAGGTCCGTATAGTTAAAGCTATGGTTTTCCCAATAGTGATGTATGGAAGTGAGAGGTGGACCATAAAGAAGGCTGATCGCCGAAGAATTGATGCTTTTGAATTACGGTGCTGGAGGAGACTCTTGAGAGTCCCATGGACTGCAAGAAGATCAAACGTATCCATTCTGAAGGAAATCAGCCCTGAGTGATCACTGGAAGGACAGATCCTGAAGCTGAGGCTCCAATACTTTGGCCACCTCATGAGAAGAGAAGACTCCCTGGAAAAGTCCCTGATGTTGGGAAAGATGGAGGGCACAAGGAGAAGGGGACGACAGAGGATGAGATGGTTGGACAGTGTTCTCGAAGCTACCAACATGAGTCTGACCAAACTGTGGGAGGCAGTGGAAGACAGGAGTGCCTGCCGTGCTCTGGTCCATGGGGGCATGAAGAGTCAGACACGACTAAACAATTAAACAACAACAACTACATTTTTTTTACACTATCCAGGAGGGAGCTTCTTGCTCTGACCAGATCCAACAGAGTTCATGTTACACTTCTAAAGGATGGATTTGCTCATTTCCCATATTCCCAAGCAGCTGCATTACAAATTAGTTATTCGGCACATCTAGCATGCTTTCATCCTACTCTCCCACCTCTCTGCAAAGCCTTGTTGCTGCTATACTGAACTAAACACCATCTTGGCTGTGATTCCTGGAAGACCTGCTCCCTGCCTTGCAGGCCTTTTCCCACCTGTCCTCGGAGGACATGGCTGACTCCAGCTCCAAAAGCTAAGGCTGCTGAAAAGGCCAGAGAACATCTTGGCTTGGTGCACACCCAGGCCATTGAGCCTGCGCTTCAGCAGCCACCACCTGCCATGAATCACAGTTCCTATCAGGGAAATAGGCATGGTATAAATAAAAGTGATGGTGATGATGTTGAACATCCTGAATCCATTCTTAGGCCTGGTTCATCATGAAAGCATGTCACTCAGACACTTAGCACATCATGACTTGTGGCTGAATGGCACATTGTAACTAAAATAACTGTGACTGGGTCGCATGGAAGTCTGTCTGTAATATGTTTTCCACACATGCAACCCACATATTGATTCCACAAATCAACGAGTACTGAACATGCATGCATGCACTGAAGCATGCACACTAGGTGATACCTTTATTTGCATGGTTTAAAAGCATGGGGTGGATATGGAAACCTTTGACTTCTGCTTGGTTGGAATGCACCCTGCTTTAGAAAATTAAGAGTCTTGTTCATTGCTCAACCCACTTTTACCTGTAAGCCCTGCACACTGCTGGCATGGAGATTGTCTATGAGGGAATGTGGTCCTCCATTATTATTATTTTAAATGGTGTGTTCTACATCAACTTAAAGCAACAGGTGCTGCCTGTAGGCTGACATTACAATTACAAGCTTATTATTAGAAATAGAATAGACTCAATGTGGGAAAATGTATTTTGGGTTTCTGCATTTGCATTCTGATGCCACAGGACACAATTCTGGACAGGAGTACAGAAGCACAACTTTAAAACAAAAACTTTACAAGAGTGCCCAGCACTGAGTCACCTAAGCCTGGCTATAATTAACAGAGGGCTGGATTGTCAGAGAGCTCTGGAAGCAGATAGAATAAGAAAGTTTAACACATACTGTAACTGAAAGCAAGAGAAGGATCTCTAGGTAAAAGCAAACATCCCACAGGCATATACAATACACTCAGTCCTCTTAACACACTGGAGGGATAAATGAAGGGAACGTCCAGAGATCAAAATTCTGCCCATAGAGAACTATGGAAAGACAAGGCATGGAAAACATGCAAAACATCTTTGTGGTCAAGATTTCTTTCACCATACTGAAGAACATGCCTGACAAGAGCAGCATTTGTCCCAGAGGAAAAGACCACACAGAGAAATTTCTGAGAAATACTGTCAACCTGCTGGTAAATCTGACAAAGCATGATTAATAGTCTAGACTCTAGAGCCTAGTACTGCATGGGGATTAAGGGGGGAAACATGGCTACAGAGACAAAAATGTCCAAGAAAACAACACTCGCTGTGATTTGAACCAAAATCTTGCTGTGTTTTCGCTTCACCTTACTACCCCCCCCCCAAAAAGCCCCTTCATTTATTTCTTCAATTACATCTGGAAATTCTTTGAGACTTTAGGACTGCTTGAAGAGGCAACAGTTGCAGAAATGTCTACTTTCCAGTAGTTTAGCATGAAATCTCAGAATGTCCGGATTTTGTTTGCCAGAGAGTCAAGCTTGTATGTTGTTTTTAATCTAAGTATCCACATTTAAAGGTAAAGGTAAAGGGACCCCTGACCATTAGGTCCAGTTGTGGACGACTCTGGGGTTGCGGCGCTCATCTCACTTTATTGGCTGAGGGAGCCGGCGTACAGCTTCCGGGTCATGTGGCCAGCATGACAAAGCCACTTTCTGGCAAACCAGAGCAGCGCACGGAAATGCCATTTACCCTCCCGCCAGAGCGGTACCTATTTATCTACTTGCACTTTGACATGCTTTCGAACTGCTAGGTTGGCAGGAGCTGGGACCGAACAACAGGAGCTCACCCCATCGTGCGGATTCGAACCACTGACCTTCTGATCGGCAAGTCCTAGGCTCTGTGGTTTAGACTACAACGCCACCCACATCCCACTTATTTATTTGTGTCCACATTTACATGTGTGTTATTTTTACCTTTATAACAAAATCATTTTAGTCATTTCTCAGGCAACAAGTGAAATGGTCCTGATGATCACAAACTAAATAAATTTCAAAGGGGGAGTGGGAGTGCAGCAGAGGCTGTTTAAATTTGTGGCTCTGGATTCAGGCATGTAAATTGACCATAAATTCACTGATAGAAAGCTTAGAATTCTCCCTGCACCACACAAATGTTACTTTCAAGCTTTGGATTTTGATAACTGTCACCTTCCCTTTCAAACCCTTAGCAATCTCTAAGTCAAACCCATGACTATATAACCTCATATAATATTACAGAAAGCCTGGTGAATGAGATTTCCTCCGCCCCCTCCTTCAGAATACTCTCTGATAATATACACTTGGAGTGTTTTTAATCAATCCCTTTATGAAGTTACCGAAATTGTCTCCTATTGAACTCCAGCGGAGCAAAGAGAAATTTTACGGTTTGCCAGTAGGCAGATCAAATGAAAGAAATGCAAAATAACGACTTTCAAATTAAATTAGGGCTTTCTCATGTTGGAAAGGCACACTGTGCTTTTTAACAAGAGAAGAATCCTTTGGGGAATATTGAGAGCAAGCTCCAGATGCACAATGCAGCACTATCTAATTTACAATAAATCACAGGATAAGGAGCTGGCAGTGAAGTCCCTCTTACAGCTCTGGGCCTTCTTGAATGTTGTATTCCTCCTAAAAGTTCAGATCATCAGGTAAACGGGGTTCTTGTAACATGGATTAATGCAACAGGAGCACATAGTCCTCCTCCTCCTCCCTTCAGTGGATATATATTAGGCATAAAAGTTAGGCTATATCCAGGTAGCAGGGAATAAGAAAGAGAAGACTCAGTAGGATCTAAATTCCATCCACTCTTGCAGTTTCACCTTGAACCAGTTTAACCAAGATAGTAGAGTATTTTAATGGCACAGAGTGTGCTTGTCATTTCTTGTTTTAGTGTTAATAGCTACGGGCACAAACAAATTGCTTATTGTCTTCAACCAGAACAAACAAACCTGGCAATGCAGCTTCTTGAAATTAATTGTATGGTAATTGCAAGCACACACCATTTTGTGTACAATGAAAAATCACTGATAATTTCAAATTCATGTCCATTCCATATACTGGGGTTTTGTTTTGTTTTTTGGCACATTTCAACTGCTTTGGAAAGATCCATGAGCATACAAAGTTGAGAATTGAGGAAGCAGAACTTGTTTGCAGTGATTTTGCTGGGAACCAGAGAGCTACCAGATGACCCAAGATGAGCAATGACAATAAGGTGACACCACAACTCCAAATTTATCATTTATAACTTGAAGAAAGGACATGTATGCTGCCAGAGATATCTTCTTAATCTTTTGCAATTTCATTCCTCCTCGACTTTCTCTAACCCTATAAATATCCAACTTGTAGCCCAGGCAACCCTCCATCCATCAAGTGCCTGAAAAGTACAGCCTGCATGTTCCCCCAAGACTAACCTTGTCACTTCATCACATTAGCTCTTGTTTCCATCTCTGACAATCTCTGCCCCTGTGCTGAAGAGCCAGAAAGCCACTTGCTTCTGTAACAGAAGACTTTTACAAGGGGGAGAGGGTAGGGGAAAAGCATCAGCATGCATATCCTCGCTATCTGCTATATTATCCTTATCTAATTGCATGCACTTTGGCTCTATCTGACATTTTCCAAACAGCAGGTGCTTATTAGCTCTTGTTAGATAAAAGAACACTTGTATTTAGAGTGATTATCAGTTCCCAGACCTGACTTGCTGTAACAGGTGGAGAAACCTTTCTCCCACCTAGTGCGGAAGGCAAAAAAAAACAAAAAAAAAACTAGCTAGTTTTTGTTGCATTCCTAACAATGAAGTAAGTAAGTTTTACTGAACTCAATGAAACTTACTCCCAGGAAAGTCAGGTTAGGGTTGCATTAATATTGAAGCTTATTTCATCTAGGGAAGGGGTGCATCATCAGGGATCCTGTTATCAACACAGTTTCAGTATTAATGAATTATTTCTAGAGTGGTTTTAACAATTAATCTCTCTCCTCAGGGGACTCTGGGAAATGGAGCACTGTGAGGGGGATAAGGGTTTTCTGACGACTCTCAGCACCCTTAACAAACTACAGTTCCCAGGATTCTTTGGAGGGGAGCCATGGCTGTTAAAGTGGCAAAATAGTTCTTAAAATGTATGGCATGGATGTGGGCTTAGAATTAAAAAAAATTAAAGATCAGGAATATGTTTTGAGCTCACAGTCCTTCCACACAAAAATCTACTCCTAGGATTGTATCCAATGCAAATTCTACTCAGAATACACCCATTGAAATTAATGGACAGAACTAACTCAATTCCACTCATTTCAATGGGTCTACTCTTCAGCTAGGGACGCAGGTGGTGCTGTGGGTTAAACCACAGAGCCTAGGGCTTGCTGATCAGAAGGTCGGCGGTTCGAATCCCTGCGACGGGGTGAGCTCCTGTTGCTCGGTCCCAGCTCCTGCCCACCTAGCAGTTTGAAAGCACATCAAACTGCAAGTAGATAAATAGGTACAGCTCTGGCGGGAAGGTAAACGGCGTTTCCGTGCTCTGCTCTGGTTTGCCAGAAGTGGCTTTGTCATGCTGGCCACATGACCCGGAAGCTGTATGCCGGCTCCCTCGGCCAGTAATGCGAGATGAGCGCCGCAACACCAGGGTCGGACACGACTGGACCTAATGGTCAGGTGTTCCTTTACCTTTACTCTTCAGCTATGCTTGGTTACCCCACCCCCACCGCTTTCCTTCACTTTAGCACTATAGTTTTGCAGGAGTAATAGCATTGTTGCCATTGTTAGACAAGTGAGAAACTCTTGGCCATCTATGCTAAAAGACCAACCAGTTGATCCCAATCTAGTTTCTGAGCACCCCTGAACTAGCATGCAGGGAAGGGAAGAGAAAGACTAGCATCATCTGCAATACGTATAAACAATATACGATGGTATCTCAGATTAAGGATTAGGGAAAGCTTCTTAACCCGTATTAAAAAGAAGTTACATCAGGGGTACATCAGTTCTGAAGGGTAAGAGAAGTGCTATTTCTCTCCAGTGTGCATTGCCTTTTAATATGTAATTCTATTTCATAATGTGTGTTATAACTGATTTTATTTCTATTATGATTTTTTAAGGTCAACTTGTTTCCAACATCTTATCTTATCAGTACTTCTAGTGTATATTTTATGTAAACCGTTTAGTGGTTAAGATGATTGTGCAGTATAACAATCCTGTTATATAACAAACAAACAAAATCTCTATAATACTAACTCTGTAACTAGTTTGCTATCACTCTCGTTTTTTCTGGGCACTGAAGAATAATGCTGTGTTGCATTTCACTACTAGTGACAGCCAGTAGCTTAGATGGATTTTTAAATAGGGATTAGACAAATTCACTTCAAATAGGTCTGTCAATAGCTATTAGCCATGAAGACTAAATGGAATCTCCATGAATGGAAGAAGATGGGAACAGAATGTGGGGCTTCTTAGACTAAATGGACCTTGGCCTCAATCCCAAAGGCAAGTCTTCATTAATTTGGCCTAATAGACCCACCTAAGGCATGGTTTGACTCAGCATGTCATCCAAACCTAGGCTCATGGTTTAGCTCTCCCAGACAAACCATGAGCTTTAAACCATAGGATAAACCTCTGGCGAGAGCTAAAATAGGAGCCTAGGTTTGGATAACATGCTAAACCAAAACCAGCAAAGGAGCAAAGCAGCTGCAATCTTCTCTCTGGGAGCCTGTATGTTTGCTTGTTTATGTTAAGCCATGGTTTGGCTTAGTGTGACCTGCAAACCAGGCTGTTGTTTCTCTAAATTATCAATAAATATCAATAAATCGTATCTACTCTGCAGCCATACAAATGCCAGCATGTGTTTCTTAAAAATAAGCCATGCCAGACCAATCTGATTTCCTTTTTTGATGGAATTACCAACTTGGTGGATCAGGGAAATGCTGTGGACATAATGATTTCAGTAAGGCTTTTGACAAAGTCCCCAATGATATTCTCACGAGGAAGCTAGTAAAATATGGGTTGAACAATGTAACTATTAGGTGGATTTGTAGCTGGTTGACTGACCGAACCCAAAGAGTACTCATTAATGGTTCCTCGTCACCCTGGGGAAAAGTGACAAGTGGGGTGCCGCAGGATTCTGTCCTGGGCCCATTATTATTCAGTGTCTATAAAGGACTTGGATGAAGGAATTGAGGGGATGCTCATCCAATTTGCAGATGACACCAAACTGGGAGTAGTAGCTAATGCTGCAGATGACAGAATCAGAATTCTAAATGACCTTAACAGATTGGAGAACTGGGCACAAGCTAACAAAATGAATTTCAGCAAGGACAAATGTAAGCTTCTGCACTTAGGCAGGAAGAACCAGATGCACAAATATAGGCTGGGGGACACCTGGCTTACTAGCAGTACATGTGAAAAGGATCTAGGGGTCTTGGTGGACCACAAGCCACAGTCTGATGCAGCAACAAAAAAAGCTAATTCTATTCTAGGCTGCATCCACAGGGAAGTAATAGTACCACTCTATTCTGCCTTAGTCAGACCACACCTGGAATACTGTGTCCAATTCTGGACACCACAGTTTAAGAAGGATACTGACAAGCTGGGACATGTGCAGAGGAAGGCAACCAAGATGATCAAGGGTCTGGAAACCAAGCCTTATGAGGAGCGCTTGAAGGAGCAGGGTATGTTTAGGCTGGAAAAAAGGAGACTGAGAGGAGATACGATAGCCATCTTCAAATATTTTCAGGGCTGTCACATGGAGGAGGGAGAATGCTTGTTTTCTCCTGCTCTGGAGGGTAGGACCCAAACCGATGGCTTCAAGTTGCAAGAAAGGGGACACCGACTAAACATTTGGAAAAACTTTCTGGCAGTAAGAGCGGTTGAGCCATGGGACAGACTCCCACAAGAGATGGTGGACTCTCCTCCCTTGGAGGTTTTTAAACAGAGGTTGGATGGCCATCTGTCATGAATGCTTTAGCTGAGATTCCTACATTGGGCTAGATGACCCTTGGGGTCCCTTCCAACTCTAGGATTCTACGATTCTATGGATCTCTGGGGAGACAGAAGCATCTCATGGCACTGCTTCAAATTTAGAAGATTTTTCTCCTTAAAACTAACACAGTTGCTGAGCCATCAAGTAAATATACAAATAATGAGGTTATGATGCCATTTGCAAGGATGCTACATCGGTGCTGCAGAGAGATGTGCAAATGCAAATGTTTCATATCCTTTGTGTATTTTTTTTAAATTCTTGATAGTTTACTGAAAGTATAGATGCTTACTGCTGCAGACTGCTAGCCTGAGGGAAGTATTTTCTTATTGTCCTTCATAAAACCTGCATCTTCCTTGCAATTTCCCCAACAATCGCTCTCAGAACCTTGAATGCCAGGTTGCTAACACTTTCACTTTGTCCATAATCATTCCTTCAACCTGCTAAAAAATGAATTTTGAAGAACATTCCAATTTGCTTCTGCCTGGGGGTGACCATATTTCCTTCCTATGTTCTCCTGCCAGTACAAGGTAAAGTCTGCATATTATATTTTATTTAACTTGGGGGCCCATTGCTAGGATGTGCTGTGCAACCATTGTATAGACAAGTAGCTTCTCACAGGGTGGGGGGTGTATGCATGCTTAAAGTAAGAGTTGCAAAAAAAAACATTTTTAGAGATTGCAAATAATAATCACATATCTGATTTATTGTACAAAGATTTGCATGAACAGGTGTGCTAATTACAAACCAACAAAGAAACATGACCATGAAATTGATTTTGAGTGGCAAAATGACTTGATCTCTACAGTTTGCTTGCTGAACTCTACTGCACTGCCACTGAGTTTTACCACTACAGAGAGGAATGTCTGGTGAGTAACATTACAGTATGTTGTCCTAGAAGGCTAGTTAACCTAAGCACCATATCTGGGCTAATCGGGCAGAAGAGGGCAGATTCCAGGGTCAAAATAAGGCTGGAGAAGGCAAGGTGAGGATGATTTTAAGATGAAACAGAGGCCAGTGAAGGAAGTTAAATGAAGATCAGATAACAACACAGTTGGAAAGTAAAGTGCAGGCTATACTTTTTTGCGCAGAAAGAGGCTGCATGAAGGAAAACGAAACTATTCAGAGGGCCTTGGAAGCAGAGGTGATACCAGTGACTGCAATCTTATACACCTTTACTTGAAAGCTTAAGTACATTAAGCACAGTGGGACTTTCACAATGCCAGGCATAATTCGGTTATGATATTATAGTAAGTGTTGATCAGGGATTTGCTTCAAAACACTTTTAAAAAAATAAATATTTCAGAAAACGAATGGCCTACTTAGGTTGCTCATATGTCCAGGCCAAAACTTAAAAAAAAAAAAATCATGCCTGGGGTTTGGGAGTAGCAAAGTCAGTTGCCTACCAGGGCATATGCCCCACTAGAGAGCCCACTAATGCACGAATGGCCTCTAAATCACCATCAAATATAACTTACGGTACTACATTTTCTTGCCACTGTAGTGCAACTGAATGGAAGAGGAGAGGAGCTGGCCACTGCCTGAGTGCTACACAGGCTCAGACCCATGCAATTCTAGAACTGGCTTGCTTCTTCTCCTGGCTGGTTGTTGGGTCAGGGCTCTTTTACTCTGCGGGTTCTTTGGTTCTCCACACAGCTACCTGACTCTCTCCTGACGCTGGGCGGGGAGGTGGCTATGTGCAAGAGGACCTGGTGGGCACTGCGGTCTCTCATATGGAACCCGATAAAACCCAGCACTGTAGAACAATGCTTAACTCCAAAGCAGCGAGCAGTATTTTTTTTCTCTTGGCATCATAATTGTTTCACATTACACATTTTTAGGACCTACACAGTCTACACAACTTTGACTTCAAGTGTTTAAAGTCTGCTTTAAAACACCCCCAATCAACAGCCTGAGCTATTGGCAGCTATTTCTTTGATTCATAACCTGCCCATCTCTTTAAGCCTCAAAGCAAGAAACCGCTTTTATAAGCGAGTGTAAAATATCCTGTTAAAGTGACAGCTCATGCACGACGCGAGGTGAAGCCATTTGCCTCAGGTGGCGGATCTAAACCCTTCCCTTGCCGTTGCGCCACTGCCAGCCCTGCTGGGGCTGACCACACCACAGACACAGAGCTGTTGCCCTCACTGCTGCTGGATCTGTGGGTGGTGGTGGTGGTGGCATGGAGGACATTTTGCCTACAGTGGCAAAAGGTCTCGGGATGGCCCTGCTAAACAGGGAACAAAAATATATGGGAATGCAGCCGAGCGTAAGTGTTCTGCCAATCGGTTATAATCAGCACTTAGCAAAAGTGGCCCCACTTTCCTTAGTGAAATTTAATCTCCATTACAATTAGGAACCTAGGAAGGTATCTTGTGCCAATGAAGACCACTGGCCTATCTGGCTCAGTATTCCTGACAGTGACTATCTGTGGTTCCCCAGCAGAGGTGCTTTAAGGATAACATGACTGGTTTGGCTGCACTACGGTGCCATGCTGCAGTAGGCACCACAACAATGCTGTAGAACAGAGCGGGGTGGCGGCGGCGGCGGCTGAATTTTAGCACCACACAGGATGCCACTGGAATCTGAGAGCCCAAAGTCCACCACTGTCCCCAGGGGTTTCAGCAGATCTACCTAGACACAACAGTGATTGAACCTGGAATCTTCTACATGCAGAGCATGTGCTCTGCCACCGAGCTATGACCTTTCCCACTCATCAGTAGTTTTCATCAGTGGCATCTTGGAATGTGATCTCATTCCATGTGCTATATTGCAATCTCACTAGCCATTTGGGGCCATATGGCTTCATGTTATCATACACTGTTATGCAATATTGAATTAACTCCAAGCTCATTAACACTTGGCATCCGAGTTCATTATTAGAAGGAGCGGAAGCGCTATTAAAGTGGCTACTTAGTTTCATATTATTACAGCATTTGATAGCTATTGCCAACTATGTATACAAAGTTAAGGGCCAAACTGGACAGGACATTACCATACATTAAATGTAACTAGCGTCAGATTCAGAGGTGTGATGCAATATAAGGAGCATCCGCTGGGGAAGTTTGTAATTCCTGGTAAGCCAGCAGGCCTAGCAGGGATGTAAACATTTCCACTCCTGCTACAGTCCCATGGGAAATCCCATTTGCTTTGGGAGGAGGAGGAGGGTAAATTTGCACTCCATACTGTCCTGGATCCCAGTATTTATAAATACATACATGCAGCTGATGAAGCATTTTTAGAAGAAAAAACCTATATGTTCCGTGCAAAGATACACATAATATCCCCTCCAACTGGCCCTAAAAGAGTACTGAAATGAATGCCAATCTTATCCGGATCATCACCAGCTTCTTATCTTCTGTGGCCCTATGCCAATTAGCAGTCCCCCAGTTTTAGAAGAGGCCACATATTTTACTCAGGGAAAATCCCCACTGCAGTAAAAGAGCAGATTATACCAAATGATGAATAAGAGAAGGCTGAAGTATTTGGCTAACTTTATAGACCTGATCTCTGACATTCAACCGCCTTTAACAGAAATAATTTATCATTGTGAATTTAATTTTAAAGGATTACTGTGATTATCACTTTTATTCTCAATGTTTTATGAAATTAATCAATATTTTGCATTAGAGAGAAGTGCTGAATTTCTCGTGCACTTGATTAATGCATTATTATCATCCCAGTAATTAAAAGTAACAGGGTTATACACAATCAGCATGTACATCTTACTCAGCACCTTTGGCAGTTGCCTGAAGAAATTAAGCTCATTAATCACCCTGACCACAAAGAAAAGTAAGCTGGGGAAAGCAACAGAAAAAAAGCTCTGTTTCATTGGGGAAGGGGGGGGGTGTTCAAAGCCAATATCGAGAAAACCATTAGACTATATTCCAATATGGAAAACATTAATCTCAAAAGGGAAAAGTATGAGTGTGCTACCAAAATTATAAATTAATGTTCTCCTGTTACACTGTTCTGCAGTTACTTCGCCTTTCTTCACCAGATACTGTACCATATCCATATCAATTAATCTGGGCAGGCAGGTTTGCAACTAAGGGAGAACGTTCTGCCCATACAGTATGTATATTTGCAGTCTCCCAAGTTTTGAAATGAATGTGCCATGCCATACAAAGCTTCATACTACTTACCATTTATATAACCTTTTAGAATTTTAGAATCACAGGCATTACCTCAAGAAAAAATTCCTTCCAGTAGCACCTTAGAGACCAACGAAGTTTGTTATTGGTATCCTTACAACAATTTTGTCAAATAGACTAGCATTATTCTCTCAGGTGTGAGGGAGGGGGAAGGAGGAGATAAGACCATAGCAGAGATAATGATGGCTTTGCCTAAAGGCTGCTAGTGAGCCTGGGTTTCCCATATCACAAAGGCGCACCTTTCTTTTTCCTTTCTCTCATGCCGGCAGCTATCACCTTTGCAGGTCATACTTCAGACTCCAGTCTCTCACAAAGTAAGAACTGCTGGAGCCTTTACATCAATTACCTCTCCAAGACTGTGAAATGAACACCTGCGATGCTGCATTGTTTTCTCTATCAATTTTCCGTGGGGGAGAAAGAAGAGTGCAAAACACATCTCTAACATCTGGCCTTTGTTGCGGTCAAACAGCTGGTTTATTTTTCATTCCAGGTGCTCCTTCATTTTTTCCTCTCTTTTTTGCCCACCATTGAATCTGTTTTAGCTACTATTATAAGCTTCCTTGCAAATCTAGCAATCTTTAATAAAATAATAATTCTTACAAGCCACTGTGGTGCAGACTATGAATGAGCAGGGGTGGGGAGCTGAGTTCAAGTCTCCAATCAGCTATGAAGCTCACCTTCAGCCAGTCACTCCCTCTCAATCTAACCTACTTCACAGATGAGTTATGAGGATAAAAATTGGGGAGTGGGAGTAACATAACAAGGTTGCTGTGAAGATAAAGGGGGATGGTCATGTACAACTCATTGGAGTGCGAGGAGGAGGAGGAGGAGGAGGAGAAGGAGAAGTAGTTTGGACTTGATATCCCACTTTATCACTACCCGAAGGAGTCTCAAAGCGGCTAACATTCTCCTTTCCCTTCCTCCCCCACAACAAACACTCTGTGAGGTGAGTGGGGCTGAGAGACTTCAAAGAAGTGTGACTAGCCCAAGGTCACCCAGCAGCTGCATGTGGAGGAGCGGAGACACGAACCCGGTTCACCAGATTACGAGTCTACCGCTCTTAACCACTACACCACAGAAGGAAAAAGAGCACAAATAAAAAACAGAATAAAATAAAATAACTGGGAACGTCCTAGCTCACACTCAAAGCAATTATGCTAACTTGCTCTCCAGGTACGCCATGTGAGAAAGGCTAGCTAGCAGGGCACAAATGATGAACAAGACAGTGTGTTGTGGTGGTTAGAGTGCTAGACTGGGATCTGGTGGGCCAGGTTTCTAATCCCCCCTCAGCCATGGAACTCATTGGGTGACCTTGGGCCAGTCACTGCCTCTCAGCCTAACCTACCTCACAGGGTTCTCGTGGGGATTAAATAAGAAGTGGGGCAATCATGTATGTCACATTGAGATCACTCGAGGAAAAAGTGGGATATAAATGCAATAAATAAATAAATGGGTCCCCATGTCTCTCTCACATTTGCTCGGGGTACTTTTTATGCCAACATATAAAGGAATTACAATCAAAAAAATAATGTGTAGCTGCTACAAGGAGGAGATGCTGCATGCTGGATGGGGATGTCCCCAGGGGATGAGCCAGTGGTTCACATACCTCTGGTGTAACAAAGCAAAGAAGGGACCATGCTCTAGGCCAGGCATGGCCAAACTTGGCCCTCCAGCTGTTTTGGGACTACAACTCCCATCATTCCTAGCTAACAGGACCAGTGGTCAGGGATGATGGGAATTGTAGTCCCAAAACAGCTAGAGGGCCGAGTTTGGCCATGCCTGCTCTAGGCATTCTAACCCAATACTTATTGTAGATGTGTTTCATTTTTAAATGTCTTAATTATTGGGGGGGCTCTTTTTAAAAAAAAACAACTAATGATTGAACAAACACTGAGCTAGTGAACAGGGCATTTTGTGGAACAACGTACTCTTAAGGTGTTCCCTGCTTATATGATGTAGAACCTGTATATTCAAAGTTAAATATCAGTCCCGATATATTTTAATTGGGCTGAACCTGTGTGACAGACGCTCAACTACTTTTATGGGAATGCTCTCATTAAAAACAAGAGCTCCCTTACCCAGTTTTAGCCTTTAATATGAAATTTATATTAGAAGTCTAATCCTTCTAGAAAGGGGCTCATAATGCAATCACCAACAGAGCAGCCAGTTATCAAGCATCATTGCATATAGTATTAGCAGGATTTAGCACAATTTGCAGCAGCCAGGATTTGCAGCTACTGTGCAAAGCAGATTCTGCAGAAACCTACCAAAAATCACATATCTCTGCACCTCATTTAGCTGATTTTATTGTTGCACATCACCTTTCCTTCCCTCTTAATGCTGAAATTGACACTAATTTACATTAAATTTACATTTAGAAGTCCTTGGTAGCATCACTGTTCTGAGCACTGCTTTTGCAAGGCAGAACTTTGATTTCTGTGCTTTGCCATTTTTTACCAACCACCAAGGTCAGAAATCCTGCCTTGGCTCATAAGCTGAACACTCTTCACTAGCTGACAGCAAGCCACTGCAGGCCAATAAAGCCGCCAGTTCCCTTTAAATGACCCAATGCAAAGTCTGCCAGCAAGCAAGATCTCCGAGTGGTAGAGCTGGAAAGGTTTCAGTACCTGAGACAGCTCCCCAAGAGAAGCACTTTTCAGAATGATTGGAGACAGAAAGAAAAACACAGGATTTCCACATTGCTGCCACTTGCACTTGCACACTTGAACAGCTCTTTTTAAAACAAAATTAATTCATCCTAACCCTGCCAGATTAATACATGTTGTAACTCTAAATAGCTCCCACTTTATCTAAACTTCTTATAAGCTCATATGTTGGAGTGTTCTACTTTCAAAAGCCTGGCTCTACACTTTCTATACCCCTCTACCCACAATTCAAGTGTTAATACAACCTATTCTGAAGACATGTAGGTCTGCTTTTGTCTCCCAGATCCTAGAATTTGTTAACTTTGAGGAAGAGCTAAAACAGTGAGTAGGGTAAAATCAAACAGAAGCAGCTAACCGTCTAGTATACAGTTGTTATATCTGTGACCATAGGAGTAAAGGAGGATGTATATTCTAATTAATTGATTGATTGATTAATTAATTATATTTTATTTCTACCCCGCCTTTCCTGGTTAGGGCCGGGCTCAGTGCGGCTAACACCAAATATAAATTACAATAAAACGTAATGGAAAACAACAACAACAAACAAACAGTTAATTAAAATACGGCTTAAAATTAATTCCCACCATATTGTTTTTAAGCCTTCAGGGAAATTGTGTTTCTACAGTTCAGTAGACTATTAGGAAATGGAAGGAACGGACCAGGTGAGAGGTGTGTGTGTGCCTGCCCAACAGGTCTTACTCACTAGTAAATGTGTTCGAAATCTCAGCCTTAATGAAGCTAACTTGGAAGGATAAGTAGTGTCAACAAAAATGTCATACACACAATAAATCGACTATTTGTACTACAGTTTTTGATTATCAGAGACAGCTGCAGACATCTGTCATATTCAGAACTGGGGCTGGGGCGGAAAAAAGCATAAGCTCCAAGCAAAGTATTACAGAGAGAGAGAGAAACAGAGAGAAACAGACAGTGGAGGGATATACCTTTCCTTTCCTTTCCTTCCTTTTAAAAAAGTCATTTCTTTGCTTTATCATGCCGCCATCTAGTGGTTAAAGCTAGACAGCCATCAGACAAACACAAAAAACATTTTCAATGTTTTGTTTCAAAAGGTCCAGTTACAGGTAGGCAGCAGTGTTGGTCTGCCATAGTCAAAACAAAATAAAAAAATAAAAAAAATTCCTTCCAGTAGCACCTTAAGAGACCTAGGATTCCGAGTTAATTAAATTTAGATCTTTCTTTACCCGCCACTAAATATTACAGTGATACTAAACAGGATTTAGTTTAGGATCTTTTTTTTTTTTTAAGGTACTGGAAGTTAACTCTTTTCCATCTACTGGTTCTTAGGAAACAGACCCTCCCCTGTGGGCTCTTTTCATGAATTTTTGTGCTTATCTCCTTGCTGGGAGGAGGGGAAAGGAGAAGCCCATCCCTCGAGCCACCTCCCACAAAACGCGTTCTCAGTCAGGAAATAAACAGGCACAAAAGAAAATCCTACGACTTTCCTTGGCAGTCTCTCTCTCCACGGGGATCTTAAGTGAATGAAGCCGAAAGGAATTGTTTTTCTCCTGCCCCCACCAAGTTCCAGGCAATCACCAGTTTGTGATAATTACTAGTGACTTCTATAATTAAAGGCTGAGCACAGCTGCAGCTCTAAATGGAAACTTCAGATGAAACAATGCTTAGAAATGCGTATTCTTCTCGGATGCAGCGAAACAACCTCAGACGCTAAGAGTTATTATGGTGCGGCGCCACCCACCCCCTAAAAAAACTTTTAAGTTACACATTTATTTAACATGCACAAACACACACACTACCATGGAGCTGTATCTGAATAGGAGAAACCTAAGGGCATCGCTACAGGCTAACGGTGGCGATGGTGCACAACCAGTCTAATTCTCTTCTTCACAAATAAGTATCAATCCAAAACGATTTTAACTTTTTTTTTCCCCTCCCCGTTCGCGCCATCATCAACCCCAAGCAGCCAAGCAAGTGCCCTGGATGAGTCACTCGTTACTAAGGCAATATGCAAATACAAACTCTTTGAAATCTCTGCTCCCATCAGCAGGGAAGAGGGGATGGTGGGCCGGAGGGTGGGGAGAGAGAGGAAGAGGAAGGGAAACGTGTTTGCTCCAATTTACACTTCAGAGCACCTCTTTGGAGCTTAATATAGCCTTCCAGTTGACTTTGTTTCTTGGCAGTTGCTGCTTTTAAAGCAGAAAAGGGCGGAGGAAGAGAACCTGGAGGCTTCGACAAAGTGCTAGAAAAAGTTATCACCGGAAGAACTGGAGAATTTCCTAACAACCTACAAGAGTCAGGGCAGTTTGTTAGGAAACAGCCCGGACTCTGTGCTGCTGCTGCTGAGTGCAGTGGGACTGCCTTCCCCCTCTCCCCCCCCCCAACGGAAGTTTACGGCCAATTCAGATCAATGGGGCGATTGGTCTCCACCATATCTTCATTGCCGAAAGAGAGAGCGGAGTTCCCTTTCTGAGGTGCACAACGTAATCAAAACCCACAGGGTTTCTTATTTTTTTTAGACAAAAGAAGCGCAAGAGTGGTGGCTGGCAGCAGAAAGTAGGTTCAGAAGACGGGGAAAGATCTCTCTCTCACACACACACACTCACACACACACGTCCATCGAGGGAACTAAGGACTCCGCTCCTAAAGACCCACGAGCTCCCGCGCTACCTGTGGCGGGTGCTGGAATGCGCCCCCCGCGCACGGCCACTCGGGCAGCCCCAGAGGCTGCGCGCACATCACCTCCGCGGCTAGAATCCCATATGGAGGGGATGAACCAAAACAAAACACCCGGGTGAGGGGGGGGGAGCAGGCATCACAACGCGACCCAGACACCAGCGACCCAGACAAAAGGAAAATAGGACACCATTCCACACAAAAAAAGGATGAGGAGCAGCAGCAGCAGCAGCAGCAGCAACCCCGAACCCGCATCCACCGAGCGTCACCCAACCCAGGTAGGCAGGGGGCTGGCTTACATCTTCTTCCTCGCAGTCACTCCTCCTCGCCTGGTATTGGAAGCGGGGTCGGGGGTTGTCTTGTTGCAATGGACGCGACGCTTTCCCATCTCCGCCGGCTGCGTTGGCAGCGGCCGCCGCCGCCGCGGAACTGTCCTCTTCGGCGCATTGGGGACCCAGCAGGTGACTCGCCTCGGGAGTCACCGGGAAAGATCTGGAGGTGTTGATCTTCCCGCCGAATCTCTGGTACAAGGAAGCCATTCAGTCAATCCAGGACGGAGAGGGGGAGGTATTCTCTCTCTGTCTCTCTTTTAATTAATTACTATTATTACTATCCACACATATAAGGAGAGGCTGTTTGTAATCGGCTCGCCGGCAGATTTGGAGCCTGCGCCGCCTCGCTCTCTTTTCCCCCTAGCCTCGGATCGCCTTCTACCACGTCGAGTCAAGCCCTCCTCAATAACAGATCAGTGGAGCTGGCGAAGCGCGCGCTCCCTCCCTCGCGCTCCCTCTTCCTTCAACAGCATTAGGAGAAAACCCAGGCGGGGTGGGTGGGGGGGGGGGTGAGAGAAGAGTTGATGGAATAACCCAAAACACACATATACACACGCCGGGGAGCCCCAGCTTGAGGAACGCTGTACAATCCTGAAGAGATCCTGCTTCCACACCCCCTCCTCTAAAAGGAAGAGAGAGAGAGAAGGAAAAAAAGATGTCCCCAGATGGCGGAGCCGGAGCGGAATTAGACGGGGGTGTGGAGGGAAAGGGGGCTTGGCTGGCTCGCCCGGAGGCGATGGAGCAGCCGCCTGCGAGGTCTCATGCCGGCCGCGTCCGAGAGGCGAAAGTGGCGGCGGGTGGGGGGTGGGGTGGCGAGGGTGTTGTGCGCGCGATCAGAGGCCGGGTGGGGGGGGGGCGATGGAAACACCAGGAGGGGAGAGACCTCCTTGCGAGCACACTGCTCGCCCTGGAGAAGGAAGAGGAATCCGAGGCGCGCACCAAGGCGGGAAGGAGGGAGGGGGTCGCTGCTGCTGCTGCTGCTGCTGCTGCTTTCTCTGTAAGGCTTTCCTGGGGAAGGGGGCTCGAGTCTCCTGCCCCTTGGAGAACTTGAAAAGGGAACCAGAAGCGAAGGGGTAAGGTGGGGAGCTGATGGCCAAGCAGGGCTTGAAGGGGGTGGGTCGGGGGGCTAAAAAGGCAACACAGGGGAGGGGAGGCAGAGCCACAACCCAACGCCCGCAGCTTCTTTTCGGTGTCTAATGCCTGTCTTTTGATCTCCGGCAAGAGGGAATTAACCGGGTCCCTTCCCTCCAAGACGCGGAACCGGTCCTTGGGGGCATCAGGGATTTTCCAGAGCGGCTTTCCTCCTCATCCTCTCTTCTCTCTCCTCCCCCCCCCAATTTTCCTCTCCCCCCCCGCTTCTTCCCCCCCCCCAACAACTCGCTTGTTTAATCAACCAAAGTGTCTCGTAATATTTCGCACTTAATTCATTTTGCTGCATTAAAACGTGCTTCAGCGCCCCCCTGTGGAAACAAAAGGAAATGTTTCTCCAGGAGTAATCCTCTGGAATAAACAAAATGCGAGACGGAGGAACCTCCAGCCCAGAGCCCGCCGCTGGGGATACTGGGACCCGCGAGGGTGCTGCGTGCTGGCAGCGGCGGCGGGTAGAACAGATTAAGAGGCTCTGCTCTCTTTTTCTGCGCGGCTGCAGTTTAGCCGCTGAAGAGAGAGACTATGGCTTTGTGCAGCAGCAAGCAGGGCACCTAGTAGGCTACTTAAGGGATGGTCTCTCGGGGCTAATGAAGCGGGGGACGCGCAGGGCACTGGGGGCGCGACTGGTCCTGCGATGGGCAGCTAACGAGGTTACTTAGAGAGAAAAAGGGCGCCCATTCCTAAGCCTTCCCCCAGTCTGGCTGCTGGGTTTCCATAGCAACAGATGCTTATGATCTTTATTTTATTGTTTTAAGAGTCAGGAGCCACGGAGAGAAGGAAAACAGCCCGAGATATCAGTTACACACACAAGCTTCGACCTTCATTCTGCTTGGCGCCTCCTGCATACGTCGTTGTTTGTAAGGAACGTGAAAATTAAGTTGGCCCCTTGGATACGAACGTCTTTCCTGTTTACAGAGTGCGCAAGTGTGATTCTCTCTCATGCTCTCTCTCACACAGAGAGACGCTAGAAAATTATTGTCTTAGAATAAAATCTGACCGATAGAATAAAAAAGTCTTCCTTTGCAAATAAAAAGAACGTCCAGCTCTATGATTCTGAGTCAATAATATCAGTTGTTGTAAGCCTCTTACATTTTATTTGCTCGTCACTGCAAAATTCCTTCCTCAAAACAAGCTGCTTAATGACGGAGCGTTTTCCCTCTTTGCATCCCAACGATCCCCCCGCCCCTTCCCCGCAAACTGCTGGTTTTGCTGCTTCCTTCAAAGCTGGTGATGGAAGCCATAACATTTAGATGGAAACGGAGTACCAGCCCCTCAGGAGGGGCCCCTGCAGTCCTGCTTTCTGAAGTTGAAAGAAAGGAACAATCATTTTGATCTTCAGAGCTCAGGTCTTGACATTTAATTAAAAGAAAGCTAGAAAGTCAACTTGTGACTCTCAGAAGTATTAAGTCAGGCATCCCATCACAAGGTGCACAGACTGACACCTAAACATAAACCACTGCAAGTTTCCACAGTCCACTGGCCCATGAGATTGATTCATGGCTGTGCCTTGAACAGGCTACACACTGGTGAGGAATTCTTGTCATACCCTTCATTTAAAAAAAAACCAAAAACATTTTGGCTGAAGAGGGCCAGCACCTCACTTTTACCAAGCGACCTGAAATTTGCAAGGGGCAGCAGATTCAAGCCCACAAAGATATATTTGAAAAGCAAGCACTATAAAGAAAACATGTACTGTACCATTATGAAGCCATTTTTTTCCAGTGAATAAAATATTGCTGCGTTTTTGTGTAGAAGCACAGGGCTCACTCCTCACTCTAACCCTGAACTTTCTTAAAGAAGGCACTCGATCCCAGAAAAACAAATTTCCACCTATAAATGGAGGGACAATACTGCAGCAGCAATGGGAAAAGCACTGTTCATGGGGTCACCTATCAATGCAAGTCAGCCCTACACTCAAAAAACTCTTGGCTTAAAGGCCATATTAAGTCAATAATCTGAGAATTAAAGCTTGCAGCTCTCCTTATTTTACCTGCAACTCTAATTAGCCTCTACGTGTGCCTTTGAACACAATGATCTTTTTAGTAAAACAAACGAAGTGGAAGGCAGAGCCATGGCTACAACTGCAGTCTTCCTTATTTTCTACTGCACCTAAATCCAAGAGGTTCTTTCTTATTCTACAGATCTATGCTTCATTCCACACTGTACTGAAAATGCAAGGCTCATCTGGAGCTGGAAGCCTCTTAATCATTTGATTAGAGAAGGGGACCTGCCATGGTAATTCAGACCAATGGCCCGTCTACCTCAGATTTCCTTTCCCAGACAGTGCCAAGGACCGAATTGTTTGATGCAGCCAGAGGCAATTATAGAATTATAACCCTTGGCTGTCACTCATTTTCTGCTTCCAAGAGTCAGAGGTGGAAGGCAATGCCTTAAAGGGGGCTGATTTTCAGAGCTAAGATCTCACACTTAACCGTGAAGCCTTCCATTTCCCAAGTAACTCAGGTGCTGTGCACACACACTTCTAGCCAGCTAGGTAAAGGTAAAGGTAAAGGACCCCTGACAGCTAACTCCAGTTGCAGACAACTCTGGGGTTGCGGCGCTCATCTCGCTTTACAGGCTGAGGGAGCCGGCGTTTGTCCGCAGACTGTTTTTCCGGGTCAGCATGACTAAGCCGCTTCTGGCGCAACAGAACACCGAAACCAGAGCAGTGCACGGAAACGCCGTTTACCTTCCCACCAGAGTGGTACCTAATTATCTACTTGCACTTTTTGGCATACTTTAGAACTGCTAGGTTGGCAGGAGCTGGGACGGAGCAACGGGAGCTCACCCCGTCGCAGGGATTTGAACCGCTGACCTTCTGATCGGCAAGCCCAAGGCTCAGTGGTTTAGACCACAGTGCCACCCGCAACCCTAGATCTACTCCCAACTGAATGACAAATGGGAACTTTTGCAAGCAACTCCACCACCCCACCCCTTGCACACACAAAAAACACACCCCAAAAATATTTCTCCAGGTGAACAAGATTACAGGAGAAACAAAATAGGAAACAAAATAGGAAATTCTTTCCAGTAGCACCTTAGAGACCAACTGAGTTTGTTCTTGGTATGAGCTTTCGTGTGCATGCACACTTCTTCAGATACGAAGTGTGCATGCACACGAAAGCTCATACCAAGAACAAACTCAGTTGGTCTCTAAGGTGCTACTGGAAAGAATTTCCTATTTTGTTTCCTATTTTGTTTCGACTATGGCAGACCAACACGGCTACCCACCTGTAACTAAGATTACAGGAGGGCAGTCCAGTGACTCTCCCTAGTGCATAGCATGGCTTATTTGCTGAGCTCATCTGCCACTACTTGATGAGCAGGTATGTTCCTGCACAGTAGCAGACCCCACTGGTTGTGCACAGTATGGTCTGAGTTGCATAGGATAACTTACGGCAGCATGTTGTAATGGTCAGAGTATCAGACTAGCACTCGGGAAACCAGGGTTCAGATCCCCACTCAGCCATGAGCCTCATTGGATGACCTGGGGTCAGTTGCTGCCTCTCAGCCTAAGGTACATCACAGGGTAGTTGCGGGGATTAAACGAGGAAGGGGAGAGTTTATGTGCCTCACCTCAAGCTCCTTGGCAAAAAGCTGGGATTAAAAAGTCAAATAAGTAAAGGGATATGGATAGTCCTGGCTCTGTGGAAAAGGAACTTGAAATAACCTTTGGCACCTTCTATGCCATAACTTGCTATTTTCACCAAAAAGGGACAATGCCAATCATGCTTCCCTGAGGGAGACATTTCAAAGTCATGGTGGCATCAACACAGCAAACTTCCACTAGGAAATACATGCAGAGAAGGGTGTCAGCCAATAAGCTTAAGGCAGGGAAAGGCGACTCATTTGAGAAGATGCGTTGCTTCAGGTAACTGAATTCCAAGCCTTTTAGGGCTTTAAAGATAAGTACCAATGTGTTGAAGTTTGCTCAAATAGGCACCCAATGCAGTTCTTTCCAAACGGAATACTTTATTCAATTCATTTTTGTTGCTCTCTTACAGAGCACTTCTAACTATGTCTACTCAGAAGTAAGTCCTGTTGAATTCAGTGGGACTTACTCCCAGGTAAGCAAGGTTAATATTTCAGGCCAAGTCTGCTATACTTTGTATACAATCAAACATTGGCAAAGATATAAACCAATGAAAATGAGGTCTTATCACTAAGAAAAGTTTAGAATACATTAAGACAAGGATCAATATAAGCGCAGTCAAAAAGGAAGAGAGGAAGAATGAATTGCAGACATAAATGGTTTACTAGTGAAGTTTTATGGGAGTTTTGACAGTGACTTTCACAGAGGAAGGGAAAGTATTTCTAAGACACGCAAATGGAACCAAATTCTGAAAGGTAAGAAAACAGCAGTAAGTCTAGAGATTGATGTAACTCTGGCTTTGCTACAAAGAAAGTGGAAACTAGTGATGCAATCCTAAATGTAATTACTCAGAAGTAAGTCTCAATGGAGTCAATGAGTCTTACTTCCTGGTAAGGTATGCTTCAGTTCAGATTGCAATTTTGCGTTAGCTTGTCATCATTCTCAAATTTAGAAGTCAAATTTGCAGGCTCCAACAACACAAGTACTTCAAATCAGCATTACTGAATAATTATATCTGACTCTAAATTTATTATATCGTATTTGTTTCAGCTAACATCTTTCAAATATGAATAAATATGAATTAAGAAGATCAAACAATTCCCAAAAGGAAATAAATATTTCTAAAGCTTTATTTAAACTATGCCTACATGAAAGGGGCTTGAATAACTCCAAGAAGCTATGAGCTATGCTGTGCAGGGCCACCCAAGACGGACAGGTCATAGCCGAGAGTTTAGACTAAATGTGATCCACCTGGAGAAGGAACTGGCAAATCACTCCAGTATTTTGCCAAGAAAACTCCATGGACATGAAAAAGGAGAAGTTTTGAGAAGAAAGTGAGAGTTTCCAAGGCGTGCTCTGGTTCATGGGGTCACAGAGAGTCGAACACGACTAAGGCAACTAAACAACAGCAACATGAATAGTTTTGTCCGTATCAGGGCTGAATCCAAACCTAGTAAAGCTTAGAATAGATCCACTGAAATCAAAGGAAATAAATTACTCAGATTTAGAGTAGACCAACTGAGATCAATGGGATGCAACTTTATTTATTTATTTTATCCATTTAAATTAACCACATCCCTACATGTACTCATTAAAAACTGCAGCAGCTACTGGGTGGGCCAGAGAATGTAGGTCTGGGCCACATGCAATTCCAACATATTTTCCAGAGTATTTCCAGAAAAGGTGTATGGATCTGCTTCCAACAAGCCCAGGAAAGCTGGGATGGAGGATGACTTGAGGACATAGCCTAATAGAGGCAGCAAAGTAGGACTTCTTCACTGCCCTTTTTGCCACATGGTAGGTGCAATGATGCTCTCTAATCAGTGCTCAGTTAGCCTTGGACCAAGATCTACAACACCAGATAGCCATCCTATCTATTTCACTGCCCATAGCTCTCTGGAATAGAAGGGAGCATTGCATGCTTCATGGCACTGGATAGTGCACTCAGGAGCAATCGTGTCACCAACCCTCCACATTAGCCATTCCATAACAAGATGAGATCCTTCACAGAATCATCTGCTTTGTCCCCAGAGTACTCAGGAATCCTTCAGGATCAACAAATCTCCAGTGGTGGACCAACTTAATCAGTTCCTCACCATTGCAGAGGGTACAACTGCTGTAAGTCCAAACTCCACAAAGTTATGAAGTTCTTTATTTTATGCACAATAAAGTCTGGATCAGAATTAATAACATTTGGGGATTTTCAGTTGCATAAAGCAAACATTCTGGTATATGAACTAGCTTCTTCCATTTGTTTCCTGCAGGGCTGGGCCAAGATATTTTGGTCCTTGACATGCAAAATCTACATTTTAGAAAGGTCATATGTAATGCAGGGCACAATCCATAAAATGATTTTCATCCAAGATCCTGATTGTGGTCAGAAAGAATTGCACACGAGCTTCTTCTCCTCCCAACTTCTCCTTGCATTTTTACCCCATAAATGTCTGTCTCTCACTCTGTCTTCCTCAATGGTCCCCCAATCCATCATCTACTTAATGGTCCCTCCTTCTTTGGATTCCTTCTGTAAAAGTAATTTACAGTGCAATCCTATTCATGTTTATTCTGAAATGAGTTCCAATATGCTCAAAACAGGCTTACACACTAATGCAAGGGTAAGGAACCTTTTTAATCCCGAGGGCCAGACGAAGGCCAGAGGAAGGCAAAAATGAATGTGTGTGGGGGGGGGCGCGCACACCCACACCCACACACACCATCCCTTTCCCCCATGGCACCTTACGAGTGGTGGACTTGTAATCTGGTGAACTGGGTTCGCGTCCCCGCTCCTCCACATGCAGCTGCTGGGTGACCTTGGGCTAGTCACACTTCTTTGAAGTTTCTCAGCCCCACTCACCTCACAGAGTGTTTGTTGTGGGGGAGGAAGGGAAAGGAGAATGTGAGCCACTTTGAGACTCCTTCAGGTAGTAATAAAGCGGGATATCAAATCCAAACTCTTCTTCTTCTGCTGCTGCTACTAAAAATTCACTCCATTATTACTTCCCCAGCTTAGTATTAATTTGCACCAATTTCTCCCATTGCACCTTATTTAAATTGTTCTTTTATTATTTCCCATTCCTTATTAGAGACTAACAAGTGTGTTTAGGATTTCAGCCTTAAAACCTAGGATGCCATCTAACTGACATGGGAGCAGGGCCCATAGCTAGGGGATGGCGAAGTGGGCCACCGCAAGGGGCGCAGATGAGCCAACCCCCCCCTGCAAAATCGACTAAAAATATGTCCATAAATATGTCTATAAATATTTATAGGTCGGAGGAGAGGCGGAAAAAAGAGCGAATCTGTCTGTGGCTAGGGGGCGCAACCTGGACGGTTCTGCCAGGGGCGCAAGATCACCTAGCTATGGCTCTGCATGGGAGCAGGGGAATGATACATCCCAACCCTACAGACTGACTGCAAAATTAAATGCAAACTCACCCCTCACTTTTGTACAAGGCTTGCCAAAAATAACAGATAGGAAAATAAAACCCACCAGAATTCCCTCTCCAATTTCCATGATTATTTTACACAGTGACTAACTACAAGCATAGAAAACAAAATAGAAAGCTTTGTGCGTTCTCTTTCTGGGCAATTTATGCCTCTATCTAATTCTGAACTTGGCAATGAGGTGTCGCCTTGTTTATTACATAAAAATTAATATCAGAGGGAACAGATTGAATTCATCTAACTAAGCAGCTGGATGGATCCAAATGTGCTTCCTGTTTTCATCATTCTGATTTAGTAAAGAGCTTTCTCCCCCCCCCCTTCTTTTTTTGCAGGGGAAACACATGTACTAAATTCGCAATCTAATAAAATTCATATGCCTCAGTATTGATGGCATAACTCTATCATGCACAAAATTGGGGCAACAGGAATGTACTCCCAAATGGCCCACAAGCTGCTCCAAATTGCCCCTTTAAATACTAGCAAGCTTTTCCAGCCACCAGGAAAATAATTTTAACACCTTCACCTTTCATCCATTAGCCCATTTGTCAATACTACTAGTCCTGCTGAACATGGTACCATTGGTGAGTCAAAACCATTTGATTAATGGTGTGGAGGCTGTCAGTTACTTCTTAGAATTGTATCAATATCAATAACAATTTATTCGACCGTCAGTCAGAACACAATCATCCATACAAATTTTAAAACCTGAGACAACTCAGAGGGGTTTACACTAGAACATACACTAAAAGTAAATTATACATAAAAACCCATATCGATACCATCGATTTTGGCCTTACGCTGTTTAAGGGCCAAAAAAAGAAATTTGGCCACCTCAAAAGTTGTGGTGCCAGTAAAATTATTCAGCAAAAACGAAACCTGACATTCTCCATCTACCAGGCTAAGGTGGCCTAAGAGTGGAGCTATCAGTTTCTGTCTAAGGGCAACATAAAATGGGCAGGTCAGGAGAATGTGTTCGGTTGATTCAACCTTTCCCAAGGCACAGGGACAGACTCTCAGAGCATATGGGACTCCCTTGTATCTTCCCAACAAGACCGCTGTTTCCAGGACGTTTAACCTTGCTGCTGTGAGGAGTCTGCGATATTCCACATATTGGATTTCCACCAGGTAAGGGGCTGGTGCATTCCGGAAGATCTGCTCCCCCAAAAACATCCCTGGTTTCACACAAGCAATGTCCTCTTGTCTTTAGAATTGTATCTGAAACAAACCATGCTTTTTTTTGGGGGGGGGGAGGGAAACCCTAATGGAAGGGCCAACGTGCTAAGGTAGCCAAGAGTAAGTCATTTCCTACCCACTCAGCCCTGCTATGTGGAAATGGGATATGGCAGAATCAAGAGTATAGATCACAGGATAACTGGTAGAGAAGATGGATCACTCAGTCCAATCAGTTGCCCAAAGGCTACATTTCTTTCTCTGTCTCTGCCACTCTCTCTCTCTCCTGGCACCTATCGTTCCTGCTTTTGAAGTGTTCACTGCCGATGTGTCCTTTTTCTTCTATATAGGAACATCTTTAAAACTTCAGTTAGCATAGACTACCAACACCTGCACATCCGAGCAAGCTAGGATAACAGAATATTGCAGCAGTGCCTTGTTAGGATGCCTCAGACTTTGACTAGGGACTTTAAAGACCTGAAGCTGGAACCTAGGCTTCTAAGCTACCCTAATGCATACCCTCTGGGTTTACAGTCTTCAGCACAATAGGACATTGGGTATAAGTATGCAACAATGGATGCTGTGATTGGCAGGCAGCATGGTGGAAAGGTTTAGCTCATAAGAGCCTGATAGTCTGTTTCCACCGCATCCACAAAGAAAAAACTTCTGCCATCTTCACACACTAACTACTGACTGTGAGACCTTGTGTTAGAAAACGTGCACTCTGCATTCACTTCCAGATACCCCCAGCATGTGGCTGATATGATTCAGCTCAATATATATTGGATGCTACATACATGTCTTCTTGGAATCGCTGAAGGACCATCTTCAACCTACTATCGTGGAAATCTAACCACAATACAACTTTTGTTTCATGCCTGAGGCTCCTCTTTATTCCAAGTAGCGTTGTACCTTGGATCTCAAACGCCTTGGCTCCTGAACAAATCGGATCCCAAACGATTGAAACCCGGAAGTGAGTGTTTTGGTTTTTGAACTATTTTTGGAAGCTGAATATCTGACAGGGCTTCTGCGGCTTCTGATTGGTTGCAGGAGCTTCCTGCAGTCAATCAGAATCCATGCTTTGGTTTTCAAATGTTTTGGAAGTCGAACGGACTTCCAGAACAGATTCCGTTCGACTTCCAAGGTATGACTATACCTGGGAGAGGCCTCTAACATATGAGAGTCCTCTGAACACATTAAGCTCAGAGACTAACTTCCTCGAACATACTGGAATACTACAGGAAAGTTCAAAGCAATATTGAAACACGTTGCTGAAATAGTTGTTTACCCTTTAGATTCAGCCTGTGTAGCAGTTATTTTGCTTTACTGGATATCGGAAATTACACATGTCAGAACATTTTTGCACAACTTTGTTCTCTGTGGCCAAAGCAGTACATGAATCATCAAATGTCACCCTCGCCCATATCCCATGTCACCTTCACTTTTATTGTTGCTCACAGCAAAGTTCATTATCCTTAATCCTGTAGCCAAACTTCATTGATTCATCTAACACTGAAAAACCCTCAATGTCTTTTTTAAAAAAATGCACAGTAGCTTTCTCCAACCTGATGCCCTCAAGGTATTGTTGAACTACAACTCTAAGCATCACTGACCATAGGGCTGGTGGAAGCTGTAATCCAAAACATCTGGAAGGCACCAGGTTGGGGAACGATGTTATATGCCTTAGACACTGTCTCCCCACTTACATTCTGAAAACAATTTCTCAAAGCTGCCAAAAACACTTTCTTAATTATTCTTTCTATATGTTAAATCCATATAGTCCAGACAGGAATTCTTAATAAGTGCCCTGAGAAGCTCTCTGAAGTCTGAATTTGTGCATTTTCTGGAAGTGATCTAAGGACCATTTCAATGTAGTGGTATATCCAGGACCATGGATTTGCACTGTAATTTGAACTGGACTCTCAACTTCTCGGAAGAAGTCTTTCTTTTCTTTTCCTTTCTTTTCTTTTCTTTTCTTTTCATTTTAGAGACAGAGAGAACTTGACACATCTAATGAGAGAATATCAAAATACCTGAAAATGTCAGGTAATGTGGATAAAAAGCTCTTCCTAAACTTTGAATTTATTATTCTGGTGGCTATGCAAAGATATACTCGCTATATGCAAAGATATACTACGCTAAATCATAGCAGTGATTTACAAAAAAAAGTTTCTTCAACTGAGGATGTCAGGACCAAATGTCCATACCTTGGCATTCTTGGAGGGTGGCAGAAAAACTTGCCCTTCATAGTAGCAAACATCAGTTAGCCCTCACAACACAGCTTGTTAAGCATCAGTACTACTACAGCGAAGAGAAGCCAGGGAGGGAGAAGTAACCAAAGCCTACACAAACATATTCTCCATCACACTGCTTTCATTCATAAAATGATTTAACTCTCCCAGCACATTGTATCTACCCTGTTGTTCACATAATTGGAGTGATAAATGGGGAAATGAGCCTCATTTTACTTTTGCAAGATGTTTATGGTTATAGACCAGCAGAGTGATTCTACTCTGGGTGCTGGGCAGAAAAGTAGACAGTGATGTTTATTATACATTGATTAATTGATACTAAAAGAATATGTCCTTCAGAATGTAGTCTAGAATTTATGTGTCACTGACGACAAATTTTCTGTCCTTGAAGGCACAGCAGAAAACATTAGGTGGATCATGGCAGGTATGGAGGGAACGCAAGTATTTCATACATACATATTTGCTGTTTATGAAGTAGAACATGAGGTCTTTTTAAGAAAACCAGAATTACAGTTTTGTATAAGTAAAGGGAGTAAACCATTTAAGGCTTCCGTCTTTCTATCATTTGCTTTGGGTACCCTTGAAGTCTGTTACCTAAACCACTTTTGAATTCTTTTCTTTTGAACTCACCACGGCATCACAACATGGTGCAGCACTGCTGAAGTTTGATGGAACAGCTAACTGAAAAGAACAAAAATTGCAGATCTGTTTCACTAAAGGCACAGTTACAGCTCTGTGCTATTCTCCCCTCTTGCCTTGTCCCACTTAAAACTCATCCACGAGGGAACCTACCGGTAAATTCCGCAGCAAGAAACAGTTGAATTCTGCAACACACAAATTATGCAAACTAACCAAGTCTGCTTACTCTGTTCTGTTTTTGCTAGTTATCTAGAGGGTGAAGATATTCAGGGAACCCCACCCATCAGGCCAACATAAAGTCTAATCCAGTCACCAGTTTGGTTTCTGAGATCCTGCCCATAAACAGTCAAACCTATCTTCAAACTCATTAGGGTTAGATAACTTGCTTTTTTTAAAAAAGAAAAGAAAGAATAAACACCTTTCTAGCTTGACTTCTCATAGGGACAGGTACTGTAGTCAGTACCACATTTCATCCCTGCACAAAAGTGGTGGGATGCATACTCTCCTGTATTGCACCTGCAGTGAAATCCTATGCATAATTATTCAAGGAGTCCCAGGTTCAATCCCCAGCATCACCAGGTAGGGATGTCTGTAATGCTGAAGAGCTGTTGCCTGTCATCAAAGACAGTGCATAGCTAGATGGACCAATGGACCAACTCACAGCTGTCCATGGAGGTGCAGGTCAATTTTGTGTCCAGGGCAGCTGTTTACCAGCTCCATCTGGTATGCAAGCTGAGACCCTACCTGCCCATGGACTGTCTCGCCAGAGTGGTGCATGCTCTAGTTATCTCTTGCTTGGATTACTGCAATGCGCTCTATGTGGGGCTACCTTTGAAGGTGACCCAGAAACTACAACTAATCCAGAATGCGGCAGCTAGACTGGTGACTGGGAGTGGCCACTGAGACCACATAACACCAGTCCTGAAAGACCTTCATTGGCTCCCAGTACGTTTCCGAGCACAATTGAAAGTGCTGGTGCTGACCTTTAAAGCCCTAAACTGCTTTGGCCCAATATACCCGAAGGAACGTCTCCACCCCCATCGTTCTGCCCGGACACTGAGGTCCAGTGCTGAGGGCCTTCTGGCGGTTCCTTCACTGTGAAGCCAAGTTACAGGGAACCAGGCAGAGGGCCTTCTCGGAAGTGGCACCCGCCCTGTGGAATGTCCTCCTCCTACCAGATGTCAAAGAGAAAAACAACTACCAGACTTTTAGAAGACATCTGAAGGCAGCCCTGTTTAGGGAAGCTTTTAATGTTTAACAGACCATTGTATTTTAATATTTTGTTGGAAGCCGCCCAGAGTGGCTGAGGAAACCCAGCCAGATGGGTGGGGTATGTATGTATGTATAAATAAATATTATGATGATGATTATGATTATTATTAAGTGTGTTGAAGATTTCAGCCTTAGGTCTGCAACCCCACAACCAGCAATTTCTAATTACAGGCTTCACATGAAAAATGTCCCAGGCTCCACAACAGTTACTTTCATGGGAAGCTGCCTTAGCACAATGTTGGTTCATCTTGGGTGGTTTTGCCAGCTTTGCCTGCTCTCCAAAGCAGCTCCAAAGTCTCAGGCAGAAATATCTCCCATCACCTGCTACTTGAGATCTGTTTAATTAAAAATTCTAGGGGACTGAAGCTGGGTGTAAAGCTTAAATTCTTGCACGTAAAGCATCTGTTTTACCACTGAGCTTTGGTCCCTCTCTTTCAAATAAACATTAAAAAAAGAGAACACAAGTATTTAAGGTCAGTATGCATAAATTTAAAAAATCTTATTTTCACCCCTCTAAAACGTACTACTGAAACCTGTACATACAGATTAGCATCACCACTGGAGGGTGCTCCTGTAGTTCCTAAATTTGAACGCAAAGATGTTCTTTTCTACCTTTCTTTCCATGCAGAATTGCACTGCAGTAGTTAACTCAATCAATTTATGCCCCTAACATTTAGAATGAAAAATGCTCTCAGCAAACAAACGTTCTGAACGAGGCAGGTTCAGGTAAGAAGAATTTAAATCAGGAGGCATTTCTTGCTAGCTGGGCTGTCTGTGCATTGTCATTTTGAGTAAAGGGGGGATTTTCAGGATTCTCCCAAAAACGGAGGGGCATTGTCGCAAGATCTGCAGTAGCTGATCACAAATTCAAACTCAGGCTGCACGCAAGCATTTCCTCTGAATCCCCACAAAGCAAAATGTTTGCTATTGCAGTCTTTTTTTGCTGGCAGCAATTCTGTGGCAATGGGACATCTGAATAGTGCCTGCCAGAAGCAAGAAAAACCCACAGCATGAGCCCCTATGGATAGGTATAAATAAATGGCACAAAGTATGAAGTATAAGCACAAAAGGCAACAGTTTTGCAGAAGCTATGGTGACAGGGTAAGTGAACACTGGCTATATTGTCTCGGTTATCTTCCATACTGCTTAGTGCATCTATCTTTGCACAGAAACAGGGAAGATGTACAAACTACACTAAGGGGGAGGAGAAAGCACCCAAAGCAGCTCCCATAATCCATGGCTACTGGCCATCCTTTCTGGGGCTGATGGGAATTGTAGCTCAGCAACATCTGGAGGGCCAAAGGTTCCCCAAACCTGATGGAGTGATGATCTTATTAAAATATATTACAGGATAAGTTCCAGAGATGACTTTGAATGTGCTAGGAGATTCTTAAGACGATTTGCATTAAAGGGGGAATTGGGGTTTGTTCAACCAAGACTAATGGTGCACCTAGACTATATCTAAGCAAGTTCTGAAGCTGGTTCTTCAGGGTTCTGGGGGCAGTTGCCTTTCTGAGGATTGTGACAGAAGATCCCTTTATTGGAAGCATTCCATTTTTACTAAAGCACAATAATTTTCATTTTATCTATGCAAACATGACCACCTTGAATCTATTCTATTCCAATTCTGATTCAGTTGTTTGAGAACTGTGCCTTATGTAGTCAAAAACACAACAGTCAAAGACAAGGAAGAGGTATTAGGAAATCCAGGAGAATGTCTTCCTTTTCTAGAAGTGCAAAATTTTATATGAAGCAAACCCTAAGCCCTGCCTGCCCCACAAAGAAAAAACCAGACGGGCAAGGAATAAGCATTTTCAGTGTCCACAATGCTGACTACAGAGAGGGAAAAACTGTAACCCAGATGGAAGGGGCTTGTGAAAAGAGGATGGAAAAGGAGAATGGAGGAAGAGACACATAGATTTAAAAGTGCAGAGAGAACCACACTGGTGTCTAATAGGTCATTTCCTCAGCCCGGACACTGAGATCCAGCGCCGAGGGCCTTCTGGTGGTTCCCTCACTGTGAGAAGCAAAGCTACAGGGAACCAGGCAGAGGGCCTTCTCGGTAGTGGCGCCCGCCCTGTGGAACGTCCTCTCATCAGAGGTCAAAGAGATAAATAACTACCTGACATTCAGAAAATACCTGAAGGCAGCCCTGTTTAAAGGTAAAGGTAAAGGGACTCCTGACCATCAGGTCCAGTCGTGTCCGACTCTGGGGTTGCGGCGCTCATCTCGCTCTATAGGCCGAGGGAGCCGGCGTTTGTCCGCAGACAGCTTCCGGGTCATGTGGCCAGCATGACAAAGCCGCTTCTGGCGAACCAGAGCAGCGCACGGAAACACCGTTTACCTTCCCGCTGGAGCGGTCCCTATTTATCTACTTGCACTTTGATGTGCTTTCGAACTGCTAGGTGGGCAGGAGCTGGGACCGAGCAACGGGAGCTCACCCCGTGGCAGGGATTCGAACTGCCGACCTTCTGATCAGCAAGCCCTAGGCTCTGTGGTTTAATCCACAGCGCCACCTGGGTCCTGACATTCAGAAAATACCTGAAGGCAGCCCTGTTTAGGGAAGTTTTAAACCTGTGATATTTTAATGTATTTTAATATCTGTTGGAGGCCGCCCAGAGTGGCTGAGAGGACCCAGCCAGATGGGCGGGGTACAAATAAATTATTATTATTATTATTATTATTATTATTATTATTATTATTATTCCTTTTCCACACTGCAAAGCTGTTTTCTGAGGGATGGCAGTAACCACTGCCTATAGAAATCAATGAAGAAATCTAAGAAATTAATGTAGCTGGGATTGGGCACCAGTGTGTTCATATTCCCCCCTGACTCCCCACAAAATGCAACAAGACTTCAATAAGGACCAATCATGCCTAGTCTGAGCTGTTACAGAGTAGAGTGGAAAACTGGGATGGAGAAGGGAACAAAATGCATAAGCACCCCATGCAGCAACATTTTGTTCCAGGGCCCTACCTGTAAATTTGAAATCTAATGGAACGTAGGCCAAGGAGAGAGTGGGGCAGTATGTGCATGAGAAATAGAATACAGCAAGATTCTTCTATCCACCTTTCCAAAATGTGAAACTAAAATTCTCCCTATGTCAAGTTCTGTGCCCCAGTAGGAGCCTTGAACCCATATTGCAAGTCCCACATGGGGACAGGAGATAAAAAAAATCCCCCTCTCACACAAAATGCCTGAATATAAAGCAGTATAGCAATAGCACAAGTTAGCTGAGTGTCTCACTCCCCAATAATGTGCAAAGCAAGGACTCATTGGTCATGTTCAAAGGTGAGAACCACGCTTTGTTGCTTTGTTCACGACAGCAGATAAGTCATGCCTCACATTTTGGCTTCTTCAAATTCATGAGCTCGTTCAGCCCTTGCTTAGGACTTGTTTGAAAGAGGATGGAATTCAGGAAAGAAGGACAGGAGGAAAGTGAGCAGCTCCAACGTCAACCTTCTCACTTGACTTATTCCCGTTGCTAAGCCACTAGCCCTCTATGCCTTTCTTGCTTTTCAAAAGAACATTCCGTGTTCTCTCAGGGTGAGCACTCTGCAAGCATCAGGGAAACAGATCATCTCCATCCTCAGAATGCAAATATTAATTTGCATTTCCTGAAGCAAAATAAAGTATAATAAACCAACTAACATTGCATTCTCAAGAAATAAAAGAATGTTAAAGAGGACAAGATGGGAAAACAAGAGGAGATTGCCTGCAGCAGTGGCAGGTAACGTGACTGAGAGGTGAAGGTAAGGGTTTAAAATAACACTGTTTTCTCAGTGTTCTTCCACCTTTACTTCATTGTCCTCAGCTAGGTGTTTTGCATCTGTCTTTAATCAGTTACACACTGCTGCTGTTATTATTACACGTCCTACTTCTCCCCTAGAAAAACAAATGGATGGGAAGAGAGGCTAGCAAAATCACCTGAGAGATGCATTACCTATTTCAGTGAATCAAGATTTAACACAATACATCCAGATAAAACTTTAAGAATCAAACAGGAGACACAATTAACAAATGATCCCAAGCAATGTCATAAACAGAACTGATTACATAAAAGGTCGTTATAATAAAACATGATGCATCCTCTGCTATTAAGCCAACTCACACAGCTGATTAATTTGCTTTGGCTATTTATCCTTGTAATTATGGTTATGTTTTATTGCATCTCACATAGGAAAGACAATAGGTTTAACAAAAACAAAAACAACAGTAGCTTTTATTAACTGTTTTATTGCCACTCAAACTACTCTCCTCTGTTGTCGTTTATTAAGGTCTTTTGATGACTCTTACTTATTGCATCCCATGTCCATTTTATCAGCCTGCTGGTTTATCTTATTTTCTTATTGGTTTGCTCCTTTTGTAAATGACTTCAAAAGATTTCATTAAAAAACGCAGCCTAGAAATATTTCAAAGACACAGGAGTGTACACAAAAATGGGGGGGGGGGGAGAGAACTCTGTTTCAAAATTTGAAGGGTTGTTTTTTTTAAAAAAACTCTTCACTATTCATGCCATCTCAATGCCAGAAACATATAGTTTAAATCGCAAAAGGTACTATAAAAATAAATGGACACTCGCACAAGGATGATCAGTTAAGTAGTGGAAGGCATTAGTGATAAGCATTTTTAGCATTTGTTAGCTCTTAAAGTTTCAGTGCTCCTATCGTTTAAAAAGTAAATGGAATCATTATTCTGGTCTCCTAATGCGACGAAGATCAATCTAATGTCAGCACATTAAATAGCTTGCCCACTGATGATGCACTTGTGCTGAAAAGCATCCTTGCCTTCTTTATGGTGACTGACATTTAAGGATTTGATCACTTCTTTTGATCTTAATTGTTGTCTGGAGAAACGAAATGCATATTCACGCTACAGATTCCATACCAGTCACTCTAAGCAGATAACTCTTTGAATTGTGCATCTGCAAGGAAGGCTAGTTCCCCAACAGAGAATTCTCAGCACCCTCACCGAATTATAATTCCTGAGATTATCTGTGGGGATCCATGCCAGCACACTTGAAGAGGAATAAAACTAGTACAAAATTTGTTGTGTAGATATATTTCTGTAGATCACTGAAGGCTACATCAACTAGCTTGCAGCTTTCTATGGAACCCTCTATGCATGCAGTAGCCACCAGAGTTTTACTCTACATGACTACGATGAGTATTTATTTATTTAGTGTGTGTATTTATTTTATCTCACTCTGCCAAGATCACACAATGAGTTTAATGGCTAAGTAGGAATTTGAATCTATGGAGCTATACATTACTAGCTGCCCTTGACTGCACATTTATTGTTAGTTGCCAAGCTGTTTTGGAAATCAAAATGCAGAAGGCCAAATTAGTTGATAAATTCACTGCACATTTTCAGCACAGTGCATGGCATAACTTCTACTTAAGCCACTGTGAATTTGAAAGTACGGAGGGCACCAAATCTTGCTTAAGATAACCGATGTGGTTAGCGAACACAGCTATAAACATGAATCTGAAGTGTTGTATTGCTCTTTGCTATTCTCATTTGTAGAAAAGAGGCCTCCTCTATTCCTGGAGTATGAAGTCATAATGCTATGAAAGCATAAAATGTATTTATTCTTCTATTCTTCTTCTAATGCCAGGATGGGGAACTTGTGACCCTCTAGAGGTTGCTGGAGTCCAACTCCCATCATCCCCAATGGCCATGGGGGCTGGTGCTGATGGGAGTTGAAGTCCAACAATGTCTGGCAGTCCACAGGTTCCCTATCCCTGTTACGTTTTGTTATCCCTTCCCTCTATTGGCTGCAAAGGTTGCCCAAGGGTTCCAGTATCACACCTCATGATGAGCTCTTCTGCATGAAATGCCAGGAGTTTGTCAGGTACACATTCCTTAACTTCAAACATGGTAAGTTCCAGTTATTCCTAAAACATTTTAGTGAGTCGTGCACTCTAAACCTTTTCCCATTTTACAGATTAGTGAACTGAAGCAAAGTGAAGTAAGCCCTGTCAAGGAGCACCGGATGACTCCAGAGGAGAGTTGGCATTTGAACCCAAACTAAAATGTGTTTATTTGATGGTGGAAACAGATACTTGAAACCAGACTAAAAACTGGGACATTTCTCAAGCAGTACCACTCAGGGGGTGGGGAGAAAAAATTACATGAGCTAATCTTAGAAAGGAAATAATATTTTCCCTTTTTATTACTTATCAGCATTTTCATTGCTTTCAGGCTCTAATTTGTAAGACATTTATAATTCATAAACATGATAGGCTGCCCTTTGCTAATCCCCTAACTTCCCCATCCATAATTAATGCTCAGATATGAAGTTTAATTATATTTTTAACAACTCGTTTAAAGGAAAAGAAGCATGATCAACAACAACAACAAAATCCAGACCTCCCACATGGGCCTAAAGTATTAAATCACCAATGGTGGGAATAATAACACTGTAGTCATAGTTTATCTTTAAAACGTTGGTATTAAACTATTTTTCATCCAATGTCTCAGTGTATAACACAGAACCATTTATCTAGCAAGGCAAAAAATGAAGCAAAAGGGGAAACAAAGGAAAACAACAATTCTCATGCCACCATGATCGTCAAAAATCCAAGAGGACATTGCTAAAAAATATCATCCTAATGTCAAGTTAGGTCATGTAGAGAATGGATGAGTGACTGAAGTGGAAAGGGAAGTTAGGGGTGGCAGTCCTTACTGCCCTTCCTGTGCTCCTTCCTGGCTGTGCCATGTAGTTAGCCCTGTACAACTGACTCCCCTTTGCATGCAGCTGGACCCAAGGTCTAAACTAGACCAAGGGGGCCACCAATCCTTTCAGGCCAATGGGCACATCTGAACTGTTGAGCAAGTTGCCTGTGCTCCGCCTCCCCTCTATTCCTTTCTCCTTCTCCTCCCACAGATGAGACCTACCGCCCAAGGGGCAGAAAGGGTGAATATAGCAACTTTGCTTTCCCAAGGGTTCAGGGTAAAAAGAGGGTCCATAGAATTTAGCTGAGCCTTGAAAAGCACATCAAGGTGAGAGAGGAAGTGGAAAAGAGCAGCACTCTTCCAGTTTCCTCCTTCAGCTCTTAACACACTTTTCAAGAGAAAGAAAAGCAACCCCGGCCCACTTCATTACCAAAGGGGCAGTGGGGGTGCTCAGGCTTTGTGGGTGCTAGCGGAAGACCTCATGGGTGCCACCCCTAGAATAGATTCTAGTCACAAACCCATTGAATGGGGTTATGCACTGCAGGGAACAAGGAAGTGGTGAAGCTGACCTGCAGCACATTTATATATAAAAAGATGGCTCCAATGGTCATCTGTTGTAGCTTCCACAGCTGGGCAACTATGGAATTTCCTCGCCTTTAATTCAAAAGCCCTACATTTCAGCATCTTCCACAGCCATTTAAATTTTATTTCGATTTCAGGTTTGATTTCAGGTCAGCAGGACTGGCTTTCTAGGATGTGCCTTTTTTACTTTAGCTAATTATAATTAGACCTTGAGCTATATCTATGTATTTTTGCACATACTATCACCTGCACAAAGGCAAAGCCTCAGCTTGCCCAAAAGAGCACAGGGGATTTGCTGAGAACATTTTTTTTTCATGCCACTACAGTTAATATCTGAGCAAAACTAAAACCAGGACAAAAGTGTGCTATGTGCTGTCCAGGGTCCTGAAGAGAAATGGTAAATGCTTAACCGATAAACTGTCATATACTGTAATTGCTCCGAGCGAAGACATATCAGTTTGCAGAACTCAGAGGTGGATATTCTGAAATCCACTGATTTCAATAGGTCTGCCCTGGGCATGACTAACAGCGGGTATCACTCACCTTAGAGCATGTGAGGATGGAACGAATCAAGTAAGCGATTCTGAACAAAGCCTACTTTAAGGTGTTAAATTTGCTGAATGTGCAATCCTGAGCTAGAGCCGTGTGATCTAAGAAACTATAGATTATTTAGTCTTTTAACAGCAAGATAAAAGGGAAAGTGTTTCACCACACTTACAAGGGTGGAACTCTGCACCCTTTTATCTTTCTGCTAAAAGACGAAGGAATTATGGTCACATGACATTTCATCCTAGAATCAATAGAAACTGAATACTTGTCTTTTCTACATAGTCCACACACAATCTAGGTCTACTGCTGCATATTATTTTGCCCCTGAAGAGAGCATATTGAGAAACTGGTTTCATTCCAAAAATAAACAGTAATTGCAGATTGATTCTGCATAACTCTGCCGTGTGTCTATTTGAAAACAGGTGTAGGTGGTTCTGGCAGTAGGTGTGGGTGTTTGTGTATGCACACCTGCCCAGTGACATTCTATATGTATGTGTATGTCAATACCACAATCACCACTTGCTTCTTCATTCACCTGGGGCATGTGCAGGGAGTAAAAGGTGTGGATAACCTAATCAAGGAGAGAGTTTTCAAGTAACCGCACCCACCCTTGTGCATGGCAGGATCCAGAACATAAATAACACTGGATTGCAGAAAAACTAAGTTTTTGTGCCACAGACAGGTTAGTATGTATACAGCCAATGTTAGGGAGAAAGAGTTAGCTTCCCAAGGTTTTTTTCTTTTTTTAAAATGTGACCATCAGGAACACTGGGTTTAATAGAGCTCCATATTTTGTTGGCCACAGATGGGTTTATGAGAAAAGAACTGCAATAAGCAGAGATGGTTTAATTTCTTTGCAGACTGTGGCTAGATCAATATCAAATATTGCCCGCAGAGGTTTTGAAGAATAGCACAGTAAGTCTTCTGTATGCCAACCTCCTTGGTAATCTATAGTAAAACTTTCAGCCTGAAGTTGTAAAAATCCCAAACATTTTAGTAAACATTTGTTTTAATGTATGTCTCCATTCACTTAAGAGTATTGTATGAATGGTCAATATTTAATCACAGGACACATGCAGGAGAAGGGGTAAGGTAGTCTCTGTAGCCCCTCTTTTCGGATGATCGAATTGTGCTTTCCAAATTAATTGACCCCTCTTATGCACACTTAGCTGCTGCCTATTTTTATTAAAAACAAGTTAGCTTTGAGCCAGTTCAACCAGATAGAAAAACACTCTGTCTTCTGATGGACTGGTGTCAATTCTCCACTGAGAAGTAATTCCCCTACCACAACATTTGAGCTAAATTCCTCAAACCATCCATGTACTGTATCTGAATGGCTTAATTCTTAACACTGAGCAGCAGTCCATGCTTGCGTTAGAGAGACATGACCTGAGCAACTGTGGTTACAGTGAATAGGGGTCAGAGGCTTCTTCAGAAACAGGTGGGACTAAGGATGTGCAGTATCAGCTCCTGATTGTGGTTGGCAGTTCAAGGGTATAGATTGCCCAGGCCTTATACAAACACCAGGGAACTGGTCTACTGCCCTTCTGCCTGATCAACACAACAGAATCTTCTGCCTACTGTAGTTTAGACTGTTGCTCAGGAGAGGCCAATTTTGTGCTCTCCAGATCTTGTGGGATTATGACTCCAACCACCCTTGACCACTGACCATGCTGGCCAGGGATGATGGGAATTGGCTATCCTTGCTCTAGGTCAAGTCTTGAGCAACAGGCACAATGAATGCTGAATTTCCAGGTCCGGTTTGAAGATGCAATACAGCTCACAGAGATTAGGAGGTAAGAAAAAGGCACTGCTTCTGGAATCTGCTGCCCAAGGAGGCGGCTTCCTCAACTCCTGGCAAGGACAATCATGTGTACAGGAGACTTTGTATCTATCTAGATGGAAGCACAGTACAATCTCATCACCCCTCATATTCATAAGTTGCAGACACATTTAATGTTCCCTAATAAATACTGAAAAACCAATGTGAAATATTCCCTTTAAGCAGTTGTGACATGCACCTCAAATCCAAATGGAGACTAAAGCACAGGAGTAGTGATCCACTCCATTTTTAGTCAGGCGTGCCATATAAATTCTATTTTGTGTGCATAGGCAAAACAAACCACTTTGGAAACCAAACTCATCATTTCATTTTCTGGCTCTCTTTTTGCAGAGATGCAGTTTCCTTACAGCCTAAATTCATATTCTCATCATGACTTTCTTCCTGCAGCACTGTATTTGATGGTCTTGAGTTCACCTTGATTTTGTCTGCAGATAATAGTATTATGGAAGGTGTAGCAGGGGGAGTTGTGTTTTCTCTTCCCCACCTCCAGTTTGCCTAGAGCTTGAGAAATATTTATAAAATACCTTTCCGTGGAAAGCTTAGACCTACTGGGGTTTTTTATCACTGTCATACACAATCTGCTGTGTATTAACAAGATGGTTTTGGAATGACACAATCTAGGTTGTTTATTTAGAAAATACAACCAATGCAGCTGCATTCTATGAAGTGTGAAGCATTCTTAGCTCCTGCTGACAAACGTGGTTAATTTGGGCATTTAAAGATATTGTACAACCATGTCTCTTAAAATGGTGGCCTTCCTTTGGGAAGGGGCGTGGGAAATCATGTTTTGAATTGCACACTCTGGGCCATCTCTGCTGCCATTTCACCCTGATTTGCTCTGGATATAATCTGATAGAGAAAAGTGGGGCCCAGTGCTCTTGATGCATCTGTAGATGAACTAGCTCTCCAAGTACATCCAAGTATTAGAAGTTACAGGTCCTGTGAAGGTGGAATTAAAGGGATGTTTCTATCCTTCACTTCTATTAGTAATTTCTCTGAATCTAGTGCACAGGCAGAGCTGTTAATGCACAACACATACTGTCATCACATCTTGGTTGGTTTATTGCAGGGGTGAGGAACTTTTGGACCCCCAGCTGCCATTGGACTACAACTCCCATCATCCCCAGTCATTGGCTATGCTGGCTGAGAGTCCATTTGGAAAGCCACAGTCTCCCTATCGATGGTTTACTGTAATGTGCTCTACAGGGCCATCTTGGGAAAACATCCAGAAACTTCAGCTGACCCGTAATGCTGAAGCCAGTTTGTTGACTTTCCCCCCCTTAAGAGCATATTATTCTTGTGTTGCAAAAAGTTTCAGATTAGTTTCCAAGCATGCTTCCATGTGCTGCTTGTGACATTTAAAGCCCTTATAGCTTGGGCACAATTTCATGCAAACTGAAAGGGACATGCGGAAAAATTGAGAGAATGAGAAAGATAATTCCTCAATTCATACTCAGTTTCTCTACCAATACTCTCCTTAGAACAGCTGAAAGGGCTATATCCTGGCTTGTGAGGTGCAACCTCACAGCGACTGTTAAGTGTGGGTGGTGGAGGGAGAACTCTTCTTCTCACTATTGAGGGTGCTTCTGACCACATAAGGGGTAGGCAGACCCTGCTACACTCTCACCACTCTCACCAACAATGGTGGCCTGGAAGGGAAACATGCAAAGAATGAATATAAGCCGTCTACCTCGGCCCATCATATTGAAGTTGGCATGTGTGAAGTTCAGTAAGGCTCACACAGGAGATGCTGGAAAATACTCTCTCTCCACTCAATAGATTTCAAGACCCCAGCTCCATTCATTGACCATGGCTTTACCACTTTCTAGGGCAGCCTCTTCCAGTCAGGAGATACCACTTACAGATGTAATGGAGGCTAATGGCCACAGCTGTCACCTGGGCGTATCAAATTCAGTGACCTGCCCTTGAAGATCTTGATATAAGCTCTTATTAAATCAGATCCTGGATCTATTTATTTTCTTTGTGCTTTTGCATATTTTCAATGCACATTCTTTATTAGCAAAAAATATAGAATTATATTACGCATAAGTGCAATCTATCTGTATTATGCAAACAGGATGCCAATTTTGCCATTTGACATACTGACAATCAATCTGCTGATGCCCTCTAGGTTTCAAGCGGTAAGTGCTGATAAACAGCTTTTTAAAGGCCTTTGATGAGAGCAGCACACCCTGGCAATTGATGCTTTTCCTGACACCATTTCAAGACAGATCAACTGCAGCACAACTCTGTGGATATAGACAGCACAGTTTGAAAAACTACCGTACTCTTGCTGCGTTTACTTAAGTGCAAGTAAATCAAGTACAATCCAGCACACTTTTCAATAAAGCAGGCCTTTGTTTTGTATTAAATCAGTTTTTTAAAAAAAGTTTGTACAGTCACAACATGATCACACAGTGCATACAAGCCTACAAAGAGAATCCAAGATACAATTTCAGTCCTCAACATTAGGGACTCGGTGGAGTTGAAGTGATGTGTGCATTTATTCTAGATGTGTTATATGGCAGCATGTTACTAACCAGTAGATAGCGTCACTTGTGAGTATATACCGGGAAAAGCACCAATTAAACGCACATGAAAACCCTGCAAAAATGAATAAAAATGAACACCTAAGTCTGCCCTAAGTCTGCTCCTATCAATGAATGTATCAAGTTCATTTTTGTGATTTATTGAAAGGTTCTTCTCCCCCCCCCAAAAAAAAAGAAATCCTCTCTTGATAAATTAATTATGGAACTACACTGTCAGAAGAGTATGGGAGAAAATGTGGGAGAAAATATCTGCATTAATTATGCAACCAGAAAGTTGCACAGCTTCTCCCTTTAAAAAACAAAAACAAAAAACCTTGATATTTCAATATACCCTAAAGGTCAAGTGCAGGTTGGAAGAGCTTAAAAACTAATGCACTCTTTTTAAACTGCTTTCAGAACTTGGGAGCACTGACCACTTTGTGATTGTTGATGTAACAGCTAAATGTGGTTAGCCACTGGGGTGAAGGAGACTCGTGTTCCAGAAAGGAAGAGACATGAAATCTTGTAACTCTCTTCCAATTGCTTAAACTTGGTTAAGTGGGCATGACAGCTGCAGCTGTCCCTGAACTGGAATAAGCTGACCACAGCAGTCCAGATATTGGTAATTACAAAATTGAATTACTGCAGGGCACTCTATGTGGACCTCCCTGTGCGGTTGGTGTGGAAAGTTCAGTTGGTGCAGAATGCTATGGCATGACAGCAGACAGGCGTGAGATCCTAGCAGCATGTTTGTATTTGTTTGACTCACACCCTACACCTTCCACCAAAGTTGTCCAGGGCAGAATATTATACCCTCTGCACTAGCTGCAGATTTCTTACTGGGCCACATTCAAGGCTTTACCATCCTTCTTGAAAGAAGTGTCTTGTAGCATATGTGCCTACTTGACTGCTTTGATCTGCAGAACCTGAACTTCTGCAAGTGCCAGATAATGGGTTTTTTTAGGAGTAAATATTTCAGTGCGGCAGCACCTATACTATAGAACTCCCTGGAAATTAACATTAGGAAAATGCCCTCATTATACTGTTCAGATGCTTGCGGAAACTTTTCTTTTTAGTTCAGCAAGCCTACCCAGAGCCATAATTTAGTAATGTATACTTGTTCTTACTATTTTCTGATTCCCCCTGTGTATTATTAATAATTTTTAAGGCTTTGTGTACACTGATTATATATGTTTATTAAAAAAAAATAATTAAGCAGCATCAGTAACGATTTCCATTGGGATAACCAATTTTGTGTCAGCAAAATCCACTGAGGTGCTTGAGGAACCTTAAAGTCTAACAAATGTTAGAGCCAGAGAATAATCTAGGTAATATAATTACAATGATCATTCAAAAAAAAAAACCCACTGGTGATAGTAATACAAAACACCTGGCATTGGTGAACTTTATCTTATAATTCAGCAGTTTCATGCTAAAGTCTCCCTCTGAAGGTCTTCTGTTCAAGAATGATCACTTCAAAGTCAGCAACAGTGCCCTATGTGCTTGAAATATTCTCCCACTGTTTCTGAACCTGTGGGTAAACTTACTAGTACTGATTATTTCCAAAATATGCTTCTATGCCTGATGTAAATCGCTACATTGTGATTCTCTGTCTGGCAGCCTTTGGAAGTTAGGACTTTCATCTAACAAAAATTAGGGAACACTTAGTTTGAATAGAAAGGTGATTAACAGATTCACAATGCAGTCCTAAGTGTAAGTCCCATTCAGTTCAGTGGGCTTTATTCCCCAAACTACACCCTTTTGCTTAGATCCAAGATCCCACTGTGTAAATAGAAGATTCTTCCACTCATATGTGGCAGGTGTACATGTGTTATTTCCCCCTACCTGCAGTCCTGCAAAACTGTGCTGGCAGTTCCCTCAACTCTTATTTGGAGACAAATAGAGAAGGAAGTCTGCAAACCCACAGCTTATGTCTGACTCCCCATTTGCACAGCAGGATATTTAGAGCCAAGCCTCAGTTTTTTTTACTCTATATATTATGTGTGTGTGTTTTTAAGGCAATTTGTTCTGTTTTCCAACTGATAACAGACATTAAAGGCCTGAATCCAGGAAACTGATACATATGCAGCTGGTTTGGGTAATGTGTGCAGAAAAGAAAATGTTACGGAAAGAGTAAACACAGTTATGGTTGCTCTTCTGTTTTGAAGCCTGGCATGCTTGCTTGTGGGTGAATGATATAGTGGGGAGTGTGCTGTCTCCCCAAACTGGACCCCTCCCATCTCCAAAGAAAGCTTCCATTTATAAATTTTTGGAACGACCCTTTCTTCGTGCAGCCCCTCATCTCCCAATCTATTTAACAGCTTCTTCCCCCACACATTTTTTTTCCCAGATGGCAAGCATTAAATATTTCCTAACCAAGCAAGGGAGAGGAGGGAGTGATGGAGAAAGAAATTGGAAGCAATTCCATGCTACTCATTAGTGCCTGGGTTGCTGGATGAATGAGACATGCCCTGTGGTTCTTCATTTCCTTCCTAGCAATCTGAACTAGCATGAAAACCAGACTGGAAAAAGACCAGAAAGAATGGGCTGCGGGATAATTCTGCTTCCAGATATATGTGCTTAAGACCTAACTGAACTCATTAAACTTGATGCTTATATAACTGTGAAGGGCTGAAACCTAAGCATCAATAAAATTCAAAACTCCCAGACTGGCTTTATATCAAAGGTCCATCCAGCCAGAATTCTGTCTCCAATAAGTGTCCAGTCAGATGTCACAGAGAAAACTCACAAGCAGTTCGGGAAGGAACATTATTGTTTGCAGTGATTTCACAATAATTAAGAATTAAACTTCTGCTAAATATGGATCCATAACTAAGATGGTCAATGACTACTGGCATACACGCTTGTTCTCCTTCCACCATCCCACCCACTGAGCCTAATGTTCTTCTTTTTTTTGTCAATTATGCTAACCACCATTGCAAGTCTCTGTGGATATAAAAATACAAGTATTTGATAGAAGATGCAGGAGTTGCATGCAGATATCTGATGTGAACTCTTGGGGAAAGCGCTGCTCTGTCCATCTAACTACCAAGTGAAGACTTTCAAGTTCCTTTTAAGAGGTAGATCTTCATATCTCTCACACTCCCTTCCCCCAAAAACCTCATTATATTCCATGGATGGCCCTCTAGATCAGGCTTCCTCAAAATCGGCCCTCCACATATCTTGAGACTACAGTTCCCATCATCCCTGACCACTGGTCCTGCTAGCTAGGGATCATGGGAGTTGTAGGCCAAAAACATCTGGGGGGCCTAGTTTGAGGAAGCCTGCTCTAGATGTTATTGGGCTCCAACACCCATCAGCACCAGCAAGCACATCTCATAGCCAGGGACTATTGAGTTCAACATCACCTGAAAGACCAGAGGTTCCCCAAACCTGGTCCATTTCCATAGGAATTTTCCAAATGCCTTCTGTGTAGTTGTGTGTATCTCCTCCCACAAACTTGTGCAGCAGTTTGCATATCCAGCCATCAGTCATTTGAGTTAAAAACAAACAAACCAACAACTTTTATTTTATGTGTTTTATGATTCAGCCAAAATTACTTTGCCTTATAATCTTTAGTGGGTGTGAATCCAAGGCATTTAATACTAGACTATCTTAGTGTGACAACTACATTGGAAGCCACATATGGCAACGTGACAAGGTTGGGAACTCTTGGGAAACACATTTTTCCAAATTACATCAGGTGTAACTAAACAGAACATTAAAGCCACACAGACATTGGCTGCACTTTCACTACTTATCTCTCCTAGTGACAACTTGGTACACAAAGACTTTGATTTTAAACATTTCTAGTTGCCACCAAGAGGGAATTTGCGAAATTTTGGAAGGATGCCAAAGGGCTGACAATTTGGGAGTGGCCTGAAAGAATATGGCACATAGCTTAGACAGAAAAGCTTGCATGCATACAACAACAACAACAAAGGTCTGAGGAAGTAAGATTTATTCATATCAATGTGGTTTATAGCTACTCACTATACAGTGGTACCTCGGGTTACAAACACCTCAGGTTAGAGTGGGGTAGCTTGTGGCATTCTGAATGGCAGACTGATATAAAATGCATTCTCCCTCTGCCTGCCAAGTCCCTAAATATTTATAAATCACAGGAGTTTCACATAGCCACTGTCATCATTAAAATGGTCTGAGTGACCAATGCCATGTAGGACCAAAGGAACTAAGCAGCCTTCCGTATTTTGGGCAAATCCTGCTTGTTATTTTATCTTCTTCTGCCTGTTTTACTCAGAGGCAAAACAAAAGCTGGTGGCCTTGCACAGAAGAGAGATTCTCCTTCCCTCGATCACCCTTGTACCTGCTTAATTCTGTTATTATAGTTTTGACTGATTTTTATCCTTACTATGCAGAGTTGCTTGTACACTAGGTTAGAGACGACCACAATATAGCGGTATGTGAATTGTTGAGATTAAATAACTGTACTCATGTACATATGAACCTATCATGAAGATGCTTAATCAGACAAAGGAACAATCCCTATTCTGGCAAACCACACATGCGTCCTATCAATGCATGAGCAGGACTCCACTGTCTAATCCCACCCACTGGCATCACACATTCTTGATTAGCTCAGCACCCTGCCACCTGCATGCATGCCGCAGACATCTGCAGGAAGGGAAACACTGAGTGTGTACCTGTATGCACAAATATTCCTGCAGGTGTTTATGTTGTACAGGCGATTCTCAACTTACGCACATCCCAGAGGTAGCACACATACTCAAAAACACACCCTCTCCCTATACCTTCAAATGTTCTTCCATGGGTGGGTAGTGCAGCTGCCCCCCGGATGCTCGTGCCCTTTTATTTTTTTGGCAAGGCACCTAAAGTTGAATTCATGCAAGTTAAAAATGGCTAAGTTGCAAGTTGACTGCATACAGGTATGTGGCCGCTGGGGCAGAGGCAATCAGTGCAGTTTGGCCTGCCCAAGGCTACAGGCAGGCTGCCACATTAGCAGCCCCAGAATGATGAAGAAACCAGGAAAGGAGATGTTTAACCAATTTGTGCTAGGGTGTTCTATTTTGGGGTGGGGGTGGGGTTAGTCTACTTTGTAGCACAATTCAGCAACAACTAGCAGCACTTAAAACCACTGAAATTAAATATCATTTATGATACTGTAGCATATATACAAACTTTATTTTGCACACTTTCTTTATAAATGTAGCGTGTGCATAGCTACAAAAAAGCAGGCTCTTAATAATTAAACATCTCTATGTTTTTTCCCCTTATATTGCCTTAACAGCCTCTTTTTCATAACGTATCACTGAATTACAAAAAAAAATTAAATATTCAAAACTGAGATACGAGAATGTGAGGTCAACAAAGAGGTCTTCTACAATGTCTAATAATAATTGGTGTGTCCATGTAATCATTCTTAATATCCCTTAGGTTCCTTTGTTTTGCATGATCAAATATTCATTTGAAAATATAAGCACTCAAAAAACAACAAAAGCAGACACTTTGTGGGCATCATAATGGGCTTTCAAAATGCCAAAGAACGACTATATATTTTTATGCATTGGGAATGCTTATTTTGTATAATTAAACATTTTGTTTTTTAAAAGCTACGAAACAGAAATAAAAAATACGATATTTAGTAGGGCTAAAAGCCCCCTTTCCATAAATAAAACATGACTGCATATTTATGTGTCCTTTTAAAAATTGTTCCATAACAGTTAATGACAAACACTGTACAAAGTTTGGTACATCAGTGTTTGATTACAAGAAATATACTTTCTTAAACATTTTAAAAAAATTGTCCTCCCTCCAGACCAGTTAACAATTACAGTGGTACCTTGGTTCTCTAACTTAATCTGCTCCGGGAGTCCGTTCAACTCCCAAAACCCTTAGAAAACCAAGACGCAGCTTCCAATTGCTTGCAAGAGCTTCCTGCAGTCAAGCAGAAGCTGCATTGGACGTTCGGCTTCCAAAAAACGTTCGCAAACCGGAACACTTAGTTTGGCAGCTAAGCTGTTCAAGAACCAAGGTATGACTGTACTGGTGTCATAAGGCTCATCAATGAGAGACTGCTGAAATACTGGAACGCTTGTTCACAAAAATTTGATATGTAATCGTGAAATGCTATTAAGCAACTATATTTTCCTGACCTGTTCCTGTAACAAAAGCAACTTTTATGCAGAAGGTAGTAGTAGGGCAATCTGGATTATACTACACCACTCCATTATCAACTGCACAGGCTTCCAGGCTGTGTACACCCCATACAGTTATGGTACATTTCCCCCACACCAAAAGAATTCTGATAACTATAGCTTCTTAAGGGTACTGAGAACTGCAGCTCTGTGAGCAGCAAACTACAGCTCCCAGATTCTTGTAAGAGATGTGTTTTTAAAGTCCTTTGCGTGGTGCATATGCAGCCTCAGTGTGTTGGATGACTCAATTTAAAGTGCTTTAAAGTCCTCAACTCAGAGATAGGGAGTTCTCCAACTTCCAACAGGCCATGATGTCCTTTTTCCTTTGCAGAGCAACGTGAGTTCTAGCCATGCTGCAAATAAAGATCCAAGCCAATCCAAGCCAGACTTGAAGTCACTGCCAAATAACTGATCACCACTATCTTCAAACAGTGCTTTTGGCAGGAACTGGCTACACAGCTGAGTCCTGTTAACAACTTTGGCCCAATATGCCTGAAAGACGTCCTCCTTCCCTATATACCTACACAGACATAAAGATCCTTTTCATAAACGCTGCTCCATGTGCCTCTGCTAAGTGAAGTGAGATGGGTAGTTACAAGGCCTTCTCGGTGGTGTCACCCCAGCTATAGAATCACCTCTCTGGAAAGGCTCTTCTGGTTACTTTCTCTTTGGTCATATCAGCACCAGGTGATGACCTTCCCATTCACCCAGACCTTTCAAAAGCCTTTTGAAGATAGTTCAAGGTTGAATTTATTTCAAGGTTGAGTTTTCCTTCATTTTAGATCATGGGTTTTATCACTGTTTTTAAATTTTCTGGTTCTAGATAGAAAAAGTTTTAGACTGCATTTTATTTTATTGCTGTATTTTGCTTTGTTTGTTTTGTTTTGTTCTGTACGAGTCCCAGAGAACATATGTTAACGGATAGCCATGCAGTTATGGTAAATAAAATAATAAAGAAATAGATGCCATGACTGGGGACATGTGTTTGAAGCTTTTTGGCAGGCTTGGTTGGAACAGGATGTATGGAGATGGATTTTTTATTATTGAATGAAGAAGCCAATTCCATCTTATCTGTCTGAGGTGCACAATCAAAGGTATTCACTGAAGGTTTCTTTTCTTCATTTGGTAAATTGGGGTAGCCATAATGGAGGTCTGTTGCCAAAGCAGGCAGGCTGATAACTTTCTAGCAGCAAGCTTGGTTCCTTTTGCCTTCCTCCAGCTGTCTGTCATATTGCTCCATAACTAATATTTGATGGCTTATAAGAGGAGTGCAGAACCAGCTGCCAACGGTCAAGATTTCATCCGGTCCTCTGGGTCCCATCAGCTGCTCAACAGAGACTAAAGGTTTTGATGTTGTGCAAAAAGTGCAATTGCAGCTCCTTTCTCTGCAAAAACTTTAAGAAGGGGGGGGAATGCCTCAACAGGCTTGTGTTTCTTGCAGGAAGTAATCCACACAGCTTGTAACTGTATGCATGCAATTTTTAGAATACAATTGCATTCTGACGTTTGAGGATTTCCACAGCCGCAAGGGTATGACTTGCAGCTCTGCTGTGCATTGACCTTATTCATGTTCTTCTGCTGGGATTACTGAGATTTCCCTGCTTTTTACTCAGTAAAGACAGATAAAGATGTTGGAGCATATATATGTGTGCCTTTTTAAAAAGTCTATGAAGGGAATGGAAGGTGGGGTTACTAAGAATTAAATATATGCCTCTCTTTCTATGGTAAATAGCTTTGTGCATGAGTGTGTATGAGTGTGTGTGACTGTGTGTGTGGATCTGAATGCACCCACTACTGGAATGTGGCCCTCAACAGCTTTCCACTGGAGTAATGTGGCCCTTGGTTCCAAAAAGTTTTATCAACCACCCAGTGTGGTGTAGTGGTTAAGAGCGGTAGACTCGTAATCTGGGGAACCGGGTTCGATTCCCCGCTCCTCCACATGCAGCTGCTGGATGACCTTGGGCTAGTCACACTTCTCTGAAGTCTCTCAGCCCCACTCACCTCACAGAGTGTTTGTTGTGGGGGAGGAAGGGAAAGGAGAATGTTTGCCGCTTTGAGACTCCTTCGGGTAGTGATAAAGCGGGATATCAAATCCAAACTCCTCCTCTTCTTCTTCTTCTTCTTCTTCTTCTTCTTCTTCTTCTTCTTCTTCTTCTTCTTCTTCTTCTAGCATTCTTCTAGCATGTCACAACCAGGTTTACCTCCTCTCCATCTCCACAGCCATGATTATTCAGTTGGTCTGTGCTTTGGATCCATGATGAGCTATGCATCCTCAAAAGAAATTTGCAATGCACCCTGATCATTTGTGATTTTTAAAATGGTGGAAGTGAGACCTGGCGGCTGGCACAAAAGACCTGGGACTCACTCTCCCCCCTCCAAACCCCCCCCCCCCCAACATTTCTGCAGTCTGGACTGGGCAGACATACAATGCTGAGGAATTGGCAAATATTACAGGCTTGGGAGAAAATTTCTAGGGTGGATGTAGAGTATTCATATCCTTGATGAAACAGCAGCTGACTAACTTTCAAAAGAACCCACATACATACACAATTTCCCTGGAAGCCTGTGCCATAGTAGAGAAAGTTATGCCTTGCTGAGAATTGTGAGTGTGCAATACACACACACACACACACACACATTATATGTCTCCAGTCCTTGATCTTTCTAAGACATAAAAAGAGATATGTAGGCAATAGTTCACCTACGCTCGTCAAGAAGGAAACCTCATGCCTTCAAGTGCTCTAGCCAATAGTTGCAAAGAAATGATGACTGCAGCTTTTTAATTCTTAGCATTTTATATTTATTGCATGGTATTGTGTTGCTGGTAGTAATATCACATGCGTTTTCATGATGGTTCTGTGCTTAGCCTGCATGCTTTTAAAACGGATAGCAAGAATCCTTGAGGAGTGAGTAGATAAGCAAGATTTCACACACACACAATGTTTTCATATCATTTTTGACTGAATAAGTGCTATATTCACTGTTTGCACTTCTCCAGTACACAGAGACCTCTCTGCCTCATTATGCACAGCACTGCAGAAACAAGGAGGGGAACCCATGTACTTCAAGCACCTCAATCAAAAGCCTTAATACAATTCAGAAACACTGACTTCTGTGATTTCATTCCAATTTCCACTGCACAAACGCCACATTAAAATTCCACAGGAAATCGGGTGTAGTAAGGACTGGGAAGGAAAGCAAGTGCCTCATTTTAGAACAACCTTTATGCAGAAACAGAATTTCAACAGGAAAGCAGAGAACAGGTTTGGTTTTTCACTGGATTATCCCACCACCATGGCACTATCTTCTACCCAATCTAGACTTTAATGTGCACATAGGTGCATGCACACATGTGTGAAAGAACTAGCTATCTTTCATTTCAGCGCTCAGCTAGAGAATATACTGCATAATCCAGAGGTAGTGTAATGTGGTGGCAAAGAGAGTGAGCCATGCATCTAAAAGTCCTCTGGGTAAGAGATTCCCTGTGCTAAGGACTTCGTAAACCAGGCATCCCAAACCCGGCCCTCCAGATGTTTTGGGACTACAACTTCCCATCAACCCTGACCACTGGTCTGTTAGCTAGGGATGATGGGGGTTGTAGTCCCAAAACATCTGGAGGGCGTGTTTGCCTATTATGCCTGTAGTAAACCAGTATCACTAAGCTTGTGAATATGGAGAAAACAGCAGTGTCCCATGCAAAGGGGGTGGAATTAAGGATCACTGAGATAAACATCTGTGAAACATCTGTATATGTAAAACACACAGCATATGAATGCTGAAGTATAATTATAATCATACACTTGTCAATCAATCATTTTATTTGTATGCCGCCTTTCCAAAGCTAAATCATGTTCAAGGTACCTACAACTTATTTAAAAATTACATAATTACAAACATAGCAGAAGTGGACATAAACAATAAACATCAAAAACTACACAACCAAACTGAACAGTTTCCACATAAGTCATAAGAATATCATAAGAAGATGATGATAATAATAATATAAATAACAGCAAGACCCCTCCGGAAAACAAGACCCCCTAAATATTATCCCAGCTCAAGCCCAGCACCCTCAGCTTTTTGTAGTTGGAGTCAGTCAGGGTGCCCACCCTCCCAGGTAAGGTGGGGAAAGGCCTGCAAGACAGGCAGCAGGTCTTCCAGAAATCACAGCCAATATGGTCTCTGGACTCTTTGGCAGCCTCAGCTTCTGCAGCTGGACTCAGGGCCTAGTCTTAGGCTTAGTCAAGGGGAAATTTAAATATGAATTGAAACCAGTTGTGACATTCAGTTAATGAACATAACCTGTGTTGTTTTGGATGTAAAATGGGATAATTCAAGACTGTGCAGCCACAATTTTAATACGAGCTGTTCATCATTTGTCAAGCTGTACCTCATTTGCAAGTACTGAAACTTTTTGCCTCAGAAAACGTAATTTCATGTTTTCTACAGAAGTATGTTGCTATTTTCTCCGCACGCCCCCCAACAAGTGATTCACAATTGCTTTCCATTTTTATTGCTTCTGAATTATACTGTCCAAATTTTATATTCTTCCTCCTCCGTAACGGACTGTTGGAAAGGTGCAGTCAATGAGACCCCGCAATGGCAGCCAAATTAGTTTCCACTGCACTTCATTCTAGGCGGACAGAGCCAAGTTGAAAAGTGATTCTAACTATGCCCACAATATAAAACTTCTTACAATGCAGCCAGAAGCCCCACAAGCTGTTTCATCCTTGCTTTGTGGGGAGAAGGATAAAAATGCAAGCCACACTCATCTCTCCCAATTTCAAGCTTTGGTGAAAATATTGTTGAGCTAGTAAAAAGGCATGAAGAAACACTTGGGAACATACAGTGGTACCTCTGGTTACGTAATTAATTCGTTCCGGAGGTCCATTCTTAACCTGAAACTGTTCTTAACCTGAAGCACCACTTTAGCTAATGGGGCCTCCTGCTGCCGCTGCACCACCAGAGCACGATTTCTGTTCTTATCCTGAAGCAAAGTTCTTAACCTGAAGCGTTATTTCTGGGTTAGCGGAGTTTGTAACCTGAAGCGTATGTAACCTGAAGCGTATGTAACCCGAGGTACCACTGTACTCTGTTTGCTTTAAGGAACAAAACTGGCGGGGAGGGGGCTGACTAAACATGGAAGAGAAAATCACGCATTCATAAAGCTAAAACCTTATTCTCAAAAGTGTTCCTGAAATGTGTACACCATCCTCCCCGATCAACAAGAACATCAGTCTTAAAAAGAGCACAATAGCAGCGAAACAACAAAATATCTAAAAACAATCACACACTCTCAGAGCTAATAATTTCTGTTCCAGGGACAGAAACTTTCAGCCATCAGATGCCTGGGTAAACAGGGAGGACATAACAAAACTGGGGACCCATCACTGAAAAGATCCTGTCACCAACCGGGTAGCAGCAATTGTTCCTTTCCCCCTCCCTTTTCCTTATGCTAGAAGGTAGGATTCAATGTCAACCAAAGATATTTAGCTGCCTAAAGCATTATTCAGATGGTGCTAATTCTGCCTTAGCTTGAATGAACCTCCTTCCCTGCTGCAAATATCAATACTAGTCTTGCTGCATCATCCTGAAGCCAATTCCTACCTTCATCTATTGTTCCCTTCATGGTGCCAGAGAGAGCAAGATGTCGCATGGCATGGGCAGCCCTGAAAGCATTACTGGTGGAGAAACCACAGCCCCCCCCCCCCACCAGCCTTACACAGATGGTATTGTAGTACACATGTGTAGGACGAGGGTGCAATGCAAGCTACACTAAAAGAACTTATAGATCATGCTTGGCATGAATGAAGCGCAGGGTTCAGTCCTTGGAGTTTCCTTGAATAATAGGCCAAGATAGACCTATTGGAGAGTTGTCAATCAGAACAAGCTACGGCTTCCGGTCCTGCCTGCCTTAATGGAGGCAGCCCCCACAACAGCGGGGGATCATCTGCAAATGAAAAACAAGAATAGCAGAGGGTAAATCATCCTTGCAAATTTCCCCCAGGGATGGGGGGAATGGGCTTCACTTGCAGCCCGTCTCTGTACCTGGCTCTTGTTCCGGCATGGAATGTGGGAGGAAGGGGAGGTGCCGAGTGCAAAAGCACATCACCTGGTGAAAACCGTCCTACGCCGCCATTAAGAAGCAGAGGCTCTCTGTTTAATTGGATCTTTAATTGGCTTTAAAATGCAGGTATGTGATGGAAAAGGGTTGCAACAGCATACTGCCGAATATACCAGCTATATGGATCAAAGGTTTGAACTGAGATAAGATTTGCTTTGGCATGAGAGTCAGTTGGGGAGAGGGAAGCCCATGGTTTGTCTATTCTAAGCTTCTTTTAAGATAAAAAATAATTTACAAGTGAAGAAGGGACACTGGAGTAATATTGCTATTAACAAGCAAAAATGGAAACTGTGTGTGATATGAAATGAAGAAAGGAGGGGGAGGGGAAACTCAATTATGACTGTGTTGGAAAAAAGAGAGTAATTCCCCTCACCTCTTTAAAAACAACAGACAAGGAAAAAGCAACTGAGATTTGTGTGTGCTACTGACAGGGTGTAATCTAAGATAAAGTTTAATTGGGCCATACATCTCTTGCTGGAAAGCAAAGAATTTGGGGGCTGTGATAAGAACGCTGCAGAGATTCTGGGAGTTGGAAAGGAGTATCAAATCTTTAGTGCTTTTGAGACTGCCCACCTTTTCCTAGGCTGGGGGGGGGGGAATGGCAAAGATCTGCAGCATGTTTTACTAGTGAGACAGACCAGTTTCTAGCGGACTGTTGCCTGTTCCGAGACATTGAACCAAGGGATGGAGAGATAGGACCTCTGAGAAACTTTGAGATTCAGTTCTGCCCCAAGCAACGATGGGAGAAAACAACAGATGGGAAGTGAAATAATTTGGCTATTATTGTGGGTATATTGGTAAACTAATAAAAAAAATCAAAAAATCAGAACAAGCTACACACAGCTGAAAGAACTAGTATGGCTCTGTATAAGGCAGATTCATATGTTATTTTTTCAAGTTCAGAAATGTGTGCCTTGGAATATTAGCTGCTGAACAGCAAACAAGGGTGGGTGTTGTGTTCTTGATCCACCAATGGACTTTCTAGAAGTACTGGGAGAGTTACCATTTACAATGGGATACTGGACAAAATTGGCACTTTGACTAAGGAGAACTGTTCTTACGTTCCTGAAGTGCTAGCCTTTTTGAACCTATATCCCTGGCTTAACAAGTTTGTAGACTTGTCTTCCTCAAACAGATGGGAAGACATCAAAGAAAGCTAGCAAAGTAAGTTCATTTTTCTAAAAGACTTTCTCTACTTGCTGCAGCCGGTTACACAAATCGTCTCCCTAAATCAATATTGACGTATTTTTCTCCCTCTATCTAGCATGGAGCTATTTTTTTTAATCTAATGGGACAGTTTGCTGTTGGGAGAGGTTTTTTTCTCTGCTGCAATTTTTTACATGGAACTGGAATTCTCTCCCCCCCCCCATGCGGTTCAGGTGCTCTGAAGCCTATTTTATGTAGTGACTAAATGTACAGTACTCCAGTCAGACATCCACATCAAATGCTCATATTCATCTTCAAATCTATTTCCAGGACTATATATATTCCATGATCATACCATAGGTACCTAACAATCTCATTCTCAGCCTTTAAAAGTTTCTAGTCCTTAAGGCTACAAGGAAAGATTTCAAAGTGTTGGTCAAATGTCTGGTGAAGTCTCAGAAGCTGATGGGTAAAAGCAAGTGCATTTTGTACATGTGCATGATTTCTTATGATGAACAAAACGGGCCTAGCAAAAGTGCTCCATGTATCTCTTTGAGAATAAAGCGTGTTTAATGCAATTATGTAAAGTATGCACATTTGCATAATTTATACAAATCACAGAATTAAATTCTGATTCAGCAGAATTTGAATCTGTAATCAATTTTGATTAATTTTGTCTAGCTCCCGGTCTATATTATTTTGCTTATTTCTAATAGGCCAGTACAAAATTCTAGCAATGGCAACACATTTTAATCGACAAATAATTTGTTGGGGAAGTACATAATATTTTAAGAACTGAACATCTATTCTCAATACACACAATGATTTCTCAAAACAAGCTGAATGAAACCAGCTACACACACACACACACACACACACACACGTAATGATTTATCATCCTACTCCATTACATCCAGAAGCAAGTCTTATAAAAGACAAGCAAACACAACATGATTTTGTGTCTCATATTCACTGGGACCAACATGACAATTACTAATGAAATAACATCCAATAGTTGTTCACAGCTGTGCAATAGATAATACCTTGACAGGTCTTGTATCACCATCAAAGTAATTAAATGTGCCATCAAATATTATTAAAAAGCATTTCTACACACTACCCAGGCATGGCCTAATGCATATAATGTCAACTCAAAATCTCATGAGGTGAAATATTTGTTTCTTTTCTTAAGAGATGCCTGCCTACTAGCTTGTCTTTTGGTCACAATTTGTCCTGGTGCAGTGTCCCTCCTCCACTGTAGAGCGCATAAACACAGAAGTTCTGTGCGACAAGGGCTGAGAGACACAATCCTTCTCTGTGTTGCTCTCCACCTTTTGTACAGAGCCCTGCACAGTGCACAGTTCTTACCACCTCCTTTTCCAACAGAGATCAGTGCTCTCATTGACTTCCCTATGAGAAATTTACATTAATGCAGCAGGAAAAAGCAACTGTGGCAAAAGCAAAGCACGTGTCTCTGAATTCACTGTCTCTGGTGAGGATGGCAGTCAATTTTGTCCTTTCTTCATGTGTCCCTTGCATCCACCTTTACTTTCTCACACAGAAGCGAAATACTTATTTTGCATTTGAAAATATGCAGCGAAGATGCCTTTACTGAAACATTACACAAGCACTCAGTTTGCATCCAGAAGTTATTCTTTGGAAGTCTGTAACCTGAAGGCAGTACTCCTGAAGCCCTACCACTCCAACAAACTCACAAGCTGGTCTTAGACAAGGTGCTATCTCTCTCAGACAAATCTGAAGTCTCTCACCCCTTCCCGGCAATCCACAATAATGGAGTTAATGCTTACAGGGCTGTGGCAAGACTTTGAACAATCTAAGGCACTACACACCTGTTTTGCATTATTATTTTGTGGCTTGACTTTCTAACAGTTAGAACCTGCTTCACATTTCCACATAATGTGGAACAACATAAAGGGGATATAATCAACAAGGAGGAAAATCTTCCTCCTACCCTCAGCATGCATGGCCACAGTTATCTAGTGCAATAATTTGCCTCCAGTTGACTGTGTTCCTGTATGCACTCAATTTAGTTCCTCCCAAATAATGGATAGCTCCCACTGATTATTATTTTTTGACAGAAATGAAATATGCAGTCTGTCATCATGAATCTGTCCATCAAGTGAGAGCACCATCAGAGGCTCTTCTCTGTGTCCTCATCTTTAGAAACACCTTTAGAAGGTGAGTAATTACGTGAGTAGAGGGACGCGGGTGGCGCTGTGGGTTAAACCACAGAGCCTAGGGCCTGCTGATCAGAAGGTCGGCGGTTCGAATCCCTGCAACGGGGTGAGCTCCCATTGTTCGGTCCCTGCTCCTGCCCACCTAGCAGTTCGAAAGAATGTCAAAAGTTCAAGTAGATGAATAGGTACCGTTCCGGCGAGAAGGTAAACGGCATTTCTATGCGCTGCTCTGGTTCGCCAGAAGCGGCTTTGTCATGCTGGTCACATGACCCGGAAGCTGTACACCGACTCCCTCGGCCGGTAACGTGAGATGAGCGCCGCAACCCCAGAGTCGGACACGACTGGACCTAATGGTCAGGGATCCCTTTACCTTTACCTAATTACAAAAAGTAGTGCCTTTTTGTGTTGGCACCTAAGCTGTGTCTCTTCAGCCTATCCACCTGGTTTCATCTCTTTTACGTGCCAGGCAAAAGTCCATCCGGTTCTCTCATTCTGTAAATGGTACTCATTATCACGTGTGTTTGGTTTTTAAGCTGCATTTTTTATCCCAACTCCTCCTATTCTGTTTTTACTGATGTTTAATGCTATGGAATGGTATGTTAATGTTTTGTATGACTGTCTGTTTGGAAACCATCCTAGCTCTGAAAGGATGGGAATAAATCCAATCTATAAATCAATACAAAAGCCCCCTTTGCTAATATTCATGAATAGTTGTGGTTTAAGGTGGTTTGCTTGCAAAAGTGCAGCTCACATCATTTGGTAGCAAATAAAATATATACCTTCCTTAAAAACAAAGTCAGTGGTTTTTTTTTATAAACCTTTGCTTTCCTGGGCTGAATGCTAAAACATGCCTCATCAATTTTTAAACTTTCCACTTGCAGATACATTCTGCCATAAGGTAACATTTCCAACAAGCAAGTTGTCATATGCATTCCAAAACTACAGTCATGTGAGGAGTGAACCATGTGCCCACAGGAAATAGTTTTGAATCAGCTCTGTGTACAAGGGAGAAATTAACTTGAAAAATGCTCTGCCACCCCCCACCCCCCATTCTATTTTTGCCTCTGACAAACCTACCTGCTAGCTTTCACTTGGGAAATATTTTTAAATCCAATGGTTTGGTTTGGTTTGGTTTGGTTTGCAATTAGACCTGCAGGTGACAAATGCAACTTCTGGTAGTAAGGAACTTTCAGATCTATACCAGGTAGCAGGAGAGTGATCTGGGAAAGAAATCCCTCCTCTCCCCCTTCAATAGAAAAAATATTTTATTAGCTGCAAGAGTAATAAAGCAAACCTGCTGATAGCAGGGGATATTACTAGAGTAAAGAGAGACAATAACCACGTTTTAGGCTGCACTGCAGCGACACAAATACACTGGCAATGATTTTTGTCAAATCATCTATCTGCCTACCTCAGTGTAATTTCAAATTATTGGCTGTGAACTACTTTGCCAAGGGAAGCTTTTTTTTTTTTAATGCCCCTGGGGGTTCATCTCGCAGAAACAGCAGGTAAGGAAAGGATTAATATATCCCTGCAGCAAATGCAGCTCTGGAGAGTTCCTTTGTACTGGCCTCCAGCTTAGCCTGCTGCAAAGAGAGATGGGAATTATGTGTCCAAATGTAAAAGGGAAGCACAAGGGGGGGGGGTGCACAGAGGGGTGACCTTTCAGTTTAAAGGCAAAGGGTGTGCTCCCCTAGCCTGATCCAAAGGAGCAATCAATATTAATTAAGTGGTGATGCAGTCAATAAAGGTGCTGGGCTTGAGATCTAGGGGAGTGGTGTTTGGTGAAGTGATTTAGGACTTGGCCAAAGGACTACTCACCGCAGTGCCACCTTCTGATGGATTGGCCAGCCCTTGGGTGCTGCTTTCCTGCTATATGACCCTGGGCCCTCCTGTCCGGAGTGCGCCTCACATCTTTTCCTAGCAGCCTTCCTGCCTCCAGACTGGAGGGCTAGGGCTGGTGCCTCAAACAAATAGGTTTGGGTTGACGATTTGTCAGGTGAGAAAGGAAGGCTCTGTAATTGACTTCAGAAACCCAGGAGCTAAATTGCTGGCAGAGCTGTTAGAGAAGACAGCAGAGGTTTCAAAGGAAAGCTATATACGCCTCTCTGCCTTGCGTTATGTTGCATGAGAAAAAGAGGAGTCCCAAATCGACGGTGTGTGTGCTTGCATACGTGTGCATGTATGTTGTGTTCCTGTACCATAAAGGATGAGAAGCCCCCCTCTCTGTGATTTTGTTTCCAGGGTGTGTGCATGTTTAAAAGGCTTGGTTTCCACACCCGCCAAAGCAACAGCAGCAGCAGCAGCCTTGCGGAAGTACAGAGCAAAATTGCTGATCCAGAGCTTTACAACAAAAAGAAGGCTGTTGCTGTTGTTAGTTTAAATGAATTGAGTAATTCATCTCTCCCTGCTCTCCCCACCTCCCCTCTCCAGTTGCTCAGCGCACCTCTATACATCATGCACTAAATTTCAGCTGACTCCTCGTTTTAAAGCCTTGGGAGGAGAGAGGAAAAGAGAATGGGGAACGGAAAGAAAAGAAAAGGGGGAGGGGGGGAAATGAATTTCCATAGTAATTTGTAGCTGAGCTGAAACAGAACAACTGCCGCCTAGAAATTAATTTATTCCTTCATTCCATGACGTTCTTGCCAGCTCCTCGCTCTTACTCTGTCCTCCACCTTATTAGCATGCACTTAAACACAAATTGAATTTTGAATAATCCCTGTGCCTTTAGCAAAGTTCCTTTCCCCTGGCTTTTCTCCCTCACGCCCACCACACCCACTCCCCCCCCTCCGCCACCCATCCCAAACTGCTGCTGTATTTTCCTGTGCAACACTACAGACATCAGCAAATGCAAAAAAAAATTGGAAAGGCAACCCCCCCCCACAAGTTTAACAAAAAAGAGTAAAGTTTTAACTCTGTGTAATGTGCACTCGGTTACTACTACTCTATGCAGACCAAAGGAAACACCCATGCATTCATGATTGCATTCTCAAGACTGCAGAGGACATAGAATTTATTTGCAACATTATTTGTTGTTTCAACAGGGACATTTCGGTTGTAGTGCCTTGGAAACATGCAAACCAATGGAAGAACAGTTACCTACAGTTTACTGATGGCAGAGGGCTGCTGAAGAAAAGGTAGTGCTGGTAGTAGTGGTCACTTTTTGGTGCGCTGATATTCATCATTGACATGGTGGCAAAAATGACAAGAGATCCCCTTTTACTCTTAAATCAGATCAAAGCCATGCTCTGCCTTTCCACCACACAAAAAGCTTCTGGATCCTCTCTTGCACTCAGCATACCTTCTCCTTTCCATTAGGAAATCATGCCCAAATAATCCAACATCTTTCTCATATGTGGTTTTGCTCCTCTTCCTCCAGGGCTTTATAACACCAAGCTAAGTAACCTCTCTCCCACTCCTTCCCAATAGCAACAGTCCACAGGAAATTTTTGTGAATGGCTTGCACAAAGATGAAATCAAGCCACTTACAGGCACAACTGCTCGCTTCACCCCAACTTAGCTCTGCAAATTCTCTCTGTGATATCTAGCTAGCTAGATATTTTACAACCCACCCACTGTCTCTCCCCTTCTCTCTTTTCTCCTCTTCCCCAAGCCCACCGGCTCCAAATGCGGCTTATAGTCTTTGGTTGTGATAAACCCCAACAATATTTATGCTGTTGCCTTAGCCTGTCGTAAATTATTTCAGCTCCCAGGAAGAGATAGCCCCTCTGGCTCTGCTGGGTATGCCATTTTATTTATGTTGCACTTACATACCTGAATACTGAACTCTGTATTTAAATAAGACAACAAATCAATGCTACAAGGAAGGAGGAAGGGGGAGGGAGGAGAGAGACTAGCAAGTCAGTAGGTCTTTCCTTTTCAAAGTGCTGAAATAACAAATAGATTTAAATAAACTGTTGAGCAGGTGAGAAAATATCACTGTTGCAATATAGGGGTGTGCCTCTATATATCAGAGGGAGTGGGCAGGAGACTGACCGTTAACATTTCAGTTAAGTCTCTGCTATGGGTAGTGCATTATCAATGGGGATAACCAATAGGATATTGCTACAGTCAGTTATCTTTTTGAGCTTGAGGTTCTCAGAAAGGTTGGAGGGTTACCAGTTGGTTCCATATTATGATCGGTTTGAAGGTGCACTCAGGTGACAATTTAGACCAACTTCCTAACCGCCTCCAAACGCACTCAAGACGTGCAAGAACGTTTCCAGAAAGGTAGCTGTGTTTGCTGGTTTTGCTGCAACAGACTAAAAGCCTCGTGGGGCCATGCAGACTAGCAAATTTATTATGGCATAAAGTTTTCATGAAATAGAGTCCACGCCTCCAGATGTATGATGCACCACCCTACGCTGGCAAGCAGATATATGTTTTACTCTACATTGCAGAGTCCATAGCTATGTGCATATACATCTGTCAACTCAAGAAAATGCCCCATGTATCCGATGAAGTGGGCTTTGTCCCATGAAAGCTTGTGACACAACAATTTGCTAGTCCTTATGAAGTACCACAAAACTGACTGCTGTTTTCATAGGAAGATTTCCTACATAGGTGAACACACTTTTGTAGCATGCAGTGCAGACACTTGTCTGTTCTCGCTTGCGTACAGGCAGCAGGAAGCCACAACTAGTAATGAATTCCCATCAAGTTTACCATGCAATCCAAATGTTTTGCCGTGCATGTGTCCTAAATAATATGTGTTCTTTAAATAGTAAGAATGCAAGAAGCGACTGCTGGCCCACCTAAGCCAGCATCCTGCTCTCATGGTGGTTATCCTGTGGGAAACTCTAAAGCAGAACTCAGTCACAAGAGCATTCTCCACTCCTGTGTTTTTCAGCAACCAATAATAGCAATGTGTACAGTGGTACCTCGGGTTAAGAACTTAATTCGTTCTGGAGGTCCGTTCTTAACCTGAAACTGTTCTTAACCTGAGGTACCACTTTAGCTAATGGGGCCTCCAACTGCCGCCGCTGCACGATTTCTGTTTCATCCTGAAGTAAAGTTCTTAACCCGAGGTATTATTTCTGGGTTAGCAGAGTCTGTAACCTGAAGCATCTGTAACCCGAGGTACCACTGTATAGGAAATAGTCTTGTGGGAAGCAGCCCTCAGAGGCAAGTTCATTGCTAGTTTTGCTCTTTCTTACTTTTAATTCTTAAATCTTGAAAGCCACACATTTGTCACTGGTAAAAGAAGGGGAGCTATGAGCTTGCTGGATGTTCGGAGGTGGGCAGAAGGTGGAGCTTAATTACTCCTTAATAGCTGCACTTGTCTCATTTGCAAAATAAAAACTTAACCAAAAAAAAATACAGTTCATTGTTTTCAGCTGAAATGAGTAGATACCACAGTTTTTCCCTTTGATCTCAAGAAATGTCACAGCTATTCTTTCTATAGTGAGTTGTGGTGCTGTAGTAAAGGGTGGGGTGAAAGCCCTACTCTAGAAACATTTTGTAAAATAGTACTAGGACCAAGGTAAAATCCTCTTGATTTATCTATTTCAGTAACAGAACAGGTGTGAATGCAAATTAAAGAGCTGTCATATAGAAATAACCATGTGAACCGCCAAGAGAAATCTCTGAGTGAAGGAAGACCCAATGTATACACTCCTCTTTAAAGAACATTGTAAGAACATGTACAGAGTCCTGCTGGATTGGACCAAAGACTCATCTAGCTAGTCCATTAGCTTGTTCCCACAATGGCCAACCAGATGCCTATGAGAAGCCAGCATCCAGGACCCAATTGGTTTTGTCCTTAGTTCAATACTGCCCTCTTGCTTGCATGAGGCCAGGCTATCATGGCTAGAGAGAACTCGCACTGCACAATGCATTACTTGGGTCATACAGAAAACATGTGTAGCACACTAAAATCAGAAAGGAATTACTTTCACTTGTTTTCCAGAACAATAGGTACACTAGGATCAGAATTTGTTCTTATTGGTCTCTATCTTTCAATAAGAAGAATCGGGTCTGGATGCAAATTAAGGAATTTGTCGGATAGCTAGGGATAGATCAGTGGGAAGGGCCATAGCTCAGTGAGGACAGACTGCTCTCCGAAATCCTGAAAACCTGCTGCCAGTCAGTGTGAGCAATACAGAATTAAATGGAACAATTGTTTGAATCAGTATAAGGCAGCTTCCCTGTGTTCCTCAACCCCAGGGATTCAAAACCCTACCTCAAAAGGCGTGGCTCAGTCAGCCTGACCACAATAATATCTTTTGTTGTAAGCTGGCATCTGTCTCAGGAGACAATGGAGGAGTGTGCCTTCGGGAGTGAAGTCAAATCATCGGAGAGTTACAGCCCCTGCTATGGCTTTAGAGATGGGAGAGACATGTTTTGTTGCAGCTGGGACAGATGAAGTTGTCTGGTTCTGCTGATGCAGATGCACCATGCCATTTCTTCTTTCTGCAGTCGCTCTGGACACTGCTGTGGATCCTTGACCTGGCCGCCTGTCTCCAGGCACTGTGCTCGTCTGCAAGGGATTTTCACACACCGGGGTTGATGCTGCCAGGCTTCTCATTTGCAAACATCTTTGTAACAAAGAGTTGGTCTGCCAACGGACCTGGGGATCCTGCCATCTTCCATTCCGTGGCCATGGTCAAGCCAGCGTAGACGTCGCTGAGACAGGATTGTGAACATGCTGGGAATGTAAGCTTGAAGAGCTTGTTTGAGAACCTGTTCCACCATGGGATGCCCGAACTCTTCCACTCCCAAATTTGCAATGGCTACTTTAAAAACCAATACCAATTGTTACTTTTCTGAAGAGTATGTGCTTCTCTTATACCACAGGGGTTTAAATTTTTTTTTCACAAGGATTGTAAAATGTATGCCACTGTCTGTGGTGATAGATATACAAGCTCAGGGTATAGCACCAACGTGCTGCAAGCTTGCTGAAGCTAAGCTGGTCTACATATGGTCAGTAACTGTATGTGAGACCACCCGGGAAACTGATATACAGCTCCGTGAGTTCCATCATAGATAAAAGCAATATATAAATGCAATAAAATAAATCATATTCCTTAATATGAAATAAAACTGAACGTCAAGAGCAACATTTGCAGAAGGCACAATCTATCAAAGTAATCTCATGTGTAACATTTGAATGAAACATTGCAAAACATAAAACCACAGCCCTTTCACAAAACCCTTTCCCCCTCCAACAACCAACCAACACATTCCAGATGAGGCACAAATGCAGCATGGGAAAAAAAATATATCTCCGACAGAATAAAACTCATCATCAGTTTTATGAGCTATTCCACCCAAAGAGAAATATCTTTATTTTAATGCCCAGTTATCCTATTTTTATGCATATATCTGCCCATTAAACGAAGCCGTATTGAATGGGAAAAGGGTAATCATAGTTATAATACAAACTTGATTTTTCCAGGTTTGTATTACTTATTGGCATGCTGAATTGCTATGGTATTGACTGCCTTATATTTCAAATGGCTCTGCTCACTTAGTCTCACACAGGACAGGGGCCGCGCACGGTTCATTCATCAGAACAAATTGACACATTTTCAGCTTGGTGCATAACAAATTGACTGGCCATTCCCAAATTTATCTCTAACCCTCACAGTTGTGCTATTCTGAAGAAGGAAAGTGTGCCCATTCATGAACATACAAAGCTGCCTTAGACTAAGTTCCTTGGTGCATCTAGCCCAGTGCTGTCGACTACAGGTGTGAGAAACCTGTGCCACCCAGATGTTCTCCAATTCCAGCTCCCACAGCTGCAGCTAGCATAGCCAAAGATAAAGTATGATGGGAGTTGGAATCAAGCAATATATGGAGGGCCACAGTTTTCCCACCCTAGTCTACAGTGACTAGCCGCTGCTTGCCAAGATCACAATCAGATGTCTTTCATACCCACCCGCAACTTCATATCCTTGCATCTGAAGGTACAGCATGTCCTCCATCAAAGAGGGCACATGTTGTGGTGCGGACCCTGGCCACCTGACCTGGTTTTGTGGGTGGGTAATCTTGGATCAGCCACAACCCCTGATAGGGGGTCCGCTGTTGCTGGGGTGCAACTCTGACCAATGGGGTGCTGAGAGAGAGCAGCGACGCGGGACCTATTTAAGCCCATGCGAGCTACTGAGCTTCCTCTTTGGGGCTATCGCATCGGAACACCCGCCCCCCTCTCCCTATATTTAGGGCTTGCGCTTGACCTTGCTATGCCGTCGTGTGTTCACCTGCTTTTGGGGCAGGGGCACGGCAGGAATTTTCCACACTGGCGGATTGGCTGGTTGCCATTTGGGTTTCGCCTGCTGGGTAGCAAATCGTCACAACTTGTAAGGTTGCGGATAGGCTCTGGTTCAGGTGATTAGGCGTGGCCACGTGACGTGGCCACGCCTATGCAATGAAGAGTATTCTGGTAAAGGGATCCAGGGACTCACTGGTTTGGCAAACCCCAAAAGGGGTTCGGCCCGCGCCCGAGTCCAGGGGACATCAGGGCGGCTGTTTGGTGTTCCCTCCATCAGCTGTCTCTGGTGTTTCATCCTGGCTGTCCTATGAATGTGGCTCTGGGACAGCGCTGCCTGCATGGGTGCAGGGAGATAGTTGACCAGAACCTATGCAACCACTCACTTGATTGTAATCAATAAAGTTGTGGCCTAATTCTGCCAAAACCCAAACCAAATATATGTCTCCTGTGTGAATTTATTTTGGGGAAAGGTAAACAGGTCTAACACACAACTGGTTTTTGAACCCAGAAACTTCTGCGTACAAAGTGTTTTACCCCCGAGGTTCCTCTCCAGACTACTCCAGTAGGTCAGTATCTTTAGATTGCATAATAGCTCCATCGTGTCTAGATAGCCACTTTCAGGTAATATTGTTGTTGTTCTTTAGTCATTTAGCAGTGTCCGACTCTTCATGACCCCCATGGACTAGAGCACGCCAGGCACTCCTGTCTTCCACTGCCTCCCACAGTTTGGTCAGACTCATGTCAGTAGCTTTGAGAACATTGTCCAACCATCTCGTCCTCTGTCATCCCCTTCTCCTTGTGCCCTCAATCTTTCCCAACATCAGGGTTTTTTCCAGTCTGATCTTCTTGCAGTCCATGGGATTCTCAAGAGTCTCCTCCAGTACAACTGGTTTAAAAGAAAATGCACTAGCTTGCATTGTTTAGACTGCACAATCATTGTTCACATGGACTGTAAAAACTGTTGTCATGTTCTTGCTTAATTGGTTTTGTCAATTGTGGGAGGTCTGTAGCTCAGTGATTTGCATGCAAGAGATCATTGGTTCAGTTTGTTGTGCTTCCAGGTGGAGCTGGGGGAAAGCTTTGCCTTCATTTGGTCATTCCTGAAACCCTGCAGAGCCACCTGCCCAGTCAGTGTTGACAATACTGAACTAGATGGACCAAAGGCCAGACTTGAAGCTGAACTGAAGTTTTCTTATCACCTGGATTTTCTTGAGTTTTGTTCTCTGTTCTGATGGTTGTTTTGATTATTATGCTGTTTTAATATTGGTCCAAAGGCCTGGAACCATTCTATGCTTCACTCAGTGAATGGTGGTACAGACTAAGATTAATAAATAAGACCAAGCATTCTTCTGGCTTACTTGGTTTGTTAATCACATTTGTAGACATCCCACATATATTTTTCTTTTAAAAGGAAAAATAAAAATTAAAGGTGCCTAAATAACCTTGGGTGCTTCAGCCACCTCTAGATCCAAAAGGATTCCTACCTGTGGCGATGTCTGTGGGGTGCTCTTGTCAATCACTGCCAAAGTAATCTTTAATATCTTGATCTTGCAGCCTTGTCTTCCTAAGAGACTTTCTCTAAAGTGCAGAAGGAATCACTGTCAGAGCTGCCATTTGAACTGTTATCAATCCCTTGGCTTTTTTTTATTGGACTACTGCTTTGCCTTCCAGCATCTCTTTAAAAATGCAAGGCGCAGAGTGAGGTAGCATGTGGCATTCTGAATGCCAGACTGATATTTTAAAAAATGCATTCTCCCTCTGCCCGCCCCAAATATTTATGAACCACAGGAGTTTCAGGTAGCCACTGTCATCATTAAAAATGGTCCCAGTGACCAATGTCATGTAGGACCAAAGGAACGGAGCAGCCTTCCATATTTGGGGCAAATCCTGCTTGTTATTTTATGTTCTTCTGCCTGTTTTACTCAGAGGCAAAACAAAAGCTGGTGGCCTTGCACAGAAGAGAGATTCTCCTTCCCATGATCACCCGTGCACCTCCTTAATTCTGATATTTTGACTTATTTTTATCCTTCCTGTGCAGAGTTGCTTGTACACTAGGTTAGAGATGACCACAATTTAGCGGTATATGAATTGTTGAGATTAAATAACTGTAATTCAAATAGAACAGAATACATTGTGCCATAGTGTGGAAGACTGTGATCTGCTGACCTTTGTGTCTGCTGTCTGAGATGCTAAATGTTAACTGGCCTATTTCAAGGCCCTGGCTCTCTCCCATTACGCTTCTTTTCCTTTAAAGTGGACTTGGGTAATATTAAAGAGAAGTGGTGCCCTCTGACAGAGAGATAAATTCTTTTTAAAGTAGGGGGCACAGCTACCCTACAGAGATCTGGCTTTGGGGACGGGAAGGCAGGCAGAGACAGGCAAGTGAGCTGCCCACCTCAGGAAAAGGCCATGTGTGGAAAGCAACTGTGACTAAAAGAAGCACGGTAGCTTAGTTCCACTCTAAGCTTTAGCAGTAAAATACTTCATTCCTACACTCAAACTGAAAATGGCTTTTTAAATACAGGTAAGTTTGCACACAGATACAATAAGCTTCATGGCAACTAACAGTACTTGGAGTTGAGTGATCAGATGCATTTGGCTTAGCCTCTCTGGGAAATGCTTAGCAGCAACTGCAATTTTTCAGTTTAGATTTTTCCCATTTTAGCTGCCTTTCCCACGTCTCCTTTCACCTCTTGGGTGCTCATTGAGTAAGCAATGAACTAGATGACTCCTGCTTTAATTGATACTGCTACGAAAATTCCCATCTGCTTTGTCCACAGGCTGAGAAGAAGAAAAAAAGTAGCAGCAACCTTTGCATTGAGTAAGGGACTGCATGGCAGCCTTTTGGGGGGAAAAAAGGAGATGCCACCTAATTGTTTCTGCCCAAGGGAACAGAACTAGTTACACCTTTCTCCTGAACAGTTTGAGCTGTCTCCTTCAATCAACCCAGGAGAACTAGCAATAAGCTACTGTTAGATCTTCCAAGAGCAATTTGAAGCAGCGAATCAGCATCTAGAAACGTACAAAACCTTTAAGCAGTAGTGGTGCTTTCAGTAGAGGTTACAGCGGTAAAGTGTCTGTGTGAGAACAGCCCCCGCAAAATAAATGGGGATAAAACCTAACTACAAAATCCCATCCTCTGTACTAAAAAAAAAAAAAAAAAGTTCCCCTAATTCCAGGCGTATGGGAGATTACTTTCAGTCCTGATTTGTTCACAAGTACCTCTCCACTTGCTGAAATTAATGTAGTCCCTTATTATCATAATCATTTCTTTCATAGGTCCAGAGCATGCATTTTGATATTGTGTATTCTCAAAGAAGTGCCCAAACTTAAGCCTTGACAAAACCTTAAAAAAAACGACAGAGCTGACTGCTGGTAATGGCCTTGAGTGACTCAGTTTTGAGTTAGAAAGGTGGAGGATAAAAAAATACTTCACAGATGCAACTCAGAATAGGTTTATAGGACATTGTTTCCAATGAATTACCCACTCCAGATAATTCACAAATTTCTTTATGAACTTGAAACGGTAGGGATGCAGAGTGGCACTGGAGACGGCAGGCACTAATAAATAACTGGACCCCTCCACGTTGCTGGTTGTGGTGTTCTGATTAGTTTTGTGTTGACCCTTGTCCGAGTCACTGGATGACAGAGGTCAGACTTCAACACCTGTGCCTCCTTCTGTGGTTAGATTTATACATGTTGCCTTACCAAGAAAGCAGCCCCCTCATATACCGTTTAGAGAGGCCATATGTCTTATTTTACAGACGGCACTCCTATATTCCAAGTCTAGTTTAAAGAACCATAATGAGGGTGCTCAGGGGGCCTTGAAATTGACCGTTAACCAGACAGCAGGTTAATTAAACATACAAACCCACCTGATCACAGTTCGGTCATATCCATCTCCCACTTCGGTGAAATGTGTTCCTACTTGACTGTAGTAACTATTTCTAAATTGCACAAACGCATATAAACTAGCATATTCAACATTAAGCAAATCTGTTTCCCTCTTTTTGCTAAAGCATTCTCTTTTTGGAGACACATGTGTAAGTAGCCAGCCAATCTACAGTGGAGTTATTGTGAAACACATATGTGAATAGAGAGGGAAGAGATGAGACAAATATATATAATTTAGCCACTGGTGGCATTACCAGGTGGCCATGAGCATCAGCATGAAGAGAAGGACTGGAGGACATCGTCTATGAGGAAGTGGAACGGAAAATTACTAGAGGGTAGAAGTGGCCTAAGATCTACTGTATATTCTGGCGTATAAGACTACTTTTGAATCCAGGAAAACCTTCTCAAAAGTCGGGGGTCGTCTTATACACTCGGTGGAGAATCTGCGGTCGAGTATATCTGAAGCGCTATATTTTAACTGGAAAAGTTGGGGGTCGTCTTAAACACCCAGTTGTCTTATAGGCCGGAAAATACGGTATATATAATTGTGGCAACAGGACATGTTGCCAAATTTTTGTCATTGACTAGGATTCAAACATTGTTCTTCTGCACTCATTGCATTGGTTTTCTGGTATCATACTTTTATTGCAGGATAGCACAGGGAGTAGCTTGACTCTACTGGTTTCGCTGAAAATAGCATGAAAGAACAGCTGGCAGAAGGGGGACTTAAGCGAGAACTATCTATGGCAATTAGCCTCAGTTTTTATTGATTGAAGACAAAGTGACAATGTTTTTTTAAAAAAATTCCCCGGGGGCTGAATTCAAGAATGCTCTGCCTGTCCCATCAGCGAAGCCTCACTTTGGGCTGACCAGGAGAGGTCTAGATCTTGTTTCCACCTGAGGACGAGAGACACGGGTCATCCTCCTTTGTTACAGCTGTCCAGAAGATGCAATGAATCATGGTGGTTTGGGAGTTATCAGCTATGGTGGTTGAATTCTTATGGGCAAATTCACAGCAGTGTAGGGTGCCTAAATTCCTTGTTTGAAACTTCATCCCATTACATTTAGGAAGGGCGCTGTCTCTATTATCTCTTGGGTGCCTCCATTGGACTTCAAATTATTTATATGTGTGTTTATTGTTGATGTATTTTTGGTGTTGGTTGCTTTAGGGTGCTTCATGGGAAGCAGTAAATAACTAATAGCCTTTATAGCTGCTGCATCGGGGAACAAAACTAGCTGTGTGTTTTCCTTTCTGTGGTCTGGATTTTTGTTTCCCGGTCTGTTTAACCCTTGCACTGCCCTGTGCCAGTGTTTACAGTGCTGAAATGAATGTGTGAGTTAGAAAAACGGTCAGGGAGTCTTTAATCAATATAGTGGGTACTGGGGGAGCCTTAATACATTACATCATGGTGTAACATAGAACTTGGTGAAAAGTCCTTATTTCAGAATGCTGCCCAGAGCATAGAACACTATGAAACAGATGCCAGTTCTTTCCAGCCTCATCAACTGAAAGTTTCCTGTGGCCACCCTAATTATTCAACACCCTCCTAAATGGCATGGGTGAATAAGCTGGGTGTGTGTTTATTATTCAAACAAAACACTTTGGAGAACAGGATGAAAATGCATGATGGGTTTGACAAATCAGAGCACTCAGTTGGAAGGAACGACGTCAAATTTGTATGTGACCTAACTGAAATATGGTAAGGAAAGCTGAAATGTTTGAATACAGAGAGTGTGGGAAAATCTAACGAGACTTCCAACATTTCTACTAATGTAGAGTCAGCAATGCAATCCTGTTAGAAAAAAAGAAATTCTATTTTTAGTTGTACGTATTAAGAATAAACTGAATGCAATGCCTGAGAAACAATGGCATCAATGTTCTCAGCATATGCTGCATGTCAACTAGAAACTATTTGGTCACAGATGGAAGTCGATTTACATTTGTTGTTGTTTTTGTCAATGGCTGCCATTCAAAAGCCCTGTGTTTTGCTTAGCAGCAAAAAATGCCTGCATCATGCAACTCATTTCACATGGGTGTACGATCTGCACACCTGTTAGCACTGTTCACAGACGGAAGGGACAGGTGACATGTAAATGCCACATGCATTTATATGCGCCAACATGGAAGAATATATGTTGAACTTATTATTGCACAGGTGGTATTAAGCTCCATTTTCCCATATGAAGTAACTGCAAGCCAACCAAACATGTAATTTTCTACTCTAAATATTTATTATTTCAGAAGAGAAAGTCAACAATGCTTGGATCACCACTGCCTCTTATTAAAACTAAAATAGAAACAGAAACACCTACTGTTTGCGGTCCACACTTCTCTCCACAGGAATGTTTGCCTATGTTAATGGGCACAGGCTTGATTTTTAAAAGGCTGTATTTATTTATAACTTTGTTTATTACCTGGTATATATACTGTACACCACATTTTAGGGCACAATTGACAAAGGCAGTTTCGTAAAATATAATTAACTAACCATGCAATTAAAATCACATTGCACCCCCCTTAAAACTGAACAATAGCAGTTAAAACATTGGCTGCACTTAATAAAAGCAGCAGAAATTAATAATAAAAAAACCTAAATCTTTCTAGCGGAGAGAGCTCCATAAGTGTGGGACCTCTGCCGAAAATGCTGTGCAATAAATTACAGTTTTCGCATGAATAACACATAACCATCCAAATTTGTATTTAATTAAGCAAGCCTATGTGAAGTTCAAGGGACGTGGGTGGCGCTGTGGGTTTAGCCACAGAGCCTAGGGCTTGCTGATCAGAAGGTTGGCGGTTCGAATCCCATGATGGGATGAGGTCCCGTTGCTCAGTCCCAGCTCCTGCCAACCTACCAGTTTGAAAGCATGAAGTGCAAGTAGATAAATAGGTTTCCATGTGCTGCTCTGGTTCGCCAGAAGCGGCTTGGTCATGCTGGCCACATGTCCCGGAAGCTGTACACCGGCTCCCTTGGCCAATAAAGCGAGATGAGCGCCGCAACCCCAGAGCTGTCCGTTACTGGACCTAATGGTCAGGGGTCCCTTTACCTTCATGTGAAGTTCCTGTAGGCTCGGGTCACCATGACTCTTCTTATAAGAACATCCCCATTTACCTGAGAGTGTGCACATTTTATTATGTAAATATTTTCACTTTCCCCAGGACATATGGATAAGTGGAGCTGGACTGCAACAGCTTAGAAAACCTTTGGCCCTCCAGATATTGCTGGACTACATATCCCACAATGCCTGCTTATTGCTCATAGTGGCAGGGGAATAACTGAAGTTCAGAAAACATGTTAAGCCAAACCTTAGCAGCGGCACAGTTATGATGAGATAGGCACCACACAACAAGAAATGCAGCAACTGCAATATATTCAACATACATTACTTCTGCAAGAGCGGCTTTGTATTTCGATTTTGCGCAGGTGGTGAGTGTACCTTCACCACTCATTGCACATAGCTGCTTATACCGGGGAAGTTTTGATAGGGAAAACAGGATGTTTAGTGGATTTCCTTTTAATAAGATTAAATTATATGATGCATGTAGGAGAGATTAACGTGCTTAGCCTTTAAAACACAAATCACACTCCCCGAAAAGTCTTAAGAGTTTTGAATTAGAAGGATTTGCAAAGCTGAAGTGAGCTTGTGCATCTGCAGCCTCTTGTTGATTGTGGGATTTAATTAGCCCACTCTGGGTCCTGGTTGTGTGTGGGAGGGAGAGGAAATATATTTTGCTAATTCACTAGCTGTTTTGTGAGGTTTGTCTACCTCTCTCTCTCTCTCTCTCTCTCTCTCTCTCTCTCTCTCTCTCTCTCTCTCTCTCTTTCAAGAACATGACTGACAGCCTGTTTACAACATATCCCCGATGTCATTCTCCTGACTCCACATCAGTAACAGGATAAACCTCCTTCAGTGGAATCTTTTTTCCCCCAATTGCGAAAATGAGAGTGTTAAAGAAGAATTGAAAAACAAGGTTTCTCCATCTGTGAAATCAATATGCCCAGTTTTGTTGGTGTGTAACTGCCTCTTTGCTTTCTTTTGCTCAACACAGACAACAGAGATTCTCAGATCAAAAGCTTCCCTACCTTCTACTAAAGACATTAACAAGTGGTGTGTGTGGGTGTGTGGGTGTGGTTTATTTTACAACACATACACACACACTCATAAAACTAAACATAAAGTAATAATACACAATCAAAACAAAATTCAAATACAAATAAAACATAGTAACGAATGGAAACTTACACACACACACACAATTTCAATTCTCCTTTTCTTCCAATTGACTTCCTTCATCCTCAACATGGTTCTCTTTTCGTTTTTGGTAAACTGTCTCCTTCTTAGTTCATTATTACCCCATTTTCTTTCTGTTTTTTACTTTTATACCATAATTTATTTTGCAGAAGTTAATGGAAACAAGTCCAAGTATTAATTAGAGGGCACTGCTTTTTAAGGTATTCTCTATATTTCCCCCATTCTTTTGGACATTTTTGCTTGGACTGACCCCTAATGGCTTCTGTCAATCTAGCCAATTCAGTATAGTCAAATAGTTTATCTTGTCACTCTTCTTTGTTGGTATTGTTTCTTGTTCCCAATTTTTGGCAATTAAGTGTTCTCGCAGCCCCTGTAGCATAAAGGAATATTTTCTTATTAACTCTGACTACATCTGTGTCTAATATTCCCAATAAAAAAGCTTCTTTTTTCTTCTTTTTCTTTTTTTATTGCAAATACATACGGTAAATATCAAAACTTACAAACTTGAAAAATAGAAGAAAAAATTAAGAAAGATTACAAAAAAGAAAAAAGAGAAAAAGAAAAATAGAAAAACAGAAAAACAGAAACATAAATAAATATCGTACACCGATAGTTAAATCTTAATAAAGAATCAAGAAAATCATAAATAAAACGACATTAAGTCATTCGTAATTAAACTAATACTTTACAGATCAAACACATATGTTTTAAACAATTACCTGTTCTGTGTCATCCATTTTCCTAATAAACTGACATTTCTTAAATATTTCACTTTTTCGTGTTTTTTGTTCTTTCGTTCTTTGGGCTTCTGCCAGCCTCACAACAGTTCATTATTCCTAATTGAAACTAACTTATCTGTATTTCAGTGTTTTCTTAACAAAGTTTGGTTTAAACATTTTCTTTAGCTCTTCATACACCATATCCCAGAAGCCTTTAATTTTATCACCTGTCCACCACATATGTATGAGTGTCCCCTCTACTTGACTACACCTCCAACACAGATCTGATTTTGTTTTATACATTTTACATATTTTGGTTGGTGTTAAATACCATCTGTAAAACATCTTTATTAGTTTTTCCTTTGTCACTTCACAAGCCGTAAATTTCCAGCTTTCCATCCATAATTTTCCCCATGATGAAAATTCAATAGTTTTACCTATGTCCATAGCCCATCTAATCATTAGCTCTTTAACTTGTTCGTCCTTAACCTCCCATTCCAATAATGTTCCAACATAACACGTGTGTGTTTTGCCTCTGCATCAAATTTAAACTGCCCTTCCCTCCCCTCCCCAGAATTTTTGCATTTGCTGGGTGAATGACTCAAGAATGGTCCAAAACCCACAGCAAGCTCTCCAGCTATATAGCATGCTGTGTGGGAACCACGGGGAGGCAGCTCTGAGTTCCCATTGGAAGAATTATTGGGTGCTAGAAATGGAAGGATGTCAGAAGGTGTCCATTGTACAGTAGAGCAGATCAATTTACACATGCATTGGGAACAAGAAGTGAGGTTGTCCTCTGAGTGCACCTGCTTTGTGAGGTAAGATGGTTTGTACCCGGAGAAAGAGCCTTCTCAATTATGACTCATTTGTGAAATTCTCTCTGCAGAGAAGATTACTTGGCGCCTACATTGCTGCCTTGCTGGTGCCAAGCAATACATTTTTATTCTCTGAGGCTTATTGAGTTTTAATTGTTCTAATCTGCTGTCCTAATTGCAGGTTTTTATCATTTCTTTTATGGTCGATCTGTGGCACCAAGCTGATTTTGATTTGATTCTGTCTTGTTGTTTACTGTTTGGGGAACCATTCCATTGGAGAGCTGTATATAGATATATAAAATAACTGTTTATTGTAAGCCACCCAGAGAACTTTGTGTTATGGAGTGGCACGCAAGTGTTATTAATAACCAACCAAATAAATACTTCACATGCAATGGCAACAAAACTGGTAGAGTAACATTTCCGGGTTGGGTGGGGGAGATACTAAAAACTGGAATTGACACAGACATTTCCAGTTATATAATTTTTCAGCAGCAAACATCTATCTGAGAATGTCATTTCAACCATTTCAACCATTGACACTTGCAGAGACCTCTAGGGGCATCATTTAACAACAGTTAACCAAGACCCAGCCATGACACAGTGTCATTATTTTTCCTCCCTTTGCCTATCTGTACATTTTATTTTCAGTAGGATTTTATTTCATTTTTTTTTTTAAAAAAAAGGTTTATTTTGTGTCTTGGGAAATCAGCCTTCACGGACATTTATCACTGGAAATGTAATCCTCGTAAGCCAACCTCCATCCACATATCTACAGCAATCAGATAGGCTGGCCTGCCTGGCTCTGTGTTCCACTCTTTCCATTTGGCTTTGTTCAGCACACCATACCAAGATTTTATGCAAGAGTCAATATTTAGAGATTATCACCAGCTTTGTAGCTCAAAAGGGATTTTTCAAAGGAGGATGTGGGAGATAGCTTCCCCACTCCCTGGGCTGCCTTATAAGTCAATGGGAGTTAGCTTTTAATGCCTTCCCACCGTCACCAAAAATAAAATCAGCCAGTTTTAATTTTGCTTTTGTCACTGGGTGATTTTCAATACACAGAGACTTTCCAAGTTTGCTACATTCAACACAGAGTCACACCCAGTCACAACTCCCTAAAAGGAACCTGTCTGCAAACACAGTTTTGTTGCTTTCACAGTTTACACTTGCCTCTAGGCATACACCATTAAAAAATGTGCTAAGAGTAGGGATAGGCAAATCAGTTGATCTTGGGTTCTCATTTTTCCAATCTTAAGTTCAGTTTTCCGTATATCCACATCAGTTTGCAATGGTCCTCCTCGGCTATTCCAAACGTCTCTGTCCAAGACTTCTTCCACTGTGAGCCGATGCTAAGAGAAAAGCTGTAGCTGGACCAGAGCCACGAATGCACAGGATTCTACCATCACCTGTGCAGGTGTGCCCTCCCCTGTCTTACTATCTACCACAGTTATAAAACCCACATTATGTGTGGGCAGGCAGTGCCCTGGGGACGCAACCCCTTCCTGACTCAACCAGACCCTCTGCCGTTCTGTCGCTCAGTACTTAGCAGAATCCCTCAGATCAGGAAGACACCGTGAAAAGCCATTTCTATTTTAATTCTGAACACAGGCGCACAATCACAGTGTGCCAAAAGGAAGAGACCACAGCTGGTACGGAAATTAAATTTACTTGCATGCTTCCAATAATGTATTAGACACAGTGCAAATGATAGAGGGATAACAATAAAGAAAACACATTGGAAATTTAGGCCTAGCAGGGGACTTAAGAAGTTTAGGGCATTCTATTGAATAAATTTTGTGACTCTTCCTAAAAACACACAACCCAAAATGCATTTATTTCTGCTCTTTGTGTAAGCATATGGAAAATAATGATAAACCGGTTCTCTAATGGTCACATTTCATGTCCTGGTTTTAAAAATGGGAACAAAGTGTTAGGAAAGGAACTCCAACCCCAATGGCTAGATATTTTTTTTTCTCTTCACAGCCGCACTTTTTCAAATACCAAGACATTTTCAGACGTTTCACTTTTAAAGATAATTCTAAAACTTTATTTGTTTGTTTAAATGTGCATTTTTATGCTGCCTGCCATAAAATCCCAAGATGGTATACAGCAATAGCATTCAAAACACAACAATGAAACCCACACACAGAACCAGCAGTGGGTAGCAAGGTGGGGTTTCTGCCAGTCATCAGATCTTTGTCCAGATGAGTCACTGAAGAAAACCTGGATGGAGAAGGGTGCAGCAGCAGTGAGGTTGGCACAGAACACAGTGAGGTTGGCACAGAAAGGTCAAGTAAGAGGCACAGCCCCACCACACCAGCCACTGAAGTACAAAACAGCAAAATGTCCCACCTGGCAAAAAAATACGGTAAACCAAATGGTACTAAAAGCCAGAGGAGGTCTGGGGCAAAGGATCTGTTTGCAGGAGTTGCCTAAACCAACAGTTCCTGCCGCAACTAAAAAGGGAGGTGATTTCATAGGGAGGAAGCCACTGCAAAAAAGCCCTTCTTCTTGTTTCCACAAAATAGTCTTCAGCAGGCTGTGCCACTTGGACAGCCCTCATTAGCTGATTTCAGTGGCTCGGCAGCTCAGTATGGGGGAAGATGCTCCCTCAGGTAGCCGGGTCCCAAATTGTTTAGGGCTTTATAAGTCAATAGAAGAATATGGCCTGGTAGCATAATGGCAGCCAGTGAAGTTCTTTCATGAATGGCATTATATGTGGGGATAGGAGGTTGCTCTGGGCAGCATCTGCCATAACTGCGGCTCCTGGAAGCTGCTACTGCATGCACACCATGGAGGGCTCTCTCCACCCAGTGAGAAACATTGGAACAGGAGGATCCATCACAGGGAGAGAGGGCTCCCTCCATGCACAGCTGCATGAGTGTAGACTTTCCAAAGATATTATAAATGAATGTATATAAGCTGGGAGTTTATATACTGTCACTGTAATACCACATTCTCCCATAAGCAATCACTGTGCACTGTCTGTAACTTATTTTGAAATTCATGTCACCGTCCAGGTCAAAGCTCTCAAGAACTATTTTATAAAAAACTGGCTAAAACAGGTTTTTTTTGGGGGGGGATCCAATTCCAAACTAAAAAGAGCAAACTAAAAATACCTCAATAAGGCAGAAGAGGTTTTAAGGTCCATTTAAAAACTGATATAAATGGGGCCATGTGAGTGTACCTCTTTCACAATAGAGTTCCAAAAGATGAGGGGGCTAACACTGAAAAAGTCCTGCCTCTAGTGTTCTATATTTGTCTGACAGTGGGACAGCATGCAGTCTCTAAAGCATGCAACCCAAGAAGATGAGGTTAATATCTTGGTTCAGTCATGTACTCACTAAATAGCCTTAAGCAAGTCACTGTTGCTTTGCTGTTCCACTAGCAAAACATGGACAATACAGAGCTATTGTACAATTGTAAGAATTACTGAGATAATATACATGAAGTGAGTGAAACACACTCCTACGTCATTACTCAAACCGCCTATACAAAAATCCAACCACGGGTAATGAATGCATCATTAGCACAATATGAAAACATGTAAAATGAACTGCTGTGTGCTAATAATTAAAAACGAGGGAGAAAGCAATGTATACAAGCACAAGAAACTCAATTGGAAATGAAGACTTTGAACAAGCTGAATATTACAGATTGCCAGTTACCCTGTGGTTATTTACTGCTTTATAGGGGGGGGGAAGATACATATACTCTGCTTTTCCAGCATGTGTTCTATCTTGCAATATAGGTGGTTATAAACAAACACTACAATAATAACTTCAAAAATTAAAAAGCCAATAACTAACTACAAAATGTACCACCTTGTTGTGAAAATTGCTCTAGGGAGAAACCTCAAAAGCCAAATGCGAAAAGAAACGTTTCACAGCCCTTTTACGAAGAAAGTGGAGAAGAACAATTCCAGAAGCATATAATTCCACATTTGGTGTGTTCATCCATATACTGAAGAATGCTTTCACCAGACCCCCTCCTCCTACCAAATAGAAATGTCATTTTAATACACCATACTTCATCTGTCTAATAACAATTAATGAGGCTTGCAAAACAGCAATTCCTGAGTGTTGGCTAAGTCAATGTTCAGTCCGAAAATCAATCTTTAGACCGGCCGCGGTGGGCAGATCTCAGGCTTGTGAGATATACTTCGTTCTTTTGCTAGACCCCCACATTCCACCAACCAGAGTCAAGTACTCGCAATCCACCAACCAGGCTCACACAGTCATAATTAGAGAACTGGGTGTTTTTCAGCACATCTTGAGCCTAGACATTTGTTTTCAGTACCAGAAATGAAATGGATTTAAAGTCAGTCAGTCTCTGTCTGTCTGTCTGTCTGTCTGTCTCTGTGTGTGGTTAGATTTCTTCATTTCAACAGCCCAAATTGTGTAGACAAATAGGAATTTTGTTGCTGCTATGGTTTGCAGTCAGAAATCCTTGTCCATCTGTGGCAATTCACGCAGTCTACCTTCTGCACACACTTGTTCTAGTTCATAAAGGGAGGGTGCTAAAGTACCCAGGACATACCTTTGTTCCCAGTGATTACTGACCCCAACTTACACAGCCCTATTCTGCCATCATGTGGCAAATCACCTGGAGGTCACATTCAGGAAGAATAGGCTGGTTAATATGAACAGTGACCTTTTATACAGTCTAAAAACTCTATAAACAGCAGAGATCAGCATCATGATACACTGAAGCAGTTTATACCGTCCATTTCCTAATGTTGCATAATGTTAGATATTGGTTATTATAGGAGCTAGAAAATGAGACAAGGATAATATATGCCAATTTCTGTGCTCCTACGATAACTGCAAATCAAATCAGCAATATCCCAACCACAGTGAGATAACTGACTCAGCTTTTTCTCCTCTTCTCCCCATAAATTTCCTCCAACTTTAATAGCCAGGCTGAAACGCAAATATGCTTTATGTATTTTCTACTGAATATTGGGTCTTTGTGGAAGAAAATAATTGAGATACTAAAAATCTACAAACCAATTGTTTAGACTTTGCTCTTCAGGGTATCTCCATAAAAATATTTGTAAAACCAATTGAAATGCATTGCTCGGAGCTATAATAAATGTTCAGGAACGGCATATTAGAAAGTTCCAATTTATATGGGAGAAAAATGTGGCTGTGAAGTATTTATGCATGCAGGATACAATATTAAACTGTGGAGCGAAGCTGCTTGCACTTATAGCCACTGAGAGCCTCAGTTACAAATGACAGGATAATTATTTTAAACAGCACTCCACAAGAATACAGTAACAAAAAGGGTAAAGTAATTCATGTTTTGAGGTAAGTGCTAAGCAATGCACCTATACATCAAATGAAATACAGTACAATTTCAAAGTTACAAATACTTTGGGGATGAAGGGGCATTGGAGGGAGACAGTCAGTATATTTGCACCTCTCTCTCCTGAGGAACGTCAGCTTCCTCAGAAGTGATCTGCCACATTACTGAGAAGCCAAACTCTTTCCTCAGGTATCTGATGTTCTTGTCTGTACCTGTTATGAATTCCAGTAACCAGTAGTCCATCCTCTATAAAGTGTGTTGACAATTTCTATCAGGAAATTAACCCCAAACCCAGACAAAAAAAAATAATAATATTCAGAGAGGTTTTTCCCTCCCTCGCCAAGCAATTCAGCTGTAAAGTGGAATTTAAAATCTCTCAGCTGCCTTAAATCCAAGCTAAACCCTTAACACCTACAAAAACCCAACAACCAAGTATTTGAATCAGAACCTTGAAAGTTTCAATCAGCAGAACCGAAAGCACCAAAAAGTCCCAACCAGCATGTGAGGATGCTTACAAAGATCTGCTCAATTTCTCCAAAGATTCTGGCATTCCTTAAGGGTTATATTTCCAGAGTGTCCGCAGGAAATCAGGATACACACACACACACACACACACAGAGAGAGAGAATTTCAAAGCAAAAGCAATTATTATTTTCTATTATATATATATATATATATATATATATATATATATATATATATATATATATATTTCTTGTGCTCTCAACTATTTATACATCAAAAGAATGAACATGACATCTTTTATAGGTTTACCATCAACATTCCAAAATTCTACTTTCTTGCTGTATGGAAATCAGAGCAGAACCAAAGAAAGAACTATGAACTAATGGAGCAGAACTAAAGAAATCTACTCATCCCTGGGTTGATGTACCTTTCTGCCGCATTTATTCCATGCTTGTGGCAAGAGAAAGGCTGTATGTATGAATGTAGCATACACGTGTTTGACATCTATGCAATGGCCTCACATTTCTAGCTTTGCCCTGAGGCCAGATAGCTCAGTCAATAGAGCATGAGATTCTTAATCCCAGGGCTGTGGGTTCAAGCCCCACGGTGGGTGAAGGATTCCTGCATTGCAGGGGGTTGGACTAAATAACACTTGTGCCCCTTCCAACTATACAATTTTATGATTCTATGATATGCTGAGTGTTTGATGAAAAGGATTCACCCTCAATCAAGTTGGCTACATGGGGTTAACTAAGGATTTTATCTCCTTTGTCACCTATAGAAAGGAAGTTAGTTTTTAAGGAATTGAGAGATTGCATTAGTTGCACAATTATTAACATATGTATCCTGTGGGCCTTGTATTTTGTAACTCCTCTTCTACTGACTTTACAAAAAACTACTATTATCCATGATAATCCAAGGCATTAAACGGAGGAAAACCTACAACCTTCATTGATGGTTTCCAATGTGACTTGTATATATAAGTTGCTACGGTGTTTTGTTTTGTTTTGTTACATGCTTCTAGCCTTCCTATAGGCCATTCATGCCCCCAAGCACCAGCTGGAAATGAAAACACAGCTCATACTTAATTTTTCCCTTTTTTGCAGCATCCGTTGGAAGTGAACTAGCTAGAACGTATCTGCTGTTACTACAACAACAGTTCGAATTCAAGGTCAGGAGATCAATTCCTTGCATGTGGAAGTTGTAAATATTGAAATGATAATTCAAAGCTCCTTCTTTTTGGGTGGAGGGCACCAGTCTGGGGGGAAGGCTGCCCTACATGACAGAATGACTGTCCCCACCTGCAAAAACTAAGGTATCTGAATGAGATGTTTGATGTGACAAAGTGTCATGATTTCCCCTATGGTGGCAGGAGGACACTTTTGAATCATTACTTCCATGGAAAAACATCACTGTTGGTTGCAGTGAAATACATTAATAGCCTTTTTTTTTTTTTTTTTGCTTCCTGGGGATAATAGCACTATTAATGCATGTCAGCCCTCCAGCCTCCTCCATGATGAAGGCTTCCTTTATTGATAGCTATTTGTATATAAGCAATTTTTCAAATAATAAAAAACACCACTGGAAAGGCTGCCTATTGCATGCTAGCAGCAGATTAAAGATGGCCTTAATGAATAAGTAATAAACAACTTTAATTAAAAAAAATGGGGGGTCACTTCAAAATCCTCCCACAGCCTGCAATAAAGCAGTGATCAGTAAGTAATCTGCTTTCTGCAATAGCAGCTCTAATACACTAAGGACTCAGTTCAGCAGAAATACTGTATCATCTCTACTCTGATGTATAATTTCAAGGGTAGAGGGTGGAACTGGAATATTGTATTAGTGAGAAAGAGTGCTCATGACCCCTTTTCTTTAAATTACATTTCCTGAGCCTACCTGGATGGTTAGGGGGGGGGATATAGACCAGCAAACTATAGCCCTAATTCTGGAAAGTGTCCTAAACCGATAATTCTAGTTACAGGTACATAGCCGTGTTGGTCTGCCGTAGTCGAAACAAAATAAAAAAATTCATTCCAGTAGCACCTTAAAGACCAACTAAGTTTGTTATCGGTATGAGCTTTCGTGTGCATGCACACTTCTTCAGATACACATTTAAACCAACAATTTTCACTGAATTTCATGGCTTATGCCAATTTTCAAAAACCTGTGAACTTTTAAATGTTAAGGAACTACAACTCCCATCATCCTTGGCAACTGGGTATGCTAGCTAGACTGAGCTGAAGTGTTATAGTTTCCCTGGCTCTGGTTGAAGGTAAGTTAAGGTATCTGGTCTTAACAGTCCATTCAGCATTCCATTTCTTTATTCCTCTCTTGGACAGTGACATTGCAGAATGGTTGCTCACCGAGTTCCAAGTGGATGGCAGTTGCGGCCTGGCCCAGCTTTTCTCCTTGGGGCTGGAGGAAACCATTTCCCCTTGCAGTTGGCCATTGGAATGGCCTTGGCCAGCCACAGTAGCTTGCATTTAAACTGGCCAATTAAGGCTGTTGAAGAAGTCCTGGCAAGAGCGGTGGACCAGAGTGCAGAAGTCTTCACTTGGCCCCACCCTCCTGCCCACCCTATAATCTATTCTCTTTGTTCTGTGGCTCTTAGACTTTGCTGTGGTTCAAAATGTTCACAGTATTTGGGGCTGGGAAAGAATTTGCCTCCAAACAAATTGGACCCGTTTTGAAGGTTTTGCCTTCCTCATGTTGTTGTTGTTCAGTCGTTCAGTCGTGTCCGACTCTTCGTGACCCCATGGACCAGAGCACGCCAGGCACGCCTATCCTTCACTGCCTCTCGCAGTTTGGCCAAACTCATGTTAGTAGCTTCGAGAACACTGTCCAACCATCTCATCCTCTGCCGTCCCCTTCTCCTTGTGCCCTCCATCTTTCCCAACATCAGGGTCTTTTCTAGGGAGTCTTCTCTTCTCATGAGGTGGCCAAAGTACAGGAGCCTCAACTTCAGGATCTGTCCTTCTAGTGAGCACTCAGGGCTGATTTCTTTGAGAATGGATAGGTTTGATCTTCTTGCAGTCCATGGGACTCTCAAGAGTCTCCTCCAGCACCATAATTCAAAAGCATCAATTCTTCGGCGATCAGCCTTCTTTATGGTCCAGCTCTCACCCTTCATGGATCACTGCCTTGAAGTGGCAGTGGGCTTGAATTACTCAGTGATCCCCTTCATGGATCACTGCCTTGTCATGGCGAAGGGGCTTGAATTACTCAGGGAAGCTATGGACAGGTCAAGATGGACAGGTCATAGTGGAGAGTTTGGACCAAACGTGATCCACCTGGAGTAGAAACTGGCAAGCCACTCCAGTATCCCTGCCAAGAAAATTCCATGGACAAAGACAACAGGCCTTCCTCATAACAACCATCAAAACCTTCGATGGATAAGGCATTATGTGGAATCCTTAGTCTAGTTTTGGGTGTAGTGGGTGACTTGGTGCATCACTCCAACCCCATGCAGGCACAATATCACAGCAAAGGGGTCTGGGTGAAAGATGGGCCACAGAACTTCCAATAGTAGCCTGGAGGGGTCCATCTTAGTTGACTTGCATGTTGAGATGGTCCCTAACCCAACCACAACCCTGATATAAAAAAAACACCTCCTGCCAATTCAGGATATACGCCTGAGACAAAGCCTACCTCCATCTCTTATCAATAAAGTTGGGGCCAATTTTTAATCCCATAAAGTTTCTGTTTCAATCTGTTTTCCTGTCAATACACTAATCTTCTGTCCAGGGGAGTGGGGGCAGCACTGTGCCTGGGTTCTCAATGAGATTTGGTACTTACATGTAGGACACAGTTCTATGCTTCAAGTCTGAATACCACACACATTTAAAAAGTTGGGGGGTTTCTTCAGCACACAGTTTAATACAACATGTGCTTGGAACACTGATGGAATGAAAATTTCTGATGCACATTAAAGGGACCACTTTAAGCACAAAGCCCAGATTGATATTCTTTGCCCCCCCCACCAGTTTTCAAAGAGGGGAGTTGTAAAACACATTATGATATATTACGTTGAGTTATGTTTTTATTGTGACGATTTCCTATTGGATTGTTATTAGCTGTATTATCTTTGCTGTTTATTTTGTTGCTTCTTCAGGTTGTAAACCGCCTTGTGTATAGTAATATAGAAAGGCAGTATACAAATTGAAAGTGAAATGATATATCTGAGGTGGCTGGCCGTAGACCAGTTATTTATTTTGTATATAATGTGGGCGCTTTTACAGAGTAAGTTTAGAACTCTGCCCTGGTATATTTTTTGATCTGAATGTTGACAGCAGAGAGGGATAATGGAGCAAATAAATGAAACTGCCAGGGGATGAATATCACATTTCTTACATTTATATACTGACTTTCTTCTGTCATGGAACTCAAGGCTGCATAAGTAGGGTTTCTAGGAAGTATTCCATCCAGGTAATTAGTAATAGTAATAATAATAGTCTGGTGTGCTGGTGCAGTCCTCTGGAAAGGAAGCAAAACTATTTTTCTCTTTTGGTGAACCCAGTATACATAGACAGACAATCTCAAAAAGACTATTGTGGTTTGTTGCTTTGCTTCAGCCCATTGTGGTCCACGACCTCCATTCAGCTGGTCTGTGGAAAGGCAGTTGAGCAATCGATAGTTATTGTACCTTGCCCCACACTTGATTTCCTCCCTCCCCTCCTGACAGCAGATATTGAGGCCATTCTGGCCAGGACCTGAATAGCCAAGCAAGTTAACAAGGCTCTGGTGGCAGTGGTTTTGACAATCATGCTGGCACGGAAGGGAAAACGTGTTACGAAAGTGTGAGTTATGTGCTTCAATCTGTAGAACAAACAAACAAAAGTTTATTGAGGAGCCCATCAAGACACCCACCAATTTCCAGGTAGCCTGCAGTGGTGGGAAATTTGAGAAGTGCTGCGATACAGCACCCACTACACCACATTGTCCCTTAGTTTATTGATGTTTGCATTCTTTATTTGTTGACAAATGTAAGCTAATGCTCAGAAGAATGTGTTTAAGCAGGCCAATGCGTTGAATTTAAATTTGAAGCCTAATGCATTCTCAAAACCAGAAAAGGTCACAGTTTTCCAAAGTGGGGAGTGGTCTTTCCTACAGAGTTATATGAAGGCTGTATTGACTGTCCTGTTTCCTAGATTGGTGCAAATTCCTGTTGTTTAATAAAACTTTCGCCCTGCATAACCCGCAACTGTTTTTGTTGTACTTCCATACAGTCCCACCACACTCACAGTCACTCTCTCTTTCTATTCAACTGCTTTGCTAATTCATAGCTAAAACGGGATAATTAAAAGGAACAGGAATTTGAGAAAAGTAATCATTTGCATTTATACAGCATCTTTCATTCCCCGCCCCCGAAAAAAAAATCCACGTATTCTCCAAAGGACCAATTCATTAAATTTCTCGCACAACAAATGGATAAACAAAGAACATTTTAAAAAGTTAATTCCCATAATGGGAATTTTGGGTATTGTTTTTGTATTATACGTATGTGGCTGGTGTGGTTCATCTCAGAAACAAACAGATGCTGGATGCTTACCCTGCTTCAATTTGATTGGCTTGCTTTGATTGGTGGTGCTTCAGGGAGGCAGCAACAGGTGACCACACAAATTCATGGGAAAATCTGATGAGTGGCAAATAAAAATTTGGGTAGGGAACAGTGCCCATGAACATAGTGCTCCTCCAGACTTCCTTTTGCACCATGCTTTCCAGGTCCAAGCAGTTTCTTCTTTGTCCCACTGCTTCCCCCAGGAAAACCCACTGTTTACCACTGAATTGGAACAAATGGTAATCCACAGAAAACCCAGCTGCTGTTTGTTTCAATTCAGCGGTATAACCAGCGGGTTTTCTTGGGGAAAGTGACAGGATGAAAAATACCCCCAGAGACAGACATGGAAAGTGAAGGCCTTTGCTTGGAAAGCATGGCACAAAAGAAAGTCTGGGTGAGCCCTTAATCTGTATTGCTTCTAAATCCATACATGTAATAGTACTGTATTCCATATTAATGGGATAAAGCCCATGCTCCGCAACGCAGCAGGTTTTCCAAACAGCTGCAAAATTTGTTCAGAAAAAGCTAAGATAAGAACCGTTGCAAATGCCAAATCTGCCCAGGACAAAATACAAATTACAAGTCAATACGGAGCATGCGCTGAACCATTTGTGTTTCCAGATAGTTAATGATTTTAGCCTTTGGGTCTAATGCAAGCGGACGCTTCCCTGCATAGGTCAGAGTTCAGAAAACCTATTAAATCAACAGCAAAACTCTTACCAGAGCAGGATAAAGCAACTTCCACTGCAGGCTCTAGCAAAACTTTCCCACCTACACTTTCAGCTGCTTGAACATATCAGCCCAATATTGTTTACACACAGACCATCAAATGGGTTCAAAATCAGAATGAACATCCTTTGCACAAATATTTGCTTGACAAGTGCCTTGTTTGTTTCAAGCAAATTCCAACTCAGTTTTCTGCCCTTGCCTGATAAGATTTTCCTACTGAGATGCTCTGCCTCTCTTCAATATCAGCATTCAGTACAGTTACAGGTAGGTAGCCGTGTTGGTCTGCCATAGTCAAAACAAAATAATAAAAAAATTCCTTCCAGTAGCACCTTAGAGACCAACTAAGTTTGTTCTTGGTATGAGCTTTCGTGTGCATGCACACTTCTTCAGATACCAAATACATTTAATACACCATGTAGTTACTAATCCAAAGCATCATTAACCTATACAGTATTAACCTATAGCTTGAACTAATCTTGATTAACTATTCAAAGTTAACCTAATGAGTAGGGGAAATCACTATTCATTCACTTCACCTTTACCATTGCCAGCTAACCTTGCTCTAACCTAGTAAAAAAAATAGCTTCCAGTGACACCTTAGAGACCAACTAAGTTTGTTATTGGTATGAGCTTTCGTGTGCATGCACACTTCTTCAGATGAAAGTTCATACCAATAACAAACTTAGTTGGTCTCTAAGGTGCTACTGGAAGGAATGTTTTTATTTTGTTTCGACTACGGCAGACCAACACGGCTACCTACCTGTAACTAACCTAGTAGTCTTCAAACTTTTCAGGCCTAAGACCCATCTTCAGCCAAAGCAACCATTTGGTGACCTGGTTCTTAAATTTTCAAAACCATTTTATTTATTTTTAGAACATTTATTCACTGCCCAGTCAACAAAGTCTGGTTCACACAGAGTTAAAGACAACACACAATTAAAACTCGTTCAACGATTTAATACAATTTAATGATTAAAAACCAGCACAAGAAGCAAAACAGCATTTAAAATCCAGCAGAAATAATCTGTTCCAAGACCATATAACATAGATTTAAAAGGCCTGGGAACCCCAGGCTGTTATGACCCACCTCAGGCTGGGTTGCAGTGCAATAGGTGCCAGCCCACCAGTTGGACAATGCTTTAACCAAGAGATGGAACCCTCCAGATGTTGCTGGACTACAACTCCCATCATCCCTGAGTATGCACCATACTGGCTGAGGATGATGGAAGCTGTAGTCCAGGGGTCCCCAAACTAAGGCCAGGATGCGGCCCAATCGCCTTCTAAATCTGGCCCGCAGATGGTCCAGGAATCAGTGTGTTTTTACATGAGTAGAATGTGTCCTTTTATTTTAAATGCATCTCTGGGTTATTTATGGGGCCTGCCTGGTGTTTTTACATGAGTAGAATGTGTCCTTTTATTTAAAATGCATCTCTGGGTTATTTGTGGGGCATAGGAATTCGTTCATATTTTTTTCCAAAATATAGTCTGCCCCCCCACAAGGTCTGAGGGACAGTGGACCGGCCCCCTGCTGAAAAAGTTTGCTGACCCCTGCTGTAGTCCAACAGCATCTGGAGACCCATGGATTCCCACCCCTGCTCTAACTACCCCCTTAATCCTTGCAGATCTTCCACTTCGACTCATTCAGCCTGTTTGCCCAGTATCTTTTGCAGATTGTAAATTCCCTAGGCAGGAACTGTGTTGCCTCTTGTGCTCCCCTCAGTGCCTACTGGCACTGAATGCCTGTTAAATAACTGCAGTAGTCAGTTTGTGAATTAAGACAATTTTCTACAAGCCAATTCACACACGCGTTTCTGTGCATTACTTGGATGCACAAAACACCTCCATTTCATAGTATTGTGTCAGTGGCCAAAGGTGCATTGGAGACATTCAGTCTGCAGTAGCTGTTTTATACAGACAAATTGATGTCTCAGTCAATGAAAAGGAAAACTGATTTGAAATAAACACATAGGAATTCCAGGCAGAATTTAATGACTAGACATAACAAGTGGAGAAGGAGAATAGTCTTCTTGATGAAGGTTGTTAATGAAAACACTACCACAAACAATTCCAATAAGAAAGAAAAATGGGGGGCATCTTTAAGAAAACTCAATGTAGCTGCATAAAAAGCTTTGTAATGAGCTGTTTGGGTTAGTTGTTTTCTTTTAAGACATGTATAACAAATGTAAGGAAGGGACAGGCCGCCAATGACAAATACAGACAAATAGCCTTGACTTGTAGGGACAAGGTCAGGAGAACTAAAGCTCAGGATGCCAAGGGATACCAAGAATGACAATAAGGGATTTTCCAGGTATGTTAAAAGCAGGAGGAAGACTAAGGAAGTGGTAGAGCTGCTGTTCAGTAAGGATGGTGAAATGTTAATGGCTGGCAAAGGGAAGCTGGAACTGCTCAACTCCTGCTTTGCTTCCTCTTCTTCCAAAGAAGGTAACTTCAACCTCTCCTAAGCAGCATGGCTGCCGAGAGGTCAGGACTGCAGCGAAAGAGCTGGTCAGGAAATGCCTAGCTATCCTAAAAGTGAGCTCAGGGCCACCTTAGGGTTACGAAGCAACTGGTTAATGTATTATCAGGACCTCTGTCTACCTGTACAAATCCTGGAAAATGGAACAGGTGCCAAAGGACTAGAGATTGAGGCAAGGAGTAAACTACAGCAGGTTACATAAGATTAATGTGTATAATAATCAGTTATCAAGATAATTAGTACAAACCACTGTGAATTTTCAAGAAAAACTACTGCCAGTTTGATCTCCCTCTCTTAGCTAAGTGGACTGTGGGAATGCTATGGACATAGTTTAAGCTTGCTTTCAGCAAAGCATTTGGCAAAATCCCCCACGATACTTTGGTTAGCAAACCGGTTAAATGCAAGGTAGATGATGGCAGCGCCAGCTGGGTTCGCAGGTGGCTGGAAAATAGTACTCAGCATCTTCCATTAATCAAACTGGACAGAGGTTTTGAGTGGGGTTCACAATCATTTTTATCAATGACTCATGGAGTGGAGGGAATCCTCATTAAATCTGCAGATGACACAAAATGGGAGGGATAGCCAACACTTCGGAAGACTGGAAGAAAATCCAAATAACCTTGATAGAACAGGAAAATAGGGATGAAACTAACAGAGTTACATTCAGCAGACACAGTTACAAAGTTCTGCATTTATTGTTATGAAACTTGTTAATCATTTGTTATGCAAAGGTCTCCAAACACGTTACAATACATTTTTTTAAAAACGTAAAACACAAATACATTTTTCTATTAACAGAATCCGTACATTTAGACAAAGTATGCACAGCTACACACTGAGGATACCAGGTTGGGCAATAGTATACATGAAAAAGATCTCAGGGCTGTGGTCTAACACATGTTAAACATGAGTCTCAGGTCTCACCCATACTTCACTTTGTCTCGTGGTTTCTAGGCACAGGTCTGAGAGGTTTTAGTTCTGTCCTGCAGTTTTCCCAGGTAAAACCCATGTTTCGTACTGAATCGGAACAAAATGTCAATGGACTTTTCTGTGGTCCAGTTCTGCGGTAAACAGTGGGTTTTCCTCCAGAAAGGAAAACCTTTCAGACCCGTAACTAGGAATCGTGGGACAAAGGGAAGTGTGGGTGAGGCCTCAGTTGTGATGTCACCTAGAAGAAAAGCAGCAAGCTGGAGAGCTAGTCAGAACAGCGATTGAGGGCAATGTTTGGGTTTTTGTTTGAATCCAAGGGTGTCGCTATGGGGAGATGCAAGACCCTTTTGGAATGTTGATGCTCTGAACCCTTCCATCGCAGGCTCAGGTTGTGTATGTGTGTAAATAAACCATAGATCGCAAAGGCACCACAGTCTCTTCTGTGCCTCATTTCCAAAAGGAATCACGGACCCTGGGCAAATGCCTGGTACCCCTGGAATCTTGTACCATTTGGAGAATGGGGTGGCATGCAGCGGAAGCCAACCCAGCCAAAATATGCAACATCCTCCCAAATTTAGTGTGCGATGTTCACGATTCACTCTGGTTCACACAATTCTCTTTTCATACAAATGCTTATTTAGAACTAGTAACCCGAGGACGAGATGGTTGGACAGTGTTCTCGAAGCTACCAACATGAGCCTGACCAAACTGCAGGAGGCAGTGGAAGACAGGAGTGCCCTGGCGTGCTCTGGTCCATGGGGTCATGAAGAGTCGGACACGACTAAATGACTAAACAACAACAACCCAAGAACTGTTTTTAGGGTCCTCTTCCGATTCAGGTTCAACAGAGGGTTCTAAACAATAGTTCAGCTTTGGGGCGGGGGGGAGAATTAAAGCTTTGGGTTTTGGTTCAGGTTTCAGTTCCTATTTAAATAGGAATTGATGAATGTCCAGAGCATCATTTATATAAATCTCCCCCTGCTTCATGTCATCAGCATGAATCACTTTTGCTTCCAGATAAGTGTCTTACAATGTCCACTGAAACTAATTTGATATACTTCACACCATCTCTGCTTCCCGCCTACAAGGACATGCTGGCTCAGTCTAATTACTCTCCCTGAAAAGTGTTTAACCAGGCTGTCTCATTAATATTAGTACAGTCTCCTTAACATTAGTACTATTAAATTCTTTTTTAAAAGAGAGAGAGAAAGAGAAAAAGGCCACAGTGTATTAGAACTATGGTGAATAAGATCCCTGCCAAGTGGGGCTTATGGACAAAAAAATGAAGCAAGATATTAAGGTTTAGTGAAAATCATGATAATGAACGGTGGGGGAAGGTAAACAAGCAACAGGCAGCAGAGGGAAGTTGCATTTATCCAAGGCAGATGGGGCAAAAACCAACGCTTTGAATAGGATAAATGCAAACTTAAACAATCCATCAGAATATTTGACACCACAAATTTGGCAGTGGATGCTATTTAGAAAACTCTAAATACAGAAGGGCAGATTAGCGTTAGACTATTGTGTCTATAGTGCATTTTCTTCTTAAGTTACAGTTTCAGCTAACTAGAAATTCATGCAGTCTGATCCTATGAGCAACAGCCCAGCAATGCTCTCACAGTTCAGGTGCGCGGTGGCCTGAACTCTACTAAGGATGCAGGGGCTGCCATCAGTGATTCCCTCCTGTAACACAGCAACTGGGTTGGACATCTACATGGCACCAGCAAGGGTTAGTCAGTCCACAATTCACCTCTACATAGCTCCATCCTTATTTCGGACATCATGATATATCGATATATTGCAATGTTTAGCTGGTGATATGTCGCAGTGCTGAAAAACAGATCTTGCCCAGCCCTAGTCCATGCACATGGCTGAAAGAAGAAACAAGGGCTCATCCACACTTTCAGCTGTCATGTGATCACTTCCGCTTGTCACATGATTTCCTGCCACAGGCCCAATAGGTTTTTTGTTGTTGTTATTGTTTTGCCCTTCTACTTTCCCAAGGAAAACCCACTGTTTACTGCTGAATTGGAATAAACATCAATCCGCAAATGAATAAATAAATAAATAAAAACCCAATCAATGTTTGTTCCAATTCAACAGTAACCACTGGTTATTCCTGGGGAAAGTGGGACTGCAGAAGAAAATCATGGGGCAAATGGCAGTGTGGATGGCATATCCTGGCCACTTGGAAGGGACTCTTGCTCACTAAAATGTGGGTGGCCATTTATAGTCTTGCACTGATTTTTTTCCCCCAAGTATATTTTGCAAACTTTCCAAGATTGAGTCTTTGGTGTTTTTATTTTATTTTATTTTATTCCGAAATGTGAAGAATTATTTTTGCCAAACTTCCTAGGAAATGTTGTTTTAACAGCATGAATATATACAGTTGATTAAAAGAAACAGTTCTTCCATCCAAACACTTATTCTACCTACCAAATCCTCACAAAAATAATTTCCAGCCCCCAGAGCATATTATAAGAAGGCATTAGCGAAAGCATTTTTCACGCTCTCGTAATTAGGTTTTCATTGCTGGAGGAGGAGGGAAAAGCAGTACAAACCCACTCACGGGATGTTGTGGTTGCTTTATCTCTTATAGGAAGCCTATTCAATAAACATGTAGTAAAGAAATAATGAAGTGCCATTAAAAAAAAAATTGCCCCTCCATTTTCATGTGGGCATCAATCCTTCACCCAATTTCACCCAGAATTGAAGGGTGTTCCGCATATTGTTCTTAGGTGCACACCAAAAACGAAATCTTAAAGAATGACCACTGGGAGGAGAGAGAAGAAACTCCTTGGTGCATCAGCAACAGCACAACCAGACGCCTTCATTTGCCCCAGCTGCAACAACAACAACAACAACAAAATATATGTCTCTCCCATATCAGTCTCTACAGCCACAGCAGGCACTGCAACCAACCAACAGTTTGACTTCACCCCCAAAAGTCACACTCCTACATTGTCTTCTAAAACAGATGGATGCCAATACTCCAAAAATATAAATCATGAATACAGAAAACAGGCATTGTGAGAAGGGCCAAGCATACTCTACAGCAAAACTGGGTTTGTTGATGTGTTATTTGTAAACAACCCAAGGGGTATGTTCTGCATATTCTGGGGGCTACATACAGGTGGTGGGCAGGGCCAAAGTCAAAAAAGGATGTGTCTCTTACCTTTGCACAGATATTTCTACATACACATACACACACACACACACACACACACACATCTCCACATCCAAGCAAGAGGAATTATCAACCAATCATTCATTTTATTTGTATGCCACCTTTCCAAAGTTAAGACCATGCTTGAAGCGGCTTACAACATATAAAAAATTACATCATTACAAACATAACAAATGTAAACAACAACACTCAAGTAGGGTTCAGAGCAAGACCAGTGTGGGAAGGAGAGTTTGCCTTAAGGACCATTCCATGGGTTGGATAAAGATCCCTGGATCCCTGAGCCTTAGGTTCCTCACCACAGTGCAATGCGACTGCCCTTTGTTTTCCGCACCGATGCATAACCCAACTGAATATTGGAATCATGTCAAAGGGAGGGAAATGTCCTCATTTCCACAGCCTGCGCAAACATATGTACAACTCGAAATGCCACAAATACCACAGTGGACAGACCTCTTGTGCAGTTTTCGGATGTTATCGCCCACGTGTTCTTTTGCATAGCTGAAACAATTAGCGTAATTGCAAAGAACTGTTCTCATACAAGCTATTTGGGTGGAAAGAAAGTGGCCAATATGCTAAGCTCAAACCTACCTAATGTAACTCCATGGAACAGCCAAGCATGATGCAGAGTGCAAAAGGAGCAAAGGGGAAGCAATAAGAGATGTTACAAAAAGCAAGTGTACAACTAGCAAATGTACAACTAGCAGAGTCACAGTGTACAAGTATTTCCAAGAAGTCTTAACTCGTGAGATATGTGGGGGGGGGGGTGTCATATGAGAAATGCACCTCCAGTCATCAAATAATCCCAAAAATATTTTGCAATGATTGTATTCAGTTTATATCCAACATATGATGATTGTATTTAGTGTTTTCTAATTGATATGGAATAACTGATTGGTTCAAAACTGGGAAAGGAGTACAACAAGGCTGTATATTGTCTCCCTGCTTATTTAACTTATATCCAGAATTCATCATACGAAAGGCTGGACTGGATGAATCCCAAACCGGAATTAAGATTGCCGGAAGAAATATCAACAACCTCAGATATGCTGATGACACAACCTTAATGGCAGAAAGTGAGGAGGAATTAAAGAACCTTTTTATGAGGGTGAAAGAGGAGAGTGCAAAATATGGTCTGAAGCTCAAAATCAAAAACACTAAGATCATGGCCACTGGTCCCATCACCTCCTGGCAAATAGAAGGGGAAGAAATGGAGGCAGTGAGAGATTTCACTTTCCTGGGTTCCATGATCACTGCAGATGGTGACAGCAGTGACGAAATTAAAAGATGCCTGCTTCTTGGGAGAAAAGCAATGACAAACCTAGACAGCATCTTAAAAAGCAGAGACATCATCTTGCCGACAAAAGTCCATATAGTCAAAGCTATGGTTTTCCCACTAGTAATGTATGGAAGTGAGAGCTGGAGCATAAAGAAGGTTGATTGCAGAAGAATTGATGCTTTTGAATTATGATGCTGAAGGAGACTCTTGAGAGTCCCATGGACTCCAAGAAGATCAAACATATCCATTCTGAAGGAAATCAGCCCTGAGTGCTCACGGGAAGGACAGATCCTGAAGCTGAGGCTCCAATACTTTGGCCACTTCATGAGAAGAGAAGACTCCCTGGAAAAGACCCTGATGTTGGGAATATTGAGGGCACAAGGAGAAGGGGATGACAGAGGACAAGGTGGTTGGACAGTGTTCTCGATGCTACCAACATGTCTGACCAAACTGTGGGAGGCAGTGGAAGACAGGAGTGCCTGGCGTGCTCTGGTCCATGGGGTCAGAAAAGAGTCGGACACGACTAAACGATTGATGGCGTAAGAAATGCATACCGTCATGTCTTACTCAGTGCTATTTTTCTAGAAAAAGAGGTGCCGGAACTCACCACAAACACCTCTCTTTTCCTCTTGTAATGGCAATGGCACCCACAATGAGAGTTGCTGGAACTGAGATCCCGTGAGTTGCAGTTGAAACAAAGCCCTGGCTTACTATATGACTTGTCTTAATTCTGGAATTTGTGGAGTCCTATTGAAGGTAACAGGGCACAGCTAATCGATTTTTTGGTGTTCTGGAGTAAGATTCCATGTGATTAGGAAATAGAATGGGATGGCGTAATGTTTCTTCATGCACAATGAAAGAAAAACCAGCCCCATATTTTCCCGGCTATTCAATCATCATTAGCTATTAATGCCACAAGATAATGAATTCAAACATTTTATACAATCTTTGGAGAATAATGGAACTTTAAAAAATAGGCCATTATAAAGATTATTTATCCTTAATTATTATTTATAAGTTCTCACAGGTCATAAACACAGAATCAACTACACTAATGTAGCTGGAATCTATGCCCAGTATCAGCAATACAATCAAGATCTAAAGCAATCATTATGTAGTCACATAGCCTTTGCCATTCTCGCGGCAACGCTTGCAGGAGCGGAAACCTGAAGGGAAAAAAAGGTATGGGCATTTAAAAACGCCTTTTAAAGTAGTGATTTCAGCTGAGCAGTGATTTCAGCAGAGAAAGAGTGCTTGATCCGAAGTGAGGAGGGAGGCTTGATCCAACGCAAAAACCGAGTCCGATGGGCAGCGAAGAAGAAGAGGCCGAGCTCTGGCCACGGGCCCACTTAAATGCTGTGGGCACGCCCTTGCCGGCCTGGCCGGTTGGCCAGCCGGGCAGGGCACCGTGCCCAGAGATCGGCCAATAGTGCCAGGGGATGGCAGCATCCCCTGTGCACGTGCAGGGGTCGTGATCAACTGCAACCCCCCTCCTTCTAAGGGCGGAAGGGGCTTTGCCATTAATCCATGAGTCGCCTACAAAAAATGTTGCCTGCACCCAGAGGGCAACTCTGGTGCTGTTTTCTTGATACTGGAATCAAAACAGACAAACAAGAACACACACACACACACACACACACACACACACAAAGACTTGCAAGGGAAAGAATGGAAATAATGACTTAACAAATTTCAGGATTTGGCAAAAAAAAAAAACTTCTCTGAGAATGAGAATTATAAGTGAATATGTAAATCAATTCTGGGTATCCTGGTTGCCCTTTATACAATAACGTCAAGAAAACAATTACCTCCCACAAAAAGGAAATTCCAGTAGGTTTTGAATTCAAGTAGATTGGAACCTAGTGGAAATTAGCATGGGGCTGTTCATCCAAGATAACCAATTATGCAGCTAGAATTCCTATGCTACCACCACTAAAATATGGTTTGAGTTGATCAATTTGCATTACTTTTATCATAATGCAATGTTTATTTAAGTGCTGGCATCCTAAGCATCATATAAAAAAATAAAATGATAGGACCTCGTGAAATGACTTAATATTTACATTAGATAAGGTAGGAAGGAGGGGGGAAGGCTCCCAAATTAAGCTAAAAGAAGACTAATGACCCATCATGTTCGTGCACAGCTCCCTCAAATTCTACAGGATTTCTGCCCATTTAATATTTATTTAGCAACCAGAATAGGAGATGCAACCATAAGTTGGACAGAAGCCCTAGAAAATGAGAACTCAAAAGAACTAGAATGCTGTCACTATTTGCCCTTTACAGTTAACTAAAATAGTAAGATTCAGGAACCAAATAACCAGTACAGTTTCATGTAGAAGTAGGAGTGATGGAATGGCTACACAAATTTTTTTACTTGAAAGCACTGGGAATGAATGCACTCCCTGTAGTAACTGCCATTCTACCAGCTCACAGTTTGGAGAGATGCCTTTAACTGAAAGAGAGACAGGCCATTAGGCTAAATTCTGACCTCAATTAAGTCTGTTTCACTTCAGTAAAAGCATTCCCTCTTTGTGTGCCAAATTCATAACTCATTACAAGTGGATACAACTGCATAAATTCCAGTACAATTGTGCCTTTTTGGAAGTGTGGCTCATTGATTTGCAAAAATGTCAGAAAGGATAGCATTTAGTCACATAGGGTTTATTGCCATCGTAATACTCATCTCACCACGCAAATTGTAACTGGCTCCTCCATGTGTGCATGTGTGCAAGAGAATATGTAGGCAAGTGGAGATGTTCATTGTAGGCCTTCCAGTTACCAAGCATAAAAAATTGCCTACTAAAGGTGGCCTGAGAGGTAGTTAAGCCCCTAGTAAAAGCAGCTAGTAAGGGCACCAAGTGAGTAAAGCAAATATTGAATGAAATGGGTTTACTCCTGATGGAAGCAATTATTATACCCTACAACCCAACAGCTTTCCTGAATTAAATTTACCCACAGTCAATTCTGAACAACTCAGATTTAAGTTAAAGGAAGATCACGTTGACAAAAAATAGTGTATTTAAAATGCAAGAGCTGAACGGGGAGCGTTTAAGTTATACCAAAAGGACCGTCTGAAGTGGAGGAACAATGGCAATAGTTTTAAATGTTTGAAAGAATATGAAAATGAAGTAAGTGAGCAATTGTTCACTAGTTCTCCCCCAAATTAGTAGTTATATGTTACAGGGAAATTCAGCAACAAATCAAATCAGGGAAGTTAGGAAATGGAACATTAAATCTCAGGGAAATCATCCTTACCTTAGGGAAGAGGTAGGCACAAGATACTCTGCAGATGTTGCTGCACTATGGCTCCCAGTAATCATCTCGGGCCATGCTGGCTTGGGTGGACGAGAGCTGAAGCCCAGCAACATCTGGTAGGTATCATGTTGGGTACCTCTGGCAGTAGTAAAGCTTCAATGGAGACGACAGCATGGAAAACACCCCAGCCCCAAACAATAAGCCAGGGGTGGGGAGCCTCTGGCCCACCATATGTTGCCTGACTACAACTCCCATCATCCCTGACCATTCACAATGCTGCCTGGAGCTGATGGGAGTTGGAGCCCAAACAACGTCAGGAGGGACATAGGTTCTGCGCCCCATTATATACAGGGGGAAAAAAACACACCGATAATTTCCCACAACATGAAGGATCTAAGTGCAAGCTCCTCTAGTTCTTGATTGTTGTTGTTGTTCAGTCATTCAGTCGTGTTCGACTCTTCGTGACCCCATGGACCAGAGCACGCCAGGCACGCCTATTCTCCACTGCTTCTCGCAGTTTGGCCAAACTCATGTTAGTAGCTTCGAGAACACTGTCCAACCACCTCTTCCTCTGTCGTCCCCTTCTCCTTGTGCCCTCCATCTTTCCCATCATCAGGGTCTTTTCCAGGGAGTCTTCCCTTCTCATGAGGTGGCCAAAGTACTGGAGCCTCAACTTCAGGATCTGTCCTTCTAGTGAGCACTCAGGGCTGATTTCTTTAAGAATGGATAGGTTTGATCTTCTTGCAGTCCATGGGACTCTCAAGAGTCTCCTTCAGCACCATAATTAAAAAACATCAATTCTTCGGCGATCAGCCTTCTTGATTACTCCGATTTAAAACAAAAATGCCAGTATTACTCTATATAAACGTATTCAGTGGCCATGTATTATTATTATTTTTACAAGTATTTGCTTCCTCATTGCTAACAATTCCATGGATTGAACTATGAGCATAACTATAGAAATAAGGAAGGAACCACTCCCTAATCTAGGAACTGAGATTAGATGAACGTAAGTACACAAGACGAGCCTGCTGGATCAGACCAATGGCCCATCTAGTTGAGCATCCTGTTCTTGCAACAGCCAACCAGATGCCTGTAGGGAACACGTAAGGAGGCGCCAAGCACAAGAGCATTCTCCACCCCCTACCCCTATGGTTTTCGGGAACTAGTATTCAGAAGCATTACTGCCTCTGAACATGGGGACAGATCATAGCCGTTGTGGCTAGAGGCAGCTTTATATCTGCCTCCCTGCATTTCTCAAAATCCACAGTTGCCAGACCCACTAAGAGTAAAAACGAAAACAGTGACAGTGGCCATTGTTGTCTAGCACAACCGATTAAAGGAAATGCATATGCTTACTCGAGAGCAATCAAACACTTCTTAAATTTCACTATTCAAATCACTTCGGCGTGTCTGGGGTCTCTTGCTGTAGGGTGGAGTGAAGCTTCTGCATTTCTCCTTCTTTTAGGGTGTATTCTCCCACATAATTCTCCCACCCAACATTTGGGCTACATACTCAAAAACACATTTGCGTGTCATTTGCACACATCAGGACAGTTGGATGTACATCCTTCATGGTAGGTTTTTAAGCAGAAGTTGAATGGTCATCTGGTCGGTGAATCTTTAGCTGTGATTCCTGCATTGCAGGGGGTTGGACTAGATGGCCCTTGGGGTCCCTTCCATTCTATGGTTTTATTATTTCCAAGTTGCCGGTCTGACTGTCTGTCTACACCAGTGGGCGGAGAAGGAGCACAGACATCTTCATATGGTTACATTTTCAAACTGAATAGAAAGTGCTTTGGCAGAAGGGGGAAACATATCAAAACGCAGTATTTCTCAAGGAACTGCAGGATATGTGTGGATTGTGGCTAGCATCGTGTGTACACGGTTTCACAAACCAGCCGTGGGAGTGCACTGAACACAGAATAAACAGGAGTGTGTACACAGCCTTAGTCCCAAGTAGCACCAATGGCAGTTCAATCCTATAAAAACACACACACAGAGAAGACTCCATGTCTACTCAGGAGTAAGCTAGATTGAGTTCAATTGGACTTAGTCCCAGGCATGTGGTGTATCAGGTTGCAACCTGACCTGTGCAGTAGAATAGTCTTTACCACACCACAGCAATTATGGAGCTATTTGTGTTCTCCATTTGAAGCATATATGCAAATTTATTTTTTAAAAAAAATAAGTGATTATATGGAAGCAAACCTATGCCACTTACCAAAGCATTCAACTGAAATAATGAACTGACATACTCAGAGTGCCTAGGAGCTTTTCCTCCTTCATGATATTCCCTCTGCTAGTTTGATGAATGAGGAATGCAATAGAGTAAAAATAGAAGCTTTTTCCAGGCTGCACAATATGTGTGTGAGGGGGGAGGGGGAACCAAAAATAAATGCAACTTTCATTCGTGAGCCACAAGGCCTAGTTTTTACAAAAGCTGGTTTAATTAAAAACGTAAGACATCAAAAAGGTGTAGGGGCACTGAAATATAGTTACAGGATTTTCATAACAAGACAACAGGCTGCGTTACAGAGTTTTCACAGGTTGTCTTTCACACATGAATGAAATAGTTCAATTTAACAAGAACCTTTCAATGAGAGAGAGAGAGAGAGATCAATAAATACTCAGCAAGTTGTCAGAAAACCTACAATCAAATTGCTCATAGGAATACCGCCCGAAAGCTGTTTGATTACTTTCCACAATCAAGCAGGTAGTGGTGTGTTTATGAACGAAAGACGGATACACACTTTAGAATTTGGAGGGAACCCACACCCACCCCTGAGAAAAGCAGTTCATCACTTGCCCATTACACAGAGTAACTGGAGCATTGCTGATAGGCAAAATTACAGCAGAGATTTGGTCTATCAACTGTTTTCAAGATAAATGTACTATGACATATGTCTATAAGAAAAATCCTGAAAGGGCACAATGGTTGGTCAGTGTGTTGTTGTTGTTTTAAAAAAGGAAGAAAAAAGTTTTGTTAAGTGGGCAACAGGAATGAGAAAAGTTCAGAATGGAGTAGAATGGAAACACAATGGTCCAGGGCATGTGTTGGATACCTTTGGCCTGCAGACCAAATTTGATGTCTCTCCCCAGGACTCACCTCTGGCCATGTCTCCTTACTGGCTCCATCTCACCCTCAAGTGCTTTTCCCTAACTGGAGCGTGGCCTTGAACATCCACTGCTTCCCTGGATGTATAGATTGCTTGTGTGTGCTTGTGTGCTTTGCCATGGCTGAAATGTAGGCTACTGTACAAAAGTAAGAGGCACATCTATTGCTCTGTCCGCTTTGGGGTCTAGTGCCACTGGCATGTGTCCCCTTGAAGGTTGCTCAGCATTTAATGTGGCCCTTCTCCTAGTCTAGCCACTTTGGAAATGTCAACATCAACAAAGAATAGATTCCATGGCAAAATGCCCTTTCAAAATTAAACCAGCAGCACAGTACCTTGGAAACATCATTGAGCAGAGCTATTATGTCTTATGTTTTCCAACTGTCCATTAGTAGTGCTCTTTTTAAATAGAAATGCATTAGGACACATGACACGTGTTGCTACAAACCAGATTACAGGTTGCAATGGCCAAACACCAACTCCCCTTACAACCAATACAAGTCTTACCAACGAAGACAAAGCATAACAGACAAATCAGGGGTAATATTTAAAGCTGAGTGTCAGTACTCCAGAGCTGTGACTCAACAATTTTGGCTGAACAGATCTCCACTAAAGTCGAGACATCTGCACACACTCAGAACAGCCCCACAAGACTTCTGAACAGACAACTGTGGAATTAATGGAGTCTATGGATCGCAGCCAGTTTTAGCACTGATTTCCATGAAAGAAATTGATCTGGTAGCGCTTACCTCTTGCTCTACAGCTATGTTCCTAGTTCATTCACTATGTGACCTAGAATTAAGTGTGTTGATCTGTTCCACTCTAGCACCTAGCAGAACTTATGGCAACTAACAGGGAAAGAGGAAACCCCTGCCAGAAATAATACAGATCAGTTTCTTTAGCAGGAGCAGGGAAACCTATTCCTTCCCTTTAAAGAGATCATTAAAATATAATGAGCAATAGGTTTCTCTTTATTAATACTGCAACATTGTACATGCAAATCAGGCTAAGGCTGCAGCATAATCAGCTGGAAAGCATGTCAAGCAGGCTAGCTGTTCTTTTAGTCACTGCCAAGTCAAAAGAAGCTAAAGTGACCTTTAGAGAGGGAAAGGGTAGGTGGGAGAAATCCTAAACTGAAGAACCTCTGTTTCAAGTATTTTGCGAAGGATTGACAATAGAGATGGCAACAGTCATGTTTAATGCAATGTTCTATTTTGAAAACTGATTCCATAACTTCCTGTTCAGTCCCCTTCGTTGGATTCACAGGTCACATAGTACTGCACCTTCCTGTTGAAAGAAGGGGGGGGGCAGGCAGGGAGCACGACTGTGCTAGAAAGAGCATTTCCTTTCAACAACAAAAAGAAGAGGATCGTGAGTCACCAACACGGGGCTTCAGTGAAAGGACGCAAAGTACTTGAATTGCTGTATTTAAGTACCTCAGAAGAGACAGAGGCCGACCTCCAAGCAGGCACACCTTTCACTTAAGCATTAGCCATTTCCTAAGTAATGAGCGTGCAAGATAGCTTACCGGGAAAAAAGCAGCTACTAACAGGTAATTTTTAAATGTTTATATAAAAGCATCAATAGTTTTTTATTATTATTATTAAGTTAAAAGAAGAAACGTATCACCTATGAACACATCTCGTGCCACCAAACAAGCCAGACAGCCACAAGGGCACACACTCACAAAAATCCCATCAGCATACCCACAGCCAGTACAGCCCATAAAGCTCCCCCCCCCCCGAACGAACCAAACCCTCCCTCGATCGAAGGAGGGCAAAACAAACGCGTTTACATCAGCGCCAAGATGGCATCCGGCGCTTCCCCGGGAGAACTCAGCAAATGTTATTGCTAAAATAAAGTACCCGACCAAGAATAAAAAGATGGGAGGGAGGTGGGTTGGGAAGGAAGGAAGGAAGGGAGAATTGTTGCTTAAAATAAAGGCAGAAAACGGGAGGTGGGGCGGAAGACCCCCCCAACAAACACTCCGGTGCTCAAGTTGTCAAAGTTGTCAACGAGGCGCTGCTACTGATCTTGGTTTCAATTCCCCCAAAATTCAACACCTCCAGACATCTTGTAATCCCCAGGGAAGAGTTCGGCGCTGCCACCTGAGACCAGGCACTAAACCCTTCGCTTTGTACCTTCCGCCAAGTCCGAGAGAGAGAGAACAGGAACAGCCAGAGCGCTTATCAAACTGGAAACAATGAACTGGGAGGAGGAGTAAGCAGGTGGGGGCGAGGAAGAAGCAAGATCTTTCAAATCCTGAGGTTCAAGTTCAACCTCCGCGCACTCTGCTTCTCCCATATTCCCCGTTACGATAGCTAGATAGAATATTTATATATTCCATCAATCTTGATATATATATATATATAGACAGAGAGAGAGAGAATGGGTTTCCAAGCCCACAATAAAAGCATCTACAGACACAAAGATCATCGCCATCCGGTTTGGGGGGGGGGGGAATCCTTAGGCAGACCCATCTAGTATTTAAGGAGGTGGGCTCCAAATGCAAAAAGCGTGGGGGAGATCCTTGTGGACTGCCCAGATCACGCTTCCCCTAAGAAGAGGCATTGCATATATAGAATCAAACAAACGCCGAGTAAAGACGCCCCGGAGTTACTGAGGCGCAGGCGGCGGCGGCGGCGGGAGTCGTCGTCACTTACCATCATGTTGCCTTGCATTTTAGCGGTTTTAATCATTGCTTTCTCCTTCATTTTGCCTTTGGATGGGGAGACGGTGCTGATGGAAAGCGCGTGCCTGCCAGTCTCCTTACAATACAGGCTTACTACTTAATAATCCATCGGCTTGGTCACTTTAGTCAGGAAGCTCGGCTTTTTACACTTGCGAGGAGATGTTTATTCGTGGGGAGGGGGGAAGGAAACGGGAGCGGGGAGGAGGGAAAAGAGTTCTGATTTCCAACCCCTCCCCCCCTCATTTAAGCTCAACGCCCTTAAAAAAAAAACCATTCAAATTGGATTTTTTTTTTTTTGGTGGGGTTGTAGTGGTACCGGCCGTCCTCATCATTCTTCCGCTCTCCCCATTCCCCTTGCAACAAAGACTCCAGAAATATTTAAGGGGAAGGAAAAGAGGGAGATGCCCAGCTTTGAATCACGTCCTGCGAGAACTCTGAGTAAACATTGGCGGGGTGGGGGGGGGAGAGAAGGAGAGAGAGGAAGCTCGTCCCCTCTCGCATAGTCGCCGCCACATCACAAACACACACCGCTGTCGCGAGGAAGGAAAGCGTCGCTGTCGTGATAATATGGTGAGGCTTGGCTCGGTGCACACGTGCTAAACGCTTTCTTCTCTTTCTCTCTCTCACAGACCACAGACACCGGCAGAAAGAAAAGAGAGCCGCTGCTTTTTATTTATTTTTTTAATCAAGGTTAAGCAGATTTTCGGATGGAAAGAATAAAAAGGGTGATGTAGGTATAGGTTGACTCTTCTCCAAACGCATTTTATTTATGCATTTGCACCCTGTGTGAGGAGTGTCATGCCAGGGGAAAAGATACAAACCCCCCTTTTCTGCACATGAAGCTGACACTAGGACGCTAGGTGCAGGAGCGCCCCCCTCCACCGTGGTTTCCTCCTCCGTCTTCCCTGGCCGCCCTGATCAGTCTGGGAGCAAGCAGGGCCACGTTTGCTGCAAGCGAGGAGAGAGGGAAGGACTGGTATCAATAACGTTGTTGTTGCAGGTTACTATGGGACACCCGCTACGTTTCCATGGTTGCACTCGTTTGGGTCTGCATTTGAATCAGCTGCTGTTGTTCCCACCGCCCGGGAGGGAAAGAGGCGTGGCACTTTCCCCGCAGCACCCTTCCCGAGGTGCCCGTGTGCCGCCAGCCCTCCATAGAAACTCCCCGGGTAAGACGCTGCTCCAGTTCCTCCTGAGCCACATCTTTGCTACGCTGCCTCGCCGCCCCACTTTGCTCTCCCGCAGCATCCCTGTCTGATTCCTCCCTTCATTCTAACAAGAATTAGTTCGGATCCCTTTGGAGCTGCTTGCCACGCCCACTTCCAGAATCCCTCTTTGTTGTTGCATTTCCGGGACACACACCTATACACACACACACACACGGTGCTCACCGGCCTTTCCCAGCTGCTCCGGAGACACACCTAAAACCCTGTCTCTAGACCCACTTCACCTTTGCGCCGCGCGCGCGCGCACACACAAGCTGCTGCTACAGCATGCACTGTTCAGTCTTCCCTCCCCATCTTCCCAGGATGCCCTGCTGCTTCTATAATCCCCTCCATTCATCACCACCGTGATGGGGGTCTTGCGGTAGCTCTTTGCGTTCTTCCACCCCCCCCCCCCCCCAGGTAGGAAGTCATCGGTTGGGCGCGCGTATCGCTTTGCTCCAGTCCTTATTCCTCCCCTGCCCACACTCTCTGAGCGTCCAGCCATTCAAAAGCGCGCTCTGTTCTCCTTAAAAACAAAGCGGGGTTCATTTTATAGTCTAGTCACGCCAATAGCTAGAAAATGCTGCGAGGAGAAGACGTTTCGACTGCAGTTTTCTTTTCCCCTTCAGGCGCCGCCAGCAAATGGGAGGACACGCGACTTACAGCTCCCCTGTTGCAGCGCGCGCGCGCGCACACACAATTCACTTACCCTTGAAAGAATATTTGGGTCCTTTAGCTGTTCGGCAGTCTAGAGAAATGTAACTGAGCCAAGAAAGTAGGAAAACAAACGGTTGATTCGCAAGAGGTAATTGCGGGACCACACTTAGCGTCGCCAAGGAGGGTTTCAGTTTTATTTATTTTTAAAACTATATTCTCTGCTAGAAGCTTGGGAGAGAAAGGTTGGCCGAGAGTTTAAATGCACACGAAAACTCATACCAAGAACAAACTTAGTTGGTCTCTAAGGTGCTACTGGAAGGATTTTTTTAATTTTTAATTTTGTTTTGACACTTGGGAAGGTTTATGGTATTAACATTTTTCACAAAAAAAGCTTGCAAACTTGTCACATAAAACAGAGATGGGAAACCCGTAGATTAGTCCTCAGGAGGATGTTGGACTCAAGTCCAGTCAAAACATGACTCCTATTCCCATCAGCCACAGCCAACACAGCTAATGGTAACACATGATGGGAGTTTTTATCAAAAAGAGCTGAAGGGCCACAGGTCCCCCAGCCTAAAGCTACGTTTTCAGGCAACCTTCCAGATGAAAAAAACACCTGATCATCTTAAACAGTAAAACCATTTCACAACCTTCACAAAATCCTGAGCAGCAGCAATCAAGTGGTCCTACTGAAATCAGAAAATTTGGGGAGAGGAGCTGAATCAACAGAGTGACCCAAATCTGTGTGCATAAAACCACAGCAAATGGTATGCCCTTCTGATGTGATTGTTTTACAAGATGAATGTTCTCTCTTTTTCACTCCCTTATTAGAGCTAGCAATGTCACATGAGAGTTCATGACAAATATACATTGGCTTAAGAGCCTTGTAGACCAACTCCCTCCAAGAAGAGCCAAACTCAGATAAACTTTGTTGAAACCAATCAAAATGAAACTACAGCAATTTTGATTCACTGTCTTCTTTTAAAAGTGGAAGAGAGAGTTTTTCTCCTCCTCTCACAATTTCCCAGTGTGAGACCAATTTATTTCACAGCCCTAGGCTGGCCACCAACTTGCACTTGGGGATTAGGCAAAATCGTGAAGAATATAGCTATGATGGATATGTTCTACCTCCAATACCAGTTTCTGGGACTAAGAGACCTGTAAGTCACTGTGAGCCCCTTAACAGAAAGGTGGGGGAAAATATAATGAAAGAGCCAACAATGGGCGCAGAAGAGCAAACACTATATAGTGAATGCACCAACGTAAACACTACTGTAAGAAAGGTCCTAATAACCTCAAGCACATAAAACCTTTTAGCACACAGCAAATCTGTATTCTTTTGCTCCCTGAATGCTTTTGCATACCACATGCCGTAGGTCTTCTACCTCTTCTCCCTACCCCACCCCCCACCCTGGTTTATTTCTAATGGAGTCATTGGTTGTATCTTATTTCACTTAATTTAATGTGGTTTTGGCACTGCAGTAGCAATTGCTATGATTAAAAAGAATTTTGTTCTAATCTCCAGGATGCTGGCAAGTACTTGCTATCACTTTTAATCCCATCTATCAATCTATCTATCTAGATGTTTGTAATTGTGTTTAAAATTCTCTTTTCCATTTGGGCCAAAACATTCTCTCTCCTCAAAACGCTCTTCCACTTCTCACAACTGGATGTTCTTACCCATTCCATTCCACAACACAATGTCTGGCGTTTGCAACTAAAGCCTGAGATAATTTTTAAGCATCAATAACTTGTCATCACAATTTTTATTGTCCTTTTTTATTTTCTTACAATAACACAGTAAGACTTAACTAGTCCAGAATTATCCCTACATTACATATGGGGGAGGGAGGGAGGAAGAGAAAGTCTAAAGTTCAAGTAACAATCAGACCATTTGTATATCTATCCTTCTACATTGAATCAAGAACTTCATAGATCGTACCCTTAAGCAGCGGTGGGGGAGACCCATGACTTGAAAGGAAGACATAGCAAAGACCCTATGAGCAAGATACACATAAATCAGTTATTATACCACTTTCAGCAATTATAGCTTCCCCCCACCAAAGAATCCTAGGAGGTATAGTTTGTTAAGGGTACCGAGAGTTGTTAGAAGACCCCTATTGCCCTCACAGAGCTACAATTCTCAGTAACAATCCATTCATCTTGCCAGGGGAATCTGGTAATTGTAGCCATCTTGGGGGGGGGGTGGAATAAGTGTTTCCTAACAACTCTACAGTTCCTGGGATTTGGGGGTATGCCATGACTGTTTAAAGTAGTATTTAGTTGGCATCCATCTGTCTCAGGTGACAATGCAAAAGTGCACCTCCCTCGAGGTCAAGTCAAACCATTGGAGAGTTACAGTTTTGTTGCAGCTGGGGCATTAAAGTGGTATAATACTGTTTTAAATGTGTAGTGCAGATGAGGCCTAAGGCAGGGGAAAAAAGTTTAGCATTTTGTACTACAAATGTCCACCCATGATTTCAACAGGTGGTGTAGCGTACCCACTAAAATCCCATCCATGTGACACATTTTGAGTTTCAGGGATGTGTAAAAAAATCACTGATTGGCCTCCCTCCACTTCCTGCCCATCCTATGGACAAAAGAATCGACATGCTCAGATTCTGTTCATGGTGCATTCCAGATGTTGTCCAACTGCCTTTCGGCATGCAAGCTGGGACTGGTGGAAAGCAGAGCCTAACAACTTTTGGAGGCCACTGTGTTGGCTAGCATGTTTGGAGGATGGGGCTATTGGCCATCATCCTGTTCCCCCCCCCCCACACACACACACCTGTGTATTTTTAGCAGAATAGGGCCGTTTGGGGTATTAAATCAATAATGTCACTTTTCAAGACATCAGTTGTCTTCCACCAACAACTGATGTCTTGAAAAGTGACATTATTGATTTAATACCCCCAAACGGCCCTATTCTGCTTTGTCACTTTCCCAAATCCATTATTTCATTTGTTCTTAAGAAAACAAAAAGAAAACTTGGAGCATACTAGAAATGACTCAACACCTCACCATCAGTGACAGCTTAAGAGCCAAAATATTCAAACTCACTGCCCAATTCTTGCAAGAACTGCATCAGCAATCAACTCTTATTGGCCTCTGAGCCTTCCAGAAGGCTACTTAGTGAATTCAAGCAAGGGGTAGACAAATGAGAGATGGCCACAATATTAACTTTTAAGTGCACAGCAAACAGTGTGTAATGCACTCAAAATGAGAAAAGCCTTTATTTATTACATTTTTCTCTAACATTTCCTCCCCAAAGTCCATAGTAGCAAAGATGGTCTCTTTCCTCTTCCTTTTATCCTTGCAAACCACCCTTTGAGGTAGGTTAGGCTGAGGAACTGTAGTACACCTTGTGGCTGGGCAGGGATTTGAAGCCAGCCCTCTCTGAACTAAAGACCAGGGAAGGCCAGTGTGTCACACTGTGGGTGTCAGATATACCGCTATACAAAATTTAACTTAACTTGAAGGAATGCCTTTCCCCGGATGTTGCTCCTCATGCTTCCTTTGTCCTACTTCAGATGGTCCTTCCTTCCAAGAGTCCATGGTCTGCTACTCAGCGGCCTCACTCTCCCCGTGGCTTTGCCAAGTTAGAGAAATTCAAGACTTCTAGAAAACTGACAAAATCCTCTTCATTCAGGCAAGTACTGATATTTTACAGCAGCCCTTCCCAACCTGACATCTTCCAGATACAGTGGTACCTTGGGTTTAAGAACAGCTTAGTTTTACGAACAACTTGGATTAAGAATGCTGCAAACCCGGAAGTAGGTGTTTTGGTTTGTGAACTTTGCCTTGGAAGCAGAACATGTTTCGCTTCCTGTAAATTGAGTCCCCCACTGCTATGGGAAAGCACGCCTTGGTTTAAGAATGCTTTGCTTTAAGAACGGACTTCCGGAACAGATTAAGTTCATAAACCAAGGTACCACTGTATTTTGGAGCATGACTCCCATAAGTCCCAGCCAGAGTGGCAAACTGTCAAGGATGCTGGGAATTGTATTCCAAAACATCTGGAGAGTACCAGGTTGAGAAAGGCATTAGAGGGTGGTTTCTGAGCAGTCATGGTTATGCTTTGGCAGTAACAAATTTTAAGTTCATTTTATGATAGCATCTTAGATATTGATTTTAATTAATTGTGAGCCACAAGAATTTAATTGTGAACACTGCAGACACTGGATAGTGAGATAAAACTTTAAGAAATAAAAATAATGAAAGGAAAAGGGATCAGATTTGCTGGCAATAGTGATCTCTCCTGCAATTATATCCTGAATACAATTCTAAATAGATGCTACAGCTTCAGATCGTTTATTTAAAGCTGGATTGAATGGCAATGATGATTATAGGTACTAGCTGAATACACAATTGAGTGCTATTTCCTTTAATATGGATTCTATTGGGGGGAAAGTAAACATCTCCCATGCTCTTTTCCAAGGTGAGGCATACCCATTTCTTAATCATCAAGAGCCTGCAATGTGGATAAAATAGCAATGAATTGCCTGCCAATGCACAGAAATAATGATAGCAATTCTGGAAGTCCATTATGCTGTTCTAAGATCCTAGACATCAGACAACACTCCTGGGGGTTATAATTGTCTGGCTGAGCTAACACGCACAGCAGAGGCTGGAGGGATGCACAGGAGAATGGCCTCATCCTATAGAAATTCCAGGTATAAAGAGAGTACAAATGTGTGAGAGAATTCAACTGTTAGGAGCTTTTAGCAGCAAATAATGCATAGTTGTGTTTTTATACTCTGCTGGAAGTCACCTAGAGTAGCTGGGGCAATCCAGTCAGATGGATGGGATATAATGAATTGTTGTTGTTGTTGTTGTTGTTGTTTATCATCATCATCATCATCACCATCATCATCATCATCATGCAAATCCACAAGTGCTTAGGGCAGGGAGTCCCTGTCATAATATTTTATAGAATATGCACCAGTTTAAAGGGCGTTTCTCCAAAGTGATTCTTTGAACAGCCAGATACACCCTCCTGCTCCCTCACAAGAAAGAAGCAATCCATTTAACTGTGTGAAAGAGCTTATTTGAAACAGTATGTTTGCAGGGGTTCCAAATTAGCAGGGCACCAGGCGCATTTTGCGCCTACAGAGTCTCCATTTGAGAGCACCTCAAAAAGTCCAGATGCCATTTTCTTTCGCCTGGCTGACACTCAAGGATTACTGAAATGCATGTGTTTTGAAGCCTCGAAGTATATATTAAGGTTAGATAATATGTTAAAGAGTTTAACAATAAAGAGCAGAGTGTTTTGAAAACTGGAGTGTGGTCCCAATATTTTTATTGCAAACACCAAATTAAACATGTATTAAAAATTTCTGATAAAAATGTGATATTAACAATGCGTCTCTTATGTGAATAGTGTGTTAGTTCATGCTTTAATAAATAAAAAGTGTTGCCGACACCCCACCCCCACATGGAAACTAGACATTCTGTTTTGGCGCCCAGAACCCAGGTGCCATTTGGCTACTAGCTTTTCTATCCCACTGTTTTGCAAATGATCTGTATGCAGTTCGTACAACAATGGAAAGTTCCCCTCTTCTTCAGCTCAGGCGGAGGAAGATCTCGGTCGCAAACCGTACAACTGAAAATCTCAACTTGGTCACAACTGCTGAGTCACAAAAAGCGACTTGACAACTGGTTAATTTTGAACACTGATGGCAAGGCTTTTATGGAATGCAGGCCTCTGACTGGATAATGTTTCACACACACACACACACACACACACACACCCCTTGTGCTAGACCAGGCATAGGAAACTCGGCACTCCTGAGGTTTTGGGACTACAACTCCCATCATCCCTGACCACTGGTCCTGTTAGTTAGGGATGATGGGAATTGTAGTCCCAAAACATCTGGAGGGCCGAGTTTGCCTATGCCTGTGCTAGACAAAGAGGGAAAGGCTAGCCTGTGTAACAATTTCTGCGTAGCAACTCCAGCCTACTGCTTGTTGTGTGCACTCAATGCCATGATTTCAGAGCACACCACTGCTAACCTATTGCGGCTGTCTCCTATAGCTCTGCCCTCAAATACTGTTTAAAGAACTACTGTTTCATCTTCCTACTCTAAGAGATGGATGGTTTAGCAAACAAAGAAATAAGGGTGCTTTAGTACTCCAGATATGCTGGTTGACTGTGACCTTCAAAGTATCCTAAAGACATTATTTACTATTAGCACAAATTGATATCTCATTAAGGGATGATCATTAACATCAGCAGCACATCATTTAAAAAAAATCATTTCAGGAGAGGCTGGTGAATGCAGCACACTTTGCTCTCGGACAGCTCCATCTGAAGTCTGCAGAATTCAGTACAGTTTTTGTTTTGCTATGCTGTAGATATTATGCAGTATATCTGCAGATGATTTCAATGCCTGCCAATTCCCATCCCTTCACAGCCAAACTCTGATCCAGAAGGAACAGTTTCCGCCTTATGTTTAGAACATTTTTGTGTCAAATTGCAGGGGGTTTGTTTAAGTTTCCATTAAAACATCACGATTTCCCTGTCACATTTTGCTGGTTAAAAATATTTATGTAATGCTTCGTTCAATACAATTCCCTTGCCAAAAAAGGCCATGAAACAATTGCATAAGAATAAACCTAATGTAGGATGCAACATCTGCATGAGTTAATGGTGAGTTTTTCCTTCCAAAACTTTCCTGTCCTGCCTCTTTTGGTTTTGCAGACACCCGCCTGTATAAATTGACTATTACAACTATTCCTGTAACCATACTTGGAAAGAAGGTAGGATTTTGCTAAACAGAACTCATAGGGTATCAAGACCAATTCATAACAGGTGGCAAGGGCCAAACAAAGCACAGTGTCAAAAGACTGAAGGCCATGGGACCAGGGAAATTAAACAATTTTCTTGATTAAAACCCCATCGAAAAGCTGCTGTTTGCTTAAAGCAAACTATTACAGGTGCTATTGAGTTATCTGTCTCTTTTGTCCCATAGGATAAGTAGCAATTTCCATGCCCATCCCTGACTCCCAGCCCCATGACACCAATCCAAAAACTGTAGCCCCATTTACATTTGTTATTAGAAAAAAAATCTTGAGCTCTTCCAACTTCACATCTAGTTTGGCCTTCAGGCTAGAGCATTGCTGCCCAAATAGACAGACACAACATTTGTGACTGATCTCATACTGGAGCCTTTTTTTTAAAAAAAAATTAAATGATAGATGTTTGCATCTTCCAGGAAGTAATTCACATGCTATGGTGAATGCATGTGCAGAGGAGCACACAGGCTGATCTCTGTACTCAAAGGCAACACAAGGTATATAGATCACAACCAACCACACTGGAGATCATAGCAATAGGTTTCCTGGAACTTCATCCCACTGGGATTGCAAGAGGAAGGATCCAAGTGCTGGAGTCGGGCCAGAACAGGTGCAGCAGTGTATGACACAGTGGGGCTGTACCACTTACCTGGCTCCCTACCATGAAAGGGAGCGGGTGGCAACAGGGATGCTGGTGTGATGTAAATGTGCTGGCAGGAGCACTGTATTGGCTCAACTTGTGTGTTTGCACTGCCTTGTTTTCTCCATCATTGTATACAACAGGCAACTCAGCCAGAGGGAGACAGGATAAGTGGCCACAGCCTCACTGTGCCATCCACAACTGGACAGGATAAATGACCACTGCTGTAGAAGAGGCAGAAACTGTGCAGGCTCACATATACACACAGCATAGTGTTAATGAGCAGGTCATGTGGCAGAGGTATGATTACAGCAGGGGCTGGGGGACCTGTTGCCATCTAGCTATTTTTGGACTCCAACTCACATCAGCCTCAGACAGCATAGCTAATGGTCAAGGATGTTGGGTACTGGAGTCCAGCCACAGGTTCCTTGACCCCACATCAGAGGGTTTGCTTCTGTGGGCATGGATTTCCCTGTATTAAAATGTAGTAAGTGTCTTATTTCAAAGAACATGCTTTAACAATGTTTAAAGATTGGTGCGACGACATCATGCAAATATGGGGAAATGGAACAGATACCCAAAAAAAAACAACCTTAGAACAAGCAATTAGGAGGAGTTACAAAGACAGAAGAGCTAGTTTCATTCCAAGTTTATGAATCACAAATTTACATTTATGCTTCCAGGATAAATCTGTTTCTAAAGCAAAAGCCCTATACGTTTGGATAACATGTACATTATTCACACATGTGGGATTATTTGGTTACATTTTAGAATATATTTGAAAACAATGTGCAATTCAAAAAGCAAATAACTGCACCACAGTCAGCTGTTGCTTTTCTATAGAGAGAAACTGCAAACTGCAGCAGTGTGACTTAGCTCCACCTGATTGGGGAGGGGGGATTAGTCTAAACTAGCACAAGTGTATAATCTACTAGTTCTCATGCTGCATTCTAAAGAATTCTGGTTTTCTACTGGAAGCCTATCTGGAGCTTCTCCGTGAGAGCATTAATAGTGGCAGATAAAGTTCACGTTAAATTGCTCTCTACTATTATCCAATAAGGGATGTGGGTGGCGCTGTGGGTTAAACCACTGTGCTGCGTGGGCTTGCCGATCGAAAGGTCGGCGGTTCGAATCCCCGCAACGGAGTGAGCTCCCATTGCTCGGTCCCAGCTCCTGCCAACCTAGCAGTTCGAAAGCATGCAGTGCAAGCAGATAAATAGGTACCACTCCGGCAGGAAGGTAAATGGCATTTCCGTGCGCTGCTCTGGTTTTGCCAGAAGCAGTTTAGTCATGCTGGCCACATGGCCCAGAAAAACTGTCTGTGGAAGTGGACAAACACCAGCTCCCTCGGCCTGTAAAGTGAGATGAGCGCCGCAATTGCAGAGTCGTTCGCCAGGGGCCCCTTTACCTTTACCTTTATTATCCAACAGTAATTCACTGGGAATGCTCAGTTCATGTGGGGTGGCAAGGTCAAATACTCTCTAGAAAAGCCTTTCACAATCTTTGGTTCCTGGATCTTGTGGGACTACATCTCCCATCATCACTGGCCATTGGTCACATGGGCTGGGGAGATGAAGATGAGGGTCCAAGGTCTGGAGGGTCACAGGCTCCCCACTGCTGCCCTTTCGCTCAACACAGAACTGTCCACTTCTGGCCTTACTATTTGTGTCCCTAGATTGCGATTCACTCTTTCAGAACAAATGCTCAGTCCATTTGCTTTTCCAACTGGCAACTTTTTTGTGTGTGAATTTGTGTGTAATAAAAAAAAATTAGATATGAAGGAAGACTTTGACCAAAGGAGGAGACATTTATTCCCTCCTGTGCATTTCCTGTGTATTCATTTCATGGCTACCCTAATGCAATAAGGGATATTAATGTATTTTTCTTACATTTGATAGGAAGCATGACAAAAATAAAATTAAGCACTGCTTTCTAAACAATGTGCATAATTCAGGGGATAATAACGGCTCTCAAGACAAAAACTAGGCAGGCATGGGGAAGTGGTTTTGCACTTCAATTGCCCCTCTGTAATGTGAGGACAGAATGCATGCATGGTGTCCATGCTTTACAAATTTGCTGCGGACCAAGGTTCTAGGAACAGAATTATTGACTGATATTTGTCCAAGCACCTTCACTGAAAAAAGGGGTTCCAGTGCGCAATTCATTGACCAAGTATAACTATCCTTCAACTGCACAGCTGTCATTCTACATCCAACAGCAAACTGCCATTTTTACTAAAAGTTTTAAGACAAGCAACCCCACGATTTGTGCAGGGGTTGCATTCCGGGTCATCGCACGTGATGGCGGAGCATGTAGTGTTCACAATGCGCCAGGTGCATTTTGCTTCTGGTGCATGTCCAATTACAACGATCTGATTTCTTGGAACCAGGCTGGCAACCACAGTTGTGAAACCTCTGTCTTAGTCCATCGTTAATACCATTTCCATTTCCACCCTGTGTGTTTCTCCTTCTTGCACTGGGACAAGTGAATTGCTGTAAGAGCAAGCTACAGTCAAGCAATGTAGTTGAGATCATAGAATTGTAGCACTGGAAGAGATCCCAAGGGTCATTTAGTCCAACCCTCTGGTGAATAGACATTCTGCTGTGGTGAATACAACCTACCTAGATTCAAGGTGCCATTTGGCACCCAGGTTATATACCCGAGTTTCTAACACTGGGAACACGCATAAGCCTGTTACACCGCCACTTCCGGGTCACTGTGATGTGCCCAGGCATACATCAATTGGACACACTTAATCAGTTATTGCCTGTAATACATTCCTTTAGTGTTTTAATGAACGTTAGAATTGTTAAAACTTGGGGATGTGATTCAGTTTATTTTTATACAATCTAGGCTGCAATTTATTTATTTCTCTCTCTCTCTCTCTCTCTCTCTCTCTCTCACACACACACACACACACACACACACACACACATATATATATATAATGGTGCCATTTCCATTATTAAATACAGGAAGAAGTTGTGTCTAGTGCACAAGTTTAGATTGTCTTATTGTCTTTGCATATGCCAAGTAGCAGGTTTAGCTAAAAACGGGTGCAATATAAGCTATCTTTCCGCTCCTACCAGGGCCCTTGATACGGTAAAAAGGCTGTTCCCTTTAAATATCTATTTATTTGCACTTCTGGTTCACCTCCTGCACCTCAAAGTTATTTTAACAATAAAAAATGCCAACAGTAAAAGCAGTCAGAACAATTTTATATGTAAATTTTTCTATGTAAACAGAATTTCAAATCAAGTAGAGACTTACAATATGAATAAAATTAAGTCATGTGCCATACTGCATTTCTATAAGCAACCAAAATCTAAGAAATACCTACATTATCCTCCTCTTAGCAAGTATATTGATACTAGATTTTGTTGGTGGTTTTAGTTTATTTTCAAAATGGTCATTACGCCAGGATATTAACTTGGCAAACCAGCAGAGGGCAAACTCAGTCTGCATATTCTCTCTGTGTGTGTTCACCCTCCTAAGTCAGAACAAGCAACTGTTTTGCATATTTATCTTTTAGCCAATGCAGACACCTGGCAAATATACTGCATCTTATCTTACAGCAAAATGTATCGGCATTAATCGCAACTGTCAGGAAACCCAGTTAAAATTTATTACAACCTACAGATCTGAAGGGTGAAGATGGCAAGGTAACTCGATGCAAAGTAATTTTGTTTCATTAAGAACAATATGTTTTATTTCACCGTGGTCTTTATACTACTATATAAGATATAATATTGTTTATTTTATAATCTATTATGTTTTATAATTAAGGTAAGGTAAAGGTAAAGGGACCCCTGACCATTAGGTCCAGTTGTGTCCGACTCTGGGGTTGCGGTGCTCATCTCACTTTACTGGCCGAGGGAGCCAGCGTACAGCTTCCGGGTCATGTGGCCGCTTCTGGTGAACCAGAGCAGTGCACGGAAATGCCGTTTACCTTCCCGCCGGAGTGGTACCTATTTATCTACTTGCACTTTGACATGCTTTCGAACTGCTAGGTTGGCAGGAGCAGGGACCGAGCAACGGGAGATCACCCCATGGCGGGGATTCGAAACGCCGGCCTTCTGATCAGCAAGCCCTAGGCTCTGTGGTTTAACCCACAGTGTCACCTGCGTCCTATAATTAAGGTATCAGTTTATATAATTGACAGTGTCATCCTAGGAACACAGAATCAGACCATTGGTCTATCTAACTCAGGCATCCCCAACCTGCACCCCTCCATATGTTGTGGCCTACAACTCCCATGATCCCTAGCTAACAGGACCAGTGGTCAGGGATGATGGGAATTGTAGTCCAAAACATCTGGAGGGATGAAGGTTGGGGGTGCCTGATCTAACTCAATACTGTCTACTCTGACTGGAAGCAGCTCTCTAGGGACCCAGCCCATAGTTTCAGCATTCCTAGTCCTGCCTGGAGATGCTGGGGATTGAACCTGGGGCATTCTGGATGCAAAGCAGATGTTCCACCTCTCAGCTACTATCTTCCACATTTCGCTTAGCCCACCTGTTAGATCTCAGAACAGCAAACTGTATCCTGAATAATGATACATTTAAAAAACTAAAGGATCCCACAGGTAACCTCCAAGTGGTCCACTGATAATGAGATGGAGTTACAAGGTGTGGCACCTTTTCTTACAATATGGGCAGCTCTCAGCTGCTGGGTTTGCGTCTAGCACCTCACGAAGCTGTCACTTCCCTCCTTAGTTTAAGGCAGCAGTGTGGTCTTCATCAACCTCTCATATCACCGATCACCCCCTGTTGAAGGCATCACGCTGTCTGTCCAAATTTCTTATCTGATCCATCATTTCCTGAGTGACAACACTTAACGCAGCAAACATTCCGTCATCTCCAACAAACTAATCAGAAGTGTTTTACATTAATCTCTAGATATGTATTGCATTTTTAAAAATGTTGGCATGGCTGAGACAAAGATTATGGAAGGGAAATTCTATTTCCTCTCTTCCCATCAGTGCTTCCTGTGCAGTGGGAAAAACTGTGCCATAAGTCCAAAATCTATTACTACTTAACTGTACTACTGAATGGATTTGGTGCAATTTCTGGAAGTTTAAGAGTTGAGTTGATTTAATATCTTTTTATCCTTCTTTTCCAACAAGAAATGCTGAACTCAAAGCAGCTCACGATAATCACAACAGCATTTAAAGAAACATCATCACTATAATATCAAACACAACAGCATATAAAGCAAACAGCAGCGAATTCATCAAAACAATTAATGCAATTCAATAAAATCAGCCATGAGCCTTCCTCAGATCAGGAAGTGCTGGTAGCCAGGAGTTTCCTGGAGTAAATATTTCCTGGAAAGAAACACACATGGAACCAAGCTCAAGAGCCCTGAGAATGAGGCAGAAAAATGGAACACCTTTTCAAAGAAAACTTTTAAGAAACCGGGAGGACAGATTTTCCCACAGCCCTGAGAACTGGATCCCAATTAGGTTTTGTATCCCCTGAACCTGATTAGAGACGTGCCTGAGATTATTTTAAACTCAAGGAAAAGAAATATACCAGTAAGTTAACTGACCTAGAAAAAAGTGAAGTTCTAAGATCTGAGTATCTGAGAATTAAAGGCTTTTTGCCCTCCTTCTTAAAAAGCTTTTTGTTCTCTAGGAAGCTTCAGTTATTTTATATGCCATCAGTTTCTTTCATGTATTTGACCTTGCTTAGAGCAAATGAAAGTTATCCCTTTAAATGTTTCAAGTCTCAAGTGAACTTTTCTTTTAGGCTAGTTACTTCTACCCTGCGTTCACTTATTCTCCCTTCAAAACACTTCTTGAAAAAGGGGAGGGGGGAGTCGAGTTCTCTCTTTTCAAATTTCAACTACATCCAGTAGTGACACACATGTTGCTACATTATTCACTCAGAGCACACACACTTAAGTATCTCGAGGGCACAGGGGGTTGGACTAGATGACCCTCGGGGGTCCCTTCCAACTCTGCCATTCTGTGATTTTATTTGTATGCTGCTTTCCCACAAAAAGAATCACGCTGAGAGCAACTTACAACAAAGAAAACAGGAATTCATTTCAAAATCAAACAATGCAAGAACTGTTTCATAATAATAAAAACAAACACCACAATCAGATCAAATTCCCCATCCAGCTTCCCTAGCAAAACCTCGAGTGCACCATGCCAAGTGTGTCTCTATTCCACACCCCAAGCCAATGGCTAAAATACATCTTAGATTTTACAGCAAACTGTAATTGCACATGCACAAAAGCAATCCAGAAAGATGCCACCACCAACGTATGGGGAAATATAATCAAAAGCTTTTCTGGTAACTGTTCCCCACCCCCCAGCTCCATAACTGAAAGCTTGCATGCTTCGTGCTCAAGAAAACACCATCTGAAAATATGCATCCATCCTTTCTCCACATGCTAATGGAGGTTATATCGTTTGATATATACACACTGGTATCATACACCAATCATCAGTTACCTGCTGCAGAAAACACACTAGAATAAGCCCCTTTTGTATGTTTGCTAGCATGAATCCTCCTTGGGGTGAGATCTCCCAACCAGGTGAAGTTGTAGTTATCAAGTATTAAGCTTATCACATCCCAGCATTCCTCTCAGTGATAACTACTGCGTTCATGAGATAAGAAACCTCCTCTAACTATGGTGGCTATATTGAAGTAGCTATTGCTTGTATCCAAGGTATCAAGTTATAATGACAACCCTAATGTGAGAAGCATCCACCTCTCTCTCTCTCACACACACACACCTAAGATTGCCAGATATCGGGATTTAACCGCAGCACTTTGAATATGGAAATGAGAAGTCCCTGAGCTAATTTGGTCATGATTTGGGTCTAGGTTTTAATAGCTTTCTAACACCTTGGGCTTTACCAGCTGCTGCAAGACAAAAATAAAACCTGTTTTAAGCTGCTGCAGCCGCAGCAGTGCCTTAAACATGAAAATTACTAAGCATGCCATTATCTGTAATGCTCCTCTAGGTTCCAGTGATATCCATCAGCATATAACTCAGAGAGCTGCACTGGCTGCCAATTTGCTACCTGGCCAAGTTGGGGGTGTTCAGCTTGGGTTCAGTTTGCTACCGTAGTGAGAGCCCCTTGCCCCATATGCCCACTCAATTGCTTCGTTCTGCACTTGTAAGAAATCAATCTTTCAGTTTGGCAACACATTTTGGAACTCCTTGCCTATTAGCATCCGACAGATGCCTTCCCTGTACTCTTTTTGGCACCTGCAGAAAACATTTTTGTTTAAGGCAAGCCTATACGGACAGGTGGGATGCAGGTGGCGCTGTGGGTTAAACCACAGAGCCTAGGGCTTGCTGATCAGAAAGTCGTCGACGGGGTGAGCTCCTGTTGCTCGGTCCCACCTCCTGCCCATCTAGCAGTTCGAAAGCACATCAAAGTGCAAGTAGATAAATAGGTACCGCTCCGGCAGGAAGGTAAACGGCGTTTCCGTGCGCTGCTCTGGTTCGCCAGAAGCGGCTTTGTCATGCTGCCCACATGACCCGGAAGCTGTACGCTGGCTCCCTTGGCCAGTAACGCGAGATGAGCGCCACAACTCCAGAGTCGGACACGACTGGACCTAATGGTCAGGGGTCCTTTATACGGACAGGTAGAACATCGACTGCTTTTTAAGCTTTGTTGATTTTGATTGTCGTCATCGTCCCCAATGTTTCAAATACTTGTTGTAACAGGGTTTGGGGGTTTCTTTTACTGATTTTTTTTTTTGTTCTATCCTTTTGTACACCACTTTACAATCAAGTGGAATACAAGTTTTGTGAAATGGATAATAATTCATTAGCACCTAGACTTGTTGACCTAGACTGATGGATGCCCTTACCCACCCACCAACCACATTCCAAGATCTGCAGCTTGAGTTGGGAGAAAATGAAGCCAGGAGTGCATATGGTCAGCTTTTTAGTATTTACACCAGGCATGATCAAACCAGAGGCTTCCCCATCCACTGCCAGTTGCAGGGGCCAAAGTTTTCTTGTTGTTATTCTCATTCTCTCTTTCTTTCTTTCTTATTTGTAATTGAAAGAGAGAGAAAACAAGCAAGCAGTAATTATAATGAAGATAATGATCATTTGTGAAAATATTTGCACCCTGCCCAACTAACTGGGTTTCCCCAGCCACACTGTGGGCAGCTTACAACAAAATATAAAAGCACAGTGAGACATGAAACATGAAAAAAACTGCCCTATACAGTACAGGGATTAAAAAAAAAATATTGCCAGCTGAGCAGTGGCAATAAAAAATATTCCCTCAATCCTGTTTCAAACATATGAATTAATATAGGCAGGCCAAAGAGGTATCTAAATGAAACTGCTGTGCGTTGAAACTCAAAAAGGGCACTGAGAACCTGAAACCATTGGATGGTAAATGGTGGGTGTTCATCCTCCCAGCATTGCGGTATAAGTCACTTAAGACACCATAAGGACTCACAAAATCCACTTTTTTTGTCTCCACACCACAGCAATATAATCTGAGAGTGCTACTCACAAATATCAAGGATTTCTCCAAGTCAAAGCTGAAATGAGCAATCATTTCCAACCAAAAAGGAAAACCTCACAGGACATGCCATGGCCATGCCTCAAATAAGTGTTTTCAGCATTCCACACCAACAACTACCCAATCTAACCTGCGTTGGGCAGTGCCGTTTCCTTGTGTGCCTCTGAGGGTTTGAGTGTGCAAACAATCCCCGTAAGCTCACTAGGTTAAGTTCCAGACCCAGGACCCAAGACTCTCAAGGCAAGATGCCCAGGACAATTTCTCATGGCACACACACACACACACACACACACACACACACACACAACCCCCCCCCCACACACAAAACCCCAGACACTGCAGAGCAGCTGTATTATAAAGGTAAAGGTAAAGGGACCCCTGACCATCAGGTCCAGTCGTGTCCGACTCTGGGGTTGCGGCGCTCATCTCGCTCTATAGGCCGAGGGAGCCGGCGTTTGTCCGTAGACAGCTTCCGGGTCATGTGGCCAGCATGACAAAGCTGCTTCTGGCGAACCAGGGCAGCGCACGGAAACGCCGTTTACCTTCCCGCTGGAGCGGTCCCTATTTATCTACTTGCACTTTGACATGCTTTCGAACTGCTAGGTGGGCAGGAGCTGGGACCGAGCAACGGGAGCTCACCCCGTGGCAGGGATTCGAACTGCCGACCTTCTGATCAGCAAGCCCTAGGCTCAGTGGTTTAACCCACAGCGCCACCTGGGTCCCAGCTGTATTATAACCAAGTACAAACGAAACAAACTGACAAGCGACAAATAAATTGCATGAACAAATGACTTGATGTGACAGTGTAGCGATGTTAGAACCAAACCTAAGTCAAGTGAAGTTTCGCACACTCTTCTTCAGTCAGGCAAGATATTAAAGGGATAGAAATGGTGCTGGGAGAGAAAGAGAGAAAATGATGTTCCTGGTACAGCAATGAGCCCTACCTACAGTAGGTTAAGCAGGAGGTCAGTACAGCATGTGTAACAAGTTCTCAATTTGTTGCGCAACATGCATAGTATAGCAAGGTTCACTATGGCCAGAATCGTGTTACACCAATTCTGAAGGATTTATACCGGCTGCCTACATACTTCTAAGGAAAATTTAAGATGATAGTATTGACCAGGCATCCCCAAACTCGGCCCATCGACTCTTTGGGGACTACAGTTCCCATCATCCCTGACCACTGGTCCTGTTAACTTGGGATGATGGGAGTTGTAGTCCCAAAACATCTGGAGGGCCGAGTTTGGAGGTGCCTGGTATTGACTAATGAAGGCCTACACAACTTACGACCTAAATACCTGATAGAGAAACTTTCCCTTTACCAGCCTGCCTGTGTATTAAGATGTGCAGAGGAAGCCCTGCCGTTATGTGGTGATGCAAGAAATTGTCTTTTCTTAGTTGTCTATTTTGTTCCCAGAAGCCCACTCTGCATTTTAAATGCAGTACTGGTGGTTTGCATTATGGTGCTTTTCCTGCTCTTTATGTTTAGTGCAATTGATATGGAGTTTTATTGATAACGTCCTAACTGGAATGTTTGTTTATTCTGTACCCCAGCCTGATGTCAGCCGATTAAGGGTATGGTATATATTAAATAAATGCGATGCGGAGAACTGTGATGCAAAATATTAAGTCAAGGACCAACACACCCTCACTCCTAGCAAGGTGTATGACAAACTGCTTTTGACACTGAGTAAGAGTTTAAAAAGCACTTTGTGTTATGGCAGCTTTTCAATGGATCAGGGAAAATGCAGCATTCTGCTAAGCTAATGTGGGCTCCCACGCATAAGCCAAGGCAATGCTTTGGATTCTAGCCCATAATTACTATTTATAAGAAATCTGATATTAAAGAAAAACACATGGTGTGTATTTTATGGGCCATAAATGTATGTGAGATAAACGTTTTAGAAATAGGAAGTCAAACAAAAAAAAAAAATTCAATTAGAGAGTTTCTGCCACCTCCAGATGGCTCTGTCACCATAAGAGCTGTTTGATTTCAGAACAGAGCACCGTGCTATAGATAAATATAGGATGAAAATGTAATAAATGAAAGTCTCAACTGCAGAGACAAACACAGAAGATAAGTGTACTTCACATTTGTTTACGTTAGAGAGTGAAATGCACAATAACTTTCCTAAAAGGATTTGCAACAGAAGAGAAGCTTTTATTTAGAACAGAATGGAGGAACAGGTAGGTAGCCGTGTTGGTCTGCCATAGTCAAAACAAAATAAAAAAAATCCTTCCAGTAGCACCTTAGAGACCAAATAAGTTTGTTCTTAGTTCTAAGTTTCGTGCATGCACACAAAAGTTCATACCAACTGGAAGGAAAGTGAAATCTCTCACTGCCTCCATTTCTTCCCCTTCTATTTGCCAGGAGGTGATGGGACCAGTGGCCATGATCTTAGTTTTTTTGATGTTGAGCTTCAGACCATATCTTGCGCTTTCCTCTTTCACCCTCATTAAAAGGTTCTTTAATTCTTCCTCACTTTCTGCCATCAAGGTAGTATCATCAGCATATCTGAGATTGTTGATATTTTTTCCGGCAATCTTAATTCCGGTTGGGGATTCATCCAGTCCAGCCTTTCGCATGATGAATTCTGCATATAAGTTAAATAAGCAGGGAGACAATATACAGCCTTGTCGTACTCCTTTCCCAATTTTGAACCAATCAGTTGTTCCATATCCAGTTCTAACTGTAGCTTCTTGTCCCACATAGAGATTTCTCAGGAGACAAATGAGGTGATCTGGCACTCCCATTTCTTTATGAACTTGCCATAGTTTGCTGTGGTCGACACAGTCAAATGCTTTTGCGTAGTCAATGAAGCAGAAGTAGATGTTTTTCTGGAACTCTCTAGCTTTCTCCATAATCCAGCGCATGTTTGCAATTTGGTCTCTGGTTCCTCTGCCCCTTCGAAATCCAGCTTGCACTTCTGGGAGTTCTCGGTCCACATACTGCTTAAGCCTGCCTTGTAGAATTTTAAGCATAACCTTGCTAGCGTGTGAAATGAGTGCAATTGTGCGGTAGCTGGAGCATTCTTTGGCACTGCCCTTCTTTGGGATTGGGATGTAGACTGATCTTCTCCAATCCTCTGGCCACTGCTGAGTTTTCCAAACTTGCTGGCATATTGAGTGTAGCACCTTAACAGCATCCTTTTTTAAAATTTTAAATAGTTCAGCTGGAATATCATCACTTCCACTGGCCTTGTTGTTAGCAAGGCTTTCTAAGGCCCATTTGACTTCACTCTCCAGGATGTCTGGCTCAAGGTCAGCAACCACATTACCTGGGGTGTATGAGACCTCCATATCTTTCTGGTATAATTCCTCTGTGTATTCTTGCCACCTCTTCTTGATGTCTTCTGCTTCTGTTAGGTCCTTTCCACTTTTGTCCTTAATTGTGGTAATCTTTGTATGAAATGTTCCTTTCATATCTCCAATTTTCTTGAACAAATCTCTGGTTTTTCCCATTCTGTTATTTTCCTCTATTTCTTTGCATTGCTCGTTTAGAAAGGCCCTCTTGTCTCTCCTTGCTATTCTTTGGAAATAGTTTTAGAAGTGTTCTATATTGTGAATTGTGTCTGTTGTTCTAATGATAGCCATCATTTATGCATTTCTGATTGTGGGGAAGTAGGGCAGGAAACAGATCTACACACACCTTGGATTACTGCAAAGCACTCTTCATGCAGCTGTTCCTGAGAACCACTAGAAAAAAACAACAGCTGATGCAAATAAAGAGTTGTGGTCAGAAAAAATAAATAAATTGTGGTATCTGATTTTCTGAGCATTATCACCTGCCTTGTTTAAATTGCACTGGCTTCCAGTTCATTTCTAGGTCCCGTTCAAAGTGTTGGTTATTATCAGTAAAGCTGTAAGTAGACTGGGACCCATATGTTTGAAAGATTGACTCTTTCGCCATGAGCCTTGCCTGTCAGTTTGCAAGCAACTTTGGAAGACCTGCTGCACATTCCACTGCCAAGAGGGGTGCAAACTGGACAGGGATTTTTTGGTGGCAGCACTCCATTTACAAAATTCCTTCCCAAGACAGGTGAGACTAGCCCTTTCAGTGTTCTATTTTAGGACCTGACTTTTTATCATATTAAGTAACAAGTCCACACCTGAGTCCATTCATTTTTTTTCTAGTTTATTGATTAAAGGTTGTTGTTCTCTTTTGTCTTTTGAACCCATCTCTAACCTGCACGATGGAAAACTTCTCAACCACATCTTCAGTTTCCATTTGGTAACACACTGAATTATTAAGTCTAGATAATTTGTTGAACAAAGTCACCACATTATTTCTGTCACACTGAAGAGCTACATTGATGGAAGAAGAAGAAAATTCATTCATTGCTTTAAGGACGCACAGTTCCCTGAAGGCGTGTTAAAAACCAATACAACATCCCCTCTGGGTCCTGAAATATGAATTTTTATTTCAAAGCTTGCTCAAAGTTATTTGGGCAGGAGAGGAAAGCACACATAGGCAAGTATTTCCCTAATGGCTCTGTATTCAAGGCAGCTCCTCTGAATTCCCTTGTTACTGCTGGTAAAAAGGGGGAAATAATATTACAAGCATAAAATATCCACCAGAATAATTCTAGGACTACTATATGAAAGTATTGGACAAGGCTAGGCATGAGTGGCTATGGTCAAGACTTTGATATTATCAACTATGGTAAATCAAATCTAACTTTTTATTAATTTATGAGACTCCATATTTTTTTTTTGAAGAAGCCCAATTGTTAGGAACTTAAGAACAGCCCTGCAGGATTGGGCCAAAAGTTCATCTAGCCCAGCCAACTGGACTCAGAGTGGCCAACCAGATGCCGAAGAGAAGCCCACAAAAGCACGAATGTAGTACAACAGCCCTCTCCCCATTTGTGATTTTCAGCCACTGGTATTCAGAGTGGGCTGAGTGGGCTAATGGATTTGTTTTCAGGACAATGTTTTCTTGTCTGGAGGAGAAGAGAGCACAAAGGGAATTCAGCTTGAGTGGAACCTAGTGTCAGGGACTGGCTAGGAGAAGAGGAGTGGTGGAAGGCACCTGCCGGGGAACCCCCAAAGGAAACTTTAGAGGACGAACGCCAGGGGATTGGTGGTGGGAGAGGTCAGACTGGGGGGAGGTGCCAGGTGCTGTAGGGGCAGCAGGGTTTAGTGAGCAGGAAGAGCCTGTGACAGGGAGCAGTACAGACCTCAAGTCTGAAGCAGTGGAGGGGGAGGTCAAGAGACTGCAGAAGAATCCAGAGAGTCTCCCTCTCCTGCACACGGGAATGGGGCAGGGGAACGTCTGCTTGGAGTTTGTATCAACAAGGGACAGTGTATGCAACATGCCAAGCACCTCTGCTAAGTGCATTTCACAGTGCTTGGATTCCAGGTGCAGGCCTTGAGCAGGATAGCTAACAGCAGCTGCCGCAAGGTATAAAAAGCATGCACAACAACAGAGGTAGAATTTAAAATAACAGAGGCTGGGCTAAGAAACTCTTGTATGTACGAGAAGCTACTGATTGCTCCTTCCTACGGTAAAACAGAACTGCACCAGTTGTTTCACTGCAGAGACTATTTATGGATTCCTGACTTTTAGGAAACTGTGTTCCTGATCTTAGTTTTTAATGAGGAAAAAACTCATTGAGAAGGGAAACTGCAATGTAGTTTGTTTCCTTCAAGCAATGTGCTATTAAATGCATACATCTTAAGATACATTTTTAACATTCAAATGTCTAGGCTTCCTGCATTTACCTTAGTCAGTCAGTTAGGGTTCATAGTCTAAAATGGCAATTCCCCTTGCTCACCATTGAATGCATAACACTTTAAAAATGACTGAAAGGTAAATTGCAGAAGCAAGGGAAGCATAAATAGCAGCCTCAGAAAAAGAACCAATTACCAACCACCTATCACAGTTGTCATACCTGTTTCACAGCTGAAATCCACAGCTGAAATTACCAAATCAAACATTGGTTTGTTAAAATAAAATTATTATTATTATTATTATTATTATTATTTAGCAGGTCTGCAAATTCCAAGTCAGTACTTGAAACTCAATACTGTATAGCATATTCAGTTTTTTATAGCCCCACCCCATATCCCAGTTGCTATATATACTGTGTGTGTGTGTGTGTGTGTGTGTGTGTGTAGAGAGAGAGAGAGAGAGAGAGAGAGAGAGAGAGATACAACACATGACATGATAGAACCTATTTTCCACAGCCTGCAAACTGAATGACTGTCAGCAAAACTGTGTCATGATGATCAACAGTGATCAAGGCTCCCTCGTTGACAGAGCAAATGAATAGATGCATGGAAGTTATGGATCTGTTACAGGTAAAAACAGCAACACCCCAAATCCTTTCTTCCTCTTTTTTTCAAAAGGTTAAAAATCACAACACTTGTTTGCCAATGCAGTATTTGATCAATAGCTGTGATGAGAAGTTTCAACATGCAAGGTGAAATTAGTTAGCACAGCAAGAAGTTGCACAAAGTGGGCTTTATGTGCGCTGCCAAATTGTGCCTTCAGACTGTCAGCATTTTGTGGGAGGGATTCAATTTGCAGAAAATAAAGTGCTCTATCACCTCACTGCAACAAATCCATATTTAAAGAAAGAAACAGACTTTTTGAGGTTAGGAAAGTGACAAGGAGATGCATTGAGCAGTGTGGAATGCAGAAACACTAAACTGAAAGACAAACACCTCACAAGCAAACCAAGATGTCATAAAATATTCCCATAAACAAATAAGAATGGAGTCTCATAACAACCACATCTGAAGAAGACCACACAATCACAGCTCAAACAGGAATTAAACTGCAGACCTTCCATATCTAAATACTGTATGGGACAGACTATTCACTAGTTCTAAATGTTGTTTTTGGGTTTTTTTTAATGGGTCCATGATTTCAGGATAAATTTATCCTGGAAACATTGCTAGCCTGTGAATAGGGACTGCCTTTTCTTAATAGACTGTACATAAGAAGCTCTAGAATCTTTTTTTTTGGGTCAAGTGATTTAAAACCAATCCATAAATAAACAAATAAATGAACGGACAAAATTTCAGGAAGTTTCAAGTCTCAAACCTTCACCTTAATGTTATTTATGTATTCACTAGTAGGAATTTAGGAGATATTTTCAAGGGAGGAAAGGCAGGGTTTGAAAATGAGAACCACAGAAGCATGGGCTGTAAATAGTCAATGTAAACATTCCAAGGCTGCAATCCTATGGCAACTTGGCCTTCCAGATATTGACTCCTAACTCCTGTTAGCTCCAGCAAGCATGGCCAATGTTCATGGATAATAGGAGTTGTAGTCTAGCAACATCTGGATGGCCAGAGGTTCCCCCAGCCCCCATGTAAAGCCTTCTCGGGCACTTCTTTTTTTAAAAAAAAGTATTATATTGAGTGTTCTACAATCTAAATAGTGCATAAACAGTACTAATTACAACATAACAAATAGAGATCTCTTGCAATTTGTTCCATAAACTAATGGATATATAGGGAAGACAAAAATAATCAATGTGAACAAAGATGGGATCACATTATTTTATCCAACCTCTCCAGAAATCTGCAGGTAAGGCTGGGTTGTTTCAGACCCACAGATGAGCAACAGAAAAAATGTGAGAAATGGAAGCCATACATTTATAAATGCATCAGGTTTAGACCGACCCTTGACTTATCTGACATTATGGATTAGTTTTTCCATCAAGGCTAATCTCCAACATCTTCATACCAGTTACTTCAAGAAAATTCAATGGATGTTTTCAATCCTCCTACTAATGAAAAGAATACTGAGACTTTTATGGAGCAATTTGGGACCAGCGAAAAGGAAGAGTAAGGCTAACGAGAGAGATTTGTGAATAGCCTTATAACCTGCAGCCACAGTGCAGACAACAAAGACCCTCCCCATTTCTGCAGGCTCTGCTGTGGGCCATGCTTGTGCAGATCAGTATATGACATTTCCCCCATCCCACACATAAGCAATTCCCATCTTTTGGCACAGAAGGAGCTTCTCTACCATTCAATGATTCCAGGAGTGGTTTAAAATTCAGCTCACACACCACAACAATACTGAGCAAACACTTATATAGAGTAAGCACACTGTCTACAAAATCACCGAGCGCTAGGCTTTTATCGCCAGACATTTCTACATCAAGGAAAAGCACAGCAGTTGCAAAATTGTGGAAGGGAGGGAGGGGGGGGTGCAAACTTGGTAACAGCAACACCCTCTGGTCAAAGACAACACAAGGAAATCATCATTGATGCCAAATTTTCTGCAGTATCAGCTACAATGTGCAAATTATTTAATCTGCAAATCACTCCCATGACAGAAATCATAACATGTTAAGGATGAAAACCAGTGTCCACTTGCAGGTTTGCTGTGCGAATGCTGAATATGCAGTTTAGCTCAGCATACCCAGCGGCAATATAAATCCTTCCCTTGTTATGCTCATCATAGGGGCAACAGAAGCACTCTTGCAAATTAAGGTAATGATAACTTGACCTTCCCGAGATCTTACGTGGAAGGGTGGAAAATTGTTTCTGTCTACACTAATGCAATAGTAAGTCTAGTCCATTGATTCACAGAAAATAATTTAGATTCCATAGACTCAGCCTTAGGAAATAATCATGGAAGACACCAGTATGAGGTCAGCAAAATTAGCCAATATCGGAATACATACACCACTTGAAATCCTAAAGCAGGAATCAAGACCCTGTCAAGCTCCAGGTGTTGCTGGTCTACAACTCCCATCATCTTTGTCTACTGGCCATGCTGGTGGGGCTAATGGGAGGAGCTGGAAGTCTAACAACATATAGAGACACACAGGTTTCCTACAACTGACATAAGTCTATGGTTCGAAGACTGCCTGCAACTTATAACAATTAAAGTAATATCAAATAAGCCATTAAAATATAATAGTACAAAATAAAATAAAATACCAGCAAATAATTAAACAGAAATTCACCAATTACAATAAATAATTGCTAAGGTATAGTAAATAAAAATAACAGCATCACAATGCACAAAATACCACAATACATACAAAACCATGTAAAAGGATTAAATTGAGAAACAAAAGACACACAACTTATAAAATAATTTTTTAAAAAAATCCTTGAGCTCCTCTTCTCTCTTCCCAGCCACTTCTGCTGTTCTTCAAAATCATGGTCTGAGAAAGGCTCCTGGGGCTGGAGGGTGGGGCAAGGCCAGTGGAAAAAGCCATTGCCTGATGGCCAGCACAAAGTCTCTCTTGCTTCATTTAGGGGAGGAACCCCTTGTAAAATATTGGCATGTGGGAACAGGCTTTTGCATGCTAAGGAAGCAGCATTCAAAAAGCACATGGGCAATATTAGAGTACTCTTGTTTCTTGGCATGATTTTCAAGGGTCTAAAGTTTAGAGAAGAGCGCTGACTATTTGGTTTACAGCTACCGATATTGATTGTTCATGAGTTTGTCAGGCCATTTAAAAACTAGAAAAGCCAATCTCTATACTCAAGGGTCGCTCTTTACACACACACACACACACACACACACACACACCTAATCTGTAATGCTAAACTATATGACTTCCTTAGATGGGTCAAGCTCTTTAATCCAATCTAGCTCCATCAAACAATAAGGGTTTCATGAGCATAAAAAGCACATGACTGGATGCTAGGATGGCATTGATGGCATTGCAATGAGTGGAAAATCCACAAGCATCCAGAAAAGTATCACTAAACACATCCTCAGAGGTCATTTGCCTTTCAAAAATGTGTGAGACCACAGTATTGTGGCATTTGCATTCTCCTTTTCCTTGCCAAAGTAAGTAAAACATTAATAAACCTTTGCTAAAATGAATGAAGCCACTGATAACTATTGCTTCCCAAGCAGATTATAGTCCATGGGCTCCAAGTTGGTGATCCCTGATCTTGACCCCCAGGTTTACAACCCTACCCACAGCAGAGGCTTCTGCAGTTTAAGTATATAATACGTATTTGTTGGGGGTAGGTAGATTTTTTTAAAAAAGGTACAAGTAGCATTTGACCTGTAGAAGGCTTCAGCAAGTATTCTACAGCCAAAATTTAAGCCATGGCTCATTTCAGAAGCTGGTTTTCAATTGCTGTGCAGCACCGATCGTAGGGTTGTATCCAAAGCAGCAACAAGGTGCAGCAGCAATTTTGTTTCTTCTCCTTCCACTGTGCACAGCCAGAATCTTCTCTGGAGGGTCCCCCAACTCTCGAGAGGATTTTGAGGGTGGGAAGCTGCAGTGGGCAGGAGGGAGGGGGGAATCTCAATTCCACTAGAGCAGGGGTGGCCAACTCTCAAGAGACTGTGATCTACTTTCAGAATTAAAAACTGGCAATGATTTACCCTCATTTTGGATGGGTTCAGCTCAAAGTTGTTGAGCTTTTTTGGGGGGAAGGAAAGCCCCATTTTGGGGGGAAAAGAAAGGGGGGAGTTCTGTTTTCGGGGGGGGGGTTAAAGGCAAGGGACGAAGGGATAAAGTCACTCACAAAAAGATTGCTATGAATCAAAACAGCAGCACAGAGAAACCTCTGTCTTCCCTTCCAGAGATCAAACAACAATGGAGGGCAGGGCGAGGGGGGTGGGGCAGGAGTCTGTTTTGGTGACGCTAAAGAAAGGGAGCCAGAGATTGACCATAATATACCAAAACCTCACGGGAATCTACCAGTAGATTGCAATCGGCCTGTTGGACATCCCTGCACTAGAGCATGTCCCTTGTGGTCACAGAGCAGGAGCATTGGGTACTGCCCATGGAATATTGCTCACTCAGTTCTGAGTAACCACTTGCATACCCTCCAACATTTCTCCAATGAAAATAAGGGCACCCTAAGGAAAAGGAAGCAAAGACTTACAGGGGATGAGGAGAGAGTCACCCCAAAGTTCTCTCATATTCCATCATTATATTTGAGCAGCACGTTAATATCATATGCTTCTTCCGCTTAAAAGTTCCTTAGGACACCAATGTGGGGAAAAGCTATATATAGTGACTTTCCTGTAATTTCCCACTCACCAAAGCTTGACAGTGAGAAGCTACCTTATCTAAATCTTAGCTCTATATCAAGGTAGGGATATACTGTATGTGGCCCTCCACATGTTGTTGGACTCTCAGGTGCCATCAGCCTCAGACAGCACAGCCAATGGTCAGGGATGAGGGGAATTGGAGTTCTGAAACAGCTGGAGAACCAGAGCTTCCTTAACCCGCAACGTGAATATGCATTAGGGGTCACAAGTGCTTCTTGTCTTAGACATTAGGATTATGTATGTATAGCACTGAAAGTCAGTCCTTAGCAAATGCAACACTGTACATACTCAGCATTAAATGCAGTTTTAATTTGGCTAGTGCCTCAAGCCAAAGCACAAATCAATGCTAACATTCAGGAAATGCTTTGATGCGCCAAGAATATATTTTTGCAAAATTCATGTGCACACTATTGTGTGCCTTATTAGTGATGTGCCTGTAAAACTATCAAAGCTTGAGTTGCCAAAGAGTGGATCACAACTTCAGGAGGATTTCTGATGGGGAATGCTGCTTAGCAATACACTTTAGCGACAGAATTGACAGTGGGAGAAGAGGGCTGCTCGAGCACAGTAGGGGTAAAAGAAATATAGCTGTCAATAAGCCAATACAGTACAGAATGAGGTTTCCAAATATGTTTTTCATTTATGATTTTAATATTTCTAAACCACTTATATGTTTTGTTACAATCAAGTCGTATGTAAATTTTGTTAAATAAACATCTGGAGAACAATGGCCTCCCCATTCCTGGTTTGCTCCAAGCAAACTACTTTTTAATTAACACCATTCCAAGCTCATCTCCTGGTTCCAAAAATGTTAAGAGTGATTTCCTGGCTACAAGCAAGTCAACCCACCCGTGGCACCTGGCACCCTGTCATTTCAAGTCCCTCTGGGCTCACACACCATAAATATGGAGTATTGTGCCCCTATCCTTTGTCACACCCTTTGACCACCCAACAGCAAATCTACATTAAGTAACCCTACATGTGTGATTAGGACTCTCTCCAATGATCTTCTGTAGGATAGTTAGCTTCTTGATTGTTTTAGAACAGGAGTGAGGCCAATGTCTGCAGGCCACTTTGGCAGGTGCTGCCTGTCAGACCCCTTGACATCACCATCCTGTTGGCTGAAGTGTTATCCTTTGTAGACCAGCTCAAATTCAAACTGGTCTGAAAATGAAAAAAATACTCCTCTACTTTGCAAGTCAAATTAGTCCTACAGGTGGGAAGCTCTCCACAGCCCCTTTAGAAAATTAAGTACTGTTCTGCTTATTTTTTTTAACCTAGGTAAAGGTAAAGAGACCCCTGACCATTAGGTCCAATCACGAATTACTCTGGGGTTGTGGCGCTCATCTCGCTTTATTGGCCGAGGGAGCTGGCGTACAGCTTCTGGTTCATGTGGCCAGCATGACTAAGCTGCTTCTGGCGAACCAGAGCAGCACACGGAAACGCCGTTTACCTTCCCGATGGAGCGGTACCTATTTATCTACCTGCACTTTGATGTGCTTTCGAACTGCTAGGTGGGCAGTTCATTAACCTATTAGAGCCTACTTTTGGTTTTAAAAATCCTAATTGTGCCTATTGGAAAGTATAAGAACAGCAAGCTTGTTACTAACTCAACCCAAATAAACAAACAGCCCTTAATTCTGACCTCTCCCCTAGCCAAGGGCTGAAGGAAAAGTGGAAATAGTGCAAAAAAAAAACAAGTATAAAGTGTGTACAACTGGTCTGCTCACTAGACCAGTTGACATGGGAGATTAAAGCAGCCTCTGCCAATCACAGCAGTGCATGAAGTAGCCTTAACCTAACCTTGTTGATTCATACTATCCATAGTGACCCTTATTTGAGAAATGAGAGGTCTGATCTGATGCCCCAATGTGTAGTTAAAGACTGCAACAGAGTGTTCTGATTACAGTTTCAGCACCATGAACACCTCCATCGCAAGGAGGCCTGCAAACCCATTAAAGACTTTTAGGTTAGCAATATCTACTTATAAGCTAATAGTTGATTGAATTTTGATGTTCACGATCACCAAAACAATACAGATGCCTTTCTGACATACTGAAATACAAGCCTTAAGGGCTGCAGGCACTTACCATTCCCCAACCCCCTCGAAGAGAAAGCATGTGGCAGGAAGAGTGAAAGTCCTAATCCTAGACACAGTTGCATATGTGTAAATCCTCTAGAACTCATGGGAACTTGCTTTCAAGTAAGCTTGCATAAGAATGGCCTATAACCAAATATCTGTCCCATGTCTGGCTCTTTGCTCCACTCACCTCATTTTAGACTAATGGACACATTATTAGTGGGGAAGCTTCTCTACCACAAATGCAATTGAATTTTCTCAAAAGCTATTTTGAGTTTTCTATTTATTTAGAAGGAATTCTTAAACTTATCTTTATTGATGCAAAGAAGAAGGCATGTGCTCTTAATACCTGAAGCCCCATCAAGTTGATTGTTTGATTAATACCTAACTTATAACTTTTAGTTGACTTGTCCAAGTTAAAACTTGGAGCCCCGATTATAAGGCAGCAGAAGTGGGCATATGAAGCAGCTGCTGCTCTGGATTATACCAACACAGGCTTTGCCCAGTCTTGCCACCCCTAACTGGAAACAGCTCACAGCAGAAGTCTTTCCCGTCTTCTGCTTACCTGACTACTTACCTGGGAATGGCTTAAAATGCATCTTCCATTATCTGCAGGTCCTGACCAACTGCACCTTTATTTCAAGGGCTTGCCTTCAGAACTGCACCCTTGCCTGAGGAAGCTCTTCAGCTTAGTTTGCTCTGTAAACTTTAACACACATTTTCTGAATCATGTTTGCACATGTCCGTGGCCAGCTCCTTCCTACTTTAAAAACAACAAAAATTCTCTGCTGTTGGCAAGGACAGAAATCAGATCAGATCACGTATTTATTATTAGTGAAGGAGATTCCACACACTTTCTTTGAAAAGAGAACCAGTGTGAGCATTAAACTCACTTCCACTTCCTCATGGGATTTTAATATCCCCCCCATCCTTCATACTAGGTCAGGGACACAGTTTATACGTCTCTTCTTTAATGCCGCAGTGTGAAAATATTTGAAGTCCATCTTTTTCACCATAAACAAGGCCAATTCTGTATTGTTTCTAGCAGTTACTCTAAAGGACATGGCACACAATAAAGACAACTAAAGAATACGGTAGCACCTTAAAGTCAAATTTATTATGGCATGGGCTTTCATGGACCAGAGTCCATTCATTTATGGTGTTATATTTTTTTGCTGCAATAGACTTTAACACAGCTACCTTTCTGGAACGGGTACAATAAGTCTCTTTCCTGGAATCTCCCATCTGCTGCATATGGCCAGGAGCTCCTCTTCTCCTGAGCAGCGTATGCATAAGAATCCGGAAAATAGCTTTGCTGCATATTTAAACATTCTGCCTTCAGGTTTCAGTATCATCCAATAATGACAGTGCTTATGCTAAACACAGGACTTGTGTGCAGCTAATTACCAGCCGTGGCCAGGATCCAAGAAGCTACTTTAGGTTCACCCAAGAGCTTGTACTTGGCCTTGTGGGATTAAAAAAAAACTTTTCTTCATTTGAACAGCAGGCTCTCTACCACTGTGCTGTAATGCAAAATACTTTCTGAAATTCTACCCCGTTTTTCTTTCTTTTTCTTAAAGTTTCCTACATAGCTTGGGAACTATTATTTAAAATAACACAAGTCCAAAAAAATCTCCTGAGTACACAGAGTAGTTTGGCAGATCCTTAGATCTTGGCCTATTTATATGTGCGGCGTATTTTATAATCCTGTTAATATTCCTCCTTTTCACAACCAGCCCATAATGCAAGCCATTTATTATTCATGTTCTACAAGTCGGGAAGTTTGACTTAGAGGAACTGACTTGTCCAAAGCAGCCGCATTTCTTTATGGAGAAGTTGGCTGTGAATCTGTGGCTTTAGCAGTCTTTTCAGTACTGGGAGGCATGGGTTTGGATGTCAGCTCATCCTTAATTACTGGGGCACATTTGGACAAATATTAACACCTTACTGTATTAGTCAACTGAACAAAATAAGCTGTCAGACCGCAGGTTCATCCAGCCTACTCTGGCAGGCAGTAGTAACGCTATCTCCTGCTGTGTTTTGTGAGAGATTTTACTTTCTTGGGTTCCATGATCACTGCAGATCGTGACAGCAGTCACGAAATTAAAAGATGCCTGCTTCTTGGGAGAAAAGCAATGACAAACCTAGACAGCATCTTAAAAAGCAGAGACATCACCGTATAATTAACGACAAAGGTCCATATAGTTAAAGCTATTGTTTTCAAAGTAGTGATGTATGGAAGTGAGAGCTGGACCATAAAGAAGGCTGATCGCTGAAGAATTGATGCTTTTGAATTCTGGTGCTGGAGGAGACTCTTGAGAGTCCCATGGACTGGAAAAAGATCAAACTTATCCATTCTGAAGGAAATCAGTCCTGAGTGCTCACTGGAAAGACAGATCCTGAAGCTGAGGCTCCAGTACTTTGGCCACCTCATGAGAAGAGAAGACTCCCTGGAAAAGACCCTGATGTTGGGAAAGATGGAGGGCACAAGGAGAAGGGGACGACAGAGGATGAGATGGTTGGACAGTGTTCTCGAAGCTACCAACATGAGTCTGACCAAATTGCGGGAGGCAGTGGAAGACAGGAGTGCCTGGCGTGCTCTGGTCCATGGGGTCACGAATAGTCGGACACTACTAAACGACTAAACAACAACAATTCAAAATAATACTAATCAGGTTTTTAAAATAGTTGAAAGCCACATTGGAATAGTATGGACAAAAGACAGGGTCAAAATATTTAATACTCCTTGCCATACAAGGAAATGCTGCTGCCATCATCAATAAATCTATTAACCTTCTCCTTCTAGCACCACAGCAGCCAGCCATTGCCCCTTCAGTCATGTTTTAATCCCTTTATGTTCTTCTTTTGAATACTCAATTTATCGATGTCCATAGTTCAAATAAAAGAATATTGGTTTCCTAGTTACATGTTTTAAAAAAACAACTGCTGAATTCTCACCTTAGCATTTACTAAGTTTCTACAAGCTAAAGCTTTGAAGATTTTAATTAATTGGTACCCTATCCATTTAATAATCCCCACTTTTAAGATATCAAAGCAATCTTTTTCACCTACTTTTTAAATTTTGAAGCCAGCTCCACCACACACTGGGAATGATAATGCAATTATCCGTGACCAGTTGCTGGTTTTCTATTGTGTCTTGGGTTCAGATTTCAAAGCCAAAATGAAAAGTTATGAAAAGTGTTAATGTCTCTAATAGCTATAATTTAAAGGTGTTGCCAGCTATTAAGGTTTTTCTACTATCACTAAAGTTTAAGCACAAAGAACATGGCTCTTCATTACTGGGTCCTTCCATAAACTTCACGATTCCTACTTTTTGGGGAAAAGAGGGCAATTGTCCATGCTCGTTAGCACACAAGATGTTACACTTACCATGAACTTTTGCTGGAATTTAGCATGTAATTCCTGTGCAAAAAGCAGAAATACCCTTTCCTAGCAAACTACGAATACAAATCACAATTCAGCCTTATTCCAAGGGAAACTTGTTGTCAGGGACTGGCAGGGCTCTGAAGAGTGTGGGGTGGAGGCAGGGGACCAGGAGAGTGGTCCAGGAGATGGGGTCAGTGATATATGGAGACTGACGCCACCTACTAGACGAGAGCCAAGACAGAGGGGAGAATCAGGGCAGTGAGCAATGGAGGTGCACCAGATGTGGCAGAAGAAGAAGAGGCTGTTCAGCCAACAGACAGGTCAATAGGTTCTAGGAATTAGCAGAGAATTAGGGAGTCTATCTCCTAGCAGCTTCTGTGCAGGAGACGTCTAAGGCTATGGGTATGTAACCCATCAAGAGTGGGTACATAGGCCAACGGGGGGCAGGGTCTCCCTGTTTCTGCAACTGTGCTGCAGGGCCTCAATCTTTGGGCCGCTGCCTGGAGGATAGTAGCCTGCATGTATATCCAGAGCACTGTGGAAGCTGCTATAAAAGTGCTTTTCTTGTCAATAAAGAGTTAACTATCAGACATATGCCTTCCTTGGCTGGGGAGTGCCAAGGCACTTGTCTATATTGACTGATGGGCCAAAGTATTCCTGAATGTGTACACTGACATGGGACACCGACAACATCTGATGAGCCTCCCTATCAGCTTGCAAGTACCGAGAGTCACCTTAGAATGCAACTGACTTGGCCCTGTGGGTGTATGTACATTGCCAGGAAAGATTAGTAGTGATACATAAGCTATCTTTCAGAGAGGGTATCCAATGTTACTGATCAACTGAGCTCATGCAAGGTAAGTTTCTGAGAAAACCCAGGCTTCCCTGGAACAGGTTCTGAAACTATTTCACTACACAGAAAACACAACTGTAGCAAGAAGATACTGAATGTAAGGAGGCCAATATCTATGTCCTCTGGTGTTGGAAACAAGATATATTTTTATATAAGGAGATAAAATGAGGACTTCATAAATTCTACTTGATTCCAAGGCTGCAATGAAGCAGTAAATTCTGGTGCAAATGTAAGAAACAGCTCGCTTCATATATTGCCGCAAATGAATGCTGTGGCAATTCTATCAATTGCAACCTTTAAGGAACTCTCCTCACAGGCTTAAACTCAAAAATCTTATCTGGAAAAAAATAATGTATGTAAGTGTCTGGGCAGGCTTATGAAGTGAGCACCTTTACCTTTGATGAGGAGACCCATGCAAAGGTAAACCTTCAGAAACAGAATCAAGTCACAGGGATGCCTCTGTCCAATGAAGGACCAGCCCTGCTTGCACATTAGTCTTCCAGTTACAGTTCTATGCAAAGGTAAGCAAGCATGGATACCAAGAGGAACGAGTCCACAAAACGTTAGCCTTGCTTATTAGCTAACCATTTATTTGCAGCTGGCAACCCTCTCCAATACAGATAGAGGGCTTGAAAGGAAGGCAGAACCTTCTATCATTTGCACTGTTGCATGTAGAACTTAACAATGGGAGAGACTCCTGCTGTTTTTTTTACCTTCAAAGCACAATGTAAATGAGACTTCATGGTGGGAACATGAATCCTACTTGTTGCCAGCTAGCAAGCAGATGTAAAGGTACAGGTAGTATGTAAAGTTGGCATGTGTTTTAATCTATAATTGAAGCCTCCAATGTATATTTTCAAAGGTTGGTTTTATTCATTTGGGGGAGGTTAAACTGTTTCCAGTGTTGCTTTTTATTGACAATTTCAGTTATTGGTTTTATTCTTGACAAACTACTTATAGGTTTTGTTTACAATTAAGTAGAACATAGTTTTTGATTTTTTAAAAAATGTGTTTAAAAGAAATGTGAAAATAGCCCTAAATTTAGATTAGACTAGCACAGAAGCAAGGATAAATTATAAAGCTGCTTCCTTCTCTCCTATATAACACATATATATTGTTGCTGGCACCCATATGTCTTAAGAGGCAATGGAATGCACCTACAGGGATGAAGTAAAACCACTGCATTAGCAGTGCCAAAGTGATCTCCCTGGGGTGCAAGCTTGGGCAATGTGTATGGAGGTTCTGGGCTGCCCAGACGACAAGACCCCCCTCTCGGCCTTGCTGATGTGGTCCAAAGGAAAGCAGAGAAATGCGTTTGGCACCAGCTTGGCTGCAGGAGTTGCTGGAAGGAAGCATATAAAAGTGCCATCCAACCATCTTAGGGACTCCCACTCTGACTTTGTGTAGGGTTTACTTCTGAGACCCATTGACTGCCCTCACCTGGTTTAGCCAGCCTGTTGAAGCTATTTCCCAGGGTTTGACTGCTGTCATATGCTAACACCTTCTAGGAGCCACAGGTGAGAGCCAAGTGTAGGATGGTGGGCAAACTACCTTAGAAGGAGCATGATGTGTTCCCCCACCAGAGTTACTACCCCCTCTCCAAACACCCGATAATGCTTAACATTAACACTGCTGTTCCTCTTTTGCAACTCTACACACACTCAAGATTTTGTCCAGCACGAATGTAACCAGTACAAGGGTATCACAACTAAATTCCATATAAAAGTTGAAAGACCCAGATCAGAATGCCTTAGCATGGCTGGTTTTGATTCCAAGCTAGTTTATGCAGTGCTGAGCTCTTACAATGCAGAGCCACATTTCACAATTCAATCATGGGAGATTAGGGATCAGAATTAACTGTTCTGCTAACGCTAACATAGAGAAAAAGTAAGGCTTTTCTTAATTTTGCTGTCACACATCCTAGAGTACAGCAACATTGATATTCAGATAATGCACTGTTCACTTCTAAATTGCTGTTTTGAGGTCAAACATCAGTTGAGGGCAACTACATTATACCCTGTGTATTTTTTTAAAAGTTTTACAATATGTGCTAGAGAAGCACTATTCAGTGTTTCTGCCTGGTTTTTAAAAGCACCAAATTTAACTTAGTTTTGTAAGTGGAAACATCCAATAAAATTTTACTATGTGTTTAGTTCTCATTAAAGATGAAAACCAACAGTAAAGTTCACTACCCAAAAATAGAAGTCAGAACAAAACAAAACCTGTATTTGGAGTTAAGTTTTTTTTATAGATCTCATCTTTATCTCCAATATCAAATAGATATGATCTGGATATGTACAATAAGGGGAACAGTCTGTTCACAGGCAAAATTACAGTTCACTGAACACTGTTTTTAAGTACTATTTGAATGACTGAAAACCAACATAATAGTGGCATTTGTGTGTTTTGACAGATAAGCTTCCCTGGAACAAACAGGCACCAACTGAATTTATGGTTCACATAACAGACTGGAACCCACCTGAAACCTCAAGGGCCACCTATTTCTGCTATCTGTTACTACAAAAAAAAAGTGAGAGTGGAGAGAAGAGTTGGCAATGGGAAAGATAGCTGGAGAGGCTGGCTGCAAGTTTTACCAAGCAGGCTGAGTTTATGTCGCACAGGAAACACAGGATGACATTGCTAGAAATCATTTCCCTTAAAACAATTTGAACTCCAGGTTCTGGCCCACATTCAACAAGTACCACATACTGTATAAATTACATCATTATGGGGATCATAATTTTCCTTCAGATATCCTTTTACTTAAAATACAGATCACAGACTATGGTATTGAGTTCGTTTCCTTCTGTTGACTTCAATAGAACTGACGGCATTGCTACTCAAGAGATATCAGTAACAGCAGAAGAAGGTCTGCTTAGGATGCTTCTACTGAGAAACTATGTAACCTTGCAAATTATTCCCAGAATCATGATCAGACCACGAACGGCTTAGGATACCTGTACATATTGATGACAGTCATCTGAAACACATCAATTGTTTGGGGGGGGGGAACAGAATCACGCCAAGTATCTTCCAATATAACAAGCGTCTCAACCTGGAAACAATTCCAACTCAATACAAATAACCAGATTACTAGCTATCTAGAAACTGGTTTGCGAGAAACACAGAAAGTTGTCTTATGCCAAGCCAGAACATTAGTCCATCTTGCTCAGCCTGGCTTATGCTGACCTGAAGCAGCTGTCCAGGTTTTCAGGCAAGAGTCATTCACAGCTCTAACTGGAAATTGTCTGGGATTGTAGATATGGTATTTTGTATGCAAAACTGAGTGAGCCCAACATAAACTAAGATCTAACATTACATTGACTGTATAGTTCTTCCAACCAATGCTGTAAGGCACAAGGGAATAAGGATAGTCACTCCAAGAGTGACACTGCTGGAACAGAAGCAAATGCCATCCTATTATTGGGCAATCCTTCTCTTACATCCCATCCTGTGCTGCAATTTACAGCACAGTAGAGGAAGGGAGCTGCATAGGCAGTAGAGCAAAGCCATGAGCTTCCTTTCCCCGACTCCAGAAAAAGGAGCAAGCTTTGCTAAGGAAAGCAGTTATCAGGTTAGTTCTATTGTGAGGAAAGAGCTGCCTTATTCCCAGTATGTACCTGGCTGAATCTGGTAACTTCCTTATTAGTGTTACTGAGCATGGTTAGCCATATAACTTTGTGTATAAAAGGACTCAGATTTCAGCACGTTGTAAGTTGCTGGAAATGGGCCACTGGTTATTATCAGGAAAAGGGGGGTTGTGGCAGAACTGTGGAGCTATCTGAACACTTTGAGAAGAGCTCATCTGAGAAGAAGACTTGGACAGTTGCCAGACTTCAAGACTCTAAATTGTTGCAGAAATCTGTGCAAATTGTCTTAGAACTAGAAAGTGGATATTGCAGTACAGAAACCCCTCTTGGACCAGGAGAAGAAAAGCCTTCATGTAACCTGTATACAGTGGTACCTTGGTACTCAAATGGCTTGGCTCCCAAACAAATCAGCTCCCGAACGCCGCAAACCTGGAAGTAAGTGTTCCAGTTTGCAAACGTCTTTTGGAAGCCGAACATCCAACGCAGCTTCCGCTTGAGTGCAGGAAGCTTCTGCAGCCAATCGAAAACCGCACCTTGGTTTTCAAACAGTTTCAGGAGTCGAACGGACTCCCGGAATGGATTAAGTTTGAGAACCAAGGTACCACTATATAGTGTGTAACTATGGAGTGTGTGTTTTATGTGTGCCAAGCAGAACGACTCTGCTTAAAACAATTGTTTTGTGTTGGTGGGCTTACAGTAACAGCTTTACTGAAGCTTCCATGGTGCATGCGCAGAGAGCAAGACTTATGGGTTGAAGATATACACACACACCCTAGCAACCTTCACCCATTTTCAAGCAATCCCTCCAAGCATCAACTCTCTTTAAAGATGATGGGTAAGTGAGGCTGAGAAATTAGCATTTTTTAAGGTTCATCCTTATGTTGTTAAGGAGGGGGAGTCTGTATCAGGTGTCCATTAGAAAGAGGGCAACTTCATATCAGATTAGATTATGAGCCTTTTAGATTTACAAGGTATGCTTTGATCACACAGATGTTCACAGCTGTCAGGTGCTAATACTTTCTTCAAAAAACTTTTTTTTTTAAGCAAACTGCCAAGTAACAAAGTTCAGTTTTTATTTTTCAGGGGGTGGGGAGAAAAAGTACCCAGCATGCTCAGTTAGATAGTGGTTACCTGCCCCCAAGCATTTGGGTTAGAATGGGCTAGAATTTTAAAGAGAATCATGCACCGCTCTCCTACAAGGTAATGGGAGGTCTGGCAGCAGAACAGAGAATTGCTGGAACGCAATGATAAAGTGTGAAATAAAATGAGCTCGCAAGAACCACTCACAAAAGTCATTAGTATTAGTCACAGTTGTCAGAAGGAGCAAAGGAAACTCTGTAGCAAGCCGGAGTGACAAGTCTGTTATTTCGCTCTCATGGTAGGGATTCCCTCCTTGCCAATTCAGAACATTTCACGTGAACTAGGATGGAACCAGACTCTTTGGTGCTTTGAGAGAGAAAGAGAGAGAGAGAGAGAGAGAGAGAGAGAGATGGTAGAGCAGCTTTTAAACTAATCATTCTGAGAAAGCTGATAGGCACTGACGAGCATTTAGTTCTGGACAAAACCATCCCTAAAAGACAAGGATTAAAATGTTTATGACTGTAAAAAATAGGAGAGAGGTAGAAGTAGGCAATAAAAGTACAGTAGGATATGATAGTGATTCAAAAGGGGCCAAAGGGCAGAAGGGAAAGACACAAGTGTCAGACACATTTGGAGAGAGTTGCTGTGTACAGGTGCTTTTATGCAAATACTAGAAGCCTACAAACCAAGACGGGAAAGCTGGAGAGCACAGATATAGTTGCCATAATGGAAGCCTGGTGGAATGGAGGGGACCAATGCGACACAGTTATCTCTGGAGGAAGGATAGGAAGGAGTGTACCGGGGGTGGTGTTACTTTATACAGAAATAATAAATAATAATAATGATGATGATGATGATGATGATGATGATGATGGCTGGTGCTATTGTTTTTGTTTGTTACTGCAGTATGTATTTTTATATTGTAAACCACCTGTGATCAGTATAAAGGGCAGTATAAAGGTAAAGGGACCCCTGACCATTAGGTCCAGTCGCAGACGACTCTGGGGTTGCAGCACTCATCTCGCTCTATAGGCCAAGGGAGCCGGCGTACAGCTTCCGGGTCATGTGGCCAACATGACTAAGCAGCGCACGGAAATGCCGTTTACCTTCCCACCGGAGTGGTACCTATTTATCTACTTGCACTTTGATGTGCTTTCAAACTGCTAGGTTGGCAGGAGCTGGGACTGAGCAATGGGAGCTCACCCCATTGTGGGGATTTGAACTGCCGGCCTTCTGATCGGCAAGCCCAAGGGTCAGTGGTTTAGACCACAGCACCACCCGTGTCCAGTGTAGGTACAGTATAGACATTTAATAAATAATAAATACCAATAATGTAATGCATCAAGCAACTCCTTAGAGTCCAACGAAGTAGAAATCTCAGAAGGGGCATTGTGGGTGGCTATATCAGACCCAAAAATAAGACATCACCAGTGCTCTCAGAGAAATCAAGGGATGCCTCAAATGAACATTCAGCCCTGGGTCTTTAAAAAAAAGGTCAGCTCTTAAGAAAATGCCAAATCTGCCACTTGCTCTTCCAAGTTTGGAAAGCAAGACGACAGTGAGCTGGAGGTGGAGTGAGAGATGGGCGTAGCATCTACTACACACCCTTCACAGTGCGGATCCAGACCCTTCTCACTCACAAATCCATTTCCTCATGGTTGCCTACAATATATTGTCTCTGTTTCTCCGCCCCCCCCAAAAAAAACATTTTATTGTGCATTTTTTTTCATTGTAATGCAGAAGAATTGTCCCCGTCGGAAGATAATAGCTACAAGAAATAAATATAATTACACCTTTCTTTGCTCTGCTGTGCTCTGGAAGCAAACACCCTGAATGCCTTACTGGGCTTGCAAGAGTACACTACCCTGGCAAGAGAGACCTTAAGATCTGTGTAAAATTGGGAGGATGGTCCACTAGGGCAGGTTGGGCACCACTCTGCCAAGTTCAGCCTGCCTTCAGTGAGCCCCCACCTGTCTACTGCCTTAGTTACAACCAGTCTAGGAGGCAGTACTGGCTGTCAGAATCCTCCTCCGTAGTCTTGGTGTTGCCCCTTGTAGAACAGCAGGGAGGGGAATGGAGACAAAACTAGAATTAGTTGGCCCCGTCTGTCATTGACTTTAGCCTCCACAGGTTGTGCTTGCAGTTGATATAAAAAAAGCAAGGGTGATATACTGCAGTGTACGCCAATAAATAAAGAGGTTGTTTTGACTAGATACTGAGGGCCACATGCCTACTCAAGGAGACTCACCCAGCTAATTCTTAAGTGTCCATTACAGAGCTGGTACTTAAAAAAAGAAAAGAAAAAGAGTTGCCTGCAGGTTTTCAAATAGGGGCTGAAGTGACACTGATATCCCAGCTGCCCAGAGTGGCTGGGGCGGTCCAGCCAGATGGGCAGGATATAAATAATAAAATTATTATTATTACTATAATCATCATCATCACCATCCTTTGCCTTGGCACTTTTCTCATGGCATAGCCTTGCTGCATTGCTGTGTTGTTGTATGCTTTGATCCCAATTTTATTGTTCTTCACATCCAAGGAATAACAATGATGGATTCATTTGGTGGGATGGGAACTTTGGTATTTTAATTGTTGAATTTATATCCCGACCTTCTTCCTGAAGGTGTACAGCATAGCAAACTCATCCACGTTTTTTTTTTCTTAAGGAAAAAAAATTCTAAAAACAGTTAATTAAAAATATTATAAAAGCAGTTACAACTATAAACAATATTCTTTAGCCACCAATTGTCCAGGCAAACTAGAATGTCTTCAGATTCTTCCCGAGAGTTAATAAGGATAGAGATAGATGCACCTCACTAGGGAGATCATTGCACAAATCGGGAATCACCACTTAAAAGCTTCTATCATGGGTCAATGCCAACTGGGAAGGCCCAATGGTTACACCGCCATCAAGGCCTTACTTGCAGATCATAGAGTCCAAGATGTCTGATACTGGGGAAGACATTGGTAGGTATTTGAGTCCCAAGTCATTTGGGGCTTTATGTGCTAGTGCTAACACCTTGAATTGGGTTCACTAGCAGCCAGGGGAGTGCATTCAGGACCAGTGATGCATGATCCTATCATGTTGCCTCCATTCACCAACCCAGCATCTGCATTCTGCAAAAGCTACAGCCTCTGGACAGTCTTCAAGGGCAGAACTAGTCTAAGCTGGATATTAACACTCTAGCCAAGAAGCTACTTGAGATTCCAGTGACAGGTTGGAACAAATGGAGAATAAGGACAGTAGGTGTACAGGTAGAAGAAGAAGAAGAAGAGTTTGGATTTGATATCCCGCTTTTCACTACCCGAAGGAGTCTCAAAGCGGCTAACATTCTCCTTTCCCTTCCTCCCCCACAACAAACACTCTGTGAGGTGAGTGGGGCTGAGAGACTTCAAAGAAGTGTGACTAGCCCAAGGTCACCCAGCAGCTGCATGTGGAGGAGCGGGGAAGCGAACCCGGTTCCCCAGATTATGAGTCTACCACTCTTAACCACTACACCACACTGGTGAGCTCAATCCATTATGAAAGCAGTGTGGGTTGGTTGGAAAATAGCTGTTTTCTGTTCCATGGTGCAGAACCACCCAACAATGATATCTATTCATTCTCTTACTCATTCTGGATCATCTCTTTTTGTTTTCAGTCCTTTGCTGCATGGTATTATTTCTGAACTTTGACAGACTTCTTTGCAGCAAATTCAGTCATACAGAAAGCTTTTGTCTTCAATTAAGTATCTTAAATTATAAAAGGGGGAGGAAGCAAACCACTTTTTCAATAGAAATTGTAACTAGCTGGGGCGTTTGTAGAAGCAGCTGTTGTAGGGATTTAATCATTCAATTGGAATGCTGACATTTAAGCCATGACTACTATGACTCTTCTCAAACAGTCTTTCATTGAACTTTTAAGTTGCTACACTGCATAGCAAATTGGGATGCTTCACTGTGTTCTCAGTAAATAAAAAATAAAAAAAAATTCCTTCCAGTAGCACCTTAGAGACAAACTAAGTTTGTTCTTGGTATGAGCTTTCGTGTGCATGCACACTTCTTCAGATACCTTGGTATGAGCTTTCGTGTGCATGCACACTTCACAAAAGCTCATACCAAGAACAAACTTAGTTGGTCTCTAAGGTGCTACTGGAAGGAATTTTTATTATTATTATTTTGTTTTGACTATGGCAGACCAACACGGCTACCTACCTTTAACTGTGTTCTCACTGTTGTTATTATTATAAACCAGACTCTTATCCATCCTAAGGTCCCAGACAGAGGTCATCCCCACCCCAGCCATCTAAGACACTAGAAACTGGACCTGGGGACTTGTACAAACACAAAAAGTATGCAACATAGTGCTTAGCTGCTGCAGCTTCCCAGTGAGTGGCAAGCAAGGTTTTGCCTGTCTTATTTCTGCAAAAGAATTAAATCACACAGATGGGGGAAATAAGGCAAAAGTGGGCTGAGAAAAGCAGAAAGCTAGCAATTCCACTTGTAGAGCACTGAAGCCTACTTCAGTAAGCCAATCCCAATTTTCACACAACATGAAGTTTTGATGCTGGTGGAAAGCACACACAGAACAGCTTCATCTCTAACACCAGTTATATATTATGTCATTGTTGTTTTATTCTGTTTGTAAACCACTCTGAGAGTTTTTGTTTTTGTTTTTACATTCAAGCATTGTATAAATGATATGAAATGAAATAAGTATGTATCTGTAATTCCTATTTTTGCCTTTTGAAGGAACCTGTCTTTATAAATTTCACTAAAATACCAAACAGTGCCATTTTCTGCACCAAGCTATGCATATAATACATTTAACGTTCTCAATGTATCAGAGTTAAGTTTAGGTTTGCTAAGTATTGCAAACCTAACTATTTTAATAGTTCTGTTTTTGTCTTGGAAAACTGAGGGGTAAATGGGGGAAGGGAGTTCATGAGTTTTACTCACATCAAGAGTTACTGGTCAAATTATTATTTAAATCTGTATGTTTGCATATTTAAACATACCATGATCATCAAAAGGCAGTGAGAGATTTTACTTTCTTGGGCTCCATGATCACTGCAGATGGTGACAGCAGTCACGAAATTAAAAGACGCCTGCTTCTTGGGAGGAAAGCAATGACAAACCTAGACAGCATCTTAAAAAGCAGAGACATCACCTTGCTGACAAAGGTCCGTATAGTTAAAGCTATGGTTTTCCCAGTAGTAATGTACGGAAGTGAGAGCTGGACCATCAAGAAGGCTGATTGCCAAAGAATTGATGCTTTTGAATTATGGTGCTGGAAGGAGACTCTTGAGAGTCCCATGGACTGCAAAAAGATCAAACTTATCCATCCTTAAAGAAATCAGCCCTGAGTGCTCACTGGAAGGACAGATCCTCAAGCTGAGGCTCCAGTACTTTGGCCACCTCATGAGCAGAGAAGACTCCCTAGAAAAGACCCTGATGTTGGGAAAGACTGAGGGCACAAGGAGAAGGGGATGACAGAGGATGAGATGGTTGGACAGTGTTCTCGAAGCGACTAGCATGAGTTTGGCCAAACTGCGGGAGGCAGTGAAAGATAGGCATGCCTGGTGTTCTCTGGTCCATGGGGTCAAGAAGAGTCGGACACGCCTCAACAATGATCATCAAAAAGTATCCAAAGCCCTAAACTGTCATCTGCATGACAGATTGCTCCCCTATGTAGCTACCAAAACGAGCTTCTCCAAGAAAGTTACACAAGAGTTCTTCCCAACATCTAGTTTCTATTTGTAGGAAGTTTAAAAATAAACAATGGGACCACACTTGAAGTAATAAATGTTACAATGTCACCGCAACTAAATGTTTTTCCACAGAGCAATGAAGGAATACCAAAAGTGTGTATGTGTGTGCATGCGATAGCTATGACTATGACGTACCAGTACTGAACAGTGCCTGTCTTTGGCCCTTTTTCTGTGGTGTTGGGGAAGTATCAAAATAGTGTTCTGGGCTCACAAAATGAGAGGCACATAATGCTTTCTCTTTTTGTTTCTATCCTTTGACTATCAAAATTGTTCAAGAGTTGCAAGCTTTCAAGCCTCATAAACCTCTCTTCAGGCGCTCAGATCTAATCTGAAGATGGTGAAATGTCTTACACATCCAACAACTGTCTGGTAGCTAGCCAGGAATATCAACAAAAAGGGGCACGTTGTGTTCCATTTGAAGGGCCGTTGCCACTTTCCCGGCATTCCAAGGCAAATGTTATGTACCACTGAAATTGCAGGTTGTTTCCCCCAATCTTGCAAACAAATACAACTGTCTTGTGGCATGCTAATGTGAATAACATTAAGCTCCTATTTCTTATTTTGGATATGTAGCCATATTGTATGCATGACCTGTGATAAGAATGGTGGCAGGTAATTTAACTGCACCATTTGAGTCTCTCTTCAGCTTTTTTTTTTTATACAGTTATTAAATGCTTTAGAATAGCCTTCCCCAAGCTTGTGCTTTCCATAAGTTTTGGACTACAACTCCCATCAGCCCCAGCTGATGTCTGATGGGAGTTGTAGTCCAAAACCTGTGGAGGACACCAGGCTAGGGAAGGCTGCTTTAGAAGCCACAGACCTGCCCCTTGCAGTGAGGTTCCGCTTGTATCATCTTTGCATTTCTATTTGCTTATTTTATTTTATATGCCACTTTTCAAAGCAGGCGCCTTACAGTTAACATAACATTTAAAGCAAGCATCCAAAATGCATTTAACTTTAAACCCAGCAGCAAAGTAGAACTTTTAAAAGGTGACCACCAAGGCTGCCTTGTTGAGGTTTTTATGAAGGCTCTGTGTATCCTCTCAACAGCAGTGGGTTGCATGTGCATATATTTTTTTTGGGGGGGGAGGCACACAGGTGCACAGCTATTGGCTAGCACTATCATCTTGGGCTGAGGACTAAATTATACACAGTGCTTAATACATACAGAAAAACAGATGCCAGTATCACCTTCAGTTTGGAAGCCCCTTCCCTAATCCCAGTTTATGGGCGCTCTCAGTTGCCTCAGTGACAAGGGAGATGTACACTTTCATATGTTCATCATGACTTCCGGGGTTAGGCCTTGGCTTTCAAAAATGGATGGTGGGGCACAAAAATAACAAGACAATCCTAGCAGCGCCTGCTCAGAGGTAAGTACTACAGAATTCAATAGGGCTTGTTCTTAGGTAAATGGGGTTAGCACTGCAGCTTAAGCGTTAATGCCTTCAGGTAGGGAAATGTGGCTTTGGGATTCAAACCTTAACCCCACTTCTTGCTTGAGCAGGAAATGCAACAATAACTTTTGAGTTAGACAGGAATAGCTTTGCTTCCACTCCCTTGCAAGCCTGGAAGCATTAATGCCCCGGCCCAAGATTTTAAAAAGGTGTAAATTAATACAATGCCGTTCTTCCCTCCTTAACAGGGCTAAAGATTCCGCTGACCTCAGAGATTTACAGCAGAGTAAAAGTGCAGAGGATTACACTCCGAGGAGCAGAACTAACAGAGTGTGAATACGGATTCTGTCCAGTCATGGGACTTGGACGATGAGAAGGCTAGATGAAGCTTGACAACAATTCATTACATGATGTAGTATATGTGCACGAACGCAGAGAGCGCTCCACTGCAAACCAGGACGCTGAACTTCCAGAAGTTAACTAGGGAACCAGAAGCGGGTGCTTGCAATCGTGCCGTGCAACAAAGCCCCGACAATATGAAGCACACCTCTATTTGTACAGATAAGGCGCTTGTACATCTTGGACCGTCTTCCGCTCACACTCCAGCAGAAAACCCCAAGGGAGGTTACATGTGTTCTCATCTAGATCTAGGCGATGTATCGATTTCAAGTTTCCCCCCTTGAGTCGGCTGGTTTGGCAAATGATCGCAAACAGATTGGTGGAAAGCGAGCGTGCTCTGCACAAAGTGGGGGGGGGGGGGGTGTCCAGTCATAAAAGGCAAGGAACGCTACCCCTAGCAACAACGAAAACAGACGCTTCCGAATTCGGGTCGCCCACTTATCTTGGGGTTGCCCAGTCTGCTCTTCCAAACTCTCCACGAGGAATCGATTCTAACCAATACGCACAGGACACCCCCGCCCCCCCCCCCGCCCCTGACACTGCTATTTTACGCGCTACACAGCTACAGGCGTTTCCCCCGACCGCGCGCAGGCAGAGTGGGAAGAAGCAGAAGAATCCCGACCTGCGCGGTACCTGAACACATTCTGGCAAAGGCAAGCCCAAACTGCAGGCGAAACAGCAGGGCGGCGGCGGCGTAGAAGCCCTGCGGCGTCCCGCAAAGAAGGCGGCAGCCGCCAAGAAGACCATTACGCGGCGGGCGCCGGCGGCCCTCCTTCCTCTCTCCGCCCCACCGCCCGCTCGCCCTTGCACCACAACTTTCCCAAGGCAACGCTGCCCCTACCTTGGCTCCTTTGCCGCTGGGGCAGCGGACGCTGTTGGAGACTCCGGCCGTCTGGTTCATCTCGGCAAGTTCGCTGGGGGAGGTGCGCGCGCTGCTCCAAAGTTTTCCCGGCGCGCTTTCTCCTCGCGGGAGGGCGGGAAGAAGAGCTGCTCGCCCTCAGCCCTTCCTTCTCTCGCCGTCTAATGACCACCCCGTGGAGGAATCTGCAGTCGCAACCGGCGCAGCCGCCCAGCTGCCTCCTCGAGCCCGAAGGGAGAGCCGCACGCTTTCAGCGGGAGGAGGAAGCCCCGCGAATGGAAAACCCCGGAGGCTCTCTCGCACGAGGGAGCGACTCGTCCCTCAGAACTGCAGGGAAAGGGGGCTCTTTCGCCCAGCAAAACGGCTTGCCTGCTCTTTGGGTTGGGGGGGGGGAGGAGAGATTAACCTCCACAGGGACCAATGGCAGAAGTTTTGGAGAGGAACGATGGGGGGGGGGGGAGACGAGCTGCTGCTTTCGTCTCCTCAGGAAGCCGAGCTGAGGCCCAGAAACGTTCGCCTCGGGGGGCGGTTGGCACCTCAGGAACGCACCGCTCTTCAAGAAAATGGGTCCATTTCTCACCCTGGGGGCAGCGCCATTTCCACCTCCTCTTAAAAAAATTACGCCCCAGACAGGAGTCCTTATGTCGCGGAAGCTCTGAGGGTTAAACAAGTGTGCCCCCCGGCGGGCGGTTCTCTCAGCCTCGGGTGCTGCCTCTCTCTCTCTCGCTCCCTCCCTCCCTCCCTCCGCCGCCGCCTCTGAGGCGAGGCTGCTTCCCCGGGACTGTCAGGAGGAGAGGCGGCACGCGCGCGAGGCTCCCTCCTTGCCAGGCGGCGGCGCCTCTGCCAAAGGCGCGGGGGGGGGGGAGGGAGAGAGAGAGACGGGCTGAGGCGATATTAGAAGGAACATCAGCAGCTGCTACTGTATAGCCAGACCTTTCCTATCTACTTTAATGCGTGCGTGTGTGCGCGCGCACTCTTTCCCGAACTCTCCCGCCCTTTTCTCTGTGGGTTTCCAGTCCTCCCCGCGGGAGGAATTCCTCAATGAGCGGCTGGCGCGCGACCGACCCAGCGCTGGCCAGAGAGTCAAGCGAGACGGCGCCGAGGCGGGACAAGGAGCAGAGACAACAGGGTTCAGGAAGAAATTTCCTCTGGCTACATTGGGCCACCTGTCCCAAGAACTAGAACCCGCGCACGCACTCTGGACCATGCAAATCTTATTTATTAATCTTTTCCAGCACAGTTTCCAGAGACTTACAACGTGTTTTTTTCTTATGCAGGGTTGTATTAGCATAAATGCTGCTGGGCTCAGTGGGATTTAGTATTCCCAGATACGTGTGCGCTGGACAAGTGGCAACAGGTTTTTGAAAACCTGCAAGCATGCACAGAGCTGGATTTTGGGAAGAGCTCTAGCTAAGGGGTAGAACACCTGCTTTGTATGCAGAAGGTCCTAGAGGTTCAGTCCCTGCCATCTCCCCCTACCTGAAACCCTGGAGAGTCACTCCCAGCCCCTGAAGACAAGACTGAACTAGGTGGACTCTGTAAAAGGCAACTTTCTATGTATATTGTTCCAGAAGGTCCTTGCCATTTAAAAATGCAGGGGGGGATACCAATATGGCACCCAAATAGGAGGTCCGGTGCTTTTAACAGCTGTGTGGCACTTATCAAGATTGGCAGGTTCTCCACTCACTCAGTACTGCCCAGAGGCTCCTTTGCATCTCCTCACTGACTTCCCATGTCCACGCAGGTGCATCCTGCAAGGCCAGGTGATGGTACTGTATGGCGATCAGTTGCAAAAGAGAGAGAAGGCTCCCGTCACAAGCATTATGCATAATGTGAGATGTAGGTAGGCACACACTGTCACGAGCAAGAGTGTGTGTGTCGTCCCCCCCGCCGTGCCAGGTTTAGCAACCCTTCATAAAGTACGTCACATTTTTTTGCCTGTACTCTTATTTAAGAAATAAAAAAAATCCTTCCAGTCACACCTTAGAGACCAACTAAGTTTGTTCTTGGTATGAGCTTTCGTGTGCATGCACACATCGACAGCTCATACCAAGAACCAACTTAGTTACCGGTAGTCTCTAAGGTGCTACTGGAAGGATTTTTTTTATTTTTTATTTTGTTTTGACTATGGCAGACCAACATGGCTACCTACCTGCAACTTATTTAGGAGTAATTCTGATTAATGGGGCTGTGGTGGGTCTTCTTTCTGAGTGTGCATGAATAACATTGTATTGCTAAATACCCTTGTGACCCCTAATACACACACACACACACACACACACACACACACACACACTAGGTCACACTGTGCCCCATTCCAGCCAGTGCACACATTTCTACCTTGTCATGATTTTGTTTACTCAGTCTGCCCCTTGATGTATGACATACCCTGTGGACGATTCTTGAGGGAAAGCTGCATCTTCTGTGCAACCACTGAAAGAACAGAAATCCTCTTTTCCCAGATGGTTGCCCTAATGGTAGCAGATTTTCTAAACTCTAGATGACAAACTGCATCTGCTGAAATGCCCTGTTTAGCACACCTGCATGGGAATCCCATTCTTCTTTGGGTTCCCTCACCATGAGAGCAGAGAACCCTTTCCAACACCACCAACACCTCTTTTTTGTGCACCGCCGTCCTCTTTTTTGTGCACAATCTATTTTACACACACACACACACACACACACACACACATATATGTATGTGTATATATATATATATATATATACATATATATATATATATATATATATATATATATATATATATATATTCAAATTACGATTTGTTCACAATATCCACCACTTCATATTCTCAAACATCTCCGGAAACAATAATGATTATGAGAATATTCAACAGAGGAACTATTCATAAACAAGGGGGCTTCGTCAAAGCCTGCCATGACTGTCAATCTCTCCTGGGAAAGTATTATTAGTCTCAGTAATACCTGAGCAACTACACTTTGACCAATAAATCCAGTGGTGGGATACACAAACTGAAAGACTGTGCCATAAATTTGGCGGTTCCTCCCTTCTTTGTACACAGTGCTGTCGGATCTTAGTTATTTGCCATCAGCCAAGATTTAAAGTATGCTGCTCTGGACTCATAGTTTAGTGGTTTGGTATCCATACTTTACTGAGCAAGGTGGTTACGTGGCAGTAAATCAAGCCACAGGACTTTGCGAGTGGCACGTCTTAAAAAAAATATTGTTTGGTTGAGGCTGTTGACCATGAAGAAGCAAATACAATATGCCTTCAAGGGTGGGCAGCATAGCCATTATGGCTGAGAAAATGAATTTGCACTTAGTTCTGTGTGGCTTACTCTCAACTAAATGGGGTTTGCTTCTGAGTAGGTATTTATGGAATCAGGCTGTACATCAGTGGTAGGGAATCCCGTGGCCCTCCTGGTGGTATTGGGCAGCAACACCCATCAGATCCAGCCAGAATGGCCAACAGCCAGGGATGATTAGAGTTGTAGTCCAGTGTTTTCTGGACAGCGAAAGATCCCCCGTGCCTGTTGTGCACACTGGGTTAAGTCATAAGGCTACAACACTCACAACAGGAAACGAAAAGCTGATCAAGTCCCTGCCCTTGATATTTAGAATAGTAGCCTTAACTCTGCAATGTGATATGGGACCTCAGCAGCCAAATGTGGCCCTCAGGACTGTGCTGAGGCAACACACCCCACTGGCTCTACCCTGGGCCTCTCTTTTGCTAGACAGGAATGTATCTGTGAACTGTGACAACGGCTCTTTCTTAAATGGATGGAGGGGCTTGTGTCCAGAAACTTCTGGCTTTTCTGTGACTGGATAGCCTGCTGTACAAGTTAAGAGCTGTATCCATTGCTCTGCCTACTTTCCCCTCTTTAAAGTCAAGTTCTTTATTGCATTAGCATTTAGCCATAGCAGAAACCCAACAAACAAAAACAAACAATGCCGAATACGAACAACAGAGTACATAAGTCGCACTGAACTGCAGAAAAAGCATGGCATAAGAAAACTTAAATTACAATAAAACAAATAGAACTAATATCTAAAACACCTGAGGCCAATAGTCTAAAATTTCTAAGAGGTACCAAGCAAATAGAAATCTAGGGTAGGCCCCAAAAGTTGAACTAAGACAAAATGAGGACAGTGATAATAGTCCTGAGCTAGGTCGCACACCCTGACAAGGGAACCCTAAGTTTCAATACTTTCCCCTCTGGCTCTTCCCGTCACGGGCATGCAACCTCTGGAAGGTTGCCCACAAGAGAACTCAGGCTCAAAAGGGTCTCCCACACCCCTTGCTGGATGGAATAAACATTAATTGGCTGGAGTCGTACTTAAGGCTCAGGCATAATTAAATATATCCATGCCTTGAGAGCATATAACGGTCTTCCAATCCTCCCAAATAGTCATAATATTGATCACAACACAATATAAGCTGGGGACAGAAAATGCTTTTATAAAAGAGCTGGAAATCGCACAAGAGGCATTTTTAACCTTGGTGCATGCCGAGAAACACAAACACTGGGTAAAAGAACCCTGCTGTGAGTTCCGGTCAGACAGGTGTTTTTGAAACACTTTGAAACCCTACTATCAAAATCTGTGATAGTAGAATGAGGGAATACGCTACAAGTAGTGATGTTTTTATCATGCCACCTCCAACACTTGGGGGGGGGGGTCTCTCTCCCATATTTAACATGGGCACGTGCTTTTAAAAATCATCCATTTTCTTTATCTATAGTTAACAACTGCTATAAAAAAGGCAGATGCAACCAGGGATCATGTTATCCTCCCTTGCTTACACAAGCACATCCTTTTACACCTTTACAAGTTTGTATTTGACTTTGATTTTTCTGACAAGGTTCTTTAGCTTTGACTTTGTATTTAGAAAACTAGGGAGCTTTGGGAACTAGAGAGTTGCATTTTATTGGGAAAGCCAATGATGCTACACTGCAGGGCACCATGACATTCAGACCATATGCTTGTGCACACAGCAGAAGTCTGCCCACAGTGCTGTTTAGGTTAGGCACAGGCCCTTTCACACTTTTCGTCACAAAATTCAAAGGCAAGTCTTGGGTCTCATGAGGCTTCAGGCTAGACCAATGTCCCAAAGTCTTGCAGTGTAAGTCTCAATGCCACCTCTCATCTCCTCACTGCCCCCTTTCTCCCCACAGGCTTAATTATGGCAGAAGCTAATTATTTTATAGGGGGAAAACCCTGCTTTTAACAAGACATGGTGTGCATAAGGGTTCAAGCATACCATTGCCCAACAGGCAAAACCCCGCTGGCAACAGCAATGTTCCCCCATGGCTAATCCTACCGTTCTGACATCAGTGGCTCCAGGAAGACAAATGCAATCTAGCAATACCTTCAAATAATAGTCAATGAGTAATAACTTTAAGCCTCTACACAATTTCCTAGGAACAGGCCTCACTCAAGGCACTGGGGTCTAATTCTGAATAATCATGTATAGCAGGCCTGTCCAACCGGTCGATCGCAGTCTACTGCAGTCTCTTGGAAGTTTGACACCCCCAATGTACAGGATTGCTGTTAAAATATATGTGCAGATTGAGGGTATAAAGCAAGTGCTACAAGCCATTATATAACTTTAGGAAGTGTCAGACATCTTCAGACCTGTATGAGGAGGTTTTTGTTCAGCTCAGTCTTCCAAGCTTGTCCCTCTTCAACAAGGTTCAATATTTTCAGGGTAAGGAATCTAAGGAGGTGAGGCAGATCCCAAAATGACCGAGCTTTCTCATGAGCAGAGCAACAGCTTCACATGTAGAAAGAACTCCCTTCTATTATATATCAGCCAGGCAAATTCTCTATTGCTTTTTGGGTTCCTGTGCTGAAAACATTTCTCTTTTAACAAGCCTTGTAAATGGCAATCTTTATTCCAGTTGTTTTCTGGATTGAATATGAATTGATTTTATGTCTGTGCTGTTGTTGTTTTAGTGTGTGTGTGTGTGTGGTTTTTAAAAATGGTTTTATATATGCAATTGTTTTAACTGTAACTGTTTTGTATATTGTGAAATGCTTTGATATGTCTTGTGGGAAGCAATTCATAAATGGAATTTATTATCATAATTACTATTGCTATTATTATTATTAGGAAAAAGAAGAAACTGAAGTTGCAGCTGCAATTCCCAGCTTTTCTGGGTAGGGCTGGAAAAAAAAACCTCCTCTCTGAACATTTGGGAGAACTGCTGTCAATTATGGCAGACAATATTGATTTAGATGGGCAAATGGTCTTCCTTAGTTCCTATCACATAAATATCACTCACAGGTTGCTTGAAAAGCTGGCTGTTGTTTGGATCAGCCCACACAGGCAAAAGGAAAAGAAGTAGAATAATTTATCAATTATCACAGGCTGGCTGAACAGCAAAGTGCAAAAGAGCAGAGCATAAATGTGCTCTCTAAAATACCTTGTCTTGCAAACATCCTAAGGCATTATATTTTGTGGAAAGGGTTTTACATCGGCTCAGCTAAAAGCAATATTAAAGCAGAGGCAAGGAACATTTTACAAGAGAGAGTTCAAGGATCAGCCAGAATTATATATAACAGCCCCAAGAAAACTCAGAACTTATATAAAAGCAGAGCTGCCCGTTTCATGGGATGCTGGTGAGCTGCAACTATGGTATGAACACACACGGACCTCGTGTACATATGTCCAATGTGACTGGTGGGTATTTGGTGATTTTGCTGTCATTTATGGTTTGGATTGATTGATTATGTATGTTGTATTTTTAATGCATCTTTCTTTTGTTTGAATATACTGCTCACCACTTTGGGGGCCTGGGGGGCCAAAGGAGGAGCATATCAATAAATCATATCAGAAAAGAGCATGTATTCCAAAACCTTGAAAGATTTCTGGAGGGAGAAAATGCCCAATTCTTTAAATATTTTAGAAAATAGCATGTTAGCTGTTAGTGTAGTTTCTAGCTCTTAAAAGTCATTTGAGTATGTGGGGGGTGGTTTAGTATAATTTTACAAGTGCTGAGGGCCTAGCACTATATAATTTAAAAGGAGGAAATAATAGCATAAATTATTACACAATCATAAAACTTTAAATTTTAAAGGAAAAGCAAATCTGTTCCATGGTTTGTGTTAGACTGGAAAAGTCATATTATTTATCATTTAGGTTCCAGTTTAGCTTGGTCACTTCCAGAACCTCATGGAACAAGATGGCTTCCAGAATCCTTAGGGAAATACAATGAGTGAACTTTCTCAATAGTCTATAGCTGTTGTGGTACTGACATCAGGTATAATAATAATAATAATAATAATAATAATAATAATAATAAATTATTTATACCCCGCCCATCTGGCTGGGTTTCCACAGCCACTTTGGGCAGCTCCCAACAGACTTTTAAAAGCACGACAAAAGATCAAACATTAAAACTTCCCTAAACAGGGCTGCTTTCAGGTGTCTTCTAAAAGTCAGTTGGTGGGAGGGCATTCAAAAAGGCTGGTGCCACTACCAAGAAGGTCCTCTGCCTGGTTCCCTGTAACCTCGCTTCTCGCAGTGAGGGAACCGCCAGAAGGTCCTTGGTGCTGGATCTCAGTGTCCGGGCAGAATGATGGGGGTGGAGACGCTCCTGCAGGTATACAGGGTCAAGGCCATTTATGGCTTTAAAGGTCAGCACCAACACTTTGAATTGTGTTCGGAAACGTACTGTTCCTTGGTGGTGGGTATAATGGCACCAAAGCTTCATCTCCTACCAGTAAGGAAATGCATACCCCACTGGAACCCAACAAGAATGGAACAACAGGACCAATGGCTAGAGCACAAGTTAAACTCAGCCTATATGAAAGCTATAAAAACCATACACAGATTTGTTTAAAATAATGCGAGCTTTCACCTCTTCTGTTTCTGGAACTGTCCCAGGTGCTGAACAGCCTGCTAAATGTAAGCTGCTGTCTTTCATATATTTTAAAAGAGAAATATGATCCCTAATCAAGGGTTTAGAAACTGAGTGTGAAAACCCTCAGTATCCCCAGCACAGCTTCACCTCTGACCTTTGATCATTCTTTGGGAGGAGCAGGACAAAAATTAATTGCACTTTTAGCTAAACACATTGAGAACCCTGACTTAGGGGAGTATCCCAGGCATGCTCATCTGAATGCACAAATAATTCCCCCTCCAGTTGAGAGTGAGGGAATTGAGCCAATGGGAACATTTAGAGCAAGGCTGGTGTGTGCTCCACATGTTCCCTCTACACCAGGTGTGGGGAGCCTTTGACCCTCCAGATGTTGTTAGCCTACAATTCCCATTTCCCCAGCAAGCATGGCCAGGGATGATGGGAGTTGCCATTTAGCAACATCTGGAGTGGCAAAGGTTCTCCACACCTGCTCTAAGCTTTATTCCTACCCATATTCTTTGAATGTCTGAATACCTGTATGATAGGAGGCATTTACATCCCAAACCAAAACGGCTAGTTTGCCTGTTGAATATGAGTCACAGAGGACTTCAGCCATTTCCTGTTTTTATAACTTAGTTCCCATTTATATTGCCCATAGTTGGAAGGAATCCCAGGTACACAACATCAGATACTGTCTGAATCCATTGTCATCCTGCTTTCTGAAGACAAACAGGGAGAGAGAGTATACTTGGCTGATGGCCTCGAGTTTATGACTTCCAGCCATAGCCAAACAGTCTAAAATTTGTTGGTAATTGTCATGCCAGCTAGCCCCCAAAGTCCCACATCTCTTTGGGGGGATAAGTTCTTACGCTGTTGCAGATTAATGTGCCCCTGGGCATGTTAAATTCCTGTGCAACTGGTCTAGTCTAATCCTGTTTTATTGTTGCTTCTGTGCTTCTTTGTGTGATTTTTTTTTTTAACAGCAGGTATGTTCTATAAATCAAGAATTTCTGAGCAACTAGTAACTCAGGCTTGAGCTATGGCATAGTTGAGCTGGATCTGGGGTTTTTTTTTATTCCTGAGGGCTTAGTAACTTTGAGGGTATTGTAGAATTATGTTGTGTTTATAAATAATGTATTATAGATATTGTATTGAATTATTATTATTATTTGAACTGGCTTCCATGAGATATAGCTATAAAGTATAGGCACCTATAAAGTCAGCCTATAAATATTTTATTTTAAAAAAATACCTATGGAAAAGTTTTAAGTGTTGGCCTTGATATTTGTTCAGGATTTGTTCAGGAATGCCATCAGAACACATTTCATAGAATCATGTACATAGCCTTTTGAGTACAGCTCAGAGATGTGTTAAGAAATTATGGCTAGTACTGTTTAAGACCTACCTACCATAAAACTGCATTCTTGCTAGATGCTGTTCCAATATATTTGGTGAGCTGTGACCAAATAATGATGGCATTTACTAAGAGTGGGCACAGGCCCCAATATTTTTCTTGTATTTGTGAGGTCCAATTTGCTTCTGAATCACCCTCTGCTTTCTCCATTTCAGTCTGTATTCCCCATTCACCATAACAAGGAATCTAAAAACGGTTGTAACCCACCCCCACCTCCCATTGCCCAAAGTGTATGAAATTTGCAGGTATGAGAGCTCATCTAGAATTTCAGAAAAGTAGGTGCGGGAGATTCACTTTTCTCCATTATCCACCATTGTTTCATATATTTGAGGAAGAGGGGGTTTATCCCTTGCTCTTTCTTACCATAAAATAATAATTAAGCGGCCAAGTCATGTAAATTCTTGCTTGTGCATTAAAAAAAGCTTTGCTGTTTCACACCAGCCTTTCCAGTACTAGACCTTGCAGGCTTCCAATAGAGACTGTCTAGAACACAACTTTCCAAACTGCGTGTTGCAACACAGTGTCTTTGGCTGCAGTGTGTAGATGTATCATACAAACGCTCCCTGCGCTCCTCCTGGGGCTGGAAAGGGTTAGTTTAGCCTCCAGTTAGTTTAACCTCCAGTAAAACTGAATTACTGTGTCTTGAAATGATGCATGACCAAAAAATGTGTCACCAACTTGAAAAGTTTGGTAAGGTCTGGTCTAGAATGTTTCCTGCAGAGAGCTGGAAAGCTCTAGGGATTTTATTTTATTTTATTGTACAGGTGGTGACCATTTTAGGATCATCCAACTGATGCATGATGAATGACACACAGGTCCTTTTGGAGTTGGAAGGGACCACGCAGGTCATCTAGTCCAACCCCGTGCAATGCAAGAAATTTTCGCTCAAGGTGGGGCTCGAACCCATGACCTAACATTAAAAGTCTCAAGAGCTATCCCAGCTGCTATAGCACTATAAAGTACAAAACATACAGGGGGAAACCCCAGAGCAACAGAAAGACGAGGCTTTGGAGGAGTCCTGATCCGGCTGGTGGTGAAGTATTGACATTGCACAAGGTGGGTAAGGCCCCTGAATTATCTTAATTCACCTAATTATTTGGCCCCCATACAGAGCTGATGCACACCCCTGTCATAGACATGGATATTCTCATTCATCCCCCAATGATTTTGAAACTGTTTTCCCCAGAAGATTCACCAAAGTCTGAGCATTTCCTGGAAGCTAAGAAAGGCCTCTTCCATCTATTGTTTACACAGAGAATTGAATGCATGCAATTTTTGCATATTTGATGTCTAACCTTTTTAAAATGTAGTAATTCATCCTGAGCCCCAGTGATAGGGTGCGTAATAAATCCAAATGCTATACACAGATAAATAAAGCACCAGAGTTCCAAAGCAGTGCCCTTATAAAGAATTATTTAAAGCCTTTTGATGAAAACCTAGCTTTGATGTTTTGCATTACTGTTATTCAAAAATATGGAGCAGGTTTTGGATTCTTTTCTTTTTCATCATTATCCAAAATGTTTATTTTTTTCGGTTTTCAGTTAAGGGGTGCATTTCTGCAAGGGCAATCTGTTGGGGGGGCTGCATGCCAGAGGTGGGTGTGTGCCCAGAGCCAAGAGTGAGTTCTGACAGTGATTAGTAGGTCTCTGTTAGCTCAAGTAGTATATAGCCATCCAGGGCCAGCCCAAGACATTTTGGCACCTGATGTGAACCACAAAATGGCACCCTCCATCCATGCCAGGTAAGAAGGGGTGAGTGAAGATCTATTGTGAAAAATCTATCACAAGGGGGGATATAAAGATCTACGTTGGTATCTGTTGTCCCTCTGGATCCTGCTGCCTAAGGCCGTCACTTCCCCTTGCCTTGTGAGCCGGCCTTGTAGCCATCGTGATGAGCAGCCACATCCTCTATGAATCTGTCTCATTCTCTTGCTTAAAGCCAGTTGGCAGCCAACATCACATCTTGTGGGAGAAACTTCCATAGTTTAATCATGTGCCGTGTGAAGTACTGGTGCAAGAGCACAAGCTTTTGCATGGATAAAGTTGCTGGTTGGTACTTCCACTTAAAGGCTCCTATAGAGATGGCTATGGAAAACCCTCTGCCACATACATGACAAAAATTACTGGCAGTTAGAGACGACAGCATTGAACCACACAGACCAATGATCTCAGGCGCCACCTGGAATTTATCTCGAGCAAGCCCCATTGAATTGCAATAATGTTATTGCTCAGCTTTGATTTACTTTAGTAGGGTCTGCACAAGAAACATTCCCAGTGGTTTGCACTAAATTTAGCTGATGTTCATAGTGTAATATATTTTGCTAATAAAATACCCTTCACTTTATAAATCCTTTCCTGGGGATTAATGCTCAGTCGACTCAGTCCCAAGACTCACGCAAATTTACTGACATGCAATCATAAAAGATCTACCAAGTAGCTTAACTAGCCCATGGGACAAATTTAGACCAACCCCAGAAACCAATAGAAAACATGTGACTGTTTTCTGATGACCAGTGCTTTTCATTTAAAGAAAACAAGGTTCCGGTACTCACCATAAAGTTGTTACAATAAGTGCCATGCTTTTAACATTGGGGGGGAGAGGTGCCAGTACTGTGAACCCTTGAGTACCCCCAGAAAAAAGCACTGCTGATGAGCAAACTCTGTCCCTCACCTGATAGCATGTGCAGGGCACATAAAACCTCTCCAGGTTAGTCCACAGCTGGCAAGCAATGATTGCAGGCACATAAAGGAACATTAGAGTTTCAGTCCAAAAGAATGCATAAATAGCCCTTTGAAAAAGACTGAAGTTCTTTTGATCAGCTGTCAGACAGGGGGCAGGAGGATCTGGATGAAATCTCCTCTTCCTCCCAAACACCTGATCTCTGGTATTGTTCAACCTCCTTGAAAGGGCTCCATATGCACAGCTCCAGCTGCTGTATCAGACAGGCTCCATTTGCATGTTATTTGTGTGCATGCAGGGCCCTCCGCTGAGTTTGGGGCACATGCACAGAAAACACATATATTGTTTCTAGCTGGATTGGGGTATTTATGAAGTGGGGTTCTCAGCTTCCAAGACTACAAATCTTCATCTCTGATCGAAAGTAAAAAAGCTGAAGTTCTAATGCAGTTGGGGACTCTGGATCCTGTGTGTGTCATGAATATGATAGAAGAAGATATGAAAAAGTCGGTCATAAAATTTGAGAGTCCTAATCCTGCCATCTGCTGGAGACTGTATTTTATCATTGCAGATGCTGTCTTTTTTAAACAAAAAAGCAAAACAAAAAACAAAAAACCCAACCCCACAATTATATCATTTGTTGCCTGGAAAGAAGGTCAAAATGCAATGCAGATGCTAGGGCATGTCACTATAGAAATATCAACTTGATCACAAATACAAGAACATAAATATCTGGGAAAGTGCCTTAGATCACCCACCCCCTACTGCTTACCTAACCACACCATGCCACACATATACACAAATAATTGTGGAATTATTTTTATTGTAAGCTGCTCCAGGAGCTAATCTTGGCTGAAAGGTAGAGTATAAATATACTTAGCCGGTCAACTTAAATAGGGAAGAGTTGGGTGTGTCCAGAGTGCCAAGGCAAGGTACCTGTTAGCATCCTAGGCGGAGAAGTGTGTGTAATGCGTTCACTTTCCTTTGTTGTTAAGGTCAGGCTATTATGTGCAGAATGTATTTTGTTTATTTGCTTGCTTGCTTTAAAAAAAAAAAAAACTATCACCAAAATGCAACCTTGTGAAGAAAGGTGTTGGGCAGTATCCAGATAACGTGTGTATCCCATTAGCACAAAGATTTTCATTTGTGCAACAGCACTTTTCTCCTCTCCTACTCACCCATGCCCTGTGCTCTCCTCAGAACTGTCCCAGGAGGTTTGGGGACCCCTAGAACAGATTTAGGGGCAAGTCCTGTTGCACAAGTGGAAAACCTTGTGCCAACAGGGCCATGACTTCATGCTGGTTTGGGTACAACCCATAGTCTCATGTAGCACACACTAACATATGGAGTTGTGGCAGTGGTGCACTGTGATTGAATGCTGACTATGTGACAATGTGGGTATGGCAGCTTTTTAAAAAGTCTATGGGAGGGACTTTTTGCACCAGGTTTCAAGCTACCATTGACAGGGGCACGGCCATGGATTGAAGAGGCGTAAGATACAGTGCAACTGTCTTCTTCCTTTATGCTGCCCACATCCCCATGACCACACCTGGTTTTAGCTGTTTTGCTAACATATCTTTGCCAGCATGTCTTGAGTCCTGTCTTGGAGGGATGGTCAGAGAAGCTTGGAGACCTTGAGGACCCAGGAGAGGGTCGCAGCAAGACAGGGGTAGCAGATTCTGAGCTCCAAGGCATGCTTTATCCCAGGCAGGTCCCAGCTGGTTAAAATATGGAGATCCACTCTCCAAAGGCATACATGCCTGACTCACCTTCTCTGGCCAAGGAGGCACACTTCTTCATCATTTAAATGAAGTGCAGCACTTTTGCTGCTAAGCCACTGAGCACGCTCCGTCTTCCCTGCACTGTTGAGGTGGGGGTTCCTATAGCTTTCCCCCCTAAATAGGTTTGTACTTCTGAAAATCTGGGGGCTCCCCCAAGCCTGATCCCTCCATCTGGTCAATGGGTGGCACCATTTTGGTTCCATAAGCAATTGCACTCACTCAGGAATGGATTCCCAATACAAATCTGTTGGGCTATAATTAATCCTCTTTTTTCATATACTGGGTAGGAGCAATAACCTTTGGCCTTTAATATTCCCTCCTAGCTGTAATATCCTATATGCTACCACATAATGCATGCAATAATTGGAGAAATACATTGCCTTCCGTGTATCTTAAGTATTTTACTCTGCAGAGTGTGGTACAAATTGCATTGGGTTGTACATAATTTATCTCATAATTATCTTAAGAGATACTATTGACTTTTTTCTTCTGTAGTGCAGAAAGCAACAAGAAGCATGGCTTACCACTGAGGCTTTTAAAAAGATGACAGAAGACAAGATTTTGACATTAAGAATTGTAACTAACCCCAAAACCCAGTGCCTTTCTCTTTTTTAAAAAACTGCAAACTGGTGCATTTCTCATTTCTTTTTTAGGTAGCCTTTGTAAACACAACAGAAAATCCGCCATTCAACCTTAGCAGGGATGCTTTCAAAGTTCTTCACATCCAAATTTCTCCCTGGGTGTTGGATTCCTGAATGGTACAACCCATAGTCTCTGAAATGGAAGAAAATAATAATGATACACTAAGAATTGTTCTGGCTTTTATCTCATTTGTTTAGAACATTGTGCATGTGGAATTTTATGCAGCTTTTAGTTGCTCCACTTCCTAATCCCTCCTCCAATTCTGTAGGTATGCATTTGCAATTATCATTGCTAATATTCATAGGTATGCATACTCCGCAGGTATGCATGCAAATGTTTATCTACAAATTATTTAAGACCTATGGAGGTAATATTATGTGAATAAATTCTGTCACTGGCTTGGTTCTTTATTGTGCTTGTGTTTATTACACCGGTATATGAATTGTAACGCTTCACGATTCACTAAACCCATTTTGCAAAAGCTCACAAAGTTCAGAATTGCAGCAATTCAGAAACAACACTTCTTGACTAATTCAAAGGCAGCTGGAAGATGGAGCCTTTCTATGGATTGTGGGAGGGTTAAGGGTATTTTATAAAGGTGTTCAGCATCAAGTTGCAAATAACTTGAACAGAGAATGGAAGCTATTATAAGAAATGCAGACAGTGCCTCCCCTCCCCGGTGAGTTAAATGTAGTGATCATCTCTGAAAAGTCCATTATATTATCAGAGGAATTAATCAAGTGTCGCATTGTTACTTGCTATTTCGAAAAGAAAAGAAGAGATTCATTTGCACTTTCTCTCTCATCTGTTCATCTACTCCTGTGTATTAAAGGAAAGAAACCCCCTTGCAGATGCATTCTGTAGAAGATCAGGTTTGGTTCACCTGCATCCTTATCCATAACACTTGCTGATTCCAGAGCATCGGCTCCCTAAACAGCAGCTGCTTTACACAAAATTCAATCTTGATTTCTTCCCAGGCACCAGAGATCAATAAAGACTAATTTGCATTAAGATGTATAAAGCATTCAGGGGAACACATCCAAATGATGGTGTGGGAAAGGAGCAGATAGTATCTAATTCTAATTAATATTAAAAAGGAAATGGCCCAAGCTGCCAGCCTAAAAATTTTCATGTAACATTTTCCATAGCTAAAATTTGTCATTGGCAATTTGAGACAACAAAGAAAGCTGAGGTAGAGCTCCAGCAAGAGACTAATTGCTTTGTTCGGAAACGTATTTTTCATAAGCTGCTTTAGACTATATGCATGGAATGGGCATGAGTGTTCTCAATTAGCACTCTGCACCGAGACGCCCACAATGAAGAGACGAGACAACAGTTGGGGATTTAAGCTGAGCAACAGATTAAATACAAAGCAAAGGATATGCAATAGGTAATGAGAGCTAACTACTAACTCCCCCGCCCCCGCCCCCCGCCCCCCATGCAAGTTCCTATTAATCAGAAGCTTTGGACCATTTCCTTTTAGCAAAAATTCTTCAGTTATCCCCGCCCCCGCCCCCCAGCCCTTGATTGAGGGTTTTGAAATAGTTGCCTCCTTACTTAGAGTATGTTCACACTGTGCATTCATCATGTTTCTAGTGCTACATTTTAAAGCCGTGTTCACACAGTGTTCTTAGTAATCTGTGGGCACATCCTGTTTCTGCCCCCCCCCCCTTCAAACCAACTTTACAGCAATTAGAAACCACAAGCCCATGCAATTTTTTTCCTGGACACGTTCTCTTTTTCATGGGTAGAGTCATCAGAGGATCCATAGCTAAAAGTAGAAGACGGCAAACATGTCCTCTTTTTTGCTCTTCAAAATATGGCAACCCTACACCTTTAAGTATACCTGAAGGAGCGTGTTTCCCCCCCCCCCCCCACCTAGAGAAGCGAAGTTACAAGGAAACAGGCAGAGGGCCTTCTCGGTAGTGGCGCCTGCCCTGTGGAACGCCCTCCCATCAGATGTCAAGGAAATAAACAACTATCTGATGTTTAGAAGACATCTAAAGGCAGCCCTGTTTAGGGAAGTTTTTTATGACTGTTGTTTTAATGCAGCGCCAGATTTATGTATAAGCTAAACAAGCTATAGCTTAGGGCCCCACTGTCTTAGGCCCCCCCCAAAAAAATTTAAAGGGAAAAAAACCTGGTTGTTCATTTCCAAAATACAAGATAAAAAATAAATGAAATAAAACCTACAAACAATAACAGTGTTTTGTGTTGTGTAGGCTCCTATTTGTTATGTGCAAATGGCTTTAGATATCTATTAGGTCCATAAATTACCATATAGCATATTCAACACAAAAAATAGCGACAATTTGTTGTTGACAAAAGACAGCTGGACATATAAAGGGCCCCATTACCTTCAGTAGCTTTGGGCCTCATCAAACCTAAATCCGGCCATGTTTTAATGTATTTTTAATCTTGTTGGAAGCTGCCCAGAGTGGCTGGGGAAACCCTGCCAGATGGGCAGGGTAAAAAATTATTATTATTATTATTATTATTATTATTATTATTATTATTAATCCTTGTGATCCCCTTTACCAAAGCCACCTCTTCTGCTGTGGGGGGGGGGGTCCTATAGTGATGATGTCATTGTGGGAGTGAAAGGAACAAATTCAAAAAGCCTCTCCAGATCGCAGGTACGAGAAGAACGGTCAGACTGCTCATGCTCAGATATGTACCTGATGCTCACTAGGATTTCCCTGCAATGTCATATCCAGGTAACCACTGTTACTGTTGAACGATTAAGTGCACACAGGTGAGTTCAATGGTACAAACGCACATCAGCTACGGATGAGTTAAAAACAGCACCACCCTGTGATCCTTGGGTGAAAGGCAGTATAGGTATTTAAATAAAGAAATAAATGCCCCCTGCATTGGGGAACCTGGGGTGATTTTGGGGGAGGAGGGAGCATTTTGTAGCACAATGGGAAAATCAGACTTATTGCTTTCTAAGGCAAAACTGTGAACATTCCCTTAGAGGTGTATGGGCTAGCTTCTCGGGGTTTTTTCCTTTCCTTCATTGCCTACTTTGCCCAAGGCAAAATCTCAGCATTTTCCTCAATATGTTGCATTAGGCATAATTAGATGATAGCTCTAAAGATTTTATTTTTAAAAAACCTAGCAAGGGACGCAACAAGTCATATGTTTTATATGCAGTACGGAAACTGTGCATCTTTGCTTTTCTCTAACCCAGTGACAGAAGGATGGGATCCTGAGTCTCACTATGAAGGCAACGTGTAAGAATGGAGGACCATCCTCTTCATTAATGGAAGGTAAGTCTGACAATGGTTGCTAATCTTGAATGGCAGTGGGGAAACTCCTAGAAAGACCTTTGACCTCATCCAACAGAGTTTTTTCTGTGTTCTCATGTAATTTGCTGAAATGTTACATTTCTTTTTTAATATATTAAAGATTTTCTTGGTTTACAAAAGTGTGTGCAATGTCTCTCGTATTTTTCCATGTAACATTTTTACAGATCAATTTTGAATATTGAGACATTAGGGAGAGAAGGGAGAAAGAGGTGGGTGGGATGGGTGGGGAGACGATGTTTCTATTTTCCTTAATATAGGTAGGATTTGGTGTCAGCGTTGTAACAAACGTGGCCTTCACACAGTGCAGACTATGGAATTTTCTCCCATGGGATGTATCAATGGCCACCAACATGGATCACTTTAAAAGGATATTTGACAGATTAATGGAGAATAAGCCATGATCACTGCAGATGGTGACAGCAATCACAAAATTAAAAGACACCTGCTTCTTGGGAGAAAAGCAATGATAAACCTAGACAGTATCTTAAAAAGCAGAGACATCACCTTGCCGACAAAGGTCCATATAGTTAAAGCTATGGATTTCCCAGTAGTGATGTATGGAAGTGAGAGTTGGACCATAAAGGATGCTGATTGCCGAAGAATTGATGCTTTTGAATTATGGTGCTGGAGGAGACTATTGAGAGTCCCATGGACTGCAAGAAGATCAGACCTATCCATTCTGAAGGAAATCAGCCCTGAGTGCTCACTGGAAGGACAGATCCTGAAGCTGAGGCTCCAATATTTTGGCCACCTCATGAGAAGAGAAGACTCCCTGAAAAAGACCCTGATGTTGGGAAAGAAGGAGGGCACAAGCAGAAGGGGACGACAGAAGATGAGATGGTTGGATAGTGTTCTCGAAGCTACCAACATGAGTCTGACCAAACTGCGGGAGGCAGTGGAAGACAGGAGTGCCCTGGCGTGCTCTGGACCATGGGGTCATGAAGAGTCGGACACGACTGAACAACTAAACAACAACAACAACAACAACAACAACAACAACAAGGCTTTCAGTAGCTACTAGCCACAAGAGCTATGGTCTCCTTCTGAAGGCCAGTTTCTGGGTATAACAAATAGGGAGAATGCTGTTCTCAGTTCCTTCTTGCAAGCTCCCAATGTGAGAACAGGGTAATGGACTAGAGAAGCATTTGGCCTTTTCCACCAGATTGTTTCCTAGTTTTCTCATACATGAGTCTTTCCCCTCTATCTCCATATTTTGAAAAGTGACATCAGAATTCCAGCCTGTGTGGGCAGTGGAGTTAAGTTTAGTCACATAGGGCTAAAAAGGTGGTTCATTTATTTTATTTAAAAAAAGATTGATGATACTGTAATTGCAATTCTGTGTAAGAGTTAAATGCACTAAAAATTGTCACGGTAACTGTTACAATTACAATAGTAGTTTTGAATTGTTTATGCCTCCAATTACTGTAGTTCCACTGCTTAATTAATCAAATTTATTCCTACTCTGCCTATTCTTTTCTGCATGGAGTCCTTGAGGGGTTTAGACAAATTAATAACACTTTCCGTATTTATGAATATCATATTGCTGAACTTTCAAAAATCGTGCCTCTGTAATTCATTAGTCCTTCAGCGACTGGGCCCTATTCTGCAAAGGCTGAAACCTACAGTATCTTGATTTTAGGTGCTGCGTGATGTAGACAGCTGCCCTTTTGATTCGCAGCTTCATTTGCAAATGCTTTATAGAATAACTGGGGGCAAAAATACTTGACATCTATAAAATATGTTCAGAGCATTTACAGCACTTCACATAGGTCAGTCCCATTTATGTGGAGCTGCCCTTGTGCCTGGTCTGGAAACTCCAGCTGGTGCACAATTCAGCGGCTAGACCAGAGCTTTCCAAACTGTGCGTCGCAACACATTAGTGTATCGGCTGCAAACGCTCCCCACGCTCCTCCTGCGGCTGAAAAGGGGTTAATTCAACCTCCGGTTTGCTAGCAAAACTGAATTGCTGTGTCGTGAAATGATGCATGTCTAAAAAGTGTGTCACTAACGTGAAATGTTTGGAAAGCTCTGGGCTAGACTGCTATCGGGAGCAAACAGCCAGCAGCTTGGGACACCTCTGCTAAAACATCTGCATATGCTACCGGGCCAAGTTCAATGTCCTTGTGTTGATATACAAAGCCTTGAGCAGCTTAGTCCTAGCATATCTTAAGGACCACCTGAACCCTTATACTGTAATCTAACATGATCACTGAGATCATCCAGAGGAGTGCTGTCAGTTGTTCCCCATATTGCATGGCCTCAATTAGAAGTTGGGCATTTAGTGCATAGCTGTCAACCTTCCCTGCTGTTTCCCAATGCTGTAATAAGGGAATTTCCCGCAACAAAAAAGGGAAAGGTAGTGTCGCTAGTCCCTTCTGTGGGACGCACTCTTCCAGCAGAGATTTGGCAGGCGTCCTTGCTGTGGACTTTCAGGCATTTTACCCCAATAGGCTTTTTCAGCTGTTAATTTCAATTTGATTAGCCAGTCACCTTAAAACATTTTATGTATTTTTATTTTATATTTTTTTTAATTGTGTTCTGTTTTCAACACTATACTGTACACTGTCCTGATATTTTGTGATATGGCAGCATAGCAAAGAATAATGATGATGCAGATGCAAAAGGGTTTCAAACGGTATATAAATTGAAATAATAATAATAATAATAATAATACTTGTTAGTCTTTGCCATTATGTTACTAAAACTAAACCTTTGTTGTGTTTTAAGCTTAATAATGCTATTTTAAAAATTGTATCTTAAATAGGCAAGAAGTTGTTAATTTTTAAAATGCTTCAGGGACTTAATGATAACCCTTTACAGCAACCACATGCAGAGTTGGTCTTGCAAGACTATGTGAGGTTGCTAGTTAGCTGAAAGCTAGATTCTACACATGTTTATTTGGAAATAATAGCCACAATATTCCTCGGTAACAAAGCAACCAATTACCCAACAGATACTTAAAAATTAATACGTAATGTGTGTATGGTTGCAATGGTGGCAATGGAAATTGTTGCCTACTAAAATAGTTATCTGCCATATACCCACCACAAGCAAATAATATATTACCTGCTCTGCCAGTTCAGCAGTCAGATGTAGAAGTTTTCCGGGGAAGTTTATAGTCAGAGGGAGCAGCTCCCAGGATTCTTACAGATCCTGAGACCTTCTAGTGGGATAATTTCATAGATCTCCCACAGCCAGGTGAGAACTTCCAGTAACCCGCTGTTACCAACAGCCTGGCACCCCAGAAACTGAGAAAGAGCAAGCCAGTCTACCATTCTGTTTCTATACCTCTGGAAGCTCATGAGTGAAGTATGGTGATGGGCCTCCCCTGCTATTTCTTTGCAGCATCTGCCCTTCACGAATCTACCATGTCTGTGTATGCGGGGTCTGTGGAACAGCAAATACTGTTGATCAAGACAGGGGGCAGAATGCAGTGGTAGGCTCTGGCAGAAGAGTCCTGGACTTAGATACCATTTAGATCTATAGGTGGGAGGATCATGTGAATGTCCCGTTGTGCTGTTTTTTAATTTAAAGAGGCCTTCCTAGCAGGGACGCCCAGGGGGATGCCGCAGCGAGCTGCCCACGAAGTCCGCCTGGCGGACACAAGCCCCACGCTGCCATTTTGGGCAGCGTGGGACCCTGAGCCACTGTGTCACTCCCAGGAGAGACGTGTGGCTCGGGTGCGCTGCAGGCCAGGCCCTGCAGTAAGTGCTGCCGCCCGCAGTGTGCCATTTTGTCACCCCCTCAGGGATGATACCCGGGGTGGGCGGCACCCCCCTTACCCCCCTTCCTATGCCTCTGCTTCCCGGCATGCAGAAAACTAGCACATCCCTTAAGATCCCAAGGCTTTAGTCCTGACTTCAGTACCTGGAAGCCAGAGGAGGGAAGCAAGAAACCCTAAAATGGGGCATTTGGAGCAGGGTACCAGTGGCATGGAGTACAAAGCTCTTTGAATCCAAGCTGGTGTACTGAAAACAGGGTGGTGTGGCGCACACCCAACTTCTGCCTTGGTTGGCACAAACCAGCAGGGCTTGGGGTAGGTCAGTAGATTTGCTCCCCCCCCCTCGGTTGCCCCTTCTTGACACCCTTGATGTTAGTAATGCTGAGCAAAATTGCACAGTCTCCTTGGGTAAAAAAAAAAAAAAAAAAAGGAAAACAGACAGAGTAAATCGAGCCGAATGGGACTGGACTGCCTTTAAGTGGTTTTGGAATGCTAAGAAAACTGTGGGAAGCGGCAATCCATTCCCTTTATTATAATGTGAAATGTAGTCTTTAAATTAAAGAAATACAAAATATATATTTGGAAGTCACATTTGTAGTTGGTTTTACAAGCATTCACAGATGGAATTAGAATTAAGTTGCTGGTGTCCTTAGTATGATATGCAAACTATAGCATTTTACGTTTAGTGTATTATAGGTATATATTAATGCTGTCTAAAAAGCACCTGCGTTTTTAATGGCACTACATTTTAATATTTAAGAGAAGTCTTAACATTTTATGCCCTGGAAATTGTTCCTTACCTCAGATTTATATTTCTAATAAGTGTAAGTTTTCTAACACATAGTGGTAGGAATTAATGTGTTGTAGTTACGATTTACATATGATTATGTACAATAATCATGATTAATTATGTATGATTATGTATAATAATTATGATTAAATAAACATTTTGGTAAACAGCACATATGTGTGGGGAAAGGATGGAGGAAGTTAATGTAATCCTCTCCCATAGGTGCTAGGGTTTTTTTTGTTTTTTTTTACAGGGGGAGCTTTTTATGTCGCCCCCCCCCCCACCTCTCTGCAGACAGCTGCCTGCTTGTTATGCGTTGTCGGGCCCCGTGAGGCGGCGGCTGAAAGTTAGGCCACAAATGGCGGACAGCCGTTTGAGGCAGCGGCTGTAAGTTGTCGCCTCGGGAGTTGGGTGGCGCCTTTCTATTGGTTGCTGGTTGTGATGTCAGTGCTGTTGCTGGTGACATCTAATAGGCGCACCAATTTTTGCGTTTCTTTTTTATTTTAGGTATGTCAGGTGTGGTTTTTTTGAAATTTAATTATCCTATGTTATTCACTGATGGTCATGGAATGCTGTGTCCTCATTTGATGCTGTTTGGTCCAGCGGTTACGGAGCAAGTTGGTAACACCCGCGCAAGCAATGGGAACATTTATATATATATATATAGATTTTGCTGGAAGGCCCCCAAAGTGGCTGGGGAAACCCAGCCAGATGGGCGGGGTATAAATAATAAATTATTATTACTACTCCACTGAACACTGCTGCCTTGAGCTCATTGGTGGAAAGGCAGGATGAGAAATTCCCCTGCTGTGGAGGATACGAGATTTCTAAACTCTTTCTTACCTTTACCTAATCAGTCACAATATATAATAATTGACAGAATATCATCCTTGACAGGCTCTCTTGTGCATCTACAAGGCCTTGATAAAGCCATAAGTATTCAAGAAGAAGCTACAGAGACAAGGAACAACCAAGAGAGATTGGAGCAGGGAAAATAGAGAGGAGATTAACCCACTTTTAAAATAAGGACAATATACCGGGGTAGAAACCGTTGGCATCCCTCTGCATTAGCAGCACCAAAGTGACATTCCTGGGGTACAAGCTTGGGCAGGGTGTATGGAGGTTTGTGGGCTGTGATCCTCCAGCCATGAAAAGTCTGTCCCCAGTCCAGTAAGTGTCATTGAAAGCCTAGGCTGGTCTGATGGGGATGCCAGTGCCGTCCCATGAAACAGGCCCACCAGCACAAGTGAGGGGTGGATATACAGCAGCTGTGTCTGGAGAATTGCTCCCTCCCTTTATTAACATACAGTAGCCTACCCTTCATACCACAAAGGAAAAGCAGTGACAGGTTATATTTCACGTTCTGGCAAAAGATGCTCCGTAGGAATAGAAGCAGGAGGGAGGCCCTGTGCAAAAGATGTTTCTTCCCAGGTAACGACAAATAACTTACTTATCTTTGTATTGTGAAAGGGGGGGGAGTTGCTCTCTAGCAGATTCCTCCCCCTTATCTGCACAGAGAGAGAGAGAGAGAGAGAGAGAGAGGAGAGAGAGAGAGAGAGAGAGAGAGAGAGGCTACAATTGCGCTTTCAAACTTTTCAGAGAATTCTGGTGGGAGGTGAAATGAAAAGCCGGAGAGCAGGAGAGGCAAGCAAAATGTTTTCACCCCAAGTGATTCACAGGTACCCACAAAGCCGCATTGCAATGCTGTTTGCATGAATGTGCTCGTATGCGTGCACACACACACACACACACACACACACACATACACACACACCCTGCTTCGAGAAACACACTTGACAATTTGTTTCTGATTACTGTTGATGCCTGATCACTGATTCAGCTCTGCCAGGAAAAGAAGACACAAGCAAAAGGAGCAAAGATATTTTAAGGAGAGAAACGATAAGCCAGAGACAGCTTGTTGCATATTCATTCCTTTGAAATAAGCACGACTTAAGAGAGCTGGTGCACGTGCCTAGGAAGATGTTCAGTGGCCCAGTTTGCAATGATTCCTGCTGAATTTCGCCAGACCAAATAAACAAGTGTTTGGGTTACATTTGTTCTTAAACTTGATTTAGAATTTCTACTGTGTTTTATTGTTTTAAAGATGTTTTTAACAGTTTTAAAAATGCTATAATTGTTTTTATTTTAGTTTTAACTGTATTATTATTTTTTTAAAAAAACAAAACAAAATTAAAAAATTCCTTCCAGTAGCACCTTACAGACCAACTAAGTTTGTTCTTGGTATGAGCTTTCGTGTGCATGCACACTTCTTCAGATACACTGAAACAGAAGTCACCAGTATGTCTGCTGTCCTGGAGACTTTTGTGAAGAGGGGTGGGATACAAATTTAATGAAACAAATACAATAAAGTTCAGCAAGGCTAAGGAGGACTCTGTGCCTGGTAACTAAGATCCAAAGCAAATTTGCCTCTTTTATTTTTATTTTTAACATTTTTCTTGTTGCAGATGTGCATGGTCTGCCCTAAAGGCCCTTCACCACCCCATGTCTTCTCCCAGATTTCTGCAAAGTCCGCCTTAGGTAACTTATTCCACATGCCACCCTGTTGCTTATATGGGAGAGCCTGGTCTTCCCCTCTTCCACACAATCCTTTCTAACATGCTAGTTACCATACATGGCATGTGGGGAATTTAGGGTCTATTTTTTCTTTCAGAAAGCGAGAAAAAGCATCAGGCACTGAATGGAAGAAAGCTGGTCTAGGAAGTAAAAGAAAAGCAGGGTGATGTATGGGTCATGTTGCCAAAATAGATAGATAGCAGATGGAGGCAGATAATCTTGGATCTGATACAGAGCAAAAAATAATAATAAACCCAAACAAACATGCAATGGAGCGGCTGACGTGTCAATATATGCCATGGAACAGCATCCTGCTTCCGCCACAAAAGAGAAACAGGCAACAATTCTAGGTAAAGAATGCAGGGGGGGGTGGAATCATTAATGCTGGAGCCTTCCTGTATAGTCAAAGAGATATGCAGAACTTTCTGAAAATTTCCATTAATTTTAGTGGAATGCCCCAAACCCTGCAAATCCTGGGGTATTTTTCCTTAAGCAGGTGCATCTAAATTTGCTTCCAAATTCCCCTTTAGGTGCTAGCAGCATCTCTAGCTCCAGCAGGGCATGCTAGCTGTTCACACGATATGGATAATTTCTTACTACCAGCAGCGGACTCTCAAACATAAACCCAGTGGTGGTAGGAAGGAGGAAGGGGATGCTAAGAGCCTAGCCGTGGCTATGGAAAGAACCCCCATGTTTTCAGTGGGTTCCAGGTTGCGATATGTGAACAATTCCACCTTCCCTGCTGAGATATTTTGCTAGCCTTACTCGGGGGAAATTTAGATCAGTTTGCTTCCATCTTCTCTCTTTCAATTTAAGCTTTTGAGCCTCTTCGCAGACTATTTAATGCCTGTTTCAGACTATTTATGTCCTTCCCTCCCATTGCATGCATAGCGCTCAGGGCAGCTTACAGCAATATTTTAAGGAGCAATACAAAATAATGAAAACCGTGGCATGTAATGGGCATCTTAAAAGGCAAAAATTGAAATTTATTTACCGGCATATGTTTATAAAACTAGTCACTTGTTTGTTACACAAATGACCTGCAGCATATTTTTTTTAGACTAAGAATAAGTAAATATTAGATTATAACACGGACACTTTCACATGAACATATATGGAATTTAGAAAAATGCACAAAAGTCTCCCCTCCACTCCAAGAACAGCAGACGAAAGCTTATGCAGCACACAGACAGCAAAACAACATCATCATAGTTTATCAAAAGTCCAGGAAAAGAGGTGTTGGTGGGGAAAGATCCTGACAAACATATAGTAACTTCTGACTGTCAATATTTTGCAGGAGGGATCCAAGCGCAATGTTAAGTGTTATTATTTACGGTAATTGACACTGAAAGGAGAATAGCTGTGTGTATTGCTGAAAGGTTTGACATTGGAAAATACCATTGAAACTAAAGAAAAGCAAGAAGTGGTCTCTGAGTTCCTTAATGGGTTGATAACTAACTGTTGTTGTTCTCTGCTAGATAACATGTGAGTGTTTAACGTTAGATCAGGGGACAAAGGTATTTGGTTGCAAATCTCCAGTTGTTTTTAGTCTTCGTTCTCAGCCTCTGTGAGAGTAAGATGTGATAACTGAACTCACTCCAAGAGCATGCAACTTCAGGCAAAATGGAGGCTGTAAGGAGAGACGCCTTTGCTTATAGGTCTGTTTGGAATTTTCTTTTATTTTTAAGATGCTGAGCCTGTCCTAGACAGCACAATACATTGTATGGAATTATTTGGATGCATCTTTGATGTTTGTGTTCTGCTTTGAAGAAAGTTCTGCAAGTAAAGTTTTGAATAATATCTAATGGGTCTAGACAATGCTTCGGTCCAAAAGCGCTCAGTTTTTATGCATCCAGTTGCTTCGAGCTGTGCAATATTAATATTTGCAATAGTGCACACCAGAGCTTTCAATTTGTACGTTTGAAGTGGATTAAGGTGCTCTGTTGTCCTAGCACAACAAATCTACATTTTAAAAAGCTGGGCTTTTTGCTGTTTGAAAAGTGATGGGGAAATGCATTGAAAAGTTATAGGGTGAGCGAAAGACTAACAGGAAGATGTGTGAACACCCCCCACAGGCAAATCAGGATAAATGCAGCCTCGTAGTCAAATAAACACTATGCAAACAAATCAGAAAGAATAATCAAGAAGAAGAAGAAGAAGAAGAAGAAGAAGAAGAAGAAGAAGAAGAAAAGATCTGACGTAATCTCACCTCTCCATAAGCTTTTGTAAGCAAATCAGAACGAATGCTTAATAAATAGATCATCTGCAAGGGTCTATAGACAAACATAGACTGTGTACGTACTGTACAGCACATTCAAAGCACATAACCATGCAAATAATCCTGGGAACTGTAGTTTACCTCCCACCAAGTACAATTACAAACTACAGTTCCCAGGATGGGGGGCGGTTTGTGCTTTAAATATGCATTAAATGTATGATGTGTATGCAGCCACATATATAAACACGGTTGTTATGAAACTAGGATTGGTTGACTGTGGCAGACCCAGGTTTGCACTGTGCTAAGTGTGAAATGGCCCTGTAAAAGTCAGATCAGAAAAGAAGGTGGGGGAGAAGCTAACATTCCCTTCTGTTTCAATCATGGCAGTTTGCAGAAACATGGCAGGAAAAGTGAATTATTACCGCTGCATTTTTTCCCTTCATTTGATTAAATATATTCCACAAGAGATGTAGGATTTGCTCTGCAAGTCCTCCGCCGCTCCGATCTCCCTACTTATCCAGAGCATTGCGTCATATCAATGCAACTCAACCTTCCTGTTTAGGGATTAGAGTACATTAGGGACTCGGATGAGGCTGCTAAGACTCAATTCCCTTTGGACATCTCACGGATAGTCGGTAATGATTTTCACTCGCTTGGTTTAGAAGGGGATATGAAGCAGGGTCAAACTCTAATCTTGCAAATCAGTGGATCCCATTTGTACGGGGATATATTGTAAATACAGCACATGTGGGCTATTACAATAACAAAGTAGTTCCCGGCATCTGCATCTAGAAAAGAATAAGGCAGACGTGTAAGGAAAAGAAAATCTCAGGTGTGAAATAAATATCTATAGGAATTATATGCACATGGTTTCACAGGACAAGCCTAATACGATGCATTTTAATGATTTGAAACTATCTCCAGAGGGGTTGCCCTGGTGCAGCAAATCTGGCAAGAGTCTTGTGACATCTTATGACTAACAAATATATCGGGGGGGGGGGGAGATCTTTCTCAGCTCAAGGGCCACATTCCAACATAGACAAACTTCCAGGGACCACATACCTAGATGGCCAGAGGCAAGAAGTGGCTGGAGCAACAGGTGCAATTCCTCCCTTTGTACGTAAACTACATTCGACCCATGCTTAATCCAGAGGTTTCTGTACACACGTCTCTCCATCTGGCAAGTAAGAGGCATGATCACATTTCAAGGACACAGTCCAGCCAGGCAAGACACGAGGTGTGTGGCATGGTCTGGGGAGAGTGCCAAGGGGCAGGCAGAAAAGATTGGAAGGCAGCATTTGGCTTCAGAGCCTGAAATTCCCCAGCCCTGAAATATATCAGAGCATAAGGTTTTGTGCACCTTGCGTCCATAAACTACTGATTGCGATTCATCAAGTGGTTCAGTGTTCGCACCTATAGCTGCTGCAGAAGAGGGACTGTGAGCAACATCTTAAGAGGGGTGTTTCTTGGACTAAGGTGAAACTGTGAAGCTCCCTTGTTATTTTTCCTCTTGGGGTTAGCATGTTGTTTATACTGATAGCATTGCAATGTGATGGGTGTTTTGTTTTTTTGCACATTATTATATTTGCTATTGTTTTGCTATGTTATTATGAGCTTGTTTTGCGATGTTTGTTTGAAATGCGTTCCTGTTTCCTTTGAGCATGATTTGGTTTTGTGGGAAAGCGGCATGCAAATATTATGAAGGGATGGACGTGGCTTGAGTTGGGATAAAGCATTGTGTGCCGGAGTGTCACTTGGCTGACAGTAAGACTTCCATCAGTGGAGTGGAGAGGGAAGCAGTTTTCAGTGATTCCTCCCCCCTGGGGCCCCTCTCCTCTAAAACTGCTCCAGAGGGATAACCAAGGATACTACTTCGTGCATCTGATAATACTTTGTGCATCTGATGAAATGGACTTCAGTCCATAAAAGCTTGGGCCATAATAAATGTGTTCTTGCTTCTGCTGCAACAGACATAACACAGCTCCCTTTCTGGAAGGGGTGCAATAAGTCTCTTTCCTGAAATCTCTTACCACCCGCACAGAGCCAGGGGCTCCTCTTTTCCAGAACATTACCTTCTGTTAGTGGTTACATGTTGTAAATTTGTCTGTGTTGTGTTTTTGTCTTTATATTTTGGAAGCGAAAAATAAAAAAAGTAGAGCACATCCTTCACCTGCAGAAATTTAAGCCCTGGAATCTCTAGTTAAAAGAGTCAGGGAGCAGGTGTTGGGAAAGACTATTCTCTAATGGAGCCTCTGGGTAGCTGCTGACGCCAGCCAAGATAGACAATATTGGGCAAAAGGACCAAGAGTTTGAGCTGGTATAAGGGATGCAAGTGGGTCTGGCTTTCCCATCAGTGTGTTTAGGATTGCAGCCTTAGGCTCTAATATCCATGCTCAGCAATTAAACTTTGTGGGTGGCCTTGTGACTGTCGTTCCTGGTTTAATGCATCACACAGAGATTGTTAAAGAGCTGCGGCAGAATTGCACTGTACCACACCAGTGCTATAGAAATGAGAAATTGGTTGTAACCCAGAGCACAGTTTGACTGCTTAAATCTCAGAGCCTTTGCTGGGATTTACGAAGCCTTAATGTAAGGCAAGATTGCAGCCAGAAACTTTAACATGAAAATATGCAAATCTCATTCACATCATCAGCACTGCTTAGTTCTTTCAAAAAAAATCAAAAGTTTAAGAGGCCTATTTTGTTGCATTGGGATAAAGTACTTTAAGTATAAAGACTATTAAATTGGAGTGTGTGTATACACACACACACACACACACACACAGAGGCAAACCAGCATGCCCCCATGATTGAGGGGGCTTGCGCCATGCGATTTGCTCACATCATGTGCACACGCCACACGCCGTGCTTGCGTGTTGTGTGCACACAGTGTGGCTTGTGCAGCGTGTGCAAGCAAAGTGAACATGTTGGGTGGTGTGAACGCACAGCATGTACACATTGCCATGGGATATTGAGCGGCCCTGGGCCCCTCCTTGAAAATTTTGAGGGGGCCCAAGGCGTCTCTAGGTAAGGCTGGGAAAGATCCCTGCCTGAAAGTTCCGAAGAGCCACTGCCGGTCAGTGTAGACAGTACTAAGGTAGATGGACCAGTTATCTGACTCGGTATAGGGCAGCTTCCTAGGTTCCTATGCTTATTCATTTCAGGAATACTGTTTTTATCCGTATGCAAATGGATGGGAACGGTGTGCTAGATTCACTAGCTAAAACTCACATGAATATTAAGTTAATCGAGTTGCAGCCCTATAAATTATGCAAAATCAATATACGCATCCTTTACATACTGTCAGTTTACCTGCTTCCTTCTGGTTCAGACATAAAATCTGAGCTCTGGACCTGAGCTTTCTAACCCACCCCATCCTCCCCTTGTTCGCCAGCTTTGGCACTCAGATCCTGGTCTTTTAAAGCCACGTTTTCACCTTATATCTGATATGGGGAGCTGTGACTTAATGTCGCTCTGCTAACCAAGATCTGAAACCACATTTGAACAGCAGTCTGGTTTAGAAAAGGGGGGGGGGAAGCAGCCTGGTATTATAGGCATCTGGTTGGCCACTGTGAGAACAGGTCTAGAGGGGCCGTAGGACTGATCCAGCAGGCTAGGCTTCTCTCTCTCTCTCTCTCTCTCTCTCTCTCTCTCTCTCTCGGCATTTATACCCTGACCCTTCAGCCAAAAAGGCTTTCAATGAAGGCTCCAAAAATGGGTAAAGGTAAAGGGACCCCTGACCATCAGGTCCAGTTGTGTCCAACTCTGGGGTTGCGGCGCTCATCTCGCTCTATAGGCCGAGGGAGCCGGCGTTTGTCTGCAGACAGCTTCCGGGTCATGTGGCCAGCATGACAAAGCCGCTTCTGGCAAACCAGAGCAGTGCACAGAAACGCCGTTTACCTTCCCGCCGGAGCGGTACCTATTTATCTACTTGCACTTTGACGTGCTTTCGAACTGCTAGGTGGGCAGGAGCTGGGACCGAGTAACGGGAGCTCACCCTGTGGCGGGGATTTGAACCGCCGACCTTCTGATCAGCAAGCCCTAGACTCTATGGTTTAACCCAGAGCGCCGCCTGGGTCCCTTAAAATATCGAGACAAGAAAGCCTTGCTAATCTGCTCCAAATAACTCAGGAGATCAAGGTATACATTTTGCCTCGGTATACCCAGTAACCAGTTTAATCCTATAAACGAATAACCTGCAATATTAGGCAAGAACACTGCAAAAAAAAACCCACCACAAAATAGTTCAGTTTTTAAAAAATAAAATAACAGAAAATAAAATGCAGAGTAATTAGAGGAAAGAATAAAGTGGGAGATGAAAAAGACTGAATGCCGCCAGAACACTCAAATATAAGTCTTAGCAGTTAGGAATGGACAAATGTGCCAGTCGTGTTTGTCTCAGTTTCTCATTTCTCCAGTCTTAATTCTATCGGCCACATTTCCTCACTAGTTTGTGATTTTGTTTTATTGTTTAAAAAGTCCTCACAAATTTTCATCAGGATTTTAGTGGCCATATCTCCTAGCATAGAGATTTTTGCAAGAAATTTCCCCTAATGTTGGGCTGCCATATGCCTGGGATCTTCCAGGCATATCTGAGAATTGTTTCCAGATTTTTGCTTTTTGAAATATGGCAACCGTACCCTAATGCAATGCTTTTTTCTGTGCCCCCCCCACACAAATGTAATTTTTTAAAAATGCTCCCTTTCCCCTTATATACATATTTGCACTCACATTTATTTTTATTTTTTATTTTTATTTTTTTGCCAGAGAGCTGCATTGCAAAAGCCACGAAAGTTCACGTTTCGCAGGATAGTTGTGTTTTTGGCTCATGCCTCGTTTCAGGAAGTGAGGAGGTTCACAATAAAATTAAAACCAAACTGAATTTCTCCCCGATCCCCAAGTACAGCACATGGGAGTTTGGTTGCCATGTGCACATTAGCCCTGGCAAGGAGGACCTGAGATTTAGTATTTTTAATAGCATTTGTGTTACAGAACCATATTTTTTTCCCATAAAGCAAGCAGGCCCAGCAGAAAACGCTACTTCCAGCACACTCTGTGCTGAATTAACATTTACGCAAGATAATCAAGCCTTGCAACTTTCCTGCACAGGGGCAGCAATAAAGGGATTTTACATTTATCATCCCAGTTAATTGTAATGAGCCTAAAACTAATGAGCCGTACCTCTAAACTCCATTTAAGACAATAGCTAATTGCTTCATTTTAATAAGTGTTGACAGAAAGGAGGGCAGAACAATGACTGAACGCTCAATTACTACACGGGCCAGAAAACGAAGATACAGAATATTAGTGATGTATACGCACAATCTGAAACGCAATTAGAACCCAGAAAGTAAGAATGGGGAATACTTTGGGAATGAGCCCGCAAACAGACTTGTCTGCTTTCTGTACATATTGCTGGGGTTGAGGGGAGGAGTCAGGTCCCTTAATGAGGGAGTATGCAACAGGGGAAAGGGTTTTGGCTCAGCGACACAGTGCAAGCTCAGTTCCTGGCGTTAGGGATGCGAAAGAAACCTCTTTTAAATCCCAGAGAGCTACTGCCAGTTCGTGTAGACAGTACTGTACTGAGCTAAATGGACCAATGATCTGACTAGACATGAGGCAGTTTACTATGCTACTGTGCCAAGCTCAAGGGGTTACTATCAATATATAAAGCCCTGAACAGCTTGGGACCAGCTGACCTGCAAGATTGCCTTGCAGGTTGGCACGGTTGCAGGTGACACGGAACACTCGTTCTGGATTTGTAAGAAACAGATCTGTTAGCATGGCAGCACCAACTGGAACCCACTGCCTGCTGACGTCTGGCAGGCTCTTTCACTGTACTCTTTTGTGGCCAGCTAAAAGCATTTTCCAAACACGCAGAATGTTGCCGTATGTTTTCATACATGCAAGGTAGAATCACCCAACTGTAGTGTTGGAAGGGACCACAGGGGTCATCCAGTCCAACCCCCTGTAATGCAGGAATCTTCTGTCCAATGTGGGGCTTGAACCCACGACCCTGAGATAAAGAGTCTCGTGCTCTACTGGCTGAACTACCCTAGTTTTTAGCTTATTGTTGATTTTAATTATTTTTGACCGTTTTGAATAGTTTTGCTAAATTTCTTTTTTACTGGTAATTTATTGAAGTATTGTTTGTAAACTGTTTCGGGTGGTGTATAAACTGTTGTGAAATAAATAAACAAAAAATGTTATTAAAAGAGAAAAAAAAACATGGCATGGAATGAGTGGTGTGGTTGCTGATTCCGATGCATCTCCACTTCATAGGCTCCTCTAATGTGAAGCCCATTCTGAGATGGGATAGAGCCATGGGGACAAGGCAACCATTGGACTTTGGTAACAGAAGGCTTCAGGGCACCCTGGATAAATTAGTAAAACACGACCCCTATGCCTGCCTGCCCGCAGTCCCTGCCTCCTGTCTCTGGGGTCTCCACACTGGTGATCTCCCTTGTCCAGTGGTTTGTGAGACCTCCTCCACGTGTGTGCTTTTCACAGTTGCATGACCGCCAGCTGTCCCCTGTTGGGAACCTCCAGCTGCACACTTCTCCCACATGGAACATGCAGAACCAATGTATCTCTTTTTTTTTTTTTTTGCAGTGATTTCGCCCTCTTCTCCTCCTGCAATGCAGGCTTCTCTTTGAATTAGAGCTTACTGAACGGAATGCATTTTCCCCATCTGTTATTGAGCCTACAGGGACTGTTGGTTTCGAGGTTGAAAGATACTCGGAGTCCAGTGTGACTTTCATGCTCTTTATTCAGCTCATAGTAGTGAGGAATTTAGTTCCCCCAAAACGTTTGCTTTATATACACTTTTTACACAATGGGCCCCACGTGATTGGCTAAGTCCGGGATACTCCTGTATGCCAATCAGAGTGTGGATTCACTTCCACCTGGAGCTGGATTGGGTGGCTCCTGCAGACCGATCAGACTGCTGCAATCTCAATCCTATTGTTCTGGGACCAGTCAGACTGCTGCAATCTCAATCCTATTGTTCTAGGACCAATCAGACTGCTGCAGTTTGGATCCTATTCAACTCAGTACATAACAGAGGTGTTTCATCAATACTGATTGAGGAGAGAGCCCTCCAACTTTATTAACCACGCAGTCTTGGGGCAATTAAGATATAATATTTTTTTAAAAAAACAAAACCTACACACAACTCCCTTTCAATTGCTTTGTTCATCATTCACAAGTGTTTCAGGTGCCTCCTTCCTGCTTGTGCCAAACTGTGAACTATATTCTTTCCAAGGTGTTGCGAAGTCAGAGTTTTTCTAGGTGACCTAGAACTGGTGCCTTTATACAGCAGTGCTGCTTATTATCATCTCCTTTGATTTAGTGTATATTAGGTGTGCTTTCGTTAATAAAGCTTCAGAAACCTGTCTTCAGCGCTAGACAGGATTTGATTTCATTGCCTCCTCCCAAACACTCCCAATTCTCTTCTCTTGGCAATCAGCACCTGTGCATATTTGTTCTGCGACTCCTGATTTCAATACTTCGTTCCAGGACCAATTGCACTGTGTTTATGCATCCTTAATTATATTTGCCATATAATATATGACTTTGGAGTCCCATTTTGAAGCTCATAATCATCTGCTGGGCCCCAGCATAATTTACAAACCTGGAAAAACCTGGATTCCAGCATCATTGTACATGATGGTGGCACGAACAATGACAACAAAGGTGTCCATTCCATGTTGATTCCTTGTAAACATTTATCAACCAGTCTTTTACAAGCAGGCACAGAAGGGATTTTCTGTTTCAAGCTCTAGCTAATTTTTTAAGATCTCTGCTAATGTGTTTCAGCTCCATGACTGTGTCTTCTTATTATTTTAATTAGCAACTGAAGAATTGTGTTGGGAGCTTAATGGATATCTGAGTACTTTGTAGTTTTCCATTTCATTACAGAAGCATTTGAAATTAGGGCTGCGTAGAATATTCTCCGCTTTTGAGTTGAAAATACACTGCTGAGGAGTTAAAATGTTCACCAAAAATTCCTTCCCTAATGGTGGTGAGATCTGCTTGTTGTTTGTTTGTTTTTGCCTGTTTTCCACTATTTGTTTGTCCTCCTTAGAGGGTTGCCATATGTCCTCTTTTTCCAGGACACACCCTCCTTTTCATGGGTATGTAAAATGAGAGTTGTCATAGAGATCTATAGTTAAAAGTAGAAGTCGGCAAATGTGTCCTCTTTTTTTGCTCTTCGAAATATGGCAACACCACCTCTAGTTAGGTTGCTTTCCTGATGTGATCCCAGGCAATCAGGGAACACAGAGGAAGCGATGATATCACAGCACTGCATAGCAAATTGGGCTGTGTAAAAACTTTACTGAGGGAAAACAAAGCTGACTGAGAGTGTGAGGGCAGTACAATTACTGTCCTGGTCACGTGAAGGATCCCAACTAATCAGACCACCAAGTGTCCTCATCACATTTTCCACAACAACAACAACAACAACAACAACAACAACAACAACAACAACGTGCATTTTAATGCTACAGAAAACATTTATAAAAAGCAGTCTATTTTGACTAGGCCTGGGGGTATTGGTGCCTAATCTTCTTACAAACCATACCTCCCACTCCGCAGAGGTAGCACTGGGTTTTGCAGATCCTAGTCAAAGTGGAGAGAACTACCCAGGGAAGCAAGGTTTTTAATGCAGTGAGCCTCTCCATCATAGAATCCATTCCGGAAGTCGAACGGAACTTCCAAAATGTTCGGAAACCAAAGCACGGCTTCTGATTGGCTGCAGGAAGCTCCTGTAGCCAACCGGAATCTGCGGAAGCCCCATCGGACGTTCGGCTTCCAGAAATAGTTCGCAAACGAGAACAGTCACTTCCAGGTTTGCGGCATTCGGGAGCCAAAACATTTGAGAACTAAGTTGTTCGACTTCGAAGGTACGACTGTATATGTAAATAAACCACATGTCCTAAAGACACCACAGCCTCCACTGTGTCTCATTCTGAAGGAAACATGGTAAGCGCCTGGAACCCATGGAATCTCACAGTGCTCAGAGATTGGGGAGGCATGCAACAATATAGAGAAATACCTCTTTAGAGATTGTCCAGACATTTGTGAGGTCCATTAAAAAAAAAAAAGCATTAGTATCCCCGTTCCCCCGCAATGTATGGTCAAATGGCCAAACATTTCACTTCTGGAGAATAATGATGTTCTTATCTTCAGAGAGATCATCCTTAATGATCATATAATCTGCTTTAGGCTGCAGTCATATGCAGACTTATCAGGAAGTTAGCCCTAATGAACTGAGTAGGATTTACAGCTCATGGTAGTCCTCTCTGGGCTACCCCAGAGTGGTAGTCCTAGCAGCCCCCACCAGCATGGCCAATGGCCACGGTTGGTGGTGTTGGGGTTGTAATTCAACAACATCTGGAGGAAACCCTATTGGCTAGCCCTGATATATATATATACAACTTCACAGCTGGTGTCTCTGCAAGTGTGAGTTGTTGCCTTACTCCCCAGAACCTAGCTTGTGATGGATAATAATATGAAAGTAACGGAAGAGAAACGGATAAGATAGGCAGCGTAATTACAACTCCATGAGGTGGTAAGCTGTTTTCTGAAGCATTCAAGCAGTAAAATAGCAAATTTTAGAAAAAGCAAAATAAATTTGGAAGAAAACTATAAAGTGCCATGGAGTTTCCATTCTGAATTTTGTAATATGATTAGCCAAGATGTACGACCAAGCTGGATGAAGTATTGACCCCAGCCTTTTCTAATTAGCGCGCGCACACACACACGCACACACACACACACACACACACACACACACGGAGTGGAGAATCAGTGGTCTGTCAGACTCAATCCCCTTTCATTCTTGACTACTGAACATGCTGGCTGGAAGTTCAACAACATCTGGAGGGTCCCTATCCTGGCCCTAAAGTAAAAGATTACATTTTTCTTTTTCTAGGTAGAAAACAATGAACAACTTCAGAGCTTAGCATCTCATAAATGAAAACACCCACAGGAACCTTCCACATTTTTCCTTGCAAGCTTTGTTTATACAGATGAATCACACATAACATTTACGTTCAATAAACTAGGCTGATTCTAACACCTGCATTTCTTTTCTATTTTGAAACACAGAAATCTGCGGTGGAGGATTGGATTAAAAAGGTGAGGGGGGGGAACTTAACTAAAAATGAAGCCGACTCTTCGGCATATGCTGTGATGATGCACGGAGAAGGATGTGGTGATATTTCAAGAGTAACATCGACAAGTGGAGTGGAGTTCTCTAAGTGTGACACGAAGAATTCATTATTGGTACCAATGGGATAAAGGGTGATTGTGACTATTTGTATAGACATGTTGCCATGTCCCCGGAGTTCCATTCTGCGTCCAGTGCCACATTCTGTGATTTTTCTGTGCTGGCATAGAATTGTGACAGTCACGCACAACTTTCATTATAAATGTCTGGGTGAGCTCTGTGTCAAGAAGACCGGGAGCGCGGTTGGTGAAGAAAGGAATACACTAAGAATATTAACTTCTGGGGGCTTCCAGGATTAACTCAGAATCCACCTTACCAGCAGAAATGGATTTTTTTATAATCCAAACAAACAACAGCAACTGTCAAATATATTTACTCAAGATGAAATAACCCAAGCTCATAAATAAATAGGTAATTCTACGGAGATAATCATAACTCCGTCATTGCAGAGAATCGCTCGTGAACTTTGCTTCAACTGTGGCATTAGACAAGATTCTCAGTAGGGTTAGCCACAACAATAAGGACACTTATTTTCATGCAAATGGGTCTATCTTTCACTAGAAAAACCTACTCAGAACAGATGGAAGTAATTTTCTTCCCAAGGAAATATTTGAGGAGGCTTAGGGGACAAAGTATCAATTTGTTTATTTATTACCTCCCAAAGCCAAGACAGGCTTTTTCACACACAAAGGAACTGAAATGCATCGCCAGGGGCACTGGCCTGCCCTTGGTTTTTATAGGTTAGGAAAAACAACTTAGTGGCAAGGATGGGGACACCCACAAATGTTAAAATGCTTTTGCTGCCTTCCGCAGACGCATTGTGGTCAGGGCCCTACATTACCACAATCACAAACAGAGATGGGGAACCATGTCAGCTTGAGGGCCATATTCCTTCATGGCTATGATTCCAAGGGTCGGATGCTGGTGATGGTTGCAAAAAGCAATCAGGGCAACACCAACACACTCTCTGACAGACACACACACACACACACTGAAGTGAAGACAACCCTTAGGAGTTGATGATGCAGGTGAGCTTTGCCTAAGCAAGCTGATTGCTGGCTCAGCAGAGCCTCTTTTTTATTAGCAAGAATATGCACACGTTTAGGAGCAGTCTGACCTTTAGGAACAGCCTGACCTTTAGCACTTTTACATCATGAGTTGACACATATGTTTCCTCTGATATTTGCGAGACCTGCTCCACCACGTCATGTTCCCACCAAGTGGAAAGTGAGCCATGCCTCTGCAAAGGGAGGCAAAGCTCACAGACAGTCACAGGGCATGGCAGACCACTGAGAGAGCAAGGGGTTAGATAGAGGACATGGCGTTCAGACAGCCTTGGCTTGCCTGTGGGAGGAGGTGTGGCTCACGCCCCGTGGTCAAGCTGCGGCTTGGGGTGGAGGTGTGCCTCACGCCCAATGGTCATTCCTACACACGCATCCATACATATGTACACACCACACACACTTACTTTCTACTATCAAATGCACCTTGGAATAATATATTCAAGTCTTTGTTATGTGTTTGCCATCTTACTGGCAGTATCAGTCTCACAGTTTCTTTCTGGCCTTCCAAGAACCCATAGGGTTCATATAGACAAATGCCACTAATGTTCTTCCCCACTGCTTCATTCATCACGATTGTTTTACTTCCTTGGTAAATCAGAGAAGTGATAACTCTACCTGGTGCACAGTGCTAAGTTGCATCAATAGTCTACCCCTGGGAGAATCATTGATTGATGACATGTCTATTACCCACCCATGGTCATTGATTGTGACTAATTTTGGGAGAGTTTGCAGCAGGCTGGTAAAAAATAATAAACAGAGTTTCTGCATGGTGAGTGATGGCTTAGATTAATGACTTGTCATGCAAAGCCTCTCTGTCCCACGCCTTTAGCCAAATTTAAAGCAGCGATAAAACAATTGGCAGCATATCTGGAGTTCTTATGCAACTTTATCAATCAACGCTAATGTAAAGGAAGCACAACACAAACTCTCAGTAGGCTGTCCATTATCCCACTGCAAGGCTGCATCTAATACTCCCAAACAGTAGTCAGAATTTGGGAAAGGGGTGTGTTCATATTATTCACCTTTGATGGGAATGTCAAACAGTGCAGGGATTTTGGAACATGGGGTTGGATCCAAGCTAAGCTAAGGTTTTACTGAAATCAATGGGGCAAGTTAGTAATGACTAAATGAAGTCTCATTGGTTTCAGTGGAAGTTAACTTTGCTAAACTTAGTCTGAAGAATAAATAAATATGTGAACTTCTTTCAACCTTGAGAGATCACTAGATGAGCAGCAACCAATAGATATAGAAATAATTGTTGAGAAGGTCAACATTGGCACCATAAAAAATGTATAAGAGACATAGCTTAACATCAAACGTTATCAGTTTCCCAACAATAATGTCAATCTCCATTACAATCTCCATTACAACCCACTTCCAAGAACTTGCATAGATAATTACACACCCATCACATATACTGATATGCTCCTTGTCCCTTAAAATCCCATTAGCATAAAAAACCAAAGTTTTAATTAATTCTGTTTCCTGGTGGATCTCTAGGATAGGCTTTTAAGTATTGCTTTGTTTGTACAAAGCAATACTTGTTTGTGCTCTGGTCTATGGGGTCATCAAGAGTCGGACACGACTAAACAACTAAACAACAACAATTGTTTGTACCGTGTTATGTATTTTGGGGTTTTTATATCGTAAACCACACTCTGATCTTCGGGTGAAGGACAGTATAGAAATTTAATAAATAAATAAAATAACTTATGTCCATTTATTTCAGTGAGTCTTTATAAAGCCTAATTGTATACAAGATAAGCACAATGACAATTCAGATGAGTAGTCACGTTAGGAGGAGTCAATTACCATAGCAAGACTAGGATGATTGTGCTATCACCAGTTGCTTCAACTGAGAATGGTCACCATGCTTATCTGACTCCAGACTGCAGTCATGCTGTCCCTGCAAGTTGTTGTGTTGTAAGCTTCCTTTCATCAATAGTTTTATCCATATCTATAGTGATACATCCCCAGTAAAAACAAAATAAAAAAATAAAAAAAATCCTTCCAGTAGCACCTTAGAGACCAACTAGGTTTGTTCTTGGTATGAGCTTTTGTGTGCATGCACACTTCTTCAGATACACTGAAACAGAAGTCACCAGACCCTTATATATAGTGAGAGAGTGGGGAGGGGTATTACTCAGAAGGGTGGTGGGAATGGGTGAGCAGCTGATAGGTGTGGAAAACCTGTGGACGACTGTTAACGACTGCAATTAGTCTTAAAGGAAAAAGCAAGGGGTGAGATGGCTAAAGATAGCTTTGTCATGTATAATGAGATAAGAATCCAGTGTCTTTATTCAGACCAGGTCTCTCCATGGTTTTAAGTTTGGTAATGAGTTGCAATTCAGCAACTTCTCTTTCCAGTCTGTTTCTGAAATTCCTTTGTATTAAGACAGCTACTTTGAGATCTTGTATAGAATGTCCTGGGAGATGGAAGTGTTCTCCTACTGGTTTCTCTGTCTTGTGATTCCTGATATCAGATTTATGTCAGATTGTTTCAAAGAGAAATAAATCTCACCTGCACTACAAGGTCAGCAAATATCAGTCATGTACCAGAGATGGTTAAAGGCACTTTTGAGTGACACTGAGAAATCCCAGCTAAGCCATTTGCATCCTTCCCTGTTTGCCTGGCTTCACTCGTAATGCTAATCCTTGGAAGGATTCAGAGGCAGCAATGGGGAAATAGAGGATGAGCCATTGTAAGCAAAGCTCGCTTAGATCCTAAAGACAAGCAACTTACCGTATATTGAATCTTACCTGCCTAGCTGACCCATTCATTTTGATGCCAGCTTTGCCTTTTGCCTTCTCCGTGCGCAGAAAGAGAAAGTGTCTTCAGCAAACAGGATTTACCAAGTGGGTCGTTTCCATAAAGACAAATACAGGAAGTGTACCCTCAATACATTTTGCTGCCTGATGTGGAGTAGCAAATGACCCTTCAGCCTCAAGGTTATAGTAGCTAAACTGTTCAAGTTATTTTTGCACCTGAGGCAGAAGGACTCTTCCCCTCCCTGGCAGTAAAAATAGATAACTAAAATAAAGTACTCTTTTGTGGCAATGCTGGGTCTTTTGTGACACTGCTGGGTGAATCAGCAGCTTGAGACAGCTTCCTTCCTCTGTCCAACAGTAGGGCTGGCCCTCTGAGAATGACTAAGCGAGGCATAGGCAAACTTGGCCCTCCAGATGTTTTGAGACTACAATTCCCATCATCCCTGACCACTGGTTCTGTTAGCCGGGGATGATGGGAGTTGTAGTCCCAAAACATTTGGAGGGCTGAGTTTGCCTATGCCTGGACTAAGCTTTTGGGAACTGACTGCTTTCTATTAAAGGAGTGGTGTCATGCTGATTTTATTGTAATTATTTGTATGTTTTAAAGTATATATGTATTTAATTTTAAATATATCAGTAGAATAATAATGACAATGACAATGATGGTGATGGTGATAGTAGTAGTAGTAGTAGTAAGTAGTAGTAGTAAGTAGTAGTAGTAGTAATAGTCTCAAGCCCTGAAAGCTTTATATCTCCTGGGTGGATTCCATGTTCATTCTGTACTTTCCTGAATGATCAGCATCTGGCTACCCTGGAACCACAATTGTCCATCATATGCTATGTGATCTAGATCAGAAACCACGTCTCCCAAATTTGCTGAGCTCAAACTGCTCTTAAAGGGATGGAGAAAAGGTGGCTGCCTTAACCCTCTGCCTGTTGTTGCATAGGGGCTGCTCTACAAATCCCCTGATCTTAAAACATTGTTTCGCCCTGTTCCCTTTTAGCCTAAATAGCCCAAATCAAGGAGGTCTCCTAGGAAGCAGCTGCAACTGGGGGCAGGTAATCAGGAGCCCTTAGAGGACTGGGTCATCCTGTACCAGACCGTAACAGATGGGAAGGATGACTTTCAGTTTTCCCCAGAGAGCTTGAGGAGGATTTATAGTATCAAAGCGCATAAACATTATTTCACTCGGCTCATGCTCTCCTGCACAGCTGGCTTTACCAGCAGTGCAATGACATTGGTGTGCTTTTCTTCTCTGGCTTCAGTTTGATTCATTGTTGCATTATTCTTGGATAGTCCGTTAATCCGTGGGAAATAATCTTCAGAAACTGGGAGGGATTCAGAAACCCTGATTTAAAACTCTGTATGCATGTGCGATCCCAGATAGTTAACAGGAGGGCTTTACATCTGACTCGAATGAATGCTGAGCTGAACTGGGAGTTTTATCAGTTGCAAAGCAGGATGTCCCCACCGTGGAAGGACGTGTGGATCCAGAACTGGCCTCCACAGTCACCTACGGACTCATTGTTAAAACCGTGTTTGTGGAAGACAATCTTACTTGGCTACGAGTGATAGAGGAGGAGGAGGAAGAAGAAGAAGAAGAAGAAGAAGAAGAAGAAGAAGAAGAAGAAGAAGAAGAAGAAGAAGAAGAAGAAGCTGTATGAGGTGGCAGAAGTCAAACTGGGGCCCCCTAAACCATTTTGTTAGTGCCTTGGGGCTCTAGATGCACCCATAAATCTGCAGAAGTATCTCCTGAAAGTAGAACTAAATTTCTCAGAATTTACACCAGAGCGGAGGGATGGGGGAGGAAGAACAAATACAGTACCAAGGTGGGGAGTGGGTGGGGGGTGGGGCAACCTCTTGCAAATTCCTTTTGAGGCTCCCCCACCCTGCCAAATCAACTTTAAAGCTGCCTGGCACAAAGGTCCCTGGACCTATTTGTCTGCAATCTTTGCAGGTTTCTTACCCAAAGGCCTGCAGTTTTCTGACCACTTGCCCACAAAACACGAGCTTCCTTTTTCATCCATGCCAAAACTGTAATGACTGCCTTTGTGGAATTATCATTGCCACTATCCTGCTGTTTTTTTTTTAAAGGATTCGTATGCTCAGAAGAGGTGACCGTTCCTGCGAATTTCATCCAAGTCTGTCGCCAACCCAATCCTTAAAAGAAACAACCCTAAAAACAACAACAAACCAGTTCAATGGTTCAATGCAGCTTCAACAACAACCAGTAATACTTCTTCAGATACCTTGTGCTTTCAGACTATCACTGCAATGGTGTTCCCTACCTGTGTTTACATGGCTCTTGTTTTGATTAAGGAGAGCAGAATAGGCATATGCTGAAAATAACCAGTGGACCCCCCAATTCTTTTTTATTCTTAGGGTGGTGGGAGCTATTACATCTGCCTTCATCCCCTACAGCAAAATCAGCCACGTGTTAAAACAGCAGGGCAAAGAGGAGAGGTAACCTCTAGCTACCAGAATGTTTCTTACGATATGAAGATGCTGCTTACCTCGGGGCAAGGGTATATGAGGAGCTTCTGAGTGGGCAACCTGCCAGGCTGGCATATGGTGATAGAAAAATGCAAGAGGCGATGTGTATGAATCTAAAGGGAAGGTGCCAAAGGCAAGAACATTTAAGCTGATTTATCTACATGGAAGAAGCAGGGGTGTGCTTTGGGGTATGAGACAGATTGTGCTTTGGGCTAGTTGATCATTATTTACTATCATTTCGTTACCCATTTACTTAGGCACGGAGAGTTGCAGAGCGGCCTTCCTAGGGTCCAGGCAGCCCAGGGACTTGTGCCTTTGAAAAGAAACATGAAACCTGCTTGCTTAACATATATCTGCCCACCCTTTCACCAAGGAGCTAGGATAACTGTTTTAGTCCCTCAAGAACCCTGTGAGGTAGGGCAGGATGAAAGACAATGCCTTGGCCAAGGCAATTTCATAGCTCCGCTGGGTTTTGAAGCTGGATTTCTCACATTCAGACCCAACACTGGCATGTTTGCATCACACGGCCTTTTCCACAGATATGTAACAGCAAGATCAGGAATGGCAGAGGAGAAACAGCCAGTACAGAAAATGTTTGGTCTGCAGACGTTCTGCTCAAATTCATGCAACCTTAATCATCTCAAAATGAGAGCAGGTCGCCCTTCAAGTCTGCCTCAATGGTGACTGGTTAGGCATTGCCCAAAAAAAGAGGGTTTACATTACAGAAAACATTAGGACAAAATGGGACACCAAGTTGCATAAAATTTGAATATATGACAATTTATATGTATAGATGCAAATGTAGAAATAAGGACTATAATTCAAGTAGAAATTAAAGAAATTCCACCACAGTGGGGAAGGCATGAGCTATGTGCCTCTTCAGTCTGAGGATCTGGTGCTGCAAAATAATGGTTGAGGGATAGCTTCAAGACTCCTGCTCTGCCTACCTTTAATCTAGACTTGGACTGGATAGTTCTCCAACAGAGGGCACCTTCAGAATAGAAGACTGTCCTCTAGGGTGACCGTAAACCACTCCAAAGGATGAATCCACCATCACTTTCAGCTATAATTGATCTTTGCAGCCTTGCAGTCTTTCAAATGGCCATTTGCAAAAATAATCAAAACAGCTTTCCAACCAGTAAATTGTAAAAAATATTTAATGAGCACCTTGATAAGAGGGAGGGAACTTTGGCTAATAAGTTTCGACCAGGGTTGTCACGGACAAAAAAATTCATTATGGACCAATGAAATGACTCTTCAAATCCTGCCTGTTTTACAACCCGTTGATAATATATTTCCCTGAAATTCAAGTACAAAAATAAAATTTGATTTACCGCTGCACTAAAAATATTGAAATTTTATACAGATCATTAACATTATTTCACATTGGAGATTCATTGTATTAGAAAGCTATAAAGGTGAGACTCACTGAGTAGCTATTCCTTTATGCAGAATAAAGGTAAAGGTAAAGGGACCCCTGACCATTAGGTCCAGTCGTGTCCAACTCTGGGGTTGCGGCGCTCATCTAGCATTACTGGCTGAGGGAGCCGGTGTACAGCTTCCGGGTCATGTGGCCAGCATGATTAAGCTGCTTCTGGTGAACCAGAGCAGCGCACGGAAACGTTGTGTACCTTCCCGCTGGAGTGGTACCTATTTATCTCCTTGCACTTTGGTGTGCTTTCGAACTGCTAGGTTGGCAGGAGCTGGGACCGAGCAACAGGAGCTCACCCTGTCACGGGGATTCGAACCGCTGACCTTCTGATCAGCAAGCCCTGGGCTCTGTGGTTTAACCCACAACACCACCTGCAGAATACCAAAATGTAATTAAATTTGTATGTAAAGCGGACATTTGTTAAAAGACCAGTTCTCTATGCTGTGCTGTACTTTGGAACTTGATTCAACTAGCATTTTTTATTGTTTTTTGTTTTTGTCTATTTCATAATATTTTGTGCTCTGGAATTTCCACACAGGTACTGAAGTTAATCCATGATGTTATAATTCTGAGATTTATGGTCATGATGGCTGTGAGAGCTGCACAAATTCTTTATCAAGGTAAAGGGGTGCAAGCTTTCTTTGCAGAAAGTCTATAGCAAGGAAGAGAATGTATATAGATATGGAGGATCTAGCTAGCTAGCTAGCTTTGTTGTTGTTGTTCAGTCGTTCAGTCGTGTCCGACTCTTCGTGACCCCATGGACCAGAGCACGCCAGGCACGCCTATCCTTCACTGCCTCTCGCAGTTTGGCCAAACTCATGTTAGTAGCTTCGAGAACACTGTCCAACCATCTCATCCTCTGTCGTCCCCTTCTCCTTGTGCCCTCCATCTTTCCCAACATCAGGGTCTTTTCAAGGGAGTCTTCTCTTCTCATGAGGTGGCCAAAGTACTGGAGCCTCAACTTCAGGATCTGTCCTTCTAGTGAGCACTCAGGGCTGATTTCTTTGAGAATGGATATGTTTGATCTTCTTGCAGTCCATGGGGCTCTCAAGAGTCTCCTCCAACATTTCATGATGATATATCTATTTGAGTAGTTACATTAACTCAACTCATCACTGCACAGTTTTTACAGATATAAATTCCTTCCCGATATAGTCAGTTAGGTGTGAACATGAAAGGAACATTTAAAACTTTTGATGTTGTGATAGCCACTTCATAGAACACCCTGCATAACATGAAAACATGTATTTTCCTTCTCCTTCTCCTTACAAGAAATTGTAAAGTGTTTACAATAGAGCAGGAGGAAGGTGCAGACTGTGCCCCCACCAGGACCTAATCATGAGTAGCCCCAACTCTTACAGGTTTGCATTAATGAATCAGGGAACAACAGAGACACCGACAGAGAGACAGAACTACCACCAACCCTGAAGCAAGGCCCACTAGAAAAGAATATTCACTTTTTAAAATACCTTCCCAAATTTCCATTTTCAAATTTTAATGTAATATTTAACTTCGAAACCTAAGCAATTTAGACTTGCTGGCATCTCTTGATTGTTTTGATTTTGATGGGCAATGAACAGGTACGGTAATCTCAGCAACTGCTAGTTGTCAAATACTATATACCACTGCATGTCATCTTTCAGATCCTGTCAGGTAATGAATACTAATAAATTTACATGCCTACTGTCAATTGCTATTGAAAATGAAATACCATTCTAAGCCAGCTATTGAAAATAAGCAGATACTGAATAATGATAGGCTTCATATTTCACAGAGCACTGATAAGTTCCAACAACAAACTTTAAGAGTTCAAGCTGCAATTTTAAACACACTTACCTGCAAGTAAGTCCTATTAAACTGAGTTGAGAAGATGTGTATAGAATTGCTTTTTGAATGAGACAGCACTGGAGATTTATGGTAATATTATAAATCTTTGTAATATTTGTTTTATTTTGTAAATATTCCAGCAGAGCCAAGTGGAAGCAGACAGATGTGAAACTCCCATTTACAAATACTCAGCAAATAATTAGAGACCATGCAATTAATATTCAATATAAAAAACTTGCTATTTCTTGTGCTCAAAACAACCTTATGACAAACTGTGACCGTTTGAAAATGAAAACTTTTAAAATTTAGACTGTTGCCAAACAAGAATTTTTCAAAGCCAGTATTTTAAAGAAAAAAATGGCATCATCATCATATTTTGAAAAACTATAGGGTCCAAGGTTGCTTATCTCTTGCCATTGGCTAACAGTGCTGCTTTTTAATTCCATTTTTCATTCATGGGAGCCAAGATACACAGCTCATTTTTCTTTTCTGCACTGGCAATAGTACAGCGACAAGATTAAATACTTCTCAAAATAAATTAATATGCTGTCTGCTTGTTGATCCATTGATTTTTAAGTAAGCCTGGCTGGCTTGGTAAGACTGATGTTTAAGTCAAAATTTTCAGAATTAGTGAAACATCACTCCATTTGGGTAGCAGCAGATGCACTGATTAGACAAGGAGCTCTGTTCAATAACTGTCAGAACCATGTGCAACTGTAGTAATCTAGTTATAGACAGGAAAGTAATGGAGCTAAGGGATCGTACTGCTTGAGGTCAGAGAATTACATTGTTAATCCATTTAAGTCATAATTTCCAGAAGGCAGAATTAGCCTCAAATTCCCATCACTCAGCACAGATTCTAAAGTTACTGAGCCCCGCTTATGGCTAATCATCACAAGTAAAGTCCATTTAGCTTGGTATTATTTACACTGGTTGACAGCGGATCTCCAGGATCTCAGACAAAGTTCTTTCCCAGCCCTACCTGGAGATGCCAGGGACTGAACCTGGGATGTTCTGCTTGGAAGACAGATGCTCTAACCCTGATCCATGGCCCTTTCCTAGTGATAAATATGGGTGGAATAGTTCTGATATTCTGTAACATTGATTTCTGTTATGTAACCACTACTCTCACTGCTGAAGGGTTTGTGATTAATGTTCTTATCCAGTTGTGGCGATGGTGGGAGTCCCAGTGCTACTTCAGAAGGTGGCAAAGCTGAAGTTTAGTGTCCAGATCAAGGGAAGCAATACTACCACTCTATTCTTCCTTGGTCAAACCACACCTAGAATACTGTGTCCAATTTTGGGCACCACAATTTAAGAAGGATGTTGAAAAGCTGGCATGGGTGCAGAGGAGGGCAACCAAAATGATCAAAGGTCTGGAAACCAAGCCTTATGAGGAATGGTTGAAGGAGCTGGATATGTTTAGCCTGGAAAAGAGGAGGCTGAGGGGAGATATGATAGCCATCTTCAAATATCTCAAGGGCTTTTATATGGAGGAGGCGGCATGTTTGTTATCTCCTGCCCTGGAGGGTAGGACTCGAACCGATGGCTTCAAGTTACAAGAAAGGAGATTCTGACTAAACCTATAGGGATAAAAACTTCAATGAAGGTGGACTCTCCTTCATTGGAGGTTTCTAAGTAGAGGTTGACTGTCACGTATGATCTAGCTTAGATTTCTGCATTGCAGGGGATTGAACTCGATGACCCTTGGGGTCCCTTCAACTCTTCAATTCTATGATTTTGTGAAGACAAATTCCACATAATATCACGCCCTTCAAACAAATTAGTATGAAAAGGAGGGGGGACTCATTATTTACACCATTTATTCAGATTCTAGAATTTGAGGTGGTCCACCTGCAAGACTGGGAATTATCCAGTTATCCAGGACATACTTTGAGCTTTTCTCTCCAGGCACTGACTAAACTCACACTGCTTAGTTTCAGAAACGCTGCCATATACCCAGTTACAGATGGGTAGCCGTGTTGGTCTGCCATAGTCAAAACAAACAAACAAAAAATTCCTTCCAGTAGCACCTTAGAGACCAACTAAGTTAGTTCTTGGTATGAGCTATCATGTGCATGCACACTTCTTCAGATACACTGAAACGGAAGTCACCAGACCCTTGAAAGCTAGTAGCAAAATTGCCATATACTTTGCACCTTCAGACCATGCTTCCATGCCAATGAAGGCTTCTAAATAGAGTTGCATTTTCTTGGTACTTCATCATGGCATTTGCCTTCTTCACAGCAAGGTGGAGTGCAGGGGAGTTAATTACACTAAGAAAAATGGAGATTTGTGTTTGTACAATCTATCTAAGCGCCATCTCACCCTTGACATTGCAGACTAATAGGATTTCAATAGTATAATGGCGCCCAACCTCTTTTAAAAGATTGGATCTAAATTATGGGACAAAGGATTCAAGGACATCACTTTTGTCCTTGTGTGTATATATAATGGAACAAGCCTTTCTGGTACAGGACAATTGTTCTGTCTAGTTGCAGAGATTATCCCAAAACAATAGTTTAGGTTATCATAGAGAGGATTGTGCTGTGTAGCTTATTAAGAGTGAGTAACACAGAAAATGATTTTCTTTTTCAGCCAGTTGGTGGAAAGACTTCGCACCAAGGTCAGATTCCTACACCAAGGTTTCATATATGCAGGCACACAACCTTGCACGGGAATATGTAAAGTATTCTGATTATTTTATTATTAATCACCTTCTATACAATTGTCTCAGGCAAATGTACTATAAAAACTGCTAAACACAAAGACACACAGCCGAAACATTAAAAACTAAACTTGCCCACGGCAAGGACCCATTTATCCCTCTGGAAAAAAGCCTGTTGGAAGAAAAATGTCTTCAACTGTTTCCATAAGAGGAGCCTGCTGGATCAGGCCAGTGGCCCATCGAGGCCAGCATCCTTTTCTTGCAATGGCCAACCAGGTACCTGTAGGAAACCTATAAGCACACTTTCCCCTGCTACAGCTTCCAGCAACTGATATTCAGAAGCATTGCTGCCTCCTGATGTGAAATCAGACCATAGGCATCGTGGCTAGTAGCCTTCGAGAGCCCTCTCTCCTCCACAAATTGGACTAATCCTCTTCTAAAGCCATCCAAGTTGGTGGACATCGCTGCCTCATGTGGGAGCAAGTTCTATAGTTTAACTAAGCTCTGTGTGAAGAACAGGGCCGTCTTTACCTGGAGGGTGTAAGGGGTGTGGGGCACCCCGGTGCCGAATTCTGGGGGGCGCCAAATGTATACCTACTGTATACCGGTCCCTCTTGATCGGCGGCAGTGAAAAGCAATGGAGCGAAAGTCCCCGCCCACCCGCTGTGTTACTCTATAGCAGGCATAGGCAACCTTCGGCTCTCCAGATGTTTTGGCCTACAACTCCCATGATCCCTAGCTAACAGGACCAGTGGTCAGGGATGATGGGAATTGTAGTCCGAAACATCTGGAGAGCTGAAGGTTGCTGACCCCTGCTCTATAGCGTCAAATATTCCTGCAGCTATTTCTTCTGCATCCTTGTCACAGGTGAGTGATTTTCCTCCGCCTAGAAAGCTCAACAAGTTTGAGTTGCCCCCCCCCCTAAAAAAAATTGGGGGCGGCTAAACTAAATTTGGGGGTGCTGGGTGGATCTTTGCACCCCGGCGGTGCATATGCTAAAGATGGCCCTGGTGAATAAGTACTCTCTTCCAGAAAGTGGAAACAGTGGGTGCCTGTTGCATCTAGACAGGAATGCAGGAGCAGCCAGGTTGAAAGCCCTGCTCTGACTTACGGTAGAGCAGGCTTCTGAGGTCTTTGAAATCTGCAGGAGAAACTTCCCCGCAGACCAGCATAATCTACAGGATATAAAATAGAAAATTCTTTTCAGTAGCACCTTAGAGACCAACTGAGTTTGTTCTTGGTATGAGCTTTCGTGTGCATGCACACTTCTTCAGATACCACAAACTCAGTTGGTCTCTAAGGTGCTACTGAAAAGAATTTTCTATTTTGTTTCGACTATGGCAGACCAACACGGCTACCCACCTGTAACTACAGGATATAGAGACAGATGCATAAATCAGGGCGGACTTGTGTAGTCTTTCGTAATATGTCGCACTGTGTGAGGCCAAAATTTGGCGTCTCCAAATGGATCTTTTCCATTATGGGTCTTCTCAATTTTGCACCCCTGTGCAGCAGAACCGACTACACTGCCCTAAATCCAGCACTGCATAGACCTGTATATTTCTCCTCTCTGAATAATGTGCTGAATAATGTGCTGGAACTGAATAATGTGCTGGAAAACTGATCCCTGCATAGATTAGGAACTGCCAGGCAAGGAGTGGGAAATCAGTGAGATTTAGAAGGAGAAAGTAGCTGGAGAAACATAAACAGCAGGAGGAACCCACCAGGACACTGAGGCTGTAGCTCAGAGAGAGGCACTGGCTACAAAAACTAAGGGACTAAGCCAAGAATGAGGAACCTGCGACCTCTAGATGGGCTAATGGGGACGGCAGCTCAGGGGTAGAGTAGCTGCCAGTCAGTGTAGTAAACAATGCTGAACTACATGGACAAAAAAAAAAAAAAGATGAATGAGGAAGGACCACTAGAATGCAATGGACTAGATTCTATTTAAAAACAAAGTGATCAAAGGCTGACAATTCCAGACTCAACTTCTAGTGTGGAGGGAAACCTTCCTTCCTTCCTATGTCATCCTGTCCTGCAAAAATATCTGATTGTTAGAATAATTTTGAAAGATTTCTAGGCTTGGGCAGCAGCCCCCAGGAAGTCTTTGATGTCAGCCGTAGATGATTTGGTTTAGCATACCGAAGGTACTTTAGGTCTTTATGGTATGAAGCAAAGGCCTCACTCATTCTGTGATGTGATTTGTGCATGAGGAATTGGGCCGTGCTGCTATTAAGAAAGGTTAACCGGTTTGATAGTAAAGCTACTGATGGATGAGAACAGTCAAATCTCAGAGGTTCATTTTATGGTGCCACTAAAACTTTAAAATGACCCGGCTCCTCTTTCTGAACCCTCCAATAAATGCAACAAAAGTTTATATTTCATCACTGTAGAAAGATTTGTTTCTCCCCACCCCCACAAGGAACAGTCATCATTGTCAATAAATAATTTCTGAAGCTTTGGTTACCTTTAATAATAGTACTATTGTGCTTAGATCTGCCTGCTAACTGATCTATTTTTACGGGGTTGCTTAGTGATGCAATAGAAAATGCTACCGTGTGAAAGAAGGGCTGCCCTTATGGAGAGCAAAAGTGGCTGATGTATAATGACCGATCCCATTATATCATTAGCTGAATTACCGGTATTCCAAGCAATTATAGCTTCTCACATTTACAGATGGTGCTAGTTATCAATTGCAACACGTCGCTCATAAATCCGCCCCCTCCACATCTTATATTGATAGATAACCTTCATCCATTTTATCCAGTTCTATTTGTGATTCAGTGGCAAGGGGGAAAGGCGTTGCTCACAGACAGGGAGGGGCAGACTATTTCTATAGCTCCAAGCCTCTGCCCCGAAGCAATTTATCCCGTACCCAAAACCTTCGGAACAGGCACCTGCCCAATTAAAAAAAACAAAGTCTAATCAAAGAGATTCCACAACCACCTTAGCTAGGGTACAGGTAGTCAAAACAAAATAAAACAAAAACAAAACAAAACAAAATTAAATTAAATTAAATTAAAAAATTCCTTCCAGTAGCACCTTAGAGACCAACTAAGTTTGCTCTTGGTATCTGAAGAAGTGTGCATGCACACGAAAGCTCATACCAAGAACAAACTTAGTTGGTCTCTAAGGTGCTACTGGAAGGAATTTTTAATTTTATTTTGTTTCATCTTAGCTAGTTTATTGTTGAAATGCTGAACAGCTGCAATAAGGAACTTTACCTAATGCTCAGCCTATACCTCTATGTTTAAAGCCACTGTTCCTGGGCTGATCCTTTGGAGACTGAGGGAACAAGCGCCATCCTTCTCTGCTTACTGCTGAGCTGACTCTTGAGTTCACCTTCATTATTTGGCTGGCTTGGCCAGTTAGTAGCACCTTTAGGCAGTCCTGTTCAGCTTGGCTTCATCCATGCTCAAGGCCAGCCCAACCAAATGAGAATCCCAAGTATATATTATAAGATGCACTACTGAAGTACTATGTGACCTGACAATTGCTATGACCCAGAGGATGCTGGGGGCACAATGCTCACATGACCACCAGCCGCATACTTGACCCAAGAGCTGCGCCACCACTTCATCTGTGACATTGCAAGGATTCCTAGGAAGCACCCATGGGATTAGGGGGTCAGCAACATGCCTTGGGTCTGCCTTATGGGTGCTTATTAAATAATAAATAAATAAATAAAATAGGAAAGCCAACACAAATGTATAACCTTTATTACATATATTTGCAATTTTATCTACATTATGATGAATTTTATGACCACTTGTTTTTTTTTAAAAAAACTGTATTTTATAATGAATATTTTTGTAGTGTTGTTTTAAATGTATTTGTTGTTTCGTATGTTTTTAGTTATCTTATACGGAAATTGCCTTTAAGAATCATAGAATCATAGAATCATAGAGTTGGAAGAGACCACAAGGGCCATCCAGCCCAACCCCCTGCCAAGCAGGAAACACCATCAAAGCATTCCTGACAGATGGCTGTCAAGCCTCCGCTTAAAGACCTCCAAAGAAGGAGACTCCACCACACTCCTTGGCAACAAATTCCACTGTTGAACAGCTCTTACTGTCAGGAAGTTCTTCCTAATGTTTAGGTAGAAGGCAATTAATAAATCAAGGCTGACAATAATGATACTGCTTTATGTAAACCACTTTGAGTTTATAAAAATAATAATTATTAAATGGCATATAAACCTTGTTAAACAAACAAACAAACAAACAAACAAACAAACAAAACGGCCTCCCTTGGGAGGTTGTGCACTCTCCCTCCTTGGAGGTTTTTGAGCAGAGGCTGGACAGCCATCTGTAATTATTGCTTTAGCTGAGATCCCTGCATTGCAGCAGGGGGTTGGACCAGTTGACCCTTCAGGCCCCTTCCAACTCTACAGTTCTATGATTCCATGAAAATGATCAGACAGAGAGTCTTAGGCATCAGAGCCTCATTTACATTCTCGCTGCCGGATCAGACAAGTGCTCTCAGCCTGGACTAGGAGGGAGGAACCTGTGACCTTCCATATGTTGCTGAGCTCCAGACCCTATCAGAGCTGATGCTCCAGGGATACAGATCATTACTGGTTTCCCTTGCCCCAGCTAGCATTCCTATCAACAAAGAGCACTGTGTTGGCTATGCCTGCTCTTGGTATATTCCACCCCTGGCTACTGGTGACTCATTAGCTCATCCATCACCTGCCTCTAAATTTTTCATATGTCCTGTAGATGTTTTCTACCTCTTTGCTGGCTGATGAGATGAGCACTGTAGTCCAAGACCTCCAGAGGGTACTAAGTTGACAAAGACTGGAAATATCCGGGATAGAACCTGGGACCTTATGCAGGCAAACCATGTGCTCATCTTATCTGCAATTTAGCCACAGGCCTTTCCCTTTAAAAGGGAGGCTGATTCTAAGGCACAGGTTCTCAATAGCGGAACTACCAGCTGATAAGCAGGAACACAGGATGAAGCTGTCAATCTTTTCCTCTTCAGCAAGTCATTCTTTTGCCACCTCTGTCAACATCCCTACCGCACAGGACCTCCCAGCAACACACAGTGACTGCGTTACATGAATGCAACTCTTTAATGCTTAAAAAACCCCTCCAGTTTCTATTGCCACATATACCAGCCTGATACGCTGATTAAAGATGATCACTATCCTGGATTTTTTGACAGCCGTGTAAGGAAATGCTAATTAACTATGCAGTCAACCTTGCACAAAGGAATTACAGAGCAGGCAAGGGAGAGAAATTGGAACAATCTGAAAGCAAAAATAACAGTTTCCATCCTTCACGCAGCACCATTTGAAGTAGCAACGATGGTGGATTTCTAGAGTACGGCAAACAAAAATACAGGAGTAGAGCAGGGCTTCCAAAATAAGTGAGAGAGAGCATAGAGGCCTTTCTTCCCCCAAACAAAAATGGGAAGCACAGCTTACTTTTAAATCCTAGAAAGTTGCCCTTTTAGAGTGTGAAAAAAGTAAGAACTACCTCTTTTTGCCTATTTCACACTTCTCTTAATTTGGCCCAGTTGGCATTTTGTCCAGGCAGGTGACAGGATTTCAGAAATGGTTTGTTGAATACCTGAGACATTTGGAGTCAAGGGGTCTCCTTAATCACCTACCATTGGCCAATGCCTTTGCGGGTCCTGAGGGTGCCCTTTAGCTTAGGCCTGGCATGCACACTGGGGTGAACACCGGGTGGTGGGGCCATGGTGGGTGTGTCAGACTCACACCCCCAGGATGTATGCAGCAGGGAGGGAGGATTCTTCCTAAACCTGGCCATAGCATCTAGCTGTAAACCTGTGCAGGTTATGGGAGGGACAGAATCCGCTACCATTTATTACAATTCACCTGCCCAAACCAAGTTAACTGGTTATTTTGGCTGATTTCAGATCCTCTAATTTGTTACGTTAAATGAACATAACCTGTTTCCCCATAAGTTTGTCTCTAGTCTTCTTTCAGGTGTGATGGCAATCAAAGATAAAAAGTGTTCCAGCTAAAGGGACTGAATACAGTACTGAAACTCACAGAAATGCTGCAAAATAAAATGGGTGTGTGTGGGGGGGGGGAATGATACAAAATGAGAGGAAAGAGAAATGAGGATTGGAAATGCACTATAATAAGAGAACAAATAACTCCAGAGTGATAAGAAGAGACTGAAAATAGGATGGGAGAAAAAGCAGAAGATGGTGGAGGAGAGAAAAAGGGTTTTGACAACCACAATGTAAACTTTTCTGCAAATGGGCAGGGGGATAAGTACTCCACAAAGCTACAAATGATAGAGGAAGATGTTCTAATGCAGAAAATGCACACAGAGGAAAACTGAATTGCAGAGATAACGAGCAATCACGTGAAAGCCGAAGTATACGAGGCAGGAATCGAGCCTTGAGATGAGTACAGAGCTAAGCTAAAAGGGGTGTGGGGAGAGAAGGGGCTTCTTCTAAACAAAGCAATTCGAGGCAGATGTTGAAAACAATGTAGACGGAACAATGCTCACAATGAAACATAGCTTTAAAATAAAGAAGGCTTCTTATTTGCTGACAGTGGGGCAAAGAAGCAAAACCGAAGGAAATGAGTCACAAAAGAGATGAGGAAATGTGGTAAGAAACGAAGAGAAAATATTCCTGATGAGGCAGAGCTGGGGAAGAAACTGGAACAAATGTTAAATGATAGTCAAAGGTTTTCCAGCCTATCTGCATAGAGAAGCTATGAGAACATCTGTGTGCCACTGGCAACAAAACAAGGTGTTGTGTGTAACTAAGGAAGCTGTTGCCTAGTCCAGTTTTCAAACCTTCTGCTTTCAGGGGACACTTTCTGCACTGCCAGTGAGCCCCTTCCAGCATCTGCCACAAAAATTGTGGTGTGTTGGCAGGGGTGAGGTTCTGAAGGACATATTTCTTCAGCGCACACTCAGTTTGCTCAGGGCATCAGACTTGCTCTGTATGAATTATAAATCTACCCTGCAGCACAGCCAACGGTCCTCTGCACCTGTGTATTGCAGCAGTTCAGTAATAAGCAGGTGGCCTGTCTTTCACAGGAGCATATCTGTTTCTACTGTCTTCTCACTGAGGAACTGCAGGCTCTGATAAGCTTTCCCCTGCCAGGCACCCCCTGGGTGTCACCTGAACACAGTTTGACAACCACAGGCCTGTTATTCCAGGTTTTCTCACCTCTCTACCTCTCTTCAGCAGGGTGACTGACTAGCAGGGCACCTCAAGACATTTTGCTGCTGGGGACTGAGTAGCAAATGGCGCCCTCCTCCAAGGTGCCTTGTATCTAAGGCCAGCCACCTTTATTTGGGCATCTGAAGCAGAAACCACACAGCCACCTCTCCTCCCTATCAGCAGAGATATGCACTAACCTAACCTTGCAAACCGTGATACCCCAAATCAGATGCCTGGGGCAGTACCTTCTCTCTGCCTTGTGATAGGACCAGGGGTAGTAGGGCAGGAAAGGGAACTTCTGTGGGTGATGCCTTTCTTTTTACCTCTGTTGTAAGGAGCTTCTTTGCAACTGTTCCTCCAAGGAGCTTGAGGTGGTATAGATGGTTCTCCCTTTGCATTTGATCATTGCAACTACCCTGTGAGCTAAGTTAGGATGACATGGAGTGAGTGGCCCGAGGGTACCTAGTGAGCTTGATGGCTGAGCAGTGATTTGAACCTTGTTGTTGTTGTTGTTCAGTCGTTCAGTCGTGTCCGACTCTTCGTGACCCCATGGACCAGAGCACGCCAGGCACGCCTATCCTTCACTGCCTCTCGCAGTTTGGCCAAACTCATGTTAGTAGCTTCGAGAACACTATCCAACCATCTCATCCTCTGTCGTCCCCTTCTCCTTGTGCCCTCCATCTTTCCCAACATCAGGGTCTTTTCCAGGGAGTCTTCTCTTCTCATGAGGTGGCCAAAGTACTGGAGCCTCAACTTCAGGATCTGTCCTTCCAGTGAGCACTCGGGGCTGATTTCTTTGTGAATGGATAGGTTTGATCTTCTTGCAGTCCATGGGACTCTCAAGAGTCTCCTGCAGCACCATAATTCAAAAGCATCAATTCTTCAGCGATCAGCCTTCTTGATGGTCCAGCTCTCACTTCCGTACATTACTACTGGGAAAACCAGTAGTAATTTGAACCTAGATCTCCCCATTCCTAGAGTCTGGTATCCCATCCAGTATATCACACTGGCGCTTGTGCTTTAAAGTTACAGGTCCCCAGTCCTCCTGTTGGGATTGGCTAGATATTTTTAACTGTCTTCTTCAGCTGATCAACTCAGTGTGTTTCTCTTTATCAAAAAGGCTGTGGGTTTTGCCAATTGGTCAAAACCAACTTTATGTCCACATGAGGAATGGTTGCATTTTTTTATCCTGTGGACGGGACCTGCCTTGTGGCAGGATTGGGCCAGGCAGTTCTGTCACTCCTTCCTAACTTTGGTTCTGAAATTGTTGTGTCCAGTAAATTGATACTACTGCAACCCCTAATTCAAAGCCAGGCATTTTGGCATGTGATTGTAGTGTCCCCCAGCTTAGATGGCTTTCTCAGTACAAAGCTATTAACTTTCTATAGCTAATACAACAACAACAACAACAACAACAACAACAACAACCTATCTCTATTAGGTGCCAAATGGAGTTTCCATACTTGGAAGCAGTCTATATTTATTCCCTTAAGATTTCATGGAACCACTGGACTTCGCTAATATCCTCAACTGCCAATTGGCTGCTCTTCCCTGGATTCAATCACCATGTGCCCATAACTTCCACTGATCCCCAAAATATGATGTGGATGCATGTTCGAAAAGCGCCCCTGCAATATTCAACTCACTCAATGTGACCTCCTGCAAAAGACTAAGCTAGGTAGCCACCTGTCAGGTGGCAGTAAGCAACTCCCACGGCCAGTTGCTAGCAACGTACAAGACAAGGAAAAGTTCTTACCATCTGCTTTTTATTCAGTGTTTACGGAGAGAGGCTTGGAACAAAGCCTCTTGGGATAATGGCGTTGTTCCGAGTGACTCTCCACCCCTCTTTTCTCCCACTTCCTCATTTGTCATTGTCATCATCTCCCCTATGGGTGGCACTGAGGGGCCCCTTTGCTTCTGAGCTCTTTGCTCTCCTACTTTCAAGGCTTGCTGGGTTCAGGGGTGGTCTGGAATGCTTTATAAAAACACCGGGTCCATCAGCTGTTGCCCTCCTGGTGCTTCCTTTTCCTCCTCCTCCCCCCCCCCATTATTTCCCAGCTTTCCTCCTCATCTGCCTCTGAGCGGTGGTGACCTCCCTCAAACCCCTGTCTTCTTCTTCTCCTCTGGAAGGGTCAGACTGGGGAGGTGGTCTCCACCATTCCTCCTCTGCCCAGTCCCTGACACCACCTATGTGTACCTAGTGGTAGGATTGGCTCTGAAGGCATCTATTGATTTCTCATGTCAACCTTTTTAAATATGTCCCTCTATTCTAATGGTTCAAAAATGTGCTTTCTAGAGCAGGTCAGCCTTCTTGTGTCATCTCCAAACCACAAAACTCTGGCTATAGTTTTTATGCATTAATGGATCAGTCAGCATTACGCATCTAGAAATGCCACACCTTGGGTTTGAACATTCCCAAACAGGAGATCTCGCCATCAATTACCAAACCGCAGTGGTTAAAAATAAAACCCTCCCAGGCTTCATTTAAGATCTTCTTGAGAGACACAATCAGAAGACGATACCATCTGACAGATCTGTTGCCAGCATGTATATTTGGGAGACTGCAGGGGGCAGGGAGAATTCTTCTTTAAAAGACACAAATTGCCTTCTAGTAGCACCTTAGAGACCAACTAAGTTTGTTATTGGTTTGAGCTTTCGTGTACATACACACTGCATGCACACGAAAGCTCATACCAATAACAAACTTAGTTGGTCTCTAAGGTGCTACTGGAAGGAATTTTTTTCTTTTGTTTCGACTATGGCAGACCAACAAGGCTACCTACCTGTAACAAATTGCCTTGACATATAAGCCTAGTGTGCACAAAATGGTAAGCCAAACTGTGGTTTACAGAGACTGTGCTAATGTGTGGACTCCTGGAGAGAAACTTGCAGCCCCTTTGCCAGCATGTAAGCTTGAGATACTGCAGGTAGTGGGGAATTGAGTGTTTGAATGTTCTCCTGTACATCTACCTCTTTACCTCTTTACAATGACACACACACAAAATGCAAACTACCCTGATACGTAAGTACAACAGGGTTCAGCTAAACCATGGTTTGCAGGGACAGCACAAAGCCGTGGGCTCCCAGAGAGATGTTTGTAGCTGGTTTGTTCCTCATGAGCCCTTTTTGTTCCTGTGCCACACTGAGCTAAGCTAAAGTTTGGCTTTGAACATCATCCATACATAGGCTCATGACTCAGCACCCTGTTCACTAATCACAAGGTCAAACCTTGGCTACAGCTTGCAGTTGGTGAGGACAGATCAAAACCACAAGCCCCAGTTTCGGAGACATGTTGCATGTGACACAGGAGAGGCTAAGGACCAGGGAGTAGCAAAGCAGCTGCATGCTCCTCTCTGGGATCCTGCACATATGCACAGACTAAGCAAACCATAGTTTACTGTGTAATGCAAACCGAGCTATTGTTTTGGTAAGAACAAATTGCTGTGCCATGTGCCTTAAGACTAAAACTGTGTACTCACCATACATTTAATAGAATCATAGAATTGTAGAGTTGGAAGAGACCCCAAGGGTCATCTAGTTGAAACATTCCTGCCCCTCAAAAAAAGAACCGTGGGAACTGTAGTTTGTAGCTCTGTGATGGGCAAACTACACTTCCCAGTACTAATTTGTTAGGGTGTAATGTATGTGTGATTTACATATGTTTTATATGCATTGTGTGTATGCACAATAGATGTCCTGGGGGCATCTAGTATCAGTCTATCTTCGTTGATGCATCTTGCTGGTTTGGGTCTGCATCAATGGCTATTTACTGGGCATGAGCTAATATTTACCATGCCAACACCAACTGACAGATGACCACAGAGCAGGCAATTGCATTTGCTTTTATTAGGCTTGACAAGGCACAAAAGCATGCACTGCTAGTGAGAAGAGCAGATTATTATTATTATTATTATTATTATTATTATTATTATTATTATTATTATTATTATTATTTTAGTGAGCCAAGCAGAGGGGCAGGGGGGAGGGGGGAGCTGATCAAATGCACAGTGCAGTGCCCAGGCAAGATAACTATCCAAAAAGTGCCATTTCCTCTGTTTGTTGTCTGCCCATTATTTGTATTGCTTTTCCTCCTAGTGCTTTTATCTTCATAATACAATCTGCCCTGGGCAAAAAATAAATCTCTTAGTGGAGAACAAAGGACCAGAGGAACACAAGTTAAAAGCTCTATAGTCACACCATTGACAATTATTTGTATCAATATTTTAAGAAGGGACTTTTTGCTCCTAAGTGCAGAGTGTTCATTTTCTCTTTCTTCTCTTAAAAACAAAAGATTATTTCATTTCTGCTCTGCTCTTTCCAAAATCCAATTGTGAGTCTTAAATAATTTGCACAAGTGGAAAGCTTTTTCTGTGCCTTGCGAGAAATATCTCACAAAGCTACAACTCTTTTATGGTTGTGTAGTTCCATCAGCCCCCTGCTATTTCCTGCAGTGGAGAATGAAATGGTCGAGCAGAGATCCTAAGAAGAGGGAAAGGGTCTTGGGGGTGGGCGGGCAATTGTCTTAAATGCAGAAGGTCCCAAGATCAATCCCTGGCTTCTCCAAGCAGGGTTGCCTCAAACCCTGTACAGCTGCTGCCAGTCAGTGTAGACAGTGCTCAGATACATAGACCACTGGGCCTGACTCAGTATGAGGCAGCTTCCTGTGTCCTGTGCATCCCTGTTGTTCTGTTTGAAAGGCAGCTGTCAGAGAGGCAGCTAGAGCAGGGTTTACAGGTAGCATTTCAGGTACCAGATCCAGACAGGTAGCATTTTAGGGAATGCTTTTAATATTTTTGTTGTTCAGTCATTCAGTCGTGTCCGACTCTTCGTGACCCCATGGACCAGAGCACGCCAGGCACGCCTATCCTTCACTGCCTCCCGCAGTTTGGCCAAACTCATGTTAGTAGCTTCGAGAACACTGTCCAACCATCTCATCCTCTGTCGTCCCCTTCTCCTTGTGCCCTCCATCTTTCCCAACATCAGGGTCTTTTCCAGGGAGTCTTCTCTTCTCATGAGGTGGCCAAAGTACTGGAGCCTCAACTTCAGGATCTGTCCTTCTAGTGAGCACTCAGGGCCGATTTCCTTGAGAATGCATAGGTTTGATCTTCTTGCATTCCATACTTTTAGGCAGTCCATACTTTTAGGCAGTATGTTTAGAGAATATGTTTAGGGAAGCTTGTAATATTTGATGAATTATAGTTACAGGTAGGTAGCCGTGTTGGTCTGCCATAGTCAAAACAAAATAAAAAATAAAAAAAATCCCTCCAGTAGCACCTTAGAGACCAACTAAGTTTGTTCTTGGTATGAGCTTTCGTGTGTATGCACACTTCTTCAGATACCATCTGAAGATACCATCTGAAGGTATCTGAAGAAGTGTGCATGCACACAAAAGCTCATACCAAGAACAAACTTAGTTGGTCTCTAAGGTGCTACTGGAAGGATTTTTTAATTTTTTATTTTGTGATGAATTATAGTATTTTAGAAGAAGTCACCAAAGTGGCTGGGGGAAACCCAGCCAGATGGGCGGGGTTTATTATTATTATTATTATTATTATTATTATTATTATTATTATTTCCTGCTTACTGTCAAAGTGATGGACTCTGCATGATAGGGAACTCCCTAGCCAATCACAGTGGGGTTTCCTGTCAGTGGCAAGCAGCTGATCTGTGCTGGGAAGGAGCTGCGCTCGTCAAGGAACAATCAAATAGTTCACTTTAACCTCCAAGTTTTGTACCTTTGCCATCTTTACTTGCTCGACACCTGGTGTCAGGTGTGGAGAAGGTAAGCATGGTTTGGGGGGAAACTGCCTTTAGACCAAATTAAGATCCCTGATGGGATTAATGTGGTCTTAATCTGATTTAGCTCGTGGATCTCATCTAGGATGGGGAAAAGTCAGTGATCCCCCCTCCCCCCGCCGGCTGGGTGGGTGGAACAGGTGATTCCTGTATAAGGCAATCCTTTTGCCTAAATGTGCAGCGAGCCCCTTTGGTGCTTGTTGAGCTCGATCTAACACTGAACTGTTTGCCGAGCTGGTCAGATGCTGTGAGGGTGCAAATCAGTTTGGGGGAGCTCTTACTCAAAATGGCCTTTGAGTGCACTTGCAGAAAGATGGTAGATAAATTCATGTTAAAATAATCTGATGTTTGAATCTATGGTAGCAGACTTTGGAAGCAGAATTCATTTCATTAGCAATCAAGGTGCTGCAGGAACAAAAGCAATAATAAGTAATGAAGTTGTTTCCATTTACATTGGAATAATTGAGAAAAGAGCCTGGAACTTTGCCATTAAAGTCCGTGACAGAAAGCCAATGACAAGCTCGGATTCTAGTAAATGACAATATAAAGCTTAACTTTTATCCCTTGACTTCACTTGGCCCCTGAACAGCACATATTTATGTGAGGTGTGCGGGTGCAAAAATGCCATTTCACAATACAAATTGAAATAATAATTTAGACTTCAATTTAAAAAGAGAGAGGGAAGCACTATTAGACACGGGATTTATTGGCAGTACATAACCATCTCAGCATATCTGATGAAGCCTTGTCTTTTGAAGTCAGGTGTAATGGGATTTTCTGAGGGAAATGGAGCATCAATAATTATTTCAGCATGTATTGTGCGACACTTTATCATGGCATTCAAATAAAAGTCACCATGCTCTGAAAGCTATGATGGTGGCACTAAAGGCGTGCAGCCTTCCGCTGAAAGAACATGGAAGGGAGAGGTTGTCAAGACCCCAGATTAGATTTTAAGAACCCTGTTTAAAATTTAGCAGAATTTAAGGCCCTCTACCTGGAGATGGGGGGATGCGGGTGGCGCTGTGTGTTAAACCACAGAGCCTAGGGCTTGCTGATCAGAAGGTCGGCGGTTCAAATCCCCATGACAGGGTGAGCTCCCGTTGCTCAGTCCCTGCTCCTGCCAACCTAGCAGTTCGAAAGCACGAAGTACAAGTAGATAAATAGGTACCGCTCTGGCAGTAAGGTAAACGGCATTTCCATGCGCTGCTCAGGTTCGCCAGAAGCGGCTTAGTCATGTTGGCCACATGACCCGGAAGCTGTACGCCGGCTCCCTCAGCCAATAAAGCGAGATGAGCGCTGCAATCCCAGAGTCGTCCGTGACTGGACCTAATGGTCAGGGGTCCCTTTACCTTTACCTAGAGATGGGCATGTGAATTCCCTTGTAAAAAGAAAAAATGCAGATTAATCAGCTACATTCAATCAGGCTGTTATCAAATGGTTACAAAGGACAAATAATGTTCATGTATCAGGAACAAACACCTAGAGATTTCTCAGTTTGGGCCATTTTGGTGCTGCGTGATACATAGCTCAGTCAGTAGATCATGAGGCACTTAATCTCAGGGCCATGCGTTTGAGCCCCACGTTGGGCAAAAGATTTCTGCATTGCTGGGGGTTGGCCCCTTCCAACTCTACAATTATATATGATTCATTGCATCCGTAGCATGGATATGGGGACAAATAGCTTCACTCTGGTTCACCACCCACCATGTGCATATTTGTTCTATGGCTGCAGAAAGGATGCACAACCTTCAAAGAACTAAATTTAAATTTAAAGAGCCACATTCAGACGTAAAGCTCCACAAAGTGGAATTTCTGTAGGAAAAGGGATAGCCTAGCTAGTATTTTCTAAAGGGTATCAGCTGTTCTCATATTAACTGTAAGCCCCCTTAAGAACACGCCATTTTGAAAGGGAGGATGTAAAGTGCAAAAATAAATACATACATAAATAAATAGCCTGTTCATCAGGTGTAGGGGAAGTCATGTTTACCTTAAAATAGGAATGTGAGTAAGTCTGGCTGCAGCGCCTTGCGTCAGGCAAAACAGCATCTTCCTGGTTGTCAAACAGTTGTTTTGATTTAAGCTTGTCTGAGTCAGCAGCATAACTCCTCCTCCTATTTATCTGCATCATTATTTTGGAGGTTAAAATGGCGTCCTACTGATTGATAGCCTCCACAGTGGCAGTCATTGTGGAGGCTATCAATCAGTAGGAGGTCATTTTGGCCTACTGGCAGTCATTGTGGAGGGAGCTAAGGTGACTGCAATTTTCATAAAGGGGAGGGGATTCGCATTGGCTTCCAATGCATTGGCTATGACTGTACAAACAAAGCTCAGAGAAGTATGTGTGCATGTAGATTGATTATCATTACATAGTCGGCTCCTCAATTGACCTTTTTTATTGCTGCATTCTAAGGCAAGGGACCCAGGTGGCGCTGTGGGTTAAACCACAGAGTCTAGGGCTTGCTGATCAGAAGGTCAGCGGTTTGAATCCCTGCCACGGGGTGAGCTCCCGTTGCTCGGTCCCAGCTCCTGCCCACCTAGCAGTTCGAAAGCACGTCAAAGTGCAAGTAGATAAATAGGGACCGCTCTGGCAGGAAGGTAAACGGCGTTTCCGTGCGCTGCTCTGGTTCGCCAGAAGCGGCTTTGTCATGCTGGCCACATGACCCGGAAGCTGTCTGCGAACAAACGCTGGCTCCCTCGGCCTATAGAGCGTGATGAGCGCTGCAACCCCAGAGTCGGACACGACTGGACCTGATGGTTAAGGCAAGGGACTTAAACCTTTCTGGACCTTTTGACGCTTAACATAAGAATTCAGCCAGGATTTCTGTGTGACTTCATATTGCGGATTTGGAAGCAATAGAGTAAATAAAAATGGACTCTTCTTGAAATAAAAATTGTCCAGTCCAAAAATATGGTTTAAAAGCTTTACTAACTGAACTTGCTTCAAAACAAACATAAAACAAATAATGGTACGTCCAGATAAATGCATAATATCATGTGCTGATCCCAGCACAGACGAAACATCTTAGAAATATGAAATAACTTCATCCAGAGCTGAAATCAAAACCCTGCTTCTCCATTAGCCTGAGGCTGTGTTCTCCTGGAGAATCATTTGCACATCCTTGCTTCTCAAGTGCTTCAGAACAAAAACCTAGCTGACACCCTCAAATTGGAGACTTGCAGCTGAATACTTTTATGTGATCTACGTTAAACACCTCATGACAGATCTAGCAGAGATACCATCACACTAACCATGAACTTGTTAGGCACTCTGCTGTTCTAGTGTTTAGATTCAGTGCAAGTTTCCATACCATGCTTTCAGCAGTACACATACGGAGTTATTTTCCATTTCAATGTACAATTATACTTAACACTGCAGTCTTTCCTTCTCACACATCACTGTTTTTTGCATGCCTTGGCTTGATTCTGCAGGTCTTGGAGATGGCCCACAGCGTAGGGAAAGAGCATCTGCTTTGTCTGCCCGGGGGGGGGGGGGAGGGGTGCCCCCAAGGTTTAATCCCAGATCTCTACTTACAAGACCTCTGAGAGCAGGTATGGGAAAGGCTTCACTCTGCCTGGGATCTTGGATAACTTCCCGAAGCCCAGGAACAGTAGGGAGCTGAATGGAACAATGATCTGATGGTATAAGGCAGCTTAATATGTTCGCATTCTGCAAGAGTATTGTGTCCTTTCCTTGCAAAGTACACGATCAATCAAGTTTACACAGTGTGCAATAACTTGCCTGCGCACCCCTGGCTGAAGATTTAACCATATATCCCCAGCCAGAGTGAGGATCTATTGTTAGGAAGCCATCCTTCATACCCAGGAGGCAAATGAATGAAAGGAGCGGTGCGCTTTTTATTACACCTGCAGAGCCTGGATGTGCAGCCAGGAGACAACTGTCCAGAATGTTCACGATTGCCAGTTTAAGCAGCCTTGGAGGTGTAATACGCTTTTATGCTCACCCAACTAGAAAGGATGCATTTTCTGCACGATGGAGAAGTTTCAATGTTATTACAAGCCCTGTGAGGGAGGGGGGGAAGGTGTTAAGGTTATACAGTTTCAGAATCTGAACTGATCGAGCGATACTCCAGGTATTCAGGATTGAAATGCAAGCTGCGCCCACCTGTGTTGTCAAAGATCAAGGCATGCTTAAGCAAGCATGTTGAGATCCGGCTCCTTCTCCTTAAAGAAGCTGGCCTTTGCAGATGATACTTTGAATTAGCTGGAGATTCTGTACAAGCAAACATTCCCCTCCCAAACTCACACACAACCCAACTCTTTTCTATGGAAAAAGTTCGTTCTGTTTTGTATTGATCAAAGTCTAAATAGAAAAACAACAAATAATCTCATGGCAAGTTAGCCCAACACATTTCTGGAGACATGGGCTTGAGTCCTCTGATACTTGAAGTCTTATATGCTAGCATGTATGAGATGATAGATGATTGATAGATAGATAGATGATAGATAGATAGATAGATAGATAGATAGATAGATAGATAGATAGATGATAGATAGATAGATAGATAGATAGATAGATAGATAGATAATAGATAGACAGATGATAGATAGATGGATGATAGAGATAGATAGATAGATAGATAGATAGATAGATAGATAGATAGATGAATGAATGGATAGATAGATAGATACAGTGTGTTTGTTGACAATGTTCACCAGCACCTGTCCTTTTGCTGTCCATGTCAGCCATTTTGGGCAGGCACCAACAGCACTTTCCGCAATATGAGTAAAGTACTGGCACCTCATTTATTTATTTTACCAAAAAGCAGCAACACACACACACCATACAGATAACAAACAATTCTACTGGTGCTGTAGACACTGGTAAAAAGTGGCCTCTAGCCATTTTCACTAAACACTGACCTTTCCTAAGCTGGTCAAATCAGAAGCCAGGGTGGCTTCTGTAATTCTGCGACTGTTCCTGGAAAATTGGGACACTTGGAGGGTATGCATTAAACACTTTATACTCTAAACTAAAGTGAGTAGGAAAGGAGTTTTCTTAACCCGGAACTCTGGAAAAGCAAGACCCTTCAAGTGTCCTTATTTTCCAGGGACAGTGCCGGATTTACAGAAGCCATCCTGGTTTCTGAATTGATCCTGGAATATCCCATTTTTCCTTAGGACACCCCTGTTTTCATCAAAGAAATGTTGAAGGATATGGGCGTTATGCAACCCCCCGAGCCATGGAGATACAACCTTTGGAAGACATCTGAAGGCAGTGGGGGAGGTTTTTAAATGTTTAATGCTTTATTATGTTTTGATATATGTTGGAAGCCACACAGAGTGGCTGGGGCAACCCAGTCAGAAGTGTGGGTTATAAATAGTAAGATGATGATGATGATGATGATGATGATGATGATGAAATAGGATGGCACTATTTTCACCCAAAAAATATTTTTGGGTATGGTATGGAAAAGACTGACCACTGGAAAGCAGGAAGACTGATGATCTGTTGGAAGTCTCTGCTGGAGCTGTGCATACTCTGCTGATCACACTGGTCCATGTGTGGTGTAGTGTCAACAACAGATGGAGGGCCCAAGTCTAACAGAGGTTATGGGCCAAATGACTTCTACAAATCATAACATGGTGGCCTTTAGAAATCGGTTCCTCTGCATTTTATCTAAATCCCTTTTTATTAATGAGAAAGTGGCACAAGGATGATATAAAAATGAGACAGTGCTAATCTATTTAATAAGTAGATAAAAGAGGCCAATTTTTAGCTCCCCAAGAACCGTTCATTTCATCACTGTGGTGAGAGCAGCTGCTTTGATGTTTCTCTGGCTTGTACCTTAATTGCCAGGCTGTGAGAGAACCAATTTAGGTGGCCGAGCTCTTGTTTCCTAATGACCTTTGCAGAGATTCTTTACTCTGATTAATGTGTCCATCTTTCAAGATATTTCACTACTGTAAAGAAAAAGGAAAGGAAAGGAAAGAGGGGGGAGGAAAGATTACTGTGAAGCATGATAGTGGATATAACTCAACAGTCACCCGCTGCAGGCAAATCGGATGGAAAGATAAGCACATTCTCAAGGACCGCAAGAGGGTGTTAAAACAAAAAACGAAGATAAATGGAAGAAAACTGTGTAGCTGGGAGGTGAGTTGTCAACACACATAGTGCCCCTTGCCTGTGAAATAACAGAAAAACAATGGGAAAATAAGTCCAGGGGCATAAAAGATGTCTTTGAACGGCTGGAAGGAATATTAATATGCCATGGATTGAGTTTCTCTTTTCTATGGAACTGGTGGGAAATCTCAGGCACAGAGGCAGAAGGCAGCTCTCCAGTTCTCTCTATGTGGCCCTCTTCCCACTCTATCCCCTCTTCACACTTCATGTGCTGCTTGAATGTCTATACTGAGCTGGAAATGTCCTTAAATTGTGAGATTTATCCCTTGATGGTGGAATGTGTTGTGTGTGCATGTAGAAACCGCTTCTTTGTTGTTGCAAGACTAGAAAATAACCTGCTGCACACCTCTTTAGTGAGAGTCACACCTGTTTCTCTGCCAGCTTATTGGGCTTTTTGACTTTGGCTCCGCCCTCCCTAGCATGAGACCCCAGGAAGGTTTTACCTTGACGTAAAATGAGCTCCCTACTGACGCCCTGTTCTACACCAGTCATTTGCTCCTGGAAAGATGAGCTTGGAACTTGGGCCACATTGCCAACTCCCAGAGAACATAAATGAATGAAAAAGGAACTGAAGAGCTGGGGCTGATGGGAGTTGTAGTTCAAAACCTCTGGATGGCCCCAGATTGCTGAAGGCTGTCCCACACTATCTGGGTGAAAAATGGACAGGTGGCAGCAATCCTATGTGCAAGGGAAGTACCTCCTGTGCGCTTCAGTAGCAATATATAGTATTCAGACAGGTTGTAAGAGTAACTGAACACACCTGAAAAATGGGGCATGCAAGGCTGTGTACATTTTCAGTACCAAAATTATGATGATGATAAATTATCTTGAACTTTGAAAACCACAGTACTAACTCCACAGAGAGACTGAGACGTGTCTTGCAATGGAAGGAGTAAAGAAATTCTAAGCTAAAAATGCTCCTCTCAGCTTCTGTATGACATCTGTTCAAATCTGTGATGGTATCTTTTCTCCTATTGTGCTCTCTGTTCGAGACCAATGCTTTTAAGCAAGGCATGATATTGTACTCGTTGAGTAGTGTCAATATTATCCTATCTATTTCATAGAAGAGGAGCATTCAATAGGTATGGACTCTCCTGTAGTTTTTGACAGGATTGCTTTTTCAACCAGCATAAGAAAGAGCAGAATGGGGGTGTATAATAGGCAGAGAGAGTCAAAGATTTACGGTAAATGACATTTGAATCCTGTCTTGAAAACAACAGGGAGTTAGGAAGCCAAGAGACAGAAAGATGATCCTTACAGGAGAGGAAAGATTACTAAGGGCAAAAGGAGTGAGCTGGTTCCAGATTGGGAATAATAATAATAATAATAATAATAATAATAATGGTCAACTGAAGCTAACTTTTCGCATTAAAAAAAAATACCTTGGCATATGGTTTGGCCATTAGGTGGTCTTTGAAAACCTACCAATTCAAAGAGGACCTTAATGTTTACTACTTCTTAGAGTTGTTTTTATCTAATGCTGCTGGTTTACAGTTTTAATTGTAGTATTGTAAACTGGATGCTGTTTTAATTAGTAGATTTATAGTATTTTTATAGGAATTCGTATTTTATGAAAAGCAGGACATATACTGAAAGCAAAACATAATGCAAACTGAAATAATGATAATGATGATAAAAAGACATATTATTCTATAACACAATATATGTACAATTGGAGAGTCTGGATATCTTTCTTTTTTAATATTCAGAGTGCTATCAAATAGTTTGAAGTGTCACAGAGGCGTTTGCCCAAAGCTTAGGTTTCGTTAGCTTAGCTTTCAAGCTGAAGTCAACGCTCGGATAAACTTTTAATGACTGAACAGATTCAAATTCAAATGCTGCTATCATTAAAAACCAATAATCTAACAAACTAACATTACACTGCAAATTTGTGACAGCTGGTCATTAGGTATTTAATTACTGTTCATTGAATTAGTGCATCCAGTTCCGAGTGAATATTAGGTCTTATTAAATAATCTACTTTTTAAAAAAAGCAAAACTAAAATAAGTGTTGATCAAACAGTTCCATCCCCTTGCAAAATATGCTTACGAATCAAACATAAGCTTTCAGGGAAATGCAAGCAACCCATTGAAAAAATGTTAGCTTTGAAAAGAAAGGGGGTATGTAGTTCAAATATTTTGCATCTAAAACTATAAATGTGCTTTAGTTGCCATAGTGACAAAGTATGCATTAGGTCAAACTGTGCATTAGATTAGGATGGCTAGAGAAGCATGAATGTAATGCCATCTCTTTAAAGGTTTTGCATATAGAAGCCTCTGGGGGTCTCTGTTCTGGATCAGGACCACAGGGTGGAGAGAGGGCTTCATTCTCTCCCCAATTGATACCCCGACTCTGGAATTTGTTCTTTGCCCCTTTGATAAAAATATATGGACACAGAGACTCACTTAGCTTAGGCAGACATAACCCCAGGCACACCTGCTTTCTCCCACACCTAACCAAGCTGCTTTCTCCTCTCCTCTCCCATTGCATCTGCTGCAACAAAAAACACAAAACAACCCACAACAACTCCAAGCTCTTCCATTCCGTTCAAGCTTCCCAGTGTCGTTGTCAAAGGAGTGATGCACAGCCCGCAATCCACTTAGTGAAACGAAGATGGACCAGGATATTGCATGACCTTTTGGCAACCTATAGGGTGACTGAGCCATACAGAGTGAGGGAGCCTTAAGGAAAGCCATAAGGTGTCAGGGACACGCCCAGCAGAGAGGAATCTCCAGAGGAGGAGGAAATGGCTGCGCCTGAGTCACCAAGAAGTGGGAGGCGGGGGAGGACGTGGCGTATATCTGGCCTTGGGAGGGGTCAGAAGCCAGTAGAGTCAACTGACTCTGATGGCGAACGATGAGTTGTGGAAGCTTGGACTGCTGTAAGCCTGTTATTCAGAAATAAAACTCGGCGTTCCATGACTTGTGTGGAACAAACTTGTTTGGAACACATGACTTGTGTGGGACAAACTTGTGTGTAAGTTTACCTCATCTCCCCCACCTGCCTCTGAGGAGCCAGTAAAACCTGTCCCGCAGGTCAGGGAGGCGTGAACTGATGGGGCTACCTCAGTCTTCTTGGGAAAGTGCTAGGTTGCTTGCCTAGTCAAAGGATCAGAACCATTTGCCATGTTAAGTTGTGCCTACCCTTTCCCCTTATAACAGGGTTGCAGGGTGTGTGTTGCTGTTGGATCAATGTCTGTGCTTGAGTAGCCATGGGCAGCACCTGCTGTGCCTTTGAACATCATAAAGGTAAAGGTAAAGGGACCCCTGACCATTAGGTCCAGTCGCGTATGATTCTGGGCTTACGGCGCTCATCTCGCGTTACTGGCTGAGGTAGCTGGCATACAGCTTCCAGGTCATGATGTGGCCAGCATGACAAAGCTGCTTCTGGTGATCCAGAGCAGCGCACGGAAATGCCGTTTACCTGCCCGCCAGAGCAGTACCTATTTATCTACTTGCACTTTGACGTGCTTTCGAACTGTTAGGTGGGCAGGAGCTGGGACTGAGCAATGGGAGCTCACCCCGTCGCGGGGATTCGAACCGCTGACCTTCTGATCAGCAAACCCTAGGCTCTGTGGTTTAACCCACAGCGCTACATAGAATTGTGGAGCTGGAAGGGACCCTGAAGATCATCTCATCAACCCCCTGCAGTGCAGGAATATGTAGCTGTCCCATATGTGGATGTAATCCACTGAGAGCAGTCAAGTACAACATTCCTTGTTTTCCTAGAGTGGACATGCAATGGAATGTTTGGTCCAGCCAGTCGAAACTTCCTGTTCCTCCTGGCCTGGAGCATCCTTACTTGCATGTGACTAGTGGGTGGACGTGACCTTTCCAGACCTGGTAAAAGGACAGGGCGTGTTGCCACTCTCTCTCTTTTCTATCTTCTTTTCGTCCTGCGAACATCCTGGAATGAAATGCTGGCTGCCAGCCAAGCAGCCCCCCCCCCCAGGTCATCTCTCTTATGGGGTAAACCTGTTAGTATAAGTTTGTAACTTTAAGCCTAAAGCCTGCCTTGAGGGATCACACTGTGCTCTGCCTGATCGTGAGTAAACTTTATGTTTATTGCTTATAAATAAGACTGTGGTGTCTTTATTCTTTTAGGTGGGATTTAAAGGGGGATCTTACCAGGAACATACAATTCAATCTGAGGGAGACTGAATTGCATAATAGTAAGAGGTTCTAACGAGCCTGCAACCAGATTTCTGCTGTGCATGAGAAGGGGAATGTAAACTCTACTAAGTAAAGGAACTTGCTAGCACCGGTTAGGAGGGATATTAATAAACAATATATTCTCTCCTGCCACCTTGAACATTCCCACACCATACAGGGATTGAACCTGCAACTTTGGCATTATCAGCACCACGCTCTAACCAACTGAGCTATGCAGCTGTCCTGTGCTTCACTTTGAGCAATAGAGATTTCGGTAGAAACCTCACCCTGAGTTTGACTTCTTCGTGGAGCGGGAGCGAGGAAACGGACACTTGGAGTCAACATGGAGAGGGGCTGTGTCCTCCAGCCTTTGACAGACACATACTACTCCTGCTTTATTTCCTTCCTCTCATCCTCATCTACCTGGGGCTGCCAAACCACACCAGATCCTGACACAACCAAGAGGCACATGACACTGCCAGTGCAATGAATGGGGTGGTGCCTGAAGCCACCTTCCTGAAACTGGTGTCACCACCGTTGACCAGGCTAGTGCAGGGTTGATGTTTTGCAAGTGCACTGGTTCAGCCAATCTGGGGCTCCTTCTAGTGTGCCCATGCTGCCCCAACTTTGCCACTACCCTGCCTGCCCCTGCACTGTCCCAATTTGTTACAGTGCCACTGGAAGGAATTTTATTATTTTGTATTTTGTCCTGATTTGTGGCAGTGATGCCGGTATTGTGTGGGTGTGACCCCCACAGCACCACCCCACTGTGCCATCCATGCCTGTTAATAATTCTTATGAGCTGCAGTATAATACTGGACTTTTTTCTTGCGTGTCTGTTAGCTGCCAAGGTAACATATCTGTGTTGAAGGTGTGGGGTATAAAAAATGCAAATAAATTAAATTCATATATGTGTGGGGGGGAACTAAATAGGGAATGAGAACAGATGTGCTTAGAAAGGTTATTGGTGGGTTTTGGTTTTCCCTGGGAGTGGGGACTGGCCTTGCCTGTAGGACTAGGGAGAATTACATAAAGAAAATGACTGTTTCATTTGCCAACAAAATAAAATGAAATCCGTCATCACTAGAGTAAGCAGAACTTTAATCAATGGACAAAGGAGAGGTACTTTGGCTCATAAAATCATGTGGCTTTCAGAAATAATGCAGTCCTTCAGTACCCCTATTCATAAATGTCACACATTCCTTCTAGGAGAGCTAAGATGCTACTGAGCCTTGAAATGACGTTATTGACTGTGGTGTATTTCTAATGCAATGCTTCACAAATCAGGATGGTGCGCTTGAAAAAAAAAAAGCTTATGGACCAGTTTCTTGACTCTCACTTCCAACCATTTCACACTTTGCTCCCATACTCTGAACTCCAACACTTGCACATACTGTTGTGGTTCAGTTACAGGTAGGTAGCCGTGTTGGTCTGCATCTGCCATAGTTGAAACAAAATAAAAAAAATTAAAAAATCCTTCCAGTAGCACCTTAAAGACCAACAAAGTTTGTTCTTAGCATGAGCTTTCGTGTGCATGCACACTTCTTCAGATATCTTCAGGTATCTGAAGAAGTGTGCATGCACACGAAAGCTCATACCAAGGACAAACTTAGTCGGTCTTTAAGGTGCTACTGGAAGGAATTTTTTATTTATTTTCTATTTTGTTGTAGTTCAGTGGCTAAGAGGGCTTCCAAGCTTAGGCTGAACCTCAGTCCTCCCTCTGTAATATGGCAAAAATAACACACAGTTGTTGTGGGGATAACTGAGGGCACTAAACCTGGAAAATGCCATGGAAATGTGAAATAAATGTTTTTAACCATTATTCATTCTACATGCTGGTGGCAGGAGAGGTGAAATAGATGTGACAAAATGTAACTATTTTTGGATATTAAAATAGCATTTGGCATTTTAATGGAATTTCTCCTAAGTGCTCAGAGTGTGATATGTTATTTCAGTAATTGTTAACAACCATGTAACACGACAGAAATACCAGTGTAGGTTACCTCTCTCCTTCTACCAATATATAGAATTAATAATCTCAGTTTGGCAATGAGCTCACTTGAATGGCCGTAAGACAGCCTTCCCCAGCTGCTGCCCTCCAGATCTCATTGGACTTCTATCTGTTGACTGTGGTAGCTGGAGCTGATGAGAGTGGTTGTCCAAGAAATCTGGAAGGCACCAGGTTGGGGGAGACTGTTGTAGAGGTGGGAGAACAAGGCCAGGAGAAAGTGTCTACACTGCAGCAGCCTTCATCAATTTGGTGTTTTCAGATTATTTGGGCTACAATTCTCATCAGCCCCAGCTAGCACAGCCAATGATCAGGGATGATGGGAGCTGTAGTTTTTAACATAGGTGAAGGTGAAAAGGGGCCTTAGTAGTTGCATGAGAGAGGAAAGAGAAGGTTTAGGGTCTTACAGGGGTAGAGATGAGTGGTGGAAGGTTGGCTAACAGAGTGAGCAACAAGGAGGAGCCCCCTAGATATACACACATGTAAAAGCATCTGTATTTACTATATAATATCCAGTTTATTGGCACCTGCATGACAGCAATCCGAGGCACAGTTACCTGGGAGTAAGCTCCATTGAACTCAGTGATACTTCTGACTGCAAAGCTTTTAAGTTGCAAAACACACTGCGCTTTTTCAGCCTGATGAAATTTAGCCTTTAATTAATTAGCAAGGCGAGGCAACTTGCAGATAAGTTTTATAATTTGAACTGCTAGCATGAAGCAGGAACCCCATAAAAGAAAAGAAGTATCCAGCCTCAGCTTGATAAATTCCCTCCTTTTCTGACTTCCTCTGTGCTAATGCATCAGAAACACAGGTGCAGCTGGCTTGATGGGGCATTGCCGCAGAGCCAACAGCAACAGCAGTGCCACTGCCAGTTACCTGGATGGTGCAGGGGCGGGGCTGTGATGAGTTTGGGCTGCATGGATTCACCAATGGGAGTGCCTGGTTAGTTCCACAGGTGCACCTGTGCAGCCCTGAGCTCACCAGCACTTTATCCTGCTCACGTGCCATCCAGGTAAGTGGCAATGATGTGACTGTCAGAAGGGTGGCTCTGTGGCACCACCCCCATCACACCAGCTGCTCCTGTACAAATATTATCATCTCATTCGTTTGCCAGAGCAAAAGAGGACTCCACAGCTATCCTATTGCTCCAATAGATGATATCATTGCTCCTAATTTGGGAAAAAACAAAAAGTCTCAGAATTGTGCTTTCTCTCTCCCCTACACTAGTGGAGGTTTGCTTGGGAGATCATTAAACATTGGAGTAATTGAAGAAAATAGACTTACGGGCAAGGATGTACCAAGAAACATATTGCTTAGAAAGATCATGGAGATCCTTAAAGTTGCCAAGGATCTCAAGAGCAGGAAAGGAAGTAAACAGGGTGGGGGGACCGGTAAGAGATTAAGCATGATCAAAGCATCAGGCAGTTTAAGGGATTTAACATAACAGAGAACCTTTTCATGCTTATAAATAGCTCTGTGTAATTGGCATGCTCCAATCTGGAGTAAAGGGCTCTGAAACCAGGACTCAAATAAATTCCAGCTTGGTTGTGCACTAACTGAATGGCCTCGGGCAAGCTACTATCTCCCACATACAGTGCTCCATTCGTAAAATGTGATTAAGAACACCAGATTTCCTACATCATAAAGATGTTGAGAGGTTAAATGGTGTCATACTTGGTCGCAGTCTGAATTTGGGAGGGGAGAATCAGACGAAAACATTGGAATTTAGTTGGCATTAACTGAATGCTCTGTGCAAGGACACACAGAGGTTCATCTCTGGGAATCTCATGCAGGATTAGCCATTGTGGTGTCTGCTTGCTTCCAAACTGCCCTGCCTATATTTTTCTAAATAAGGAGATGTTAAAGGACACCAGCAGTCTGCAAAAGTTGCAAGAAGCAGATTCCAGCTAAGCATCAGGAAGAACTTTATGGCAGTAAGAGCTGTTTGACAGTGCAACGGACTGCCTTAGGAGGATGTGGACTCTCCTTCCTTGGAGGTTTTTAAGCAAAGGTTGGATGGCCATCTATCATGGATGCTTTAGTTGAGATTCCGGCATTGCAGGGCATGGGATTAGATTACCCTCAGGGTTGCTTCCAACTCTATGATTTATGAGGGCAACCCTGAAATTCCCTATCACTTATGGAAATGCAGTGCGGCACCCTTTTGTAATACAGTGGTACCTCTAGTTACGAACTTAATTTGTTCTGGAGCAGTGGCGTAGGAAGGGCGGAGCGTAGGGGGGCGCTTCGCCCCAGGTTCCAGGGGAGGGGGGGTGACACTCCCCAGCCCCTCCCCTGCCGCCCGGCACCTCGGTGGTGCTTCTTTACGGACAGGGCAGCCCCACGACCTACCGCTTGCTCGCCGGCTTACAGCAGTGCCAGCCAGATCCACTACGCATGCCCAGAAATTCCGGGCATGCGCAGTGCATTCGACGTGCCGTGGCATCACAGCGCACGCGCCATGACGCCCCGCCCCCAGGGGGGTGCCTCCGCACTGCCACCCCGGTTCTTAACCTGAAACTGTTCTTAACTAGAGGCGTGCTTTCATTAATGGGGCCTCTTGCTGCTGCTGTGCCGCCGGCACACGATTTCTGTTCTCATTCTGGGGCAAAGTTCTCAACTTGAGGTAACTCTTCCACGTTAGCGGAGTTTGTAACCTGAAGCGTTTTTGTAACTCGAGGTACCACAGTACTGTAGTAGGAAGTGACTCAAAGCCAGTGTTTCCAGAAGGAGAAAAAGTGGCTTGTCTCTATTCACCCCAAGAAGATAGTTAGCCAGGACAGAATTGCGAAAGCAGAGGTAAAGCATGCAGTATGTGTTAAAGCCTGTGGAAATTCCGCTTACATTGGCAAAGGGATTGTAGCTCAGTGAGGGAACATGTGCTTGGCATGCAGAAGCTCCCAGGATTAATCCCCAGCATCTCCAGGTAAGACTGGGAGAGCTGCTGCCAGTTAGGGTAGCACATGGTTTCCCAGATATGGATCTCTAGCTGTTTTTGGACTACAATTCCCACCATCCCTGACCACTGGTCCTACTAGCTAGGCATGATGGGAGTTGTAGTCCAAAAACAGCTGGAAACCCAAGTGTGGGAAACCCTGGAATACTGGAACAATGGCGTAAGAAACATTCTGAGAGTTTTATTCCCACCTCCGCCGAGTTTTTTAGTTTTAAAAAACTAAGTATTGTTCATTTTATTAAAAAGTTTGAAAACCGCTTAGCTGTAAGCATTGTGGGCTACACTCACAAAAACTGCTTGCTATTATACTTTCTTTAAAAGATGCTGAGAACTCCATAATATGCTACAGCAACTTTTCCACCCTCACAATCACTAAGCAAAAAAGTTAGTTAAAAAGGCATGAAATTGCTCTATTAATACTTGGGAGAAGGAAAGACATCACACACACACATACACACTGCATAGAGAATTAATATGGTGGTTGATTTTCTCTGCTAAATTATTAATTGCTGAAAACTGGGAGTGTGCAGAAAAGTTTTCCACTGATGAATGGTTAAGAAGTAATTGGGATTCAATCATAATGGGAAAACCAAGCTTCTATATTAAATTGCATTAGGGGATTTTGTGTAAAAGCTTCTTTGCAGATAATTGGTTACCTTCCGTTCAATTTTAGAATTAGGAGGTATAATACGAATTGCATATCAGAACCTGTTCTATCTTTATTCTGCTTTTTAATTTTAATGCTTTCCTTTCATTTAAGACAATGGCATTCTTTTATTTATTTATTTATTTAGCTAGTTAGGTGGGTAAAATATACAGCAGCGAACATCCCATAATAAAGGCATAAGTAATGTACATAAAATAAGTGGGAGTGTTGCAGAATGTAGTGCTGCTCTTCAAGTTTCCGATTACTCCATCCCATCCCTCTCCCTTCCCCTTTTCTACCCCCAATAGTCAATCAGCTTTCCATTCCCATTGAGCCTACTCAATCTTCATTGGGATGTTTGGTGGGCTTTTTATCATTTCAATGTGGGTTTTTTAATTGTATTTCTGCCATCATTTGGCAGCACTGTGCTTGAGCTGAGCTTGATTGCCCTCCACCTTCATTCCCGGCCAATAAGAACAAGGGGGCCAACAAAACAGCCATGGTTCCACCATTCTCTTACAATCCATCTCTGCTTAGCCAGGGTTTGCATTGCTTGAACACCCAGTTAACCCACTGGAATTACATCAAGTTGTACCCAGCGTATGTCCATACACTGAGACCAGTGCCTCCCTTTCTTGCACTAAGGCCACATCTGCCCCAAACATTTAAAGCACTATTATACTACTTTAAACAGGTTTCCCCCAGAGAATCCTGGGAACTTCCCCTCGTAGAGTGCTACAATTTCCAGAATGGTTTAACAATCAATCACAGCCCTTTTAAGTGCCCCGATTTTCCCAAATTTACAGAATCCATCCTAGTTTCTGATTTGATCCCAGAATGTCTCATTTTTTCCTTAGGATATGGACAGCCCTATTTTTATTGGAGAAATGTTGGAGGGCATGGTGTTACTGGTGATACCCGTGATACTGGTGAAGGGAGGAGCTTCAGAATGGGCAGCTCTGACATGACCTAGTCATTTAAGCAGCGATGCCACCACCAGAAAGGCAATGTAATGAATGGCGCCTGTGTTTTTCATAATTATATTCCATTTATTTTCAGGCACGGGATTAAAAACTTGGTTTGGCATTGTGCCAGTAGAACCCAGCCCTTATGCAGACAAAACTTTTTACTTAGCACAATTGGCCGTATTTTATCATAATGATTATTGTTGCTGTTTGTTAGCTTTACAGCCCCTGCAGCATTCCAAGATCCCAGAGTGGTGTGGGTTTCATTAAAAATGATAGATTTACATCAAAAAGAGCATTCAATTCAACAATATGAGTTAGGGACCACATTAAACAATGGCAGGTCATTTCTCAGCTCTTTGTTATTTTTTCCCCAGTAAGGTTCCCTCGGTCATAATTTTTAATATGCTGCCTTTATTTATTTGGCTTCTGATGCATGTCGGCATCTCCTGAGATTTATTTTCCATTCAGGTGGGCATAGGGTGAAAAACACTTTTACAATTAGGCCTTTTCAGAAACTGAAATATTAAAACCAAGTTTCAAGGAGAATGGGAAAATGGTGTTCACAAATAAACGCTCCTTGTTTTCTCAAGGAGTCATCTGGAAAATGCAAGAATGTTGAAAACGTTCCAAAGCCATAGCTAAAATGTTGTAATCAAGGTTTTATGGCCAATAAGTCATTCAGTTCACAAGACTCATATTGCAGCAGCTGGACAGTTCTCTATTCCCAGTCCTCCCCAGCCCCAAAGTCCTGACTTGGTATCCATTCACATATGCGTGTTACATCATTCTCATATACATTGGCATAGAGATATCTTGAATGTGTGACTGGACAGGACTTTAACAAAAGTTAGCAGGTCTTTAACAAAACACGCCACTTTTATTATCGCTTCAAATGCAATGGCTGGTTGTTTTGATCACTTGGTGATGAATGGACTGCCTCAAATGGATAGAATAAAAATATATACCGTAAGTGGACACTATAGTGTTATAAAAACCTGGCACATGGATTAGTAATGTTATTAATTAATTAATTAAATTTGTATACCACCCTTCATCTGAAGATGCCAGAATACCTATCAACAGAAAAACACAAAATGAGAATACAGAATACAACAAAAAACCAATAACCCCCTCCCATAAACACATTTATAAAGCCATTGAATGTTAATCAGCTGTATTTTATTTTTACCACTGCAATGAATGACCACTACTATCATGCATTAAGAGTTTGCACACCTCTGTTCCACATTCTTGATGGCCACTAAGTTGGAGAATGGCAACACATAATGAAATACATAATGCAGTGATCCATAGGGAAAGTCATTCTACACATTATGGCTGGGACAGGGATCACTGACTATGAGAATGATTTATTTGGTAACATCCCTGTTAGACCTCTGCTCTAGCTCTGAAAACCCAAGAGAACTAGAAAACTTACCAGCTACAAGGCAGGGACATTTATTGATGTAACATTCTATTTTCTGGACCACTAAAACCAACCTAATCCAATTTTATTCAGACTTCCACACTTTCTAAATCCAGTTTATTACATAAGCACACCCAACCAAGACCGATTCTAACAACTCCCTTTCCAGCAAGAAAATCCTTATGTAGCAATTTTTTAGTTCCGTAAATCTAGAAATCTTCACTTTCTCCCATCCTGTGTACTACTAAACTGTTAGATATAGTGAACCTGTCTTGATCTTATGTTCAAAATCAGAGGAGTATGAAGGTTTGCTTAATAAAATCTCTCTCTCCCTCCCTCCCTCCCTCTCCCTCCCTCTCCCTCTCTCTCTCTCTCTCTCTCTCCCCCCCCTCTCTCTCTCACACACACACACACACACAAAAGCAGACAGGAGATATACCAGTTCCCTGCTAACTGTGACTAAACCATAAGGATCACACAGTCCCTTTCAAGGAGTCCAGACTAACCCTTATGAAGTTGTTCCATCTTACAGGCAGTGGTGCAAAGCTTCACCACCAAAAGGGTCTTGCAAAGGAAATCGCAACACAAGATGCAAGCAGCAGGTAGGCCAGGGCTGGCCCAAGACATTTTGGCACCTGAGGCAAACCACAAAATGTTGCCCCACCTCCCTGCCAAAAAAAGAAGGAACAAGAGAGGAATAAAGATCTACATTGGATCTGCTGCTCAAGTGGATCCTGCTACCAGAGGTGGTCACCTCACCTTGCATCATGGGTGGGCTAGTTCTGAAGTTGTTGTTCAGTCGTTCAGTCGTGTCCAACTCTTCGTGACCCCATGGACCAGAGCACGCCAGACATGCCTATCCTTCACTGCCTCCCGCAGTTTGGCCAAACTCATGTTAGTAGCAGTTCTGAAGTAGACAGACTGAAAAAACAAACAAATAAATAAATATCCAAGAAAACACAATGGTACTCAAGTATATAAGAACAACATAATCCTGGCAAGACTGAAAAAATGAGGCAAGGCTGCGTATTGGTGAAGTTGGTTTTCTGTGAGAAAAATGTAAGTCCCTCCTGTTTATTGCCCTATAACACACCAGACAAGAACATGGTCTAATGCAGAATATGTCCCCATGGTGGAACAACTTCTAACCATAAAATAACCCTATGTTCAGTCCTATATTTGCCAAAATCTAATACAAAACACTAAATGGCACTTGTGCTGTTGAAGCCAATGATTGCTTTAATGGACTTTCATTTTGTAGTCACTTACAAATGCAATGCTAACTTCCCTCATTTGGAAGCTGTCAGTCTAGGAATTTAATTAAAATGACATCCATGGGTACAAGAACACTGAACAACAACAAAAATGACTGGGAACAACTCAGCAAAGTCAACATAATTTCATTTATTTTCCTAAGGAATGATGGAAGGACCAAAGTCAAGGTTAACCTCATTTGCTGTGTATATCCATTGCAAATGCAAAAGATCAGAGCCACAATGTTCACCGTGCCCTTGTGGTCGCATTAAAATTCTTTGCAAGGTGTTGATCAATAAGTTCTGAACTTCCAGGGTTGCCAAACCCTGTGTGAATAAGAGTGGGGGGATGTGGGTGTTCATTCCCCCTAAAGATTAAAATTAGGTACAGAAAAGAATTGCTATGTTAATAAAGAAAATCGTAATCAGGTTTAAGCAATTTAAGGATTAACAGTGACCTACATTAAGCACTGAATGCTGAAATGCACAAGATAACAGTCAAGGAAGATAAAAAAACCCTGTAAGTTCAGCATCACAGTTCATGAATAACAGTTAGTTTGACACTTGTTTTGAAGAACTGTTAAGTATACACATCTTCTCAAGGATATAGCCTTTGAGAGATCAGGCAGTGTGGAACCAGGGATGATATAATTACTAGCCATGTTTGCCACTGAGTACTTAAAAAAAAAGGCCTAGAGTCAATCAAATGGGTTGCAGGCCAGTCCTCTTCAACCATCCTGTATCCACATTGTTGCAGGAACTGAAACCCATCCTTACTCAATGCTGCTGTGGGACCATTCAGAATTTACGCTGCATCTAAACCAAAGTCTCAGTCAGAGGAGTTGTGAGTGATTTTCTCTCTGAAGTGTTTAACAAAAGAGCTACAGAAGACTTCTGAAGACTCAGCTGAGTCTTCCTGGGAATCAAGATAAAAAAGATTGCTCAGAAAAGTTCCACTGGCCTGTACTCATAGACACAGTTGTTGGTGTAAAAGTAAGTCTTCTTTGCCACCATTGCCACCACTGAAAATACCTTCTCACGGGATCTAGCCAATATTTAGGACTCAGCTATACAGCTGCAAATAAAATGTTTTAAATGTGTTGCAAACTGCAATATACAAATGTGATGATACAAAATTCAATGCATTTTTCAAAACGTTTTTTTAAAAAAGCATTTTCACAGCATTTTTATGTGTGTGTAGATTCCACCTTAGGATGCGGGTGGTGCTGTAGTCTAAACCACAGAGCCTAGGGCTTGCCGATCAGAATGTTGGCGGTTCGAATCCCCGCAATGGGGGGAGCTCCCGTTGTTCGGTCCCTGCTCCTGCCAACTTAGCAGTTCGAAAGCACATCAAAGTGCAAGTAGATAAATAGGTACCACTCCAGCGGGAAGGTAAATGGCATTTCTGTGCGCTGCTCTGGTTTCGCCAGAAGCGGCTTAGTCATGCTGGCCACATGACCCAGAAGTTGTCTGCGGACAAATGCCGGCTCCCTCCTATATAGCGAGATGAGCACGCAATCCCAGAGTCATCTGCAACTGGACCTGATGGTCAGGGGTACCTTTACCTTTACCTTTAGATTCCACCTTAGTCAGATTCATTCCCAGTTTTCCTTCATTTGCTTGTCTCCCTAACTTGTTGCATTGTCCCTAAAGTCCCCCCCCCAAAAAAAAAAATTCAGGGAGCCTATTGCATCGGAGTGAGCATTTCAATTGGCTGAGTCTACTTTGATATATTTACTTATTTATGTAATAGATTTATATCCCGCTTCTATCACAGAGCGGCAAAATTCACAAATTAAGTAATACAAAAGCAGTTTAAAAAAGCCCTTTGATTCATTCAAAACCCTTAAGACAGCCAGCACATAAACAATAATTAGCTGATCATAATCATAAAACACAATATAACCTAAGTAAGAACAGCAACACAAGCTCCATGGTATAATTATCATAATCAGATGCTATTTAAAAAATGTGTTGTGGGAGGGGGTATTATTGGTTTGTTGTCCTTATTTTTATTATGTATTTTGTGTTTTTTATATTGTAATTTTATGTTGTGAACAGCCCTGAGATCTACTAGGTAGTGGTAGCAGTAGCAGTAATAATAGGAGTGAGAGTAGCTCAAATAATAATAATAATAATAATAATAATAATAATAATAATAATAATAAATTCATTTATACCCTGCCCTCCCCGGCCAGGACTGGGCTCAGGGCGGCTAACATCAAAGTATGATACATTAAAAACATAAATCAAACAATCAATTAAAATACAGCCTAAAATCAAATTTGGAGCAGAATAAAATCAGATGGCAACCCACGGATTATAACTATAGGGAATGGCAACACTGAGTACTCACCAGGCTAGTTAGTAGAGCATGAGACTCTTAATCTCAGGGTTGTGGGTTTGAGCCCCACATTGGGCAAAAGATTCCCACACTGCAAGAAGCTGGACTACATTGCCCTCGTGGTCCCATCCAGCTCTACAATTCTATGAACTCCATTATGGGAAGAAGAAAGACATAGGTCTTCAGAACCCACTTTAAAATGTATGGGGATGGGAAATAGTCTAACTTCCCATGGGATCATATTCCAAAAATGTTGGCCAGCTCAAAGATGGATTTCCTCCATGCGCTTTCCAAATAGATAGTTCTCATAGGCAGGCACCTAAGCAGGGCATCTGAAGCAGGTTGTAAAGTGTGCACAGTTCCTATCCACAGAGTCTGTTCTAAACCCTCATGAGGCCACCTGCTTGCTGAAGCTAAGCAGGTCTGCATCTCATCAGTACCTGGATGAGTAAGTACCTGCACATCAGGTTCCATGGCAGAGGAAAGGCAGCATCTGAATTTTAAGAAAATAAATAAAATTAATACATAAACCAGGCTGCGTGTGGGATTAACCATGTTGTTGACAGGATCACCAGGCACCATCAGGAAATTATCCCTGAGCAATATGAAATCCGGTTTGATGTGTTGAGCAGTGGGGGGCAGATGGCTCAAAAAATTAGGGGACAATGATCCATCCTTGACATTACAGAAATCTCTCCTGCACATCATCATATAGTCCAGACCAGATGAAGAGAAACATGGTCAGCAACTAAAGTCAAGGTGGTCTGAGATAGACCCATAGGTGTCATGGTGGCCAAGAAACCCTTTGTTGTTGTTCAGTCGTTCAGTCGTGTCCGACTCTTCGTGATCCCATGGACCAGAGCACGCCAGGCACGCCTATCCTTCACTGCCTCTCGCAGTTTGGCCAAACTCATGTTAGTGGCTTCGAGAACACTGTCCAACCATCTCATCCTCTGTCGTCCCCTTCTCCTTGTGCCCTCCATCTTTCCCAACATCAGGGTCTTTTCTAGGGAGTCTTCTCATGAGGTGGCCAAAGTACTGGAGCCTCAACTTCAGGATCTGTCCTTCTAGTGATCACTCAGGGCTGATTTCTTTAAGAATGGATAGGTTTGATCTTCTTGCAGTCCATGGGACTCTCAAGAGTCTCCTCCAGCACCATAATTCAAAAGCATCAATCCTTCGGCGATCAGCCTTCTTGATGGTCCAGCTCTCACTTCTGTACATTACTACTGGGAAAACCATAGCTTTAACTATACGGACCTTTGTCGGCAAGGTGATGTCTTTGCTTTTTAGGATGCTGTCTAGGTTTGTCATTGCTTTTCTCCCAAGAAGCAGGCGTCTTCTAATTTCGTGACTGGTTTTGCGTATATGTTTGGGTCCTCTGAGACCAGCAGCTTTGTCCAGCATTTAAAGTATGTGAAGGAAAGACCCCTATGAAGAATAAACCTATGGGAATAAGTCTATTTCATTTACCTTCATTAGCATATGCGAAGAAGCAAGGAGTCAACATGACTAGTGAATCATGTAGATCAGTTTCCCCCCACCTGGTGCCCTCTAGATGTTTTGGCCTCGCATCCTCATCGACTCTAGCCAGTATGGTCACTGGTCAGGGATAGTGGGAACTGTACTCCAAAATATCTGGAGAACATAAGGTTAGCAGGAGGCTGATGTAGATTAATCAATCCAAATCTCCCTGTTTTAAAACACCTTCACTACTGCTGGCGTACAACTGTGCCGGTATAATAATCTAAATCTGCTTTGGATACTCATCTAATGCCACAGGCTGGTACTACAATTATAGCACTAGATCCTACATATTTGTCTGTACAGTGAATCACATAATCAGGATTTAAAGACAATGCAATTAAAAATTAAGACTATAATCCGTTCTGCACCATGATGGGATTAAAAATTCTGATTTCTACACCTAATTGGAGGGATAAACGTGAGTTATCTCCCCAAATGCAGGTATTTTTCTCATTATCTAGTCAGTGAGAGATAGCGGTTAGCTGAGCTCATATAATTTCTCTTATTTACAGCAAGGTTTGGAGTAGGAGAGATTGTGATTACAAACAGTAAATAATAGTTCTCAGGATTTATTGTTGACATAAACTAGCCCAGGTAGCTGAATGGCAAAATGCACATCAGTTAAAAATATTCACTATAAAAAACACAGTGGAGTAATTTATCAATTGTTAATGACTGATTTTATTCTGTCAATCAATGTAGATGATATGGTCTGTTGGTTTTCTAATTAACAGTTTAATTTAGAGACTGAGCATAGTATTCTGCTTGTCTGAGAGCATTAATATTTCTAATAAGAGGCATGGTGTGAATTACGTTGTTAGTTTTCAGCTTAGAAGAAAGAAGTGCCTCATCAGGCAAACATTTTAGTGTCATATCTGGTCCCGTGAAACCACATTTCCAAGAGGAATTCAATGTGCAGTGTAAACAGAAGAATGTTGCTTTTGTGATGCAGAAATTACTTTGGGCTGCTCAGCGCCATCCTTAACCAACCAACCCAATGACAAGCACAGTAGTGTTGCATGAAAATTCCTGATGATAGATGAACTTTGGCACTTAAGTTCTCATCAATGAGTAGGCTGCCCACCTCTCAATACCCACAATGCACTGGAGCTGTTGTAGAATCTTAGTCTATGAGAAGAATTCCATGCCCTGTGTGTTTATAATTGGAGTTTGGTTTTGATTTAAAACGTCTTGATCTTGCATTTTTTAATTTACTTTTTAATAACATTGATCCTCCGGAGAACTGAGCTAATGGCTGGTATAGAAATGTTGTGTGTGTGTGTGTGTGTGTGTGATAGAATTGTGAATATCATCTTGGGCCTCATGTTTTACAAGGTCAAGAAGAAACCAATTGGCATGTTATCAAAACTGTCAAACAGAATGTGAATATTCAATGAATGTGATTATTCACCAGACATAGCTATGGTCGTGTAATGTTTCAGTTCTATGTTTCATACATGAGTATAGAATGCAGATTCTGATACATAAACAGACACTATTTTGCACATGGATATCTGTGAATATTTGTAGATTAAATGCCTCCTTGATACTCACATCCCTTTCTCACATATGCAGATTCTTATGCTGCTCAGCCCCTCAGATGTACTCCAGGAAGTGTTGGAGTGTCTCAGACTGAAGAGGCAGTCTGACAGTATATTTGAGAGCATTTCCATACATTATTCTAAAAGCACCCTTTGCATTCCCAGGGCATGTGCAGATCAGGTTGGTTCATACTGAAATTCATAAAGACCAAATTCATCAAGCATCTCTGTGTTCACTTTTGTGCAGCTATGCTTGTATCCAGCCCATATTTAGTCCACAAAAAGCTCTGTTGGTCTCCTAGCACAATGCCACTCACCAACAGGAAATATTAATTCTATCCTTACCTGATTCTGCCACCATCCCAATCCCAGGCTGGACAAATTAAGAAGCACAACACTTTGTATTACAAGCATCGTATCAGCGAAAAGCAATAATTATAACTGTGTATGAGCTAGTAAATTACACTTTATAAAGCTCCTTCACAGAAGAGGGGAGGTGTAAAAGCTGAGCTAAAGCTGATTCAGAATGTAATTCTGAAATACCAAGGTGGAATTTTACTTACTGCATGGCTGCACACAGTTTTTATGAAAAAGCAACAATTATGTTAAAGCATCATGTGCAATTATATCAGCAAGGCTGCTGTGCTCAGTCTCGCTTAAGGCCTCATGCTTAACAGCTTTCTGTACTAACAACAAACAACAAACAACAACAACAACAACAATGTATTCATCTAAACAACTGTCACCATAGTATTCAGCACAGCTTTAAAAGTGACATTTTCCCACACTTGGCATGCAATGTTTGATCCAAAGCACATGCCATGTTGGAAGTACAAGGTAAGAGAGTTTATATTGCCACCAGACCAAGGTAATGGCCGCATGAATGGGCTGCCTCAGATGTGTGTGCAGTGCTTGTGAAGAGTCTACATTAAGAGCTGGAAGTCCCTGGTTTCACATTTCAGCCGACCCACAACTTATACAATGGCATTAGACAACCTGCTATCTCTAAGACTTAGGTGGCATATGTAATTGTATGTCTAAAGAAAGGCCTTTGATGCTGATTGATTGATTGATTGATAGGAATATACCAGCATTATGATGGCACTTCTCTACAAGCTATTAACCTGAAATGTTCTCCCTTTCTCACAATACGAGAATCTGGGGTCACCCAATGAACCAAATGGTGGGAGATTCAGGGCAGATGAAACAAAGTGCTTTTTCTCCCCACACATAGTTAGGCATTTGGAATTTGCTATAAGATGTGATGGCCACCAACTTAGGCAACTTTAAAAGGGGACTGGACCTTCCATAGATATCAGAAGGCAGCCCTGCATTGGTAATTTTTAATGTGTGATGCTCTGTTATGTTTTTGTATATTTTGTTGGAAGCTGCCAGGAGTTGCTGCGGCAAACCAGCAGATGGGTGGGGTACAACAACAACAACTACTACTACTACATCATCATCATCATCATCATTTTCATGAAAGATAAGGCTATGCCTTCCTTGTTAGGAGACTCCTATTTCTCTTATGGAACTACAATTCCGAGAGCTCCCTGGGAAGAGGGATTTATTGTTTGAGAATTGTAACTGTGTAAAAGGAATAGGGTCTTCTAACAACAAACTACAGTTCCCAGGATTCTTTGAGGGGAAGCCATGATTGCTTAATGTGGTAGAATGGTACTTCAAATGTGTGGTGCCAATGTGGCTTAAGTCCATGGAGCTCAGTATTGTCTACACAAAGTCTGGGGAACCTTTGGCCATCTATATGTTGCTGTACTACAACGTTCATCATGCCTATTGGCCATGCAGATTTGAGTGGATGAGAACTGTAGTCCAAAAACAGCTGCTGGGCCAAATGTTCTGGGCCACACTAACTGGGTTCAGGCATGAGCCTTGCCCAGCTCTTCCTGGGATTGAGCTTTGGACCTTCTGCATGCAAAGCAAGTGTCCTGCCATTGTGTTGTGCCCTGTTCTCATCTGGGCATGCAGATTGCAAGCTAGATTTATTAGGGTAGAATATAAATGCCGGCCTATGTCACAGGGTTATTTCAAAGTTTACTGCTTTTAGAGGTTATGATATGACCTACTTCAAACACTTAAATATTCATAGGGCACATTGGTTCAACATACGTTAGTATAATAGCCTTTTGTCCACAAGAGCAATTCTTTAAATGAAAAGTATAAATTAAACATGGATTACAAAAAGGAACAGAGATTTCCTTGACCAAGGAACGTATCACTGAGTGTCTAAAATAAATTCACATTTGTTGCTTTGTTGTTCCAGAAATTAAGAAATGTTTCATTAAAACCGTTACACTTTTGTCTGGCTCAAGCATAATTTGATAATCAGAATTCTTGTAATCATATAAAATAAAGCTGTGTCTATTATTTATTGATTCCACATGTGTTGCCAAAAAAATTCAAAGGTTTCAAAGATACATGCATTCCAGTAATTCTGTCAATTATATGAACAATATACCAGGTGCTTAATTAATTTATATTTCATTTGTTTTTCAATTAAACTATACATGTTCAGACACAACAAAGCGTCTTGTAGCACCCATACGCAGAAGTAAGTCCCATGGGGTTCAATGGGGCTTACTCCCAGGTAAATAGGGTTAGGATTGCAACCTTTATTAGGGATCAGATGTATGGAATGTAAACCATGAAAATTTATGCCAAAATAATATTTGTTAGTCCTTATGGTGACACAAGATACTTTGTTGTTTTTGTGGCAGCAAACGGACATGGATACTCCATGCACAGAAAATATACAGACACGTAGCCGTAGTAGGATTTATGCCGCTACACAAAATGGATTACATGCAACATTTTTTTATTTAAAAAAACCCCTACAAAACCCAGTTAATGGAAAAAAACATAATTCAAACACAGGAAATACAATTCCAGGATTATAAATATTAAACAATCCTAATACTGCAAAACTACATTGTGGCCACATTCACTCCACACATTTAAAGCACTATGATACATCTTTTAACATTCCTCAAATATCTCTGGGAGATGTAGTTCATTAAGGGTTCACAGTGTTGTTCAGAGACCCCCCTATTCCCCTCACAAAGCTACAGGGCTTTAAAGAAACAATCCTTTGCAGGGAACTCTGGAAATTGTAGCTCTGCAAAAGGAATACATAGGTCAGTGTTTTTCAACCTTTTTTGGGCAAAGGCACACTTGTTTCATGAAAAAAATCACGAGGCACACCACCATTAGAAAATGTTAAAAATTTTAACTCTGTGCCTATATTGACTATATATAAAGTAATTCTCTTGAATAGGAATCAAATAAACACAAAGAAAGTATTTTATAATTCTTGGACTTAAGAGCAGGGGTCCCCAAACTAAGACCCGGGGGCCGGATGTGGCCCAATCACCTTCTAAATGCTGCCCGTGGATGGTCCAGGAATCAGCGTGTTTTTACAGAATTGGAACCTGTCCTTTTATTTAAAATGCATCTCTGGGTTATTTGTGGGGCATAGGAATTTGTTCATATTTTTTCCAAAATATAGTCCAGCCCCAAGTAAGGTCTGAGGGACTCTAGTCTTGTACCTGAGTGACTTTTTGTGACAAAGACATGAGTGGAAAGGCTCCTGAGACATCCTGACATGATATAATTAACTGCCATGCCACACTTGAGAGCCCAGCCAATGTGGTGTTTCCCTTTTTTATGATGATATTGTGCTTTGGGAAGTTCAAAGATGTTGAACCAGCAAGTGCGAAATAAATGCAAAAGGAAACCTACACATTCTAATTATTCATCATTTATTTGCAAAGTGCTCTCACCCAGCTGAAAGGAGCCAGGCTTGTTATTTCCTCCAAACAGCAAAAGAATTCTTAATTAATTTATGTAGGTTGGAGATTACTGCACTTTGGGAAACATTTCCCTTGAGAGGTTATAGATGCGGTTTTGCATCCAATTTGGTACTGAATCCTCTCTCTCCCCCCCCCTCCCCGGCCTCCGCCTCGCGCGCGCCATTTCCAAGCCCCCACCCACGTCCACCGCCGGCTCCCTCCTCCTCATCTCCGGCCCGCTCTTTCCACCCCCCCTCCCGCTTCTAAGATGCGCGTGCCTACATTGGCCTCGGAACCCCACTTGCGACAAGGCGCGCGCGGTGCGCAGGATCCCTTCAGGGCCACGCCGATGGCCGAGGAGGCGGGGAACTCCGGCAGGCCGGAGGGCACTGACGATTGGCCGGCGGGAGGGCGAAGGAGGGAGGGAGGCGCTTTTGAGGCGGCTGGCCCGGCTGCCGCGTCCAGGGCCGTGCAATGCAGTGCAGTGTAGCCTCGGCGCTGCTGGGGCAAGGCGGACGTCTCTTTTCGGCTCTGTGTACAAACGCGCGGGCTGACCCTGATTGGCTGAAGGAAGGCAACAACAACGGCCAGGACGTTTTTCCCACGGCACACCAGGCAACATCTCGCGGCACACTAGTGTGCCGCGGAACAGTGGTTGAAAAACACTGACATAGGTAGTTTCACTTTCAGCACCCTTAACAAAGAACAGCTCCCAGAATTCAGAATTTTCCCAGAAAACAGAATTCAACTGTTTAAAGTGCCATCATAGTGCATTACACTCATTAGCAGTATTCATTATGTTTGTCCAGCAACAACACTGTGAGGCAGACCCATAAAATGATTACCAATTTCCAAGTGGGAAACTGAGGCTAAGCGATGCCCACAGAAAATTAGATCACAATATCTTTGTGTTTCATGTTCGATCTATATATTAACTCTAATGGGCTGTAGTACATAGATATTGATACACGGTTATATGGATATGTGCTGGAAGAACAGAACAACGTTTGCGGGGGGTGGTGAGGTTTGATCACTGAAGCCCTGTGTATGCATAGTTTAAACTCTGTTCAGAATATTTTACATAATGTCTGTTTCAGACAGGAAGGCAGAAATGAGCACTCAAATGACAAACTGTGCACACCAGCAGATTTTATGTCTCCTCCTCCAAGCTATGCAGAATTGTTGCTCTCTCAAGAACTGCTAGCAATCATTTAAATAGATTCTGAAGCATCCCCTTTCAGTTTGGCACATTGATTATTTATTACCACCCAGCCATATACTGTATTAGCATAAGACAATGCAATTTGGCATATAACTTAAATGGGATATATTTCAGTGTTGGGTCTTTTGTAAAAAATGAGGGCTTATAAAGATAACTTCATTCACACGGCAAGTGATAAGAGTTCCTTGAATGAGTGGGATGAGATAGCTTGGCTTTAGATAAAGAGCTATGAATCAGGAAGCTCCATGGGATAAGATGGTGAAAACAATCTGCTTAAATGATACAGCATTTTACAAAGGAAGCCAATCAACGTTTGCAGCAGAACGAGGGGGGAAATATTAAGCATGCGGACCTGTGTTCTTGGATAGTCACTCAACCATAATGAGCTTGAGAAAAGTAACCCATTGCTTTTTTTGCCGGGGTTGGGAGTGAGTTTTGACATCATATAGCCAAAGTGTACACCATTGATTAAATGAATTAGCTTGCATTTATCTCCATAAATCAAAATGAAAAGCCGATTTAGCCGTTCCACTGAGAAACACTGTTATGAGCTGACACTAGAAAAACATTGGTTCTATTTACAATGGGGGGGGTGTCGTCCTGGTGTATGCATGACCAGAACATAACCAGATAAAAATCCTTAAAAAATCTGAATATGAGAAATGATTGGGCAATGTATAAGGAGCTGTTAATTGAAACTGAACATCAATTGAAACTGAAAAGTTTGAAGATATCAGAGAATTATTAACTGACTGGTTACAATACCATCAATTAAATGATATATTCAAGATGGACAAAAATAATAGTTTTTGTACAGAAATATCAAATTCAAAGAAGAGCTGCTAGAGAATAAAACAAAATTACATTATAATAATAATAATAATAATAATTTTATTTATACCCCGCCCTTCCCAGCCAGAGAACCGGGCTCAGGGCGGCTAACATCAATTAAAATCACTACAAAAAACATAAAAACGATCAATTTAAAATAACAGATTAAAATACAAATTTAAAATTCAATTAAAACTGCAGGTCTCAATTTCAAAATAACCCACCAATAAAAGATGAAGCATAAATATTAAACAGAAACCAACCCAAAGGCCAGGTGGAACAGCTCCGTCTTGCAGGCCCTGCGGAAAGATGCCAAATCCCGCAGGGCCCTGGTCTCCCGTGATAGGCTGTTCCACCAAGTCGGGGCCAATATTGAGAAGGCCCTGGCCCTAGTTGAGGCCAACCTAACGTCTTTGTTGCTCGGGACCTCCAAAAGATTATCACTTGAGGACCTTAAGGTCCTACATGGGACATACCAGGAGAGGCGGTCCCTTAAATACGAGGGTCCCAAACCGCATAGGGCTTTAAAGGTCAAAACCAGCACCTTAAACCTGATCCTGTACTCCACCGGGAGCCAGTGCAGCTGGTAAAGCACTGGATGAATGTGGTCCCGCGGCAAAGACCCGGTAAGGAGCCTCGCCGCGGCATTCTGCACCCGCTGGAGTTTCTGGGTCAGCTTTAGGGGCAGCCCCGCGTAGAGCGAGTTACAATAGTCAAGTCTGGAGGTGACCGTCGCATGGATCACTGTGGCCAGATCAGGGCGAGAGAGGTAGGGGGCCAACTGCTTAATACGGCGGAGATGGAAAAATGCCACCTTTGCTGTGATTGCAACCTGTGCCTCCATAGAAAGAGAGGCATCAAAGGTTACACCCAAACTCTTGACGGAAGGCGCTGGCACTAGTTGGGCCCCCGCAAGAGATGGGAGTTGGCCTCCCAACCCCATGTCGTCCCGACCCAGCCAGAGGACCTCTGTCTTCGAAGGGTTTAACTTCAACCGGCTCCCACGCATCCATGCAGCCACAGCCTCCAAGCACCTGGCCAGTGTGTCTGGGACCGAGTCAGGGCGGCCGTCCATCAACAGAAAAAGCTGGGTGTCATCAGCATATTGATGACAGCCCAGCCCGAAACTCCGGACAATCTGGGCAAGAGGGCGCATAAAGATATTAAAAAGCATCGGGGAAAGGATTGTGCCCTGCGGAACTCCACACACCAAGGAGTGTCGCGGCGACAATTCCCTCCCTAGCACCACTCTCTGTCCCCGACCTGAGATAAAGGAGCGCAGCCATTGTCGGACTGTGCCCTGAATCCCCACGTCGGCAGAAATGTATAAAATAATACTAGAATGGTGTACAAAAGATGAAGGGGTCAAATCAGTAATGATACACAGGGAGAAGTTAGGGAAATAGGATTTGATTTTAACAGTTTGTAAGGAGGGGTATATCTACAAGAATAAAGGTGACAGAAAGTCCACAAACACAGCTGCATGCAATTACATGAATAGCTGATTTATGGCTGATTCTGAGCATCTTAATGATTATTTTGGATCATCCACAGAGCCTCTTGGGATTGCTGATCAGAAGGTGGGCGGTTCGAATCCCCGCAACGGGGCGAGCTCCTGTTGCTCAGTCCCAGCTCCTGCCCACCTAACAGTTCAAAAGCATGTCAAAGTGCAAGTAGATAAATAGGTACTGTTCTGGCGGGAAGGTAAATGGTGTTTCCATGCACTGCTCTAGTTTGCCAGAAGCGGCTTAGGCCACATGACCCGGAAGCTGTACGCCAGCTAAAGTAAAGCAAGATGAGTGCCGCAACCCCAGAGTTGTCCACGATGACCTAATGGTCAGGGGTCCCTTTACCCTTTAGCCAATTTTTGCGTAGGAAAAAGAATTCCTCTACTTTGGATGCGTACAAACGAGCGGCAGGTAAGCTGGAGATTGCTCTGGTAAATAGAGGGTTCCCCCGGCATATTATAAAACCCAGGTGAAAGCAGAGATGTGACAGAAAGGACCTTCTTTTACCCAAAAGCAAAATACCACAAACATGCATCCAGGGGCGTAGCAAGGGGGGGCCGGGCCGCCCCGGGTTCCATAATGGAGGGAGTGACAAATTATCAAGGAACAATTTTTTGGGGGGGGGAATGTTGAATTTTTTTAAAATGCCTGCTCCGAAGGTCTTATCTTACTATACTAGGGATTATATAGCTATATATGAAATTTCATGCATATCGCTTAATATCTTGACCCTCCTCCACCAAAATAGCTATTCACTTGGCTGTTTTCCTATGTCACGAAGGCTGAAATTTCAGTTCAGAGAACACTTACTGTTCCCAACCCTAACCCTGTGGAAAGCCATCTAATTAGACTTTGAGATGTTTTTAGGAGGTAATTTAATTATTGTTTGATTTTATACCAATGTTATGTATCTGGTGTTAGCCACCATGAGCCTGACTTTGGCCGGGTAGGGTGGGATATAAATAAAAGGTTTTTTATTATTATTACTTGTTATTATTCCTTTGTAAGAAAATATGAAATAACGTAAAACCATTTTTGCGGCGGGGGGGGGGGGAATGGTGGGGTTGACAAGAAATTTTCCGCACCGGGTGCCACCTGACCTTCCCATGCCTCGGGGGGGGGGGGGGGTTGACAAAAAAAAATTGCCCCCAGGTACCAATTTACCTTGCTACGCCCCTGCTTCAGGAATGTACCTAAAGCTGGAGCAAGAGGAGGCATGTCCAAGGAAGAGAGAGAGAGGAACATACATCACACAGAGTCCTCTCTACCAATTGTATTTTTATGGTCTGAGTATCTGCCTCTCAGCAAATACAGCTCTTTAGTTTTAGCCCCTTCTCATGCTAACTAGCAAGAATATGCATTCGTAAGGTTTGGGTGCTGATCTGCCAGCCGTGTCTGTTGCCAGTAAATAAGGACATCTGGAGCATGTAACATTCTTAAGAGAAAGGATGCCTAAATGCATGCAGCTGCAACTTGTTCACATTCTGCCTCGATCATTTCACCTTCCTTCCTTCCTTCCTTGCTTCCAACCCCTCCATTGTAATTACTGCCTCTCCAGTTGGGCAGCATGCCTCAATTTGGCATGCCTCCTGCTTGGCAGGGGGTTGGACTGGATGGCCCTTGTGGTCTCTTCCAACTCTATGATTCTATGATTCTAATTTGTCTTGCTTATAGATAGAACTCTGCAAATATATATTTTAAAAACAATAGTCACACACACACACCCAAGCATTGCATTTTAATCAGGCCATTGCCCTGGTGCGTGTATGTGCCATCTGTAGCTTTATCTATCTCTTAGAGAGGACTATCCAAGGATAAGCAATGCAAATAAATAGGGCTGCAGAAGAAAATGGCAATTCTCATCTGCACTTGCACTCATTTTCCCATTAAGTTTTGTTTAACAAACAGAGATCCCTTGGGGGATATTAGCTGCTGGGCCACTAAGCTTCTCTCCATTTATTCTTTATTATTATTATTATTATCATTCTTTTTAAAGCAAAGCCCTCTAAACAGTACTAAAAGCTAATCTTTATTTTTAGCCCAGTTTCCTAAGTGATCTTGAATGCGTTATTTTTACCCTTGCGGTCTGGATTACGTTTAGTGTTATATTGATTGGGAAGGGTTTGATGAAAGGCACTTGTGGGCTGCAGGTATTCTTTACCTCTTTTGTCATTGGTACATCATTTTGCCAACACTTTCAGCAGCTTTCTCCTTTGCTTTGGTTCCCAGAAAAGCCCTAAAATCAAGGTTTCTATCCTTCCACTTAAAGAAAAATGCAGCTCTTTTTGCATACTAAAGAAACACCAGCTGTAGATCGCGGCATTATAACATTAAAGATCATTAGATGTGGCCTGTACAAATCAAGTGCAGTCAAGAGGTAATGAGTTTGCACTGCACAAATTAATTGCACGGCTATCGTGGTGGCAAGTGTTTTAAACAAGGCCATAGTGGTTTGCCCATATGTGGCTCCAAAATGATCCATCCTACTTCTGAACAAAGGACCATTTCAGACACATGAACAATCTTTAGCAAAAAATTTAATAAATTATGGTACAGCATATCTGATCTGGTGGGAAACCTTGGAGAGTGTCGTTTGGATTTCAAATAGCAAGGCTAGGCAAAGCCATTGACCAAGATTGCTATCATTCAGTGGTAGAACATCGGCTTTGTATGCAAAATGTCCAGGTTGCTTCCCTGGTGTCTCCCAGTTGAAATACTCCATGTCTAAAACCCTTGCTCACTGGGACAAGACGGTTTGAGCATCTTACACTGATCCTGGTCCAACTGCACTGGCTGCCAATTAGTTTCTGGGCCCAATTCAAAGTGCTGGTTTTGACCTATAAGGCCTTAAATGGCTCAGGATCGCAATACCTCAAGGACTGCCCCTCTCCATATAAACTGCCCTGGACTCTGTGTTCTTCATCTAAGGCCCTTCTTCATGTGCCTCCTCCACGTGAGGTCGGGGGGGTGGCAACACGAGAACGGGCCTTCTCTGTAGTGCCCCCCCCCATTTGTGGAATGCTCTCCCCAGGAAGGCTTGCCTGACACCTTCACTAGATATATTAAGGCACCAGGCACAAAAACCCGTTCCTCTTCAACTAGGCTTTGGGCTGATTAATATTCTACAGACTTTAAATGTGTCTGTGGGAAGGGGGTGTTATTGTATTGCTGTTTTGTTTTAATTGTTTACTTGGTTTTTATCCTGTATTTTATTCTGTGAACTGCCTTGAGATCTTACGATGAAAGGCGGCATATAAATCAAGTAAGTAAATAAATAAATAAAATAACAAAAACCCTGGAGAACTGCTGCTCGTCAGGCAATACTGAGGGAGATGAACCAATGATCTGGCTCTGTAGAAGTCACCTAGCTTCTTGTGTTGCTAAGATCTGTTCCTGGCTATAGGAGGCATGAATTTACCTCTTAAAGGACAGCAGTGCCAGGAATTAAGAAAAGTTCTGCACTTATTATAATGTTGTCTAGGAAAGGAATCAAAAACCTTCATCTTGCTCATCTCTCAGATGCTTAAGGGAGACAGTAGAAATTGTCAATCAGCAAGTCAAAGACGGGTGGTAAGTGGTGAAGAGTTATCACCTGATAGAATGCCATATTTCTGCACTTGCTGTTCAAAATTAAGCTGAGTTTTGTTCTGAAAGAACAAAGTTTCTCAGTGGGGTGTTTCAGGGACTTGGATAAAATCTGGGATTTATTAACCTCGTTGACTTGCACCTTCATCCAGATCTTAGTTTTTAAAGAAGCAAATAAATTATGTATATGGTAGTAACTGTTGCCAGTGCTCCAAATGGATGCTTAATAATTCATGTTTTTAAATTAATATTTTTCAATCTGCCGTTTAGGTTCTTGGGCGTGCCTCATTTATTTATTTTTGAAATGCGCACGCACGCATCCCCACCACCCCATATATCTGCCCGTAACCATGAGTACAAAAGTAGGGCTGAACTGTGAAATCCTATGTGTGCCTAAGCAGAAGTCCCATTTAGTTCAATGGGGCTTTGTCCCCTGTATTAAGTGAGTGTAGGTTTGCAGCCTGGAAAGATGTAAAGATGTAAAGAAGGCTTATAGTTTAGGAAAATAGGTTTCTCAAAGAAACCTTTCATAATATATATATCATAATAGGAAAAAAATGAAATTTCAGTGTCAGATTGAAAAGCTACTAGCCCTCATTATTTTAAAATACATGGTTCTTCAAAAGAAGAAACAATGACAGCAGCAAACTCAAATTGCATCTGGTGTCCAACTTTCCTCAGATCATCATCATCATCATCCATCTGGCTGGGTTTCCCCAGCCTCTCTGGGTGGCTCCCAACAGAATATTAAAAACACGGTAAAACATCAAACATTAAAAACTTCCCTAAACAGGGCTGCCTTCAGATGTCTTCTAAAAGTCAGATAGTTGTTTATTTCCTTCACATCTGATGGGAGGGTGCCACCACCGAGAAGGCCCTCTGCCTGGTTCCCTGTAACCTCACTTCTTGCAGTGAGGGAACTGCCAGAAGGCCCTTGTAGCTGGAACTCAGTGTCAGGGCTGAATGATGGGGGGTGGAGGCGCTCCTTCAGAACAAGCATCCCACCTTTTAAAAAGGAAAATCTTTGTGACCAGCATAATCGTGCTCACCCTCATGCTTCTATGAATGGATGACTGTTGCACAAAGGGCAAGGTGCAAGGGCTTGTGAGAAGACTACATCAGCCTGAGAAGGGTAATGTGATGTCATGCAGATTCAGCTAAGCAACCACATTCTCTGCTGAGTAAACCAGGCCAATGAATGCTTCAGCTGGATAAAACAAGGGGTCAAGCAGACTGACACAGTATGCAGCCACATTCTGGAACATCATGCTTAGGGGGAAAGATGTGATGGGGCTCTTCTGCTGTGTGACAAACACAGAATACCTATAAGCCAGGACAGCTTTGCTGACTCTCCAGAATGGAATGGGAGGTTTGTTAAAACTGGAAGCCAGAATGCCAATCTGAGATTAGGCCAACATGTGCAATGCAGGCTGGTTAAGTTTTTCTATCATCCACCCAACAAGGACGTTTAATTTGTGCATGATAGGGGTCTACTTCCCCTGAGAAATAAGAAGCAAAGCATTAGCCTTTATCAGTACTGGACACAATACTGTACTGATCTTATTGTGTATAATAGCCTGCCGGACTATAAAAGAAACATCCCATCTAGCTTTCATGCCATTTTCATCATTACTTTTCACAGTTTACAAAAGTAAGACTGGAAGTCATAATATTTCAGGATTATAGTTGAACAGAAGGAGCGGGATGAAGGACTATAGGAAACACCTTACAAATGATGCTAAAGTTGCAATCCAGTACACACGTACCTGTGAACAAGCCTCATTGAACACAGTAAGATTATTCCTACATGCGTTGGATTCAGCAACATGCGAAAAACTATCCTTTCTTATCTTCTGGAGCTCTCTGAGCTAATTGCTTTCACAATTCTCAACTTTTTTCCCTTAGCAACCAATGAGGACATGGAACTTGACTCTTAATGAAGTTAGTGGGGAAAAACTGAGATTCCCCCCAAAGTCCACTGTATTAGAGGCCAGGTTCTGCTAACAGAAATGTGTCAAGTTCTGGACACTTTGCAGTTTGGGAATAAAATCAAATTATCAACACCTTCGGTCTCTTAGTTAAACTTCCATAATAAATCAAATCACCATATTGCTTGATCTCTTGAACTAAACTTTGCTAGCAAATTAAAGTATCAGATTCCCGGGACAATTTTGGTAAGTTTGCAGTTTTTCAAAGTCCACCTTTTAAACGATTAAACGAAATCACCCAATTCTGCTGTGCAGTGTTAACTGAAAAGCCCTGCCACTGGGAACTCATAATCCTTGCAGAAGACTTCAAAAGATGTGAAACTTTCAATTCTGGCCTCAGGGGAAGAAGAAGTACTGCCAAGTGGATTAAACTTTCCAAATACAGTATGCATTTCCTAAAGCAGTTATTGACATGGGTCTTCCAGCTCCTTTCTTCTCTCAGAGCCCGGAATGTGAGAGGAAGTGATGTTACTCTCAGGCTTTGGAGGAAGCAGAAAATTGTAGAGAAACAAGAACTCGGGCCACAACGATGATTTGAATGATTCAAGTTTTTCAAGTCTCTTATGGATAGATTTATTTCTTAAAGTTTATATGTCATGTGAAATTAATGCGCCGGGACAAGGCCCTGTTCTGGAGATTCTTCTTCAGCTAATAGAGTCTTAAAATTTTAAGGTTGACGTGTACTGGTTGCTTAGGGTTCTATTATTTGAAGAAGAATCTCCGAAACAGGGCCTTTCCTGGCGCATTAATTTCACCTGACATATAAACTTTAAGAAATAAATCTATCCATAAGAGACTTGAAAAAACTAAAATCATTCAAATCATCGTTGTGGCCTGAGTTCTTGTTTCTCTACAATTTTCTGCATCGCCTCTATCAAGAACTCCAACTCTTTTGGAGAAAGCAGAGCAACTAACATAGCAAGATAAAAGTAAGCAAAATCCTTGCGAACTTAATGAAGGTAAATTAAATATCATCAACACCAAGAAGTTGGCCTTAAACGTTCCAACTACAAACTGATACACATTGAATGAACTATTTTTAAAGCCCGTCTTGGCCTGATTAAAAAAAAAAAAAGGAACCCCTCTCTGAAACTTTTGAAGCTGCCTTTGAAAAGCACATCACAAACTTACCTCAAAAGAAAACCTGTCCCACTTTTTGACCCTGCTCTTCACACAAATTGCTCAGAGCAGCTTGCCTGCAGTTACAGGTAAGTCTTCCTGCTAGGCAGCTTTGAGAGACACGGCCCTGCTTAGACATAGGGGAGAGTTACGATATGAAACACGGAGGATAAGTAAAGTCAGAGTGATGAGATGAAGTGGCGGCTACACTGACTTCTGCTGCATCAGCCCACAACTTGACCACAATCGTAACAGTTGGAAAGGAATAGGTCATTTCCCTCTGTTTCCTGCCTTCTGTGGGAGAGTGCTGTTGCTTATGTAACAGCAGCACTCATGCTCAAAAACAAAGTATTTGCACGCTTGGGGAAATCCTATGTTTTGGAGAAATACAGAAAGCTTCCTGTGTTCCTGTGGCCTCAAGAAAGATCTTATTTTTTGCAGAGGATTTTAATTTCAGAGGCAAATACTCTCCAGATCTATGAATTCATAATCTCAATACAGATCAAGTTACATTGCTGTCTTAAAAGTGGATGACTTCATTTTTATAAAAAGAAACAGAGAAGGGGTTGGTGATGTTATGAAGTGGCAAAAGGTTTGGACGGTGGCTCTTCAAAGGGCTACTAAGCAAAATGTGTGTATATGGGGGGGAGAGAGAGAGAGAAAGAGGAGGGGGGAGCTCTCTTGTAAACTGGAATACCATTTCCATCAATTTAAAAAAAACAACCCCAGGAGAGTCAGGTATCAGATTAGCACAACACTGCTAGCTTGCCTATAGGGGGCACTGTGCCTCCAGTCTCCTGTATTCTGAAAATCATGGCATTTCCCCTAGAAATTCTCAATTCATTGGCCAGAAACATCATAGTCTAGCTTGTTGGGGTTTTATTTGTTTTTGCTTTTTAAATTATACACGTTGTGGTCTGTTCTCAAAAAAAAAAAAAAAAGGCCTGCCTGCTCCTGCTCCCTGGGTCTTTCTTTCCTGTGGGTCTGGAGCGCTCATCCTCACAGCATTTCCTGTTCATATGACCAGGTTTACCTGGAGAAATGGACCTGGAGAAAGGGACTGCTTTCTGGATAAGTGTTAAAACCCAAAAACAACAATCAAAAGACATCCCTGTAAGGGATGGAGGCTCAACAAGACAAGGGAGCAAGGTGTTTGTATTATTATTTTTCTCAAAAAAAGAGCTATGGTTATCCTTTAAAATTCAAGGGGCAGAGATATTACAGAAATCACTTATGAATACTGTGCATAAACAGCCTTGGGGAAGAACAGAGCCATTAGATTCCTCCAGGAGAGTGAAAAAGGTATCTGATGGACTGCTTATATACCCATATGTACCTCACCATAACTTAAGATCAGCATTGGGGGTCTTCTGGTAAACGAGGAGGAGTTATTAGGTTAGTGAGTATCACATGCAGGGCCTTCTCTGTGGTGGCCCTGCTATCTTTGGAATACCTTCCCTAGGTGAGATACAGATGGGCCGCCATTAGATTGGTGTTTCTTTTTTAATTTCCTTAAGAAAAAAATCCACGCTGCTTTGGGATGGTTTTATGTATCTGCATTTTAAGAATGATTTTCTCTCCTGCTGTTGTTGTTGTTCAGTCGTTCAGTCGTGTCCGACTCTTCGTGACCCCATGGACCAGAGCACGCCAGGCACGCCTATCCTTCACTGCCTCTCGCAGTTTGGCCAAACTCATGTTAGTAGCTTCGAGAACACTGTCCAGCCATCTCATCCTCTGTCGTCCCCTTCTCCTTGTGCCCTCCATCTTTCCCAACATCAGGGTCTTTTCTAGGGAGTCTTCTCTTCTCATGAGGTGGCCAAAGTACTGGAGCCTCAACTTCAGGATCTGTCCTTCTAGTGAGCAATCAGGGCTGATTTCTTTAAGAATGGATAGGTTTGATCTTCTTGCAGTCCATGGGACTCTTAAGAGTCTCCTCCAGCACCACAATTCAAAAGCATCAATTCTTCAGCGACCAGCCTTCTTTATAGTCCAGCTCTCATTTCCGTACATTACTACTGAGAAAACCATAGCTTTAACTATACGGACCTTTGTCAGCAAGGTGATGTCTTTGCTTTTTAAGATGCTGTCTAGGTTTGTCATTGCTTTTATCCTGCTGTTATAGTAATATTATTCAATGCAGTTTTGCATTTTATTTTATACTTTTTAAAAACAAAACAAAACACAGCATTCCCAAAACTGGTGACTTTCAAACTTCTTGGCCTACAGCCTGCATCAGCCCGAGCCTACACTGGACAACGATGACGGGAGTTGGAGTCCGCTGGCACCTGCGAGGAATCAGGTTGCGCACCTGAGGATGAGCAGATAGCAAATTAATGACGCTGCTTCACCTCCAGGGGTCGGCAAAGTTTTTGTGGCTTGGGCCGGTTCACAATCCCGCAGACGCCATGGTGGGCCGGAGTGTGCGCGCACGCATGCACAAACGCTATTTCCAGTGCAGAGGAGGCTTGCACAGCTTCCCATTGGCTGCAGAGCTTCCTGCAGCCAATGGGAAGCTGGCCAGTGTGGCGGAAGGCGGCCTCTCTGCTCCGCGCAGGAGCCGACCAAGTGGGTGGCAGGGGTCCATGGGCCGGTTAAACGACCCCCATGGGCCGCTTGTGGCCCATGGGCCTTAGGTTGCCGACCCCTGCTCTAGTCATTGCTTGTGTAACCAGGATGTTCTTGCTCATGGGAAGACTTCAAAGATGCTGATCTCCAATGCTGATTTATCTTTGTCCTGCCCAGCGTGCCCTAGGTCTGAGTACAGTCCTGTAAATGCCCAATGTTCTGATCCTAGCACTACCCAACGCACATTGACTCAAGCATCAAGCATCAAACACAGCAAGAATATCCAGAACAGCAAGCAGTGTGGGGAGGCACCTGTCTACACTTCACACTCTCACCTATGTTAATGCTTTTAGCTTTATGGAAGTAGATGGCACAACTTCCTTGCTTGTCAGCCAGAATGCAAGGCTGCTTTTAAAATAGTGTGCTCTGGCTGTCAATGGATCAGAGCCGGGTAAGGAGCTTCTTCAGGGCATGAATACAGAACAGTTTGTGCTGGAAGATGGCAAGGAAGGTTCAATGGACATAAAAAAGCAGGCATGGCGTCCAGCGTTGCTGACGCAGGCATCTCCACCCAGACACCTCCTTTTTTATTATTAAATTTTTATTTCAAAATATACAAATATACAAATAATGCATAGATTACAAATGCATACATTGGTAACTTCTATATGAATCAAATAACAATGACCAATTCAAATAATATCAAACTCAGAAAAACCTTACATCTCTACATACTGTATATTCCAGAAAAGAAAGAAGGTAACACTTAAATAATGACAAGAACACACACTTTCTAGAAAAAGAAAAAGAAAACCAAAAAACATAAACAAACACACATACATACACCCACACCCACATGTATCTTTTGTTAGATACTATTCAATACAATTCAATCCTGCATTAGTATTTCTCGTAAAGAATACCTTTCATATGGATTGAATCTCTTTCCATATTTACTTGTTGTGGACTTCCATCTACCTCGAAATGGTTCATTTTTTCTTACTAAAATCTTTCCTGTATTCAATGTTTTCTCCTCCTATCACCACTTATGAGTCCCTATGCTGATCTGTTTCTTTCCAACCCAAGATGTGGTTTTATAACTGCGTCCACAGGTCTCTGGATGATTGACAATATTGAAACAAGTGAAATATTTTTGGGTTGGCTTATGTTCCTATCTCCTGGGATCTGTAATACAGACAGACAGACAGGGTTTCCAGAGTTATCAGCTCAACATTAATGACTCAGTAAACATTATTTGGTTTTTCTTTCCAAAAGGGGTTTCCCCAAGGGAAGCTGCAGGTTTGCAAATAATTGAAAACTGCAGAAGAAAACTTGGGGTGGGGGTGGGGGACAAACAAAACTGATTTCCTGTCTTTAAGCAGCTAAGTTCCCCGAGTCTCTGGGGGAGGTGGCAATTCAGAAAACATGCAAAGTCATCAGGAAAAGTTGGCATGCTCTTCAGGTACCTGCGGAAGATTCATTAGCACAACACAATTCAAACTGCAGCTATTCAAGAGGGACCTTGCTGCCTAAAAAGGGTCTTTTGCTATCTTATTAGCTGCCCTGAGCTCTGCTTGCTAGTGTAGTGGAGCCGAAAGGGTGGGGGAGACTTTTTCAGAGCAGAATGCCATCCACTAGACAGCCAGGTTAGCTATTGGTTCTGGCAAGTGAATGCACTTGCAGGTTTTGCTATTGTTTGTGACACATTAGCATAGGGAAATTCAGAGAATGAGGGAAATAATTAAACAAAGGCTGGATACTTCTTTTCTTTTCTTTGATAGAGTTCCTACTCCATGCTATCAGTTTACATGGTAACACGTCTTTGTAAAATTGTCTGAATTTCTAAATAAAAGCTACGGTAAGTTGAGAGAAATTGAAATTGACAGATTTGCCCAGCCTTTGTGCCAACTGATGTTAAACAAATAAACAAGGTGATGCAGTTAGTCTATAATTTTTTTTTGGGGGGGGTAATAGAGCCAGATACACAAGTCAACACTGCAATCTACATTTTGCTTTAAAAAAAACTGCATACAAAAATGGGAGTAAGTTTAAATATTGTGAATGGCACATACTTGTTTATAACAGCTAGATTTTCCCCAGGATAAACAGGGGACTGGTGAATGGGAAGGACCAGCTTCATGCTTCTATATTTATAGCTGGAGAGACGCATGTAAAAGTACATGCATCACTTAAGGCAATAAATGTGTTGCTTGCTTTATTTATTTACTTAAATATTTCTACCCACTTTTCTTCTCACAAATGAAAACCCCCAAAGGCAGCTGAAAACCAAAGGCTAAGAACAATAAAATTGCAATAAAAATACATCACATCCGATAAAACAGCAATAGAGAAGTTACCCTAAAACATAAAAAGAGGGAGAACAGTATGGTAGAAGCACACATGGTTTTGCTACTGAAATTCACATGCTTTTTCTACAGAGATTTAAAAAGTAAAGTATAAATTGGCCCTTGCCCACGCTGATTAGATTGCTGGAGACGTTTTTTGTAACCTTTAACATCTATCGGCGCAATCATTCCCAGCTCTGACTGGTGCTTTTGCAATCACTGCAGAAACGTATGTAACTGGTACATCAAACAGCAAATTTCAAATCAAAGGTGACTTTTGGCAAAAAGCAATTGTATAAACATGTAGCTTAAAATCTTAACATTTGTGTCAGTCAAATTCAACTATATGTCATCTGGGACAACTTCCTTCTGTTTTGAAGTCTGTCCTTTTATCTATCTATCTATCCATCCATCCATCTATCTATCTATCTATTTCAGCCGCCCAGAGTGGCTGGGGAAACCCAGCCAGATGGACGGGGTACAAATAATAAATTGTTGTTGTTGTTGTTGTTGGTCTGTTTGTTTACCATATTTGTATGGTACCTGATGGCAGAGGCTATCTGCTCCAGGAGACTTGCAGCAGCAAGATGAGCATTAAAGTACAGTTATAAACATGAGGATGGGGGAATCTAATGCTGTTTTTAAAAAACAAACAAACAAACCTCCAGGCAGCAGAGAATTAAAACCAATAATTTAAAAATATGTAAGAAGCCAGGGAAATTAAAAAGAGGTGTTTAACCTGGCACTGAAACAACAACCCCAGCACCACGGGGCAGCAAGCCACTGCCAGGGTGCCACTTCCCAAAATGCCACCTGCTGCATCTTACCTGCCATGTTATGCATGTGAAGGATGATGGTGATGGATTGATTATCCGCCTTTCACCAAAAAGTCCCAGGGAGGGTCACAGCAATGTTAAAACACAATGTTAAAACAGTTTTAACTTTGAGGAGTAGGCTAGTTTCAGAGCCGTCCCACTCATGAAGCGGGGTGAAGAAGCTGCCTCAGGCTGTGGTCCATGGGCTACCACTTCTGCCACCATTGCTTGTTGGTGGGAGAAGGTGGGAGGGAAATCTTTTTACCCTTCCTCCATACAGAGCCAATCTGATGACAATGATCTCATAGTTGTCTTAATCTGTGCCATGCACAGCACAGGGGTCAGCCCAGCCCTACTCAGCTGACATTCTGTTTCCTGCCAGTCAGCAGTGAATGCAGACAGTATTTCAGCAGACAGACTGAAAGGTAGTGGGAGCAGCCCTGACAGCAGGGAGAATGAATAACATCCATTCATTCTTAAAAAAACTGATCTCTAGAAGCTGCAGTTGGAGCAATGGAGCGCTATCCAGCTCAGCTCCTACAGTGCGACCAGATGTTCTGGTGGCTCATATGGGGAGATGAGCAGAGCACACAAATGTGACGTATAGGAAAAGCCACAGGAAAGGTTTACCTGCTCTGCTTCAAAGAGCCATAATATCCAACTGGGTAGGAAGGTACTGACAGATTAGATTAGAGACCTGAGAGGAAGCCACAGAGGATCAGAAATTGAATTGGTTCAAAAGGATAAGGAAGGGGGCACTTTCGGAAAAAGGCACAGGAAATCGTGATGACTTGATAGGCGCAGATGCTGTAACAGTGAAGCCCAAATCAGATCAGATTTATTAGTTCAGGAAAGGCCAGGAAATTAGATCAGGTTCCTCAATCCTTTCTCCTTCCTTCCAGCATGAAATTAGAATTCTGCATTTGCATTGCCATGAAATTTACATTTACCTTCCCAGCTTGGGGTCACGGAGACTTATAATTAAACTTTGAAAGTGACAGGCCTTGGACACAAATGAGGGTATGGGGACAAATATGCAAGTCCCTTGAACTGCAGAATCCAAACTGTAAAGGGAAGCCAGGGATGCAGCAAATTCACTTTGGAAGACTGCAGCCAAGGCTGTTATCTTACCTGATTCAGCATCTGTAGCCTGTTCCCGTGCAAAATCTGGTGAGGAATTCCTGACAATGGATTCCTGGCAATCTCAAATTCTGCTGCTACAATTTTCATGAGCATTTCCCTCCCCAGTAAGTCTCACCACTCCCTGCCTATCTGCCATGAGTGCCTTATCCTGGTGGCCTGGTCCTGAACGCCCCCCTGCTACCCAACTTGGAGTCGGTGCTCCTGTGGTGGTTAGAAGGCTTGCATGTTGCCTGTCCTAATGACTATCTTCTTCTGTAGGACTTTGGTGATGATCATGTAAAGTAGGCAGCCTCACCATACTTGATGCGGCCCTCCAGATGTGATTGCACTACAGTTCCCATCAGCCCCAGCCAGAATTGTCAATGGAAGGGATGACGGGAGTTGTAGTAAAGGTAAAGGTAAAGGTAAAGGGACCCCTGACCATTAGGTCCAGTCGCGGACGACTCTGGGGTTGTGGCGCTCATCTCGCTTTACTGAATGAGGGAGCTGGCGTACAGCTTCCGGGTCATGTGGCCAGCATGACTAAGCCGCTTCTGGCGAACCAGAGCAGTGCACGGAAATGCCATTTACCTTCCCGCCAGAGTGGTACCTATTTATCTACTTGCACTGCGTGCTTTCGAACTGCAAGGTTGACAGGAGCTGGGACTGAGCGACGGGTTCTCACCCCGTCGTGGGGATTCTGCCCACTTTCTGATCGGCAAGCCCTATGCTCAGTGGTTTAACCCACAGCGCCATCCGCATCAGGGAGTTGTAGTACCTCCCCTCCCATTTTTTTTTTTGAGAGCATCAGATTGGGGAAGGCTGAATTGCATGTTAACCATTTGATATTTGCTGGCCAGAGTCAGCCCTGCCTTCCTAGACAATGTTTTACACATACAGTAGATAATTTTGTTGACATGTCTTGCAACACCCTATGACTGGGGTGGAGAATCTGTGGCCCTCCAGATGTTGATGGATCCCAGCTCCAGTTAGCCTCAAACTACATGGACAATAGTCAGGAGTGATGGGACTTGTCATCCTGCAACATCTGTGGGGCCACAGGTTAGTCACCCCTTGCAAATGAAGACACAGTGATATCACAAATGCCTTCCTCCAAGGCACTCAGAATGCCTTGGCATACTGAAAGAGTATGGTCACAGAGAGAGAGAGAGAGAGAGAGAGAGAGAGAGAGAGAGAGAGAGAGCGCTTCATAACTTGAGTGTGAGTTTAAATGTGAGTCTCTTCAACCCTCCTCTAGGACTCTAGCCAATGTACAAACATTGGCTGGAGAGTATCCAACATGACTGGTCCAAAGGTCAACAAAGGTTGTGAAAACTGACCTCTGTTCTCCAATGTCAAGCCAATGCCTCATCAGACAACACTCTCCCCTCCTTATGATCACCTCCACAAGCACCCTTGGTCCTTTGTGAAGCCAGAAATAGGATGTTTGAAAATAACTGCAGACATCAGATCACATCCTGTAGATTAGCGGAGGTAGAGACGCCTTGGTGTCTACGCCTTGAAGCATATTAATAGACCTACTAAAGGTGGGTCTAATTTATGTGTTACTTCCTTATAAATATCCCTGTGGTAAAGGTAGGCTTGCTAGATTATCTTCCAGTAGCTTCTCAGAGATGGATGCTTCCAGGAGAGCTGTGATATTAAGCAGAGGCAGAGGGAGCTGCCTCATTTCCAGGTATCCATTGAGGCAGTCATATGGGAAATGTTAGATTATGCTTGCAGCGTCTTCTGCACGTGCTTCTATTTCCTCAGGAAAATAACAAATGGGTGAGATACCCTCTCCCCCCCCCTATTTAAGTGAATAGTGTGGATGGGGCGTATGTCATTTCCGGAACCACTAGTTTCAATGGGCAGGAGCACAAACATGCGACAAAAAGAGAACAACGTTAGAGTCCAATCAGAAGCAACTGTGGAGGAAGAGAGTCAGAAGATGGGCAGGTGATGCTATCAGTGGAGGGAGGGGACACCAATATTTATCCCTTTTGTTTTAATTTAGAATACTGACATTTGCCCTTTCAGGAGGAAGCCCTACAACTCACAGCGCTCTTAATAGAATGTAGGTTCGAGCAAATAAGGTCTTAAGATCTGTTTAAAAAAAAAAAACTAATGAAAATGGGGCCGTATGTGCTTCATTGTGGAGAGAGTTCCAAAGATACAGGGCCACTACTGAGAAGGCCCTGTCGCTAATGTTCACCAATCTGAAGGCTCTGGATGGCAGGCCTGTGAACAGGACCTTAGAGGCCCATCTTAAGGCTTGGGCAGGTTCATTTGGGTACAGAAGGTCCTTCAAATAACTTCTTGTAGCCCCACTTGGGCGTCTGGGTTTAAAAATGAAGGCACAAGCTAAGGACCTGCCAGCCCTGTTTGCACAGTCATAGTTACATTGGATTAATAGGACCGAGTTAGCTTTAAGACTTGGTACATGCTCACTTTGAAGTCCCAGTGGGACTTATTTCCAATAAAAGCAATGGGTAGCTTATGTTAATAGTCCAGCATTGGTGCATCTGTCTGCATTTTCACCGTTACCCCCACACCTATCAAGCAACACAAATTTAGCATCATGCTTTGTGCCATTGTTCTCAGTCTGACATAGCGAGCAACAAACATCTCAGCAAATAGATTCAATTTTTGCTGCAACAAATTTTATGATCAGGCCATAAGTCACTGAAATGGAATTCAGAATGAAAACTGTATTGATTCATAGAACACCAAAAGATAAAAACTTCTGTGTTTTGCATGTCCTGGAAAAATGATTAGATTTGTGTATGCGCAGCAAGAAATATTAAGAGGCAAAGAGTAATTTTGCACAAATGCATGATTACATTAATACTTAATTATCTGTCACTTAATTAAAAAAAAGAACAAAGCATTAGAATTGAAAGTGGGTTGGTTTTTTTTTTTAAAGCACAGCATATTAAATTTTGTATATTTCTGCTGGGCTTTTTATACACATCCACATTACTTACCTCAAGACAGCTTCATGCCAATTTTAATAGCTTTTGCTAAAACTCTGGATGAGAGGGAGAGTGCCTTGAGGGGGGAAATGGCAAGTATTAAAAATGAGATTGCACTGCAGAGATGATTATTCCTTATAAGATATTTCCCCACAAATCATCTTAACTTTTGTAGTTAAACAAATGCTCTGAAAATGAAACACTAAAGCTATCCCAAGGATGACTGCCTGGGTCTTTGTACCCTTTAGCTCTTGACAAAAATAAATGAACAGGAGAGTTAAAAGGATACAACCATCTTATAGCATTCTGTGATGGAACTTGTTGATCCCACTCACTGACCCCCGCCTCCCCCCCCCCCATGCCATATTCCCTTTTATGTTTTCCCAGACCCTCCACGTGTCCCTATTTTCTGATTTAGAGAAGCCATCCTGGTTTCTAATTTAATCTTGGAATGTCACGCTTTTCCTTAAAGGTAAAGATAAAGGGACCCCTGACTGTTAGGTCCAGTCGCGGACGACTCTGGGGTTGTGGCGCTCATCTTGCTTTACTGGCCAAGGGAGCCGGCGTTTGTCCACAGACAGCTTCCGGGTCATTTGGCCAGCATGACTAAGCTGCTTCTGGTGAACCAGAGGAGCACATGGAAATGGCGTTTAACTTCCCACCAGAGTGGTACCTATTTATCTACTTGCACTTGACATGCTTTCAAACTGCTAGGTTGGCAGGAGCAGGGACCGAGCAACGGGAGCTCACCCCTTCGCGGGGATTCAAACCACCAACCTTCTGATTGACAAGCCCTAGGCTCTGTGGTTTAGAATACACCCGCATCCCTGCTTTTTCTTAGGATGTCCCTTTTTCCACTGGAAAAATGTTGGAGGGTATGGAGTTATCTGACCCCCAAGCCGTCTGAAGGCAATCCTTTATAGGGAAGGTTTTTTTAATGTTTAATATTTTATTCCTCATGAGAAGAGAAGACTCCCTATTAAAGACCCTGATGTTGGGAAAGATGGAGGGCACAAGGAGAAGGGGATGACAGAGGATGAGATGGTTAGACAGTGTTCTCGAAGCAACTAACATGAGTTTGGCCAAACTGCGAGAGGCAGTGAAGGATAGGCGTGCCTGGCGTGCTCTGGTCCATGGGGTCATGAAGAGTCGGACACGACTGAACGACTGAACAACAACAACAACAACAACAACAACAACAACAACAATTTTATTATGTTTTCATATATGCTGGAAGCTGCCCAGAGTGACTGGGGCAATCCAATAAGATGTGTGGGGTATAAATAGTAAAATAATCATTATGGAATGGGATGTCCCTATTTTCATTGGAGAAATGTTGGAGGGTATGGTTTTCTTCATACACTGTCCAATCTAGAGCCCAGAAAGTTGTCCACTGCTATTAAGGTCACACACACACACACACACACACACACCATACATTTAAAACACATGGCTTTCCCCAAAAATCTCGGGAAATGTAGCAGACCCCTCACAGAGCAACAATTCCCTGCACCCTTAACAAACCACAGTTCCCAGGACTCTCTGGGGGAAGCAATGTGCTTTAAATATATGGTACAGATGTGGCCATAGATGATGTTCAAGAAAACAGTATTAATGCTTTTCACACCTTCCCTTCACACTGAAGGGAGGAGGAGAGCAGGGTTATGTCTCTGTGCTCTATCCTGTTCTCGCTACATTCAGTACAAGGTATGAAAGGATCACGTCTGTGTCAACCTGAGCTCTGATGGCTCAGGATTCCTATGCATTCTGTTTTGGCCATGCTGCATATTGTTCAACATTAGACAATGGGTCCATATAGTTCAATATACTGTCCCCAATGACTGGCAGCAGCTCTTCAGAATTTCAGATAGGGATCTTTGCTAGCTCTACCCGGATGCCAAGGGTTGAACTTGGGACCTTTTGTGTATACAGCTGGAATTGTACACTGGGCCCATTGTTTTTATTTTATTTTGATTATTTATTTTTAAAAAATGCGCTGCTTGATACAATAAAAAATCTCTGAACAGTTTACAGGCATGTGGGTTTTATATTAAGTGAGCAAGTGGTCCGTTGTGCAGCTCGCACCAAGGCAGAAGGCACACGATGTTCCCGTTGAGTCCTCTTCTTGTACATTTTGAGGACATTAATTTCGAAACATATATTTCTTAACCATTCTCAAAAGCACATTTTTTAGCATTTACAAGTCATAAACGTATAGATGTTTAATGTTCAGTGCATCACGATGAGAATATTAATATCTCCTCGAGGAGCTGGAGCTGGCTTGAAATGGCAGCAATCATTTCAAAGTTCTTTCATTCCCATTAAAATGGTTTGCTTCAGTTCATCAATTTTGGGCGAAAACCATTCTGATGTAACTGAAACAGCTTTCAGAACGATCATTGTCATACCCAGCCGTCCCTAATTTACTGGGAAGCTATTAATATGTCTTGCAACCTCATCCACCTCCAAGATGCTTTAGTTGAAAGAGAACCCTCCTATATTGTTTTCCACGCTGGTGGGCAGGGGGGTAAGAGATTGACAGCGTAATCAATAGCGGTCAGCATGGTGGGGGAGGCAGTGCTTGCCTGACCTCTGGTCATCTGCACTATCAGAATGCACCAAAACGTAACAGATACACCCAAATTCGGGTGGGCGGAGGACAGGACCGCAGCTTGAAAGGGCATATTAGCTATTCTTTCTTAAATAAGATTTTAAAACTCAAGGGTGAATGGGCTGGGATATGCTTTGCCAAATAGGCCTCCATGTTCTTCTCTGCTGCTATTTTTGTCTTCAGAGTCACGTTGCTTTGAAATGCAGCTCGTGGTGCCAAAATGTATAAAATAAGTAATAAATGTTGGAAATGTAAAGAGAAAGAGGGAACATTTTATCATATGTGGTGGGAATGTAAGAAGGTGAAAGGCTTCTGGGAAATGATATATAATGAGATGGAAAAAATGTTGAAATATACGTTTATAAAGAAACCAGAAGCATTTCTGCTTGGAATTGTAGGAAAAGAGATTAATAGACAAGATAAAAAAATTGTTCCTATACGCAACAACGGCAGCAAGAGTGTTATTGGCACAGAAATGGAAGCGAGAAGAATCACCGATGATTGAAGATTGGCAGATGAAGTTAATGGACTATGCAGAATTGGATAAGATGACAAGAAGAATTCAAAACCAGCGGGACCAGGAATTCCTAAAGGATTGGACTAAATCTGAGAAATATTTGAAAGACAAATTACGCTAGTAGGTTTACAAGAAGTTTTGTAAGGTTAATTTTAGGAAATATTACGGAGCTAATTTTGGAAGGTAATAATCAATTATTGTGATGAAAAGTAATAGTGAAGTTGGAAATACAAGAAGAATTTAGGAAATTTGAAAATCTTGAGAAGTGGTTGATGGAAGTCAAAAATATGTATGAGAGATGAATACTACTGGATGTTTAAAAGAATGTATGTAAAATTTAATAAACATTATTTATATATAAAAAAAGAAAGAAATGCAGCTCGTGGTAAGAAATCAGAAACCAGATGACCGGGGTGGGGGTGGGAGACTTTGACATGCAGTGGTCATATGGGACGGGCCTCCTGTCTGATAGGATAAGGCAGGTGTAGCTATTGTTGCCTTTCTGTGCAGACTGCCCAGCGTCCTTAATCGACGGTGGTGGCACATGCAGAATTGGCAACATTTAAATGGTGCAAACAGTGCAAATGCTGGGGCTGTCTAGAAATATTCCTGTGCAGGCATGCAGATTCTGAATACAATTGGATAATGCATGCAGACATGACTACTTCTGCATGGTCTTAAAGCATCCCTAAGGAAATTCAGTCCATGCCACATGGAGAGACAAGGGGCAAGGCTCGTGATTCTAAACACCCATGATCTTTGGGAGCTGGCAAGAACCATTCTGAGCCACATTAATTGAACTCATTAATGACAAGATAGATGGATACATAAATAAAGTGTCTGTCGAGTTCCTCATTTGCAAATCTTGCAATGAAATTATTACCCAGTTCAAACATTCATTTAAGGTAATTCATTTCTCAGAGTGCTTCAGAGTGTTATATTCTCCTTGATTAACATTTCCCTGATTACTTCCATTATTGCAGCAGCAGCATGACGTTAATTTGTTTTAGGTAGATAGAAAGCACAGAAAGGCATAAATCTTCTCATTACAGCAGTGGCTTTTCAAGTTCCTTGCTTTGGAAGAAGGACAACCACAGATGTATTTACCATTCTCCAAATGTGCCCTGGTGGTATTTATCAATTAGGAGGCATCAGCTGTTGGCTGCTTTGAAACACTCCAAATAGCTTGCTGATTGACACCTTTATAATTTTCCTTTTCATATGAACAAGTTCCCAACAATTTCCTGGTGTTCTTCATGTAAAATACAATATACAAATTCTAAGCCTAATTGGTCTCTGCTTACATCTAATTTAATATTCTACTGTTTCCTTTTTTTAGGATTAATTTTGATTGGCCACTGAGAGATTCTTCAGTCCTTTTCAGAAGTTGAAGTCAAGCTGGAGATCTTCCAAGCTAGAAAGGCTCACAGGGCCAAACTAGACATAACATTTTCATGCTTTTAGCCCTCTTTTTCTGAAAAAGTGTGCAGGTTCACTAGCCATTAAACCACACTGTCCTCCAGGCCATGTTCTCCTTCGGGGTACTGCATCCCTTGCTCTGCCCTCCATTAGGCTATTTTTTATCTCCTCCTCCCTTAGGTTCCGCCCCCCTGCCCCCCCCGCCACTTCATGATTTTGGGTTTGTTTGTACTTCTGCAAACTATGGACGTCCCCTGAGACTTCCCTCATACATAGATGGGAGAAGCCCACTGTTAAAGAAGAGGCCTCAGACTAGCTACAGACCCTGTAGGAGCAGAATGCCTTGCCCTGTAGTACATGACTTCCTTATGCTGCCTGTTTCCCCAACAAAATGCATTTTTCATGCTATCTTCATTGATACATTTATTTATACACACACTTCCCCCCTAGTATAAGTAATTTTGTATGCAGTACTTGGCTGCAGAACTGCATTGCAAAATTCAGGTAAATGCAAAGTTCAAACCGTGACTGTGTTTTGGTTTGCATATTGTTTCAGAAAGAGTGGGTTGACTTGTTTTGCTTTTAAATGCAAACTCAGTAGAATTTCTCCCCCATCTTTCACCTGTAGTTTGGAGAGTGTGGGTTGGTTGACTGATTGATTGGGGAATAAACTGATGAATGAATTGCCCTGCCATTGGGTTTGAGATTAATTTTCCTCCTTCTAACTAAGTCAGAAATTCTATTGCGAGATCTTCCCTTTACCACTTGTTGATGGGAACAAGAATTTAAATCAAACATTGTACATTTCCCTGCACATAAAGGGTAAACACAGCACTCGGATGCATCACATTCTCAGCTCTGAATCCGAGCAGATTATATCTTTGACTGCCTGGAACTGTTTAGAAATACACATCATGCCGGCAAATGCTTGCACAGCACTTCAGAGGCATGTTATTTCATTGATCAGAATTTAAAAATTTAGAGTCCTTCTGCTCTGGAAAGAAATATGGCAAAACAAAAGTGGAGAAAATTGGCAGCCCGGCTGTAAACAGTTCAGCCAATGAAAGCTTTATTTGGGCGAAAGTTTCATAAATTGTGGGGAATGAGCCCATATTGATCAATCCTGCAGTAGTTGCCAACATTTAACAAAGGAAAATCACAGGATCTCTCATTTAAAAGGAGGAGTTCCGTCCTATAGCCACAAACTGGTGCTTTGTCAGAACATAATAGCCAATTATATAGATATGAATGCAACAAACCGGGTTTGAGTCACGCTGATTGAGGTTTGAGCACCTTGACATGACTAGATTCCATTTTAAAAGTGGGTAGGGAAGTCCATTTATTGAGTCAGAAACACTCACCAAGACTGGTGTTACTGGATATGTGCATATGCCTGGCATTTACTTTGTTTAATCTTGACTGCAAGCAAATCTGTATTGTATGTCTGCCTGCCTTTATGAGCTTCCCAGTTCAAATGCCAGCAAGTTTGTTTCCAACAGAGGTGTGCAATGGCATGCATGACTTGTCCTCCTGTTGAGGTGCGATGATGTTACTACAAACAGACATTGAGAGCCAGTGTGGTGTAGTGGTTAAGAGCGGTAGACTCGTAATCTGGGGAACCGGGTTCGTGTCTCCGCTCCTCCACATGCAGCTGCTGGGTGACCTTGGGGTAGTCACACTTCTCTGAAGTCTCTCAGCCCCACTCACCTCACAGAGTGTTTGTTGTGGGGCACGAAGGGAAAGGAGAATGTTAGCTGCTTTGAGACTCCTTCGGGGTAGTGATAAAGTGGGATATCATATCCAAACTCCTCCTCCTCCTCCTTCTCTTCTTCTTCTTCTTCTTCTTCTTCTTCTTCTTCTTCTTCTTCTTCTTCTTCCCTAGTCTGGGGTCCTTCTGGACTCAGCATTCTCTTCTTTTTTTATAATCATTTTTTATTAAAAGTTTTCAACATAAAATACAATAAATGCCAAACTAATCGGGGGGGGGGGGATAAGAAAAAGCAAGAATAATAAACAGAAGAAAATAAGGGGGGAGAGAAAAGGAGAATACAAAGGCCCCCTTATTCCACACACAGAAGAGAAACCCCTCACCTCGGAGCTTCCACCTCTTTCACCAGCCTCCCACCCTGGGAAATCCTCTCTATCCTGCCTCTCACACAGGGCCCTGCATCTTCCATCCATCACCTTCATGTTTTTATCTTCGCTAATCTAAGATAGGGAACTTAAAAAACAAAAACAAAGCATAAATGTACATGGGATTAACAGAAAGAAATCATTAATTAGAGATCGTAGAAAGGTAAGTTGGTAAAAAGAAGAAAAGAAATAAGAAGGACTTCCGCTTTTCTGTCTGCCAATTATGTATATGATAATTATTCAAAATAGTCGAAGTATGTTCTCAAGGATAACCTCTGGCTGCATTAATGTCCAGCTGTTCTCTCAATCTGCCTGGCGTTGTTTTCTCAATCTTCAATCCCAGGCATCTCAAATTCACCTTTTCCCACCCAAAAAGCTGGACTTGGCATTCTCAAAGGAGGTGCAGGTTGCTTCAATGGCTAATTCTGCTCTTCAGCAGCTTTGACCGGTTTGCCAGCTGTCACCCTACCTGGAGAAACTGAGCCTAGCTCATGTTCTTCGGTCATATCCAGGTTGGGTTATTGTAATGCATTCTGTCCTTTAAAGATGGCTGGAAATCAGTGTAGAATGTGGCAGCAAGAACGCCTTTAGGGGATTAAGCATTCGGAACACATTACGCCAATTCTGTACCAATTATGTTGGCTGCCTGTTTGTTTCAAGGCCCAGTTTAAATGTGGAGGGCTGCTTGCACCCACATGAGTGGAGAGCAGTTTGTACCACCAGCAGTTTATTTAATTCAAGAGGTACAGTGTTAAATACTGCTCCAAAAGAAAGGGCAGCGATTGAAGTAGGCTTGTTTAAAAGTAATAGCCTGCCAGTCAACGCAACCCTATTTTTAAGCCTGAAATGCTAGAATATGTTTGGATTTCTTTTATTTAAAGAAATAAGTAAAATGTTCTGCAAAAAACCCCAATGTGCTTTATTTAAAAGCAGATACAAATGTTTTAAAAGGTGTCCCATGCCATCTTTTTTGGGGAGGAGGGTCAGAAGTAAACCCCCCTGGACTTACTCCCAAGTAAACATCCTGACAAATGGGTGAAGTGATCCAGCCGCACAAAACTGTTTCTCCTATAATTACTGGGTCCATTTCACGAATTCGAATTACTTTCTTCATAGCCCTAGACTTCTTGCCCTGTGTCCAAACCTCTGAACTGGGTTCCTCCGTCAGTCTTTACCACAGTTTCCTCCTTCCTAGTTGACCAACAGTGCTCTTAACAGTGAGTCCTTCTCTTCATTCTTCATTGTAGACAAAAATATAATAGAACTGTTTGTGCTCTCTAGAGTAAAAGCTGCAAAAGCTAAAATGCTGTTGCAGTCTCAGAGCAATTATATTCTCTTTTATGTGGGAAGCCTAAGACCACTGATATTTCCATCAGTATATGACTCTGTTTGTGTTGTTCGCTGTATATTGTTAATAGATGAAAACCAGCAATGACCTAATAACCATACAAATGTCACCAAACAGCTGCTTGGGGCTCCCTTCACACATGTGCACTTTAAATGGTTTCGGCAATTGACACCTCTTTAAAAATGAAGTCAGCTTTAATCCCTGTTTGAAGCTGAGCTAATATATTTGTCCATCTTCTAAAGCAGGAGACGCCAAGCTTTTTGGAGGCAGTGGGCACATTTTGAATTTCTCCAATGAAAATAGGAGAACATGCAGCATTTCTCCAATGAAAATAGGGACATCTTACTCCATCATCATCATCATCATCATCATTTTATTATTTATACCCCATGTAAAAGGTAGATAAAGGGACCCCTGACCATTAGGTCCAGCCGCCATACAGCTTCCGGATCATGTGGCCAGCATGACTAAGCCACTTCTGGCAAACCAGAGCAGCGCACGGAAATGCCATTTACCTTCCTGCCGGAGCGGTACCTATTTATCTACTTGCACTTTGACGTGCTTTCGAACTGCTAGGTTGGCAGGAGCAGGGACCAAGCAACGGGGACTCACCCCATCGCAGGGATTCAAACCGCCAACCTTCTGATCAGCAAGCCCTAGGCTCTGTGGTTTAACCCACAGCGCCACCCACGTCCACCCATGTATTCAACATTAAAGAACTTCAGGGCTGCCTTCAAATGTCTTCTAAAGGTTGTATAGTTACTTATCTCCTTGGCTTGGTGGGTCACATAACTCCATACCCCACCCCCAACATTTCTCTGATGAAAATAGGGATGTCCTAAGGAAAAACAGGACATTTCGGGATCAAATTAGAAGCCAGGACAGCTTCTGTAAATCTGGGACTGTCCCTGGAAAATAGGGACACCAGCAAGCTCTGAGAGTGTGCTGTGAGAGCCAGCCACAAACTGGTTGCTGTGAGGTCATGCCATAACAAGAAGAAATGTAACCCAAGGGCTACAGTCTGAGGCACGTTCCCAGGTTGGGGACCACGGCAAAGCCTCTCTAAAACTCACTGTGGGGTTGCAGTGATGGGTGCACCTGTCAATTTCAGCTTTTCTCTAGTTTTAAGATTAGTTTTCTTAAGTTCTTCTTAGGTTCTTACAGTCAGCTGAATCCCATAATCTTTTTGGTCCTTGTGCTGGTATGGAGTCCAAATTATGGAGCCAATGGTATGTTTATTCATAAAAAAACAACAAAAAGTTATAGCATGTGTCAGGTCCTCAAGGGGGTTGCTCACGAGTAACGACAAAGTCTGTTTTGTCTTTTAACAGTTTTATTGTGTCCAAACTATTTACAGTGCAGAGCTACTTAAAAACATGACTGCCTAGTCGCTCAAAGTATCCGGAAGTGCCTACTTTCTGCTACGACCCCAACATAGGAATTTCGGCACCCTAAAGTGCCACCTCCCTGGTCTCTTGACCCCTCTGCGCAGCTCAGGCAATGGAAGTGGCGTTTCCCCCTCAGAGAGGGTCTACCGGATGGTGCTGGGTCTCTGAGCAACATCCTGAAGCCCGCGCTCCACCTGGCTGCTTGAGGATAACTCCTCCTCCCCAGGGGAGGTGCTGGAAGAACCGCTGGGAGGACGTATCACTAGATAGGAGTGGCTGGGGCTGCCTGTACTCACCGCGACCGTGCCTGGCCGCAGAGGGCAGATCCCTGACAGCATGCAAGTGTGGAAAAGGGAAAATGTCTATGCCTAGGTAAATGCGCAGCTATTGTTTCAGGTCAGCAAAGGGTTACATCAAAACTTTATCTTCACAGTGATTTCCATTGCGATCAAAAGAATGTTTCAGAAAACTCTGGGTCATCACAGAACCCCTTGAAACAGATGAAGGTTTCCTGAAAGAAACCAAGTCTCAGGCCTTTCCCAAAGCCAGTCACAGCTAGTCTTGCCCAGCCCTTCAGAGCAGCTTCCCAGCAGCTCCCAACTCCCAGTCGCAATCAGCATCTCTTCAAGGGTTACACCTCCCTTTGAAATCATGAAGGTGCTCTACTTTGAAAATAAAGTTTCCTACAAGAGAGGCAAATCTCCCTCTGATCAATATTTCATGCTGCCTTTCCTCTGTTCTCAAACCCTGCTGGGATTTGATGGCGATTTTCAGCTGATGATGACCTAGTGGAGTCAGCAGCACACATTTTATTTTCTGCTGAACTGTCATTAGGAAGAACGTTTATTCTTCCAGACAAATTGTGCACTCCTTTTAAGGAAAGCTTTGTTTCACGGGGGGGGGGGTGTGTCTCCCCACCCCCTTTCCTTGGCTCAGCATGCAACGGTTCTTCCTGCCGGTTGCAGGCTAGAGTATCCAAACCCATCAGGGGCCAGACGGACAGGGACACAGAGCTGTCCAGGTCTAAATTTGGCTATGGCTCACTGCTCCAGCCTTAAACATAACCAGCCACAAGCAATGCCAAGCTATTCAAGTAACCTGCGGGGGTTCATAAAATCTGAATAATGTTCATCAAAATCGGAACATTATTCTGCTTATTGTAGTGTGTAGTGTGTAGTGTGTTTCAATACTTTATTGCTTGTTTCTCAGTTCTTTAAAGAGTTCCAGCCTCACTTCCATTTTTTCAGTTCTTCCTCGTTTAACTTAGAAGGCCTAAATAGCTTATTCCTTGAGCATGTCAGTCGCTACGCTCTCTCCATTCACTGAAGGTCTGGGCATAGAAGAAAAAGAAATATGCAACAGTTTCCGCCCCACCTTCTCTTGGCTTTAGATAAAATCTTCTCTTCCGCCCAAATATTGGGGTCGGGGAAAACACAGGAAGGTACAATCTGCATTTGCCCACATTCTCACTTCTATGTACATTCCAGATACACCCCCACCCCACCCATATATACCCAGAGTGGCTGGGGCAACCCTGTCAGATGGGTGGGGTATTACTACTACTAATAATAGTAATTTCTCAAATCAACCATGGAAACCTGTTTGATCAGAGATTGTGGGGGTGAGGGGATAGAAAAGTATATTTACACAAAGGCACAATGGCTCCATCATATCCCTTCCAGCTGTCATTGGCCATGGAGCAGACTGCCCCTGAGAAACTTAGACTATTACGTCATTTCATTTAGCAAACGTCACATCCACAGCATACAATCTAAGGCACTCTTCCATCACTTTAACAGTCACGGAGAGTCCTGAGAACTGCTGTTTGTTAAGTGTGTTGGGAACTGTAGCTCTGTGAGGCCAACACCCTTAACAAACCCTTAACAAACTACAGTTCCCAGGGTTCTCAGAAAGTGGTATAGGATTGCTTTTAATGTTTGGCATTGCTGTGACCCATATCTATTAGGATCAATGTACTGAAGGCAATGATTTGATCTGCCTAGGTACCCATTTTTATTAGTGGTTTTGTTTTAATTTTAGGTTCTACATGGCAGATAAAAAAAACGGAATAACATGCACCTCATGATGTTATTGACAGTTTCATTAATATTAACAGTCTTGCGACAGACACCACTTGCCAGCGCTGTCACGATTTAGACAAAAACGCCGCATGAAAAGATGCAAATGCTTGACAGTAAACTGCCACCAAGTGAGGTGATGATTATTTATATAAACAGCAGAGAGTTCTAAAATTTCCCTGGGATAATGGGAGCAGATGTTACAATAATGCATTATTTAAGGATAAATGTCAATGCAAATCTTATTTATAAGAGAACATTGCTTAATTTTCAATTAAATACGCAGCGTTTTCTTGAATCTCCATAAATACAATGGAGCACATTCAGCATTTGTTAAGCATTTGTGGAGGTCTACAGTTTAGGGCTTATGAAAGCTGTAGATCATGTCTCCCTCCATGGTATACAAGGATGTTTACTGCTGAAGGCTGGGGTGCTGTGGAGCCTGTAAATCGTCTGCCAAAACTCCTCTCTTTCACATCTGCAGAGGAGATATGGGAGATGGGGAAAGAAAATAATTATCTCCTCTTGGACCATTACACTCTCAGTAGCAAAACAATTTTCCAGAATGAGTCGGTTAGAACACAATGGCGGTGATAGAAGCCAACCACTCTCCTTTTTTGGAATATTGTAATAACAGAGTTCTATATGCAGGTTTTATCTGGGGCAGAAAGGGGTTATATGAAAGATCTTGTTCTCTGTTTTCCAGCTATAAATTCCTCCAACCCACATCAACATATTTCATACCATTTCCACTGCCGTCCTTTGTTTTAGTATATGTCTCAGAAAAGGAGGAAAAAACTGAAATGTACAGAGATGAAACCTAAAATGTAAACATGCCCAGTAAGGCCATCTATAAATCAGGTATTCAATCAATCAATCAATCAATCAATGTTGAATTATCTTGGCTATGGATCTCTTCCTGTGCTTCCCACCTAGCTTTAATCCCTAGTTATATAAACTAGATCGGCGGTAACCAACATTGTATCATCTGGATGAACTACAAATCCCCTTCACATTTGAGAGCTAATGTGGTGTGGTGGGCAGAGTGCTAGGTTTTGACCTGAGCAATCCAAGCACATATTCCCCACTCAGCCCCAAAAAACTCTTTGTGACCACGGGCCAATCATTCTCTCTCAGCCTGGCCTACCTCTCAGGGTTGTTGTGAGAATAAAAGGGAGGAATCTGGGCTTTCTGGAGGAAAGATGCAATGATGAAAATATTAGGGTTCAGAGTGACTTAGATAGTAAGACAGAAAGAAAAGAAATGTTTATCTTAGAGAAATGTCCTAATTTAGAAAGAGCAAGACTTCGCAGCAGGACCAAGGACAGCTCTTCATCTCCTTCCCATGCCTGCAACAATAGGGAAGACCCAACAGGGAGGATAGTTACTGTGGAGAAAACCCAAGTTATCCCCCAATGGATGTACAGCAAAGACATGGCATATAGACCTTAACCATGTCCCCAACAAACGCAGCACAAAACCACCATATTTCACCATATTTCAGGTTCCAGTGGGAGGGATAGTATTGTTATGGGTTAGTGGGGAAAAGGGACCCCCAGATTCCTGGGTGCCAGATTTTCTCCTCTAGATTCTTGGGTGCTGGTTTAATCAGAGCCAACAGGCAGGGTTTGTTTTTCCTGCCATACAGAGGGACAGAGGGAGATGCCGGTTCTGCCATTAACCCATTGCAAAGCCATCTACAAGACAAAGACCCTACGGTAACAGAGGGGCAGGTTGCCACAACAACATGGGCGTGATGTCACACCGGAAAAAGTTGTCCTTCTACATGGTGGGTTGTGGTTTTTTTTGGCAAGGTGTTCTGGGAACAAGAAGGGAGAACTCCATGCAGGACTGGCTGGAAGAGGCTGCAACAATAGACCAGGGGCCAGGACTGGCTGCTGCTATGGACCCAAGCTTGCTGAGCTAGATGGCCTGATTCAGGATAAGACAATTTCTTAATGTTCCTAATGTGGATTGGAATCAAGGTACAGACTTTTGTACCTTGCTCTGCATTTTTTACTGTAATATCGATGGAGATGGACATGCTCTGAGATTTGATGGGAGGGGGTGGACCCGTGGAAAAATATATATACAATTTCAAGGGGATCCATTGTATTCACCGTGTGTGTGTGTGTGTGTGTGTGTGTGAGAGAGAGAGAGAGAGAGAGAGAGAGAGAGAGAGAGAGAGAGAGAGAGAGAACCCACCCCTCTTTCTGTCTGGCAGATTTAGGGCAGCGTGAGGTGTAATGGCTCAGACAGGTTCCCAGAGTCTCTTTTCTCCTTCCCAAAGCTGGACAAGTGCTTAAGGGCTTTAGAAAGGATGTAGAAGGGCTCTAGGACTCTGCCAGCACCACAAGGGCTGGGAGGAGAGTGTCAAATGGCCTTGTACAGGGTAGAATATTACCAAGGTCTGCACTTGCCTCTCTAACTTTCTGTCTCACACACCATTCCCCCTCTCTCAGGTGCCAAACTGAAAAGCACACAGAGCTGAAGGAAGTGAGAAGGAATACGGCTCATCTAACTTCCTCCTCCAGCTCTATGTATTTTTCAGATGAGAGAAGGTAAATCCACCCACCCATCTCTTGACAAAGGTGGCCATATTAGAGGCACCAAGGGGGGACCTCAAGGGCACCATTGCACTCACAGATGCTGCGTTGTTGAATCCCACACCAGCCATAAAAAAGTCATTGACATTTTATATCCATATTTCTTTACATATGAATTCTCTCTCTCTCTCTCTCTCTCTCACACACACACACACACACACACACACACACCTGAATTATGCAGCCAACTGCTGGAAAAACAAACCACCAGCTTCCATCTGTTTTATTTTTCTTCCGTCAGACAAATCCAAACAGCAGAGAGGCACAGTTTAACATCTGCCTGCTGTATAATAGCTTCTCAGTGGAAGGCACTCACTGGCAACTAGCTTCAAGCCCACTAGGTCTGTGGTAGAACAAACAGTGGAGTTGCCAAACGTTGTGGTGAAAGAAGCAGAAAGCAACTCAACAATCCCCAGATGGCCCAGTGGTCCGGCTTAGAATAATGATGATGATGATGATGATATTTATGCCCAGCCACTCTGGGCAGCTTCCAACAAAAGATTAAAAATACATTAAAACATATATAACATAGCTTCTTCCTGTGTTGCTAAGCATGATGGAACTGTGTGAGAACTTTGGGAGAAAAGCAGTTTTGCATGTAGTGTGGTGTAGTGGTTAAGAGCGGTAGACTCGTAATCTGGTGAACCGGGTTCGTGTCTCCACTCCTCCACCTGCAGCTGCTGGGTGACCTTGGGCTAGTCACACTTCTTTGAAGTCTCTCAGCCCCACTCACCTCACAGAGTGTTTGTTGTGGGGGAGGAAGGGAAAGGAGAATGTTTGCCGCTTTGAGACTCCTTTGGGTGGTGATAAAGCGGGATGTCAAATCCAAACTACTCATCTTCTTCTTCTTCTTCTTCTTCTTCTTCTTCTTCTTCTTCTTCTTCTTCTTCTTCTTCTTCTTCCTCTTCTTCTTACCTAGTCTGGGGTGCTTCTGGACTCAGCATTCTCTTCTTTTTTATAATCATTTTTTATTAAAAGTTTTCAACATAAAATACAATAAATGCCAAACTAATCTGGGGGGGTAGGAAAAAAGCAAGAATAACAAACAGAAGAAAATAAGGAAGAAAAAGAAGAGAAAAGGAGAATACAAAGGCCCCCTTATTCCACACACAGAAGAGAAACCCTCTCACCTTAGAGCTTCCACCTCTTTCACCAGCCTCCTACCCTGGGAAATCCACTCTATCCTGCCTCTCACACAGGGCCCTGCATCTTCCATCCATCGCCTTCATGTTTTTATCTTCTTCTTCTTCTTCTTCTTCTTCTTCTTCTTCTTCTTCTTCTTCTTCTTCTTCTTCTCCTCCTCCTCCTCCTTCTCCTTCTTCTTCTTCATGCAGACCAGTTATGAAAGGGCTTATATCCCTTTAGCATGGTATAAGCTTCGCCATACAAACAAAATGGAGAATGGAAATAGGAGCGCTGAATTCTGCACCCCCACTAGCAGCAGGAGAGGATCAGCAGCCAGGTCAACTGCAAAGCAGGCAAAACCTTTGTTACCATCTTCCTGCTTTGCTTTGCTACTGCTCCCCACTGAAGTAGAAGGAGAGGTGTTGGACCATCCCTGGAGGAAACAGGACCCACCTACTGCTGATTGATTTGCAGCAGCTGGCCCAGACTTGGGATGGGAGGGGGTTAAGGGGGGGAATTATTGGTTTGATGCAAATGATTTTTGGACTAAGGGGAGGTTGTGGTTTTGTTTATTTTTGTTTATTTGTTACTTAGTTACTTATTTGTTACTGAGTATTGCTTCACTTATTATTTGAGTATGGTTTTTTAATGGATGTTATGTTATATGAAACATTAATATATTATATGATTCCCTCCACTCCCCTCACTATGGTAACATGTGCTGTATATCTTTTCTTGCTGTAAGTCACTTGGAGACCTTTGGGTGACAAGCGACTAATAAGTCTAATAAATGAATGAATGGACAAACTGGGGTGGAGAGAAAGATGGCAGACCATGGGGCATTCTGCAAAGATACCTCAGCTTCCATTTGGTATAGTTACTAGAAGTCACCAGCGCCGAGTAGGAGGGCCAGGGGGCCAGAGCTCCTCCAACATTTTAAATGAAGAGCCCCCCCCCAAAAAAACAAGGTTTTCTGGCAGCGAGACATGCCAGTATGCCCCACAGCATGTGCGAGCAACGTCAGCACACCATGGAGCATGCTGATGTCATGCGTGGTGTCATGCCACAGGGCCTGAGCGCAGGGCATGATGGTGTCATTCAGCCTTGAGCCCCCTCAGTCTTGGGGACAAGGCCAGAGGACAGGATTGGCAGTGGCACACTTTGGGCTCTCACATTTCGGTGGCAGCCCTGTGAGATGCTAAAATTCGGCATTGTTGACTGCAAAATTTTTATTTCTTTCTGTATTTGTTGGATTTGAGGTATCCTCTTAGTTTTTTCTCTTTGAGCCTTATTTGCTCCAAAAGCCTTTCTTTTTCCAGATTTTGCTCCTTCTTCCTCTTCGCCTTTTCACTTATAAGGAACCCTCTCATAACTGCTTTACTTGCGTCCCACACGATTCTTCTTTCCACTTGTGTATTCAAATTTATCTGAAAATATTCTTTAACCCTCTTTTGAGCATCTTCTAAAACTTTACAGTCTCTCAGCAGTGAATCATCCATTCTCCATCTAAAAGAACCTGTGGGAAAACATTTTAAATCCAATTGCACCACATTGTGATCTGAACATGTCTTGGGGCAAATTTCTGCCTTCTGGATTTTTGGTTCCAGTTACAGGTGGGTAGCCGTGCTGGTCTGGATTTTTGGTGTCAATGATCTAGAGATCCATATATAATCTATACGTGACCACGACAAATAGGATTCTGAGAAATAAGTTGCCTCCGTCTCAGTGGGATTCTTCAGTCTCCATGAGTCTATCAAATCCAAATTGTCCACCATCTCAAAGAAAGTTTTGGGTAGTTTCCCTTCATTTGTAATTTTGTTGTGGCACCCCCTGCAGCGTGGCACCCAGTGTGGCAGAATTGGTCACACTACCCTAAAACTGCCTCTGAGATTGGTCTGGTTTTATACCAGGGTTTTGTTACTTAGACAAAACGGCAAACGTAAGGTGCTGGGAGGAGAGTTAGAGCAAAGCGCTGTTGATCCCTGGCTAATAGTAAACACCCTGCTGCTGTTTGCAACACAAGACTTGAGCCGTGGTTACCAAATGGATGCTTTGCTAACAGTAACAGGAAACAAACGTGAAAATAATAGGTAACGGCTATTTAAAAGTGAATGATTCCAAGTGTCTTCCATTACAGCAGCAGAAGTTTCTAAGTGCTGTGGCAGTTGTGTAACCAGAATGCGCCAGCTTTCCTTGCTAGCTCTTTCTCCTCACAAGAAAGGAAATGGATCAGGTGAAAGACAGAAAATCTATAGCAATTTTGTCCTAAATGGCCTATTACATCAAAATAACAGCTCCATATCATATTAGCAATTTTATCCCCTTTTCCTATTAGCATTGCATCAAGAGAGAGATTGATTGGTATTACTTATAGTGCAGCTGCAGTGATGGGAAGAGCTGAGCCTGCTGGTTGTTGGCCTGCTAGGAAGAGCTCTTAAAGAGGCAGGAGTCCTGCTGGAACCTTCTCAGTCTGCATCCTGGGCTACTGCAGCTGTTCCAGGTGAGGTTGGGCTTGTACACATAACTCTCGACTCGTCATATTTTCCAGTATTTCAAAGGCAGGCAAGCAAGTGATAGAACAATAGATTTGTAGAGTTGGAAAGGGCCCTGAGGGTCATCTAGTCCAACCCCCTGCAATGCAGGAATCTCAACTAAACCACCCATGACAAATGGCCACCCAACCTCTGCTTGAAAACCTCCAAGGAAGGAGAGTCCACAATCTTCCAAGGGAGACGGTTCCACTGTGGAACAGCTCTTACTGTCAGACAGTTCTTCCTGAGGTGTAGTCAGAACCTCCTTTCTTGTAACTTGAATCCATTGGTTCGGGTCCTACCCTTCAGGGCAGGAGAAAACAAGCTTGCTCCATCTTCCATGTGACAGCTGTTCAGATGTCTATCACATCTCCTATCAGTCTCCTCTTTTCCAGGCTAAACATACCCAGCTCCTTCAACCGTTCCTCATTAGGCTTGGTTTCCAGATGCATGCAGAAGGTCTCAGTTTCAATGCTCAGCCTCTCTAGGTTTTATTGTTTCCTTATTTCATAAAATTTATACACCACTTGGTGGTGGTGTTGGTGGTGGTGGTGGTGGTGGTGGTGGTTTTTTAAAGAACCATCAAAGAGGTTTACAAAGAGAGTTGGGAGTGTCTGCTATCTAAAACTCTGAAGAGCCACTGGCCAATACTAAGCCAGAGAGACCAATGGTCTGATTCAATAGAAAGCCACTCCTTGGGATCCTGTGGCTCTTCCCCTGTGATCTTTAATTTGTTCCTTGTCCCAGCAAGATCACAGTTGCTGTTCTGTCTCTACTGCCATTTTTGGCTATATCGGGGGGTTTTAGTAGATAAGTTGCTATTGTTGTTTTTCAAGCAGGGTTAAGATCAGGCATAGGCAAACTTGGCCCTCCAGATGTTTTGGGACTACAACTCCCATGATCCCTCGCTAACAGGACCAGTAGTCAGAGATTATGGGAATTTTAGTCCCAAAACATTTGGAGGGCCAAGTTTGCCTATGCCTGGTTTAGATCCCTTCCCAGCGATGTCAGATCTCTAAGTGAGTTGATGGGTCAATAAATCTGATCTCTATCTACGCATCAAGGTAAATGCACACTTAGGAACATCAAAGCACTCCACAGTGCACAGCCAGCCATTTCATTTGCTCCAGTTGCTTGGATAAATACTGGATAACAAATTGTAGGACAATTATCTTTTCCCCCTAACATTTTGAACCAAAAGAACCACCCACCCCCTTGGCCTTTAAATCCATACAGGTCAGGCTCTGTATGTAAATGGAGACACTGGAGAGGGAGGGGCAATAGGAGAATCATTGGGACAGACATATTTTCATCTATAGCATGTCAGTGGGTGTGTTATTAGTAAAACAAGAATCTAGGCAGGAGTGAGTAAAGCTACTTCATTGCGTAAGTGTTCACCAGGCTCAGAAACTTACAGTTGCAAATTGAGAAGGTGGAATGCCTACAAGAGTGAAAACCAAATTTTAGCCTTTCCTCACTTAGCCAATGGAGGGGACCTTGCTATGTCCCTTTTTCATAAGATACAATCTGGTGAGATGGCTTCTGATGGAGCTAATAGTAGGAGAGGAACCTAATAGCAGTTGGTTCCTGCTGGGTACATGGACAGGTACCATGCTGTTGCTAGCAAAGTCACTAAAATAATGCAAATGGGAGTCCAGAGAGAAAATAAATCCCGACGACACTTTACTGAGGAGACTAAACAAAAAAAAGTGTATAATTTAAGGAGGAAGGAACAGAGAGGCTTTGCTCTCCTTACATCAGACCTTGTACATACCTGGAGCAAAGAGACAAACAGACAGCAACAAAACAAGAAGAGGAAAACTTCCTCAGAACTACGCAACCAATCAGAGCACCCACCCCCCTCTTGGCTGGTTAACAGTAACACTAACAGAATCAACACTTAAGTTGCACACAAGTTTTTTTTAATGAATAAATAAAATATCCGTAGTTGCATTTCCAACAGTTTCACCATCCCTTCTTCAGATGCAATTGTATTACTCTCCCTCACAGACCAACAGCTCTCTTGGTTCCCTCCTTTGCTTGCCCTCAAATCTCTATTAGAGTTTCTCTCCCTTAAAAAACAAAACAAAAATGATTTCCTCCATTTACTCTGACAGCCCCTCAGGCCCCATACTGTGGCTCCCTTTGGTCTGTGTTGTGCTGTCTTCTCTGATTCTGGGAGCTGCCATTTGGGAACAGGCCTCATCAGAGAAAGGAGTGACTGGCGCATGTTTGCTGATGTTCTGCTGGTGTCTATTGAAACTGATTGCTCCAGGGGTATCCCCCAGGGTGCCTGGCTGTCTGTCAGATCTTCACAGTTGGGTAAGCAGCAGAGAAGGGGAAAACAAACACAATCCCTGGGATCCAAGTCGCTCTCAAGTCCCCGACATTTCAATCCGAGTTTGGAGGTTGCTTTTCTTCTCTTTCGAAGGCATTTGATTTCCCCGCCATCTCTAAGCCACTGAGAAACGGAAGGCTTTGTGGCACAAGTATGCTTTTGAATTCCTATGTGCAAGGATTTCTATTCATTCAAAAAATGTTTCTAGAAATAAAATGCTAAGAGATGTAATCTAATGGGGGAGGTGAAAGGCAGCAGTTATTCATGAACAGAATTCCACAAGGTGCTTCCGAAAGCAAGGACCAGAGGTCAGGGTTGAACCCATGCTTTGCAAACAGGATGTCTCAGAGTTAATCCATGACATCTCCTGTTAAAAGAATCTGGATTCCCATATACAGTATGAAGGATCTGTGGGTTGCTTCCATGGAAAGTATGTCATATTGCTAACGTATAATTTTCTAATATCTTTTCCTTACTCGATTCAAACGCTTAATACTCTAAAAATAAACATCGCTGTGATTAAGTTTTGACATGTTTGTCCTCTGTCAGCTGCATAGTAGATTCTTGCAAGCACCACACATTTTTTTAAAAAAAAATTATGCACCCCCCACTCCTATTGTAATATGGTTTTCGTGCTGCATCCATACTATACCTGCAACAGTACTGAAATAGCTGGTTGCTGGACTGCTTCCTAGTTTAATTGTTGCTGGTATGCTCAATTCAACTTGCTGGTTTTGAACTTCAGAGCCCTAAATGACCTGGGTATCTAAAGATCCACTTTCTACCCTATGAACCTGCCTGCCATTTAAGCCTCTGGCACAGTAGGTGAACAATGAAGAAAGAACCTTTTCAGTGGTGGCACCCATTTATGGAATTCCCTTCACAGGGGTCTTTTGGGTGCCAGTCAAAGTCAGTCCTGTTCTCATATGCCTTTAATGCCCTTTAAGTACACTGGAGACTCAGTTATCTGCTGGTTATGTTGTGGTTTCAACTGTTGCCTTTATAATCTCATGTTTTATTGTTTCATCTGCTTCTTTACTGCTGTGCCTGCCATGATATTTTAATACATATTTTATACTTCTAAGCTTCTCAGGGGGCTATTTTGCAAATGCTTTCAATTATTATTATTATTATTATTATTATTATTATTATTATTAAAAATAAAGTCTTGCCCAGGGTTCTATGCCAGGACAACTGATAGTGATGACATATACGTAGACCTGTGCAGTCAGGTAAATTGATTGTGGATAGATTGCCACATAAATTAAGCCTAGGTATGTAAACACCTACCATAAGGAAGACTGATCGCCAAAGAATTGATGCTTTTGAGACTCTTGAGAGTCCCATGGACTTCAAAAAGATCAAACTTATCCATCCTTAAAGAAATCAGCCCTGAGTGCTCACTGGAAGGACAGATCCTGAAGTTGAGGCTCCAGTACTTTGGCCACCTCATGAGAAGAGAAGACTCCCTAGAAAAGACCCTGATGTTGGGAAAGATGGAGGGCACAAGGAGAAGGGGACGACAGAGGATGAGATGGTTGGACAGTGTTCTCGAAGCGACTAGCATGAGTTTGGCCAAACTGTGGGAGGCAGTGAAAGATAGGCGTGCCTGGTGTGCTCTGGTCCATGGGGTCACGAAGAGTCGGACACGACTGAACAACAACAACAACAACAACAACAACAACAACAACAACAACATAAACACACAGCAATGGTCTTTATTCCCAAGGCAATGTTCCTTTATAAAGACCTCAGCAGATAGGATATGAGCTTTATTGATCTCAGACTGATCAAATATTTATCACATAGCAGCTTATGGGGGATACACTGGGAATTTTAATGTAAACTTTACTTACATTTCACAGATCCCAGAACATCTTTATGCACTGTGGACCAGCAGAGCACATGGCTGTCACTTACAATCCCAGAAGCCAATCACCAGATAAAAGGTCTAGGATTTCACAAACAGGTGAGCAAGCATGTGCGCACACAGATACATGGAATTTCATGCTGACTTATCACCCAATAAATGTTCATGGTTGCCGGTGACTATAAGCCCCTTTCCTTACATTGTAATCAAGGGGCTCGGGGGGGGGGATCAGAATGTACTGAAAAGGGTGTGTGTGTTCTAATCCCAACTGGCCACTATTGGAATCCCTAATTAAACTACATCAGCCATGAAGTATCCTTCAGAAATAAATCCTACTTAGTTGAACAGCTAATGAAATATTTCCCACTGTGACTATCTCAGGCTCTCAAAGAACATCCCTGAGTGCTTGTTCACCTGATAGAACATTTGATACTGTGCACTGCAGAAACAGAGTTACAGAAATGAGATCCCCAGGAAATGGTATTACACACAAAACATGCCTGCCGTTCTGGGGTTTGCCTTGTGTCCTCTTTTGTTGTGTAAGCAAATACACAGCCGGATCAGCTGCTTTTTCAATGGGGAGTTTGTTTGGGAAGGGAAAGGGATGGAGCCTGCTGTCTTCCAAGGAGCCGGTCCCACAGATTGGGAGCTGAATGTGAAGTAGCTCCAGTAGCTGAGGGTGTGGTGAGGCACCACAACTCACCTGACAGTGAGATCAATGCAGTGCAAATATACAGACAGAGCCAATCCGGCACTCTTGCCTCCCCAGCAGCCTCCCCCACCTCCTCATCCTTCCTAACCCTGCTTCCCGGTGAGCAGCAGTAACATGACCAACCGCAGCTCAGGCAAAGGGTGGCACCCAACCACATCACCCACTACTGATCAGCGGCTAGAGTGCTTCCAGACCACCTCTTTTTGGCCATTCATCTTGATTTGCTTGCAGCAAGAGTAGATTATGTTACCCATGCAGTCAGCCTTCCTTCTGATTTCTTTGTGGGATGTTAGATGGCATTGCATGAAAGCAAGTCTGCCCCACACTTTCCAGCACAATTTACCGTCATCTTTCTTATTGCAAGAAGTCTGGTGGGTTTTGGAGGGGGGGGGGTTAGTTAGTTCGTTGCAGAATATTTCCAAATCACCTTTAATGGTGAATTTTCCAGTACGTGATTGATTTGTGCCCCCAAATGGTGACAGTGTGGAAGTGCCCCCTTCCATTACAGTTGCCATCACAGATGAGCAATCGAGGTGGAGAATGGCTTAGGGGCTCCATATGTTCTACCCTTTTAACTGGTGGTGAGTGGATATTCAACAGGTGAAGCTTTCCCTGGAATTCAGTTTAAGGACAGGGTGGAAGCTGAAGAAGCAGGGGTGTTTGTGTGTGTGTGTGTGTGTGTGTGTGTGTGCGCGCGCGCACACACACACACACACACGCTATTAAAATCTGCACAGTTTACCCCCACAATAAAAATTGCACCTTCAGCTTCGTTGTGATAGGAGAAATATGTGAACTTTTGTTCAAGATGGCAAGGCAAACCACTTCACGCTGAATGGTTGCCTATAGTTTTTCAGGTACAGTATCTATTTATTAAATCAAGTACTTTTCACCAAGGTTCCTTACTTGCTGGCTGGGGGCATTAAGACTAACATATATTTCTGGTAAACATAAATAGAATGCGCTGGTTCTAACTCCAATGTGAACCAACATAAACCATCTTGTCATCTTAACACAAATCAAGGGAGTTGCTCCCAGTGCCATATCTGCAATGTTTGTGACAGGGGGCTAAAGTCTGCATTGCTTCTCTCTAAAGAGGACAAAGAATCATAGGGTGGGGTTTTAAAATTATGGGATGCTCTGTAACAACACACTATAAATGTGTATATGTATAGTATATAGTATAGTAATATGTGTATCTGTGTGTGTGTGTGTGTGTGTGTGTGTGTGTGTGTGTGTGTGTAGAGAACGTATGGAGGATCAGGTGGAGCAGGAAGTGTTTCTAAATGAGCCCTAGGTCATCTCATAAAGCCTCAGTTTTTCCTAGAAAAAAGTGGAACAAAGATATGCATGAAGTTAATAGAGGAGAAACTGGGATTGAGGCAAAGCTGTAAAGGGGAGTTAGTCATTTTTCACATACAAAGACTAAGTGGTTTAAAAATGCTTACTACTTGTGGCATATTGAGCAACCAGAAAGACTTTGCATCCAAATCCCCACTCAGTAAGAAGCTCGCTGTGTGTCCTAGGGCCTGCCCCCACCTCTCTCTCTCAACCCTGCCTTCCTTACAAGGTTGCCATGACAGGGCAATAGGATAGTTGCACTACAGGCTGAAACTGGTTTAATCGTCTTCCCTTTCCCTCAGAAAACCCTGGATCTCTAGATCTGCAAGGGGAGGACAGAGATTTTCAGCACCCTAAATCAAAGGACAGCTACTAGGAGCTCTTGGGGAAATCTGCAATAGTTAAAGTAGAACCACTTTGCCGCATCCATACATTAAATGCTTGCCGCTGAAATTTCTTGAACTGCACCTTGCTGAGGTTCTCCTCTTGCACCGAAGGTACTCTCATCACAATAATAAAATGCAGGAAAATAATATGGCACAAAAGGTGGGTGCTTGCAAGAATACAGTGCGGTGGAGTCTCCTTCTTTGGAGGTCTTTAAGCGGAGGCTTGACAGCCATCTGTCAGGAATGCTTTGATGGTGTTTCCTGCTTGGCAGGGGGTTGGACTGGATGGTCCTTGTGGTCTCTTCCAACTCTATGATTCTATGATTACTTGCTGCATTTTAAAAGCATGAAACTCAGCTGCTGCTATGCTTACTTAGCCATGAAATAGAATATCTTCCACCCCACCCCACACCTGGGAAGTTGAAGGAGGTTGATTATATACAGATTGTTGCCCATAGAAAGCACACACCATTTTCCAGTTCCACTATATCCTCTGGGTTTAACAGGGTTTGCTGGTGCTTGTTGTGCTGTAAAACCAGGGAGGTAATATCAGGATAACAGGGATGTGGGATGAGACATTGCCACTCTCTTATTTCTTCCAGCTCTGTTGAAAACTATGGCCTTTCTGCAACCATAGGGCCAAACTGCATGAGATATAGAGTTACAGTTTTTCTTTGAAGTTCTGTGTGTGTGATAAATGAAATGCAGATGTAGAGGCTGCAGTCCAAAGTGGAAGACCCACAAGGGGGAGGGCTTCCTAGTACTTTCCTCCATGGTGTGTTTTTGTTATTAAAATCACACACACACACACACACACACACACACACACACACGTCTCCTTCTTTGGAGGTCTTTAAGCAGAGGCTTGACAGCCATCTGTCAGGAATGCTTTGATGGTGTTTCCTGCTTGGCAGGGGGTTGGACTGGATGGCCCTTGTGGTCTCTTCCAACTCTATGATTTCTTTTTCTTCCCATGAGTGTGACAGCCTGGGGGGGGTGATTTTTCAGCCACAAACTGCAGGAGGAGAAAAGGTTGAAAAGTTCCTTTGAGCAGAATTCTAGGAGGCAGCATCAATGTCTATTTAGTTGAGGACTCAGGTACCATTGCCTCCAGGTAGCAATTGGAAGCCACTCTGAGAAACGCCAATTTATGACCTACATGGAATTGATTTTAGGCCCATAACAGTCTCCTTTTCTCTACCTGTTTCTCTCAGAACAGGTTTATGTTGACTCCTGACTTTTTTTAAAAAAAAATAATTGTTCTTCAGCCCTGAAACAATTAAGATATTCATCTAAGCATCGCTACGTGTGGACTGTGCCAATGAGAGGGCTCAGGAATAGAACTGGGAAGCAACTCAAAGCCTGCTCTGAAGATGGCATGAAATTGTAAGTAGCAAAGGAGTGAGCCAGCCATGAATTAAAGGACTACCTTGTGCAGTAAAAATAAAGGTCATGGAGATGGCAGTGTAATGCTGTGCTTGGGAGGGAAAGCCTCTGCAGTCAATCAAGTGTGCAACTCTTTCATCTTCAAATTACACACTCAGTTACACCTACAGAAGAATCGTATAATCTCTCACTAGGAAAGCCTTTATTACTGGTTATGCACCATAGCAAAGAAATAATTTGAACCTGGCTCCCTGGATCAAAGCTTGAAAAGTTGAAGGCTGGTACTTAGAGCCTCCTTAGTTGTTTGCCATGTAAACATGGGAGCTTCAGGTGCTGCTACAATACAGGGCTGGCATCAAGAGATCTGCCAAGTGTCATCAGGGAGCCTGTAGACAAGAGCCTTCAGAGTTTCAGCAGCAGAGGAGCCCCTGGTGCCAGTGCCTTTCTCCAGATCAGAAGCCATCATGGAACCCTGGCCTCCTTTGTGCCACCAGAAACAGTGCCTTCTACAACAGGCTGGACACCTTTAAGAGTAGACGCGCCACTCATCAGAGATGGACCTTGCTGCTCAAAGGAAGCTGCAGTTCTATTTAAGGCATCATGCATTTTCAGGAGACAATTGGCAGGAATGTTTTCTGAATGCTTCTGCATGTCTGCCAGTTCTTCTCTCTAATGCCTTCCGCATAGAACTGGTTGGGGTGTGTGGGGTAACGGACTCAGGAGAACAGTTGCAGAGAAAACCAGTAAGTTCGAGGCCAGTCTTCTCCTTTAAGTGCTCCCCTTTTTCTCCATGACCTCAGAAAACATGAGGCTGAGGCAAGAGAACAGCTATGTTGGCCCAAAGAAGCATTAGGGAAATTCAAGGAAGATTTACTATTTGCCATGACAAACAAAATTCCCTCTTCTACACAGCTATTAGATGCATAGAACCAAACCTTCCTTATCTGCATAACTTCTTTTATTTCCCTCCAGCCTAATAAGGATATTTTTGTCCACAGTGATGTATCTTTCAACAGATGGAAAACTACACAATTTGCCAGGATCACAATCTCCAAAAGTCAGTTTTCTGTTTGGGGTTGTTGTTTTTTTTTTAATGCATCAAATAAACCTGTTCTTGGCAAACTACCAATGAATCATTTTACAAACCTAGAAGATGGAAGAAAGTGATTTTTAAGACACTTCACAACATACAAGACAGACAGATTATAGGATGCCCCTGTGATGAGGAGGGGGGGATGTTGGGTGAAAACAAGAAGTTGAAAGAGAATAGAATACAGAAGCAACATCCTGAATAATAGAATAGGATCTCCATTAACAAAACATTTTGAAAAGCGTAAACACGATGGGAAAAACACATACAGGGATTGAGAAACAAATACTAAGGAGAAGGGTAATTTGGGTTATAAAACTTCCCAGAATTAAACGCAAGGGATGAGATGGATGGAACAAGGGGTAGGAGACACATCCGGCAGCTCAAGGGCTGAGCTTTGCTCCCAGCATATTCCCACATGTATTTAACCCTGTTTCTCCCAGTGTGAACAGCAGCAGGGGTTTCATGGAGCCCTTTGCCCTCTTGGGTGTTTTGGGCATTTTTTCTCAAGTAGCAGCTGCTGTGGTGTAGCAGCGCCACCCTCCCAACATGGGTGTCACTACATTTTAGGGTGGGGCAGGCCACAGTAGTGAAGTGGAAAATGTGCACTTGCCGAAAGGCTGGCTGGATGTTTATGTAGTAACCACAGAGAAAGCCGACACACGTTGGCCCCCAGTGCTTTTTCGTTTGTGTCTGCTGGCACCAGCAAGATTCAGCTTTTGGCACAGTGATGCAAATACCATTTCTTGGGTGTTTGAGATGGCAAAGCTGAAAGCAGCCTATGGTCCCAAATGCACGTGGCAAGCCTCACCAAGCTGTGAGTCCACAAGTGCCTCCTTTTCTGGTGTTTTTGGTGCTAAATAGCACTAAAGCTTTGATTGACTAGGAGGCAGTGGAAGACAGGAGTGCCTGGCATGCTGTGGTCCATGGGGTCACGAAGAGTCAGACATGACTAAATGACTAAACAACAACAACCCTTTGCAAAATTAACTGGGTCAAATTGTGACTGTTTACGGAGGGTGATCACCAATACTGGCACAGAGGGCAATTGTCCCACAGAGATGTAGGGTTAGTGTGGCTTTCCCAGCTGCTTTGTAATCCTAGCACCATGCACATAGAAGGAAGAAGTGAGGGCTGGGTGCTACTCTTCAAGGCTGGTCTACAGTACAGAGTCACAGAATTGTAGAGTTGGAAGGGACCCTGAGGGTATTGCCCAACACCCTGCAATGCAGGAATCTCAAATAAAGCATTATTAAGAGCTCAAATTCATCTTGCTTGTTTCCCATACTCTGTGCATTAGTATAGAGACTATTGGAACCACAAGTCATTTCCTTCAGCTGCTCCCTTCTTGTAGTTTCCTGCCCTTTAGCAGATTTCTGGAGCACCACCTCAGTTTCCTGTGCATCAATGATTATCCCCAGTACCAGATTTTCTTCTGATTCCAGGAAGATCATCAGTGGAACTAGGATTTCAGCCAACTTCTTGGTAAACCCTCTGTGTCTGCCAAACCTTTTTTGGCAATTGGAACTATGAAGTACTGCCCACTTTTAATCCTGACTGGACTCAGGGCATATTTAAGGATATAACATGGGTTTGCATGTATCAAGGCAAAAGATCAAGGTCTGGATTAAGTAACTATAGTTTAGGGAAGAACATATCCCTCGGTGAATTTATCTTAATGGTAAAAATTAAAGCCTGTTTTGTTATGAGAATCAAAGCATTATTTATCTCCTTAACAGCTCTTTCCTTTTACCGAATTAGGCCTAATAGGCCTATTAAGAATTAGATCACTTCTAACAGCAGTGGATTCCCAAGGGCAGAGTCATTAAATTTTCCAAAATACTTACCATAATTGTGTTTTGTTCAGAGATTACTTCTGTTTTACTCTTGGGATCAATTACAGCTCAAGTCAGAGCTGGAAGGAAAAGGTTTCCTTCCTTCCTTTTTCTTTAACCAAATCCTGCTGGAAAACATGCCAACTACTCAGCAGAGAGAGCCAATTTAATGTAGTGAAGTCACTTATCTTTCTCTGTCATTTTGGACCTATCTGTTTAGATGTGCATCCCATCTCAATCTTCTCTGCAACTTACTAGCTTGGCTGGGCCGTCTAAGGCTGTTTACATACAATACATTTAAAGCACATCTTCCTTCCACTAAGAATCCTGGGAATTGTGGTTTGTTGAGAGTGTTGGGAACTGTAGATCTGTGAAGGGTAAACAATTATGGAAACTATTTTCAAGGAGTGCTCAGGGATTTCTGAAGCACCGGTGAGGGATGATGGTGACCCTGAATTGTAGTGCTTTGTGAGAAAGCTTAATTCACCCCTAAATGCTAGAACAGGCATAGGCAAACTAGGCCCTCCAGATGTTTTGGGACTACAACCCTGACCGCTGGTCCTGTTAGCTAGGGATGATGGGAGTTGTAGTCCCAAAACATCTGGAGGGCCGAGTTTGCCTATGCCTGATCTAGGGTCATTAAGTAGTAGTAGTAGTAGTAGTAATAATAATAATAATAATAATAATAATAATAATAATAATAATTTATACCCCGCCCAACTGGCTGGGTTTCCCCAGCCACTCTGGGCGGCTTCCAACAGAATGTTAAAATACAATAATCTATTAAACATTCTTTCCAGTAGCACCTTAGAGACCAACTAAGTTTGTTCTTGGTATGAGAACATACCAAGAACAAACTTAGTTGGTCTCTAAGGTGCTACTGGAAAGAATTTTTTATTTTGTTTAGACTATGGCAGACCAACACGGCTACCCACCTGTAACTGGAACTATTAAACATTAAAAGCTTCCCTAAACAGGGCTGCTTTCAGATGTCTCCTAAAAGTCTGGTAGTTGGTTTTCTCTTTGACAACTGGTGGGAGGGCATTCCACAGGGCGGGTGCCACTACCAAGAAGGCCCTCTGCCTGGTTCCCTGTAACTTGGCTTCTCACAGCGAGGGAACCACCAGAAGGCCCTCGGCACTGGACCTCAGTGTCCTGGCAGAACGATGGGGTGGAGACACTCCTTCAGGTATACTGGACCGAGGCCGTTTAGGGCTTTAAAGGTCAGCACCAACACTTTGAATTGTGCTCGGAAACATACTGGGAGCCAATGTAGGTCTTTCAAGATCGATGTTATGGGGTCTCGGCGGCCGCTCCCAGTCACCAGTCTAGCTGCCGCATTCTGGATTAGTTAGTTGTAGTTTCCGGCTCACCTTCAAAGGTAGCCCCACATAAGTGAGATTAGCTGGCTGATATATGGGTTCACAAACTGCTCCATATTGATCAGCAGCAGCCGTCAAAGGCAGAAGCCCAAAAGAAGACTGGAAAAGAGAACTTTCCAGAGCCAATTCTCTCAGCTCAGGTTTTACTGACCTCTCCCTTAAATTCGGGATTATTTTTCAGTGTTTCCCCTTTAACAGAATTTCTTTTCTTTGAAACGAGGAAAGGAGAGAGGGCTCCAGAGAGAGCAACCAAAATATTTTTGCTTTTGCAAGCTAAAGTTGTAACAGCCTTTCATCAGCAGCAGCAGTGAGTGTGACAAGGCTACTTATCTCTGTGAGCAGAATCCCTCGCTGCAAAGAAAGGGACATAGTTCTTCCGCCAGACTCCCTGTGCTAAGAAATGGCTGCATCTCTTCAGCATTCCTCAAACAAACACCACTAGTCCACCAACAGTAAAGGAAACTCAGTGGCACGAGCCAAGTAGATCAGTAACAAAAGGAGCTATTTAATTTGTTTTATTTCGCTTTATTTTTCCACGAGCAGCCAGCAAGTAGCGTGTCATCAATAAATCTCCCAGGCTATGATGACCTGTCATATATCATAATGAGAGATAATTGGGAGTAATTACAAATATTAGATTTCAGAGTGTACATAGGCACGAGCAAAGCACCTATGGCTTGCTCTGGTAACAAAACGATTTGTCAAACCACCAAAGGAGCAAGCACAAGCCCAACAAGGAAAAACCTGTTGCCTCTTCAGTTATTGTGCATTCATGCTAGAAGGGATTTATGGAGCAAACTGCTAAGTGTAGCAGAGCATGTCTGGGCCAACTTTCCACTTGCTGTAGCATTCAAAGACAGCATGAGGTCCTGAGCTAAGAGATGGAGAGCCATTGCTTTCTCCTCCATCGACCTGATCTCCTTTTAAGGTCAGGAGAGTCAGCAGGCACAGCCGTAATGAGCTGATTTGATTTAATTGAATGTATTTCTGCACCACTTTCCATTCAAATGAATCCCAAAGCGGCTTGCAAACAACGAACCACAGCAACATAACGGAGCATTATCGTTACAGCGCTGTGACAGTGTCTGGGCCAATAAAAACTGACCCAACCACGTTATGTAATATAATTAGCAATATAATATAATGCTGCCATTCTCTGGCATGGGAAGATCAATGCAAACTAGAGTGCAGTGGATTCTCTTACTGTTATTTATCTACATATTTGTTTGACTTCTTTATACTGCCTTTAATTACAACACTGGCAAGGCAGCTCAGAACAAGATAAAAACAATCCAATAAAACTCAATAAAATATAAATGCTGTCTGGGGCTGAAGGGAGCTGGAGTCTAAAAGATCTGGAAGGCACTGGGTAGGGAAGGCAGCTTCATACGGAGTAATGAACTTTCAAAAGAGCAGATACAGCAATAGCTTTCATAGGCTATTTGTCCTAAGCTCTTCCACCCATTTCAATGGAGCTTCCCCAGCAGCATTTATGAGTGGATCGTTCCCAGTGCCATTTCCATCTTAAGCCTTGATGGTGCCATTCTATCCTCCGTCTCCACCTTTAGTATGTAAGAGTTCTCACATCAGCTCGAAATGAAAACAATATGGTCACACATCAACAGTGCAATCCTAGGAATGTCTACTACTCAGAAGGAAGACTGACTGAATTCAGAGGGGTTTGCTCCCAGGTACATGTGCAATAGGAAGACTCCATTGGGAAATAATAATAATAATAATAATAATAATAATAATAATAATAATAATAATATACTATTTTATTCATTCATTCATTTATATATAAATGAATGAATGAATAAAATAGTATATTTTAGTATCCTCACCCATCTGGAGAGCAGGGAAGTGCTCAAGGACTGCCTCCCCCCATATGAACAAACCTGGACACTGCAATCATCATTTAAGACCCTTCTTCATGTGCCTCCTTCATGAGAGGTCCAGAGAGTGGCAACATGAGAACTGGCCTTTTTTGTAGTGGTTCCCCACTTGTGGAATGCTCTCTCCAAGGAGACTCGCCTAGCACCTTTGTTACACATTATTAGTGTGAGGGTGGACAGGCTTCCTCTCTTCACTCAATTGCCACGAGAGCCGCCTGATGTTTTTATGGTCTTTATTTACAATATTTACAACCAGCCATTATCACCTAATGATCATTCATCAGAGCCACTCAGTTCAGATCCCTGCTGAGATCTGTGTTTGCCCTTCCAACAAGTTAGGAAATGGCGAACTCAAGCGCTCCATCTTTCGCTCCTCCTTTTTTCCACACGCCTCGGGAGAGCTCCCTTGAACCAGCCCCCTAATTCGGAACTGGAACTTAACCCTTGTTGTTCCTGTGAACCCCTTGGCTCTGCGTTCCTCCCAGTCTGCTCTTCTAGACTCACTTCAATAACTCTCTCCTCCCCGTCCCCCTCTGGCACACTTCCTCCTTCCTCCATCCCTGTGTCTCCCCCTCCCTCTGGGAAACTTCAAACCTCTGGCTCATCCCTGACAGTTAGGTACCAGGCAAAAATGTTTCTCTTCTCCCAGGCTTTTTGCTGATTAACAGCTGTGGGGAGGTAGTGTTTTTGCTTGTTACTGTGTTATGTATTTTGGTCTTTTATATTGTAAACCGTCCTGTGATCCTTAGATGAAGAGTGGTATAGAAAATATAATAAATAATACCATGGTGGTCCTTGCCTGCCTCTAAGGAAGATCTTAATAATTGGGCCGGTTCATAAGGGGAACGGTGGTCCTTCAGGTTGCCTTCAGGTTCCACATTTAAGAGTTTAAGTGTTAAGAACTTAAATTAAGCCAGGAAACAGACCAAGAGATAATGCAATTGTTTTAAGACTTTCAAATTGTATAACATATGCCTGATTCCAGTTAGTAGCGCAGCAGATTAATTTTGTACCACCTGCAGTTTCTAAACTTCATGTGAGGGAAAACCTGTAGTCAGGGTGAAGTACAGGGGCCCAACTTGTTGTAGGTTGACATGCATTAAATATAGCAGCAAGACTTTCATAGAATCATGTGAGTGTAAAATTGGAAGGTACCACAAGGATCATCTAGTCCAACCCCCTGCAATGCAGGAATCTTTTTGCCCAAAATGGGGCTCAAACCCACGGCCCTGAGATTAAGAGTCGCATGCTTTACTAACAGAGCTAAATTGTAGTGTCCAACAGAGGCTGGAACTGGTGCGTCTTCCTTTTCTGGTGAAAGGCGCTTCATGCCACTGAGACCACTTGGGCTTCTAAGGGAAGAGCCAGATCAAGTGGAAATTTGTATATTGTATCTTGAGGTTTATTATGAGGATGCAATCTAGATATGTGCAAATATTGAAGTATCTGTGCTAGTTTTCTCATCTTTACATTTATGTATGGGTCAGGGTTGGCTGGGAAGAGGAATAGCTGGTCTTCAGTAGGAACATCTGCATGTGCCTCCTTTGAAAGCTCAGATGTGGACGGATGAGCAGAACAATGCAACTCCATTAGGTGCAATGAAGCCTTCACATCAGACTAAAGAGGATTGCTGAGTTTTCCTGTAAAAGCCACTGCATTCATTTGTGCAGCTACTTCTTTTGCAAGAAAAATGTATACTCGCATGAGAATAAGTGAGGGACAACCACCTGGCTTCTTGGAGATATCCAAGCAATGAGACAGGTCTGTGACACAGAGAGATTGAAAGACAATCTTCATGGAAGACGGAGAGGCCAATTAACTGTGCCCCAAAGAACACTGCCATTATAACAAAATTTGGTTTTAACGACCCCTACTTAGAGTCATCATATGGTCTTAATGAACAATTTGTCCTTGCCAAAAACAGCCCACGCAATAATGGTAGCCACCATATTTGATGCCCTTTTAATGGTCCGTGAGTTTCATTTGTAACGATCCAATTAAGAGCCAGGGCTCGGGCGCCTCTAATCATCGACTCCTAATATTGTTTCTGTAGCATCACATTATTATTTCACACTCTGTTAGAGTGCCTTCTGAACAATGGAGGCTTTGCCTCACCAACATAAAAAATAATAATCAAAGAGTTTAGCAGCTTGTTAAGCCTCGGCTTTGGAACGGGGTATTGGAAAAAGATGAGGAGAATACAGATCCAATGTGAACAATAGAAGAAGCCTACTGCTGCAGGGTTTCATTGTGTGTGTGTGTGTGTGTGTGTTTTAAAGGGCATATTATGTAAACACTTTGAAGAAGACAAGGGCAAAGGCAGCCTGTGATTTTATTAGAGACATTCGCAGAAAGGCATAAAGAAAAGCAATGAAATCATTCAGCAGAGTGGTGTAAAAAAAAAAAAAGCAGTCTCCCTAGCAAACCACCCTTGTTCTTCTTGGCAATGCTTTGGGCTACTTCATATGCAACTTTTTTTCGCCTGAGTGTGCAGAATGGGAAGCCTGTTTAGTGGTAAAGCCTCAGCATTTCACGCCAAATGTCCCGGCTTTAATTCTCAGCATCTCTGGGTAAAGCTGGGAAACCCTCCCTTGTCTGAAACCATGAAGAGCTTCTGCCGGCCAGTGTAGACAATTCTGAGCTACATGGAGCAATGGTCTGGCTCAGTATAAGGGAGATAGTTAGCTGAAGCTAAGCAGGTCTGTGTCTGTGTCTGAATGTGTGACTGCCTTGGAACCACATATTGGCTGCCTTGAGTTCCAAGACAGTATGGACATGCCACAACCCAGCTTTTTTATTTTAGAAAAAGCATTTCATAGTCAAGGGGTGATTCCCAGGAATGTACGGTATATAGTTAAGGATGCTCACTTCACATCTAAAGTTATACACAAGACCATCTAAAGGCCTTTCTCCCATAGGAACATTAATACAGGGTCTAAAATTGACTGGCCAGATGAAGAGGAAAGGGATATATGCTAGGAAAGACCTGCAGGGATTGATATCACTCTCTCCCGGCAAGAAGATTTTGACTGGATCTCTTAATTATCTTCTAGGGTACTTCAGACACTTCAGTGAGATCTCTCTAAATTCTGGTCTCTGTCTCATCCCAGCCAGTTCCTTTCTATCACACAGAAGTCTATCTTTTCCCCACATCTTTTACTTAAATCAGTCCATCTCGGGGGGGGGGGGGATTCTGCTGTGTATTGGTGGGCTGAGCACAATCTTCTCCCCCATTGTCCCTGAGGCTTCCAAGCATTGCTCATGCAAAAATTCATTGTAGCAATAGAATGAGAACATGTGACCACTTGCTCCTTCAGTTCTTCAAGAATCAACAGGGAATGTACAAGCCAAGCTGTCTTGGCTTGCAACTGTGGCTAAAGGTTGCTATCCTTGGGCCGAACCAATGTATTAGAGTGCTGAACTCTATTTTGTTTTGAAGCAAAGGGCTCGGTTTCTTGTAGGTCTCAGATTCTTGTGCATTCTGCTCAAATGTTACAAGACTGTCAACCAGGTAAGCATATCATATGGTGACAATTCATTTCATTCTATCTTCTAATGACCGAAGACTGTAGGAGGTTTTATTTCCAGCTGATAGCCAGTGTAGCAGCTCATTTTGTTTACCCAGCAGTGATTTTATGGCTGGTGCTGAAGTTTTAGGTGGGTGATTATTTGCACCTTTGATTTGTAACACAAGTTCCTATCCATCTCCCAGCATCCCCAGTCAGTAATAGATCAACTTGGCTGTGCATCCTGGAGGACCTGATCCCTGTGTTGCAGGCCTTTTCCACCTGGCATGGGAGGGCAGGGCCTGGACTGACTCCAGCTACAATGGCTGAGGCTGCTAACATATATGTTTTAAGATCTGGCGGTTTTGTTGTTTTTCAAATTAAGAGATGTAAGATGTGCCTGAGAAATCTAGGAGCTGGGGAGAGTGGGGGTGACACCAATTTCAGTGGTCCTGGGCAAGGGGAGGGGTGGGGAAGGGGTGGGGTGGGCAGGCCAGAAAGGGGCCCATGGCACAGGTAGTTGATGATTGCATTGTGTGCCAACCACTCCTCCAACCCTAGGAATTGCATTTGTCATATCAGCCAGCCCTCGGGTCTGTGGCTGCTGTTGCTGAATGCCAGGTCAGGTTTGAGGAAGACCTCCCACATCCGTTGTTCTTGTTGTTGTTGTTGTTGTTGCTGCTGCTGCTGCTGTTGTTGTTGTTGTTAGTACCCTGCTCATTTGACTGGATTGTCCCAGCCACTCTGGATGAGGAGGCCAATGTGGTCTGTATCACTGAAGCCTGGGTAGTGAACAGGGCGGTGTTGGTCTCACCCAGCTGTGCCCATGTATGTACTTGGGGCAGCATAAGGGTAGATTTTTCACCTTGAAAAGTTGGGGGTCGTCTTATACGCCCAGTCGCCTTGTACGCCGCGATATACGGTAATCAAAATAAAAGTAACAATGTAGATGAGAAATAGAGCTGAGTGTCATCAGCATACTGTTGACAATGTACTGCAAACCTCCACAAAATCCCACCCAGCAGTTTCAGGTAGATGTTAAACAACATAGCAGATAGGATTGAGCCCTGCAGAACCCCATGTTGAAGGGGCAAAGTAGTGCCACCCACCCCTAGTTTAGATAGTCGCTCCAGAAGGATACAATGGTCAATGGTATTGAAAGCCACTGAGAGGTCAATAAGAATTAACAGGGACATGTTTCCCTTGTCTTTCTTGACAGAGGTCATCATACAGAGTGACCAAAGCAGTTTCTGTGCCAAAACTGGGCCTAAACTCCGACTGAAATGGATCCAGAAAATCAGTTTCTTCCAAAAGCACCTGGATCTAGCAACTAGACTGTAATTGTATATCCACCTACTTTATTAGAACTTGCCTGCTAGTGCTTAGAACAGTGTGTGTGTGTGTGTGTGTAAGCATAGAGCTGTGATATTAACGTTAGACATGTTTATAAATGATACAATCTTGAGTTTAAGTGCAGCTTGCAGGATCCTTGAATTCCAAAACTGGTCATTTAAAGTATTCAAAATCTGACCATTTTTCTTTTTCAAAAGATTTTGATGTCACTATTGGCCTTTTCTACACAGGGCAAGGGGAAGACTGATAAACCAGTAACTAATACTGCAGTTCTATACATGTGTGGAGAAAGTGAATTTAGAGAAGTTTCCTCCTCCTCCTCCTCCTCCTCCTCCTCCTCCTCCTCCTCCTCCTCCTCCTTCTGTCTCTCATAGCACTAGAACTCAGGGACATTCAATTACGCTGAATGTTGGAAGAGTCCGGACTAACAAAAGAAATATCTTCTTCCCATAGTATGTAACGAAACAATGGAATCTGTTCTCACAAGATGTAGTGATGGCAACCAACTTAAAAAGATAATTGGACAAATTCACAGACAGACAACAAAGCTATCAATGCCTCCTTGCTATGATGACCCTGCCTTCATTGTGGCTCGCAGCATTCCTCCGAATGCCAGTTGGGTTATTTTTACTACAAGTCCCTTGATCCCTTGCAGGAAAACAATACTCTGAACCTCATTTGCAACTATGCAGAAGCCTTTAAAGGCCTTCTCCTGTGTCTAAGTGAACCCTTTATTTGCTTGTTCATCCCCCCACCTTCCCCATAGGAATGCTCACAACCAGGGGCATAGCAAGGGGGCGAGGGGGGCGGGCTGCCCCAGGTTCCATAATGGAGGGGGTGACAAATTAGCAAGAAATATTGGGGGGGAGATTTTGGAAAATGCCTGCTCTGAAGGTCTTATCTTACTATACTAGGGATTATATAGCTATATATGAAATTTCATGCATATCGGTTAATATCTTGACCCTCCTCCACCAAAATAGCTGTTCACTTGGCTGTTTGCCTATGTCATGAAGGCTGAAATTTCAGTTCAGAGAACACTTACTGTTCCTAATCCTAACCCTGTGGAAAGCCATCCAATTAGACTTTGAGAGGTTTTTAGGAGGTAATTTAATTATTGTATGATTTTATACCAATGTTATGTATCTGGTGTTAACCACTCTGAGCCCAACTTTGGCTGGGGAGGGTGGGATATAAATAAAAGGGTTTTTATTATTATTACTTGTTATTCCTTTGTAAGAAAATATGAAATAATGTAAAACTGGAGCCTTATTTGCCCCTACGGGTTCCCATTGTTGCGCCCGGTGAGAAAACATGGAAGTAAAAAAAAAACCTGAGGCTTCTGGCTTCAGAGAGAGAAAGATTTAATTTCTGCATGCAGAGGTACCTGCGGTGTTCAGATAGCCAAGCAAGTACAAAACTAGTCAAATTTCAGACAGTTCTTATAGACAGTTCTCTGGCTCTCTTCCCACCCCAGAAAACTTCCTCTTGTCCATATAAGGAACATTTCCTGTTGTACATTTCCTGTTATACATATAAGGCAAAGGACATATAAGGCAAAAGAACATTTAGCCCAGTGTTGGTTCATGCGCACTCCAGCAAGGCCATCCTATCTCTTGACCTAGACAACAGTTCCTCTCAATGAAGGACAGCTACAGTACTCTCTGCGTAAGGTCTACTGTTCTTATCTCCAGACACTTAGTAAGGCAAAGCTTGCCAGAGAGAAGTACAATGCAGATCAAAGTTCACAGCTTTACAGAGCAGTTTCATACAGAAAAGCTTAACAGGGGCACTTTTATACTTAATACATTCACTGGACTAACAATACATTCAGGTAAATATATAGGTTAGCTAATTAACTCCTTCCAAAACCATTACCATTTTTGTGGGGGGGGGTCAATGGGGGGTTGACAAGAAATTTTCCACACCGGGTACCACCTGACCTTCCCATGCCTTGGGGGGGGGGACAAAATTTTTTTGCCCCCGGGTACCAATTTACCTAGCTACGCCCCTGCTCACAACACCCCCTCAAAGCCTAACAGATTTGCGGGTTGAGCCAGAGTGAACTTGCACCTTGCAATTCAAATGTCTTCCCCGTGGGCCTTTGTGGCAGTGTCCAGAATTTTGAAACCTTAAAAGCAACGCATTCAAAACCCTAAGAGCAGAGAACCTAAGAATGTGAGAAGCTGTGGACTGCAGGATCACTGGTGAGATTAACTGTTTGCAGTGGAGGGGGGACGCAAAAGAATGCAGCTCTGGGAGTTTTTTCAGAGCAGGAGCAATGACAGTATGTTTACACCTGGGGCACCCACTTTATCCTTTTAAGAATAACCCTATGAAGTAGACACAATAGCTAGCTCAAGGTCACACAGGGAACTTAGTGACTGACAGAAATGTGTGCCCAGGTGTGTCCAGCTGTCCTTTGCTTGTTTACTGTGTTCTGGTCTGATCCCTATAAATTGGTGTGGGTGTGGGTGTAACAGCTATCTGCGTTTTTAGACTTTCCTCGGAGACATGGCTACAAAGGCTGCCACAAAAGGATGTCATATAGAGGAGGGAGAAAGGTTGTTTTCTGCTGCTCCAGAGAAGCGGACACGGGGCAATGGATTCAAACTACAAGAAAGAAGATTCCACCTAAACATTAGGAAGAACTTCCTGACAGTAAGAGCTGTTCAACAGTGGAATTTGCTGCCAAGGAGTGTGGTGGAGTCTCCTTCTTTGGAGGTCTTTAAGGCGGAGGCTTGACAGCCATCTGTCAGGAATGCTTTGATGGTGTTTCCTGCTTGGCAGGGGGTTGGACTGGATGGCCCTTGGGGTCTCTTCCAACTCTAGGATTCTATGATTCTAACAAATTCCTGCACTCCAAAATGTACCACCATACCACAGGGGGTTTGGGGGGGCAGGTGGGCTGATGGTGGCTACAAAGCTAAATAGTGTGTGTGAAAATGAGGGGGGGTGGAATAGGCTGCCAGACCTTTGGACACAACTGTTTTGTACATTTCATACTTGGCACTTAAATACTTGAGGACCTTGGACAGCGTACATAAAAAGTGGAAGTTGAAGGAAGCTAGGAAGGCACTGCAACGTTGCATCCAAGCTCCTTGCTTGTTCAACTTTAAACATGCAAATATGAAATGTTTTCATTGACTACCATGCATTAGATAACAGAATAAAGGAGTGGCTTTAAAAAAAAAAACCCACAACCCCTTTGCCGTCAACCTACTATCTGGGAATAGAATGTTTTTAATTAGTACCATTTAAATTATTTATGAACAAGTGCGTTTGTTCATAAAAATTGTACTGATTTTATGACTAGAGAGTGGGATACAGATTTAGCCCTTAATTTCTTTCTCCCTCTCTTTAAAGAGTGCCCCAGGATCCGTCTTTCTTGTCGCAAGCAAGCAGATGAAATAAGAAATCCCATAATCAAAGCACAGCAATGAACTATGCCTGGTATAAAGGCTTCCACAACACAGGAAAATAAATTGTTGTTTAATTATCTAGCTAAAAGAAAAGCAAGCCGCGCCACTGTTATTAACATTTACATTAATACAACCGGCATTTTTTAATTTGTGCTACTTCATTATTATTTCTGTTTCTACTCTAAGGACCTGTGATTAGACGTTAACTATATTAAGAAGCCCAAATCAAACCCCTCACATAAATGCTCTGGAAAAAGGCAACATATACTGTGTATTCTGAGTCATTATAACAAGGCTTCTCAGGATACAAGGTTTCGTGTGTGTGTGTGTGTGTGTGTGTGTGTGTGTGTGTGTGTGCGTGTGCTGAACAAATAAGGAAGAATTGCAATTTCCCCTGACAGTTGTTCTAAGAAACAGAAGGGGTTGTAATGGGTGATGGACTGAGCTTGTAGGGAGCCTCTTACCGATATCTCAACATAAAAGCATAGGTAGAAGAGGACAACTGACCTAGTTAAATGACGGAACTCAGTTCTAGAAGAGTGGACCAGACTCAAGCTCCATTTTGAACAACAGAATCATAGAATTTTGATCCATTAGAAGTTATTTAGAAGGCCCAAGGACTGGGTGAGATGAGCTTCATCAGCAGGGCCTCAGAACTTTTTTATGGTGTCATGTCTAACATGATAATGTCACCTCACAATGTGTCAGGACTGCTAGCATTCTTGAAAAGAGTGTTTCTGGGAGCTAAGCTGGCATATCAAGGATCCATTGAGTCACAAACAAGCAGATTTAGGCACCCTCATCCACCCCTTTCTTAAGTGACTGGTCACTATCTTTAATAATAATAATAATTTTATTATTTATACCCCGCCCATCTGGCTGGGTTTCCCCAGCCACTCTGGGGAAATAAAACATATATAAACATATAAAACATAATGAAACATCAAATATTAAAAACAGAATGATATAAAACATATACATATAAAACATAATGAAACATCAAACATTAAAGACATAAGAACCCACACAGAAACACACTGTTTTGATTTATCTCGCTTGCCGGACGAACTCAGAGGCAGCGCGAGCATATGTTCCAAGAAACTTCTAGAAGAGTAGTCATGTTGGCCTCTTGAAGCAAAACTGAAAAGAGTCTTGTCACACATTAAAAGCTAATAAGTTTAATAAGGAACAAGCATTTGTGTCCAGCGTCCACTTCATCAGGTGCATGGAGGATTATACTAAATTTGCAGAGTTATGTGTATGCAGTATGTGCATGTTTATGTACACACGCAGGTGTAGAGGGGGGAAATGTAAAAATGGGGGTCTAATGGCAACAAAAAGCCTCCCCAAAAAGCCTCCCCATCTGTGACAGTAGTTTAGGCACACAAAGTAAACACAGTGGCCATTCATGGCAGCAATAATTGGTGATCGTGTACAGGCTGAGGGGGAAGGGAGTTGGTGCCTTCCAGATTGTTCTCTGATATGTTAAAGTGGGGACAAGCATTAAGAATTCAAGATCTGCACATGAAAATGCAACCACCAGAAAACTTCACAGCGTACTTAAAATCAGTGCATCTTTAGCTTGCTTAGCATTCTTTCATGGTGAAAGCTGGAGAGTTCCAGAAAAACATCTACTTCTGCTTCATTGACTACGCAAAAGCATTTGACTGTGTCGACCACAGCAAACTATGGCAAGTTCTTAAAGAAATGGGAGTGCCGGATCACCTCATTTGTCTCCTGAGAAATCTCTATGTGGGACAAGAAGCTACAGTTAGAACTGGATATGGAACAACTGATTGGTTCAAAATTGGGAAAGGAGTACGACAAGGCTGTATATTGTCTCCCTGCTTATTTAACTTATATGCAGAATTCATCATGTGAAAGGCTGGACTGGATGAATTCCAAGCCGGAATTAAGATTGCCGGAAGAAATATCAACAACCTCAGATATGCTGATGACACAACCTTGATGGCACAAAGTGAGGAGGAATTAAAGAACCTTTTAATGAGGGTGAAAGAGGAGAGCACAAAATATGGTCTGAAGCTCAACATAAAAAAAACTAAGATCATGGCCACTGGTCCCATCACCTCCTGGCAAATAGAAGGGGAAGAAATGGAGGCAGTGAGAGATTTTACTTTCTTGGGTTCCATGATCACTGCAGATGGTGACAACAGTCACGAAATTAAAAGACGCCTGCTTCTTGGGAGGAAAGCAATGACAAACCTAGACAGCATTTTAAAAAGCAGAGACATCACCTTGCCGACAAAGGTCTGTATAGTTAAAGTTATGGTTTTCCCAGTAGTGATGTTTGAGCTGGACCATAAAGAAGACTGATTGCCGAAGAATTGATGCTTTTGAATTATGGTGCTGGAGGAGACTCTTGAGAGTCCCATGGACTGCAAGAAGATCAAACCTATCCATTCTGAAGGAAATCAGCCAAGTGCTCACTGGAAGGACAGATCCTGAAGCTGAGGCTCCAATACTTTGACCACCTCGTGAGAAGAGAAGACTCCCTGGAAAAGACCCTGATGTTGGGAAAGATGGAGGGCACAAGGAGAAGGGGACGACAGAGGATGAGATGGTTGGACAGTGTTCTCGAAGCTACCAACATTAGTCTGACCAAACTGCGAGAGGCAGTGGAAGACAGGAGTGTCTGGCGTGCTCTGGTCCATGGGGTCACAAAGAGTTGGACATGACTAAACAACAACAAAATAAAACTATCAACAGGTGACCAGCTCCATTGGTTTTCATCTGGTGTATTGTGACCCCACTACCTGATCTAAGTTGGAAGATTGCAACAGCAGCACTTCCACCAATATATACTGTATTGTAAAACATTAAGAACTGGTTCCTAAAACGCCTGTTTCATTATCGCTGAAAAGGCTGGAGGCTACTATCCATTGTAAAGACAAAAACATATCTGTGTCTTGCAATCTAGGATTTTTTTTATGCAGAACATTCATCAATGGATTGCTGCATAGCTTTCAGAAGCATCCACAATGGTCCTCAGACATCTTGCCTTCTGTGGTAATATGTCACCCCCACCAGAAAATATCTCAATGGTGATGAGTTTGAAGTATGAAGGACACTAGGAAGGTCACAAAACGGACTCCTGGGAGACCATAGAAGGGATCTGTAGTCACACTTTCCTTGTATTCTGCCAATAGCCAGGGCAGTTCAATTCCCCTCTTGTTGAAAAGCAGAAAATCACATGCAATTTTTTTTTCTTCCAACAATTGATACCTCTTGAAATATCTATGCAGAGAAACTCTGCACCAGCAATTTCACCAGAACTGATGGACTGTAGTACATATTTGCTGGGTTCATGTTCTGATTTAAAAGAGAAGGTTCTTCTTCCACCCCCACCCACAAGTAGGGGGGAAAGTGCAATAGATAAATGCATCTGTAATACATATATATCCACTATAAATCGCTGTGTCCTCTCCCCACCATTTTGCTATCTTTGTAGCTCATCTGCCACCTTGTGGCTACTCAAGAAACTTGGGGCAGGACAAAAATACAGAACAGAATACCTGAGCTAATAGCACCAACCTAAGAAAAGAAGCTGTGTTATATATTTTATTTTTACAACCCCGTACTGCTTCTAATAAGAAACATCACTTCCATCTGGTTAGTGAAGTCTTACCATTATACTCAGTATCCAACAATGAACCCATTTAATATATTTGTAAGTACCAAGGCTGTGTGTGTGTTTTAAGTGACACGGTGTACATATTCATTCCTCCCAAGTTCTTCTGTTTGGACACTACATATAATTGGCCTCCTGTGACACACTTTTATTTCTATACAGCTACTGGGATTTATTTTTTTAATAGAAAGACGTACACCACAGAAATACCTTTCTATCTCAAAACACCGAAAAAACATATTTTGCTTGAGAAAGCAAATGTGTTCCTTCTGCAGCAATCGATAAAATGACTTCACTTTGCCATAAATTATCTTGCTTGCTGCCTTTTCTTCTATAGTTCTTAAACGAACCACTTCCTTGCATATATTAGCAGTGCTGCTGTTATCGTTCATGACAGCAAATCCTTGCATAAGATTTAAGTAACAAACATATTCTTTTACGCAGAATTTTTTTTAAAAAAAATCACTAACATTTAAATGGATATGTGTCAGGATGGTGATGGTTTCTGCTGGTTTCTGCCTGTTTCTATTAGCCTGCTTTTTAGGGAGCAGTAACTTAGGAAGATTCCAATATGACTTCATGACCTGCATCTACAGCAATTCCTGCGCTTCTTATGATCTATCAAGCTGAATACATCAGCTATGCACTACAGCCTACTAGGGGCATGACCATTTGCCTGCATTAACTGTTGCCAGCAGGTCAGAAAAACAACCAGGTGGGGGAGTTTTTTTGAGCCCCAATACATTCCTGATGCAGAATATAAGGAAAGAACCTTCCCACACTATGCAGTGGCTTCCAAACTCTGTACTGCAGGTCTGTACAACTTCTGACCCACAAAGTCAAATGCAAGTCTTGAAGCCGAAGTATGATGTCTTCCCTCTAAGAGCTCAATAAAGCTATTGATTTTGTTGCTTGGCCAGTACTGCAGATGACAGCAGCAGCAGCAGCAGCAACCAGTGGCAGCAAAACTGGATGTGTGGGTTGTTGTTTTTTGCCACAAACCATGGTCCAAATTTGTTGCATATTAGGAACTCCTGACTGGACCGTGCTCTCTATGTCTGGATCAGGGCATATTGTTCACAGCACATCAGAAAGTCAGTCACTCAAGTTGCTGATTCCCCCTTCCCTTTGCGCCACAAGTCTACACAGAAGCAGCCAGAATGTTGCCATGTGTAATGTAAATTTGGGGGGTAGTGTGAGCGAAATGAAGAATCGATAATGGCACTAGCCATTGTGTACACCCAAAAGCTTTGGGGAAAAAGTTATGTGTCTATTAGTAGCATGAACAGGGTACTGGGCGCATTGTCCAATCAATCTGCACCATCGCTAAGTGGTGATGGAGAATGTAAATATTTCACAGGCTGGTCAACAAATGGGGTTAGTGCCCAAGAAAAAAATGCACAGAGAGTGGGAAATGTGTGAAATTGTCTGTTTAATGCTGTCAAGTTGTACATGTTCCACAAAATCATTTAGAGACTGCACACCAACCAGACAGTACATATACAAAATCCACAGTTAATGCTATTCACTGATGCAAATCCTCCATCATGTCTGGTCAACATGTCCAATGGCTAGCGTTTATACCCGTTCTCCATTTAACACATCCTTTTTATCTGCAGTGATATTTTAAAACAAAGCAATTCTGCAGGGTCTATCTAAAGCCAAGTTTCAGATCATGCTATAGCAAAGGGCCTCTGTATGACTTCCTTTAAAAAAAAAAAAAAGTTACTCTTTTTGCTCTGTGGGGCAGATGCCCAGGGCCTCAATCAGAAGAATGAGCAGGAGTGGAATGGGCAAACAAATAGGGAAGATGCTGATCACATTTTGAAGTTAAACAATGCACATTATATTCTAAAGAGCACCACACACACACACACACACAAAACCTCCAGAGTCAAAAAGTTACTTAACTGAACCACTGCAGAAGGAACTCCTGGTTCATGTGTTGCTACTGTGACATGCACAAGGCCCCACCCACCCCACTTGTTCACATTCAAGCCTTGCTATTATTATCAAGTGCATTTTTAACCTGTCATTCTAGGAAATAATCCAAGGCCCTGTGCACAACCCCACCTTCCTTTTATCCTTACAACAACTTTGTGAGGTAGATCATAGAATTATAGAGTCAGAAGGAACTCTGAGGACCATCTAGTTCAACCCCCTGCGATCCCATACAGGGATCAAACTTGCATCCTTGGCGTTATCAACATCACGTTCTAGGCAACTCAGTTAGAGGTGGTGACGAAGAAGAGTTTGGATTTGATATCCCGCTTTTTACTACCCGAAGGAGTCTCAAAGCGGCTAACATTCTCCTTTCCCTTCCTCCCCCACAACAAACACTCTGTGAGGTGAGTGGGGCTGAGAGACTTCAAAGAAGTGTGACTAGCCCAAGGTCACCCAGCAGCTGCATGTGGAGGAGTGGAGACTCGAACCCGGTTCCCCAGATTACGAGTCTGCTGCTCTTAACCACTACACCAAAGGGTGGCCCAAGAAGCTCCATGGCTGAGAGGACGTTTGAACCCTGCTCCACCCTCCCCCACCCCGGTCTGAATCCAACATTACGACACCTCACTGCTATCCTTCCTCTTCCTTCCCTTCCCCTTTCTCCATTGTATTCCCCACGTTCAAAACGTAGATTTCAACCTGTCTTTTGTCTTCTGCTTATAAATCTTTAGCAAAGCACCCAAGCACGTTGATGGAGCTCTGTAAATAATGCAATGACCACAATAGTTCAACGACTCCACGTATCCATAAACAGAACAGAAGAAGCCAGAGGAACCTTTCAATCCACACCCCTTTGTATATTCCTCACGCACAAACAAGGGGTAAGAAGAAAGCGCAGGAGGATCAGAGGGACACAGTGTCTTCTACAGGTGGATAAGCTGCGCTCGTTGTCCGTAGGCTCTCATCGTTTCCTGAATGCAAGTCCTGGTGGTGGTATGATAGGGCTCCATTGCACCGTGTACCCATTCAGTAGGTGGAAAGATTCGTTTTGTCTGATGAGGAACGTGCTTATCTCTAATTATAGCAGCAGAATCCTAACAAGGCACACAAAGGTAAGTGATAGCACAGTGTTTTCTGAGCTCTCCCTGAGTCTGTGCTATACTTTACAAAACTAGCCAAATCCAAGTGGGGAGGGGGTGGAGTGGGGGACATGGAGCAGGATGATATGTTGCAGCTTGTATTGAGTTTCATCCAGTGGCAGAATGTACCAGTTTGCAAACAATGAGCATCATTAATGATTTGTCGTGGCTAAGACGCATCTTCATATTCAGGGCAATGGTCTGTTATCCATTACTGGTGTTGTGGGTGTAAATAAACGATTAGTGTCATTCTTTCCGCGATAAACTGAATGGTTGATCTGACCTTTAAGACTATATTGCACATACTCAGCCGTAACAATTTCTTAATCATTAAAGAGAGAACGTGATAATGGAAGGATAGATGAGCATAAGGCTCCCTTGTCTTTCTTCAGGAGAGGGCAAGGTGGGGGTATATATTCCAGATCATCGCTCTGGCTCTCAGTGATAAAATCAGATATGTGTTTGTTTTCCCAGGTAAAACATCCACCTCCTACACCTAATTCAATTCTAATAAGCCTGCATGGATATTGGACAACCACAGCTCTTGGGTATTGATCTCCTCAAGTTCAAAGATAGTTGCCCCAATTAAAGTCTTTAAAACATTGTAGTTGCCTCCACTGGAGAATAAGCATGTGACTGGCAGCACTCCTACCTGGAAAGATACAACTAAATCAAATGCAAGCACAGGATGCCAGGTTGAAGACGATCAATTTAAAGGCAGTTTGCAAAACTGTATTGAAGATACATAGTTTGGAAGATGGCAAATCAAATATAATTGACTTTAGCTTGCAAAATATTGTACACAACTTTCCATACTAGGTTAAGGTCCTTAATGATTTCTTATTCAGAATGGAGTCTTTGATTTAGCAGTTTGAATTTGACAACAATACTCTGCTTGTTACATTGGGTGTCACACCTTATTTACACCAGTACACCATGTAACAATGGTAATCAGGCTTCAAAATGAATTCCTTAACATCGTATTTCAAATGATCCATAGAGTGTAGCACCACTTAATCTACACCGTTCCTTATTTCTAATAACTTCAATTCTCACAGTTAGTCTAGCCATCTCAGCATATTCCATCATCTTCATAAGCCATTCTTCTTTCGTTTGGACTTTCTCTCCTTTACATTTTTGTGGGTAGACTACTTTTGCCGCCGCCACCGTAGCATACATAAACAAATTAAACAATTCCTTCGGAAGCTCTGGTCCAATTATACGTAACAGAAAGGCCTCGGGTTTCTTGGGAATCATCACTTTAAACATCTTTTAAACTCATTATAAATCATTTCCCAATAGCCTTTCACCTTTGTGTGTCTTCCTACTGTCAACAAGGCCTTCTATAAACAAATAAACAGAGAGTTTTTGTCTTTCTTCATTATTCCTCCTCGCATTATGTACTGTTTTTGTTCAGTTTACCCAGTAAAATGTTAACAGTTTCTTTTCTCTCTAGACTCCAACTGCATCTAAATGACTCTGCTAACACTGCTTGCATTCAAAAACAACAAAATAGATGTGATGCTGCTGAGGACTGAGGCCTTTGAATGAGGCCGAATGGACCATAAATTACATAGATTTCCCAAGCCACGTTTTTGGAGCTCAAGAATGACACGGAGCCTTCGCACCAACCTTATAAAGGCTTGCAAGGGCAAAACCTGCCCTGTAATGGAATTTCCAAAGCCATTAACTACTCTTTTAATACTGGGGGGGGGGGGGGATACGATCAACAGAAAATAAAGGAGCACTTTTTAATTAACAAGGGCAATTACTTCTAATTGCAAAGCTCATACATTTTTCAAAAGGGAAGATATTTTCTCCTTAATTGCAATAGGTGCATTTGAATAGGCAATTAAAAACACATTAAAATGGGGGACTATAGATAACAAGGCTTGGGTTTCTGCACCAGGCAGATTAAGGATGAATACTGTGGCAGTACCTCAGTTTCCACTTTACCAGGAACAAGGACCTCGCTTGTTTTTTGTTTCTCTGTTCCAGGCAATGCAAATAGAATGGATATTATTCTTGGTTACAAGGGCTTGTTGCAAGTTTTGGAGCGGTTCTTCCAGACCACCTGTAGGCTACATTTACTCTTGAAAAAAATAGATGTTGATATAATTCAGCCTGCAAAACGTTGCTGTGTTTAGCGATTTGTTTTAATGCTCTCTTGTTAACAAGAGGTTAAAAAGCTGGGGGGGTGGCATGGTGGGACTTGCAACACTAAACCCTGGCCAGCAATGCTAGGACTTCATGGAGCAATGCAGCCAGCACCACAGCCCCACTTCCAGGGTAGAAGGTAGAGGCAGGACAAACATGCCACTTCGCTGCACCAGCTCCCCGGCTGGCAGAGCAAAGAGGCCTGGGTCAGGCATGTTGCCATCATAGGATAGCAACAGCAGCAGCTCAGAATGCAAACGATACGGGCCCAGCCCAGCCCAGCCCCTGAAATGCACTGCTGGTTACCAGAAATGGGGCTGCCAGTGGCAGTGATATCCATGTGCCTGCTTTATAGGTACTTTGGGGCACTCCTTGCCAGTCGATTTGGTGGAGTCAGGCTGGGCTGAGTGGAGAGACATGTCTGCTCCACTCATACCCCTCCAATAGGGTAGAACGCAGTTTTGATTGCTCTGTGAATATTTGTCAAATGAGCTGATAGATCAGGCTTCCTCAACCTCGGCCCTCCAGGTGTTTTTGGCCTACAACTCCCATGATCCCTAGCTAGCAGGACCAGTGGTCAGGGATGATTGGAATTATAGTCTTGAAACATCTGGAGGGCCAAGGTTGAGGAAGTCTGTGATAGATAGATACACATAGGTTTTTATTAGGAGTAGCAGAACTTATATTGGAAAAATACTGAATACTAACCATAGTACCAATTGCGGGGAAATGGCTGCCTAGACACTGGTCGCCGACCAATTTTCATAAGTTTAAAATGATTTTGTGTTGCATTTTATTATTGAGATATGTCTCTGTGTTGCAAATGCTAATTTTAGTGTATTGTGCAAAGCTCTTTCTTTCTTTCTTTCTTTCTTTCTTTCTTTCTCTCTCTCTCTCTCTCTTTTGTAAAGCTAGTTTTATAATCATTGTTATGAGGTTATGAGGTTCCTATTTTCAGCAATATGCAAGAAACCTGAGCATCATTAAATGGCTCAATAAGTCTAGTTTTACCTGGCTTTGGTGTTCATTGATTTCTTGTTGATCTGATTTATGGCCCCACTGACATAACTTTATGCAGAGATTCTTGCAGAATTAATAGTTGAAGAAAAAGTGATTAGAATGCCCGCTCATCCTACAAGCCGTAACAGATGAGGTGTGTGACTCCAGTTTCTCCCTACCTACCAGAAATTTAAGATACTGCAAGGTGATTGTTAAGCAGTCTGTATCCATCCTTAGCTTAAGCATTCCTAAATTCAATGATACATATGTTTATTGAAATAAACATAGCATACCTGGAGCAGTCATAGCAGTTCCTACACTCACGGTGTAAACTAAGGGAGAAAATGGGCAGAATTGCATTTTAACTTTCAAATAAAGTATCTTTGTGTTTTTGGGGGGGTAGACATTCTTCTATTTATTTATTTTTAATCCAAACATTAAAAATAGGGTGGGCAGATTGGCACACTCTGGCTTTATGTTTTTAACAAGCCAGCTTCAATTCTTTAGCTCTTGAGAGTGGATAATGAGCAGACCACACACACGTTGTAATTGTCAGGAATGAGCCAGCTCCTAGTGGAACTTTACAGCCAGCTGCAGAACAGAAAGGTTTAGATCTGACGCAGGAGGAACAGTGGCCAGTGCTGTCTCCCATGAACATTGGAATGGTGGTTGCCAAGGGGATAACTGAGAGCGGGCTGGAAGAAGCCAAAGCTCCCAGGAAGCTCAAACAGGCGCGAACAGACACAGAGACAGTCTTGCGGAACAGGAAGAGGTTGGAGCTGATCCAATAAGTCTGAAGAGTCGGCGAATGGGAGGGCTGCTAGACAGGTAGCAAAACAAGAGACGTAAGGTGTGAAAGTTCAATATCTTCTGTAGGAAATGGAAGGAGTCTTCAGAAGGGTCATCTTGAGTGATAATGCCGGCAGCTTGGCTAGAGCCATCCAGAGCTATTTGTTTGTTTTTGCAATAAATCTGGTAACCTAGACTCCTGTCAGTAATTCAACATCTGTCTATTACAATGGCAGACCCCAATGGTCAGCAAAAGAGGAAGACGGTTTAATTGTGATGACCATCTTGAACTTTCCAAAATTCAAAAAGCATCTCAGAATTGGGTGTGTGTGTGGAGCAGGAATGGAGATTGCTCTGGTTCTCTTCCCCCCTCAGAAAAGATTCACTTAAACCCTGGAAATTTACTGAAACAATGTGGGGGGGGGCAAAATGGCTGATTAATGGTCCTTGTCCATTTGGTCCAGCCCTAATGTACACCCAGCTTTGCAGCTTGTGTGAGAGATGCATGATAGTCACCAACTTGGATGGGTTTCAAAGAGGATTAGAGAAATTCATGGAGGATAAGGCTATCAGTGGCTACTGGCCATGGCAGCTGTGTCCGACCTCCGCTGTTGCTCAGACTAACAGGCAGGGTGAGTGCTGTTATAGTCAGGTTCTCTTTGCAAGCTTCCCATTGGGTGTCAGGCTTCGGGGAATCAGATCCCTCCCATGGTGTCAGCCCAGAATCAGAGAAACAATAAAAGTTCTTACCTAGCATTTTATTCAATAATTCAGAGAGAACAACGAAGAAATGCAGCCTTCCCTAATAATGGTGTTGCTCCAAGTAAAGTGTCCTCCCCCCCCCCCGTGTCTCCCCTATTTGACGTCACTCCTGCATCAGTTAATCTGAGCTTTCTGCTTCTGAGCTCTCTGTGCTAATACCCTCAATGCCCGCCTGGTCCTGAGAGAGGGAGGTTCAGGAATGCTTTCCAAGGACACTGAGTCTGTCAGCTGTCTGTCCCCTGGTGCTTCTCATTCCTCTTGCTGTTCCTCTTCCAATATTTCCCAGCTTCTGCTGTCTGCAGCCTCTGAACTATGCTCTTCTGCAAACCACTGTTCTAAATCTATACTGTCCTCCTGTTCTTGGGAAGCTTCAGGAGAAGGGGGGGCGGTCCCCACCATTCCTCCTCAGTCCAGCCCCTGACATTGGGACATATAGTTGGCCACTGTGATAACAGATCAAAGGATAAAGCAGCCCTGTGGTCTGATCCAACAGGGGTCTTCTTACGTTCTGATCGATATAAAAGCAAGCCAACTGATGACCTGACACATTGCGTCCCATGCCCAGAAATGATGTCAGCCCTCATTCTTGCCAGACAGTTCATGCCTCAGACAGGTTGTCCAAGTACACCAACTCAGGCATGCTGAGCCCAGAAACCCAGGCTCCCACCTGTACCACCTGTCCAAGGGGACAGACCTCCACATGAAAACAAATGCTACTTCTAAATGATGATTTGTGTTCCTAGTGCTCCTGAGCTGCAGACTGCTATTTGTCTTCAAAAGGGAAAAAAAAAGTTCTGCTGACAGTCTGGTTTGCAAGCAAACCACAGCCTTCTCATTTAGGATCCATACGTTCAAAACACCATTGTTAAAAGCCTTGATTAATTTGCATTTTACTGCACAGTGTGAGATTGCCCACGCACTTATGTACTATTGCTTAACTGGAGAATACGGGGAGATTAATCAAGCACAATATTTTTTCATTATGCGAATACTGAGATGACAACTGCATAAATTATGGCACATAAACATTTTTAATAAGAGATGAATGGCCATCAGATTTAATTTTTAAAAAGACAAGTGTAGAATTATCGCCCCCACAAATAAAATCTATGGGCAATAAACAAGCATGCAAACAAATGTTTTACTAGTTGCCCCTAAAATTATTCATATGTATAATCCAGTTATAATAATGAATACTCTCAGACTCCTTAGCTTTACAATTATTGCTCTCTCAAGAGTAGGGTGCTATACAACTTTATGGCAAGTTGGTTCTTGCTTTACAACATATATAAATCATCCTTAAGACAGCTGATGCAGTTTTAGGATAATCCTCTTTCTTTCATTGCACAAACTGAAGATAGACATTGAGGAGTCACCCTTCGTGGAAGCAGTGATGGTTGCCTTCAGTCAAAAGATTTCCTCCCCGTTGTTCCATTGCAATATGGTGGCACCGGAACAGGCCGAGTCCCATGTTGTTACAAGGGGGGGGGGGGAGACCAAACAGGGCAATCTCCTTTCTGCCCAGCCCAGAGTGCCAACAGGGAGGAGACTCACCCTTGCCATACGTCACATTATCAATCCGAAAGGCAGGAAGAATGAGCTGCCCTTGGACCTGATTGTACAGAATGCAGCAGTTAGACTGCTGATGTGGGGAAGATGGCTGATAACATGTGACATCTGCACTGGCTACCTGTATGCTACCAAGCCATGTTCAAGGCTCTCAAGTTAGTATAAAGAAAGCCTTGAACAACTTGGGTGCAGGGTATCTTGGGGACCACCTATCTCAATTAGTGAGACCATCTAAAGGAGGGCTGTTGGTTGTCCTCCATGTTACAGAGGCCCAAACGGCCTCAGCTAAATCTCAGGCATTTAGTGTTGCTGGTCCCATGCGGCAGAGCTTCGAGCTATTCTGTTTACATTATTTTAAGACTTCCCATTCATTTTTGTACCGTTTTGCAGGGTATGATAAGTCTTGGTGTGTCTTTATATAGTTTTATACACCACCTTGATCTTTTACATGATATGATGATTGATTATGTAAGTAAGTAAGTAAGTAAGCTACTTTTATAAATCAATGAGTAAAATGAACACTGGAACTGAACAAGGTATTCCAACCTGTTGCATTTTTAGTTCGAGTTGCAAAATAGCAGACCAAAAGTATTATTTGTGATGCTTGATGTGCATATGAGGGATTTTCAGTCCTCCTTCCATTTCTGGAGGTAGCACACCCTAAAAAGCAGCCTTAAATGTATGTTGGCCATCCAAAATGGAACCCAATAATGGGTTCATTACCCCTCAAAAGCACCCTCCCCCCCACTTGTGCATCTTTAGGGAGGGGTGTTATTGGATGGCTGCATTACAATATCTCTACCTTGCTGTCCTTATTAATATTATTTACTGTCCTCTTAGTGTTGTGTGATGAAACACTTTATAATGGAGAACCTCCTTTTACTTTTCCACAATATGTTTTGCTTGCCACAACTGAACGTGAAAGGAATCTATGCTCCATTTCCTTGTTTTGTTTTGTTTTGTTTCATTATGTTCCTTTAGCAATTGCTTTATGCATTATTTTCCTTGCTAAGATTAATTTATCTTGTCATTGATGGCATGTAGCCATATATACTACTTCTTTTTGTATGGAAAAAATCCAATAAATACCTTTTTTTGATTAAAAAAAAGAGCACATTTCAGCTGTGCATGCACAGAAGTATATGTTGTAATAGACAGTTACCTTGGGTAATAGAGAGCTACTTATTTGTCCATCTACCCCAGTAATGTCTACTCTGATGGGCAGCTGCTCTCCTGCAGTCTGAGATCCTTCTAACTGGAGGTGGTAGGGATATGCTAGCCTACCCCAGAGTTGTGTCTTTCCCCTTTGCACATAGGCTGCTCTGGATCCCAGACGTTGCAGTCAGATTCAACCACTTGGAAAGCCCTTCATTAAGGACTAGGATACAGGAATTTAGTTTTACTAGAGGGATGCTGATGACAATATGTTTGGCTCCACATGATGAGTGAGCTGTACATTCGGGCTGTAACATGAAGATGTGCTTGCCATGTGGAGCCCTATCATGTCACAATGAACCTTCACACCTCCATTCTATTTACCTGGCAGCCTCGGAAGGTTGGGGCATGGACAGGGAGAATGGAAATTGCAATATAATTGTAGGGTTTCATATGTTAACTGCTCTATGCATAATGACCAGGTGTCAGGCTTCAGGGACCCGGCTTCCTCCCCCCATTTGGCTGTAGATACTGTAAGCAGGACAAAGCGAAAATAGTTGCTTATCATTTAAACAGTCTTTAATGATCACAGGGAAAGAACAAAGCAGCCATTCTCAGAATGAAGGTCTTCCCAATTAAGGTTTCCACCCACTTCCCCCCTACTCACTTCCACGTCTTGCAATTTGATCTTGCAACCACTGTGCTTTGTGTGTAGCCACCTTATCTGTCCTACATGACCTTGGACTGATAAGCTGGACACTTTCCAGCGAGAGAGAGAAAGTCTGCTAGCTCTCTCTCATCCAGTTCTTCTTCACTTTTCTGCTCACCCCCCACGTTCGTCCCAACTTTTGTCTTCAGGACTATGCCCCTCTGCAAACCACTGTTCCAAATCTATACTGCTCCACTGCTCCTGGGCAGCTTCAGGGTCCTGGTCAGGAGCAGGGGGATGGGGAGGCTCCCACTATTCTTCATCAGAGCAGTACTCCTCAGCCTGGTCTCTGACGCCAGGAGTGGTGGGAGGCACCAGCCGGTGAACCCCCAAGGGAAACCCCAGAGGAGGAAGGCTCAGAGCAAGGGGATTGGTGGTGGGACACTAAGGAAAGGGCAGAAGGAGAGGCTTGAGAGGAAGGGCTGGATGTTGAAGAGGCAACAGGGTTCAGTGAGCAGGTAGAGCCTGTGACAGGGAGCAGTTCAGACTCCGAGGCTGAAGCAGTGGAGGGGGGTTAAGAGACTGCTGAAAAATCCAGGGAGTCTCCCTCTCCTGCTGTGACAATCTCCCCTCCACCCTGGTGTCCAAGAACATGCAGAATAATGAGGAGGGCAGAACAGAGACCAGAGTTGCACAGATACAATTTGAGACTGCTTGGGAAACATCTGGGAGAGGAGGAACCTTAGAAAAGGTGAACGGCAAGGACCTCCAGTCCTGGCAACTGCTCCCCAGGGGCAAGACCTGCTGGGAAGCATTGCTGAGTTGTATGCCATTTCCTTGAATAAAGAGAGTTAACTTCACTGCCAACGGAGCCCCGCGTCTTTCACACTGACTCCTGACAGGTGGGGAGCATTCACCACAGCAAGGACATTTTAAAGAATTGTTTTGGAATTGTTTTATTTCCTTGCTCTGGCTTAATTAAACTTTAAAAAAAGAAAATCTGGTAACATGCCTGGAGCTTAAGTATAATCATTGCGTTTTAACATATGTATGCGGGTGCTGAAATAAGTAAAATAAATAAATGATCAGCCAAGGTGTGCTATCGTGGTCCTCGAATGTTTGGCATGGCTTAAATAAAACATAGCTTCTTTACAGTCTGCGTGATTTCTCATTCCAAATCAAATCAAACCACTGTCGGCATACTTATTTCTTTCTATCTTTTTGTAAAAAAAATGTTTATTCCTAACGCTTCCTACGGCTGCATTTATGAACTACTTCTTCCCTAAGGGATGTGGTTTCTTTAACACACATTTCATGGAGAAAATCTAGTCTACTCGGTACCAAATCTGGCTACAGTGCAAAGGACTTGATAGAATGCAAAGCAATTGCTCTGTGCACCGAGCATTTTAAAGTAGTGCACTGGTTCTTCCGCCACTGCCACCATGCTTGTTTCCTTTCTAGCCCACACCCCCACATCCCAAGGACTGGGGGGGGGGGATGAATAAGAATTAGGGAAGGGGCGGAATCCAATTCATGTCTTGTTTGAAGCTGAAACTATCAAATTTGCACCTTCTGACAGGGCCGTAGCTAGGGGGTGGCGAGGTGGGCTACTGCCAGGAGCGCAGGCGGGAAGGGAGCACAAAATCAGCCAAAAATATGTCCATAAATGAAAATATTGATTATTGCCTCATAAGAAAAGGTTTTAAATAGAGGGTGAATTGAATTGGGGGGGGGGGGGTTGGAGGGAAGGTGGAAAGAAGAGCTAATTTGTCCATGGCTAGGGGGCGCAATCTGGACAGTTCTGCCAGGGGCGCAAGATGGAGTCTCCTTCTTTGGAGGTCTTTAAGCGGAGGCTTGATAGCCATCTGTCAGGAATGCTTTGAAGGTGTTTCCTGCTTGGCAGGGGGTTGGACTGGATGGCCCTTGGGGTCTCTTCCAACTCTAGGATTCTATGATTCTATGATTCTAAGATCACCTAGTTACAGCTCTGCCTTCTGATACAACATATGAACTGAAACACAGCTATCCTTGGAAAGCCACACTTATCCAGTTTTTGCTATGCAGTTTCCCAACCAATGTTTTTTAAAAAATCCATATATTAGGGGAAAGTGTGAATAAAAAATGATTTTGTCGGTGTTAGTAACAAACTAAAGTACATTGCATTCGGTGGAAATGCTTGCCAAAATGTGCACATCGGTCAAAACTGCATATAAAAGGTGCATTGTTAAGAGAATTTCACGCTAAATTCACGCTGGTGAATTTTTGTACAGTTAAATAAAAGAGCTGAAAATTGCTGCGAAATGTGAAGAACTGGATTTAAGATTGGAAAAATGAGAAACGGAGAGAAGCGAAAATGACAGGTCCCTCTATCCCTAATAATAATATGTTAATATTATGAAACCCATCACAGTTACTAATGTCATCCTGTCCCTGACTATCAATTACCAACTGAAATAAATAATAATAATAATAATAATAATAATAATAATAATAATAATAATATTCACTTCTAAAAGTTACCACAAAAGCCATGACTTCTGTCAATCCCATGGGGACATTTAGTCATGCTGCCATGAGCTAAAATGCCTATGTGACTCCCAAGCGGCAACATTTCTGTGCCTCGAGTTTTGCATTCCAGTACAAACCCCACAAAACTTTGGGGCATTTGATTGCCAAAAGCCAATCTATCTATATGTTTTCATCTGCCATTGTTTTCCCCATGTGAACATTCCTGCTTCACCAAGGAAGAAATGAATCTGAATCACACAAGATATGCTATATCCACGTTATCATGTTACTTTCTCCATGCCTAGGTCTGAGAAGGACCATGCATCCCCAAATAACTGTGAACATGCTCAGAAACAAATGCAATATACCAAAGGCCAAAGTCGGCCCACCCATGAAGTAACCACCTGTAAGGACGCTTAGTGGTTGCTCATGAGTAACACTCCAAGGCAAAGAACTTTTAAAAACTAAGTTCTTTATTGTGCAAGCTATGTACAGTAAAGCAAAGTCTCAAGCGTCCATCTCAGTGCTCAGCAGTGTCCAGGAATGAACTCTTCCGGTTTCTCTTCCAGCAGAAAAGCCTCGGAACTCTAAAACCCCTCCTCCTTCCCTCCTGTGACCGACCACGTAGCGTGGGAACCTGACCTCTATCTCTGCTTTCCCTGTGGTGTTGAGGCTCTCTGACCCCTTCTGAGCCCCTGCATCGCCTTCCTGTCTCCCCCTCTCCTTCCCCGCCTGAGGAATGCGAAGAATGCGAGCTCCCACTGGAAGAAGGGGAGGGGGAGCTCGTAAACAGCGGACATGGATCCCTGTACTCTAAATGCTCCTGTGACGCCTGCCGTAGCGGGGAGGGGGCTTTCCTGACACCACCTCAGGTAGCAGGATCCACAGGGCAGTAGATCTGGCCTTGCCTGCTGCTGCTATACTCGTAGGCTGGAACTGTGGCAGCCTCTTCCAATTCTGCCTCTATGGAAACCTCTTGGAGAACTGGGGGTGCTCCTGGTCTCCCTCTGTCCCTAGGGAGAAAATGGCAGGGTCTGCCCTCTGGGGTCTGCCCTTTTTGTGGGTTTGCCTCAGGTGCCGAAATGTCTTGGGCCAGCCCTGCCAAAGGCAAATCTTCCCCTTGTTGGGATAATAATGTATAAATCAACTTGTAGTTTCTGTGTGGTTCCCATAAAAATGAGTTATACCTGATAACCAGCTAATTAAGAAGCATTAATGTGATCGATTTAGGCAGAAGCCCTTATTGCTTCTTGGTTGTGTCAGCAGCTTAACTGTTGTTTCCTTGACCTACACAGTCTTGGCAAACCAGATGAAGGTCTTAGATCCTGGGCACCCCACCATCATATTGTCAGCTCCTAGATGATTAAAGAGTAGTTCCATCAAAACATTTCCATGCCCTTTCCCAACCCCGTTCAGACTGTTACACTTTCATCACCCCAATCTGCAGCGTTTAATTACTTCTCTACTCGACTGCTAATTCTTTGTGCACAGATTGTCCCTTATTCATGGGATGTTGTAGTTTAATATTAGTAGATCATAGGGCTCCCTCACTCAACAATATAAATGAGGCAGAACTGAGAGTTTATTGGGCACTGTGAACTGACTGGTATGAATAACTGTACTGAATCTCAGATATATATCTCACAAATCAAGGTGTGCACAATGTTTTTTCCCATAGTGGAGCTGTAAAACTGCCTTACCATTGCTGGGGGGGGGGGAGATTTTGCAGATATAACCCTCACTCTCAGCATGTGTATAAACAGAGGTGTAGGAAGCCGCTCAGGCACCCGGAGTGGCAAACATGATGTGCACTCGGGAGCGGGGCATCGCTACATAGCGCACATGTGCAGTGTCACTACGTACGACGCATGTGCGCTATGGAGCGGCTTGTACGGACGGTGCCGGCCACGAGCGGAGGATCCCGGCACCATCCGTATGGCACTGGAGCAGCGCCACCGGCAAACCGCATGCCTTGTCACCCCCGGAGACACTGCACCCACCGCACCCATGTTGCTACGCCCCTGTGTATACACAAACTCACACATGCACGCACACACACACAAGTAATCTCTCTTGTGCAAACCCCAAAGAGGGAAATAAGCTGATTTGCACAAACATTTTAAAGAAGCTAGATATCAAAAATACCACTTAACTGGATCCAGCTGAAACTGTATTTAAAAGCATGCTTACACTGGCCACTTATATTTTGAAGAGAAAGCAACAGTGAGGCCTCAAATCTGGGACGTGCTTCTGATTTGAGTCATAAATTAGTTTCCTGCTGAAAATCATCACCTCCTGGGTTGCTGTTTGTCCCCAGAGTTTGCAGTAATCTCAACATGCCGTTGAGTGATGGCAACTAAATGTTAAGTTCTCTTGCACTTTCAAGAAACTATCCTCTTTCTCCCAGGATCCTAAAAATGGCACCTTTGCTGAAGGGTTGCGTTCATTAAAGGATCATAGAAAAGCTAGATACATCCCAAGTGATTCAAATTCAGGTCCTCTGGCAGTGAGACTGGGAAAGCTGGACTGAATTTGGCCCTCCCAGACTTTTTATTTTGCCTCTCAGACTCTCCACAACCTACCACCCCACTTTGCCACCCCTGCCTAGCAGCTTAAATTATGCTGTTGCTCATGAGGTCACTTGCCTAGATGGACTGATGGTTTGAATCAATCGATGGGATACAGGAAAATGAGAGTTTAGCTGGAGCCGTAAAAAGTATGCAAGGAAGAGGGAAGTCACTTACTTGCAGGAAGCACACGTCATTATTCTGGAGGCTAGTTACAGGCCGCCCAACACAGGAGATGACACACTTATCACCTTGCATAACAGTGTCAACCTGGCAGTCGCACTTTCACAACCTGTATGGAGAAGTTAACTCCACATTACCTTCGTTAGACATCCCGGAAGAACAACTCCAACCATGGCCCCCACCTTCAATAGAGAAAATACACCATTTGATAGATCAGCTAAAGAATGGTAAGGCCCCAGGGCATGATGATCTCCCACCGGAGGTGTTTAAAATCGACCCGAACTGGTGGGCTCCTGTGTTAGTGGCCCTTTTCTCTTTCATTGACAGAACAACACAGATCCCTGAGGACTGGGGGCTGTCAATTATTATACCTATCTATAAAAAAGGTCCAAGAGATGACCCAAACAACTATAGGCCAATAAGCCTTTTGAACATCCTAAGCAAACTCTACGCCAGCTACTTAAGTGAGAAGTTGTGCATGTGGATAGAATCTAATAATATACTCAATGATGCCCAAGCAGGCTTTAGACAAGGAAGGTCAACACTAGACCATTGCCTAATACTCCAGCATCTGGCTGAGAAATACACCTCACAATTCAACACCCATCTTTTTGCAGCATTTATCGATTTTAAAGCTGCGTTTGATTCAATCCCTCGTACTCGCCTTTGGGATAAACTCACCAAATTATCTATAGACCACAGATTATTGCTTTTAATATCTAAACTATACAGCAATACATTATTGAAAGTAAGATGCAACCGGGAAGGTTTACTCTCGAACCCAATCAAAACAGCAAAAGGGGTTAAACAGGGATGTATTCTGGCCCCCCATCTGTTCAACATCTACATTAATTCTCTTATCACCCAGATGGAAGAGGCAGACTCGCATCCCCCCAAACTATCGAATCAAAGGATCCCTATCTTACTTTATGCAGACGACGCGGTCATATTGTCACAGACCCGTATTGGCCTCCAGAGAGCACTAAATAAACTGGAGCAATACTGCAAGGTGGAACAGCTATTAGTGAATTTCCAAAAAACTAAAATAATGATATTCTCCAATAAAAGGAAAACACTAAGGTGGCAAATAGATAACCAACCTATTGAGCAGGTGACTTGCTTCAAGTATCTTGGCGTAGTCTTTCAATCTTCCAGAAAAAACACGGCACATATTAAATATGCATCCTTGATAGCTCAAAGGAGTGCGGCCGCGATTGTAAGATATCATCGAACAACCGGGGGAAATTATATCCCGGCAGCCCTTAAGCTTTTTGCGGCCAAACCACTAGCCCAATTACTATATGGCGCACCCTTCTTGATAAATTCCAGATTGGATGCATACGAGAAAGTTCAGTCGGGTTTTCTAAGATCTATAACTCTAACCCCTAAATGTATTCCTAACGCAGCTTTGCGACTGGAAGCTGGAGTGCAGGAAGTAGAAACTAAAGTATGGCAATCAGCTCTACAGTATTGGATAAGAGTGAAAACGTCCCCAAATGGTCTTCTCCCCTTAATCAATACTGATAGTTTTCAATCCACTTGGGAGCAGACTATTCAAAAGAAATTAGCCTTGTATGGACTGCCGGTGGCGACTACTCTATCTATGGGAAGCGAAAGGGCGAAAAAGATTATTAGGCAAAGAATCGCTGATATCGACCGCCAAAACACCTTAACTCGTCTTCCCTCAACGTACAGACAACTGTATGAGCACCGCCCAAACCACCCAGCTATCTACCTAAAGACGTTAGAAAACCCGAGACACCGATGGGCCTTTACTAGGGCTCGTTTTAATGCATTACCCTCGGCGTTACTAACTGGTAGATATCTTCGGATCCCAGTAGAACAGAGGCTATGTCCTTGTGATCTCAAGGAAATCGAATCTATTAGCCACGTTCTCCTACACTGCACTCTGTATCGAGATTTGAGGAAGGAGTTAATCGAACCCCTATTAAAAAATCTACCAGGCCGTTCAATTGAAATGCTGACTAGATACTTAATTGAGGACATCAACCCAGAGCGAACTATGACTGTAGCTAAATTTTGCTATCATGCAGCAAGACTGAGACGCGTCATGATATCAACCGACAACAGCGATAAAGCCGTCCACCAAGCCATAGTAGATAATACTTAAATGGAATTATCGCCCATTAAATTTTAGCTTAATTTTAATCTAACATGGGATCTGAAATAGTATTGTTAAAAGACGATATTTAAGAAATATTTATTTTATGTACTATCGTTTTATTTTCTCTTCTGCTGGTCTATGACCGTAATAAAGTTTATTATTATTATTATCACACCAAGTGAGTAACATATATACCCTCTCAGAAACAATGACTTTTGACTTCTGAGTTGTTCCAATGTGTGTCCTGATTTTAAGGATTGCTGAGAGCTTTAAAGAGAGAGAGAGAGAGAAAACTAAGGCACATCAACAAAGAGGCACTTGAAAGTTTTGAAATAAAATAATCCTGTACTCTTTGTTGCAGAGAGAGAAATGTGTTGTTTTGATTGTTACTTTTTTAGTTGTGTGTTCCCAGCGATCCCTTTCTATCTAAGAAGGAACATCAAACAACAGCGAAGAAGATGGGAAGGAAAAAGGAGGCAGCGTTGTGATCTTTCCTATTGTGCTCCCATCCAAGAAGAGTGGCCTAGCTTCATTTAGTTTCAGAGAAAAAAAATGTCATCAAAAGCTCACAAAAGAATAACACTTGAGTGGAGATGTCCTTGTGGCATCGTCTGTGATGCTGCAATACTTTGTGGAGAGGCTCCTCTTAGCAACCCATGAAGCTGGGCTGAGCCTAACCCATTTTTATGGTACTGATGATGGCCTTTCTGTTCTCTGGTGCTGATGCGGATGCAATTTAAAGTAAGTGGGCATGTCAGCCAACACAGAGAATGGTTCTGGCCTGTTTCTTTGGGTTGGGGTGGGGTGGGGGCATAAACAGCATTGGTTGTCCTTGTGGGTGACAAAAGCGGCTTAAGCCTGGTGAAGAACACAGCCACTGCAGTAGCTTCTCTGCAGGTGGGTCACTGTCTCTTACTGTGATTGGAGAGGCAGCAGGGCAATTCAGATGGTCCAAACACACCAGTGGAGCCAATTCATGCATTTGCACCATGCCAGGATCCCCACCGTCTCCTCCTTTCCACACTGCAGGTCACCCAGAAAGATATTGAAAACCCACCTTTTCTCCGTCGATTTCTCTTAAACAATCATTTCCCAACGATAGCTATCGTAAGCCAATTGGATAAGCAGGCAGAAATTGTGCTTCTTTTCTCTTCCAGGCAGAAACAGCTCCTTCAGACTTCTTTTTTTTCAGGAAGCAGACCCGCCTTGAAACACAAAGGGCAGCTATATGTGTATAACTACCTTCTAATGACAATGAGGTCCATTTGGTAATGAATTACTCTCAATGTTCTCTGACTTCTGTTTCCAAGAATTCAGCCAGCAGCAATCCCTCGGCAGCTATATGTATTGCCGTTTCCTGGATCTCCTCTACATCAGCAACACATGCATAATTCTTTCTCAATGATCTTATTATATAAAGCCATCACAATTGACCAGGGCTCCGTGTTAACGAGATTTTGGAAGCCATACAAAGATGTGGGAGTTTTCTAATTGGACTCTGTTGGATTCGTTTCAGATGATGAGAGCCTTAAAAAAGAAAGAAAGAAAGAAAGAAAGAAAGAAAGAAAGAAAGAAAGAAAGAAAGAAAGAAAGAAAGAAAGAAAGAAAGAAAGAAAACAGGCACACACTATGGATCTTTAATCCATTTGTTATTTCGTTCTCCCAACTGCTTCCCTGCACCACCACACTGCAGAATTACTGCTGGGACCACTGGATGAAATTCATCTGAAAGGGCCTTTCGGAAGCCAGGCTGAAGCCAGGAAGTGAGTTGGAAAAGAGTGAGGAGCCAGCAGCAGTTCTGTCTCGCTGGTTGCAGCCTCTGGAAGCTCATGACCAGGACTTGAAAACAGGAGCATTTGTGAGGGTGTTTTGAGGGAGAAGCCCAAGTGCTGTCTCACATGTGCGTAGGACCAAGAGACCTGGATGGTGAGGCAGCTACTGGCTTGATTTATAACACAGAACACAGCTACTTTATGAATATGATCGTGGGGCATCCAGAAAGTATCTAACAATGCAGCTACAGAGGGACAAGAATCATTCCCAAAAGTATAATATTGGTTGTCCTTGAATCTTCCCACCACATTTGCCATCCTCTCCTGCCACTCCCTTCAAGAACCACTGATCTCGGGGGAACCACACTGAAAAACTGGAAGCAGTGACAAAGGATGGATTCATGCGCTAATGGCCTGACTGCAGAATCAAGCCAGTGCAAATCAAACACCACAAATTGGGGGGTGGGACGACGACAATGCTTTCGGTATTTTCCTTCTTCCCTCTCCCTGTAGTTTTGTGTCATCTTTTAGATTGCAAGCCCATTTTTATGTAAGGTGCTCTGAGTGGTGGGGGCAGGGGGCTTGGTTGAAGAGCGAGCACAAAAGTGCCCCGGAATATAAATAAATAATTCCGCAGTCAAAGACCAAGCGTCAAAGGAGGGAGCACGTCACGTGAATACATGTACAACCAAGTAGAGAGGTGGCTGTTGCTCTTCCCTCCCAAAGACTGGAGCAGAAGGTGATATTGATTAATTCTTTTTTAAAAAAAAACAACAACAAACCCTTAAGAGCATGAAGGTGTGCAGCTTTTTAAAACGTTTGTTTTCCTTCTCCCCAATTACCTTTTATTATTGCATTTTGCTACAGCTGGCACTAATTGTGTAGGAAAAAGAGGGGCGGCTGCTTGATTGATTTGGTGCAGCTGCTGCTGATTGCTGTTAATTGTCTTTCATTTTAAATTGCTGCCTTCTCACCCTGTTTGCTGTGCCTTAAAAAAAAAAAGGCACTGAGCTGTACTTTAATTAAAACACCATCAGCAAAGGGAACTACACCTTCGTGTGTTCAGAGGTATGTAAGCAAAAAAAAAAAAGATTCAGGGCAGCCCTGTGTTGTGTACCCTGTCTGTGGATCCAAATAATTTCCACCATAATATTTTTACTGCCTCATATCCATGCCAGCATGTTATAATAAACATCTATGCTGGGGTGGGGAAGCTCAAATGCAGCCCTCCAAGCATCTATCTGGCTCTCAGGACTCTTTCCAGTGTTAGTTAGCAAAGTCATTTAAATAATGCAGGTGGAGTCCAGAGACAAAAGCCCTGACAACACTTTACTGAGGAAAACAGAACAAAAACAGTATATAATTTGTGGAAAAAATAAACAGAGAGATTTTGTCTTTCTTAGGTCAGACCTTCTACATAGCAGGGAGACATGCACCCCAACATACAGAGCAAAACCTCCTCTGCTGCATATCCAACACTCACTTACCAGTCACACCCTACTTGAGTGTCTTTGGCTGGCTAGATTGTGTCCTTGAGCTCTAATAATGCCCCCTGCTTATCTGGACAGAGGATAGAGGGAGGGCGTTTGTAAAAACGAGCCTACTGTACAAAGGTAAAGTTCACATCCATTGCTCCACCCACTTCTGCCCCTGTCCCACCAACGCCACTGATAAAGGCCCTCTCAAAGGTAGCCCAGAAGGGAATGCAGCCCTTGCCCTTAAAGAGGTGCTCTGCCCTGATCCCCATACACACTACAGTGGTACCTTGGTTTAAGAACAGCTAAGTTTATGAACAACTTGGATTAAGAACGCTGCAAACCCGCAAGTAGGTGTTTTGGTTTGTGAACTTTACCTTGGAATAAGAACATGTTTCACTTCCTGTTGAGTGTGTTCCATTTGTAAATTGAGTCCCCCGCTGCTATGGGAAAGCATGCCTTGGTTTAAGAATGCTTTGGTTTAAGAACGGGCTTCCGAATACGGATTAAGTTCCTAAACCAAGGTGCCACTGTACTCAACAGAACTTACTCATAGTCTATGAAGAACTTCAGCACTTTGGACAGCTCAGTGGTTAAGGATGCATGTGGGCATTTGGGCACCATTTAGACATGCTGAAGGAAGTGTGCAATCACTTAGATTTGAGCAAGAAAAGCTACCGGTACCACACTATGTATTTGTTTTCAAAGTCACCTTTAATGCTTCATTTTTCACTTTCTGTTATAACAAATCTGAAGCAAAATTAGTTGCTATTTTTTAAAGCAAGTCTTACCTTAAAGTAAAAGGTAAAGGGACCTCTGACCGTTAAGTCCAGTCACGAACAACTCTGGGGTTGCGGCACTCATCTCGCTGTACTGGGCAAGGAAGCCGACGTTTGTCCACAGACAGCTTCCAGGTCATGTGGCCAGCAGCGCACAGAAATGCCAGAACCAAAGCAGCGCACAGAAACGCCATTTACCTTCCCACCAGAGCGGTACCTATTTATCTACTTGCACTCTGATGTGCTTTCAAACTGCTAGGTTGGCAGGAGCTGGGACCGAGCAACAGGAGCTCACCCCATCACAGGGATTCAAACCACCAACCTTCTGATCGGCGAGCCCTAGGCTCTGTGGTTTAGACCACAGCACCACCCGCATCCTTCTAGTCTTACCTTAACTCTGGGCTTTACTGATTAAATTGATCTCCCACCGCTCTCTAAATACCACAGCAAGGATGGGCTGTTGTTTCCTTCACAGATGGCTGCGGAGTTGCTCAGAAGCATCTGGTTGGCCAATGCTCAACACAGCAATGGATGGATGGATAAATATTTGGTCTGATTCCACAGTAGCCAAGCACTTCTATGGAAGGACCATAGCTCAGTGGTAGAGCATCTGCCTTGCATTCAGAAACCCAAGGTTTAATCCTCAGCATCTCCAGGAAAGGCAGGGAGAGAACTCTGTCTGAAATCCGGACAGCTGCAGGCAGTCAGAGTAGTCCTGGCATGGGGAACATTTGGCCCGCCAGCTCTTGCTGAATTTCAACACCCACCCGCCCCAGCAATTGTGGCCAATGGCCAAGGATTATGGGAGTTGTAGTTCAGCAGCATCTGGAGGGACAAAGGGTCCCCCCACTTGGAGCAGGAAATACTGAGCTAGATGGGACCAGTGGTCTAACTGTGTGTAAACCGACTTCCTGTGTTTTGGACTGCCTATCTCCAAATCAGCTTAGATTCTGTGTGACAGCTTGTAACCACACAATGCAATCCAGGATGCCAGCTTTAAAGTGGCAAAACAGATCCAGCTGTTGAAGCTGGATCCATTTTGCCACTTTAAAGCTGGCATCCCATATTGCACTCTGTGTTTTCAAGCTCCTTTTGCTATCAGTTCCAATTTCTGTAGCTACAGCACTTGGGAGCTGTCCGCACCCCTCAGGCTGCCCTTATCTCAAAAATAAAAAGTCATGCATATAGGTGGCCAACGGCAATGAAAATCTGTGCAGCACATGTTTTGACGATGAAGAAAATCTGGGCTTCGGTTCTTTGGGCATGGTGACCTATTAACACCCAATGCAAGAGGCACACCATAATTCACACTCATGGCAATTCTCCTACTGAACCTTTGTAAACGCCTCAGCACTAAATCAGCCACCCGTCCTCAGGAGTATTGGAGGAGGAGTGAAAATCCAGAGCAAATGAAGGCAAAATCTGCTGAGCTTTTATATTGCACTGTAACCGATTGCATTGAATTCCTAGGCACCAAAGCAGGGAGCTCATTCTCACTTCGTGACCAAGATTCATACACGATTCATACACTATTCATACAGTTCATACACGATCCTGCTATGCACATGGTTCATACCCAGTGCTAGTTTTCCTGAAGGGCAGTTTTATGGGGAGACCCCAAGCTGATAACATGGCAGGGGTCATTATGGCCTTTTGACCTTCTTTCCTCCAGTTTCGTCCTCAATGTGGGACGTCCAGGAACGCTGACTGGTGGGATGGAGGTGAGGTAGATGACATCATGTCAAGGTAAAATCCTGTACTTTTAATCAAGAAGTCATTTTAACCGCAGCCCCTTTTGTCTGACAACTCACTGAGCAACTTATTTTAATATCCAACAGAGGCTATCAATGCAGTCGCACGTCTCTCTGCTCAGAGTAAGTCTCGCGGAATTCAATAGGACTTTTCCCTGCCAAGTGTGCGCAGAAGTGCAGTCTATATAAATTGCTAATTCCTTCTATTATGACCCTCCTGCTCAGTTGCCTAATCTTCCCCAGCTTTTCACCTGGTTGTCTGATGGACAGCATACCTAGGCAACACAAAGTATGTGAAATGCAATTAGGCCCGGTTTGCAATGCCGCATTTCAAAAGGCACCTTCACCAGGGCAGAAGGACAGTGGGGCGATTTGCAAAGGATACGAAATAAATCTGCTGTAACCAAAAAGGATGCCTTGGTTAGCAAGCAAAGTAAGTGGAGCTCTAATGTACTTGACAAGCAGAAATATCAAAGCTAATCAGGTGCAGCTGTGTGAGGTTGAGTCAGCTACCTTAGCTTCTGAATCATTTATTACAAGCCCATTTTTTGTGGCCTGTCAGAATATTAGCATATTTAAGGAGACTTAATCCAGTTTCATCACTGTGATTAAAACAGCTGACAAGGATGGAAACTTCTGATAAGCAGAAAAGAATGCGGAAGCAGTGAGAATATAAATAGTAAGCACCGTGGATTGTTTTAGAAAAACAGGCTGGACGAAGAATCCCATAGGAAGAGGATATGTACTGAGTCAGTTCATCGTATTATCTACATTGGCCTGCAGCAGGATCTCCTCAGTTTCAGGCAAGGAATATTTCCCAGCCCTACTGTGGCTCCTCCCTCTTAATCCTATCCACCCCAAAATATTCCATAATTATAGGAGTCAAGAAGGTGATTTCTGCATGTGCTCTAGAGGGAAATAAGGGGTAGATGGGGCTTGTCAACCTGGGAAGGTAACCCATGTAGGATATCTACATGTGGGATATCTTTGGGAGAAGAAACCATTAGGTCCAGTTACAGGTGGGTAGCCGTGTTGGTCTGCCATAGTCGAAACAAAATAGAAAATTCTTTCCAGTAGCACCTTAGAGACCAACTGAGTTTGTTCTTGGTATGAGCTTTTGTGTGCATGCACACTTCTTCAGATAGGTCCATTAGGTCCAGTCGTGTCCAACTCTGGGGTTGCGGCGCTCATCTTGCGTTACTGGCCAAGGGAGTCGGCGTACAGCTTCTGGGTCATGTGGCCAGCATGACAAAGCCACTTCTGGCGAACCAGAGCAGCACACAGAAACGCTGCTTACCTTCCTGCTGGAGCAGTACCTATTTATCTACTTGCACTTTGACGTGCTTTCAAACTGCTAGGTGGGCAGGAGCTGGGACCGAGCAACGGGAGCTCACCCTGTCGCGCGGATTCGAACCGCCGACCTTCTGAAGGTTAACCCTCCACAAATCCAGAGAGGTGCCCGTAAAATGGTTGGATGGCATCTTGTACGCCTTCTTCTGGCAAACCCTTCAGCCAAGCTGGTACCAAAGTTATCGCTCTGCTTTCATTTGGACCACTTTGCCATATCCACAACAAAATAAGCAAAACACAACAAAATAAGCAAAAGTAAGTATTCCTTTGTGTTGTGTTCTGGTTTCAGCAACACCGAGGGGGGCGTTTCTTGTTGTCTCGGCAGCCCACAACCTCCATACACACTGCCCAGCTTCCACCCCAGGGAGGTCACTTCGGTGCTGCTATTGCAGAGGTTAGACTCCACCCCCAGAGGTATACTCCATTGTCTCTCAAGATAGACAGATGCCAACAACAATTGTTTCTCCATAAAGGTTCTTATCAAGATTGGAATGAAAAATGAGATTCTGTGCATGCAGAGTCAGCAGACCAGGCACCCAAGGCCAGCTGCTTTGCAGGAAAAATGCATGGAAGCTCATTGGCATTGATAATGTTCACGATAAAACTCTCACTTTACTTTCACATGTAGCTCAGGACCGATAGCGGGGAGGAGAGAAGTGGAGGAGGCTTGGAAGAAGCTGGTGACTAGGATTCTTTCTGCACATCTAGAGTCACATGTAGGAAGGAAAAGCTCCTAACCCATATTTTTTTTCTAAGAACTTTTTCTAAGAAAGAAAAATATTTTTAGAAAAAGAATCAACCATAGGCCACGGTGCTCCTGCAATATAACCTTTTAAAACACTTCCCCGTTGCAGGTCTTACAGTAAAAAAAAAGGAAAATCAATGCTATCGAGTACATGGAATGTGGCAATTTTCAGGAATACATATATATTTTTACTAGAATTGCACCTGTGCATTCTAACCCTGCTCCCATCTTTAGAAGGGGGAAAACTTTCATTAGAGCCTGAATTATTACAATAAAACATAATACAATAGAAGACTATATAAAATTTATGGAGCACCTTTTATGAGAACATTGCAAAGGGGGCGGATGTAATGGCTATAAAACAGTCAAACACATTCTGTGTGGCACGGATTTAATTTTTAGAATAGCAGGTAGTACAACATGCGCATGATTTACTGTCAGAACTGTTCACTGGGAGTTTTTATGAATGCAAAGCTAATCTACTGAAAGCTGCCTTGCATTTCAATAATACAACAACCCCATAGTCTACATTTACCCTCTCTGTGTAACTTGGAAGTAGTAATGTCTCCACTGGAACAGACAAAGCTGCCTTGCACCAACTTAGGCAATTGTTCCATCTAGTTGTCTACATTGACTAGCAGCAACTCCTAGAGGGGCGGGGATTTGATTCCACACTTAAAGATTGTTGTTCAGTCGTGTCCGACTCTTTGTGACCCCATGGACCAGAGAACGCCACACACACCCCTATCCTCCACTGCCTCCCGCAGTTTGGTCACACTCATTTTGGCAGCTTCAAGAACACTGTCCAACCATCTCATCCTCTGTCACCCCCTTCTCCTTGTGCCCTCCATCTTTCCCAACATCACGGTCTTTTCCAGGGAGTCTTCTCTTCTCATGAGGTGGCCAAAGTACTGGAGCCTCAACTTCAGGATCTGAACCTACCTAATTTGCACTTTCTGGAACAATATGTGAAAATAAACAATGGTTTCTGAGCTACAAGTGCTAGTGTTATAATCAGGAAAACCAATGCAACCATCCCCATGTCTGAATGCACCCCAAGTGTGTCTTCTTGCCGTATTTTTGGGTGTGACGGCATTGCGGGCTGGCCACTTTGTCTCCATGCTTTCCAATGCAGCAACCGCACAGGAAAGCTTCCTGACCGATGGGGAACCAAAACAGCCCTCCCTGTTGGTCAGTAAGTGGATTGTAAATCTGCCAGCTGAATTGGCCAATGGCCAGCAGCCTAAGATGTAGACATTTGCCGGGGGCAGTCCAAACTGAGCTTCACTTGGGGTCCCTGTCCAGAACATTTAAGGAGGCTCATCTCTCCCCTTCTATGCAGTTCCTCATCAGATCCCCCGCCCGCTCTCCCTTGCATTTTCTGTGTTGTTTTAACTGACTTTGCTATGGACATTGATGGTCACCATATTCAGGGCCAGGCAGGAGTTTTCCTCCAGACTAAATTGGCCCAGTCTGGGGGTTTTGCCAACCTCATAGCAATTGTCACAACTTGGGCGGTTTGGCATTGGGTTGGCCTTTGTCTTGTTTGGAGGGGAGGTTGTAAGCCTCTGCCTGCCCCTCTGAAGGAAAGGGGCATCCCATTAAAGGCATCTGGGAGGGGGTGCTTCTGTCTGGACGCCCAGAGGGAGCTAGGGCCATAGCACTCCTCAAAACAGTGATAGTGTGGGGACGATCCTATTTGGTGTAAGTCATAGGACCTCCTTGCTGGACTCGATCCCTTCGGATACTGCCAGCAGGTGGACAGGTGGTTTAATGGTTAGACCCAATGCCTATGCCAAACCACTGACTTCTGTAATCAATAAAGTTGTGGCCTTATTCAACCCAATCTATGGTGTCTGTCTGGTTCTTAAATGTTAAAGTCGGGGCACTGGAGGGCAGTGGTGCCTGGGCATGCAATTTGCTGTTTTGGATCCTTCCTTCTATGCCCAAGCAGAAGTTTGGCTAGAATACTTTCGCCAATATGACAGAGAAAGGTTACTCTCCAAACAACCTCACATACCACACAGCCTTGGAATAATAAGTAGCCTTTGGCCATGGAACCATAGAGACACACACAACTCCCATGGGTTATTTGCTATGGAGGTATTTTTCTGCTGAATCTGCCTCCAAGCCTTTTTAAATTAGAGCCAGCACCAGAAAGTTTAATAGCAGGCTTTGACTGCAGCTACTGCAAATGAGTTGTTTGAAGGGAGATAAGCCAAGCATGATACAACACAAAATTAATAGGCTGCATGAATTATAAACTGACCTCGGGGAATAAAAAGAATATGGGATGAAGGGTTTTTAGTGCTTTGATTTTTTTATTTTTTATTTTTTTAAGAAGAACTGAGGAAGGGGAAAGGATGAGCTCGTAGTCAAAAGCCAAGGGACCTAAAGCAGAAGAAAGATAATACCATAGGAAATAGGAAAAATTACACGTGTTAGTCGTAGCGACATTTCAGCAGTGAATAAGAGTGCAGAGGAAGGTCTTGACACACATCTAATTATATGCAAATTCATGCATGGAGGGGCGGGTCAGAATGCACGGTGCCCACTAGCCACACACCCCAACCACTTTTGAGGACTGTGTTGCTAGTTCTAATATTTATTGATAGCTGGCCATGCACTGGAAAATTCTGTCACAGCTGACTGGGTTTTATGTATTTTAATATAAATTATATCATTTTTTTAAAAAAAATCTTTTTATTGACTTTCATACATACAAAGAAAGAGACCAACAAACAAACAGACAAACGAACACATGAACAGACAGACTGAAAATAAGATACATCATTCTTATAATCATCACAATATGTTCTTCACAAATAAACTTGAAATTTTCATAGACAAATAAAGATTATGAATAATAATATATATTCTGATATTATCAAATTTCTTTTAACCGTTCCTTTCAGAGGAACTAAGTTACTAACATTATATACGGTATATGTAACTGATTTCCCTGTTACCACTCTCCACCAGCAATATATGATTATAACTAAAGAAAAACAAGTTGTAGACACTGACACTTCTTCTTTTAATAATAGAAATTATATCAATTGATATGTGTTTTAATGATTTATATTGCCTGTTTGAAAACCAATGTACAAAATAGGATTATGCTTCTTTGGATTGTGAGGTTACATTGTGGAATTTGTTGTTATTAGGCTTTTCATTACAACGATGTCTTGATAGGTACCGTATTTTTGCTGTTGTATTGGTATCACTGTTGTGTACACAATAGCTGACCTGTACAAATCACTCTTTCACACAAACATGTGCACATGTGCAGAGGCAGCTGGCACCTGCGTTCAGTGAAAAATGTGAACAAGTCTAGTATTCAGGGCCGTCTCATCCATGCCGCTCCCGGGCGGGCTGCGAGCTGGCCGCCCTCGCCTCCCATCCTGGGAGCACTGGAAGGGCGCGCAGAGCCCCACGCCGCTCCAGCGCCACACCCCTCATACCCCGCTCGCCCACCCCCCCTCCTGAGGAGCGGAAAGCGCGGGAGGCGGCGGAGAGGCAGCACGCCGGGGGTGCCGGAGGGATCGCCGCGCCATGGCGGCCAATCTCCCTAAGACGGCCCTGCTAGTATTCCAAGCATGGTCTCACCATGTGATCAGTTGTTTGTCTAAGAGCCTGTCAAACTTCCAATCTGTAAAGTGGGATTAAGAGTGATGCACCTCATAGGATTGTTGTGAAAATTAATTAAACGTAGAAATATTGTTAGGAACCTTGAAGCTCTGAGATGGGGTGGGGTAAGGGGAAAATCAAATTATCAAAAGCTGTTGAAATCCATCCTTAGCCTTCCAGCAGCTGCTTTGGAAATCACAGAGGTGCTGAAAATGAATTGAAGCAGAATGCAAGAAAGTTGGAAAATTCCCTTCACCCAAACTGGCATATCCCTTGCCATCTTCCCATAAGCAATGCACCCACAATTACGTTGACCAATTATTGACTAAATGGGCACCTCAATGGTTTCCACTGGAAATAACAAGTCAGGTAAGGTTTGGTCTTTGATCTCACCAAGACGTAACGGTTAATGCGCCACATGAGTAAAATTGTCAGATAATTATATCACCCAGCAGGCTAAATAATCCCGGCTGATCTGAAAGCTGCAAATGAATGGATGAAATTGGCATGTTTTACAACAATGAGTGCGTAATCAATGTCCTGCAGTACAGAACTGATAAACTCTGGGACACACCAGAGACGAAAGCTTCTTATTGCTTAAATCCCCAGCTCTTGAACAAGACAGATCTAAAATCCTTTAATCAAACCTAATAACCTGGGCTAATCTTCAAAATAATGACTGCAAAAGGAATATCCAGCAACTATTTCCAATTACCCACACAGGTTCCTGGGGTTTAGAAAATTGATTCCCACCCTCGCTCACTTGCTCTGTAGCCGCTGACTTCAATTTATTGAAATGTTGTCTGATGCATAAACATTAACTAACTCAAGGTAAATGCAGGAATATGAAAATGTTATTGTGTACACATATATACTGAATCGAAGGAAATGCAAGTAATAAAGGAAATGCTATTTGTTGGATAAGAATATATTAATTCATTAAATTATTTGTATACCACTATTCTCATCTGGAATGTCCATAGAAATAAATAAGTAAATTTTCATCCATGTGGCTGAAAATATAGTTCTGGTGTACACTCCATTCATGACTCTGGCTCCTTGAAGCTAGGCAGCTTATCTTACTATTTGGGGAGTGGCAGCTTTTTAATATCACTATAACTTTTATATATATATAAAAAAGCATTCAGTTGTTATAGCCTATATAAGCCAAATCTTTCATCCCCCAAAATAATAATAATAATACTTAGGGCTCACTTCAAGTCATTAAAAATGAAAAACAACCCTCACATGGCGAGACTTTGTGTGCCTTTTTCACTGTCACTGAGAAAAGAAGAGGAGGAGGAGTTTGGACTTGATATCCCGCCTTTTACTCCCCTTAAGGAGTCTCAAAGCAGCTAACAATCTCCTTTCCTTTCCTCCCCCACAATAAACACTCTGTGAGGTGAGTGAGACTGAGAGACTTCAGAGAAGTGTGACTAGCCCAAGGTCACCCAGCATCTGCATGTGGAGGAGCGGGGAAGTGAACCCGGTTCACCAGATTATGAGTCCACTGCTCTTAACCACTACACCAAGCAGGCTCTCATATGAATGTATTGTTACGAGTTTTTTGAGGAGCAGACCCCCCCACCTGGATGTATGGAGGATGGATGGCAGCTAACAGATTGAAGTTGAATCCTGACAAGACAGAAGTACTGTTTTGGGGGGACAGGAGGCAAGCAGATGTGGAGGACTCCCTGATCCTGAATGGGGTAACTGTGCCCCTGAAGGACTAGGTGCCTGGGAGTCATTTTGGACTTGCAGCTGTCCATGGAGGCGCAGGTCAATTCTGTGTCCAGGGCAGTTGTTTACCAGCTCCATCTGGAATGCAGGCTGAGACCCTACCTGCCCAAGGACTGTCTCGCCAGAGTGGTGCATGCTCTAGTTATCTCTACTGCAATGCACTCTATGAAGGGCTACCTTTGAAGGTGACCCAGAAACTACAACTAATCCAGAATGCGGCAGCTAGACTGGTGACTGGGTGTGGCCGCCGAGACCACATAACACCGGTCTTGAAAGACCTACATTGGCTCCCAGTACATTTCCGGGCACAATTCAAAGTGTTGGTCCTGACCTTTAAAGCCCTAAACGGCCTCGGTACATGTATACCTAAAGGAGCGTCTCCACCACCCATCATTCCGCCCGGACACTGAGGTCCAGCGGCAAGGGCCTTCTGGCAGTTCCCTCACTGCGAGAAGGCAAGTTACAGGGAACCAGACAGAGGGCCTTCTCAGTAGTGGCACCCACCCTGAAGAACGCCCTCCCACCAAATGTCAAAGAGAAAAACAACTACCAGACTTTTAGAAGACATCTGAAGGCAGCCCTGTTTAGGGAAGCTTTTAATGTTTGACAGACTATTGTATTTTAATATTTTGTTGGAAGCTGCCCAGATGGGTGGGATATAAATAATAAATTATTATTGTTGTATCATCTACATTCAGTGAAGGGTCAGATTTTGAGCAAACTCATAAATTCATGAATTTAGCAAAGGCTGGAAATAACACTGGCTAGCTTCCTCATGAGGCCAGCCTGGCAACAGCTCGCTGGGTATATGCATAAGCTCCTAGAGGCTGAGGCAGTTTCAGCCCCCCAGTGGGTTGTTTGTTTGTTTGTTTGTTTGTTTTTTGTTTTGAGGTGGTCAGACCCCCTCAATGTTCAGAGGGCATTCAGCTGCGGCCCCTGACTCCCTTGCATGTGATGTCAGGATGGCGCACCAGGTCCACCTCAAATTGGAGCTTCTCTCACTGGGGGTGTGTCACTGAAGAAACAAAAGGCTGATAATGGCCTGTTTTATTTGTTTGTTGACAAAACAAAAGGTCTTTTGCCCAATAGCTTTGGGGATAGGATTACCAGAGGGCTGCATTTGGTTCCGTCAGGTCACGCTGGGTGGGCCTGATCCATAGGATTACTTTGTTGACAAAAATAGATTCAGGTAGAGACTGGAAGGACAGATCCTGAAGCTGAGGCTCCAGTACTTTGGCCACCTCATGAAAAGAGAAGACTCCCTAGAAAAGACCCTGACGTTGGGAAAGATGGAGGGCACAAGGAGAAGGGGACAGCAGAGGATGAGATGGTTGGACAGTGTTCTCGAAGCTACTAACATGAGTTTGGCCAAACTGTGGGAGGCAGTGGAGGATAGGTGTGCCTGGCGTGCTCTGGTCCATGGGGTCATGAAGAGTCGGACACGACTGAAAGACTGAACAACAACAACAGAGACAGAAACTGAGTTTCCCCTGGAGCGGCTAGATTGAAGGGCCATTTCGCTTTTGTGTGTAACAAGCTGTGAATCCCGTCTTCCAGCGTACATTGCAAACAGCTGCTGGAGGAACTTTTGTCTTCCAGTAGACTGGGGGGCTGTGGGGAGAGAGATGTTATTGACAATAGGAAAATAAAGAGAGACTCAAAGAACAATGTAACAGCATGGAGGCGTAAATAGATTTAATGACTTGTGAAATTATCATAAATTGGGAAGAGGATAATGAGCTCCCTCCAGGCCTGCATTGCTACTCAGGTGCCATTATCTACTAAAATCACTTTCTGTGGGGAGTGGGGGTGGGTGGGACATAGATTAAACTGAAATCATGTGGCCTAAAACTAATGTAAACCTCACTGTAATTAACAAAATATTTCAAGGTAGCAGCAGCATTAGTTGGGTAGCTGATGTGGAACATGCGGCTACAGAGGAGAATTGTGTTCTGTGTTTAATGGGCTGTGTTGGCATAATGAGCGTGGTTTTCCTCTGCTTGGTATAAATCAGCCTTCGCCAACCCGGAGCCCTCCAGATGTTTAGGGCTACAACTCCGTCCTATCAGCCCTAGTCAATATGGAGAGTTCCAGGGTGCTTAAAGCTAGTACTGTCTCTTTTTTGTTTTTGCTGGAAGACCTACTTTCTGGGGTTGGGGAAACTATACACAGAGAGAGGGGGGTGAACGAAGTGTGTGGGGTCCATGGGGCCACTTGGGCCAGATCCATCTTCTGCAAGCATCCATCCCAACCAAAATTGCAGAGAGTGGGGGCATGGTTGCTGCGCATGTCCCACACAGCCCTGTTCCACCCACCCACCCACACTTTCTTGCAATGTGTGGGCGAATGTTGGAACCTTCACTTAGAAGTCTTCCACCATCTAACATCAAAGAGAGACACAGTCACAGGAAATTTTGCTTGGTTGGTTGGTTATGTGTTGCTGCCCAGCAGAGATGCCTTCCTTAGAAGCAGACTCCAGGTCCCTCAGGCAAACTCAGGCATGTACAATTAACACAGGAATGAAAGCTAAACTTCCAGATTTCCAGAAGTGGTTTATTCATAGAATCGAATCATAGAACTATAAAGCTGGAAGGGACCCTGAGGGTCATCAGGAATCTCAACTAAAGCATCCACGGCAGATGGCCATCTAAGACAGAGTTATGCAATAACCTCCAGGCCTTTGGACCTCCTTTGATCAGGTGCTTTTCTTTCTTTTTCTTTTAAAAAAATAATGTTTTTATTGATTTCCAATATGGTTCCAATAGCAGCCTCATTATAACAATACCAATTTTATCCAGTTAATACAATTATTAATGCCAATTATTCCAATGTCAAATTACCGGTATACAATTTAATCAAGCTTGCCTCCCCGCGTGCTAGATTTGATGGCTTCGTTCTTCTGCATCTTTTCTGCATCCCAAAATCTTAATAATTTCCATTATATTCTATTCAGATATAATAATCCCTTATATAACAGTTACATTTGTGTTGGTCTATTAGGTAATTTATAAAGTTTCAGGAGAGGAACTCTAACTGTAATCCTTATTCTTTCCTGTATGTGACAGTTCCTCCCCCCCATGATGTTTTCCCCATCCATATATAGTGTTATATCCTTCATCCCTACAACTACAGGTGGGTAGCCGTGTTGGTCTGCCATAGTCGAAACAAAATAGAAAATTCTTTCCAGTAGCACCTTAGAGACCAACTGAGTTTGTTCTTGGTATGAGCTTTCGTGTGCACGCACACTTCTTCAGATACACTGAAACAGAAGTCACCAGATCCTTAAATAAATAGATTCCTACAACTGTTGATGGTTCCCGTCATGCCAAGGGAGAAGCGGTTATCTCACAGTTTCCAAAAGTCACAACAAGCCTTCTTCACCATTGTTTCCAGCCTAGGAAGAACAGTCTGAATCCAGACTACAAATAGTTAATCCAAAAGCTTCTATTCCCACAGCTAGTAGACTCCTTTCCTCCCTGTTGCTGATTTTTGGCCAATTGTCCTTATCTCAAACACATTTCTTTGTGGATAACAGATGTTAGGGAGAACTTTGCTCCGTATTTTCAAAGCATAGCACCCCCCCTTCCCTCTCAGTTCCTTTCTCTCTCACACACAGTTCCAGTTTTCGAAACAAAACAAAACAAAATCCTTCCAGTAGCACCTTAGAGACCAACTAAGTTTGTTCTTGGTATGAGCTTTTGTGTGCATGCACACGAAAGCTCATACCAAGAACAAACTTAGTTGGTCTCTAAGGTGCTACTGGAAGGAATTATTTTTTGTTTGTTTGTTTCGACTACGGCAGACCAACACGGTTACCTACCTGTAACTAGTTCAAGTTTTGTGAAATTCCATATTTATATTCCAATTTCTTCCTTCCTCACTTGTACAGATATATTTTTTTTAAAATACTTGTGTTCTGGGGAGGGTTTGCTGTATCATAAATGCAGAGGAAATTTTTAATATAAGCAAATCATGGGCTCCCCTCCCCCCCCATCATCTCTTTCACCGAATGAAATCTCCTCTCAAGCCAAACCTTTTAAATCCTTGTACCTGGGTGGTTTTCGCAGTTTCTTATCTTATCATCTCTAGCATGCGCCTGTAGTTTACTCCAGTTAAAAAGCCTAATTCCCCCATCATTTTCTGATTATCTCCATCTGTCCCTCTCCGCGGTGTTGGGAGAGGCGTCCATTCCCTGGTGCACAGGAAACAAGAAGCCTGATCAGATCAGGTGCTTTTGGGGCAAGTCCTCAAATGACCGACTTATGAACACTAAGGAAATATTGCTACATTATGAATTCAACCCTTACAATCAAACCCAAATTAAAAACATGGGTTTAAAAACAAAGGCTCGGGAAGCATACAGTTGTGTGGATGTGGCTCTAGTGACCAAGAAAGGACCCCAAAAATGGAACCAACTGAGGATCCCTTTGAAAGCTGTTCCAGGACCATATAAGGCCCTCTTCCTGTTGGAAATTCAACATCGGTTTTCAGTGATTACATTTCTTTTGTCTACATCCCAGTTTAACCATAGGAGGGAAGGCAGGGAGAGAGAGAGAGAGAGAGAGAGAGAGAGAGAGAGAGAGAGAGCGCAATTGCAGCAGAATTGTCACCTCCGGATGCAATTTCCTCATAAAAACAGACAACAGATCAATTCATTCTTAGCAGCAAGCAAATTCAGAATGTCTGCTTCACCTCTTCCCTCCGAATTCAGATAGGCTCAGTACACTTCAGCAAAAGATGCCGTCTTTCCTGATATGAGGCTATTGTGAGGCCATTGTCTCTTATACAAAAGAGGCTCTTATGTTGTTATGGATCATTAGAGTATAATGGTTTTTCTGAAGATGCTATTTCCCAACTCGGAATCTCGGATACAGTAGCCTGAGCCTTTTCATGAAATACCTGCCAGCCTGGTATTTCTTTGTTTAGTTCATTTTCCCTTTCTTCTGAAAGCAAATTTTCTGGAGGCTCAGACTCCGGTTGCAACAATAAGATTCTTCAATGAGAGAGCGGAGTCTCTTTATGGTCCAAGGTACAATGAAATGCCAATCATGCCCTAATTTACCCACCTCCAATTCTGGCTGAAGTAGTTTGTCACAGAAGCATAGAGAGCCATCTTTATATTGAACCAGGCCGTTGGTCCATCTAACCCTGTATTTGTCAACACTGACTGGCAGCAGACCAGCATTTAAGACAGGGAATCTTTCCTAGCCATTTCTGGAGATGCTAGGATTCGAACCCGGATCCTTTGGTAATCAAAGGGTATGCTCGACTCCTCTTCCATGGTGTCAATTATGCCAACGGGATGGATATGCTACAAATGTATGTCAGGGTTTACACCATGTTAACTGTCACTGTTTCCCACAAAGAAGTCTGGGAACTGCAGCCTAGCAGTATATTACAAAACTTATTTTTGTTAATAATTTTACACATTTGTACTCTGGCTTTTAAAAAAAAATCTACAAGGCAGCTTACAAATGCAGCAATAAAATCATTAAAAAAACACACAATAACAATAATTTATAAGAAATAAAACAAGTCAGCATACAACAGAAATTAATCATTAAAAGGCTCCTGGAATAAACATGTTCTGAGAGTCTGTTCCCCATGCCTGTTTTCTATGCACAAACAGGTGCATGAAAGAAGTGGACTATTTTATCACCTTGTTCTTGGCACTTAAATAAATCCGGTGCATTGGAAAACAGCCATGCTATCCGTCATTAGCAGGATTCACGTGCCCTTGTTCTGAGTTTCCAACTGAATCTGGAAACCTTTGAGGAATCAGAAATCTCAAGGGACGAATAAAGCAATAATTCAATCATCCGTTGAGAGCCAATGATCATATATCCATTATGTCTGGAAGCGAGGGTGGCATCCCACACATTTGGAGCATAAAGCAAAAGCAATGCCATTTAGTACTCAGTGTAAATTAAAAGTCAGATAATTCCGTGATCATTCCATGGTCATTATTTTGTCTGTACAGGAAAACTTGCATTAGAATATACTGCCCTATTACTAGATAATGGGAGATTATACACACACACACACACACACACACACTGTATATATAACTTATTGATTTAAATTTCACATTTAATTTAATCTTGACTAGGGGGGGGGGAACTGGCCAGTGTATGTTTTGCATTCATGCTCTCTTTTATTCTTCATTACTGTCCTTTACCGGCCTTCATTCTAATTAATGTAATGGGAAGCATTCTGTATTAGAGAGGCAATCAGGAAGCCTGATTGGGTGAGAAAGAGTTTCCCTTTAAAGGAAGGAAATGTTGAAGAAATTGTGGGGAAATTTAACATCATAACAAGAGAGCCAAACAGAAGAAGCCATACAATAGCTTGCGGTTTTTTCAAAGGTAAACAAGATGACAGCCAATGTTTCTCAACCACACACAGGAATGGCCCTGATCTGTCTAATGTCTGCTCTAATGTGCACATCTCCCCATTATCTTCCATGGATGGGGCAGCAGATTGAGGAATGTGCAACCATTCCTTTGCATAAGCAGAGGTGCTCAAAAAACTGAAAGTCCATCAGAGCTTATGAGTTCTACTTCAGCATTGCCGTACCCATGAAGACTTGATAGATTCTTTTTAAAGATCGGGCTGTCACAGGGAACATGGAGCAGGCTTGTTTTCTCCTGCTCAGGAGAGCAGGACTTGCACCAATGGCTTCAAGCTACAAGAAAGGAAATTCTGACTATGTGGGATGTGATACATAAGCAGCAGTCAAGTACAACATTCCTTGTTTTCCTAGAGTGGACATGCGGGGCAGGGAATGTTTGGTCCCGCCAGTCGAAAACTTCCTGTTTCCTCCTGGCTGGGACATACTTCCTTTGCATGTGACTAGAGATGGGCATGACTTTACCTGTGCAACAACAGTCTCTTTTTGACTTCCTCTGTCATTGGAGCAGCTTTTTTAGCTAGAGATGCTCTGTTGGCTTCCAGCCAACAGAGGACACTGGGATTATCCCCATATGGGATAGCTCCACATGTATATACTTTGTAACTAAGTCTCCCTTCAGGGATCCAACTGTGGACTGAATGTGAGTAAACTACTTTTATATACTTTACACAAGATTGTGGCGTGTTTATTCTTTTAAGAGGGATATAAGGGAAGTTACCAGGAACCAAATGGTGAGAGCCTTATACAAACCTGCAACCAGCTACCCGCTGTGTGTTTAAAAAGGAAATGTGAAACTCTGCTAAGTAAAGGAACTTGCTAGCACAAGTTAGGAAGGATATTAATAAACAATATATCCTCTCCTGCCTCCCTGAACATTCCCACAGACTAAACTTCAGGAAGAACTTTCTAACAGTGAGAGCTGTTCGACAGTGGAACGGTCTCCCTTGGGAAGTTATGGACTTCCCTTTCCTTTTAAGCAGAGGTTGGATGGCCATCTGTCATGGATGCTTTAGTTGAGATTCCTGCATTGAAAGGGGGGTTGGACCAGATGGCTCTTGGAGGTGCCTTCCAACTCTATGATTCTATAAAATATTTACACCCTCCCTACCCCTTTCAGTCCCAAAGAGGAACACCATCTCTCACGGAAGGTCACCACGGCCACGCTTTTAAAAGGCTTTATTGCAATATATAGTATAGATAAATAAAAAATTAAGAATCATATTGTTATGGAGAGCTGGTCAACCTGCGCCAGGCGCTCTGGCCATATCCTTTGTCAAACAAAAGAATGGTAGTGGCTGGTGTTTCTTTATGGTTAGTGAATGTCTGTTTATCATAGCTGGTTGTTAAACATTTGTCTCTTGGTACCAAGACTCCTCTGGAATAGTCTTCTGACTGGGAAGAAGCCATCGTAAGAAGAGCCTGCTGCTGGATCAGGCCAATGGCCCATCCAGTCCAGCATTCTGTTCTCACAGTGGCCAACCAGATGCCCTAGTGGGAAGTCTGCAAGCAGGACGTGAGCACAGTAGTATGTTCTGCACTTGTGTGTGGGAATACGTTTTGGGATTTCCCGCGCTTTTGCCGCTTCACAAAACCTTCCGCGCTACTGCACGGAAGAAAAAGGATCCGGCTGGTGATTGCTGCCTGGATCCCTCCGCGCCTGCTAGAAAGCGCGCCAGGAAGCCTCCTGGTAACGGTCGCAAAGCTTGTTTCCCACCCGGAAACACTGACTATTGCAATGCTCTGATTGGTTTATGCTTGCATGATGACGCTGTTCAGTTTATCAATAAATGGCCCCTGCTCTCTGTTAGCGGTGACTAGAAACGACGAGAAACGAGAGAGAAACGAAAGAGAAAGAACACGCACAGAGAGTAGTTGGGAGAGCTCACCCCAACAACAGACTGCAGTCTCTTATTTTTTATTTGGCCTCTTTCCTGCCTTCGGCCGCACCTTCTGCTATACTTCTTGCTGCGTATCCTATCCTCTTCCAAACCTTTGCAACGCCCAAAAACTCCTCACGACCTTCAGGAAAACTTCATAACCAGCGGACCCATCATAACCAGTGGGAGCAGGCTCTCCAGGATTACTGGTTACCCCAGAAACTGGTTATCCCGACACTTGTGATTCCCAGCAACTGCCATACAGAGGCATACTGCCGCATAGAGCAGAGGCAGAACACAGACAACATGGCCAACAGCCGTGGATAGCTTTCTCCTCCATGAATTTGTCCAGTCCTCTTTTAATGACATCCAAATTGGCGGCCGTTGTGTTCTAGCAAATCCCACAGTCTAATTGTGTGAAGAAGTCCTCCTTTTTGTCTGTTCTGAATCCTCCAATATTCAGCTTGCGCACGGGATTGGTCCCCGGTGTTTGTGTGTGCAAATATATTATGCAGATAATATTTAATTGCAGCTGAATGCTCTCTGCCAGGACTGAGTTGGGAAAGCCAACCTTAGAAACATGTGTTTTGTTTTGTTTTTTGTTTTTGAAGCAGCAACAGTAGATGTTTTTTTTTTAAAAAAAAGTGCTAAAACAGCCTGGAAGTTTAAAAAATATAACTTATAGGTAGATAGAATGTCAGTACTTAAATAATTCTGGCTGCTTACCAGCTTATTATGCAACCGTTAAAATGAAAATGAAAATAATATAGCTGTAATTCTATGGTTAAAACACATCTGCTCGCATTTCACTTAATGGCCACCCAGCACTCTCTTTTTGAAATGACTACTTTGTGCCATATGCCGGATAGGAAAACTGCAAAATAACATTGGTAGCCACTTATTGAATGCAATTTTATGCCCAAGCAATGGGCAAATGTTTCTTGCAACAGAGGGTGCCTGGCCTTCCTGAGGTTAATGGGACTTATTCTTTATTAAGTCTACCTAGGATCATAGCTTTGGTTTCTGGGCCATTTTAGGCCTGCAAGTTTCAGGATAAATGAATTATTGACTTCCTTCATACATTTATTCACATTTTCCCCCAACAGGTAAAAAGAGATGCTGTTCATGTGAATATTTATTCCTGGAAGAAGAGGGCAGGCAGCAGAAAAGCAAGACAGCCTGAAAGTATCCACACATCAACCTACAGTATACTCATGCACTACTATCTAGTAGTGCAGTGATAGAATCATAGAACATAGAATTGTAGAGGTTGGGAGGGACCCTGAGGGTCATCTAGTCCAACCCCCTGTAATGCAGGAATCTCTGCATCCATGGCAGATGCCCAACCAACCTCTGCTTAAAATCCTTCAAGGAAGGAGAGTCCACAAACTCCCAAGGGAGACTGTTCCACGGTCAAACAGCTCTTACTGTTAGAATGTTTTTCCTGATGTTCAGTCAGAATCTCCTTTCTTGTAACCTGAAGCCGGCTAGAGCACCTCCAGCCACCCTTGTGTTCCACAATAAAGAATTTCAGAATCCTGAGCATTTTTTAGAAAAATCAGTAACCCTCATAGTTTGGGGGGATACTTGTCTTCAGACTCTGCTTTCTTTCTCCAAGCCAGTCATTGAATACATTTTGTTTACAATCAGCTGCCTGGTTGTAAAAAGAGAACAAAACTAAAGTAAATAAGGGAGGGTAAAGGAGTGACAAAATAAATTAAAAGCACGGAAGGGGAGAGAATGAGTATTTGTTGAATAATTTTAAAAGAGAAGGTCGCGGCTCACCACTCCTTGAGAACTAACGTGTGTAAAGACATGAATTACGAGCAATCTTCCAAAAATTGAGGATACACGTATGAAATATTTCAAATGCCTTCTACTGCACTTGCCTTATTACTGTACTTGTGTGACTTTGACGCATGAGGTTATATAATGTACCATAAAAATTAATTAAACCACATTAATGTGAACATTACAGGGGCAAGATGCCATTTTTAATGCTTCACCTTCTTCGAAGGTTTGCGGTGAATGCTGCACACAAACCCTGAGCCACAAATTCAGTGTCGAGGCCCATTCTTCCACTACCTGCAGCCATCAGGCTGGGAGTGGTCTCACTCTGGCTCCTTAGAGCCTGATTCCAAATAGACATGACCCCTACTATTGACTGTACATGGATGATGGCAGCTGGAGTGCACTGGAGAATGCAGCCCTAGGCAGGGGGGGGGGAACCTCCTCACCCCGGCACTAGATCACCCTAGACTGTTTTCAAAACAGCAAAGCAAAGCAAACCGATCTTACTTACATAAGCAATACACTATCTGCCAATGGTGGATAAAAAATCAAGTCCAAATAAGCTAATGGAGTACAGTGGAACCTTGGTTCTTTAAATTAATCCGTTCTGGAAGTCCGTTCAGCTCCCAAAACCATTCGAAAAACCATGGCGCAGCTTCCGATTGGCTGCAGGAGCTTCCTGCACTCAGACGGAAGCTGCATCGGACGTTCGGCTTCAGAAAAACGTTCAAAAACTGGAGCACTTGTTGTTGTTGTTGTTGTTATATAACACAGCTTTGCAGTCATGAAAGTTCACAAGTATAATCCTGCTTAAAATAAGGTTACCAGATGTCCCTGTTTCCCGGGGACAGTCCCCGGATTTACAAATCAATCCCCGTACAAAATCCATTGAAGTTGAAAAGTGTCCCCAGATTCATTGAAAAAAAAATGGTAACCTTAGCTTAAAACAGCACCTTCTTAGAACTGTGCAATCACAGAATTGTAGAATTGGAAGGGGTATCCTAGGGTCATCTAGTCCAACCCCTTGCAATGCAGGAATCTCAATGACAGAGGACATGCAACTTCCGCTTAAAAACCTCCATAGAATCTTCGTCAGATTGCTCGCTTGCACCATGTGCTTAATTACTTCAACACATAAGAAATTATGTATCCGCACAAATTCTTGCCTTTCTGCAAAGCTTTTTTTTATTTTTTAAACTAATTCTAGCCCAGCTCCCTGGTGTACCTTGATGCAATATTTAGTTCTGCACAATAGTTAAGTAGCCTTGTTAAAGGGAGAGCTGACACTTAATGATAATAAAATATTTATACCAGCAAACATTCCATAAACACTCTTGGCTTATCCTTATGCAAATCGCCTCTACAGTTGGTATAAACTTTCATAAAGCCAAGCAAACAAAAGCAGCAGAAAACTCAATAATGCAGATGAGGCCAATCTGAATGCACTTGAGAGGTGATTCAGAATGCCTAGATTTTCAAGACTGTTGGTAATACAGTAAGGGTAAATACTGAATATCACTGCATACAAAAACTTCTGGGGGGAAATTGCTTTAAGAGAAAGTAAGGCAGTGGTAAACTATGTGACTGTCTTCCAGATGTTGTAGACTGCAACTTGCATCAGGCTCAGTCAGTATGGCCAACAATCAGGATTGATGGGATTTGCAGTCCGCGACAGGTGGAGGGTGCCACACTGGGGGAAGCATTGAAAAACACCAGACCAGAGAATGAAAGGAATCACCTTAACATTTACATCTTCAGTGCGAAGAAGAAGAGTTTGGATTTGATATCCCGCTTTTCACTACCCAAAGGAGTCTCAAAGCGGCTAACATTCTCCTTTCCCTTCCTCCCCCACAACAAACACTCTGTGAGGTGAGTGGGGCTGAGAGACTTCAAAGAAGTGTGACTAGCTCAAGGTCACCCAGCAGCTGCATGTGGAGGAGCGGAGGCACAAACCCGGTTCCCCAGATTACGAGTCTACCACTCTTAACCACTACACCACACTGGCTCTCCACCACACTGGAAGTCAATTTAGCAACTTGCTGCCACTATGTCCGGTTTACCAGAGATGTAATCAAGTATCTTTCCTAATGGACATAAATGTTTTTGATAGGTGTCTGATGGGCCACTTAAGGAAAGAGCGTTTTCCAAAACTGATTTGCCAGAGAAGACCTGAAACGAACAAACAAGACTAGCCTATAAACCTGACTTTATGAACTGCTAAAAGAAATGTTAAGCGTGGCAATATTGTTTTTTTTGTAGTACTTAATGTTTTACATTTGTTGTTTAAGTTGTGTAATACACATTTCAGAAATTTAAAATGCAAGGTCTTTTGATATTTCTTAAATCTACAAATCTCATTGGGTTCACTTCAGGAACAGGTAATTCATCTACACAGATGTATAACATCTTGTGCAATTCCTGAAAATTAGCTGGGAATAAAACCGCATTGTGTGACACGCCATTGGCTTTGCATCAGTTCCGCTCATAATAACAATTTGCCATTTATATGCATATTATTCATCTGAAAGCAGGGGCTTGGAATATCCATTTGAAATGCTGTCGAACCGAGGCACTCTGTGAGAATTGCAGGTCAGAAGTAAGCCCCACTGGAAAAAAACAACAGCATTCTCTGACGTGAGGTGCTCAGTGGAACTGAGCCAGCAGTCTACCACTGCTGGCAAGAACAGAAGGCAAGCTGGTGAACAGTCAGGTACAGCTGCAACTGCTCTCCTGACCCTTTCCCAGGTGTAGCTGCTACTCTCCTGATCAGGGCTGGGTTTGGTGGTGATGCACACGGCTGCACTAGCAGGACCACCACTGCTAATCCAGTGCTTCCACTGGAGCATCCACTTGGCCCCTGACCTCACCACTCTGCCCCATCCAGGTAAGCAGCACAGGTGCCTGTTTCAGGAGGGTGAATCCTCAGCTCCACCACAACACAGGTGCTGTTTATAGCCCAGAATTAAAATCCATTTTTTAAAAATGAAAATGCAAAGGAGCAGCGGGCAGATTTTAAAAAGAGCAGCAGCAGTGGTCTAGCAGGCATTAAAAGCCCAGGTGAATAAAAAAGGACAGCAAAATGAGAGAAGGCATGCTTGCAGGTGAGTCTCCGTGGAAAGAGATAAGGCTTTCCCCAAGTTTATTCATTTCAGTATTATTCTTGGTGGCAGTATCAATCTCATTTATGAATCGCTTCCCAGGAGGCATCTTGAGGCGATCAGAAATATACTGCTTACATTTAAAGAAAACCTCTAAATGGTTTATAAATATTATACAATACACATCAAGACTGGGAAGCCCCACATAGGTAAGGCACCCCCAGTTAGGTAAGTTTTGCCTTTCAATGAGAACTGAATGAAAATTATATCCCCCTTCCCTAGCCTCGTGAGACATGTCATCATTGCAAAGGTAATCTGTGGAACAAACTGTTTGGGCAAGCTGCAGGATTTATTGCCTGAATAGTTACAGATAAGGATTGGACAGGCATCTGTCACAGGGCAGTAGATATGAGTTTCTTTGTCTGAAGCCGGAACTTTAGATTAGATGATCTGTTGATTGCTCTCTAGGTCAGGATGGGAAATCTGCGGCCTGTGGTCCTCCAGGTGTTGTGGGACTAAAAATTCCATTGGCCCCATCCAGCATGGCCAGTGGTCAGGAATGATAGGTGTTGTAGTCCCTCAATAACTGGAAGGCCCTCTGGACCCCATCCCTGCTCTAGGTCTAGCAGTGCGCCATGTGCCACACATTTAGGTGAGTGCCATACCCAGTCCCTCCAAGGGTCTGCTATTTCCCAGGGACAGTCCCGGGTTTTCAGAAGCTGTCCCGATTTCTGATTTGCTCCTGGAATGTCCCACTCTTCCTTAGGACGTCCCTGTTTTCATTGGAGAAATGTTGGAGGGAATGGAGTCGTGTGACACCCGAGCCAAGGAGATAAGTAACTATACGACCTTTAGAAGACATTAAACTGTTTTTTTATATATGTAGGAAGCCGCCCAGAGTGGCTGGGGCAGCCCAGTCAGATGGGCAGGGTATAAATAATAAGATTATGATTGTGGAATAGGACGTCCCTGTTGAATGTACAGTTTAAGGTTCATTACTGTTCCACAGAAATGTGTATCTCTTTAAAAGCAAGAATGAAATTAACTGACCTAGTTTTCCAGCTGTGGGACAGTGCAGCAGGTGATGTTGAGTATATGGTATATAAGGAGGTCTGCGTACCTGCCTCAGTACCCTAGGTGGTGGGTCACTGGATGGGTCATGTTTCTGTGATGTTCTTTCTGTTATTTTTCCTTTCATTAAAACCACTCCTAGTTTTGCTTTACAGTCTCCTCAGCCTTTTGTTGTGCAGTTGCTCAGTTTAAATATGCCAACAGTCCCCATATTCATCGGAGAAATGTTGGAGGGCCTGGCCATACCTGCCCATTTCACTTTGTCTAGCAGACACTGATGCTCATGACTTAAATCACTGTTAATGGTTTTCTAAAACTCTCTTTTCTTTTTTGCAGGCCAAGTAATGGAAGGATCTGCCTTGCAATCCTCACACATGGCGCCTTTTCACCTCTGCCTCTGGCTCTGGGCTTTTCCCCTTTCAAAGCAATCTTTTAGCTGTAATTTGGGGAGCAGCCGCTTCAGGTTTCCAATTCTTTTCCTGACAGACTCCCTTTGGAGTCCAGGTCATTCGCTTTAATGGCGATTCACCTTTTGTCACCCTGCAGAATAAGGTTTACCGCTTTCATAAATCCAGAGCCGGCTCAAGATGACACCTTCTGTTCCTGGTGTTTCCCGGTGGTGTGGAAGTTACACCAGAACAAGGCAGGCTACTGAACTTTGGTCTGGGAGATTCTCTTCTCACTGACTGGGGCCTTTCATTTGTGAGGGAAGTTGTGGAAGCACAGTTGTCCATCTTTCACATGTCTTCACGTGTTCATTGAGTTACTCTGCAAGCAGAGCCGTCTCATTCATAGAAGCCGGTGGCGCGGCGCGCCAGGGCGCTGGGCGCCCCAGGGGCACCCCCGCGAGCCCGCCGGCATACCGGGCTCCTCCTCCCCAACCCGCCCCCGCCCCCACGGGCAGGCGGGCACTCGCGCGCCGGCGGGCGGGCTGTAAGCCGCCCGCCCTCGCCTCCCAGAGCCCGCCCGATGCAGCGCGAGCTGCCCAGCAGCGCCGCGCCGTCCAACTGCGCGCGGAGCGCGAGCTGCGCGGGAGCGCGAGCCGGCCGCCCTCGCCTCCCATCCCGGAAGCGCTGGAAGGGCGCGCAGAGCCCCGCGCCGCTCCAGCGCCACGCCCCTCACCCCCCGCTCGCCCACCCCCTCCCAAGGGGCGGCAAGCGCGGGAGGGAGGCGGCGGAGAGGCGGCATAGCGGGGGCGCCGGAGGGATAGCCGTGCCAGGGCGGCAGATCCCCTTAAGACGGCTCTGTCTGCAAGCAGTTACTCTAGAAGAAATTGAACTCCTCGGACATTGCAGGATGAGCCTGCTGGTGTCCACCGCTGGAAGGCCAAAGGTAGATCTTATGGCAAGAGAAAGGATAAAGATCCTTAGTGAAGAGGACTTGTACTGTATATGCTCCAATTATCTCAGTTTCCTGGGACTGCTCCTTTTGCTTTGGTTATCTGCCCCTGGTGAACCAGTCCTTATTTTGCCATTGGGTGGAGAAGCTGGAGATATCCTCAGATTGTTTTGCTTTGAGCTGGGATTATTATTATTATTATTATTATTATTATTATTATTTATGTACCACCCTATACCAGGAGGACTCAGGGCAGTTAACATAAAAATATCACAGTATATAAAATTAAAATAAAAGCAATAACCCAATAACACACACACACACCCAAAAAAGAGCCACATTTTAAAAGGATATGGGATGTTGATCAGTACAACCAAAGGCCTGGTTGAAAAGGAATGTTTTTGCCTGGCGCCTAAAGGTGTATAATAAAGGCGCCAGGCGAACTTCCCTGGGGAGAGCATTCCACAGACGGAGTCTTCCATAAACACGGTTTTAACGATGAGTCCGTAAGTGACTGTGGAGGCCCATTCTGGAACCACACGTCCTTCCATGGTGGGGTCATTGGTTCCCGGGCGGGAGTTGATCACGGTGTGGATTTGCCAAGCGTGTCTTCCTCTGAGCATGTTTCTCCCTTGCGTCCTGAGTTCGAGTGTCTTCAAAGCCCATGACACCTTTGGTAAAGGCTGTTCTCCAACTGGAGCACTAGCAGGCCAGTGTTTCCCAGTTGTCGGTGTTTATACTACATTTTTTTTAGATTTGCCTTGAGACAGTCTTTAAACCTCTTTTGTTGACCACCAGCATTACGCTTTCCAGTTTTAAGTTCGGAATAGAGTAGTTGCTTTGGAAGACGGTAATCAGGCATCCGCACAACGTGACCAGTCCAACGAAGTACCATCCCAACCCTTTTAAATGACAGAATAAGCTTTATGGTTCAGTAATAATAACGACAATAGCGTCTAAGTATCCCATATGGTGCAAAGCAAGTGCATATCCATTATTTGGGTATATGTCATTGCAAAAGCGAAACTGGCTCTAGCTGAATTGAAATTGAAAGGGGCTTTAATGTCATAGTCTGTGTTTGAGCTCCTATGTAAAGTACCCAATAATACAGTATAGCATGTACGGTTTTCCCACATTGTTTTCTAAACACAAACTCTTCCATTCAGAAGCTGCAGCCACCTTTCCCTACAGGTGTCAGGGCTGATGTGTAAACCTGTGGAGGAAATCTGTAAACATAGCTGCGTGTTTCATTTTATTGCATGACACGCAAAGGCTGCAAAAAGTGGTGTGGGAGAGGGAGAGATGTTTGTAAATTTGCAACACAAATTCTCCGACAGCTTTATGATACTCATGGCAAACAAGTACTCCTAAGTATCGGTACCGCCCATGTAAACAGGTATTGCTCACCTGAGCTTGGAGTGAAGCTTGCCCTTTCACTCTCACTTGATTGACTACCCTATCGGTTATTCAGTTGGATGGTAAGTGACTATGAGTAGCGCAATGGATTTGGAAATAGTGGCAAAAAGCTGTAGAGCTACTGAAAGCTCTCTCACTCAGCCACAAGACTTGCTGGGTGACCTTGACCTAGCCGTCACCTGCCAGCCGAACTTGCTGCCCGGGTTGCTGCAAGGGTAAAAGGGGGTGCCATGTTCCCTTGAACTCCTTTGAACAGGAATGAATAAATCTGAGACCTCAATATCTGCCACTGCCTTAAGTATGGTTTACTATGATATGCAAATGAGCCCAGTCACTGAGGTTGGGTATTTATAAAGCCAATGGGAGAGGGCAATGAGTCAAGGTGAAAAGTATGAAGCTCCAAGCCTTCTTGGAGAACAGTTTTGAGGCTTCAAATACAAGATGAAAATTGTAGGATATATCCAGCTTTATATAACCAACATGCTTAACTGTAATTAATGCATGTAGGGGTTAAGACCACAGAGTAAGCTGCCTACCAGGATTAGCTAGCTCACACCCTCTCACTTTGAAGGAAAGGTCTTTGTTCTCCCTTTTTTCCAACCATGTGAACCGACCTGTAAAGATGTCTTCAACAAGACCATATAGGTAGGCAAACTAAGGCCCGGGGGCCAGATCTGGCCCAATTGTCTTCTAAATCCGGCCTGCGGACGGTCTGGGAATCAGCGTGTTTTTACATGTGTAGAATGTGTCCTTTTATTTAAAATGCATCTCTGGGTTATTTGTGGGGCATATAAATTCGTTCATTAATATTTTTTCAAAATATAGTCTGGCCCCCCACAAGTTCTGCAGGACAGTGGACCAGCCCCCTGCTGAAAAAGTTTGCTGACCCCTGAACAAGACCTTTGACTGATTAACATCCAATGCCCTTTAAAATGTGCTACAGGGGGGATGAGGGTATTGGTTTGTTGTTGTTTTGAATATGCATTTTGTTGTTCTTATACTGTAATTTTATGGTGTGAACCTCCATGAGATCAGTGAATGAAGGACGGTAAACAAATTTAATTTAATAGTAATAATAATAAATGCCTGGGCTGGTTGCTCCAAGCCCAGACCACATGGCTTTGGCAAGCCATCTTTGTGCTTGTATACAAATAATTTAGAAACATCACCATTTTTTTGAAACTAAGTTGTGCTGCCTGTCTTTTCTTGCTGCTGTATGGAAAAGCACATGAATCTGACCTTTTGAAGAATTTGTAAGTAAACCATTTTTAACTTACCAAATGTGTGGTCTCTTTCTGTGCTAAGGGGAAGTGAGAAAATTTGGAAATAATTTAGAAGGGGATATTTTTAAAGGTCTAACACCGTATATTGCCACGCTTTACTTTGCTGCATGTTTTTTGGTTTTAATTTTCTTCTGGGGCTCTCTCATCAAAAAGTACTTGCCCCAAACCTGGATCTAGGCATCCAGGAAATTATCATTTTATTCTTTAGTCAAATTATCAAAACACCAACAAACATCGTTGGGGGCTTATCCACACTTACCTTTTGCCCTGTTCTTTCCAGACACGGGTCTGCACTTAGAAAGCTCTGTCTCCGAATATTTGGGGGGTTTTCACCCTGGAGCTCTCACCATATAAACCTGCTCTTTAGTCCTCAATCAGAGCAAACATCAATTTGGGTTTCCTGCAGATTCCCATTTGCTCTGACTGAGCAAAAGAAAGTGTGCTTTAACACAGAGCTTTAAAGCTCAGACTGTGCCTGGAAAGAGTGGTGGAAAGGCAAAGAAGAGCTGTCTTCTTTTTGATTGAAAAACAGGCAAAATTAAGACACCTGCAACTTCAAAAGAGTTTGTTAAAAGCTTTGCTGCTGGCCTTGTAGATGCCCTTTCCATAACCACCCACATTTACATTCCCCGAGAGAAAGGCACAGCCTCTTTGAGTGAATTCTGTGATTTTCTGTCTGATGGGCTTTCATTTCACACTCCTTTGTTTTAATTACATTTTAAGATTAAGTGTGTGGATTGCAGTTAGTTATATCCAGCGGATATTGTACTGATTAGAAGGGTCATCGCAAAGAGGACTGGAGGAGAAGAGAAAAGGGCCAATTTTGATGTAATTGTTGGAAACAGCCACTGGAGCATGAGCAGTCAAGCATAGAGAGGGATTTAATAGAAATCTGGTTTGATTGTGATGAAGGGGAGAATTTGCTGAATGAATTCCTCAGCTCAGAAGTTTGGCTTCCTTTCCCGTCACTTTAAAAGTATGGTGTTGGACCAAAGAAAAGCTGAATCTGCAAGGCTTCCCCTGACCTTCCCGATTTCAATAACGAAAGGCTGACATTGCAATGTTGCCGCAAGTCCCTGTATTTAAAAGAAGTTGTAACCAAGGCTGCAAGTTTGCAGATGTGTGCATTATGCAGCATTGCATTTAAAAAAATGTGTAAATTGGGAGACAGTCACACTAAAATGCTGGCAAATTTTCACAAGCACTTCTTTTGGGTGGGGAAAGAAAATCAGAGTCTGGTACTGAACAGGTGTGATACTAATGCTAGTCAAGTACTGGGAGTCCAGGTCAGGTGATTTGATGTTAGATTGGTACCAGCAATTGTGGTTTGTCACATTGATGGAGAAACTCAATAATAAAATTAAAGCACACAGAATCAATAAGCAATCAGGTGACTTTTATGATATGTGGAATGGCTTTATTTTATGTGCAAGAGCTAAGGAACACAGTTATCAACTCCCCCCCCCCCACGCACATATTCCTGCAGAGAGGCACTCTTGGATAATGGCACACAAACTGGACACTAATGTGAGAGCTCTACGTTGTGTTGTGTTGTATTGAATCTCTTTTGCACAGAAGAAATCCAATAAAGATATCCAAACAGTTGTGTTTGGCACTTCTGTTTTCTTTGTTGAGTTTTCTCATAGACTTTTTTTTAAAAGTACAAAGAAATGGCATACAGAAAGAGAAGTAGAAGAAGCAGCCAACATCAGCAGTGAACACTGAGGCACTTAGGAGGTTTCAACCATCTTGTACAGGTGTGTGCCCTCCTATGTGCTGCATCGCCACGCTGCCCAGAGAGAGGAGACAGATGTGTTTGACGCTTCTGCTGCCCAGAGAGAGAAGACAGGTGCACAAGCAAGTGCCCCTCACAGCTGGGAGAGAGAGAAGGACAGGGACACCCCAAAACCTGGGGGGAAGGATGTGGGGTGTTTTGGTTGCAAATGAGGCCAGGTGGTTTGTTGAAAGAAAGTGGGGTGGTTTTAGGTCTGGCTAAAAAGGCCTAGGATGTCATCCTAGATCAGGCATAGGCAACCTTCGGCTCTCCAGATGTTTTGGCCTACAACTCCCATGACCCCTAGCTAACAGGACCAGTGGTCAGGGATGATGGGAATTGTAGTCCGAAACATCTGGAGAGCCGAAGGTTGCCTATGCCTGTCCTAGATGGAGAGCCAGTGTGGTGTAGTGGTTAAGAGCGGTAGACTCGTTATCTGGGGAACCGGGTTCGCGTCTCCGCTCCTCCACATGCAGCTGCTGGGTGACCTTGGGCTAGTTACACTTCTCTGAAGTCTCTCAGCCCCACTCACCTCACAGAGTGTTTGTTGTGGGGGAGGAAGGGAAAGGAGAATGTTAGCCGCTTTGAGACTCCTTTGGGTAGTGAAAAGCGGGATATCAAATCCAAACTCTTCTTCTTCTTCTTACCTTGGCCCATCCCACACCGAGCACCATCGGTCCCAGGCAATGAAGACTCTCATGTCCTCATATCCTAGTGACCGAAGTTCCTGTCCATCACCCACTCTATTATATAATGTTGATCCAGCAAAATCAACCAACCAGGCCCTTGTCAAGTATTTCTTCTTTGAGGCAAGTCCATGCGTAGCCCTGTAATGTCAAAATAAAAAGAGTCTGAGGAATAGTGTTGCTCAAGGCTGCACAAATTCCACTGCAATGGGAAGTAGAATGAACATGGTAAAAGGCCACTTATTTGCAGGAGTTAATTATTAATTGTGTGCCGGAGCCATGACATTAGCTTGTAACAGATGGGAGAATAAAAGACCGAGTAGCTCAGATCTGCGTAAGATTTGTCAATGATGATCAATTGGATACTTTTATATTTGGAATAAATGCAAAAGGGAGGGCACGCCAATGCTTGAGAACAATCCCTGGGAATCGCTGGCTACGTGCCCTTGCAGTTTGAACCCAGGTGCACAGAAGGTAGTGTTTTGAGCATACCCTCGATCATTCTCACATGATCCAACATGGCGGGAATAAGTGGAATGGGACTGTGTAAATGCGGAGCCCAACCAGTAATTTGAATTATAGCCAGAAGACTATAGTATAGAGAACTACTTCCAAAGGTCCAAATGGTTCTGTTAACGTGAGTTGAATGGAGGACATGGATATGCATATCTGCAGCCACACCCACCCATGAACATTGTGCATGAACTGGTAGCATAAGAGGGAGAATTGTATATTGCCCTTTCAATGCAACCCTGTAAACGCAGGGATGGGGAATCTGCTGCCCTCCAGGTCTTGTTGGACTACAGTTCTCAACATACCTGACCATAGACTAGGCTGGCTGGGGCTGACAGGAGTTGGAATCCAGCAACATTTAGAGCAGGCTTCCTCAAACTCGGCCCTCCAGATGTTTTGAGACTACAGTTCCCATCACCCCTGACCACTGGTCCCGCTAGCTAGGGATCATGGGAGTTGTAGGCCAAAAACATCTGGAGGGCCGAATTTGAGGAAGCCTGATTTAGAGGGTCACAGGTTCCCCATCCCTGTTGTAAAGGAGTCTGAGTCTGAGAGAGAGTGGATTGCCTCCTGAGTTAAAGGCAGTGATTTGAACTAGGCGCTTTCTGAGTTATCGCCTCTTACTTAGGAAGCTGCCTTGTACTAAATCAAACCATTGGTCCATCCAGCTCGGCATGGTCTGCTGAGTTACAGACAAGGAGTATTTCCTAGCCCTTACCTGAAGATGTCAGGGGTGGGGGATAGAACCTGGGACCTTCTGCAAGCAAACACAGAGCGACAGCCCTTCCCTTTTACAGTGCAACTCTGCGTTTGCCTACTCAAAAATAAACCTTATTGACTTCATAGAAAATTCTTTCCAGTAGCACCTTAGAGACCAACTGAGTTTGTTCTTGGTATGAGCTTTCGTGTGCATGCACACTTCTTCAGATTTCATGCACACGAAAGCTCATACCAAGAACAAACTCAGTTGGTCTCTAAGGTGCTACTGGAAAGAATTTTCTATTTTGTTTCGACTATGGCAGACCAGCACGGCTACCCACCTGTAACTGGACTTATTGACTTCAATGAGACTTACTCATGTGTAAGTGTAGATAGGATTGCAATCTCAGGCTTCATAGCCAGGGTTCTAAATTGCATGGATCCTACAATAGTACGGCACACTCCTCACTGGAAAAGTTCATCCTGCAATATGGTTCATCCCTGCATTCCCGATGCATGCATTCTTTTGCCTTGTTTCCTAAATAACTGAACAGAGCTTAGCCATCAGTCTCTAGCAAGCACAGTATTGTCGTAAGACTGGAAGGTTGGACTGGACCAGGCTAGTGGGCCAAAAGTGCTGCTTACCTTTGTTCCAGCCTGGTGGCCAGTCACACCCTGGAACTACAGTAGTTGTACAATTGCTTCTTGATCTAGAAACATTTGGGAAATGGTTTTGTTAAGTTGTGGGTGGACACAGCAGACGACACAGTGATTTCCAAACAGCTCTTGTTTATTCTCAGGCTGGAACAGAAGTGAGCTGAAGGCCTCAGCAGCCTGCTTATATAGAACTCAGCTACAAAGCAACAGTAACAACTTTCCGCAGTTAACCAATCCCTGAACATCACTTTACAATCCTTCTTTTGCATATGCGGACCTGAGTGAAAACTGCAGCAGAATGAACTATATACACACACCCCTAGTGGCCTAGGGTGAGAACTTCAATACATAACAGGTTTGGCATAGGAAAAACTCGTCAAAGAAGAGGGAATACCTTCTCTCCCCAGCTAAGCATGAGATTATGCAGGTGTCTGTGCATGAAGAGAGATTGAGGGTTTTGAGACAAAGACTAAGAAGGATGCAAGCAGAGAGCTGTGTTTGTCTTCTGAAACCACTTTAAGATGTTAAGGTGTTGCCCCTAGAGACCTGGAGTGGAAGCATTCTCAGCTGCCTGCTGAGAATGTTTAAGCTGGCCTCCACCTATACCCTGCTGGCTTGCAAATAAATTCTGATGTTGCAAAATGCCAGTAAGCCTCTAGTGACTTTCCAAAACCAGAACCAAAGCTGGGTCGGCGCTGCAATTGTGGAGCTTCTCACTGGTTTGGAAAGTGTTATGAGCAAACGGTATTCTGGTGTCTGCTGCAGCAAGATCATTTTCTTCAAAAGATACGACAACAGTGGGTTGATGAGCATAATAAAAAGCAGTGGGGGCTGCTTGAAAACAGGGGGCCGAGTGCAAAGCCCCCCAAGAAGACCGGTCCTGCCTGGACCCAGCCATGGCAACTTGTGCAGGCTCACTTTTTTGGAAGTTCTACTTTTTGCATTTGAAGCACCACGGCTGGCGATAAAAACAAATAGACTTGCGCTAATTAAATCAATAGCCCAAGCAAATGAGTTTTTCAAGTGGAAGTTTTATTAAGCCTTATTTTATTTTAGTGGGAGTCTATTACGAGAATAAGGGGCGAGGTGTGGGTTGCTGCCGACCCGGTGTTATTAGGCTTCTCACCCAATTAAGGGTTTTATAAAGTATGAGCGCCTAGTTAGACACCAAAGGAAAAGCAATAATGTTTTAAAGCGAGAGAGAGAGACTATTGAGATTGTCAGCATGATGTCCCAGCAACATCCACAGCAGCCACTTTCAGCAGGAGGAAACAGATGTGGCATTGAAAGCGAATGAATGGGTCCAGCGCAACCAAACATGGTGCAGCCATTTCCCACATTTCCCTGTTTTGGATGGGAAAGGATTTGCGACAACCAGTGCCATAGACCTTACCCATTGAGCCACTCCCTGTTTGTTTGTTTGTTTGTTTGTTTGTTTGTTTGTTTGTTTGTTTGTGTTTCATTTATATCCCACCTTTTTCTCCAAGAAGCGCAAGGTGGTGAACGTAGTTCTTCTCCTAATTTAATCCCCACAACAGAACATATGCGAACAGAAGGAGGAATGCGGAGAACTGAATTTAAGACAGGGGAAAAGAAAAACTGAGAGAAATTAGAATCGGCAGGTCCATCCATCCTGCACCTTCGTGTGGGGGTGGTTTAAAGGCCTGGTGGCATGAGGTATTGGAGAGAGAGAGCTTTTGCTACTGTGGTGCAGCATAACTCTGACCCCCCCTCAAAATGGGAGGGAGGTGTCCATTTTGCAAGGCAGATGAGAGAATCAACTGTCTCTCCGAGGCATTGCCCCCTCGGCCATCACAAGGTCGCCTTTGTCGCTTTATATTACGTTTAATAAAAGCCCTCCATTTCCCGGGAAGGTGGTTTTTTTTTTTTTACGACAGAGGCTAATACTCCTTCAGAAAATCACCTGCTTGTGTTTTATCTGTTTAAATTTAGCAGCCACAAATTCCTGCTCAGAAGATAAAGCAAGGAAAATAGACCCCCTTTAAAAAGGCAATTGCTTTTTGGACATAATAGATGGCGAAAGAGCGACCAAGTCCTTTGTCACCCAACTTTTGACATCCCTCCGTCCAGTTCTTAAGGTCCTTGTTTGTAATTCAACTTGGGTGGCGTGGGGTTATGTCTCGTGTTTCCTATTTTGCCTGTCCCTTGGTGATACAGTGGCTTTTAGATTTGAAAAAGTAAATCAGAGACCCCACTGAGTTGCCCACTGGGGTGGGGGCAAAATGTGTCCTGTCCTGTAGATGCTGACCTCCAAATCTGTGGAAGTTTCACAGTCCTGGGAAATTTCACACACATTTTGATAGAATATGCACCCCAGTCTGCATGGGATTGTGGTCCCTTCATAACTAAAGCTCTTATGAAGGCTGTTATCTATCCATTCGTTCCATTTTCAGCCCACTCTTCCTCTAAAAAAAACTAGCATATGTGAATCTGTCTCCCACTGTTTTCTCTCAAAACAATCCTGTAAGGTCGCTCAGGCTGCAAGAGGGCAATTGGTCCACAGCCACCCAGTAAGCTTTGTGACTAAGGATTTGAACCCAAGTCTCCCAGGGTTGGCCAGCATGTTAACCATCAAACCACACCCCTACAACTGTCCTTCTTCAGATATTTCACTTCTGTCGTGTCTACCTTCCAGAGTGCTTCAGAATACCTTCTCTGCTAAATCATCATCACCTTTCCCTCATAAACATCAGAAATTAATTTGAGCCAAATTTCACCCTTGAATTCTTTCTCCAGCATCAAAGATCAGCCCAGGGCCATATGCAGTCATAAATAATGATGTGCCACTGAGCATGCGCAAAGGGCGTTTTCCTCATTAGCGAGTTTCTAGCAATCAGCCTTGCATATCTGGAATCAGAAGAAAGGGGTCTCATGTGTGAAAGGGTGTGATCTGAGCCACTTCCCCCTACTGTATTATGGTTGCAAATGTCCATTTACTCCAAGATGCTGCCTCTTAAACCTCCTGGTCAATGATCTCTGGTAGGCTAGGGACAGAGGTGAGAGCTGTTTCCTGGTCCTGCTGGATCTCTCAGCAGCCTTTGATACCATTGACCATGACATCCTTCTGGACCATCTAAACGAGTTGGAAGCTGGGAGCACTGTTATGCAGTGGTTCCACTCCTTTCTCCTGGACCATGTCCAGAAATTGGTGTTGGGGGATGAGTGTTCAGACCTCTGGGCTCTCACTTGTGGGGTGCCTCAGGGCTCCGTCCTCCCCAAATGCTTTTCAACATCTACATGAAGCCGCTGGGAGAGATCATCAGGGGGTTTGGGCTGCGTGTTCACCAGTATGCAGAAGACACCCAGCTCTACCTCTCCTTCAAACTGGAGTGTCTGGAGGTGGTTGGAGGATGGATAGAGGCTAACAGATTGAGGTTGAATCCTGACAAAACAGAATTACTGTTTTGGGGGAACAAGGGGCAGGCGGGTGTGGAGGACTCCCTGGTCCTGAATGGCGTAACTGTGCCCCTGAAGGCCAGATGTGCAGCCTAGGAGTCATTTAGGATTCACAATTGTCCATGGAGACACAGGTCAATTCTGTGTCCAGAGCAGCTGTATACCAGCTCCACCCTACCTGCCTGCATACTGTCTCGCCAGAGTGGCGCATGCTCTGATTATCTCCCTCTTGGACTACTGCAATGCGCTCTACGTGGGGCTACCTTTGAAGGTGACTCAGAAACTACAATTAATCCAGAATGTGGCACCTAGACTGGTGACTGGGAGTGGCTGCCGGCACCATATAACACTGGTCCTAAAAAATCTTCATTGGCTCTCAGTGCGTTTTGGAGCACAGTTAAAAGTGTTGGTGCTGACCTTTAAGCCCTAAACAGCCTCGGTCCAGTAGACCTGAAGGAGCGTCTCCACCCCATCGCTCAGCCTGGGCACTGAGGTCCACTTCTGAGAGTCTTCTGCTGGTTCCCTCAATGCGAGAAGCGAAGTTACAGGAACCAGGCAGAGGGCCTTCTCAGTAGTGGCGCCCTCCATGTGGAACACCCTGCCATCAGATGTCAAGGAGATAAAGAACTACACAATTTTTAGAAGGCATCTGAAGGCAGCCCTGTATTGGGACGTTTTAAAGTTTGATGCTTTATTATGTTTTATATATTCCGTAAGCCAACCTGAGTGACTAGAGAAACCCAGCCAGATGGGTAGGGTATAAATAATAACATTGTTGTTGTTGTTGTTGTTGTTGTTGTTGTTGTTGTTGCCGCCACTAGATGAATATCCACACATATTTCCTAACTGAATCCAACTTCCTTTAGACCTGAGCTGGCCAGCTTTGCCAACTCAGCATCTGCAATATTCCTCAGCTGCTCCCTGGACAGCTAAAATACAATATATTGACTGGATCTAACAAATGCAGCGACTTAATCAGATTAGCTAAGAAGACTGCGGTGAGTTCCTCCAGAGTAGCTCCATTGGCTTTGGCAGGATTGCTCCCAGATAATTAAGTGGTTTGATGGCATCGGCCTAAACATTTCAACTCAAGTTAAGACATGCTTTCTGACAGCAAATCCAGTAGAGAGAGAGAAATAGAGTCATTCGTTTTTGCATCAGTTCAACAGACTGGCTTGGAGGTAAAGTTGCCACTAAGGAAGATATTTTCTGGTTTGGATGGCAATGTGTGCAAAGAGGCCTTCTCTGAAAGAGCTTCAGCCATAGGTGAAAACCCAGATTCCAGCATGCCAGGGGAGGGGAGGGGGGCTTAGGCAAGGCAGAGGTGCGCCATTGCCATGGATCATTGAATATTCCTGTAGAAAACCAACACAAACTGTAATTATTTACACAGCAAAGCATATTCAGCTGTTGAAAAGGGGATGAGGGAATAACACACACACACTTAATTTTTTATTTAAAAATAATACTTAAAATGTAGCATTTTAAAGATTATATATGTGCATTACTGGGAGCCTGCCTCAGATGTGCCCTTTTTGGCCCAAATTTGGAATCAGGTTTTGCAATATGTGGGCAAACTAAGGACCAAACTACTCACTAAGGCCCTCATCTGCACTATACAGTGGTACCTCGGGTTAAGAACTTAATTCGTTCCGGAGGTCCGTTCTTAACCTGAAACTGTTCTTAACCTGAAGCACCACTTTAGCTAATGGGACCTCCCTTTGCCGCTGTGCCGCCAGAGCACAATTTCTGTTATTATCCTGAAGCAAAGTTCTTAACCTGAAGCATTATTTCTGGGTTAGCGGAGTCTGTAACGTGAAGCGTCTGTAACCTGAGGTACCACTGTACATTTAAAGCAGTATCGTACTGCGTTAAACAGTCATGCCTTCCCCCCCCCACCCCCAGGAATCCTGAAAACCATAGTTTGTTAGAGGGGCTAAGAGTTGTCAAGAGACCCCTGTTCCCCTCACAGAGCTATAATTTCCAGAGGTACCTGCAAAGAGGAATCAACAGTTAAACCACTCTGAACATTGTATCTCTGTGAGGACAATAGGGGTCTCCTTAGCATCCCTAACAAACTGCATTTTCCCAGATTTTGGGGGGAGAAGTCAATGTTGTTTGAAGTGGCTGGATGCTGCTTTAAATTTATAGTGCAGGTGGGGCCTAGGTTAGGTGTGTGATTTGTTGGTGGCAAGGAAAAATAGGTTAAGAAAATGAGAATTCCTGGATGCCAGGATCCAAGTTTGGGGCAAGTAGGCCTACTCTTTGGTGAAAGAAAGAACCCCAGAAGAGATTTAAAATCATAAGATATGCAGCAAAGTAAAGCATGGAACTATAGGCTGTTAGAACATAAAAATATACCCAAAACTTCCTTCCTCCCTTAGCATAGAGAAAATCACAAAGTTTAAAATGGTTTACTTACAAACTGTGCAAAGGTCAGATTCATGTGCTTTTCCGTCAGAGATCAGTCAGATATCATAGGCAGTGTTAGCTTAGTTACAGTGGTGAAAGTTCCTAAATGATTGGTATAGGAACACAAGAGTGGCTTGTAAGAGCCATGCAGTTTGAGCTTGGAACAACCAGATCAGATCTCTTTACACACTGAGCTTGACTGGGGGTTAGAACAATAGGGTTGATTACCTATTTCCTCTCAGAGTAAGGGGAAATGACTTTGCTAAGCCTGGCAGGACAGCTTACTCTATCATATTAACCCCTTTGTGCATTAATTAGACTTAAGCACGTTGGTTGCATGAGGCTGTTTATCCCACATAGTTTGGCATTGCTAGTTAACATGGGATGGAAGCTGCTGTTGGCTAGCAGCAGTGGCAGCTCTTCTCCCATGCTGAACAGAAGAACCAGAGACCACAGTCTGCAAAGAAAGGGTTAAGCCCTGCTCCTTGCACGCCATTTTCCCTGTAGTGATTGGGAGATCTTGCAGCTGTTCCTTACATTTAAAAAAAACAAACCACACACATCATAGTACAGTAAAATTATTTATCATAATGCTGTGTCTGGCTGGAAGTCTAAATTAGGAGAAAGAGGATCAAAAATTAGGCAGTGTGTTATTTTCTACTCAAATAGCACTAAAACTTGCAGAGTGTTGTTTATTGTGAGAAGTTTGCAATTGCACAAAAGTGCTGGCAAGAACAGAATACAGCTGTTCAGCCTCTCCCAAAATGTAATCTCTGCTCTTCTTACTTGCTGTCAACAAGAGCTACTCCCCTCAGGCGCAGCCAACATAGCAAACAATCAGGGATCCTAGTTCAGCAATGTCTGAAGGGCCACCAGTATCCTGCCCCTGTTGCAATGTGTCATCTTAAAGCAAAGGAAGCCAATCTGGCAGCCTCCGAGTGCTCTTTCACTACAGCTCCCATCTTTCCTGACTGAGCCATGCTGGCTGAGGTTGATGGGAATTGCTGTCCAAAATATCTAGAGGGCATCAGGTCAGGGTAGCCTGCCCTAGAGGGAAAGCCAATAGTTCAGAAGGGAGATATGCCATTACGAAGATCTGAATGGACGGCATTCCTTGGATCTCCTGATGGACAAATCCTTTCCCAGATGCAGCTGTTGAGCCACTGTGAGAACAGGATGCTGGACTAGACGAATCAATGAATGAATCAATGAATGAATCAATGAATGAATCAATGAATGAATCAATGAATGAATCTTTATTTGCGTCAGCCATCAGCCATAGCAATAAAACAACAATGTGATATACAAAGAATAGAAATAAAAAGTCAATTATATCAAATACATTTTAGGGTTTTGAATCAATAGTCAAATACAGTGGTGCCCCGCTAGACGAATGCCTCGCTAGACGAAAAACTCGCTAGACGAACGGCATTCGTCTAGCGGAAGCTGCCCCGCTAGACGAAAAAGTCTATGGGGCTGCTTCGCAAGACAAAAATTTTTTGACTTCTTTTTTTTTACGTTCAGCGGAGCACGGCTGTCACGGCTAGACGAAAAAACCGCTAGACGAAAAAATTCGTAGAACAAATTATTTTCGTCTAGCGGGGCACCACTGTAGTGGATCTTATTCTGATTGCCTCAGCTAAAAACCTTGCAACCTTTGCTGTCACCTGCTCATCTTGATCTGCCAAGAGAAAGGACACTGTGGCAGTGGTTGGGCGACCCAGAATAGACGATAAAAGAGGGTTGAGAATCTCTGTCCTCAAGTCTTTATGAAGAGTGCAAGCCAGAAGGGCATGCGCCACCAATTCGGGACTGCCATCTCCACAGGGACATAAGCATTTTTTGTGTGGAATCTGTTGGAATCGTCCCTCAAGTACAGCTGAGGGCAATACAGAACATTCAATCTTGCAAGAGTAAAAAGCACGTCTATATTTTAGATGCTGGACTAGATGGGCCACTGGCCTGATCCTGCAGGCTCTTCTTGTGCTCTTTACAGTCCGTCTTTTCCTGAGAGGGGGTTCTGTCCCAGCCACTAAGAGCACAGAAATGAATGCACACCATTACTTTTATGAGGAAGCAAGGAGGATCCTGATGCCTGTCGCTCAGTAATTAACATGCAGCATAAGAAAACAGCAGGGAAATTAGAACTTCTTGGTGCATTCAATCATGCTGCCAGGAGATTATTCTCTGGGTTTTTTTTTTTTCATTCTTGTTGAAGACTCAGCACATTAGAGATAGAGGCTCGATCACGTTAGAAGGAGAGAGAGCTGCCGCGCTCAAATGAATATGTGTGCAGGCATTACAAAGTTCGTATGAGAAGGAATTACTTTTGCATCTGCTTTGGTTCTTTGGAGGCTTCTGCAGCAAAGCCCCTCTCCAGGCACAGTCAATGGCACTCGTTCATTTAAGTCAGGGATCGCCAGCACCACTGCCATCCTACGACTCCCATCAGCCAAAGGCAGCATGGCAAGTGGTCGAGTATTATGGGAGTTGTGGTCCAACCATGTCTGGAAAGGTTACAGGTTCCCTTCTCTTGACCTATGCAGAAGGAAGCAAAGAAAGAAAGAAGGAAGCAAACATATAATTCACCGGCGTATTAACCAGAGGAAGCAATGCAATTGTGTGAAAATGGAAAATAATTTTCAGACCCCAAAGAACAGCCCAGTGAGGCTTGAGCATGCTCAGATGCTACAAAATACTGCGCGACTCTTGGGGACTTTGGAGGGCGCATGGAAACTAGGGAAGGGAGACTTGAATGGAATACAGTGGTGCCTCAGGTTACAAACACCTCAGGTTACAAATGCTTCAGGTTACAGACTCCGCTAACCCGGAAGTAGTACCTCAGGTTAATAACTTTACCTCAGGATGAGAACAGGCCCCATTAGCTAAAGTGGTACCTCAGGTTAAGAACGGTTTCAGGTTAAGAACGGACCTCCAGAACGAATTAAGTTCTTAACCCGAGGTACCACTGTATCTTAGAAAAGGGCCTGGTTGGCTGGAACCCAGAACAGGAGCCCTCCATGCTACATTTTGTAGGAGGCCCCCCCGAGGAGCAAGTGGCGTGGAGTGATTAAAGTGCTGGAATGGCTTCAGCGTTAAATTCCCACTCTGCCATGAAGCTTACTAGGTGACGTTGCATCGGACGCCATTTCTCAACTACCTTACAGGGTTATTGTGAAAATAAAATCAGGTGTGCATGTACACTACCCTCGTGGGAAGAGGAAGGATAGGATAAAAAAAAATTGTGAATTCCAAACAGGATTTGGTTGTGAGTACAAAAGTATATACATGTTTTTAACCTTCTTTACCATATACATGTTTATTAAATGAGTATAAATCAGGCATGCATTTATTGATGGCCCTTTGATCTGATCTGCAAGGACATTCTTATTTGCAAGTCTAGTGTAAAATAAAGTTACGTGGATGCACCTGTTTGCCCTTACCTTTCACAGTTGAAATGTATTTATTCAGAACTCACCTTATTCTTATGACTGTGATTTGTCTTGAGCTGTTTTTAATGTTGTATTTTAATTTTTGGGGACTTGCCTTGGGAACTTAGGATGAAGAGTGAGTAATAAATCAAATTAGTAGTAGTAGTAATTACAAGACAAAACACCCATACCCACATCTTTTTACATGTGCTGAGAATTTACACCTTCTTTCACCCTTCCTCAGAATTGCTCATCTTCTAATTGCTCAGCCCCTTTTCCCCCTGTCTGTGTTGACAATGCAAAAACACCCCCAGAAGGAAAGAATGTAAATGTTGTTCCATGTGGGCTGTTGTTTAATTCAGGTAACAGATTGGGAAAGGCATCTGTTCGCGGCCTCTCTCTCTTTTATTAATGTTACATAACTTGTCTGTCTCCCCAGCGTTATTTACACTCGAGTGTATGCGGTGTGTCTTGTAGATAAAGTGCAGGCATTCAGCTTTTAACTTTTCCCTATATATCATTCCCTCAAGCCTGTTATTAAGAGCGACTTCACCTCATCCAATTTTTAGTACCTCCCACAGGATGTCATAATATCCCAGCCCAAGGGATGCTGTGGCACAGTTTAAGCACTCTGTCCTCTTGGTATAAGAAAAAACACTTTGATCTCCTGGCTTAAGGAGATGTAAACTTTGGCTCAGCTCAGGGAGAGTCACTCTTCCATCTGGAAACACAGGTGAAAAGGATAATGAGGTGTGGCAACCACGTCCAAGAAATCAGGAGTGTTTCCACCATCACTCTCCCAACCCGTCTAGTAATGTTGCTTGTTGCCTTATGCTTATACAGAAACAGCTACTTTCATATCACGTTCTTAAAAGCAAGCTTGCATCCTATGTCCATTGATCTATGAAGCACTTGGAATACGATGTACAACTCTGGCCACCTGGAAAAGGATCTTTCAGAGCTGAAAAGGACATAGGTAAACTCTGGAAGTCACTGCCACAAGATGTAATCATGGCCACCAACTTGGACAGATTTAAAACGAGGTTAGACAAATCTGTTGGCGGTTACTAGCCATGGTGTGTATTTTCTCCCTCCATCGTTGGAGGCAATATGTTTCAGAGTACCAGATGCTACGCTCAGATCCTGCTTGCAAGCGCCACTGTGAGAATAGGATGCTAGACTAGATGGGCTTTCTGTCTGTTCTAGTTGGGCTGATGTTCTTCCCTAAATGTAAAACTCACTACTGTTTATTGATCTATAACAGGTACATCCAACTCCCAAGAGACTGTGATCTACTCTGAGTATAAAAAAAAACTGGCGGTGATCTACCCATTGTCATTGGAGGGAGGAGGAGTGTGCGTGTGTGGGGTGGGTAGAAGGGGAAGATTGCCCAGAGTTGTTGAGCTTTTGGGGGGTAGGATTGCCCAGAGTTGTAAGAAGCAGATGTAAATCTTGCATACTATCCTGAAGCAAGGTCAACTGGTAACTGGTATGTGTATGTGCTTAACTCAGAGGAACTAGAGACTCATTTGCTCACTCCCACCCAGGCACTCCAAACCATCCCTCCTTTCAGTCCAGCTGGGGGCTTGGATTGGGTCCCTCCACCCAGCCCTGCTGGCCTCCACCTGCCGAACATTCTGCTGGGCCCCAGCTGGCCAGCCTCCTTGCTGTGTCACGTGATGGCACCAGGCTGAATTCGGGCACTGGCACAAGTGGGCAGTGCTGTGAGTGCTTTGGTGACCCCACAGCTCTGCCAAGTAGCAACCAAGGTTTGGATGGCACCTGAAGTTCCTTTGTTCCAGGATGAAATGGGATAACCTTTCACTGAAGAAAGGTTGGGTAACAAATGTCTGTCCATAGCTATCGATAGACGTTTCATTACATGCAGAGGAAGAGAGTAGCGGAGCAGGGTTATTCCATTGCTGGAATGAGCAGCCAGCTGCCTTTGCTTCTTCCCCCTCATCAGTCAGCTAGCAGTAGCAATTACATCAGATCTGTTTCTATCCCTGCTTATCATGATAAGAACTGTAAATTTAGGAAGGGTGCCTGAATTTGCTTTGTTCCCTCCTCCCTCCCCATCTCCTTGGTTTAATTCCTTTTCAAATGCAGTTGTACCTTTGGATCCCGCAGGAATTGTATTGGTCTGTAAGCTGCTCTGAGAACCTTCTTGGCTAACAAGCAGGGTAAAAGTGCTTCAGATAATAAATAAAAAGTGTATCCCGTGCTTTTTTCTATAAAAAAAGTTTAGGGGTACTCTCAAAACAAAATAAAATAAAAAATTCCTTCCAGTAGCACCTTAGAGACCAACTAAGTTTGTTCTTGGTATGAGCTTTCGTGTGCATGCACACCATATCTGAAGAAGTGTGCATGCACACGAAAGCTCATACCAAGAGCAAACTTAGTTGGTCTCTTAGGTGCTACTGGAAGGAATTTTTTTTTTTTTTTTTTTTTTTTTTTGACTATGGCAGACCAACACGGCTACCTACCTGTAAGGGGTACTCTCATTTTGACTCAAGAAAATCACCATTTTATAGTTCAAATCGGGAAAAATAAATACAGTAAATGGACAAAAGTACAAAGATTCACAAAATGTTTAGGGGTATGCGTACCCCTGCAACCCCCCCCCCCAGAAAAAAAGCACTGGGTATATCCTTTCTCATCACAACAGTAAGGAGTTGTGCTTTCCCCATCCCAAAACCTCTACATGGAACTAAGCAGAACAATTTTATGTTAACTCCCAAATCCATTTCACGTTGCCAGGCTGTTTTTACAAAGCAGGGTCTTCTTGAATTACTAGGCCACAGTTGGGGAAACGGTTATTTATTATTTTAACATTTGCATCAAAAACCAAGCTGTACTTAACATTCACCAAGCCACCCAAGGTAATGTGAGAGCCCAGGGAATGATGAGATTCTCGCTTGGGTTGCAATTTATCCCCCTAAATCACATCAGTGGCACAATTTATAACCGGTTTTATTGTATTTACTGTTTTAATATGGCTAAGGTCAGGCATAATGGGGAGGGGGAAGTTTACTTTGGGCTTTAAATCAGCAATGAAGCAAAGATCGAGCTGTCACTGACCAAAATTTTCCTCCGCTTGGAGCAGCTCAGATTTATTGTGGCTGGGGAATTTGTAAATGTATGAAGAATCGGCAACTTTGTGCATGATTTAACGTGCATCAGTTTCATTATCAAGGAAAAAGCAAGCAAGCTATCAGACTGCAAGGTCTGTGTCTCCTTGCTGCTAGCGGAGCAATCCGCAGAGGCCAGGTTCTCTTTATATTCAAGGAAACGCTACGGCATTGAACTTTAATTAGTGGTGAAATATAATCCTGGCTAAGTCAAACAGGACTCCTGTTTATTCTTGCAGAATTCAAATCAATATCTCCCCAACTCCCCATGTGCCTGTAATTCCTATTTAGTGTTTAATTGTATCTATTTAATTTTAACTGCTGAAGGCCTCCCAAGTGGAAGGCAGCAATGACTCCTGCTGTTGCTAGGAAGCAGCTCGTAGACAACAGTGGCACATGCGTAAATGGGACAAACGTCTCTGGTGCCATTTCTGCCACTGTGAAAAAAAATCCACAAGCCTGGCACCAGAAGCAATCCCAAAGGACCAATTTGCACTGTGTTGTGTTTTCAGCATCAAGTCCTGATTAAGATTCCAGATCCTCCAAGTGTCCCTGTTTTCCAGGGACAGTCCCAGAATTACAGAAGGCATCCCAGTTTCTCAATTAATACAGGAACGTCTCGCTTTTCCTTAGGATGTCCCTATTTTCATCAGAGGAATGTTGGAGGGTAGGGAGTTATGTGACCCCAGAAGCCAATGAGATAAGTAACTGGACTTTAGAAGACATCTGAAGGCAGCCCTGTGTAGGGATTTTTTTTATGTTTAGTGTTTTATTATGTTTTTATATATTGGAAGCCACCCAGAGTGGTTGAGGCAACCCAGTCAGATGGATAGGGAAGAAATGTTGGAGGATATGAGATTCCACCCAGCTGTTTGTGATGCAAATGGGTTATCTATAGCCTGGTGGCAGGGTTCTTAACACACGTCTGCAATAGGGTTTCTCCAAGAGATGCGGGTGGCACTGTGGTCTAAACCACTGAGCCTCTTGGGCTTGCCGATCAGAAGGTCAGCAGTTCAAATCCCTGTGACGGGGTGAGCTCCCGTTGCTCTGTCCCTGCTCCTGCCAACCTAGCAGTTCGAAAGCACACCAGCGCAAGTAGATAAATAGGTACCGCTGTGGTGGGAAGGTAATCGGCATTTCCATGCACTCTTATTTCCGTCACGGTGTTCCGTTGCGCCAGTAGCGGTTTAGTCATGCTGGCCACATGACCCGGAAAACTGTCTGTGGACAAACGCTGGCTCCCTCGGCCTGAAAGTGAGATGAGCGCCACAACCCCATAGTGGTCTTTGACTGGACTTAACCGTCCAGGAGTCCTTTACCTTTTATCTCTCCAAGTACAAAGGAAGTCTTAAATAGATACACCAAACCAAGTTGCTTATTATTATTATTATTATTATTATTATTACTATTATTTCTTTTATTTATACCCCACCTGTCAGGAGCCGAAGTCAAAAGTCAGGCTCTTATTATGTTCTTATGACACATTGTCTGGGGAGCACCCAGCTTCTGATACCTCCTCCTCCCAGTCTGCTTTCTCTTCTCCCTCGGACCACTCTTTAGCCTCCTTCCCCTGGGGGTTCCCTTGGGGGTTCCCCAGCTGGTGCCTCCCCCACTCCTCTGCAGCCAATCAGAAGCTGTGGAAGTCCCATCGGACGTTCGGGTTCCAAAGAACGTTCGCAAACCGGAACACTCACTTCCAGGTTTGCGGCATCCGGGAGCTAAAACGTCTGAGTACCAAGGCATTCAGGATCCAAGGTACAACTGTATTTGAAAAGGAATTAAACCATGATGGAATTAAAACCATGATGGAATAAAAAGGATAAAAACAGCACAGCACTATTAAAAGCCCTTTCCTTAAAAGCAGCCAGTTCCCCAAAGCCTGCTGGGAATAAAACAGTCTTCACCTGCCAGTGGAAAGACAACAAGGAGAGAACTAGTCTAGTTCTCTTTCATTGCCTGGAAAATGTTCTATGTGCATTGCAGAACTCGGCATTATCCTGGGGTTTAAAAGTTTTGTCAGTGCTAGAGCCCAGCAACAGAGCTTTGTGAAATAATAAAGAGGGGGGGGGATAACCCCTCAAGCATGTACAGAGTGCCTTCTCGCCACTGAGTAACACCTGCCAGCTTCTGTGCATCAGAGATAAGAGTTTCTGCAGCGGAGCACATGGTTTCCAGGAGAAAACCAAACTGCCATTTTATAAAAATGTAAAATAAGCAAGGTTGGGAATGACATTTTCATCTTCAGCTACTAAAAAGAAGATGGAGAGAGAGAGAGAGAGAGAGAGAGAGAGAGAGAGAGAGCGCTGAAGTGAAGGGTACCTCAGCGAGAAACGATGCTTCGGTCTCAAGAAGATATTGCAAAGGAGGATCCTAAACTTCCACCTCTTAAAAAATAATAAACTGCCATCTTCTGACTTTATTGGTTATCTCCTCCTGCCTCAGATTCTTTAGTGCTAGATAATAACTTCTGATAAAACTTCCTGTTTCGTTGAGAAAATTGCATTTGTCTCTGTACTTTATATTTTATTTCTTGTCTATCAACGCACTTCCAGCTACTCGGTCCCTTTTCACTGACTTTTTATTTCTCTAATGGTTTTGTTACATATCCAATCTATCTGCCCGGGAACTCTCTTATCTTCTACCTTTTTTTTTTCTTTTTTCCTCCTCATTTATGAAAAGGTCATATTCTCCCTTCATAAAGAACACAACACCCAAAATAAGTGTGCACGCAATGCCCCCTTTGCATTATTCATGCCTCTTCTAACATGCAGAATCTGGATTTTTCAGGGACCAGGAACTGGGGTCGCAAACGGCAAAAGGGGGGGAGGGGGAAGCAGCATGGGAAGTAGCGTTAAGAGACCAGTAAGGTCAGGGGTGTGGTGTAGATAATATAAAGGAAAGGTTTTTACTCTTCTTCAAACCTTTATTAGGCATTTTTACAGATAAAACCACGGGGGGGGGAAGAATCATGTACAAAAACCTTTAAATGTATATAAAAAGGCAAGAGTCGAATATACATGCTGATTATATGTAATCTGGAATTTCTTCCTGTTAAGAAAATTCGGCTACCCCCGCAGTCACCCTTTGGTTAATATCCAACAAACAGAATCCAACGCTTCCACTGTGCAGTGGTTTCAAACCACCCAGGAGGGGGGGGGGCAGCGGAAAGGTTTTTAAAGACACCGAGGGCATAGCAGCACTACAAACACTGCATGACAGGTTGATTGGCATGGCTTCTCCAAAGGAATCCTGGGTAATTATTGCTGAACGTGTTAGACAGTCCTAGCCCCACTCCTCCCAGAACTACAGTTTCCAGAGTTCGTGGGGAGGGGCTGGAGGTTTATCATAGAATGGTAGAGTTGGAAGGGACCAGGAGGGTCATCTAGTCTAACCTAGGGTTACCAGACGTCCCCGTTTCCCGGGGACAGTTCCCAGATTTGCGAATAAGTCTCAGGACAAATTCTATCCCCAGAATGTCCCCGGACTTCATCTAATGTCCCCAGAAAACGCAGCAGCAGCAGCAGTCTCAGCAGCCCGGAGCAGTTGGCTATGGCTGGTTTCAGGAGCTGCTCAGAAGTCCCCATATGATGGTGGTGCAGGGGCTCTGAGATGCAGCTTCCGGGATGCCTCCCCCTTCCCTGACCCCAGCAACTAAGCTGTGAAGGGAGGCTTCATCGGAGCAGCCTCCCAACTCCTACTTGTGTGCAAGCAGGAGCGGGGCGGGGATCTCTCAGTTAGGCAACGGGAAGCCTCCCTTCCCAGTTGAGGGATCCCCACCCCCTCCTGCTTGCACGCAAGTAGGACTGGGATTGGGACTGCTCCGATGGGAAGGGAGGCCCAGGCAGGCTCATGGAGAAAGGAGAAAGAAGCCTCGGAGGAAGGGGAAATATGGCAGTTGAGGTCAAGGCGGTGGCTGCCCCTCTGCCACTGCCATCGCTGCAGGATTAACATCCTGAAAGTGTAGTATGTATGTATGTATGTATGTATGTATGTATGTATGTATGTATGTATTTAAAGTGTCCCTGGATTCATTGAAAAAAATCTGGACATCCCCCATCATTTTTGTGGAGAATGATCTAGAAACTTGCTTTTTGTCTTTTAAACAAATACTTTCTCACAACGTTATCGTTTGTTTTTCTGGATCTGTTATTCTGCCATGCAGTTGGAGAAGCACTTATCAAAAAGAGAAAGGTTTGCTTTTGCTCTTGAGCATTTGGGGGTTTGTTTTTCTTTTTAAAATAGTTATTCATTCAGGTTCTTAGTTCACAAGAAAAAAACAAAAACTTCACACAATAGAACTGCGGGGCAAAACACAGACATAAGTAAAGTTGGGATTAGTATGCGCATAAGTGGTGATTATCATTTACATTGTCCTTGAGCATTTGTTTTAGTGTTAAACCACTGAGCCTAGGGCTTGCGGATCAGAAGGTCAGGGGCTCAAACAGGGGCTCAAACAGGGTGAGCTCCTGTTGCTCGGTCCCAGTTCCTACCAACCTAGCAGTTTGAAAGCATGTCAAAGTGCAAGTAGATAAATAGGTACCACTCTGGTGAGAAGGTAAATGGCATTTCTGTGCGCTGCTCTGGTTCGCCAGAAGCAGCTTTGTCATGCTGGCCACATGACCCGGAAGTTGTACGCCGGCTCCCTCAGCCAATAAAGCAAGATGAGCACCGCAACCCCAGAGTCATCCGCAACTGGACCTAACGGTCAGGGGTTCCTTTTTTGTTGTTGTTCAGTCATTCAGTCGTATCCAACTCTTTGTGACCCCATGGACCAGAGCATGCCAGGCACGCCTATCCTTCACTGCCTCTCGCAGTTTAGCCAAACTCATGCCAGTCGCTTCGAGAACACTGTCCAACCATCTCATCCTCTGTCGTCCCCTTCTCCTTGTGCCCTCCATCTTTCCCAACATCAGGGTCTTTTCCAGGGGTCCCTTTACCTTTACCTATTGTTTCTAGAGTTGCAAAACAGATGCCACTCTGAAACCCATTCATAGAGGCGAGGCCTCTGCAGGTGACAGTTCTGAGACCTCTTTTCAATGTCAGGGCTTATCCCAAGGAAACATGAAATTCTGATCCAGGACAGAGCGTCTCTGAGCAACGGCACGAACTATGCATGATCAAGCATATTTAAATCCTATTGATCTTAATGGAATGAATGCTAAGAGTGCTGGACTTTGGCTGGGTCATTTAATACTTTGTTTATCTTAGGGTTTTTAGGATCTTAATTTTTGCATTCATTGATACAACCAGGGTACACAAGGTTATTCAAAATTATTTGTTCCGAAACATTTACTATTGTATTTCAAAAAGACAAAGATTGTCATATTACTCATTATTGCAATTTGAAATAAATTCGGCAATGTCAAGTTTTGTGCTTTTCGTTTTTTTCTACAAGACATCTGTTTTTGAAATGTGAAGTTAGCGGGGGGGGGGGTTGGAGGGGAGGCTGTATACATGAGTACTTGACATAGAAAATAACATCCATCATGAAAACAGACGCAACTTATTAAAATGCACAGTGCTGCCTGCTAGAGATGCAATGCTTTTAAAACAAATATTGTACAGTCCTGAAGGCTTCAGAGATGTACTGCGTGATTATTCATTCCTTGGCTTAAATTTAATTGGGTGAAAGAGAAAATGTTACATTTTAGAACGAGCCTCTAATGCCAGAAAGGGGGTTCCGATCGGCACAGCGACTTGGCCTTATTTTCTTGTTGTTCATTTTCAGCCTGCCAGATGGAATGTTCCTCAGCCTTTTATGGCTTCTATATCCATTTTATTAGCCATATGTTTTGATTGATCTTGTTATTCCTGACAAGAAATCAATTGAACCGGCGGAATACTGTGCCGGAATAGATCTCTTCCTTGATGGAACAGAACAGACTTACAAAAACGAAACAAAAAAAACAGTACAGTTACAACAGGCAATGCTTTCTAGGTGTTACCAAGACGCATCTAGTGACACAGGCCGCATTCACCCCAAACATTTAAAGCACTATGATACCACTTTAAATGCTCACGGCTTCCCCCAATTCTTTATGGGAGCTGTGGTGTATTTCATTGTATTTGTACAATGACAATAAAGAAATCTTATCTTGTCTTGTCTTATCTTAGTGCTTTAAGAGTGCTGAGAGTTGATAGGAAACCTCTTTTTGACTGGCCGGCTAAACCAGGTGAGGGTAGCCGATGGGTCTCAAACCCTCAGTGAGTTCCCCTGCATGTGAAGACAGGCTCTGGAGGTTTGAATGGATGAGACCAAGGACTCGGCTAGATTGGTAAAGAAAATGCATTGTATATGCATTATAACACTATAACACCAGATGGCACTGTGGAGTTCCATTTTTGCCAACCCGATTTGTCATACAAAGTTTACAGCACGTTTTCCTGAAACGTTTTTTTTTTTTATGTGTCTCATATAGGAGCCTACTCCAGGGTGCTATGGATGCCTGGGCACCCACAAAGTCACTGAGAAAAGCCAGGCAGGTGTCAGTGCTGCCACCAAGAGAGAAGCAGTTCAGCTCCACAGCCAGCCACTGAGGCACCTTTTTCCAGGGGAAGGGCGAACGCGGAGGCAGAGTCTTTCTGTAGAAAAGGGTGTCTTACTGGCTGTGGAGAGGAGAAGGAAGAGGAGCCGCCTGTAAGGAGTACCATGAGTATTTGCAGGGGTCAGGCCCTGAACACAGTGAGGAGTTGCAGAACCAGGTGTTTGTCTTGGGGGAGTCAGGTGTGGCCAGATCAGGAAATGTGCCACAACTGGAGACAACCCCAATATGAAGATATAAGGCCAGCATTTCGCCCTGGTTCTGTGCCACAGCAATGTGGTTTATTCCCTGCTGTTGCCAGTTCCTGCTCCTTCCTTCTGTTCTTTCATTCTAGCCTCATTGAGTTTCCTAGGGTAGAATGTGCATGTAATGTGACTATATTTGTGACAATTGCATACAAAAAATGCATAGTATTTGGGGAAAGTGCTTTGCAAAAATGCGCATGTTAGACAAGATTCGCACTAAAGTGCTTATGAACTTTCAGGAGGACTTTTGTTTCAAAAACTGCAGGTTCATGTGGAAATGTGGAGAACTGAATTTACGATTTGAAAAATGAGGAACTGAGGGAAATCACCATGGAAAAATTTGCATATTCCCTACTAGTAAGCCACCTAGAGATGAATCCTGAAAGGCAGTATGTAAATTCTTGTTTAGGAAAAGAGTGTTGTCAGGATAATCTTATCTGACCCTACTTTCACTGCCTCGAGCTCCTCGGAGCAAAGTGGAATAGAAATCTGATGCACAGCGAAAGCTGAGAATTAGAATTCAGGTCCACTGGTGGAAGTCCAGAGCATCCAATCACTTTCAAGAAGTGGTAGCCTATGATGGATTCATTGAGCAACGTACTTGGTTCAGCAAGCAGTAATTTGAGTTACGGCCATGAATTTGGGCCAACAGACAATCAATGTTCCTTTCTCCATGTATTTATTTGTAAGGGAATGATTTATGTACTTGAGGGGAGAGTGGATTCATTCCCTTTGTACTCAGTATCCCTTGCAGTGTGTCAGAATTGCCTTCTGCTCAATATATAGCGCCTCTCAATTTCGGAACTTACTGACATCCCGTAAAATGGCACTTCATTAAGAATCAACCAGGAATAATCCATCCAGAACTATTTTTTTATCTATAAAATTTGAGCGGAGAAATATCAGGGTCACTTATCACTTTCCATCTAGGGAAGGGACAATGAAATCTTTATTGGAAAACCCTAGCTGGCAGGAATGCGTTCAATCTTGTCAGGGATAGCACAGCCACCGAAATATATTGCCTGAGCTTTACAGCGGTTACTCTAACCAAACATGCCACGTCAGCAAAATTACAAAGCTTAAAATGACTTTCATGTCAAAGTATCGCCGGGGTTTTCATTTCTCCATATTTTTGCCAGCAAAAAAATAAAATAAATTTCAATGAAGCACTTTGTATATGGACTTTGAAAAGTTGCCCTGATGTATCGCAGACCTTGTCGTGCAACGTAGGCCAAGATCAAGATTTATGAATCACCAAGACCTAAAGATTTCACACACACACACACACACACACACACACACACACACAATGTAAAGAAATCATCTTTCAAATTTCATATCACATTAGCCACTCAGAACCAGACTATGAGCCAAGCAAGACCCATTCAGTTTCATTCTCTCTCTCTCAAATACATACTCCTCCATGTATACATGTGGATCTTCCCAGAGTATATCAGTATCTATTCCATTTATAGTTTGGGCGCATCCACACAATACATTTAAAGCATATGAGGTGTGTATCCACCTTTTCCCCCACCTTTTTAGAATCCCACTAAAAATGTTATACGTAGGGTAGGTAGCGGGTAGCCTCCCATCCATGCACTCTGGATTAAAGTTATGTGCCCAACAAATGCTCTGCAGCATATGTGCAACGCACACTCATGAACACAATACGTTGATTTGTCCATCAAGCCCAGAACTGTATACTCCTGACTGGCACAGCTCTCCAACATCTCAGGCAGAGGTATTTTCTACCATCTGCTGTCTGGTCTTCTTTTAAGTGGAGATGCCTGAGATTAAACCTAGGACATGCTTCATGGAAAACATGTGCTCCATGACAGAGCTACACTCCCATTTCTTATATGGTCATTCCATTTTCTCCAGAGATCCTTGGGATCTACAGTTCTACTCCGGAGCTGAGGAATGCCTCGTGGAAAACATCTTGGCGCTCTCACCAAACTACAAATCCTAAAGTTACCAAAATGCATCTCTTAGGGGGGAAATGTGCAGAACAACAATGAATAGATTGGGGGGGGGTGATAACAGAAATGTGTTATACAAAGAGAAATTCACACCAAAATGCGGAATTTTCATAAGTAAATAAATCACAAATTACTGGAGAAATGTGAAGAACTGAATTTAAAATGGGAAAACTTAAAAACTGAGAGAATAATAATTGACCGATAGTGAACACTTTGGGGGGGAAAACCTCCAGACAGCCGCACCGCAGATTCCACAACCATCTCCCATAAGCATGCATGTGATTTTGCTGCAGTTTTGGAAGCCAGCAAAGTTACAGATGCTATTTGAGTCTTCTCTCGCCTCCCTCCCCCCTCCCCTTTTTTTTTTTTTTTTTACAATGCTAGACTCAATATGTCTTTTGCACAATGAAAGAGCTCCCTCTAAAGTGCTTTCTGTTAAATAAAGATCCCTCGAACACCAACCCGGAAATAACGCTTCGCAGGGCCGTTGATCCTCAAAGTTTAATTTGAAACTCTGCTCGTTAAGGGTGCAGCTCAGAGCCTATTTACCAGACGAAAGCCCCACTGTTTGTTATTAAAGCATTGCCACCGGTATCTCCTGCCATGACCTTTTGCGGGATTTGTTAGTCCTGGAAGAATAAACTAAAATATGACTGGAGACCCACACAAATTTTAAGATGAATTTTTATTTGTAATAACTCTTTTGTCCATGTCCTATTCACTTCTCACCCAAATACTGTTCTTGTTCACACACCCCATTCACACAAACAAACAAACACACACACACAGACCTCTATCTCTGTCTATCTGATTCTCTCACACACAAAAACACACATGAATAAGGCAACGATCACTAGGAACAGTGCTCTCTCCTTCCTTCTCACCACTGAATTCATCCAAAACCCCAGCTCTAAAGTGCTGACAGTCTAACTTTTCACTGCCATTGAAATCCTTATAAGCATTCTGTAACACCTCAGCTGGGGAAGGTATATTTTCAAAGAATTGTAGAATCAGAAAACTGCAGAGTTGGAAGAGTCTCCCATGGTTCATCTAGTCCAACCCCCTGTAATGCAGGAATCTCAATTAAAGCATCTATGACAGATGGCCACCCAACCTCTGCTTAAAACTTCCAGCGAAGTTGGGGTCCCTTCCAGCTCCACATGTCTATATGATTCTATGAAAGCAGCTGGGAAGTTCACCCACAAGACAACAATTCACACTGGGCTTTGAATTTTTATACACCTCTTCTCTAAAAGCCAAGCCCCGCAGAAAAGCTCGCTGGTGCCGAAAGAGAGGCTTGAAAGATTTGTTGCATCACAGTGCAGTTGGATTTTGGAGATTAATTGCAAAGATGTTTCATTCATCTACATTTTAATTAATGTGCATTGTTATCAGGATCTAAGGCTTGCTGAGGAATCATATGCACAGCGCAGAAAGCATTTTTGAAGACCATAATGGCCTAGCATCCCCTTCGCGCTTGGGAAGATAAAAGCTTCACTTTCATATAGGCTCCCTAATAGTCTCATCAACTGCAACTAACCGATTTTCTATTAAGGCCAAAAGGCAGCCATTAATACAGAAAATCATCTTCTATCACTTTTACCCTCTATAAGAAGTAATGTATAGATGCAATAAGAAAGTTAATTGGTTTCCTGTGGCTTGGGATGTACACAAACGCAAGGAGAAGAAAGACCCCCATTTCTATTTCTAATTAAAATTTATGAATAGGGCCATTGTGGAAATGGATTTCTGGCTTCTTGGGGCCGCGCCTGCTCATTCTGCTCAAACACGCATGTGCCCGCTGCCATCACTCTTCTTTTATCACCATGAAACTGTGGGTTTGCGTGTTATTTCACACATCTACCCAACAGAGAATAAGGGATGTAGAGGAAGCGTTTTTTGGAAGAAAGTTCTCAGGGACGTGGTGTCGTGCACAACACACCCAGCCAAGGAAGGCAAAGGGCCGTTAGTTAATTGATTGATAGGAGCACACACATACAGCAGCTCCTCAGGTGCACAGGGTACACACACACACACACACACACACACACACACACACACACACTTTTCTAGCATCTCCATGCATTCAACCTGAGACTTCTCCTGCATGGAAGTCATCACTGCACTTCCCTCTTCAAACCCCTCCTGGATCTTGGAGGCAGCAGGGCAGGGGGCAGTGTGGATTCAATTGACCTGCCCCTCACCTGAAAAGCCTTTTCCTCCGCTTTCGATGCATCCTACGCCCCCTCCTCTATCTCTGACTGCTCAGACCCTTCCCCTTACCCTGGCTCCTGCCTCATCGGGGGGGGGGGCACCAAACCCCATAAACCACTGGCCTCCTTCTCTCCTGGGTCAGCTTCCATCAAACACTCATCAGAGCCCTGCCACGTCTGTGACACGTGGAATTTACAAATGGTAACCTTCCTTGGCCCAAAGGCTCCAGGTCTTTGGTGCAGTAGAGAGTTCAGAAAGTTTCTTTCTCCTCCTGCATGCTGTCAGTGGCTCGTTTGCTCTTAAGTCCTAAGCCAATCATTGAAAATCAAAACTGGCAAGAAAAGAAAAAGCTCTGCATGGATAAGGGATGGAGAAACGTGTAAGAACTGCATGCCTGTGAGCAGGCCAACAGATGTGAGCCTTACATTTGTGGATTCGGTTGCATTCCAGCCACACAGAAGTCAGACATTTCTAAACACCTATCTCTCTTCATTCAAGAGAGCAGGAGGCATTGTCCCAGGTCCCAAGGATATATCCTAGCCAAGCTAAAACACTGAAGGAAGGTTTCAAGCAGGGCTGGCAAGAAGTGTGACCTATGGTTGAGGACCACATTTGGCCTGCGGTCTTGATGTTCTCCATGCCCACTGAAGATTCACACATGCAAATCCATTACCAGATGCTGCAGCCATCAAGTGAAGACTGCATGTGTGAACCAGTGCAGACCCACACCATACATTTAAAACACACCCAACACACTTTTAAATCACCTTGCTTCCACAAAGAATGCTAGGGACTATAGTTTCCCCCTCATAGAGCTACAGTTCCCAGACCCGTTAATAAGCTACAGTGCCCAGGATTCTTTGAGGGAAGTCGCAGGCTTTAAATATGCATTGAACGTTCTTTAAATGTATACTGTGGGTCTGCCCTCATCAGTCTCAATAATCTCCCATATAAGCAATTTGTTTTTGCTTGTCTGCCTAATGAAAGCTTTCCCCACCTCAAGGCTAATAGCAGCAGCAGGCAGATTTTAATTGGGATCACAGTGCAGGATAGGATTAAACCGCCCATCCCCACAGGCCACAGGCCCACTCCTGCAGCTCTTATTTAGAAACGGCAGCGGGAAGGGGGTGGATTTGACATGGTACAGGCAATTCTATCTATAATGTTACACCTTGTTGTTGGTGTTTAGTCGTATCTGACTCTTCGTGACCCCATGGACGAGAGCACGCCAGGCACTCCTGTCTTCCACTGCCTCCCGCAGTTTGGTCAGACTCATGTTGGTAGCTTCGAGAACACTGTCCAACCATCTCATCCTCTGTCATGCCCTTCTCCTTGTGCCCTCAATATTTCCCAACATCAGGGTCTTTTCCAGGGAGTCTTCTCTTCTCATGAGGTGGCCAAAGTATTGGAGCCTCAGCCTCAGGATCTGTCCTTCCAGTGAGCACTCAGAGCTGATTTCCTTCAGAATGGATAGGTTTGATCTTCTTGCAGTCCATGGGACTCTCAAGAGTCTCCTCCAGCACCATAATTCAAAAGCATCAATTCTTCACCTAGGCCAGGGGCGTAGGGAGCCGCTTTGCTGCGCAGCATCCCAGTTTGACTGCACATGTGCGGACATGCGCAGTCCACCCAAGATGGCGGGCGCAAGCAGCCGGCACCCCTCCCGACCGTGTAGCGGCATGGCAAGTTTTAAGGCTGCAGTGCGCGAACAGCAGCACAGACGGACACGAGCGGCCAGCAGCGGCACCCCTTCCGACCGTGCAGCGGTGCGGCAAGGGGGGCGGGGTGCCGGCCGCTCGCACCCATCTTGGTGGCGCCAATCGCGGGGGTGGGGTGCCGCCCCAAGTGTCACCCCCCAGGGCAGTACCCGGAGCAGCCCGCCCTTTGCTCCGCTCCTGATCTAGGCCACATTTAAAGCACTACAATACCACTTCCCCCAATAATTCTGTGAACTGTAGTTTGTTACTGATGCAGAGAGCTATTAGGAAACTACCGTATTTTTTGCTGCATACAACGCACTTTTTCCTTCCCAAAAAGTAAGGGGAAATGTCTCTGCGTTTTATGGAGCGAATGGTGGTCCCTAGAGCTGAATTGCCCAGGGGCCAAAAGCAGATCCTGCTTTTTTAAAAAAAGAAAGAGAGAAAAGGAGGTGTTGAAAGGCTCAGCAGTTGATCAGCAAGAGATTGGGAGAGAGATAAGACTCCCCGGCTCTCTCTGGGCCCTTGCCCAGGCCTCCATTGTTGAATGTGCCTGCAGAAGGAGGCTGTTTGTTTCCCCAGCCACATGTAACTGGCTGATTAGATTATCTTTCTGCAAACTGTAGAAAGGGCTCCTTAAAAATCTGCAGAAATGTGAGTTGAACCCCATAAAAATGGGGCTTTTCCTGTTGCTTTTCACCCTTTGCAAAAGCTTTGCTTCCCCCCCTTTGCAAAAAAGCTTTGCTTTTCCCCCTTGCAAAAAAGCTTTGCTTTCCCCCCTTTGCAAAAGCTTTGCTTTCCTCCCTTTGCAAAAAAGCTTTGCTTTTCCCCCTTTGCAAAAAAAGCTGCACAAATCTGAGCTGATCCTCAAAAAAACAGGGCTTTCCCCCTTTCCCCCTCTAAAAACTAGGTGCGTCTTATGTTCAGGTGCGTCTTATGGAGCGACTGCGGTATTTGCCTCCACAAGCTACAATTCCTGAAGTGCTCCGGGGATAGGGATTTACATTGTTGAACCACTCTGAGAACTGTAACTCTGTGAGGGGAACAGGGGTCTCCAGGCAGCTAGCAGCGCCCTGAACAAACTACAGTTCCCAGAATTCTTTGAAGGAAGCCAGGGCTATTTAAAGTGGCATCATAGTACTTCAAATGTATGGGGTGAACAGGGTCATAGTGTTTGCCTTCTTGTCAGGGGTCATGCTGAGACCGCTGGCTAAGAAGACACCCAACTTCCCAAAGCTGCTCAACGAAGTTCACTGGGCAATTATTAGCATGAATAAGTCAGCTTGATCTTAAGTGACACTTTGCTAACCAAGAGGCGGTTTTGTTTAAAATTAAAATAAACATGGGGATTTGGGGGAAGAAATGTAGACCACCGTGTTGCGTCTCCAAAGGTGTACATAAAACAATTTCACGCAAGGACAGCCAAGCACAACATAATTGGGCACAGCTAAGGGAAACTGGATTACTAAAATGTACTAAAGGGACAGCTACAGCCTCTCCTTCTAGCCTAGGTGGCAGCTCCTTCACACACATTTGCCCTAGTTTCCCATTCCTGCAACAGGCTTCTCAGATCTAATGCCAGTATAAAGTTTAATCAATTAGGATTTGTTATGCATCAGTTATCAAAAACTGTACAATCCTATTGTGGGAGATTAACAGCCCAACCGAACAAGTGCATATTCTTGCTAGTTATCATGATAAGGGGCCAATAACCACAGAGCTGTATTGCTGAGAGGCAAATACTCAGACCATAGAAATGCCATTGGTAGAGAGGGCTCTGTATGATGTCATTTCCCCTCCTCTCCTGGGGAGGAAGAAGCATATTGTATGTTATTCTCTTTCCCTTCCTGTGACCAGGGTTGGATACAGACACACATGTGGGCGTCTGGAGGGATAAATTGCTATTAATATATCCTCTTCTACCCATTAAATCAATCACACACTTATTACACACATACAAAATCTAAGGAAATTGTGTGGGGTTTTTTTAACTGCAATTAAAAGTTTTCACCTGTTTTATCATATCACTGCCAGTTTGTAGCTACTGTAAAATATCTCATAGCAGACCTGTGTCTGGAGCTTAAGTTGACATTAATTCATTAATTCATTCGGTGAATGAATAGGTACCATATGTACTCTGAAATTTGGACAGGGATGTAGGATCTACCTTTATTTTTAACAGAACTCTTTAACCGCGCCACACCAGTCAGCTAACAGAAACCCAGCAGCACTACACAACCTTACGCAGCTGTTCATAATGGAAGTTCCCGGCACCATTGAGACAGTAATGGCACTGCTGGCTCCATTATAATATCTTTTAGCAGGGAAATTCAGCTGCAGTGAGGCAGATTCTCTCTTCCACCTGGAGCTCCCTGTCCGTGCATTGTCAGAACAGATGGTGCTGGACAGATGTGGATAGTAAGACACATGCAAAAACCCTCCAAACCTCTCCTCTAAAACCTCGAACAAGAAGGCACAGCTCAGTCATGGAACATACGTATGTGCTTGAGGCAGACAATCCCAAGTTAAGAAGGGACACCGCCTATAAAAGGCATTTTTTAAGAAGTGTATTGGGTTAACAAAGTTCATTTCTCTGGAGAGCAGCTGCAATTCAGTGTGGTGTAGTGGTTAAGAGCGGTAGACTAGTAATCTGGGGAACCGGGTTCGCGTCTCCTCTCCTCCACATGCAGTTGCTGGGTGACCTTGGGCTAGTCACATTTCTCTGAAGTCTCTCAGCCCCACTCAGCTCACAGAGTGTTTGTTGTGGGGGAGGAAGGGAAAGGAGAATGTTAGCCACTTTGAGACTCCTTCAGGTAGTGATAAAGCGGGATATCAAATCCAAACTCTTCTTCTATTCAAAGTGGACCACTGTATTCTGTCAGACAGGCCTATGGTCTGAGAAGGCAGCTTCCTCTATGTTCACTCTGCATGATGGCAAAAGACTAGTCAAAATATTGTAATTAGCATAATGACTAGTATCAATGTTGATGCATTCTTAAGAAGCCTTTAAAAGATCAAAGCACGGAATTTTTTTTTTTAAGAAGGCTTTAGTGGGTCATACTTTTAGAACGTATTATGATTTGAATCTGACTCCGCTGTTCTAATATAGATGAGAGGCAGCTCAGCACTGTGGGCAGCCGGGGTCAACCTAATGTCCTTCTGATTAAAAGCCACCTTTCTTGGGAAGCAGCACAGGGCATCTCCTTATCGCCACTGAAACGCAAACTGCTTAGCGGTGAACTGCGTGTTCAATGCGAACCGTTTGCAAGCCCCACACAATTAATCCTAGCTCATCAGGGCACGGGCAGAATAATTACAGTATAGGCAGCACCAAACCCATTTAAGAACTTTATTCCACAGGGCTGTAATTATAGCCTGTCCCTAATCCTTTAATTGCCACTAGCATTTGATGTGTTGCGGGCGATACCACAGGATAAATGGGGGTGGAGGGGTCTCAGCATAGTCCAAGGAACCAAGCAGAGGAGGCAGCAAAGGCAAGTAGTTGCCTGGTAAAAAGAACGTATGACAGCCAAACGAGACACGGGTGCTGGTGGTCTCTTTTTATAAAATGCGAACAACAACCACTGGGGCAGTCAATTATTAGCAGGGGTTAACCCTTTCCTCCCTGATACAGTCCTGATTGAAATTGCTCCTCTGTAGCTGCCATTTGCAATGGGAGGGAAATCTCCCCGCTCCTATTGCTATCAATAGGAGTTTGCATGGCAAGATTTTTCTCCGATTCCCGCTTACATGCTGCAGCCCTTTGTGCAATATCCCAAATGGTTCCCAATGCTCAATAGTTTTTTTTGGGTGGTGGGCATGGGAAGCTGCAGTGGGTGGGACATGCTGTGTGCTAGTGCAAAGCTGGCACTGGAAATGAACACTTTCCCCCTCTTGTAATATTGTTAATTCTGCAGGTATGGCTAGCGTGGTACTGCTTGTAAGATGCAATGGAATGGGGCTTCCATAGCCAGAGGCACCATAACTCTGTATAAGAGAAGGGCTTCTGCTTTCATACCCTATTTGTATGGGTATGAAGAGGCATTTTGTCTTGACTGCAGCTGGAAACAGGATACTGGGCTACCGGCCTTTGTCTGGCACAACAGGGGAGCACTTATACAATTCAAAAACGGAAGATGACAACTGGATCATGAACAGTATGTGTACAATATTTCAGTGTCTATCTTTATCCTCCCTTTTCTCCCTCAGAAGGATAATATTCCCAATGGATACTTAAAGCCCAGCACACCTTCATACATTTTGCCTTATGATTGTCCAGGTATCTTTAGGTGATTTCCCATTATATACAGCTACAAATAAAATGTTTTAAGTGTGTTTTAAGTGCAATATACAATGTGAGACTAAATGGCGATGGCGAGCCTTATGGAAAATCAATGTATTTTAATATATATATATATATATTGAAAAGGCATTTTCAGAACGGCTTTTATATGTGTGTCGATTCCACCTTGCTTTAAGCACTGAAGAGCAGAACTGAAAGTCTGCACAAATTTGAAATCTAGAAAAAACCCCAGAGTACAGTGGCCTCAGGTTACAGACGCTTTAGGTTACAGATGCTTCAGGTTAGACTCCACTAACCAAGAAATGGTACCTCGGGCTAAGAACTTTGCTTCAGGATGAGAACAGAAATTGTGTGGTGGTGGCGTGGCAGCAGCGGGAGGCCCCATTACCTAAAGTGGTACCTCAGGTTAAGAACGGACCTCCAGAACAAATTAAGTTCTTAACCCAAGGTACCACTGTACTGATTTTTGGATTTTGAAGCTGTGCTAAAGGATACTACTTTCTAGCTGGGCAATAATGCTATAGTGTTAAATACAACTGAAAAACAGTGCTGGTCTTTGTGTCATACATCTAGTACCCTTTTAGAATGACTCTTATTTGCCTGTTATCTCCACACCCTATATTTTTCATTTGGTTGTTTTTTTCACAGTTGTGCTTTTTTTAGGTATTCTACTGGAGATTAATTTAGGCTATCCTCTAAAGTGTTTGCAGTCTTCCTCAGTTTTGTGTCACCAGCTAATCTGCTAAATGTTATATCCCCTCTCCTCACCAGGCTCACTAATGAAGATACTCCACCCTGACCAGACTATTGCTGATTACGGTACTTCTTTCCAGCTTGGTGTCAGTCAAGCTTTTACTACTTATTGAAAATATATTCTCAATCAAATGTACATGTGAATTGTTGTTTTTATGTAGTCTACCTTTCCCAAACTGTGCTACAAGCGTATTAAAGTGTTTCTTGAAGTTTTTGACTGCTTCGCTTTGCTCCCGCAAAACTCCTCTTACCTTCCCTTGCGCTTGCACGAAGTCCTTAACAAAAATGCGTTAAAACAAATTCTGTTCAGAAAGAAAAACTGACATCGCTGGTCACAGCCGTACCAGACTGTATTACTTCATTTCACAGCAACTCCGACATTATGTAATGCTTTTCAATTAAACAGAAGATTATACATTCCTGCTTCCATCCCTTTCCCTAGTGGTTTATGAGTAAGCTTTTCGCTCTGGCATCTTCAGACACTCGTTTGGCAGAACTGCAGGTTTTTATTTTTCCAGATGAGAGAGAACAGCATGATCATAAAGAATGAATTATTTACAGGAAGATCAGCACTTCAAGTCACGTCAAGGCTTTGCTAATTGTATTTAATTGAAAGTTCCATAGCGAGACATATGCACAATATTCTTCATATTTATAACAAGGAAACCCAAGACTTATTAAACATTTACTAGTGAGACAACCCAATGGATAGCCTGGTGGGATGGAAAGCCAGCTACCTCTAATTAAGCATTTTTAAATAAATAAATAAATAACCCAGCTCAAATTTGTTGACGATAAACTATTTGGTGTTCGGGAGTTTGCATTCTTTTAGGATTGTACATTAGACACAATGGGTTAGATCCTGTCCAAGTTGGTTGCACTTAGTGCCTACTGAAATCAATGCAACTTTCTACATTGATTTCCATGGAAACTAAGTGCAATGAAGTCAGGATCTCATCAAGAATATATGCGTTGGATGTGTTAACCGAGAACACCAATTCACCTGAGATTTGAAGGGCAAATGCAGGTAATTTCTTCTAACATAGGACAGGATTTCAAAGCTCCAACAACTTGGACTTTGTAACTTTTCCTGAATTCTTATGGTTGTTACTGAATGTCTTCAGCCCATGTTTTATGAAGAAAACCTTTGTTACGGGAATTATACAAGTATTATTTCCCTGCTTCTTGCATATGACCAGAGAAAGACCCAAGGAGGAGCTCTGGAGGTTTACCACCTTTCGCATAATTCCCACATTTTTGCATAAATATACAATAAAAGGCAGTGGGGAGAGCAGACTTGTTTACAGTCATTTGCACTCAGTGGTTCCTTCTGCTCACACAACCGAATTTTCCCTTATCCCTGTACCTACTGCAGACCTTTTTGCCACATCCAGAACTATTCTAGAGGGTCCCCTGACCCTCAGGATCAACTTTTTGGGGGTGGCGATTAAGTGGGTAGGAGGGACCAGCAAAAAATAGTGTGGGGGGGGCACCTTGCATGAGTGGAACATGCTTTCCACTATTGATTACAACCCACCATGTCAAAGTGCCAACCTGAGGTTATGTACGGTATATACTTCAATATAGCAGCGCCAACCAACTAAATCTTCCACATTCTTCTACTGCTACTGTTGGTACACGAGAGATTATCAGTGGCACTGATCTATTTATAGTCATAAAGCTTACACCTGCGACCCCTGGGCATGCTCTTTCCCAAACGTATAGGGACAAACTAGCCCATTCTTGAGCAAATGTGGAATTTCCCAGAAACGGAACCTTCAACAAGAAGCAATTTAACCACGAGAACAGTTATCTGTGTGAACATGTTCACAGCTTTTATTTGATCAGTAGCCAACTACTACTTACTAGTCCCCAAATTAAAAAAAGAAAACACGAATTAATTAAATAAATAGCAGTAATAAATCTCATACATTACTTTCAGAGGCTTAAAAATTCATCTCACTCACATAAAAACCAGTACCGTTTTCAAAAACACACTTACATACTCAAACAGAGCCCCCTGGGTTGCCTTTCTCAACCAGAATGTTGCATCACTCCCACAATCCTCATGCATCGCTAGTTCTTTGTGCTCACTCAGAAAACCCACCCGATAATTGTCATAAAATACAAAATTCTCCAAAATAAAACATTTATATTGCAAGGTTACAGTACTTTTAATTTTTCTACAAACTAAGGCCCCATTATACAATCTCATCTGTTCAGGGAAGACCATGAAGTCTCAACAGGATCCACTGAAATCGAAGGGGTAATTTTCAAGCATAAAATCTCCTCCTTACATATTGGGCTACAGGGCCGAGATCAATGCAGGAAACTGTTGAGCACTCTTCCCTGTTCCAGAAGTTTTACAGCAATTTTGGCTTCTTTTATTCTTGGCCTCTGTTTATCCCTGCAATTCCTGTTTCCACCATCTTCCAAACAGGAGCTGCCCCATACGTCTAGAAGCTAATGCTGAGGAGAGTCTCAAATTGTTAGCATACGTGTGACTTTTGTTCAAAAGGTTCTGGGTTGTCCATTTCATTGCAACGCATGATTCCACTGCACACAGTAGGACTGAAGTCTTCCTCCCCAAGGCAAGCGAACATCCACACTTGTGTTCTGATATTTACACAAAGTGCTTTCTTCTCCTCGCCAGCAAAAGGATCTCCATTAGACACAAGAGCAGGCACCACCACACGACGAGAATTAAGACATAACTCCAAAGACAGGATTGTGGCGGCAAATACCAGGACCATATTCCTCATAATCTTTCTTGGTGTGACATACTTCAAAGAACTCTGACTAGGAAAACAAACAGAGAAAAGGTGCTGCATATGAAGAAGCAAACAAACCAAGATTAATAACAAAGCATACTACAAAGCAAGTATGAAACAAGTGTGAACAAAATAGAAAATTCTTTCCAGTAGCACCTTAGAGACCAACTGAGTTTGTTCTTGGTATGAGCTTTCGTGTGCATGCACACTTCTTCAGATACCATGCACACGAAAGCTCATACCAAGAACAAACTCAGTTGGTCTCTAAGGTGCTACTGGAAAGAATTTTTTATTTTGTTTCTACTATGGCAGACCAACATGGCTACCCACCTATAACTGAAACAAGTGTGGTAAGTGCAAAATAAGATCAATCAATGTACAGTGGAACTTCGGTTTTGGAGCGTTTCGGAAGCCAGATGGTTCGGAACCTGAATGCCGAAAACTCGGAAGTGAATGCTTCCGTTTCCAAATGTGCCTTAGAAGTCGAGCAGCTTCCAAGGTACATTTCTCCATTTTCTCCATTGAAATTGCCAGCCGCCCATTGCACCTCAGTTGTCGAATGTTTTGGAAGTCGAACCTCTTCCGGAACAGATTACGTTCAACAACCAAGGTTCCACTGTACTCTAATTCCCCTCTTGGATGTTGGATTGGAAGCAGTGATAGTAGCAGAGAGATTGGACTTCGGAAACAACAGTGGCCAGTTGTCTCGGTTTCAGACATACATATATACACAGCACACACACTCCAAAATGTGTTGCTACCCTCAACAGCCCACATTACTTAATAATACAATACAATTCAAGAGAGATCAAGGCATATCTTCCTACAATTCACCACAAATTATGCCAGAATGAGTAAATATGAATGTAAAATTTCAGATCTGGCCTGCAAAATTGAACAAAACAGAAAATAAAAGTGGTGCCCTCCCGATATTTTTGGAGTAAAACTCCCACAACCCTTGACTATTGGTGATGCTGGCTAGAGCTGATGGGACTTGAAGTCAAACAGCATCTGGAAGAAACCATGTTGGCTACCCCTGAAACAGAAGACAGAAGAACTCCATGTGATAATGCAAAATGAAACAATACCCAGCAATGGAAAGAACACCAAATGAAAGCTAATCTAATAATTCTCCTTTCTCTAAGGAGAATTATGCCACTGCGCATGGGATTGGAGGAGATGGCCTCCAATTATTTTCCAGTAATGTTATTCTATAACAAAGTGTTTTCATAAGAGACATACTGTTGATGCAAGCATTGATCCTCCAAACCAGACTGCATAGCGCTGCATATGGTGACTTATCACTTGAACTTCAACAGGTTTGGGCTGTAAAAGCAAACACAACCAGCAGTTTACCGGTATATCATCAAAACACAGCATGACCTTGATTATCTGAACCTGGTCAGAGGAGCAACTGTACCTTAACCCCAGATGGTTGCTATGAGAGAAGGGAAGGAGAATTCTGAATGTCCAGCTATGCAGAGACAAACAGGTGTACTGAAGCTGATAAAGATTACTTATCCAGCACTCTTGCAGCTTGCCCTGTCTGGGTCCCACACCCTGTTGCAAGTTCCCACCGCTTCAAACACCTTCTACCTCCTATCTTGCATAGTTGGCAAATGCCAGATCCAAGCATCTCAAAACACATTCTTAGCTCCCAACCTTCTTGCAAAAGGATGCTAGAATCACAGCATTGTCATCTACAGTCCAGAGGGGAATGGACAAGGGAATGCATAAGTATCCCTGCTTCTATCATTTCTATACTGAGGGCAGTGGCTCCATTTTGCAGGTCTAAATTTTCACAACAGTACCTCCAACTGCTGAAGAGACCTAGTTCAGTTATGAACCAGCAACACCTTGCAGCTGTGGCAAAAAGGAAACTCTAGAGAACAGATATTGGAGGAGTGAGCTAAAATGCTTGGGGGGGGGGGGACAAAGAAGCAAAGCTATATCTGGCGCTGCTGAATGTATATGATGGTCAGAAACAAGATCCTCCATATAAAAAAAATATTTATGTTTATCCTGGTGATGGCGAATAATTGGTGGTATAAGGGAGGAAGTATAATGGAATGGCATAGTTATATGGGGCATGTTGATTTCTTAGAGAAATTAACAAAGTACAAACATTAAGGAGGATGACTTTACAGGTAATTGGTATGACTTTTTGCGGCAGGCTTGAATTCTCCGAATATAGCACTTGTTTTGGTGACCCATGGCACACTGTGGAGAGACCCATGAGGATAAGTGGACTATTAGTTATTGAATATGGGGACTATTTCTGTATTTCTTTGTATTATTGTATTTATCATGTTATTGTTCTGTTTTTGTTGTTCAAACAATAAAAATGTTTCCAAGAAAGAAAGAAAGAAAGAAAGAAAGAAAGAAAGAAAGAAAGAAAGAAAGAAAATTCTAGGGGCCTTCTGAATGCTGTGATTCCTTTGGATTCAGAAAAATCCAGAAACAGTTTGAAGCAGTGCTGATCACATCACCTCCTCAAGTGCTAGAGCCAGTTAAAGCCATTTCCCCTTTGCTGCAGCATCTCAGGTCTGGGCTTTGGCTTCACTAGATGCTTTTAGTACACTAGTAAAAATGTCATCTGATTTAAAGGCCTCATTAACAGAGCTACATGAGCACTTGCTTTGCTCATTCAGGCATTTAATAGATAGTAAAACCCGTTTACCTTTATCCGACCACCACTGAGCTCTTCGCTGGTTTTCAGTCGAGCATCTACGACCCTCTTCAAGTCTCTCTGCAGCCGGCGCCCAAAATCCCTGAACATCGTGGATCCTCCTGAAAGAACCACATTCTATAGGGCAAAGAAATGGAACAGTTTTTGCCCTTTAGGCTATATGACCCAGGAGCAGCACTGAGCACATGGCCATTCTGAGATAAAGCACCATGTGCACTGCCACTGGAGGAAGAACAGGACACAAATATGCTAAAGCCACGTTACATTTGGTCATTTGGAAAACTGGTCATGCCGGTGGCCCTTCCTGTAGCCAGCTTACCAAGCTAGCAACTATAAAATACTGCAAGTTTACAACGCGCTCAAGGCTGTTTTGGAGTTATGTAAATCTGCCTTAACAACGCACACACTTTGAAAATGAACATGGAGTTGCTTGAGGAAAGGGATTACAATCCTGAAAGACCTGCCCTGCCTCAGTAGACACAGTCGAAACAAAATAGAAAATTCTTTCCAGTAGCACCTTAGAGACCAACTGAGTTTGTTCTTGGTATGAGCTTTTGTGTGCATACACACTGGTATCTGGTATCTGAAGAAGTGTGCATGCACACGAAAGCTCATACCAAGAACAAACTCAGTTGGTCTCTAAGGTGCTACTGGAAAGAATTTTCTATTTTGTTTCGACTATGGCAGACCAACACGGCTACCCACCTGTGTCAGTAGACACAGAAACACACGCAGGGTCAACTAAAAGCAACATTAATGCAACAGCAGTGGTGGTTTTTAAAGGTATATAGCAGGACTGAGGGGGTGGTTCCAACTGGTCCATCTAGTCCAGCATCCTGTGCTCACGTTGACCAACCCACAATCAGAACTGAAGCACAAGAGCAATTTCCCATCCTGAAGTTTCCAGCAACTGGTATACAAAAGCATACCACCTCCAAGGTCCATGGAGGCAGAGCAAAGCCTCTATCATGGCTTGTAGTCATTGACAGAATTACCCTCAAGTACGGTAATTGGTCTAATTCTTTTTTAAAGCCATCCAAGTCAGTGGCCATCACTGCCTCCTGTTGGCTTATCTCATACATAGGGTGATTTGTGCTCATGAAGGAAATTAACCTCTCCCTCCATGCCCAGTTCTTCCAACACTTGATTGTTTGTGTATCTTCAAGTCTTGTATCTTCTGCATGTTTTCCTTATTCTTAAAATACATATGACTGGGGGAGAGAGGAAGGCACTTGGGTCTCCCATAGTAACAGCCTGTATCTTCTTGGACAGACCCTGACTTTTGAGTGTCATGCGTCTTAGTGGCATTTTTTTAAAGTGCTCTAAAAAGTACATAATGTTTATGTATTGTGTCCTAATGATGAGAGTCTGTCTGCGCCCAAATCTTCATTATTCCTCCCCCTCCCCCTTGTGCTGACCCACTTTCATATCAGCAAAAGAAGCTGAGCTACCCTGCCATCATTTCAGCACCTTGCATGCTGCAATCTATATTCTCCAGCTTTCACTGTGCTGCACAAGAACATAGTCCTACCATGAACCAAGAGCAGCTTTTGAAAAAGAACACCAGTTGTAGTCAAAAGAAATACCATATTTAATTATTAGGCAGTGCAGCCAGGTATGTCATGTTGACCAGACAGTGCCACCTATCTATCATGGTCAGTTTTTAAGCTAACCTCTTTAAACAGCCTTAATGGTTTGAAGGCATTTCTTTAATCAGTCTTCACAGTTTAGGACCTTTGTTTTTATCCAGCAGACAGTAGGGATGTGTGATAAATCACCATATCATTGAATACTGGTACTGAAATAAATCATGGTAAGTGTTTCAATAAGACAATATACCAGTGGCTGGTAAATCACTTAAACTACTCTTAAAACTAGTTGAAAATATATTAAATATATTATATGAAAGTTTATTTAATGTTTTTTATTAAATCTACTACTTCCTTGCATTTTAAGGCCTTCCATTGCCGCAGGAAGGTCCTCGGCTGCTGCGGGGAAGTGCGGCACACCCTCCACTGCTGTGGGGAAGTATGGCAGGACCCTCTGCCACCACTGGGAGGCTCAGCAAGGCCCTTCGCTGCCGCAGATATACATCACAATATCGATATCACGATACTAGATTCAGGTAGGTAGCGGTGTTGGTCTGACGCAGTCGAAACAAATACAAAAATTTAAAAAATGTCTCTAAGGTGCTACTGGACCATTTTTTTATTTATTTCGATATCATGATATTAACTGGTGATATATTGTGATGTTGAAAACCAGGTATCGTCCAGCCCTAGCAGACAGCCTTTAGTCCAGCAAGCTAATAGAGTTATTTAAGTCAAATATATTGATTTTCGTCACATTTGGACTTCAGAAAAGGAAAGCTTCCCAAACAGAGGAGCTTGGTAAAAAAGGGAAGTTGGCAAAAAGAATGGGAATAAGATCAAATCTCTCCAGAACGGTGTTGAGTGAGTGAGTGCAAAACAACAACAATAGAAGCTCAGCTAGAATGCATACTGCAGCTCAAGAAAGGTACCACTGAGAGCAAGAGGATGCCAGCATGGCTAATGGGCAGGGTGAAGAAAGCTAGATTAGGAAAAAAGGCTTCTATCTTCTGAACAAAAAAGGAACATAAAACTCTGGCAAAAGAAAAGGAAGCAGACAATAAGGCATTCAAATTAGAAGAGCACACCGTGAAAAGAAAATAAGGGCCACCACTAACAAAATGTTTTAATACATTATGAGAAGCTTGGATTCTGCTAGGGAGGTGGCTGGACTTTTGGACAAAAAGGGAATCAAAAGTGTGCAAAAAGGAGGAAAGTGAGATTGCAGAGAAGCTGAATTCTTCCAATCTGTCTTCACGGTGGAAGATGTACGACAGATCCCTGTGCCTGAACTAACTTTCTGAGAAAGGGAATCTGAGGAACTGAGGCAAACAGTTATGACAAGAGACAAAGTTCTACGCCTTACTGACAAACTGAAATTTGAAAAATCACTGCATCCAAATGGCATCCACTTGAGAGTTTTTAAGGAACTCAAAAGTGAAAATTGCTGATCTTCTAACAAAAATAACCAGACACCACCGCTGAGCAGGCCCATCGCACATGTCCCATCTGCTGTATTTCAAGCAGTGCAATGGTAACAGAGCATAGATACACCCATGGTGTTTTTCAAAATCGCATCAGTCACCAACTATAATAGTATTTGATCACTGAAATTTCTTTTTTAGAAAGAAACTATTGATATTCATTCATATGTTTCCTTTAATGTTCAACCTCCCTTGTTCTAATACAATCAATTACAATTCCAAAAATAAAATACTATTTAAATTGTGCAATTTTAATTTTATTTTTAAAAGATAAGAAAGTACCCAAAACGAGGGTGATTAGAACCCTGTACGGTTGGGGAGAGCTGGGACACTCTTGAGATGCAGAATGCAGGTGATCATCTTTGATTACTGCCTCACATGGCCAGCCATGTTGAAAAGAGCACAATTTTGTCAGCTGAGTGTAAGAGAACATTGACTGATGCTCAGAAAGCAGCATAACAGGGAAAAATATGGAGCACTGTGGGGAAGATCTAAGTAATTTAATCCCAGTTGGAAAAGATTTAAGAAAGAGAAACCAACGGAAAGACAGAAATTAATAAAAGCAGACTTCAGCTAGGCTCCCTGCTATGGAGAGTGCAGTGGGACTCCCAAATACAGTGTTTAGCATTTAAATTACTAACATACCCTAGAAATACAAAAAGGAAGAAGCCAGCAGGGAAGGAGCAGCAATCTTTGTTATTACCAGAGTGCTAACAATCAATTTCTTCTCAGAGAATCCACATGACAATAAGGCTCCCGTTTTCCTTCAGTTCTTTCCTCTCAGGGTTGCCTCCCAGCTTATTTTCCTTCAATTCTTTAGACACATCTAGGGAAGTAGCCAAATAAAGCCCAGAAACTGGCATCATTAATGCATGAATAGCCAGACAAGCTAAGGGCTGCATCTTCAACCTACACATAATTAACTTGTACAATTCACAAACATAAATGGGGTTAGGTACAGGATAGAATTCACAAACAAAAGCTAGCTACCAGATTAGGTGGCTTTCCAAACCTATTACAGTACAGAAAAATTCACGGAGGGGAGAGGGATCCATCTACAGTCATTACTGAAGCAGAATCTCCACAGGCAGTGTATGTCTGAAGAGTCTGCTATTTACTAAGTTTCTGGAATATGGCCGCTTTACAGAGGCTCCTCTCAAACTATGTCAGAGGTGGCTCACCCGTGGTCCTCCAGATGGTGCTGGACTAGAGTTCCCTCCCATCATTCATGACCACTGGCCATGCTAGATGGGGCCGAAGGCGTCCAACAATATCTGGGGGACCAAATGAATATGCATTAGTTATCCCCCTCCCCAAAAAAATAAAACACCCCCCAAACTGTACCTTATATAAAGGGCGCCGAACATCAATGGGGCAGTTCTGTACAACGTCATCAACCACATTTGAAATGGATTCCATGAAGTCTGGATTGGCAAACTAAAAGAAATGTAGGTAGAAACACAGGTGATGGGTTCATTATATGCACACACAAGCAAGGCTGCGGGGAAAAGGCTAAAGAGACATGGTTTAGAGGACTACGTTAGCCCACTGCAACAAGAAACATCTCAGAGTGCTGTCCCACACTGAAGACTGATAAGGTGCTTTTGCAGACAACAGCCTCCTTCATCAGATCCACCCAAAAGATAGACCAAGTTGACATTGGCAATAGCACCTCCTTACTACTTAAACCTCACATGTGCAGCCACAGTAGTAATGAATACCGTTTGTCTACCACCAGTTTGTCCCACAGATAATCAGTGGGTGTTAACTTTCTTTTTCATTTTCATTCACTTTGTTTGTATGTATGTCGTTTGATCCACACATGAAAAAATCATGCTCAAAGCAGCTTTCAACAAAGAAAGCAGGAATGCATTTTAAAAAAACAACAACAACCCAGTACTAAAACAATTTCATAATAACACAGGGGAGCAATAAGTAACTTCTGTAATACATTGGCATCAGTGCAGCCACCACAAACTCATCTGCAACAGTTATAAATTGACATGATAGGTTAATATCATATCATGGAAGAAGTGCTTCCTCCATGGCTTATACAACACTTAATACCCATTCCTAGTTGTTCTCAGTATAGAGAGTATACAGTATAGAGGTTAAGGGCTAACTCCCTCGTAAATTCTACAGTGTTGCATGGTAAGCTCCCCTAAACGAGAAAGCATAGAGAACTGTTAATAACAGTAGTGTGTGTACATTTAATTCTAATGCATCTTACTATGATTCAGCCACAAGGTGGTGCTCTCTCACAAGAAGTGCCATTACATTCCTTCCTAATATGACTAGTACAATTATTACTTTTAATATTATTGTTGTTGTATAGAGTGTTAGAGGCGGGGGATACATTGTGCTCCTTCTGGGGTAGTCTGTCCACCTGTGGCTCTTAGAAGCTGTCAGCATGTGACACTGGACACACACTAGAAACAGCTTCAACTGGCTGCTTAAACAAGGTGAGGGTAGCTGATGGGGTCTCAAACCCTCAGTGAGTTAGAGGCCTCCCCTGCATGCAAAGACACACTCCGGTGGATTGAGCGGACAAGACCAATAGTGGGTCTAACAGTCAAGAAGGCAGGTTTCTGCACATGCAGAAGTGATGGGCAGATGGGGCTAGTCAACCTAGGAAGGGAGTCCATCTAGGAGAAGGAAAACTCTGATTATAAACCTCTTATGCCTTGCAGGGTATCTTCAGGAGAAAAGGATAAGGAGTTAACCCTACACAAATCCAGAGTGGAGTCCCTAAGGTGCTTGGATGGTGCCTTGTACACCTGCTTCCAGCAACTCCTGCAGCCAAGATGATGCTAAACATATTGCTTTCTTTGTCATCTGGGCAGCCCAGGACCTCCATACTGGCTTGTGTCCCAGAGAGCTCACTTCAGGGCCACAGTGGTTTGTTTTCAACCGCCACCCTCCCGGAGACAAACTCCATTGTCCCTCGAGAAAGATGGATGCCAACAACATGCACTACTACAGCAGACTCTTACCTCTGGATGAAAGAAGATTTCTGGCCCAAGAAACCTTTCATAACCAACATCTATGATAAATTTATTTTTGTTGATTGAATTGATGCCTGTATATTGCTTTATCCACTTGCGTGGATCTGTATCATACTTGGCAAATTCCTTCACTATGTCTGGACAAATATAACAGTACTTTTCCTATGAAGAAATACAAAGGTGAAGAAACACAATTATTTTATTGAATTAAAGGGATAGGCCATCTGGATGCAATAAGGTCTCATTTCCAATAAAGCGTAATCTGTGGCCTTAGACATGCAATTGAGAAGAGACACAGCAGCATCCAAATCAGTAGGAATCTGCCACCCTGTCTTAAGAATGCTACCATCAACTGCTTATGAGCAAATGGCACTCTGTGGTTGTAAAAAAGCACTCTTCTCTCTGGCTGATCTGCAGTTGAAGAGAGAGAAAATCCCCTGCAGCACAGCAATATGGGAAACACCAGTGGGAGGGTCTCAACCCCTTGAAGCCCATAATAAGCACAAGTAAAAAAAAGTGGAACTGCAGCATATCTGACCGCCTGTTTACACAAAATACGATCTTTCTAGGTCACCCAGTAACGTTAGCTCCTGCAGGCAATTATGGCCAGAAGCAATTCCCATACGTGGCCAGTGCAGAGAAAAACATAGCTCACACGAATTGCTTGCAGGCATGCCTGCGATCGCCTCATGTGACTGTACAGCCAAAGGGCTTATGCCACTGAAGTTGATGCCCTTCCCTACGCCAGGCAAGTGGGACAGATCTAGCTGGCTGGCTTTGCTCTGGTTGTCAATAAGCACCACCTCTCCCTTTCTGTTATAAGGAAAAAGAGGACCAGAACTCTGAGGGCACCTTGTTGGAACACAACATATAGAACCATTGCCCCAGAGGAAGAAATGCTTGCCAAAAAAAAAAAAAGTTTGGGGCTTTTGAAATCAGTTTAATAAAAGTCTCGACTCTACACCAGTTTTGAGTTTCACCTCTTCTTGCTTTCTCAGTCACCACTGCCCTAGTTTCCCTTTCGCTACTTATTTTTCCCTTCAACCCCCTCCCTTATGGCACACAAAGGGACAAGAGTGTGTGCAAGATGACAGGAGATTATCCTGCTCACTTCCTTCCCCCAAGTCCCCAAAACTCTAACTAGCTCTCTATGCAAGGCACTGTTGTGCTGCAACAAAGAAAGAACACAGCCACTAGTAATAAACAATTGAGAAAAGATGGGGCAGGGGGAATATATTACTACAAAGTTGTTATATTTCAATGATTCACTGGCAATCTATTTCTGGACAGGCTGGTTAGTTTCACAAAAGTGTTTACCTTTATGGCTTTAGCTGTCTCCAATGATTGTTCGGGTGGAATTCCCACCTCCCTCTCCCTTAGGAGCTGTTGAATGAAATATGTAATATCTCTACCTGCAATGGGGATGTGTTTGATGCAACTGCCAATTACATAACCTTCTGCCTATAGGAAATGGAGAAAAAGGGGTTACGAGTAGTAGATCCATAGCAACATGTTCAAACATATGCTGCTACTTAGCGTTTATAGCTCAAGAGAAGCCATACCTATAGCACAATCCTATACATACGTCTATAGCACAATCCTATACATACATACATAAGCCCCATTTAGTTCATTGGGACTGTACTCCCAGGTAAGTTGGTATCAAGCATTACAGGAAAGCCAGTTCATACAACCTCTCTTGCAGGTGACCAACTTTTTTCTCCCTCAACTTGGATTGCACTGGGCCCACAGCAAACCAGATGCCACCTGCTACAAGAAGCCAACATTTGGCACTGCTGTCACCTAAAGCATAATATAGTCAGGCATGTGAATATGTACTCATGAAAAATGATCAAGACAACCCATTTGCCAAGTTCATAGTATAAACTGGGATGGAAATAAGAAGGGCCCTGGTTCAAGCAAAACAGTTGTGTGAACCAGTTCTTACTTTCATGCTCTAAATGGAAGTTTAGCTTCTTCAGGGTCCCAAAAGAATTAAGCTGCAGTGACAGAAGCACAGTTGAAAGCATGCCCTAAGGGAGAAGCAGCTATTTTAATCAACCTGGGAAGGGATCCAAAAAGCTACTTTTCATGCACCCAAAGGTTTGCATGGGCCCAGTGGGGATTTTGCCCTTTTCTTTCATCCACGTCACCACCTTGCCATACTGCACTAGAAATTACTGCAATGCACTCTTCTTCATGAGGCTGCCTTTGAAAAGCATTCAGAAACTACAGCTGGGGCAAAACGAGATGCCCTTTTTGGGCTTCCACAGATGGAGCACACTAGCCAAGCTTTGCATAATCTCCTGTTCATTTCCAGCTGCAATTCAAAATGCCACCTATTACCTACGAAGCCCTGAACAGTTTGGGATTAGGATACTTGAAGGATCACATCCTACCACATGAATCTGTCCTGCCACTGCGTTCAACATTCAAGGCCCTTCTCCATGCTTGACACCTTCAGAGGCATGTGTGGGGCACAGGACAAGGCTTTTTGGTTGCAATACCCAGACAATAAAACCCCCATCCTAAAGGGAGGGTTTTATTTCTCCAGGCATTTGGCATGTGTTGATTTCAAAGTGGTTTACAATAAAACAAAAGAGACTTTTGTTCAAGAAACAGGAATCAAAATTTCATTTGGGTTCTTTGACTTAATGTATAGATTCTGAGATCCTAGACAACTTAGTTTCTCCTATACAATACCGTTTTTATATGTCCTTATTTTCAAAAGGCAGGCAAGATCTTCACATGCTTCACTTAAAAGCATGGTCTTATTTGAGATCAAATCAGTGTGTGTCTACCACATTCTGAGACTAAATGTTAAACGCGTTGGTTTAATAAATTCCCTTCCTTATTATTTCAAAAATTCACATAATTACCACAGCTGAAAAGCCTGTGCTTTTCAGCTGTGGTAAGCAAAGCATATAATGTTGGATATACATGATGCAGAACACATATACCACTTACCACTGGAATGACATGGGTCACACCATCACCACTGTCAACAACAGTTCCAGTTAAAGTACGTTCCCCAACTTGCCGTGAAGTCCAAGACGCAGCTAAAGCCAACACGGCCTGCACAGGGTAAAAGATTACAATCACAACCATTCAGCAGCCATAAAACCACATCCAAATTTCCAGCCAAAATAGCTGCTAGGAACTTGAGCTATGAAACAGGAAGCCTTCCATTCAAATCCATCTTAAACCAAGAGTTAGCCTGAGGGTCAGACCAGCAGCCATGATAATTGCATGAATGTGGGGCAGCAGTAGCTCATGCAGCAGTGAAGGTGAGGTACCTCAGCCCTCCTGGCTTCCAAACACAGCATGAGGAGAAGGGACAAGGCACAGGGAGCTCAGCACTGTGTGGTGCAGCAGAGCTAATCCATCACCTATATATCTGCCCAGCACCAAGCTCCTTGTACCTTGCACCTCCCCTTCTGGTAAGCACTAGTGCCACACTGTGTTCAGAAGCCACAAGGGCACTGGTACTGATGTGGGGAAACATATGGGGATAATAATGCCAGCATTAAAAGGCCTGTTAAAGGGATTGCCAATACAGCAATACATTAAGCACTTTAAACATTGGGAAGGAGTTAAGTGTTGTTGTTGTTGTTGTTGTTGTTGTTGTTGTTGTTGTTGTTTAAAAAATCTCTATCTGCTATATAAAGCAAGCAGAAAGGTTGCCTGCTGGGACACCTGGGGGAGCAGGGGAGAGAGACAGAGAAAGACTTCATATGATGCCACTTCTAAGAAAAGTCTGTCCCAGTACCATTAGATGTAGCTTCTTGAAATGCAAAGTTTAGAGCTTAAAGTGTTTTTATCAACAACTTTCCAAAAACATAAGTAAAACAAGAACATCTAGATTGAGTTGTAGCAAAATCAGAGGTAAACAGCAGGAACATAGCATGCATTAAAATCTACATGAAAGGGTAGTTCACGTACAAAACAGATACAGGAATTCTCTATTGGTCCTGTTCACCTTCAGTTTAACAAATGATCCATTTGCTTCCTCCTCTACCTCATTGGCTATCCTATAGCTGGCACTCTACCTAGCCACATTAGATGGAGAGGTGAGGCCACAGGACCCACTCCACTGGTTCAGCTGAGAGACCCATCGACCCACATTTGGCTCTTCCTCACCCCTCAAGTGTTTCCGTTTAAGTTGATCATTATAAAAACATCATAACTTCAAGAACTGGTGCTTGAGTTTGCTTGCTTTCATCTTCCCTCCCCATTCCTTTGATGTTCCATCCTTTAAATTGCAAACCTATGGGCCGCAACTATATTGTTTCTCACTTATTGTTTGTAAGGTGCTTTTTGTAAGAAGCCTTTTTGGCTGAACAATAGAGTAAAAAAGCACTAAGTAAATAAATATGGATTTTATCACATGTAGCAAAAGTTTTGACCTACAAATTAAACCAACCTTCACACTCTAAAAACCTTAATTTAGGTAATACGCGCAGAGACGCCCATACTTTATTCTGTGAAGATATTGTTCACTGTTAGAGAGATTCACTGTTTACCTGAACCGCAATGTAAAGTCCTGGCACATTAAAAGATTCAAACATGATTTCTGCAAGGTATTCTCTGTTCTCAGGAGTATTCAGTGGTGGCTCAGTCTGTTTTAAAAAAGATATTATTAAATTATAAAAGCATAAAACACATTTGATTAAACTTGGCACTGACACTCGGGGGGGGGGGGAGAGAAGCAGTCCTGTTTTTATAAAGATATGTGAATCTAAGACAGCCTTCCCCAACCTGGTGCCTTCTAGATGTTTGTACTGCAATGCTATTCAGCCCCATCAGGGACAATGCATTCCAAAACATCCACAGGGGAGAAGACGAGGAATACATACCTAAGAGAACATGGGACTAACTATTTCCCAGTTTTTTAAAAAGTTGTAAAACGTACATTTAAGAATGGCAAACCTTTCACCTGTTCATCTTACCATCAAGAAGTAGTGATCTTCTGGTTCAGCTCGAAGATATTTAAAAATAACCTGCTCCATGAATCTTTCCATAAGATCCCAGTCTTCCACAATACCATGACGTATAGGCCACTGAAGCAAAGGTAAATGGAAAAATATCACACTACTGAACAAGCATGTCACTTTTGCATAATATGAGTAGGTTTGTATTCTGTTGTCTCAATCCAGCAGACACACTGCACACAAGGAACTCATCATAAGCAGGGCCTGCCCCAATTGGCTTCAAATAAGAAAAACAAGTCATGCCTGAAACTGAAATGCTGAAGGGAAGAGTCCCTTTGCATGCCAAGTTTTGTTTACACATCAGAATGCAAAGGCTTTCAGCTGGCAAATAATATGAAATGGTCAAGGCAGAGTGTGCAAATACATATGTACACATCACCTTGATTGAAATGAAAAGGAAGTAAGGACTAAGGGTTGAGCTAAAGGCTTCACAGGTTTTAAAGGAAAGTGGCACCAAGTACTGGGAAGGGCTTCAAGCATAAAGGTAAAGGGACCCCTGACCATTAGGTCCAGTCGTGTCCAACTCTGGGGTTGCGGTGCTCATCTCGCATTACTGGCCGAGGGAGCCGGCGTACAGCTTCCGGGTCATGTGGCCAGCATGACTAAGCCACTTCTGGTGAACCAGAGCAGCGCACGGAAACGCCGTTTACCTTCCCACTGGAGCGGTACCTATTTATCTACTTGCACTTTGACGTGCTTTCGAACTGCTAGGTTGGCAGGAGCTGGGACCGAGCAACGGGAGCTCACCCCGTCGCGGGGATTCGAACCGCCGACCTTCTGATCAGCAAGCCCTAGGCCCTGTGGTTTAACCCACAGCGCCACCCACATTCCTGGCTTCAATCATATGGGGCAGCAAAAGAGGAAGAGTGGAGGTGATTAAACGAGCAAGATACTTTTGCGTGGTAGAGGATAATCAAGTCAGAACTCCCAAATACTGTACCCAACTCTCCTCTGTGCATTGGTCATACCCACTCTGAGGTTGCTACATCTTAACAACACATCCATAAAAGAAGTATTGTGGAATCAGATTGGTTAAAAACATAAGTGTCCTCACTAAACTGCACTGTGCTACATCTTGCAACAGCATTCAGAGCTACATCTTGCAAGAGCAAAGATCAGCCTGCCCCACAGCTTCTTCCTTCCTTCCTTCCTTCCTTTTCTTTGAAGGGTGCTTCAATTTTTACTCCAGCCTTACCTTTGTAGCATAGGTAGGTTTATCTACGGCTTCATCTCCAATGAAAAAGTCTAGATCATCAATTCCTTGAGTAAGCCTCCTCTGTGCTTGGTCACCAATCTTTGCCGATTCTCTTATTGCAATACCTACATTAAAATAATTACAAAAGGCCATGCCATTAATACCTCCCTTTTCTAAACTCTAAAATCCTAGCCAAATATGTACAATTTCACAGCCAGGTGGCATCTGCAATTCAGGATATAAATGGACTGGAAGACTCGCACAAAATTATTCAAGTTGTATCCATGGTGTCAGGTAAAGAGGAAGTCCCTTGTCTGCTAAGGCAGATCCCTGGCAGCAACACAATGGAGATAGGCAGGAAACAGAACTTGTCATAGCAACCAGAAACTGGTCTAATGGGGGCCGGACCTGGCAAAGAAGGAAAGCAAGCTTTTCTCTTCAGTTATCCACTAGCCAAGCACAGTAGTGTAGTAAATACCATTTCCGAAAAAAGAGCAAAATGTAACCCACCCAAAGAAAGCTGAGCTAGAGAGCTGAAAAGCAGTCACCTCTCTTCATCAATCAGCACATATTTTAAAAACAAAGAGTAAAAATTACTTACATGATGGGATAATGAATTGTGGTTCTGTATTCCCTGCATAACCCAGTTTTGTATACCTAAAACAAGAAAGTGAGTATTCAAATGCGTATTGTGGAACAACAAAGCTGCTGTTATACAAATGTGCTACACAAAATATAATTAGTGACTCACACAACACTTAGTGTTCAGACTAGCCTTGTGTTGTAACAACCCACTTGGTAGCTAAAGGCGATCAGGTATATTCCCTGAAGGTCAGTAAGTTGGCTGGCAAAGCAAGGATAGGTCCCTTCAACCAGGCAAGAACCAGTAACCATTTCACCAGGCTACAGTTTAACCCTGTTCTTCAAGAGGCAACCTGAGGACCCCATTAAGGACTGCTATGCCTCTCATAAGATGCTAGTAAAACTGAATTACTGTGTTGTGAAATGATACATGTCTAAAAAGTCTGTCACCAACATGAAAAGTTTGGAAAGCTCTGGTCTATGGTGTACTCGGGGCAGCATCAGGGCCAACTTGAGGGCCAGGGAAGGGGAGCTGTTGTCTATAGAAACTCCCTCCCTCCCTCCCTCCCTCCCCCTCTCTCTCTCTCCAGGGTCTCTGTCAAGTTGTGGGGGGATCTAGACTGTGTGTTCCTGGCACTGGACAATCAGGACAGATTAAAGATTCTGCTGGTTTACCACCCACCTTGCTGCCCAGCAGTCTCCCAACCTGACCTGACAGAGCTGGTCTCAGAGGCGGTACTGAGGACTCGCAGACTGCTGGTTTGGGGGGGGGGGGACTTCAACATCCATGCTGAAGGGACTGGTTCTGGGGTGGCTTAGGACTTCATGGCTTCCATGATAACCATGGGGCTGTCCTGACATGTCAGTTGCCCAATGCAAGCCACACTCTGGAACTTGTTTTCTCAACAGGGCAGGAAAAGGGTGATCTGAAAGTGGGGGGATCATGCCAATCCTGGCCCAATTGCACTGGCTGCCAATTCATTTCCAGGCCCAATTTAAAGTGCTGGTTTTGACTTATAAAGCCTTAAATGGCTCAGGAACACAACACCTCAAGAACTGCCTCTCCTCATATGAACCGACCCAGACCTTGCCATCATCATCTGAGGCCCTCCTTCACATGCCTCCTCCATGAGAGGTCCAGAGGTTGACAACATGAGAATGGGTCTTTTCTGCAGTGGCTCCTCACTTGTGGAATGCTCTCCCAAGGGCGCCAGGCAATCATTCCTCTTCTCCCAGGCCTTTGGTTAATTAAACAATTATGTGGGGCGGGCATTATTTTTTCTTTTTATATTGTAAACCACCTTGTGATCTTCACATGAAAGGCAGCATAGAAAATGAATAAATAGCAATAATAATATACCTCCACTTTTGAGAAGTTGTATTAATTTACAGCCGAGTCCTGAGCATGCTTTCATGGAAGTAAGTCCCAGCAACTTCAGTGGGACTTGTTCCCCAGACATGTACCTGCATGTTTAGGGGCATACCTTTAACCCAAATGCAGCAAGGCTGCAACACTACCAAGTTATAAGGCTCCCAAGGAGACCTTACACTGCTGAAACTAACAGTCAATATGAAATGTAGTTTGACTTCAACATCAAGGCACATGTCATTCCAAACAATCTTAATATAGATCACTCTGACATGTGAAATCAGGGGCATGTAAACTGATCACTAGGGAAACTTGTCAGAGAGAGAGATGATTTATACAACTGAAAGAGAAGCAGAACCTGGCAGACAGTGCGTTTAGGTAGATATTAAAAGTTGTATAATATGAAGTAGGGTAGCCTACTTTTGCTTTTGTATTTTTTGTGATTTCTCTTTTGCACTTCTGTAACTTTTTTCTGTTTTTCTGACTTTTTTCGTAATTTCCTAATTTCATTTGTAACAATGTATTAATGTGTGTATGATTATTTGACTATACTTTGGATTATATTTTTAAGAATATCTCAATAAAACTTATTTTTAACTATAAAAAAAGAAAATTTATTCACTTTTCGTTTAAAGGCAAAAAATAAAATAAAAATAAAAGTTGTATAATAACTGTTGAGAAAGGTAAAAAGAAATGCAGTAAAATAAAAAAATTCAATCATGGTCTGGGAATGAGATACCTGTACAGGATAAGTGATTATTAATCAAAGGATCAAGCAGTTGCTAAAACCATTTTGGGTTCTACTAATGAAACACATGCATGTGCTATTAGCATACTCCCATGCCTGCAATCTAAAGGGCTCATCTGAAGAGTGCTTAGTGTTGCCACCACTATAATAATGGGGTGTCTAGAGGGCACTATCTTATCTCCAGTGCTGGCTAATATGTATATGAAGCCACTGGGAGTGGCCATTTGGATTTTTTGGGCCAGGGGCCATCCGTATGCTGATAACACTCAGCTTTATTTCTCCGTAACATCTTGAGTCGGGAGAGGCCATGAAGTCCCTGCATGGGTGGCTGGAAGCATTGGCGGGACAGATTTGGGGAAACAAGCTGAGCTTGAATCCTGGCAAAATGGAGCCACTATGGGTGAGTGGTTTCCATGTCTGAGACATTGGTCAACTCTCTACCCTGGGTGGGACTACACTCCCCCTGAAGGGCCAGGAATGCACTCTGGGTGTGCTTCTGGATCGATCTTTGTCACTGGAGGCCCAAGAAGCCTCAGTGGCTAGAAACACTTTTTACCAGCTACTCCTGGACCAGGAAAGCTTGGCTACAGTAGTTCATGCACTAGTTATTGCAAGTCTGGATTGCTGCAATGTTCTCTATGTGGGGCATCCCTTGTGCTGGATCCGGAAGCTTCAATTAGTGCTGCAACACAATTGCTGGCAACAGTGAAACCCTTGCAGCAAATAATTATCTTTGCTCAGAGACCAGAAACTGGTTGCTGATTTCCTACCGGGCCAAGTACAAGGTGGTACAATATTTATTTGCTTGTTTTATTTATTTACTATAATTTATACTCCACTTGATTTTTGTAAACAAACAAACAAACACCTTCCTAGTGGTTTACAAGAAACAAAACAGTAAAATCAAGCCCTTAACAGCTTGGGGCCAGTTTACTTGTGAGACCACCTTACCTCATTTGACCACTTTAATCTATGGAACTGGCACTGTTATAGGTGCCACATAATACTTGTTCTACATATATAAGAAATCAATCTTCTAGTGCTGCAGCACCCAATGTCAACATACAAATGCATACAATAATGATATGCTTATTTCCAGAACTAGAAAAATTTCAGGCGCATAGTTTTGTGTGCAATTTGACATTTTTCGTGACATTTTTCAAATTAAACTCATTTTTGTCCTATGAAAAAATTACACAAATGCTCAAATTATGGGGAGGTTTTTTGGAGTTTGGGTGTGTGTGAGAAGTGAGTGCATTTTAATGGCATCTTGAAAACATCTGTTAGGTTTATCCACCAATTGCTTTTTATAGCTCAGTCAGTAGAACATGAGACACTTAATCTCAGGGTTGTGGGTTTGAGCCCTATGTTGGGCAAAATATTCTTACATTGGAGGGGGTTGGACTAAATGACCCTCATGGCTCCTTCCAACTCTACAATTCTATGAGATCTCTGACTGCCCCCTCCAAGCAAAATGTTAGCTAATCCACAGCCTCGCTTTAGCCTGTGTCTCCTCTGCTCTCCATGTAATTTGAACATTGGCCAAATACCAAGGAGAGCACCTTCTCCACTGTGCAGTCTCCATGATCCATCAAGGAGGCCTGCTTTGTACCAAGCAGAGACAGGACAGACAGAAAGGCATTTTTAGTGACTCCTCCTCTTATGGAACTTTTTCCCACTTGCCACATCCAAACCAGCATTTGTTTTTAATTTTTTTGCATCAATGTTATCTCTATTGGAGCTGCTTTCCAGTGAGCAGGTTTAAATAAGCAGATAGATGAGAATTTTTACTTTACTACATATTTCAGCATAGAGCAGACCATAAAACCAAAACAAATGGATCTTCCAAATCGTTTGGAAGAAGGGAGGAGGGGGCGAAAAAGGTTTCAGAGAAAAACACTCTCCTTCCAATAACTCGTTTTCATTTCCTAAATTAACAAGAGTGTGTGTACATACTACAGATGCCATCTAAAAGAGCAAACTAGTCTCTGGAATTCTACCCTAAGGGGAAAAGGTCAATTCCACCTGTAAGCACCAAAAACCAACATCTGACATCAGAATACTATGGAAAAAATTAATTTGCGTATTTTAAACTGAATGGCCCAGATCACAAGAACTGCACAACTAGCTATGTGTGTCCAGCAGGGCTTTGGACTCATGTTTCTCAAACCCTGGTCCCCCACTTTGCATGGCAAATCTTTCAAAAGAAGTAATGTTTTAAAAGTAGCTTGTGTTGTGGCCTCTAAAAGCCAAGTGCTCTATGGGCACACCCAAGCCCTGAGGGGGCACTAAAAATAGGACAGATCCAAGCCTTTTTCTCCTAGACTTTTACAGTCTGGTTAGAGTCGTTTATTGGTCATGTTACTTAAAAAGGAAAGTCTAAAAATAAAGACAAGGGGTTGTGAGGGAAGGGCATTGGAAGAGGCATTGCTGTTAAGAAGCATGGTGCTGAATTTCCAGAGGGGCAGTTGTGTTAGCTTGCTATAACAGCAGTGAGTCCTGCAGCACCTTTAAGTCTAACAAATTTATTATGGCTTAAGTTTCAATGGACTACAGTCCACTTCATCAGATGCATGATGAAGAGTTGTGGGTATAGTGGTTGTAGTAGGTTGTAAACAATAAGGTCAGAAGGAAATTAAATGCAGAAAAACAACAATTCTGTTAACAGTGGTCATCATAAAAACAGTTGTTGTTGATAACACAGACATACTGGCATTGGAAAACCAATTTGCACTTAAATGGTTTTTATTACACTTTTCCTCTATTCCATATGCATACTGAAGATACAGTCAAAATCAATCATCTTCACAATGTTTTGTGAGTTTCATACCCTCCTGGCAACAGATGGAGACTGTCAATCAAATGTCTTGGCAAGAAAGCACTGGTCAATCGCTATACAATTCCTACCATATGGCACATGTGCACTTCCTAAGAGAGTTCTATCCAGTGTTACTCAAATTCAGAACAGACCAACTAAAATTAATAGATATGTTAACTTACATCATAATTATCAAGGATCTGCCTCCAAGTAGAAATTGTTGGCTACACCCAAGAATCCTGCAATCCAGGAACTCTAGGTTGATCAGCCAGCACTTGCCAGAAAGCCTGGAAAGTGGCAGGTCTCCAGCATGTCAGCCAGACATATGGTAAGAGCTGGTGGGTGGGGTTTGCCTTCTTGGCAAAGCTTGGCCAATCATACACTTGCAAAATGTGAAGTGTGTGAGGAGCAAATTGGGCAGGGCTTTCAGGAGGGTGTGGCAGAATTTGTAGTTGTGGGATTTGGGGATGCATGTGTTCTCGAAGCTACTAACATGAGTTTGGCCAAACTGCGAGAGGCAGTGAAGGATAGGCGTGCTGGCGTGCTCTGGTCCATGGGGTCACGAAGAGGCGGACACGAACTGAACGACTGAACAACAACGTGCAAGAGATGACTTCAAAAAGAAGAGTTGTAACTTGGTAAATATTACTCCAAACACAGGAAGAACTACATTGTTGTCCATCTTGTTGACCATATACAAAAAACCAAAAACAAAAAACTTTTACACTTGTTACAGAGAGGTGGTAATTTAAGATGATCCTCATCTGCAGCACTAGAAAGTGACAAGCTGCACATGTCCAAGTGCTACAAATAACCATTTATTTTAATTAGAACTAAGTGTGACCAACAAAGATCCAACCCTATGGTTTTAACCTTCCCCCACCATTACTTTTCTTTTAAACCAATATGGGTTTAAAAACTTGATTCCCCCCCCCTTTTACAAGAAAGCTGCAAGAGTTATTATAAATCAAAGATTTATACAACCTGTAGCACACAACTGCAGGTATGCACATACATTTCAAAAAGTATTCAAGGAATAGATAATTGCAGGCTTGTAACACTGATAAATTTCAAGGTATATAGACAAACCACAATGTGAGAATCAACTACTTTAGCATGTATGACCAAAAGCTTCTGTAGTCACCAATTTCTTCTACAGGAGGTTAAGCAAAAAACGGGATGGGGGACTGGGTGGGGTACAAGGGCTTTACATTCTGGCTTAAGAGATGCATTTTGAAATGAACTTGTGATTTAACCCTGTCATTTGCACAAGGGAGCAAGTGAGGAGAGAGGGGTGGATATGGCAGGCAGTATACCTGTACACATAAAACACTTTCAGCTTCCTACAAGGAACTCCTTCTCCATCTACATTCGACCATTACAAGCCTGTATGCACAGATGGTGCCAAACAAATTCCAGAAACTGACAAAGGTGGTGTTGGGGAGCCTCAACCATGCCAGCATATTCTCAACATCTTCTGAATATACGCATCAATCATATCAAATATATGAAATATGAGGTTGGAGGTAAGTTTAAGAGATAGGAAAGCTGGCAAAATGATGTAACTGGGAGAAAATCCACAAGGGACCAGAAGAACAAAAGGGATGACAGTAGGGCAGAAACCCAAGAGAGGCAAACATTTTAAATATGCTAAATTGCGGGAATGGCAGGCAAAGAATCCATGGACTGCGTGCTGAGCTAAGGGTGCCTCAAAAGCATGGTGAAGGTCAAACCAGGTAATACACCATTAAAAGAGAGCATAAAATGAAAGGTGGTTGCTTGCTTTGGAGATAGCCCTGGTTCAGGGGAGGGTGTGCTGTTTGTGTAACACAAGGTTGGCACAAATTAGCAAGGCAGGGGTGGGGAGAAGTATTATGAGTTCATTTTGGACACTTTGAAAGCACTGGCAATAGAGGACAAGAGAGCAGGAAGGGCAGAACAGAGTACTCCTCTGCCTTAGGATTTCAGACTCCTGGCACCTCTGTTCATAAGAGGGGAACCTATATAGAGGCTTGCTTCTTAAAGCTGTGGAGATGGAAGGGGCATTTCTAGAGGAGATAAAGCAAAGCAGCTATTATTATTTTTTTATTTTGTATACTGCTTATGTGCCAAAATGGCTTCTTATTAATAGAGGGCATCAAGGATAGAAGGGAGAGCAAACGGACCCTGGTGGCAACCCTTCACTAATCTCTTTTGGCTCTAAACTGTTTTCAAGGAATAAATAGGCCATTAAAATCTGACACTATAGCAGCAGGAAGGGGAGAAGAGGTACCAAGAGAAATCTGACATCCTTTGGGGAAGGGAACATGCAGGAGGAGGTTAGCCTAAGAGCAAGCACCCCTGGGTGGGTGGAAGAGAAAGGCGAAAGGGCGAATATGGAATTTGGGGTGGGGGTTGACAATGAGAACACGTACCCCCACCCTGAGGAGAACGGGGTCAAATACTAAGCCGTATCAGTATTTGGGGTAGGGTGGGGTGGGAAGATACTGGCAGGGAGAGATAGCCATGGGCAACCCCGAGACGGAAAGAGGAGATCAAGAGGAGAGGCAGCGAGTCTTTTTAGGGGTGAAAGAGAATGTGAGAAGGAAAGGGGGTTATAAATGGAAGGGCCTTAGTGATGGGAGGGGGCGCTGGCTCCTGGGGGGCGCCCCAGTTCTCCGAGAGAAGGTGCCCATTCTGGGGCGAAGGAGAGAAGGGTTTGGGGCGGGGGCCGCCGCGAAACGCCTGAGGCCGGCGCCCGCCTTCACTCACCCGGTGCCGCCGTCCACGACGCACGGCGGCAGGTGGTTCGCCATTTTCGGGGAGGCGGAGGGGCCTGGGAAAGCCCACCACCAGAACCAGCAGCCGCCGCAGCCGCCACAGCAACGCTCCGCAGCCGACGAGCCTGACAGCGGCGGCGGCCGCAGCAGCAGCACGCTTGCGCCAAGCCCCACGCTCCTCCCGCCGCCACCCCCCACCCCGCTCCTCCGCACCCGCCGCGACGGTTTTAAGCGAGGCGACGCAAAAACCACCCACCGGCGGCGGCGCCTCCCCTGGCGGCCATTTTGGGATGTGGCCCAGGCTAGGCCTTTGCCCTTGGTGTCAGTGGTCGCCTAGCAACAGGCGCGGCTGAGGCTGGAAGGAGAGGAGAGGGCCGGCCTGCCAGGGGAGAAGCCCACGGGCGAACAGCGGGAAATGTGTCTCGTGTTGTTGTTTTTGTTTATAAATAAAGTGACATTTTAAAACGAGAGTGTATAGCATGACCCGTAATACTGGCTGTTCCAATCTATCTGGGCAACCAAACCAACTGCCATCTTCATGCTTTTCTCCCTCCACCAAAGCCTTTCTGTCTTGTGTCATGGCTTTTAGATTGCAAACCGGAAAGCAGGGCCTGCCTTGTAATAAGAAATTATAATGCCCCAAATATATAATAAATATATATTCATAAATGCACATATGTAAATATATAAACCATGTGTCTGGAACAGTAGGCTACAGGAGAACAATCCTATTCCAACTCTATGATTCTATGAATCCTGAGGCCATTTTGACTCTCCCAATGACCTCAAATATTCCTCTGCAGTAAAAGAGGCATTATCTTTTTGCTTACAAATCCTGTCTTAAGGGCCTGTCTATGTATGAATAGGGTGAGCCTGTGACTTGGATTCAGGAACTAAAGAATAAACCATCACAAGAAAATGGCTAGGCTGCCCAGGTAATGCAATCAGCAACCATTATCAGGTATCCTGGCAGACAGGATTTCTGCTATAGACTGCCTACTATGATGTAGGTATGATTTTCTGGGGGGTAGTCTGGAGGGTTGGGCAATGTCAAAAATCTTTAAAGGTTCCCATAGTGCTTTTTTCTGGGGGGGCGCAGGGGTACGCGTACCCCTAAAGAATTTGTGAATCTAAGTTTGGCCTCACTGAGGGGCAGTATTTAAATATAAGTAGGAAAATGAGAGAAGGACCCCTATTATTATTATTTTAGGAAAAAAAGCACTGGGTTCCTGCACACTTTTGTTCACACTCGGAAGGAGGGGAAGGAACTCTGTTGCAACAGAAAAATATCTGCTTTGCGATCCTGCCTTCATCCATTTGCCAAACCCCAATTTTTACATCAATCTTCTTTTTTTGTAAGCTGCCCTGAGAGCCTTTTTTGGGTGTGGGGGTGGGGGGGGAGCTGGATATGCTTATTTTAAGAAATAAACAGGAGCAGGGAAGGGGAGTTGGGATCTGGAGGCTTTGGGGATTTTTCCTTAGAGTTCATCCTCACACAGTCCTAACATATGTGGTAAGAAAATGCTATAGGCTGCAACATGCATCTTCTTCACAGGCACGCAGCAATCCCTTCCAGCAAATGTCTAAATGCCAACGAAAGGCTCAAGGATATAAACCAGCTTTAAGATGCAGCAAAGCTGTTATTTCAATGGCTGCTGTTGTGGTGTTTTTCAGGGTCCTTAATGTTGAACAACACTGATACATATAGTTGCACAGCACTCAAATATTGCAGCACATGAGAATACTGTAACAATAGATTGCCACTTTGTATAGATGTTATGTCCAGAACAATGTTGTACGTTTCTAGGAAACCTTTCTAATATGGAGAGTTCTTGAGAACATTTTGGCAGCAGTGAGTTGCCATGGGGTGGGGCAGGGATATAGATATAGATATATAGATACTGATTTGTCTTCTGCTGCTCACCTAGTGAAGGTACAGGATCAGGATTTTGTTTGTTTCATAGGTTGATTTCAACACCAGGGCTCAATCCTGGACATATGAAGAAAGAACAGGTTGAAGTGCTGGAGGGAATTCAAGAGAATATTTCCCATACTCTTTTTTTAAAAAGTGTGTATATATACCCCATACAGTCGTACTTTGCATCCCGAGTCAAACGTTTTGGCTCCCAAATGCCGTAAACCTGGAAGTGAGTGTTCCGGCTTGCGAACGTTCTTTGGAACCCAAATGTCTGACGGGGCTTCCGCGGCTTCCAGAGCTGAAGTTACTGGAGGTGACAGTAACTGAATCCATTTCAGTGAAACTCCGTCACCCTGGTTGATGACGTTTGTTGGCAGAGGGACCAAGGGAGTGTGATTCTGCTTGTTCTTCTTGACCATACTTGACCTTAGTACACGAGAGTTACCTTCTGAGCCACCACACATGCCAGTGAAACCATATATACTTGAAGTGCAATTGGAAAAGACAGCAAACACTCTGTTCCAACCCCACCCCACCCCTCTTTATGATGTTTTTGAGTCATTTCCATGTTTGGCGCAATGCACGTGTGCATGGTTGCGCACATATTTAACATGTGCAAAATGAGGATTGCCTGTAGTTAAATTCTTTCCTAAGTAAGGTGGTTCATTTTCTATTGAACCTCCAATTCGAAAACACTTTTAATTCCAAACACACTATCATTCAAATTCAATTCTGTCTGATAAGGAATTACCTGGGGCAAATTCCCATGAAAGGTGGTATAAATGCAATTTAATTTTACCTAATCTATCCATCTTTCTGTGTTGTGAAACAAGGTGGAAGTGTTTATAGAAGAAAAATTATGAAGAAAACACAATGAGGATTCAGAGAAATGGAGTCCTTAGGCAGGTAACAAAGGTACATAATGTTGGCAGATTAAAAGTCTGACAGCTATTGTTAAGATTTATCAGGAGCATCTCTATGATGCAGCTCTTTAACATTATTTTCCATAATGTTCTTGTTAAGACCTGAAAAGTCTGAAAAAGTATTGAAGGTGTAGATTTGTGCATGAATACATACTGCAAGCAACAATGTCAAATCCTACCATCAGAATAAATTATATAGTGCCCTGAAATTGTCTTTATTAAATCATTTCATTTGTGAAAGCTGTGCAGGAGTAGGAATGTTTGGAAAAGATGGAGAAGGGTCATTAAGGCAACAGTAAGATGTGTGTGTGGAGAAAATAGCCACAATAACTTTAAAGAGACCAGCAAATTTCTGTTCTCCAGAGCCAAGCTGCAAACTGAACTATGGGAGCTCATAAAGCTTATCTGCTTCCCCAATCTTTTCCACACCCACCCAATCCCTTAAACAGAGCTTTCCAAAATTTTCATGCTCAGGACACACTTTTTAGACATGCATCATTTTGCGACACAGTAATTCAGTTTTACTAGCAAACCGGAGGTTAAACTAGCCCCTTTCCAGCCCTGGGAGGACCGTGGGGAGCGTTTGCACAACACACCTACACATTGCAGCGGACACACTAACATGTCATGACACACAGTTTGAAAAGCTCTGCCCTAAGAGATTCCTGCAAACACCCACACAGACTGCAAACTAACCTTGGGGAAACTTATCTGTCCTTTCCCACACTCCAGCTTTCTCTTAGACTGCATAATTGGGTGATAGAGATGGGGGGAATGTTTTCTTCTCTTATTGCTTACCTTTGCTGCTGCTCCTTTGTTGTCTGCCTCCAATTTAAGAGAAGGGGGATGCAAAGGTTGGCAGGAGAACTGTAGTTTCCCCACTATTTTGGAAAATTCCCAAGGGAATCTTCTAAGAGGAGCTTTAGATAGCTCACCCATCTCTGGTAGTCAGTTTGTGCCAGGAAGCTAGTGGTCTGGGGTGCTCACTCACAACTGCATCACACATCCAGAAAATTCGGTGGGGAACAGATTAATAATAATAATAATAATAATAATAATATATAATATCACAAATATACATGTACATCCAGATGTGCATCAACTGCACAACTGGAACTACCATACCTTACTAGATGGAGAGAAATGCACGTAACCCAATCCAAGTAATACCACAATCTCTGCATTCTTAATTTTCCTTAAATATCATGCAGAGCTATTTACACACTCCTCTTTGAATCTTTCATAATGCAGTTAGTAAGAGAGCTAGTGGATGGTTACATTTGATCCATAGGTATGTCCAGCGCTGGTGACAGCATTTGCTCTAATTTTCTCTGAATTTATAAAATAAATGTAGGGCAGTCAACCAGTGGACGAAAATAAGCAAGTTCATGTCTGCCCCCCCCCTTTAAGGAAATGCAGCGAGCTCTGGAATCTTGGGGGAGTTCTCCCTTTTACACAAATTTAACATTAAAGTTTCTAGAGTTTTGTAATCCCAGTGGACCATATGCCACAATATAATATACATTTGATTATTTTCTTTTTGATCTTAACATTTGTAAGCCATAAATAATAGATTGCAAATGGAATTCTGGGAGTGAATTCATTTTAAGCTGAGCACTAAACTATTTGCAAATGTACTTAGGCAACAGTCCAAGAGAAACATTAAAAAATGTCAATCGGCTATTGGGAAGCAAAGTGTCACCATATGTTAGATTAGGAAATATAAATTATAAGTAATATCTGTCAGATCTACTAAGAGTAAAAGTAAGGGAAGATGTTATTAGGGGCTTATGAAAACCTCTGTTCAAACAAGACCAGACTTTCAACTGAGGGTGGCTTCACATGCTGCGTTTCATACACAGAAAGCACTTCTGTGTAGGATAATAAATCATGAAATATGAATGGGGACTGTGTGATGAATGTGACAGATAAACCCCAAAGCAACAAGCCAGCAGTGTTTGTAGAAAACAGACACCCAAGCTTTAGAAAGGTAATGAGTAAACTGCATTATTTCAAGAGCTCATCAGAATATCCACATCAGACTCTTGACCTGGAAATCCCAGCTGAGAGGGTGGGTGTAGCATAGTGCAGGCTTCCTCAACCTCGGCCCTACAGATGTTTTGAGACTACAATTCCCATCATCCCTGACCACTGGTGCTGCCAGGGCCGTCTTAGGCACATCGGCCGCCGTGGCGCGGCCATCCCTCCGGCGCCCCCGTGCCCCGGGGAGTAGTGGTGGTGGTGGGCTGCCGGGGGGGAGGGTGGCGTCCAGGGGAGAGCGCGGGGTGCGGGGCGGGGAGGTCCGGCATGCCGCCTTCGCGCCTCTCCGCCTCTGGGGCACCTCCCTCCTGTGCTGGCCGCCCCTTGGGAGGGGGAGCGGGGGATGAGGGGCGTGGCGCAGGACTCTGCGCGCCCTTCCAGCGTTCCAGTTGGGGCTCCCCACAGGGGACGGGAGGCGAGGGCTGCCGGCTCGCGGGGGGGGGCGGGTTGGTGGGGGGCCGCGCGCCAATCAGGGCGGGTGGTGGCTGGAACCGTGGGGCTTGGTGGCTCGTTGCGCCCCACTGGCCATCTGGCGGGATGCAGGGAGGGGGGAGGCCGCTGCCGGGGACGCCGGCGCCCTGGTGCCCCGCGCCAGTAGGACCAATGGATAAGACGGGCCTGGGTGCTGCTAACTAGGGATCATGGGAGTTGTAGGCCAAAAACATCTGGAGGGCCGAGGTTGAGGAAGCCTGGCATAGTGTCTCAAGGATTCTGGCAACCCTGTAACTCTGGTTGTGAAAAGAGGCCTGCTACATTCCGTTTTCCTGGGAGGACTGTCTTTTGCGTAATTAAATATATGGTCACGTACAGGTGGTTTGTTGCCATAGGTCGGACAATGATGGCCAGGTGGCGCCTTCCAGATGTTGGTTTTGTTTGACTTCAGCTCCCATCATTCCTGACCGCTGACCATTCTCCCACAGGAGGTAATGATGGCCAGCAACTAGGATGGCTTTAAGAGAGGATTAGACAAATTAATAGGATAAAGCTATCAGCAGATACTAGCTACGATGGCTGTGTTATTTCTGCATTGTTGGAGACAATAGGCCTCTGAATACTGCAGGTGGAGAAGAGTGCTGTTGCAACTCAGATCCTACTTGCTGGCTTGCCATAGGCACCTGGCTGGCCACTGTGAGAACGAGATGCTGGACTAAGTGGCCCTTCCGCCTGATCCAGTGTCGTTCTCATGTTTACTATCTGGAGTTCACCATGTTGGCTGCAACAGAAGCTAATGGTCAGAGAAGATTCTGAAAAGGGTACTGCTCTTTCTTTCCCCCTCCCCAGGCTGGAGGTGGGGTCATCAAGGATCTCTGTGTGTGAAAGAGGACAATAGACTGGTAGTGTTGGAAATTAGTCTGAAAGAGACACAGAGGCAAGAGCCCACTGCTGTGGTTTGGGAAGGGCCGTAGCTCAGTGGCAGACCATATGCCTTATGCCCAGGTAGGACTGGGAGAGAATCCTGCCTGCAATCCTGGACAGCTGCTTCATGTCAGTGTACTGCACACAATACTGAGCTAGATGAACCAATGGTCTGGCTCTGTATAAGGCATTTTCCTATGTATTAGCAGCCCCCTGGAAAGCTAAATGGGGAGCAGGATCTGGTGCAGTATTCATGCTGTGAACCCCATTCTTATGTCCAGCCTGTATATACGTATGTGTAAATGAAACTTGGCATCCCATAAATGCCTCAAGTCTCCAGTGACCTCTTTCCAGGAAAACCAACTTGCAATTTGAGATTTTGTGTTTTAGTTTGTAGGATCTGTAAAATCTATAATAAAAATATTTTTTTAAAAAAAAAAACCAACCCAGAGTGCATGCTGGAACCCCCGAAACTTCTCAACGTAATATGTGACATTATGTAAGATATGGTTATAGTTGTATTCCATGCGAAGGGAGCAGAACAATCCCAAAATATGACACCATGCAAGAAATATTAGCTCAGCCCAACAAGTTCACAAATATTTTTGACGATTGCAATAAGCCAAACTCCCTTAGTTTTTGCAGACAAGGGAAGTAGAATTTTCACCTTCACATCTTGCTTCACATGCAAAAGAGTTTCCCACAGCAGCTGATTTCTCATTAATTGCTGGCACCTGTTATAAGAAAAGAGATCAAACAGAGCTCACATAGAGATGATGAAGCAGAAGCAAGCATAAAGTCCAGTGCAATTGATTTTCTGCCTTATGTAAATTTGGGAGGAAATTGTTGTCGGATCTAACTGTCATTTTTGAGCTACTATCGTCCATTATAAAATGAAGGGTTGCTTTTTTGAACGGAGAACTGCTGAGTTTAATGTGGCGTTTTATCTTTTGTTTGTTTTGATCCATCAATATATTAATGGGCTTTGAACACCAAATGCATTTTAACACATTAGCCATTACAAAGCTAAGCCTTCTTCCATAAGTTATACAGAAACTCACAGGTAAACTTTTGAAATTATGAAATCAAAGGAGAGCCTACAACACCAACATGTGGGTTCTTCTTCCTCTTGTTCTTGCAGTTTGATTCTATTTAGAGCTTTTATAAATGCCATCTTGTTTAGTCTCTTAACAGGCTCTGTTATCCTTCTCACAGTACACAAAGCTAAGATGAACTTTGGGAGCAAAAAGATGAAGGGGAGGAAAAATTACCAGCCAACTGAGAAAAAAATAGGACATTTACTCATCTCAGATTCCATCTATAATATAGTATAATCATCTCAGATTCCACCTATAATACAGAATTTAAAATATGTATTTACAGTGCAATCCTAATTGTGTGCGCTCAAAAGTAAGCCCTATTAAATTCAGTGAGGTTTACTTTCCGATAGGTGGGGCTAGGCAGCCTTATTTAAGATATTGTTGCACACCACTCCAGCCTATTATTATTATTATTATTATTATTATTATTATTAGTTGCCTCAACCATTCTGGGCAGCTTCCAGCATATATAAAAACATAATAAACATTAAACATTCAAAAGCTTCCTTACACAGGTATGCCTTCAGATGTCTTCAAAAGATTCCAGCTTACCCAAGGTTCATGTTTCCTTCTGGAAAATGAGGTGCAGTGGAGACTGTAGTGTTTTATTATATGTGGTTTATTTACATATACAGTGGTACCTCCGGTTACGAAAACTTCGGGATGTGTAAGCGGCAAACCCAGAAGTATTTTTCCGGGTTTTTGCCGCGCACGCATGCGCAGAAGCAGTCTCTCTGGTTGCGAAAACCTCAGGATCCGGCCGGACCTCCGGAACGGATCCCATCCGCAACCGGAGGTACCACTGTATATACAACCTGATCCTACGATGGAGGAGCTCATAGCAATGACACCGCGAGAAGTTCTCCCATAGCCGCAGCAGCCTTGGATTCAGAAAAGACACCAGCCACGGTTCAGCCTCTCTCCAGCTTGCTGTGTTTATGGACTGCCCCTATTTTCCTCCAGCCCACATCATCCCCAACTGTAATCTTAAACTCTCTGCTATCTCAGAGCTCAGGGAGGGGCTCCACCGATTTGCTGGCTGGCACAGAGTCTTTGCCCATCTCCCTGTGTTTGTTCTTTGTTAATGGCTCTTCAGGCGATCTGCTGAACATAATAATAATAATAATAATAATATAATAAATTTTATTTATACCCCACCCTTCCCCGCCAAACTGGACTCAGGGCAGCTAACACCAATAAAATCACAACAAAAACATAAAACAATTCATTAAAATACAGATTAAAATACAATTTAAAATTAAATATAAACTGCAGCCTCATTTTTAAGTAGCCCACCAATCACACCAAAAGAATGAAACATCAGGGTTAAACTGAAACCAACCCAAAGGCTAGGTGGAACAGCTCCGTCTTGCAGGCCCTGCGGAAAGATGCCAAATCCCGCAGGGCCCTGGTCTCTTGTGCCAGACTGTTCCACCAAGTCGGGGCCAGTACTGAGAAGGCCCTGGCCCTAGTTGAAGCCAACCTAGCATCCTTGTGGCTCGGGACCTCCAACAAATTATTAAGAGTCTGGCTTCCAGTTTAATTCTCCACATGTTGATTAAATTCTAACACCTACCAAATCCAGGAATTATGGGTGCCTGGCACTCACAGACTCATTAAAAAAAATTGTATTATTCACATCCTGCTTTTCAGTCAAACCTCACAAAGCAGTTTATGAAGAAATATTAAAACAACTCACATTGATTAAAACTATATAATAAAAGAGCCAAGACAACCTAGGTGGGGGAATGGACTATTTGAAACTTGGGCTGTGTAAATACTATGCCTTTAAAGCTCCTTCCCACAAAGAATTCTGGGCAGTACATACCCCTCACAGAGTTACAATTCCCCGCAACCCTTCACAAACTACAGTGCCCAGAAATCTTTGAAGGAAGGAATGTGTTTTTAAAGGTATAGTGTGTACACACCGTAGATTTCTCATCTGGACAACATGCGGCAATTGTGGGAGGGAGAAGCCATCTCACCTGGAACTTTTGGTGTCATTCCCATCTTTTTGCTGTCATTTCCATCTTTCTCTCTTTCCCTTCAAGGCAAAATGGTTCTCAGAAAGCCCTACACTGGCAGTTGCAGGATGGAGAGGCCATCTTCCACATGTTAACAGGTTCCCCTAGAATATTGTATTAAGTGGCAAACACATTCCAGCATTAGGTCCAATCTTAATATATCCCAGAGGGTCTGGGGCAACCCAGTCAGATGGGCAGGGTACAAGTAAAATAATATTAAAGTTAATAAACATGTAAACATGGGCCACTTCCTCCATGATGCAGAGGTAAAAAATATATATGAAAGGGTAGATCATACACCATGTATTCACACCAGCCTTTGGTGGAGAAAAATAGGCATGCCTGCGCATAGGACTGCAGCAATAATGTAAAAGAACTAAGCCACACTTGACACAGTGAATGTAAATACACACAGGTCCACACAACAAGGTGATTCATACTAGGGCAGTGAGCATGTGAAAATAAACGCCCATTGGTTCGTGAGGAGGCATTTGGTCCATTTCTCCCCAGCTCCTGCAGGTATCGCCAGCTGGCTTCCACTTTGGATTTGCCGCATTGAAGGTAAACAGATCAGAAGGTGGAGTGAATTCAACGGCTGATACTTCAGGGAGCTAGAACAGTCTCATGCCATATAAATCAGGGGTGGGCAGATGTGTTGAACCAAAGATGAATGTTCCAGGAGCTTTGCGAACGCCATCTTGGCAGTCAAGATAACCCCACAATTAATTGGTAGTTGTTGTAGCGATGAGCTCGTACGTGATTATATTCACTTGCTTTGATATAAGCTAATTGGTGTGCTTTGATGTTATCCTTATCTGTGGGCTTGGGGTGCTGGGATCTGAGCCCAGAAAGGGGAGCTATCTGTAAGGTTTGGGTATTTGTCACCTGTGCCCTCATCTAGTCAAGTGGAATGACAGGTGCTGCTTTGTGTATAAAAAATGGATGCACGTTTGCTTGGGCATGGACAAGCCATCTCCTTGCTGCAGTGCCCACCCTTTGCCAGCAAAGACTAGGCAACCTGGCAGGCTTTTTTAATATGTCTTTAATAAAACACTAGAACTGGACATTCTGCTGTTTTTGGCATCCTTCTTTGGTATCCCTGCACCCAACTGCTCCCACACGCCCCCCTTTGGGTCTACGGTTCAGAACCGCAGACTTCAGACTTGTCAGATGTGCTTTGTTTAAACCACAGAGCCAGGTGCAAAAGACATATCGTTGAGAATTAAAGAATAGGGTGTCTCTGAGCACACTGGAAGCCTAGGAATTTGTTTGCAATAGCAGAACTGAAGTCCTTTCACACAAAAGCCAATTCCTGGGCAAACACATGACTTCCCTCAAAAAACCCTGGGCACTGTTGCAGCTTATTAAAGGTGCTGGGAATTATAGTTCTGTGAAGGGTAAACTACTGTTCCTAGGCTTCTCTGTGGGGCATCCATATGCTCTCAACAACCTCGTTTCACTGAAATGATTCCAGTAGCCTGAAAAGTCGTTTCTGCCATTAAAGAATTGTGAGTCATACATTTACAGTATCTCATGCTATGAAAGGCATACTTACCCAGAAGTGTTAAAGGGGCTCCCTTGTTGCTGCCTGTAGTGCAAAGCTTCACTTTCATCAGGCTTCTCATCACAAACGACCCACATTTGCTGTGTGTGACTCATGGAAACAAGTGTCCCTCTTGGCCTGAGCTTGCGGGGAATGACATGTAATCAGAAAATGAGCAGGGGGGGAAATTCACAGGCAGCTCCTTCTGCCCTCAGGCTGCTATTCAACTTTAAACATTCCCTTCTTAAAGCACAGCCCACATATGCCTTCCTTATACAGCATAAACTGGCCTGCGGGGTGCTGACTTGAGCTAACTAAACATACTACTCATTTCCTAGTATGAAGAACAACCTGGCGAGTGGGGGGGGGGGAGATGTGAGCACCTATCAAGGATGCGGGGGGCATTATTACAGTTTAAGTTGTACTGAGTGCAACCTGCAGGAGCTGTTATAACACAGGCAGCACTGACAGTCAGGTTGTGTATCCACAGCAGTGACCAGAAGAGGAATGACTGCTGTGAGGAGCACAGACAGAAGAAACTCCATGGTGCATCTGCAGCAGTACAGCAGTTCATCTGCCCCAGCTGCAGCAAAACATGTCTCTCCTGTATCAGTCTCTACAGCCACAGCAGGTGCTGTCTCCCGAGACAGATGAATGTCAACATGCCGAGACTTTGCGCAAAGGAGCGTGCCAATCTGAACTTTTCTGGAAATTACTGTAGACCATGGCATGAGTTGTCTTTGTCCATGGAGTTTTCTTGGCAGGGATACTGGAGTGGCTTGCCAGTTCCTTCTCCAGGTGGATCACGTTTGGTCCAAACTCTCCACTATGACCTGTCCATCTTGACCTGTCCATAGCTTCCCTGAGTAATTCAAGCCCCTTCGCCACGGCAAGGCAGTGATCCATGAAGGGGATCCTAGACAGCATCTTAAAAAGCAAACCTAGACAGCATCTTAAAAAGCAAAGACATCACCTTGCCGACAAAGGTCTGTATAGTTAAAGCTATGGTTTTCCCAGTAGTAATGTACGGAAGTAAGAGTAGGACCATAAAGAAGGCTGATCGCCGAAGAATTGATGCTTTTGAATTATGGTGCTGGAGGAGACTCTTGAGAGTCCCATGGACTGCAAGAAGATCAAACCTATCCATTCTTAAAGAAATCAGCCCTGAGTGCTCACTAGAAGGACAGATCCTGAAGTTGAGGCTCCAGTACTTTGGCCACCTCATGAGAAGAGAAGACTCCCTGGAAAAGACCCTGATGTTGGGAAATATGGAGGGCACAAGGAGAAGGGGACGACAGAGGATGAGATGGTTGGACAGTGTTCTCGAAGCAACTAGCATGAGTTTGGCCAAACTACGGGAGGCAGGATAGGTGTGCCTGGCGTGCTCTGGTCCATGGGATCACAAAGAGTCGGACACGACTGAACAACTGAACAAATGGCATGAGTAAGAAGACTGGCATAACTTAATATGACAGGAGAGACCTTACATTATGAACTTCCTTGAACCCTGGTACCTGCTGTAAAACCAGGCCTGAGATCCGCTATCAGGGATTGTCTAACATCTTCCAAAAGCATTCATTTCCCAGGGTGGTGAAGGCCAGGGCAAGCTGATTGTGCTTTATTTATTTATTCAAAGCATTTGCTCCCGTTCTTTGGCCAAAAAGGTTCCCAGAGCAGCTTACATACAATCAAAACAAGGCAGTCCCTACCCGCAGGCTCACAATCTAAAAAAAATAAAATAAAAAATGACACACAAGGGGGAAAGGATAATAAAAATCAAAACCCGGGCACCAGTTTCTAAACAGTTATTCCTGTAATGACCAGCTGGCACAGTTCAGGGGCAGGAAGTGCCTGATGGAGCTGGGCCTCCAGCAAAGCTAATGAAATGTACCTTCTGCTTCCTATCTCTCCCACTGAGAAGACAGGCAGCCTGATGGAATGGCTGGCCCCAGGTGTCAGTTCAGGGAAGAGCAGGCCTAATGGAGAGACGTACTTCCCCACTGGCGAAGTCAAAATCTCTGCATCAATACATATAGCTGCAAACAGGCTCTGCATATTTTCGTTGGGATAACATGAATATAATATACCTGTGTTTGGGGGGAACATGGAGGTTCTCCATACACAAGAACCAACCCAGGTTTAAGTAATGAATGGCTTAGGACTCATGACTGTCTGATGTTGGATGTTTTTCATCCTCTTGCATATGCCCCATGAGAAAGGCTGCTGTCGATAGCTAAAGAAGTGCTCTTTTTCTTTCTCTTTTTCTCACATGGTTTAAAGAGCAATAGACATTTAAAATGCCAGTTAATTAAACTGGCATCTGGGTGAGCAGCCATAGAAATAGGAGATTGCCACTCTTCTCGCCTTTTCCTATATCTGCACTAAGAGATCTTATGCAAACAAGCTGCTTCAATTTGCCATCTTTCTTTTACGCTTTATGGTTGATTAGTCTGAGCCGTTTTGGCTGGTTTCCACTGTGCCATTCTTCATGCATTATGTTTTGACTGCGGCTTGTAGCTTTATCTTTCTAGCAATCCAATCTCGTCTCAGTCGCATCATAGTGCAGATGGACAGCATAACACGGCCTTACATTGATTCAGACTCTTGTCCATCCTGTTCCTGATGCTTGAAATCCTTTCACTGGAGGTGCACTCTGGGGCGTGGGGGAAGTTTGAACCTGGAACATTTCTGCATGCAATGCATGTACTCTACCTACTGCTTTATAACATCTCCTTTCTATCGCATCTTAAAACAAAGTTGGTTCCAGTGGAGCTGCAGTACTGCACAGAATGGAGGGGAAATCCCAGATTATACAAACACTTCACATTATATGGAGAGAACTTGCCTAAATTAGATTAAATATACACTTCTGCCCTTTCCTTTCCAAATTTTCCATTTAGTAATGATGGCTAGAAACTTCTTTAAAGAATGGATACTTGTGATTTTACAGATTCAGCTGCATGCCAGGTTCCGTATTATTCACAGCTGGGAAAGAGCTCTAGCTCAACGCTAGAGAACATGTTTCACACATGGAGGCTGCTATATTCAATCTCTGGCTTCTCCAGGAGGGCTAAGACTCGTCTTGGACAACATGGACAGCCCCTGCCAGGCAGTTTAAAAATTACTTAGCTAGGCATACCCAGTACAAGAGTTTCCTGTGTTTCTAGATTTCTACCCCACCACCCCCATGGTCCTTGCTCTCTCCTTCTTTACAGAAGAGCTGTAGCTCAGTGGTAGAGCATTTGCCTTGCATGCAGAAAGTCCAAGTTTCTATCCCCTGCATCTCCAGGTACCAGCCACCTAGCAGAGGATATGGATGCTACAGATAATTCTAACTGCTTGTCAAATCTGTCGGCTTTGAGCGCCTCCCATCTGAGTAACAGCAGGGATCATCATTCCATATGGGTTACCTCTGTTAGTGTTAAGGGTCATCTAACCAAGGTGGGGAATGGAGGTGTTGCGTAGCAACTAGGCAGAGTGGCATGATGTTCATGAAGGTAACATGCACTCTGACTGGCTGGCTGTGTAGTTCTGCAGGAATCTTCTCCTCTGTATGTTTGGTTGAATGCCTCCCTGATATTTACAAGGCCTTAAGTAAGAATGACAAAAAAACAACAACTTTCTCCTCAAATTACAATTTTCATTCAGTTTCAGCAGAGTGTTTTCAGCATTTTCTTTCCTCTGCTTTATTTAAGATACTTTGCTAATTGAGGGGTGGGGCTGAAGATGCAGAACCTGAGGTAAAGCTATTCCCATCACTGTCCCAGGAATGGCTACTCCTGATCAATTTGTCTTTTATCAAAGGCATAGGAGCAGGCTCAGTAAAACAGGAAATCCTATTAATCACACCTAGGATTCCCTCTCAAAAATAAAATCTTATATATGCCTAATGCCCTGTGTTCAAAATTGCAGCTGGAAATCTGATTGTACAGGAGCTGTTTATTTCAGGGGAAATTGCACAAACTGTCACACACAGAGAGAAAATAGAAATATCTCCTTCCCTGTACAATAGTCCATGGAGTGATTGCTTTGGTTCTTGCAGTTCCTCTGCTAGACAAAGGTAATTGTATCTTTGTTCAATTACCTTAGTAATTTAATGTATGCTCTCTCCTGGGATATTAAGAGGATTAATTCACTCTTATTTGCAAAGTGCTTAAGGATCCTGCCATGGAATGCACCATGAATGCAATTGAAGGGAAAGTGTGTCTTTATAAGCGACAAGAGAAATACAAAATATAATTGATTCCACCCCCACCCAAGTTCTGGTCAGGCTCTTGCCTTGCTGCTATTCAACATTTCAGGGGTTTTACTTGTTCACACTAAGGCTCCCCTTGCAACAAGTTTTAATTCTAAACATTTGAATACAGTATGTCCGCAACTTACATGGGGATTATGTTCTGGGGATCACACCTAAAGCCAAGTCTCAAAACCATTGGGTTCAATAGTGAGTGAGAGTGCCATAAGTCATTTTTCTGGTGGCAGCGGCTTTTTTTCTTTTCTTCTGCCACACACCTAAAACGGAATGCACAAAAATTAAATGTGTGTAAGTTACTGTATGCACCTAAAATTGAAATCTTACACGTAGTTACTTATCCCATTGTGTTCAACAGGTTTTACACCTCATAAGTTTGCTTAAAATGGTTTTTGGCCAAAATCCTAACGTCTAATCAGAAGTACAGTAAATGCTACTGAATCCAGTGGATCTTACAGGTAAAGGTAAAAGGACACCTGACCATTAGGTCCAGTCACGGAAGACTCTGGGGTTGCGGCGCTCATCTAGCTTTACTGGCCGAGGGAGCCGTTGTACAGCTTCCAAGTCATGTGGCCAGCATGACTAAGCCGCTTCTGGCGAATCAGAGCAGCGCAGGGAAACACCATTTACCTTCCGGCCAGAGCAGTACCTATTTATCTACTTGCACTCTGATGTGCTTTTGAACTGCTAGGTGGGCAGGAGCTGGGACTGAGCAACGGGAGCTCACCCCGTCGCGGGGATTCGAACCGCCGACCTTCTGAAGGTTAACCCTAGGCTCTGTCGTTTAGACCACAGCGCCACCCACGTCCCTCCCAGTGGATCTTAAAGGTAAAGGTAAAGGGACCCCTGACCATCAGGTCCAGTCGTGTCCGACTCTGGGGTTGCGGCGCTCATCTCGCTCTATAGGCCGAGGGAGCCGGCGTTTGTCCACAGACAGCTTCCGGGTCATGTGGCCAGCATGACAAAGCCACTTCTGGCGAACCAGAGCAGCGCACGGAAACGCCGTTTACCTTCCCGCCGGAGCGGTCCCTATTTATCTACTTGCACTTTGACGTGCTTTCAAACTGCTAGGTGGGCAGGAGCTGGGACCAAGCAACGGGAGCTCACCCCGTGGCAGGGATTCGAACCGCCGACCTTCTGATCAGCAAGCCCTAGACTCTGTGGTTTAACCCATCTTACTCCCGGGTAAATAAGTGGAGGCTAAGACTTGTTCGTATAGTAAGCCCCAACGAACACAGTGATTTCCAAGCAAACACGCGAAGGATTTCACTGTCAGGCTACTGAATTCAGGCTACTCGTGAGTAAACGCGCCTGGAACTGCGGGGCACGAGCAACCAGCGTGCCTGCCCTGCAGAGCAAGAGGTTGCGCACCAAGCAAGACTCCCGCTCGAAATGTAAACCATGAAATCGAAGCTCTTCGCTCGCATTGCAAAAAGGAAGGAAGGAAGGAGCCTCCACTCAGGAGCGCTTCTTCCAAACACGCAGCAGGGGATGCTCCAAACTGGAAAGCGTCGGAATACTAAGCGGTGAGTCAGAGACGCGCCCGAATTGCGCATGCGCACGGCAGAGCAGCAGCGAGGGAGGCCCGGACTACCCGTAATGAAGTTTCCTTCCTCTCCCCCTCGCATCTCCAGATCCGAGAAGAGCGCGTGCGCCTTAGTTCCAGCGGCGCCTGCGCGCCGAAGTGTGAGGCCGTTGGCGCCTCCCTCCTTTTACGGTTACGAGCTGCCGTTGCTGCGGGTTTCCCTCCGCGAGCGATGACTGACGGGCTCGGGAAGGCGGAGTCGGGCGCCCAGGTGAGGCAGAGAATGACGCACGCGCACGCCCCCTCACCCCAGCCCCTCTCTCGCGCTAAGGGGAATGCGGGGGGGGGGGTCTCTCCCATCACCTCTCGCGGGTGGGGAGACTGACACAACCCAGCATCCTGTTTCCAGCAGGGGTCAGCTACAGACGCTGTCGGGAAGTCCTCAAGCTGGGCTTTTGCCTCTTCCCAGCCACACACAGTGGTACACAGTCTCTGAACGTGAAAAAAAAAAAGAGAACAGAAAAAAGCAGCCAATGATATATTTTTAAAACCTTCAGGAACCTTCTCCACAGGATGGTTGATGGTAGGTTACCTTGTGGAGGTGTGCAGCTGGAACAGGCCTTGACACTTGGAAATTTTCTAACCCATCTTTCAGCTCTCACAAGGCGGCTTATATGAGACTCTGGCCCCTCACACGGTTTTTGTTTTTCCACCTGCATTTCAATGACTCCTACCTTTCTAAACCGAAGGGTGGTGTAAAAAGACTTTAAATAAACTGAGGATAAAGCGACAAACAAAAGTTCGTACTTGTTCACCCAGCATCTGCCTTTGGACTGCCATGTCTCTGCTTCATAAACGGAGACGTGGGTCTGTTTCTCGTGGCCACACTTTTCTCCTTGCCTGCATGAGCCAGGAAGCAAGACTTCAGTTAAGTGTTGTTTCCCATTATGTCTGAAAAGGAAAGCTCTGGTTAATGGGTTCAAAACAACCCTGGATATAAAGCCCTAGTTTAGTGTTCCTTTTTTGGAAGTCGTTAACCAGGAGTAACGGGAAACCATAGTTAACTGAAGACCTGTTTCCCTGTCTGCAACTCGCAGCAGGGAGGAGCAGAGTACCTACCTTGCAAGCCATGGAGTTCATTCATATCTTGGCTTATTAAGGTGATTTACAGCCATCCAAACACAGCCAGAATCTGCTAAAGACTGCCTCCAGCCAACCTCACAATCAGCAGCAAGCTGGCCTGGTGGACTTTTCTGGGAAGTGATTCCATAGAGAAGGTCCTGGATATAGTATTGCCACATTTTTCCCTATCTTTGTGTCTTATGTCATAGCAGCATGACAAACAGTTTTTGAGGCCAGGAAAAACTCCACCAGCCTAATTTAGGTAGTCGGGGAAAGCATTGTAATGTGAAGCATTTGCCCTGTCATGCAGTAATGGGCAAATTTCTGCCAGTCATTTATCTTCTACATCGCTGCCAAGGGGTGGGGAGGAAGATGGCAGGGCCAGGTTTACAAGATGCTAGTGACAGCACTATGCAAACCTAACTTGACACACACCCTGCTTTCAGGATGGCAATTGTGAACTCTGGTGGCTGTACCAAAACTTGGGGAGGAGCCATGACTCAGTGGTAGAACATTTGCTTTGTATGCAGAAGGTCCCAGGTTCAATCCTCGGCATCTCCAGGCATGACTGTCTGCAGTCCTGGATAGTTGCTGCCAGCCATTGTAGGCAGTACAGCACTAGACAGACCAGTCTGATCTAGTGTGAGGCGGTTCCCTGTGTTTACAAATGAAAGAGATTTGACTCTTCTTTTTTTTACATAGAGAACTCTACAATTCTATTGTTTGTAGATTTAATATATGTCTGAAGTGCATTTGCTCCATAAGTGTGAAGCTGTTGTTAATTTATTTAGAGTATTCCATATCCCACTTGAAAGCCCCAAGAGGTTCTTAGAGTGGCGAAGAAAAGGTTTGTACAGTACAACTGCATCCAAAAAGATTAGCGCATATAATAAGAAATAACATGGTGCCAGGTTTATTCAGACTTTTTTGCCCTCATTCTTGGACTTCCCACTGAGGAACTCTTAAGACGAGTGGGTTGAGCCACTAGACTTCACTGTCCACAATGGAGCCAAGTCCTCCTTTGACCATTGGCAATTCCCAGACAACAGTTCCCAGCAAGGACCTCCGAGGCAAGGGAATGGAGCTGAGCAGCTGGACATTGCTCAGTCCAAGATGGAGCCAAGTCTTACTGATAGATGCCAGCTTCAGAATAAAGCCAGCCCCACTCTGAGCCTTGGGAACTGCTGTCTTCAGTACAGAGTGGCTCCTGGGGTTACAAAAATTGGCAATCTCTGTTTTCCAAAAGTTTATATAACCATTGAATGGTTATTAAGAAGAATACTTTCATTTCCATTACATCCGAGTTCCATTTTGACCATTTGTCCATGTCTCTCGTGTGCTGTAGTAGAGGTTAGGCATGTTGGACTACAAAAGCCTTACTTTGGTCCAGTTGCTATTTCTTAGCCTAACCTATCTCACAGGGCTGTTGTGAAAATATAATGAAGGAGGGGAGAGAGAATGCTGTGAAGTCCTTGTAGCAACAATGGGATTAAATAGAAGCTGGGGGTGTTCTTACAGTGGAATTTGTTAGGTTGGTAAAATTTTCAAAATCTCTTTGGAATGTATAAAAAATACAGTATTTAATAGTCCATTTGTAGGGATTAATATTTAATATCTTAACAGTTTGGCTTAAGACAGTTAGCACAGAGGCTGGCTTTTGTTGGGTTTTTCTTTCTGTAAAACTGTTAGCTGATTCCCCTGGGATGTTGCCCATCGTACACAGCATGATGCTAAATGGCTGCAGTTGTTTTGCTTTAAAACCTAGAAAGTAAACATACATCAGAAGCACAGGTGCATTAGTACTTAAATTATCATAATAATTTGCATACGCCGTTCTCCAGATAAGCACCTGCTGTTATATGAAAAAAATATGTGAACCTTTATTATAATATAATCGTATTCAGCCTGTAACAAACAGTGAGTGGGATACCGGTACTTCTTGAGAGTGGCTTGCAAAGGAGAAGGAGGTGGAACAGCAGCTATGGAGTTGCATAGGAAGCTGCCTTGCACTAGATCAGACAAGCTAAGTATTATCGACTCTGAATGGTGGTGGCTCCCCAGGGCCTCCTTCACATTACCTGCTACCAGATCCTTTTCATTGGAGATTCCAGGGACTGAACCAGGGACCTTCAACATGCCAAGTGTCTGCTCTGTTACTGAACTAAAGCCCCTCCTTCAGATAGTCTGTGCAGAATGTATTGGCTGTGAACTCAGATGTAATGGTATCCATATAGGTATGTAGTTTACAGGTGCTCCTGGATCCATTGCTGTCGCTTGTGGCCTTGGTGGCACAGAGTACCTTCTGTCAGCTTCAGCTGGTGGCCTAACTACACCCCTATCTGGTCAGGGATAGCCTAACCTCTGCGGCCCACGCTCTGATAACCTCTAGGTTGGATTACTGCAATATATTATACATGGGGCTGCCTCTGAAGACCGTTTAGAAACTTCAGCTGGTGCAAAATTTGATGGCCAGGTTGTTCACCAGAACAAGATGGTTTGAGCATATAACCCAACTGCACTGGCTGCCAGTTAGTTTTCAGGCTCAATTCAAAGTGCTTAGGACCTGAGGTCCTTAAGGACTGCCTGTCCCCATACGAACCAAGCCAGACCCGGTGCTTGTCATCCGAGACCCTTCTCTGTGCCCTCCCCCTGAAAGGTTCAGAAGGTGACAACACAAGAATGGGCTTTTTCTATGGTGACTTCCCATCTGTGGAATGCTCTCCCCAGAGAGACTCTCATGGTACCATCATTAGATGCCTTTAGGTGCCAGCCAAAAACATTCCTCTTTACCCAGGCCTTTGGCCATTAAATAATGTACAGCTTCTTAAATAGTTTGGAGAGGACTGTTACCATGATTATTTTATTATTATGCTCTGTACTATGTTTTTAATGTTGTGAAATACACTGCCCTGGGATCTTTGGATAAATAATATAAATAATAATGTAGTGCCTGTAACCTTTGTTCCTTAAATCTCTTAGACAGTCACTGTGAGGACCCCCTCACACATATGAGTGTGCTGTTGTGTGTGTGTGTGTGTTTTAATTAATTCCTGTTAAAATCATAATTGTAATTAAAAGTAGTACCACATCATAAAACCAGCAAAGTATCGGTCAAACATTTAGGGGAAATTAATCCAGCCCCACCTCAAAGGTATTTTGAAATATTAAAAAAATGAAGTCTTAAATTAAAAAAAACTATTACACTAAATAAAATGTCATCCTCTACCTTTGTGCTGGCTAAGACACAAATAGATACAGCTTGGGCTGAATGCATTTATCAGGAGGTTTGTCATATTCAGACACTGGCCCCTGCACATCATCCTCCAAAATCAAAGTGTAGTTTTGCAGTTTTTGTATAACGTTCCGGTATGTGATGTTTCCACTTCCACACTTGTATTTGTGTCTCATATCAAGCATATTTGCTTGTGCATTTTAACTTTGGTTAAGTATTCTATATTCGTTTTGTTAATCTAGATTCTCTCTGTGTATGGGAGATATACTGGAATATGTCATAATTATTTGCAATATTGCTGCTTTAAACTGCTTTAAAGGTCTTCACTATCCAACTCCTTGTGCAGAAAATGGCATGAGGAGTAGAACTTACATAGTAAAATTGCAGATTGACTATCAAAATTAATGCAAATTAAAGAGTGAAACAAGAGTCTGGCCAAACTACGGGACACAGTGAAAGATAGGTGTGCCTGGCGTGCTCTGGTCCATGGGGTCACAAAGAGTCGGACACGACTGAACGACTGAACAACAAAAAAGAGTCTTGGATGCAAGACTATTAGGGCAGAATATACCCCTGTTGTTGTTGTTTAGTCGTGTCCGACTCTTAGTGACCCCATGGACCACAGCACGCCAGGCACTCCTGTCTTCCACTGCCTCTCACAGTTTGGTCAGACTCATGTTGGTAGCTTCGAGAACACTGTCCAACCATCTTCCTCTGTCGTCCCTTTCTCCTTGTGCCTTCCATCTTTACCAACATCAGGGTCTTTTCCAGGGAGTCTTCTCTTCTCATGAGGTGGCCAAAGTATTGGAGCCTCAGCTTCAGGATCTGTCCTTCCAGTGAGCACTCAGGCCTGATTTCCTTAAGAATGGATAGGTTTGATCTTCTTGCAGTCCATGGGACTCTCAAGAGTCTCCTCCAGCACCATAATTCAAAAGCACCAATTCTTCAGCGATCAGCCTTCTTTATGGTCCAGCTCTCACTTCCATACATCACTACTGGGAAAACCATAGCTTTAATTACACGGACTTTGTATATAGTGTATATAGGACCTTGTATATAGGACCCCTGTATATAGTGCCTAGTCACGGTGACTATGTTTCGTGTGTGTCTTTCTCCTCGTACCCCAAAACATTTGTGGTATTGATAAAAACGCACCATTAAATTGAGAGACTTGTCCATCTAACGCAAAAATCCATATTGCATTAGGCTCCCTAGCTGTGCTGTCCATGAATTTCTTGGTAAATGTCATGAAGCTTGCAGACCAAAATAAATGGCCTGTTTGTTATCTAGAAAGTCTCAGCGTAAGACAAATGGGCAAATAAAGAAGAAAGATAGTTTGACCTTTTCTTGGCTGCCTACATGCATGTGTTTCGATCTAGCCTGCGCTTGAAACCAAAGCTGCTTTAGTTGCCCCAGTTGGATTATCATTTCCCTTGACCGAAAAAGACTGGACAATACAATTCTCTTAGTCTTTCTATATCACTCAAATTTAGGTGCAGCCAGCAACCAGATAAGGTGAGACCACTATCTTTTCTGTCGGCGAGTAGTAATGGAGGAAGATGTTTTATGGAAGTCGTCAGGTTAACAGTTCCTCTACCTTGCTGTTATGTTTATCTGTCTGAAGTTACAGAGAGATCATCTAGAGGTATTGGCACACTGAGGACCCTCAAATATATCTTTTTCCCAGTCGGTCCAGATGGATGAGGACAAACAAGCAGCAACTAACTGTAGGCAGGATGGAATGGGATTGTTTAGGGATCCTGGGTGTTTAGGAAAGAAAGTTGTCCAGTATTTATCTGCATCTTCAGCCTTGATGAATCCAGTTCAGTGCTTAAGAGCATTGCCTGATACTCTTTTTAGAAAATTTGTTGGTGGCAGTGGATTGAGCAATTGTTTTGCCAGCTTTGTTTAATTTGTAGACTTAACATTTTCTGGACTGGGGGAATCTAGCAACCACCATGCATGCCTTTGTTACACTGAAGGTCCAGTGTGTAATAATGCCTTTTATGCAGGTCATTTGCTGTCAAAATGCCTGGAAGCTAACAGCTGGCGCAGAATGTGGCAGCCACTTTCTTGATAGATGTACCGTGTTTCTCCTAAAATAAGACATGGCCATAAAATAAGCCATAGCAGGATTTCTATGCATTTGCGAAATATAAGCCGTTCCCCGAAAATAAGCCATACCCCGAAAATAAGCCATAGTGACGCGGCACCTCCCATTAAAACAGCCTGGAGAGGCGTGGCTATGCAGCATACCGATGCAACGTGGTTAAAATAAGTCATCCCCTGAAAATAAGCCATACTGTGTTTTGTTGAGGGGGGAAAAATATAAGACGGTGTCTTATTTTATGAGAAACACGGTAGGGAGGGGAGCCATAATCATGCTGCATACTGAACAAAATGCATTCCCTGAAAATCATTTGTTAAACAAGCATTCATATAATGAGTCCACATTCCCATGGATTCCTATGGGAGTATTTCTAATACTGTATGTAATTTGTACAATCTCTCCTACTCCCTGATTTCTCCAAGATCTCTCCCCACTCCCTACATGCATGGTTTCTGCCCAACAATGACTACCGCTGACCAGCAAAGCACAAACAAAGAAGTGGGCAAACTTGGTGCTGACCTTTAAAGTCCAGTATATCTGAAGGAGCATCGCCACCCCCATCGATCTACTCAGACACTGAGGTCCAGCGCCAAGGGCCTTCTGGCGGTTCCCTCACTGTGAGAAGCCAAGTTACAGGGAACCAGGCGGAGGGCCTTCTCGGTAGTGGCACGCGCCCTGTGGAATTCCCTCCCACCAGATGTCAAAGAGAACAACAACTACCAGACTTTTAGAAGACATCTGAAGGCAGCCCTGTTTAGGGAAGCTTTTAATGTTTGATGAATTATTGTATTTTATATTTTGTTGGAAGCCGCCCAGAGTGGCTGGGGAAGCCCAACCAGATGGGGGGTATAAATAATAAATTGTTGTTGTTGTTGTGTTGTTGTTGGATATCTGAATCTGCAGCATGTATATCAAGGTTTGGACATCATTCTTTTCATTTGTATAACTGAATTTTTGCATAATGAGTGAACAGATAGCAGGCCCTGTGTGTACATGCTGGTCTGTGCTCTGTTGACTTTCAGATTCAATTCAAGGTGCTGGCTTTGAACTATGTAGCCTGACTGGGCCCAATCTGCATTTGACAGCCCCAATCCTATATGAGGCTTTCCATCTTCTGTAATCAAGAGAATCCTGGCAATAGCCATCTTTAATCAGGAAGCTAAGATCAGTGGGGAAATGCAGCAGGGCTTTCTTAGTGACCTCAACACTATGGCACTCACTGTTGCAACTCAAGAGTCCTACCTCAGCACTAGCCTGCAAACTTTTAAAAATCTCTGTGGTCATATTTAGGAGGAATTTGCAATTCCATATTTATTTTATGTCTAGTTTAATATCTCTCTTATTCTAACACTTATAATTGATATATTATATGCTAATACAATATAACAGAATGTTGCTTATGGAGCATTAAGATTTTATTGCTGGATTTTAGATTGTAACAGAGTTTCTTTTATAAGCTGCTTTAAATAATTTTGGTGAAAGTACATAGAAATCAACCAAAATAGTAATGGTAAGTTTTATTGAAATGGCTTCACTGAGGATACAATGCATTCTGTTTATGCCATGCATGCTTTTCTGTCCACAGGTTTTTATTTGGATTCTATAGGTGGTGCCATGTCTAGAAATTTAAAAGTAATTGAGATATACTTTTAATTGCACATGCAGCAGTGCAGTTAAAACCAGCTGCTGGGAAGCCATTGAACTCACACTAAGTTTTGTGCACAATCAATACATTTAGCTTGTTGACTCATTAATTTCAATAAAGTTGCCTTTCTCTTTGTTTCCAAGCTGCTTGCACGACTTGAGGGCAGAAGTACTCTGAAGACACTTGAACCTTATCTGTTTGCTGATGAAGGATATCCTATTCATGGTAAAACATACACATCCTTTAAAATATTCACAGTAATAATTGTCTGGCATATTGGAAGATACATGGTAAACAAACAAACAAATTAAAATTTATGCTCCCCATTTTCTTTTTATCTTAGCTTTGGAAGGGAAAGGGTTTTTTTTTTCTCTTGCTGCCTGAGAACAAATTGGTTGGCATGAATGTGTGTTACACACATCAAGAAAAGAAAATATATTCACTTGCTTTCCAGAAGTGTAGCTGTATTGGTTTGTTGTATTAAAATAAATAATCAAATCCAGTGGGGCTTGCTTCTAAATAGACCTGCATAGGATTGGGAATTTGATTGTACTGAAAAGTTGCACATGATTTCAGGTAGAGGTGTGTGTGTGTTAAAGCTGAAAGCTGAGCCATTTGAAAGGTGCCTTGAATAGCAAATGCCTTCCTACCCTGTAGCTTAAACATTTGCTTCTTCGTTATTAAACAGGAGATATTGTTGAATTCCATGGTCCAGAAGGAACAGGAAAAACAGAAATGCTCTATCATCTTATTGCCCGCTGCATTCTTCCAAAATCTGGTGGTGGCTTGGATGTTGGTGTGCTTTTTATCGATACAGACTTCCATTTTGACCTGTTGCGTTTAGTGACTATTCTGGAGCACAGATTGCCCCAAGGCACAGAAGAGATGATAAAGCAGTGTCTGGGGAGGTTTTTCCTTGTTAATTGCAGCAGCAGCCCTCAGCTGCTGCTTACTCTTTTCTCTTTGGAAAACATGTTTTGCTCTACCCTTCCCTGTGCCTCTTGATTATTGACAGTATATCAGCCTTTTATTGGATTGACAGAGTCAATGGAGGCGAGAACCTTAGCCAGCAGGAAGCAAACCTAAAGAGATGTGCGCAGTTCCTGGGGAAGCTTGTAAGAGAGCACCACTTAGTTTTGTTTGCAACGACTCAAACAATCATGCAGAAATCATTGAACACATCTGAAAGCTCAGGAAAACACCACAGTGATGCAGATATGGACTACCGGCCTTACCTCTGTCAGTCGTGGCAACGGCTGATAACTCATCGAATCTTTTTCTCCAAACAGTGCCATTCAGGCAGCACAAAAGGATTTTCAATTACTGCTTGCCATGTAAGAAATAACAGTGTTGTAAAACGCCCATTTAGCATTACAGAATGTGGGATCCAGTTTTGACAGTGGACTGTTTTTTAAAAGTAGACTGCAATTTGACACTACAGTCAAGTTAATTTTTTAAAAACTTCTGCCAATTTTTTATTTAAAAGGGTTTAATTTTTTATGCCAATATTTTCTAAAATGTAAATAATAAAGATTCAGGATTGTCAGACTTTGTGCCATGCAGTACTGAAGCCTTAAAAAGAGACCTGTCATTCCAAAAAAGGTCATTTATCCATAATGTCTTTTAGCTGCTTTTGGTGCTCATCCCGTAGAAATGGAAGCTTTTTTGAAGCTGAGCACTGCACAGTTGAGCTTGATTCTTTGTTATGTAAGTGCATTAACTGACACTCGGCACTGCACACATTTGAACTTAATAGGAAGAACATAAGACAAGCTTGTTGGATCAGGCCAGTCGCCCATCTAGTCCAGCATTCTGTTCTCACAGCAGCCAACCAGATGCCCATGGCAAGCTCAACATAAGCACAACAGCACTCTGGCCACCTGTGATTCTCAGCAACTGGCGTTTAGAGGCATACTGCTGCCAGCGGTGGCGGTAAAACAGCTGTCAAAGGATACACACTAAGGTCCCACCCACCCCACCCACCAACTTGCATTTATCCACATTTACCCTTTCAGATGGGATAGTATTGGGGTTAAACTGGTTTGCTTACTTTTGGCCTGTAACTAGAGCTGCAGTTCTAAAGAGTACTGAAAACTATGCATGCAAGGTAGAACAAATAAAGTCACTGTCCTGCATAAGATCCAAGTAGAACATTTGTGTTTGGAATGCAGCATGCAACTCATCAAAATTCTGGCAGACCAGTTTCACCTAATGAGAAATGACCCGCAGTTCTGGCAAGAAAACCATATTGAATCAGTAAAGTAAATGCTAATTGTATTGGCTTTGGAAAGCTTCAAATCCTTTGTGAAATAAACTGTCTTCTGCATTATTTACAAATCCAGTACATACAACGGCTCCAAAAAGAGGAAGGTTCTCAACAAACATGGGCAGTAGTTCAGATGACCTTCCATTAATTGATGGTGGAAATGTATATTTTTGACTGCTCAGTGTGCATCATGTACGTTAATATACTGCAACCCTTCATAGGTCGGTTCTGTAATTTATATATTATGGATGGAGTGGTTGAGGTCCCCTCTTGATAACTCTGGCTGAACAGGAAGGTGCTGTGGAGTGATTTTGAACAGGAATTCATAGATTTTCCTATGAAATTTCTATTATGGACTAAAAAAAACCACCACTAGATTTTCTTTTAATAATGATTATTAATTCCATACTCAGACTTAGGGATAAAGTTAAGGAGCTATTAAACCATGGATTTTCTCAATTAGCTACTTAAATTAATGATCATAAAGTATTACTACCTTGGTCCTGTTGTAAGATGATTTATGAAGAGACTGTCAGAAGAAGAGTTTGGATTTGATATCCCACTTTATCACTACCCTAAGGAGTCTCAAAGCAGCTAACATTCTCCTTTCCCTTCCTCCCCCACAACAAACACTCTGTGAGGTGAATGAGGCTGAGAGACTTCAGAGAAGTGTGACTAGCCCAAGGTCACCCAGCAGCTGCATGTGGAGGAGCGGGGACGCAAACCCGGTTCACCAGATTACAAGTCTACTGCTCTTAACCATACACCACACTGGCTTGAATGAAAGGCACGCTTTCATTTCTTTTAAGATTAGATCTTCTTGACTCATGAGTTGAAAGTTCATCATATGGAGTCTTCTGCTAGATCAGACCAAAGACCTATCCTGTCCAGCACCCTGTTCCCCAGATGCCTGCAGAAAGTCCACAAACAGGAAGTGGTCAAGGTGCTTAGATGAGTCCAGCCACCCACGTGTATGCTTGACCCTTTTGGCAAAAATACTGGAAGATAGAGAAGATTGAGTTTTCTTCCCTAGAACCTCAAACTTAATCCCCAGCTTTGCTAAATCAATGACTGTCATGTTTCTCCTTGTTTCTGCTGTCTGTTTACCCCAGAAACCTGTGTGTTTCATTTAAGGACCAGGACAGGTCTGGGCTATAAGCCAGTCTCAGTTTCTTAGAGATGGGGAGCACCTTGCCTGCTAAAGAGCTCTGGAAAATTCAAATGTCTGTCAGATTTTTACGAATCTCTGGTCCCTTTAAATTTCCTTTTTCCTAGTGGTCCAGAGAGCCATGATGAAAGACTATATCATCCTGTTTTACTAGTTTGGTTTTTTTGGACCAAGCACCTTCTGTCATTGGTTTTGGCCTTGGGAAAGTATTTGCCTACATGGCTCCCGAGCCCTAGCAAAAAAAAAGTTATCTTTTTATTGTCTACCCTATAAATTATATTCACTGTGTGTTTGGGAGTGTAAACATGATTTATTTTTTAAATGAAGAAGAAGAAACCAGAAATTTGGTTACATTAAAATGGCAATTAGCAAACCTGTTATACTGGAGCTCTTGGACTGAAAGAGGCATTACCATGGCAGGGATTCTTCACCGTATGCCAGCTGAACAGCTTTGTGGCTTAGGTTGCTCTGTCTGTGTCAGCCCCCCCCCAAAAATATATATTTTCACAGATATTTAAGGGTCTCTTTGTGTCTTTCTCTATTCCTCTTCCACTGAGGGGAGATTGCTTAAATATTTTATAGCTGTGACTTCTGCTGCTAAAAGAACGAGTTAATCTCAACTGCATTTTTGACCTGGAGGGGATGCGGATATTAGTGCATACAGTATTTGGTGCAAACAAGAGGAGCGTTACTCTTTTCCCAGGTGGAAACACCATACCAATTCATCTCCGAGTTAAGTGGTGACTGAACTGCAACTATTTTAGGTCTCGAATGAGCCGACATTGCTCATCTGGAAGCTCTAATGCACCTCTCCAGTGGGTGCCATTCACATGTCGTTATTTATTAATTAACAGCTCCGCCAAGGGAAGCCAATAATGAGTCCATTAAAGCTTCCTCCCCCCTTCCCTCCCCCCACTTTCCCCTAAAAGGTAACTAAATAACTTGTATGGTAGGAACCATGTTGCACTGTTTCCTCCTTTGAGAGCACTTAAAAGTGCAATTTGTTTATATTTTGAACTATTTTATTTTATTTTATTTTAAATCCACCTAACTCAAGCTGCCTCTGCTCCCATTTGGAATGCGTTCAGCAGAAAGCTGGTGTGAGTCCTTGCTCTCTAGAAATAGCAAAGGAGCCTTTGCTTGGTTCAAGTGCCAAGCCCCTTGAAAGAGCCTGGCAGTCTCAACACAGTTCCATCATGCCATATGCAAGACTAGTGCCTATTACTACACCGAGGAGGAAAAAGAAGAGAGCTCCTTGCAGTAGGTAAAATACTTGTGTGCAAATACCAGTGTCTTGCCAACAGCTCCAGGGAGTTGGCTGGCCCAGACCACCAACACAAATGAGAGCTCAGATATATGGTGGGAGAATCGAGGGACCTCAGTCTAACAGAAATGATCTGAAAGAAAACCTTTTGCTCACATAAGTGGCAGCAACTGCAGTTGATCACAATCAAGCCCCTCACACCTTGTGGCATGCAGTCCTTCAGTATCTTAGGGTGGCTCACCATGTGCTAGACTGCTTTTGCAGTTTCAGTTACAGGTGGTAGCCGTGTTGGTCTTCCATAGTCAAAAAACAAAATAAAAATTTCTTTCCAGTAGCACCTTATAGAGACCAACTAATTTTGTTCTTGGTATGAGCTTTCGTGTGCATGCACACTGAAGAAGAAGTGTGTCTGAAAAAAGTGTGCATGCACAACGAAAGCTCATACCAAGAACAAACTTAGTTGGTCCTCTAAGTGCTACTGGAAAGAAATTTTTATTTTGTTTTGCAGTTTCAGACAGGGCAACAACAAAGTCCGCCATGGGAAGGCTAGGTGGGGCTTCATAGTTGAATCCCTGCTGTGATTCATCCCATGTCCTTTGTTGCCCCCATAGAAACATCCTCTTTCTGTTAAGATACAGTAGTTTCCTTTGTGCAGCAGATCTATGTGTGGCTCTCAGACTCCGTTCCTGTTCCTCATTCTGCCTTTGCCTGCTATTGCTTTCCTTTCTGGCTGTGCAAGTTTTCCTGGTTCCTTGGCTCCACCCTCTTGTTACCCGTGCTTTCAATGCATGCAGGCCTTTGAATCTGAGCTTCACCTGCTCCCATGCTATGGAATGACCTCCCTCTAGAGTTATAGCAGAGGCAGTTCTAGTAGATATTTCTGCTTTATTGCATTGGTTTCTTATTGTAAACATATTCAGATATCGAAGGATTGTTGATGGATGGAGCAAGCTTGTTTTCTGTGACTTCAGTGGGTAGGATCCAAACCTATGGATCAAATTGCAAGTCAGGAGATTCCAACTAAACATTAGAGGAACTTCCTGTGGCAAGATCTGTTTGGAAGTGCAATAGACATTTGTTTTGTTTGCTTGCTTGCTTGTTTGTATACTGCCCTTCATCTGAAGATCACAGGGTGGTTTACAGCATGAGAAACCACAAATGAGAACACCTCAGAATGTGATGGACTCTCAGTTACTGGAGGTTTTATATAGAGGTCTGATTGCTATCTGTCAGGGATTTTTAGTTGTGACTAAGTTCTGCACTGGCAGGGGGTTGGACTAGATGAGCCTCAGGATCCCTTCCAACACTACAGTTCTGTGGTTCTATGAACAGCCCTCCTAATTACAATGAGGGGTTTCTAAAAATCTTACCATAAACTAATAATGAAAAGGTAAAACAGGACATTCCCGTGTAACTTCCTGCCACCCCACCTCCCCTCTCCACCCACCCCACCTCCCCTCCCCACCCACCCCCACCCGCCAGATGAGCCTGGCAAGAGACAGCTAATCGCAGTGCCATCTGTGGCGGTTCCACAAACAACCGGCACCGCAGTCAGTATTTGCCACCCCTAAGCGAAAATTTCCTTTGCGGCCTGGTCTTCGTTCAGACTTCTTCCCCAGAGACCACGAGGAGCCCTCTTGGTTTCTGACGGTTACTTCTAGGGATGGAATCCAACTTGTTTATTACTTGTTCAAGTTAAGAATGTGCAGTTTGGTGCTTGCTTTCCTGGCTTGTTTTCCCCACTTAGGGTCCAAGCTGGGGCTGTGTAGCGACTTTGTGTTCCACACCACCCCTCTCCCCCCCTTCACCTCCCCTCCCAGCACAGGCCAAAAAAAAAAAAGGTACTATGCTGTTTTTCTAAACGTCTCTCAGGCTTTGCCAGGGCACTGGCAGCGAAGCAGGCTGGCAAGAGACAGGCCCTGTCTCTGTTCTGCATTGCGGAAGTCGAAGCAGATCCCAAAGGCCTCAGGCCAGCGCCTCCCTTCGAGGGGAAGGCGACCAATCAACTCCCCGATGATATCATTACATGGCAAAGGCGCTTCCCTCTTCTAGCACTTACCACGATGCCAACTCCAACCCTCAGTGTTTTGCCTCAGCCTGGTCCATGCACTGTAATAATTAAGTCAACTGGAAAAATATTGAAGAAAAGAACTGAGGGAAAACAGCATGTAGAGGCAGCTGGAGGCAGCAAAGAAGGCCCACAGAGAGCTATAAAGGGCCATTGTGTAGAAGCTACTCCTGACTTCAGGATATTTAGTTCCTTGCAGGAGCTGGAGAAGATGGGTAATAAGCTGCCCTTTATTTCCAGAGGTGTCCTTCGTAGTCACAGCTGCGTCAAGATCAGCCTTGGGGATATGTGGGAACAGTGCTAGCACTCTATCTCTTCCTCTCTTGGCGCTTCCCACTCGATTGAATGGCCTTGGTCCAGAAAAACAAAATAGCCTCTGTGCAGAAAACAGCCATTGAGCTAGGAAAGAGATGAAGTGGCAATGAAAACAGCTTGGGAGGAAATGATGACTCCCTGTGTGAAAATGCCTTTTGCCAAAACCACGAGCACCGTTGAGAAGAAAAGCCCTCTTGGGTTCACTGATAAGGAGCGTTGGAGCAAGCAAAGCGGGATATCTAGTTCTTTTGCCAGTTCACACTCCCCGCCATGCACAGCAATGGGACCTGTTGTCAGCAAAGCAGCCTGCGGACTGGGGTGTGGGCGGCAGTGGGTTGTTTCACAAATGGAAAAGGAAGTGCTTTCCATGCCCTGATTCCAGGTGTGTGATGGTCGGATAAAGTTGCTGGTGTGTGTATGTTCATGGGACCATAGCTCAGGCTAGAGCCCTTCGATGCATGCAGAAACCCCAAAAGTTAATATTTAAACTTAAAAGGACTTTCCAGGGGGGAGAACTCGTTGCCGAGACCCTGAAGAGCCACTGTCAGGTCGGAAGTAGAACTAGATGGACGGTGAGAAGACATGGAAAATTTGGTTGATACTGAAAATTCTGAAAAAACCAGTTTTGTGCATTCATATTTAGCTGGGATTCTTGCATTGCAAGGGCTGAGCTAGATGGCCTGGGGTCCCTTCCACTCTACAGTTCTATGAGTCTAAATTACCTGAATAAAAGAGCTTCCAATGTGTCTAGGAGACTGTAGGCAGCCTCCATGTAGCAGGGCACCAATACGTGCAGGTTCTGCGTATCTGGAACAGTATTTCATATTATAATTTTAAAACACCACACTTTTCCAGAGAAGAAGTTCACATACTTAGTTTTAGAGTCATTAAATGATGTATATGTGAAGCATTCCTCCAGCTTTTGGCCTATTCAGCTAGCCATCAATGGTGTCCTGCCCGGACTGCATTTCATTATCCTTCAAGTGATATCCTGCAATCCCAGCAGACCCTCCAACATACGGGGGATCCATTAGGACGCTCGTTTTTGGTCAGCCGCTCCGTCACAAGCCAGCTGACTCGCACAAGAGCACCCAGCCAAAAATGAGCACCTTTTGGTCAGCTGCTCTGGTGTAATCAGAGCACCAGTCCAAAATGCAGAACATTCCAGGATCCAAACAGGAGCCAGGGTGGTTTTCTGTAATTCCAGGATGTCCCACTTAAATCAGGGCAGTTGAGCAGTATGCCCTAGATGCAAAGGCATATTCAGTCTGCAAGTAATGGATGAGATGTTGCCTTGCTGCAGGTAACCCATATACCCATAATCCATTGGTTCCCAAGGGGTGGTTTGCGGACCCCAGGTGGTCCACATAACCCACCCAGGGGGTCTGCGGCACCATTCACATAACAAAAATACTGTAGAAATACAAAAAAATTCAAAAGTAGGGTGTCCATGGCTTGGCTTTTTGAAAAACAGAGTCCACTGTACTTAGCTAATTGGGAACCATTGCCATAATCCATTATATGAGACTCATTTCCTTTGTTGGAGTGAAAGGGCATACATCTTTCAATTTTTTATTTTTAAAATCAGAGAGCAGAACAACTAAATTAGTTCAACAAACAAGCAGAGCATTGCAGTGGAAGAGGAGAGGATAACCTTACTAATGTTCTACTCGCATTATTACTTTTAAACGAGAGCAGCATGATGATGCAGCATCTAAGTGGTACAACAGAAAAGCATTCTACTGTTAAAGAATGAATCACCATCAAAATAATGTTAAAAGTTAAACATTATGAAATGTCAATTATGGCAGTTATGAACAATCTGTGACCCAGGGAGCTGAGCATAGGCCACCAGTGTGCCTCAGACATCAAAAGCCGGAGATTTGTTAAGGAACAGCCGGGCCGAAAGCAATGTCTAGTTGGCTGCTTGTAGCTTGTGCAGATTGTTGCAAATTATGCCAACTTGTTTTATGGGCTCTAAATAAGAAAGTATGTGACTCGTTATAAGCCATGTGATCTGCACTAGCCAGTAAGGGGACCCCAACACAGTTCTGGTTGCCTCACCCCCAAAAGGATAGTGTGGAGTTAGAAAAAAGATTCAGAAAAGGGTAACCCAATATCAAGGTGATGGTGTGGCTCTCCTATGAGGAAAGATTGCAGCATTTGGACTTTTTAGTTTAAAGAGGCATCATGATAAAAAAAATTTACAAAATTGGATATGGCCATAGGCATCAATTCTGTGGGCTTCCCCCCCCCCCACGTATGCAGGGACAGGGCTGAGCCCCCCCCCCAAGGGCCAGGCCCTGATGAGCCTCCTCACAGCAGCGGAGGGCTCTGACAGGCCTCCCTGTGGTGGCAGAGGGCTCTCCAAACCTAACATCACACACATGTGTTGCACATGTGACATCACGCGATGAGCCCCTGCAATGTCATGCAGAATTCAGCACCTCTGGATATGGCCCAAAGTGGATTGGGGGGGGGGGGAATCTCTAGAACTCGCTCCCAAAGCAAGCAGTGATGTCTACCAACTTGAATGGCTTTAAGAGAAGAACAAATTAATGGAGGATAAGGCTATCAATGAATCATACAACAGTGGAAGCGATCCAAGGGTCATGTAGTCCAACCCCCTGTATGTAGGAATCTCAGCTAAAGCATCCATGACAGCATCCAACCCCTGCTTTAAAAACCTCCAAGGAAGGGGGGCCCACAACCTCCCGAGGTTACCCTGTAGGAATCTCCTTTCTTGTAACTTGAAGCCATTGGTTCGAGTCCTACACTCCAGGGCAGGAGAAAACAAGCTAGCTCCATCTTCCATGTGACAGCCCTTGAGATATTTGAAGATGGCTATCCTATCTCCTCTCTGTGACTACTAGCCATGATGACTATGCTGTGCTTCCGTGGTCGGAGGAAGTAATGCTTCTGAGTACCAGTTCCTGGAAGCCACATTGGCGCAGGGGTGTTCTTGTGTCCTGTTTTCAGGTCACAGTGAGAATAGGGTGCTGGGCCATTAGCCTGATCAAACATACACTTATGCTTTGGTTGGTTGGTTGGTTGGTTTATTGCATTTATTACCCCACCTTTTACCCCAAAGAGCTCAAGGCAACATAAATGTTCTCCACTTTTCATTTAATTCACACAACAACCCTGTGAGGTAGATTTGGCTGAGAGGCAGTGACCGGCTCAAGGTCCAGCTAGTGAGCTTCATGACTGAGTGGGGATTTGAACCCTGTTCTCCCAGAGTGTAGTCCAGCACTCGAGGCACTGTACCACATGCACAACTGTCATCCACACCACACTTTCTGGAACCAATGTGCTGTCTTCGGAGAAACAGTTGCCTATGGTAGTATTTTGTACTTCTGCAACGTCGTCCCAGCCGCAGAAGCACTACTTAGAAAAGATTCCTTGCAACAAATGAGTAACAGCTGCACATTTCTTACTCTACAAACCTAATCAGCTGCGAAAGGGTCCTTTGAGACCCATGAAAATAAAATATACCCAGTTAGTGTCCTGCTCTTCTAACTGAACCTCACCAGTATAAACTAATGAATACTCCTGTAACAAACAGAATTCACTAGAAGAGCAACAAATTCCATTACACCTCGTTGGCTTCTCCTATTTAAGTTATTTCCAAGTCCATCGGTTTTTGCTACAAATGTTCCTGGAATGGGATCTACCTGGCCAGCCATTCCAAGGATTTGTCCTGCCTGTGATAAATGCAATTCATCTAAAGCCAGATTATCTCAGCCTTTGGACAAGGCCCGGTTGAACAGGTGGCTGGCCTCTGTCTCTCGAGATGCAGCCACATACTTTTCTGCAAGGATGAAATAGTTTTAGAGGCCATTAGGGGCTGCTATAGTTCAGATATTTGTTTGCTCCTTTTCACCCCCCATAAATTATTATAAACAGAACCAGAAAACTGTAGGAAAATAGAATATGTGACTGCGTGTCAGTTTTGTACTCAACCATAACTTCGTTTAACATTTCATCTGATGAAGTAGACTCCAACCAAAGCTTATGCCATAATGATTCTTTAAGGTGCCACAAGATTTTTGATGAGTTTATCTAGTTAACTTATTGCCTGGTTTCCAGTGACACACATGATTTTATATACATATATTAACTTCAGTTTAAGTAAGCATGTTTTGGTGATGGTGTCCCCACCTCTGCCAAATTCTGCATTATTTCTGCAATCTCTTTGTGGATAGCATTGACACCAGAGAAAACTACGTTTTCTGCCCATCAGTGTAGACAGCATTAAGCTAGATCAGGCACCCCCAAACTCAGCCCTCCAGATGTTTTGGGACTACAATTCCCATCATCCCTGACCACTGGTCCTGTTAGCTAGGGATGATGGGAGTTGTAGTCCCAAAACATCTGGAGGTCCGTGTTTGGGGGTGTCTGACCTAGATGGACCAATGATCTGACTTAGTTTCCTGTCCCTGCCTAAGATTTCAGCAATTGCCTTGGCATATTATGTACAAGAATTACTAATAAGATTATACAACTTCCCCAATGGTAGAGATGTAAGAAGGCAGCAATTTCCATTCCATCCTGACTTAATCACAATTGGCACTGTTTCTATTCTGCTGCAGTTCGGTTTCCATCAAGTACTACATTATTCATCTCACTGTCTGTTATTCAATGTAATTAATATAATGCACATAAGTTATGAATTTCACCTAATTAATGATGTAAGTAGTTGTACACTATTCATTTCAATGCAAAGAAAACACCAGTTTAAAAAAAAGATTTTATTGAGGTTTTACATAAGCTAATACAATAAAAAACAAGCTAATCTAAATGAAAACAGAAAAAGAGAAAGGAAGAAAAATGCAAGGTCCTCTCTCAAAGGTAGATCTTAACCCTTGTCTCACACAGAAAGAGGTGGACCATTCCAGCTCTCACCTGGGAGCTTCCCTTTCTTCTCCCAGCCTTCCAAACTAGGAGATCTTCCCTTCCCTGCCTCTCACACAGAGTCCTTCACCGGCCCTCCATCACCTTCCTCTGCATATAAATGGGGAAGAGGGTAGAGATGTTTGCTGCTTCTGTTTCCATTTTTTGTTGGAATTCTCTGACATCTCCACCAGTAGGAACTTTCCTATTTTCTGCACCTCTCCCTCCCCTGATCTCACACAGAGGATTTGAGAATGGTAATCCAAACAGTATGTACTTTTATAAATGAACCACATTTTCAGTAGCACCCTCCAAACAAATGCCATGCACAGTGATTCTTGGTTTTGCTGTGTCTCTTTATACTGAAGCTGTCAGGTTGTCAAAACAACACAGAGATGGCTAAAGTCAAATTGGCAGAGGCTGCAAAATCAGCCAAGCCTAAATTGAATTAACTTGCTTGCTAGAAAGATGACGGCCTCCCAGCCTCTTCATCTAATTACCCATATCACAGTCATCATTCGCATACAGGTAAAATACCCAAGCCACGAAAGTAACAAAATAATTTGTAGAGATGGGAAAGGGTTTGTCTTCATCCGTAACTATCCGTAACTATGCAACTGTCTGGGTGAAAAAGAGGCACAAATCATTGTTTCATAACCTCATCACTGGTAGGCAACTATTTAATAATGCTGGGGCATTTATTTCTAGGGAAGGGGAGAGAGAGAATGTTTCCAATGTGGCAAACGCCACCACCATCACCTGTAACATGCAGGCAATATGTACATACAGCATATTCACAATCAAGAGTGTGCCTGGCCTATTCTTAAGAGTTCATAATAGTCCAGCAACTCACCTGAAGGACCACAAGTTATGCATCTCTGGCCACTGCTTGTTTAAGGATTGTGTTAATACATATTTGATTTTATTGTTTTATCTGGTTGTAAACCCTTTTGAATGTTTTTTTTAACAAGCCGTGTATAAATCTTTTGAAGTAAATAACAAAAAAATAATATTTGATGGATGGTCTGCAGGCAGCAAGTCTGGGTGTGCTGGCTTCCCTGGGCTTGACTCACCATTCTCTGCTCCCACTTTCCTTATTCTTCCAGAAAACTACCTCCTTAAAACATTGAGTTCTGCTTTCAGCCTTAACCTAGTCCAAGTTATTAACTCTTATCAGACCGACCCAGCGCACAACTCCAGATCACAGCCACTATCTGCCAGGTTCTTGCCTTTGAACATTTGGAAACCCCAAGCTTTGGGTGCTGTTTTTTTTTTTAATCTAACCTTAAACACGCAGCGTGCAGATGATCCAGATACCCAATGGGTCCTAGTTTATAATCTAGCTCACAATGCAAATTGTAATCAGCAAGTACTTCCTAAAGAGGTGGCTTGGTAGGTCTGGCTGTCTCTGTTTAGAGCTGGCCAGGGTTTCTTCAGTTCAAGGCTACACACACACACACACACATTTCCTTTTACTAAACTTTGTACAAAAGCTTGTAAAGGGAAGGGAAATCGGATATGATAAAGACAGATGAAGTATTTAATCCTTTTGGAGTGACTGTGGCACAGTGAAAACTGTAGTGTCTGAATGTTTCCTTGCTGTGCGTAAGGGGATTAGCATGAAATATGAAGATTCCGGAACAAAAATGGTCATTATATCTCAGCGATTCAAGAGATTACAGCTATGAGTCTATTTGCACATCCTTGGGAAAACCCAATGCTCAAAAGGCTGTGTTGTGCTTGAGATGCCTGAAAAATGATTTGGGCTGTGGCAAGCTCCCAGCTTCTTTTCATTACACGTCTTATGGCTGTGAACTGGCCCTTCATCTTGCACCAGTCCTATAAAGACGACCAGGAGTGACTGTAAATGTGTCCCTTGTAGCATATTATGGAGGACATTACAGGAAGGCTGGTCTGGTGCCAGCTTTTTCCTAGCTTAATGAATTTCTTTCAGGAATTGTGAACACTGCACTGAGACCACCAGTGAATATCCTCCTAAACCTCCTTGGTTAATCTTTGTAAGGAGCCTCTCATGCAATTGAATTCTGATTCTTCCCCCTTCTTGAGGAGGCGAAGCATTGAAAACACGGACACTCTGACATTTTTCGTGGTGAAAACAAGTCCCAGCACGGGCCGTGAAGAGCCGGGATATGGATGATTCTGTGAAAGCTGCACCACATCATCGTAACTATCAGCATAAAGGTAGAGAATTCTCTCTGCTGCTGCACCAGAGAGCAAGAAAACAGCCTCTGTAATTTATCACAGCCACAGAGAGCAGCTTTATGGGCTCAGAAGCCCAGCCTAACAATTACGACAGAGCATGTTTCAGAGATATTTATTTACAAGTTTCACAACTGTAGACTCTCATAGACACAGGGTAGAAGTAGCAATGGATACAACTCTCAGTTTTGACTTCTATCCATCTATCTATCTATCATTCATTCATTCATTTAAAGGTTCCACCACTTCAGTTACAGCTGGACAAGTGATAAGACTGAAAACATCTCTGCTGACTTTAATAAGACCAGTTGGAGGTTTTATTTACAACTAAGTGGTATATAAATGTTATTAAATCAACCAAGCAAGCGATTTCAAACAAGTTTCCATGCAAAGTTCAACAAGCAAGAGCAAACCCAGAATTCTCTCTTGAGCCCTGTCCTCATAGAGCCAAAGGGTAACATTGACCCTTGCCAGGACATTTTTGGAGGACTTATACAAATCCGTGTTATGGAAGGGAATTAGGCATGCTTTGCTCAGGCCGAACAGTTATTCCCTTTATGCATACACCCATTCTTGTAATCCCACAATCAACAAGGTATTAGTCATAAAGGAGATACAAGCACTGAAAACTCTTTACGTATGTTGCTTTCTGCAGCATGGGTGGCATTCAGCTAAGTTTTACTCATCGAGTAAATCTGCTGAAATTAATGAACATGACTGAGTTAGGTCCACGCGTTACAATGGGTCAGTTCAGAGCAAAACTTAAGTTGAATATCAGACCCATATGTTGTTAAACTGAGACTAGCTGGGAAGGTAAGAGAATGAGGGAATGGAATACAGAAGTTAAGAATACAGAAGAACTCAGGTGGAAAGCATTTTCTACTTTTAAGCTTCTAAGTTTCTTTGGTTGTAAGTTGGTTTGAGTTGCCTTGGGCAAGATAAATCAGACTAACAAATTTAATTAATAATAGTATACAGGAGCCTCCATGCATACAACCAAGCCTGCATACAGGGGTGCCAACTTGAATAAAATATGGGGGGGGAGGCAGGTAAGCCCCATGAGAGACACTACAGCAGGGGTCGGCAAACTAAGGCCTGCAAACCGGATCAGGCCCAATTGCTTTCAGGATCCGGTCTGCGGATCAGCGTGGGGATTCTGTTCATTCAGGCTGTGTCATTTCCCTCCCCCTGCGCCATTCCATTCCATTCCCCCCTCTCCCTCACACACACTGCGCAGTGCTGTCAACTTTCCTTTTTTTTTTGCATTGGGAAATGGCCATAGCTGTCAACTTTCCCTTTTTTTTGCAATGGGAAACTGCACTGGAATAAGGGAATTTCCCACAAAAAAGGGAAAGTTGACAGCTATGACACTGCAGCGGTGCCTCCTCCCTCCTTCTGGCTTCTCCCCGCCCTGCCTAGAGGAGGAAGGGGGCTGGGCTGAGCTGGCTGAGCACCATTTTAAGCAGCCCCTCTCCAGAGCCAGCCCTTTCGCACCGCTCATTTTCCCTCCGCCGTTGCCCTGGTGCTCCTGTGGGCACGAGAAGCGGTGGTGGTGGCAGCCCCTGGGAAGGTAAGCGCAGTGGCTGGGGCTGGGGGGGGGAGGACTACTTGCCTCTTCTTCCAGCTCCCCCCACCCCGGTGCCGCTTCTCCGGCCCGCCACAAAATCTGAGGGAAGTGGACCAGCCCGCGGCTAAATTTTTTTGCCAACCCCTGCACTACAGTGTGCTTGGGTGAACCCTGGAGGAAGAAGTAATGTATATGTATTACAAAACAGCAGAGACCCTGGTCCCCAATATGCTATAGAAATGTTGCTAGGGAAAGCGGGACCTGCTTTAGCCCCTAACAGTGCATGGCATTTTGGAGGAAGACATGGCTGGCTGGCAAGCTAGTTATAACCTAGAACAGGAACACTTCTTTTAGGGAGTGATGATATGCTGCAACATTGTGTTGCAGATCTCATTTGTATGTATAACATTCAAACTATTCACTTACTGTTTGCAGCACATTTCCCCTCTGTATTGTGCACACAAAATGTTGAGTAGTGGGTAGAAGGATGAAGACACAGCTCTTAAAACAACCAGCTCTTTATTTCAGCTCTGAGTCCTGGACTGAACAACAGCTTAGCCGCCTGGCTTATATAGTACTCAATAACTCGCAACAGTAACCAATTCCCCTTAGCTATCCAATCACTGAACAACAATCTCAAGTCTTCATTTGCATGTTGGGGAGGACCTGAGTGGAAACAGCAGCACTGTGGGCAGATTGAGAACTGCAGCCACGGTGGCCAGAATGAGTACTGCAGTTAAACTTAATACATAACACAAAACATGGGAACAGTTGTTTTAATATATAGCGTAAAAGAAATAAATCTCAAATAATGCTCAGGAAAATTGTGCCCATTTTCTTCACTGGGGATATTTGACACATTTGTATCCGGTGCCAAAATATATTTTCTCCTACATACGAAAACCATTTGTGGCATATTGATAGTCTATGCAAATATACAATTAGACTCTCCTATAAATAATTTTATAAATATATATATGGACTGTTCAGCAGCAGATTGGGTTCTTGCTTCAGCAGTGCACAATTTAAACCACCCAACTAGATGACAAACAGCTGTCAAACACCATCAACAGGGTCATTTCCTTTCTCTTTCGGGGCTTCGTTGGAACTAATACACATGATGTCGCGGGCCGAAAGTGTATTTGCAAGAGAACAGAAAGGACGCCGTCACATCCTCCCCAGCCCTTGCCTTCTCTTATGGCAGAAGGGGCTTATAAATATACACACGTGTACACAGAGGTTGCACAGTCATCGCACGGGAGGTTTCCCAACTCACGCTATAATATAAAAAAAGGAAAAGGAGTAACCAGCCTCGCTGTCTCCAACACGGCACGTAAATGGCAAACCGCATCACCTTCCTCGGAGTTAGTATCCTTCCGCAGAAAATAGTGCCTCTGCCATTCTTCAATTTCCCCTGCGAATAACAGATCGCAGGCGGGGGAGGGAACTTCTCGGAGCACTGAAAGTACGGGGGGGGGGGGGCTAAAAGAGGCGGAAGTGAAGAAGGGAAGGGATTTTGCTTTCCGCCACAGCCCACAGCTGGGAGCAGAAAATTGCAATGGGAGGAACAACAGCTTTGCTCCCTTCAGCAGCTAGGATCCGGAGCAGTGCAGGAGGGGAGAGTAGCAACATGTCCCTGATTTGCATTTTATTTATTTTTATTTTAAAAGCACATCTCTTATCTCCCAACGCCAACTTTGCGAGGCCAAACAAACCCACCCGGGGGAGCCTTGGCAAGCCGTGACGCAGCAGCAGCAGCAAGCAGAAACAACAGCTCTCTTTTGCAAAACAACCTCTTCGGCGGCAGCAGAAAAAACGCCACGCCTTGAGCGCCGCCAGCCAGCCAGCCAGCGAGCTGGGCCCGCCTCGGCGAATTGGGAAAGCGGCAGGCTGGCAGCTCCTCCCCGTTTGCAAGCCGGGAGGGGGGCCAGGCCTCCCCTCTGGAGCTGCCTTGCCTTCCGCGATGCACATAGCAGGGGGGAGGGCGCCGGAGGAGAGGCCAAGGAGAGGGAGGGAGGGAGGAGGGCGCCTTGCTTGGGGAGCGCTGCCTTTTTCAGATCCAGAGGAGGCGAGCAAAGATGCAGAGCCCGACGACCTTCCTCCTCTCTTTTCTGCACGCTTCCCCTCCCAGCTCCTCGCCTGGCTGCATGTCAGGGCTCTGCCTCCTCCTGGGCCTGCCCGGTGCCCCGCGGGGGAGGGGAACCCCTGGCTTGACCTACTTTGTCCTAAAGTGGATTTGACAGGTTGGTCGCTGGCCCAGCTCCCCCTGCCTGGTACCTCTCGCTAAGCAGCGAGCTTGCCAGCCAGCCACAGCTCTCTCCTCCTCTCTCTCGGCTTCACTCTCAGCCAACCCACGCCCTGCGTGCTTTCCCCGTTCCCAGGGAAAAGCCTCATGCCCTAGCTCCAGAAAAACGCCTTGTGGTGCCATCAGGCTAGGCGATTATATACAGTATACTTTCCTTTTTAGAAAAGGTGTGTCTGCACGCTCCCATCCCAGGCGCGTTTTCTCTCGAAGGGAGCCCTATTGATCCGCGCGGAGATCCTGGAAGGCCTGCTGAGGATGGCAGCCTTATTTTCATTGCCAGTCGAGGGGCCTTTTAAAAGTATGCAGATACATTTAAAGTGCATCTCCCACCCACCCAAAAAATCCTGGGAATTGTAGTCCCCCACCAGAGCTACACTTCCCAGCACCCTTAACAAGTGACAGTTACCAGGATTTTTTTGGGGGGAGGGGGGAAGCCATGTATGGTGGGTGCCTACGTGTGTGCCGTTCTGACTAGGGAATATTAATGGGGTTTTGTTTTCATTTGCCCTGCAGAAAGTAATCTCTCTGAGTAGTGGGGTAGGAGGTGAGCTGCTGGTTTGGAGGCACCATCGCCCCACTGGCACCTTACTGCCACAGTTGTATATGACTGACCACAGGTGAAAACAAAGCCACAAAGGGGTCTGCCCCCCCCTCGGAAAACACATTTACCTAAGTATTATAATAGTAATGTTCACGCCACTGTCATTAAAGTTGCTACCAGGTATGTAATCACACACCTGATCTTAAGTCAGAAGGATAATGAGTAGAGCAAGGACATTCAGCGTTTGTGGTTGAGAGGGACTCCCTATGCCAAGGCTAAACCACCTCTCTCCCTGGGGCACAGCCAGATGGCAATAACTGGTGACTTGGGTGGGTGTTGAATCAGTGCATCAGATGACACCTAAGAATATTTGTCTCCCAGTGGCCTGAACGGCTGGGAGGCACCAGCTTACCTGTAGGTTTGTAGTCCACAAATCTGACCTCCTGTTGTAAGTGCGCTCTTGTCTGGAAATTCTGCAAGCCTTTTTCAGGGATATTTTCCACACTATTCAGTTGTCTCTCCATACCCCCCACCCACTCAAAAGAAAAACCCCAGATGTTATCTCGATTATTTTGTGCCACAGAACACACTGGGCCCACCTCTCTGCATACACCCAGCCTGATTTATATTTGTTGCTTGCACTAAATGGTGACAAGCAAATCGAGGTGGTTCTTCCCAACCTATTTATTAAGCATCCATTCCAATTTGTTTGCACCAGGTTTGCAAGGAGGTTAGATGAAGTCAATTTTTTATTGAGCGTTCTGATTTGTTTGCGAGGATGGTATGGAATGCTTCCTCAGGCAAGTATTATCCCGCACTTTCTGGTGCATTTTTCTGTCACTTTCCTTATTGTGAGAAGTCTGGGTTTGGGGGAGAGGGGTGTTGGCTTTGTAGTGCAAGAGCATCAAGTCAGATTTAATTGTGCAACCTGAATCTGCTAGTATATGATTGTATCCTGCCCCCAAACCGTGACAGCCTGGAATAATCCTAACTTTGTTATATGTGATCATTGCTTGGAAGCAAAGTAACTAACAGGGCATAAAGATCCAAATTGTGACTGAAACTTGGAAATAAGTTCCACAGTGCTCCAAAGGTAGCATCTTTATTATTATTTATTGTATTTGTACTTCACCCTTCATCTGAAGAGCTCGGGGCATTTCACAGCAGAAAAATACAAAACAAAAACACAAAATACATATTAAGAACAAGGAAAAAAACCTATGAGAGTTTGCCATGCACATATCTTCCTCTCAGGCAATTATTTGTGAAGCAGTGCTCCACTTAGGGTGGAGATATATATATATATTCTATCTGAAAGGTTTATAATGTATCTGAAAGGTTCAATAAAGTGGTGGTGGTGGAGGAGCATAAGTCCTGCAATATCAGGTGAGACATTTGCAATAGACTTGACCTCATGCAACCCAAAACCTGCTGTAGCACTGCAGGTCCAGGCCTGCATCATACTCCAAAGAGGGCAGTACGGCAAAGCAACAGCTCTGGAACACTGTTCCTGTTCTTGCTTGTGCTTATTGGTTACAATGGTCTGTCCTTTATTCTTTCCCAAGTGGTATTCCTCCTAGAGGTGCATTCAAACTATAAGAGAGTTGTTCGACATTCTATAGACCACTTTTTTAAAAAAGCTTTCATTGTACTCCAGCAATTTCACAACCAATAAGTATATGTTCAAATTATGTGAACTTGCCTGGGGAAGGGATGGTATCTGGTGGCCCTAAAATGTTTTAATGCAAATTATATACCCCTTGTGATGGTTGGACAGTGTTCTCGAAGCTACCAACATGAGTCTGACCAAACTGTGGGAGGCAGTGGAAGACATGAGTGCCTGGCCTGCTCTGGTCCATGAGGTCACGAAGAGTCGGACACAACTAAAGGACGAAACAACAACAACAACAACAACAACAACAACATATATCCCTTGCTGATCCTCATATGTTCATTCGGAAGTAAGTGAGATAGTCCCAAGTATGCAGCTCAACCCTATACAAATTTACTAAAAAGTTAAATCCCACAAGGTTTATTGAGGTTTAGTCTGAAGTAAATGTGCAACCTCAGTTGTCTCCCAACATCCAAGGCAAGCCTCCAGAGCGTGTCCATTATATAAGCACTCATATCCTGCAATAAATGATTGTGCAATTGTTACCCCATGGCTTTTTTGTGAAAACTCTCTACTGCTATCACACAATCACAGTGTATGTCATTGTGCAACATTTCTTTGTGTGGAAGCCTCATAAAAGCTAGCATGACATACTCTGTGTGAAGGACTTTGTTGATTTGTCATAGACTTCTTATATTTTATATATAAGAAAATGCACCACTTTAGAAGCAGCAGTGACAAGGATAGCTTTCCATATGTTGCTGGACTACAGCTCCCATCATCCCAGCCAACTGGTCATGCTGCTTAGGGCTGATGAGAGTTGGAGTCCACATGTGCAGAGCCACAGGGTTGGAAAATGGACATGGATGTTACATTTCTATCCATTTTTCTTTTAGTTTAATCTCTCTCCCTGTATTCTGCTAAAGCTATACCCAGCCATAAACTCACAAAGCAGCCACACTCTCAGCCTCCACAGCACCATTCACAGTATGGGGGAAAATAATGCTGTCTATCTTTCAAGGTTATTGTGAAGCTTACTGAGATGATGCATGTAAAATACTGATATAATGCACACTCAAAAAGCCATATACAAATGTTAAATACTATTATTATGCATAAACCTATAGCAACCCTTTTAAACAAAGCTCTACATTCACTTTGGATTAATGAAACTTTTATAATGACCACAAACTGTTTAAAAATATTGGCTAACATGAGGTCACTGGTTTTTTGTTTTTGTTTTTTAAATCAAATTCTGCAGCCAGGGTCATACAAATTATGCAGTCACAGTCATCTAACTGCAATTTTGATTATGGCTACGCAGAATTCCTACTGATTTCAATGGGGCTTATTCCCAAGTAAATGGGGTTAGGATTGCAGCCTTAATTTACCCAGGAGTAAGTCCTGTTGAATTCAGTAGCTCTTAGTTCTGAACAAATGTAGCTAAAATCGCACTGTTATTTTCTGCCTCTGAAATCCTATGGCTCATTCAAAAGGTTCAAGGGTTAATTCTTTTATTGCCCATAGCTCTGGTTGCATGACTCAGCAGTTGTGATTGGTTACTCACACAATAGTTAAACCCAAATCTAGTGTCAGGAGAAGGGGGGAGAGATTCTTAAAGGCCATAAAAAAGCAAAATAAGCTTACTTGGTCAGGTGAGAATGATATGCACCCCACCTTCGAGGCAGATTTTTGCCCATTTCAAGCTCCTCCCCACTCCAGTACTACACACCCCATGTCCTGATACCAGGAGGACACCACGGAGCGAGCGACTCCTCCGAGCCAGTCTCGGGCTGTACTCTGGGACAAGTTAAATCCCATGTAATGAGGCTTAACCCCCGAGCCGAGCCTCAGAGAATCTGGGCAGGTAGCCAGCCAGCCAGCTAGGCCCCTATCCCAGGGGGAGTGGGGAGCAGGATTAGCGCCATCGCCAGCCCCCTCTACCTCCGCCCCCGAGCAACAAGAGATGCTGGAAACCATGCCTCTCCCCAGGCGATCTCCCTTGCTGGTGCCGCGCTCCCCCACACACGTAGCCCCTTGCCAATTGCGGCTCCCCACCCTCCAGGCTTCAGTCAATGAAAGCTGACCTGGGCCAGGGTGTGTAGTGTTGGACCGAGCAACTACAACCGACCTGTGTGTGTGCGTGTGTGTGTGTGTACACAGCCCTCCAATCGACGGTGCTTTCTCTGCGCCCAGGTGAAATGTCACGCCCACGGCCAGCCGGCGCTTTCTCCGCGCACACCCTCCGTCCCTGCCTTCCCCTACACGTCTGCAGAGCTATTCCCGTATTCCCTGCTCAACCTCCGCTGACCTCGCAGGGGCTGGAACAATCGCACGGCCGAAGCGCCTCCCACTTCGCGCCTGGGATGTGTGCGAGAGGTCTGGGCAGGGAAGCGCAGCAGCGCAGCTGTTGTCAGGCGCTTCCACGTGTGCATATTTTGCAGAGCGCGCGCCGAGAGGCCCGTTCACCCCCCCCCCCCCAAAAAAAGTCAGTCGCGCGTAGACTGTGTGTGAAAACAATCAGGGAAGCCTCAGGGGGTGTGGTCGTGTGAGGGTGGAGAAGTCGCAGCCAAGGCCGTGCCCAGCGTTCTTATCCCCATTGGGATGAGGTCGTAGATGGGGTTAGGTGTCCTTTTCACACCCAGACTGGGGACCATAGGAGCCAACACCTAGAGGCCGAGGTCCCTTCGAACTCCCCGCACAAATAAAATATTTGACGGGGCCAGCTCCCCTAAAGTTGATGGGCATCAGAGGTGCCAACTTGAATAAAATATAGGGGGGGGGCAGGTAAAGTTCCGCCCTGCATAATCGATCACACTCGGAGCGCACACACAATTTGAATGACAATGCCCATAAACTTGGGGGGGGGGGTCCTCATGTGCTTTATTGGGGAGTACGAAGGGACCTCAATCATCATTCAAATGGTGTGCTTGCATTCAATCTTGTGATCGATTATGTGGGGCGGGGTTATTTGTTCTCCCCCAATACAGTATTTTATTCAAAGTTGGCACCACTGCGCTGGATGAAAGGAGTTCACTCGCCGGTCTAGCGCGACACACACACACACACACACAGCCAATTTGAGTAAAATACGCGGGGGGGGGGGCGCGGACAAGCCCCGCCCCATGTAATCGAACACAAGACCTGCACACGCACTGTCCATCAACTTTGGGGTGGGCCCGGCACCCTCAAATGTTTTATTGGGGGGCCCTCGAAGGGATCTCGGCCCCCAGATGTTGGCTCCTATGCGCGCGCACACATAGTGGCGCAAAATTCGCTTGCAACACATAAACGAGGCAGCCACACCGGGACAACAATTCCTCCTAGCTGCTTCCAATCAGTTGAGAGAGAGAGACTCTCATCCCGTCCCTTGATGCCGCGCTCCACATTTTTGCCACAGCCGCTGCCGCCACCACCACATTTGCCGCTGCCAGCAGCAGCAGCGCCGCCCGTGAGGTCAGCGGCGGCGACGGCGCGTCGAATGAGATGTCTGCGCTGAGAGGGAAAGGGCTGGCCGGTGGGCGGGCGACTTGGGCAGGCGCAGTGGGGGGCCCTGCCTAGAGCAGGGGGAGGGGGAGGGCGGGGAGTTCGAGAGAGGCTGAGCGATTGTCGCCGCCGCCGCCGCCTTCCCCTCCCTCCCTCTTCTCGGAAGGTGGCGGTGGTGGCTGCGCCTGTGAGGAAAAGGAGGGCGGAAAACAACAACAGCGCGGCGTTTTGAGCGGGCGGCTGTAACGCGGCGACTGCCGTCGCCACCTCAGGGAGGAGGGTGTTTCGCCCGTCAGCCGCGCGACACCCTCCCTCCGTCTCAGTCGGGAACTGTCTCCTTCGCCCCTCCCCCGCCTCGGTTTCTTCTCTCTCTCTCTCTCTCTCCTCAAGTAAAACTTCCTGGCTGGCGGCGTCACGGGCCCGCCTGAGGGGAAAAGCAAAGAAAGGAGCGAGGGAAGGCGGAGGAGAGGAGTCGCCCTGTAATAAGCTAGCGCACACCCTAGAGCGACCCACCTCCCTTCCCAGACACCGAACACACACCGCCACCACCACCACACGGGCGCTTTCCAGTTGTACGTTCCCTTCCCTCAGCAGCAGCTGGAGGAGCTGTCAAAACTTCCACTCAGCTGCCCTCCGCCCGCCCAGCGTCGGCCTCCGCCTCCTCCCCTTCCCCCGGGGGCGGGGGAAGGGCACAGGGCCAACGTCCGATGAAGCGGCGGCGGCTGCCTCCTCCTCGGCGGCAGCAGCAGCAGCAGGAGAGGAGTCGTTGCCTGCGGCCGCCACCCTCACCGGGGCCTTGTGTGAGGAGAGAACAGGCGTCTTCGCGAGAGGGAGAGATTCCCCTCAGCTGAGGCGGCGGGAGAAGCCGGCCTGCCCTGCGCGCGCCGGCGGTTGGTGGCTGTTGGTGTCGTCGTCGTGGGTCGCGTCGCTCTCCCCTCCTGCGCCGACCTCGCCGGCCCTCCCCTCCGCCCCGCGAGGAAAGGGGTCTCGTTGCGTGTGGGCTGAGGCGGGCCCTCCTCCCTTCGCCCTCCCCATGCCGCTACCTGCGCGCTGGTCCGCGGCGGCTGAGGCCAGCAATGCGAGGCGGAGGTAGGAGAGAGGAGGAGGAGGCGGAGAAGAAGAAGAAGCAGAAGCAGCAGCAGCAGGAGAAGGCGACGACGACGACGAAGGGGAACAGAGGCAGCGGCGGGAGCAGGAGGAGCGTCAGGATCGCCGCCCTCCTCCTCCTCCTCCTCCTCACCCCCGTCCCCCAAGCTCCCTCCTCGCCCTCCATGTGCCTCCTCTCCCGTCCTGCTGACTAGGATGTCAACGGAGGAGCAGAGCCCGGCGCCGGCGGCCGAGCAGCCGCGAGAGCCGCCTCCTCCACCGCCGCCGCCGCCACCGCAACAACTCCCCGAGCCGGGAGCTCCCCCCACGGCGGCGGCCGCCACAGACAAAAGACCTAGGGGCCGGCCTCGCAAAGATGGCGCTTCCCCTTTCCAGAGAGTCAGGAAGAAGTAAGTTCAGTGCTTGAGGGGATGGTGGCGAGAGGGAGAGAGAGAAAGGGAAGGCAGGGCAGGGCAGGGCAGGAGCGCTGTCAGCTCCAGGAAGGGGCTTCCTCCCCCTCCTCCTCTCTCCTGACCCAGTTGTCATGTCGAGAAGGGCCACCTCTGGCCTCTTTTCCTCCTCCATCCTCTCCCCTTTGCACTTTGCCTCCCCTCCCCTTCCCTTCCTCGCCTGCTTCTGCCTTTCCTTTTGTTTATACTTTTTTCACTCCACCCTGCCCCAGTGCCATATTGAGAAAGGCCCTGGCTTACCTTCCTCTCCTACTTCCTTCTTTCTTTCTCTTCCCCACCCCCCTGTTTTGTCACCGTCCTGCCATTCCCATTATTTTCCTTACTTTTAACTTATTTTTGTTGTTCTCCTGCCCCAGGTTTCATGCTTAGAATCGCTCTCCTCTTTTTCTTCTCTCTCTTTTATTATCCTACTCTTTCTATTTTTAATTTTGTTCTTCCTCTCTTCTTTTGATTAGTTTCTCTCACCAGGTCTTTTCTAGCTTTCTAGACCTGTGCTTCTCTTGACCACACACACACACATATACACACACTGCAATATAGTGGGTTTGTTTTTCCTTTTGTTTTGTTTTTTAAACCTGTTTTTAAAAGTCCGGTTTTGCCATAACAGGATTACTTTTGAAAACAAATTTCTTCTCACTCTCGCTGCATACAAGCAGCACAGTCTATCAATCTTAGGATGGTGATTGTGTAATGGGAAGCTCCTCCCTAGGAGCTGTCAAAAGCCACAGCCAGGGGTATGCACAACAACAGGAGAGTGGCTGGGGGAAGATTGTGGTGTTTTGGCTTTGTCTCTTGCTACTGCCATCTTTCTGTTTGTTAGCATCCTGTCAGTTGATGTGAAGAAATTAAATTAGTGTCTCGTTTTATGGCTCTGAGTACTTGAGTATTAATGAAAACAAGGAGCATTATGTTGTCCTTTGCTGAATCTGACACTGGAGATGCAGGTAGTTTTGGCTTTCTTTTACATAGAAAGCATAATTCAAAAATTAACGTACTTATTTTTGTACTGAGGTTTGGGAGTACTTTGATACTAAGCATCTATGCTCTGTGTAATAATATGGAGTCATATAATGTATATGCTATAATTCTGTACTGGTCTTTGAAGCACACAGTTCTTCTGCCTCCAGTTGTATGGAAAAGAAAGGGGGTTATGGGTAGTAGCTAACTTTTAGAATATTACTTTCCATCTCAAAACAAAACAGACACTATGCTTGGCTTTCAACAGTTCAGATACTTGATTTAAAAAAAATATCAAAGGGATATGGGAAACCCTACTCATGTGGGCCTTGGCTGGATAATATATAGCTAAAGTTGACACTGCTGTTTTTATTGCATTTGCTTTATGCTGATACCAACTCATTCCTCCTTTTTATTTGATTGCTCAATAAAAGCAATCCTTTAAATTTTCAGGCAAAATTCAGAAATGTGATATTTTTATGTGCAGTTGGAAAAAAAAGATTAAGGAAGTGAGGAGAAATAACTTGCTAGTTTTTTCATCCATGGCAATGTATCCAGGAGGCATAGTACCATCAGTTATTGAAGACACCTGTATCTGAAGAAGTGTGCATGCACACGAAAGCTCATACCAAGAACAAACTTAGTTGGTCTCTAAGGTGCTACTGGAAGGATTTTTTTATTTTTTATTTTGTTTTTTCTTTATTACCTATTAGCTATACCTAGTATTGTGTAAAAACTAGCATGAAGGCCTTGCCATTAGATGGCTTTCAGAAGTAATAGTGTGCAGCTACAGATAGGTACTTGATTTGTTCTTAACATTTTTAAAAAAAACAACTAAATTTAAGGTTGTTGTTTTTAATTGGCTAGGAAGTAAGGTTGTGATGCAAAAGGGATTTCTATATTATTCTATGGTTGCAAAATAGTCTGCATGTACACTGTGTATAAAGAGAACATGGGAAGGTGCTGTACTGGGGAATTCATTTGGCAGGTTTCTGTTTTTGGAGTGCTGCTTTACACTAAAATGTGTATGAAATACACATAAACAAATGGATAACAAGACAAATCCCTGCATAGTTGTGGCTACCATACATTTGTCTGAATTGCATTGCCTTGGGGGAAATTGTGAGCATGGAGGCTTGGCAGTTTTCAAAGAGACGTTGTACAGTTGTTCCCCAACCTTAGATATCTTTGTTTACTTTTTTATTGTACATCTCACACAGAACATACTATGGGGATTCTGCTTGTGGCAGACTGCAACACTGAGGGAAGGAGATGGTGTTTAAAGTATGTAGGCTCCAAACTATTTTGTGCCGTATTGGTCAAAGTCAGTATCATGGATTGTTTCTGTAATGGTATGTACCGGTAAATACAGCTCATATGGTGGAGCACTGATGGAATGTGTTCCTCTCATTTTATAGACAGGCTTCCTTGCTGTGCACCAGCTGCAGCCACCAGAATGCATAAATGACATGGTCCCTACACAATGGACTTAAAATTAAGTTTAAAAATATGGAACTCCTGTCTTGATATTTATGAATGACAGCAGACCAGTCTGAATCTGACAACAAGCCTAGCAGCCTTCTTTCCAGAAGAGGCTGGTGGGAAAAGCTCCTGGTCACTGCTACCAGTTCCAGATGCAGTGGTTGAAGAGAATCCCTAGGCTATAGTGTTGATGGGAGGATAAACCCCATCAATACTGGTAAGCATATCCCTCCAGGTTACAAGACTGAGGCAATGATGGTTGGCAGGTCTTTGCCTTCATCCCGTTATCGACTAACATGAGATATAAAAAAATAGAGAGAGTGTGTGTACATTATGCTTAGATTATTGATGACACCTCAGCAGTCTACTTAGATGTGATTTCGGCCTATCTCCATCATGAATGGGAATTAAATGGAACATATATATTGTAGGAGGATTTCTGAAACCCCCATTCCAAAACCAGTCCCATGTGCTACCTGACAAGCTACTCCACAAATCAGGAACTTCTCAAGGAGCTATGGAATGGCAGTATAAATAAATGTTTAAAAAGGAACAGTATTGGTAGATGCTTGTTCATGCAGCTTGCTGGATCCCCGCCCATGGCTTGTGAAAGCCACATGGGACAAGCAAGCTGCTTTGCTGATCTGTGACCATCAGAGCTTCTAACAGGGACCACACAACAGACCAAAATCCACTATCTTTGGAATCAAGTTTAAGCCTTATTACTGATTTGTAGAAAGTTATTGCCTAGTTTCCAGCCTTTTTCTTTTTAAGAACAATTAATTAGGCCAATTTATAAAGCTATTTTGTTTCTTTACCCATTGCAGTATGCTTTCCAACCTGCTTTGGGACAATGCTTGTGATCCTTTCCCAAATTTTATAGAGGAAATTATATTCCATGAATCTATTTACAACAACAACAACAATTTATTCGACCGTCAGTCAGAACACAATCATTATCCATACAATTTTTTTAAAAAACCTGAGACAACTCAGAGGGGTTTACATTAAAACATACACTAAAAGTAGATTATGCATAAAGACCATATCGATACTATCGATTTTAACCTTACGTCGTTTAAGGGCCAAAAAAAGAAATTTGGCCACCTCAAAGGTTGTGGTACCAGTAAAATTATTCACCAAAAACGAAACCTGACGTTCTCTATCTACCGGGTTAAGTGGAGCTATCAGTTTTTGTCTAAGGTCTACATAAAATGGACAGGTCAGGAGAATGTGTTAAGTTGACTCAACCATTCCCAAGGCACAGGGACAGACTCTCAGAGCATATGGGACTCCCTTGTATCTTCCCAACAAGACCGCTGTTTCCAGGACGTTTAACCTTGCTGCTGCGAGGAGTCTGCAGTATTCCACATATTGGATTTCCCCCAGGTAGGGGGCTGGTGAATTCTGGAAGATCTGCTCCCCTAAAACATCCCTGGTTTCACACAAGCAATGTCCTCTTGTCTAGCAATGTCCCTCAGTCTTTGAGAGATCACTGCTTTGGCATGAGTGAATGTCATAGACTCCAGAAAGAGATGTGACAGTCCGCAAGTCTGTTTAAAATCTCTTTTTCCCACGAGGATTGGAAATCATCCCTCAGTATCAGGGGTGCCATGCCTACCTGGTTAACCTTGGGGTTGGTCTGGAAGCTGCAGCTGGTGCAGAGCATGATGGCTAGGTTGCTTGTGGGGGCAAACCATCACCAGCATGTAACACTCTGCTTACAGAATTGGCACAGGCTGCCAGGCTGCTACTAGGCCAAGTTCAAGGTGTTGGTGGTAATATATAAGGCTGTGTATAGCTCAGGACTATCTTATTTGAGAGACTCCATTTTCCTTTATAGACCCAGTAGATCTCGGCAGTATGCAGGAAAGTTTTTCCTGCAAATTACAAAGATCTCAGAAGTACGGTATGCTCTGCAGTAACTAAACAGAGCTTTCAGTGTGGATGCCCCCGTTTTGCATTCTTGTTGAGATATGACAGGTGTCCACTATCTGCACTTTCCATAAACAATTGAATACTTTTTTGTTCAGACAGGCTTTCCCAGCTGGATAATTTGGTCTTCGCTTGTGACTGCCTATTTTGTAGTTTTTTTGGTGTGTGTTTTTTATTTTTTTTGTACATTGTCTTGAGACAATTGTATGAAAGGCAGTTTATAAATTGATGTTATGGTAATATGCTCTCAGTAGAATTAAGATAGGAGTTTTAGTTTCAATTGTAATAAAACATTTTTAATAAAAAAAATCATAGACTTAACATCATCCTATTTTTGAATGAAGGCTCTTAAAGTGAAGCTAACCAGTAAAGCTGAAATGTTAGCGTTATACCTGTTTATTTTGGCTGTGTGACAAAAATGCAGAATAAGTAACATAACCATTTTAATGATGTTTCTATTACCAAAGTTTTCATATTACTATACTGAAATGAATTCAGAAAAGTGATCCTTGCAAGCATGTTCTGGGTACTTCTGAAATACCTACAAGACTTGATGCTAATATTTTATAGTAACCCATATAAGCAATAATTATGATTATTAATTCAAAGTGTCATAGGTCACATGAAGGCAAGAAAATTTAAAATAATTAAGTAGGGTAGCATGTTGTTTGGTGCTTAAAAAGTAATGGCAGATCTTATTATAAATGCTGCATCATATTTGCATCATATTCAAGTTCCAGAAGGTGCAGGAAAAACTCACTGTAAGGACATTTCCCTTTCAAAACATTACTACATAAAGTATCATTTACTACATAAAGTATCAGTGTGGTGTAGTGGTTAAGAGTGGTAGACTCGTAATCTGGTGAACCGGGTTCGCGTCTCCGCTCCTCCACATGCAGCTGCTGGGTGACCTTGGGCTAGTCACACTTCTCTGAAGTCTCTCAGCCCCACTCACCTCACAGAGTGTTTGTTGTGGGGGAGGAAGGGAAAGGAGAATGTTAGCCGCTTTGATACTCCTTCGGGTAGTGATAAAGCGGGATATCAAATCCAAACTCTTCTTACTCTTCTTCTTCTTTTTCTAGTGGGATTATGCTTAATGCAGATGTCTAGCATGTCAATATGATTGCTTTGTGTATTCTGTTATAGAGAGTAGCCAATCATAGTGGTAATATAAACAAAACCATTATTGTAATAGCTGAACATATGTGTGTGCAACTAAGGTCTCAGCAAGCCTGCTTTTTGAATGTTGACTGGTATGTCGTTGAGAATGCATATGCAACACCTTTTTGGCCTGTTCCAAATATAGCTTTTCATATTACTCATATTGTGAAGTGAATGTAAAAATTGACCTCTTCTAGGATGTAAACAGTTATATGAATTTATCCAGAGAGTCTAGAAGTAGTTGAAGTGCCTTGTGAATGAAATGTGGTGTCGTTAACTGGCATGGCATTGCCCTTTATAAGTAGAAGACATCCTATCAAAAGAAACTGTTAATAGCTGCAATCCAACCAAGAGTTAGGCATATAACTAAATAGCTTCTTTCAATAAACCAAAAATTGTATACTCATTTGGATTATTTTTGTTTCGGGGGTGGGGACAACATGCATTTTTCTATTAACTGCAAATCTTATACATGTTTGCCCAGAAATGTCACTGATTCAATTGGCCTTGCTCTATAGTAAGTGTGTTTAGGTATGTAACCTAAGAATCTCAACATGATTATTAGTAATAATGATGCTGTGATTGTTAATAATTATTGATGCATTTCCCATTCTTACTGAAACTTAACCCAAATGGGAGTACAATTTCCAATCAACTGAAAGAAAAACTCTGACACATGAGCCCTTATTATGATTAGTAGAAATATTTGCTATTAACGAATGATGGGATAAACTATTCTGCTGTTACATATTAACAATTAGAAATTTCCATATCAAGTCATGAAAATGCACCCTTTTATTAGAGTAAGTTTATTAGAATAAGTTGAAATGCTGCTTGCATTCCCCCACTTGAATTTACAGAGGCAAAAAATAGACTTTATTTTATGAATATATAGTGTTGGTATATGTATAAAACCAATCCTCTACTTAAAAGTTTAACTTGATATCTTAAAAAAAATTCTTGCTCATTCACCCCAAAGCCATAAACGTCTATCTGCTTGTATTTAGATACCCTACACTAGGGTAGAACCCCCTTATGTTAACATCTGCATCTCACAATGGCAAGGTGTATTCTACCCAAAGAAGCTTCTAAGTTTAGAATGAAGGCAGCAGATGGTGATGAGATGGGTGTAGCAAAACAAACAATGAGACAGCTGTGAACAGTACAACGCCTCCCTCTCGTTCCACAGTACAATGAGTTACTGGGCATAGCATGTCAGGTGCTTAAGCATTAGTTCTTTTGTAGGCATTGCATCTTGGATTCTTAACAAGACATTTCTTGAGTGGTGGTGTAGTTGAATAGTTGTGTAGATTTCCTCTGTCCCTCTAGAAATGTCTTCAATGCTTAGGAAAGGCTTGAGTCTAGAAATACAGTCCATGTAGCACAGCATCCATAGGGAGGGAAACTAATGGAATTAGTAGATGATGAGGTGAAGATGTTATCCTTTCTGGATTATGCTTCAGCTTGTTCACCTTCATCTATCCCCAAATTGCCTCCAAAATTCAAGAATGCCACAACAACCCTGGGATTTATAGGTGGAAAACAAATAGCTGTATTTTATCAGCATACTGATGACATTGCAGCCCCAACATCTGGATGACTTCCCCAGCAGTTTCATGTAGATATTAAACTGTATGGACAAGGTGGAACCCAGTAGCACCCTGTATGCCAAACTCCCCCAGCACCACCTTCTGAGACCAACCCTTTGTGGAAAAACTGGAGTCACTGCAGTGCTATGCTTCCTCAGCAGGGATGGTGGACAAATTATTTTGCTTCATATCTGGGAACAAATTGACTTGCTATGAACCTTTTAGACCGTTGTGCACATTAGAAATCATTTAGTTTGTACCTCTTCAATCTGCTACTTACAGTTCAATAAAGTGGTCTGAGGGCAACCCTTGAACTTTACCCCTTTCTTAATACCTTGTTCTCTAGCAGCACATACCGTAGAAGGAAACACACTGGGGGTGGGGAAAGCAAATGCCAAAAGGGAACGGAAGATAAATATTCATCCAGCCATCCCAACTCCTAATGTGGGTGGTGGTACTGAAAGCAGTTGAGAAATCCAGGAAAACTAATAGGATTGCAGTACTCCATCCATTCTCTGATGTATGCCATCCATTAGAGCAATAAAGGCTGTTTCCATCCCAAAATTTCCATTCTAAAATGGGATTGGAATGAATTCAAATAATCAGTTTCCTTGAAGCTACGATGATTTTTTTAAAAAACAATCAGTCATGAATCTTAGATTTGTTTATGTATTGTAATTTCTTTTAAGGTATTACCTTCTACAACCAATCATGTAAAATATTAATATAATATATAATTTTGATACAATGCTAAATGAACAATGAAAGAACAATGGAAGTTCTCCATAAAAGTGGAATTTCCCCCTTCTCCTCTTTAACTGTTCCAGTACATCTTTGTGTACTCCTACTTTCTTATAGGTTTCCTTTGTTTGGTTTTCTGCAATCCACCCAACCACTTTTTATTTGATTTTTATATGTGTAATTTGGATTGCGACTTCTCAGTAAAATATAGTGTTTTCTCCACTAAAAAGCATGCAGTGACCAGATATAATCCAGATATTAGGTGATGTGAAAACACTAAGCCAGGTATAAATAACTTGGTGGTGGGGTTAATGCCTTTCCATAAGGAAAAGAGAAAGTGAGCGCAACACTGGTTGATGAGGATGCCACTAAAAGGTTTAATTACATGGAATCCAGAAGACTGGATCTAGAAGACATCTAGGAAGAAGAGGCAATATAATTATACATTATCTAATTGTGTGGGATCAAAACACAATTTACATAAGCTTTGGGCCCTGATTTAAAGGATTCCATAAACTTGGTAATACAGTACTTCTGCAGCCCCATCCCTACCTTACAAGATGCCTTCAAAACGTTGGGCATCTTAGGAAGCATCTTCACATGCTGTGAGAAAAGTTGTTTTGTGAGGTGGAAAAATTAAAAGCTCCATTGTATGTTTACGAAACCTTGTATATGCCTGAAGGGATTCATGAACCTGGTTGTGAATGTGGTATTTTTCCAATGAGGTGTACAAACATGGAAGTCTGCTTCTATATGCATACTTCCTTTAGCTGGATCAAGGGATCTATGTGTTTAACTGTACTCTGAAAAGAGGTTGGTTAGGCATGTCTTTGACATAACTGACTTGTTTGCCTTTAGTTCAGATTTCTTATTTTTGTCTGTAACTTTGGAGGTTGGTATATTTCTGAGTATCTGCTATGATGGATTAATTATTTTTTGTGTTACTATAGAAGAGAATTGGCAAACTTCCAAGTTGTGATTGTGAAAATAACGTATTATGTTACTTCTGAATATTATTAACTTGTTTTCCTGGGACTTCATAGTAAAGGGAAGCACATTTTGGTCTCTGTCACTGACCAGAGGATCTGGGGCCACTGGAATGTTGCATCCCATGCCGCATGACAGGGGAAAGACCAGCTTCATGACAGGGGAAAGACCAGCCTGTCTCATTCATTAGCCAGAGAAGCAGCTGCTGCAGGTACCGGTAACTTGCTTCCCTTCCCATGTCAGAAAGAACACTCTGCTCAAGCAGTTGCCCTGGGGTCACAGAAGCATGGAGGGAGAACATTCTGGCCCCATCCTTTGGCCAAAGAGCAACAGCCACCAGTTCACATGAGAACAACAGCAAGGGAAGATCAGCTTGGCCTGAACTGGATATAAATGTCTGCTTACACCTCAATAGCATCATCCGGCTGTAAACTGATCCCTTCCTTTGCCCATCTTGTCATCTTAGATCTTCCCATCATCCTTACAAACTGACTCTCACTTTTTAAAATTGATATGAGTGACTTTGGGGGATAATAATTGACTGAAAAACATGATAAAAGAATAGCTTGACACACACCCTGAGCTCCCCTTTTGAAGTGCAGAGTAGGCACAGTGATTTGTGCAGGTCCTGTCCAAAGTTATGGGACTGAGCAAGCAAGTGGGCACTCCTGTAAGTAGGCTGAGTCTGCTCATATTGCCACAACTGGTGTCACGTCCTTGAGGATGGAGGTCAGGGTGATAGTGCCAGCTCACTGTTGTACCTAGTAGACCATGGCAGGGATCACTCTGCTAGCTAGAGGTTGGGACAGTTACCACTGCATCTGAACTTGGGATGTCCACTGTTGCTGAGGCAGGCCTTTTCCTGACAGTCCACTTGGTCACTCCCTAGCAACTAGATCAGTACCCACAAAGCCACTGGATCCTTCTCCAGGATTGGTTTCCAGACTCACATCACATTCCCCAGCCCCTGCCAAGAAGTCTTTGTGGGGCTCATGACAATTGTTTCTTTGTGAGAGTGAGCAAACTACACCACCTTGAAAGTGAGCCTGTTCTGTATTAAAACCCTTGGACTCCAAGGAATGTTTATTAACTATCAGCTGATGGCAGGTATTTGCCTCCTTTGACAGGATAGTTGAGTGGGTGAACCCTGTGCATTTAATCTTGGATGAAACTGATTATCTTGGCCCACTTCATTCTAGTTTCAGGCCTGATATTGGCATGGAAATTTCATTGCCCTGATGGATTACCATTATGGATGGGAGATTTAGAATGAGGTGACAGTGTACTTTATGCTGATGTCATCCAGAGCTGCTGCTTTTCAACCCTAACCACTGCTTGGAATCCTGAATGGATGAGGGCCAATACAATAATATTCAGTCCAGATAAGATGGAGGTTCTGTTGGTAGATGGTTCATCTACCAACTCATCTCCTTGCTGCCAGGGACCTCCTCACAGCCTACTCATTCAAAGCTGAAATCCTAAACCTGACCTTTGCCTGGTCCATGGGGTCACGCTGCACAGAAGGGCCCCCACTCACCCTTGCTTGGCAGTCTTGCCCTCTGATGGTTTCCTTGATCACTGGCCTTTGTTCTCTGCTAATGGCCCATCCAGCTGGCTCTGTGGAGCTCCCTGGGCATATTAGCATAACTAAATCCAGGGGGTTTGGCAAAGTTTAATCATACCTTGACTAATTTTAACTTTTACTAAATCCAGGAATTAAGGGCAATCTGCCCCTCCCCCAACATTAACATTTTGCTATTTTTCCTTATGAGAAAGGTGGCATACATAGGAAGTGTTTTCCCATTCAGCATATTTTGTTCAAAACTAATTTAGATTTCATTGTATAAATATTCTGTAATATAGAAGAAGCAATTTTAAACTACAATTTATTTGTTAAAGTCAACTGTCATGAAGTATCCCATTAAAAATCCTACAGTGTGCATAGTATACCTCTGGAAAGATGACAGATACTCAACACATTTGTAGTTCTGGGGTAAGGTATCCCAGCCTCTGTATCTCAGCTATTGTGAGTTATATATGTGTTTAAACTCCAGCTGACCAGCAAGCTCTTTCCCTAAGGGATGCCATGATGTCATATTTTATGACATCATGACACACGTTAGAAGGAGCTTGGAAAAAATATTGTCCTGTTAATGAAGGACCTACCGGTAGGTTTTTACACACAATGCATTTTTTTATCCTTCCCAACATTCCTGATCTTCATACCTTTTTATATATGAATTTACTGTATAAATATTATCTTTGTGGAATTATTTTTCTGTATATACACTCAGCTGAATGACACAAGCTGGAATGTTTTCCAATTGCCAATGTGTTGTGGGTGAATGGGGAGTGAAACATGTATTTGTTTTCTTTATCAAGTTATATAACTTCATCTAACCTTTAAAATTTTAAATTAATATTTCTAACTATTGTACACAACACCAATACCAAATCTAGGCTAGTTTCAACACTAGAATTTAAATCAGTCAGACTGTGTTCTAATCTAGATGAGGCTTATTTAACTCCTTATGCATACTCAGTGTGTAATATTGTTATTAGTGAGAATCAAGTCTCTCTCATCTTTCACAAACATTCCTGTGGCATAGATAGCATTGATAGCAGAGTGACTGTTAGCTCAATAGATTTTCATTTCTTTATATTTCACTATTGTATTGTTACACACAAAGTGGGATTTGTTTTTTATTTTAAAAGTACAGTTTGCTTTATTCAGATGTGTTGCTTACTTTCTGGATTATTGATCTGATAATAAGTTTTAGGACTGAGTGCAACTTATTTTTTATTTTCTGATTGTTGCAGAAGCACAGCAGAATAATCCCGTACTGTGATACTGATATTCTGAGCCAACATAAAATGGTATGCTGATGGAGGGTGGTGGATCGGTGTTGCTTAATTAAGCAGTAGCCACTGTTTCCAGATTAAAAATTGTTGCATTGTACAGGACTGGACACGTGATGTAAATCTTGCCCTGACCGCACTGAAGTTGCATCTGATACACTTTGTGTCAGATGCAGCAAAATTGTGCTGTATCTATATGGTTGGTGTATCAATTACACGTGCATTCTGATCCTGTTTCTTTCAAAGTAAGGCCCACAAATTTTTGAGTTTTAAAATTACAATTATAAGAGTACCAAGTCGATGAACATAAGATTACAGCCTTGTCTTTTTAACCAAACAGAAAATTTTGCATTATTGGGGAAAGTCTGAAATAGCTTAAGTTAAATAAAAAACTATTATTGTTTTTTAAAAAAACATATGAATATTAGCTTGAAAATAGTTTCAATTTTGACATGAAGATAATTTTTGATTTTCTAATAATCTAAAGAGTAGTATCAAGCTTATTTAATTTTGCACAAGTAAACATTGCTTGAAACATACTCCACTCCAGAAAGACTGGAGTCCAGTGTCCTCCTTGGTTTAAGACCTTGTGATGGATAGGTTAGTTTTGAAGGATAACTGGGTGAGTTTGTGATATTTTTAGAGGACAAGCTCAGGAATAAAAGCTCAAGTGAAATAAAAGTTACATAATGCTTCCTTTGTTTCTGTTCACTTGAACTGTATTTTTGGCAGAAGCTAGTTGAGGGACTGGAAAGGGGACAGAGAAAGAAATGGTACCAGTGTGTTGAGAGTAAGTTGAATGAAAACTCTAGTTTAAAATCGTACTGAAAGGTTAACACACATAAATTAGAGGTGGAGAAACGAAGTTCTTTAGCAAGAGAAAACAAGGCCTCTTTTTCCCTGCTTATGGAACTATTCACGGGAGGCAGACTGAAGCCCCTAATGGCCTGAGATGACAGGTTTCCTCCCTGCTTTGAGACTGTCCACAGGCTTTTGGACATGCAGCTCTTAACGGAAATATAACGTGAGTTCCGTCAGACCATGAAACCCTCACCTTGATTTTGTCCAACATTTCTCCCCTGTTGTGCCAGCAGAGAGCTTATTGGAGACTGAGGGTTATTGTGATTGAGTAAATATCAGTTTGTCAAATACAGTACATTGTTAGCTGGTCAGGAAAGAGTTAAGTCAGAGGCTGCTTTCCTAGCGAGTGTGGCCGGGGCTCGTCGTTCCGGATCCTTGGTGGGAGAAATCCAGTCCGCACATTGGTGGCGCTCGGAATTGTCGGATCTACTTTCTCCAGCCCTGCTTTTTCTTCTTCATTCCTCCCCTCCCCTTCTCCTCCTCCTCTTCCTCCGGCGGCTCTAGTTTTGGATGGGGGACTCCTTAAGGGGTGAAGTTCCGCGGCGTTTTGGGGGGCTCGGAAATAACATTTGTAAGCAGTGCCCGCAGTGGAGGTGAGGGCAGGACTCGCCTGGGGGAGCGCCTGCCAGTTGTCTTCGCCGAGGCTGCTAGGGAAGCAGCTTGGGAAGTGAAGTGTTGTTTGATTTGGGAGAGTAATATGGCTGATCTAAGGGAGTGCTGAACAATTTGTCTCTCTCCACGCGACACTGGGCTTGGATTCTAACATGTAAATAACTTCTTCCTTCGGGTAATCGGCTTGGGGCACCGATGCCTGCTCCTTCATCCTTCCTACGGGTTTTGTGAAAGGTTACGCGGTTGTGGATGACGTTGTGCAGAAAAAATTGAAGGGTGGTAAGTACCCTGCCGTCAACTTCTTTGTATTAAAGGGCAAAATATGACAGGAGCCCTGGAGCTATATATGGCAGACAGGCTATTTTACAGTTCTGTGAAGATGGATGGTGGGTTGCAATAACGATGGATAGTAGTATCCGAGGCACCGTGCAGGAAAGTTATCCGAATGGCTTAAGTTGACACTTGAGATATTTCGGAACAGTTTGTTATTTTTGCTTGTCAGGAAAACGTTTGTATCCATGTGTGTTGAATATTCATAATAACAAGCACAACACTCTACAATCAAGTGAAAAATCCAGCTCTGGCGTAGCAACTAATTTATAGCTAAAATACATTTTATATTTTATAGCTAAAATCAGAGATATACTTATTTCAAATGACATATGTGACTTTTGTCTCTACTTGAATGCTGCATTTTTCTTTGCTTGAATAGGATATACTAGAGAATATGATTTATAGTCACTAGAGAATCTCTTTATTTTTGCAAATAATTTAAAGAATCAATGTAAATACAGCACTTCAATAGAATGTTTAATATAACAATTCCTGCCTCTAATGAAATATGTTTAAATAGTGTTTTCTGGAACATTGTAAATTAAAACGTAGTATCCAAACATTTTCAAATTATGATTGATTTTCTACAAGAAATAGGTCATAAGTGAAAGAATAGGTTATGTAACTAGTTTGTTTCAGTGAACTTGATAACACAGTATAAGGAGTTCTCTACATATAAGGTCTATAGGGTTAATTCCTTAGTATCTCTGAATATCTATAAAGTTTTTTAAAAGTATCGAGTGCTAGATATACATTATGACACACCAGTCACCTATCCTATCATAAAATTGGAGTGTTTAATTTTATTTGATTTCTGAATTTTTCACAATAGCAGAATTGCATTACACTTCAAAATATGAGCACTTTATGCACATTATAAGATTTGTGCCCGCTTGAAAATATAATGAGGCAGGCAGGTCTGTCTTGGTTTTACAAAGCTATTGCCACTACCATACAATTGTATGAAAAGTTCTAGTGAATTTTTTTATGCCTAAATAAAAATCCTAACACTAGCTATCCTAATAGTATACTGAGAGTATACAAGCACTGCTAGTACTATTTTCATGCACAATAGGAGAATCCCTGTAGTACAATGCCTTGTAGTTGAAAATATTTTTAGCTGTGATACTTTCAAGACAAATACAGGGTAAAGACAAGATACTGTTCTGTCAGCAGTGCAATGCAGCTGCATTCATGCTAAGCCATTCATTAATGTCTCTTTAAAGAGCACTATACAATAGTTTCTTAATGTTATAAAAGCAGTTGCTCCATACCGCTTGAATACAGCTGCCTCAGACACTACTTGTGCTGATGTATAACAGATCAGAGACTCTTTACTATACAGTACTGGGTTTTTTATACATATGAATAATACTTAGCTTCAAATTACTTTTTTGTTTTAAACCTACTATGCTTACATGTGCTAGTTTCATCATTTCAAATTGTAGTGACTGACCAACCTTTTTGATTCTGCATCTGGACAATGTAATCTCAGATCCTAGAATAATGAAAAATGTAGTTTATGTGTAGTTTCTTCTTGTTTTGTTTCTTTGGCATTTTATATTACACTAGTTTGATCATTTTTATTTTCATTTTTTGTCAGTTCGACCTGGAAACAGGCATAGTTATTCTCGTTGTTCACCACATTTAGCACAAGCAACAATGTATTTAAAAGTAAAATACATTATATAGAATATATTCCATTCCTTTCCCTGCCCTCCCCCAATGAGTAATGTTTCTAATCAGACTCTGTAGGGATTGAGTAAAACAGCTCTTTACCAGCACTGTTCTATTCATATTTATTTGGAAGTAAGTCCCACTGTGCTCAATGAGGCTTACTTCCTGGTAAGTCGGTAATGCTTCTTTTAGTTCAGTGGTACTTGCTTTTGGGTAGATATGGCTTGGATTGTGCTGTAAAATATCCTGTGATTGTGAAAGCTAACCAGCTCTAAAACAAATGAGCTTGAAGTGATATTTCTGCTCTCTCTTTTCCTTTCCCTTGTCAGTTTTTTGTTCTGTTAGAAGCAGTGCTTTTTTCCTGAAAAAAATGTTTAGGGGTACTCTCATTTACCTACTCATTGAAATACTACCCCCTCAATGAGGCCAAACTTAGATTCACAAAATGTTTAGGGGTATGCGTACCCCTGCATCCCCCGAGAAAAATCACTGGTTAGAAGTATGATTTGTCTTGTTACTCTGAGAAATTCCCATATCTGAACAGTAACAACTTATTGTAGTTTGTTTCTAGTTCAAGTTGTAAGCATCACCCACCCACAGGTGAACTTCTCAGGGCTGCTTCCAGCCACTTCCACTTTTGAGGCCACTAGCCATAATGAAATGAAAGATGCAGCACCCAAAAACAAAATAAGGCATGAAAATAGACTGAGACATAATTTGAATTCTGAAACTTATCTAACAAACACTTTTCTAGCCATTTCAAGATGAAAGTGTGTGTCACATTTTAGTCCACTGTACTTAAAAACAAGTCAGAAAACATATCCAATACTAAAACATTGACAAGTGTCTAAATTTGAGGTCCCTTTTGAACTCGAAGCCTCAGGCCAAATGTCCCCCCTGGCCCCCCTCTGATTGGTTCTGCACACACACACACACGTGTTAATAAGATCATGATGTGCCTTACTGGATCAGGCAAATGGCACAAAAACAATGCAACACTAATAGATAGATAGATAGATAAACAGGAATTCAGAAGTAGCAGGTTCTGACCTTATGGATCAGGGAAAGCCAGGGCAAAAATATGTATCTTCACAAGATGCCTGATGCAAATAGATGGTGCTTTACATATGGCAAGCAGAAGGGCATTTTTTGTATTGCAGGGAAACCATCCAGTGATATTCTATAGGGTATGGTACCACAAGTAAAATTTCCCCGAAGATCTAAGTGACTGTTCATAATATAGTTTATCTGCAGCCTCATACTTGGCATTGCTTGGGATTTCTAAAACCAAAAAATCAGTGTAGTCTTGCAGGGCCGTCTTAAGCATATCCAGCGCCGTGGTGCAGAAGGGGTGGAGGGCGACGTTCTTGGTGCCCCCCCTCCCCTGTGGTGCAGAAGGGGCGGGTGTGACGTTCTCGGCACCCCGCCCCCTGCGATGGACAGCTCGAGGCTCGCTTGCTGCGCAGGCTTCCACAGCAGTCCCGCTAGTGCCCCGGGGCGGGCAGGAGGGAGAAGGGCACTGCATAGCTTTGTGTACCGCCGTCTCTGCCTCCTCTCCCAGGCAGGAAGCAAGAGAGCGCGGCTGGCTGTAGGAAGAGCCACCGCCGCTGCCGCCCAGCATGCCCTCGCAGCTGTTCCTGGTCAGTCCTGGACTCCTGCTGCTGGGCACCCCTGATGGGCAGGCACCATGGTGGGTAAGACGGCTCTGCAGTCTTGAAAGGTTCAACTCGCCCTCTTGATTCAACATCATGTCCAGTTGTATCCAAATATAGTCTAAAGCCTCTTCTTTGATCTCTGGAACCGTTATGCAAAATTTGGTTACAATATCTTAAGAACTTTCCAAATGCATAACAAACAGACAAACAGTTTTCTAAAATATAGAAAGAAATACATTTGTAGCAGGCTGTATACAGCACAGCAGACAAGGCCTTTTTAATGTGAACTTAACTGGAGATGGGTGCAGGTTTACAGATGATTGTTGAGGCATCAAACAAGGAACGGGGAAGGGAATGGAAAGACTTACCGGTACATCCAAAGGGCTTGGCAGACGGCAGAGTTCTCCAGGTAGAAGATTGGGCTGAAAGCCCATTTCCCCTAGGTATCAGGATTGTGGCACCACAGTTATGGAGGTGTGAGTAAAAAGATCTCTCTTTCTCTGTGGAAAAAGGGTTTGCACCACATGTGGGGTTGGGGAGTGCATTCAGCCCTCATAAAGTGTAACTCTTGTTTTAGCCCCTCTTTGCAATGAGTCTCGGAGGACGTTGATCCAGAAGTCCCTACCTGTCCTATTTCTTCTGAGTCTTCTCCAGTTCCACTATATGCAGTAGGGAAGAGGCGCTGCCTGACTGCCCCAAGAGCCAAAGCCTCAGAAGGAGGTAGCGATAGGATTTTTCTGGTTGAGGATTCCATTCTACCACCAGCTGGATCTGCTCTTCTGTGTGCACTTCAACAGCTGTATAAAGTATGCATTGAACAAAATGCTTTAGTGGCAGAGGGCAATCAATCTGAGAGCTGTTGCCAAGCATGAAGTGGACTAAGGCTTTTAAAAATTGGCTTTTGCAGACAACTGGGAAATGAATGGCCACAGTTCCTTTGCAAGTCTGCAGAGCAACTTAGAGGTGCCCAATGGTTCTCCACCTCCAATTATCAAGGGCGGCACTCTGCTTTATCCCCTCCAATTCTCAATGGCAGCAGCAGGGGGCGGAGCAGAATAAGCAGTAAAAAGGGGGAAAGGGGACATTCCAGCAGCACATGGAGATCTGAGCCTTGTGGATACAATGAGGTGGGGGGAAGTAGTCCTCTTGGATTGCTTCATAAGCCATTCACTGTAATGTTCTTTGAGAACAGCCTAGCCTTGGAGACTTGTGGCACTAAGAATAATATTAAGGGAATGAACACTTTGTTCTGCCTTACCTTGCCAGTGGTGCCCATGTATCAAACTACATCTGAGACAGCCTGAGAAAGGTAGATGACTATATCTGACAGTTAGACAGTTGGGAAATAGAGAAGATTGTCTTACTCCAATATGAACTTTTAAGAAGAGGATAGGAGAAATAACAAGAAAAACCTTGGTAATGTTTTATATGAGATCCTACTAGTAAGGTTGAAAATTTCAGGTGTGTTGTAACTGAATTGTGAGGCAAACGAGACTACCAACCACACACACCACTTGTGATGGAGTGCAGGGAAACAAAGTAGCTGCCATTCAATTAATTTATCTGTGTGGTCACGTTTCATTATTGCCTATGGAAGTTTTAGGTTTTTTTTAAGTTCATACCCAAGAAGCCCTGTATTCATGCTTACCGGTAGGAGTTCTGGGGGTAATATATCGGTAGTCTCTAAACCATGATAAATTGGGGGGGGGGTAAGGGTGTAGGTGGTTATCTTTTCTGTCATGTAAAAAGTGACACCTGAAGAAGTGCAAGCAAAGAATTGATATAAACAAGTGTTGTCATGTTTTTTAAATACTGTGAGGAGATATGCATATTTAAATGTATGAGCCTTATCAGTGCAGTTCTATTCCTAAACATGAAATATTAGCTGTAGTTTACTGAAAAGTTTTTAAAGTCACTAATGACTCACTTTACTGTATGCAGCGGCATTATTTCAGTATATACTATATATTGGATACATAAATTAGCTTTTATATTGTAAGATTTTGTAAAATGTAAATAACTCCAGGAAATCTAAAAACATGATTGGAGTGTCATGGGGGAGGGGAATCACTAAACTGGATGAGACATTGTGTTCTGTCACTATCATGGTGCCTTGTATGGTATGAGAAATAAGATATTATTTCTAGGGAACAGCTTCTTTTCTAACTTGAAAGGAATAACAGTATATTAAATTAATTATTTCAGTCATTCTGAAAGAATTGTTTAAAGTGGAACACTTACATCTTACAGTATTTTAATGATCAAGTGCATCTGTTTCCCATGACACCAACTGGTATACTAAGGGTAAAAGGGGTGATTCCATATTGTCTAGAAATGTAAGACACCTGAATGCTGACTGACCTTTCTGCAGGGGACTATAGGCTTGAATCGTTAGCGTTTTTCAGTCTAGTCATGCTAGTTTTTACTACTCCTGTAGTATGTAGTTCACTTGTGAAGATGAAGGCTGTCTGGAATACATTTGCAACCTGAACAGTAGAGTCAATCTGACATTAGTGATCCTGTTTACAACTGAAACAAAAGCGAAATATGCTGGAGCCTGCATTATGTTTCAATACTGGAGACATGAATGGAAGCGCTAGATCTAGCACTCATACAACTTAATAGAGGACAGGCCAGGGTATATCTTAAATTGCCTTGCACTCCCTATTCTTTCTGGGAAATTGTAGCTATTTTCTCATTAATTAAGGTACAGTATAAAATTCTGTAACAATAAAGACTCTTTTTTGGTACAGTAGGTATCTTAAGGGAATTGTTTGCACCATCGGATCCTTTCATATTCCTCATCTGTATATAAGTTTGGGCCCACATTCTTGTAACAATTATATATGTTCCATCACCTTTTAAACTTGCACATCTTCAAAGATCCTGCATATTAGGGTACTGTATTATGTTGGGGAAGGGCCATATCTGAGCAGTAGTGCACATGCTTTGCAAGCAGAAAGTCCCAGGTTCCGTCTACCTAGTGGCAACTAAAAAAGGCTGGGAAAGACTTCTGCCTGAAAGCATGGAGAAGTTTCAGAGTTATCAGTATTGAGCTAGATGGACCAGAGGTCTGACTTGGTATAAGGCAGCTTCCCATGGGTTGTATCACGCTAAGTTCTACTTGGAGTAGACCCATAAAAACCAACAGCCCTAAGTTAATAATGCCCATTAATTCCAGTGGGTCTATTCTGAATAGAACAGTTTCAAGGACTTGGACAATACTTCACCAAACAAGAGGAGATCCATCTGAGCAGATATATGAACTGACAGCTGGGAAAAGTTCTTTACTTTGAACTAAACCATAACAAATGGCACTTACCAAATAGGAGGGTTCTGACTCCATTGGTTTAGCTAAATCTGTAGAACAAATTAAACTTTTTGTTAAAAGCAATTAAATTTTGTTGAGAAGTACGGCCTTCTGTGGATCAGCCTTTCTTTGCTCTATGATTAGGAATGGATTGTTAAGGGTGCAGTCCTATGAATGTTAACCTGGGGATAAATTCTGTTAATGCGTCTTCTGATCCATTAAGAGAAAAGGTTTTTTTTATTATAAAAAAATACATTGCATATGAACCAAAGTGAATGAAGTACCTATTTCAGCGCAAGAAATTTTGCTGTTTCTGAGAACCCTGCAGAAAAAACAACCATTATAAATATGATAAAAAGTTGTATGTTGAATTAATCTCCTTCCTTTACATTGTTCCTTCCTCGTATGACCAACCTTTTAGATTGTAATCCTGAGAGCAGGACTATGTTTTATATTTATTTTATGTACAACACATAGTTGTCTGAGGCACTTTAAAAGAATTATCAAAAGGCCTACTTAGCCTTTCCAGTGAGATCTGTTATTGGGTAAAGATAGCAAAGTAGAGTTTTCAAGGTAGCCATGTTTTGAGATTAGCAATCATAGTTTTGAGTTTTTGAGAGTCCCAAATTATATACAGCATACTGCTGCATTATTTTGTATAAACACACAGCATAAACACAGTCTTTGTCCCAAATAACTTGTAGTTTTGAGAAAAAGTGCAGCAGGTGGGTGGGACAGATGTATAGCATAAGAACATGAAACATTCTGGCCAACATGATTAGCATATGCTCTTGCCCACCAGCTGCTTTGTCTCGTATCAAATTGTGCCATTCTTTTCTATTCACATCTGCATACTGCAGAAACACCTTCGTGTTAGTTTACAGTACTTTCTTGTTTTGAAATTGTTCTGTTAGGAGTGACAACACCAAATAATTTTCTGTGGCTGTTTGAAATTAACATTCTTCATGAAATTATTTAAATATGAATGACACTTATGGATCTAAATGATATAATGACATTCCCCGCTAGTATCTTTTAGCAGCATAATATTCCATTTGGAATTGGCAGTGACTTTAAAAAATGGGCTTTAAAATTCAAAATTCAACTTTAAAAATACTTGCGGCAAATTCAAAGAGAGTGAATTTATCGTGAATGTAACACTTCCCATTAAAAATTATAATCTACACTTACATTGTCCTAAAACTGAATAATGGCATTCTATTAAAGACTTTCTGAGTTAAAGGTTCTTTTTCAGTGTGTGGTAGGGGAAGAGAACCATATTTACTTGAAAATTCAAGGATGACAGAGAGGTTAGCCTACTGTGTCATCAGGGACACGGGTAGCACTGTGGTCTAAACCACTGAGCCTCTTTGGGCTTGACAATCGGAAGTTCGGCGATTTGAATCTGTGTGATGGAGTGAGCTCCTGTTGCTTTGCCCCAGCTTCTCCCAGCCTAGCATTTCAAAAGTACACCAGTGCAAGTAAATAAATAGGTACCGCTCCGGTGGGAAGGTAAATGGCATTTCTGTGCACTCTGGCACTCGTCATGGTGTCCTGTTATGCCAGAAGCAGTTTAGTCATGCTGCCCATATGACTCGGAAAGCTGTCTGTGGAGGCTTCCTCGGCCTGAAAAATGAGGTGAGCCCTGCACCTCATATTTCCTTTGACTGGACTAAACCGTCCAGGTGTCCTTTACCTTATATTTACTTTGTCATCACTACCACCACATATTAGATGCAATATGTGCACTCACTTGTGTTTTGTTGTATTCAGTATAAGATTTACACCACCTAGCCCTCAGAGCCTTCCTGTAAACAACAGGGAATCTGTAGCTTACGCTGATGGATTTAGAAATGACCATGTCTATATCCCTTTTCATGTTGCTGATCCACATTGAGACCAAGGTTTTGATGGGGATGCCAGCCATATCATCTCGAAAATCTCACAGAGCATTTAGGAATTTATCAGTCTCCATGAGCAAATCATCTAAATGGGGGAAGTGTTGCTGCCAATCCAAACCTTACTGGGAAGGAAATGTTCTGTCCATGACAGTGCAGGGATTACCACTCTGTCTCCTACTGAACAGTTGTGTAGCTGAGGGGTAAAAGGTATTGAGGGCATGCCACACTTTGTACATCAGGGTAGAGATGTGCTGAGACAGCCACATGATTGTTATGGTGGCTGTGAAGTCTGGAGTTCTTCCAATCAAGGCAGCTTCCACATGGAAGTTGATAACTCCTCATATCAAATGTCTTGGGGTTTTCTAACATCACACTATACAAGAGACTTTCTTTGTCAGTTTAGGTTGGGAGACTGCTGGGCATCAGGGTACTAGCAGAATATCCATTCTGTCTATCTGGCCCAACCTCCTAGTACAGATCCTGTTCCTAGGCATCCTTGGAAGGGAAACAGAAGCTTTATGAACGACAGCACTATGTGCCCTAGTCTGGAGTGGTGTGGCTCTTGAGTATTCAGGCAGTCAAAAATGAGTAAGGTGTTTCTCTCAAAACGCCCCCCCTTCTGTTCATGTTGCAGTGATGCAACCAGTTTAATATGAATGCAAGTTGAGGAAATACATGAATTTCAAAGTGGAAATTTTTATTTAAATCAATCTACTGTGCATAAAACACATTAATTATTTGTAGCAATATTCTAACATGTCAGCCTGCTATCTCCATGCATTTATGGTAGGCATGATGTGAAACTTGAGCTATATACAGTTTGGTGCAACCATTATGAATGCTTTGATCTGCAGGCTTAAAATATCACAGTGGCTTGACTCCTAATCTGGCAAGGAAAATGTATAGGTAATTTGCTGTTATCTCTCTAGTAGTTCTGGGTGGCTCCCCTATCCTCTTTGAAGGACATGGCCAACTGCCTTAATAAACCCAGATGCCAACTTTGCTGCCACATAAACCCGGACAACACCATTACTGGTCCCAACAACATCAAACATACCATCTCAGGACTATTTAATTGCTCATCTTCCAACATTGTGTATGCAATCAAATGCCAACAGTGCCCTTCAGCTCTCTATATTGGACAAACAGGCCAAACCCTACGCCAAAGGATAAATGGACATAAATCTGATATCAGGAATCACAAGACAGAGAAACCAGTAGGAGAACACTTCAATCTCCCCGGACATTCTACAAAAGATCTCAAAGTAGCTGTCTTAATACAAAGAAATTTCAGAAATAGACTGGAAAGAGAAGTGGCTGAATTGCAACTAATCACCAAACTTAAAACCATGGAGAAACCTGGTTTGAACAAAGACATTGGATTCTTATCTCATTATACATAACAAAGCTATCTTTAGCCATCTCACCCCTTGTCTTTCCCTGCAAGACTAATTGCAGCCTTTACCATCAACAGGTTTTCCACACCTATCAGCTGATCACCCATTCCCACCATCCTTCTGAGTAATACCCCTCCCCACTCCCTCACTATATTTAAGGATCTGGTGACTTCTGTTTCAGTGTATCTGAAGAAGTGTGCATGCACACGAAAGCTCATACCAAGAACAAACTCAGTTGGTCTCTAAGGTGCTACTGGAAAGAATTTCCTATTTTGTTTCCTATTTTGTTTTGCCTTAATAAAGTATACAGTTCTATTATCTTTTTGCAGGGAAAGAAAAGAAAAAGGCATCTTAAACAATTATTTTAAAAAATAGAATCTTAAAAACTTAATCCTTATGCCGAGAAGATAAATAACATAATGATATCTAAGATACTGTAAGGAGAGTACCTCAATGAGATAAAAAAACTTTTATAGTGTACGTACAAAATACAGTCTGCATGTTGCAATAACTAAGCATGTACCAGTTCTAGACGTTAATTATCTGGTTAAATTCTTTCTTGGAAAAAACAAGAAGTGTTTTTCTGAAGATTGTTAGTTGAATTTTGACTCTTTCAATGTTGGGTTAAAAGTGCTAACTGCTGATGTGTATAAAACCATTGTTTCTGGTTTTTATTTTACAAATTGTTTTGTACCTAATTTCTTGATGGCAAGTGTTCATGCAACTAAATTTTGTTTCTGCTGTCATGGTCTAAGTTTTTACTGTGAGGCTGTGAGTATATAGAACCTATTCTGTGTCAGAAATCTGCCTTTCCATTTCCTATTGAAGGAATAATGTCAAAGCAGCAGGGTATTTTCCTGTGGCCATCTATCTGTACTGCACCTGATCAGTAGAGATGAAATAGTGAATACTTCTCACTCAACCTTTTTCAAGCTCTAATTCACATAGATGAACACAATAAAAAATAAGTTGGGACTGTGTGAATTGCCTGAATGCAGTAGTTTTTTCTGAGAAGTTAGAGTTTTATATTGTCTAATTTTTAAAACCTAGTGTACAAGAAACAGACGTATACAGTACTGGTAATTTTAGAATTTTCTAAATAGGACTGCTGAGTTCTTTCATTAAAGCTTCATAAACCAAAACAGACTGTTGTCAGTAGAATATATGGAAATTTAAAGTTTTGAGACCCCTTTACTTATAAAGTTGTAGTTGAAAACATTTGAAGGTCACTAGGTTTGGGAAGGTTGTGGTAAGGTGCAAAAAGCTACTAATGTGTGCAATTACTGATAAAACTGTCTAGGTATGAATGGTAACGCTGTTGCTTATGACCTCCAATGTTACGCTGGGGCATATGATAGAAAAGGAATATATTATGTGACAGAAGTAGCCAGTGTGCTGCCTGCTAGGTGTTGTAGACTGCAACAGCCACCATCCATGATCATTGATCTGGATTTCTAGGACTGATGGGAACTGAAATCTAGCAACATATGGAGGGCACTTCGTTGGGTTTCTCTGCTCTAATAATTTGATCCATTCCCCAACCCCTCTATCTTACTGGTTTTTTGGCCAGTGGAGATGTATGGGCATTTTTTTCAAGGTCCGTAGAGGGCAACATGTGTATTTAGGATAATGCCATTGAGAGAGTCCCAGTGCCTGTTTTGTCTGTGACTAAAATTGTGATTGCTCAATAATGTGAAATAGGATTTGTCAGTATTTGGGCAAATATAGTCATTTTTTTTGCTTACAACCCCCCCCCCCCAATAATATTTTTAAAAAAATCCTGATTTGGTAAGTGCTTTGAGTTTGCAGAATCATGTGCCCACCAGGGGCTTCTTTATGTGTCTTTGTTATCTGATTGGAGTGCACTGAACTCAAAACATATTCAGGGAGTTCACTCTCCATCATCTGTTGTAGCACTAAGGGATGTTCCTCCTACAGTCCACTCAGCCCTTTCCCAGGATCCTGATCTCCATTCCCCAAGCCACTGAATCCCTCCCCAGGATCAGATGTTCCTTGAGGCTTCAATTCCACTCCCCTCATCCCACTTGGATCCTCCCACAGGTCCCCTAGCTCCAATCCTCTGATCTCTTCCCACTCCTCCAGATCTCATGACCTCCTCCAGGACACCTCAATGGGACTCAAATGGTAGGACTTCTTGGTATATCTACTACAGTGAGAGATTTTACTTTCTTGGGCTCTATGATCACTGCGGATGGTGACAGCAGTCACGAAATTAAAAGACGCCTGCTTCTTGGGAAGAAAGCAATGACAAACCTAGACAGCATCTTAAAAAGCAGAGACAGCACCTTGCCGACAAAGGTCTGTATAGTTAAAGCTATGGTTTTCCCGGTAGTAATGTATGGAAGTGAGAGCTGGACCATAAAGAAGACTGATTGCCGAAGAATTGATGCTTTTGAATTTTGGTGCTGGAGGAGACTCTTGAGAGTCCCATGGACTGCAAAAAGATCAAACTTATCCATCCTTAAAGAAATCAGCCCTGAGTGCACACTGGAAGGACAGATCCTAAAGTTGAGGCTCCAGTACTTTGGCCACCTCATGAGAAGAGAAGACTCCCTGGAAAAGACCCTGATGTTGGGAAAGATGGAGGGCACAAGGAGAAGGGGACTACAGAGGGTGAGATGGTTGGATAGTGTTCTCGAAGCGACTAGCATGAGTTTGGCCAAACTGTGGGAGGCAGTGGAGGATAGGGGTGCCTGGCGTGCTCTGGTCCATGGGGTCACAAAGAGTTGGACACAACTGAACGACTGAACAACAACACTACAATTTAACTGTAGTAAATCTGAACTAAATCTGGTCTTCATGGGCAATGCTGCACCTCGACCCTTAGTTATTAATCCTTCTTCTCCATGTATCTTGGATGATGATGGGAGGAAGGCAGATGAAGACTGGATTGCATGTACACAAAGATTTTCCTTTTTGAAGATGAATGGGTAATCAGCGTGCCCCTCTTCTGGCCACTGTCCCCAGTCTCTCCCTTGTAGAACAGGTGGCCCAAAAAGGGAGATTGAGAATGGGAAGGATCTCTGTCAGACTGGTAGAGCTAGAGGTAAAACAAGCACCGAATGGTATTGACTGGTGGAAAGCAACTTGGTTTTATTCAAAACAAGTTACTCAAACTAAGGAACCAGGTGAGAGGTCAGGAGATAACTTACAGCTCCCTTTTTATCACCTGACAATTGTAGAACTAGATTATGCAATACTGCTTTCTGGCCTGCTGCACTGGTGGCATTTAAGCCTTGTAGATTGCTGTTATACATAAAATATTTTTTATTTTATTTACCACAGTTCTTTCCTTGTCCCCTTAAGCTATCATTACATGCTGTGACCACTTTGGAAACAGAGAGACAGAAACTGGGAAAATAATTCCCAGCATGCATAATGTGGCTGCCAGTTTATTAACTGGAGCAGTGAAGGTAGGATCAACAAATACCACTTCTGCTAAGTTTGGCAGGTGGGCTCTGCTCACATTTTCTGCTAGGATTCAGCATGAGGGGAAATGTAGAAGGGCCTTTGCTTTGATGGGTGGCTGAATCTGGAATGATTTCCCCTTAGAGTTACATAGGGAAATAGTAAAATGAACTTAGTGAATGATTCTTTTGATGGCTTTTAAAAAAGGTGTAAAAGGCAATAATATGAATCTGTATTTCACTGGAGTTTTGAACATTTTTCAGTGGTTATAAAACAGCTCCAAACTGTGACATTAACACATTTTTGAAAATCTTGCAGGGAAATTTTTAGACTTATTTATTAAAATGCATAAATTAAAAACCCAGTCTTTAATATATGTAGATCTACTACTGGATATTGCAAGAGTGTGAAAAGAGAAGTAAATTGTGTGTCCATGTTGTACCTATGTAAACGGAACTTTTAAATCAATTGAACATTCATTAAAATGCCATCAGAAATCTTAAAATATGAAACTGTATCAGGATTAAAAGAGGTACAAATTATTTAATCAAATTTATTGAATTTTAAAATGACAGTGGAGTAGCAATGTACGGTATGCTTCTGTGGGAAGTTATTTAACATTAGGTAAAATCTCCACTTCAAAAAAGTAGTTCGCTGAACTGGCCTAAAAGAAATGTCAGCTACAAAGGAGTCAGACATTGACTAGCCACATTTGCCAGCTGTGTGTAAAAGCTACTTTGGACATAAAGGGATTTCACGTTTATTATGTGGGTGGGATGATGTCAGTTTGGTTGATTATGCCCCTTTCAAGCTGCTGTGATAATTACCTGCTTGTTACTAGAAGTGTCGAGCCCATTTTCAGTACTTGTTTGCTTTTGCTGTCATGCCCTAATTGCTATATAATTTTGTCCCTGCCAATTACTGCCTTGGAGTAAAATTTGGTGTAAAAAAGTTGCAAAAAACGATACCCATGTAGCCTTCATAATTTTGACAGATTTCCCCCCCAGTTATATACCTTTATTTGTAATCTTTTAAGTCCAAAACCTAATTTTAAGCCTACAGAAGCGCCCCACACTTTATGTGGGTGCACACCAACAGTATACTTTATCCTTTCCCCCCCCCATATGGCTGTGAATTAGGGTTAACTAAGTTTAAAATAACCCAGTTTATTGATTGTTGCTAGTAACAAAGCACACTTGCTGAAATCATAAACATACTAGGGCTTGGCAAACTAAACTTTATGCTTCTGGTCAACCATTCAATTACCAGTTCACCTTGACCAAGCCTCTACCTCTCAACTGGTTTCTAAATTATTATTATTATTATTATTATTATTATTATTATTATTATTATTATTAAAGGAGATAACATTTTTATGTTGCATTTGGTGTGAGACTGAATGCATGAAGGATTACAAAGCATGTTGCACATTAAAGTTGCAGTGCTATGCACACTTTCCTGGGAGTAAGCCTAATTGAAGATGATGCAGCTTCTAAGTAAACAGGTATTGGATTACATTGTAAAAGTGTATCAAAGACATCAAGCCACACAACCTTCTTCTGTCCTAGAGGTGTAAGAGCTGGGGGGGGGACCCTTTCTCCCTCCTAGACTTTCCCCTGATTCTTTTAAATGGAAGATTTGGGAACTTGGGGCCGGGGAACTTCTATGAAATTTTCTCTCTTGGAATGTCTAGTGTGAATATTTTTATGAAATACAATTTACAGTAGTGAATAATTCCTTGAAGTTAAAAATGAAGGCTTATATTCAGAACCAGAGATTATTTCAGAAAAGAATGTTGAAAACAGACTATTTCATGTTTAGCTGTCTGGGTCTAGGTTTGGAGTACAGTGCTACTAAATGAACTGTTCTGGCTTTTGCTTTAGTTACATTTAGTTTTAATTCATTCAGTCATTCAGACAAATAACTTCTGACAAGTTTGAAAACTGTTGCTTTAAAGTTGTAACTGCTACCACCTTTTCTGCACCTGCCATATGACCAGCCTTTTAATTGCTTAGATCTGTGAATATGTATAATAAAACTGGTAATTCTTTTAATTGCTAGTACTAATAGTGTACTTCAAGCAGTGATGATATAGTGTGCATGACAATCCCATAATCTGGATAGCTCAGTTGGTTAGATAGTGGTTCTGATAATGCCAAGGTTGCAGATCAACCAGATCACACAAGTGCAGCTACATATTCCTGCATTGCAGGGGGTTGGACTAGATGCTCCTCAGTCCCTTTCAACTATGATTCTACCATTGCCAGAGGAAGGGTGTTTTGTGTTAGCTCCATAGAGTACCATAGTTGAGCTAAACATTTGCACATGCTTTCTATTGTTGCAAATGAGGGACAATTCAACAACCTCTTGAACACTGTCTCAATACCTTTCAGAGAATTAAAGTTTTAGTTCCCCAGATAATTTCACTGTTGTAATGATTTTGTCTTCTACATATAAAGAATAGTAGATGGAGATGCCTGCAGGCACTACAGATTTTTCTTTTCTTTTCCCCAGTTATTACTGAAGAAAATTCATATACCTCAGGCATATGCTAGGGAACACTTTTAGAGCAGCTGGCTGTACTAAAGCCGATGATGGTCTGGAGCAGACAACATTTGCTTTAATAAATGGAATAGGATTTCATTTGGTTCTGAAGTCATTTCTGGAGCAGTGTGATATGTGGATGGTTTAAATTTATGGGTTGTTTCCCTAGCTCTGGGCAAGTATTAAAACTCAAAGAACTTGCATGTTTTGCATCTGTCTCTGCTTACCATTCCTGCATTGTGAGTGTATGGGGCATTAGGGGAGGGGCAGTATCTCTGGTGGGAGACACATTGGGCTCCTTTTGGAGTAGTTTGTCTGCCTTTAGTCCCCTACCCTGCTCTCCCCTCTAACATGTGACCCCTAGAAGCTGACAGCGGCTACATCCTGGGAAACGGGATTGACTGGCTGGCTAAACCAATTGAGGGTAGCCGATGGGTCTCAAACCCTCGGTGAGTCAGGTGAGTTAGGGACTTGTCTGTCCCCTGCATGTAAAGACACGCTCTGGGGCATTGAGCAAACAAGACCAATAGCGAGTCCAATTGTGGGAATACACTTTGTGGGTGCACCTGCACCTGCGGTTGTTTATGTTTATTTTATTATTAATTATGTGCTATTTAATGTATTCCTCCGCAAGAAAGTGAAAGTGAAAGGAGGATCCAGCAGGCGGCTTGCCGCTGAGATCCCTCCGCCGGGACTTTTTGGCTCCAAGTTTAAATTGTTTAATGGTCAGTTAATCTGCTTCCCGCCCTTTTCAAGGGCAGCAACAGTGTTCTGATTGGTAAAAGTATTGATCGATGTTGTTTGTTCTTGTCAATAAAAGGCTGCGGCTCCCCGTGCTGGGTGTGGAACTAAGAGAGAATAAGAGGGAGATAAGTGTGTAGAATTTGGTATAGAAGCTAGCGTGGAAGACGGTGGAACGGACAAGCCCAGAGAGAAGGTTGCGTGGCAATATACAGAGAGAGACAAACAACCCACGCAGGGTCAGCCAAAGCCGTTTTCAAAGAGACCATGGTCAGAGTCTTTATTTCATTTTAGTTTAAATTTTACCGTTTACCAGTTTATTATTTGGCCGTCGTTTTGGCCACCTTTATTTTGGTGCTTTACTTTCTGGAACAACTTAAGAGGTCGCAAGCGCCTGCAGATCCATCTACGAGGCATTCATTCATCCGATCAACTCACTCATCCTTCAGATTCAGCCTGGCGGACAACCTTCTTCATGGCACAGTGTGAGCTGGGCTCCGGAATTACCGTTCGTCCCGTCCGCAGGCTTGGCCGGTGCTCCGTGCAAGGGCGCACGTGAGGCGCTGGCCACAGATCCCCCAGCAACTGGTATCTCGCGTGCAGTTGACCTTGTCCTGTGCGCGGGAGGCTCCAGCCAAAGAATCCCCGCATCCAATGATCAAGAAGGTGGTTTCTGCATGTGCTGTTGTGGGAAATGAGGGGCAGATGGGGCTTGTCAACCTGGGAAGATAGCCCATTTAGGAGAAGGAAAACTCTGATCTAAACCTCCGCAGCCTTGTGGGGTATGTTCAGGAGAAGAAATGGCCAAGAAATAAACCCAGGGTTTCTGTTCCCTTCGGCATGAAGGACAGTGGAGACCATGGTGTCTTTATGATATACAGTATCGTTTGTTTACACACATATACAGTCTGAGCCTACGATTTAGGGGTTCCCAGCATTAACACCCCAAGAGGGTCTTCCTTCTCCCATAGCAACAGCCTTGAATTGAAGCAGAGATCAGGCATGGTTTTGTCTTGCATGCTTTAGCTTGCACCTTGTGTCTGGCACAGAGCCACTTTCCTTGTTACCTTTGTTTTTCTAACTGCTTAGAAAGACAAAGTATACTTAGAGGGTCATTACCTCATCAGGAAGCCAGCCTGGCAATTCCAGGAATTGAATCCATGCTGGATCCAGGAATTAGAAGGGGGCTCAGACATACAGCCTATCCTCCCTTCCAAACTCATAACAATATGTTCATAGCAAATATGTCTATATGCTGTGGTTGAGTGGCACAGGAACTCAAAAGCACCAAACCCCTTTGCCCACAAGGAGTTGCTTATGTACTTCAGTGTAAAGGGCAGGCTTACCGGTACTTTACCATTTTAGCAGGACCATTTACCAAGCTTTTTTTTTTTTCTTGCTATGCCAAATTTGTTAATGAAAGAAAATAATGCAAGCTTGAAAGCTCCAAAGAGCTGTTGGTCTTAGAAGGAAGCTTCAAGAGACTATAGTTTAATGTTATGAGCTACAAGCAGCTTCTGTGTGGTTTAATAAATATAATAGTTCAGAGGCAATTTAAGGAAATTAATGAAGATGGTCTTATTAGTCATGTGCTTTAGGAGCAAGCCCAGTAGACATACCTTTAACTCATTCTATCCCTGACAGAGGAAGCTTAGCAAGGGAATACAAATGGTGTCATATTAATTGCCTTTCCCCTTCATTCAAGAGGAAACTCAAATTTATTTACCGCTTTTAAAATCCAGTTCTAAAGAGCTCAGTGTTGTGTTCAGGAGTTTGTTATTGAGTTCTCCCAACAGCCCTGAGGGACAGATTAAGCTGACTTGCCCAGGGCCATCCAACAGGCTTCATGGCTGAGTGGGGAGATCTGAACCTCTTGTCTCTCCAGTCCATCAGTCTTATCAACTGCACTACGAAGTGTGAATGCACACAAAAGCTCATACCAAGAACAAACTTAGTTGGTCTCTAAGGTGCTACTGAAAGGATTTTTTATTTTTTATTTTGTTTTGCACTCCTCTGTGTAAGCTTTTTATTTTTATTCCATTTTTCCTTCATGGTCAATACATATACGATCTTCGTAATCCTTGCAGTGACCCTGTAAGGCTGCCTAGTTTTGGCCTCCTTGTGTGGTTACCATGAAAGGGTTGCCTTGAACCATTGACTTTCCGGACAATAATTTAAGATGATAACTATTATATTAAGCAGGCAGATTCATGTAACTAGAGAAGTAGTTCTTACCCTTTAATCCTCTACCCCCTACTAAGTATGCAATATTATAATCAAATGCCCCATAAGTCACAGGTTTAAAAAATGCATGTAAAAACAACACGACAGAGGAGGCAACATTTTTATAAAGCTACAGATAAATTTGCTATATGGAATATGAGGTGATGGATTCTGGAAGCTCATACATAGAAGGGAAAAACAAGTTATCAAAAGTGCCAATTTTTGCTTGAGTCTGGTTAACATTTTTTTTTAAAAAGAACCCGTGCCTCCCTTTTCTTTGACAGTGCCCTGGCCCCCCTCGAAATGTTTTGTTAAATGGTTTTTGTTTTGTTTTTTGTTTTTTTGGTAAGACATTTTTGGGAACAGTTTATTAAAGCAACCAAGAGGAAATAAGCTGAACACTTCTGGAAATAAAGTGATGCAAGACAAGCCAGCAGTTTGCTTCCCTGCCCTTCAGGAACACCCTCTTCAGACAAATGTTTTTTCTTCCTTTCCTTAGCCCCTGCCTCAAGGACTAAACCAAGAGGCTGGAGAAAGAGTGAACCTAAAGTGGTATCAGACACAGATAAAAAGGCACAAACATGTTAAGGATAAACTGGAATTGGTTCTCAGGAGAAGCTAGAGGTGATCTTCAGCCGCTTAGAACCATCTGCACCAACTCTTCATAGTTAATGCAGCCATTGCTGTCTTCATGGCTGGCCACAAGCACCTCTACTTCTTCCTCGGTACTTCTTCCACAAGCACATGGCGTATCTCTGCTCCCATGACCGTGCCCTCCTTGTCGAAGACCCTCAGCCCCTCCACATAATCCTTGAAGCAGCCTCGATCCTTGTTCTCGGCAATGGTCTGGATCATGAGCAGGAACTGCTCAAAGCTCAGTGTCTTTGCATTCATTTCATTGCTCTTGGGGTTCCCCAGAACTTTCATGACTTCAGCATTGGTAGGATTCTGGCCCAGGGCTCTCATGACATCGCCACACTGGCTGTACAGGATCTTGCCATCTCCAGTTCTGTCAAAGAGCTGGAAAGCCTCCTTGAACCCAGCGGTCTGATCTTCCGAGAAGTTACACATGATTCCGGCTGCTCGCAGTTCCTCTCGCCTGGCGCTCTGATGCTTCCCTCCTCTTGGTTAAACGTTGTTGACCTAAAATCTGCTGAACTATGTTTGTATTTTCAAATGACCTACCGGTAATGTTCTGTGTGTTTTCTTTCTTTCAGGTGCACTCTAGTTATTTTAGTAGCAGGGATAGTCCTGTCATTAGACAGTGTGAAGTAGATGCTTCAGGCAGCTGATTTTGGAATTTATGAAAGGGTAGCATATTGACAGATATGTAATGTAAATTTAGGTTGTCAGGGAGGGGTGGAAGTACTTGTAGTATTTGTGTGTGTGCCTCAGGTGCCGAGGTAACTTGATCAGCCTTGGATCAGTGTATCTTCATGTCATCCAACAATCTCAAGGCCCAAGTAGGTTGGTATCAGCAGAGGTGTCTTCTCGGGTACCGGTACCTAGGTCCCAAGTCATATTGGGCTTTAGATATCAGCATATGCCAACCTTAAATTGGTGATGGTCACATATAAATGTATAGCAATAGAAGAATTGGCATTAATTCTCTGAGTAACATAAAATGTTAAGTATATTCAAAAAGTAAATTTATTCATATTAGCAATCCCCCCCTCATAATATTTGGAGTTTAGGTGGAGCACAAACTCAGAAGTTGGTGTTAGGTGCAGAATTCAGCATTCTGAGTCTCAGTGCCTTATGGCAATGGCAATAAGCTTAAAACCATGTGCAATGCCTAGTGAAATAACAGATGATGGAGAAGGTTTTGTGTAGACTATCTAGGGCTGGGGACAAGACACAACTCATTGCCTATTTCCATGATTAGCAGGATCAGAATGAATTGCAGCACGTGCTTTGTTGTTGTTCAGTCGTCCAGTCGTGTCCGACTCTTCGTGACCCCATGGACCAGAGCACGGCAGGCATGCCTATCCTTCACTGCCTCTCGCAGTTTGGCCAAACTCATGTTAGTAGCTTCGAGAACACTGTCCAACCATCTCATCCTCTGTCGTCCCCTTCTCCTTGTGCCCTCCATCTTTTTCAACATCAGGGTCTTTTCTAAGCATGTGCTTAGTTTCTAATAATGTATGCAAGTTGTTAAATTCAGTTTTCTTGACGAACTTGGCCTATTGTTTATATTTGATGAATAGTGATATTATAAGCCCAGTTTAACTACTAGATTCTTGTGGTATGTTCCTTAACATTGTAATGAACAATCCTGTAAGGTGCTCACTTTTTATATAGCCCCTATTGAGGTCATTAAAGGCTGGGGAAGATATGGTGGTGGGTATGGATGTGTCATTTAAATGAGTGTTGGTCAAAAATTGAGTGGTTTTTCCTCCTTCTGGTTTCTCCCCCATCCTTTGTGACCATGTTGTTGTTGTTCAGTCGTTTAGTCGTGTCCGACTCTTCGTGACCCCATGGACCAGAGCACGCCAGGCACTCCTGTCTTCCATTGCTTCCCGCAGTTTGGTCAGACTCATGTTGGTAGCTTCGAGAACACTGTCCAACCATCTTGTCCTTTGTCGTCCCCTTCTCCTCTTGTGACCATAGTTGCCATGTTAACAAGCCATCAGCCCATGTGGTACTGTTGCTGAATGAAAGGTTGGTTCATAATATAACACAAATCAGAAGGAACCACCTGGCATGAATTGCTGAAAGTTGGGTGGATGGCTGGAAGGTGTCTATTTGCCTTGGTTGCATCCACCTGAATTCTTAATGCAGCACAACACTGCAATAATCTAAAGTCTCCTTTCCAGACTTCCTGCCTGGGAGCCAAATTTGAATGTTTCTACTTAGTGTTGGACAGTAAGACAGATTAGGGACTCTTGTTGATTTACCACTCACCGCACTCTTCAGCAGTCTTCCCGCCTGGAGCAGACAGAGGTTATCTCTGGGCTAGTGTTGAGGATCCCCAGGATGTTGCCAAGGCTGCTTTGTCAGGATTTTATGGCCACCAGGACAAATGACAACGATTTGCCCCAGCATATCCTTGGCCTAATTTGAAGAGTGAGGAACTTCATTCATGGAGGCCAAATGCAGCCCTCCAGGCTTCTGTGTCTGTCCTGGGGCAAGATGGGGTGGGGCTTACTGGTAATGGGGCTATAAGAATGTAGAGCTCTGATGTTGCTTCAGCAAGAAACAAACAGGGTGAGCTGTGTGTAGTAGCAGCTTCTAAAGAACTGTCCAGAGAGGCTTTCCTGACAGTACCCTATCTCTCACTTAAAACAGGTAAAAACTGTTTTTATCTGCCCAGGCCTTCAAAGCTTAAGAGATTTGGATTTTTAGCATGAAATCTTCTCCATCTCCTTTTTATACTAGTTTTAACTGCCTTCTGTTATTTGTTATCCTGATTTTGGTATATTTTATGCTTTTATTTATAAACTGCTCTGAGAGCACAGCAGAAGAATAGTCAAATTGTGCTTATAATAAATAAACAATATTTCTACATGTTGAACATAATTCTGATTCCAGCTTTCAGAGCAACTTTTTAATGCCTCTCCTTTCTAAAAAAAACCTGTATTGCTTTATATTGTAGAACTGTATACTATTTATTCAGATTGCTTTATATACTAAAACCCAATTAAATTAAAGTATAAATATATTCTTCCAACTTCTATTTTGTAATTTCCCCCCGATGGAGCTATTTTAAACCTGTGCAGTAGTTGGAAGGTCTTTTGTAGTACAGTAAATGCAAAAGAAGAAAATTGCATGAAAACACCAGATGTGGGTATGTTCTCTATTGAAAAGAAGTAATTATATTCAATTAGTTCAAACCTGTGATTTTGCTAATGTTAAATGCATTGCTTGAAATGTGTTTGGGGGAGGGGGACACAGTTGAGAAATCACCAGTGTGGCACATTTAAAAGGTCTGCATTTGTATATGTGTGTGTGTGCCATTCTTTGCATACTAATATATGCACTGTAGGATGTAAATACAAAAGTTTACATAACCTGTGAAATAAACAGAAGGAAAATATTTTAATCTAATTGCCTAAAGGTTTTCTATAGGAGGTGAGAATTTTGAAGTAATTTGGTATTAGATGTGCTTTAAAAGTACCATTTTAATCGTTGTGCCTTCTTACTCTAGTAAAACAAGTATGCAGATGCTGTGATTAGAAGCAATATGTAACCTCTCCTCTACATTACTTTTTGAAGATTTTAGCTATTAGACCACACTTGACTACCCTTCCCATGCAATAAGAGCAAAACAGGCTTTCATAAATGTTGCTATTTCTAGGGTATACTCCTTGTTCAAGTGGGATGAGCATGACATAATTTTTCACCTGCTTACATTAATTTTCTTTTGTCTTTGTCCATGTAGAATTATACCCTCAGAAATAAAATATGACCCAAAAGTTTATTTGAGTAGAAACACAATATAATATTGATAGTAAAAGAAGAGAAAGCAATCATGTATGCAAATGCAGGGACAGAAGCTTACATGTGCAAAGAAAAGAAACTCGCAGTGTATATCTAATCTATATATATAAAATGCAAGTGTCTCTGCGTTCAGTCCGTGTGTCTCTGGGTTTGCGCTACTGCGCATGTGCCCCAGGGACACAAGGATTGGAGCAGAGAGATCGGGGCGCGAGCAGCGTCGGCAGTTCAAGCGGGGCAGTTGAATCCGAACGCCGGCGCTGCAGAGGAGGAGGGGAGGCCGATGAAGGAGGCCACGCTGCTGCTGCTGCCGCTACGAGAGCCCCGAGGTCTAGCGGCCCAGAGCAGCCCGCCCCGCGGAGCGCCGACACTCCGGAGGCCCCCGCTCGCTCGCAACCTCCGCTTCCACACACCCCCGCTTCCCTCCTTGGTCCGCTCTTGCAGGCCGCGGCCTCTCCTCTGCCGGAGCCTGGGAGTCGCCCTCCCCCCGCCGCCATTGTGCAGCGCGCCAGACGCAGAGGGAGGGAGGGAGAAACGGGACGTGGCTGCGGTGGCTCCTTTTTTTCTGCCCCGATGAAGCGCGCTTAGGAAGTGGCCCGGTGTCTCCCCCTCGGTGGCGGCGGAGCGCGTCACCTGCAGCACCGAGGGCTCCGGCGCCGCCGTCCATGCGGGGCACTTGCAGCGGCCACGGCCGAGAGAGGCGGCGAGAAGGCGGCGGCAGCGTCTCGCTCCTCTCAGGGCTGAGCAAATGAATGGCAGCGGGAGGGGAAAGACGGAGGCGGCCACCATGACGGGCTGCCCCGCCCCGCGCGGAGCTGGAGCTGCCGGGAGCCAGGAAGGCTGTCACCTGCCGAACTTTGCTGCAGCCCCCTCTGAAGCCCGGACTGGCGGAGGAGCAGGAGGAGGCAGCAGCATGGAGAACAGCCCGCCGGTTTTCGATAAAAGCTCAAAAGAGAAAGCCGATAGACAGAGGAGAGGAAATAAGAGTTTTAAATCTCCTGCACTTTAGAGAGAGAGATGTGATTACTTACACACGATGCAGCAGTGAGAGATTCAGAAGCAGACAAAAACTACCAGCTAGACATAAAGACAGGCTTTCTGCAGTGTACCTGGGGATTTTGCGTGCTCGCCCTGCCCAGGCACCTCCGCGGACCTGCCGGCTTCACCAGGGGCGCTTGCTTGGGAGGAAGCGCCTCAGCGCGACTTACTCCCAGGCAAGCGCGCCCGGCGGCAGGATCCCTCCACGTGCTTCCCTCTCCTGCCCTTCTCGCTCTGCCCGTTCAACCCCTCCCCACCTTCATTTCCCCCTCAACGTTATTTATGTTTTCATTGCCTCTTTAACGCCTGGGGGGGTGCCTGCTTCACCTCTCCTTAAGACATCCGTTCCCAGAAACGGGGTCCCTGAAACAGATGACCCAACTCCCCCCCCCAAAAAACCCAGATGGTATTTTGTTGTTTTGTTACTATTTGCTGCTTTATAAAGGTAGGTGGGCTTCCCCGCCCTGCCTTATCTGGGGAAACCCCAGCCAGATGGGCGGGGTATAAATAAAATAATAATAATAATAATTTTATCATCATCATCATCTGCCCCCTTCGATTACCTCTGTATAACCACCTCTTTTTATTTCGGCTTTCCCCACTTTATTTGCACCCCACTCCCAAGACCCCAGTTCCCTTTCCATTCCTGCCTCACCACCCCATTACCTTTAATGTTACCTGCCTTACAGCTCCTGCCTGATATACCTAGGCTCCCCTAGGAAAACAGCAGAATAGAAATTTATATATAGGTAAAGGTAAAGGTAACCCTGACCGTTAGGCCCAGTCGTGGACAACTCGGGTTGCGCGCTCATCTCGCTCTATAGGCCGAGGGAGCTGCGTTTGTCCGCAGACAGCTTCCGGATCATGTGGCCGGCATGACCACATATGTTCTAGCGCCCGTTATTTTAACGGGCTGAAACCACTAGTATGGTATAATTAGATTCAATTTCTCAAGTGTGCTACTTCTATGGGTTGATTGTGTACATTCTTTTGAGCATAATTATGGCAATTACAAAGATTTCATTGAGTTCAGTTTTATTCTTTTTATTACTTTTACATAGCTGTGTAGTGTTGTAAATCTGAAAAGTTGTGAACCTGACCTGGCAGCATTTTAAACTTCAGCTCCTGTTAGTATATGACCCAATAAAATAAAACTCCTTTTCTTGTCTCTCACATCACCCTCCTTTCTTAATTCCGACAGCTACTTTACTACTCCTTTTAAAACTTCTCTTTCACTGTGGCTAGCACCACCCTTCTGCTGTGTTTTGTTTAGCATGATTCTTTTGGCAGCCAGATTATCATAATTTTGGAAATTCTGTCATCCTAGATTATCCTGAAATTATATATCCTAGATTATATCTGAAAAATCTGCACAATTTTTAAATTCTCATGTAATGTTAATCCAATTTCCTATTGTGTGCTGCAAAATCAGTATATCAGATTCTTCTGTTGTGATGATAATTGGGTTACATTTTCAAAGATGATGGCATGCTTTGTCAAAACCCATTATTTGTGGTGTGGCGTTTGATTTAAATTATTTTTAATTTAAATTATATATTTAATTTATAATATATATTTAATTTAAATTATATATGAGTGTGAGAAATAGGGTTATTGAATGTTACACTGAAATATTTTATTGTGGCCAGTTAGTTGGGTAGGAGTGCTTTTAAGATTACTATCACTTCTGCCCACTTGCTGAGTAGTTTTTTTATTGACTATAAATTTGAGTTTTAATATGCCTGAGGAAAGGTGATTTGATGTGTATGTTGTATTATAATCGGCATAATTTTACATCAGGCAATCCTCCTGTATATGAGAGAGAAGGGGGAATGGAATCATTTTTTTAAAACGATACTATATAATTAATTGGATTTAAAATATTTTTCAAAAAACTGCTGCTCAACTAATCTCAGCACATTTTTAGTCAATTCAAAAGTTGTGTAATCTATTTATTGATTTAAATTTTGCAGTTCTTTTGTAATCTTCCAAATAATATTATCTGAAGAACTGCACTGCTAATTAGTTGCTTGCAAGTGTGCTTTGGATGTAAAGTTTCATGAGCAACTGCTTCCTTCTCTCTCAGATGGCAAACTACTTTTGAAACAAAGGAGACTTTCAAAAACAGTCTTTGATAAAAGGGATGTGACTACAGTTTAAACAGAGAGAGAGAGAGAGAAAGGATATTGACTCTATGAACCAAACACTTTCAGCATTCCTAAAGTAGCTCTTTGGACCCAGCCTATGTGTTTTTGATCTGAAACTTTCAATTGTAATAGAAACTGCAATGACCAGGTATGAGCAGATGGATTGAGTGGTACAGCCTTTTTCCTAGTAGCATATTCTATCTATCAGTACTATTAAAATTGATATTTGGCTTTTAACATTTATAAATATCTGCTAATTTAATATTTAACCATTCAGTTGATTTTCTTTGTACTGTAGTTTTGTATTATTTTTTAATCTATATTATAAACAATCTCTTATATTTCACAGGCCTCGAAGTAGAGGAAAACCTGCAGTGGAGGATGAAGACAGCATGGATGGTTTGGAGGCAGCAGAAACAGAAAACACTGTGGAAACTGGTAAAGGCACATGTAGTAGCAATGCTTTCATAAATTTTGGGAATATGGGCTGCTTTCCTAGCATATATCCACATGTAAGGAAAAACAGATAAAGAAAATGCAAGTTGAAAATGTATCTTTTTTTAAAAAAAAATGTTTTTAAAAGAAAAGTGTAGTTTGAGAAGCATGAATTTATTGAAGGGTGCTAGCAGTTGTTGAAAGTAATAGTTAAAGCTTATTCAATACACTTATCTCTATGGAAAAAGAACACAAAAGATTGAAGAAAACAGACATAGAATGTTTTTAAATGGTTTAAAACCAAAGTGGAAAATTAGAAAATGGAAGAAAGGACAGGTTATTAAGACTACATTTGTACCTCACTACAAATGTAAATTTATTTTCAGTCTCTTCCACCTCCAGCATCCTGGATACTGATTTATTTATTTATTTTGTCCTTCAGTGCAACCCTACATTTGACAATGTGCTTGTGCAGAACAGAATCTAGGAAGATATTTCAATATAGGCAAAAGCCAAGGCAACTGTCTCTTTGCTTCTAAATGATGATATATCAGAGGAACCTGAGTGCCATTCAGATAATGTTGTTGGATTCCATGCCCCTGTCATACATTATAGAGGGCATGAACCCTCAAGTATTCTTCATGTCCATTTCTTTCCTAACTGCTGCTAACTAGCAGGAATGCCTGGCTTTGGAACACTTGGAAGAAGTTTTTAATTTTCTTCTCTTTTGCTTAATTAGTGTTGCTCAGTAAAGTGAGTTTGTGAAGTGGCTTTTACATTCATTAGTTTGCACTGCCTCATTTTTCTTTCCAGTTTTGCAATAATGGGACCAAGATTCAAGGGATGTATTCACTCGAAGGAAAGGATCACATCCCATGCTGTCACTTCTGCCTATGAGAGTTGCATATTGGTGAAATGTTTGAAGTCTGTTGAGTCACAAGCAGGGATTTTGCCTGCTTATGCTTGTTTTGGGGGGGATTAAAATGCAACCACTGATCCTGGGAGACTTCAATATTCATGGATTCTGCCATGTCTGGATTGGTTCAGGCTTCATGGCTGCCCTGAGGCTGTTGCACCTGACACATACTGCAGGTTATACTCTTGCTCTGTTTTTGCTGCAGAGGGGTCTAGGAAGGATCTGGTAGTAGGGGATGAGTATCACCCAATTGTCATGGACAGATCACTCTCTGGTGAGGTTTGCATTGGCTGTGACTGACTCCAAGCTGCTGTGCTGAAATTTAAGGTCCAAAACTAAAGCAGGGAATATACACAATTAATAAGATGTATGATAGACAGAATTTCAATAGGTGAAGCTTTCCCCATAATTGAATGTTCATCGTAGAATAGGTTTTTCCTGTTTCTTTTGTGCCAGACACAAAGCTATTAAAGGCACAAGACATCATTAACTTTGTCCTTGTCCCTGTACTTCTCACTGCAAGCTGGTTCTGTTGGAAGAGAGTAAATCTCCTCAGGAATTATGGGAAGATACAGGAAATGCCTCACTTAGCAACAGTGATTAAGTAAGTAAGTGACCTTAGCAATAGCAGCTCCTCCATGTCTGCCTAATAAGTCTTAGAATGTTGCTTCCATGTCTGATTGACTTGCATTTCTAAGTGAGGAGGCTTGTGGAACCTCCCAAGGCAATGACTTCCAATTCTAGGCACTGCTGCAGAAAGATCCTGTTCCAGCTTCCTCTTTCTTATCAGGAAGCATGCCTAAGAGTAGCTCAGTAACAATCTTCAGAAGTATGCTGTTCCATTCACTTTTTGGTTTTCAAAATAAAGTTAGATTTTTACCCCCTAGGAAATATCAGTCTGGTGTAACACAATAGTTAAAACTGATTACTCATAATGATCCTTCCAATTAAAAGCTTTTGAAGTTATTTAAAGGTTTTGTTCTCTTGAGACTACATTAAAATGCTTATGCTAGCTATTTGAAGCAGTTTACAAAACAGAGGCAAGAAAAAGTAAAGTAGTTTTTACTTTTAAAGTGGATATTTTCAACAAAATTCTATTTGAAGAATTGGCTGTTGCAAATTCAATAGAAATTGAATTTTATAATTTAATCCTTTAATCCATGCCTTTCTCTTCAAATCCTCATAAACCACTTAACTCTTCTTTATGGTCATTAATCCTTCCTGTTGGTCTCCTCTATACTTTTTGAGACTGTTATAACTAACAAGATCTGTAAACTGAGAACATCTTATGCATCAGATTAGTGTTGCCTTTGAATGTTATAGGAAAGCACCTTATGATAAATCCATCAAGATTAAAGTAATTCCATTTGCAGCATCCATCAGTATTCTTCACTACAATGAATGGTCTATTTTGTCAACCAAAATCATTTAATCATCCCCCCACAGCATATAAATACCCAGTTTCAGTGTCTGAATACAGATGATACAAAATTAGTTGAAAGAGGTAAAACCATATATCTGATAAGTATATGACAATGGTCAATACAGTATTCTCTTAACCAGTTGTATTCTTATTTGTCTTATACTCAACTATAAAATCTGTTTTTCTGATATTGAGTAGTATTCCATTGGTGACTGTCTGCTGACAGAGGGAATCCACTGGTAGAATGGGGAGAGAGGTAATTTTTAGTGATACCTGCTTCCTACATTGCCATGAAGACCTTCTATATCTGCTCTTGCGGGTGGTAGGTCCTCTGGAGCAGATTTAGGTGGTTGCAGAAAGTTAGGGTTTAGGTACATGCAAAGTGGAGAAAAAGAGAGCAAACATTTGCTTCCTCTCAATAGGTTTATGAGGTAGGAAATATTGTTGACTGGATGTGTTCAATACAACTATAGTGAAATCTTCAGAATGGTGATGATTTGCCTTCCATCAGCTGTCACCCGCCATTGGCTATCTTCCATTGCTTTGTCTATCGTAGCCTTCACGCTAATCAGATAAAAAAATCAATCTTTTAAAAGCTAAACTAAAGACTTGAACATCAAGTCAGTCACTGTAACAGATGGACATCTTGTGTGATCATTGAGCCATTCAAGGGGTTGTCATTTTTTCCCATGGAATATCTCAATGAAATTTCATTGAGTTTCCTGTGGTTGTACTTCAACCATATTGTATGCTGCCTGACTGTAGTATCTAGTATTTTATTTATGTCTTAAGTGGAGCTCTTCAGCCTCATTTCTGGGATGACTTTGAATTGATTGCTCATGAGTCTCAGGCTGCTTTCATCCTCCTAAGACACATAATATTCAGATCAATCCACAAAGCCTTGCCATTGGACCAGAATTATTTAGATCTTCATAGGAAGATGTTTTCTTACTATAGAATTTGCATATTTCCTTTGCTTACTTGAGGACTAGTAAATATATTACACTTTATTTTTGTTAACTTGCTCCTCTGGTTTATTTATTTGGTTGCAGAAGACCTAATCTGAAACCTTTTCTGGAAAGGTGGTATTGCAATCACACAGGACATAAATTTATTTTAATTAACTGCCATCAAATAAATTGTTTAACACCAAAGGTTTCATATATCTAGTAATGTTATGCCTTTCAAGAGTTTGAAACATGTTTTTGGATCAGTTGAAACTAACCGTTCTCCTCTATGCTTTAATGCATTTGTTATCAGTAATAATATGGCAGTTGGTTTCCTCCCCCCTCCTCTGAAATGTCATATTATAACCTATGCTTTATAACATGTGTATGTTGAATTTTAAATTATACCATGTTATTAGCTGCAGTACTTTATAGCAATCTATAGTTTGTCTGTGTACTGTATTCCAATTTGATTTTACTTTTCACTACCGGGTAATTAGACTTGGTCCTGCAGTGTGCCTAGGCTTGCTGTTGTTGCAGACAGCAGAAATCCTATGGAGGAAAAGACCTGAATGCTGTGGTCTATTGCATATTATTCAGTGTGTTAATTATTTCCTCACTTCATTTGCATATGCCCAATAGTTGGGGGGGGAGATGATTTAATGAAAGATGGAACTATAATAGTCCCTATGCAAAACATCTCTTAACACTACAATTGAAATAATGATGTAAAATTTAAAACATCACAAAATCTGTGGTGTGAAACTTTAACATGAAGCCCTTCAACCTTTAAAAGTTGAGCAGCAAATTTGGGATATTGATGAAGTAAGGAAAATGAAATTAAAAGTTGCTTTATCACTATTTGTGTTTCAGTACCAAAACTAACTTTAGAAGAACTTGTGGACATAGAAATGTTAAATATGAACTTATAGCTTTCTTTTGTAACATTTAAAAAGTTGCAGACAAAATTATTTTGAAGTAGTTTTTTATGCTTTTGAAACAGTATCTCTATGGGTCTAGTTTATTAATTTTGTGGCCCTTGTCAGTAATAGTCATAACTAAATGGTGACATTTACGTTTTTAAAACTGTCATTATAAATGATTTAAAAATTTAAACACATTGTTATAGGCATAGGCATAGAATTTAAGTACAGTGATACCTCTACTTACGAACGAGATCTGTTTTGGGGTGCGGTTCACACCCCGAAAAGCCCGCAAGTAGAGAAACGCTACTGCGCGTGCGCGAAGCACGATAGAGCGCTTTTGCGCATGCGCGCGCAGTGAACCCAAAAGTAAGCACTTCCAGGTTTGCTGCATTCGTAACCTGAAAAGCCACAACATGAAGCTAACGTAACACGAGGTATGACTGTATCAATAAAAACAGAGGGTAGCATATGTTTTTGAATACAAACAGAAAAACAGATTATGTGCATAGGACAATGCTGTGCCAGATTCTCCTAACACTTAAAAGTATGATCTTTAATCAGCTTACTCTCTTTTGTCAAACAGAAATCAAGGAACAATCTGCAGAGGAGGATGCCCAAACTGAAGTGCATGGTGACAAGAAGCTAACGCCAGTTCTTCAGCGCTCAGTGTCTGTGGAATCTGCAAGCTCCATTGCCTCTGTTGGTGTTGAAGCAAAAACCAGGTTAGAAAGAGAAACAGGCAGATGCTGAGTCAGTCGTGGGGGAAGGGCTGGGAACTGAAGAATGAATGTTGTCATGTATCAACCAACTTCAGTGGGTGTTATCAATGTTGTAAGTTATTGATGCAGCAGATTAAAATACTCTGGAAAATTTGTGTGTGGATTTAATAAAACAAAATGCAAATCCTTTATTTTAAGAATATTGGAAGCTGCCTTATATCAGAGCCAATTTTCTTTCCATCTAGCCCAGAATTGTCTACTCTGACTAGCAGCATCATTTCCTTCTTGTTGCAAGCCTAATTCTGCTTCATTACAATCATATAAATTAATGCTGAGTATTAAAACACACACTCGCTATTTGCCATTTATCTGTTTACACTTCGGTTGCAACTATACCAGTAATGGAGTGAGTTGTCCCGAAAAGTGCATGCACATCTTGACTCTCAATAGAAATTCAGCTATCCGTCAGTCATTTGGAAAATTGCCATAGCAGTTAACCTGATGGCAGTGCTTCACAGTGTAGGAAATGTAAATATCTGAGGGTGTTAGATGCATTTAAATACAATAACTGCACTTGGACGAAGATTAATTGGACATTTTTCAAATGTGGACATTTGTTCCTTTATCTTCCTGCGTGGCCACATGAGAATAGGAAATTTGAGAATTTGAGTTACGTTATGTGATAGAGTGGTGCAAATAGGCAGATATTGACTATTCAGTGGGTTTTCAACACTGTATTAAGAGGAGGAAAGATTTCGTATTTTGTGGTTTTAATAATCTAATTTTATGTTGTGAACCACCATGAGATCTACGGATGAAAGGCAGTATACAAATTTTAACAACAACAACAACAAATTACTGTACTGCGGTGCCTTTTGATCAAGCTCCATTTCCTGAGGCTACTAATGTTGGTTTTTATCTTATTTGAATACAGTCATACCTTGGTACTCGTACCCCTTGGTACTTGTACGTTTTGGCTCCCAAATGCTGCAAACCCGGAAATGAGTGTTCCAGTTTGCAAACATTTTTTGGAAGCTGAACTTCTGTGGCTTCCAACTGAATGCAGGAAGCTCCTGCAGCCAATTGAAAGCCGTGCCTTGGTTTTCAAAAGTCGAACAGACTTCCGGAACGGATTACGTTCGAGAACCAAGGTACGACTGTACTGTATATAAAATGAACATTAAAGGAACTATATAAGACAATCAGAATAATAGACTCCCAAAGTTTCTTTCAGAAATTACCAAAGTTTATCCAGTAGTAGTGCATTCACTGGAGTTGTTACTTTCAGTTAAGGTAGAATTTAATTTTTAATATCTATTTATCACTGTCAAAAGCTTTAAAGACTACTAAAATGTAGTAATAATAGCCCCATCATTCTTATTTCAGTAAAATGCAAAATGATGAACAGATGACATGTTAACTATTGCTCAATGGCACTTTATAAAATATTACTCTGATCTGAAAGCCTAAGGATTGCATAATTTCTGAAGGTGAAAACTGGGATATGGAAGAATTTACAGTGGTACCCCGCTAGACGAATGCTTCGCTAGACGAAAAACTCGCTAGACGAAAAAGTCTATGGGGCTGCCTCGCAAGACGAAAAAATTTAGTCTTTTTTTTTTTCGTTTTTGCGGAGCGCGGCTCCCATTGCCGCTCCGCAAGACGAAAACCCCGCTAGACGAAAATTTTCGCGGGACGAATTATTTTCGTCTAGCGGGGCACCACTGTATTAAATACATCAGTCAATTAAATTTTTCCCTTGCCTGTTCACACTAGACTGGAAGACATTCTTAAGATGTTTATGATATTTAAAGGCTAAGGCTTTTCTTTTACAAAATTACTAGGGAGTATGTTTTATTGAAATCAATAAGAGTAGCATCATGAGAATGGGACTTTTCAGTGGTGACTCCCCACTTGTGAAATGCTTTACTGAGGGAGACAGCTTTTGACACCTCTCTTTTTGCTTTCTGACTCTCTAGCAGTGAACAGCTCTGCGCCTTTTGTTACTGTGGGGAACGAAGCTCATTGGGACAAGGAGAACTTAAGCAGTTTAGCCCAACACCAGGGTTTATCGCTCCATGGAGCAACCTGTCTTTAAATAAGAGTGAAACTGGTGATAGCAATGGCGGCATTTGTGAGAGTACTCCAAGGCAGAATTCAGTCCTACGCAAATCAAGAGGACAAAAGAAGTAAGTTTTTTATGCTTACCGAAATGTATACTATTTCAGTTCATGTTGTAGTCATCTGACTTGTAAGTAAATGTGCAGTAAGACAACATGCAGTTAGGGTTGCCATACGTCCGTATTTTTTTTGGCACTTCGCCTAAAGTTAGGGCTGCTCAACAACTTTGCGATTTTCTATTAAAAAAAAACCAACTTCTTTCAGGGTGTCCTGGCGACTGTAGCCTAAGTAGGTGCTGAAAATTAAAAAAACATATTTATGACATAAAATATAAGGGGCCTTTGTCAATAGAAAGTGTTTCAGGAAGCAGTAGCAGCAAAATACATGGGCAATTCTATTTAAACAAGGTCAGTTAGGAGACTTCCGGTTAGGTGCCGGTCAATGGCGGACGGGAGTCTGACGGCTCCGTCCTCCGCTAGGCTTTAGGGACTTCCGTGCCTGCGCCACGGGTCCCTTAAAGCCACGGGAAGAGCGTCCCGTGGACCTGAGCTTCGTGGGTCCCAGACGTGCCGTCTCCGTTCCCGATTGACCCTCGTAAGGGGGAAAATCGGGCGAGCGGAGCGCCGGCACGGGACTGAAGAAGCATCCGCCTGCGGAGGATCAAAGCAGCGATCCCGCCAGACTCGAGCACCCGGCACTTCCTGCATAGAAATCTCCGAAGAAACTCTGTAAGTTAAAGAATTGGATTATTTTTACAAGTTTAAAGAGCACTACTTGCAGAGGAAACTGCAAAAGGAAGCCTGTTCCCTTTGTACTGTTCGCGCGAGCTTGGTAGCGCTAAAAGATCAAAGCCGCGACTAACGGAAAAGTTTTGCGAACTCTGCCAAACTTTTTAAAAGTGGTTTAAAAGTTGTTTAAAGTTTGTTTTAAGACTTAAAAACAGTTGATATGGCAAAAGAAGACGCCCCTCACCCTCTGGATTAGGATTCCGGGTCAGTAGCGGGCTGTGATATATTGTTGCCATTTTTTCTTTGTTGGTGTCTCAGTGACTGTTTACCAGTGGAGACATTTTGACTTCTTTGTAACCAGATACAAGCTACTTTATAAACTTTGGTGGTAACACTGCAAGCCAAGAACTGTTACTGACTTGGGCTACATGAAAGTGGACCCTTCTTGGCTTTAAGGAATTTATACTTTGGAATTTAAACTCTTTGCCTAAAAGTTGGACTTTTGGGACTGGTGTGGGCTCCTGGCTCAGCAGTCTCTTTGTTCTCAGAACTGATCTGCTGGCCACCTGGTGTTTACTTTTGGGACTGTTGGCCTTCTACTGTGAATGTCTGAGATTGTTACCACAGCAACTGGAGTGACCTTGAGATTACAGTTGCAGAGCCCACAGGGAATGGAAACTAGATCTAAAGGAACTGGCTCTGAGAAGAGAAAAGGCTCTGTTTCCCTAACTCTACAGGAACAAATGGAGAAATTGGTTGCTAGTGTGGCAGAAATTGCAGCAGGACTGAAAAGCGTTACTGATGGGCTGAAGCAAACACAAGATCAAGTCTCATCAGGAAATACAGCAGTGAATTCAGCGATAGAAAAACTTCAAGCGGATATAAAAGCTGATATTAAAAATTCTACGCAGACCCTAGAAAAATCAATTGGGCAAATTGAGGAGAATGTAAAGAAGAACAGAGAAGAGATCAATAGGATTGGGCAAGAGGTGACCACCTTGAAAAAGGACTCAGAGGAAATTAAAGTGGTCAAGGAAAAAATAAAAAAGGTGGAGGAAAAATTGGATAATTTAGATTTGGAACAGATAGAGAATATTGGAACACGACAGAGGTCTGTGGAAGAGTCCCTTGCGTTTCTGCAACTACATCAAAGAGAGGGCAACATCCGCCTAAGAAATCTTCCAGAAGTGGAAGGGGAAGACCTAAAAGACTACATAGTGAAGTTATTTTCAGGATTTTGGGAGATAGAAGAAATCAACGTCTCAGCGCGCATAGTGAAGGCCTTCAGATTTGGTCCAAGAGGTTCCAGAGGAAAGAAAAGTAACAAAACAGTCAGCGACTGTTTGATTGTGTGCCACGATCGACACGATAGGGACTTCTTTCTGGACTGGCATTATAGAAACAACCTGGTGGTAGAGCAGAATAAAGTAATTTTTTATAAGGATATCCCCAGATTTTTCCTTGACAAAAGAGTTCCTTACAACGATTTGGCAACTGAGCTTAGAAAAAGGAAAATCCCCTTCAGTTGGGAATTTCCAGAAGGCCTGGCATTCACGTTTGAAGGAAAAAAGATAAGAATAAGGTCCCTGGCGGAGAAACAGAAGTTTTTGGACAAGCATCTGGAACAATTTAAAGGCACACCACTCGACCCAGCACAATTCTACAGGTTTCCAGAGGTATTCCCACCACCGCCGGGACCACCACCAAGTCTACCAAGTTCAGGCAAGGATCCAGAGGAAGACAAGAAAGGAGAAGCAACTGGAGGAGAAGACTAGAGAAAGGAAAATGGCGCTCAAGTTAATGACATGGAATGTCCGGGGATTGAACCAGAGACCAAAGAGACGCAGAGTGTTTTACAGCATAGAAAAGAAGAACTTGGATATAATATGTTTACAGGAAACCCACATAGCCCGACGTCACAGAAGATTATTACAGAATAAAAAATTAGGCCAAGAGTTTATATCATCGGATAAGGTCAAGAAGAGAGGAGTAGTGATATACGCAAAGGAGAAATATAGCCCAAGACAGCTTTTTAAAGATGAAGAAGGGAGATACATCGCAATTGAAATTAACATACAAGGCGAAAAATTCTTGATTCTGGGACTTTATGCACCAAATGATGGAAAGTCAATCTTTTATAAGAAAATACATGACTTGCTGTTGGACTATTTGGATTACAAATTAGTTTGCCTTGGAGATTTTAACGGTGCAGTTTCCACATTAATGGACAGATCTCAAAGAACTAAATTAACGAATGATGGGAAACTCCCAAAGACCTTTTTCGAAATGGTGGACAATTTGAATTTGGTGGACTCTTGGAGATTAAAAAATCCCACAGATACAGAGGCAACATACTTCAGCGAACCTCAGCAGTCATGGTCGAGGATAGATTATATTTGGATTTCGAATGAATTGGCTCCAAAAATACAAAAGGCAGAAATTGGCCCCAAAACTCTTTCAGACCACAATCCTGTACAGCTAAATTTAAAAATGATTTCCAAGGATTCTTTTAGATGGAGAATGGATGACGCTTTGATGAGAAACACCAAGCTAGTGGAAAGAGCGGCGAAAAAGATGAAAGAATATTTTCAGATAAATTGGAGCTCCGAAGTGGAGAAAAGAATTGCTTGGGATGCAAGTAAAGCTGTAATGAGAGGACTTCTCATTAGTGAAAAAGCAAAAAAGAAGAGACAACAAAATGCAGAGATGGAGAGATTGTTGAAATTAATCAAAGAAAAGGAAAAAGAACTAAGAGGTCATCCCAGATGCGTTAAAATTCAAAAAGAAATTAAATACTTGCAATCCCAATATGCCAATATAATGAACCAGGATATTGAATGGAAAGTGAAAATGATGAAGCAAAGAACATTCGAATCGGCTAATAAATGTGGAAAATTACTAGCTTGGCAATTGAAGAAAAGACAAAAGGTAAATGTCATCAATACCTTGGTAGTAAACGGAAAAAACGTGGAGAAACCAGAGGAAATCAGATGGTGTTTTCAAAGATTTTATAAGTAACTGTACAAGGAGGAGAAGATAGATGAAGCAGAAATAGACCGATTTCTGGAAAAAAACGGATTGCAAAAGGTCCCAGAGGAAAAATTAGTTACTCTCAACCACCCAATAACGACGCAGGAAATAGAAGATGCAATAAATAACATGCAATTGGGGAAGGCTCCAGGACCGGATGGATTAACAGCAAAATATTATAAGACATTGAAAGACTGGCTATCGCAGCCACTAAGAGAAGTTTGCAACAAGATATTAGAAGGAGATAGGGCACCAGAGACGTGGAAGGAAGCCTTTATCACACTGATTCCAAAACCAGATATGGATGTGACGCAAATGAAAAATTATCGTCCAATATCCCTTTTGAATGTGGACTATAAGATTTTTGCAAATATATTGGCTACAAGGCTGAAAAGAGTGTTGAAAGATTATATACATAGAGACCAAGCAGGTTTCTTGCCAGGAAGACAAATTAGTAATAATACGAGAATTATTGTGGACATTTTAGAAAAACTGGAGAGAAACGTAAATACAGATGCGGCACTATTGTTTGTCGATGCAGAGAAAGCATTTGATAAAGTTTCTTGGACATTTATGAAAAAGAATTTGGAAAGGATGGGAGTTGGTGAAAAGTTTTTGAATGGAATTAATGCCATCTATACAGAACAAAGAGCTAAAGTAATTGTAAACAGTGTGATATCGGAGGAGTTTGAAGTTGAAAAGGGAACAAGACAAGGGTGCCCTATCTCCCCTTTACTTTTTATCACGGTCCTGGAAGTCCTCCTAAACATGATACGAAAGGACAAACAGATAAAAGGAATTCGTGTGGGAGAGAAGGAATACAAACTACGCGCCTTTGCAGACGATTTGATGCTATCCCTGCAGGAACCGGAAAGCAGTGTCCCCAGAGCCTTGGAAATAATCGAACAATTTGGTCTTGTAGCTGGTTTCAAATTAAACAAGCAGAAAACCAAAGTTTTAGGAAAAAATATGAGTGCAGAACAAATCCAAAGAATACAGGAAGGCACTGGCCTCAATTTTGTCAAAACAGTAAAATATCTAGGTATCAATCTTACAACCAAGAATCTGAACCTGTACAAGGACAACTACGAAAGACTGTGGATGGAAATAAAGAAAGACATGGAGATATGGACTAGATTGAAATTGTCGTTAATGGGAAGAATTGCCGTGATAAAAATGAATGTCCTACCAAGGATGCTGTTTTTATTCCAAGCCATACCAATTCTGGACAAACTGGATTGCTTTAAGAAATGGCAAAAGGACTTATCAAGGTTTGTATGGCAGGGCAAAAAGCCAAGAATCAAGTTTAAGATTTTAACAGACTCTAAAGATAGAGGAGGCTTTGCCCTGCCGGACTTAAGACTATACTTTGAAGCAGCGGCCTTTTGCTGGCTAAAGGATTGGTTCAAACTAGAGAATGTTGATGTATTGGACTTGGAAGGATATGATAATATGTTCGGTTGGCATGCATACCTGTGGTATGACAAGGCTAAGATCCACAGAACTTTTAAGACGCATATAGTTAGAAAATCCTTGTATCAGGTCTGGATTAGATATAAAGACTTGTTAGAGAGAAAGACCCCTAGATGGATCTCTCCAGTGGAGGCCAAGGCCTATAAGAGACCGAACATGTCTGCAAACTGGTTAAGATACATGGACATATTGCAGCAGGAAGGGGACTCTTTTAAGCTAAAAAGCTACGATCAAGTGAAAAGCCAGGTCCCCGACTGGCTGCATTATCATCAGGTGTATGAAACATTCAAAATGGACAAAAAAGTTGGTTTTCAAGTAGAAAAATCAAAACTGGAAACAGAACTGATAGAATCGAACTTTAAAAACCTTTCCAAAATGTATAATCTTTTGCTAGAGTGGCATACGAAAGATGAACTGGTTAAATCATCAATGATAGAGTGGGCGAAAGATGTAGGACATAATATCATGATGGATGACTGGGAGAGATTGTGGCAAAAAGGTATTAAATTCACTGCTTGTCATAGTTTAAGAGAAAATATAATGAAAATGGTTTACAGATGGTATTTGACACCAGTTAAGATAGCAAAGATGAATACCAAAATGTCAGATGTATGTTGGAAATGTAAACATGCGAAAGGTACCTTTTTTCATATGTGGTGGTTGTGCCCAGTGGTAAATGCTTTCTGGGATAAGATTTATAACGAACTCAAGAAGGTAATGAAGGTTACCTTTTGTAAGAAACCAGAGGCATTTCTCCTGAGCATAACTAATGAAGAGATACCCAGTCAGGATAGAGTGTTTTTTATGTATGCCACAACAGCAGCGAGAATTTTATTGGCAAGAACATGGAAAGGCGAAGAGATACCAACGGTGGAAGAATGGCAGATGAAGATGATGGAATATATGGAACTCGCAGAACTGACCGCCGGAATCCGGGACCAGAGGGAGGAGAAGGTGCCACGAGATTGGAAGAAATTTAAAGACTATTTGGTTAAATCAGTAAAATTGAATATTTGAGCAGAATTAAATAGAATAGCGGCTTTAGTAGGTATATGTTAGATAAAATTGTCAGTAAGATATTTTTGTGTGAAAGATTCAATTGTTAGAAAATATGTTAAGATTTGGTGTTTAAGTTAAGATATGATTAAGTAAAGTAAAGCACATTAAAAATTGAGCAAATGTGAACAGAATAAGATACAAAGCTACCTAGAAGGTATATATGATTTTGAAGACAGTGGAGGGAATGGGGGAAGTCCCCCAAAACAGAGAAGATAGAAACAAGAAAAATAAGAGGATAAGTGTTAGTTTAAAGGTTTGTATATGTCTCTTTTTACTGTAATTGTTTGATTGTGTTTTTGTGTTGTGTTTATGCATTGTATTGTTAATGTTGTTGTTTATGTTATGTTTTTTACTTGTCTTAATAGAAAATAATAAAATCTTATAAAAAAAAAAAAAAACAAGGTCAGTTAGATACTAAGGTGACAAAAGCCAGTGTGAAACAGTGGCTAACCCAGGGCAGGCTGCCATGTAACTCCAGATGTTACTATACTCTAACTTCATTGGCTCCAGCCAGCATGGATAATGGTTAGGGATGATGGGGTCCACAGATTAGCCAACCCTGGCCTATGGTGTTAGATTTTGATGAAGGAATCCAGGTTCAGTAGCTATTAAATTTCTTTCCTGCCCCTCCTCCCGAGGATGCATAGGGCAGCTAACAGGGTTTCAAAAAGTACAATCACATTACAATCATAATTAAAATACTAACTAATATATATATCAAAATACAGACATGAAAACGTAATGCAGTTGATGGCAATAAGACCTAAGCAGATAACTTCCTTGCTACATGCCAAAACTCAAGGGAACAGAAATGTCTTTGATTGATGTTTTGAAGCAATTTGAGATGGGGGACAATCAAACTTCTCCAGAGTGGAAACTTCATACATAGGTGGCTCTGCTTTCATGTCACAACCCAATGGGCAAATATCAGTAACTTGATCATGAGCAGGGCCTCCCCTTCAGATCTTAAAGTAAGGGTCTGCAGATGCAGGAAGTGCTTGAGCCTCAAGCCATTTAGAACTTTGCATACTAGTACCAGCACCTTGAATTGGTTGCCCCCCTGTCTTTTCCACCTGCTCTCAGCCAACACTGCTAGTGCTGTAGTTCATAGCATTAGAGATCTGTCTTTGGTTTGTGAGCTGGGGGTGGGTGGGCAGGAAGGAAGCTTGCCTGATGCCCTCATTATCAATTTTTAGGTGCCAAGCTATAAAACATTTTTATTCACTGAGGCCTTTGGTAGCTAAGCTGACCTCTGTGGTGGTGCTCATCTTTTTAGGATGGGTAGGATTTGTCATTATTATTATTATTTTCCTGGTTGGGCATTTTAGGTATTTTGTATTTTATGTTGCTTTAAATATTCTGGTTTAAAATGTTATTTTATCTTGTTATGTTGCTTTGATACCTTTCGTATAAAGCAACTCACAAATGTTATAGCTAATCATCATCATCATCATACTGGGTCAGACCGGCGATTCTTCAGCATTTCGGTCCAGCTCTACTGGAGATATCGGAGGTCAATCTAGGGTCTTCTGCATTCAAAGCAGATGTTCTATCACTGAGCTATGAGTCTTCAGTATTATATACTTATGAAATATAGTTTTTCATCAGTATGTAGTACTGCAGATTTTAAAAATATAGTTAGGAGTTCCAATTTATTTCACTTTTATCCACTGCAAGCTGCTCCTTAAGGGGCTGCTTTGCTGCTCTTTGGATTCTGTGGTGCTGGCTGATTAGTAGTTGCTTTTGTAGCCTATGGGAAAGTTCAAAATTAATTTAGCTTGGAACAGCTAGCCAGCTCTGTCCCCTGAGGATGGTGATGTAATCATACCCAAGTGCCATGCTGGCTGCTATCCAAATTTAGGTACTAAAGCGATTGTTGTGTTGGAGTTCTCTGATTGGTGACTAACCCTGGACTGCTGCCAGTAGAATGAAGCAGTAAAGTGGGAAATGAAACAATAACAAAATGAAGCAGCCTTTTAAAGGGACTTAAGGTGGACCATTTTAATGAGAATTTGGATGGTCAAAACTTACAAGTGTATTAACTTATTTTTATTTGCATGGCTATGCTTTCTTTTACTTTCACCTGTGGGTATCAGCTTTAGCTCTGCCAGTCTGAATGCTTGTTCTTCTATATACAGTAAATAAATTACTTAGTTGTCCACACATTAATCATTTTCAGTTTGACATCAGTGAAACACAAATGCACATTTAACATATATGAAGCTGGTATGCTGAGTCAGACCACTGGTTCATCCAACCCAGCACTGTTTACTCTAGCAGTAGATTTCTAAAGTCTTGTATAACTTCTTCCCCCAATTCATACCACCCCAGTAATAGTGTCTTTTAATTGTGCTTTCGATTCCGAATAACATAATATTTCATTAGATAGTAGAGACTATTTGCTCAAGATACAATAAAAGTATAAACTGATCCAATAAAATATTGAAGCAGGATTTACTATGAACTGTGAGTTAGCAACATGAGCCCAATGCACAATAAAGAAGCAGATTAATGTAGAGTATACTCATTTCCTAGGTTGATACACTTGTGTCAGATACCTGAAAACCTGCAAACATACATATATATATATATATAGTTTAAATGTAATTTGTATCTAGTATGTACAGTAAATCCATGTTATTTTAATTGCAATCATTTAACCAAATCTTGTATTCCACACAGAGAGAAGTCTCATCAGAGCATAACATCTTGTAGAAGTATAAGCACTCAAACTACTCCTGATGATCAGGTAGTCAAATTCTGGGATGAACTCAAAATGGTTGGCTTACCAGATGACATTGATGTCCAAGCCTTATTTGAGCCAACAGGTAATGTACTACTAGAATGTAGCTCTATTCAGTATATTGTATATTTTACTTATTGTTCAAATTGAATGAAGTTGTTTCTTTGAAAATATCTCCTTCCCGCTCCTTTTAAAAGGAGAAAATATGGGGGAAATGTTATTACTACCACTGCAGAAATGCAACCTTTCAGATTTACTGGTAAATGTAATTCCCATTCCATCATAACCTCAATAGTGAATTAGCTGAACAAATACTAAATTATTTCAGTGGGTGCATATTTCATAGAATCAGGATTGTAGAGTTGGAAGGGACCCCAGGGTCATCTTGTCCAACCCCCTGCAATGTAGGAATCAGTGTCTATCTTTAAGTTCTGATGTTCTTTAAAAAATAAATAAAAGAACATTCTTTCGGTCTAAGGATAAAATTATGTCCTTAGAGAGACAGAATACTTATTTCCCTACTTTGCTATAAGTGGTTGTGGATCAAAGTTATTTGAAAGACCTGGAGTTCTTAACAAATTAAAAATGCTAACTTTCTTCTCCAGTCATTCTGTCAGTTTAGCATAGGGGTCAGCAAACTTTTTCAGCAGGGGACTGGTCCACTGTCCCTCAGACCTTGTGGGAGGCCGGACTATATTATGGAAAAAAAATTGAACAAATTCCTATGCCCCACAAATAACCCAGAGATGCATTTTAAATAAAAGCACACATTCTACTCATGTAAAAACATCAGGCAGGCACCACAAATAACCCAGAGGTGCATTTTAAATAAAAGGGCACATTCTACTCATGTAAAAGCACACTGATTCCCAGACTGTCCGCGGACCGGATTTAGAAGGGAATTTGGCCAGATCCATTCCCCGGGCCTTAGTTTGCCTACTCATGGTTTAGCAGATGCTATCTATACATTTTCCCTTTTGCTATTCTGCAGCAAAAAGCTATAAAACTAATCCATTCATTTGCTGATCATCATATGTTAGGTTACTGCTGGGCTCATAACCGCTGTGCGGAATGGTCACTTGGAATTTGCCAGACTGAAGAGCATCTACCAGTGAGTGTGGACAAAGCTGTTGTCTCAGGGAGCACAAAAGTGAGTTCAAAGTAATTAAGATTCCATCTCTCTTAAATAATTTAAAATAATCATTCTAGTATAAAATGTTACAATTGCAGAAAAAGCATCCCTAATGGAGTACTGATTATTTGATTATTTGATCATTCAGTTATTTGATCATTTGATTATTTGAAAATATGTTTTCCTATATATGAAGTGTGTCACTTTCAAATATTAATTTGGGTGGTAGATCCAATGAAGAGAGAAAAGGAGTATTGTGTTTGTTCTACTAGCAAACCCAGCTGGCAAGTTCTTCTGTGGACTAAATATTCAAAAAAGAGCTGGAGTTAGCTGGTGCTTGATTCACTTCTACTGCTGATCTAAATAGCACTATTTCTGTTCCCAGTAAATGCAACTATATCACTCTGCTCATATATCAGTTTCAAACATGGTTTATTGTCACAAGAAAGAGCCTGTGCAAGCCTTGACATCAAATGCTTTCTCCTCACCTTTATTCTTCTGGCATGGTCACAGGGAAGAATTTGAAGCTTTTGCTATGATTGTTTTTATTAACCATGTGTCTGAAGAAGTGTGCATGCAGGCATGCACACGAAAGCTCATACCAAGAACAAACTTAGTTGGTCTCTAAGGTGCTACTGGAAGGATTTTTTTATTTTTTATTTTGTTTTTATTAACCATGGTTCGTTTTTATTTTTGAACTCTAAACTGTGGTTGATCTTAACTATTGTTTGTTGAAACAAGCCCATTTCATGACCCATGGCTTGAAGCAGGCAGCTTTAAACAAATCATACTTAAGATAAGCCAACATTTGTCAGGTTTGGATCACATGACAAGCTGTACTTAATCTAAAATCAAAGCAAAATCTTATAATAATAATAATAATAATAATAATAATAATAATAATAATAATTTATACCCCGCCCTTCCCCGCCAAACCGGGCTCAGGGCTGCTAACACCAATAAAATCACAACAAAAACATAAAACAATTCATTAAAATACAGATTAAAATACAATTTAAAATTAAATCTAAACTGCAGCCTCATTTTTAAGTAGCCCACCAATCACACCAAAAGAATGAAACATCAGGGTTAAACTGAAACCAACCCAAAGGCTAGGTGGGACAGCTCCGTCTTGCAGGCCCTGCGGAAAGATGCCAAATCCCGCAGGGCCCTGGTCTCTTGTGACAGACTGTTCCACCAAGTCGGGGTCAGTACCTGTTTGAACCTGTTACAGTCATGCCAGCAGAATGGAGTATGCAAGCCCAAGACCCATGCAGGCTTTTACCCATGGTTTGTGGTACCCTTCAAATGAAGTCTATGTGTCCCCAAGGTGAGACAACCATGTAGTAATTTCCCATATTTCCTCCCAGCTATCAAAGCTCCAAAGAGGCACAAATTCAGGTTGAGTCCTCCAGGTGTTTTCTGCATTTTGAAGTACCCAGAGATTTTGATCCAACAGATTCACTGGCTTGAAACATTGTATTTGGTTTTCAGTAAGTGTGAACACTACTGTAAATAAATGGTTTTAAAAAACAACAACAACCCCTTTTAAGTTGGAGCAAACAAGGCTGTAGTGAGATACGATGAAGATTTTCTAGGGTAAATAAGGAAAAATGTCTTTATGAACAAATTTTAAATTATTTGTGCATACCGTGTCTTCACAATTATACTGATAGGAAGAATATAATAAGGCTTGTTTGTGAATCATTTTTTGAGATACAGGGAACCTTAGGTTGTGGACATAATCCGTCCTGGAGGCATGTCCACAACTCAGAGCATTCACATTCAGAAGCGTCACATCTGCACACGCACACAGCGTGATTCAGCGTTTCTGCGTGATGCTCAATTTAGCGCTTCTGTGCATGCACGAGCGGTGAAACCTGGAAGTAACCGTTTCAGTACTTCCGGGTTGCCGCGTGATGCAACTTGAAAAGATTTAACTTGAAGTGTATGTAACATGAGGTATGACTGTATTTGAAACACTTTTTCATAAGTTGTTCCATTTTCTGACTCTAGACATTCCCCTCCCCCCAAAAAATCCCAATTGGTTGGAATTTTACTGTGGTTTGGAATCTTCTGATGACAGCATTGTGGATTTTATATGTGCACAGATAACTGCACTTAAAGGTTTTTGATACGTAGTAAAAGTAGTGCATAGGTTGTTTGAACTTGGCCAATTTTTCATATATTATTTATTTATTTTGTCTTGCATGGTTAGCCATGAAAGCTTAACCCTAATTATCACATGGCAAGAATATTTCTGTTCTATTTGAAAGGTTTTCCCCATCATTCTCATCAGTTGGAATCCAAAGCAATAGCATTAATCAGGGTCTAATAGGAGATTTGGGTGTTCTTCTGTTTTTGGGACCACTGATCCTGATTGGTGAAGGAACCTCTAAGCTCACAGCTGATGCAGTTCCTCTGAACAAATGTTACTGGAATGGTGTAGGGCTTGGGGTAGGGCTTGACTATTTGTGGAAGAATGGAAGCCCTGCTGGGAATATGTGAAAAACATCATAATCAGATAAAATCACAAGCAGGATTTGAAACATGAGCAGAGGAAGAAAAATGATAATATTTGAAATAAAAGAATATGTTTTAGGTGGAATGTCTATTAGAATGCGGTATGTAGATTGGATGGGATTCAGAACAGCATTGAAGAAAAGGCAGGAAGTCAAAGTTTAAAGTGAAATATAAAACAAACTTGAAAACTGGAATTTAAAGATTATAAAGTTTGATATTAAAGAAAGTTTAATAAAAATCAGGTTCCATGCTCTAGTAAAGTATGAGTTGAGGAATATAGTCCTACTTCAAAAAGACATATTGTTTAGTAGTTAACATGCTATGCTTTTTTATCTAGTTGAATAGCCATAGTAGTTCACTATAGTAATTTTTTCAGAGTATTCCACTTTACTTTCCCAAGTTACATACTTTGCTTCTTTGCTAATCAAAATGATTGGCCAACCCACAGTGCTCTGCTCCAGGAAAGTTTATGATAACTAAAGATATTGCTGTTTTCCATTTAGTGTTCAAATGTTAATGAATAGTGTGTGTTTTCCCTCTGAGCAAGTCTGTTAAACTACTTCTGAGACTGGTAAGGTCCTTTACTTCTATGCTTTTTACCAACTAATGCCCATAATTTAGCACATGGCTTGTTCTTTGAAAATGCTTGGTGAAACATGTGCATACAGTAAATGAGACTTAATAAGAAAAATGGCATTTCATTTAGCTTAATCAGTTTAGATTTTAGAGAAAGTCTCAGAGAGTCAATAAGGATTGCTTATCCTATTGGAATAGTTCCATTGAGAATGCATTGACAGCACTAGCCATCTGTTTAGTGCTGCATGTAGAGACCCAATGCATCATTGGGAATTCAACACAGCATCATTCTGCACATAGAGTTCCATTTCAATAGTATCCTGATAGCTCTATTGCTGAAAGATGTCTGTCATTGTCATCATCTTCATCATCCATTTTTTTTGTAACATACCTACTTTTCATTCTACAAATTCAGTTGAATATTAAAAACACAAATCTTGCACATTAACAACTGTTCACAGTTGCTACTGCTCATTCAGATATGCTTGAACAATGAAGTACCATTGTAGATTCATTGCCCTGACAGGCGTGCGATTGTAGTCTACAAAATATTTTTAGTTATTCCAGATTGAATTCAAGCCATGTACTTGCTTGCTTGTTTTACAGGTGCTAGCAGTATGGGGTCATTTCATTCTAAGATATTTTGGCATTGTCCAGCAATAAGAAAAAAATATCTTTATTTCCTCCACTAAAGTGCTGCTTCTGATTTCTTAGTAAAGTGCCAAGAGAATGTTCTGTAGGAAATATTCTGTGTGAATGCACTCTTGGCAATGAAGTAGGAAAGCAGAGGCAGTCTTGTAAGAGTTTTCACTTGCTTTTCTTAACTTCAGTGCTATGGAAAAGCGCCCTTTCTTGAACTCTACATTTTGTATGTCAGGGTACTAGAATGAAGGAAGAGAGGTTGTTGCTACAAAGAAATTTCAAAGAAAGTTTGATGCTGAATAAGATCAGAAGTACAATGAAAGCTTGGAAGCTTAAATGCTTTGGAAAAAGACAGAATAGACAAGGGCATCCAGAGTGAAACTGACAGAGAAACCACAAAAATACAAATAAAAAAGCTTGAAAGACCCCATCAGAGATGCATAAAAGGACTTATGTTCCTGAAGGGATTTCCACTGTACGCTTCCTTTATGCACTAGCACTTAGCAAAGCTGTTTTCTGTGCACCCTGAATTAACATATTATCATTGGGTTTTAAGCATTTTTATTTCTTCTTGCATAAATTGAGTAGGAAGAACTTAAAAAAAATAATGGCCAAAATAAAGTACTACTTTTTCTTTTCTTTTCAGACACATCCTTTAAAATTGCTAGAGGTCACGGCCCTGAAATGGGGGATTGAGATTGCTCTTCCTCACCTGGTTTTGTGGTCTTTTAGTTTGTTTACTTTTCAGTACAGGTGTTGCATTTTAAGCAAGCCCAAGATATGCTTCTTAATACCAGTTGTTGGAAACTACGGGAGGGGAGTATGCACTTGTGTTCATGTTCTGCTCTCTTGTTTCCCACAAGCATCTGATTGGCCACTGTGAGAACAGAATGCTGGGCAAGATGGGCCATTGGCCAGATCCAGCTGGCTGCTATTATGTTCTTATGATGCTATTTGGATGTACAATTTGTGATAAATTTTGGTGGTGAATTTGGACAGGAGTGCTGATTCACTCAGAAGTTAATTGATTTGAGCATCTTTGGTGAATTTTTAGTTCATTTAAGGATTACTATACTACTTTTCAATGTTGTAGTGAGGACTTACATTTCAACAGTAGTGTTAGGCATCTTTTTGATATGATCTACTTAGGTTGTCAATATTTGGTGACCATATGTGACTTGAATATAGAAGACATGTAATATGGCTTCTAGAATATGTTCTTTTAATATTTGCATTTATTGTGTCTTCTGTGCTCACTGATATTGTTCAGTGATGCATTTTACTATCATTAGAAAATGTTCTTTTGTTACATTCCAAATGGGAATCAACATCTGGGAAAACTGATTATTAATGATAAGCAATAAAACTAGCTGTGCATGAAGTTGTGCTGTATGCACAAATAAATACTGAGAAACTAATTTTATCTTAATTACTTATAGTTACAAACAGTTCTTAATTTTATAACAATAGTAGATTTGTAAGTATTTGGAAGTAGGCAGTGTGTCACTTCTCAGTCAGTAGTAAACAGTTGAAGAAAATGGGTTCAAAGAATAATTCCAGCACCTTATAGATTTATATAGGAGGAAAGGATATATAGGTGTGGTGTTGTAAAGTGATTTGAATGTAATATGAGAGATGAGTTTTTAAAAACCCACCTTGGCTGAACTGAGCAACCATAGATAAGCTTTATTATTCCACTTTGGTACTACCTCTTCTGTACAATATTGATGCAATCAAAGTTGCCTATATTGCAGGGAAAGGCCTATATAAATACTGACCCTTAACTATAATAATAATAATGAAGAAGAAGGTGTAGTATGGTAAGGGAATTGCACATAAACCTGCACTGTATATTTCTGATTATTCATAAACTGCTTCCAGTGGCTTCTGTGTGTTGATTTGCCTTTCAAAGGCATTGAGGCACAAATGGTATACAGATAGCATTGTTCTAGTATAGGGGTAAGTGGCATGGTATCCTCTAGATGTTTTGATCTACAGCTCCCATCATTCCTGACGATTCACTTGAAGTTGGGGCTGATGGGATTTGTAGTCCAAAACATCTTGTGGGCACCATATTGGCTACCCTGTTTGAGTAAGATAAAGCTGGGAATCTGCATCCATATTCATGTATATTGTTTTGTTTTTCTACATGCATCCAATAGTGGCATCCAATAGAAGCCTACACAAAGAACACAGACCTTTGGATCTGTTCGCTTTTTTTAGTTACAGCAGCATTCACTGCAGATTTGTGAGCACTGAACAGTTCTTTTATATGCTCGGAACTCATGTCACGTGAGCAAATCAGTTACTGAGTTGTTAGAATATTAAAATGCACTTATTAGGTGGATTGTGGTAAGAGATGCATTTTTATAATTTTAAGAAAAATAATTGCTTGGAGTGGATCCATGCATCTATTACGTCAGACTGCCTTGGCATCTTGAAAATGTTTGCTCCCTGTCAGATTTGGACTCCTATGATGGATATGTTTTCTGGAAAAGGTCGACCATGGCAGCAGTGTTCACTCATCTGAAAAACAAAAAGGTCAAAGTACTTGGGTGGCAGGTAAAGTAAAGTTAGAAGGCGGGCATTGCATACTAGTATAAGGGCCTCATAATCACATTCTCTTAATTTTATTTGGACCTGTTCCGTGCATTAACATTGGCAGTTCATTTATTTTGTCCGCTGCAAAAATGTCAACCTTATTAAGCACTATGTGGTTATTTGGTATTCTATCCACTTCATTTCACTTTTTTAATTGGACAAAATCAAGGTTGTAGTATTACTACCTCCTTTCATCACGGGTCCTAGCATTAAATTGCTGACCACTGCTGAAGTATCTGGAATCTGACATATGCCTAAAATAATTAAGCAGCATAGCCTTTTCGAAAATAGAAGGCAAGTGGTTTTGTTTTGCTCACATCAGTGTTAGCCACTAGAAATTAATTGAACCTACCTTATCTTGGTTATTTTATGTTAAACTGTATTAATTATTACTACAAAGTGGCAATCATCTTTTATACAATCATGTAATATTTTTCATAGATTTAAAAATTACCAAATAACATGCATAACAAAAAATGTAACACTTATTATCCATCTATATTTATTTATTTATTTATTTATTTTCATTATAGTTGGTTCTATTCTTTCAAGCAAAAAAACCTAGTTAAATCAACACAGGCATATCTAACATAGTAAGCTTTCTGTGTTCCTGATTCATAATGTATTGCACAGCCAAAAGAAATAATAATAATAATAATAATAATAATAATAATAATAATAATAATAATAATAATAATAATTTATTATTTATACCCCGCCCATCTGGCCGGGTCTCCCCAGCCACTCTGGGGAGAAAGGGATGCCTTAAAAATTTGGGGTAAAGGATGTTGTGCCCATGTTGTTGGTTTTGGTGTTGACTACGCCTCTCAGTATTTTCTAGTATTATTCAATATGAGATTCTTCTGAAATCACCAGTAAAGGGTAGGACTTGGGGACACTGTGCTCCAGTGGTTCTTTTCTGCCTAGTGAGTTGATTCCAGAAAGTGTTGCAAGGGAACCTCTGCCTGGCCCATAGCATTTGTGCACTGGGGTTCTGCAAAATTCCATATCCCATGCTATCTAATGCTAAAAGATGTGCTAGGAAAAAATGTACAGTAGATGATGCCCAGCTCTGCTTACCTAAACCAGGTAAGGTAGTGAAAGTTCTGAACAGGTGCCTTGACTCAGTAATGGGCTGGCCAAGAGCCAGTAACCTGAAGCTAGTCCTTAGATGAGGACTATGTTGGTGGATTGCAAAAATTATTCTAATAGTTAATATTCAGCCTGTTTCTATAGGATTGGACCCTTCCAGAAAGATCAGGTCTGCAGTTTGGGTGTGCTTTTTAGATCCAAATCTGCAGTTGCATGTTCAAGTGGCATCTGTAGCCTAAAAGCACCTTTCATTGGTTAGCTAGCAGGAGCTCTTCTGAATTAACTTGATCTTGCCATAATTACTCTGCTTTGATAACATCAAGGTTTATTGATAATAATTTTTATTTTTCAATTACAATCCAGTAATAGCCTCATTATAACAATACCAATTTATAATATAATTTATTAATACCAATCATTCAAATACCGAATTTTATAATTTAGATAAAGTGCCCCCCATGTGCCAGATTTAATGAATTGATTATTTGGTTAATTTCTGCATTCCAAAATCTTATTGATTTCCATTCCATTTCAGTCATAATAATAATCCCTTATACAACAACTACAATATTAATAACTTCTGTTCATGTTGACACATTAAATCATTTCTAAAGATACAAGTGAGGAACTCAAACTATATCCTTGTTCTTCCTGTGTGTGGCAATTATTCTGTTGGTGTTGTTTCTTCCTGTCCTTGTAAGATGTTATATCTTTCATTCCCCTGGTTGTTGCTGTTATCCATCATGCCTTGGGCAGAGCTGATATCCCATTGTTCCAGAAATTTCTCCATCGCTCCTTCCCATGCTTCATTGTTTTGCAACTTCAACATTAGCTGCAAAAGTCACTGTCCCAATAACCTGTTTTCCCCATTTTTCCTCTCAGTCTGGGAAAAAGAGCAGCTTGTGGAACTGCAGATGACTCAATAAAGAACCTTATCAGTTCCTTGGCAGTTAACAAACTCCTTTCATCCTTCCTTCCAACTGAAGATATATGAGCAATTATACTTCCAATTAAATTAAATTCCAATTCCTCTTAGCATTATTCAGTTCGCTCCATAAATAATAAAGGATGGGGAAGAATCAGCTCTAAGTTTCCCATGTAAACCTTTTGCAAAATAGAGCTTCCCTCCCTTTTCCCTTTTTTTACACACATAGTTCCAGTTGATGTTATATTCCATATTTATAATCCAATTTCTTCCATCCTCTCTTGTACAAATATAATTTGAACTAACATTCAGAGGAGGGTTGCCAAATCATAAATGTTGAGAAGAAAACTTTAAATAAAGAAATCATAGGCTGCCCTCCCCCCCCCAGTCTTTTGCACTGAATGAAGTCTTGTCTCAAGTTCAAACTTTAAAGTCCTTGCAGTTGGTTTTGTTCTGCAGTTTGTGATCTCATCTCTTCTAGCACGTCCCTGTACTTTAGTCCAATTAAGCTCTAATTAAGCTCCTGCCTACCTAGCAGTTCGAAAGCATGTCAAAGTGCAAGTAGATAAATAGGTACCGCTCCAGCGGGAAGGTAAATGGCGTTTCCGTGCGCTGCTTTGGTTTGCCAGAAGCGGCTTAGTCATGCTGGCCACATGACCCGGAAGCTGTACACCGGCTCCCTCGGCCATTAACGCGAGATGAGCGCTGCAACCCCAGAGTCGGACACGACTGGACCTAATGGTCAGGGGTCCCTTTACCTTTAACAGGAGAACCTCTGCTTCTTAATGTCGGATTTGCAGGCTTTTCAGCAGGCGAAGTGCTTTTGCACTCAGCGCCTCCCTGCCCCCTGCATTCCATGCCGGAGTGAGAGCCAGGTACCGGGATGAACCTCAAGTGAAGCTCGATCCCCACCCCACCCCCACCCCTGGGGGGAATTTGCAAGGATAATTACCGGTACCTCCAATCATCCTTGTTTTTCCTTCACCAACAATCTCCCGCTATCGTGGGGTCTGTCTCTATTAACGCAAAGCAGAACCAGAGGCCAATTATATCAAAGTTTAAAGTACTGCAGTCTTATGTCCAGGACTGCCTCTGAAGACTGTCCAGAAATTTTCCACTCATACAGAACACAGCCACCAGGTTATTATGTAGGGCTCTTAGGTCTGAGTATATATCTCCAGTGCTCAAGGACTTGCACTACCTGCCAGTTTGTCTCTAGGCACAATTCAAACAGCTGTTTTTAACCTTTAAAGCCAGCCACGGACTAGAGTGTGTTAAGGACTGCCTGTTCTTATACAACTCTGCCCGTGTGTGTGTGGGGGGGGTACACACACACATACTCACGTTCTGTTCCATCTGCTTACACTTTTTGCTGCTAAGTTAGGTAGCCAGGCAGTCAGAACCTTTTCTGGGATTGCAACTAGACTGTGAAATCACCTCCCCAGTTTCATTTGGCAGCCACTCACTGTATTATTTAGGTGCCAGTTCAAAAAGAAAACCTTTTATTTACCAAGGCCTTTGGCAGCATTTGAAATTATCTCTCCCTCTGTGGATTTTGGTATTTTCTACGATTGTATAGTTTTGTTCATTCTGTTTTGTTCACTGTGGAGCCTTAGCACCCCCACCCCCACACCCCTTCAGGCATACTAGGTGCTTTATGTTTAGTCAGAAAAGTGAGATAAAGCTGTATTGGGACAATATGTGAGCTTGCAGATCTTGATGTATTTAATTAGTGTAACTTTCTTTTCTTTTTCTTCTTTTTTATTAACGATTTTCTTGATTTACAAAAGTGTGTGCAATGTCTCTCTCGTATTTTTTCCATGTAACATTTTTACAAATCAGTTTTGGCTGTTGAGACATTAGGGAGAGAAGGGGGAAAGAGGTGGGTGGGATGGGGAGATGGGTGAGGTGGGGTGACAATGTTTCTGTTTTCCTTAATATATGTAGGGTTTGGTGTCAGCGTTGTTTGTGTAGGTTCTCTGTTGTTCACTTGTGCTTCTTTGGCGGTGAGAGAGGTCGGGATTGGCGTAGGGTGTGATTGTTCATTTGTGGTTGGCTGTGGTGATCTTTGGTTTCCTTTGTGAGTGGGATGGGTGGGTGTTTTGGATCAGGTTAGCCATATTGATTTGTATGCTGTCGGTAGATTTTTGTCATTGTCTTGTTGGGCTGTGTGTGTGATGAAGGGGAACCATACCGGGGTGAAGGTGTCTTCTTTTGTTTGTCCCCGTGTCAGTTTCAGGTTACTGGTTAGTTTTTCTAGTAGGGCTGTTTCCCATACTACTTGGTACCATTGGTCCATGTTTACTCCTGTCAGGTCTTTCCAGTGTCTGGTTATGATGTTCCTGGCTGCTGAGAGTAGATGGATTATGAGTTCTTTATGTTGTAAGTGGGCATTATTGTCTTGGAAGATGTTTAAAAACACATCTTTGTGAATATGCTTCAAAAGTTCCAATATTCACCATACCTTTTAAATGCAATTGTATGATATCAGGGGGCAGAACTGGGAGAGAGTGCAAATGACCTTCTTGCTATAGTGGGCAATGGTTCTTGGAGTAGAATAAACATGGGTCTTCCATATGGTAGCTTTAATAGCACTTAAATTAAGAGCAATGGAAACATTACAGATATAAGTCCTTAAAAAATTACCATCTATAATTTCTGCCAATTGAACAATGTGTGTTATGAAATAAATGATTTTTAGTTTGGAATGCAAAGTTAACTGAATGCAAAATTAAGAAACAGATGGTGAAGAATTATTATGGTTTGTTTTACTCCTGGGTGAGGGCATCGTGTGTGGTTGTAAAAATGTCATTACACTTCAGAAACCAGGAAGCAAATAGAATTTGCAGTTGTGCACATCTGTTTTGGGACATAGTTAAAGGATTGAAGAATCAATGTTTTCAAATATTTATCAAAACTATACAATTTACTTAACAGTTAATTGCTTCAGCTAAGAATCATGCTTAATGTACTGTGGAATTCAATACAGAAAGTTGGCAAATGTGTTTAGTCCCCCCAGGAAATGCTGAATAAGGCTAGTCTTAATACATGTTGAAAACTCATACAGCAATTAAGTTATTTAAATTTTTAAGTTGTAAAATAAAGAAATGGAAAATAATAGAAAAAGAATAGAGAGTGTGGAAAGTAGTCCCAGTGTGTTCTCTCCTTCTTTATCCATTTGTAGATTAAATACTAAAAAATGCTTGAGAAAAATAATATACAGGCATACCTTGTTTTATTCCACTTCACATTTTTGTGCTTTGTGGATATTGCTCCTAACAAGGATGCTGGTGCAGCCTGGCCGCCCCCCCCCACTGCCCCTCTTGTGGCCACGGGAGTGGAGCTGGCTCCTCCTCCCTGCCCCTGCAACCAGCGGGGCCTGGCTTAATACAGTATAGTGTAGTATAGTATAGTATAGTATAGTATAGTATAGTATAGTATAGTATAGTATAGTGTGAACTTAATTTTTATATGCACTGGGAAACTAAAAAAAAAGTGTGACTTGCTTTATTGTGATATTCACTTTATTGTGGTGATCTGGCACTGAACCTGCAATATCTCTGAGGTATGCCTGTACTGTGGAAGAATTTGTTTAACTAATGTAGTCAAGCTGAGCAGCAGACGAATTAAATTTTACATACCATATATACTTGAGTATAAGTCTAGTTTTTCAGCACATTTTTGGTGCTGAAAAAGCTGCCCTCGGCTTATACTCGAGTGAGGCGGGTAGTGGGGGTGGCGAGAAAGAAGCCCTTTCTCTCCGCTCGTGCCGCCACCCGCTCTCCCCAGTCAACCATTTCTTAAGAAGTGTACAAGAACGGCGGTTCTTTACTCTCCCCAGGCAGCTTGTTCCATTCCTGAACTGCTCGCATAAATGCAAACTTGGCAAAGGAAGAAGAGGAAGGAGCAGCCCAAAGGGTTGCTTTCGGGGTGCTCGTTCCTCCTCCTCCTCCACAGCGGCAAAGGTGAACCGGCTTATACTCGAGTCAATAAGCTTTCCCAGGTTTTTGTAGGAAAATTGGGTGCATCGGTTTATATTCGGGTCGGCTTATACTCGGGTATATACAGTAGCTTTTAATAGGTTGGAAATTACAATAATGTTTTAACATTTGCTGTCTAATTGCTTTATATGGATGCAATATAGACAAATTAGCTGTCAGAGTTTGCTTATGGCAAATCAGTACTGTTTGGAGAGAACCAAATTTAGCATTAAGGTCCTGACTGGGAGAATAGGAAAAAGGTATGCAAAAGGCAGCTATAATAGAGAATAAGGGAAGTCACCACAAAGGGAGAGATAGGGAATTTTTCCTCTCCAGAAGACACCTGCTATCCAGCAGCCAGAAGCTCTCTTTGTAATTAAGAACTTCTTTTGGGATCACTCAACCCCCTTTCCCTTTCACTATGGACTTCTATGACATCAGATGAATAAGTTTTGCATTGTGGAGAATCATATGACATCCTGAGTTCCTATCACATTCCACTTAAGCACTTTCCTTCATTCTAGCTGGAATAAAAAGAAAGAATGATCTCTGCCTCCGTTTCTTCTTCGCTCAGGTGCATTTTTTATTTTTCCGTTTTCCTTCATGACAGAAATTGAAGCGCCAGCTCCTCCATCTTGGGGAAAATGGCAAAGCTAGGAAAAAAGAGAAAGAGTAATCAAGATAGAATTGTTCTCTTTTTGGTCCTCTTGACTGATCTATGGAAACTTATTTAATTAAGCAATGGCAGAATTGTATCTACTTATTCCTGTGGGTTACCAATGAGTCAACAGTCTGGTGTTACAGCAATAAAGCTAATGCTATTCTAGGCTGTATCAACAAAGGTATAGTTCAAGGGAATTACCGTATTTTCCGGCGTATAAAGCGACTGGGCGTATAAGACGTCCCCCAACTTTTCCAGTTAAAATATAGAGTTTGAGATATACTCGACCGCAGATTCTCTACCCGGCGTATAAGACGACCCCTGACTTTTGAGAAGATTTTCCTGGATTAAAAAGTAGTCTTATACGCCAGAATATACAGTAATAGTCCCGCTCTATTCTGCCCTGATCAGACCACACCTGGAGTACTGTGTCCAGTTCTATGCCACACAGTTTGGGAAGGATATTGACAAGCTGAAATGGCAACCAAGATGATAAAGTGTATGGAAACCAAGCCTTATGAGGAATGGTTGAGGGAGTTGGGTCTGTTTAACCTGGATAAGAGCAGACTGAGAGGAGATATGATAGCCATCATCAAATATCTAAAGGGCTGTCGCCTGGAAGATGGAGCAAGCTTGTTTTCTCCTGCTCCAGAGGGTAAGACCTGAGCCAATCTATTCAAGTTACAAGGAAGGAGATTTAAATTAAACCTCGGGAAGAGCATTCTGACAGTAAGAGCTGTTAGACAGTAGAATGGACTCTCCTTCCTTAGGGTTTTTTTTTTTTTTTAAAGCAGAGGCTGGATGGCCATATGTCACATATGATCTAGTTGAGATTCCTGGACTAGATGACCCTTGGGGTCACCTCCAACTCTACACTTATAGGATTCTAAGTAGAAGGAAAGATAGAATGCATGGCTGGAATAAAATGTGTGAAACAGCCAGGAAAGCAGGAAGAAACTGAAAGAAAGATATGGGAGAAAATAGGCCATTGTTAGCTATATGGAAGAGATAGGTGCTGGGTTTCTGGTCTTAATTTTTTACTTAGTTCAATAGCACTAAGCAGAATATTTATCCAAGACAAATAACATGTCAAAACTGTTAGATCTGTACTAACCATGGAAAAATGCTTGTTCTGAGAGCTTGCTTTCTGGATCATGCAAAACAAAGTTTTGTTCTGCAAAATAAAGGTGCCTGCTAAGAGGCATCTTTAGCCAATATCAAATGCCCTACCTGCTGCTACTTTAAATTCCATTCAGTCAGTTGTGCAGTGTGCTTTGACATTTTCTGATTATTATTTTTTTAAAAATGTCCTTATGAAATATTTCTGTGCTTCAGAATTACAGTGGTAGCTTTTATGTAACACACCTTTAAAAACATTTTAATTGTGTGCTGTTTGAACTCTTCTTTGTTAAAGGTCAGGCAGAGTTACAATAACAACATACTTGAGCTCCTTGGATCATAACTTCTTGTCTCGTTTGTAGCAAAACAGTGCTTCTGCTGCAGGAAAAAAAATAAGCCTTCCAGTCAGCAGCTGTTGTAAAACTTCCCTGTGGGGATTTAGTACTTCTGACTGCTTTATTACTTGTATATGGTTTAAACAAATGCTGATTTCCATAGGGTTTTTTTCCTTATTCAGATTTCATAAACCACATTGTTTATAAAGTGGTTTTCTTGCGAAGTTTCCAAATGCTTCTAATTGCCGACATGGTTTTAACCATGTGTTGTAAGGGTTTAGTTCATTGCCTTTCATTTCCTACCCTCCTCAGTTTCACTACATAATATTGTAAATCAACATGTGTGAGGCATTTTTCAGTGTTTCTCAAGTTTATCCAGATTGTTCTCATTTCTGAAAATCTAATTTTATGCAATCCCCTTGCGTAAAATTGATGACAAGAAAACTTGGCTGATAACCTGAGGAGGAAACATTGTGAAGTTGAGGGGTCAGTGCTGCTAACTTGATTGCCCAATGGAGTTAAAAGACTGAGGTTAGAAAAGTTATATACAATTGTAATTATTGTACTTTTTAAAAACAGGAACTCCTTTTAAAGAAGTTGTGTTCGTTATTTTTTTTTAAATAATGGAAACCATATACATTGGAAGTTTGGGGTAAAAAATTCAAATATCCACAGTGCATTTGTATTTGAATGTGATGCATATTGAATATGGTCACCTACAGCATTTTAAATGGAAATGTAACAAATAATATCAGTAATATTAATTTTATTTTCACTGGAATATTTTCAGTGGCTGTCCCTAGACTTTGGAATTCCCTGCTCAGAGTAATCTGTCTTGCTCCTGTCTTGTTGGTCTTCTATCAGTGTGAAAACCTTCCTTTTAGGAAAATACTTAGTTATTAGTGAACTTTAGCTGAAGGGCTTTTGATACAGTACTTAAGATTTTTTTTCCTGGCTTATGTTTTTCTTTTATAGTAATGATTTTATGTGTTTTAGTCGTATCTTGAGAGTGTTTTGTTGTATTTTAATTTAATGGTATATTTTTTATTAGCCACTTTTGAACCTTTTATTTTTTAAAAAAAGCCGTGATATAAACATTTTTAAAAATAAATATATTGCTACACAGTTTAACTGCACTCTAACATACTAGGCAAATTGTTGCTATGTACAGGTTGGATGTCAGTGGCTGAACATAGTAAAGCTTGATACATTATAGTGATTATATGAAGAATTCAGCAAAACGGCAAGGTATTTTAATTGAGTTATGAAGTAGTGATTTCCAGACTGAAGTTGACCTTCCTACGGAGACATGCTAATTTGTTATGGAAGATATGTTCTCAACTCAGAGTATATGAGTAACTTAAAAAGTGGCACCATTTCAGTCTTCAATTGTGGAGAGAATTCTGCTTATGGGAGATTAGGTTATAAGCTTTTCAGAGGCCATTGGCACATTGAGAGACAATGGTCTGCAGGAAGCTTTGAACTGAGGTTAATAGAGAGGTACAGGAAGTGGCAGCACCTCCCTGAAGGTTACTTCCTGCTTTTGCCTTATGTGTGAATGCCACCAGTGTTGCAAGGGTTTGTTCTTCCTCCTCTCCCAACTATCCATTGTGAGAGGAGTTGATGACCCAGGGTTTCAGAATTGGCCAAGATCTAAGGCAAGGTCAGGACCCTGGACAAGGATCAAGGTGCTAATTCAGAGTTCAGTAGGTTCAGGACCACGGTTAGCACTCCTGCAGCTGGGACTAATGGAGGAAGCTGTCTTGACCTAAGGAACTGCCAAAGCTTTATAACATGTGTATGTTGAATTTTAATTTATACCATGTTGTTAGCTGCAGTACTTTATAGCAATCTGTAATGTGTGTTGCTCCGTTTATCTGTGTACTGTATTCCAATTTGCTTTTGCTTTTCACTAATTAGACTTGGTCCTGCAGTGTGCCCAGGCATGGTGTTGTTGCAGACAGTAGAAATCCTATGGAGGAAAAGACCTGAATTCTGCAGTCTATTGCATATTATTCAGCCTGTTAATTATTTCCTCACTTCATTTGCCTATGCCCAATAGTGGAAAAAAGATGATTTAATGGAAGATGGAAATATAATAGTCCCTATGCAAAACATCTCTTGAATTATCACTACAATTGAAATAATTTGATATGTTAAATTTAAAATGTCTGGTCTAGGTGGTAAAGTTTAATGCCCCCACACTGAGCGCTGTATCTGGACAGTTAATGGGTCGATGCCTTTTTATGCAGCTGTTGACTTCTTCTAGGCAACAAGGTTTCAAGCTATGGGGATTTATTTGATCTTTACTAATACTCCAAGGAGTCGATGGTCCAGTCATTTGGAGCTACCTGACAAAGGGTATCTCCTTGGTGTATAGGGGATGAAGTGCTGATTGTGGAATCTGTATACAGTGGTACCCCGCTAGACGAATGCCTCGCTAGACGAAAAACTCGCTAGACGAAAGGCATTCGCTAGCGGAAGGCTGTCTCGCAAGACGAATTTTTCAATGGGCTTGCCTCGCAAGACGAAAAAATTTCCGATTTTTTTTTTTCTTTTTTTCGTCAAACCGCTATTCTCTCGTTGGTGCTTCGCAAGACGAAAAATTCGCTATACGACAGCACTCGCAGAACGAATTATTTTCGTCTAGCGAGGCACCACTGTATGAGAATTTCTGGTGTGGCGCCACAACACCAATTAATGGACTGCTTATTTTTAAAGGCTGCTATTCTTACTTGATTGTTATAACTGACAATGTCTATCCTCAATTCCTAAGGAATAATCTTACAACAGTAGAAGTTCAATGCTAGATGATCCTTCTGTGCAAGGTTTAATTTAAATCCCCATATCCCTGCATACCTGAAGAAGTACCTTCTGCATATTCCATACCAGCCACTGAAGCTGGATAGGAAGACTTCGTTTTGGATCCTGTATTTTCAGCAGTGAGGGCTTAGAGCAAGGTGTTCTTTATCGTTGCACTGATGTTGTGAAACTCCCTGATAAGGGAGAACAGTTTGGCATCTCTTTTTATTTTTATTTCTTTTCAGGGCAAGTGAAGACCTGGGCTCATTTGTCAGTGGGCTATGGTGGTATTTACATCTAATATCTGTAATTTGAATTACTTGCTATGAGTATCTTTGAAACATTTACTGTGTTCATCATTTATGACTGATTTTTGTGTGTTTAGATTGTTGTACACTAATTGGGATACTATTAAAGGTATTGTGTTTGTAAATAATTTTAATTTAAAAAACCCTTTTGTTTCGAAGAATTGAAAACGTTGATTTCTCTCGCTTTTAAGTGTTGAAAACTCCAGACACCATAAATTGGTGCATATAACACAAAGTTAATAAATATATAATCAATGACAAAATGCAAATCTAGAAACAAAAGCTATATATGCTCCTTTTACTGACATGATACCCTTCAATCCTGTTACAATGAAAAATGAAATGATTGAAACTATTTGTATCTCTGAAATTTTATGAGATGGATGATGCAGTATCTTTTCTGATATATAATGGCATCACATATTGAGTCATTCCTCATCTTTTTCCACAGGTACAAGCATGCTAATAAATACTGATGATTTAGGTTGTCTGTCATACTGTTATACAGATATATTCAGTGTAATGATATGTTCTGCTAATATATTCATAATTTTACTTTCCATGGTACATTATTTTTCACCAGTAGAAATATACAACTTTTAGTATCTCTTCCAAGATCTATTTTATTAACTTGTGTACCAATCACAAAACAAATAACATGAAAAACTACTGGACATTCAACATAATGAACACGTTGAACATGTTAAGAAAATGCCTACTCTACTTATATGTCTAAAACAATTAGTATAGATGAGGTGAATAATTTATTTAATGGTTTGCTGTAATAAATTCATTTATGAATCACCATACACTATTTTGTTGTGAATTCCATGCTTTGAATTTTTTCTTAAAAGTTATGACTGGGGTAATGAAAGGGACTGAAAAATATATTGTGTTGGATAAATTGAACTGGAATATCTTCAGCCTGAAAACTCCATTGTTCGTGCATAGTCTGGCCCTGTGAGTCAATTGCTCATTGTGCAAAACCAAAACCATTAGAGGTGTGTATTTCATAGTGCCTACAGTAAATGGATTATTGGTTTGTGAACAGGAAATACAAATCCCAATCTCCAGTCAGCTCTGAGGTCTACTGGATGACTTGGACTAAGTCACTATCTGTTTTTCCTAACCTAACTCACATGAAAATTGTGAAAATAAAGCTAGGAAATAGTGAAAAACTCATAGCACACAGAAAAATGCTATATTCCTGTGAACTTTCTGCCTAGTGGGATTGATTTTAAATACAGTACTAAATAGGTATATGCTTTGTTTTTCAGCGATGTGCATATTGCAAGCACCTTGGAGCCACTATCAAATGCTGTGAAGAGAAATGCACCCAGATGTACCATTATCCATGTGCTGCTGGAGCAGGCACATTTCAGGACTTTAATAATTTTTCCCTTCTTTGCCCAGACCACATTGACCAGGCTCCACAAAGATGTAAGTAGCAGTAGTGAGCTAAAGCTGCAGTTCATACCTGTTGATGATCAGTTCAAAATTCCTATTTTTGTTACTGGATCCAGATCAATTCTTTATTGTTTACCTTTTATTCAACTATAATAAAAGGAAATTGGGGAAGAGAGTTATGTCCCAGCCTTTCCCAGTTTCCAGCCTTTAATTCTAGCTGCCCTGAGTAAGGTGAAGGGTTACAGCCAGGAAAGTGGCAGGAAATCCATTTCTCTCCTTTCCCAATCTGTAGCTCTTCAAACAAACTCGTGAGAAACAAGGGAAGGAAGCTAGGCTGCCTACCATTAGCTTACTTGTGGCCGCTCATCCACCCACTTTGTAATCATCACTCTTAATATATTAGTAAATAATTGTTCCCACTATGCTGCTTGTCTTTTAAAAGTTTTGGAGGACAAATTTTCCAATACTAGTTTCATTTTTAAAGGATGTAACCTGTGTGAAGCAGTTTGCTATGCAAAGTGTCATAATGCACAGTCTGCTTTCATATGCAGTTAAACGTCTGATTTCTTACATATTCTTCAGTTGTATTTTGCCAGCTTACGTAATCCTTATGTAGCATTGGAATAACAGGATAAAAATATTTATATAATGTAAAGCTTTATGACGACTCCTTCTAAAATGATACAAAATTCATCTGTTAATTTATAGCAAAAGAAGAAGCAAACTGTGCAGTGTGTGATAGCCCTGGCGACCTCTTAGATCAGCTTTTTTGTACTACCTGTGGCCAGCATTACCATGGAATGTGCCTGGATATACAAGTGACACCTATAAAACGGGCAGGTTGGCAGTGTCCTGATTGCAAAGTGTGCCAGAACTGCAAGTAAGCAAAAGTAGACTGTGGTTTTATTGTGTTTAGAACTGCAGTGAGTTGTGAAACCCAATCCTGTCCTGTGACAGTTCTGCAGTCACCAGAGCCTGATAATGGTGACAAGGTGCTTTGGTAGTTGGAAGAGGAAATTCCCATAAAATTGTATTATTTAAAATGGGAGAGGGTGCTCTCTGAGGCAGAAATTGAGAGGTGAGGCAGACTTGGAGATCTGTTTTAATGTATTGACCATGGTTATAAAAGGTGTAAGTGAATTTAACTAAAGGCTGTTTAGTTAAATTCCTCCTTTTCTTCTTCTGTGGAACTTGAAGATAAGCACTTAGACAGGTTTATGGGAATGGTCCCTGATTTCCACTTTGCATAACCAAACCTGATTTGCTTACCAAAATGTTGGATATGGCTTCTTTACGCTTGAGTGAAGTGTGGAGAAAACATTCCATTAGGAATATTTGCTCTTGGTGCTGGAGGCCCACAATGGATTGTGGATTCTGTTTGTTTACTGACGCAAAACATGGCACAACAGAGCCCTAGTTGAGTTGGTTTCAAGGAAGTGAAAAGAAAAGACCTCTCCCACCTACTCACTTCTCCTGTATCATTCACTTCTCACATTATCTGCAGCAACTTTAGCACACATGGCAAGGCTTTGATTAGCATTCCATTACTTCCATAACAATTAGGAGTTGTTAGACTTTTTAATTTTCCCTTTCTACCATTTGTTATTAATATGTGTGAGTGCATAATTATGATTTGAAATGTTGCACTGGTGGAGTAGCATGACATTTAATAGAGTCAAGTAATGAAACTGAAGTATTGGCTCTATATTATTAGATGTGACTTCAGGCTTCAGCATTGGATCATCTAACTTATTTCATAGTTGGTGCTTTACTGTTTTGTGTAAAGTGCTGCAAAGTGCTATTTTGTTTTTAAAAGTATTTTCCTTCCTATCCAGCAAGCTTAAACTGCTAACCTCTTTCCTAGGCATTCTGGAGAAGACAACAAGATGCTTGTGTGTGATACATGTGACAAAGGGTATCATACTTTTTGTTTACAACCAGTTATGGACTCTGTACCAACAAATGGCTGGAAATGCAAAGTGAGTTTACATTTTGAAATTGGAAGTTGATTACATAAGAAGCCTGCTTTTATGTTCTTTTAGCCTACTGAACTCACTTCAGCTAATGAATAGCAACACACAGAATCTCTGGTTAATCTCATGTTGATTTTCAAGTGACCTTTACTTCTGTCAATCACAATCTTTTGAAATAAGTGCAAAAAAGAGGGATAAGTATGCCAAATATACCACTATTATGAGGCTTTTCAGCTCATAATTCTTAAATTATGCACATATTCTTAAATTACTTCATAGTAAAGCGGAAAAATCAGTGGATTAATATTGAAGCAAAGAGTTTGACCAAGTATAGGGTTCAAGGTTTACCTTTTATACCAATTAAAAGTATCAAGAAGCTATAGATAATCCCTTCCTTAATTGAACACTTATAGTGTGGAGGAAATGGCAGAGTAAACTCTCTCCATGTTTCTCTCTGCTTACTCCCTTTTTAATACACCTATGGTTTGTCAATAGGGACAAAATTCAGTATTTTAACCAGTGGAAAAATGGGTATAGTTTCCATATGTGATCTGTTTGCAGTAGTGACTCCCAAATCAGGTCTTCAGCTGAAAGAAGAGTTGGGCATGGTATCTATAAACTGGTTCTAATAACACCCAAGTTCTTTTCTATAACTGAAATCAAGATATCAGGAATAAGGTTACTAGTAGTTGAGTTGTTCATGCTTGTGACTGATTCCATAATAAAAGGGATGGATTATTATTATTTTTTACAAAATTTTGATAGTTGAGACAAATTGGATCATTCCAAAGTTTAAATGAAACATGAGCATGATATTTTAAAGAAATAATAGAGGATTGAAATAGTAATTGGCTTACAAAGCCATTATATTCAATCTTCGCAAAAATACAGGAAAATCCTCTGAAAGTTTTTCTCTGCTGGTATATGACCCTGACTACCCTTAGTCATATTTATGGTTCTACATCACCCTGATTGATGGGATGGGAGGCATGAGGAACATATTTCCATATTGTTGGGTGTACCAATATGTGCATGGATTTTGGAAGGTATCTTGAAAGAATGTAGTCTTACAGTAAAGTAGGAAATACAGATGGATCCAAAGGCGGCAATCTTTAGTGGCCAAAATGTCAAAATAGTATATAAGAAAATGTTTATTTTGTTTGTTTGTAGCATCACATTTATTAGTTAATAAATGGTTAATAATAGTTATGTAATGCCAGAAGAATTCTAAAGATCTGTCATTAGAAGCATGGTATAACCAAATAAGGACAATTGTTATATTGATGGAAAAAACAACTAGACAAGTTTGGGCAAAAAGAGAACAAAGGAAATTGATTAATTTTCTGCAACATGGTCTGCTTTTATTGCTTTTATTAATAAACAGGATGAGAAGGAACCCACCAAAAACTTATGGAGAATTGTACAAGGAGATGTTTTAATAATATATTAACAGCATGGATTCAGTAATATTCAATAATATAAATCATTGTCAAACCTTTAATTAATATATTTTGGTAGAGTATTTTATTGTTACTACTGTCTGTGACCCCCTTTCATGTATTTTAAAATGTTTTTAAAGAAAGACATGTAGAAAAAAATAAGTGTAGGAATATAAATAGATCATAATGATCAATCCAAACTAGACTTTTGTCAAAATAGGAACATATAATCACAAAATTTGAACAATGCGTATTTTCTGAGATTTAACACCTATGGCTAGTTAAAATAGACTGATACTTAAGGCTGTTGATTGCACTAACAGATGTAAGCTTTATTTTAAAAAATGTTTCTTGTTTTTCTATAAATGACATTTCTCTGAGCTGCATTAGTTATTTCCTTCCCAAATATTCTGTTATTTTTATTTGCCTTCTGGATGGGGAATTTATTGCACTCCAGCCAGATGCTTGCGATGTTATATAGAATTTCTGCCTGCCAGATTCCTGGAGTTTCATAGCTTGTAATAACTAAATTCCCGTTTAAAAAATAATAATTAGAAGGTAGCTATACTTAACTGTCAATAAAAATATACGGTACTTACTACATTTCCAAACTGGTTTACCTTGAGAGGACACATTTACAATTGCATAATGCTTTTAACATAAATTCACGTCTTCAGTGTGGAATCTTCTTTACTTGTGTAAAGGAGAACCTTCTAAGGATGAAAACAACTGGGGTTTGATTCATATGCAACATAGTACAGTGAGGAGAGGGAAGGACAAGAAGAGAAGCTGAACTTGTTCTCCTTTTGCTCTCCTAGCATAAGCATATTGTCATGTTAAGAGGCAGTAGCAACCAGGCAATTATGTCAGGGTGGATTAATTTAAATCAGGGTAGCTAACCTGTGGCTCTTCAAATGTTGTTAGGCTACAGTTCACATAACCCTGACTGTTGACCATGTTGGTTTGGGACAGCTGGGAGATGGGAGTCCAGCAGTACCTCAGTTCTTTCTCAGTTGCCATGGATAGTAGCAGTACTTGGAATATAGAAAACTGCCTGATACTGAGTCACACCTGGTCTATTTACCATATATACTTGAGTATAAGCCTAGTTTTTCAGCACATTTTTTGTGCTGAAAAAGTTGCCCTCGGCTTATACTCAAGTGAGGCGGGTGGTGGGGGTGGCGAGAAAGAAGCCCTTTCTCTCCGCTCGTGCCGCCACCCGCTCTCCCCATTCAACCATTCCTTAAGAAGTGTACAAGAACGGCGGTTCTTTACTCTCCCCAGGCAGCTTGTTCTATTCCTGAACTGCTCGCATAAATGCAAACTTGGCAAAGGAAGAAGAGGAAGGAGCAGCCCAAAGGGTTGCTTTCGGGCTGCTCGTTCCTCCTCCTCCTCCACAGCGGCAAAGGTGAACCGGCTTATATTCGAGTCAATAAGCTTTCCCAGGTTTTTGTGGGAAAATTAGGTGCCTCGGTTTATATTCGGGTCGGCTTATACTCGGGTATATACGGTAGTTCAGTATTGTTAACAATGACTGGCAACAGCTCTTCAGGATTTCAGACAGGATTCTCTTTCAGCTCTTTCTGGAGATTTGGTGGTTAACCTGTTACCCTTGTCATAGAAAGGGTATTGCTCTGCCACTGAGCTGTGGTTCTTCACACATAAACTAAATATATGACACAATATTCTTTCTTCTCTCACATAATAACTGTTTAGTACAGATTTAGAAATCATGAGATCAGTTTCTCACCCCTTTGCAATTGACATTTACAAGGAAAAAGAAGTTCCAACTTACAACAGAGGAACAGATATTTATTCAGATTATATTTACATTGTCAAGAGTTAGTATATAATTCAGTTTTCAGGAGGAAGAAAGGATGCTTTTCATTTTATTTTCTGTCCCTCAAAGGTTAATAATCCTTTTGATCGTGTCTGCGTGGAGACTTAAGTTTCTACTGGCAAGAGAACTATGTCCCATAAAAGACATCTTTGTCAAAGACTTTCTTGTCTAGTGGAAGTGCAGTGTGAAAATTTACCCTTAGGCTGCGTTTTGAATAGATTATGGACTCTTAGTTTTGCTCGTTAAACTTCAAATAAATGAAATTAAAGTTCCTTTTTCTGTCAATGTAGAACATGTTTGCCAGTGATTGTTTTTGATGCAATAGCATAGTATCGTAAACAGGAAAGACTTCCTTTTCTCATATTTTCAGAACTGCAGGGTATGTGCAGAATGTGGCACACGGACCAGTAGTCAGTGGCATCACAACTGTCTTATGTGTGATAGTTGTTACCGTCAGCAAGACAATTTGCCTTGTCCTTTCTGTGAAAAATCCTCCAATCCAGACTTGCAAAAAGACAAGTTGCATTGTCATATGTGCAAAAGGTAGGAAACCTAACTATCATTTTAAATGATTGGATAACTCTGCTACTTCTTAATGGCTCTCAGACCTTTTTGTTAAAGTGGCCCCATGTTGCATCCAACTTTGATCTACTGTATTTTTTGCTCCATAAGACACACTTTTTTCCTCCTGAAAAGTAAGGGGGAATGTCTGTGCGTCTTATGGAGCGAATGGTGGTCCCTGGAGCTGAATTGCCCAGGGGCCAAAAGAGGATCATGCTTTTTATTTTACAAAGAGAAAAGGGAGTGTTGAAAGGACCCGTTCAGCAGCTGATCAGCAAGAGATCGGGAGAGAGATAAGAGTCCCGGCTCCCTTTCAGCCCCACCCTCCTTTGTTGAATGTGCTGCAGAGGGAGGTTGTTTGTTTTCCCAGGACATGTGACTGGCTGATTACATTATCTGTCTGGATAATCTAATCAGCCTTTCCTTAAGATTTTTCAGAAATGTGAGTTAAACCTCATAAAAATGGGGCTTTTCCTCTTTGCTTTTCCCCCTTTGCAAAAGGAGCTTTGCTTTTCCCCCTTTGCAAAAAAAGCTGCAAAACCTTTAGCTGATCCTCAAAAAAAAACACCAAAAAAACCCAGGGCTTTTCCCTTTGCAATAAAAGCTGCAAAACTTTTAGCTGATCCTAAAAAAAGCCTTTTGCCTTTGCAAAAACAGCTGCAAAACTTTTAGCTGAGCCTCAAAAAAGCCAGGGCTTTTCCCTTTGCAAAAAAAGCTGCAAAACTTTTAGCTGATCCTAAAAACAAACAAACAAACAAACACAAAAAGGGCTTTTAGAGGAGGAAAACCAGAAAAATATTTTTTTTCCTTGTTTCCTCCTCTAAAAATGAGGTGCGCCCTATGGTCCGGTGCGTTCTATGGAGCTAAAAATACGGTATTGAAGACGCTTCATTTTCTGCAATATAATATGCGCATCAACTACTGTTCATCCATCATGAGACTTGCTATAAGGTTCTCAGAATCTTCTGATAAATTGTGTCCCCATATAGGGTTAACTGTTCAGTGTATGGTTGGCTTCCTCAAGTTTTAAATAGATCTGGAACTAAGTCTTATAGGGTTATTGTAGTTATGTTTATGTACACAAAACAATTACTCATTAGTGAATGTAGCACATTGTATCAGTTCTGCAAGTAATGTGAATTCAGATGCTTTTATGAATCCATTTTAGGTATTGGTTTGATTTGAGGTGCCCCAAAATCCAGAAAATACAGATTTTTCTTTTATAAAAAAAAATTACAATGAAGATAGGATTTCAGTGGGACATTTTAAATAAATTAATTAATGTGAATTTTTGACTAATGATTCTCTTAGGTGGATTCACATAGAATGTGACAAATTTCCTGATAACGAACTGGATACTCACTTAAGAGAATACACCTGTAGTCTTTGCAAATACTTAGAAGCAGAAGAGGAACATGCACATGCACAGGCATGTGATGTGATGGATACTGCCCAACTTCTTCCTGAAACTGGTATAGGTAAAAGACTCTCTTTCTCCTTTCATATTTTCCATGTCCACTGCTTGTCTTTCATTTGATATTTGAGGAGCACTTCCTATATAATATTATTGCTGCCAACATTGCAGCCAAAGAGCACTGGGGGGGGGGATATAATATTTTTTTAAAAAAAATCTTCACATTACTGTACGTCATTGAGATTCCAGCTCCAAAGGCTCTCAGGACAAAGCCAGAAAACCTTTAACACTAAAACATCTTCTAGAAATTGAATATCTAATTTTATAGCACCATTCTCAGCTTTTTAAAAAAGGGGAACATGCTGCCAAGCAGAAGAATATTTTATTGAATAGGTTTTGCCATGGTTTGTACTTGAAGAAAAATTGTGGAATATATTCTTGTCTCACAGCAAGAGTGGCAATGCCATTTTAACAACAAAGAAAAATATGAAACTATTATAGGAGATGGGTTGTTTCATTCCATACTCCTAAGAGATTACTTTTGTACAATAATTTCAGATTTGAAACCAATGTAAATGATCATTTCCTCATACTGAAGTTTTCACTTTAATGATGTCAGTCTCCAAGACGAACAGATTAGTTACTGAATTCAGCAGCACTCCAAATTGTTCTGCCATTTTGAACTTTGCTAGGCTTTTTCACATAAAAAGACATATTCATGTGCTTTTTAACAGTAATATTCTCTGTGGATCTCCTTTTTAGGAGCTAAGAGTTTAATATTCTTGTAGAGGTCGTCTCCATGCTCCTGCTTGCTTTTGTGCATTTTAATGAGTTTTACTAGTATGAAAGCATGTTACTGTTCTGGATTTTTGAAAGTAGATTTCAGGTTAGGATATACTACAGAGAGTTTGTGACCAAAAGATAGATTATTAATTTGAAATGTTGGGCTTTTACAAGTTTTACAATCCAAGTTCAGCATTTCTTCTTTGTTTTCATTGAATCATGGACATAGAATAAAAGTTTCCTATTTTACACTTTGATAAAGTCTGTGGAAGTCACTGAGGGTCAAGCTATTTCCAGGATCAGTCTTAAGTGGCAATGTTAATTTGTACAAGAATGTTAATACCTGTGCTACAATTCTGCCAAATTTAAAGCAGCACAAGCTTTAGGACACTTTACCCTGACAGAAGTGCATATGGTATCCTAGTTGATTATAAAACTCATTCCCATAACTTATGAATAAGATTTCTCTTATACCCAAATTTTGCACTCATGTAACTCATTCAGACCATGCTGACAGCATTCAGGCATAACAGTAAACCATAGTTAACGGTTTACTTTGTATGAACTTATCACACTTGCTTCACTCTTCCCAGCTACTACTGGGATGAAACATACCATAATTCTTGGCATAGCATTATGCCTGAACCAAGGATTATGACTTGTTTTGTCGAAACAAACCATGATTAGTAAAAAAAAAAAAAAGCACAAACTTTGGCTACAGATCATGGTTTGATCGAAGCATGTACTGCTAAACCAGGGATTATGGTTTGTTTTGCCCCAGTGCTGGTGTGGAGAAGTAATGTGGATGGATCAGCTTGTGCATAGTAAACCATTAACTGTGTGCGCTCACTTTTAAAATATCATTTTGTGGAAGCAAAAAGGTCAAGCTCCAGGATAAGTTAATGATGGTGAGTAATACAATAAATGCTGCAGAAGATTTTTAAAAGTGTTTGCTGCTTAAGTTTGTGCAGATGAAATGGAAACAGAAGGAGGAGGAGATGTGGCCAACAAGGACCAACTAGTAATGGATAACAGCCTTGCTCAGGAATCAACGGTAAAGTGTGGCACAGATGGTAAGAGCATTTTTCTTTTGATGTGACACAAAACACCCATGTACACATAAATACTGTATGTGGAAGCATTTGAAGAATTAAGATGTTCCTTTTTTCTTTTTCTTTTTTTGAGGATGTGCCATGGGAACAGTACAAAGTATTTTAAAGTCTTCAAAACAAATGCACAATATAAAAGTACAAAATAATTTCTATAAAAGGCAGTGGAGTTAATAGTTGATTACTGGACTTTTCTTGCCAAGGCTGGGATGCCTCTATGCATCCTGCTCACTTGAGCAGTAGAAAGAGGGAAGTCTATTATTCATTCCCAATGGTAGGGAAGAATTGAAAGATTTTTGTGAATGCTAATTTAGAAGGCAGTGAAAATGCAGTAGAAGCTAGATAAAAAAATTAATTATGCAAATTCCACTGGGGGGTGAAAGTCAGCATATGGAGAAAATGCCAGTTGGAAAAGTCATAGGGGGGAAACTAAGTTAGGTAAAAAAAAAAATGAACATGAGGGTCTCATGGGCAGCTATTGCCTAAAGCAAAAAAATAAAATAAATTATCATATTGCATCTTTCAGTCTTACTACACTTAAGTATAAGCTTCAATGATCCAGAGATCAGGGTGTAAGGTAAAGGTACCCCTGACTGTTAGGTCGAGTGGTGGACGACTCTGGGGTTGCAGCGCTCATCTCGCTCTATAGGCTGAGGGAGCCGGCGTTTGTCCACAGACAGCTTCCGGGTCATGTGGCCAGCATGACCAAGCAGCTTCTGGCAAACCAGAACAACACACGGAAAAGCCGTTTACCTTCCTGACGAAGCGGTACCTATTTATCTACTTGCACTTGATGTGCTTTTGAACTGCTAGGTGGGCAGGAGCTGGGACAGAGCAATGGGAGCTCACCCCATAGTGGGGATTTGAACCGCCAACCTTCTGATTGGCAAGCCCTAGGCTCTGTGGTTTAACCTTGGGTGTGTAAAAGGGTCTTGTTTTTGTTTTTAAAAATCTGGCTTTTGAAAAATAACATAAAAAGGGGCCAGGTGATCTTCTCTGGAGAGCCTGTTCTGGAGCCAAGATGCCCCTATCAAAAAGGCTCTGTTTCTACCTTGCTTCACTTCACTGGGGCACCAAAGAACACCTCAAGTTCAAATTGGCATTATGAATCTGCATTGTTATGTGCTAAATTATGCCTTGTTTGGAATACAGTGGTACCTTAGGTTACAGATGCTTCAGGTTACAGACGCTTCAGGTTACAGACTCTGCTGACCCATAAATAACGCTTCAGGTTAAGAACTTTGCTTCAGGATAAGAACAGAAATTGTGCTGTGGTAGCGCAGCGGCAGCAGGAGGTCCCATTAGCTAAAGTAGTGCTTCAGGTTAAGAACAGTTTCAGGTTAAGAATGGACCTCCAGAACAAATTAAGTTCTTAACCCAAGGTACCACTGTAATGATAAACTAAGCAGACCCAAAGGCCTGTATTTATTTATTTCACATTTATATACTACTTTGTTATAAACAAACCTTAAAACAGTCTACAAAAAGAATAGAGCAATAAAATTAGCAGTGAATAAAACCAAATATTCAAAACATTAAAAAAAATCAATCATTAGCTAAAAACCAGATCAAAATACATGACAGTATCTACATTTCTGGATAGACTTGCCTAAACAAAAATGTTTTTAGCAGGCACCCACCTCATATCCATAGGTAGGGAGTTCCAGTGTGCTGCCACACTAAAAGATTGATTTGCTTCAAGTGAAGAATATTATGTGGCTTGTGCATATACAGTACCTCACTATGCAGGAGATATTCTGATGTTCAAAGTGAAGAAAATGATAGGGGATTATTTAGTGATGTTGAAATTGGTACTGGATAATAGATATTCTAGACTTCATTGCATTTTAGTGGTGGATAGTTCAATGAAAACAAAAACTCATTGTGCAGCTCTCTGGCTTAGCCATCTTGTCAATTGAAAACAAAGTAGCAAAAGGGATTGATTTTGATGGTGTGATTTCAAAATTTGCAGAGAACAAAGTTAGGAAAAAAAGTTTTTAAGTGCTTATGCTCACAATGTTAAGTAAATAAACCAGAAAATAACACTTGCAACTGTAAGTATCTTATTTTTCCTTCTTTTAATAATTTCAATGGGGGGTGGGGGAGAGAAATTTTCCGCACTGGTCACTGTACATAAAGAAGGAAATTGTAGAGCTGGGAAATGAACAGAAAAGGGCAGTCAGCATGACTGGGGGCTTTGGGCATCTTCCCTGTAAGGGAAGGCTAAAGTGTTCTAAGGATTAAGTTTCAAACTAATTAACAGTTGAATCAGGACAAACAAGCAGGAACTATTTTTTCATACTTTATTTGTACAAGAGATAGACAAACCATGGGTTCTGCTGGTGGCTATTAGCTATGATTGCTAAATGGAACCCATATGGTTTGATCATATGATACAGAAGGATAATAGAATATCTTTAGAAATTCAAGATGTGGGACCAGCAGTACAGGCCACACACGCTTGTAACTGTTCACATATTTTTCACATATTTCACAAATGTTCACATATTTTTTAAAAGACACGTTACACTAGAGATACTCTAATTTCAGACTCAAATGAAAAGTTCTAATTTATTCCAGGCTTCTCATTAAATGAAAATAATGGTGAACTGGAAACAGAGGCTCCTGACCATTTTGGTAAAAGTGAAATAGAAACATCTCCTGAAAAGATTCCTGCATCTGATCTTAATCATGCTGATAAAAAGATGGAAATGACAGAAAATATTTTGAATACAATGCAGCAAGTCTTAAACAAGCAAACTGAGGAAGCAAAAACATTACAGGAAAGCACTGAGGTATTTGAAATGTCTACAGAGGAATCTCAGCTTCCACCAGAGATACCTGAGGATGTAGCAAAGATATCTGAAACCTTCAATTTGGTCAATAGTGAGAGCAGCTCCTCTAAGAAGGAAGAGCAACTAGAAACAACAATGGTGTCAGAAGCTACAGAAGGAGATGAGACTCCTGAAAATTATGACACGTCATCTCTTCCTGCAAATGAAAGTTGTGCAACTGACAGTTCACCATTGGAAGATAAATCTTTAAAGTCACCAGCTGAAACACAGTCTTTATTTTCATCATCTGTTGAATTAAACAAGTCCAGTGTGTCTTCCTCACCAGCAGCCTCACTAGAGTTAGGCTCTTCACATGACACAATGCGTAGTCAGATGTCACCACTAGAATCCTCTATAACTCTTCCAACAACATACGTATCGCTCACTCCAAAAATTGGAATGGGAAAACCAGCTATCACCAAAAGAAAGTTTTCTCCTGGGAGACCGAGGTCAAGACAGGTGAGCATGTTTTACTGAAATCAGTTACAAAAAGCATTTTTGTTGTATTGTTTACCTGAATCATTACTTTGGCTATGACATCAAGAGAGGTATTTGTTGTGCATTCTGTCTGAAATTGTAGTCTATTGTTAGCTTCTTAGTACACTTCTTTACCAACAATCTACTGTGGAGAACGGATTTCAATTTTGTCGGAAAGAAAGAAAAAGAAGTAATTATGTTTCCTGTGGTTTTTCTGAAAGGTTTGCATTCTGGAATTAATTCAGGGTAAAGCATATTTTCCAATATTACTAATTTAGCTAGGGTGTTCAGATGTCCAGACCAAACATTTATTACTTGAAGGTGGTGAAAAACAATGCTGTTCAAAGATTTGCTGTGCAAGTCTCATTTAATTCTCTTTAGAACCCACACATTACTTAGATAATTTATTTCACTGCTGATTTCATGAACTTCTTTATAGTTTCCCCTTCTATTCTTAGTCTACACATATATTCTAAATGAAATAATATTAATTGGTAAAAAGAGAATAAAACGTCCTGATAAAATAGCTGATTTAGATTTCTAATTATTATAAATTACTCCTAGGTGCAGGAACCTTAAAAAACAAATGGATTTTCCTATGAAAGTTGTTTTTCATTTAGACAGGTTCCACCCCCCCCCCCCGAAGAGTAAAATAATTAATGTTTTTATTTTATCACAATTTATTTAATGTTCATGCTATGCTTAATACTGAATACATAATTAGCCATGTCTGCTTTAGCCCACACAATTTTCAGTACAGTAATGGGTTTCACTGACTTCTACTAAATTATAATGCATTTTATATTTTCTTAGCAACCTCTCTTTAACAATAATGCATATACAGTGGAACCTCGGAAGCTGAACACCTTTGAACTTGAACCTTTTGGCTCCCAAGCAATCGAAACCTGGAAGTGATTGTTCCAGTTTTCGGAAGCCGAACATCCTGTGTGGCATCTGTGGCTTCCGATTGGCTGCAGGACACTCCTGCAGTCAATCAGAAGCCATGCTTTGGGAGTCAAATGCTTTGGATGTTGAACAGACTTCTGGAACGGATTCTGTTCGACTTCCGGGGTACGACTGTATAGTTATGGGTGCAATCCTATGTTCATTGGAAGATCTGCCTTCAGAAGTCTCTTCCTTAGCAAGGAAGGTGGACTGCTGTCACACCTCTGACTTTACTGATGCTCTAATGGTGGAAAAGGCAAAAAGGAGGCATGTAAGGGACTGATTGGGGGAGGACTTACAGTTTCCTGACACACAGAGGCAGCACTAGAAAAAATGGGCAGGGGCACAGAAGAGAAATACCAGTATATGTCTAGGTGGACAAGTTGTTAAGGTCTCTGAAAGAAAATTAACAGTATATGTTAATGTAGAGTCCAGCAACTGGGCATGCAGAGAGGCAAGTGGACAGGCAGATTCCTTGCTTTTGGGGGGGGGGGACTTGCTCCCATTCCTCCATCTGGTACCACCCATGCTGACACATCCCCAGCCCGAAGAGAAAAGTATGCCAACACAGGGGAAATAAAATTATCGATAAAAACCAAGTATTAACAATATTCAAAAGATAATTAAAATCAACAATAACTAACAGACTAAAAAAATAGAGAGTAAAGCACACCAACATCTATCTGTCCAGATAGGGTTGCGTAAACAAAGTTGCTTTAAGAGGTGCCGAAATGAGAGCAACAAAGGCACCTGCCTGAAGTCAATAGGCAGGGAGTTCCAAAGTGTAGGTGCTGCTAACTGTAAAATTTCAACCCCTTACAAGTGTGGGATGAGTGTAATGTGACACCTGTAATAGTTTCAGTTCCGCAGATGAAAGCACTCAAGTGGGCATGTATGGGGTAAGATGATCCTATAAGTAAACTGATCTCATGCTGTTAAGGGCTTTATATACTAATAGTAACACCTCGAACTTGGACCGGTAGAAAATAGGCAATCAGTGCACATCTCTGAGCAGGAGTGTTATGTGGTGACAGGGTCTCTCTCCTGTCAGCAACCATGTTGCAGCATTCTGCACTAATTGCAGCTTCTGGATCAGGTGCAAGGGAAGCCCCACACATCTCTCTTACAGTCTTAAAAAAATCTCTTTGGTTCCCACCCACCCTCATATATGGTGGGAATGTTGCATAATTAATGAGATAGTAAGACTATTGCATATCCAGCATAATTTAGACTCTGATGGAAGCAATCATGATCCAGTGTATAATAATGTGAATGAAGTATTTTATATAACTTTTCTTTCAATATATGCCTATCATTTTTGTCCTATATTTATTTTTCCCGTTATAATAAATTTATTAAACATAAACTGGTATTATTCAGTTCTGGTAGAATTTTATGTTTTGGAGAGCTGATCCTTTTGCTATTCTGAGAGTAACAATTTCTCAAAACTAATAAGATTATTTACCATATTTATCCCATCTATTATAGTCTTAATGTAATTTCTAATTTGCAAACATGGGTAAAATGGAAGACTGACATTTGATTATATGACATTTTAATCCCATGAATAATAAAATATTTGACTCATGTCTCCATGCTCCTGGTCCACTAAAACCATAAGTCGCCTGCTTTTAAAGTGACATTTAAATACTATAGCATAGAATCATCATTGTTATACTCAAAGGACAGCATTCTAAGTTTTACTCAGAGTAGATCCATTTTTTTTGGCTCTCCAAAAAAATCTCAACAACTTTTGAGATTGCAGTCTCTTGGAAGCTGGACATGCCTGGTATAGTGTATTAACTGCCTAGTCTTTTAATTGAGAGTCTGAGAACCAACTGCATGAGAATCAATAGAAACTGTAATTTAGAAAAAAGCCAGTCATATAGGTAAACAGTTTTGCTTCTGAGAAATGAAGAAGCAAAATAAGACACACTTGAGTGAGCAGTATGTAAAACTTTAAGCATTAGTATCTCAAAATTACCTCTTATCCAGCTGTCAAGAATAGATTTTGGGTGCAATTCAGATAAAATGGAACATACCTAATATACGAAACCTGCTTCCTTCCTTCCTCAATTATTGGGAGAGGTGACAAGTTAGCACTTGGAAGGTAAACACTCATTCTAAGCAAGCCATTAGAAACAAATTGTATTATAAGCAAATGTCTTCTGCTTTTGAATGCTATCAGTTCAGTCTTTTGTTTTCATTTCTCTGGTTACAAGATTGGTGCTAGAACGTAACCTTTTTAGTTGTATTTTTAGTCTTTTGTTATCCTTGCCCCTAAATCAGCGGTCCCCAAACTTAAGGGCCGGGGGCCAGTTGCGGCCCAGTCGCCTTCTAAATCCAGCCTGCGGATGGTCCGGGAATCAGCGTGTTTTTACATGAGTAGAATGTGTCATTTTATTTCAAATGCATCTCTGGGTTGTTTGTGGGGCATAGGAATTCGTTCATATTTTTTTTCCAAAATATAGTCCGGCCCCCCACAAGGCTGAGGGACAGTGGACTGGCCCCCTGCTGAAAAAGTTTGCTGACCCCTGCCCTAAATTATGTGCTAGACATATATAGGATTTGGTGTATTTCATCTGGCAAAGGACAATTAGCTTTTATACTACTAATTAGGAATAGTTTGGAGGGAAATGGGTCTCTTGCATTTGCGTTTTTAAATCTTGCCTGTTGGAAACATTGCCTGACTGCAAAAAGGTAAGTAATGCGAGTACTTACCACCACTAATTTGGATGGCATTTGGATGGTATACTTGTGCAGGCCTTAATGTTTTTGTAGACAGGTAGCTGGCAGAATAAGAAATTCTCTTTGAGAAAGATGACAATGTTAGGAAATGAAGAGATTCAGGACCACTGGTCTGCTTTTCAAAGCCTACGTAGCCATGCAACTTAGCTATTAAAAAGTTGGTAAAAGTGTATCAGTGCCAGGCAGGACTTCCTGCTCTGCCTGTGAGAGTCCCTCTTCTTACCACCTATGTTCCAGGAGTCCGAAACTTTCCATAAGAAGTCTGAGATTTGAGAAGATGTTGTGGGCACCATCATAAAATGGCTGCCATGGACACATGATCAATTACAGAAAGGCTGCTGTTGAGTGGACACTGTCTGTTAAAAAATGTTGGGAGCCACAGAAGAAATTCAAGATGTATTCACCTCCCCTGCAACCTTCCTGCATCTTTAAACACAATTTTGATTTGTCCCATGCATGTTTATTTCCAGAAAATATGGCATGCTACCTAAGATACTTGAGGAATTACATGAATACTATTTCAGCTTACATGCATATCCTCCTAACACAGACCATGGAAAGTTCTGATGATTTACAACAAAAATTGATGTTGTTGTTGTTGTTCAGTCGTTCAGTCATGTCCGACTCTTCATGACCCCATGGATCAGAGCATGGCAGGCACCCCTATCTTGATGTAGGGACATAATTATATAAATTCTGACCACACTAGGTTTAACTTGTAGGTTTCATTTAAGAGAATGTTGGGGGTTTAGATAGAGAGAAAGGAAACATACTGCCTTTTTGAAGGCAGTTGTGGCAAAGCAATATTATGCACATTTACCAGCCAGCATGCCTTAAGTCTCAATAAAAAAAAATTACCACTACTGACACTGACCAGTATTATGCAAAGGCTCACTGGTTAGATGCAGCTTAGTTTTTTGTTTTAATGGTGCTGCTCAGGAGCCCTTTGAAAAAGGAAGCTGCACTACTACGAATACACAGAATTTGATAGTTCTAGCAGGACCCTGGAGTTTCCAGCAGTGGATATCATTGGTGTGTCCTGCTTCTTCTTCATTCTGATTGGTTAGAGTTGTGCAGGAGTTGGTTTCCGTCAGGGTCAGCTCCCTGATAGCACAGCTGAATAGGTAACCCACTCCTGCATGATCAACGAGAAAAAATAGGGGTAGGACACATCTGTAATATCAGACAGGAACTTGCTTGCTGCTGAACTGCTGCCTCTTCCTGCTACTTGCTGGCTGTGACCCACCTCCACTGTGTTCATTAGAGGCAAGTAGGAATGGACTTTCCATTGGGCAGTGTAGTTATTAACTTTTTTAAAAAAACTTGATCTATGTTGTTGATGCTGTGTGTTTATTAATTAATATCAATTCTAGGGTAATGGCAGTTTGCTTCAGAGTGCACACCAATTACTACTTTTTGTTTTATTTTTGTTTTAAATAAATGAGCTTCCCCCTGAGTTGTGCTTTCACAGACATTAATCAAAATCCTGAGTGTTCTTCCTGTTTTTGAGAATCTCTTTTGAAGATAATGGTCTTATTTAGACATGGCACCAGAGTATGATTTGGGTAGTTGGCGAATTAATCTTCTGATGATGCACTCACTCACATGTGCTAATGGCTTTCATTTTTTCCTAATTCTTGACAAACCATATTTTGCTATTTTGTCTATATACATAACACTAGTGTGTCAGCTGGCACCTTCAAGAAGCTAGCTGCACACACAAATGTAGAAATATTCTTATGTTTAGTATATTTAGGATGAAATTTCATAGAATCATATTTTAGTACTTTTATTAAGTATGAAAGTGGAGTTTTAGTACTACAGGACTTCTTAGCGCTAGAGTAGCCTAAAAGATTTTGTTGTACAAGTGTCTGTTTGATCAACCTTCTGTATTTCTGAGAGTACCTAAAGTTTAGAGACTTCTTCCAATTATGAGAGGGAGGAGGAAGCTGTGATCCTCCAGAGACATTGTGGAACTCCATGAGTACTAGCCAGCACGGGATGATAGAATTTGAAGTTCAGTCACATTTGGAGGGCCACAGTATCTCCAATCCTGAAATTTGAGGAACCCTATTCCTAAATATTTTTTTGTGTGGAAATTCAGAGCATTACTGATACTGTTCAAAGAAACAGCCACCTGTTGCACTTACTGTAGATGCATAGCAAAAGTTAAATAAAGGTTAGCAAGGATTGGGGGTGGAGAGTATTGCAAATGCAGTTCTGGGATCCTTACAGATGACGTCTGATCCCCAGTCTCCATCTAGGGATTGTATTCCTATACATAAAGAGTTATGTACAAGTATAGAAAACTCATATGCACAATTCAGCTCATGGAAATAGCCTTGGTGAATTCAATTTTAGTCCATTTTTGGACTCCACAGAATACAATATATTTGGCACTTATAGACATGATTGCTTGCTAATTTTATTTGATATAAGAATTTCAGTTGTTTTTTTAATAGTGCTTGGGTGGTATAGCTTCAGCTCATGGATATTTTAACTGTTCGTTTATTTTTCATTTTCATATTATACCTTTTATTTTAATCCATTTTTGTCTGCTATGCTTCTTAGCTTTTCTGGTTTGCATTTTTTTTAAATTTCTTGTAACAGTCACACAACATAGCCCAAGTCAGTTGTCTTCTCCAAGATGCAGACTGAAAGATAGAAATAATATTGCCATAAAAAATACAGCCATGATCCCAAATAGGTGTATCTTGGTTTAGTATTGTAGTAATAAAAGTTATAACAGAGGCACACTCACACTTCATCTGTTCCTTATGCCAAACAATCTTTTGTTTTCCGGCAGTGCTTCTCTTTTATATTTATTATTTAATCAACATTTTATTCACATTTGCTCATCCTGTATAAATGTGAGTGCTAGGTTGAAATTTATCCCAGTAAGTCCATGTGTTTGTTAAAGCAAGTATTTGTGTGCCTGCATGTGCTTTGCTTTCAGAACTTTTTATTTGCGTTCTTTATTTTTTATTTTTATTTGGCTGAGTTTTATACATCTATTTTCTCACCTGACATATCCTAGGGGGCTTGGAGTAGCCATAATACAGTGAGCCCACCTTCCTGGTCCCCAGACATTTCAGAAGGTCGGGAAACTTTTAAGTCCAGACCGCTACCTGGCAGTGCCATATGGAGCATCAAAGTGGTAATTAATTTGTATTTATATTCTTGTTATCCTTTGCTATCTCTCTGCTGTTCTCCATTATAAAAAGATACTAATGAAAACTCTTCTGAAGCATAGCTAAATTAATATGCTACTTAAACCCGATCCTTAAACAGCTGCATAACTTGCTTTTTAAAAATCCCTACATTCTCTCTCAGTGCATGCAGAATGAACATTGAGTCAATTTCTACTTCAGCTGTATGTGGTGCTTAACACCCACAGGGTGTATTCTATACACTGTAACTGGGCCATGTTGTATGTTATAAGTTACTGCTATCATCTGGATGGAGTCTGAAATAAAACATAGATGGGAGACCAATGTATATTGTGTCTGAAATCTCCAGTGGCCAGTGCATACTTTAGAGGTTGCTGTAAAACTAATTTTCTCTGCTCCTCCTCCAGAAAGTCTCACACAAAGGGCTGCAGATTATTATTTCTTTACAAAGAGTTTTTTGGCAACTTGTTACTAACATAAAAAGTAAAGGTAGCTGTGTGGCTCCACAAAGTCAAAATCCATATTAGGACAGTAACTTTATTAGGTCAACCAAAATACCACAAAATAGTATGCAAGGTTCTTAATTTTCCAGAATTCTTCACCAGAATCTAGCCTAATGAAGAATTTTTTAAATCTCAAAAGCTGAAATACTATATGCGTCCTGAAAGATTATCAGCATAATATAAATACAGTACAGATAAAATAAATATTTTTATTGTTGAAGTATTTTTGCAAAGGTTATTGTATTACCTCTTGTTGACTAGGTGCTGCTGCTTTTTGTTGTGCTTCCGGTTTCAAAATAATGTTTAATTGTATACATTATTAGAAGAGATGAACTCTGTATCTAGAGTAACCAGCCTAAAACCTGAACAAGCTGAAAATATTTTTTCTTCTCATGAGACTTAGATTTGTTCATTTGTATTCTCATTTTCAGCACGCCCATGTTTGATTAATATGTTTGTATCAGTAATTGTGCTATTAATTTAATATTAAATTTCATGAAAATGTGTCCTTTCTTCCTATATCATTTACAAATTTTATAAATGATGAAAGTTAATGGTGTGTTGGTACTTTCAGTTGATAACATCCTTCTAGGACTATCTGTGGAGCTAGAGTGAACATTGTTGTGAATATTCTCTTAGCAAGCAATATTTTTTCTCCCCATCCCCGTTTTCTCAAGTCATCAATGTCTGTTACATACCTTGTGAATAGCATGTACAGTGTTAGGCATGCCTTTGATGAGATTGATGGGAAGCTACTCTTAAGCCAATGCAGTAGAGTAGGATATAAAAAACAGTGGAATCCAGTTGCTGCTTCTTGCACTGCTGCATCAGCAGAGGTGCCTGCTAATCGAAGAGAAGGGAAAACATTATTTGACAGGTAACCTTTAAGGACAGATTATTGGGTAGCAAAAACTTCCTCTCCTCCTCTTCTGCTAGCAAATGATTCCCACTAAATAAATAAAAAACTCCACCTGGATCAAAAGTCATAATCAGATACTTGACAAAGGTTCATAGGCTGCAACCCTCACAGTATGCTGTGTATCAAGACCTGTTCATATTTGCAAGCCCTGCTGTGGGACACGCTCATGTGAAAAATACTGTTGTGTTGCAAAATACAAAATCCTGTTGTATTCTTACAAAGTCTACTTTATAAGGAACATTTCTGTGAAGCATTCCTTAGTAAATCTAAATGTTTTAATTTGCTTTAAATAGGGTCGTGGCTCAGGGTTTCCTGGGAAGCGGAGACCACGTGGTGCAGGCCTTTCTGGAAGAGGTGGACGGGGGAGATCAAAACTTAAAAATGGAATTGGATCTTATTTTTCTCCAGGGGTAAGAATCTCTAGCATATTATTTGAGCAGGCAGAAGTGTTGATTCGTGTCTCTGCTAACAATGATCTACTTTTACTGCCGGAAAACTGTTAAGTTTTTGTTTTCTTTTATTTGTAGGTCACAGATATGGACATTTCATCTAACAAAGATGAGGAAGAAAACTCAATGCACAATACTGTTGTCCTGTTTTCTAGCAGTGACAAGTTTACTTTGCATCAGGTTGGAATATTAATTCGTATTTTATTATTTCCTAATGTCATTGGTTATTTCCTAATTTCTAAGCCTCAGATGAAAAGTGTAGGCAATATTTAATGGTATTACTTATTCTAGCTGTCCACTTGTGACATCCAACCTCTTCCTAGCAAGACATTTGACAACAGTTAGTTTATCTATAGGTGTTTAATCTAGATAATTTATAACTTATTACTTGGTGGTCCATAAAACAAATAATAAGCCTGTTGGTGTTTTGTTAAATTTAAGGATTAAGTATTCTGTGTATGGGCTACTATAGTAGAGAAAACAGAGTAGCATTTGTTGGGAGGCTGCAGTTATTGCATTGTGTGGCTACTGTACTTTTAAGGTTTGAGGGCAGGTAATAGCATTGCTTCATCAGTTATTACACTGGCTGCTATGTAGCTTCTGGCCACAATTTTAGTGGTCTTTAAAGCTAGAGGTGAGTTCGATCTAAAACTGAACTGATATTTTTGTTCCATCTCTCTTTGGACATTTGCAGTGAGCTTCTAATATATTTTGGAAATTCTTGTAGATTTTTAAAATTGTTTTAAGACTTTAACTACCTGTCCTTACAAAAATGCTCAAGGTAGTGTTACTAGTATTATTGATTTTTGCTATAAACATAGGGCATATTAATGATAATAAGGAGACTGTATACATCTGAAATTTTGAAAGAGAACAAGGTTTGCTAAAAATGGATTAGAGGTGTATATTTCTTCCATGTTTTAATTACCTAGTATGGGTTGTTTACCTGAAAATGTTTCTTTGATATTCTAGGATATGTGTGTAGTTTGTGGGAGTTTTGGCCAAGGTGCAGAAGGACGATTGCTTGCCTGCTCTCAGTGTGGTCAGTGTTACCATCCATACTGTGTCAGTATTAAGGTGAGCACTTTGAAATTATTGTCAACATATTGTCCCTGCATACACCACATTGATTCCAGTTTTTACATTATTAAGGAGTGTTTTTAGCTTGTAAAATATTCCTCTGGAAATGTGACCGTTATTTGTATGCAACTGACAAAGCACTTTAATTAAATGACATTTTATAAATGCAAGAGAAGTTAACCTTTGTGTAATTTTTCAGCTATAAATAGCACCGTTTATCTTGCATATGGTTAAAAGTAAGTATTGAGATATCAGCTCAGTATTGAGCTAGATATAACCTAAGTATTAAGATATGAAGCAGTATAGTGTGTTTTGTTTTGTTTAAGGCTGGTTTCCCAAAAAGTTATAGTGCATTTTTATTTATGACTTCATTAAGATTCAGTTAATTCACTTTATCTGTTGGCTATCAGAATTTTCAGAAACTGGAGTAGTTAATTTCTTACATTCATTAAGCTAGGAGAGAATGTGCAAAAAGTTAAATTTGGATAGTTATAGGAAGACATGCACAGATAATAAGCTTTTTGCTTCATCTTATAAAACAATGAATTGTCTTTAAGTGCAGTTATTTAAAAAGGGAATATTCTTTTAATGTATTAAGTCACATGCACTTATATGAAAGGGTTGTACTGATTTTATAACACACTCTAGACAGCTTTTGTTCTTACAGAATGATTAGTGTAGTAGATGGGGTAAACTTTTGAACACTCCATAAAAAGTAGCCATTTTAATCCTCATGAATTGCTTTGAAGAAAATTTAGGTTGATTACCCCAACAGAAAATGTGACTTAAGCATGTTTTGAAGCAAAGTTTAAAATGCATTTCAAACCATGATTATGAAGGGAATTGGATAACTATTTCCAAGCCTATCTCCTTTTATTTACATATGTCTTGTACCACTGTGTTGTCTTACACTAGTGAATGAAAAAAGAAAACATTCAGGAGTGATAGAGCTGGTTTACACATTACATTCTTAATGATCACAGCAAAACCAACACTGATTTGATTGCTTAAAATCCTGAACCTACAAATACCTTTCCTTACCAATGTTTGCCTGCCCCTTGACTTTTCCTGTAATGTTGTGAAGAAGACAGTTCCAGCCCTCTCATACTTAGCGTGTCAGGAGCAGCTCTCTTTTGTTTTCTGCCCCCCTCCTCCAAGAGAGATGGAAGATTCAACTGTCTAAGAAAGAAGTATCTAGCCAGTACCAACCTCTTACCTCTTGCAAGGAATTGCTCCTTTTGAGGGTGTATGACGTAACTGGAACACTCTCGCTCTTTTCACAGAGCATGAACACTTCATATTTCCCCAACCATCTCTTGTAGTGGGAGAGAATCTCTAGGGTTCTAAATAAGCAATGTGAGGTTGGTATTCACATGATCACTTTGCAACAGAGTGATATGTAAACTGGCTTTTTCACTGTGACATAAGGTGGTAAAGACTGATTCAGAGGTTTGGAACATTGTGCCTTGCTTCTGTCAGGTACCATGATGGCCTTTTCAAAAAAACTTCTTTTTTCAAGTTTCGATGTATGTTTCTAAACTATAGGCGTATTTAAGATTAGGAAAGTAATATTTGGCACTATTGTACTTTTGTTTAAATGTCATAATGGGAAGGAGATGCCAAATAGATTTGTAACCAAAGAGCAAACTGTATTTCTCCAGATTTTGGAACTGTTGTCTTTTAATTTCAGTAAATGTGAATCTGGATTTTGATAGTTGCAATAACTGGCAGTATGCTGAACCCTTACACTTGGGCCATTTTATTTTTTTAAAAATCTAAAACAAATTTTCATCCATAATCTTGGAGAGCACAATGTACATCGCTATTGAATACCATATGTAAAGATATTTTTGACTTCTCAAAAAATCAGGACTTCACTCTAAAACAAAAAGGAGAGCATAAACACTAAAAAAATACTACGTATTTCCAAATGATAGAAGCAAATTTATTGAGAATATAAGCCTGTAAATCAACTGAGGTTGTATGGCTTCCATAAATAACCACCTGCTGTCTTCCACCATGCAGATAACAAAAGTGGTGCTCCACAAAGGTTGGAGATGTCTGGAATGCACTGTGTGTGAAGCCTGTGGGAAGGCTACAGATCCGGGAAGGCTGCTCCTTTGCGATGATTGTGATATCAGCTATCACACTTACTGCCTAGATCCGCCACTGCAGACAGTTCCTAAAGGAGGTTGGAAATGCAAATGGTATGTGTAACATTGTTTTTTTTCACTTTTAATGTTTTCTTTTAATCTGACTATATTTTCTTTTAATTAATATAATATGGCAAGGCTGATGTGGAAAATTACATTTTGCTGTAATTTAAAGATAATACAATGTTAAGGTGAAAATAAGTATAAGTATGTTAAGCAGTGAACCTTGCCATGAGCCCATGTTAAGGAAGATATTGTTTTGTGTTTTACAGGTGTGTTTGGTGCAGACATTGTGGTGCTACGTCTCCTGGTCTTAGATGTGAATGGCAAAATAATTATACACAGTGTGCTCCCTGTGCAAGTTTATCTACCTGCCCGGTCTGCTGTTGCAATTACAGAGAAGAAGAGCTTATTCTGCAATGCAGACAGTGTGACAGGTCAGAGTTTCTGCTACATAGTGAATTATATATTTTCATATGTCAATAATTTGCTCATAGTGTAATGTTGACTGAAGATTGCTTTAATTTATCATATGGAATTTACTCTCCCTCCCGTATCAGAGTCGCTTTCCAATAAGAGATAGCCTCTTTCAAAGAAAAAGCTGTAGCTAATATCAGAAAGAAGAAAACCACCATGTGTTTGTTTGTTTTTTAAATAAAGTTATCTCTTCATCCTGAGTTGATAAATGGCACTCTGACTTGGTTCATACATCACATTATACTATAGTTTAAAACCAACTATTATTTGAATGTGAACATGCAACTCACTGGTGTCCAGTGCTTAAACATTCTTGCTTTATTTCTCCCCTGTTACTGCTGGGAAACAAGCCATAGTCTGGTTCGTCATAATGTCTGAACCCAGGCTCATGATTTCATTTTGTCCAAACAAACCATGGATGGCAATCAAGGTTTGTTCTTGGCTTACTGCTCATGGTTTGTTTGAGGAAAACCACAAGCCTGGCTTGTTACATTGCAGCACGGCTGGGGTGGAGCAGAGAGTGAGAAATGTTGGGCAGCATGCACCAGCATGATGTTTGTTCATAGTTTGTTTTTAACTATGATGTAATCCAACATTCAAGCCAGGCCTCTGATGCAACATTAAGAGGTGCAAGTTGGTTTTGTATTGCAAAGAGCACTCCCAAAGTGCAGCCTGTTGCTTGGGGAGAGTATAATCCCATCTAGCACAGAGTGAACACTGCTCCCCTGGGTGGACAAACCATCTACCCAAAGTACCCCTGTCTTATCTGACAATTTTAACAACTATCTTCTGGGACTAAAGCAGACCTCCTCTGGGGTCTTCATATCATTGCCACTTTACAGGGAAGCTTTTAAAGCAGTAGACGTGTTCTGTGCTTCTTTCAATCTAAAGAGAATCTGAATGGTATTTTGGCATAAAATGGTATATGTTTTATTTTCTCCTTTTTAACTTAACTTCCAGATGGATGCACACAATCTGTCAAAACTTAAACACAGACGAGGAAGTGGAAAGCACGGCTGACAGTGGCTTTGACTGTACCATGTGTCAGCCATACATACCACCAGCAAATGGTAAGGAATTTCTTAATTGGGTATCTAGCAGCGTAGCACTAGCTTTGGAAACAACTTCTTTTGGTCTGCCTCCTGATTGGCAGATGCTGAATTGATTTCAGAGGCAGTACTTGAGGGAAATAATTTCTTTTGTCTTGCTTTTAGCACTGCAAGATTATTAATGAGGGGAAAAACAATTTAGAGTAGAAAGCTGGGTAAATCTCTTCCCAGAGGATTTGTAAGTCTGCTTAAAATTATAATAGCAGCAAGAGTGTGTGTGTGTGCCCACAAGTGAGAGAAAGACTGCACTCAGAGCACCATGATTTTGAGCAGATGAAATTCATTATTTAACAATAACATTATCTTGAATATTTTGCTCCCAGTGTCAGATAGACTTCTCTTAACTCAAGATTCTCTTTTTTCTTTTTTCATAAGTTGCATTAATAGCAGCAGACATGTAAAAATATGTGTTGTTTTTTATTCTAAGTCAGTGGTTCCCAATTAGTTAATTACTGAGGACCTCCTATTTTTCAAAAGCCAAGCCACGGACCCTCTACTTTTGAAAATTTTGATGTCTGTGGTAGTTACCTCTGCAAAGCAATTTTTTGAACAAAATGTAGGGTAGCCCCTAATAAGCAAAGGATTTTAGGTATACTAAAAACATATTTGAGGATGAGATGGTTGGACAGTGTTCTCGAAGCTACTAACATGAGTTTGGCCAAACTGCGAGAGGCAGTGAAGGATAGGCATGCCTGGCATGCTCTGGTCCATGGGGTCACGAAGAGTCGGACACGACTGAATGACTGAACAACAACAAAAACATATTAGGGCTGAGCGATATCTGGTTTTCAACATAGTGATATATCAACAGCTAAACATCACAATATTCTGATATATCACAATGTCTGAAATTGGAAATCAGGCATGGGGATGAGGAAAGGAACAGTCATGGAGATCACACAAGGCATGACAATGAGTGAAGGCGCGGCTGTGGGGGTCGGGGTGGGGAGTTGAGGAAGTGGAGTCACCTCCACCTCGTGGTTTGAGTGGGAGGGGATAGGGATGGGGGGTGCATGAAGTCACTGTCAGTGGGGCAGCCAGCAAAGAGGCACATCTACTGTGGCTGCTTTCTGCTGACTGAGAAAAGCTGCTCCGCCTCAGTGGCAGGAGAAGGTAGGGCCATGGTGCCTTGAAGTGAGGCCGATCAGCTGCCCTGCTCTCCATCAGCATGAGTGGAAGGCAGCACCTTGCAATCGGCTGCCCTGCTTTCCTTTGCGTGAGGAGCGATATACGACTGCGTATTGCCGGGTCAAAATCGTTATTGAGGTGTGATTTCAAAACCAGTTTTGGCCAATATATTGAAAAACCACAAAGTGTGAAAACAGATCATAACATTTGTGATTTTGCCATGCAAAAATGACAAAATTTTAGCTGGAGGGAAGCAAGGGATGGGGCTGTGGACTCCTTGGATGTGTTCCGTGGACCCCCAGGAGTCCCTGGACCCCTAACTGGGAACCACTGCTCTAAGTAATGATGATGGCAGTCAGAACAAAATAGAAAATTCTTTTCAGTAGCACCTTAGAGACCAACTGTGTTTGTTCTTGGTATGAGCTTTCGTGTGCATGCACACTTCTTCAGATACGCAGTATCTGATGGCAGACTTCTGATGGCAGTCAGAGTTACTGTACCATCTCTCCCTGTCAAATCTCAACTCTTTTCCTAACTGGCAGCCACCTAGACCAATTAGAATAAATTTACCTGATCCAGGCCCTATATAATAAATTCTCAGGGTGATTGACTCTCTCCTACCTCTCACTAAGCTGCTAATGCCAGACAAGTTTTGACATAATAACAATACAAGGCCATGATCTTTGACAGTCAAAGAGGACACAGAATATCCCCCCCCCACCATAAGACACACAGAGAAAACCTTCTAGGCAAACAAACATATATACTGCATCATATCAAACACATGGATGGCTATTCCTATCAATAGTTTATATTAACAATATCCTGTAATAACTTCCAGTTTTTCATTGTTTCTTAATACCAGAAACACATTTCCAGATTTTTCTCTTTTCTCACATCCATCCATATATATATATATATATATATATATATATATATATATATATATATATATATATATATATATATATCTCTGTGTGTGTGTGTGTGTATGTATATGTATATATGTATGTGTATATATATATATATATATAGAGAGAGAGAGAGGCATTGTCACAAGATTTATCCTCAGTTCAATCATTATTGTTCCATATATTATGGAAGCTGAGGTGCTATCCACAAATGAAGCACAACTGCTACTCTTCACTTCATTTCTCTTTCTTTCTTTTGTGTCATATCACGTTCAAAGGTGACCATTTTCTTGTTGCTTCCCACCATTAAGGAATTCCAAATAGCAAAATTAATCATATTTCAGAGCACTATAAAACCATGGTTTATATTAGATTGCATCCAATTTTTCTTACTATATTTGATAAAGGATATGCCATTCATCATAAAATTACCTTGTTATTGTCTCCCCCACTTTGAATCTGACGTATCATATTAATTCAGCCATTGAAGCAAACTTCCATATTTTACCAATCCATTCTTCAATAGGTGGTGTCATTGATAATCTCCACTCTCACCTTCCTGCATATAAAATTCCAGCAGCTATAAAATTCTAGTGGTGGTTACTGTATTAGAAACCATGCAGTAAATTAATTCTTTTTTATCTTACTTCACTGTGTCTTCCACATAATTCAGAAAAAGGGTAAAAACAACAACACTGGGTCTAAAAGAATTTCATATCCTAAAATCCTTCTTAGTGGGCTGCTAATGGCTTTCCAGTAACCTTTTGATACCTAGAAATTGGGGAAGTGACTGTGATAGCAGAATGGCAGACTTCCATCTATTTCAAAGGGTCTTGCACCAGAGTCCTTCTTGGAGGTTGCCCAGCTGGAGCACTCGGCAGATTGTGTCATTGATCTTTAAACTAACTTACTGTATATTTCTTGTTTTCTTCATATGTTAATCTGCCAGCTGCTACATCCAAATCACTGTCTGTCCATACTATTTCTTGCTAGTTAATTCTGAAATTATCGTGCTTTGTCTTAATTAGCTATTTCTAAGTCAAATGGGACTGCTGCCTCTTTGGCTTCCCAAATGTGCTTATGCCTTTCCGTCCCCCTGTCTCTCAAATTATCCAGGCTTTAACCTCTATGGAATGTTGTTTCCCACATCATTAAAAAATAAACTTGTTCAGGTTTACCTGTACATCAAATTAGATTTTCATTTTATTTTAAAGGCATTATTTACATTTTTAAAAATTAATTGATACCTGCCTAGATTTTTCAAGATGGAGCAGGCTGTGCATACAAAGAAATAAAATACTGTAGATGAATGCTATTGTTGAAAGGGACAAATGGTACATTGTGCTTTCACTCACAACCCGGAGAAAGGCTTGATTTAAGGGAGCAATCTTAAAGCCAGCCAAAGGCCAACTGAAGGCCCCTTGGAAGTTGTGTAAGTGCCACACTACCAGCAGAGAGGAAGATCCACTAGAGTGTCAGGAGTTATGCTGCCAGAGATCCTCTGGTATATCAGTAAGAAATTGTGGGCATAGGGGCCTTTGCAGAGTGTTCTGGTGCTGTGGGTAAAAACAGGTCAGAAAAAAATAACTTGCATGGAATTAGGCTGTACTGTAAGCTTTACTGCTTTCAGTGAGAGCTGTTATGGAATTAATGTTCTTTAGATTGTGCCTAATGCTTCCAGAAATATAAGCATTTCTTCAACACACTATTAGCACATTTTTAAAATTTGTATATTCAGTCTTCCATTGTATTCCTGGTGACATTGAATGTCAACTGAAATTTATTAGCCTAAAAAAATTCAATTGTTCAAAAATTTAAAAATGCATTTCTGACATGCCTGAAGAAATGAGCACAAGAGACTTGCAGAAGATTAGAAATGATACCAACATAAAAAACTATACAGTGGACGCTCGGGTTGCGAATGCTATCCGTGCGGGAGGCACGTTCACAACCCGCAGCACCCACAACCCGCAGTGCCGCGTCTGAGCATGCGCAGGTCACAATTCGGCACTTCTGCGCATGCACAAAGCACAATTTAGTGTTTCTGCGCATGCGCGAGCTTTGAAACCCGGAAGTAACCTGTTCCAGTACTTCCAGGTTCAGCGCAGAGCGCAACCCGAAAACACATAACCCGCAGCGTTCACAACATGAGGTATGACTGTAGTTATAGAGGATTATATATTTTAATAGAAGCAACATCATCATCATTATTCATTTCAATACCGCTTTATATTTTTAAGGGGGGAAATCTTAAAGTGGTTTACAGTACATTAAAACCTCAAATAAAGCAATCTATAATAAAATGTTACTGAAGAAAGTCATATATAGGGTGCACAGCCAAAGCAATATACTGTAAATAACAGGAAACTACAGTATTACCTTAAAAGATTTCAAAATAAAACATTACTAAAGGAAGTCCAATATAAAATGCACATTTGAAGTAGCAGAGTTTACAAGAGAATAAAATATTATTATAAGCATAGAACATATCTAGTGTTGTTGCTGCCAGTCCTGCCAATGGTGGTTTATGGCAGGGTGGTGGCAGCTGTGGAAGCTCAGACTTGATGACCTGAGTCTGCACTGAGACAGACAAGATGATATCTGGCTTCTTCAGCAGCCTCAGCTTTTGTAGCTGGAGTCAATTAGGGCACTGCCATGTGGGAAAGGCCTGCAAGGCAGGGAGCAGGTCTTCCAGGACTCACAGCCAATTTCAATTTTTATCTTTCAGTGCCTTCCTCTGAATGCTGTGAACCACCAGTTGCCACTCAAATTATAACAAAAGCAAAGGAATTTGGTAACTTTTAAAATTCTTTATTTCTTCCCCCTAACATGGTTATTGCTTAACCTAGAAATAAGTTCTACATTGTATCAATACATTTCTTAGCTCTTTTTATCTTTTGCTATCATATCACCTCTTACTAAAAGTTTGTGTTTATAAGTTTTGTTGTTTTTTTGAACATGCAACTGCTCTTCAAAAGTTATGGAGCAGGCAGATTTTTTGTTTAAGTAAATCCCTAAAGTGAGCCAAAAACAGGGGTGAAATGGGACATTTTAGTGGGTGGTGTTTTTTTCGGGATTTCATTAATTTGTAACCTTTTCTCCCTTAACGTGAGCACTGCTATAAATTGCTTATGGAACAGCCTTTATGGGTTTTTCCTTGGACTCAGTTTGAGTAGAACCTATGCAGGATCAAAGTGGTTATGCTATGGTGATAACATGAACAAATATCTGCAGGAAGCAATCAAGAAAACTTTAAAGAAACAATGGTCTGGTTTGCATTTCATGCTAATACAAATTTAGGCTTAGCAGGACCATGTAGGCTTCCAGGGAGGAGATCATTACTGCCTCACCTCTGGTAATTCACTTGCCATACTTTAGTGAAAGCATAGTTTGGCTTAGTGTGCCATCTGAACCTAGGCTGTCCTGGAAAAAACCATAAACCACAGGACAAACCTTGGTTAGAGCTCATGGTTCGTCTGGAAAAAGCAAAACTTAAAGCCCAGATTCGGATGTCACGGCTTAGTTCAGCATGGTGCAGCAGTAAAACTATCAGGGAGGATTGTTCCCAGACTCTGGCAACCCACACACTTTTGCTAAACCATGGTTTAGTTTAGCATGACATGTGAACCAGTCATTTGGAATAAATAATATATCAGTGGAAAAGCTTTGTATTATTCTGAACCAATGTTGATTTACCTCAGAAATAGTTCTGCTCTTTTCTTTTTTTTGCTCTGATGTTACAATGGATAATTGTTAGCAGTATGTTAATTGCAAGTTCCTTAAAGTTGGGGGGGTGGCGGCGGGGGAATACAGCTACACAATGCTTGTAAGCTAAGGTTATTAAAGTTGTGTATTCCTCTTATGGTTCATGCAAATTTCATAGACCCACCGAAGACATACACTCAGGATGGAGTCTGTCTGACAGAAACAGGGATGTCTCAGTTACAGAGCCTCAGTGCTGTTGTACCAAGAAGAAAACGGACAAAGCCAAAGCTCAAGTTGAAGATTATAAACCAGAATAGTGTGGCTGTACTCCAGACCCTGCCTGACATCCAATCAGAACACTCAAGGGATGGCGAGATGGATGACAGTAGAGGTAATTGTTGCTTTGTGCTGTATGTCGCTGTTAACAATAGAAGCAGTTTACATAAGGACATGGGTTGTAGGAGGATATTGAGGCAGTTGGGATTTTCAGTAGTTCAGGTCTTCCAGAATAGAACCAGAAATTTTGCGCTTCAATAGACAGAATGTTATAGATCTGCATGTAGCAGAAGTGTGGTCTAGATTATCTCCAAGAAATCTTCCAACTATATATAACTCTTTGGTTGCCTACTCTGCCTATCAGTGGCTTTAGCAACCTTTTGCATGCAAAACATGTACTCCACCACTGCATCTGGAGCCCATCCATGTTGGTGTAAGTGCTATGACATAAGCAATTAATTCCCAGTACCTTTATTAGCAAAGGGATGTTAGACTGTCATGATGGTGATGTTATATAAGGAGATACAGGTCATGAATGGATTTTAACTTTCGTGAGAAATACCGGACTAATACAATACTTACTGACACATAGTAGAAAGAAGACTTGCATAATGAAACCCACATAATGAAATACCCAGCAATATTGCTGTTCATTAGTATGATAAGTGCCTGCTTATGAGTACAGGGTATTAGGTGCTGTTTAATTATTATTATTATGATTATTCATTTATTTTTTATACCCCCGCCCATCTGGCTGGGTTTCCCCAGGCACTCTGGGCTGCTCCCAACAGAATATTAAAAACACCAAACATTAAAAACTTCCCTAAACAGGATGCCCAGCTGTCTTCCATAACTTTAGTACCTTTTAGCAACTTTTACTGACTGCCAGCTGCTAGTCAGGTTGAAGAAATGGGACCTGGGCATAAGTACCCATGTCCTAATGACATTCAGGCCGGATGAGCGTTAGATGATCCAGGCCCAGCAGACTTAGAAGAACTACGTGACCTTGGAAGCTCTGCTCAGTGCACCCCCCACCCCACCTCCAGATGTGTATTGGGTGGCAAACAGGGCCTTTTCAGTTATGGCATCCTGCCTCTGGAATTCCGCACCTTTCTCTGCGTCTCAGTCACCATCCCTAGTAGCATCTTTACCTGGCATTTGATTTTAGCAGAGTCCGTTTTTACTACTACTACTTCAGTGTGCCGTCATTTAAAATTGTGTGTGATTTTATTATGCTCATTATTTTATATATGCCATTACATACCTTAGGAAGCTTTTTCCTGAGAGTTGAGGCAGAATTCTGTAAGAGAAAATGACAACTTCCTATGAATTTTACTATATAATTGTTTTATTTGTGTGTGTTTTTTTAAATTCAGAAGGAGATCTCATGGACTGTGAGGGAAAATCTGATACAAGCCCTGAACGGGAGCCTGCAGATGATGATCCTAAGGGAGTAGAAGGAACTGAGGGGATTAAAAAAAGAAAGAGAAAACCTTACAGACCTGGTAGAGTACATGCTCCAGATGTTTGCATATTCAATAGGTTTATATTTATTATCCATATGTAAATAATCTTTTAACTTACAAACTAGATTGACTAAATAAGATTTTGCTGAGAATTATCACTTCCCTGTTTGTTGTATATTACAGCTTCTTCTAATTGGGTTACAATTCATTTCCTTTCAGATTCTAAAGAATGGTGTTCCAAAGTTGCCAAACAGGAGAACTACCCTTATCATTCTCTTAAATACTAATTTTGTATTGAAACTTGCCATTAGATCATTAAACCTGATAGGTGGCCTGCTGTTCTGAGTGGTTTGCTTCCACTGTATAAGACAGGAAAACGTATATGTGTGCACACACTATCTCACCACAACAACAACAACAACAACAACAATTGTTATTTTATTTATTTATACATACCCCGCCCATCTGGCTGGGTTTCCCCAGCCACTACGGGTGGCTTCCAACAGAATATTAAAATGCAATAATATATTAAACATTAAAAGTTTCCCTAAACAGGGAAACACTATCATGGCGGTGCTGTTAGAGCACCTTTCATTAAAGCAAATAACTACCATAGCAGTTAAAAGAAATTTCTTTTCTGCCCCAGTGCATGTGCAAGGTCTAATAACTCTAGACAGTCTATGTCAGGAAGGGGGACACTAGTTTTGACAGTGAAGTTGGAAGTCAAGTGATAGAATGACATGTTAGAGGGTTCCTTTCCTTCATCTGCTCCTCCCTATTAGGCAGCACTTCTATGCTTATTCTGTCCAATTAATTTTATTCTGCCCATTTACAGGTCTTATTTCCTGTTACTCCCTTTTTCTTGTTGTTGTTTTTTACTTCTCTTTTCATTATAGATAGGTGAGCAGGGATGTCCTTGTTTCACTGCAGTATCCTACCTATGGTGCAGTGCCTGAAACATGAGAACATTCTCTCCCTGACACAGGGAACTTGCTTTCATGTGCACCAACTCCCAGGGGCTGAGGCAGTTTTGCCTCTTCCCCCAAAAAGTATTTTTGAGGGGGCATTTGGCTCTGCCATCTTATTCGTCGCAGGGTCACACAGATGATGCCATGGCATTGTGCACAGCCCCCCTCAATCCTCCTAAGAAGATGGTGCCTCTGCTTACTCTAGTGCAACTTTGAAGAGGAGGGTCAACTGATCACTCCACACCATGGCATGTGTAGTTTAAATCACTTGTCTGACCTGACCTGAAAGTTAGCAAGTAGAAAATGCAGTATTCCTCCACAGGTGAACCATCTTTCCACTTAACAGCTGTAGATCCACAAAAGTCTTGTTTCTTGCTATGGAGTCTCATTGCATTTTTGGATCCCTGTTGTTCAGAACTGGGTTGAACATGAGTGTTCATACCTTAAATATCTATCAGCCCCATGTTATGTTGCTTCTGAGACAGAATCTATTGTTCAGAAGGGGGAGAGACAATGAATATATGCTTTTCCCATGACTGTATTGGGAGATATTTGTTCTTCATACTCTGCAGCTCAAGATTTCCAAAGGTGAGCAGCCTTAGTCCTTCCCTACAAGTGTAGCCTTCCTTAATTCATTATTATTATTAATTTTATTTGTATATTGCCTTTCATCTGAAGATTACAGGGCAGTTTACAACATAAATTCATCTCTTCGACAAATTCCCCATTTCTGCGGGTTAAGGAAGGGTTAACTGGGTTGGGTTATGATCATGCGGTATGATGAAGGCAGGAGAGCAGAATTGTGGGAGGTGGAGTGAATCTTCATCAGTTTTTTCTCTCCTGCCTGGCGAAAGCAATTCGTTCTTCCTGGCTGTCTCTATTCTTTGTCAGTTAAGTGTTTTTTCCTTCTGAATTATTTCACTATTCTCCTTCTGTTGTCACTGCGTGACCTTCTTCAAACAGGTTGTGAAATGTCATCTCGTGGAAACAGTCATATCCATCTGACATGCAGTTTTTATTAATCTTATAGAGACATACTTCCATGTTGTGATTCTTTCAGGGCACAGGAATTTCCTCCACTTTGTTTATGATTCACATCACTATCCACTTCCTTTTTATCTAACTTCAGCTCCAAGGGTGTGAAGTTTCCTTGGCAGCTCACCTTTGCCGCCAGAGTGTAAGCGGGTGGGACATTGCACCTCCAGGGCATTGTATCCCAATGTGAAACCTCAACCTTGTCATACAAGATATCCTCCTTAAACTTTTGTCAGACAGTACCATTAGAGAACTTTCCGGGAATATTGTTTTCCTTGTCACAACAACATAATCCAAATGTTTCAAATTTGACTCTTTTACACGTAGGATGAGGGAATTTTGCATGTTCCACAAGGATCAGTAGGTCTAAACATGGTTGTGAAATCAGTTTTCTGATGGGGAACTCTGTAGCAGTTAGTTGATTCTTGAAAGCTTATTGTCACTGCTGATTGGCACTGACAGCAAGCCTCCCTTGCCAGGGAGTAATTGGAAACACTTTAAGACTCTCACCTGATATTACATATGACATCAGATGTGGAGCAGTTGGCCATGGCTTGCTGCCCATGGATCAAGGGTTCTCTATCCCTGCTACAGTATGTGAGGCACAGGTGCATCATTTTCATAACATATACATTTCAGGACCATGCATCTGGATCACTCAAAGCTCCTGGACACATGTTCTGGTAGTGTAAAATAAATTGCACAACCCACCTCTTGTATTATGATGTAGAGCCAGGTGCTTACTAAATATGTACTGTGTATCCACTTCCAATTTTATACTTTAGTGCTTTAGTGCTTGTGAATCTACAAAAAAGTGAAATCCAAGTATGTTTTCATAATTCAAATAACTTCAAGGTGTATTATGTGTGTGTGTTTTTACAGGCATTGGTGGATTTATGGTACGTCAGCGGAGTCGTACAGGACAGGGAAAAACAAAACGATCTCTTTCAAGGAAGGACTCCTCTGGCTCTGTATCTGAGCAGATACCCAGCAGAGATGAAAGTGGGTACTAATTATGTGAATCAACCACTTAAATGTGACACTGATAGTTATGTTAAATTATCTGTCACTATAGCAACATGCACTCCAATATAGGAGCATTATATTGTTAAGGTTCATTATAATGCAATTAAAAAAAAAAACTACTGGTTTTCTCCACATCTGTATTTTCAGCACTTCCCATAGCACATACTTATTCCTGAAGCATCATTTTAAAAGTGCCTGTCCTGAGCAGTTCATATTAATATTGCATGTGTTATTCTTAAGCCTGTTCCATACCATTTGTGCAATAATCTGTGGATTAAAAATAAAACTATGAAAAAAATATTTAATTCTTTATTTTAATAATATTTTTCAGTATTTTACTGCAAAATACATATTGAAATAAACATTTTATTTCAATGTATGCATTTCTATAAATATTTTATCCTAAATTACATACTTCAGTATGTTTTTAAGCAAAAAAAACTATTGTGAAATTCAGAGGAAGGATAACAGCATTCTGATCTGTGTGAATTACGTCAGTTTACTTAAATTGTGGGCTAAATAAAACTCTTCTCCACCTCACCTGCAACTGCTTGCTCACCCACCCATCTCACCTTTTTTCTGCCGTCTGTTCACACTGTCTCATATTGCCCTTTTATACTCAAAATTACCTGTCAGGAGGTGACTACAGGCAATGTAGTAGTGTTAAGGGAAAACCGACAAATGGGTTTCTTGCAGTGCAACCTTTTAAAAAATTGTAGTAATAGCATCTGCTCTTGATAAATTAGTTTAACCTGGTTAAATGCCTCCTTATATAACATGTGCACTAACTCCAATACTTTTTATGCTCTGTTTAGAACCAGGGATTTTACCTTAATAAAGAATTTGGAGTTTGGGTCTTGTTGTCTCAATAGGTTGTATCATTATGAAGGCAATGTTAATGAAATGCTATAATATAGTAATAAATCTTTAATACGGTCAAAGACCAGCAAGACAGTTAACAATTCAATTCATAGATAATGTCTGTATACTAAAATTACAAATAAATATTGCAGTATTTTAAAATTTTATAAAACTGTTGTGATAAGACTCAGCAATATATCGCCGCTCTGGTGGTGTTCCAACAGGGATTATCTGGGCTCTTTATCATTGGAGTTTGTTGACGTCATGGTGTGTCTTATTCTTGACACGATGTAGCAAAATTTAGCTACAATCCTAGTAGTCTCTGAATCTGAGTCAGCCAAAAGGTACAGTGGTGCCCCGCTAGACGAAAATAATTCGTTCTACGAGTTTTTTCGTAGAGCGAATTATTCATCTAGCGAAGCGGCAATGGAGCGCGGAGGTTTCCGCGCTAAAAAAAAAATTGTCTTGCGAAGCAGCCCCATAGACTTTTTCGTCTTGCGGGGCAGCTTCCGCTAGACGAATGCCGTTCGTCTAGCGAGTTTTTCGTCTAGCGAGGCATTCGTCTAGCGGGGCACCACTGTATCTGGTATATGTTTCAGCTGGTCGACCAGGTAGTTAATGAAATGCTATGTTACCATAGCTTTGTTTAGAAATGGACAGTAACTGCAGAGTGGATGATACTTCAGTTGGATTGATTATAGCATTTGTCACAGTTGAGACTGTTACTAAAATGTTTACAAATACAGATATGCAATATACAGTATTCAGTATTCATTCTCTGTTGAAGAAAAACCATTCCCTATCTTCCTCGATTGCAATTATTTCATAGTTATTTCAATTCAGGCCAGTAATAATTTTGTAGATTTTGTTTCATTTCACTTAACATCTATGAATACCTTAAGAAAGCATTGCACATCATTCACTAAATTGGTCCATCTCTACAGTTTTGCATTATTGTAATTTTTATAATATTGCTGTTTTAAACTAAGGAGATATACAGATGCTAAACAGAGTGGGGCAGTACCTCAAGTGTGGGCAAGAGTTATAAGTAAATTTGTTATTATGCATGTTTGTTATTGTTAGGTTGGAGTGAACAGCTACTAGATACACCCATTGATGAAACTACTCCTGTTTCAGAGAATACAGAAAAAATTAAAAAGCGTTACAGGAAGAAGAAAAACAAGCTTGAAGAAATCTTCCCAGCATACTTGCAGGTATAGTCATTACTATGCATAGTGTGCTGCTTAAGATTAGCATTTGCATATATTGAATAAACTGTTAATCGGTGTAAAACACAAACATTTGCTTTCCAATGTGTAATTCATTATCACTCTAAGTTGATTTTGCATAAAGAGAGATCGTTTCAACAGCCTCCTTTTGCTATTAAGCATTAAAACATAAATTACATATTTCCTTCTAATTTTCCTGTTTCGTTTGTTTTCCAACAAAAACAATAGAATGTTATTCAGACATAACCCAAATGTCTGTATTAATGTTGATATAGATGCTTCAGTTGAAAATAGTTTGCCCTTGCTAGGAGAATTTAATTTTGTATACTGATTCTTATAAACAGAGGCTATTTTTTTCAGCAGTATGGAACAATATGGAGAACTTAAATCTTTTCACCATATATTACCTAGCTTGTATACTAAGATAGGTGAATTGAACCAAGTTCACAGAAGAAAAGTTCCCCATCCACTCTTCCTTCTAGCAGCTGTCTGTGTACTCCAAAAAGCTTATCCAAGGGGTTAGGAGGCTTCCTGAACAACCTTGGATCGGCATGGGGAGCTGTTGAGTGAGGGAGGAATTGCCCCAAATTCGAAGTGTGTCTTCTTTTTACATAGGATACAAGTATTTGAATAGGAAGTAAAGGGAGATGAATTAACTTCAAGAACTTTACATAAAAAAATTAGTCATTTGTGTTGAGTTTAATTTTACTATGTTCTAGCCACAAAGTTAACATTAGAATGAACTAAATTGGGTGAGCAATAGTTTTGTATGTAAAGAAATCAGTTTTTGGTTTTGTGTTCCATTGCTGAAATGTGGGGAATGTGTTTGCTTTTAATTTTAGGAAGCCTTCTTTGGAAAAGACCTTCTAGATACCAGTAGACAAAGGAAACCAAGTTTAGATAATTTATGTGAAGAGAGCCTTAACATTTCTTGCAAAGCAAATTTGAACACAAATTTCCTAGATCCATCTTCAGATCCACTTCTTAGCTCAACTTCCACTCCAGCTCCATCAAAATCTGGAATACAAGGTACACTGGCTTGTATGTTTTTGTTTCTTTTGGTAAGGGCTACTTGAAGAGCAGAGTTCTTAAAAGCAGGGACTTTGGGCGGATTGGTAGAAGGACAATGGTTAGGGAAAGTATTTTGAATAATTTCCTTAGCTATCTTATTAATTAGTATTCTCAGTAATTGTGTTCTCTACTGCTGAGCTATGGCCCTTCTGGCAGTTTACAGTTCCTATAGGTTTCCAACACTGATAGCTACATCAAATCTGATAGCTACATTGTCTTGTCAGCAGATGGCAGCAATTGGACAGTGGCTCTTGAGTATACTCTCTCATTATAGTGACAAGAATCCCCCTGATTTACCAAAGAGCTCATGTTTCTGAAGCAGTTCAGAAAATTGCTGGAGTGCAGATGGTATAAAACCAAACATAGGAGCCCATTATGAAGCCTGGGCCAGGACAGCAGTGGCTTGCATTACAGTCTATGTTTATTATATGGGGAAGGTGTTATATGGATCCAAGCTGTTTCAACACAGGGATGAGGAACATTTTTCAGCTTTAGGCCACTTTCTGGCACCTACATGCCAGTGGCGAGTAAGGCCAAAACAAAGGTGCATGCGCCTAAAGTACTGCAGGAGCTGGTGTGCCCACATAAATGTACTGTACACACCACATAATTATGCTGTACACACATACATATATGCAGGATCTCACTCTTTTTCACACATACACACAAATAGGCCTTATCAGTCTTAATTGCCAAAGAGGGTGATCCTCACAGAGATTGCATGGTTAACCCTTCCCTTCCTAGCTGCCCCCTTTGTGAAATCCATCCCCGCACCCATAGCAATTAGGCTTGAGTAAAGCCTTCCACTGGTACGGCTGTTTTCAAGCCTAATTACAGTGGAGGTTGTTTCCAGAAGAGGATCACAGCTGTGATTCCCTCCCCCCATGGCCCCCTGCACTGTAATTAAGCTTGGAAAAAGGATTCTATGGGCTCCAAATAGGAGGCTTTTTTCCAAGCCTAAAATCTGTAGGGATAGCTGGGGAGGAGGGGGGTTGCTGTGGGCGGGCTGTATCCTACCCATGGCCTGCCAGTTTCCTGCCCTGGTTTAAGTCATTGTAGGCCAATTCCCAAAGTGTTAAATGGTGTTTCAACTGTTTACTTAAATTTGAGCTTTCTGTTTACAAAGAAACATTCAAGCCTCCTTTTCCTAAAGAGAAAATAAAAGAAAGGTATCTGGAGAAACACATATTCAAAATAATACTTGTTAAAAACCCTTGAGCTCAAAGCAAATAGATAAATAACTTGGGGGGGGGGATCACAGTTGTTATGATTAAGGGCTTTTCCACACTGACCTTGCTTCCACTCTTTCTAGGCAAGGACTGTGATATAAAGTGCTGTGTCCAAGTGCCCTCCATTTTTTATTGCTCCAGAGCTTTCCCCTGGGGTAAAAAACCCACTCTTTAAAGTCCAATCAAAACAAATGTCAATCCACTTAAAACCCAAATTGACATTTGCTCCAATTTGGCCTTAAAGAAGGGTTATTGCGGGGAAAGCTCAGGGCAAAAAGACCAACCAAAACACACTCAGATATGGAGCTTTAAAGCACAGGCCTCTGCCTTGAAAGAGCAGGGTAAAAGGTAAATGTGGATAAGCTCATTGTGTAAAGTACCTGTATTCTGTAGGTACCTCGGATGACCCATTAGCTGCCCTTGTGCTGAGCACTGATGATGATATACTTGGAATTCTTTCTGATGATTTAGTGAAATCTGGAGATCATTCAGGTACATGTATAAGTTCTTGTTGGTTTTGTGAAATTTGACTTGATTTGTAAAATCATCCTGTTCATGATATTATGCAACTTTTTATATATGTACTTGTTATACCATAAGTATGCTTCAGCAAGCAAAGGACTCTTTCATATTTCTTGCTTTGATCAATAAATCTGCACTTTATTTTACTTTGCACTTTATTGATGTGGGGATAACTTTTAAAAATCTTGTTGGTGTCTGGCATTTTAGCATGCAGCTGTATATACTTTTGGTTTATATTCTTTCTTGCTTTTTCAGCCTCTCCTTTTCTTTCTTTCTTGTTATAATCATCCATTTTATCTGGTTTGGATCTTGTAGGTCTTGATTTATGCACTTTCCAGGTTGAGAGCTCATCCTCCCCTTTTGGTAAGGAAACAAACAGTGGGTGATTCATGGTTAGAAGTAGTCATCTTTCCTAGTGGTTTCGGCTGATTTTTTATTTTTGCATGTGTAAATATATTCCATGTCACTAAAAATGCTTTCATGTTTCACTATCTCTGTGTGCAGAGTCTTGTGCAATGTTAAATACCTGCCTGTGCAGTGTTCCTAGTAGTGTTTCAGAATTTTGTTTTAAAATGTTGTGAATAACTGGATTTGTGTGTGTGCCTTTCACAGTACAAAGTAACACGTTTCCTTCCTTCTGCACTATTTAAGTATGCTTTATAGAGCATCACAGTGATAGACTTGTTTTTAATTTAGTTTGTTGTATTATGAAAAGCATGAATAAAAAGTTAATATCAGTTTTTAATTTGGCCCTGGATGGACACTGCAACTTTGTCAAGCATGAAACACAAGGTTGGAGTCATTATTTTTAAAGATTATATAAGCTATTATTTTTTGTAATGGCTCCAACATTGTATTTCCAAGTATTTAAATTCATATAGTGCTAAATATTGTAGTTACTAAGTGGTGAGTGCTATAAGTTAAGTGTGTTTATGAGCCAGTGTAGAATTCCAAGAATTGTATCATTCTTAGACTGGAAATTCTTAGCCACCTCATTCTAATGTCCTACACAACAGAACTCCCAATGCCTATATCACCCATCAGGTGTAACCCACAAGAAGACAGAGAGGTCATAAATAACCTAGATAGCCTGGGCTTCAGATCCACTTGAGACAAGTTGACTAAAACTCACTCAGTTGAGCTTCAGCAACCATTACCATGTGCTACTTAACAATATACTGTTCTCTGTGTTCACTAGCCAATCCAACATGATGAAATACTTAATTCCACCTCTCATTGGTGTGTGTGATAACAGGAACAAGTCTAGTATAATTATTAATCAACAGAGCTTCTGCAAGTGGTTCAGGCCTTCTGCAGTTTGGCATAGTAGGACATGTGAACAAAATCCTCAAAAGCATGCCTTGACATGTTTGCAAGGCTCATCAAAGATAAGAGCCACTCACAACTGCCATGATTTGGATGCCACAGTTAATGCAGATCAGGCAAGGGAAATGTCCAGGACACCCATATTGTCCAGAGATAACCTTGCTTTTTTCAGTGGGGAGGAAGGAGGCAAATCATGTGGAAGGAGAAGGTGGGAAGCCCACCCTGGATCATTCTGTCCAACTCTAATCTATCTCCTCTCTCACACAACTTTGGGAGGCTTCAGTGGTCAGGTGTGTATGGACTCTCTGGAACCCTTTGGGGTGTACTGAGTAATATAAGCTGATCTCACAGTGCTTCATCCTGTTCACTGGCTCTTAGTCCTTTCCAGGCTCAATTCAAAATGACAATTTTGAACTTTAAGACCCTTCATAACTTAAAACCAGGGTTCCTGAATCTTTCTCCATCTAGACCTTACTGAAGTGCCCCTTACAAGTGAGATGGGCAAGTGGCTAAGGGAGAGAGAGGCCTTTACAGTAGTAGCACCCCAGCTATGGATTGACCTCCCTAGGGATGCTCACCTACCTTGGTGTCATTTTGGTGCCAGGCAAATATCTTTTTTTTATTTTCCTATACTTTTTAATCTCTTTCAGCTTTCAGCTGTTTCTATTCTCAGCAACTGTTTTTATGCTGTATTTGTACTTTCATAGTATCATTGTTCCTGAATGTTAAATTGCTTTATTTCCTGTTGTGAGCTTTCCTGAGAATATTATTACAAGGTGACCTATATAAATACTGTGAATAAATAATGTAAGACAGAATCCAGATTTAGATCAGTTATAGAATAGATGAAGTACTACAGGTTCTAATATAGAGAAAGCAGTTCAGAGAGGAGATGGAGATGTATTTGGAAGAAGAGCCTGGAGGGAGGTCTCGCTTTTACTGTAATTGATGACAGACGCCATTCCAGGAAGTTCAGAACCAGGAAGTGACCTGTGACAAAAAAACTACTACTGTGTAATGTATAGGAGAAAAGGCCAAGTAGAATGTTGTTTTTTTGATGAGCACCCCCAGAGTCACCCCCAGAGCCAAAGGTGGAAAGAGACACAATAATGGTTCTGGCAAACCACACCTAACATCTAAGGATAGCGCCTTGGGCAGAAGCCCCCAGTGTATTCTTAGCTCTCTTTGGCAAATGTTGTCCTTCACTAGAAAAGGTAATAAATTGCAAAATCTTACAAAGAGGGTAGAGTCATCCATTTCTGCAGGCTATTTTTGTGTCACCAGATTTAACACCATATTAAGTTCTGTGTAAATGTATCTATATCAGTTCTAAAGAAAATATTTGCTCCTTTAACAATTCCAGAGACGGTTTTGTAGTGTCCATAGAATAACTCTTACCTGCTGATGAATATTTGCAAAGAAACCTCTAATGTTAAAATAATCCAATCACTTTTTGAGATATATTAAACCTTAGTTGTTTTGTTGGAATTGTTAAGTTATTAATCTCAGGAGAGGCTTACGATTCAAGATAATATTCAGTCAGGTTTGCAAAACGTCTGTTTCTTAGACCAAACGAGTTTGTTAGTTGGGTGCGTTATAGAAAAATATGCTTCAAATATATTTTCCAAGCAGTTGTTAAACTAGGCACCTCAGCTTATTGCTGGTCTATTAGTTAAAACCATACTTTTCCTTCCATCAGCTGGACTAGATATTGGACCCATATCTGATGATCCATCCTCTATACCTCCACAAAGTGTCAGTCAGAGTTCACGGCCACTGAGTGAAGAACAGTTAGATAGAATCCTGAGCCCTGAACTGGACAAGATGGTCACAGATGGTAAATGTTTCTCTTATATCATTGCCTCATGAAGGAACTTCTTTTTAGATTTACTTCGTGCTTGATTTTAATTAGTTGCAGTTACCACAATTCACTGTATGTATATGTTTGCTAATGTTTCGGTTGCTTTTACTTTGTTCAGGTGCAATTCTTGGCAAACTGTACAAGATTCCAGGTATGTTCTCCTGCTTTTTAATACCATTTTATGAAGCTTACTAAATGCAATCATACCTTATATACTCACATGCAGTGTTTTGCAGAGCTGGGAGGAAAGGATGTTGAAGACCTGTTTACTGCTGTACTGAGCCCTTCAGCTACTCAGTCAACTCCTTTGCCACAACCCCCACCACCCCCACCTCCTCAACTCATGCATTTGCATAATCAAGGTTTGTTTATGATCTTTTTTTGTAAAATAAAAAATAAAAATGCAACTGCTAACAATTCACGTGCGATTCAGCCATTGTCACCCAGTCTTGTGAAAACTGGAAGCTAGAGTATTGTTTTTGTAAAAAAAAATTATCAATAAAATTATCCTATAAGGGTGGATATGTTTCTTTTGATACAGCCTGTCTCCTATCTACCTAGGACAGTAGTGAGCAACCTGTGGCCTGGCGGCTGCATCCAACCCTCTGGTTAGTGCAGGCCCACTCTTTCTTTCTCTTCCAAGTTGCATGTGTATGTGTGAGAGAGAAGTAGAAAGAGGAAAATAAGGTGGCAGAGAGAACATTCTGCAGTGCTGCAAATTCCACCCACTTTTCTCTCTTCTCTTCCCTGCCCCACAGTCGCTCAGCTCCTGGCAAATTCTCCCTGAAGAAAGGCAGCCCATGACAGATTCCCTGCCCCTACTACTTCATTGGTTCCCACCCCTGTACCCAAGGATGCTTGGCCAGCATCTTTTCAGCTCCTCCTATCTCCAGCCAAGGAATATGGATCATTATATGTTCCTGAAACCAAACATTGTCTTCTGTACAGCATCCCAGAACCCAGAAAACAATGCCAAACAAGGCTTTAGTCTGCAAAATAGCATGATGTGAGAGGCAAAGTTATTTGAGCTTAGTCCCTGGATGTTATCTTCTTTCAAAGTCTTCATAACAGAGTAATATTTTTGAATGTTTAATATTTGGTGTATGCAGAAAATGTCCCTTCAAATGGTTTAGTTTAGTACTGTGAAATAGTGAAGCAGAGTTTTAGTTTGCTTTTCACATGGAAAGTACTACTATTACATTTTATTTTTCCTGACATAGAGTATTGGCTTTTGGATAGTAATCAGTTTTTTAATTATGATACTTTAGATTGTTAAAGTTATTGTGCTTTGTGGTATTGTGAGCCACCTTGGGTGGGCTATGCCCTAAAAGCCTGTATGTAAATAAATTACTATAAATAAATATTATTTGTGTTTTCAACTTTTCTCTATTTAAAGGAGAGAATGCATTTTCAAGAGTTCCACTTATAAATGGCCTGATTGGACCAAGCCCCCATCTCCCTCATACAACTTTGGTTCCGGGAGGAGGAATAGGCTCCTTTTCTACAATAGCACAGCCACCATACACAGACACAAGGTGAGTCAAATTGAATAATTTGATATATCCCCTACTTCAGCATAGCTATAATGATATTCATGTTGCTAACAAGTTGGGCTCTCTGATTTCTCTTCTTCCGGGGTTTTAGAGTAACCAAAATTATTAATAATTTTGAGGTGTTGCTATTTGTGTGTGTTTGTTGGAATAATGTATTTCTGTATATTGAAATGAACAAATCCCTATTTTTCTTTACTTTGCCAGGGATAAGAATACAGCATTTAATGCGGTGATGAATGATCCCACCAGTCCTTGGGTTCCGTCTGCTACACCACTGGATGGTGAAGGTGATACCATGTCTAACGCGCAGAGAAGCACTCTTAAGTGGGAAAAGGAAGAAGCACTTGGTGAAATGGCAACCGTAGCACCTGTTTTGTACACAAATATCAATTTTCCAAATCTAAAGGAGGAATTCCCAGGTATGTTATAAATTGCAGAATTATAAAATTGGAAGGAACCTTAAAAGTAATCTTATCTAATCCAACCTCTTGCCAGTACAGGAAGTCCACTGAGTTAAACCTTGCATTACAAATCTGTTAGGTACCAATCTTATTTCATAAAGTTCAGCTTTTCTGAATTCTGAAAAAGGCAACAGTTTCATGTTTACTGTTTTACTGATGCATTGATGATATTGCTAATCAATGCAAAATAACAAAGTCTTACTACTTTTTCTCCTCTGCATTCTCAGATTGGACTACAAGAGTGAAGCAAATTGCTAAATTGTGGAGGAAAGCAAGCTCACAAGAAAGAGCTCCATATGTGGTAATGAGTATTTGCCATTTTTGTTGAAATAGGAAAAAATGTTATGTCTCTGATTTCCATTAATTAGTCTAAAAGTATTTTAAGTTTTAAAACTGCTATAAAGCACACTGCTTCTGCAAAGTGCATTTTACATACATGAATTTCAGTTAGTTTTCTAAATTTACCTTTTATGGATTTGGGGCCATGCCTGCTTTCTTCTGACTGCTCTTTTGCATCTCTAAAAACCTAGTGTTGAATTTGCATACTAAACTTTAAAAAAACTGACGGGGTGATTTGATCCTCTGGAAAAGTAAAGATCATGAACATCACCTGTAAATTAATTCCTATAGGTGTTTTTAAATGGTTAAATTGATTATATTATTAACTGAAGTGATGTCTGTTGTTTTTTTAAAAATTTCCCATTTACTCTGTTTATAGCTTATAGTGGTTAGCTTGATTTCGGATATTGTCCCAATTCTCTTCATTTGTTTCATGAAATAGTGAAGCTGCTGTTGGTGCAAAACACATGGATAGGACTCTTTTTCTTGTACTGTTTTCAATGTGTGTGTTTTTGTTTGTTTGTTTTGCTAACTGCAGCTTTGATATGACATAGGTGCATTAACCTTACTTTGTGTGTCTAGGAAGATTAGTAGTTCTCAGGTACCATAAGACTCTTTGTTTTTGCTACAACAAACAAACATGGCTACCTTTCTGTAAATGTAACCGAGGGTGTCCTAGTTTCTTATTTCCTATGTGAAATTTATTCAAACCCCGTAAACCATTTGTGGGTTTTGTGTTGGTAATAAAGAATGGCATTACTTTCAATATCAGTCTAAAACAAGTCTAAAAAATTACATGTGTGCTTGTTTTGCAGCAAAAAGCCCGAGATAATAGAGCTGCCTTACGGATCAACAAAGTGCAGATGTCTAATGACTCCATGAAAAGGCAGCAGCAGCAGGATAGCATTGATCCAAGCTCTCGTATCGACACTGAACTCTTTAAGGACCCATTAAAGCAGAGGGAATCAGAGCATGAGCAAGAGTGGAAATTTAGACAGGTGTGTTGCGTTTGGTCTTTGATTCCCCCTTTTGTTTAGTACAGCTGTAGAAAGATCTGTAGTGTATCTGAAGAAGTGTGCATGCACACGAAAGCTCATACCAAGAACAAACTTAGTTGGTCTCTAAGGTGCTACTGGAAAGATTTTTTTATTATTTTGTTTTAGCTGTAGAAAGAGCTGCCCTTAATTAACATCAGATGCTAGGAAAGGAAATAGTAGTTTATCATATACTTTGTATATGGGCTGTGTACAGGAAGTATAGGTAGCCTTTGAAGTGACGTCTACATAATCCTAGCACTTTAACTGAGAATTCTCAATTTAAAGTAACAAAAAGTGGGGCTTAAATTAAACTTCCTGCATCTGCTGCCATTTTGTGACTAGCTCCATCCCCGTACCTCCTCTATGTAGATTGGTGGGTCTCAGTAAGTTTTAGGCCCCTCAAATTGGCCCTGTGGGGTAAGAAGCCCCGTCATTCTGCAAATTCTTGAAGAACTCAAAGCCATTTCATAGTTCAGCTTCTCAGTGAGGCGCCACATGTGTAGAAGGTAATTCTCAAGTCACAAGCATTTGTAGAGGCTACTCGTAGCTATTACAAATGCATGGAGGATTATTTCCACATGATGTTTCACAAGAAAGTTAGCAGGGTTTTCTCCACTAGTGAAATAAAATGTCATTTTGATAGTCAGTGCATTCAGCATATGTAGACCAATGTATGGTGAGCTCCATGCTGTGTTAGCTCATGTGCCAAGCCACCATAGGGATAATTTTGTGTGACATAAGAAACTCAGAATAGGACCTTTAAAAATAAAGTTCAGGAGCCTCTGGTACTTTCACCTTGGATGGAATGTCCAAGAAAGTTATACAGTGCCCCTGTATCTTTTAATAGAGGTTGTCTTTCTTCTTCAAATTTAAGTATATATTTTCAGAGATCTGTACGTTTGTTATTAGTCATCTGGAAGCCTGCATAAATAATATACATATTAGAAATAATTGGTCCCATATCCTTAATTTGTTGGAGCTTTTCAAATGACCTTAAAATGTGCTTATGAGTTCTTTACTATTATTTAATTTCCTGATAGTTATAATGCAACCTGGTTTTTTCCTTTCCTAAAACAGCAAATGCGTCAGAAAAGTAAACAGCAAGCTAAAATTGAAGCAACTCAGAAACTTGAGCAAGTGAAAAATGAGCAGCAACAACAGCAGCAAATGCAACAACAACTTGGGTCACAGCAGCTTTTGAACCAATCAGGTTCAGACACACCTAGTAGTGGGATTCAAAGTCCTTTAACCCCTCAGACTGGCAATGGAAGTATGTCTCCTGCACAACAGACATTATATACAAAACAGCTTCCTGGTACCCCTACTTCTACACCTTCTGATGTTTTCTTAAAACCACAGGCCCCACCTCCACCTGCAACACCAAATAGAATGCCTGTTCAAGATGCACATTGCCAGGCACCATCACAACAGATGTTTCCTCCTTGTTCCTCTACCAGACCACCTTCTCCTGTTGACCCTTATGCAAAAATGGTGGGAACTCCTAGGCCACCACCTGTTAACCAAAATCAAAACTTTGTCAGAATAAATTCTGTTACATCAGTAGATATCTGTCCACCCCCTTCACCCATATCCAGGCCAGCTCAGGCATCTGAATCAGCAGGGAGCAGACCATCACCTGTCAGAGATTCATGTTCTTTGTCTCCAGTCAACAGTGACCCTTATGCAAAAGCTCCAGATACACCCAGGCCTACAATGGGAACAGAACCTTTCTCCAAACCTTTGGGGATATCAAGATCACCTTTAATTGCAGAACAACCAGGGAAAGCATCTTTATCAGTGGCAAACAGTGACCCCTTTGCTAAACCACCTCCAAGAACAGATGCATTTCAAAGGCCCCGGATGTCTCCTGCTGACTCATATGCACGCCCACCATTGACTCCCATTCCTGTTGTTGAGGGAAGTTCTGGCCCATTTAAAACTCCAATGCGCCCAACTCAGTCCCCACAAGATCCGTATGCTTCAATGCCACCAACCCCACGGCGTATGTCTGTGGACCCCTATGAACGGCCTGTTTTGACACCAAGGCCAGTAGATAGCTTTTCACACAATCCATCTAATGACCCATATAGTCAGCCTCCTCTGACTCCACATCCAGCAATAAAAGAGACTTTTGCCCACCCACAAAGAGTAGTGCGAAACCAGGGTGATTCTTTTTCTCAGTCTGGAACTATTTCAAGGGCAGTTGCTCAGGACCCCTACGCCCAGCCTCCAGGTACGCCTCGGCCTGTCGCAGACCCCTACGCCCAGCCTCCGGGTACTCCTCGGCCTGTCGCAGACCCCTACGCCCAGCCTCCGGGTACTCCTCGGCCTGTCGCAGACCCCTACGCCCAGCCTCCGGGTACTCCTCGGCCTGTCGCAGACCCCTACGCCCAGCCTCCGGGTACTCCTCGGCCTGTCGCAGACCCCTACGCCCAGCCTCCGGGTACTCCTCGGCCTGTCGCAGACCCCTACGCCCAGCCTCCGGGTACTCCACGGCCAGTTGCAGACCCCTACACCCAACCTCCGGGTACTCCTCGGCCTGTCGCAGACCCCTACGCCCAGCCTCCGGGTACTCCTCGCCCCACTGCTGTTGACCCATACATGCATCAGCCACTCACACCAAGACCTGCACAGACTGGAGACTTATTTGCTCAGGTTTCAGCTAATCAAAGGCATTCTGATCCATATACCCAACCTCCAGGTACACCAAGGCCGGTTAGTAGTGATCCATATTCTCAACCACCAGCAACACCAAGGCCTGGAATTCCAGAACCTTACAGTAGACCAGCCCTAATGTCAAATCGTGATCCTTATCTGCAGGCATCACAGAACAGAACCTTACCTGGGACATTTGTAAGGCCATCAGATCCGTGTTCTCAGCCTCCAAAGCTATTGGGACCTGCTGTGACAGATTCTTTTAGCCATGCTTCAGCAGCACCACCTTGTGATCCTTATGATCAACCTCCAATGACTCCAAGACCTCAGCCAGAAACTTTTGGAACTGCTCAGCTTCCCCACGATGTTGCAGATCAGCCAAGATCTGGATCAGAGGGGAACTTGGGTTCATCTGTAAACTCTTCCATGAGCATGCAGGGAAAACAGTTCCCCCAAGCTTCTCCTGGCCCAGTACCAACAGCTGGAGCAACAAATACACAGACCACAATGTCTCAGGCAGATGCAGAAAAAATAAGACAAGTGAGTTTACTGTTGTTGAATAATGTGCTTGTGAAAACTATGAGATGCCAGAGTTGATAGAACCTATCAATAGCTTTTAGAAACATTGTGGTTGTGTTGTATCAATAAATCAATTCTTTTATACTATAAGATGCAGGTATTTTGTATTCTGTGGCAGTACATCACCCATATCAGACCTTTAACACTGTCTGTATCCTAGTGAAACCACTTCAGGGGTTTAGTGGTGACTACAAAGCCCTGAACAACAGAGAACCCAGATACCTGAAGGAACACGTATTCCTTTATTTTCCTTCCTCAGCTTTAAGAACTTCCAGGGAGGCCCTTCTGCTTGTCCCATCTCTTGAGGGGTGCTCAGTTACATGAAATAGGATCTTCTCAGTGGTGACACCCCACTTGTAGAATAATCTCCCCCTTGAGATAATGGCTGGTGCAGACATTGTTTAGTGTTTTAGCACCAACTAAAAGCTCATCTCTTCGTCAGGCTTCTGATGCGGAGAGGGGAACTGATTTTGTGGTAATAATATTGGAAGGAGATATGTGTTACTTCTATGTGCTTTTTCTATGTTCTTCTAATGTTTTATTTACTGTTTGTTTTGTTTTGTTGACCTGGGATCGCTTGCTGATGAAGGGTGGGATAAGAATGAAATAAATAAATGAGCTGAAATGTTTTTGTTCCCTATCAGCGCCAGAAATTACGTGAGATTATTCTGCAGCAGCAGCAACAAAAGAAGAATGCAATCCGTCAAGAGAAAATGCCACAAGAGCCTACCACAGCACCTCATGCAGGATCTACTCAACCATGGCAGCAGCAAGAAAATCTGAACCAGATTTTTAACAGGCCTCCTCCTCCGTATCCTGGGAATGTTAGGTCAGCCATTGTCCCTCCTAGTGGACTAAGGTTCACAGGTTTTCCCATCGATGGGCAGTTTAATAGACCCCAATTTCCAGGAGATATGGGTGGAATGGCAATGAGACCTCATGGAATTAGGTATACTTCTTGATTACTTCATCATAAAATATGTCATTGTTTTAAAAAATCGTGGGTTCTTTATCTATATGTTTTAAGTGTTGGTTATATTAAGTGACCCTTTAAAAATGTTCCAGTTTAAAATTATATCTGAATGTAATGCTGCAAACACATTAAAGGCTGCACTCAATCACTTTAAATTGAATTCATGACCCTTTTACCAAACCTGCTGGACATTTGCTTTTCTGTGAAAAACACTGAAGCAGGGGCAAAAATATGTGACCTCTTGAAGTAAGTGATCTTGCTTTGTATCCTTAATTTCAAAATTGTTCTACAAGTAGGTTTAAATTCTTTAGTGCAAAAGATATGACGGAACAAAGGTATGTTCTGGGCAATAAAGAGGCTCTATTGAGACTGTAGGTTTAAGGCCAGACTATAAATAATATATTGCAAACTTGTATTTTCTTATCGTAGTAAATAATTAGTATGCTGGTTTAGCCCAGATAATACATGGATTAGCCTGAAACTTGATTTTTTCCACTTGTTTTTCTTGATTATTTCAATAGTTATGTAAATTGCCTTAATTTAAACCAGTCCACTCTATTTTGACACCTATTCTGGATTTCATCAAAATATGAAGATAAGCATGTATTGCTTACTTTAGACGTAATGACCATCGAGTCCAATAATTTGTTTCAGTAACAGCCAGTCAGAATGTAAATTAGCTAGCAAATGTGTCACTTCAATTGATTCAAAAGATAAACATCCCAGAAAATTGGTTTGTTGTGTAAACTTTCTACAATATACAATCCAAGTCAACCAATTTTTTTCTTCCAGATTTGGTTTTTCTGGAGGTGGTCATGGTCCTACACAATGTCAAGAACGTTTCCTTGGGCCTCCCCAGCAAATGCAACGTGCTGGAGTTCCACCACAACTCAGAAGATCAATTGACATGCCTAGACTCCCTAACAAGCCACAAATGGGCAACCCTATTGGACTCTCACAGCATTTCCCACCACAAGGTATTCAGGTTCAACAGCACAACATCATGGGGCAGGCATTTATTGAGCTCTGTCACAGAGCACCCGAAGGCAGGCCAAGACTTCCTTTTAATTCCTCATCAGCTGTTACGAACACAGTCCCCCAGCATCAACAACATACAGGATTTGTACCTAGACAGGACTGTCAAGGCCCAAGACACCTAGAGCCCACAAGACGTAATTCTCAAAGCCTAAACAATCCATTGCATGTGGCAACGGGTTTGGAGCATTTACCGCCAGGTCAGCAAGCTATAGTGAATCCCACCCACCCACCTGTATTAGTCATGTGTTCTTTAGGTCATCCACCAGTTAATGATGCTTTTTCAGGAGGTTCTTTGCCAACAACAACACCTACTGAGGCAGCAAGTGACTTACAGATTCCCAACCAACCCACTGATGGATTAGAAGAAAAGCTTGATCCTGATGACTCCTCTGTAAAAGATTTAGATGTCAAGGACCTTGATGGTGTTGAGGTTAAAGATTTAGTTGACGAGGACCTTGAAAATCTAAATCTAGACCCAGAAGATGGCAAAGGAGATGAACTGGACACATTAGATAATCTTGAAACTAATGATCGTCACCTTGATTACCTTCTAAGATCAGGCGAATTTGACATAATTGCCTACACTGATCCAGACCTCGATTTGGGTGACAAAAAAGGTATGTTTAATGAAGAGCTAGATCTTAATGTCCCCATAGATGAAATACAAGGCAAGGCAGAAGATACGCAGCAAAAGCATCAGGATGAGAAAGCTGCCACTCCTGCAGCATCGTCTCCTCAGAAAAAAACTGCTGAAGTCAGTGAAATTAAAACAGAAGTTATGTCTCCAAACACATTAGAAGAAACTAAATCTGAAAGTGAAAAAAGAGATGTAAGTGTGGCATCCTCCGGCACTCAGTTTATTGCTGAAACAGAGTTACATGATGAAGAAGCAACATCTGTGATGCCCCATAATGTGGAATTACCTGGCAAAACAAATATGAATGAGGAAATCACTGTGCCCAGCCCAGATACTGTTCCGGGCCCTGCTCCAACATCAACTCAAGGTTCTTGCAATATCTCTGGATCCACTCCTGTTCTTACAAGTTTGTTAGCTAATGAGAATTCAGAAAACCCTGATGTCGGGCCTCTGGGCTCTCCGCCTAATCCACAGCCAGCAGCACAAATCAAACCTGTTTCAAGTATGCCACAAACTTTAATGACATCTGCTGGTCAAACCATGGAAAATACTGTACCTAATGTGAACATGGTTCCACAAATAAGCCATAACTTCTCACAAGGGACAACGGTAAATCCAGCCTTTATTCCTGGCCAGACAGCTAATAGCTTTGGGGCAGTGCAAGCTGGTAATCAAACTGTGCCTGCCGTAAATCGACCCGGCCCCAGTGGTATGCCTGGGCCACAACCAATGATGATTCCACAAACATTAGCCCAGCAGCAAAATCGAGAGAGGCCTCTTCTGCTAGAAGAACAGCCTCTTCTGCTGCAAGATCTTTTGGATCAAGAAAGGCAAGAGCAGCAGCAGCAGCGACAGATGCAAGCCATGATTCGCCAGCGTTCAGAGCCATTTTTCCCCAACATTGGTATGTTTTTGTTTTTTCTATGATAATGCCAAGTGCGATAGAAACCAACAACCATATATTAATACTCAGTATGTCCACTGTTCGATAAAATTTATTATCTCTATTGTGTTTTCTGATTTGTTTAATCTGTATGTAGAAAAAAAAATAGAAATTGGAATAGGCCCAAGAGGTTTTCTGTTCTTGCAGGGAAAGTGTGTATTCGGAATCCAATAGACATAGCTTGCTGCACAGCTGAAAGCGGGGATTATAGAAGCTGAAATCTTCATCTGGTGCCTAGCCTGAAACAATGCTGTCAACTTCATTTGAATTTGGGGGGTGGGGGACTGCCAGTCCATTTTTACTGGCCCTCCTAGTTTAGGAAGGAGGAATATGAGTGGGAATTTGAGTGAGAAGTAAAGGTGAAGGGAATAATTTGGGACAAAGTGCAGCATATTAGGTGTCTTCCACAAGGGGAAGAGCAAATCTTCTTCATTCTGCTAAACTCTGTTCATGTTCTGTATTTGCATATGCATTTGTGTGTGTGTGTGTGTGTGTGTTTCTGTTCAAGTGGATTGTGCAAGCAGGTGCAGGTCAGTTACCCTGCCACTCCTTGCAACCACATCCCCCACTGGTATATTCTGTTTCCAAACTCCAGTTAATATGTTGATATTCGTACTGTCATTGTATATTCTTTGTTTTGGATTCAGAGCAGGGTATAACATGCTCTGCAGGTGTGAGAATGGCAAAAACCTACCTATGCTATTCTCATAAGGCCAAGAATGTAATGTTAGCAAGTAAGTTAGGGAGAGATCACTGTTACAGCTCTCACTTCAATTTATTGAAATTTGTATAAATTGTGAGCTTACTCAGTTGAAGCAAGCCATGAGTGGGTGAAAGCAATCTACACAGTCCATTGCCAGGCATCCCTCCCTCTCTCCCTCCAGCAATATGTTTACTTCTCTTGCAAACAAAGTATTATGCTGCTGGCACTAGCTCAGGGCTAGTATAAAGAGGGAAAATGGCATCTAAAAGAACTGCTTCTGTCTGAAACATTCCCTATGATGCCCATCAGCATTCGAGCATCAATCTATCAGAGTCACCCTGTCTTAATGTAGTTTGAACCAATTATTAAGTGTGAATTTCTAAAACACTTATAGTAAACACAGTAAATTGTCTTTAAAAATAATTAAAACATCAAAAACTGTCATAATTATGAAATTTTAAAAAATAGGCCTAAACAGGTAAGCAGTGGTGAACAAATTATATGCTTATCCACACTGGCTGTTTTATATAATAAATACTTAATCCTCTTAATTCTGGTTTCATAGATTTTGATGCAATCACTGATCCTATAATGAAAGCGAAAATGGTGGCTCTGAAAGGGATCAATAAAGTAATGGCACAGAACAATATGGGCATGCCACAAATGGTCATGAACAGGTAGGCAAAGATTGTGATTATTTTAGCTTCTCTTAGATATCAGCATGAGTTTCTGCTCACTGAAATTTCAGGTTATTCTGATAGCTGTTACCTTCCTTGGGAGATTAGCAAAGTAAATTATAGCATTAATTTTACCATTAATCATTAATTTCCTACTTTGTGATTCATGTCATACACACAAACAGCTGTATTCCTCTGCACATAGCAATAACTCTGTGGTATGCAGAAAAGGGCAGGGGCTGGGAATGTGAAGCAGCAGACTGTGCATGCCCAGGAGCACACTGTTTCCCTTCTGAGATTAGTTTATATCAAAATCTCATATTATTAACACTTTATTAATTTTAGCTGTAAAACAAATCCAAAATGTGATTTTATTTACCCATTACTAGATTTGCCTTTATGGGTCAAGCAGTGCCGGGAGTACCAAGCGGTGAAAGCCAGAATCTTGTTCAGCAAGCAATCACACAGGTAACGTGTCCTGAAATTTGAAGTAAAGCAGATTCCACAAAGTGGAATTGTGGTCTAAAAGCTGATGTGCTATAATGGATAGAGCATTCAGACAAACCTGCATCCATATCCACAGCCACTAATGTTTTCATGAGTTGAGTAAGTCTCTGACCTGAGATGAGCAGGTGAGTTGCGCTGTTACACCTTATTGCAATGATCATCTCTTTGTCAGAGGAGCTCATCATCCCACAAGGGAAGCAGGATGTTTTCTGGACTGGGTCCATAACTATGCCACAACCTATAACCCAAACCCAGTAGCAGCAGCTTCTTGACCACGTGTTCAATGTAGCCTGAGTACAGAAATCTGTTTCTTGTGCACAGATTCCCATTCCTCACAGCATCAGAGCAACTGTAAAACAGAATTTTGTTTAACACACTCTGTTTCCCCCCCACTTTCAAGGATGGAAACCTAACACCGCAGATGTCTAGGCCTAACCCTCCAAATTTTGGTCCTGGTTTTGTAAGTAAGTATATAACACTCATAAACTGATATTAGACTTTGAAGCCAACTCCATGGGTACATATTATATTTCAGAATACACACAGCTTATTTACAAGCCTATTCAAAGACAATAATTGAATTATGACACAATTAACTGAAATATTCTGAGCCAGTGCATAATAAGCTTTTGAAATGTGACAACCTACTGAACTTATAAAATGTGGAAAAACCAGTTGCAGAAACATCTCAGAACAATTAGCATTGCTTAGATGATAATAGTATTTGGGTAATAATGACTAACCTGACATTCATTTTCATATGTATTTTATATAAACCTTAAAAAAGAAGATATTTTGTAGCCCCATTGTCAGTTTCAAAGGGGTAGCATTTGAATCCAAAGATTGGCCTTAAATTCTGCCTTGAAAGATGTTAATGCATACTTGCATGCTCCAGATTTTGTTGATGCTTTCCATCCCGGTTGATGCATAAATTGTCTCTGTTAGCTTGCCTTGAATAGAGACAATTTATGCTACCCGAGTTAGGAAGAGAGCAGAGAGAATTGTAGCAGATCCTTTACATCCCGGTCATCATCTGCTTGATTTACTTCCATCTGGACGTCGCTACAGGACTTCATATACAAAACCGGCCAGGCACAAGAATAGTTTTTTCCCTTGTGCCATTAAATTGTTAAATTTGTAGTTGTATAGCTTAAGGGGAGGTAAAATATGGGTGGGGTTTCTTTACTTCTTTGTATTGTGAGAGGAACAGTGTCTGTATGTTTACATTGCAATGTAGCCGAAACAAATTCCAAGTATGTTGGAAAATGTACTTGGCCAATAATAAATTATTCCTATTCCTATCCTCTTTTGTTTTATTCAAAATAATTTATTTTTTTCTCTATTACAAAAAGAGAAAGGTGTTAATAATTGGTATGAGGGGCTCATATGAAAGAAAATCCCTTCTTTCTGAAATCAGTTTGAAAATGAATTTGTGAAAGTTTGCAAAACCCATGATAAGAAAATTGATTTGTTGTGTTTTATCCTTAGATGATTCACACAGAAAGCAATATGAAGAATGGCTACAAGAAACACAGCAGCTTCTTCAGATGCAACAGAAATTCCTTGAAGAACAAATTGGAGCACACAGAAAATCAAAAAAGGCACTATCTGCAAAACAGCGCACTGCAAAGAAAGCTGGCCGAGAATTCCCAGAGGAAGATGCAGAGCAGCTTAAGCATGTTACTGAACAGCAGAGTATGGTTCAAAAACAGCTTGAACAGGTGAGAGTTTATCAATAACTAAATTGCAAGTGTTTCAATAGCAACAATTTAAAAAATGGCAAAAGAGGTGGTATCAAATTTTTATAAAGAAACAAAAGTATAAGATTCAGAGCCACATAAGTATTTTTATATTTTTACATACCGGTACTCCTGAATTATTGTCCCCTGTCAAAGCTATCATTTTTGAACAGGTTAGAGCAGGTTGTGGTATTCCCAAAATTTAAATCTGGTCTAGTCTAACCTTTGACTTGATTATGGGACAAAAATGGTCTTGGCTGCCCAGGTGCATGGCCTGTGCCACAGAGCAGACAGAACAAATGCAACCATGTTGTTTCTCCTGGACCTTTCAGCAACATTTGATACCATCATCTATAGTACTCTTCTAGATAGCCTCTCTGGAATGAACTTGAAGATATGGTGGACTGCGCCTTTTTTGGAGAGGCGAGTCCAGCAGGTGCTGCTGAAAGACTTCTGTTTCCCTGTGCTTTTAACATTCACATGGCGTCGGTGAGAGAGGTTATTCAGAGGTTTGGGATGAATACATGGGTACAGTCATACCTCGGGTTATGGCTGCTTCAGGTTGCACGGTTTCGGGTTGCACACTGCACTGAACCCAGAAGTACCAGAATGGGTTACTTTTGGGTTCGGCGCTTTGCACATGCACAGAAGCACTGAATCACAACCTGCGCAGGCGCGGCGCTGCGGGTTACGGATGCTGTGGGTTGCGAACACACCTCCTGCATGGATCGCATTCGCAACCCGAGTGTCCACTGTATAGAGAAAAGCATAGCACACAGCTTTACCTTGCATTCCCATTTACTACCAGGGAGGTGGTAGAAATCCTGAACGGGTGCCTGCAGGCAGTTCTGGAATGGCAAACAAGCTAAAACATAATCCAGCTAAGATGGTACTGTTGACAATAATAACGTTGATCCGGATGGTGGTTTTTAACTGGCTTTGAATGGAGTTGCACTCTTTCTGAAGAGTCAGGTCTGCAGTTCAGGGGTTTTCTTGAACCCACTTTATGTGTTCATAATGGGGCTTAAGTAACCACATACAGTAGGGAGAGCATGAATAAGCACAATAACTCTGTTCCCCATCTCCATTTCCCTCCACATATTCAAGGGTAACAATCTTTAGCAGTGAAGCCTCCTTTACTTGTGGAGACTCCTACTCATTATGGGACCCTGATTTTCTAGTTGCCCATGAGCAGGGGGCAGGGGGAGTGGAGCTACATTAATGTAATATAGTATAATACATACCAAATTAACAGAGTTAAAGACATTCAAATTTATTGTGGCATAAGGTTTCATGGACTAGAGTTCACTTATCACGGGCATGAAGTGTTAGCCTCAGTTGATAGTAGGTAAAGGCGAATACATGGGTGTAGAGAAAAGCATATTAATCTATATTTCCCCTTGGCTAGCAGGGCTTGTATGTTGGGTGACGGCTCCACCTAACATACCATCCCTGCTAAGCCACAGGAAATCTTCCCTTCAAGCGGGTCAGTTATTCTGTTTCCCTTCAGCTACCAGGGATGGTATGTTAGGTGGAGCCATAACCCAACATACCAGCCCTGCTAAGCTGAAAGAAATCTACCTTTCAGGTGGGCCAGTCATTCTTTTCTTTGCAGCTCAAATGTAGACAATATAAGGAAAAAGAGTGAATTACATACCACAGAAATGAATATCAGTTAACTAATTTATTAAAAAATATTAAAGTTTGTAAAATGTTGTGCCTAGTACTGTATATACTTGAGTATAAGCTTAGGTTTTCAGCACATTTTTTGTGCTGAAAAAGCTGCCCTCGGCTTATACTCGAGCGAGGCGGGCGGTGGGGGCGGCGAGAAAGAAGCCCTTTCTCTCCGCTCGTGCCGCCACCCGCTCTCCCCAGTCAACCATTCCTTAAGAAGTGTACAAGAACGGCGGTTCTTTACTCTCCCCAGTCAGCTTGTTCCATTCCTGAACTGCTCGCATAAATGCAAACTTGGCAAAGGAGGAAGAGGAAGGAGCAGCCCAAAGGGCTGCTTTCGGGCTGCTTGTTCCTCCTCCTCCACAGCGGCAAAGGTGAACCAGCTTATACTTGAGTCAATAAGCTTTCCCAGGTTTTTGTAGGAAAATTAGGTGCCTCGGTTTATATTCGGGTCGGCTTATACTCGGGTATATACGGTATTTTCTTAAATATTTTTTCATTGTTTATATGTATTAAGGTTTGTTTTTTCACAGAAGTCTTCAGCTTAAGAAACAGAAAATGTACTTTTATGGGACATCAGTTAATAACATTCTTACATTGTAGATACGAAAGCAACAGAAAGAGCATGCAGAACTCATTGAAGAATATCGGATTAAACAGCAACAATGTGGAATGGGACCCCATGCAATGATGCCAGGTATGCCTGCTCAGCCTGCAATGGTCACAGGAGGATCTCCACCAGCTGTGGGTCAGCAGAGTTTCCCAATGGTATCTCAACAGCTTCAGCATCAACAGCATGCCGTAGTTGTTCCTGGACAACCCAATCCACCCAGAATGCCAAGTTTGCCTGGATGGCAACCGCCCAGTGCTGCTTCAGCACACATCCCACACAATGTACCAAGGATGCAACCACCAATGGCACAGTTGCCAGTGAATCCTGTTACTCCCACTTCTGTGACAGCTCCTAGCGCAAATGTGCAGTCAGGGCCGCCACCACGTGTAGAGTTTGATGACAACAACCCATTTAGTGAAAGCTTTCAAGAGCGTGAGCGAAAGGAGCGTTTGCGAGAGCAGCAGGAAAGGCAACGAATTCAGCTTATGCAGGAGGTGGATCGGCAGAGAGCTCTGCAGCAGAAAATGGAAATGGAGCAGCACAGTACAATGGGCTCAGAATTAAATGCCAGAACTTCTTTGCCTCAAATACCGTTCTTCAATTCAGATCTACCTTGTGATTTCATGCGGCCTCCACGGCCTCTTCAGCAATCTCCACAGCATCAACAGCAGCAGATGGGACCCATTATGCAGCAAGGACCTCTAAACTCCCCACCACCTTCCAGCTTTCCGCAGTGTAGTGAGCGGCAGCCAGTGGGATCTTCCTCCTTTGTTCCCGATCCCCCCCCAATTCCAGATGGAAGTCCCCCTTTCCATTCTGTAAAGCAGCCGCGTGGAAGCTTTTCACAGTACCAGGTTCGGCCTCAGTTTGCCACTGGTCTGCCTGGAGTTTCTCCTGGAACTGGCAGTGGTCCCCCCTGTGGTCAGGACGCCATGCCCCATGGAACAAACTTTCCTGGAACAAGTCAGTCTCTCATCCAGTTGTATTCTGATATCATTCCAGAGGAGAAGGGCAAAAAGAAAAGAACCAGAAAGAAGAAGAAAGAGGACGATGCTGAGTCAGTAAATACCCCATCAACCCCACATTCAGATATAACTGCACCCCCAACTCCAGTTGTTTCAGATGCTGTCTCCACCCCAACAGTTAGCACACCTGGTGAACTTCCACGGCATCCAGGAGAATCGGAGGCAGAGGAGCTGCCAGGCTCATCACCTCCAAATGCTGCAGAGAGTCAGTCTTCCTTAGAACTGAAAAGTCAGCTCTCCAGTACTGATTTGCCACAAAACATACTGCCTGAGCAGCCAGGCATGAACCAGGAGACAGACAAGGACAAGACAGCGGCTTCTATGAGCATTCAGGAAATTAATCAGGAAAAGACAAGCGCTGATCAGTGCCCTAGTAAAGCTGAGCCTAAGATGGAGAATGAAAATGGCATTAAAGTGGAAGAGGAGAAAACTACTGTGCAGCCTTCCCCTTCTTTGCAGAATCAGGCACAACCTGACAGCATTCCAGCAGCAAAAGGGGAATCAGGGAATGAACTCCTCAAACACTTGCTTAAGAACAAAAAATCTGCCTCTCTTTTCAAGCAGAAAGCAGAAAGCAGCTTACAGCCAGAGGAGAGTGCTGAGGAGAGCAAATTCGTGGGGAAACGGGATCCGATGGAAGGCAGCATGGTAACCATTTTTTTATTATTAACATTCGAACTTAGAGGGTAGTGGAAATGATGCAGCATTGTGTATTTATTGTAAATTTATTTGTGTTTTTATTATAAAATAGCCCAGCCGCTAAGGATATGCCCTTAAAAAAAACAAAGGCAGTACTGGTTGAACATGTTCCTCCTTCACAATGTTCTGTATATGGGCTTTCACCCCCCTCTAGAGGTCATCAAGTAAAGCAGGAAATGGAGAAGCATGATTCAAAAGCAAACTCCACAGCCTTTGAATACATAGTTGCAGCATCCCAGCCTTACGCATGACAAATATACAGAGCTACTTGCAAGCAACTGTTTTAGTGAATATCCAGTTTAGATGTGAGGAGAAGTTTAAGATTGTATGCAAAATTATAAACCTCAGTTTTCCTTTGACATGCTGGATTATGGTCCCTGAACCGAAACTATAATAAAGCAGTCATTTGATTATATTAGATAAGGAAGTTCTTGTATTTTTGATTTTAAGTTTTTTTTAGCACTTGAGTCACACACTTACTCAAAATAAGTTAGTTTGAGCACAGTAATAAACTAGTGATGTTCATTGATGAAGATATTCTGCACCGTACAAAAAAATAACTATAGTCATGCTGAACACTGAATAATATCTTCTGTCAGCCAATTTAGTAATTCACAGCTAACATAATCTTCCAGAGAGTCACTCTTGCACATTCATAAACTCTTGCGCCCCCCAGAGGGAAACCTGCTGTTGTGAAGTGATAATTGCACAATATTCTTGAAAACTGGATAAAACCAGTGCTTGGAAGGTTTTGCTGTCATTAGCACTCTGTTTGTATGTAAATAAATTATACTGGTAATTTAAAAATGGCTTTTGTATTAGAACTTAAAAGCTATAATTTTTAATGACAGTGATTCTTGGTTTGACATTATTGGAATCTAAGATCAGAGAGCTTATTTGTGTCTGTGAAATAATACTGTAGAATGCTGGAGTTCTGATTTCATTGGGTGTGTATGCTTTGTCATTATTACAGTCTGTCAAGAGACTCTGGACATTGTTAAGCAAAACAACATGTTAACAAAAATACTAGGGCAGGAAGGAATCACATAGAAAGGGTGGCACTTCTCTAGCATGGGTGCAATTATATACTTCTAAACTTCTGTTTCTCTTCACCCTCCTAAAATCATTAAGGTCACTGGTAATTGTGCTGCTTTCTTTTTTATTGTTGTTTTAGCTTTTTCTAAAAGTGAGGTGGGTGTCTGTACCTCAAAGGGTTATGATTTCTGCATGTTTTCTATATATTTATCATATAAATTTGGGCAGTAACAAAAAAGCATTCAAACCTATACATAAAATAAGGAAGAAAAATATCTGCAACATTTGTTAGTCTCTGTCCACCTTCTCCTTCAGTACTGCTTTTTTAAGAGCCAGGTTAGGATGGGTATTGCCAAAAGGAAAGGGAGATCTGGAATTGATATGCTATGTTTCAGGAGCCTGTAACCTTGCACCTGGGACAAAGACCCCCACCAGTATTCCTACTAGGAACTGCTGTAAGCCGAGCTACAGCAAGGCTATATGAGTATGCAGATTTAAGTGTTTGTGCGACATTGGCATCCAATAGACCAGTCCTCTCCCTTTCCTCATATCAGACCCCTTCTTGAAGGGAAGCAGGCTGGGTGCCTGATTAAAGAGTGCTGAGGAGATAGCAAAGATATATGGAGGCAGAAAAAAGCAGGCGGTTTGGAAAGTCACGTTAGAGTAAGCAGGAGCTAAAGTAATGAAAGGTGTAGCAATATCAGCTTGGGGCCCAGGAAATGAGGAAGGAAGGCAGTGTTTAAAAGGAGTAGCTGAGGTGACAAAGCATAAGGGAAAGGGGCAGGTGAGGCAGCAGACAGTGTTAAAGATATGGTGAAAGCTTGGGATTTTAAAGACAAGGATGGGCAAAACCTCCTTGGAACAGGGGAGGAAAGACGCACTTGCCTCCATGCTCATCTTCATAGTTGTGTTCTTACCATTTGGTGGGTGTCTTGCTTGTTATAGATAATAGACTAATAAAGTAATGCCAAATGTATAGTAGCACTGTATGTTGCTTTGTACAAATACAAAACAAAATGTTAAACTAAGTGATTTGAACTGATATATCTTTATCATTTCCCTCCCGCTCCCCATAAGCAATCATTAGGGAATCCATTGCAGGGTACATTTGGATGTGGTAACAGCCAGCTTCAGAGAGCAGATTTAGGACATGAAATGAAAAAACAACGAAATAAACGAACTCAGAGGGCGGGTGAGAAGGCAGCACCTCGATCTAAGAAGAGAAAAAAAGAGGAAGAGGAAAAGCATGCTATTTATCCTAACACTGAAACATTTATGCAGTTAAAACAGGTGAGCACTGAATGGGTAAAGAACTTAAAGACTGAAGATATATTATGTCACTGACTATACTGAGCAAGGTGGTCACATCCAGCACCATAATGTTTAGGGTTGTTTTTTTTAGTATGCTTGTTTATTCACAGTAGTTGATAACCTAGAAATACATGTATTTACATTTTTAAGTACACTTAATATTTGCCTACAATCCACACTTACATTTATTGTGATGCACGATGGTGCTGACATATTTGACTTGCTGCCCCCTGCAACATAATGTCAGTGTTTTGTTGTTGTTCAGTCATTCAGTCGTGTCCGACTCTTCGTGACCTCACAGACCAGAGCACGCCAGGCACCCCTATCCTCCACTGCCTCCCGCAGTTTGGCCAAACTCATACCAGTCACTTCGAGAACACTGTCCAGCCATCTCATCCTCTGTCATCCCCTTCTCCTTGTGCCCTCCATCTTTCCCAACATCAGGGTCTTTTCCAGGGAGTCTTCTCTTCTCATGATTTGGCCAAAGTACTGGAGCCTCAATTTCAGGATCTGCCCTTCCAGTGAGCACTCAGGGCTGATTTCTTTAAGGATGGATAAGTTTGATCTTTTTGCAGTCAGTGTTTTAGGGATTGCTTATGCATAGGGTCTCCATGTGTACTTTCATGTCATATTTCAGAATGATGACTAGAAGCCCCAGAAGCATAAAAGACTCTGAGGGAATGTGAGAGCATATATTTTTGTTGTCTCTAAATGAGTCAGCACAGTTTTGATGCCACCATGCCCACTCTTCCAATGGTCCAGTTTTGTAATTCTCTCAAAAGGAACCCCCCAAGGGGGCTTCATGTATCAAAAACCAGGCAGCTCATATTAGTTGATTTCAGATAACTCATCCAGCTGAGCAGAGTTAGGGTGAATTTTCACAGTTATTGGGAGTGTTGATGAAAGAATGCAGCCTGGATCATGGAGAAGAAAGCAAGGAGACTGAGAAATGGCAAAGTGAAAGACACTTGGTAAAGACATAGGGCTAATGCATAGAAGACGAAGAAAGTGTCTGTTGGAAGGCAGGTAAAAATAATAAGGCTTGGAGGTGAGACAGAAGAGGCAGAACTATTGCAACTTTCCTAATCATCATGAAAACATTTTTTTAATTGTACGCAATAAGCTTTTAAAACAATGTGTGTGCTGTTCATTTATCATTAAGATAGAAGGTTGGGAAACAGTTGCAGTGATCCACGGTTGGAGAGCCACTGTCCTGATGGTGTTAGTTTATTTTATTTGAGCGCAAAGTCTGTGAGTAAAAATGTATTGGTAAAGCCTGCTTACCTCACAGGGAGAGTGCATGAAAGGATGTAATTCCACACCTTAACGTGAGTCAGCAGTGTGATGCAGCAGCAAAAAAACTAAAACAATTCAGAAGTATAGTGTCCAGATCAAGGGAGGTAGTAGCACCACTCTATTCTGTCTTGGTCAGCCCCAAGTTCTGGGCGCCACAATTTAAGAAGGATATTGCCAATCTGGAATGTGTGCAGAAGAGGACAACAAAAATTATCCAGGGTCTGGGAACCAAGCCTTATGATGAACAGTTGAAGGAGTTGGGTATGTTTAGCTTGGAGGAGACTAAAAGGAGATATGATAGTCATCTTCAAATATCAGAAGGGCTGTCACAGGGAAGATGGAGCAAGCTTGTTTTCATCTCCTTTGAAGGGTAGGAGACAAATCAGTGCTTGGACTACTGCAGTGTGCTCTACGTGGCGCTACCTTTGAAGGTGACTCAGAAACTGCAATTAATCCAGAATGCGGCAGCCATACTGGTGACTGGGAGTGGCCACCGAGACCATATAACACCGGTCCTGAGAGATCTGCATTGGCTCCCAGTACGTTTCTGAGCACAATTCAAAGTGTTGGTGCTGACCTTTAAATCCCTAAACGGCCTCGGTCCTGTATACCTGAAGGAGGTCTCCCCACCCCCCATCGTTCAACACTGAGGTGCAGCACCAAGGGCCTTCTGGCGGTTCCCTCACTGCAAGAAGCAAAACTACAGGGAACCAGGCAGAGGGCCTTCTCGGTAGTGGCGCCCTCCCTGTGGAATGCCCTCCCATCAGATGTCAAGGCAATAAGCAGCTTATCTTACTTTTAAAAGATATCTGAAGGCAGCCCTGTTTAGGGAAGCTTTTAATGTTTAATGCTGTACTGTGTTTTTAATATTCGGTTGGGAGCCGCCCAGATGGGCGGGATATAAATAATAAATTTATAAATGATAAAATTATAAATTATTACTATTGCTATACTCAAATTACAAGAAAAGAGATTCCGACTAAGCATTAGGAAGAACTCTGTTCAACCATGGAACAGACTACCTTGGAAGGTGGTGGACTCTCCTTCACTGGAGGTTTTTAAATAGAAGTTGGGTGGGAGTCTCATCAGGGATTCCTTTAGCTGTGATTCCTGTATTGCAGGAGGTTGGACTAGTTGACCTTTGAGTTCCTTCCAACTCTACATTTCTGTGATTCTGTCTGAAGTCCTTTATGTAAACTACCTGGAAGAACTAATAATAAATGAGTTTTTTTTTAAAAAAAAAAAAAACCTTGGGCTTCTAATGGTTCAGTCATCTTAGTGTAATTGAGTGGAAATTTACAGTTGATTGTTGCATATTGCTAGTGAAAAATAATTACTACTCATCTTTCCCTACAGCAACTCTCTTTGCTGCCTCTAATGGAGCCGATAATTGGAGTGAGTTTTGCCCACTTTCTTCCTTATGGCAGTGGCCATCTGAATAGTGGAAATCGCCTTTTGGGAAGCTTTGGTAGTGCAACGCTTGACGGGGTATCAGATTACTATTCTCAGCTAATCTACAAGGTGTATTTTTTTTCCTACATAGATTCTCCAAATGTTCTATACGAAACAAAACATTGGGATCTAGCAGTAGTTATACCGTGGTGTTTCATGAGACATGCTGGATTTTAAAAGATTTAGGTTTTCTTACGCTCTCATTGCCAACTTTATTATTTTTCTTCTTCACTGGAAAGTGGTGAGGCATATTAAAAACAGAATTCTGCTTGTGCAACGGGACTTCCCCTCCCACACTGGCAGCCGCAGGGGCGGGGGGCACACTTCTGATGCACAAGTGGAAGTCTGATGCCGTAGTGGAACCACAGAATTGGATATGACCCATTACTCACACTGTAAATATTTTTTATGCTATAACTATCTTTTCAAACTGATGCAATTGTAAAAGTTGTAATCCTAACCTTTAAAGTTACTTTTTTTAAACAAAATTCCCAGTGCAATGCAAACACAAAATAATTTGAAGTCCTAAAGCACTGCTTAATTTGAAGGATAGTGCCTGTCCTTCCTTTCTCATATGTATCACTCCATTTATTAGAGACAGAAAACTGCCTTATACTGAGTCAGACCATTGGTCCATCTAGCTCAGCATTGTATACACTGAGTGGCAATGATGCTCCAGGGTTTCAGACAGGGACGTTCACAGAGATGAGATGCCAGAAATTGAAATGTAAAGCAGATGCTCTACCACAGGCTTCCTCAAACTCAGCCCTCCAGATGTTTTGGGACTACAACTCCCATGATCCCTAGCTAGCAGGACCAGTGGTCAGGGATGATGGGAATTGTAGTCTCAAAACATCTGGAGGGCCGAGTTTGAGGAAGCTTGCTCTACCACTAAGCTACAGCTTTTAATAGTGCTCTACCTTTTGGAGTTAGATAGGTGGTGACTGATGAGAGGATCTGCTTGGTTATGGTGCATCAGCTTAGCACAAACATATGAGCATGTGGGCTCCCAGAGGGGATTGTGGCTGTTTTGGTCCCCACATTGGTCCTTCTGTTGTTCTGCTGCCCTGCACTGAACTAAGGCCTAGTTTTACTTAGTGTGTCATCCAAACCCAGGCTTATGGTTAAGCTCTCCTGAACAAACCATGAGCCGTTAACCATGGAGCAAATCTTTGTTACTGCTTGTAGTTAGTCTGGAGAGAGATAAAGCACAAGCCCAGCTGCAGATGACAGGCTAAGGCCAAGCCATTCTGCTGCAGCAGAATGAGGTTTTTTTGTTCTTCCCCAGCCAATCTTCTTGTCTAGAACCCACACACATGTGTTTATGCTAAGCCGTGGTTCATCTTAGTGTAATGTGTGAACCAAGCCAGTCACCTCAGTTCAGGCATAACTCCAAATGTGACCTGCAAATTATGGCTTGCATTTCCCATGCAAAATTGAAGTTATCAAAGCTTGCAGTCCTGGTTTGCAGGTCAAATGCTTAGATATAATAGTAAGCTATGGTTTACCCCCAAACCCAGCACCTAACTTCTTATTCTGAGTATATTATCCTTCCAGATTCATTCTCATAGCACCAAACCAGGCTTTGTGTTGCATCTGAACCAAGCCAGTGTGACTGGTAGAAAAATAGTTGCATTATGTATGTGCAATTGTAAAATAAAAATTATGTGCATTCTGTTGGACCTTTTGTACATAAGATACATAATTTGTCATGTACCAGATAAGCACTTGCTGAAAGCTAACTTTAAATTCTTTCCTCTTATGCAGCAGAATAACTTGAGTAACCCACCCACTCCTCCAGCCTCCCTCCCTCCTACGCCTCCACCTGTGACTTGCCAAAAAATGGTAAATGGATTTGCAACCACTGAAGAACTTGCTACAAAGGCTGGAATGCTTGGAGGGCATGATGGTAAGTTTTCACATGTATGCCAGACTCCAGAGTATGCATTTTCAGTTTTCAGACTGTCTATAATGAAATATGGGGCTTTTTTCAGATTTGAAATCCACTTTACAGTAGAATGTTTAGACTTTTATTCATCATTCTGCATAAAATTTATAGGAGCAACTTGGATGAACATTTTGTGCTTACATAATGTATACATGGCCAGTATAGATAACTATATTGTTGGCTCTGGAATGCTGTACATCTAAACATTTTTGAAGATTTTGGAAGTTGTTGCATGATGCTTATACACCATTTTTGTACAAGAAAGAACAGCTTTAAGTTATAGGGCTTGTTTGGGTGCTAGCTAACAGGTAAAGGTAAAGGTCCAGTCATGGATGACTCTGGGGTTGCAGCGCTCATCTCGCTCTATAGGCCGAGGGAGTTGGCGTTTGTCTGCAGACAGCTTCCGGGTCATGTTGCCTCATTGCCAGCATCTAGCACCTCTCATAAAGTTTCTCATAAAGTGGACGTGAGCTTACCTCATCCTTTCATTTGTATGAGAATGCTGCAGATTTTCACAACTTTGGCTACTGACTGAAAGTCAAATTAAATGTAAAACAAAAGAAGTATAGGTTTAAGTTATGATCCATTTTTTATCCCCTCCCCTTTTTTATATGTCACTGAATATTTGGGTCATTTGTTTTGTCTGTTCTTGCTGCATTTCAGTTACCAAAGCTCTGGGACCGAAGCAGTTTCAGCTGCCTTTCAGACCACAGGATGATCTGTTAGCCAGAGCCATTGCTCAGGGTCCTAAAAGTGTGGATGTTCCTGCTTCTCTTCCAACCCCACCTCATAACAATCATGAAGAGCTGAGGTAGATATTTTCTCTAACTTTTTTTTAGCTTTGTGTTGGGTATCTGTTATCTTAGTCAGGGGTCAGCAAACGTTTTCAGCAGGGGGCCGGTCCACTGTCCCTCAGACCTTGTGGGAGGCCAGACTATATTTTTTTGGGGGGGTGGGATGAATGAATTCCTATGCCCCACAAATAACCCAGTGATGCATTTTAAATAAAAGCACATATTCTACTCACGCTGATTCCCAGACCATCTGCAGGCCGGATTTAGAAGGTGATTGGGCTGGATCCGGGCCTTAGTTTGCCTACCCATGTCTTAGGTGCTCCATGATGCTGCTAAACTCTAAATAACAATGTTACTCAGAAGTAAGTCCTATTGAATTCAGGTAAATTGGATCATATATGGCAGGTGGTCATCCAACCTCTGCTTAAAAACTTCAAACGATGGAGAGTCCACCACCTTCCAAGGGAGTCCATTCCACTGTCAAACAGCTCTTACTGTCAGAACGTTCTTACTGAGGTTTGGTCGGAATCTCCTTCCTTGTAACTTTTGGATCCATTGAATGGGTGTAGGAGAAAATAAGAAACTTGCTCCACCCTGCATGACAGTCCTTGAAATATTTGAAGATTGCTATCATATCTCCTCTCAGCCTCCTCTTTACCAGGCTAAACATACCCATTTCCACTTTACACATCTATATGTGAAAAACATTTCCAATTATTTTCCCTCTCAGGGTTCAGGATCCTTGTGATGATAGAGACACTCCTGACAGCTTTGTTCCTTCTTCCTCTCCTGAGAGTGTAATGGGCATGGAAATAAGTAGATACCCTGATCTGTCAGCAGTAAAGGAAGAGATGCCCGAACCTGTTCCATCCCCCATCATTCCAATTCTACCTGCCAGTACTGGAAAAGGTATTGCCAAAATATTTTCTAGATTTTGTACTAATTTCCTCACCGGCATGTTCAGGTGCCTCAATTCCATTGTATTTAATTTTGTATCTCTCCCTTTAACTGAAGGTTCAGAAGAAAAAAGGAATTATATCAAAACAGAGCCTGGTTCTGGTTTCTTTGGCTCTCAGCTTGGTCCTTCTCAAAATGGTCCAAAATCTGGCCTTGTGTCCATAGCAATTACTTTACATCCCACAGCTGCAGAGGTAAGGAAATTTCCAGTAAGCTGCATGTATCTGTGACAATGTTGTGCCCCATGTCCTGCAGATGTTATGGCTATTTTATTTGTGTTGCAGTACAACAGTTGTTGTAAACTCTGGTTATTAGTTTCAGTGCCATTTCTTTAAATTGTAAATCTGCACCAAAATACTTTCCACAAACATTTTTTCAAAGAAAAGGACACTTATTTAGATTGCAGAGGGTTGGGTTCACAAATTCCCAATTTCCTTGTTTTATCACATGCTCTTTGAAGCAGCTGCTTTCCTTGATTTAATAATAATATTAATAGCTTAGATGCTTTCTTTTAAAAAAAGAAAACAAGGGCTTCTTACTAAAGTAATCCCGGCCAATCAGGGATCACGTGGCTAGTGTGTTGATGTCACGTCATCAGGAAATCAGTCAAATTTACTGTCATCAACGGTGGAGCTTAATGCTCCAGCACGGGGGGTGGGGTGGTGGAGAGCAGGCGGGGGCAGGGCTGGCACGCCACCCACAGGGGGGGTGGCGCCCAGCACGGGCGGGGGGAGACAGGTGCGATGGCACCCTACTGGGATCGTGCTGCTGGGGGCGGTGCACTCCCCTCCCCCCACACTCCTCTTCCTCCGCCAGTGACTGTCATTAAGCTGAACAGAAGTGAGCCCAGGAAGCATTGCCCTCAGTCTGCCATTTGGAGTGTGTGCAAATGTGTGACCTGTTTTACATCCCTCCTACCCCAAAACTGGGCGAGAGCATTCAGGGGAGGGGGGAGGTTGTTCTGCAAAACATGCACTGCTCCATTTCAGCTCAGTCCTCTTTTAAGTATGTGATGAAGAAAAAAAGATGGTATTGCACTTGTCCTTTTTCCTTTCTCCACTCTAGAATATTGGCAGTGTGGTGGCTGCATTTTCCAATCTTCTGCATGTCAGAATTCCAAACAGTTACGAAGTGAGCAGTGCACCAGATCTGGGAATTATGAACTCTCACAGAGCAAATGTAGCCTTTGAGTACAGGCAGCACTTGTTACTTCACGGTCCTCAGGCAGGCACTGCAGGGCCTCCTGGACTAACGGGGCCTTACGGACTCAAACACCATAATATGCCATTTCCCCCAAGTGGTAATGGTGAGTAAGGATATATCTTTTGGGGGGGGGTTGTTAATTGTAGTTGTTTTTTTAGAAAACGTGGCAATGAAGAGTTTAATCCAAGGTGAGAAAATGACTTGGGGCTTCATTTTTCTGTCTCCTCAGTAATACGAATTGTGTTCTGGTGAAAGTAACTAGGCAAAACCCATACTTGTGGAAGATTCTCGAGGGGCAGATATTTTGTCACATTAAACTGCAATGTAAAAATGTGTAAACAGAAGCACTGTAAAAAGAATAGGGTGGGATTAAGGGGAAGGGCAAAGTAGGTCTGCCGTGGTGGAAGGTGTGTTGCTGTGCAACAGTTGTAGGGAAATTGTGCTTTAAAAATGAAAGTAGGATTAATTATTTGGGGGAACATGCACGCCCATGTTAATACTTACACTGAAGTAATGCATATGCTCTATTCAAAGTGGCACTTTGTAACTTGTCGGTGTTCTTGTTAAGTCTTGGCAGGCTATAAGGCACACAGTCCACATGTTGCAGATGGTTCAGTGTTGAGGTCACAGTGGTGCTCTCATTGTAAAGTCGTAGTTCTGGGCAGCGGAGTACGGAAATCTTTCAGTGATCTACCTTTCCTGAAACAGGTACTAGTGTGATACCCGTTTGTCTATTATTGTTTTTTGCTTTATAAGGTTAAACTACAAAAAGAGGGGGTCAGGTTGATTTCTACAGTTCATATACTTCACATTGTACAACAATTTAATTATTACTGTTCTGCATTTTGAAGGTTGGTAGAATTCAGTAGAGATTTCTCTTTCATTAACAAGTCGTCTCTGGCAAGTTAGAAGAAGCTCAAAAAGCCATTGCAGAGTAATAATGTTTTATCAGTTGCAGGAGAAGAGAGTTCATAATTTTAAAAAATCTTGCTCTCGTTTTATTTCTGCTGTTTCAACAGTTCTATAAAAATAAAGATCCCTAGGGATTCTCTAGCCTGTGAATAAATACCAGAGTGCTTCAAAGTAGAAATTTCAGAAGTTTGCATGCCTCCATACTAGCACCACTAACCAATTTATCTTTCCTTGAAATTATTTTCACTACCAAGTAGTTTCGTACAATCAAAACCATATGGTAGTTTTAGTAACTACAAGCCAACATATCTTGCTACAAATAGTGCATAGTGAAAGGGCTGTGTGTCTTAAATTAACATTCTGAGGTGCAGTGTGAACTATTTTTTACATCAAGAAACAAATGTACCATATTTTTCTGTGTATAAGACAATGTTTTTACCTGATTTTTTTCCATTCAGAATTTGGGGGTTGTCTTATAAATGGAATGTGAATGGGTGGGGGGAGCTTGGCTGCTGTCAGGTGACATGGCAGAAAAAGAAAGCGCTTTGCTCATGCTCAAAGGCACTCTTTCCCCCCTCTCCATGCATCAGGCTCATCAGTGAGCCTGATGCATGGAGCCTAAGCTTCATGAGGCACCCTGCAGAAGCTCCTGTAGCGCAATGCTGAAGAGGACGCCTCATCACCCTGTGCGGAAGGCTCTACTCTGCTGCCCCTCCTGCTTTCCAAAACTTTCACCCAACTTTTTCTGCCAAAGTTCCAAAGTTTGGTGACGTCAGCGGTGCGCTGAAGGTGTTATTTGGGGAGGGGAGCAGACGGCTTCTCCAGTTCTGGCACCCGCCTGCTTCACCTTGCCTACTCCATGGAGAGGTGACCGGCATGCGAGAGCCCCTGGATCCACTCCCAGCTCCAGCAATGCTGATCCTGGAACCTGGGCATTGTTGCTGCTGCCATGGTCTCCAGGCAGAGCAGGATTGGGCAGGTTGTGGCTTAGGCTGTGAAGAGCTTGAGAGCAACAGACTGGCCCCCTCTCTTCTACGCGCGAACTCATTTTGATCCTGCACAATTTTTGCCTGCGCTTGAAGGTGATCTCCACAAAAAAAGCTCCCCCTGTCACTCTAACTGAAAGAAAGTATCTGAAGAAGTGTGCATGCACATGAAAGCTTATACCCAGAACAAACTTAGTTGGTCTCTGTGGTGCTACTGGACAAGTTCCTTTTTTTTAATTTTGAAAGTTGTTTTGTTTGATGTTTAAAATACTGATTTTTTTTTTAAATTTGGGGTTAAAAAAATAGGGGTTGTCTTATTCATGGGGGGTGTCTTATACACAGAAAAATACGGTATTTCATCAACTCACATTTATGTAATTAGCAAAGTCTTGAGTTATAAACACATTGACATTACTAGCAACGGAAGTGAATGCTTTTCCTAGTTCATCCTGAATAGGATTTGTTCTCCAAGATTTTGTATTAACATAAGAAAAATTTTCTACAAGTAATGGGTAGTTTGTTTTTTTCTAATTTACTAAATGTACTAAAAATGAAATTCCCTGAAGTTCATGTTTACACTCTTTGGCTTATTATTTCCAGGATTCTAGAGAGAAGTCTGAAAGAATGGAGAAAGACATTGTCTTCTGTAGCAACAACTGCTTTGTTCTTTATTCAGCATCCATGCAAGCAAAAAATTCAGAAAGCAAGGTAATTCCCGGTGCTGCTGCATTAATAAAATACACAATAAATATTAATTGAAATATATAGTGATTCAGTTTCTTTCAAAATTCTGTAGATGAAATACTGTATTCTGATTTTTTTAAAAAAAATGTTTGCAAGATTTCATCTCTAGTGTAAACAAAGAGTAGCTTTCATGTCAGTTAACTGTAGAAGATTAAATCAGTACCTGTCCCAAAAAATTGTTTTGTTGCACTGGAGGGTACAATCTATTAAGTGTTTTTCCTGTGCTGACATCATTTGAAGCAGCAAGTAATACATGCAGCAGATATTCCCAGTGCATTTTTGCCATCATTCAGTGACATACATATGCATGATACGTCCCATGATAGATTCAGAATATTTGGTGCCATCAGAATCTTATCTTGGGTGGTGTTTTATGATTTCATTTTCAGGTTGTCTCCCTGGAGTATCAATAGCTCACTAACTTTGTCACAGTGTTGATTCAGTTATCCTAGGTAACTTTGTTTTGTTAAAACTTTCTGCTTAAAATTGCAGTCTGATGTGCCTACCCATGAATAAATTTGCTTATAAGTGGGGAAGTATATCATTGCAAACATCAAGCTGGCATACTTACCTGCAAGTAAATCAGCCTCAAGCTTATAAATTCCTAGCACATGTCTTCTAAGCATTTACTGTTATTATTAGTGTTACTGGTCTACCACACTGCCTGGGAAGACACAGTACCAGGAAGATAATAAGGTTTCCTCTGCAAGTAAAATAGGATGCTGCTGGTTCATGCATTCATAACTACCATAATACAGTTACTGGTAGGTAGCCGTGTTGGTCTGCCATAGTAAAAACAAAATAAAATAAAAAATTCCTTCCAGTAGCACCTTCTCAGTTGGTCTCTAAGGTGCTACTGGAAGGAATTTTTTTATTTTACCATAATATATTCATAGTAATTATAGGCATCTGACTTTGAAATAATATTGACCAAACATGTTTTCCTTGATTCCATATTTAATTGCTTTATTATTTCTCAGGAATCAATTCCTACCTTGCCACAGTTTCCATTGAAGGAGGCAGCCCCAAAAGTGTTCCATCAGTATAACAACAACATCTCTACGTTAGATGTGCACTGCCTCCCTCAGCTACAGGAAAAGATTTCTCCACCTTCCTCGCCCCTTATCACCTTCCCTCCTAGTTTTGAAGCAGCCAGAGTCGAGCCAAAACCAGATGAGCTTAAGGTAACAGTGAAGCTAAAACCCCGCCTGAGAACTATACCGAATGGACTGGATGACTGTCGACCAGTAAGTAAGAAATGGAAAGGAATGAAGTGGAAAAAGTGGAACATACAGATTGTGATTCCTAAAGGAACATTCAAACCTCCTTGTGATGAGGAGATAGATGAATTCCTCAAAAAGCTGGGCACAACCATTAAACCTGATCCAGTGCCGAAGGACTACCGAAAGTGTTGTTTCTGTCATGAGGAGGGGGATGGGCTAACAGATGGACCAGCAAGGCTTCTAAACCTTGACTTAGATGTTTGGGTCCACTTGAACTGTGCTCTTTGGTCTACTGAGGTCTATGAGACACAAGCTGGTGCCTTAATCAACGTGGAGCTCGCCCTGCGAAGGGGCTTGCAAATGAAATGCATGTTCTGTCACAAAATGGGCGCCACCAGCGGCTGTCACAGGTTAAGGTGCACCAATATTTATCACTTTACCTGCGCCATTAAAGCACAATGCATGTTTTTTAAAGACAAAACTATGCTTTGCCCTATGCACAAACCAAAGGGCGCTCACGAGCAAGAACTCAGCTATTTTGCAGTCTTCAGGCGGGTATACGTCCAGCGGGATGAAGTCCGACAAATTGCCAGCATAGTCCAACGGGGGGATCGTGAGCACACCTTCCGGGTGGGGAGCCTCATCTTCCACACAATTGGCCAGCTGCTGCCACACCAGATGCAGGCTTTCCATTCTTCAAAGGTGCTCTACCCTGTGGGTTACGAGGCCAGCCGGTTGTATTGGAGCACACGCTATGCCAACCGCAGATGTCGCTACCTGTGTTCCATTGAAGAGAAGGATGGTCTTCCACTCTTTGTGATCAGGATCATTGAGCAAGGCCATGAAGACCTGGTTCTTACTGACTCAACCCCTAAAGGTAACAGGGAATCTTGTGAAAGTCTTTGGCTTAAGTGCTAGATGTGCATTTCATTGTTTACGTTCATTTGATATTTCTAACTGGTTACTGGAAGCCATTAGGCCTATTGCATGTAAGTCCACCTCACATGAGCTAACTTGGCAATGCACAAATGACTTATTTGTAGCAAATGGTGAGTACCCATGTCAGTATTGTATATGATCTTCGTGCTATTTTACCATGTGTGCGTGCTGTGTTCATCATATAGGACAGTCAATATACCAAGTATACATGGTTTTCCATGCAGAAGTGATATTGATGTAAAGAATTCATCTTGGGAGCAGTACAATCCTAAAAACACAATCTGCCCCTTAGCATTTTAGAGCAATCCTTGTGCTACATCCAAAGTAGATATGGCTTTAAACAAGTTTGCTGTGGTGATTTTTTTTCTCTTGCATTAATTTTGTGATTCACTGTAATTTTTATCCTATGCAGGTGTTTGGGATAAAATCCTAGAGCCTGTTGCTTCAGTAAGGAGGAGTTCTGAAATGCTTCAGCTATTCCCTGCATATCTAAAGGGTGAAGACCTTTTTGGTTTAACTGTCTCTGCAGTGGCTAGGATTGCTGAATCGGTAAGAGGTCATGTGGCTGTACTAGGCTTGTTCTTGGCTTGTTACTCTTTAGTAGTAAATCATTGTCTGTCTTAGACACAGCAGTTTTTTATGCAATGTGTGTAACATGTGTCCAGGCTCTTACCTATTGAAAACTTGTCATAGAGTCTGAAGGAATAAATGGTTCTGGTATATAATGCTGTGCCATAACTAGCATTAAAATAGTCACTGGAAAGGCCTGAAGCAGGCCTTTTGGCCAGGGTTATAGGTTCACTTTCAGAGGTTTAGAAACAGGAAACAATGGTTTGGTGTGGGGTATTGTAATTGCCTGCCTGCCCACCCACCCCACCTCTTTCTCTTCAACACTTACGACAGCAGGTTTTGCAGGTAGAAGCATGCATTAGTAGATGCTGTGTAAGTGGGCAAAGCACCCAAGGGCTTATTGAGTATTGCAGGCTAGGATAGAAAAGGCAGGGTTGGATTTGTACAATCGGTTTGAGGATCTGTGCTCTTAAAGAAAAGCAAGAAGGAAAAAGAAGGCAGTTTTGTAAAGCGCTTCACGGAGTGCTGTCTCTGTGTGTGCTATTCTAATTCCTAAACCTATTCCTGAATCAGAGAACATTTCTTTGGCTGTTCTGCAACTGCATTGACATGTGACTCCTTGGTGTGTTTACAGCTTCCTGGGGTTGAGGCTTGTGAACATTACACCTTCCGGTATGGCCGAAACCCCCTCATGGAACTTCCTCTTGCCATCAACCCCACAGGCTGCGCCCGCTCTGAGCCAAAAATGAGCAGCCATGTCAAGAGGTTTGTGTTAAGGTATTTTCTTTTAAATTCACATAGTACAGCCCAGGGTTTATAGGCTGCGTAGGATACCTGTGCTTCTGTGTGCTGCTTACAAACCCTGTTGTTGTTGGCTGTGTATGTGCATGTCTGAGCCAGGGGAGCTGCTTTGTTGTCTCTGCTAGCTGGCTTTGAATGTCTGTCTGTCTTTGAGTTTGTTTTTTAAAAAACAACCTCTAAATGTCATAAAATTCAGAGAGATCTTCAGTTTTCCTTCTTTGTCTCTTCTGTTATATGACCCACTACTGCAGGCCTCATACCTTAAATAGCACCAGCACTTCAAAGTCATTTCAGAGCACAGTTACAGGAGAACTGAATGCACCTTACAGTAAACAGTTTGTTCATTCAAAGTCCTCTCAGTACCGAAAAATGAAGACAGAATGGAAATCCAACGTCTATTTGGCACGCTCACGCATTCAGGTCAGTTGCAACAACTTTGCTGTGCAATGCATTCATTCTTTTAAAATTTTGCCACTGTCTCTTCCAATCAACCATGAAAACAATATGAAGCCATGGTCCGGCTCAGATTAAAATCAGGCTCAATGTAAGTGGTATAGCATACTTACTTTGGTGTTCTGTGCTGGGCCAGGGGGGAATTCTCTGTGGGTGGAGGAGCTAGTAATGGCTTCTTTGTCATGAAGTGATCATTATCTGATCAAATTTGACCTTCAGGCTTCTTGTAACCTTCACAGTGGTGGAGGGTCAACACTAATGGTCTGCTTCCAGAGAATGGTGAATCCAGACGGTTTTCTATTATCTTTGGGGGAAATGTGTGCTGCTTGGAATATAGTTTCTCCAAGTCAACCATCTTGGCCTCAAGGGAACAAACATCTGTCCAGTATGCAGATAAGCTGTACATGTGACAGTCTATAAAATACACTTGTCACCACCACTACTGGCTTTCTGTCTATATATCTGCTGTTGATGTTAGTTAATTTGGGAGTTTGGGGTTTGTTAGGTCACAAAGGGGGGTGGACAGAGTAGTCTGCCTTGCCCATCTCGGCCTGCTGCTAAACTTGCTTGGCCAGTAGATTGGCTCCACAAGAGAGGAGGCCCAATTATGTAGACAGAGTGGACCTCACTTCTCTTATTCATGAACTAGTGACATCCTGACTTTGCTATTGCATATAGGGCTGCCTTTGAAGATTGCTAGAACATTTCTGTTGGTGAAAAATGTGTCTATCAATGTGGGCAAGATGGCTGGTAAAATATAGAACATCAATAAATTTAATATGCTGGTGTTGATTTTTAAAGGAGAAAGGAGCCCTTCATGCTTCCCTGAGCCCAGAGATCAACTGTGGAGACCCTGCTGTAAAATCAATCAGATTGGTGGGCATAAAGAATAGGGCCTTTATGGTGCTAGCCCTGCACTCATGGAACTTCATCCCAATGGCTCCTTCCCAACTGCAGGCCTTCAAAAGGGCTTTAAAAGCCCATTAATTTCAAGCCACTTACTCTTAAAGATGTTATGGTTTGAAATTGTTTAAATGTTTTAGCTGATATTAATCATATGATGCTCGCCTGTTGCTGAACATGCAGCTGTTTTTCAGGGCTGTTTTATATATGTGATATATTTGTGATTCTGTATTTTATTAATACATTGTATTGTGGCTTATGTAAGCCACTTGTGAGGTTTCTTGCCCAAAAGACTACATGCAATTTACATTAAAGTCTGAATAGCACTTGTGTACTGGTGGGCTATGTTAGTGTTATTTTTCCCCTTGCTGATTTGAGCTGCACCCTTAAATGGGAGTAAACTCCATTGAACACAAAGGGACATGCTTCTGAGTAAACATGTATAGGATTGACTGTAAGCCCTAAAAAGCATCAGTTCTGTCATATAAGTTCTTGTACCCTAATGCTAAACCACACTAACATAGTATTCAGGTTGTGCACTCTGCTACTGAGATATTCCTAAAGCCTCTATTATTCTTTGTAGGGCCTGGGCTTATATGCTGCTAGAGACATTGAAAAGCACACCATGGTCATTGAATATATTGGAACCATCATCCGCAATGAGGTAGCCAACAGGAAAGAGAAGCTTTATGAATCTCAGGTATTACTTAACCTGTTTCAAGAACTCATGTAAGATAGTCAAAAATATGTGAGCTCTTCTCCAGAGCAAACAGCTATAGTGTTGTGAATGCTGACATGTATTACAGCTTGGATGTGAAGCACTCAGAACTGTGTCTTCAGATATGAGGAGCAACTGGTGTTTCTGGAGAATTTAAAAAAATGGCTCAAAGTATTAACAGATGTTCATTGTGCTTCATAAACATTGCGTGTGAAAAATGTGTGTTTGTGTCCATATGAACTGAGATCTGGGCCCATATGTATAGAGAGATCTGTGCAACACAGAGACTACGTACACACCAATCATTCAGAGCAACATCCATGTCCCCACTACCATCCAGTGACTATAGGTACAGATTGTGAGACTGTGAATTCATTTAGAGCAGGCATGTCCAACAGGGCGATTGCGATCACTGGGCATCCTGGTTGATCTCCCACCCTACCCCCCCCCCAAAAAAAACCCTCAACAACTTTTGCTCTCCAAAAAAAGCTGAACAACTTTGGTCAATCCAATGGGTAGATCACTGCCAGTTTTTTTTAGTGGGAGTAGATCGCAGTCTCTTGGAAGTTGGACATGCCTGATTTAGAGGGACTGAGACTATTTAGTTTGTGGCCGTGTCTGAGCCTGTCTCTAAAGGATCTTCTGGGTTGCTTTTTCTATTGAATACATCTAGTCACAAAATACTAGTAAGCATGCTCTGCTTTCTGTGTTGGGTATAAATATATACGAGTCTCCTACTTCCATAGTATGCCAATGGGTTGTCTCATTATGAATCTGAAAAACTCTTTGAACCATGTGTCACTCCTTTTGTTTGAATGATTGACTCTTCTTGTACAGATCTGACAGCATTTTCTCTCTGCTTCCCTCCTTGCAGAATCGCGGAGTGTACATGTTCCGCATTGACAATGACCATGTCATTGATGCCACATTGACAGGAGGTCCTGCAAGGTGGGTGGCTCTTGAGAGGAATGGTGATCTCATTTTTGGATGCCAGCCATGTTCTCTTTGCTGGCTCTTTCCTGAGGGAGTTCTACTGGAAGTGTTCTTCCGCAACTGCCTTTATTCTCTAAGTTGGCACATTCAACTGTCATAGTCCCAGTAAACTCTAAAGCTGCCTTATTAATTTACTGTAGCCTTGATTTGTGCTCTCAAAGCAGATGTCCAGCAACAGAGCACTTTTTGAACTTTGTTTTCTCCTGGGCAAAGGTCAGAGGTTGTATATATATATTTTACAGTAAAATCAGCTTGCTTCCTCAAGACTTTAAAACATGTGCCTGGATTTCTCCCGTTTCTCCCACCCACCCCCCACCCCTTGTAGGTATATTAACCATTCCTGTGCACCAAACTGTGTGGCTGAGGTGGTAACCTTTGAAAGGGGACATAAGATCATCATTAGCTCTAACAGGAGAATCCAGAAGGGAGAAGAGGTAGGATTTGTATAGATTCTAGTAGTTTAAACCTTTATTTGTAGAATATGCTCAATTTCATTTTTCTAAAATTCCTAGTTACAAAAATGTTTCAGCACTTGCTTCTTTAAGTATCATGATTTATTTATTTTCTGGACAGTCTCACCCACTTAATTTTTTCCCATGCACTGCTTAACATTTTAGGCGATCTATTAGAAGCCACTCTGAAGAATGCCATGTTAAAGTTTGTTTATACTGTAAAGCTGTTTAACAGTTACCACTTTCCTGTACCCACATACCTGGGAATAACTGTCATTGAACTCAACGGGGCTTACTTCTGCAAGTACACATATAGAAGTGTGCTGTGGTATCTGAAGAAGTGTGCATGCACACGAAAGCTCATACCAAGAACAAACTTAGTTGGTCTCTAAGGTGCTACTGGAAGGATTTTTTTTATTTTTTATCTTTTGTTTTGACTGTGGCAGACCACACGGCTACCTACCTGTAACTGTGCTGTCAATGTAAAACATTGCTTTGTATGCTGAAACATCACACTAAATAGGATAGTGGAAAACTACTTCTTAAAAAAAAAAATCATTCTGGTGTAACTGTTTTGGAGCCCATTCAAATGCACACAGCAGTGTTGTAGAGTTCTCGGGCAGCATGCAGACCGTTTCATGTGGAGATATATTTTCCCCCAATGTGGAAAGTTACTTTGATAGCAACATATAAGGCTTTTCAGGTGTATGCTTCCAAACACCTCGGGGAACATTCTTGCACCTCAATCAGCACATTTGAATTCTGCACTATATTTTCAGTAGCAAGAACTCTGGTAAATAAAAACAGCCACAATGAGCTGGTTACAGAAATGGGGTATCACCTAAACTGACCCTTAATCTGCAACACCATTTCAGGGTAATAATAATAGAATTGATTATTTATACCCCAGCCATTCTGGGCAGCTACTCAGCCCATTATCACATTACTGATGAATTTGGCATTTACCACTATATTGATTCAACGAGGCTGAGCTTTAGCACCCTAGGCACAGTTCACCTTTAAAGAAGCTGCTTCTTCCATCCATAATGTTAGCAACTTAAAGTCCAACTACATGAAGGTGTGTAGTTGTTCTTGATTTTGCAAACACAACACCTAACTGGCAGTCCCTTTCTTTCAGCTCTGTTATGACTATAAGTTTGATTTTGAAGACGACCAGCACAAGATTCCATGTCACTGTGGAGCTGTAAACTGCCGAAAATGGATGAACTAGATGCATTCCTTGCTGTCTCCAGGGGTTGCTTGTCCCAAGAAAGAAGTGATTTTGATTTTATTTTTATTTTTATGGGGTGGGTGTGGGTGGGTGTGAAAGCAATCACTTCTGAAAGTTGTATTCTACACCAGTGTGAAGCAAGCTGGCAGAATATGGAGTTGTTGCCTGATGTCTGAGGCACACAGAGGTGAAACTGATCTCCAAACCAGTCCAGCACTTTTGATTTTATGAACTCATAAGGAGAAATCGTTGAACTTGGGCAGAGAAGCTATGGCTGAACTGCAAAAGGGCAGTGGGGCATCAATGAATGTAGACTGAAATCACCAGCGAAAGGGAGACGTCCAAAGTGCTGGCCACAGCCTTACTTATTAAAGGGGCAGGCCCTCTAAATACAGAAAAATAAATAAATAAAAGTAGACACCACTGAACAAGGAATGTACTGAAATGACTTCCTTAGGGATAGAGCTAAGGGAAATAACTTGCACTAAAATACATTTAAAATACTTGATTCCATGAGTCAGTTTATTGTAGTTTTTGATTTCTGTAAAATAAGAGAAACTTTTTGTATTTATTATTGAAATAAGTGAATGAAGCTATTTTTAAAAGGAAAAGTTAGAAGCCAAGCTGCTGCTGTTACCTGCAGAACTAACAAACCCTGTTACTTTGTACAAAACTGTAAATATTTTGAGGAATAAAGTACAGTATAAAAAAATAGTAATTGACCAAATGCTACCAGACTTTGCAGCAGTTCGGGTGCTTATTATAAAATTTTGATAGGGATGTTACAATATGATCTCATGTATTAAAAATGCCATTACAATTGTTATGGAATAACCAAAATCTCAATTTAAAGAGAGGTTTTACTTTATTTTTTTAATCTTTAAAGCAGGCTCAACTGTGCTCTATTAATAACTTTTTAAAGTAACCGTAAAGACTGGTAGAGAGCATGTATATTACAACTATGACTTTTGTAGATTTCTGAGGAAATTTAGACTGATTTATTTTATTTGTATTATATTGTTACATCCCTATTTCTTAAATCAGGTTTTTTTGTGCTTAGAATTTGTGATAACTGTGAATAACTGCTAAAACCACCCAAAATAGAAGCTGAACATTGATTTTCTTTTCCAGAAAAAAGTAGTGGGGATTACATGAACTGTTCAGCTTACACTAAATCATGTAATGAAAATAGAAATGTGTAGTGAGAGCGTAAGTCTAATACAATAGCTGCCTTCTTTAAAAGTAAAAACAAAGAAAAAATTAGGTGTAATTGTGCTTTCAGCTGCAGGACTCTGGCAATAGGGTTTTGGAAAATGTAATTTAAAAAATGTGTTTGTATGGATTGTTTTGTTTACATTTCTTTAAAAAAAATAAAACACTGTTTGTGTTTGCTTGTAGAAACCTAATCAACATTTTGAAGCAGGTTAGTTTTTTATTTTGTACTTTAAATTCTGGTACTGACACTTCACAGTCTAAATATTAAAAAAAAATGAAGTTTTTTGTGTGCACAGCGAAAGTGGACTGTAAAACTGTTGATATATTCAGTGCTACAGTTCTGAACTTGTAATGTATATGGCATGATGTATTTTTATCTTACAGAATAAATCAATTGTATATATTTTTCTCTTGATAAATAGCTGTATGAAATTTGTTTCTCGAATATTTTTCTTCTCTTGTACAATATTCCAACATCCTACCAGTATTTGTCCTACAGTTTTTTTCTGTTCTGTATAATAGTTATCTAATGTTGGCAAAAAATGAATTTTTGAAGTATACAGAGTGTTATGGGCTTTGAAATTTGTGGAAACAGATTTAGAAGATCAGCATTTACAAATAAAATATTTTACATCTATAAATATTACCTCTATATTTTCATTTGGAAATGTTTCTTATTTTACCATAATGTTCCTAGATGGTTTTCTTAGGAGCCTCAAGATTTGGTACACCACTGGACTGTCATGCAAAGAGAGAAGCAGCCATAATAATATAAAAATACATCCATCACCTTCACTCCAGACTAAGATACCAAAAGCAATATCCTAGAGTAGATAAAGCTGGAAGAAAGCCACAGTGCTAGTTCATATACCATATTTTCCGGCGTATAAGACGACCCCACAACTTTTCCAGTTAAAATATAGAGTTTGAGATATACTCGACTGCAGATTCTCCACCCGGTGTATAAGACGACCCCCGACTTTTGAGAAGATTTTCCTGGATTAAAAAGTAGTCTTATATGCCAGAATATACAGTAATCTGAATGATTCCCAGACCATTTATAGTATATGGCTTTTGAATGATTTGCAGTTAAATCACTGCCCACCTCAAAAACTCCACCCAATTTTCTATTCTGGATATCATAGCCTTCCACATCTGGATATAATCTGGCCAATTCTTTGAAAATAAGGTACAGTAAATATTAGGACAGATTCAAATTCCTTGAATTGACACTATTAACTTCCACCCACAGCTTTCTTTTTGTATGAACACAGTGCAGCTGACAGCCAACGTTTTGTTGGATGATATACTTCATGAGGGCTGCCCTCCACTGTTTCCTAACAAGGGCTTTCTTCCCCATACTTACAGAGCTGCTAGCTTCACTGAAATGAAAGTGCAGTCTATGCTCAGAAGCGTTCATAGTGTGCTGTGTTATGTGCTGTGGACACAGGCCTAACTAGACGACCTATTAAAATAAGACAGGGGGCATACACTAGCTGGTACTCCATTTGTATGTTGAGCAGCATACAGTCCACAAACCAGTAAAAATTAACTCTGTGGCAAATTAAAATTTAAGTACAGATCTCTCTCTCACCCTCTCCCCCCCCCCCCCGCTTTGGACAAGGTCTTCAACATATTGCCCATTTCAGAGAAAGACAGAAAATGTTTGAAACATTGTTAACCCTGAAATATTTTTACAAGTTTATTATGCAACTGCATTTTAAACCAGTGCTGAATGAACCAATAAAGGAAAAATCAGCAATTAATGCTTTCAATCCAGAGGAAGAAATTAAAAAGTCAACACAAGTGTATTGAGATACATACATCTTGCACCATAATCATTTCTATTGACCTCTTCACTCAGAAACTGATTATAACAGAAAAAGTACCATACTTGCTCTTAAAATGCCAATTTCATATGGTGGCACCTGAAGATTCGCAAGCAAAAAGGCACTTCTGCTATTGCAAGTCAGTCCCTACCTGAATTCCAGTAATTGTTCCCGACTGCTGCAACCCCCATTCCCATACCTCCCTAAGGATTCCCAGATCTTCAGGGGAGGCGTTTGGGATACAGGGGGGCAGCAGGGAGAAGGCATGAGACCCACTGCATAAACATACTTCCACTTCATGATTCTGGATGCTGCCCAGAGTCATCAAAATCTGTAATGACTTTATAACATGTTAAAATTAATGAATTAAAATTAAATACAGAGATTTGTTTAAAAATGAATATTCTTTTTCCAGATCAGTTAAAATAATTCATCCAAACAAAGAAAGTAATAGTACAGTAATACTTGTGCAAGAAGTACTGGAAAGACAAGGTAGTCATCTGACTATTGGAAATATTCAATATTAATTTCCTTTCCTAATTAAATAGAATGGTCTAACTATTTAGAGTATCTACATTTGCCAGGAAAGTGCAAAAAACTTACATGAATTGCACTTCTATGTGTGTAGAGATTGACACATGGCTGCTACAGCTCCTATTCCGCTTGCTTCTAAAATCTTCCCAAACTGTTCCGTTTCAGAAATAGCAGCAGGGACTGCAGGCTCCATAAGGTCATCTATGGGCTACTGTGGAAATGGGCCTTCACTGTCACTCAGCTTTCAAAGCGCCACTGCTGAGGGAGGGAGCCATCACAAATTGCCATGGTCACATATCCTTTGAGGCTAAGCGGATCAGCTACCTTCATGCATTGCCCAACGGACACCTGATAGAGTCGATTATGTTTCTGGAGACAGAAAAATAAAACGCAACAGTTGAGGCAAAGCAGCTCAAAACCTGATTCTAAATGAGAATATTGTCTTTGCTAGAGTGAGAAGAGCTGACCTTTCTAGAGCAGTTTAAATGTTGCCCTGATTCAGTCACCACTCATCTAGAGGACAGGAACTCTGAATAACTATTCAGGCACTAATGTTTGAAACTTGATGCTGCAGTGATCTGTTTGGATCACTTTTCTTAGCCAAATCTATGTACTCCAAAGGTGGGGAACTCTGCAAACATTACAATATGTTACCACTATAGACAAAAACAGTGAGATTAGTGTTTCCATGAAGCTAATCCTGGAGAGCTTGTCTCATGGGATATTGATATAGGTCAGCCTACTCCAACCTGGTGCCCTCTAGATTATTTGGTCTGCAAAACAGACTTTCATATTAAAATAACCAGACATGGTAGTAAAGTGTCACATTTTAAAAATGCAATGCTCTACCCTGCAATGCTCCACCCTGGTGAAGCTGAAAGTGTTTGCTGGTTTGCTGGCTTATTGTCATTTCTTATTGGTTAGCAGGAAGAGAGTAAACAAAGCTGGAGACACCATGCCTGCAATGCAAAGTATCCTTCTGCTGAGCTACCCCCTGGGAAGCTGTTAAGTCTCCATTTTTTAAAAGCGGTATATTGCTTTGTTGAAACACTTATGATGTTATTTCAATAGCGGTATTCAACAATATGGCAATTTATTGCACAGCCCTCTTGCAGACATGCCTTCCAGTATGTGGACAGTATTGAGGGGCTGGTGTTGAGAGTGCATGGCTCCATTCTCCTCCCTCTTGCAACAATCTTTGTGTAGTTCTGAATACCCAATTAGATCTACAGACAACCAATATATGGCCAGGTTTTAGCAAATAGGGCTCTAGGTTAAATGTTTCCAGCATGGCTACTCCCCAGTAGATAATTGTATTCCATTGTTAAAGATGTAAAGCTTGTCAGGTTATTCCATGCAACATCAAAAGGAGGTATTTGGATTTTTATTGCAACAATGGCCCATTTACATGATAGTTCACTCCTCAAAACTCAGCATGTGGTCTTGCTACCACCAATCTCCACATAATGTTATGAGCACGTACATAATTTAATAGGAAACCTGTACTGAAAAACATTACTGTGGAATTGTTAACCCATATGTGATTTTCAGAATTAGAAAATCACATACCTACCCACACAAACACACAGAAAAAGATCTGAAATCATCCACTCTTGTCCACAACTCACCCCAAGCACCCATTGCTGAGATCCTCCTGATCCATGGCATTTCATAAGGCGTGGTGGATCAGAAGTGCGAGATTCAGACACATCCAAGCATAGGAGATTGTTTAGGATCAGCTCATGATCTTCATTGTAAAGCCATACCTAATAGTAGAATTTATTTATTTATTTAAAAGCATTTCTAAACCTCTTGACATTAAAGACCTCTAAGTATTGTACAAAAATACAAGCAGTAAAATAGTACCATAAAAACAGCCACAAATCACTTTATAAAATATGCCACAGCGTAAAATCTCAGCTTTCTAAAGTATTTTGAAGCAGATTAATTTCCTATTAATTGCATTTAAGAGTCCCTTCTTAACATTTTCAAATTAAGCATTGAGTGAAAAAAAAATCTGTTTACCTTAGGCAGAAAACTCTACCACAGATACTTATTTTCTGTGAACAAGTATGAGCCATGCTTTAAAAAGGAAAGCTATTAGACCAATCTGAACATGTGGAGGTGCTAGCAATGCAAAACTCCCAGTTTTCTCCCCTTTTTTTTCTTCTTCTCTAAAATTACCTAAAAGTAAGGAGGATGCCAGATGTTGTTTGCTTTAATTCTGAAACCTTCTAACAGCTGTGCATTTTTGGATCAGATATAATTTTTCTGGCTAATTTAAATCCACATTTATGTGGGCCAGTAACTCTACTGAACTCATTTCCAGGACATGGGGCCCCTCCTCAACGCTCATTTTGAAGCAGATCTGTTCTTGGTGCCCTGGAATGGACCTCAAAGCACTGAGCAGAATTCTGAATGTATCACCTAGTGTTGTAAGGTACTTAAGGAATCCACAAAGCCACCTTTTAGTAAGTGATTTTGAAGCAGACAACAGTGGCAAATTTTTTTAAAAGTAGCTAATGGATACTGATGTATTTATCTGAGTGATCAGTCCTGAAATAATGGAAAGGGAATTGATATAAACAGAAAGCTGTATGTGACATAAGTATCAAAAGATACAGATGACCAGAGCATACAGTGAGAGGATATCAAGTGAGAGACACTTTTTGTGTCCATAGAGGAAGTTTGTTGTTGTTGTTTTTTAATCTTATGAAGAAGTGATCAAAATAAAGCAACACTGTGGAGACTATAAAAATGAGCAATGCTAGGGAAAGCAAAGCAAGTAGAAAGTAAGTGCTGTCTTCAGGCACTTACCTGATTTTGATCATTGTAATCACACTCTCGGACCACAACATGTCCTCCTTTTTGACTTGGATGGCCTTGGGCAGCAAGACATTTATTTGTCTGAATATGAAGCAGCTGCAGAAGAAAGAGGAAAAAAACCACACACACACACACACACACACACGTAAGACAACTGGAAAATGTCTGCTATCACAATACTATTCATTTTTCCCATATTATACTGTATAAGGGAGAGAATGGGGGAGAGCATTATGGAAAAAATGGGAGACATTTTGAGGAAAGAGGCAAGGTTCTTTTATGTGCTCTCTATAGAATTTCCCCTAATAACACGGGCGTAGTGGGGGGGCAGGGGGCAGCTGCCCCCCCCTCGATCAAGTAAAACAATAGAAATACCCCACTGACCAATCACATCCATTCTGCCCCCCTAACAAAAGTCCTGGCTCCACCCATGTCTAATAGTTGTATCTCTAGAACTATTTTCACTAGATCAAGGTACTGTTGCAATCACAGAATCAACTCTGTTGACAGATTTCTAGGAGATATGCGTGGTAGAGACTAGTAAGGACACAAAACTTCAGCACACACACAGCAAACTATAAGCTCTTCAGCCTCTCTTTTAAAAAAAAAAAAACCACTTCGTGTGCTGCTAAGGTAACCACAGAGGTAGCGACTTTGCCCAAAGCTACTTGATGCAGTCTCAAGGCTAAGCAGAGACAAAAGAGAAAGTTGCATGCACCTATGCACATTTTAAGTTGCAAAACCGGCTAACTTAGGAGTAATTACATCATCCACAATTCTTTGGAAAGGTAAGGTTGTTTATCTCCTTTCACTGTAAAGTCATTTCCAATATATGTGTTCCTAAAGAAGGGTTGTCCAACACGCAGCACACAAGCCACCTGTGGCCCTCAAGGCATTTCTTGGTATGTATTGAAGCTGCAGGGAACTGGAAGCGACAACATGAAAGCCTTGCCCTAATTTGCTTGTGACCAGCACAGGCCACCTGTCCCAGCTATGGCTGAGAATCCTCTTTGGGGGCAGGATGAGTAGAGAGCAAGAAGGATGTGGGAGAAAAACGGAAAGGAGAGGAATGAAAGGCAGTTTCTTCAACCAAGCAAGCAATGCCTTCCTTGCAGAAGATTCTCTCATCCGGAGAGAATCCCTAACTTGAACTAGAGATAGTGAGTGTGGACATGCGTGTGTGCATGTGTTGAATATTTTGGTGGTGGCGGCAGCAGGGCTGGGAGCCAGAGTGGCAAAGGAGGAGAGATGGGGAAAAGGGGCAAGAAAGCAATAAAAGCAAAATGGCAGAGCTGCAGTGAGTTGCTCATTTTCGCACTCTTTTCCTCTTTCTACCCCGCCCCACCGAGAGCTGGTAATAACTCCCTTGCTCTTCCCTCTCCCTTCCTCTTTCCTGTCTGGGGTCCTGTCTGCATCCAGCAACTTCCCTCACACCAGGGAGCCTCCATGATTTGGGATCTTTTTGGTCACTTTTTAGGTAGGTAGGTAGATAAATGTGTGTATAATAAATATATTGCAAACACTTTATGATATGGAAATTTAACAGTATGTGGCTCCCCAGGTTCTGTGTCGAAGTACTCTTGTGGCCTACTTGGTTTGAGAGCTTGGACCACCCTGTCCTAAAGCAAGAGTGCTTCTGATCAGACAAGAGATTATAGTGGCCTACAAATGTGAAAGGCATTCATCCATAATGAAGGTTGTTAACCTGCACAGGAAGCAAGGCAAGCAAGACTGATATGATACATTTAGCATATTTGATCTAAAGACTACAGTGCATAATTACAGATTTTCAAAGCTACTCTTATTGTGAAGCTGCACTATTTTACAGCTAGAAATAATACAGTTTCTTTTAATTCAGATGCCAGCTTTTGTCATCTTTATAACTACATTTTTCAGAGTATGATTTTAAAGAACCTGAAGGGTTAGAACAGCATCTTACCCGTCCACGTCGCAATGTTTTTGGTCGTTTTTGCCCTTTGTTGAAAAAGAGTGGCGGCTGTACTTTGGCATTAGATCCAGAAATTTGCATCTCTGGGTATATATTGTCTAAATACCACTTAAACGATTTGCAGTTCAACTTTCTTCTCAACTCCACACGATCAGTAATATTCCCATAGTTTCTTGTCCGTAATTCTGGTCGCAGAGCAAAATACTGTTCCTATATCATAGAGAGGAAAGTGTGGTAGGATGAATTACAGTTCAGAACAATGATTCTATTTTGAAGTGAGGATGAATACACAGGACTGAATCCAAAAGAAGCAAAAAGCCAATTTCTCTGAACTAATGTGGTTTGTACATGCTATAAAGCTACACTTTGGAACTACTGTGCCTATCCAGCCAATGATGACCAAGGGCGGAACCACACATTTTGGGACCTATGTGACCACTGCCAAAAAGAAGCATTCCCCATCTCCTTTGCCTCTCATTCCTGGATTCATGACAATCACACTGTGAATGTCCCACTCCCTCAACCAACCAACGAAGTGGTGCAGGAGTGGGAAACCAATGGGATACAGCAACATCAACATCATCATCACACCCTGATTTCCATAGGTTGAAGAGGGGTTAACTGGGTTGGGGCAGGCCTCAATCACGTGACAAAGGCAGGAGCAATGATTTGTGGGAGGTCAACTCGCTCTATTCAGTTTTTCATAGCAGCTGCAAACTGTGTCCATCTAAAAAAAAAAGCTGAACATACTTGCCTATCTCCCACCCCGGCTCAAAACATGCATGTAAGTAAGAATGTGAAGATAAATACAGTGATACCTCGCAAGATGAATGCCTCGCTAGACGAAAGGCATTCGCTAACGAAAGGGTGACTCGCAAGACAAATTTTCCTATGGCCGTGACTCACAAAACGTGCAATTTTTCTCCTAAAACCGCGCTTCCTCCGACCATGCTTCGCAAGACGAAATTTCCGCTGTACAACAACACTCGCGGAACGAATTAATTTCGTCTTGCGAGGCACCACTGTAACGAACAAATAACCTGAAGCTTAGGTTTCATAGGTTTCAAGGGGCTAACTGGGGCCCATCCCTTTGGGGTCTGCAGTTATGTTTTCTATTTTGTTCTGATTTACTGTTTTACTACAGGTCACCAAGCAAAGAATATCAGAAGATGTGGGACTGCTGGTTTCTGCACAGAGATTTGGTGAAACAGCATTTGGTGAAATCAGGATGGAATTCCACCAGTTTCCCTTCAGTACAACTTGAGAATGTTTAGTGTTTTATATTTCATTTCCATTACTTACGCCTCTGGACTGGATTTCTTTAATCTTCCCTACTGCAACTATCAATGCATAATTTCAAAACTTTTGTTACAACTCAGAACCTATATTGAAAGGTTCTGATACCACACAAAAAGTAGATGAAACAGCTACCACTTTTCAGGAACGGGACCAGAGTTTCTAAATATCCATCCCTGCTGTGACCACCAAGGCATTCAGATACATCCACCTTTTGCTATGGCTTGTAATTCTACAGTAGAGGCCATCTTGCCTTATATTCATCCATCCACACATGAGCTAGCCGTAGAGAGTTGTGCGCCATGGTGTCCTGTCCGCCTGGGGAGCCATAAGGTCGCCTTTTACGAAAGATGTGTCCGACTCTGGAGCATGGGATGATGAGAAGTTTGCCCCCACACATCCAGATCTGCTCAGAAACAGAAGTAATTAATAAAACAAAGGATTATTACTTAAGGAAGTTCATATTAAGCATAGGTATGGTTTCTGAAGATGTTGGTCTATTTAACATAGTTAGAAAGGATTACAGCTGATAGAAGCTATAACTTCTAAATCAGGGTTTCCCAAACTTTGGTTTTCAGCTCTTTTGGGACTACAGTTCCCATCATGCCTGACCACTGGTCCTGCTAGCTGGAGGTGATGGGAGTTGTGATATGAAAAAGGAAATTTATTTTTAAGAAAAAATTAATTATTTGGTCCAACAAGAAAAGATTCCCAACACCTAGTTTAGAAGAACTTTCAACATTCACAGAACTGCTCTGCAAAATTAAAGAAAATTACTGCGCAACCGTAGTGTGTAATGAAATGCAGTTCAATCAGGGTCCTCATCCAAGAAAAAAGGTTATAGTCTACAAAAATAGCATACATACCCGAAATGATATTTCCAGGTTTTCCCCTCCCCAGATGTCCATGCCGCTATCATATTGTCCAAGTTCATTGAAATATTCTCTGTCCATTGCAAACAAGCCTCCTGCCATGGTAGGTGACCTAAAAGAAAATGAGTGTTTTCCAAAGCTATACCTACCAATGATGGGAGGAGAGGATGGGGGGAGGGAGGGCTGAAGTCACACAAAATTTACAGAGGATTGATGTGAGGTATGTATGATTATGCATCAAATGTGGAAGTCCAGCAACGGGGGGAAATTGGAATACTGTCCAATCAATAAGATATTTAAAAGACTAACGGAGTGGGAATAGAAACTCACATGAGGCATTAATTTTTATTAATTTTAAGTTTACTGATTGTTTTATTGTTGTGCGCCATCCTGAGAGACCCTTATGGCTAATGGGAAGGGCATAGATGTAATGAAGTAATTGAAGGAGTCAGCCACTTTTTCTACTGTATGATGAACATTGTTTTCCCCTTGCCTCCCTCATTTGTGACACATCTCTTAAGGACCTTTACTTACCAATTGTTCCTATGACAGGTTACAAATTAAAGCAGAAGTCACCAACTTGGTGCAGAATTTGGCGGCCAGGTTGCTCACTGTGACAATACCGTTTGAACATATCATGCCAATCATTGCCCAACTGCACTGGCTGCCCATTAGCTTCTTGACTCAATTCAAACTGCTGGTTTTGACCTCTAATTTTGCATTATGGCACACTTCCTGTGTCAGCCACCAGCACACTCTCAAAATTCTAAATGTACGCACTAGTCCAAAACATCTGGCAACCCTTGAATTAAAGGCTTGCCAAACTTGTAATGAACAGCATTTATGGATAAGTTATTTATTATATGTTGATATCAACTCATTAACAGCTTTGCTGAAATTCTGGTTTCAACTTTCCTGTTAAAATTAGATGTTGAAAGAGATTTCTCCAAAGAAAAATATTGACATTTGCTAGCACAGCTCATTGCATCTACTGGCTATCCCTTTTCTCATTCTTCTTTTCAGTTTAAGTGTTCAGTCCTAAAGATGAGTGTTGAAGCAGTTGTACCCCACCCCACTTTTTTATCTTCCCCTTCCTTGAAGGAGCACATGGTTGCATACACAGTAGCCCTTCATAATATGGTATGCTCTTTAGCATATGGTACTTAAAGAAGGTATCTTACTACATAGCATATTATGTAGCAGCTTTGCTGCTAGTTTATTGTCTTTGTTTACATCAAGTTGTCTTTAGATGAAATGTTGTTTTATTGTATTTTAATGTTTTTCACTCTGTGTGAATGATGCAGTGTGGGTTATAATATAAATAAATAAATCTTACTTGATTGGAGAAGTGGCTCCCTCAGGGCCTTCCAGTTCAGACAAAGGAACAAGATCCCATTTAAAGTGCAGACCCCAGTTGAACCCTCCACGGACAACTGGAGAAGAGCTGTAGGTAAGCGTGTCAGCGCTGATTATATCGATGACAGGACAAACCACTGTTTTCCGTGATTCCTGGATGGGTGTCAGCAAAGGTTGCAACCACAGCTCATTCACCTCACAGTGACTGTCCAGAAACACAAGTACCTTCCCTGAGAAAAGAGAAGCAGAATAAGAACAGAGGGACAGAGAACAAAAAGCAAGGCAATCAGAGTCAGTTACATATTTTCATTATTCTAGACATGTTCACTCTAGCAGAGAGGGGAACAATATGAAACACAGCAGCCTTATGGGGAAATCTCAAGTACTTGCTACATCCAGATAATTCCACTTTTCTTTCTTTTAAAAAGGCAGAACTCTATCATACTACAGTTGGGATGGATTATCTCATGATTACATTTTGAGGGATTCCCCCATCTATGTGGCTATATACAAGAATTGGGCCTTTCAAACTTCAGTGGGAAGGGGGGCGTGATTCTTTACTTATTCTATTAACAAACCCCAACTTCCACTCCAATTGTTTTCCTAAACTCGTACTGCAACCACCATATAATATAACTTATCCCCTTTGAACCCTTAACTTATCAACAGCTCTAGTAACTGGGATATAGACATGGTGCAAAGCCTGACAGATATAACTACAATATTTAACAAAAATATTAATGTTTATTTACTACAGGAGTATGTAGTGCACAAGCTTATGTGGTTGCTTTAGCATAGTACTCTCTCTTTAAATAAGAATGCTAAGTTGTTACTGCCACTTTAAATATCAACAGCATATTTTACACTACCATTACTAAACCATGGCAGCTATGAAGAAGCAGTTAGGTTACCCTGTTAAAACCCTTTTGCCAAACTGCCCTTGTATCTACACCATCCTGCTTAACCCTCACAAATACTCCAAGGGAGGACTGAAGTGCAGGTCTATTTTTGCTGTCCTGTCCTGGAATCTTCCTCTGACTCTCCACCCGAAAACCAGAGCCTACCATTCCAAACTGCTTCTCACTTCTTCTGCCTCAGTGCTGTAGACAGATCCCTCTCATTCATTCAGCTAAGCCAAGGACTCACCTTCCCCAGCAAGTCTTTGGCCACCAAACTATGCTGTCTTCCTCTCAGCTCCTCCTCTACTGTGTTCTTCTACGGGCCGTTCCCTATGACCAGCAAGTGCCAACCAACATGGGCTGACTTCTGCCCCCCCCCCAGGTCTTGCCTTAGCCAATCACACGTTTAACTAGGAATTCTACACCTGCAGCCAGCAGTCAGATAATGCATATATTCTACCCTTCTTTGCATACTGAGCGTTTTATCTCCACCCCCTCTTCAGGTGTCAGTTAAGGTCCCCCATGACATTTAAATCAATTTTCACCTGATCAGACAGAAGACACCCCCAAACACATTACAATACAAACATCAGAACACATTATAATACTCAATAAAACTTGCCTCAAACAGGATTTCTTCCTAAAAGAAATCAATTTTAGAATAACTAAGAACACACAACACAGACCTTGTCTTGTTGGAAAACACATGGAGTGAGAGGGTGGTGATCTAAATTGTAGAAATTATCTGGATACTAATAATGTAATAATAAGTGGGCTTATACTTTCATTTCTTATATCAAGTACTTTTTCTAGGGAAATTAAGTTACAGCATCCTTCAGATTTTTTTGGGGGGGGTGGTGGAATCGCCAAGAGTATTCTTTATATAACTTGTATCCATCATGAATGCTCTCAGGAGGCTAAAACGATAAAAACTATACTATTGATCATATGAGATCCATTGCAATTATGAGTTTTTAAAAGCCCATTAAAAACTTAGAAGTTATTCCTAAATGAAAGCCAAGGTTGGAAACCAGAAACTCGGGAAATTCCATTCTAAAAAGGCAGTTAGGTGTTCCAATTATAGCTATAAAATTTTCCTACTTCACTGGGTATAGCTTAGGGAAGCTATTCACAAGCCGCAGCACTGAGCTCAAATAGTAAAGCTGAACAAGTACTGCTGCATGTTCGGAACTTCAATGTAATTATACTGCATTAATGTAGATGATTAACACGCATTAATTAGGAGGAGCTTAGATCATCATTACAAATTATAACACAAGCTTTCCTGATTCAACACTTGATTATTGTTCATGCACAATGCGGGCTGATTATAAAGATTATCAAAAAGATACTTTAACCTAATTAAATGCTATAGCCACAACAAATCTCTCTGGGGAGATGACTGTGAATCAGTATGAATGGGGTATTTGTAAACAGCTTTAATAAGATGCCTTGTCATAATGGAAACAGTTTAACTGCCAACCTACATTTAGTGAGCTAGGTCCAGATGAGTTAGTCCCTCTTGGGGAAAGAAAGACAAGCCACAGTCGTTTTACTGCATTTCACAAACCCTGGTTTTCACAACTGGTGCATATTATGGCAAAATAAAACCTTCTATAGCAAGGGGGTTGTTATGACATTACTTCCCAGGCTTAATACACTCAAGATTAGAAGCCCATCTCAGATTTGCCCTTTCTCTGCTTTCCTCACCATGAGCATAAGTGGGATGATCCTGGACAGCAAGAGAGATTCCATATTTAAGTAAGTTAAAATAGAGAAGAGATAGTCAACTACACTATTCTTGAGTGTCCACCCTATTTTCCAAATGGTGGTTCACTACAGTCTGACCCCTTCACAAGTATTCAGGTTCTATACTGATGCCGACAACTACTTACAGAATATTTAACCACCAGGAAATAACAGGAAGAAGCATACATATTAAAATTTGGGACAGTGAAAGAATTATATTTCATTATCTACTAACTGTGGCTAACAGTGGTCTTCTCAGCATTTATTCTTCATTAAATGTATTAAAGTCACAAGCAATTTGGACAAACCATCATGATTTAGAAGTACTGAACAAACAAAGGGACTACTTGAATTCGTAGATATGAAGGACATTACCTGTAGCATGGGAAGCTCCAATCATTCTCCCACGAATTAGCCCTTCTCGCTTCTCATTTCTGACTAGCTTTATGTTGTTTGGAAGATTTTTTGTTAGATAAGCATCCAATTCTTCTTTCAGATCAACTAGAGTAAGAAAAGGCAAGGGGAGTAAGTTGGCATTTAGTAATCTGTCAGTAGTACAAGTATCCTTAGACTACACTGCACAAAATTAACATATAATGCAAGAGTCTTTCACCTAATTCACTACTGTCGTCCACCAAGATAATTTCATGGAGAAGATCAGATGGCGTGCGGTCCAAAACGCTATGCACTGTCCGAAGCAAGGCAGAGAATGCTTCATTATAGAAACAAATTATAATGCTAGCATAGGGCAGATCATGAGGATAACTTTTTTCTTTACACCTGCAAGAAAGAAAAAGCACATATTATAACACATGGTTTTCAAAGAATATTGCTAATATTTCACAAACACCCCATATAATACCAAAATAGAAGCTGCACCCTCCCTTTTATAATAACCATGCAATATGCGTGTAGCTGTTTCCCCCACAGAATCTCTTTTACTCATGAGTTTAAGAAACCATATGCCCTGTGAATCACTGGCACCTAAAAAAGGAGTCTGGCAATTGAGTTGCTGAGGAATACAGGATTTTGTTTTCTGTAGAGGATGCAAATTTATCCTTCTACTGTGCATGCTTGTTGTTTGAAGAAACTGAACATTTCTTCCTCTGCATTACATTTGTCCACTAACTTTTTTTAAGATAATGAAAACAGGAAATTTAGAGAACACAGTCAGCTTATCTCTAATGCCTGCACAGATAAGTTATCCAGTCCTTTCCCCACCTCACCCGACTCATTTTCTTCCTCTGCTCCTTCCATTCACAGCCCTTTCTCCATTCATCCTCCCCCTTTCCCCAGTTAATTTTTCTTTCAGCACTGCAATAACTTTCTAATCCTGATATCCTTCAAACAAACATATGAAGCTGCTTTATACAGAGTCAGACCACTGACCCATCTCATTCAATATACTCCACATGAACTACAGCAACATCTCAGACAGGGTTGTTCCCCAGTGCTACCTAGAGGTGGCAGTAATTGATTCACAGACTTTCAGCATGCAAAGAATATACAGTATGCTCTTTCCCCTTTTAATTCCCTACTTCCCTACTTTACTGTTCCTTAAAACTTTAAACACTATTCTTTAAATTTCTCCACAGCTTCTCCCCTGTCCATTTGCATGTCTTTCTAAGACCCAAATATCTTTTCCTTTCTATTCCATTATTTTCTCCTTCTTCAAGCTATCTCTCATATTCAGCCATTTCCATGCTCATTTCTACTTTTACTGACCCCTGTACAAGTAGGGTTTCCTATATTACAGAACCTCTTACAATTCTATAGCTTAGAGAAAATATGTAATAGTAATGATGAAAAAAAATGATTGTATATCTAATTTCCAGTTAAGCTTGAGTTCTAGGAATTCTCAATTACCGGTAAACACTGAATCAAAGGAAAGCAGGGTAGGAAGCTGTATTTCTCCCTCCTTCTCTCCAATATTGCTTCTAGAAAATTATACAGGTTACTAAGTTTTGCAAAGAATCTTGCAGCCCTGTTCATAACCATACTTAAAACATAGAATGATGTCAAGAATGAATTCAATGTTCACTCTATCCTAATAAGAAGATAAAGGTCTTTTAAGTGAGATCTTTGAACCTATACATTACAACAGGATCATGACATAGCCAAAATCAAAGCTAAAAAAAAACAAAATATTCAGTGATCTGAAACTATTAGGGCTGTTTCACAAATCTGAATATTTAATTTGAAATGAAAAGATTGGTTTCTCAAGGTACACAATATACAGCTGCATTACAAGAGAAAGAAATACAGCCTTTTGTGCATGCATATGTTAAAAGTTGGTTCTGAAATTTTAAATTCTATATGGATCACAATACCATAGTGATTATCAGATTTTACATTGCAAAGAACTTCACACACAAAGGGCACAATCCAGCCAAAGTTAAGCACTTTAAGCAACAAAAAAATACATATTTGTCTTGCATATTGCACAGCAAGAACCGTCAAGCAATTCTACATGTTCTACTTTTATGCATTTTGCCAATGTAAATATAAAAAGGAAATTATTTTCAAAACCATGTTATTTCTGAATCGCTCCCTTTCTTAATATAATTTCTGGTATTGTCTGAATTTCTTACTTCTCATCCTCTCTCATTTCCATCAGCTCTCTATTTGGGGGAAAATATGCTCATTCGACAACTCTGAGGAGACCTTAAATCTGTAGAGGACTGGAAGAAAAATGTTTACTTTATGAAAAAACTACAATGTCACATGTATATCCTTTTTCTTTTTTGAGCATGACTAAGAAATAGAACCCAGGACAGGGCTATGAAATAGACAATTTTCAAACAGTCATGTTCTATTGGGTGGGGGGAATAGATCAGCCTCCAGATTTTGGGGGAAGGGCCAAAGCTGCTCTCCCCCATCAAATGAAGAAAATATGGGGGGGGGGAACCTATGGGAAAAAGTAAAGTAATACACTTAAGACTGTTGCTGTTCCAGGTGTACAGCATGTACTCCACTCACAATATGAAGTGCCCTGGACTCCCTCTCAGAGGAGCCATACAGGAATGCAAATAGTGCATCCCCTGTGGTAGTTCTGATTAAAATTTAAACCAACCATATGCATGCCTACAAACACAGTAAAATGCTTGATGCTCCCATACTTGACCTTCTGACTTTCCCCTTCTGCAGGACTAAGCCATTTTTGCAAAGCACAGAGCCCTTTCTTTAGGTGCTATTTCTTCAATGTTCACCTCCTCAAAGCAGCTAGACAGCTCCCTAATGGAATCTTTCCCCCCCAGTATGTACAGTATAGGAATATATATATAGGCACACTGCCAATGGCATCCCTGCAACATACATGCTCCATCCTTTCCACTGCCTATCATTCTGTTGGCCTTTTTGCTAGATCATCACCATTGGGCTCTTGAAACAAAGTATTCACTTTATCGAGAACATGCAGAAACATACTTTGCATCTCTTGTGTCTGGCACATCTCTGTGATATCCCAACCGGTTACTGATGAGCATATTGAAAGCATGCTTTTGATAGCCCAAGTCTCTCACTTCCTGGTCTTGTTCATTAAAAATCATACCTGCAACGGAGAATGTGCCAAAATCAATTCACTGCCTAATGTATGTATTGCCAATGATCAACTTCTTAAACTTACGTGTTCAGCTAATGATATATTCCAATTCAAATTACTGCCCCATACTCATTTCCTGGCGCATGGAAAGACTAATGAGGAGCTCTCACTGGTACACAGGATGGCCTATCTAAGCTTAAGGCATTTACAGCAATATTTGTGCAGTACAGTCATACCCTGTTTCTCCTAAAATAAGACACAGCCATAAAATAAGCCATAGCAGGATTTCTATGCATTTGCGAAATATAAGCCGTTCCCCAAAAATAAGCCATACCCCGAAAATAAGCCATAGTGACATGGTACCTCCCATTAAAACAGCCTGGAGAGGCGTGGCTATGCAGCGTACCGATGCGACACGATTAAAATAAGACATCCCCTGAAAATAAGCCATACTGTGTTTTGTTGGGCGAAAAAAAAAATAAGACGGTGTCTTATTTTAGGAGAAACACGGTACCTAGGGTTGCCCTTGCTGCGGGTTGCATTCGCTGCAGGATACGAACGCGCTGAACCCGGAAGTACCGGAACGGGTTACTTCCAGGTTCAGTGCTTTGCACATGCACAGAAGTGCTAAATCGCAATTCATGCATGCGCAGAAGCGCCAAATCGCAACCCATGCGTGCGCAGACACGGCGCCGCGAGTTGCAAACACGCCTCCCACATGGATCACGTTCGCAACCCAAACATCCACTGTATTTACCATACTACTATGGTACTAATGAAGCTCTCTTTTCAAGTCTTAAGACAGCTAGAAGAGGTAGCTGGAATATTGCTCTTTGGGGCAGGAGGGAGTGGGGGAGAAGGACAGCAAGAATGTAGGAGGCACAAGGCTAAAACACACACACAATTTGCAAAGCTGGTCTCAATAATTTTAAGTAGTCCCCAGTGATATAGCTGCATGGAATTTCAGAGGAGGAGGAAGAGTTTGGATGAAGAAGAGTTTGGATTTGATATCCCACTTTATCACTACCCTAAGTCTCAAAGCAGCTAACAATCTCCTTTCCCTTCCTCCCCCACAACACTCTGTAAGGTAAGTGAGGCTGAGAGACTTCAGAGAAGTGTGACTAGCCCAAGGTCACCCAGCAGCTGCATGTGGAGAAGCGGGGAATCGAACCCAGTTCACCAGATTACAAGTCCACTGCTCTTAACCACTACACCACACTGGCTGTGTCTGCATGTTGATTCAATACACCTAGTCCACACTAACCACTCGTTAACCTCACTTGCCCATATGACAGGCAGGAGTATATTAGGCAAAGAACACATTGCACAGTGCAAAGAGAACAAAATGGCATCAAGGGGCATGGAATACTCCACACCACTTTTCTTTTCTTTTTTCTATTCTATTCTAAACTTGCTCCTTCTAGATCTTCCAGACCCAGGTGGATTCTAACAAATACATTTCAGACCAAGCTGTACCCCTAATACTGTAGAATGAGATTCATAATCAACACTATGCTGAATGTCTGGCTTTCATATAATAAATAAAGCAAGTCTGATTACCTTATCAGATGATACGTTCTTTGCAGATGGCAAAACATCCCTAGCATATTTTGGCACTAAACTAGACAAAGATCTATTTGTATTTTAATGGTTTATTAAAATAGCAGATCTAATCGAATTGCCTCTGCGTTTTTCATTAGTAATATATATGTCTGGCAATTACTAATCTGGGTAAACCACTGTGCTTCAAGAGCAAGCACTGTTCTAATTTAGGGCTCCCATTCATTTCCTGTCTGAAACTACATAGGAAGACAGAAGCACTTCACATCTGGTTTTCACAATATGAGTTTCAATGCAGTCAATTACTATTCACTTACCCATTTCAGGAGAAATATCAGTATCCCCCTTGATGGGATCCTGTGCAGCATTTCCCAATGGATTCCTGTTCTTACTGTATCTGTGGTGAGCTTCAGGTACGTGTACTGGCCCATGGACAAAACGGGGATAGATCTTTTTAGGAAATGGCTTCTGAGGTTCAAGCCCCTTGATGGGCACATTCTTGAAAGACTGGGTCTCTTCGCTGAAGTTGAAATAAATAAAGAGTAGAAGTGTCCAGGTCACAGATGTGAAGAGGCAGCCATAGCAGAAGTAGCGAAGTGTGACACTTCCCATTGTAATCCTAGCATTGTTGTTAGCACATTCTCAATCCCCTAAAAGAATATCAAAGGGAAAAGAGTAAGATTTCCAATTACAAGCCTCTTCCTGAAAGCTGCCCTTTCAGAAAATGATCTATTTTAAATTAACCGTATACTGTAATAATGTCTTGAGAATGATAATTTTTCATCCTATACAAAAGCATCAAATCATACATCAACTTATCAGTATGCCAAGTTACCATAAAACTAAGGAACAGCAATGGATACAGAAATTTTAAGTGAAGCATTTACAGCATTTTAACATAACTGATAATTGCAAATATTCTACAAAGAAAGCACCACATAATAAGATTACATTCTCAAATGCCTTGTGGGCATCTTAATAAAATGTCTCTATCTTGGATAAACTGCTGGCTTCCTGTTTGTAAATCAAGTATCACTCTCAGAAACAAATGCTCCCTCCCCTCTCCTTTAAAAATCCTACAGCCCTTGACTTAACAAGCATTTTGTGTTGTATCTGCTTCGGCACTAACTGTGGTTAATGATAACTAAATTCCCTCTCAGGACTTGCAAATCTGCTTCAGAACCTGATTAAAATAGGCATTCAGTCAGTGAGTCCTTCCTTTTTTTAAACTAACAAGCTACTTGCAAATTCAACTATTAGAAACAGACTGATCTTCACCTCCAATCCTGGCCCTCAGCATTTGGAGCAAAGAGTGTGAGATGCAAAGAAAGAATGGCACAAATACCATGTTAAGCAAGTAAAGTTCATTTATTATTGGGAATGTCAGGTTGAGACACATTAACAGCAAATATAATCTGAACTTTAAACATTTACAGCCTAACTGCTTAAAATATTTGTAGCACAACAACTAATTTTTAACAGGGACCATGTTTTGAACTGAACAAAGGCTGAAAAGTCAGCAACTTAAGCTCTATTTCAACTCCTCCAACAGGAGAAAAGACACGGGTTCTCAAGCTTTGTTCTCTTCAACACAGAGAAACTCTGGTTCTTCACTTGTGTGCTGCACCACTTCACTCTTGTTTACCCATGTCAGGAAGAATTAACTGCAACACCATGTCAATGGAACAAGGGATTGCTGCAGGTAAGGTGGGGAGACCCTGGATCACACCAAGCTCTGGGTCACCAGTCTCTGTTACTAGCTTATTGTGTAGTTGCAGCTACAGAAAATATTTTTCTAGACCCAGGACACAATTGGTAATCAGCTTCCTCTTTCCCCTCCCCTTCAGTTACACAAGGAACTGCATACACCTGGCTCTGTTTTCCTCCCTCTGCAATCCACAACACTTGCACCACAAACTCAATATTTGGCAGCAGATTCAGAGTTTCTGCAACTAGCCATAGAGTAATTAATTACCAAGGCCAAGAAATCCACAACTGACAGCCTCTCTATGTTGGCCACTCAGTAGAATTCTCAAACAAGGAACAGTATACAGTATTTCCTATGAGAATGTCATAACCAGTTCAGAAACATGTTCAGTTCCTGCCCCTTCCTACTTAATTTTCAAATGTATTCTTTATTTTGCTTATAGGCCATGCTGCAAAGAGCAGTGGCAATGATGCTTCAGCCTCCCACAAATTTTAATTTGCCCACAAGCCTGCACTGGCATACACACACACACACATGCTGCAATATTACAAATAATATTATGACCTCTGCATTTAGGTCCTCTGAACAGAAGAGAGCTAAGGCTGCAATCCTATACCCATCAATTTAGGACTAAGCCCCTTTAAACTAAATTCAATGAACAGACATGCACAGGAGTACGCACTAAGCTTTCAGTATTAGCTGCTGGTCATTAACAGTGAGACACTTTGTCCTCACCAGTACTGTAGTACAAGAAGGGACTGCAAGGTCAATTTCCTAGATACAAGGAATCCAGTGTGCTCTGCCATCATGGTGATAAGCTTCTGATTACCAGATACAGGAAACTACAAGACAGAAGAGTGCTCTTGTGCTCATATCCTGCTTGCAAGTTTCCAACAGGCATCTGGATGGCCACTGACAGAACAGGATGCTGGACTAGATGAGCCTTTTCTGATCCAGCATGCTCTTCTTCTGTTCTTATGAAGATCAAGCAAGTCTACCGTCACATTCTGAAAGGGGTCAAATAATAATTTATTATTATACCCCGCCCATCTGGCTGAGTTTCCCCAGCAACTCTGGGTAGCTCCCAATCAAATATTAAAAACAATACAGCATTAAACATTAAAAGCTTCCCTAAACAGGGCTGCCTTCAGATGTCTTTTAAAAGTAGGATAGTTGCTTATTTCCTTGACATCTGATGGGAGGGCGTTCCACAAGGCAGGCACCACTACCGGGTGAAGACTGAGATGCTTAGGATTTCAAGTCCCATGTCCAGCACTGACTTCCACACTTGTGTGGTACAATTAGATTTATACCATGTTACATGCAGTCTTTGTTCCATGCCACAAGCCATGCTTTGTCTTATACAACTCAACTCAAAAATACTACCAACGTGAAATACAAATTTTGCAACCCATAATTCCCTGAGTACAAAAATTGAGTTTGGCATCAGAATGTTGCCATGTTTTCTTTCTTTTCTAACTGCAAGATACTGCCAATTCTATGGTGAAATGACTATGTTCCATTCTAACCATCATTGCTTCCACAGTTTTAACTGGTTCTAGCTTTTCTAAAACTTTCACTGATTTTGCAGACATGAGGATAAATTGAGGAAAACATTCTGTCAACATTTCCCCTCAAATATGAGACAAACGGAAAGGCGGTTCATTATTAAAACTGACTAATAAAAATCTGAACAGTTCTATATCCAAAAGAGCCATAATATGCTATAGTCCGGTTACAAAGCAACTGCAAGTTCCCAAATAGTTGAAAGCTGTAGGTACCTGGATTGGGGCAAATAGCCTCGGTTTACAATAGCACTTTGATTAGCCTTAAAAGAATAACAGCTTAAGGTTTGTAGAAAACAAAGGCTCAAATGGTGATGTAAGGGGTTTCATGATGTAAGGTGATTGCTCATGAGTAACCAGTCTGACGCTGTGGTTTCTAAAACTAAGTTTCTTTATTGTGCAGATATGTACAGTGCAGCACCAAGAAGTACGTCTAGCTCATCCTTCGGCAGAGTCCGGGAATTACTCTTTCCGGTTCTTTGCCCAGCATAAAAGCCGCGGGATGCGGAACCCCTGCCTACCCCCTCTGAGTCCTCCCCCCCTACACAAGTGGGGAGACGTAAGAGGCGCCTCACCTCCAGTTCCTGCTTGATGCGAGGGCTCTCCTTCCCTGTCAGAGCCCTGACTCCCGTCTCCGTCTCCCCACTAGAGGGATCACTGCCTTCCTCACTGGAGGAAGACGAATTGCTGAGCAGGTGGGGCGGCGCTCGTGATAGTCAGAAAGCCCTGGCAACCCTTTGCCATGAGGTGAGGGCAGGACCCTGACAGGTGATAACAAGTCTGTCTGTTATCCCGCTCAAAATACAAAACTTAAATCTAAACACTTTTATGCAACCCATGCATGCTTTTAGGAAATGTAACATCAGGAAGAAACAGAAAATTAAAGCTGTCTAAACTCATGTGAAACAGATATTCAGGCAACCTTATAATATATGCAAGATAGCCTACAACAGCTGCTGCTAATTTTTTAATAAATATCTATGGTGTTTTTTCCACAATGATAGCTAAGAATACTTGGCTAACATCACAGATCAGATTGAATAAGCTACTAAAAGTTTTATGACTAAGCTGCTGGATTGAAATATAATAGATTGGTTAAATGTCATCTAACAGGATCACATGTCTCAATGAGAGGCAGATAGATCTTTTTCTTGGCACACATAAAACATTTCAAGGTTGATAGACCAGGCCTAGAGGACGATGAACTGATCAAGGTGAGGGAAAGTGCAACCACTTCCAAGAGGGGCATCAAGACAGGTTTGTCTCTTAAAACATCACTAAAACCATTCACAGCAGAAGAAGCACCTAGCCAGAACCAAAAGCTGAAGTGAAAGCTTCTAAACACTTGCATGCAGAGTTACCAACTGGGAGATACAGAGGGTACAGGTGCACTGCATCCCATGCCAGCAGAGGTCATAGAATTTTAGCTTTCTTTGTATTTAAAAAAGGGCAGCAGTCAATCGGATATTTCAAAAGAAAGTTATAAAACAAAACACAAAACAATGTTAAACAAAAGGGGTTTTCCTCCACAAAGTGGAGGGAAAACAAAATAAAAAAATAAAAAGATTCCTTCCAGTAGCACCTTAGAGACCAACTAAGTTTGTTCTTGGTATGAGCTTTTGTGTGCATGCACACTTCTTCAGATATGTGGAGGGAGTGTGTGCATGCTTAATCCAGCCCTCAATATTTTGTTCAAGTTGGTGCCCCTGATTTACAGGTTTTGAACTCAACAAAGGAACTGACTAGGCATGATCTTACTACTGCAAAAGGCATATCATGTTCATTTTCCATCTAGCACCATAGAAGAGGAATCTGAGCAATACTCCAATCTAGTTGAAACACATCAATAGAGTTGTGAAATATAGACTAGCTTACTGTGACATCATCCTCACGGAGTGAAAGACAGGAAAACAAAGGCTTTCTGCTTCTTCCGCATTCTGAAAGCTGAAAAACTGGAGAGGTCATAAAAAATGCAATCAATAACTAAAGTTCCAAGATTGTTACTTAAGGTGAACTATCAATCTTAGGCCAAAACAAAATTAAAAATTAAAAAATTCCTTCCAGTAGCACCTTAGAGACCAACTAAGTTTGTTCTTGGTATGAGCTTTTGTGTGCACGCACACTTAAGATACATCTATGCATATACCAGCCTTCAAATAACTTAACTGCACTCTTTTTTACCCCTCTCAAATTGGAATTGTTTCAGCAACAGCATCTTTGGAGAGAATGCACTTCCCAATTCTATAACTTTGGCAAGCTGATGGAAATGAAGAAACTGTAGAGCAATACTATTGCTTCCTTCACTTCTTTTAATTCTCCTTTTTTTTAAAAAAGAAGAAATGCTTACATACCACTTTTGTCTTGTTAAAACTGTTTCATCTTCAGCCTCTTTAAGACTGTACTATTGGTTTCCAACATCCAATTGAAATAACAAATGGGTTATTGAGGAAGGCAGAAGCCTAAACATTTAACAAAGCAGCTGTAAACCACTCTATTTGTTTATTCAGTTATTTATTTGTGCATATACTGTAACTATACACATGCACACACATTAAAAAAAGACTGGCAATCCCATCCACCGCTAAACCCAGTATGTTTTGACTATACACAATTTTGGCTTTAGGCACAATCTCTAGAACATAGCCCCCACATAAGTTTTTCTACGTCAGTTCTGTAATTTTCCCTATATTATCCCCTGCTTCAGTAACTAGTACTTAATCAACATGGTACTAAACCCATCTCTGCCAGAAGATTAGACTTTGTAGGGTTTAGCTGGATTACTGCAGCAATCAGAGGCTGAAGAATAGTTCTCCTTTCCATATCCTACTTTATCCTTCTATACACTCTCCACAACAATTGTTCAATCATGAACAATACAGTACTTCAGTTATGAGCATACCACCCAAAGATAATAAAAGGGCACTCACTACCTGTGCAACACATCACTAGTAGTGACAGTGAAGATAAAAAAAATAAAAATACATTGTTCTCACCTACATGCAAATTGGAGCTGTAAAATCCACATTTTACAAATGTCTGCAATACAATAACAGGATGCAATTGCAACATATTTAGGAAACAAATGAAAGTTTTTTTCTGATTCACTGTTGATATCCTAATCATCTGCCAATTCTCAACACTAACTGTGATAAATAATAGTAAGGATTGTTGTTGCTTAACGTAGTCAACAGCAGCAGTAATTAAATTCCTGAGCAAAGTAAAGCAACTTCCTGTCCCGCACTATCTTGTGCCAAGGAAAACGCAAGGATTATTGAAGCAAAGAAATCCATGTCATGTGATATGCTAAGAATGGAGCTATTCTATCTCCTACCTCACACTGTTGCTATTTTCCAGCCAACAAGGTTCAGGAATTAGGGCATTCCATAGCAGATATAACATGATATGATGGGAGTTTTTAAAACATTATTTCCAATGTTATTTAAGCTTGAACTTCTCACAAGAGAAAGATGCCTAAAACGACAATCCTATAGACATTTACCTGAGAGTGTCACTAATGGAGGGACACGGGTGGCGCTGTGGTCTAAAGCACAGAGCCTAGGGCTTGGCGATCAGAAGGTTGGCAGTTCGAATCCCCGCGATGGGGTGAGCTCCCATTACTCAGTCCCTGCTCCTGCCGACCTAGCAGCTCAAAAGCACATCAGAGTGCAAGCAGATAAATAGGTACCGCTCTGGCGGGAAGGTAAACGGTGTTTCCGTGCGCTGCTCTGGTTCGCCAGAAGCGGCTTAGTCATGCTGGCCACATGACCTGGAAGCTGTACACCAGCTCCCTCGGCCAATAAAGTGAGATGAGCACCGCAACCCCAGAGTCGCCCGCGACTGGACCGAATGGTCTTTTTAAAGTGTCACTAAAGTCAATGGGATTCAGTTTTCAGTAGGTATGCATAAGGCTACAGTGTATAGGAATATTTTGATAAATAAACTTAATATTTTTCTGTAGCTACTAAAAGCAAGCATGCAATAACCCATGGCTATACAAAACTTCTAACCAGAGCTTAGAGAAGCTCTTACCAATAAATATGTGTGAAAACTTACTTCAGATACTTCTACTCAGTGCTATTTTTCTAGAAAAAGAGATGCCAGAACTCACCATAAACGCCTCCCTTGTTTTCTTATAATGGCAATGGTGCCCTGCCACCTCAGAGGTGCTGGAACTGAATTCCGGTGAGTTCTGGCTGAAAAAAGCCCTGCTTATACTTAAAAATTACTACCACATATCATTCCTATATAAGCAGGGATGAAATTCTAAACATTAAAATCTGTACAAATATGAAGAGAGTTTCCACCATGACATTCACTTCTGCCTTACAATGGTAGGGAATCTATGATGTGGTCATCATAGTAGAATGCTATACATTTCAGTATACAGAAAATTCTGGCTCACACCATTTTCTCCTTTTCTACAACTCATGTTTCAAATGTCTATTCCCCTTTCTTCACTACATTATGATCAGCAAACAAATAAAATTCAAACAGTATGCCACAGAAACAGACCATTCCTGTTTACAACAAAAGAGTCGCAAAAGAATGAAGCTCAATCCTAACGGTTGCTCAGTGGCAAGTCTGAATGAATTCATTGGGTCTAATTCCCTGAAAAAGTGTGTTTTGGAATGAGGCTTTCTCTCAGCTGCGGATTTATATACTGCCACATTCTGACCGGGGCTGAAAGCATTCATTAGGTAGCACAAAAGAGCATCTGAAAGGAGCAAAACCATCTTGCTCATTGGTTGCAAGAACTTGTAAGCAGCTGGTTCTATATACAAAAACACAAAAAAACAAAACAAAAAACAAATCTTTCAACTCCAGATTCCCAACGCCCAATTATCCTTCAAAGGTGGGAGGGAAAGAAACACAACAATGACAACAATCCCACACTTCTGCATACTGATCTTCCACCTCCCAGATAGCACAGTGCATACAAAAGAGGGACCTACCTAACCTGCATGTGGACATCTCGAAAAGCTACCTCCTGGCACTGCGGCAAGCAGGAGAGGAAAAGGAAGGCAACAACTGGCCTGCGAAAACTGCTCGTATTTTACTCACCTGATGCACTGTTGCCTCAGGTGCACGTCCCCTTGATTGACTGGTTGATTTGCCCTCTCCAAAACGATTCCCTCCCTCCTTCGTCTATCCCCACTTTCGGAATTTAGATTATCAGGCTCCCCAGCCACCGTCTGTCTCTCCCCGGCCCCTCCCTGCCAAGTTTCTCCTCGCTCACTGAGATTCAGCGCAATTCCTTGCACGTCTTACACACACGCCTTGGTCCCACCGGCGCTGACTCCCAGGTTAGCCGGACACAAGAGCGCGAGCGCCCGCGCGCACACACACCCCAAACCGTCCTTCGTTTGCTAAGTTAGGTATGTTCCGTAAAAGAACGTTGGATGATGCCGTTAACATTTAAACACTGACAGCGCCGGGGGGGGGGGGCGAAGAGAAGCAGGACGTTAATTCACGGGCTGACTGACTTCGCAGGGAGCGTGGCACGGAAGAGGAGTCTCCGGAGGAGGCGGAGGAATGCTGCTGGCGGGGGTAGGAGAAAGGCGAGAGGGGCCGACGCGGCTCCCCCATTCAATCGGCGCCCTGGGAGCAGGCCTGGCGTCCGCACAAAAAGCGCAGCCGGGCGCCTCAGGGCGCTTTCCTGAGGCGGGCAGGAAGTCTCTGCTGCCGGTACCTCAGACTCACCCGCGTTGTGGCGACCGTGCGATGCAGCTGCTGGAGGGCGGAGGGGCTCAGGAGCGCGACTCGGCGGAACCGCCACCATCCTCTTCACCTGAGGGAGAGAGAGAGAGGCGCTGGCGGCAACGGCTCTCTGAGGGGAGCGCGCGAGGGGGGGGGCAGCGGCGGGAGGCACCAACCGTCAGCAAGAAGGTGGGAGGGAGCCGGAGGAACGGGCAAGCGGTGGGAGGGGGTGGGGAACTAACCGCTCCTCTGCGAGCCGCCTCGCCGCGGCCGCTTAGTGGGCACGGTCGGCCACGTGACGTCCCGCTCGCTTGTTCGTAGGCGCGAGCGTGCGTGCAGTGCGCGTCGCCATGACACGAGAGGCAGGGCTGTTTGCTGTCTGCCTCCCCTCCCCCGCCGCTCGCTCTCGCTCTTTCGGGCGGCGGGACAGGCAAGTTTTAAGGCAGGCAGGCAGGCGGGAGATCCGGCCCAGCCCACGGCTTTTGTTTCAGTCCAAGGATGCCTTTGAAAATGTGGCTGGTGCATGGCACGTGAAGTAATAATACAAAAGAAACTCTCCCAGAGGTCTTGCATAAATTGGAAAGAAAGAGAGAAAGAAAGAAAGAAATATCCACTCATTTTTATTTTGCTACATTTTAAGGAGGTCAAGTACTCTTCTAATAGTTTATAATGCTGTTTTAGATATCGTATTTTTGGCTGTTTGTACCTTTATGCCTCCGGCCCTGAAGTGAGAAATGGCTTTCGTCCTTGGGGGCCAGATTCCCTCATAACGGCAGCTTTGGGGGCCAGATTCCGATGGGAGGGCAGCAACTTTTTGTTTACAGTATTTCTTCCTATGCCACCAACACAAAGAGAGAGAAAATGTCTGTGAACAGCATAAAACCAACTACAATTGCATCAGTAAAAATGAAAGGCTTGAGGAGACTATTGTGGTTGCTGGGTGTGGCATTCATCTTCCTTTGCAGCAACCCCTAATCTCCAGTTATGTGCTCTCTTCCCTAGAGTGGTTTCTTTCTTGTGGTGAGGCTTCCTGTATCAGGTTGATGGTGATGCCAATTTCCCACATGCACTGTGTCAGGAAGATTTTGGGCACCACGTGGCAGGACAGCCCACGTTCCCAGCATGTTCAAACTACTGTCTCAGCGACGTCTACGCTAGCTGAGCACAGAATGGAAGATGGCAGGATCCCTAAGGACATACTTTATAGAAAGCTGGCTTCAGTCACCATGCCCATTGGCAGACCAACTCTGCATTACAAATATGTATGCAAATGTGACATGAAGGCTGGCAACATCCCCTGCCCTGTGGGAATCCCTTGCAAGATGATCACAGCGCCTGGAGACAATTGGTCAGGTCATGTACCCACAGCAGTGACCAGAGGAGGAGCACAGAAAGAAGAAACGCATGGGCATATCTGCACCAGCACCTTCATCTGCCCCAACTGCAACGAAACATGTCTCTCCCATATCAGTCTCTATAGCCACAGCAGCTCATGTAACTCTTGAACTTCACCCCTGAAGGCACACTTTTCCACTGTCTCCCAAGACAGACAGATCCCAACCATGTTGGTCTCATCTAAGAAGCCTATGGTCAATGTAAGTTTTTCATTTGTAAGCATGAAAAGTAAAATTTAAGGGTCTGCAAATGGGCTCAGCTATTGATCTACATCATGTGGAGGCATAGTTTTAATCAACAAAAAGTACACCTCCAGTCTCAAAACTTTAGCAAACACTCACCTTAAATGTTGTGAATGTTTTTTTTGGGGGGGGGGCGGATGACTTTGTGGCATAGGTTATTTGAAATACCGTAATTATTTTTTCATAATTATAATTAGTAAACCTAAGAGGCGAATCAGTTGTTGTGAAAAAGTACAAAATGTCAAGCACTTTAAACATATTATAAGATTCCATAGCAGAGAGGCTGTTCTCCACATGGCTTAATCTAGCTTGGCTTGACAGCACCCACATTAATTGGGTGTTGCAGGGACCCTAATCTTGTTCAGAAGGCAGTGTTTGCTCAATGGAATGCATGCTTTTAATGCTCAGGCAGCTTAGGAACACATGCAATTCAAGAAACTGTATTAATTAATGGGAATAAAGAGCCACTCCCCCCCCCCATAATCTCTTACATTTAACCTCCTGCACAGTTTCTAGAGGGCAGAACATTTCAGTTTTTCCATCTGTTAACTGTTCGGCACCGCAAGGGCAATGTGTGTTAGATAAGTTGCTAAGGCACAAATAGCCTCCAATATGCTCAGAGCCTTTTAGAAAGAAAGCAATACTATAAAGCATGTACAATTTGTCCTTAATAATCACAACATTCTCTCTGTTGGAAGCCACCTTTTGCTTTTCTGGACTGATTTCTTGGTACAAAAGCAAGAAAGCAGCATTAGAAGGAGTTGCGTCATGGGTATTCTTAATCCATTTTTCCTGGTTCAGAGGCTTGGGGCCTAGTATTGCATATCTGAGGACCATAGGAAGCTGCCTCGTGCTGAGTTGGACCACTGGTCTATCTATCTCAGTACCGTCAATGCTGCCTAGCAGCAGCTCTCAAGGCTTTCAGATAGGGATATTTTCATCCTGGTTAGACATGACAGAGATTGGACCCAGGACCTTCTGCATGCAAGGCAGAATGCTGTTCCAGTGAACTAAGAAAGAGTGAGTGGGACCATGTCCCCCCTCCCCCCAGCCCTTACCCTTGGCAGGGCCTGAAGTCCCACTGTTGCTTCCTAACCCCATCCCCTATGCAGAATCAAGCATAAATAAGAATAGAATGATCTTGAACCATCTAGCATTGGCTTAACTCAGAAAGCTGAGATCAGTTCCATCCAGATTTAGCCCTCTAGTGGATTTGTATACATGTATTACTTTATTTTGTGGCCTGCCTTTTAGTATTTTGACTCCCAGAGCAGCTTGCAAACAATCAAAGCGATTGAAAACTTCAACAACACACAATATAGATACTGAATTACAATTGACAACACCCAAAGGCTCAACAGAGGCAGGACTCAGCCTCCAATCCAGATGGTATCAAAAGTTTCAAAAAGGAAGTAAGGCACCAAGTGGGCCTCCCTGGGAAGAGCATTCCAAAGGTAGGATGCCATCCAGTCAGTAGAGCATGAGACTCTTAATCTCAGGGTTGTGGGTTTGAGCCCCATGTTGGGTAAAATATTCCTGCATTGCAGGGAGTTGGACTAGATGACCCCTGTAGTCCCTTTCACCTCTACAATTCTATGATTACAGAAAATAACTTCTCTCCAGTCTGCAGCTAGCTGGCTTCAGGAGACTGGGGAACCCAGAGAAGGGCCTTTGAATATTTATTTGTTATTTTATTTTTTCACAAAATTTGTATACCGCTTGATTGCAAAAAACCTTCAAAGCAGTTTACAAAGATAGAATTTATGTAGGAAGGAAGGCAGTCCTTAAGAGACTTGGATCCCAAGCCATGTAATGAAAGCGCAGGCAATTAAGGGAACTATACAAGGGCTGCCTGATTAAGGGGGCCACATAAAGGCAGGATTTATCTGCCATCATTGCCTCCTCAGTGAACTGCCCTGCAGAGCTGTTTTGTATGGTGCATGGACTAGTTAGATTCAGTCTGGAAAATGGAACAATGTGCCCCTCTAATAAATGCAACTCATTTGTGAGTTATTTTTAGGATAAACCCGCTTGCATCCATGCTGCCTTTGATGCCACAGTTGCAATGGATACAGTGAAGGTGTTCAGAGTGCCAGCTGCTCATGAGCTGTGGGGCCACTTTCAATTGGTGCAACCTGAAGATGTGGAAAGGATTCTTGCAGGAATGAGGTAGTCCCAATGTCATCTTGCTCCTTGCCCCACTTGGCTTGTGATGAAGACGATTTTAGGGTAGCGTGACCAGTTTGGGCACTGGGCACAGTGCTGCAGGAGGTGCCACAACAATGCTGTAGAATTTGAGAGCCCAAAGTTTGGCACTGCTTGTGAGAGTAAACAAAGACCAGCTAGCATGACCAACATTCAAGGATGATGAGTTGTAGTGCATCAACATCCGAAGGGCCCCACATTGACTATCCCTGTGTCACATCATTATCACAAAGTTGCAGTATTACTTTCCTGTCGTTATGAGGCTTTGCACTTCAAAAATATGCCACTGCTCCAACGATCTCACATGCAATAATAAATACTGTACTCTTCTCTTCCATCTTTGGTAAGGTGCCACCCCTGATATATCCACTAGGTGGACCTCCAAAGCAATACACCACAGGAGGCTAATCCTGAGCTAAGAGAAAGTTCTGTGCTGATAGCTCTTATTGTCCCTTTAATGCCTGGAGTTCCTCTGCAACTACATAATCACAGCTTTAAAAATGATTCTGGAAACTTTGTCGTTTCCTCCTAAGGTTGCATTTGTGTGTGTGTGTGTGTTTTTTTTTCCATGCTGTCTGCAGCACTCCAGTCTTACTCAGGGCTGTAGCTAGGGGGTGGAGAGGTGGGGCCCCGCCAGGGGCGCAGCCGGGGTGCGTGTGCAAAATTGGCTACAAAATATGTCCATAAATATGTCTATAAATAAATATATTGATTATTGCCTCGTAAGAAAAGGTTTTTAATAGAGGGTGAATTGAATGGGGTTGGGGGGTTGGAGGAGAGGCGGAAAGAAGAGCTAATATGTTCGTGGCTAGGGGGCACAATCTGGACAGTTCTGCCAGGGGCGCAAGATCACCTAGCGATGGCTCTGGTCTTACTAGGTGCATGTTAAGTGAGATCCACTCAAGCTGAAGTACTAATGGGTTTCTCTTCTACAGAGCAGCTCTGATGTAGCCTGAGTGAAACAGGATGAGTCATCCTTTTTCCCCCTTCAGCATTGCAAAGTACCCAAAATAAAACTTTCAAATTTTAGCAACCCATTTCTTATGGGTCAAACCATAAAAGCAATTGCCTGTCTGCTGTTCAGCTCCTGAAATGTGCTGAAAGCATTCGCAGCTGGTACCTCTTGGCACTGGTAAAGTGGGGGACTGGGACCCCAGCAACAGGTGGAGCCAAAGCCAATGACAAGCTGGAGGCAACTAATTCTACTTTTATTGCCACTCTCCTCCCTGGTGAGTTCTGCAAGGAAAATGCTGAGACGAAGGAGGAGGAAGCAGGCATTCAATGCTGCCACCCTTGCGCTAAGAGTAAGTAAGTAAGAAGGCAGGCTGGATGGTGGGGCAGTATCCCATTTGCCCTAAAGGACCAGTCCCACTAAGGGGGAAACATGCAAAAACGGTGTGCCTTGGATCCTCTGCACACATGACTCATGCAAGCTTCTTTCTTCTCTTCTTCTTTGGCAATCACTCATAGCCGAGTAAGCTTGTCTTCCATGAACACGGTCTTAACAGTGAGTCCACATATCCTTCCACAGTGGGGACATAAGTTTCTGGGTGGGAGTTGATCACGGTGAGGGTTTGCCAAATGTGTCTTCCTCTTGGCTCGTTTCTCCTTCTCGCCCGAGTTCAGGCTTCTTCAAAGTCCACAACACCTTTGGTAAAGGCTGTTCTCCAATTGGAGTGCTCAGAGGCCAGTGTTTCCCAGTTATCAGTACTTATGTTACATTTTTTTAGATTTGCCTTGAGACTGTCTTTAAACCTCTTTTGTTGTCCATCAGTATTTCACTTTTCATTCTTGAGTTGGGAATAGAGTAGCTGCTTTGGAAGATAATAATCAGGCATCCGAACAACATGACCAGTCCAACGAAGTTGATGTTGAAGAATCATTACTTTGACACTGGTGATCTTTGCTGCTTCTAGTACACTGACATTAGTTTGCCTTCCCAAGTGATGTGTAATTTTTTTTGGAGACACCATTAATGGAATCTTTTGAGGAGTTGGAGATGGCGTTTATAAGTGGTCCATGCTTCACAAGCATACGGTAAGGTTGGTAGTACAATAGCTATGTAAACAAGCATTTTGGTTTCCCTGTGAATGTCCCAGTCCTCAAACACTCTGCACTTCAATCGGGAGAAAGCTGCACTCACAGAGCTCAGGTGATGCTGGATTTTGACATCCATGTTGGCTCTTGTGGAGAGATAACTGCCCAGGTAGGAAAAGTGATTGACACTTCCCAACTTTACACCATTAAATTGGATTTGTGGTGATGCAGAGGGGTTGTTTTGTGCTTGTTGGTGCAGCAAACATCTGCTGGGTATCTCAAGGACAAACAGGCACAATGTCACTCCCCAGTCTCTTGGGTTGTGTGCTAGGGCTGCAGTCTCTTGAGACAGATGAATGCCAGCGACTATCCCCTTCAAGCATGTAATCTGCAATATTTTGTGGCAGGTCCCTCTTGAGCCTATTAATTCTGCTTGCAACACAAAAACAAGGGGGTGGGCTGGAACACATCCTTTCCATGCAGAAGTTCCCATGTTTGATTCCTGATTTTAAGTAGCCTCCCCAGTCTTGAAGTAGTCCAAAACATCTGGAGGGCACCAGGTTGGGGAAGGCTGGTGTAAAAGGATCCGATAGGGATGAGGAAGACATCTTTTTCTGATACCATTGAATGTTGCTGCTAGTCAGCACAGACAATACTAGGCTAGATGTACCAGTGGCCTGAATCAGATTCTGCTAATGCAGCTTCATGTGTATGTTCAACATTATGGCTGAAATTGATATTTTGGAAACCAGAATCCATTGTCTAATCCTTCCAACTGCTCACCCACGCAGCTACACAACCTAAAGATTTGCTCTCTGTTCTGCCAGCCTGGAGCTACTCCTGCCTACCCCATATCCTGTGTCACTTGGAGAGAGAAAAAACACACACACAACTGAGATCACAGAGGGCTGCGGTTTGGTATAGCTGCCAGCAGCATTTTATTCATAGTCTTTGGTTTCCTCCTGTTGGTTTTGCTAGTTGGCCTTCTCTGGGGTATAATCCAAGAGGAGGGTTATTGTTGGCTCCACAATAATGATGCCGGAAAGAGCAGCGGCCATGCCATTCCAGGTTCTTGCTGTTTCAGAACCTGCCTAGACTGAAAGATTTCAGTGCTACTATCAGCAGATCTGCTTTGTCTCTCCCAAGCCCTGCAGGTAACTCCTGCTGTTGGCAGAGGTTCTTGCTGACATGGGTTTGGGTGCCAAGTGTTAAGACATCTGTGTTGGAGCAAACTTGATAATTTTCTGGAATGTAGATCGGAGGCAAGCACATAGCCTCCCTGGTCTTGAAGGATAAACATGAAGGTGGTAGTAGGTTCGATAGAAAAAACTTACTGGTAGTCTGTCGGGGTGGTGGTTTGTTTGTTTGTTTGTTTAACTGCTTTGTTTCTCAGTGCAGAATTAAAGCAGCCAGGCTGGCCATCAATGGCACAGAAAAATAAATATGTAAGGTTGCATTTATTTTTGTTTTTATTTTTAAAGAATCTATTTATGAATTTTCACCATAAAATTGCAACTCCATAGAAATGAAACATCAACAGAAATTTGCTTTTTAAATATTTGAATTGTTCCAACTCTGCACTGAATACACTTTTTTAAAAATACTTAATTACATATTAACATGTGTCCTTGTAAGGCAGAGCCCAAGTTGGAATTACATGAAAGCTAATTATTGACCAGCTTATGGTATCATAATATTTGATCGAAACTCTTTCACTTTTTTTCCTTTTTCTCTTGTGCTCTTTGAGCAAGAAAACTCCCAGGGCACTCCCTTTTATAAACGCTACAAAATAAACCCTCTAGACGTTTAAACAAGGCATCTAATAAGTACTGAGCCATTGCCAACAGCTCAGTGTGTGTGTTTGTGTGTTAATTTTTTCATAACAAAGATGCAGGAAGAAAGGTGTATAGGCCTGTGAGATTATAGAGCAGTATGAAGATCTGATATGTAAAGGAACTCAAAAACAAGGCTGCCTGTTGTGAGGGACCCTTTATTTCTCTAAGAGCCCTCACACTTTTAAACGCTTCCCCAGACTGTGTCTCTCCCTAGGTTTCACCGACGACTAAAATGAATCCTAAAGCGTTCAAATGGGAGATGTCTTTGGGGTACCTCAGTGCTCCACGTTCGAAAACCTCTTGCCACCTTGGGATCTCCCGCCCCGGGTTCCCAAACTACTGCAGCTTGCCTTCCCTTTTGGCAACTGCGTGGCACCTTTGGCTTCACTGCCCAGCCCTCTGTATGACAGGAGAATAAGCAACCCGTTCCCTCTTCCACAGGAAAACCTTTGTTCTTTCCCCTTAGTCACACCTCTTGAGGCACTGATGCACTGCCAGAGTCCACGAACGTTGAAACACAAAAAAAGTTTATTGAGGTAACTTAAATAACATGGATGTTCAGGTTTAATGCGGTTACAATTCTTCTTTTCATGAACGTTAGCTTTGTTACAACATAGCAAGGATAAAAACCTTTCCTTCCCTTCCCAAAGCCTAACCTCTCACGAGCTCTCTCCAACCCGCTCACCCTCTAACCCTGCCCAACTGCCATTCCCCCCTTTTAAAAGGCGAAAAGCCCCGCCTCTTGCGAGTGAGCTGCCAGTCACATAGAGTGGGTGTTAATTCTTTATGCGCTGGGCACCTGACCATACCCAGACTCAGGACTGATCCGTCACACCTGTAAATTTCAAAGAGGCAAAACATGGTGCTTAATTTGGTAAGTTCAAAAGTGAAGGAGATTGCTCAACACTTCTGTGACAGAGAAACCATGTGAAAAAAATAGTTTTGAGTGCTGGCATTTGGCTCTTGTTAAAAGAAATATATATGCTCCAAAATGCTAAGGATTCTTTTTTAAAGAAATGATAATGTAAGGATACAGTTATAGCTTATGCCAGCAATATGCCAAGATAATATGCCTTTTGGATAATGTGTGAACACAGGTTATAAATCCAGCATTGGAAAAGCAGGGAGTGAATGCTAAATTGGAAGGGAAGCACAACCACAATCTGCTACCCAAATACTAAGTGAGGATGGCCAATTTTAAGGCCCCTTCTCTCCCTTCTTGCAGGTTTTAAACCTTAAAATCAGTCCTAGATATATCAAGAAACTGCTGTTAATGAAGGTGCAGAAGGAGAGTGTTTTCTTTGCAGTAGTGAAGTAATTAAGCTACCGGTACTTAATTGACAACAGCTCACAAAGATATGAGCATAAATACATGTGGGGTTGCTCCTGCTAACACAGCTAAGGAGCGTGGTGACAATCAACCTGGAGGTGTTCATGGCACCTGGAATATTGGATGGATGGATGCAAGCACAAAAGTTTTCCGACCTAAACTTAGTACTATTGCCCCCTGACCCTACCCACAGCAAGAGATAGTTCACCAATCCTACTGAGAAGAATGGTTTTGTAGCATGTCTCCTAATTTGCATTTAGGGTATTAGGGGACATAGCAGGGTTGCTATATATGAATACACATTAGGTGTTTTTGGAGGCTTGGTATAGAGATGTATCTTCCTGTTGTGGACATCACCTTATGAATTATTTTACTCTCCTTAGACAGGGTCTTATGTGTCCATATCATCACATGCCAGCTGGAACTAGTTACTCCTGTTGTGAATATAACCTTCCTAACCCCCACTGAATCTCAATATTAATGTGATCAGGAGAAATCAAAATTAGGTTTAAGGATTTTCACAAATAAACATATAATCTTTAGATATGCTCTACCGACTGAGCTATCCCAGATTATATTATATTTTATTACACAACTTGTTTTTAATGTTTTTAAGTAGTATTGTAAATGAATATTTTAGCTTGTCTCCTGTAAATTGCTTAGATGTATTTTGTTCTAGTAAGCAAAATATTCATTTTGTTAAATGAATGAATGAATTGAACCCCGGGGAAAGTAGTTATCTGTGAAGCACTAAGGGTCTATACCCAGGGCTATAGGTAGATTTGGATATAACTGTTCCTTATAGGGGAGGAAATCTGTGAAAGAAAGAAAGAAAGAAAGAAAGAAAGAAAGAAAGAAAGAAAGAATCATGTCTCAATGCTGCCTGTTGCTAAGGGCCTCATTTTCAGTGATGTTTGTGTGTTTTGTGGGTGGAAAGACTTGGTATGATTAAGCTTTGTTCTGGTAGATTGAATTTTCACTATACCATATTGAAGTGGTGACGGATTTTTTTGGAAAGAAGATGGAATGTTTTTTGTTTGTTTTTTGTTAAAGCTGTCTGATCTTGTTTTAATTAGAATTCTGCAAGTGAGTTAAATGAAGCAGAACTCACCCGAGGAAGATGAACAGTGTTTCGTTGTCTTTTTCTGAATGCTAAAGCTGGTATATGCTGATTGAATTTCAAGTAGTAATAGAACAAATATGCAAAGGATAATTGTCTCTCAATTCAAGGCTGATTTCCTCTTAAGTTTCCCCTCATATGGGAAAATCAAGGGTCAGCTCTCGTAGGGACAACTGAAATCAATTCATTTTTCTGTCTGAGGAGAAGCGCAAGATGGCATTCCAAGTATAGGAAGCTAACCATTGTGGTAATTGAATTTTACTTCACCACATGTCCTCCATTGCACCTGAGGACATCTGGCTAGCTTAGAGGACTGACTGACCCCACTCTGAGCCTCTGCTGCCTGAGGCAGCCACTCATTCTACCTAATGGTAGAGTTGGCCATGAGACTGTCCACCGTTTTTCCTCCCACATACAGTGGTGCCCCGCAAGACGAATGCCTCGCTAGACGAATGCTGCCCCGCTAGACGAAAAAGTCTATGGGGCTGCCTCGCAAGACGAAAAATTTTCGTCTTTTTTTTTCGTTTAGCGGAGCGCGGCTGTCATTGCTGCTTCGCTAGACGAAAAAACCGCTAGACGAAAATTTTCGCAGAACGAATTATTTTCGTCTAGCGGGGCACCACTGTACTTGTAATATACATTTGTGTGGTTGCCACCTGGTGGCAAAAACACAAAAGTGTTTATTGAGAAAAGTTGGAACCGAGCATGCTCAAAGCAGCCTTTTTTTTAAAGGAGTGGTTCCAAACTGAAAAACTATGTAGCAAAAGTTAATAAATAAAACCAGTTAAAACCTACATACAGAAGTCAGGTGATTAAAGACTTTCACTAGCTGTCTTATTTGTTGCAAAATCCCCAGTGCATTATTTGTAAGCTTGAAAACCTGCTCTGGAGGAGTGGATATGTTGTCATGATTGTCAGAAGTGCCAGCCAATCAGCACTGCACCTAGCCACCCCTCAACTGCAAACAGTAATAATAGGTTTCTGCTGAACTCAGTGCTTAAGAGAAGGGCTATACATCAGATTTAAGTTGAGAAGGCGCAACGTTGCAGTGGGCGCTGCTGCTCAAATTATCAATATTTGGACACATCACTTCAGCTGCAAAACTGATCCCATAATTCATCGTCATAAACTTTATTGCACATACTGTAAACTTAAACTACCAGCTGATAGCAATCCTAAACTGGGTTTCCCAGATGCTGGCAGGGCCAGAAAAAAACCCAAAGGATTTCAAATCAGCAGATGGAGTTTTCTTCATGTTTGGAATGGTCCTGTTTCCTGGGCCAGTTATAAAAAAGGATCTGTAGCTTTTTCTTCCGCAGAATCACAGTGCACAGCTGTGCAACAGAGGCATGCAGAGCAGAGAACTGGTCTGCATTGACCAACTAGCTATGGACTTTGGATTGTGTGGGCAGAAACCTGTTCGATTGATGGACGACAACCAAAGCTGACTGACATACTCTCAAAGCGATAAGTTTCATGTAAGAATCAAACACATTAGGGTGGCCTTCTCTGTGTGAGGTGATACAATAAGGACTTGTTGAATTGGCATAGAAATGACAGCCAACATTCTGACCAGGCCACTACCAAGAGAGAACTTTCGAGTCAATATGAGACTGGGTGGTTCATTAATTGTGCATGCAATTGTTATATTTGCCTGAGAAGGGGATTGCGGGATAACCAGCCTTATATAACCAACATGCTTAAGTCTAATCAATGCATGAAGGGGTTAATGCCATAGAGTAAGCTGTACGGCCAGGCCTAGCTATGTCCATTTCCCCTCAACAATAAGACTATTGTTCCTCTCCAATTAACCTGAGAAGCTCAGTATGTAAAGAGGTTTGAGCTGGTTGTTCCAGCTTGAATTGCATAGCTCTCATCAGCCATTATTTAGTTCCTATACCAATAATTTAGGATCTTTCACCACTTGGGACTAAACTAAGTTTTACTATGGTGTAACCTTTCTGACTGATGTATGGAAAAGCACATAAACCCAACCTTTGGATAGTTTGTAAGTAAACCACTTTTAACTTACTTTATGTGCGGTCTGTTCCCATGCTGGGGGAAGAGGGGACTATTTTTGAACTCATTTTAAAGGGTACATTTTAAAGGTCTCACAGCCTATACTTCAATGCTTTGCTTTGCTACACATTTTGTGATTTTAAATCTCCCCTGGGGTTCTCTCACCAAAGAGTACTTGCCCCAAACTTGGACCTTGGCATCCAGGAATTTTTCTTGTGTTTATTTATGATCAAGGCTAGTATTTGGACTCTGCCAAAATCCCAGCTGCATGTACTTTGGTTTTATCAGTTCCACTGTGTACCTTGAAAGGACGGCAGTTTTATCTGGCCTGTGGCCAGGGAACTTTCAACAATCAGGAAATCCAGAAGTGGGAAATTTGCAAACCTTAGCAGGAGGCAGGTAGCTGACTGATGGAATAGAAGTTTGCTCTTTCATCCTTCAGCAGCACCATTAAAGGCTTATCAAGCTGGGCATCCATCTTACAAATGAATGGGACTTGCCATTTTAATAGCTGTTGGGTGAGCCAACACCTCACCAAATTAAATTGTGCCAAATAGTGTCATTGGTGGTCTAATACATTGCCTAATCGGATGGCCTGCAGTTTGTTGGTTTTTTAAATGTCACCATGTTTTCAATAATCATAAACATTAGCCCAATACCATTTCTGCTAGAGTTAGTTAATTCTCTGCATGAATTTCCTCTCTGCAAAAGGTGGAACATGATACATTATGGCAGGCCTCACAAGATTGGTATGGATGATGCACAAAGGAATGCAGGAAACCTTGCATGCTAAGGATATGTCAGCATGGGATTTTCAAGTGCTTCCAATGTAGTTTTTAAATAAACCTAACCCCACCTCAGTGGTCTATTTCCATACCCTCCTTTCTCAATCCAAGTCAACATTTACATCGGGGACATATTGTGTTTGTTTACAAATGTGCTAGGTGAGTGGGTGTTGCAGGATGCAGAAGCAAGTACACAGGTGGGAAGTGTCAGTCCCAAAGCCACTTCAGTCCTCCTGGCATCCTAAATCCAAATCAGTTTTCCATTAGCTATGTTGAAATTGCTGCTATTAAGTTCTTCTTGCACATACTGGTTTAAGCTTCTACCCTGTGATTCCAAAGGCCCATTCGTGCAGCCTGTACCAAGCAGAGGGAGACAGAACTGCCTATCTCATATTTGCTCGGCTTGGCACATGACCCAATCTGCAGTGATGTGGTATAAGGTTTTCCACATGTTTGTCAAGCAAGCTGTATGTTTGTCAGGATCTTTATGTAGGCAAGTTTGAATCTGGTAAGTAAGGCTGTTATGACGTCTCATGTTCGCACAGCTTTCAGAAATGCAATCAAAATAAGTGTAGAAAATGTTTATCAAGAGGCAAATGCGTGGGGGCGTTTTGAGAGAGCTGCAATTTTTGACAGAAAATACATAAAGTACAGTCGGTTGCAAATTATGCCTGGTATTGGCAGCTCTCTTTTTAATACAAGGGAATGACAAACAGGGGATTTTTCTTAGTAAAAAGAGTGTTTATGCAGAAAACCATCCTCCTATGTACTATGCATCAAAATGTAAAAGCTGAGCTAGTCATTATGTTTGCTTATGGCATGAAGAGTATAAAACAGTGTGACCAAAGCTCAGAGCAAATATATTGTAAACATTTTAAGAAGTCTGGGGATGTTCTGCAGGTCTTTATAAGGGAATATTTGACTTCCATAACCCAGATGTAAAGGGTAGTTGGGGTGGGGGCAAATTGTGTGATGGAATGCAAACAAAAAACTGTCATGTGGCAACTTTCTCTGCCTTTTCCCCTCCCTCCTTTGACATATCAATACAGGTTTCTGCATTGCAAAAAACCCAGACTCAGCTTAACTCTTTCCAAATGACTTTTGTGGTTGTATTTTTCATGTGTATTAGTGCTGAAAGATAATATTGTTGCCATGTCAAAAATTGGCCCCTGTCCAGATATGACATTGCTGTCCCCAAATTGAAATGATGATGCGTTTCTTTATTAAACATGTGAAGGACTAAACAAAAGCAAATCAAGTGAAAATGCATTGCTAATTGCTGTTAGAATCTAAGCACTAGGGTTGCTCTAAAAGTGATTAGGCAGTCACCAAGCAATTTATTTTTGAATGGTATTTCCTTACTCTAGGCCCCTGCTGGTTTCATGTTTGATGTTTTGCTTTATCTGAAGAAGTGTGCATGCACACAAAAGCTCATACCAAGAACAAACTTAGTTGGTCTCTTAAGGTGCTACTGGAAGGATTTTTTTTTTTTTTTTGCTTTAAACTGTTCAGGACTATTGGCAGAGAGTGTTTGTTTGTACTAAGCTAAATAATTGGATCAGATGTTGCTTAGTTTGTACTCTGCTAACCGGAGGCACAGTGTTTCCAGCTTGATAGGCATTAAATGAAATCCATATGCAACCTAGTCCCTTCACATCTCTGCCCTTTTCTCTGCATAGTCAAGGTTGCAACTCTTAAGGAAGCAGGTGCACACATAGTATGGGACAGACCCTTCAGAGCAGTTGGCTTGCAGTGGGAATAGTACTGCTAAGGCGTTTCAGGGTGTCTTGCAGACCTGGTGGGTTTGATCATTCTTAGTTGTTCAAGGAACTGAAAAGTTTTTATCTGTTGTGACCTTGTATTGTGATTGTGTGTTGTACATTAAGTTTAATAAGTTTAAGGCTGCAGTCCTGTCTTTTTAGGAAATAAGGCGTATTGATCACAGTGAGACTTACTTCCAGGTAAGCACACACAGAGAAAACAGACATTTTATATTCTTATAAGAAAAATGTTTTGGCTTCTGCCTGCAATCAGTTTCTCTGATCAAAACGATGCCGTTTCCAAGGCGGATGAAGGCAGACGCCAAACCATTTTGCTATAAGAATTTAAAATGTCTGTTTTGTTAGTCATATTGAAACCATAGTGGGAACTGAAGCCTAGTCTTCCCTGTTTTGCTAGAAGCCTTTTTGATGACTCAGACACCCTTAAGAACAGCTCTCTCAGCTGGCTGATTCGAAAGGCAAACATGCTGAATGACTACAGTCAATTCAATAAAACTTAGTTGGCAAGACAAGCAGAGAGAACACTGGGCCATTTACAGGACCCTGATAGCCTCACAAAGGTGGACATCCTTGGCTCAGGTCCAGACTTTGCAGATTCTAAGGGGTTTTGTTTGCTTCTTGTCTTAGTAGGTGGTATTACTTTTTCACTTCTTATTGCACTCTGTTATTTCTCCCTCTTTCTTTCATCTGCACATGAAGTCCTGGGTTTTGAGCTGTTAGAATGGGCCTCAGAATTAAACACCTCCTGGTGGGTTAGATGCACGTTGCCACTGCTATTTGTAAAACACTTTGTGTTGTTTACAATTTATGTTGAAAATTTATGTTGTATAAATTTATGAAATAAATGAAATAAACAAACCACTCAGCAGTGGTTTCCTAATATGTAGAAATAAATCAGGAATTGCCTGCCTTGCATCATTTGGCACTTTTTAGTTTAGGGAGAAGGCGAGTGACATGACAGAAGTTTGTAAAATTATGCATGGAAAGGGAATAGAAATTTTTTCTCCCTCTGTCATAATACTAGAATTTGTGGGCACCCATTGAAGCTGAATGTTGGAAGATTCAGGGCAGAAAGTAATTCTTTATGCAGCGCATAGTGAAACTATGGAACTGTCCTTCCCTTCAAAGGGCCACTTGAAGCAGGTTGCTGTATCCTGCATCACACCAGAGCCGGCCTGGGCAAGCACTGCAGCAAAGGCATGGGAACACCAACGTTTATGATCCCACACTAGGACAATGGTCAATGCTCCTACTTCAGCAACTGCTTGCTGCTACAGTAATTTTTGGAATTGGGAATATATCCAATAATTGCATGCATATAATTGCTAACTGGTTTCCAAGGGCCCTTCATATAAATATATTTAGTGGAACAGCAGAGCAATCATGCTGCAAAATTGTTTATAGCACATGTAAAGCCATAACTAGATCTTTGTGCTAAAGGACAAGCAGTCAGCGGGCAATATTCCAGATCAGTGAGGCATAGCAGCTTTGTTCAAAGAATTCATGCTTTAGTAGATATACTGGAGCACTCTTTCGACCTTAAGATCATGGTAGGTTACAATAGATGCACAGGGTTTGTGAAAGCTCAGGGCTGCTCCAGTAGTCCAGTTTAGTGCAAAACAGTGTACATTGCAATCTAGGAAGAGGTGGTTGAAAGCTGTTATCTGGCCTGTTTAAGACATGCTGAGATTACAGAATTAGGAAGAGTTTACTCCTCTCTCAGACGTTTTTTGTTTGGATGGGGAGTGGATTAGCCTTTGCCTTTGGACAGCAGGAAGAGTGAATCTGTTGAAGTGTATTAGTTTTTAATAAAAAAAGGATAGGTTGCTGACATTTTTGTTGCTGTAAATGTTCGTAAGTTATATTTTATTGCTTGCACTTTATTACTGTAGGTGCATATTTTGTTGGGGAGTTGTTGCTGTTGGTTTTTTGTATCTAGATCTTGTTATGAATTATGTGGAAATTGTTCAGTTTGGTTGGGTATTTTTTAAAATGTTCATTTATTGTTTGTTACTACTTTCGCTATGTTGCAGTTATGTGTCCTTTTCCTGTTGCAAGCCGCCTTGAGCATGGTTTGAACTGTGGAAATGTGGCATACAAATAAAATTACGGGGTGGAAGATCACGCCTCTTCTTCATTTCTAGTTTGTGTTAGTTTGCCTTGCCTCTCCTTCAATCCCTTGCTTTGCTATCTACCGTATTTTCAACACATGCAAGGTATATTTCATTTAAAAAATGGCTCTCGTTTTGTATCCTGCCTTCCAACAGCAACGAAGCACACACATGCACGCAGAGTGTAACGCCATACACGTGAAAAGGCCCCTTTAAAAGCAAAGGATTACTTTGACCTCCACCCCGCCCAACATTTGAACATGGCCAATAAAAAAAAATCATTTGAAAACGAAAAAGCTTGTTTATTCCTTTGGTATGCGCTTACCAAAATATTATTTAAAATATGATAAGACTTTTAAGCAGAGTAGAGCATGCGTACCCCTTCGTCCGCCTTTGCCCAGCTGAAGCCGTTCCATAGTTTTTCGGACTACAAATCCCATCCCAAGCGGGCCGGGGCTGATGGGAGTTGTAGTTTTAAACAGCTGGAAGGTCTTCAAAGGCTTGCGTTCGCCAGCAGCTTCGTGTCCAAACCGTGTAACCTTTAGGTTGCAGCTGCGGCTTCGCCCTCGGCCAGCAGCAACTAGCGCCACCTGCCGGCCGCACCTCTGGCAGCGAAGGCAGCTTGGGCACGACAGACGCAGCCTTTCGCAACGGCGCGTTGCCCGAGGCGGGGGAAGGAAGGAGCCGCCTTCTGCGAACCCAGAAAGCGCGTTTGTGCACAATCCCGGCTCTCCCGCCGCCTTACCCAGATCAGCAACGTTTGCAGGAAAAACTCAAACTACAAGCACCCAGGCATTTTTTTAGGGGGGGGGGGTTGCTCCTCGTAGGGAAGAATATTGATGCCCTTTTCGGAATATCATTCCCCTATTTAATTTTTTTTTTTGGAGAGGGTGACATAGCATGGCTATGCAGCTAAGCCCCGATTTCAAAGCGAGATCAACCGATTCCTCCCCAATATTGGCTCCATCTGCTCAGCCCAGGCGATGATCAAGAGAGGAGGAGGAGGAGGAGGCAGCCCCGGGAATGTCCTTGAAGACGGGATCCCCGCCGAGATCCTTCCTCGGCTCGACCTTGGTTCTGGAGGGGCGTGGGCCGCGGGGCGGGGCGCGCGCTCTGCGTTAGGGGAGAGAAAGTTGTCTTTCGTGATTTTGCACTTCCTGTTCGGCAGCAGCGTCCTCCTCCTCGATTGCGAGGAATATATATATATACACGCGCGCGCACAGAGCTTGGCGACAGCCTTCCCGGGCTGGGTTTCCTTGCTCGCTCGCGCGCCTTTCCCTTGGATCTTGTGCAAGCAGCTGTCAGAAAGCGTCTTCGCTTGCAAAGCGCGAAAGGAGAACCGCAAGCAGTGCTGGGTGATCTGTTCACCTCCCTCCCTCCCCGAGTCACTTGTGTTTGCAAACTGCAGCCGCCTGCCTGAGAGTCTTGTTTTGCAGCGCGAAAGGAAACTAGCTCTTCAACGCGAATTGCATCTCTTCTTCCTCCTCCTCCTCCGTAGTGGTGGCTGGCGGTGGGGCGGACCTGGACACTGGAGCCAGACTTGGCACTATAGAGCAGAGGGGTGGGGGGGGGGAGCTGCGTTTCTGCAAAACAGCCTCCGCATTCAGATAATCTGCACGATTACTCTAAATTGTGTTGGGTGCACCTCCTTGCTTTCGCCCTCCGGGCACGCTGACTCAGAGGACATGCCCATCTCCTGCTGCGCGGGGGGAAGGAAACTTTTGCAGCCGCCCAGAAGCGCGGGCTGCTTCTGAATCGGCCCAGGAGTTCCCCATTGCGCTTTTTTCTGCACGATGCGAGGCACCTTCTTCCGCCTATCCTTCCCAGATCCATCCCGTGCCCTTGAGGACCCCGAGCAGCCGCTGTGGTCGTAACACCCCCCACCAGCTTGGGACATCCCTCTTTTACTGCTAAAGGCTCTGGAAAAACAAGGCAATATAAAACTAGGAGCTCAAAAGACCCGTCACTTGGCGGAGGAACTTGGAGAGGGTCAGCCGAAGAGCCTGGCTGGAGGAGAGACCTGGCCGGGCCGGTTCCCGTGGGCCTCTCCTCCGACCTTCCCGTCGGAAGGGACATCGAAGAGATGGGAAGCACCGCTATGGACACCAAGAAGAAAGATGCAGCGCCCAGTGCCAAGAAGAGCAGCAGCCAGAAGAAGCGTCTTCTGCGAGTCCACATCCCAGTAAGTTGTGCCTGCCTGATAGAGCTCGTTCTCTCTTCCCTCTCCTTTCCCCCTGCTCGATTCCTAGCACTGGTAAAGACCGAAAAGCGAGTTATTGTTGTCTTCTCTTTTCTCTGGCCATTTAAGAGCTATAGAGAAGTTGATGCATCTCTCCTCTACCCCCACCCCCCCCCCAAGGATTATGTTATCTCCTTTGCAGCGCGAGCTCTCTCTTTTGCAGCAACAGGTTGGGAGGGGGTGGGGCACGAAAGGAATGTGCTCATGCCTGTCACTCAAAAGCCACAATTGGGGAACGGCTCTTTTTGCGGGGTGGGGTGACTGGTGGGGCGGAAAAGGGTGAGAGCAATGGGGCAGCCGTGCCCTGACACTTTGGCAGCAGCCTTTTCTAGGGAGGGATTTATGTGCAATACAACCCCTTTTAAGAAAACGTGTTTACATTTTATACGGCACCCATCCAGCCAAGCTGTCTGGAAGGTTATGCAATAAAATACGATAAAAAAGTATTACAGTGCAAAATGAAACAAAAGCCCTTGGAGAGAGAAGCAACCACCCCAGCAAACCCAGACCCCATTAAAGCAAGTTTAAAACACAGCATGGGGGGTAACATGGTGCAAGCAACAATAACAGACCTGAAGCACCTATGGATTGGAATTAAAAGGCCTGGGGGAGCAGGAAGAAGTGTAGGCACCAGGTGATTCTCTCTGGGCATGGCATTCCTTACTCAAAAGTAAGGCCCATGGCATTCAGTGGGTCTAATGCTCAATGAGTGTGCACAGGTTTTACAGCCTCAGTCTGGTTTCTCTGCCAGCTGGTCGTGGGCTCCAAAGGTTTCCCAAGGCTAGGAGAGGTGAAGCCCAGTTTGAGGACTGTGATGCTACACAGACACCCACGTGCATCTGCTTAAACCAGATTCCAGCCCCAATGGAAAACCTGCATTAGCCAGATCGTACAAGTGAATTAAAAAATAAAGCATTGGTTGCCTGCCTTCTGTTCACAACTAAGAACAACCTCACATTCAAGCAAACTGCTGCACGGAGACTTAAGAGGTGGCTTAGTTTGCAACCCTACACTTGCTTCCCCGTATAGGGTTGTACTGTGAAGGTGCCCTTCATCATACAATACCTTTAAAGCAGCTCTTCGGGTTTGAAGTTGTCCTGGGATCTAGCAACTTTTGCTTGGAAGGTTGGGCTCTTCTCAGTGTGCAGCTTCACATGTTTTGGACTTTGACTCCAAAAGGCTACCTGGGACTGATGGGAGCAGGGGCGTCGCTGGGGAGGGGCGGTGGGGGCGGTACGCCCCCAGTGACAGGGTGAGCAGCGGCGGGTGGGGGCGACCCCTCCCGCCACTCCCACGCGCCGCTGCGCCCTCCGTCACCCCGGGAGCAGCAGCACACGGATGGGGTGCTGCTGCCGCTTTTTTTCGGCGGGGGGGGGTCGACCAGCGAGGGGGGGGTGTCACGCTTGTCACCCCCTCATCGCTGGTCACCACCCCCCGCCGAAAAAAACCGCGGGGGGGGGCGGGAAAGGAAGCAGAGCAGGCGCGTTTAAGCGCCGCTCTGCTTCCTTTTCCCCTTTCCGCTGCTTTTTTTCGGCGGGGGGGGGGCCCGACCAGCGAGGGGGGGTGTCACGCTTGTCACCCCCTCTTCGCTGGTCACCCCCCCGCCGAAAAAAAACCGCGGGGGGGGGCGGGGAAAGCCTGGAAAGGAAGCAGAGCAGGCGCGTTTAAGCGCCGCTCTGCTTCTTTTCCAGGCTTTCCGCCCGCTTTTTTTCGGCGGGGGGGGGCCGACCAGCGAGGGGGGGTCACGCTTGTCACCCTCTCCTTGCTGGTCACCACCCCCCGCCGAAAAAAAACCGCGGGGGGGGGGGGCGGGGAAAGCCTGGAAAGGAAGCAGAGCAGGCGCGTTTAAGCGCCGCTCTGCTTCTTTTGCAGGCTTTCCGCCCGCTTTTTTCGGCGGGGGGGGGGCCGACCAGCGAGGGGGCGCGCGCTTGTCACCCCCTCCTCGCTGGTCACCACCCCCTGCCGAAAAAAAGCCTCGGAAAGGGGGAAATCCCCCCTTTCTGCATACACGTGCGTCGTGACGTCATGATGACGTCACGACGCACGCGTCGTGCCCCTCCCCCAGGGGGGTGCCTCTGCGCTGCCACCGCCCCCAGCAGCGCAGAGGCTAGCGACGCCACTGGATGGGAGCTGTCGTCCGAAACATTTGGAGGGCACCTGGCTGGCAGATGCTGCTTTAGACAGGGCGGTATACAAATTTAATTAATAGTAATAACTGCTTTGTGAGAAGTTCCAGGATGAAAGGTCCTCACTGCTAAGCCATATGAGAACACAAAATGTTCCTTTCTATGTTGAGTTCCAGGACACAGTATATCCAAGTTTTCTTGTGCACCATATATAGGATATTGATATGGTGCACCATATATAGGATCACAAGGCCATTTACCCTTAATGCCCTGTTTGCAATAAGCTAAAATGGCTTAGATAACCCATAAGAAGGCATTGAAAGAGTAGAAAATGTCCACCCTCATCTTCTGATCTGATCTGCAACAGAATGAGATGGTAGCATCTCAAGGTGGCCAAATAGCCTCCACCACTTCAAATTGATGGTGGTGGGCTTGCATTTAGGATGGCTCTCCTCCCCCATGCAAAGGGCGCACATCTCAAAAGAAAACAAACACCCATGCAAGCAGAAGCTAGTGCAACAGAGCAAACCTTTCTTCCCAAAGAAGGGCTGTTGTTTAGTGGTGGAACATCAACTTTGCACACAAAATGTCCCAGGTTCAATCCCCAGCATCTTCCGCCAGGGTTGGAAGAGTCTTCCTGTCTGAAGCCCTGGAGCGCTGTGGCAAGACAATGCTGTAGAAACAAAACTGAGCTAGATGGACCAATTAGACTCAGTATATAGCAGCTTCTGATGTTCCCTAGTGTGTTAGTTTCCTGCGGACAGTTGAAAGTGGTGTCCATGCTACCCTTTTCACTTTTTTCACTTATTACAATACTTGTATAGATCAGAGCTGGGAAAGTAGAAGTATAAATCCCAAGGGGCAAACTCTATTGACTGTAGCACAGGGCATCACAATTCCCATTTCCTGTGACAAGAGGGGCGACCTAATGGAACTGCACTTCTTCAGCAGGACTCTTGAGCAAGCAGAAGTTTGCGAGCGCTTGCTGCGACGTTCCTTGATGCCTGTGGGCATGTTCTGTATCTCCACATACTTTTCGTCGGGCGTGACAGGTATTCTCTCTCACGGGCGTTCAGACATTGAAGCATCGCTCAGTAGTGAGAAGGGCACTGGAAGAAACTAAGCACAATCTGATAGCGAGGAACAGGTTTGCTTGTAATAATGCCCTTCCTGTGAGTTGCTTTGTGAGCACGGGGAAGTGAAAAATGGTTCTGCACACGGAAGTGAGCAGCACCTTAACCCACATCCCTGTCGCCACATGAACAGGATCCCAGCCTGACTCAGTATCAGTTCTTTATTGTTGGCCTGTGAATTTATATGCTCGGTCATCAACACAGATGAGAATCCCTAGTTTGTGTGCATATGCATCGAGGGCAGAGGAGGTTGGAAGTTTAACTGTTTTTGAACCCCCCTCACTGTGATTTGGCCATTCAGTAAGTTGTCAGAAGCACAGAAAACTGCCTTGCAGTGATTCAGTTTATAGGAGCCAACTCCTAGGGGCTGAGATTCCTTCGCCGCCCCCCCCCCCCAAATTGATGGGCATTGCCATTCAAATGGTGTGTGTGTGCCATGTCATGTGATTAATTATGTGGGGCAGGGCTTACCTGCCCCCCCTAATCAAGTTGACACCCATTATTCAGTTTCGGACCATTGGTTTTTCTAGCTAAGTATTGTCTACATCCAGTGTTCGATATTCACCAGGCATTCTGTTTTGGTGACTGTAACCCTGGTTTAAGGAGCTATTTGGCACCTAGCTTATATATCTGAGTTTCTAACACTACATCAGAGGGTGGGGGACCAGTGGCTTCCATATATTGTTGGGTTCTGCCTCTGTCCAGCATGGCCAGTGGTTAGGGATAATTGGAGAGCCACAGGTTTGCCACCTGTAACCTACCCTGGTTGCTATTGGCAGTTCTTTCCTGGTCACCATCGAAAGATGCCAGGGATTGAATCCAAAACCTTCTGCATGCATAGCATGTTCTCTACCCATCCCCATTTTAATTTGCCTTAAATTATTTTATGAACCTCCAGCCTAGTGAGTGACAAGTTCTTAGTAGCCTCACCTTAGTCCTAACCACACTTTCTTGGAACTGAGGGTGTAAAGATTATAGTATAATCTCTCACACACTCACCTGGAAATTACACCTCTTGAACACAGTGGGATTTGTTCCCGAATAAACACATATGGGATTGTGCCGCAAACTCTCATTTAATTCAGCGGGACTTGCTTCTGGGTTTAGGACTGACCTTTGGTCATGTTGGGAGAATAACAGCTATTATGTGGCATGCAACCAGGTGTGTGTGTGGAGGTCTATGTGCATTGACTGCCTCTGCAAGGCAGATTGCTGGCTGGTCGGAGCAGTCAGAGAGTGCGTTAGGGTTGGAGTGGATGAATAGCTACTGGAAAAGTTTCCTGCTTTCTGTCACGGAACAACAGCAAAACGGATGTTGTGCTGCTTCTGTGTTGACTGTGGGCAGGGGACTTTCCCCAAATGTCAGATATCCCCTTTTCCTCAAGGGCAGGGACCCAGTCATATGTGCAAAAAGAGAAGTGTTACCACTATTGATGATTTGCATTACCGGCCTTTACCAGCAGGTGCCAGGATAGGTTACAGGTGGCGCTGTGCTCTGAACCACTGAGCCTCTTGAGCTTGCTGATTGGAAGGTTGGCGGTTCGAATCCGCACGACGGGGTGAGCTCCCTGTCCCAGCTTCACTCAACCTAGCAGTTAGAAAGCACACCAGTGCAAGTAGATAAATAAGTACCGCTGCGACGGGAAGGTAAACAGCATTTCCGTGCACTCTGGCACTCTTCACGGTCCTCTGTGCGCCAATAGTGGTTTAGTCATGCTGGCCACATTACCCAGAAAGCTGTCTGTGGACAAACACCGGCTCCCTCGGCTTGAAGTGAGATGATGATATTATTATTATTATTATTATTATTATTATTATTAATACCCCGCCCATCTGGCTAGGTTTCCCCAGCCACTCTGGGCGACTTCCAACAAAATATTAAAAATACATTAAAACATCAGTCATTAAGAACTTCCCCAAACAGATGAGATGAGCGCTTCACCCCGTAGTTGCCTTTGACTGGACTTAACAGTCCAGAAGTCCTTTACCTTTTACCTTCTACCTTTACAGCAATATAATATTCAGAATTAAAAACAGAACATATTACAGTCACAGGTAGGGTGGGCTCTGAAAACACACCTCTCAAGGGTCAAAGCTCAGGCTAAATAGGGTGACATCCTGCCAAGAGTAGACTGATAGCCAAGTTTGCCAATTGTCCTCACATTTGTGGTGGCAGGCAGAGAATTGTGTGCACAAGTGCCTGTTTGCTCTTCATGTGTGCAGCAAAAGTAGTGTACATAGCACCTCTTCCCTCACCCCAAGCTTTTCTTGAGATAGCTTATTGGTGCATTTCTTCTAATCTGTCTCAAGTAAGAACTTCATTTATTTTTTATACCAAGGCACACAAAAATAAACTAGGAAGTGTCTTGGTTGAAAATGGAAGGTTCCTTCACCCTTGCCCCACTTGAGGTAAATATCCGAAGAAATGCACCAGTAAACTGAGATGAAGAATTTAAAGACGGACTCCTTCAGCAATTTCTAGACACTGCCTTTATTGCATAACAAGTGCAGTCAATAGTCGTTGGAAACTCGTGCAACAGATTTCTCCCCCCTTCCCCCTCAGGTTAGTGTGGCTTGTTGGGTTGGGATAAAGTTGCGACATTCTGGCATGCGGACTGTATTATTTTTGTCATTGGTAAAATCCGCCCCCCTCCTTACTTAGCAAGAGCATTTGTTGTGATAGAGAGAGAGGCCAGCATGGAACATGATTGAGCAAGAATCAGGAATGCCCCGTATGCAAGAACGCTTTTGACTGAGGTGATTTTGGCTCTGGTTTGTGTGTGTTTTTAACTTGGCGAGGCTTTTCTTGCTATGCTTCTTCCTTGTGCTGAAATTGCCAGCTTCTACATCCTGTTGAAAAACAGAATGCTATGGGTGATTTTATTTATTTTTTGCAATATTTATGTATATTTCCCAGTAATTTATTTTACATTTATATGCCCCACCTTTCCACCAAGGAGTTTAAAGTAGCATGTGCGGTTCTCCTCGTCTCCATTTTATCCTCACGGCAACCAACCCTGCAAAGGTGGGTTAGGTTAGTGAGAGAGACAGGCGCAAGGTCACCCAGTGAGCTTCATGGCTGAGTGGAGATTTGAACCCGGGTTTCCCAGGTCTTACTCCAACCACCCTAACCAGTATACTGCAGTGCTCCCTGGGCCGTTTACAATAATAATCGAAGCCATGCGAAGAAACAGGACACAAACACGGGCTCTAAAACAAAATAAGGCAAAGTTGCTGCTTGCAGAGTTTCAAAAGAACTCATTTTATGGCAGATGTGTCCTGTACTGACCCTATCAAAAGTGGCTGTGGAAATTGGACCATTGAAAGAAAAGAGAGGGTTTTGCTCCATTCATACCAAACCATGGTTAAGGACATTTAACCTTGGTTTGGCATGGCATCTGAAATGTACAAGCCACATTTTGTTATTGGCTGGTAAAGTAGAAATTATAGTTTGAAGCTGGCGCTTTCAGGCCACCGTTTATGCCGATCTGCATTGAGAGAGCAGGAAACAAATTCCGTCGATCGATAACGATAATGATGACACTTTTTCTCAGAGACTACCCATAAAGCATGTTTTACTTCTCAAGGTATTTCAAAAGAAAGCCTGTTCCTTTCTCCGCATCCCTCATTTGCCATGCAAACGCCAATCTTGTTGTTTTGTGTTTGTGATGCCCACAACAGTTCATCTGGTTTGGAAGTGTTGCCCGCAGGCCTGGCGACCCCTGCTTCAGGGTATCACCAAATTTGGCTCTCTCCTTCGCAGAGCTGTAGTGATGGGAGAAGCCATAGCAGCCAGTGGAATTTTGCTTTCCGTCCACTTTGTAATGTTTCTGCGGCTTTCTCAGGGCCCTGACCCAGCAACGCTATCCGTAGGAAGTTTGCAAGGTGGGAAAAGGCAAGTCCCACGAAAGTGACTCCTGTACGGTCTTGGATGCCGGCAGAGTGCTTCTGTAGGAACTGGTGAAAGTCAATAACCTTTCTGTGTGGCCGTGATCTCCATCCCAACAGTTGCACTCTGGGTCTGAGGGCCCTGCCCTTCTTTCTTCAGAATACCTCCAGTAACATGATTTTTAGAGGAAGTGGAAGCTTGTGGGCAGAGCAGGGCTGTTTTGCATGTTGCCCAAAGAGAGAGTCTTCAATAGTGTCAGGGCTCCCTCCAAGAACCCAAGTGGTTGTCTCTCTCTGCCCTGCTAGTTCTCTTTTTGCTGTAACATTTCACCTTTTCTTCTTGAAAGGGGACTTACCTTTTCTCCTGAAGGCACTTGTGCTGCTTGACTTGGCTAGGAGTGAGTTGCAAGCTTCCCCACTCTGTAGTTTGCAATCCAGGTTACCTGTACTGTGGAGTAGAGACCCTATATTTGTGTGTGTGTGTGTGTGTGTGTGTGTGTGTGTGAGAGAGAGAGAGAGAGAGAGAGAGAGAGAGAGAGAGAGAGAGACTTGGAACAGGAGCACTTAGTTCCAAGCTTGAGAAAAGATCCTTACTAAGGCAAATGACTTGGGCATCTCTGCCAGGTGACAGGTTTGCCAATGCAGCTACTGTACTTCCTCCAAGGAAAAAGCAGTTTTTCGCCCTGCTGTGGGACATTCAGATCTCTGCACGTTGATCGTTGCTGTGGGTGCTTGATGCTGAACTGGGAGAGAAAGCAGCGAGTGGTGAAGTCAGGAAGGAACTCAAAACAAAGACTGATTTCTGTGGAAAGGGGGCATGCTTTTGAAAAGCTGTTCTAATGTTTATAGAGAATTTTTGTTTACCATTTAGGAATCCTTTGCTTTGTCAATTTGCTGCTTTCCAGTACCTGCCACCATCCAAGTTGGTAACGATCAGTTGTGATGATCTACATGCAGGTCATGCTTCAACACTCTCCCACCCCTCTTGGTCTATCACCCCGCCTCCCTTTTCTGGCAGTGTCATTTGCAATGGCATGGTTTAGCGAATCCATTTAAACCACATTGTCTCAGAGGATGAAATGAGCATTTAATGGGCTTGGATTCAACAAACTGTCTATATTTTTTTTGCAGATTTGCCTGTGGAGTCCATTTCCACTTTCAGGGCTATGTACTTCTGTTTGATTCTCTCCCCACCGCACGCTTCTCAAGTCGGTGATGCCCAAAATGAAAAGCTCAAGCGTGTTGATTTTAGCCCTGAGGCACATCAGCTACGATCATCTGTGCCTTGTTCATGCTTTGGCTTTCGGAACATCCTGGAAAATGCTTAAGACCCCGACATTTGCAGTGATATGCCCCAAACCGAATCACCCTCTTTTGGGGGATGGAGGTTAGCTTCAGATTACCAATTCTGCACAGGCTTGGACTTCAAACATGAAGGCCTCTTCTGATTAGGCCTGACAGTTGCACTATAAGTATGTAAGGAGAACTCTTTTCACACTCTCTTTGTTGGGTATTGAGTCATCATGACATGCAGACTCCAGCTATTTTCTTTCTCCTGCTGCTTCTCTTCCTTTTGGGCTGCCTTAGAGTATCATTTGTGTTATTTCAGCAGCTCCTGTCAGCGCAGAATTACTTGTCAAGAGAGCTTTTCACCAGTAAAGTTCCCCCCTCCTTCCTTTTCGTTATGAGATCATACTTATTATTCAGTGGATTCTTAAAGGTAAAGAGGAGGGAACTCAGCATGTGTGCAGACGATTTGTCAATTGCTGAAGTGCATAGTCTAGGAAGTCGGAGGCACATTAGAACATAAGACACTACTTTATTTTTTAGGTACCGGTAGGTAGCTGTGTTGGTCTGACGCAGTCGAAATAAATAAAAAAATAAGAAAATTGTCCAGTAGCACCTTAGAGACCAACTAAGTTTGTTCTGGGCATATAAGCTTTCATGTGCATGCACACTTCGAAGTGCTGTTGGACAATTTATATATATATATATTTACTGCTTTGATTTTGCGTGTTTCCCCCCATCTAGCCCAGTACTGTCTTCTCTTGACTGGCAATAGTTTCCCAGGATCTCAGGTAGAGGCCTTTTGCATCTTCTGTTACCAAATTCTTTTACCTAGAGATGCCAGGATTCGAACTTTTGACAATGAACTATGGCCTCCCAAACTGGTCCTGTTTGGGTTGCTGTTTTCTGGCTGTACTAGCTGGGATCATCCTAAGGTGAAATGCCCTACAGATATGCACAGAGCATTAGAAGGGCGAGACTGGGATCTAGCAAACCTTCTCTCTTCCAGCTATTGCTATTGGTCTCAAAAGAAGGTTGGGTTTTTTGGGTGCCTTGCCTTTAGTGGCACTGCTGTAGGGTTATACATTTGCCGTAGTGCTTGGACATTTGGAATGTGTTCTGGTGAGCTGGAACACCAGTTAAGGAAGTGTTTAGGATGGGACATAGCATTACAATCAGTTGCTTTGTTGCTGGGTTGCAAGCCAGCCTTGGATGCTGTGTTGAAGCCACGGGAACCTTTGCTGCATTGCAGTGTTGTGTGAGGAGGATGCTGTGTGGCATGAAAGTGGATTAAGCGTGGCTGGAGGTGAGTGACTCACCTGCATTGGAGTGAATCCTGGATGCTTGAAGGCATTCCAGTCATTCCAGAGCCAGCTATAAATTTTGTGCCCTGGAGAGATACATAGCTATTAATGTTCCTAATGATTTATTCAGTACTTTTGATGTGCAAGATGGAGCGATCAAGAGCACTTCATTCACCCCGACAATAGGACAGTAAGGTTGGTCCCCACAGTTATGTCCTTTTAACATTATAATCCTTAGTTCACAAATAAAGGAATTGGAAGTTGGATGAGTCTTGTCTGTGAATCTATGGATCGACCTGTTTTTGAAAGACAGACTTCTCAAATTCAAAGTTCTGCATCTTCGACTATCATGCCTAGTTTATGTTTTTGCTATTATACTACTCTAATTCCCCTTAAGAGGGGTTTTGCAATTTGTGGGTGCTTTTGGACAGGGACTTAATAATGCAAATGGGTTGTTGGCAAAGGGTTTTTTAAATCTCTCTCTCTCTCTCTCTCACTAGATTTATCCTGGATAGAGTAAATTTGGTTTAAATTGGGGGAATTGGGACTGGCACTTTGATGCCAACAACATTATGTGGATGGTGCAAAAAGAAAAGGAAAGAAAAGAGAGGCATGCAATAAACCCCTGCCTGAGAAATCCTCCAATTAACTTGTAAGAATGGGGTTCAATTCATGTCCAAGAGGTGTACAATGAACTCGCTTCTCCTTTATTCCACTACATTTATTTGGACTATTTATATTCTGCCTTGTAGCCCCAAGAGGCTGTCTGAAAGCAGCTTGCAAAAGGTTGTCAAAAGAAAACACGATTTTCTGAATTATGCCTTTATTAAGGATTTGGATGGTGCTGGTGTTGAAGGACTTATGAAGGTGACCCACAAGAAACTTGGATCTGATTTAGGGCCAGTTACATCTTTCCATCTCTCTGTCTCTGTCTCTCTCTCTCTCTCCCCCCCCCCCCAACCTCTGCTATGTAATCCCCAAAGAGAGGCCGCTGAATCATTCTACATTGCTCATTATGTGTGTATTCCTGCCAATTGTAATGTGCTGAAGCCCAAATTCAGCCGGAGGCATCTAGATTCTCCTGTCAGAGCTAGAAGTCAGTTCAGTTGTTTAATGGTGCTGCTACTCCTGTGAAATACTGCTTGTATAATTATCCAGTTGAATACTAGTTTATAATGATGGATTGGCGGACTTCAGGACAGGGCCAGCCCACCCATGTGGCAAGGTGAGGTGACTGCCTTGGGCGGCATGAACCACAGCAGCAGCAGATTCCGATGTACAGCTTTATTCCCCTCCCCCCCCCCCCAATTCCTGATATAGATTTTCACTCACCTCTTCTTCCTTGGCAGGGATGGAGGGTGCCGTTTTGTGGTTAGCCTCAGGTGCCAAAATGTCTTGGGCTGGCCCTACTTCAGAATGATAAATATCAAACCTGCATTTGCCATGCCAATTTAGCACCAGCCTTCAAAATCAACAACACAGCCATAACTATAGCATGTAAGGGCTTGTCCGGACATCTGCTTCTTGCATCTTTGGTTTTGGATCAAAAAACCTTAGTATGTCTAGCCTCATATTGTCTACTCTGAGTAGGGGAGGAGTAGAGTTCCTCCTCACCTCTGTTCTTTGAGATTGTTTCAAGTGGAGATGGCGGGGATTGAACCTGGGGTTATTTTCATACAAAGCAAGGGCTTTAACGGCTGAGTTTTGCACCTTCAGTGATGGTGATGGGATGGTGCCCTCCCTGAGGTTGCAGCCTGTTGCCCCCTCACCTGCCACAAGGGGTGGGGAGAGAGCATGTGATTCGGCATACACAGTTGTCCACCAACAGAGGGGAATGGCCAAGGGGGCTTACAAGGAACAGCCGGGACCCCCTGTCTCCAAGCATCTGCTGCATGAGTTGGGCACCTTGTTTTGCCTAATGGTAGAGCCTGCAACCGGGATATAAGCTCATGGAAGGCTGCATATACACCACGTTGTTGTTGTTGTTGTTCAGTCGTTCAGTCGTGTCCGACTCTTCGTGACCCCATGGACCAGAGCACGCCAGGCACGTCTATCCTTCACTGCCTCTTGCAGTTTGGCCAAACTCATGTTAGTAGCTTCGAGAACACTATCCGACCATCTCATCCTCTGACGTCCCCTTCTCCTTGTGCCCTCCATCTTTCCCAACATCAGGGTCTTTTCTAGGGAGTCTTCTCTTCTCATGAGGTGGCCAAAGTACTGGAGCCTCAACTTCAGGATCTGTCCTTCTAGTGAGCACTCAGGGCTGATTTCTTTGAGAATGGATAGGTTTGATCTTCTTGCAGTCCATGGGACTCTCAAGAGTCTCCTCCAGCACCAGTCTCCTCCAGCACCAGCTCCTCCTCCTCCTCCAGGGTCAAGATACACCACATTATTTTCCCCCAAATAATCCTTGGAACTGTAGTTTACTCCTCACTGAGCTACAACTCCCAGCACCTGCAACACACTACAGCTCCTAGGGGGGAAATGATACACTTTCAGCGTGTGTTTCAAATGTGTGGCGTGTACCAGGCGTTTTCTCAGGTGATCTGATCCCCAACACAAACCCACCATCCAAAAGCATCAATGCTTGAGAACAACGGATGCCCATCTATTTTGGCCCTATGTCTTTGGTGGGGCTTCTTTCCATAGATTAAAATATGCAATCATTCTATAACAATCCAAGCCAAAGTATCATTTTAAGGGCTCTGGCAGCCTATCTATTTGGCTTATAGACTGAACTTTGATTATTTAAGAATTCAGATTCTAGAAGAACAAAGAGTTACAAAACAAATATGTTGTGTGGAAACATGTTTTGAATTAGTAGGGTCTTGGGGAGTTAATTTACACTTTTGGTTAAGGGCTGATTTATGTCCTAAGTCATTATTTTGGAAACTCTTAAGATCACCTTGATGGTGAAATACCCTTGATGGTGGAATACCTTTTTCTACATGCTTCCATGAGCAGTAAAATCCACCTAATGGTTTAACAAATGTTTAAAAACAGAAGAGGTTTTTTAATATTAAAAAGGGTGGAAGCATTCATCTGTGTTGTGTATGAATGCAGAAACACCCGTGGAAGCTGATCTGATTCGGACCTGGGGGAGGGTAGAGGGTTAAGACCCCCTAGTCCCCACACCAGGGTCCCAGTCCAGACATGCCAGAGATAAACCAGCAGCAAAGCCCAGATCCACACATACATTTAAAGTACATCCAAACACATTTAAAGCACATGTCTTCTCTCAAAGAGTTCTGGGAGTTCTCTATGGGGAGGGGGGGAAATACAGTTTCTGGAATTCTTTGGAGGAAATCGTTTCCTTTAAAAGTGTCTTGGCTGTGTTTTAAATGTCTGGTGTGGATCTGTGTTGGCTAAGGGGCTCTTATGCCACTTAAGGCTGTCAGGGTGACAGTGCAGGGTCTTTTCCATAGCGGCCCCAAACTTTTGAGGTATATTTCCCAAGGTGAATATGCCTTGGCCCTTCCTGCTTCTAACAAACACAGCGAGACCACCTTGTATCACAAGGCCTTCAAGGGCTTACTTTTGAGCAGGATGGAATTGATTTAAATCAAATCGATTTAAATCACGATTTAAATCACTAGTTAGTAAGACTTGATTTAAATCACTAGTCAGTAAGACTTGATTTAAATCTTTTTTTTTTTTACAGGAAGACTCATTCTTGCTGGTATAATCTTAATATTTACAACCAGATGGCGGTTTCATTTTTGGAATAATCAATTTTCAGAGTAGTTTTTACAGTTATATCAAAAATTACTGATTTCGTTATACTATTAGAAATACATAGACTGATAAAAATTATGAAATTATTGTTTATATTTGTACTTTATTTCCTTAAGAACAATTTAAACAATTTATTTAACTAAAACAATAACATTATAGCATATGTATCCATGTTTGTTAACTGATGTGGTTAAACGTTAAAAAGAAGAAGCTTAGACTGAGTTTTAGCACACATGAAAAACTAAAAACAAATCCTTATTTCCTGATGAATAGCCTTTGGACTATAATGTAACTTAAATAGAAAACTATATTTAGAAAGATTTTTCCTCCAAAAGCATTTTATTAAAAAAATCTGATTTAAATAAAAAATGTTGATTTTTTATTTTTTAAAAATTGATTTTTATCCACCCTGCTTTTGAGTGTCTAAAAACTGTGATTATGTCAGGATGTGTTTGGCTGACTGTTTTTATACAGAACATATTTTTTTGCTGGGATTTTATGCCTACGTTTGCAGGGTTTGGTGTTTACAGTTTTGCGAGCGAGTTCTTTTGGAGCCGGACAGTAGTTCTTTAGAGAGCAGGGGTTGGTTGATAGAGCTGCTGTTTCCCATGGTGTGGAAGTTCAAATTGTATTTGTCTCTGGGCCAAACAGGCTTTGCAGGTTGGCTTTTGAAACTCTGCAGAAACACGTGGAGAGAGAGAGAGAGAGAGAGAGAGAGAGAGAGAGATCCTACTGATGCCACAACGCTGAAAAAGCTGTCCTCTCTTCCCAACCCAAGAAGACTTTCATTGAAATAAAAATTAAAATACTGCTGCTTTTACCTGCTCCTGCTCTGCGAGTCCCACTTGGGAACTTTGGCTTCCCCTCTCCTATCCCACATGCAACTGTAGTTTCTGCTGCAGTCGAAAGACTTGTCAGTTCCAATATTGCATGGTCTTCGGAGCTCACTGTGGGGAGAGACAAGTCTGGGAACAATGCAAACAAGCATAGCCAGTCATTTCCACTAATTGTTGTTGTGGGCGGCAGAACACATAAAGCGGGAGAGAAGGGGAGAGGCGGTGGGAATGTGTCTGCTCTGGAAGCTGGCTACATTAAAAATAATAATTATCATAGCGCTGTGCATGGTGGCTCCTGAATCCTTTCCTCTGATGTGGTGGAACTTCGGATAGGAAAGTTCTAGATAAGAGCAGGATGTGAGAGCTCTTGGCTCCTGTACAGCCTATAAGCCCAGTGAGAATAGTGTCAAGTGTGTGCGTGAGAGAGAGGGGTGTGTGTTGGTGTTGACCTTTAAAGTGTTGGTGTTGACCTTTAAAGCCCTAAACGGCCTCGGTCCTATATACCTGAAGGAGCATCTTCACCCCCACCATTCAGCCCGGACACTGAGATCCAGCACCGAGGGCCTTCCGGCGGTTCCCTCATTGCGAGAAGCAAAGCTACAGGGAACCAGGCAGAGGGCCTTCTCGGTAGTGGCACCCGCCCTGTGGAACGCCCACCCATCAGGGGTCAGAGAGATAAACAACTACCTGTCATTTAGAAAATACCTGAAGGCAGCCCTGTTTAGGGAAGTTTTTAATTTGTGACTTTGTATGGTATTTTAATATTTGTTGGAGGCCGCCCAGAGTGGCCGGGGAGACCCAGCCAGATGGGCGGGGTACAAATAAATTATTATTATTATTATTATTATTATTATTATTATTATTATTATTATTGTTGTTGTTGTTGTTACTGGGATGTTGGGTTCCCTCCTTCTTGTTAGAAATGTACCATGTTGCATGTTTCTGCCATGGATTCAGATTGAATTACTCTTTGAGATAATATCACACAAATTCCGTCACAAGGCCTTTGAGGGCTTAAGTTTATTTTACTTGTCGGAATAAACTACTGCAAAACATCCCGCTTGATTGTGATGAAACCTCAGACTTGTTTACAAAAAAACAAGTAGGACATTTCATTAGAATTGTCCATCAGGGGCAGCTGCTGCTGTTGGCATATGTTTTGTCTTGAGAGACAATGGAGTGCGCCTCCGGAGAGTGAAGTCAAACCACTGGGGCGCAAGACTGGGTTGTTTGTATGGAGGTCCTGGGCAGCCCAGATGACAAAGGCCCCTCTCTCGGCCTCACTGATGTGGTCCAAAGGAAAGCAAAGCAAAGCAAGACATTTGGCACCAGCTTGGCTGCTGGAGGTGCTGGAAGGAGGTGTGCAAGGCGTCATCCAACTGTCTTAGGGACTCTGCTCCGGATTTGTGTAGGGTTTACTCCTGAGCTCCTTCCCAGGTTGAAGAGCCCCATCTGCCCCTCACTTCCCTCCACAGCACCTGCAGAAACTGCCTTCTTGACCGTTGGACCCATGATTGGTTTTTGTCCACTCAACTCACCGGAGCCTGTCTTCACATGCTGCAGGCGGGGAGGGGGAGACAGCTTAAAACTGTTATTTGAAGAAACATTCAAAAAACCTAATCAAAATCAACAGTAAACCAAAAACTGATTAAAACACATTTTTATTTATTTATTTATTTATTTACTAAATTTGTATACTGCTTTATACCCCGTAGATCTCAGGACGGTTCATTTAACTTCTGCACACCTGTAGAAAATATTTTAAGCAGGTGCCGAAAGGGGGGTACAGAGGGGTTTGTTGGCACGTGCAGAAAGTAGTCTGTGTACAAAGGCAAAATGTAGATTTGTTGCTCTGCCGACATTTGTCTCTGGTTCTGCCTGCCAGTGGCCTGTGGCTCTCAGGCAGTTGCCCAGAAGGGCATGTGACCCCCAGGCTGACAAAGGTTCCCCACCATATGGGTGTAAACCTGCTCCTGGATTAAGCAGGTGTGGAGAACCTTTGGCCTTCCAGATGTTGTTGGACATAGTCAGTGATGAGGGATGATGGGACTTGGAGTCCAGCAACATCTGGAGGGCCACAGGCAGCATTTGAAATTCGCCAGGTGGATTTTGCAACTGGCTATTGGCTACTTGCGACCAAGTGAAGATGCCTGGGCACTAAGGTTGTGCCTGATGTTTCCACCATCTGGAGGTGCATGCCTGGGGATCCTCGGATCTTGACTTGTTTCCACATACTAGCAACACATCCTGTTATATGTTATCTGTACAATCAGAATCAATTTCAGATACCCAGAAGCTGTATTGGAAAATACAACTTTTGAGCCATCTGGCACCCAAATGGCAACCAGGCATTCCGTTTTGGTGCCCTGGTTTAAGGAGCCATTTTGTGCCTAGCTTTTAATATCTGAGTTTCTAACACTGGTCGTAGGTTCCCCGTCCCTTCTCTAGACCTTTAGCATAGCCTGGCACCTAATGGTAACCAGATGGCTCCTAATGAACGTTTATTGCTGGCCTGTGGCTATTCTGAGCCTTTGGAATTATTGCGATACCATCTACCTGAGTGAGTCAAGGGCAGAAGTAAACTGTTTTTGTAGTGTGAGTGTGGGAGAAAAGCCAAAAAGCCTAGATTTGGAGCTTGCTGAATAAGGATGCTAAATGTTTTCTAGCTGGCAGCAGCAGCAGCGTCTTTGATATTGGGAAGTTGAATTATTATTGTCTGGGGAATAACAATGCTTGCCTGCATGTTTCATTGCCATCTGCTCAACCTATACTTTTGCAAATAAAAAGTTTATTAATAGAAGCCTCCAGTACCCTCTTTAAAACAAAACAAATAAAAAACACAAAAAAACAGGGTCCAGCTGCTGTGAAACCTCCTTCAGCTCAGGGAAATGGGGAGCCTGATAAAATATTGTGTACTGTATTTAAATTGTATCTTGGTTTCAGAGTAGGAATCTTTTTGGGTGACAGGAGCCAGCCATTGCCAGCTTCATGCAATAAACACTGATCTTCCTAAGAGACAGGCGATGAATTTGTCAATTTACTAAGTAAATATGAAATGGTTCCCTGGCTGAAGTAGCTATTATCGCTACTGGATTGTTATGTTCTGATTTGTGAATGCTATAATGACTTTTTATTTTTTAAAAGGTAATCTGATTATGGCAGTGTAGTTCCCCCCGCTTGGAGGGAGACATGCATTTTGCTAGAGCTACTGGTAATTGAACATTAGCAGCTTTGGGATGGCAGAGGATTGGATTGTAAATAGAGACTTGATGGAGTTCAGAAATGCAGAGAAGTACATGCACGATGGTAAGAAAGAAGGAACAATAGCAACAGCTGTGCTGAAAGTAGAGAAGAGGCAGGCAAAAATAAAAATAAAAGTCTTGAGGGCCATTTCACACATTACACAACTTGAAACCTCGGTTTCCTGCTAAAAGTACACTTAGCTAGAACCTACAACCTGCCTTCCTAATGCTTGTGTTTGCAAACACATTTTTGACCCCACTTGTTCACACATTATGTACTCGCAAAAAAAAAAGAGAATTTTGTGTATAACTAAAAATATTGTTTTGGGGAACAGCCCTGAGGGACCTGATTCTGCTGCCACGAAAAGGCGAAGCCCTAAAAATGGAGGGAGGGAAGCAGTAACAATAAGAGCAAGGCAGATCTATTTATTTGCAGGCGCTTGCCATTTGGAAGTGTAGCATGGGACGTTTTACACGAGAGTACAGTTTAAAGTAGGAATAGTGATCTCTTACCAAGCTGGACAGGTAGGCAGAGGTGGTGTTGCATACTAGCCGGATATTTGAGGCTAGATAAATGAGTCTGAGGAAGCCAGAGGAGAATTCTGGCTAGTTTTGATTCGCTGACCTGAGTTGGGGACAACATGACTGCATTATTCCACATGGTGACATCAGAATATTTCACGAGAGGAGCTGAGCTGTCAAGATGAGTATACAGCCTCTCTAGAGATATGGCCTGAAGATTGTTCATGACTCCTTCAGTAGTATTTGCATGCAGCCCCAGTCTCAAGGTGGTGAGAGGTTTTGTGGGTTCCAGCACACACTCTGGGCTGGTTTCTTTTGAATGAGGTCAGTGGAGACCAATGGAGTTTTCATGATGCAAGTTCTTTTCTTTTTTAATAAAAACAAAACCATGTATACAGGCTGAAAATAAGATATAAGGTTCATAGCATTAACAAACTTGACAGTTCCTCACACACCACATCTAGGTTTCAAGGGGAATTCCCCAATCCTATAGGAATAAATGGAATTTTTAGATTCATTTCTTTCTTAGTTGTCCTGGTGGCTCATAAAGAGAAGATGAAAAAATATGCAATATTGAAAATATCGTAAAAATAACTGTAGCATAAAAAGTCTGGGAGAATGAGAAGGTCTTCAACCAGTGCTGGAAAGAACATAGAGAAAGCATCAGGTGAGCTTTTTTAAGTGGACTATTCTATACCTTTGCCTTTAACAGGTTTTGAATGTTTAAACTGTTTTTGGAATGCTTTTTAAAAAATGTTTTGCTGTGGGTGTATTTGCACCTCTAGGCTGCTCTTTCAGGAGGAAGGGTGGGGTATGTGTTCAATATATAATAATCCTAATCATGGGAGTAAATCCTATTGAATAAGTGAGGTTAGGATTGGTGCCTGTTTTGTTTTTTTTACTCTGTGCAATCAAAGCCTGGCTCCTCAAAAAGAATCTTAGCTGGTTCTCCTAGCTCATTTATGTGCAAAACCTTCGTCTTGTCATTCAGCAGAAGAACACCCATCTCCCAAGAAGTCCTCAAAATGTAGTTAGATCTGAAGCAACTGGATCTCAGCCAGACTTCCAGGAGGGCTGCGCACATGTCTAATGACAAATTGTCGTTTTCTTGGATCCTGTTGCCGTGCTCCTTTTCATGGAACAGGTTGTGTAGCCTGGAGAGAGAGAAAAGGATTTCCTCGTGTTGTGAAACTTGACATGTCTTTTCAAAATCCCGATGACCCTGGAAGTGTCTCTTTCTTATGATCCTTGCAAACGCCACATAAGCCCAAATAATTAAACACACCTTCGCTGTGATTTGTTTTGATGTGGCTTTGACTTGAGGATGGGCCATATAACTCAGTGACCAAGCATATGCTCTGAATGCACAGTGTCCCAGGTTTAAAACCCCAGTGTCTCCAGGTAGGCCTGAGGGGAAAATCCTGTCTCAAATGCTGGAGAGCTGCTGCCAGTCAGTGTCTTCTTTCTTTCTTTCTTTCTTTCTTTCTTTGGCGATCACTCGTAGCTGAGTAAGATTGTCTTCCATAAACACGGTTTTAACAGTGAGTCCTTAAGTGACTGTGGAGGCCAATTCTGGATCCACATGTCCTTCCACAGTGGGGACATTGGTTTTTGGGCGGGAGTCGATCACGGTGAGGGTTTGCCAAGTGTGCCTTCCTCTTAGCATGTTTCTCCCTTGCGTCCTGAGTTTGAGCATCTTCAAAGCCCATGACACCTTTGGTAAAGGCTGTTCTCCAATTGGAGTGCTCTCAGACCAGTGTTTCCCAATTGTTGGTGTTTATACTATATTTTTTTAAAGATTTGCCTTGAGGCAGTCTTTAACCTCTTTTGTTGGAAAGCATTACGCTTTCCATTTTTAAGTTAGGAATAGAGTAGTTGCTTTGGAAGACGGTAATCAGACATCCGAACAACATGACCAGTCCAAAGAAGTTGATGTTGAAGAATCATTGCTTCAACACTGGTGATCTTTGCTTCTACCAGTACACTGGTATTAGTTTGCCTGTCTTCCCAAGTGATGTGTAAATTTTTTCGGAGACACCGTTGATGGAATCTTTTGAGGAGTTGGAGATGGCGTTTATAAGTGGTCCATGTAGACAACACTTTGCTACATAAACCAATAGTCTGACCTGGAACAAAGCTGCTTCCTCTGTTATCAGTTGTCTGCACAAGACTGTTCTTGGGACCTGTGTGAGAGAATATAAAGTGACGAGCTACTTTTCTAAATAATATGGAAAATGGAGGTCTGATTTTGTGCCAAAACACTCATCATTCCATCCTCCCTATTGGCTGCGCTGGCTGGAGCTGATGGGAGTGGAATTCCAGCAACATTAGGAGGAAATGGGTTCCCCACCCACGTACTAAATTCATTTGACAATCAATGCACCCCTATTATAACACCAACGTAAGTCTAGTGTCCCAGATCTAGGGAAGAAATTGGACCACTCTATTCTGCCTTAGTCAGGCCACGCTTGGAATACTGTATCCAGTTCTGGGCACCACAATTTAAGAAGGATGTTGACAAGCTGGAACGTGCACAGAGGAGGGCAAGCAAGATGATCAAGGGTCTGGAAACCAAGCTTTTTGAGGAGTGACAGAGATACAAGTCAGGTTCATCCTGCCAATACTACACAAATTCCCCAGGCAGACAGAGCAACTCTGTACCTCCTTGCTATTTCAAGATGCCAAGCCAGGCTGTGATGGACATTCGCCAAAGAATGGTTTGGGTCACGCACCAAACCTAAAGTGAAATCTCATAAACAAGACCCGTTGCCTCTCTTGCACTCTCCCTTCTGTAGTGACTTTTGCAACTGCTTGCTCTTAATCCTCTAGCTGATTTTAAGTCTCCCTCATGCATCCCCCCTTCTTTGAGTCACTCCTTTTACCCGTTTAATCTGTTTTATTTCCCAAATTATTGTGCGTTTCTATTTTAACTTATGCTGGTCTGTGACCGTAATATAGATGATGATGGTAATGGTGTGGTGTGATTGGGTAATGGGTTAAATTATGTGCTCTGTCATGGTGATGTGAATGGTGTGGTTATCAATATTGGGCTATTTCTCCCCCCCCCCCATGTGAGGAAAATTTGTTGTACCAGGTTTGGCGTGGTGTAAACTTGCATAACAGTAACAACAGCAGCAGCAACAACAATTAATTATTTAATATATCCTCCATTTTCAATTTTGGAGTTGAGGAGGGTGGAAAAATTCATCGCCTTTAACTACCTTCCCCCACAGTGCATGTTGTTTTTGCAGTGTTTGACTTGGTTTCTTGATCCTGTGATGACTTCTCCTTTTGATGGAATATTGTGCTTAAAAACAGAAGGAAAAGAATTACTTCATAGTAGTTTGTTTGTCTGCCCTTTGGCCTATTTTTAAGCACAGCGCCAGGCCAGGGAATTGTGCCAGCAAGTTACTAGTAAACAATTAAAGTAAAGAGAGTTTTCTTTGCGAAGTTGTGTCTTCATGTGCCCAGTGGTGATTCAACAGCAGTCTTCCAAAACACAGACCTACACAAAGGGTACCTTTTTCACTCTGCAGTATTAATGCCCTGTTTCTTTCTTTTTTAAAAAAGAGAGAGCACCCATCTTGGAGATAAACAGAAAGCAGATCAAGATAGGACCAATGCCCAAAGGGAGCCATCTGTGGAAGCATCAATAAATATGATCAGTGATGGGTGACTTTGGGCAGGGAGCAAAGAGATTATCCTTCCTGTCACAGATATCTTAGATTTTATGAGTGGCAGAAATGGGTTGTCAGAAACTAGGAAAGATACCATTTAGCAGTTTGGTAGAAAAGCTGCATTGAGAAATTATTCTGGAGTGTATATGCTAAGTATTTTGAATAATTTTAAAACAGTTGGCGGATAGAGATGTGGAGGTACTTCTCTGTCTCCCCCCTTGTTTTCCTCATCTTTCTGTCTTTTTAACTCTGTTCTGTGTTTTTTCCCCTCTCTCTCTTTTTCTTGCTTTCTCTCTGCATTTTTTTTTTACTCTGTATCAGATCTGTTTGGTTTTTATTGCACTGTATTTTGAAAACATAATAAAAAGTTATGGGGGGGGGAACAAAGAATTAGCTCCAAGAGAATTATTTATTTGCTTACATTTATAAAGTGCTTTATGGAGATGCAGGTTCCCATAGCACCTCAGGCAGAAAATTCCAGAATTTGGGAGCCATTACTTTCAGTCAGTTGACTCTTGAGTAAAACTTGGCTGGATGCAGTTATCCATATTTTTTGTTGCTTTTCTTCAGCATTGCATCATAATAGTAATGATAGAGTTTTGTAGGCAAACTAAGGCCCGGGGGCCTGATCCTGCCCAGTCGCCTTCTAAATCCGGCCTGTGGACCGTTTGGGAATCAGCATGTTTTTACATGAGTAGAATGTGTCCTTTTATTTAAAATGCATCTCTGGATTATTTGTGGGACCTGCCTGGTGTTTTTACATGAGTAGAATGTCAGTAGGGTTGCCAGGTGTCCACTATTTGAGTGGACAGTCCACTTTTTCCACATTATGTTCACTATTTTTTTCCACAAAATAGTGGAGATTTTTTATTCAAAAGCTTTATTTTTTGGAAGCAGACCTGGCAACCCTAAGAATGTGTGCTTTTATTTAAAATGCATCTCTGGGTTATTTGTGGGGCATAGGAATTCGTACACCCCTCTTCCCCCCCAAATATAGTCCGGCCGCCCACAAGGTCTGAGGGACAGTGGACCGGCCCCCTGCTGAAAAGGTTTGCTGACCCCTGCCTTAAAGTCCATCTGTCACACAACAGCATACAAAGCTGAAGGGCAGATTTTGAAAAAGGTACATAATGCGCTCTTCCTTGGATAATGTTCTTCAGAATGCAGGTGGAAGATGTCTTGCCATAAACCTGTGTGGCTTTTAAACCACCAAATTGAATGGTGCCCTCCAGTCATGTGATTCCCACCAAGGTCCCTGCTGCCTGCCTGGGCTTACGAAACTGTGGTTGTCAAGCTCCCTAGCAGGCCGCAGTGCGTGGCTGACAGTGTGCTCTGTTCAACCCGGTAGGTTGCAGGTTCCACTGATCCAGAAACAAAGAGATATTTGCCAACCCGCTGGAAACGAAAAAAAAGGTAAATAGAAGGAAAACATCCCAAGGAACTGGGTTTTTAAATAAGGAAGAAAGAAGTGTACAGTACTCAATGCATTTTTGAGTTCGCTGCTCTTTTATTGTGGGTAGTATTTTGCCGCTCCTTTAATAAGAGAGACAGGTGATTTTCTTTTGTCCTTCCTGTCTGTTTCCCGCCACAGATGCCTGGTCTGTCAACGTGTACTTTCCACTTCCTTTAATTACACAATAACAGCCTCTCCTTTAGAGAAGGAAGAAAGCTTCAGGTGGAAATGCAATGCAGTGAAATGAACTCCTTTCTTCCAGGGCTGTTGGCTATGGTTGGTATTTTAGCTACCACAGCAATCCCCAGGTTGTGTGCCGGGTACACAACAGTGCCATTTCTGCACGCCCACAGCACCAGATGACTGAGGAGGCTCTGTGTCCATGCATGATTCGCTGGCAGATTACATGCTTTGCATGCGGAAGGTTCCAGGCTCTATCCCAGCACCTGCAGCTGGGACTTGGAAAAGTACAACTTCAGGGCCTGCTCCAGTTGGACTCTCCTTCCCCACCCACCACCCCAACTTTCCATTTTCTATCATTCATCTGTTTGGGTCTTTTAAAATTGCAAATTGCCTTGGTTGCCTTGGCAGAAAGGCAGTCTATAAATGCAATAAATAAATAATACTGAACTGGACCAGTGTTTCCCAAACTTGGGTCTCCAGCTGATTTTGGACTACAACTCCCATCATCCCTAGCTAGCAAGACCAATGGTCAGGGATGATGGGAATTGTAGTCCAAAAAAAATGAATGGAAACACTGAATTAGATTATTCTAGTGGTCTGGCTTGGTAGAAGGCAGCTTAGGAAACGCTGGATGCTTTTTTCAATCGGAGCTCAGTCTGTCTAGCTCAGGCTCTGTATATGCACCATACACTAAAGCTCCATCCCGATTCCTGGGAGCTGTAGTTTGTTAAGGGTGCGGGCAATTGTAACTGTGCGTGGTGAACTATAGCTCCCAAGACTCTTGGAAGTGGAGGGAGATGTCCTTTAAATGTACAGACTCTTGAGTATCGTCTACAATTATATTGACTGAAAGTGGCTCTTTTTTCATGCAGAAGTCTGTCACATCTGTTCCTGGACACACCAGGGATTGAACCTGGGATTTCTGTATCCAGAGCATGTCCTCCAACCTTGGGCTATGGTCTTTCCCTTTTCTGTGCTCCAGTTCTGCGTTCCAAGCCTAGACTCTGTTCTCTTGGCTCATAACCTTTCCCTCTACCCTTTCATTCAGGGTATCCTATCTCCACACAGCACCTGTGCTTTAGGAAGGGTTACAGATTGGTCCATAAAAGCATCTTCCTGTTTGCTAGCAGGGAAGTTACCTGAATATGGAAGTTTCCATCAGCAGTGGGATTTTAGAAAAAGAAAAGGAACTCCCTGCTGTTTTTGAACACATTTAGCTCCAAATACAAAAACAGTGGCCAAACGGAGCACATCAGTTTCGATTAGCACATAACAGCCCCAGCAGCCAAAGGCCTGAGAACTCCAGTCACAGCTCTCTGCTATATCCTGGAATTATTCTGTTCTCCAAACTTCTAGCTAAGCTGCTCCTCCTGGCAAACGTTTCTTAGGCTCAAGAATGAAGAATTAGAATTTTCGCTTGTTTGGGGGGAAGTTAAAAGAAACAGCCAAATGCTGTTTAATCTCTGAAATAAGGAACTGTGGTGTGATTTACTTTTGCTTTGCGTTTTTAAAAAGGAATGGAGCCTGATTAAAGCTGCACTCCTAAGCATGCATACAGCAATCCTCATCCACATCAGAAGCGAAGTCCTTTAGGCTACGTAAAGTTTCGCACTTAGAGAAGTGGGTTTGCTGTTAAGTATATAGGATAGCTCCTCCTCCTCCTCCTCCTCCTCTGCACACTGCACTTTACAAAGCACAAGTTAACAGGATCCCACCCCGAGGGCTTGCATGGCAGAAACAGACACAAGGAAATGACAGAGGGAGGAGGAGGGAATAGAGGCAGGAGTAAACAAGGGAAGAATACGCCACTGTTTCAATAATGTGTTATTTGGCTGAGCTTCAGTAGGGTGTTGGGACACCAGGATATGTATAATTGTTGCTGTTGTGGCCACCCTTCCGAGAGAAAATGGAGAGTGCCTCTGGGGTGTGTGTACATGTGTGTGTGTGTGAAGTCAAACCAGAGCAGTACCAAAGTGGCCTCCATGGGGTGCAAACCTGGGCAGTATGTATGGAGGTCCTGGGCTGCCCAGATGGCAAGACCCCCCTCTCAGTCTAGCTGATGTGACCCAAAGGAAAGCAGAGCAATATGTTTGGCACCAGCTTGGCTACTGGAGTTCCTGGAAGGAGGCATGCAAGGCGCCACTCATCCGCCTTAGGGACTCCACTCCAGATTTGTGTAGGGGTTTACTCCTTAGCCTTTTCTTCTCCCGAAAATATCTCCCATCTGCCCCTCAATTCCCTCTACAGCACATGCAGGAATTTCCTTCTTGACCTTTGGACCCATTGGACAAGATCCCATTGGTCTTGTCTCCTCAATCTGCCAGAGCCTGTCTTCACATGCAGGGGAGGTCCCTAACCCACCGAGGGTTTGAGACCCATCGTCTCCCATCACCTGGTTCAGCCGGACAGTCAAAGCCATTCCTGGAGTGTGGCCGCTGTTGCATGGTGACAGCTTCTGGGAGCCACGGGTGAGAGCTGGGTGCAGGGTGGGGAACAAAGGTGGACAGACTACCCCAGAAAGAGCATGATGTGCCCCCACCTGGAGGTACTGTTTCTCCCCTAACACCCCTACACCCCATTAATTGACAACCCTCCTGACCTTGTTGACTAAGATTTCTCCAATCAGATGACAGCCCACATAATTATATCTAGGAACATGGGAAGCTACTTTATACTGAGTTGGTCCAATGGTCCACCTAGCTTAGTATTGTCTACACTGACTGGCAGCAGGCTTTTCCAGGGCATCAGGCAGGGGTCTCTCCCAGTTGCTGGGGATTGAACCTGAGACCTTCTGCATGCAAAGCAGATGCTCTGCCACTGAGATTCCCCACATGTCACATAGGAAACAAACAGGATGGGGGGGGGGGATGTAAGCAGAATCATCCTTGCCCTGCCTGGTGAGCCAGCCTGCAATGACCCCTCCTGGGAAGTTGCTCTTGGAAGGCGCTCACCTTCCAAAGGCTGTGTTTATATGAAGGGGGTTATCACAGGGAAAAGGCTGTGAATCATGTCCTTACAGCAGATGAAGCTCCCAGAGAGGCTCTTCTCCATGCCGAGAGCTCCGCAGCAAATGCAAACACTGCGCTGTGGGGGTCATCATTCGTCCATTAAGTTCTATTAATGTTCCTGTTCTGGGAGTCGATACCCAGTGCTTTACTGGAAGACGTTTGCTGTCCTCCTGGGGGGTTGGGAAGCTGCACTTTAGATGGGCGCAAGGGAGATGCAGCGGGTGCCCTCTGACACTCAGCCACATTAACTGTGCTAGCTTTCATGCACACATTACAGTGTGGTAATGAGGTCCTTGGGTCTAGTGGGGAAGGGGGGGGGTGCGTTTCTGGCCTTGGCAAAGAAGTCACAGGAAAGCCAGCAGCTGCTTAGCAAGGCCTGAGCTCCCTCTGCTGCCTCTGTGCTCATATTAACAGTGGCTGCTGCTACTACTACAGCTCTGCTCCACATCAGTAGCGCCAGTCTGGGGAACTCAAGCCAAGGATGGCAGTCCAGGGCTGGTGGCTTTATTTCTGCCTGGGTTGCAGCCAGGACTCTTGCAATACTCAGGTCTGTCTTGCATTAACGGTTGGATTTCATAGATTCTCCTTCATCGAGTTGGATTTTGTTGCTGCAGTCACAGAAAAGAGTCTGCAGAGATTTGTTTTGCGGCATAAAACTTCTTGCACAGCAGTGTCTGTTTGTGCATCTGCCGAGAATTGTGCCACTGTTGTCTTTAAGATGCTTTTTTTTTTTTTTGGCAGGTGCTCATATGCTTATTATTTATTTCCTGGCTTTTAATCTCACCTTTCCTCCAAAGAGTTCAGGGTGGTATATGCATCGTTCTCTTCCTCCTGTTTGCTGTAACGGATATAACAAAAGGTTGCCCTTTTTGAATTTACATTGCCATTTGCTGCTGTTATTTACTTCTTTTCATAAAATTTATCCACCGTTTGATTGCAAAACAAACAAACAACACCCTCAAAGAAGTTTAAAGGCAAAGGTACCCCTGACCATCAGGTCCAGTCGTGTCCGACTCTGGGGTTGCGCCGCTCATCTCGCTCTATAGGCCGAGGGAGCCGGCGTTTCTCCGCAGACAGCTTCCGGGTCATGTGGCCAGCATGACAAAGCCACTTCTGGTGAACCAGAGCAGCGCACGGAAACGCTGTTTACCTTCACGCCGGAGCAGTACCTGTTTATCTACTTGCACTTTGATGTGCTTTCGAACTGCTAGGTGGGCAGGAGCTGGGACTGAGCAACTGGAGCTCACCCCGTGGCAGGGATTCAAACCGCCGACCTTCTGATCAGCAAGCCCTAGACTCTGTGGTTTAACCCACAGCGCCACCTGGGTCCCTTCAAAGAAGTTTACAAAAAGATAAAACAAGAAAATCAAAGGGTGGAGGGAGGAATCACAACTCTACTTTAAAACATACAAAAGTTAAAATACTAAAGGAGATTGACATTACCGTAACTATCTAACCATCTGGGTTGTCTTCTCTAAACAAGAATGTTTTTAGCAGGTGCCGAAAAGAATACAGTATACTGAAGGCACCTGCTTAAAATCAATAGGCAGGGAGTTCCGAGGTGCAGGTGCTGCCACACTAAACCATCAAGTTCTTACAAATGCAGAATGGGTATTATGTGGCATCTGTAGAAGTGCCAGTTCTGCCAAGTGTCCCAAGCATCTCTTTAACTTGTCCTCTAGCAGCTTGTTAAAACTCTTCATGCTGGATATCCTTTTCTAGGGTCAGACAGTCACTAGGATTTCAAAATCAGATTCCTGAAACTTTTGCCAATTGCTGCCATGACTTCAAACAGCATGTGCAGTAATGGCACTGTGTACATGGGTACAATCCTCTACACATTTACCTTGGGAATAAGTTCCATTAACCTTAATGGGACTTACTTCTAAGTAAACATGTACTGTATAGAAATGCACTGCAGGAGACTGTGCCTACAGATCAGGAATAAGTCTATCTCAGCCTCGCAGCCTCTGCAGTATTTACAAGAATAATACTGATTTACCGGTACTTTGCAGCGTTGTTGTAAAGTTTACAAGTAGATAATGTGCTTTGAGCACTAGGAAGTGCTGTACACACATGTTAAGTTTTCATAATGATGATTCTGTTTTCAGTCCTCCACTAATGTAACCCTCTCAGTTTAAGAGGGTTAAGAAGATATTGTGCATTAAGAAAATATTGTACATGGAATTTCTCTGGGGAAATTATACAAAACCAGTAGCTTCTCAAGAGAAGCAAACTCTTCTCTGGATGGCATTTGAATTTACGGATTCCAGACAAGTAAACAAAAAGGGGAAGTAATCATCACGCTTCTTGCAGAGGTGAGGAAGTGAGAAGAAGTGAAAGTGACCCATTTGTTAGATGGTATTTCAAAATTCAAGTTCAAAAGGAAGCAGGAAGTGAGCGCTGACAAGCCCATGGGACAGCTTGTGTTGGGAGCTCTTTGTGCTTGTTGTGTCTTATGCTGAGCTAGAGCTGGCAGATGTCTCGCAGCATCCAAGCAATGCCAGAGACTTGAGATGCAGAGATTTATGATGTCACGAGGCATCAGGGACTGGGGATGATTCAGGGTTGTCAGTTCTCGAAAGTGAAAGATGTGGCCCAGCAGTGAAGGAGAGGCACTAGAAATAAGGAGGGTCAGAAAAATCGTGGAGGTAGCGGATTAATTTTCTACATGTTTTCTGTTTTGATTAGCGCTCTCCTTTTTATTGTACTGTTGACAATGGCCTTTGCCCAAGCAGTAAAGATTTGAATTTGAATTCTTCTCCGGGGTGGGGAGCGGATTTCTCTCCACCACCCCTGGTGATAAAACCTTAAAATCTCTTAGGCAGCATTTTCTCTTTCAACATGATAACATTAACACTGGCTGTATACTTCCACATTTGATAGTAAAAAAATATTTGTGATTGCTACTGGATTTTTCTGGATTTGTTGCTAAATGGTCAACTCTGTTAGGCCTTTATGTTGGCAAAATAGTTTCAAAAATTGCAAAATGAAGAACATTGTTCGGTTGGAACCAGCAGACAGGGAAGCATCCAGCTCGTACCCTGAAGCCATAAGAAGGAACCTCAAAAACTGGGTCTCGGGACCTAGCAACCCTATCCTGTGCTCTCATCCTGGTTATGTTTGCATGTGCGAGTTCCTTAGTAACATGACGGCTGTGGTTCTCAATTTGAGGCTGTTACTTGTTTGCACGGTTATAAGAAGTTCTTGCAATTGGAAGGTTCCCCCCTAAAGGTTCAGGGACCGGAAGCACTTTAAATTTTCTTTGGAGCTATTTAACGATTAGAGGACGAGGGAAATTGATTGTCTTTAGTAATGCGAGTCAGTATTTCTGGCTAAGCCCCCACTTAACCTTTCACCAGCATTGGGTGACTCCTTTCCTGGTACTTGAATATAAATGGCTGCTTAGGCTGGAATTTTTAAAATGAATTTTTGACTTGATAAGAGTTGGTAAGCCTCAAGATGACCTATTTATTGAGCATTCATCCTGACTTGCACGGCGGTTATACGATGCTTGCTGTTCATTGAGTATTTGTTCTGATTTGTTTGCAGGGAGGTCACACGGCAATGAGCATTCATCCTGATTCTGGCTTACAGAAATGATGTAGTGGAGGAGAGAATTTGGGGGGCAGTGCAGATCTGGAACAGCAGGGATAACTTCATTTGCTGGAGTGCTAGGATAATTGATGGACCCTTCTTTTTCATTTCCTGCTCTCTTATGGGGTTGGTACTTCGTTTGCACTTCTAATTAAAAGCTAAAAGGTGTTTTTCACAGAATCATAGAATTGGAAGGGACCACGAGGGTCATCTGGTCCAACCTCCTGCAATGCAGGAATCTTTTGTCCAGTGTGGGGCTCGAACCCATGACCTTGGGATTAAGAGTCCCATGCTCTACCAATTGCACTAAAGCCCAGTGCCTTTTGCAGAATTAACTTATTCAGTCATCAGTACGCACCACTGAGTTCAATGGAGCTTGCTGCTGGGTAAATGCATAGGACTTAGTTACACTGGATAAAAATTTAGTATTTGCAAACCAACATTTGCATCTGCATCTGTGAAACCAAAAAGAAACCAAAAGATGGAGGCTGCAATCCTTACAAGGGAGAAATCCCATCAAATTCAGTGGCACTTCTTAGTAAACCTGGGCTGTAGTTTTATGCGTCTGATTTCCCTCCTGGCCTTTCTTTGCCACAGGGTCAGAAGAGAAGTCATATCCCTGATTTCCCTTGATGCTCTTGAGTTCTGTCTCCTGTCTCTCTTGGCAGCATATGCTGTGATCAGCAATGTGTTTTTTAACTGGCACACCTCTCCCTTGAAGATGGATGCCACAGCCCCTGCTGGAACAGGTGGATGAGGGAACATTTACCTGTAAAATGGCAAGGCAGCCCAATGGATCTGGAGGCCATTTCTCTTTCTCGTTTTGCATGCAAATCCTGTTAAAGTCAAGAGATATAGGCCCACTCTACAAAGAAGGAGGACTATTAAGGCTTTAAATCCAAATCGGTGTCATCTTTATTGCTACTACTGTTCCACTTCAGGAATTTCTTTACTGCCTGCAGAGACTCTGTCACACAAAGAAATACGTCTTTATTGGGTCCTCACTAGGTCTTTGCCTTTTATATTTAGGGAAATGCATCCATTGTAAGCACTGTGTTTGTGGCAGTGGCGATGATAGGGCACTGGCGGAAACTGGGTTGCATTTCAAACTAAAGTAAGAAGCATGGTCCCCGATTCATAGTTACACGCAGACTTCCTAAGCAGTCTGTTTCCCCCATTCATTCACCTCAGCTTCCGTTTTGTGTATGTTCCTGGCACTTTTGTGGAAGTGAATGTGAAGGTGTCTGGATTGGGACAGTTTAAAGAAACATCTGAACAGCCGTGGCCTGACCCCCTTAGAAAGGGCATCGGTCGATTTCGCTGCTTCCTCTCGCTTTAGAGAACCATCATCCTCAAAGGACAAGCTCAGGAATGCATGTGGGCGCACAGGGATGAACAACAACACACCACACCATGCACACTTCCGCAGTTTGCATGTTTTGCGGAGAGGCATTTGTTGGCATAATCATAATTAATCCCGGGTTGGAAACCTGACTCTCTGGCATGACCAGTGGCCACGGAGAGACCAGTGGAGAGCCATAGGTTCCCCACTTTTGATATACTCTCTTAGGGAGACAGTTGTGGGTGTTGGGTTCTTGACAAATAATTTGTGATCCAAAGGAACAAAGCCTTTTTTTGGGAGGGGGGGGACAACCCTGTATTTTCTTTCCTCTTTCTCAGCTCATGGCCCTTAAAGTGAGAGCAGCAGAGCTCTGCTGGGTTGTATTGAAGCATTCTGAGGATTGCCGTATCCGTTGGATAACACAGCTCTTGGACTGGGAAAGATTCCACGACCGTGACCTATGACACATATGAAAATAAAATGCTTTCCAAAAAGAAAGTCAGTCCAAAATCCACCTCCTCTTATCTTTGCAGTACAAAGTGGAGTGGGGCCGCTGATATATTTTACTTATTTTCCAAGCTCATTCATGCAGTGTAGGTTAAGAGCATTACAAGGAAAGGATGTCTCTGATAAATGAAATTCAAGTTATCAGAGGTGGTAGCTACAGCTCCGTCCAGTGCTTGCTTACTCGTTTTGCTATTCTCAGAGACAAAAATGTGTGATGTTTGCATGGCTGTTACTGGATTATTTAGAGCATAGTAAGAGTTCTGATGGATCAAGCGGAAGTCCCCTCTAGCCTAGCATCCTGTTCCAACAGTGGCAATTTAAATACTGGGGAAATATAAATTCCTTGCACCAACAAGCTGTCTTCAAGAATAGCATCTGGAACCACAGGTGAATGACAACTCTGCAAATTATTCTGCTATAACACAGCTGCTTTGAAAGGCCTGCAGTCTGAGTTCCTTTCCTATGGCCAAAATAGCATCAATTGTATTGTCTGAAGTTTGAGAACAGATTGTCCGCTGCTTCACATGACAAACCCCTGCGCCCTCAATGGTTTTATAGTGGAAATCTCTGAAAACTGATGACCAGCTGAGCTTGTGTGCTCGTGATATTCAGAGAACTGAATGTCCTACCATACGGGTATTGGTTTTTATATGTAATACATCCAGTGGTTATATTTGTTCCATTTTTTTTAAAAGGCTTAATTGGATTTTAATTTAACCTAAGTGGATGTGCTTTAGTGGAGCACATTTATAATGGACATCAGTGTTAGAACCTGAGATATGAAAGCTAGGAGCTAAATGACACCTTATACCTAGTTTATGGGCACAACAACAGAATGTCTAGGCGTGCTTTTTTATAACAAGATTACAAAGTTGAAAATGAATGAACTGCAGCTAAAATAATATGTTCATTTTTCACATGGTCTATTCCTTTTCTTGCCTGCCCGCCCCCTAATATTCTTCAGAGAATCTCTTCTCCAGTCTTCAGAGAGTAGCTGGAAGTGGGGAGAAAGAAAAAGGTGGTCCTTTCCTTCCACTCTGCAGTTTTAATCTGAAATCTTAGGTGCAGTACTGTGCTCCGAGCTCAGAATCCACTTGCGCCAATGAAATGCCCTGTCGCAAAATGCGCCTAGAACAGTGGGAGTTTCGAACGCTGGTGGACATTCAGATTGGGGTTTTGGTAGCACCCTTCACCAGAGTTAGTGACAACTGTCCGGCATGATGCTTAAATCAGGATAGAGAAGGATGGAGAGAGTTTGCACAAGGGAGAGGAGAGACATGGAGGGGGCACACGATTCTGCAGCCTGTTGCACTCCCGGAATCAGGAAGCGGGGAGGGTGTGGCCCTCCAGATGTTAGGGACTCCAGCAGGACTCCTCTAATGTCCTTAAACTGTTAGACATTTAATGAGAAGGTTTAACTGGTAGACCCTACCCACCCTGTTTCCATTTCATTTTAACCCGTGATCAAATTGAGCCACAGCTGTTTAATTAAAGCAAAAGGGGAAAGGAAAAAAGAAGTGTTTATGTGCATTGCAGTTGGGAACAATTTGCTCACTGCTGTTTTACAAACCAAACCAAAAGATTCTTGCTGGGATTTTAGTAGCTTGTGTAACGTGCCAAAATCATCGTTAAGTGGAGGCCTGTGGAGCGGTAGAAAACATGCCTGTCAATGAACTTGATAGAGATGGAAGTTGATTCCTAGCCAGAGGTGTAGGAAGCCGCTCGGGCACCCGGAGTGGCAAACATGACGTGCACCCGGGGGTGGGGCATCACTATGTACTGTGCATGTGCAGTGTCGCATGTAGTGACAGTGCTCATGCGTGCTACGTAGCGGGTTGCTGCCACCACTCCAGCACTGTACGGACGGTGCCAGGATCCTCTGCTCGCGGCTGCTGGAGTGGTGCCTGGAGTGGTGCCACCGTACGGCACTGGAGTGGTGCCACAGGCAAACCACATGCCTTGTCACCCCCGGAGACATGGCACCAGGAGCGCACTGCCTCCACCGCTCCCCCGTTGCTATGCCCCTGTTCCTAGCTACCTCTCCATACATAGATACTTGAGCTGTTGGCTTTAGCAGAAGCCGCTCCAAACACTGTGGTGCGTTAAAGGTCGTTGGGTGTGCATAAGGCACCACCAGAAATATCTGGAAATTTCAGCCACTGAATGGGATCCGTAGCGGAAAGCATGTTGCGGTGCTCACTTGATCTCCTGACAGCTGAGTCGCTGTTGCTTGCTGGGAAGGAGACAGGGAGGGGAAAGGGGAAGGGCATGTTACTGCAGTGTAAACACGCCAGCAGGAGTGCCAGATTGGATTCGCCATTGCATTTGCACTGTTGCACTCTCTTTTGTAAGTGGCAGCAACTTAGCTGTCCGGAGGGCAGCTGAGTGTTGCCACTCCACCATCCAAGTGTTTTGTTCCTGAATGGGAGGTTTTAAAATTGTGAATTTTGACCAGACTTGATTTAAATATATATACCGGTATATGTGTGTGTGTGTGTGTGTGTGTATGTGTGTATGTGTATACACACACACACACACACACACACACATACAGAAAGACTCATTCTTGCTGGTGTAATCTTTTTTTTTTTTTTTAAAGAATTTTATTAAATTTTCCAATAATAAAAGCTGGTGTAATCTTAACATTTACAACCAGATGAAGATTTCATTTTTGGAATAATAAGTTTTTACAGTTATATCAAAAATTACTGATTTGGTTATACTATTAGAAATACATAGACTGATAAAAAAATTGTAAAATTATTGTGAAGTTTAATAAGTTTATATTTGGACAACTTTTCTGCTGTGCTTTATTGGAAGGCAAAAAATAATAATTTCCTTAATAACAATTAAAACAATAACATTATAGCATATGTATCCATGCTTTTTAACTGATGTGGTTAAACAATTAAAAAAAAACCTTAGACTGAGTTTTAGCACACATGAAGCTATTTTTAAAAAGACATCTGAAGGCAGCCCTGTTTAGGGAAGCTTTTAAATATTTAATGCTGTATTGTTTTAACATTTGATTGGGAGCCGCCCAGAGTGGCTGGGAAACTCAGCCAGATGGGTGGGGTACAAATAATAAATTAACAACAAGAACAAGAACAACAACAACAACAACAACAATAATTAATAATATAAACAAATCCGAATTTCCTGATGAATAACCTTTGGACTAAAATATAACTTAAATAGAAAACTATCTTTAGAAAGATTTTTCTTCCAAAAGCATTTTATTTTAAAATTCTGATTTAAAAAAACCCATCTGATTTAAAAATAATAATCATATTTATTTATTTATTTATTTATTAAAACATTGATTTTGATCCACCCTGCCTCTGGTCCAGCCTGGCCGCTCTGAGTCTACATTCAATGTTATCATCTCTGATCTTCTACTTACTTGTCTTGGGCTCAATGTTTGTTACAATAGCATGCTATTGTTTTCTCTTGGTACGTCTTAGGGCTAGGATGGCTGTGTCCTTGGGACACTGCACCATCGCACTAATAAATGCTGTTGGGAAATGAAAACACCAATAAGGGCGCTAATTACCAAAGTGTGGAAGTTGCTGGCGCTGTGTCTCTATGTCTCCCATGCACATATGAACCTGTGCAGCAACAGTAACAACAACAACGACAAAATCAGACTTCCACGAAACATTTGTAGATGTGGGAATTCCCTAGGGATGGGGAAATGTATTTCAGACTTCAGTACAAGGATAGTTGAAGCAATACCTTTATTAAGAATCCGCCAAAAATCACAAAGTAATGTGCAGGGTTTTGATTATATAATTCTAAGCTGCTTTTGTGGCTGGAGGCCATGTTAAAGCCCTGTAATGATGGGTTGTGAAACACTGGACGGCAGATCCCTGGTTGTCTTTTCCCTCCAGTTCTTAGGTTCTCTCTCTGGATGGCTAAATCTGACATGGCTCCAAAGCAGATGATAAAGTACCTGTAGACATTGTTCCTCCAAGGCACTAAACTTGCTCCCTAGGCAACAAGTTCAGGAGAAGTCACTGGGATTTCCTTTGATGTAAATTGTTTAGTTGTGAGGATGTTAAGGACTGTGGGTCTCTGAATCATGAGGAAGAGGCGCCAGTCTTTCACTTGGGTGCCACCACGGCAGATATCTCAATCCAGCTGCAAGCTACATCTGCAGAGTCGAGAAGTTGATCTGCTGAAATGTAATAGCAGGTGGTGCCACGAACGTTCCACTCCTTGTTACATATCTCTTTGTAGCTCCTCCTGAATTGTAGCCATTCTGCTGATTTCAAAAACTTCCCGCCATATCCTCCCTGAATCCAAAAGGTGCGTCCTCCCTTTTTAGTCTTCAATAGAGAGTAACCTTGCTTCCTGTTTACTCGCTTACACAATGGTTTACCGGATCCTGACTATCTTTGTTTGCCTTTTAGTCTAAGATTACCAGATTTTTAAAAAATGAATCTGGGGACACTGTTCAGCTTCAATGGATTTTGTATGGGGACTGATTTGTAAATCCAGGGACTGTCCCCGGGGAACGGGGACGTCTGGTAACCTTATTTTAGTCTCCTCACCCCATGCTCCCTCTGGTCATCTTGGTTGTACAGTATTTCCCCTCTTATTTGGATTCTAGCTTGGTCTAAAGCAGTGATGGCCAAACTTGGCCCTCCAGCTGTTTTGGGACTACAATTCCCATCATCCCTGACCACTGGTCCTGTTAGCTAGGGATGATGGGAGTTGTAGTCCCAAAACAGCTGGAGGGCCAAGTTTGGCCATCACTGGTCTAAAGCTTTAATGCTATGCAGTGCTTTTCTTCAAGAGAAATAAGGTAGGTGCAGGATCTCACCATGGAGTTGTTACACTAAAGTCGCCGCTTACCTCGTTCTGTTAGATTCAGGCAGATGGCTAGGGCAGCTCGGAAGGGCCCTCACATAAACATGCACACTTGCAATGGTAGAAGACTGGCTGGAAAGCTTGAAGCAGCTGCCGCTACACAGGAGACGGATTGAAGAAAAGGAAATGTGAATTGGCCCTGCCCCGTAGCTTGACCAGTTGTGGCTAGGAGCTAGGTGGAGTCATAGATCTACAGTGGTGCCTCGCAAGACGAAATTAATTTGTTCTGTGAGTGCTATCGTATAGCGTAAATTTCGTCTTGCGAAGCATGGTCGGAGGAAGCGCGGCTTTACGGAAAAAAACAACAACCTCAAAACGTTTTCGTTTTGCGAGTCACGGCCATAGGAAACTTCGTCTTGCGAAGCACCCTTTCGCTAGCGAATGCCTTTCGTCTAGCGAGTTTTTCATCTAGCGAGGCATTCGTCTAGCGAGGTACCACTGTAAAAAAAAGTGTGGACTCACACGTACTGGCCAGCTTCTGTTTTGACTTGAAATGTTCGTTTTAGGCTTCTCATAAGTATGTAAAGGCAAGAAGCGGGATGGGGGGAGTGCCGGCCCTCAATGGCACCCACCTGAGAGGTGCTGCGCTCTGGCCCGCTCCAGCTGCAAAAAAATTACTGATCCTGTGGACCACTGCATTGCTCTGATCTCCCAAAGCATCAGTTGGGACTTACAGGGTGCATTTCTAAGAAGTTATTGGCCTTTACAAAAGCATTTGGGCTGCCACCTTCTTTGCTCAGCTCTCTACACATCAGTCGGTGTTCATTTGAGCATCTGGGTTGGTGCCTGTTGCCTCCGTTGCATGTGTTTCTTGGCTTTCAGCTTTTACAGATTTATGAATACCCACTTGATTACAGGTGAAATTCGAAAAATTAGAATATTGTGGAAAGGTTAATTTCTTTCAGTAATTCAACTTAAAAGGTGAAACTAATATATGAGATAGACTCATGACATGCAAAGCGAGATATGTCAAGCCTTTATTTGTTATAATTGTGACGATTATGGCGTACAGCTGATGAGAACCCCAAATTAACAATTTCAACTTTGAGGTTTTCATCAGCTGTGTGCCATAATCATCACAATTATAACAAACAAAGGCTTGACATATCTTGCTTTGCATGTCCTGAGTCTATCTCATATATTAAACTCCAGTAGCTAATGAAAACAATTGCTTACATAAATGGACTTTTCCACGATATTCTAATTTTTCAAGTTTCATCTGTATTTAAGGTGGATGTACAAGAGCATAGTCATGTTCAAAGCTATTATACTTCAAACAAAGTCCATTTTAAAAAATCAGCCAAGCGTGTGTGCTGTCCCAACCCCCAACAAAGGGCTGGCCAAGGGGATGCAAAATTGTGTGTAATCAAAGTCAGGTACAACAAAATGTTGAGGGCAATTTAAACTCCATTTGTTGTAATTAGATTGACAACAGCATTTGCTAAGTGCCTTCCATTCTAGGCCTAATTCGATTTGGAGTAAGGTCAAAATGCAGAAGTAGGCTGCTGGATCGGATTTTAATTTTAATTTTATCTTCTAATCTGAAAAAAACAACTAGTTTTTCCTTTATTGAAAATGGTGGAAATGTTCCTGTTGGTGGAACAGTCCCTTCTACTTCTAAGCTATTGCTAAGATTTTCATGGTAGAAATTCAATGAATGAATGGGGGGAAATGGATAGCGAGCTTAGATAAATCTTTCACCGCTTGTGTTATGCCAGCTATAGGGGAAAGCTTAGACATTTAATTTAACCAGATCAGGCAAATGGGAGGAGGCTGAATGAAGAAGAGAGGAACTGGTGATGTGTGGCCAGAATGGGCAAATGTTGCCACTTCCTTGAGGGGAGTCCACAGATAGTTGGTGATGCTGTGGCTGTTTTCAAAGCTGCCTTTCTCTGCATATGTTGAAATTCCATGCGGTTCAAAACCAGGGGCTGTGTTCTTCCACGAAACCTTCACAACTTAGGAGCATAACATTTGGCGAAGCCACACAAGAGTCATGGTTTTCTAAATGCACACAGTGCTCTCTCTCTCTCTCTCTCTCTCTCTCTCTCTCTCTCCATCTCTCCATCCTCCAGTCAGGTGAGCAAAAGGTGTTAAGCCTGGGAAGGGGCATAGCCTGGAGGATGGTCCCAGGGGCCATAGAGAGAGTCCCGAAGTGCTGCCTTCATCTTCCAGGATCCTCTTATTGCACAAGTGGTTTTCATTCCACCTCCAGGAATGTGATGGTAGCAGCAGGACCTGCCAAGCCCTTCCTTTAATTATCCCCCCCCCCCAATTTTAGCATCCTGGTCTTGTGGGGTCAACATAACCAATAGTGTCCCTGTAGTGGCCACCCATTGATTGAGACCTTTCCTCCATGAGTGCTCTCTGGATGTCGCCAGGACTGGTGGGGGACAAAGGAATTGCCAGGAATGGTGGGGAATACTGCATTTTATCTTCTCCATATTGCTAGTGTTTTTTCATTTTGCTGCCGGATTGTGAATTGCTACGAGCTGTCCTATAAGAATAGCAGCAGTTAATTGTATTATCCATGAATAAATGTATTTTTTTAATGTGTGTGTGTATGTGTTTGTGCACACACACACACACACAGGCTTCTGAATTCTGACTGAGACAGGAATAGACACATGGCTCTTCCCAAACTCCAGACCTACAATCTGCCCTCACTGCATGGATGTCTTGTCTACTAACAAGATAACACATTTTATTCCAAACCTCCCACTTACCTTACGTATTTGTAGACGCTCTCCCCCCCCCCCCGGCTTTGGACAATTGAGTGCTTCCCCCAAAGTGTGTTTCTCTTTAATGCATCTTTCCAAAGTTAACAAGGGTAGGCTGGAGGGTTCTCGTAATCAAATCTGAATTGTCTGAAGCGTGCCTGGCTTGCAGCCTTTGAGCATCAGATGAAACTGTTGTCTGTGTTCTCCTGGGTTACCTTGTGTTCCCTGAGATCTCTCTGGTTGCTTTGCTCTGGGAATTGACAGCACACCCAGACACCGGTCCCCATCTGTTGCGGCTGCATCGCTCGCTGGACCTGAAACATTTCAATTTTGCTTCCTTTTCCCTGGGAATATTTATTATTGTTAAGTGCATTTCTATGGATATTTCAACCCAAGGTGCAGGATTTTACAGAGCTGTAAGTAATGGATTTGTGTGAGTCATCGGTGTTTTTCCTGAGGCTGTAGAAGAAGCAGATAAACTGTGCCTGTTAAAGGGAAACTGTGTCTATCAGTGCAAGACCAAGGCTGGGAGGAAGGGGAGAGAAATTTGTTTAGCCAAATAGAAATAGTCCTTGTGTATTTTACTGAGTGGATGTGTTTTGTCTGTTCTGCGTGTATAAACTGACACAGCAACGCTTTCCCCCTGTTTACAACTAAATGAAAGGTTGTGGATCATGTTCTCCTTCCAGGGTGGTTTTTTCAACCACAACTTTTTTCTCCTTAGCAATTTGCAGAGAAAGATTAGATATTCCAGGGAAATATTCAGTGGAGTACATGGGGTGTGGGTGAGAATTTGCTGAATGCATGTTTAACCATCTGTTCTATGTACCCTGCAGTGTCTGTATTCTGCTTGTCTGGTAGAAGCAATCTCAGCTTCCTAACACACACACACACGTACGTATGTATGTATGTATATATGTATGCATGTATGTATGTATGTATACATGCATGTATCTTGGCTTAGTTGGAAGTTCATTAGTTGCAAACATTGCTGTTGATGGTCATTTTTTTAAAATAATAATAATATAGATATATTTTTCCAGTTTGAGATCTAATGAAAACATTAGCTTTTATAAAGATTCACAGTTCGGGCAACTTTCGGTTTGTGTCAGACCTGTAAACCACAGGCACATAAATCTCAAAGCACTCAAATCCTGCAAACAGAAGCTTATGTTGCAGCAGCAAAGCCAAACCTATTGCCCCTGGCTTCAAAGAACTCATTGATACAATTCGTGCCGTGTGAAAATGGGCTTCCTTTGAGCTGCCCTTTGAGCTAATCAGAAGGCATCGGACAAATCAAAGGTAGACGTCCCCCCATGTATCACATAATCAGCTTGTCAGATTGTTTGATGGAGGTGATTTCTTCCTCAAATTAAAGCATTTCAGCACAGTTTTTGTGCAGAAGCCACGGGCGCTTGATGCGTCTTCGTGCGTTGCTTCCTTTCTGCCATGACTCAAGGCAACTGCTGAAGTTCTGGCAGGTGGGCGATGCCAGGTGGGCCTCCTCTCTTCCCTCCCTTCCTCACCTGGCGGTTAAGATTGTGCTTGATTTCTGGGGTGGTTGGCAGAGTCAGGGCAGCTGTGGAAGTTGAGGGGAGCGGTTGATCTCCGTGTCCGGCCATTAAAGGTAAAGGGACCCCTGACCATAATGTCCAGTCGTGTCCGACTCTGGGGTTGCGGCGCTCATCCCGCGTTACTGGCCGAGGGAGCCAGTGTACAGGTTCTGGGTCATGTGACCAGCATGACAAAGCCGCTTCTGGTCAACCACAGCAGCGCACGGAAATGCCGTTAACCTTCCTGCCGGAGCGGTACCTATTTATCTACTTGCACTTTTGACGTGTTTTCGAACTGCTAAGTGGGCATTAGGCCCTGGCAAATATGTGGACTGGACAAAGGTGGTTGGCAGAATCAAGGCAGCTGTTCTACCTCTAGCAGGTGGGCAAAGCAAGGCCCATTTTTACCTTGCCTTCAGCCTATGGGTTGCTTCTACACTTAACCGTCACTTCCAGATGACTGTGAGCGGTTTGCAGGGATGTTTGATTGCACCTGCTGTTTACTGAGCATTCTTTCTGATCTGATTGCAGGACGATTAGACAGCGTTGGTTATTTAATGATTATTCATTATGATTTGGTTTTGGGAGCCTAGATGGCATTGCACCAAGCAAGCATTACTCTGCATTTTCCAGCACATTTTCCCATCTCTTTCCTTATTGCAAAAAATGTTTGATATTTGAAAGAAGCGAGTTTTGTTGCGCGAGACCTCCAAAGCCACTTTAACAGTGCAATGTGAGTATGTGATTGAGTCCCACCCGAAAGCAGTGGCGGCCTGGAAATGGCCCCAGCGCAAACAGGGCATTGTTATTTCTTCCGTTAGTAGGAAGAGGAATTAAAATGCAGGTTCCATGCAGCATTTGAGTTATATTTTTTTAAATTATGCATTAAATTTATATACCATCTTTCATCCGTAGATCTCAAGGCGGTTCACAGCATACAAATACAAAAGAAAAACACAAAATACATAATGGAAGCAAGAACGAGCACAAAACAAAGCAATAACCTTCCCCCATAAACACATTTAAAATGATATAGGATGTTAGCCAAAAGCCTGGTTGAAGTGTCATACAGCTATAATATCTGTTAGTACCTTGCCCTGTGAGTGAGATCCTTCTGTAACGTCCACACAGAAAATAAGTTGCATTCAGCCAAGATATTTTCTAAAACTAATTGAAAACCACCTTTCACCTGTTCTACCCCTGTGTTATGACTTCCTGTTGATCCAAGTTGTGGGGAAAGTGAAGAACAGTCTCTGATTTGCCTTTTGAATAGCCTTTCTCGAATGAACCAGTGTCAGTTTCTTTTCCTGTGGTGGTGGGAGAAGGTTTTAGTTATCGATTTCCTCTTGTATTTCCTTTCTTGAAACAAACAAACACTGAAATAATGCTAAAGGGGGGGGGGAAGCAAGGAAATTATGTATATTTTCTGGAGAAGATTTTAATTTTTTTTTTGCCTGATACACATTCTGTGTTCTGCAAACAACAGAAAATAGAAACAACAACATCAAAATTAGGCCTAGGGAATATATTGATACATCGTCCAGGACTGGTATGAGGAGCCGACCACGATGTTGATTTCACTCAGTCAAAAGTTCCTTCCTCCAGCGGGCACTGCTAGCAGAGGCGGTATATCGCTGAGTGAAACCAACATCCCACTCTGCCCTCATACGATGCAAAGGAAGAAACAAGCTATATTGGCGTTATATCACCAAACCGCAATGTTGGGCTGGCGATACACCACAATGTTGAAAAGCTGGTGTTACGCAGCCCTAATCAAAATGTTATAAACTATTGTGAAAGTATGAAGCAGAGCTGGAGCAGAATAAAATTATACTAAAATGAGAATAATATATAATAATAATAATAATAAACATTTCTATGGAGACATTGGAAAGTCTTTGCAACAAAAACCATAAATTCTCTCTGAGCATGGCAGAGAACTGTCATGTGCAAGAGTTATATACAAGATGGTTCATAACACCCGTTGCAATAAAGAGAATAAATTAGAACTATTCAAATAATGTTGAAAATGTCAGAAGCAAAACCAGATAACTTCAACGTATCTGTTAAGAATGCCCCATAGCAAGAAGATATGATTAATAATATTATTAAAAATATATTAAAATATGCAATTCTTCTATATCCTCATTTTTTTCATCACTTAAATTATATGGAGAGTTTTGGAAGACCTCATGCAGGGCTAGCATCTTAAATATCTACTGTGGCTAGAGTACTCCGTGTAAAATACTCGAGATTTCAAACACCTTCTGGAAAAGATTGGAACGTGCACTTCTGTTAAAATTAACTTGTATTAAAATTAGTGAAATCTGGGGGCACATTTAGGGAAATCGGTAATTAAAATTGGTAATTAAAGCTCCCCCCCCCCCCCCCGTGCAAGAATGGAAAATGAGAGTCAAGCAGTTTTGAGAAGTAAATCCCAACACTATTCCCTCGCCTTGGAGAATCCAGACCAGGCATAGGCAAACTCAGCCCTGACTACTGGTCCTGTTAGCTAGGAATGATGGGAGTTGTAGTCCCAAAACATCTGGAGGGCTGGGTTTGCCTATGCCTGATCCAGACTGATAGGGTAGGCAGAGTTTGCAAAGCAGAAGCCTCAAATTTAACGGCATACGAGCAACGTAAAAGCCTTAACAGTGTTTTTCCCAGCCCTGCTGAGCAGTCTGGCGCTGCAGTTGTGTTTTACCACACACGAAACAATAATAAATAAGGTTGTTTGTCTTTGTGGTGGTGTAATGGTAGGGTATCATATACATAGCTGTCAACCTTTCCCCTTTTTTTGCTGGAAATTCCCTTATTATAGCATTGGGAAACAGCAGGGAGGGTTGACAAGCTATGATTCATATAAAACACCGGAATGTAGAAGGCTAACAAAAATGTTGTTTTATAACCTTGGGGCGGTGGGGAGGGTGGGGGGAAATGGTACATTTTGTCCCACGTCCTGTGTGGAGTCAAAAAGGGACTTGCTTTTCCCTGGTGGTCTTCATTGCTTTGGTCTGTTCACTTTGAAGGCCAGCGTGCCATTTCAAAGCAACATGTGCTAAGCAGCTTTTCTAATTTTCTGCTATACTGCCAGATATCATCAAGAGGAGCATGCAGGACATTCCCAGGTGATCCTCCATTTATATATTGGCCTGGCTCAGACCTGCTTAACTTCTGAAACTGAGCCACACCAGGCCCTTTCAGCACATTGTATGCTCATTTGTGTTTGGTCAGAGCACTTTATAATACATTGAAACCTTGGTTTAAGAACAGCTTAGTTTATGAACAACTTGGATTAAGAACGCCGCAAACCCGGAAGTAGGTGTTTTGGTTTGTGAACTTTGCCTTGGAATAAGAACATGTTCCGCTTCCTGTTGAGTGTGTTCCATTTGTAAATTAAGTCCCCCACTGCTATGGGAAAGCATGCCTTCGTTTAAGAACGCTTTGGTTTAAGGACAGACTTCCGGAACGGATTAAGTTCGTAAACCAAGGTACCACTGTATGTTTAACAATACCTAAGAGGATCCTGTTGCTCTCATGTCCTGCCTGTAGGCTTCCCATGTGAATCTGGATGGCCACTGTAAGAACAAGATGCTGACCTGATCCTGCAGGACTCCTCTTAAGAATGCCAAGGCACACAGTAGAACGGAAAAGCCGACTTCGTTGCTTATACTCTTGTTTGCCGTTTCTAATCTTCAAGGATTTGCATCTGACCTTTAGCAAAGCATGCCTGTCAAAGAGTAGGTCCCCTGCAAGGAGCTCAGCCTTGCAAGACCGGAAGAGTAGCCCTGTATATGTTTACTCAGAGTAAGTCCTGTTGAGTTTAAGGGCTCAATCCTAAGAAGTGGGTATTAGGCTGCAGTCCTACATGGGAGCAAGCCCTATTAAATTCAGCGGGAATTGCCCACAAGATAAAATTTTGAAAGTGGTTTGCATAGAGGTAATAAAAATACATTTAATAAAATCTCTGAATGAAAGCAAGATAAAAAACACCAAAATTATCAGAGATAAAACTGAGCAGGATTAGAAGGGCAGGGAAAGCTTGGGTAAGCATTTAAGTTTGTAACTTAATTCTAACATGCATTTTAAGTGATGCGGGTGGCACTGTGGGTTAAACCACAGAGCCTAGGGCTTGCCGATCAGAAGGTCGGTGGTTTGAATCCCCGTGGCAGGGTGAGCTCCCGTTGCTTGGTCCCTGCTCCTACCTACCTAGCAGTTCGAAAGCACGTCAAAGTGCAAGTAGATAAATAGGTACCACTCTGGCAGGAAGGTAAACGGCGTTTCCGTGCGCTGCTCTGGTTCACCAAAAGCGGCTTAGTCATGCTAGCCACATGACCCGGAAGCTGTACGCTGACTCTCTCAGCCAGTAAAGCGAGATGAGCGCCGCAACCCCAGAGTTGTCCATGACTGGACCTAACGGTCAGGGCTCCCTTTACCTTTAACATGCATTTTGTGTCTTTAGACAGTCTTCTTTCATATAATCATAGAGTTGGAAGGGACCCTGAGGATCATCTAGCCCAGCCATCTGCAGTGCAGGAATATGCAGCTGTCCCTTACGGGGATCGAACCTGCAACCTTGGCCTTATCAGCACCACACTCTAACCAACTGAACTATCCTAGCATGCTTATCCTAGAATGTCTTTCTGTACTTTGTATTGTGTAATTAGAGGTGGTATGTGTACATTAGTGTTATTTCCATAATCTATGAAGTAGGTCCATGTTCCAGTAAATTGTCCCCAGTCATTTGTTCCTTGGGGAGATAGATTAGATTAGAAAGACAATTCAGAAGGGGAGGTTGTTTGCTTTGAAATCCAAGCTAACGCCCACCCTCAGATGCTGGAGCCAAGCAGTGAGAATGGAGTTGGCTTCCTCCATCTTGTTCCACTTGCAGTTTTACCAGGAGCATCTGGTTGGAAACAGGCTGTTAGTAGTGGAGAAACCGTAATCTGTTCCAGCACAGGCAGTTATTATAATTTTATAATACAACAGGCTGTTAACTGTGAGAGGAGGGGGCATCAAAGGCCTAGATTTGATGTTCCAATGTTTGAGGCAAGAGTATTGGCAATCCCCATAGATTTTGTTTGTAGGCCATCAAAGGGTTTGGGTTTCTGGTTTGGGCTGTGTCCTCATATATGCCGGCTGGTTACGGTGATAAACAACTCTGGCCAAATGGGTAGAAAGCTAAATAGACATTTTAAGGAAGAAAACAACCATGCAATGCAGTCGAAGAAGAAGAGGAGGAGGAGGAGTTTGGATTTGATATCCCGCTTTTCACTACCCAAAGGAGTCTCAAAGCGGCTAACATTCTCCTTTCCCTTCCTCCCCCACAACAAACACTCTGTGAGGTGAGTGGGGCTGAGAGACTTCAAAGAAGTGTGACTAGCTCAAGGTCACCCAGCAGCTGCATGTGGAGGAGTGGAGACACAAACCTGGTTCACCGCTCTTATCCACTACACCACACTGGCTCTCAGTGGCTCTCACCACATAGCCTCTTCAGGGAAGTTTTTAGTGTTTGATGTTGTATTGTTCTTTAGAATAGAATAGAATAATAATTTATTGGCCAAGTACATTTTTCAATATACTTGGAATTTGCTTTGGCTACATTACAATGTAAAATACATTATACAAACAATAGTAATTTACAGAGCAAGAGCCGAGGCTGCCCTTTTCGGCGCCTCTTAAGCTGTGTTGGTGAGTGTAGGCCTGCCTCCTAGGCCCGATGGAGTTGGCCGGAGGAGGGAGCGGTCTTCCCAGACACTCACAGTAGCAGCAGCAGCAGTGTTTTGTTCTTTTGTTTGGAGCTGCCCAGGGTGGCTGGAGCAGCCCAGTGAGATGGGTGGCATATACATAAATATTACTACTACTACTACTACTGCATTAAAGCCAGCAATAAAACCCAAAATAATAATCGGCAAGAAACTATGTAATCACTTAAAACAATATAGTAGATTTTAAAAGCCACAGAAAATAAAATGGTCTTAACCTGGCACTGAAAAGAATATAATGTTGGCCCCCGTCTTCCTTCCTTCTGGAGGGTATTCATCAAGGCGGCTCTCTCTTGTGTAAATGCATAACACAACTCATCTACAGATGGGGAAAGAACCTCATTTGAAGATCTAAATGCATGGAGAAGGTTGATATAGGAGGGGGCAGTGCTAGTCTCCTTGGGGAGAGGATTCTGCAGTAGAGGTGCCCTCACTATAAAGGTCCTGCTCCATTCTTAAAACTTACTGCATTTTTTTTTTTTGTGGGACGATAGTTGAAAAGAGCATTCATTCCTGATCCTCATTTCCTCATTTCACTTTTTCATCTCTGTCATGGTGGGACTGATAAAATTACTTGACAGGATTGCCGGTCGAATGACATACCTTCCAGGAAGACTGATGAATAAACATACTTTGTTATCTGTCTCCATTTCCCTGAATATAAGCATATGAGCTCTTTTCTACCAGATGAATTTGTTTATTTTTCTTAGCCATTGTCAGAACCAGATGCCTCAAACTTCAGAGTTTGGATCGGCATTTAATCTTGCGAGGTCAGCCTTGCTCAGTTTCCCTGAGCAAACAAATACGGCCATGTTTTCTATTGATTTTTAGAGATAGGTCATCTTTGTAATGAATCAAAGCTGCCATCCTTCATAAGATGTCATACTTGTTCCTTGATGTAGTCAACAATGCAGCTCTGTGCATTGTAGCCTGAATCATGGTTATTGACTTGGAGTGTGAGGCTGGCAAATGATCTTCTGTCTTGGGGTGGGACTGTAGCCCAGTGGCCAAGCTCATACTTTGTATGCAGGACATCCCAGTTTCAATCCCCTGATAGCTCTAGCCCAGTGGTTCCCTATTTGTGGTCTGTGGACCCATCCAGATGGTCCGTGGCACTATTAACATAACGAAAACTACCATAGCGATGTAACAAATTTCAAAAGTAGGGGGTCTACGGCTTGGCTTTTGAAAAACGGGATCTACAGAATTTAGCTAATTGTGAAACACTGCCCTAGTTTAAAGGATCAGGTAGCAGGGATGAGAATACTCCTCTATCATAGAGTTTGTCTTCTACTCACTCACCTTCCTGAGCAAACACCGAGCATCTTGGGGCTTTGGAATGTGGACTCGAAGTGTGTGATCTCACAACACTGAGCATTGCTGTGGACATCTAACGAGACCAGCTTAAGGTTTGAGCCCATGCTGCAAACTTACCTTTGTTGAGTCCCTTCCTCAGCCAAGTGCCTTTCAGCGGTCTCTCTTCTATGCAAGTGGGGTTCCTCCTATCTGGGTGTGCATCTTGAAGCTGCCATTTTCACTTCCACCAGTGCCTCAGAGTTTCAGTACATCAACTGCCTGGGACTGATAAAAGCACCAGCATACATATTTCAAAGCAGAGACCCAGGGACAGTTGTTTACAACAGGCCTTGCCAGGGTACTGAGACCCTGGTAGCTGCCCAGGAATTCTGTGAGTTTTCTCTGGGTCTGAAAATCAAAGAAATGCAATGCAGTTGTGACTTGCCAATTTACTTCCGCCAACTCCTGAACATCTCATTTTAGCTGCATAACATGAAATATGTTTTGATAAGAACAGGTTGTGTCTCCAGAACAGTCTGGTACAAAAAAAATGTATTCACAGTTTTGTCTTTTTAAATTCAGTTTCATCTGCCTCCATCTTAACAAAGCTTGACACTAATCGTGGACAGACTCTAGAAGTGAAGCAGTGTAGCACCCGCCCCCCACATGCTGAGATGCACAAAGAATATAGATCTGGAAATATTAGAGCTCTTTGTGGACTCGTGAGTTTTCCCACCATAATTGTGGGTGGAGAAAAGGGATGAGTACAGGTAGGAAGGACAACACATCATTTCACCAAATTTCTCCAAGGGGAGTAGAAATTCTCTAATTGTTTTCTGGGGTGGGGCTCACCATTAACTGTGAGAACAGCACAGCTATTTTTTGTTTTCCTAAGTTTAGAGTTTTTGTTGTTATTGCTGCCACTGCCATGGCACGTGGCAGCAACATCAACTCTGGCCACCATTTTGCATCTCCCACATTGCCCAGATCTACCATCTTTCCACAGCATTGGAGGGAAGGTGGGGGATGGCAGCCATCTCACACACACCGAAAAAAGATGGAGAATATCCTGGGGAAATTCTGCAAAGTGGAAGGGTAAAAAAAAAGAAAATTCTCAGGCATTTTCTCAGAAAAATTGACCCTATTGGGTCCACATAGACTTTCTATTTCTCTTTTAAATTCCTAAGTCTTCAATTTCATTTATTTTACTTAATTTTATCCATATTAGTATTTGTTGTATTTAATGGAGTATGCTGATTTTTTACCATATAGTAAATTACATCTCATTAGTTGTTATGAGAATGGGTAGAAGTCATCACTGTGGCTGAACATCCATCATGTCCCTGTGTTTCTCTCGCTCACCTCACTTGCTTATCTGCGAAAAACATGGACAGTTAACATTTTGACTATAGTGCAGTGGTCTCTTATGCTTTGTATAGTACTAGGAACACACTGAAGGTTTTGAGTGCATGGTAAATGTTGTTCTGCTGAATAATCTTGAGCAGCAATGACCCTTCCACCAACCTCAGCTGCCAATCTCTGTGAAACAATGGAAATGACAGTGCCTTCCCCATATGTAGAGTTGTTGTGAAGATGAAACAAATCAAGGATTCGAAAGATGTTTGCGAATCAAAAGCACTGGGTAAACAATTGATAATAACGGTAATCTTCAGGCTTTAATATCCTTGCGTGCCAGCTGATCTCTTTGCTCATGAGAATTAGTCATGGCTATTAACCAAAAAGAATGCACAGAGCAAGCAGGAAGAACAGCTGTTTCCCTAACTGATGAGAGATGGAAGGGTGGCCTTCACTCTGCTTGCGCCTTTGAGATTTTGTACGTTTTTACATTATTTGGACAACGGCATAGAACAAAATTTAAAGGCAGAACTGATCGCCACTGTGGCACCACATTTGTGCAGTGCCTTCAACTTCCTGGTCCAGAGCAGGCTTCTGTCAGGGACCAGGAGTCGCCTTCAGGTGATGGAAGACTCCAAAACAGAAAGGGAAGGGCACATGTGACACACCCTGGAAGTGTTGCCACTCTGTGACGCATGTGTCCCCCTGGCCAGAGGATGTGGCACTGCCATCTTCAGACTCGGGAAACTCCATGGAGGACAAGGGCGCAGCCGGAGACTCCTGCACTCCACCATAGTAGGAGACCAATGGAGAGGGCTATGCCTCTGTGTCTTTTGGTTTGGGCAGAACTCTCAATTTGGAAGCAGCTGTGCACACAGGGCTACATAGGGCTGGAGCTCAGTTTGTGCCCTGCAGGGGCAACGTAGAGGTTTTGGGTACCTCAAGGCCTGCATTCAGTCTGAGACTTTCTCTACCTAGTGTTGCTTCTGTCTGCCTAGTACCCAGCCTGTGTTCTGCCTTGCCTGAGCACAGAGCATGACAGTTTGCAAGATGCTCTGTGCCTAGCATGACTCACTAGAACGAAACCTTATGGTCTGTGGTTTTCTAGAGGGCAGAGCAGTTTAGTTCAGTTGCTAACATGGCGCTTGGATGCAAAGGTGGGTTCTGTCTACTTTCTTTGTGTGCTAGACACTTCACCGATCGAATGGGTACAGGGATTTTCAGTGATATTAAAATACAGTCATAACAACAGGGCATGGGCTGCAGCCATCTTGCTGAATCATAGACTAGTTGGAAGGGGGCCTGGGGGCCCCCTAGTCCAACCCCCTGCAATGCAGGAATATATTGCTCAATGTGGGGCTCGAACCAGCAACCTTGAGATTAAGAGTCTGGACCCTGCCTGGATGAGAGACGTCATGGGGACCCCATGCATTCAGCCGTGAGTTCCATGGGAGAAAGGTGGGGTTTAAATCCAATAAATGATGAATTTAGGGGTTAGTCACAAGGTCTGCAATGCCTTAGCTCCCAGACTGTTCACTGATCTGAACACAGGAATGTACAATGCAAGCCTAAGCATGTCTACTCAAAAGTAAGTTCCACTGTGTTCAATGCAGCAATAATCCCAGGAAAGTAGAAACAAACGGATTGTGCTTTTGAGCAGAATTTTCATAACTGCGCAGGAAACACAAAAAGATTCAGGCATCTTTTTTCATTATCTCCTATTGAAAAGCAGTACAAAAAAAATCCTGTTCTATTTATCCTGTAGGTGTCCATCTGCTGTTTGTGACGAATGTTCTATCCGTAACAGGAGGACTTCATAATTCTGAGTGCAAAGAATTACAAAAAGTTAAGAACCTCAAGTCCCACCAGTCACAATAGAATTACATTGTACAATGTAAAGATTTAGAAACATGGCAGCGTTATAAATCCTTTTAATATAGACCTTGGGGCCAGTTTCTTTCCAGAAATGAAAGCAAAGTGTATAAATAGAGGAAGCTGGTAATAGCATAGACAAATCCATACAGTTTTTATGTGCAGCCTACTTGCACAAACAATAACTTTCTCGACGAAACTGGCTGGGGCAACCCAGTCAGGTGGACAGGGTATAAGTAAATTATTATAATTATTATTCACAAAAACCAAATCAGATTTTTTTAAAATAGCACTTTCAAAAGGCCTAGCTCAGCCATTCTCTTGTTGTAGTTCTTCCTCTGTTTGCTTCCTGAATGATCAGAGATTGATGAAGGCTGCATTGCTTACTGGCTTGTGTGAATGTACTGTTCTGCATCTGTTACCACCCACTCTCTTGGAGTCACGTTGAAAGCCAGCCACCCCACTTCTGGCAACTGACAATTTAGCTTGTCACTCTTTCAAGAGAAAACACACACACACATGCCCTTGGTGAAGTGTGCAGAATGTCAAAGCCAAGAGAACGTTTGAGCATTGAAGTAAATAATCGCTATAAACCAGAAGAAACAAATGGGTTTTCATAAACTCTGATTCTGCATTTTAACCTGCAGATACCTGTCTGTGGCCTTCACTATGTGTTATTCAAATATGGTGGGCAAAGCTTATACGTATATCAAGTTGCTTTTGCTCATACTCAGTTTTGAGGGGAGCTCTATGGTTTGGTGTCTAAGGAGCTGGGCACGGGAGACTGGGTTGGTGGGGACCCACATCTCCAAGCTTTTCTCTCTTTGTACGAGGCAATCTCTGGAACCTCATGGCTCTTGAAGCTTCAGCTTTGAAATCTGGTATGAGAGAGCAGGAGAGTTGGGACTGTCATGAGTGGCTAACCTCCCCCCCACCCCCCGCACCAAGCCACAACTTTGCCTGTGGATCCTCCCCAAGGCAAAATAGTTTTCATAGGACATTTGTAGGTTTCATAGGGCATTTGTAGGTTTCATAGGGCATTTGTGTTTGGAATTGATGCTTCCCTTTTTTGGAAATGTTGGAAAATATGCCCTTTTCTAGGTACCCCTGGTGCTTTCCAGATTTGGGGCTTAAGATATAAAAGGCCAATGGATCACCTAATTTAGGTTAGTCTGAGATGCCAAGAATTTGAGATTAGCATTACTGATTTATTCTTTTAAAACCATCCACATTCAGGTCCTTAAGCAAAAATAATCACTTGAAAGAAACCTGACTTCAATCCCTCTGATGCCTTCACTTGCCTGAATTGCTCTCTCTCTCTCTCTTTCTGCATCTCAATCAGCTCCAATAATTCCCCGTGAGTGACCATTATTTGTCACGAATTGAAGAGGTTACAGGTTGGAAAGTGTTCTTCAATAGGGGCCATAGCTCACTGGTAGAGCACATGTGAGTTATTGAGCACAGTGGGTTATTGAGAAGCAGATTAATCCAACAGAGAATGTGGCATTTAACAGGGAAAGGTTGCAGGGTAGAGGATAGAGCGTTGTACTTTGGCTGGGCACAAATCCTTTCCTGCACCTGAGAAAGGATCTGAACCCAGCCCTAGGAGGGGATTTGAACCTACGGTTCATGCAATGCTCTCTCCTCTTTGTCTGTGCTCATTCTCAGCACATGTTTGCTAAATAGCAACATACTAAAACAGCACATTGTTCAATAAGCACAAAAGTCCACCCGACAGTGAGCAAGCGGCCAGGGCAGGGATGTAATTACAGTTTATTTTCCTTAATTAAAGATGACTTGGGCATATTTGTCTCATAAGTGTAATTTTCTTCGCATCACTCAAAGCTGTCTGATCACCAGCGCAAATACCACCACCGCTACCCCGGCTTTTGTTAATTATTGCTAATTAATTTAACGAGAACATAGCTCCTGCTAATGGAAATATATTGAATGGTGCCACAAAGGGATCATCTCCTTTGAATTTAATTTGAAGTTATTGCACCGATTGCAATCTTCTGTTCTGAATGTCTTCTGCTTCCTGCAAGGTCTGAAGATTGCTAGTGGTGATATTATGCGTAACAAATGTTTGTGTTTTATTGAGTTACCCTTGGGAATATGATACTGGGGTATGCAGAGAGAGGCTGCTAGGGAAATCAGGGTAGCCTACTGCCCTCATTCTGCATTTGAGAGCATTCTAATCCAGAACCTTCTAGAAAGAGAATGAGCTGGAATTAACAGGGCTACTTTTAACTGACTCAGAAGATGGGCAGAACATGTATCATGTATGAGAGAGCAGGAGTAGATTTAGATCTTCTGTTCTCCCTTTTCTGGAAAATAAAGAGTTGCTGTGTAGTGTGGAGAAGGGCCATAGAGAACCTTTTGTCTGCTTCAGGGACTAAACGGAACCAAAATAGCAAAGAGCGTTGAAGGATTCAGTCTCACAACTCTGAAGGAAAAGTTGACCCCAGGTAACTATTAAACCACCTTGCTGAATGCAGCATGGACCTGCCCATCGTGAAATACATGCTTTGAACTACATCTCTCATCCCAGCCGGCCAGCATGACCAATGTTCAGGGATGAATGGAGTTTTAGTCCAAAATATCAGGAGGGCATTGGGTTGGGGAAAGTGTTGAAGCTTCTAGGATAGCCATGTTACCTGTTTTCTGATTTTACTTCAGACCTTTGTGAGACTTATGAGGAATGGTTGAAGGAGCTGGGTACGTACGTTTGGCCTGGAAAAGAGGAGACTGAGAGGAGATATAATAGCCATCTTCAAATATCCCAAGGGCTGTCACAAGGAAGAAGTTTCTGAAAGTAAGAGCTGTTTGACAGTGGAACTGACTCCCTCTGGAGACAGTGGAGTCTCCTTCCTTGGTTTTTAATGCCATGGATGCTTTAGTTGAGGTTCTGGCCTACCTCACATGCTTGTTGTGGGGATGAAATTTGGAAGGGGGAAACAATATATGCCACCTTGAGCTCCGTGGAAGAAAGGGAGGGCGATGATGCAATAAATAAAATAAAGGAGTATAGACTTCTCCCCTCTCCCTTTCCCTGTGTTCCTGTTGGTTCTTTAAGTTGGCAATCTGATTAGTGTCCCTTAACACATTGCACAGGCAAATCCCCTGTTCAATACAGTGGAAGGAACTTCTCCCTATCTTGGCTTCGTGACAAGGCTTCCTCTCTGACACCTGCAATTGCAAACACATACTTGTCATATTCACACATCTTTGGTGTGATGTTGTGACAATAGGTTTTCATCTAAAAATGCTATTAGCATCTCATTTCCTCGGAGATTCTAGGCGACAGCTGATTCACCTACTATATATTTTGGAAAATAGCTTATGTCTGTCCGCCTGTTCTCTGTGGGTTTGGATCATAGTTAATCCATTTTAAGATCTAGTTGTTTTAGTTTTGTTTGATGTGTTGGGTATTTTATATAGAAAAGTGTGATAAAAATAGAGAGATAGATAAATAAATAGGTAAGTAAATAAGTAAAAAAGGGTAAAGGTAAAGGACCCCTGGATGGTTAAGTCCAGTCAAAGGCAGCCATGGAGTTGCGGCACTCATCTCACTTCAGGCCGAGGGAGCTGGTGCTTGTCCGCAGACAGCTTTCCGGGTCCTGTGGCCAGCATGACTAAACTGCTTCTGGCGCAATGAAACACACCATGATGGAAACCAGAGTGCACGGAAACACCATTTACCCTCCTGCCACAGCGGTACCCAGTGGTTTTTTTCTAGGGGGATGCATACCCCTAAACATTTTGTGAATATTTGTACTTTTGTCCATTTACCGTATTTATTTCCCCCAATTTGAACTATAAAATGGTGATTTTCTTGAGTAAATGAGAGTACCCTTAAACATTTTTTTAAGGGGGAAAAAAGCACTGGGGAATTGACACGTGATCAATTATGTACTATTTACAGTCTGAAAGCAACAACTGCAGCAAATACTGATTGTATTGGCTAGACTGAGTTCTGTTGGAAGAGTGGGATGAATAAAATGAACGTTGGCAATTTCCGCTCCCATTTCTATTTTTAATGGAATTCTCTAATATCCCGCCTCCCAGGTAAGTAGGAATAGAATAGCAGGCCAAATGCCTCTTTGGGAAGGCAAACATTACCTGGGACTATACAATGGAAGAGTAAAGCTGCTCAAATAAGTGGATAAACAGCCAGCAAATAAGTTAAGCGCCCCACCACCACCACTACACCACTCAGCGTTAACCATCCCAGAGCTGCTTTTCATTTTATAAAATGACTTCTGAAGCTTCCTTTTGCATACTACATATTGCATTTCTATTCTAGTCTGTGTGCCCTTTAGAAACTTTAATTGAAAGACTATAAATTTCCTTTTTTCTTTCCTCCTAGGATCTCAGCTCGTTTGCCATGCCATTCCTGGATGGAGATGTGGACAGTGCAGAGAAGCATGCTTCACGGAAGGTAGGACTTTCTGAGTCTTCTTTCTATCTCTTGCTAGTGAAAACTGGTGGTGCTTCCATCAATCTTCCCAGAATTCAGAGACCTGTTTCACTGAGTTCACGTTGGCCATGTTGGTTTGTCCAGATATGGCTGATTCAGATGAATATTTTTAAGTGGAAGTTGCTGCAAAGGTCCCTTGTTCCCCTCTGTGTTGATGATGTGGTCAAGTGGTCTTGGGAAAAGGCCTCTTCTATGGCAAAAGGAAGTCACCCTTAATCTGACCTGTGGATCTGGTTCCACGGGAGGCACTTCCACAGGACCAGCTTGGTATGTGAGGAAAATGGAGGCATGGCCTTGCTATAACTTTTTTACCTTGGACATGTGAACAGACCCTTTAGCGAGCTAAAATCCCTCCAGGAGAGGTAAGGAATTCAACTGCCAGGTAGCCCAAAACAAATAGCTCAAACATAAGACAGTGGTGTGCATTCAGATGCAATGCTAAACCATGGTTTGGCATTACATGTATTAACAGCCACAATATATGGGATATGATCTCCTTCTCTCTGCACACTGCCAGTTCAGAACTCAGTTGTTGGCAAATAATATTTTTGTGTCTGAATGGGGCAAACCATGGTTTGCAGAATTCATTGTTTTCCAGCAAATCAGGAGCAAGCTATTATTTCCTCTTTTGCCTCCCCTTGTGCAGAAAGGGCAGGGGAAGAGCTTTGTTGTTAAGTCTGGTACTCTTGCGATATTTCACCTCTTGGGACAGCTTCAAGAAAAATGCTGGGAACGCTTCTTTCTGGCTGTTAACGTTTCACAAAACCCTTTGCCTTAGTAAGCAGAGATCCATTTTAAATTCTGCAGAGCTGACTCACACCTTTCACAATGAAGCATTAAGCACGACACACTTTAGGAGTGTAGAATCTGATTGCCTGAGAAGAAAAAAATGGTTCTTAAGTGAAGCTACATTACAGCACTTTAAATGTTTTGGGGTCGCCGCCGCCACCACCATCAGTGATGCGGAGTTATCGCTTCTCATCTGCAGATGAAAATATAATTTTCTGTAAAAGATTGGAGAGTGAGTGATTCAGTCTTGTACATGCAGTTTTATTGTGCTTTGCAGATACTGCTCCTTATGAGGACATGGGTACAGCTGCAGGCAGCCCAGCTTCTTCCAGGGGGAGGAAGACCCACGCTTCTGGCTGCAGGAGTTGAGCTGGCTAGGGGGCCTGGCTTAATAGACTACAGCAGGGGTCAGAAAACTTCTTAAGCAGGGGGATGGTCCACTGTCCCTCAGACTTTTGGGGGGGGGGCGGACTATATTTTGGAAAAAAAATAATGAATAAATTCCTATGCCCCACAAATAACCCAGAGATGCATTTTAAATAAAAGCACACATTCTACTCATGTGAAAACACCAGGCAGGCCCCACAAATAACCCAGAGATTCATTTTAAATAAAAGGACATATTCTACTCATGTAAAAAACACCCTGATTCCCAGACCATCCGTGGGCCGGATTTAGAAGGCGATTGGGCCGGCCCCGGGGCCTTAGTTTGCCTACCCATGGACTACAGTATAGTGTAAACAGAACTTATATACGGTATATATGGTGTGTGACTGGCTTTATTGCAATATTTGCTTTATTGTGGTAGCCTGCAACTGAACCTGCAATATTTCCGAGGTATGCATGTAACTTTCAAACCTGAGGGGTAAATTAGATGTCGCTTGGCGAGAGTGTTTCTGTAGGCAGATGAGATTGAGTTTGTACTTCTTGGGGAAGACCTATTGCAAATACTGATTGACTCATTCCTTCCTCCCCAGCCCAGCTTGTGACATTTTTAGCTTTGCTGTGAGTTTGAAAATGGTGGCTATAACACAAGGTTCTGTTGCTCCTCCAGACTTAACTGCCAGCTGGCAGTTTTAGCTTGCTGCTGAAACTTCCATTTCGTTTCATTTATCTGCGGAGGTTGTTGCGCATGATCCCTTCCCTCACAACAATCCTGCGATGTAGGTTGAGGCAGTGAAGTTGGCTCAAGGTGACAGGAGAAGCTTCCTGACGGAGAATAGAAGTTCCCTATTTTCATCGGATAAACGTCGGAGGGGATGGTAATGTAGGTTTGAGTGGAAGCTGAACTGTAGAACAACAGAAGCTGCGCTTATTGCATGCCAAACTCAGGACAGGACTGAAAACACGGTCTCCTTACATCCTTACCCAGACCCCAGCCAGATACAGAACACACTGACACACACTAACAGCCCATTTAATCTTGCATTTGCCTCTGAGGATGTATGTACAGTCCAAGAAAGCTATCTGGAGAGACATGAGCTACGTTGTGCAGTGGTATACCCTCACTCGATTGAAATTCCCTCACCTCGATTGACACTAATCTAACTGCACCTTGACATGAAGACAGATAGCATATCGTTTAGTTTAATCTGGTGTGCGCCATCGCTCCCTTTGCTTGAAGGAAATAAGGAACTCCATGTCTCCAGGCCTGTCCTTCTAAGGGAAAGAATTTTTTTCTTCCTATCAGGGAAGGGTTGTTGTAGCTCAGTGTTAAAGCTTCCTCTGTGCACGTGGAAGGCCCCGTGTTCAATTCCTGGCATCTTCAGATAGGGCTGGGAATGTCCCCAGTCTGAACCCTGGAGAGGCCACTGCCAGTTGGTATAGTCAAACAGGGGGCCACGTGGACCTTAGCACCACACTCTGCCTCTACACTTGCTTCAGGCCCAGGAGTCAGATATGGCCTTGGAAGTCAGTGAAAGTGTTGAAAGGAATTAGGAGATGAGGTAAAAGGTTAATATTTTAAAAAAGGGGTCAGCAAACTTACTGTGCCTCGGGCTGGTGTCTCCACTGCCATTCGCACAGCGGGCCGGAGGGTGGGGAAGTGCGTGCCCATACGCGTGCGCACACGCTATTTCCGGCGCAGTTACGGGTCGGAGGAGCACCGGAAACAGTTTGTGCATGTGTGGCCATACGTGTGCACACAAGCTATTTCCAGTGCTCTCCGATCCAGAAGTGGTCAGCCACGCCACGAGTGGGCAGCGGCAGGGGTTGCTGTGGACCGGATAAATGAGTCCCTCGGGCCTTATCTGGCCCGCGGGCCTTATCTGGCCCGCGGACCTTAGTTTGTTTTAGTCTGTTTTAAAATAATAATACACTGGTGCCTTGGTTTACGAACTTAATCCATTCCGGAAGTCCGTTCTTAAACTAAAACGTTCTTAAACCAAGACGCGCTTTCCCTAATGAGGCCTCCCGCCGCCAGTGCCCTTCCACCGTTCGGCTTCTGTTCTTAGACCGAGGTAAAGTTCACAAACTGGGACACTACTTCCGGTTTTGCGGAGTTCTTAAACCGAATAGTTCGTAAACAGGGCTGTTCTTAAACTGAGGTACCACTGTAAATGGGAATAGAAAGGAATGAGATAACGAGAGGAGGAAGTGAATATAAGTTTTTGGGAGGGGAAACAAAGTATAAGTTAAGAAGAAAAGGTGGAGGGGAAAAGAAATTCAGGGAGATGAGTAAAAGTACTTTTAGAGGTGTGTGTGTGTGTGTGTGTATGTATGTATGTATGTATGTATGCATGAACACACATATACATATGCATATGCATATACATACAGTGCTTTTTTCTAGGGGGACGCATGCCCCTAAACATTTTGTGAATAAGTTTGGCCTCATTGAGGGGCAGTACTGTATACCGGTATATATTCTCCATGTAGAGACTCTGGATCAGCAAATTCTGCCTAAAATGGGGAGACTGAGTTAATGTTTGTACTTAGCTGTGGATTTTCCGTAAGGAATGCTCCAGTTCAAACCATGCAAAGATCTGAGTTGGTGCTGCTTGTTACAATAAATCTGTTCATCACTTCATTGGGTGCTTTATTTTCTTCTTAAATCTTTATTAAACAAATCCTGTTCTTTCCCTGAAAATAATATAAAAGATTTATAGTTCAGGAGAAAGCACACAATTAAATATAAACACCCAAATGCAGGAATAATAATAATAATAATAATAATAATAATAATAATAATAATTACTGCATCAAAAGGCGCATGGCAGTATTGTCTGTTTAAATGAGCTTTCAGGTAGAGGCATAAGGAAAGACCTCTGGTGCCAAAGTCTAGACTCCAAGCTCTTCAGTCTGTCTTGCTTTTGCAGCTCTCTAAAGCACTTGTGTACTCTGGAGGCAATAAGAATAAGAATAAGCTTAACACCCTGAGTAGCAAGGGCCTGGAGCTTAGCTATGGATCCCAGATTCAGTTTTGCATCGCCACATGGGCCTTGTGTGGAGAAGTTAGGTGTGGGACTGATCATTTGTAGCTGCTCTGCAGAGTAATGCTTGTGCATGGAGGTCCCTGGCAAAATGCTTGTTTGCTGGAGTTTTCTCCTTCGGCTTGCACTGTGTTCCACATGCTCCCTTCGCCCTCTGCTGCTCAGCCTGTGGAACATCTGAGGATGCCAGAGGTCCCGCCGCCTTCCTTCTTGACTAATATTTAAACAGGATTTGCTAAGAACAATAAGAACCCTTTGGCTTCTGCAACTGAGCTTCTGTAGCTGCCGGGTATCAAGAATATGGGCTGGGTATCGTTAGAAGTCATGGGTACTTGTGTATGCGTTCTTTATTGAGGACTATATACCTGTCTGATAAGCACAGAGAAGGAAAAATAGATTAAATGAATTGCTAATAGGGAAGCAAATATGTGTATATATATATTTACACTCATCTTCTGCTTTAATGTTTTCTTACTCCTTGTCATTAAGGTAAATAATTAATCAAATTATCTCACTTGAGGTGCTCTGACTGGAACAATTGCTGCAGCATCAAGAGTAGAGAACGGGAAATGGACCGGATCCCCCCCCCCCAGGCTAATGGCTGTAGCCATAAAGCAATTGAGATAGTCATGCGCATGGCACATGCCTTTAATATCAGCGTAATTGCTTCCCGCCCTCCATAGGACCAAGATTGTTATAACGTATGAGCACGTTTCAGTCCAGTTAAAGGGAATATTGTTATATTCCGGTTAAAATAAAATTTGAGTTTTAAAAACGGCTGTTGCTGCACGTTGTGCACCATAAAAAGCCATTATCAGCTCCCAGGGTGGTGCATGTGAGGCAAAACAGCTCTTCTTCGGCAGAAGGTAGGGGGTCCAAGAAGGCATAGATTTCTGGTCTGACCCATTGCTCACCATTGCTGCAGTTCAGCTCCCCCCCCCCCCAAGAAACCCTACATGGCTTGTCTTGTTGGCCGTTGCGGCAGAATTTTATGTAATTAACTAGGCTCCCAGAAACTGCCCGTTCTTTTCACATCCACAAACGGCTACTGTTGAGACCGAGATGGATCGTTTCTCATGCTTTACATGCAGGAGGTCATAAGTTCAGTCCCAAATTTAAAAGACCAAGTCAGAGGTGAAGGCGATGGGACTTATTCCCCAAGTCAATGGAGATGGACTTGCTGTCAAAGTTCAGCAGCACTGGACCAGATAGACAAATAGGCTGACCGGTATCAAGTAGCTTATTGTCTTCTTATGTTGGTAGTGAGTCCTGCCTCCCCTGCAGGGGACCCTGTTGTCACCCATTGAGTCTTTGCATGTTAACTTTTCATTAGAAGAAGGTGGGATTTGACCTTTAATTCTGTTTTCTGACCACCTGCAGTGTTGGGCAGACAATATTCCTTCCCCCCCCCCCAATTTTTTTTATTGGTTTTCATGTCAATAGAAGAACAACATTAACTTGTCCAGTGGTACATTCTTGTTAGGTTTCATATGCAGTACACAGTTCACAAGCATTACATTTATTTATGCATTATCATTTCAAGTAGCCTCTCCACAGAGATTCTTGCGTTGAGGGTGGAATAAGAGTACCTTCTGTCTCTATTTATAAAGGCAAAGAAATGAAGCCAAGTCTCACCAAAAGTCTCTATCCTTGAACTGCCTTTAATTACCCTTCTGTAGCGAGATAGAGCCACATTCCAAATATTATTTAATTAGATTTCAGTGGGGTGTGGGGCGTTTCTTTAAGTTGTTTCCAGTATTGGGCTGTTGTTAATAGGACTGCTGATAATAGGAAAAAATACTATATATCTGCATTTAAGGTTATTCTTTAAATTTGAGACTAATGATAACAAGGCAAGACCCAAATTGGGCGGAAGGGATTGCTGTGTAATTTTGGAAATAATGAGAAACAACTTTTTTCCCCAAAAGATGCATACCAATGTGCGACTCCACCATGCATGAAAATATGAGCATACCTGTATCTCTCCACAGCCTTTCCAACACAGGAAAGATGCTAGTGTTTGGCTAGTCCAGCAAAAGATAATTTTTAAGAGAAGGGCAGGCAATATTTTATTGCAGCAGATTCACTGCAGGCCGATGCTCATTAAGTCAATGGTTTCACAGCGGTCAGCCTTGGAATAATAATATATTTTTGTTAAAAATTATTGCCCCTTTCTCTTTACCTTGCAGGCGGAAGACAGCTACAACACAGGGAGCCCTTCCAAAGGACTTTTCCCAAAGGGGCTCCAGAACCGGCCTTCCAGCCCAGCCTCTGCCCCGGTCAAATCCAAGCACAGTCCCAGCTCGCCCAAAACAGTGTTCCCCTTCCCCTACCAGGAATCTCCCCCTCGTTCCCCTCGGCGCATGAGCTTCAGCGGGATCTTCCGGTCGTCTTCCAAAGACTCTTCGTCCCCCAGCTCCAACGCATCCACTTCCCCCGGGGGCATAAAGTTCTTCTCCAGATCAAGAAAAAGTAAGGAACTCTTTGTTGTTAAATTTTGGGAAGGTGCTCTGGGTTTCAGGCCCATTTCCTTTTCCTGCAGCAGGAAAGTAAGTAGAGAGAGTGTGTCCTACCAGCTTTGGTTTCGAGTTTTGTTTAAGGTGCTTTTAAGTGGTTGCTTCTCACTCTAGCTCACTAGTGCGAAACACAATGACCCTATTGTGTATTGTGATATAACGAAGGACCCTTCCTTTCGTCTTACCACTTTATCCGCTCACTTATTAAAAGAATTACTGGTAACAGGGCTTTCTTAGGTAAAACTAAACTCCCACTTATCCCTGTAGCCTTTAAGTTAACCTTTCTCTTTTTAAATAAAAGAGAGTCCCTTTCCAGCACCAACGTGGCCAGGTACCCTTTTACTCTCTAGGCAAAATATGAGACTATCCCTTGTGTCCACAGTATGAGGGGTTCAGCCACTAGAAATTCCCCCATGTAAAAACTCACCTCTGCCCTGAGGTAACTTTGTGACACCCTGGGTCTTTTCCCCTATTTTGCCCTCACAGTGCCCCTCAAAGACACACCCTCACAGTTCCACTCTTGAAGGAAGTTTTGTCTTTTTAATGAGTGTCCACACAAATGAGTTTCATGTACCTTTGCTGGAAAACAATACAGACGACTTTCTGACCGGCACTTAAAGATGGAAATTTATTTGCTTAAGATCGTAATGGTTGCATTAAGGTTTCTTTGAGTACAAGCTTAGTTTCAGTGGTAATATCTTTGTTAATCATATAATATATAACCTTACAACTACCTAACCCAAAACCTACTCTCACAGACCTTCTTTTCAACCACCCCACACTCCCTCTCCCAAGCACCCTCTCAACTGACAAAACGGCTGCCCATTCTCTTTAAACATTCAGCCGCCCTGTCAGTTCAATATGGAGTCTGCGCTAACCCTTGATGGGCCGGGTTGAAAAGGATAGAACAAACAGTACAAAAACGTCACATGTATGTTCTCGGTTGGTGGTGCAGGACCAGCCCCAACGATGGGAGGAAGGACTCCAGCCCTGACGCAGAGTCTCATTCTCTACCAACTGAGCTATGCCCATGGGGCATGCTAGGGCTGATGGGAAGTCAACCCCATGTGGAAGGCACCACTCTGGCTACCTTGGGTATAGTTACAGGTGGGTAGCCTTGGGTATAGTTACAGGTGGGTACAGGTGAGTGTATCTGAAGAAGTGTGCATGCACACGAAAGCTCATACCAGGAACAAACTCAGTTGGTCTCTAAGGTGCTACTAGAAAGAATTTTCGATTTTGTTTTACCTTGGGTATAAGCAGTGCTGAGCAAGAAGGATCATTGGCCTTACCCTGCATAAAGCTGCCTCCTCTTTTCCTGCTTAATGTGTGCTTCTATTTTTGGCCTTAAGATGGTGCTGTTAGTTTTAGTTGCCTGTTTCTTACAGATAAGGTTTCAGGGTTTTAAACAGATTCTATTGTGGCTGTGCTGTAGAGGAGACACATAACTTTTGACTGGCAACCTTCTTGCCTTTTGATACGAAAGCCACGTTGATTCTCCAATATATAGTTGATAATCATTGCAAAGCTTGCCTTTTAAATCTAAACACTTTATTCGGAATCCACAATATAGGTTCACCAGCCATAATTGGGGTGTGTTAAGATTTGTTCATCTGCTTATGTGCAGGGATTTTAGAGGTCTCGCCGTCTAATAGGATACGTCTTTGTTTCAAAGTGCTTGCAATCTAAACTTGGATATGGGCAAATCTATGGGGGTTTCAGTTATGAAGAAGAAAATGTGCAAGATACCCGAAAGTGCTTTTAGCAAGTTTAAGACTTGTTCTTTTTAAAATGATGACCCAATTCTCGTGTCATACTTAATGGTTTCCTGTGACTGAGCCAGTCTGGGCAGTTTTGCTCCTCCCCGCTATTGCTTGGAGGAAACAAATCAATCCTTGGCTCAGCATTGCACCTGGATCATGGGATCAAGGTTTGTTTCTTTCAATCAAACCATGGTTTACGAGCAAAGATCAACTCTTGGCTTACCATTGTGGTGTGTTAAGGGCAAAACAAGCCACAGTCCCTGAATCAGATGTAATGCTGAATCAGGGATTGTGAATAGCTTTCCCCCATTGTTGCAAACGCACACAGCCACGACTCTTGGTTGCCATATTTTGAAGAGCAAAAAAGAGGACACATTTGCCAGCTACTACTTTTAACTATGGATCGCTATGTTGACTCTCATTTTACATACCCATGTGTGGCGATCACACAGGGTCCCCGGACCTTTCACAGTCTATTGATCCCTGTGCCACCACAGCGCTTCGCTGCCACCAACCAGGATCCCCCCCCCCCCCCCGGTAATCACTGTCATAGTCAGGGTTTGGATTTGAACAAAGCAATAAGTGTTTATTTTAAATGTCAACGGACTTAAGATATTAGTTACATTGGTATATATTTATTCGTATCTCAGCCGTGTCTTGATCCTATGCTCACCACTCTACCTCACCACCAACCCTCAAAACCACCAACCAACCAACTGTCTCAGTCAACTGCCCTTAACCAACTGCCCAACACCCACTGACTAACACCAACTGCTTTTTTTCAACTGCCACTAGCTCCTTCTCCCTCTGTTTATTGGTCCACCTAGGGTCAGCCACTTAACCCTTTACTTATTCCTGCACATTCATATATTCCCCAGGAAGGGGCAAACGCCACACCATGAAAAAGAGGACATGTCCTAGAAAAAGAGGACATATGGCAACCCTCCATGGCCTGTGAAATCAGATGAAGGGCAGTATACAAAAATTAATAATAAATAATAAAGACATAAACATAAGCCAGTGCTGCAAGGAGTCTTCATTTGTGGCCATGACTTGAATTTAAGTTGAGGCTGCAGAAGAATTATGAATGCAGTCTCAAGGCTATGTGTACGCTCTACCTTCAAAGCACGTTTGAAACATACCCTCCCCTCAAAGAATTATGGGCATTGTAGTTTAACCCCTCACAGAGTTGTAACTCCCAGCAACCCTTAACAGACTACAGTGCCCAGAGTTCTTTGAGGGAAAGATTGTATTTTGCATGTGCTTTAAAGCTAGAAGAGGGTGTGTACAGTGCCAAAATGCACTTGCCGTTCTTCCTGTTCAGCTGTAATTCGCCGCTTTTTGAATCTGACGCTTATTTTTGTTACTACAGAGCAACAGAAAAAGGCTCTCAGCAGTGACGGAGGAAGCCTTTTGGCTGCCTAGGGCGGCAGCACAGAGGCGCCCCCCCCTGGGGGTGGGGTGGGGTCGTGACGTCACGACGCCGGATGGACTGTGCATGCACGGAAATGCTGCGCATGGCCAGTCCATCTGGGCCGGCGCTGCTGCTCCTGCAGTGACCGGGTGAGCCGCCGAGCAAGCAGCGGGTTGTGGGGCTGCCCCGTCCGTAAAGCAGCACAGACGGGGCAGCCCCACGAGTCGCCGCTCGCTCAGTTACCACGGGAGCAGCAGCGGCAGCCCGGATGGACTGCCCCAGCCATCCGTAAAGCAGTACAGACGGGTGCCGGGTAGCAGGGCTTGGTTTGGAGAGGGACCGCCGAGTGTCACCCCCCTCCCCTGGAACCCAGGACACCCCGCCCCCTACGCCCCGCCCTTCCTATGCCACTGACTCTCAGGGTGTGCTCCTGATTCTTCCTTTTCGGTTTGGCACTGCAGGTTTACCTGTTGTAAAGCTGCCCGGCATGGCTTTGGCTAAACCACACTGTGCGCCGAGTTGGGAGATCTGGTGGGCTTATGAAACTGGAGTTTCCCTAGCATTGGCTTACTGTGATGTGGCAAATTCAGCCACTGCTGGGAATAGGGATGGGTTTGGAGATCTTTTGTGCGTGAATATTTTACAAATGTGAAAGGGCAGTGCAATTCTGCAGATATTAAAAAGCACATTGAAAGTCCTTGGGTTTAATCCAATGAAATCCTGTTCTGTTCTGTATAATGAAATTAATTCTTTCCACCCTATTTGGCTAAGATAAAATGACAAAGTAGCTTTTTCCCAAGGGACAGAGAGAACAAAAAACACTGTTTTAATGGGTTTAGATTGATTTTAGAGTCTTCTAGGGCCATTTCCTATAACAATATTTGACTGCAGAATGAAAAAAGGACTTGCTTTTGTAAGACCAAAGCACCATTAGTGGGAAATCAGCCCCAGCTTGTTATGGTTGAAGCTTCTAGGCAATGCTCATCAGTAATGCACAAGCCATGCATCTGAAATGTTCAATTTCATGGCCTGGACTTATCTACCCCAGTTGCATCCCCAGAAAGATTTAGTTTCACATTTGCTAGAGATATTAATGGGGCATGACTGGGCTTTGTCTGTGGCTCTGTATCAGGGTCTCTGAATCATAGGTGTTTAAGGATTCTTGACTCTTCATAAGGGAAGATCTGCATCTCAGTGGCAGAAGACATGCTCTGCGTGCAGCATGCCCCATGTTGAAGCCCTGGTAAAGGTAAAGGGACCTCTGACCGTTAGGTCCAATCGCGAACGACTCCGGAGTTGCAGCGCTCATCTCGCTTTACTGGCCGAGGGAGCCGGCATACAGCTTCCAGGTCATGTGGCCAGCATGACTTAAGGCGCTTCTGGTGAACCAGAGCAGTGCACGGAAACGCCATTTACCTTCCCGCCGGAGCGGTCCCTATTTATCTACTTGCACTTTGATGTGCTTTCGAACTGCTAGGTGGGCAGGAGCTGGGACCGAGCAACGGGAGCTCACCCCGTCGCGGGGATTCGAACTGCCGACCACAGCGCCACCTGCGTCCTGTGTAGACCAGAAAGCCGGTGTTGGTGTCATGAACTGGCAGGACGACGGGAAGGACAAGGAAAAGAAGCATGGTCCCAAGCATGGGGTGTAGCAGGACCCATTACCAGAGCCACAGGGGCCCCTGTCTCCACAAATACAGCAGGCTCTGAGGCATAGGGAGTAGGAGGAGGGGCACTCTAGGAGGCTGAGGCAGGCAAGGGCACAAAGCCCAGCTCACCAGCTGACCATGTGGGGCTCGCTAGCTCTGGGAGGAGAAGTGTGATTCCTTAGTAGGAGTAAGCTCAGAACAGGTGAGGGTCACATGTCTCATCAAGCCCAGGTGCTGCAATCGACATGCAAAGTACAAATGGGAAGCAGAGCTGAGATGCTGGGTCTGCTCCTCCTCTCCATCCTCTGCTTCTGCCACAGATTCTAGAGTGCTCTCTGCCACAGACACTTTTACCCCATCAGCTTCTGACACCTCCTCCCAATCTGCTCCTTCTTCTCCTTCTGACAACTCATCGTCACCCCACCACCAATCCCTGGACTCTGAGCATTCTTCCTTTAGTGGGTTCCCTTGGGGGTTCCCTGTTATGAAAACTTCCCGCGGGGGCAAGTTGAGAGACTGACCCCCAAGGCGGACGAAGCTTCCGTGCCCTCTGGCTTCTGGAGTCCAGGGGCACAATGTAATATGCGGTTGTTCCCAGCTTGAAAACAACACACATCAGCCATTTGGCTAAGATCTACTTTATTGTAGATAAAGAGCAGAGTATGCCTCTGCGCAGCAGCTCATTATTTCAGAGCTGTCTGTAAATGCGACCTTCATCTCCTGATGCAGAACTGAAAGTAAGGAAGTACAATAGTAAAATACAATGACATCACATGTGAGTGGGCTACTATGGCCAGTGTGTTTCTCACAGAGTGAAATATGACTCTTAGTCAAGTCAAGTGACCTTGCTGCTTCAGCGTCTTCGCAGCTCGGCTTGTACTGATATCACAACATCCTCCCCCGATATTAGACAATGTAAGAGCGGCGAAAAGTAAGGCATCATTAAGAGAAGCAAACAAACAGTTATCATATACACAGTATGAATCTGTTGTCTTTGTTCCATCCTTGGAACTCTCTGAGACTGGTTCTACCAGTTGAAGCCTTTGATAACCAACTCTCCAGGGGACCAGAGCACTTGCTCTGTGTGTGTTGGCAGGAACAGTGTTGAACTTTGCAACCTGTTGTAATGGCTTTCTCACATCTGTGAAGTGAGCCTGAGTGTCTCTGTCTTGAGTGCAAACTACAGCTACATTTGCAACAGCTGAGATTGCAAACTCCTTGGAGTAGCGTTTGGGCGCCTGACCCTTTGTTACTCTCTCAGATCTACGCATAAGATGTAGATCCTCTTTGCTGAGTTTCTCCTGAACAGGACTTTTTGGAGAAACTTTACCAATCGTAAACAGTGGCTCTAAAGATCCTAGCACATCATCTTCATCAGATGGCCTGGAACTAGCATGAGTTCTCTCAATGACAGTTTCACCTGTGTCGGAACTAGCCGTGGTTGAGCTTGCACTGCTACTGCTGGTGTCAGTATCCTCATATGTATTGACATCAATGGGAAAGCTTTGGAGAACCTGTGTCTCCGGCTTTACAGTAGGTTCTACCTCCTGAGTAAGAATTACTGTGTTTGAGGAAGGCAATAGAATTCTGTATTGACCTTTCTCATAGCCCATAAAAATGCCTTGGATGGTTGCACCTTCAAGCGATTCCACCCACATCTGAGAACCAAAAACCTTAAGATGCTTAACAGAAGGTTTTCTGTTAAACAGTATCTCATAAGGTGAGCATTCCATTCCTTTTGGAACACTCCTGACCCATGCATATGTGAAGGCAGATAGGCTTTCAGCCCAATTCTGTTCAGACAGCTTTGCACTTAGCAATTGCGCCTGCATACCCTCACGTAGTATTGTGTTAATTTTAACACACAAATCTTTGTTCCACGATGATTGGCTGACAGCAACTTTGTGCCGAATGCAATGTTGACTTAGGAACTCTTGGAACTCCTGTGAATCAAACACTGGTAATTGATTAGTATACAAACATTCAATTTTGCCATCATGCATGAAATCTATCTTAGCACAAAATTCAGTGAACTTGGCCAAGACTTGCTGCGGACTTTTCATAGTGTAAATCCAAGAAAATTTAGAGAAATGATCAGACAGCAATAAATAACAGGTAGCTCCGCCTCTAGATTTTGGCAGAAGTCCTATTACATCAGCAGAAACCTGCTGGAAACATCTTGTGACCTTTTCTCTGCGTGGCTGTTTGGTAGTCTCCTTGGACTTAGCAGCACCTGCAAAATAAGAGTCAACAACATCATAACAACAGTCAGTAGATTCAAAAGACAGTAAAAACAGTCCATCTTTGTTCTTCTGAGCTGTAAGGATAACTTCTCCATCCTTATAAATTGTGCACAGTCCTTTGCGCAGCCTGAGCTCGCAGTCCTTCTCGGTAAGCTGCGGTACACTTAGCAGGTTGTAGGCAATTTCTGGCACATAGAGAACGTTGCTTATAGATAGCTGGAGACTCTGAAGATAAACAGTTCCAACTCCAGTCGATTTCAGGTGTGTTCCACTCACCTGCGACACGGTGGAGTCCAGCCTCTTAAAAGTCTTAAATAAACGCTTGTTTGCGGTCATGTGGTGCGAACAAGCTGAGTCTATAACCCACGCTAAGTCTGTATGCTGCTCCTGCACGCCTTGTGTAAGCAGTGCCACTGTGCGCCCTTTGTAGACTTTGGCTTGCGCCTTGCCTGTAGATCCACCGGCTTGTTGAGTAGATCCTTTCTTGGGCTTTCTGCAGGTCTGGAAACTGTGTCCTCTCATTCCACAGTTTGTGCAGCGTATAACTTTAAGAGCTTGCACATGCTCAGTTGGACCACTAGGTGGGGTTAAGGACGCTTCTGCTTCACTCCCCCTTCCATTAGCCTCATTTTGAGCAGCACAACGATCTTGCTCATTTAGCAAAGTTGAGAAGACTCTGGCAACGGTTAAGTTTTGAGCATCCAGGGCACCTAGCTGTGATGCAATAGCACTATAACCGGCATGGAGGCTATTCAAAACCATGACTGGTAATTTTCATCAGTAAGCATTGGACAAAGGGAGCTGCTGCTCTGCTTGCTATTCTTTGCCATAGTGGCGAAAAAGCAGGCTTTTTTACTCTCTGTCTTCAGAAAGCAAATTTAGCAAACAAACCTAGCCTTCTGAGGTTTATTGCGTCGTAAATCAGTCCTGGTTACTCACAGTCCAAAGATAACGCGTCTTCTTCTCACAGCGGGAAACGGCTCTCTTAAGCACTCCCCCGGAATGAAGAACGTTGTAGAAGGCTGCTTTCTTCGCCAGAGAATAAACATCAGGCAGAAGACTTCAGAGGTCCGATGTTCGGAAACCATCCTCTGCTACCAATGTTATGAAAACTTCCCGCGGGGGCAAGTTGAGAGACTGACCCCCAAGGCGGACGGAGCTTCCGTGCCCTCTGGCTTCTGGAGTCCAGGGGCACAATGTAATATGCGGTTGTTCCCAGCTTGAAAACAACACACATCAGCCATTTGGCTAAGATCTACTTTATTGTAGATAAAGAGCAGAGTATGCCTCTGCGCAGCAGCTCATTATTTCAGAGCTGTCTGTAAATGCGACCTTCATCTCCTGATGCAGAAACTGAAAGTAAGGAAGTACAATAGTAAAATACAATGACATCACATGTGAGTGGGCTACTATGGCCAGTGTGTTTCTCACAGAGTGAAATATGACTCTTAGTCAAGTCAAGTGACCTTGCTGCTTCAGCGTCTTCGCAGCTCGGCTTGTACTGATATCACAACATTCCCCTGTTGGGGCCTCCCACCCCTCTTCTGAATCCAGCCAATCCATGACAGCTAGAGGGTTTTGAAGTGCCTGCACTATGTTGGGTGCTTTTGGACATGTGTCTATTGTGGAATTTGTGTTGTTCGTTTGTGTAATGTTTTTGCAGCATCCAGACAGTATTGTTATCAAAATGCCTGCCTGTAGTTTTCCTTCCTTTAATCAGGATTTGCGTGTTCCAGCACAAATCCAATAAATTAAAACAACCCATTATACATTTGCAATCTGCTGCACACCTGCTGATGTGGAAGCTTGTTAGCACGTTTTATGTTTTGATGGGCAGGTTTGTCATGTGTGATTTTTGGTGATTTTTGTGGGGGGGTGTGCTGGCCATATTAGCCATATGGTATGAGTGCATCCAATTTTACTGAAGAAGGCACATGTGAAGTTGAACAACCGAGTTAGCAGGAGGAGTTTTTTTCAGATCTCCATACAATATATGGGTATGGGATTGCAGGTGTGTGGGGGTGTGACCTCTAAATCAGTATATACATCAAGCTTTTAAAAAAGTATTCTTTTTCGTTTTTGTTCGTACTTAAACTAAATAAAAAATCCAGTATAGGGTTGTTGTTTTTAAGGTTAACATTGTGTCAAACCTTATACTAAACATCTCTACTACCTTGCTTATAAATATCTCAAGTAATCCAAATAAGTTACATTTCATAAATGCAGAAGTCATAAATATCATTAATGTCATCAATATGGTCATCCTATCTTAACGATTTTATATCTCTTATGAAATCCCTCAATACATGTGTGTGAAACAGCTTAATCAGAAACAAAGTCCTTAATACCAATCTTTATAGCGGCATATTTTCTATTCCTATATGTGCAGTTCCTAATTATTTCTTCATATATTGCATAACTGGATTCCATTTTCTTAAAGCTCTATAAGATGCTCTAAGTAATCACAACATTGTCATTAAGTTTATCACTTAACATCTGCTCCTATAATTTCCTTATTAATTCCTTCCTGTTCGGTGTGCAGCTTTGTTTCCAAGTTACAGCATGCAGTATCTTTGCTAATGCAATGATAATACATTTAAACAGCAGTCACACCTTGTACATTAAAATAAAAAAATAAATAGAGAGGCCTTGGGACAGAACAGCTTCATCACTCTTGGGCAAGCTTTATGCAGGCAAAGATTAGTCATACACAATACCCCCTTTTTTTAAAGAGCCAAATTAAAAATGGGTATTGCTGCCCCTGTTCGCCTGTTGTGAATCATGACAACTAAGGTTGGTAATCTTGGCATTTGTGCCCTTCCTGGGAATTTTCTTTAAAGGTGCACACACATTCACACAGGTGCAGAAATACCTGCATGCATACCCAGAACAGGCAAATGATATTGGTGATCAGGGGAAAAGTCATTGAGTGGAGGGTCAAAATGCCACAGCCTGGATTCATTCCATCAAGCTCTGTTGACCTACGGCCCTGCTTACCAACTTCCCCACTGTTGAATCCTGGTGGTTTGGCTACTGCCAGGTGACAGGGGAGGGAGGGAGGGAGGAGCCCAGTGAAACTGGTGGTCTCAACCAAGCTGACGAAATGGCCTTGACCCAGCCTCTTGTCTCTCACTCTGTTGCCTCCCAATAGCCCTCTTTTCTACTTTCTGAAAGCAGAATTAATTGATGGTGAGGATCTTGCTGTTCTGACACCTCCTGAAGTTGAAGGCTTATGGTAAGCTTTTGCACAAATGCCAGGGATTAGCATGAGCTGGTTTGTACAGCTGCCCGAATTTCCTAGGATCAGGCATCCATCCACTCGAAAAATGCTGAAGTTGTTAGCAAATCCTTAGGTGGAAGGGCATAGGGAAAGTATGGGAAGAAGGAGCCCACTCCAAACACCCAGCTGCACAAAGAATTGCTATAAAAGCGAGCGGCAACCAGATGTTGGCTTTGTTAATGGCAAAAGCATATTTTATCTAGAACTTCCCGGGGTTTTCAGACAGGATAAAAACTTCAGATTTCAAAAACATGAAAGTGTGCAAATAGCGTGTAGAGCATCACACATGATGACTGCACTTCTACATGTTTTCACTGCAAACGCACACAGCAAAATTAGCAAGCTTGCAGTCATGCAATGTGAATATTATGCTGTTTTGTGTGACCCCTCCCATTTTATTTATTTGAGAATTTATATTCTGCTGATCTAGTCAACCAGGGGCATCAACTTCATTTAAGTTGGAGGGCAAAGCTGCCCATCCAGCAGATGTGGCCACACCCATAACTCCCCCTCCCCTCAAGCCAGTAGGACCAGTGGTTATCTTCTGAATATATCTTCATTATCCAACCTCTGTGTCCCATAATTCCTTCACCACCATCATCACTACTTCCCCTCACTCAGGCCTGAGCAACCTCTGCAGCTCTTGAGGCCCCTGCTATTTGTCATGTTCTCTGGACACAATCCTCCATCTGGCTCACAGGCAGACCTGCAGGGAGAGGAAGCATCACTTGGGACATAAATACCCGCCCTGCCCTCTGGACTATTCAGACCAGAAGATGTGGCCTTACCAGACCCCTCCAGCTTGGATGACACCCTTCCAATTCATCCCTCACTATCTCCATGCTGTAGGAACCAACAGCTACCCAGCAGGGCAATGATCCTTTAAAAGAGCCTACATTGTCATAGAAGGGGGGTAGGGCTAATAGAAAGTCCAGGCCAGCTGACTTTCATAAAGCCCCAGGAGGCTTCAGCATGTTGTTGGGTCAACAACTGCTCCTCAGTGAGCTCTCCAGGGTGCTGATATGCTCCTGTTTGCCTTGCTTTCCACCGTGGTTGGAATCTGGTATTGCCAGGTGCATTTGACTGATCTTACCTGACTTGCTTTTCTGTAACCCTCCTCTTTGGAATGTAGCATATGATTAATCCAGCCAGGGAGTGCCTTGGCTGCACCATGGTCCCCAAGCAGGACACCACTGATGCCCTTGCTACTGCTTGTTCTCCAGAATCCTCTTCCATGCCGAAATGGCTGCCCCCCCCATGCCACCAACTGAAATATTTATTGTTATTCTCCATTTACCAGCACCACCTATTCCATACCCTAAGCCACACACAATTTGCAAATTTCCCACACTAAATGGAATATGGGAGAAGATGACATTGAGGTGTGCTGTAGCAACCATTTGAGTGCTCAGCCTCTTTGCCCTGCTAATGGTGTATTAGCTCTGGATGTGCTGCAGTAATGAGTAGGTGTGAGTGTTTCAAGCCTTATTTGGTACCTCAAACCGATAAGATTCCTGCCTCCTCCATTTGACAGTCCCAACATAAACGAACTGTTGCAGTGATTCCAGTTTAACATCTGAGATGCTGATGTGATCCTTCAAAAAGCATATCAAGTTGGAAGAGGGAACGAGCATCCCTCTTCTAGCTTCCTCTTTCAGCTCTTTTCAAGTGGAGGGGTGGAATAACCACCCTCCTCACCTTGTGATGAAGGGAGCAGTAAGCAAGGGAGGCCGTCAGGTTTCATGAGCACCAGAGGAAGTCCTCAAGGAATGTCTTCTGCACTCATGACTACTATGCTGCAGCCCAAACCTCAAACAATGAATAATAAATCTAATGTTCTAAAGCCAAGCCAGACCAAACCCTTGTGCCCTATTGTGTGCCATTCACCCATAATTGAAAATATTAGCTTCAGACAGGCAGAGAAAAAGTTTCATTTTGCACCCCAAAACTAGGCTGGAACAAGAGTTAACAAATCAGGCACTCAAAATAAGAACCAAAGAATTAAAAACCAGGGAGTTGTCCGTGTGAAAAGCAAATCCCAGTAACGATTAGCAATTGTGCTTTTGGCAAAGAGGCTGGGTAGGTTTTTTTTGTTTTAGTTTTTTTGTTAAGCTATCCTTAATGTTGTTGACAGTTTTTGTAATGCTTCTTAGAGAGAAGGCAGAAGAAATTGCCTGGCATAACTGACATCCTGAGAAAGAAATTAATCTCTCTCCTCACAAAGGCAAAAGTTGACCATATATAGTCTTTTTTCTAATATTTATTTTTCATGGGTTTTTCCTTGTGTCCTCACATATCCTTTCTTGTTTTAGTGATGGGTGGTAGATCTTCACCTTTGTTATGAACTGTCCTTGCATGTCCCAAGATACGTTTGAGACCTCAAAGCAAGCATGAGGAATCTGTGGCTCCCCATGTGATGGCCCTGAACTATCATCATCTCTGACTAGTAGTCCAGTGACATCCGCAGGGTCACTCTATTTGGGCTCAGAGAGGCTGTGGGAAATTGCCTTGTAGCAACCAATTCACAACTCTCAAAATGTGCCACGTTGTACTCTAGACCCAGAATAAAGCAAACTGGCTTCTGTCTTGCGCCTTGCTTTTTCACAAGCTCTGCAGATGTGCCCCTAAAAATACCATGGCCACAAATTGTTCCCCCGAGGTTCTAATCTCAACACAGAAGAAATACAGTAAGGTGTGGACAGATCTGGAGATCTCTATAACAATCTTACGGCCAGCTCAATTACCATGCAAATTCTGAGATTTTTGCAGAAGGGGAAAAAATTGTAAGGTCTTTGATACGGTTTAAGTACACAACTGGCTCCTGAGTTATAGACTGGTGACTGGGAGCAGCCGCCAAGACCACATAACACCGGTCTTGAAAGACCTACACTGGCTCCCAGTACGTTTCCGAGCACAATTCAAAGTGTTGGTGCTGACCTTTAAAGCCCTAAACGGCCTCGGTCCTGTATATCTGAAGGAGCATCTCCACCCCCATCATTCAACCCGGACACTGAGGTCCAGCGCCGAGGGCCTTCTGGCGGTTCCGTCACTGTGAAAAGCAAAGTTACAGGGAACCAGGCAGAGGGCCTTCTCGGTAGTGGCGCCCGCCCTGTGGAACACCCTCCCATCAGATGTCAAAGAAAGAAAAAACTATCTGATGTTTAGAAGACATCTGAAGGCAGCCCTGTTTAGGGAAGTTTTTAATTACTGATATTTTAATGTATTTTTAATCTTTTGTTGGAAGCCACCCTGAGTGGCTGGGGAAACCCTACCAGATGGGCGAGGCATAATTATTATTATTATTATTATTATTATTATTATTATTATTGATTGTAATTTTGCAAATAGCAGCGTTTGGGGAACTGGGGTTGGACTGATACCGTGGCATGCAGCGAGGAATTTAAGTCTTCTCATGGCCCTGATTCAGATTGGTCTGTGGCTGCTGTTTTTTGCCCTGGGAAGAAAGCTGCTGTTGGCACCAAGACTCATTACTCCTGCAATTACATTAAAGGCCACCAGATCCATGCTTTGCTGAGCACAATAAAACTCAGGAAAACTTCTGGTGGAAAGGCTGAGAAATCTGTCACAGCTTGTTAAGAAGCTGCTTATCAGTGCCAGGCCTAATTAGGGTAACTACAGATCAAGCAAGTAAGCTGCGGTGTTCCTCCCACCCACAAGGCATGTACTTGCATAGAGCAGGTACCATGTAGGTGTCTGCAGGTCCCATCATTCTTCCTCCCAAAGGAGCACAGGGTGCCAAACAACAAAAGGATAAAGAAATAACAGTATAGAATCATGGAGCTGGAAGGGACCCTGATGGTCATCTAGTCCAACCCCCTGCAATGCAGGAATGTGCAGCTGCCCCATACAGTGATTGAACCTAAAACCTTGGCATTATCCGCACCATGCGCTAACCAACTGAGCCGTCCATTAAAAACCAACCTCTGTACAGATGCGGATTGGGAAATAGCTCCACTAGAATTCTTGTTGGAAGAGGAGTGTCTTCACTAGGTACCAAAAAGACTAACAGAGACTGTCTGATATTCAAGGGCAGGGATTTCCAAAGGGTAGGGGCCACACCACTAAATTCCCAGTTCCTATATGGTGCAGAATGGAACTCTTGATAAGATGGCACCTGCAAATCACGATAACCCAAAATATGTGGCTGCTTTGTTTATTTATTTATTTTGTGCAAGCTGGGTGCAGCAGAAGAGCAAGATAAAACGACAGCAACCACCCCATAATAAGTAACGACGCTTGAATTTTTGAAGGTTACATAATAATGTTGCAGTTCCCTGAATCCCTGGAAGAGGTGCCCATTAGTAAGCTGGCTTCTCAAGCCAATTTTATTTCAGAGCCCAAAAATAGGGAAGGGAAGCAAGGAATTCTGGTGGATGGCAGAACACTCTGACCGCTGTGACCCAAAATAAAGCCCAGCGGAAAGTTCCTAATCCACGTTGCGCTCCCTGTCCCTGTTGCGGGTCTCGTTACATCTCCGAATACACCGAAAGGGGAGGAAAAACACAGGCTCAAGATTTTTTAATATCGGGGCACAGCGGGTGGTAAAGAGCGCCTGCCTGTTGCCTACTGCTGCCCCAGCTGGGTCTCTTATCTTTGGCCGGTCAGACTGTGCTATAGGTATTGTTTTGGCCGTAATCCCTTCCGCACAGTGTTGTGTTTTGAAGAAAATCAATTTCAGTCTTGCAGGCTTTTGCTCTTGTGCCGCCTCAGCAGAAAGGAAGATAATGGGTGTGTTGGCGCAGGAAGGCTATAAAACAGGGGTCAGCAACCTTTTTCAGCCATGGGCCAGTCCACCGTCCCTCAGACCATGTGGTGGGCCAGACTATTTGGGGGGGGGGGAAACGAACGAATTCCTATGCCCCACAAATAACCCGGAGATGCATTTTAAATAAAAGGACACTTTCTACTCATGTAAAACCATGCTGATTCCTGGACCGTCCATGGGCCAGATTGAGAAGGCGATTGCGCCGCATCCGGCCCACGGGCCTTAGGTTGCCTACCCCTGCTATAAAAGGAGGGGTGACCAGTTAGTGACGGTAGGAGACTCCAGAGAAAGGTGCAACTCTTTGCTTTTTTTCTCTTGGGGCCGTCAGTCCTCTTGTTGCCTAATGAAGGGTCCAGGAAGGATAGAATAAGGTTTGAAGCAGGGGTGGGAGTTATGAAGTGCCTGGCAGCCTCAATTTGAAAGTGTGCGGAAAGCTTACATAGAATGATACTGTTGAAAGTAATCAACATTATAAGCAGACTTGGAATCTTACTGTGAACACACCATTTGGGTTGTTATATTGCAGAATTTGATGAGGATGAATTGAGATTTCCCATGGCAATGAGATTTTCTATGAAGATGATTGTGGCAAGTTTTACTGCATACCCATTGACGCATCAACTGTGCATCTGATTTGTACCCCTCAGGTCTTTCCCCCAAGACTCTTGGTTTTATAAGAAAGGCAGATCTGTAGCCTGCTTGTGTCCTTCAGTTCTTAATAGATCCCAGACGGCTTGTCCATTGGTATGTGGCCTCATGGGGCATGAAAGCTCTGAATTACTGAATTCGGGGTGGCTGAGATTGCTGAGAATGGCTGAGGTTTACCAGTCACAAAATGGCGGCAGGTGGAAGGAGAGTTTGGCATTTACTGACATTGTTTCCTTCTGACACTGAACCAGTTTTTGGAAATTGCAAAATTCTCTGTCACAGTGTTCTCTTTGTGGTGAGGTTCCATAGCTTAGCTTTTCTGAAGCGAAGTACAGGAGTTTGCTCCAGAGGTATTATGGCAGCCTCCCTGTTTTAGGCAGAATTTGTTGATCCAGACTCTCCAACCAGTAAAGGCCTTTACTTTTTAATTTTCCCCTACCCACCCCAATGCCTGTTAATTCTTCTCCCACTTCCTTTCACATCCAACTTGGACCTTCTCCCCTGCCTCCAACCTGCAGGTTTCTCTAATCCCCCTCTGGCCCTTTTCAATCACTTCTTCCTGCTGCAACTGCTCTCCTCTCTTCTCCCCTTCCTTTATATTCCTTTACTGGTATATTCCCAGTTTGTTTTGTAATAAGATTGCCACATTTCAACAAGTGAAAGTCCAGACACAAAAGCTGTTGAGCTTTTGAGTTATTTTTAATGACATCCGCCAAAATCTACACTTCCAACATGGGCTGCCATATGTCCGGATTTTCCCAGACATCTCAGCGATTTCCACCTGCAGACTGCTAACGAGGACCGAATACCGTCTTAAGTCCGGGAAATTTCAGACATACGGCAACACCTCCTCTGGCCATTTCCCCTCCTAGAAGGGAAACCTTCAATTCCTCAGGCACCCCACCTCCCAAAAAAACTTCTTTACTCAACCTTTACTAAAAACGCCAGAAGCTGCTGGTATTTGCATTGGTTGAGCTGGGGTGGCTATGGGGCAGGACAGGCAAGGAAGGAGGCACTGGGCAGGCTGTAGCAAATGAGACCCACCTAAAAGTGGTCCTCTGCTGCTTTGTGGGATATCTTTGGAAGAAGAAAAAGCTAAGGGGTAAATCCTACACAAATCCAGAGGTTTGGATAATGCTTTGGACGCCTCCTTCCGGCAACTCCCGCAGCCAAGCTGGTGCCAAACATATTGCTCTGCTTTCCTTTGGACCACATCAGCGAGGCCAAGAAGGGGGTCTTGTTGTCTGGGCGGCCCAGGACCTCCGTACTCGCTACCCAAACCTGTGCCGCCTCAGGGAGGTCACTTTGGCTTAACTTCACCCCCAGAGGTGCACTCCATTGTCTCTCGAGACAGATGCCAACAACAAAAGTGGTTGAAGGCCCAGAGTTGAGAAACCCTGCTTTAATCCACACCTATTATCTCCCACCTCATTCCGAGTAGCATGGAAACAAACATGCTTAAGCAGAGAATGTGGATTGGAGCAATACATTCTATTTGTGTCTCTTTAAGATGCAGGTTTTAATATTTAAGACACCAGTCACACTCTTCTGATTTGAGTGCCAGAGATATGCCATGTCTTCATTGCTGGCTGCTGATAAAATTTTGGGTTCTCCCCCCCCCCAAAGCATATTGCTCTCATTTTAAAAGTGCAAAGTATTCCCCATTTTGCCAGACTGTCAAAGGTTTGACAACTTACCCAACAGAATTCTGCCTCTTGACAGCGCTGATCATAAATCTCCTTTGGTCCTATCACAACCTGCAGCTTTCTAAGCTGGGCTAGTGATGCGTTTAATTCCTCTTTTCAAAGCAGGTAACTGGTTGAAAAGCCAAGAAGAAGAAAAAGACTGCTCTTGTGAGGAGAGACTTGGCAACAGCTGCAGCCTCTGACTATTCTGCCACCCTTTTGACTGCAGCTTGCAGGTGCTCCTGGGTTCAGCGCTGTCACTTGAGGCTTAGGTGGCCTCTGGCCAAAGAGCGCCTTTTTCCAGCAACAGCTGGTTCATCAGGTACAACCCCTTTGGGGCAAAGATGGCTTGGCCACCAAACTCCGGAAACTTCCAGTTACTGTTTGTGGGACTGCCCTTGAATACGGTTTAGAAACGTACGTTGGTCCAAAATGCAGCATGCTGGGGCTACATTTAGTTTGTTTTTTTTAATGAAGAATTTATTGGTATTTTTCATAACAAAGAATAATCCCACACCCACACCTACATCTACCCAAACAATCACCCACCCACAATTATACAAAACAAATACAAACATAACCAAGATTCTTCTTCTTGTTTACATACACGGGGGGGGGGGAATTCTTGTTTCGAAACTTTACAGTTGACTTCCCCTGCCTTCTCTCCTTCGGTTTCAGATCCAGATTCTACTTTAATAACTTCACCTCTCTAAAAATTAAATTCATTTAAACAAAAAGAAATTCAAATCAAAACAAACCTCTTAAAATCTTATTTCCGATCTACAATTATATCTCACTTCTATCTTGGATAAAATCAAATCATATTGTAACTTCATGACAATTCATAGCAAAACTTTCTATCTTAACATATTATTCTTGTATCACATCATAACAAACTTCTTCTTTCCCTTAAACTGCTGCTGATAACAAAAAAATTCAAAATATCCCCTTTCTTATTTAAAAAGACTTAATATCTTGACACACCGATTTCAGGTTACCATAACAGACCATTTATATTTTACGCTTAATACAGTTCACCCTATCCCCCCTCTAACCATTGTCCTTCTCCACCTTACACCGGAACCACTCCTCGAATTGTCCTCTTTCCTTATAAGTCCACAGATCCAGACGTAGTCCATAACAGTCCTTGCCTCGAGCATCAGGGTACACAATTGATCTTCTTCCAGCTTCTCCGGTTCAATGCTGCATTCTTCTTCTATTTGTAGACATCTCAATTTTTTGCCCATCGCTCCTGAGCTCTCACCTCGAGGGCTGGATATAACAATCTTCACCGTCCCGGGTCTGCCACCTCCAAAGGACGTTTCTTTTCCCCGGAGTCGCCAAGCCATCTCTCTCTGTTCTTCTAACATCCCCTTCAGCTCTTTGCCAAGGCTCTCTTCCATAGATTCAATCACCTGAAAGGTCTCCTCTGTGGGAAGCACATTTTTCTTCATGCCCCAGTTCAAGACCATCAGTTTCTGATTAAGCAGTTCCAGTTCCAGAAAAGTAATCTTTTGTTCATCGGTTAATCCAGAGTTCAAAACAAGTTCGAGAACAAAGCCCAACATGGTAGAAGCGGGCATAGGTGTCAAATTTCAGTTTCTATTTCAATGTTTCTCCATCTTAATACCAGTACTTTTCCACTCTAACTCAAGCTTTCGCAGCCATTTTCCCCGAAACCGGGGCGTAAAGACTACAACTTTAAACAGGGATATTTTCCATCATCTTCCTCCCCAAAGGGAAATCTCAATAGTCTCACTTATCAAAAAGTCAAAACAATGTAACCATCATTATAGCAGCAGTCTATCAAAAACCGTTATTTTCTTGCCACCGAAGGGAGGGAGGCAGGCTTCCTTTCCCTGAAACCTCCCGGATCGTTAAATCCACAGATTAATCCAATCAAGTACTCACAACCACCGGGCTTCATTTCCTTTCATCTTCTGCAGGGAGAACGTTGTCGCTCGTCACGGCCAGCACTCGCCGCTTTTCCGCCCGGTTGGGGCATGTCCCCTAATGGCCCAGCTCCGCGCTCCCTTCACCCCCACTCCCCCTTTACAGGGGGAACGAGGGAAGGGTACGGAGCTTAGCGGGCCCGCCGGGGAGCCCGAGGCGCGGGACGCTCTTCCCACGCCTCACCGGAGCCCCGCTTAGCGGTAGCGGGGCTCCAACCCCCGGGCTGGACTGGGTCGCCTCGCTGCCGAGGCAACCCACGACCGCCCGTGATGGCGACCTCGCCGGAAGTCGCTGGGGCTACATTTAGATCTCGTATAACCCCCTTTTTAAGACATCTGCTGTTTGTTGCCAGGGCCAGTAAAAGATGCTCATGTTTGTGTTTAAAGCCTTAAACGACCCAGGCCCCAAATATCTGAAAGACTGCTTCTTTCCTTACCGACTCTCTCAGGTGCTGAGATTGGCAGATAGGGCCCTCTTAGAAGTTCCTCTGCCCTCAGAGGTTGTGGGGGTGGCCCAGGGGAAGAGGACCTTCTCTGTGGTGGCCTCTGTCTAAGCCAGGGGTCAGCAACCTTTTTCAGCCGTGAGCCGGTCCACCGTCCCTCAGGCCATGTGGTAGGCCGGACTATATTTTGAAAAAAAATAATGAACAAATTCCTATGCCCCACAAATAACCCAGAGATGCAGTTTAAAATAAAATCACACATTCTACTCATGTAAAAACAGGCTGATTCCCGGTCCGTCCGCAGGCCGGATTGAGAAGGCGATTGAGCCGCATCCGGCCCACGGGCCTTAGGTTGCCTACCCCTGCTCTAAGCTGTGGAATTCCCTCCCCGCAGACGTGTGTCTCTTGCATTGTGTGTTGTTTTAAATTGCTTTTAGTATTGTGTTTTAATGCTGTAACCCACCTGAGGACCTTAGGGTGAAGGGTGGGTAATTCCATGGGTGCCCAAATCCTAAAAGGGTTGGAGCTTGTCTGATACTCACCGGAACATATTTCTTTATCACTGGGGCTGCTAAACTAAAAGACCTCCGCGGCATGCTGCATTCTAAGAAGGGAGTTCCCGAATGACTGCAGTATCCAAACTGGTATATAGGGTGTAATGTGATCTCTCTCACACACTTTAAATGGTGGTGAAGCTCCCTCACATTCATTTCTTCTGGAGAAGGGAGAGTTGGACTGGACAGGCCTGGGATAAATACTGCTGGAGAGCAGATACTGTCATGGACTGGCTGGTTTCAGAGAAATTTTGGGAGGCCCCAGCTGGAGCACCCCCAAGGGAAAAAGCCTCCGAGCCCAGGGATTGGGGGTGGGATAACAATGAGTGGTCAGAGGGAGAATAGGGAGCAGACTGGGAACTGAAGGTGACAGAAGATGAAGAGGCAGCGGGGTTTAGTGAGCAGGAAGATTCTGCAGCAGAGAGCAGTCCAGAATCAGGGGCAGAAGCGGAGGAGGGGGATCAAGAAGCAGAGATGAAGCAAGGCTGTTGAAGAAGTCAAGGGGTCTCCACCATCTGCTAAGACCAGCTCCCCTACCTCCTGGTCTTCCAGAACCAGAAGAAGTATGAAGAGGGTGGAACAATGACAAACAAGGTGTTGGAGTCTCAGATTGCTTGGGATGGACCTGAGGGAGAGGAAAGTTAGGGAGCTGCCTTGTTTGGGCGAGATCTACTGGGATGAGTTGCTATGCTCACTAGGCCTGGCCTCCTGAGCAGTTTTGTTTCTTTGAATAAAGAGTTAACTTCACTGTGAATTATTTCTGACCTGCTTCTGAGGCACGGCTCTGTCAGATAATGGTCAGCTGAGCAGTTTTGTACACTCATGATCTCTGTAGCACCTCCCACCCACCACCTCTCCAATCTGACCCTGGTGCTGACATGGATGATCTTCAGGCCTGGTGCAGATCTGCCAGTTTCATGATTCAGTCTCTGATCTCTTTGTTTAACAGCTAACGCCCACCAGCCATCAGGTTGAGGATCATTATCATCATGCTCTTGCTTATTTTTCGATTTGGGGAGTGGAAAATAAACAATGGGGGGTGGGGAAAGATCCAGCTCGTGGTGTTGCTCTTAGCACCACTGGAGTTATCTGAACTCTTAGAATAACAGAGGAGCCCAAGCTGGTTGCGGAAGCAAATCCTTTGCTTTATTATGATTGAAATCCTTCTCTTCTCTCTCTCTCTCTCTCTCTCTCCCCCCTGTATACTTCCTCCTGACTCATGCCATCATTTTTGTGCTTTCAGATTTGGGCCACAAGGCTTCAGGGGTCGGGGGGGGGGGTTGTTGCCTTGTCAATAAAGCACCTTTCTACAACCTCTGGGCTGGCTTGACGTGAACTCCTCTTGTTATCAAGAGAACATACGTAGGAAGAGCACTGGGGTGGCAGCAGGGGGGATAATTTTCTATGTTTTTAAGTTAAGCCATCCTCCTGTGAGGGCAGCTGAAAAGCTCTAGGTCAAAATGGGATAGAGTTCTGTTTGCGATTAGAACAGCACTCGGGTTGGTGTGCAACTTGAATCAACACCCTGTGCAACAATCATAACATCATTGTAGCACAATAGTATTACAAAAATTGCTCGGGCCTCTAATAATAAATAACTAGCCCCAGGAACTTAACCAAACTTATGCAATGAACATTCTATTCTATTGTCTGAAATTACATGACAGCATTTAAATAGTGCTTCAGTAGCAATGTTTGAAGTATTCAATGTGCATGGTCTGAATAATCCTTACCACAACCCTTAAAGGGTTGGGGGAGATAAATTTCTCTCTCTTGTAATACTAGAGGTTGGGATCGCCTAATGAAATTAATTGGAAAGACAAAATGAAGTTCTTCATGCAGCACATAATAACTTTTGGAACCCATTGCCACAAGATGTGACTCTGGCTTAGGTGGGCAGATAAATTAAAGGCTACTAGCCATGACAGCTTAATTGAAAGTCCAGATTCAGAGGGAATATTCCTCTAAACGCCAGCTGCCTGGGCTGGAGGGAGGCTTGCCTTCATCTCCTGTTTGTTGTCTTCCCAGCGACAATTGACTGTCCACCTTTGGAAACTGTGCACTGGGCTAGATAGGTCTTTAGTCCGGCCCAACAGGGCCTTTTTCATGTCTGTACATAAGCATACAGTGGTGCCCCGCTAGACGAAAATAATTCGTTCTACGAGTTTTTTCGTAGAGCGAATTATTCGTCTAGCGAAGCGGCAATGGAGCGCGGAGGTTTTCGCGCTTAAATATATATATATATATATATCGTCTTGCGAAGCAGCCCCATTGACTTTTTCGTCTTGCGGGGCAGCTTCCGCTAGACGAATGCCGTTCGTCTAGCGAGTTTTTCGTCTAGTGAGTTTTTCGTCTAGTGAGGCATTCGTCTAGTGGGGCACCACTGTACTTAGATTTATAGCCTTAGTGTAATTATTTCCACAATGTTCTAGTTTCCACACTCTAGGAACTTTTTACATAGGAGGGTGAAAGTCTATCTGCATTCTGAAATAATAATTCTGAATTCACCTCATTTGGCATAACATGTGGAGTGGCTTTTTCAGTACCACTGAAGGTGTGGTTGCATTACTGCCTTAGAATGCAGTGAGATGAGTTTCACAGTTTTTTCTCCCCTAGATGTTCACATCAGCGTGGCATGAGTCAGTTTCTGTTGGGCAAGATGGCTTTATCCAATTCCAAGATATTTACTCCGTGGCTGCTTCCAAACCTCTTTCATGGTTTACTTCTCCAGGCTTACTCAGTAGCAAACCCGACTGGGTTTCTTGGTGCACAAGACTGCAGACAGTCTAGGCTGACCTTTGGCATGTGATTGGAGTTACCGGTAAATCTGTTGAGGGTTTGGACTGCATGGTCTCTCAGATGCCTCTTAGCTATCGCAGTTCTGTGATGCTTTCAGATCAGCTCCTAAGAAAGAAAGAAAATGCTTGAAAGAGAGGTGGATATTTTCCTCCCGGGCTTTGAAGGATGGTTTAGGCCTTTGCTGCCCTTGAAAACTAAACCCAGATTCAGGGTAAATGTGCAACTCTGTCGGCCAAAAAAACAACTATGCACATCGTGCCAAAACCGCTTAGACCAACCTTTGAGCAACCTCTCCTAGGTTCACATACTGCAGTAACAGTGGGGTGGAAAATCGGAATGACCAAGTACCCACACCAACACCTTTATAATCCTGTTAGAAGGAATAGCCCTCATATTCCTGAGCTTTGGCTGACCCTAGCCTGTTCGTTCTCATGGCCCTAGTAGTCTGCTTGTTTCAAGGAGCGTAGTCTGCTTGTATCTGAAGGAGTGTCTCCACCCCCCTCGATCTACCCGGACACTGAGGTCCAGTGCCGAGGGCCTTCTGGCGGTTCCCTCGCTGCGAGAAACCAAGTTACAGGCAACCAGGCAGAGGGCCTTCTTGGTAGTGGCACCCGCCCTGTGGAACGCCCTCCCTCCAGATGTCAAAGAGAAAAACAACTACAGTGGTACCTCGGGTTAAGAACTTGATTTGTTCTGGAGGTCCGATCCGCCCCCCGATCTCGGGTTGTACTTTCTTCAGGAATGGAATGGTGCCCAAAAACACGCATTTTGGGGTGTCAGCCAAGATTGCTGCTCTGGAAAAAAGCTTACAGTGGGGTCCAACAAATTTGTCTTTCCATCTCAGTGCTTCTCTCCCCAAATTTGTAGTGTAATGTTGGCCTGTCTAAAATACTTATCGAAAGCATTCCTGAAGAAAATCATGCAGCACACTTAGAATACTACTCAAAACATACCTAAGGAGACATTAGGGTGTCTTTGTAAACTCCACAGCTCCTTAACAATGTAACTAATATGCCATTTTTATATATAAAAAACCAGCCCTTGAAAGCACCCTTAATATAGAATAATTGTGGCCTTAAGGAAGGAGTTTTATATTTTAACTCTGCGTTACAAGGTTGCTTTTTAAAAGCCTGAACATTGTGAACAGTGTATCACATTATGGGAACATTGATATTTCAGCCATTTGTCCTTAAACCTCAATTTAAAAATATTGGACTATGCAGTTGAAAATACATTGAGTGTGGTTTTGCACATGCATGTGGAGACTCCATCCAGGGTGCTTCAGCTACTCAAGTTTCCAAGAAGCGACTTAACTTGCCTGTCACGAAACTGGCAGCACCTCATTCCCCGTGAGCTGGCTTGTTGCATCTGTCCTGGAGGGGGCTGGACACCGCTGAGGTTATCAGCAGGCAGCCCTCCTAAAGAGACCTAGGAGACATGAATCAAAATAGTTGAGTGATGTCATAATGGGAATGTGCTCTGGCCAATTGGTGCCAGGAATTGTCTGCTGGGGTGGTTTCCTTTTACAGTCTTTTTTAAAGAGACATCACGCCGAACTGCACATGGCAATTACCTCCCAGGGATCTCGTGCCTACTTAGCATGTTCGGTGTTTTATTTAAAAAGAGGCAAGCGGCTTATCATCCGGCCACAACCCCTTTCTGCCGAAGCCGATCCACTGGGTGAAATCCCAGCCTCCGAGCTTCTTTTCTCCTTTTTTCCTCCTTAAGGATAGAAGTGCCGCTGTTGCAAGCTGGACTGGGGTGTTCAGCTGCTCTTGATATCAACAGATGTTGGCAGCGCAAAGCTATTTACTGTGCTTTGGGAAGGTATAATTCTCCAGCTCCTCTGACTGCAGCTTCCCATTGAAAGTTGCAGAAAGTTTGTGGGCTCAAGGAGAAGGTTTTTTAACTTGTTTTGATTAGCCCACCTGCTGGTTCACTGGGTTTATTCCCCCCCCCCTTTCCTCTGGATTTATTTTATTTTTTGCTTCCTTGCTTGCTTCTCGGACTCTTTGTTGACAAGTTCAGTTGACGCATTCTCCCCGCTTCGCTCCACCTGTGGGACGCATTTGCTTCTGGAGAGACGGGTATGACTGACGGCTGCTGGTGTCCGTGCCTGTTGTAGCCCATGAAGCGATTTGGCAGCCTGAGAGGAAGCAAGAAACGAAAGGATCAAGGCAGGAGCTCCGAGAGGCGCAAATCTGAACCCCATGGCCTTCTAGGTAGGCAAATGCGCCTTAAAAACCTTGGATGAACCCCACGAGTTGGCAGCAGCCAGGAGCTGTGGAGAGAGCAGCTTAATTCAATATCGACTCAGCGGTTTGAGTTTTGGGGGTGGCTGTTTAAATGCAGGTGCCTGGAAGAGATTTAAGCTGCTTTCTACATGCCAATAAGAGCAGTTCCTCTCTCAGAAGCAAACTAGCTTAGCATCCCTCATCTACCCCCCCCACCACCCCCAAAATCTTGCTTTGCAGAATTTCAGATTAAGAATGTTGAAAGGTGAATTTTCTGCCTTGTTGATAATTCTATGCTTTCGTTTGGAATTACGATCCGACAAAATACCAGGAGATTTCACAAGTGACCTTTTCAGTTCTTGGAAAGCCAAGGCATATTATAAGGCAGTCATCCTTCTCTGTATACCAGTGCTATAGGAGAAGTTCAAGAGCTGTCCGATGATTGCTTAATTATTTGTGCTTGACTTACCCCTTCGAAAGCCTCTTCTTGGTTTCCCCTCTGTTTTATAGGATGACTTCATTGCAGGTACCCTGATATTATAGACACACAGAACTACAACAGGGACCGCAACAACATGTAGCAGCGTGATGATAGGTTTATAAGATAGGTTTGTACTCCTGTACTTATTGTCAGTTGCAATTCTGCTGAAAATGCCTCCTCCTACTACTCATTATTACTGTTGTGATTTAACTATTCTAAATTGCCTTAAAAATACAATTGCCATAGAGAGATGAAAATGGCACCTGCAGGTATGCAATCCCATAGCCACAGCACAAAAGGAAAATTCAATGAGGAGGGAAAAGGAAAGAGAGCACTGGAGCAGCTGCTCCTTTCTGACTTATGGTTGGGGCATTTACTTCCCCTCTCATGGTGATCATTTCTTCACCATGGAATGCCCCCCTGCATTTCGGATTCCTCTGTAAAACTAGTGAATTTCTGGATGTATCTTACTGGTGGAATTCTAGTGCGATTCCAGCTTTCCAGCACCAGGGATGCTATACGTCTGCTGAGAACCCCTTGCATATCTGCTGTGAAGTCTTTGATGCTGCACTAGATACGCCTTTCCTCTGATCCAAATTAGCAGGAAACAGTCCTTAAGCCGTTTGAAACATCGCCCAACTCCACCTCGCCTTCGTTTTGTAGAGCAAGATCTAAGCAGTAAGGGCAATATTGCTAGCTCATAATAATCTTTGGCTGCTTCTGTTGCTGCTTCCTGCTGCACATCACAGCCCAGTGGCACCTTTTAGCAACCCATTTATTACCGAGGAATTCCACCAACGATATATCTCTGGCGTGCTCTCCGAATCTGCTGCATCTGCAGCATCCTAAATGAAGGGTTGCAGGTGCCTTTTGGAACTAACCTTGGCTGCAGGTCACAAGGCTGATGGAGAGGAACTGAAAAAGCAGGCGTGTGTCATTGCATTTCCTAGAGAGTAGCTGCTGAGCTCCCAAAGGAAATCCCAGTTCTTTTTTTCAGAAGCAAGGTTAAACTTCGCACATACACCTGTGAAAAGCTGCTACATAACTGTTTTTGTAATTTATTAAGTTACTTCACTGGAAGCTTATGGTTTGTTTATTTTTAATGCCAAGGAAAGGAGGAGCAGAATACTATGCCTTTACCTGCTTGCCTTGCTGCCCCACTCGGCTGTTTAACTCGCCTTGACTCCTTGTCAACTGGTGCTCTCCGTCGCTCCTCCATGAAACTGATTTGCAGTACTGTAGATCTAGATCCAGAGCAGATGATAGAATCAACTTTATCAAGCCAAGCTCACAGTAGAATTCACTGCCACCAGAATAGGGCAGTGGCTGCTGGCTTTTAAAAGTGGATTAAACAAAGCCATACAAGATGCGTCTTTGTTGTTGTTGTTCGGTTGTGTCCGACTCTTTGTGACCCCATGGACCAGAGCACGCCAGGCACTCCTGTCTTCCACTGCCTCCCGCAGTTTGGTCAAACTCATGTTGGTAGTTTCGAGAACACTGTCCAACCATCTCATCCTCTGCGGTCCCCTTCTCCTTGTGCCCTCCATCTTTCCCAACATCAGGGTCTTTTCCAGGGAGTCTTCTCTTCTCATGAGGGGGCCAAGGTATTTGAGCCTCAGCTTCAGGATCTGTCCTTCCAGTGAGCACTCAGGGCTGATTTTCTTAAGTATGGATAGGTTTGATCTTCTTGCAGTCCATGGGAGTCTCGTCCAGCACCATAATTCAAAAGCATCAATTCTTCGGCGATCAAGGATGTGTCTTATCAACGGCTATAAGTGATCTCCATGTTGAGAGTCGGGCCACATACGCACCATACATTTAAAGCACATCTAACACACATGTAAAGAGCGTGGCTCTTCCCCCCCCCCAGGTATCCTGGGAAGTGTAGTTTGTTATGGACGCTGGGAATTATAGCTCTGTAAGGAGTGGACTAAGTTTCTGATTTTGGCGGTGGGTGGGTGGAGAACCATGTGTTTAAAATGTTTGGTGTAGATTATTTTACTGAACACCAGTTGTGGAGGAGCAATAACAATCCTTCACGCCTTGCTTGGGGGCTGTGAAGGCATTGGCTTAGCCACTGTGGGAAGCAGAATGCTGAAGCAGGTGGACCTTTTGTCTAACCCAGTAACAGTCTTCTTACAATTCCTATGATGAATTGGATTCACTGTGACCATTTTCAGGCCATGTTTGGCTTCCTAGAGGATCCCTAGTAAAGAATAGCATTTCACAGGGCACACCGACTCTACAGTCCTATATTGAATTTGTCTCGATTTCTGCACTCACTTACCTGCTAAGAAACTTTTGCCAGATGTCTGCTATGGAATCCTGGGAATATTGCAGAGGATTCTGTGGGTGGGTGAATATCCTAGGAATGTGTTCTTTTGAACCTTTGCCATCATCCCATGAGGACATCCCATGCAGATAATAGGGCAGATAATAGCTTGAGGAGCACTGGTTATATCTGGGACATGATCTTTAGGATCCTCCCAAGGTTTGTTTCTATCATAGAATTATAGAGTTGGAAGGGACCACAAGGGTCATCTAGTCCAACCCCCTGCAATGCAAGAATCTTTTTGCCCAACATGGGGCTCAAACCCACAACCCTGAGGTTAAGGGTCTCATGCTCTGCTGACAGAGCTATCCCACAGATTCCCAAAGAGATCAGATCGTAAACCAGCAACATCATGTGTTATTGGGTGTTGAGTGTTACCCCAGAATGCTGCTGGGTCTCACACTGCAGGGGGAAATGGTACTGACTGGCAGGCTCAAAGGATCTTCTCTACCATTACTGATCGTCTCATGGAAGAATGCCTGGTAAGCTTCAAAGGAACCCTCTGGGTCCCCCAGAAGAAATCCACTGAACTATCTGCTACTTAACTTTATAAGACAGCTATGTCCAAACCTTTTTCAAAGAGGGCCAGATTTGATGGAGTGAAGGGACGTGAGGGCCGACCAAAGTTGTTAGAAGGATTGAAATTGTTGAGCTTTTTTTAGGATTTTACTCCAGGAAATAAACCGCCACAGGGGCTGAGTAAGGCCCCCGAAATGGACTTTGGACATGCCTGTTATAAGAGTTCCCCTGGCTCCCCTTTGACTCTCAACATGGCCAGTTGTGTTTAAACAGGTCAGGTCCCTGTTGCTGTTTGTAAATGAGATTTCTTCTTCTTCTTCCAAGCAAGATGAGACTAATATCCCTGCCCTTTAAAGGACACCATCTGTTCAGGGATAGGTTGAATGACACATACAAAGAACGCAAGGTTAAAACAGGTTCCCCTCTGACGAACCCTGCACACGGGGAGGGGACTCTCCTCTGAGCCCTGCAGCTGTGAAAACATCTGGCTCAGCACAACAGCAACTGGGGGAAGGCCCACTTGCCGGTGTTGATGCCTGCTGACTTCAGCAAAGATCCAGCCTCATCCACACCTGTCTGGAGCCTGTCTTAGTGGTGGTTCTTTGGAAGGCAACCCAGATGTGGCTTTTCGCTGGGCTGCCCAGGGTTCAAACGGCCTGGTCAAGCCCTGCTTGCTCCTGTGGCTGGGCTTGTGCCAAGCTCAACAAAGATTGGCTAATTGCACTCACTGCAGCTCCTACAGGATCAAAAGTTAACTGCATGGGTCTTTGGCTCGGTGCATCTGTGACTGCAGCACCATGCGCTACTACAATTGTGTATCTAGCTAATAATGCCAGCTTCTTACCAGGGTGGAGAAATGTGGGTGGGGTAAACTGATGGAATATGTGCAGCTCGCGGACCTAACATACAAAATGAGAGATCAAGAAGAACATACGTTTAAAGAAGATTGGGAAATGTTTATTGAGTATATGGAGTAAAATTGTGTTTATTTGAAAACGTGGGCAGCATTAAGATAAACCTAACAGTGTAAATAAGTTTTGATGGATGTAATAATGGAATACTGAATGGTTTAGTTTATATAAAATATGAAGGTATTTATGTTGTGCAAAGTGAACGATGGAAAGAGAGGAAGGGAAGTCATTGATATTTTAAGGTTGTATAAGTGAATATTCTGTGTAAAACAGATATTTAATTTTAAAAAATTTAAAAAGAGAAATGTGGGTGGGTGCAGAAACCTCTTGCTTTTGCACGGCTCAGACATGGCCTACTGTACAAAACTAAGATTAAATCTGTTGTTTTGCCTTCTTTCGTCAGGTGGCCCACATTAGGAAATGTGGCCCTTGGAATAGGGATTATAATCCTATCCTGGATTAGCAGGCTCAAACAGAACTATGATGCATAATGATAAAGTATATAGGAAAATTCAGGTTGCAGTCATCTGGGTTTCTTCTTTCATTGCACAGCATTTAGGTTTGTTTATGTCCTTTGCACGGAGTCTGCACAACTATTCCTTAAACTTTGAAGTCAGAATCTGTTACTGGGTGAAGAATCCAGAGTTCTCAGCTTTTATTTGATGGGGAGGGAAACAAGTTTCTAGTTCACATGGCTGCAAAGAGAGGCAGCGTGTAATGTACTGGTTAGAGGGCCAGACTAAGGTTAGGGAAACCAGGGTCCAGGTCACCACTCAGCCATGAATCTCCCTGGATGACCTTAGGCCAGTGGATCTCTCTCGGTCTTACCTAGCTCACAGGGTTCTTGTGAGGATAAAATGGGTGAAATGAAGGAACGGAAGTGTAGAAGTGTAATAATAATTGAGTTAAATTTTTAAAAAAAAAACTTCAGTAGCACGTTAGAGACCAACTAAGTTTGTTCTGGGTATAAGCTTCCGTGTGCATGCACACTTCTTCAGATAATTGAGTGTACATTTTGAGCATCAACAGTGTCTAGAGACAGGTAGGTAGCCATGTTGGTCTGCCATAGTCAAAACAAAATAAAAAAAATTCCTTCCAGTAGCACCTTGGAGACCAACTAAGTTTGTTCTTGGTATGAGCTTTCGTGTGCATGCACACCATACCAAGAACAAACTCTCTAAGGTCTCTAAGGTGCTACTGGAAGGAATTTTTTAATTTTTTTATTAGTGTCTAGAGAGAAATCTTTGAAGCTAGTGGGGGAGCTCTATCGGATTTTGAGTGATTAAGAAGCGAGTCTTCTGGGCACTCCGTAGCTCATTGCCCTCCCTCCGACTAGAGAAAAGGCGCCAATTAAACTGGGGAAACAGCTTGCAGAATCCAGCTTTCTGTAGTATATATTTTGGTTTACTTTGTCTGCAGCTGTTCGGCTTCGGCTGTATCCTGCTTTTCCGTCCCTTTGCCTGTGCTACTTTCCCCTGAAAGGCTTATCTGTGTGTACTTGGGGCATTCTCAGCCTGCACATTATTTTGCAGAAATCCCAACTTACCCTAGGGATGGGGTTGTGCCCGAGGAGCCTGACTCTCCCATCAGCAGCGCCCAGCATGGGGGGGACGTGGACCAGACGGACCAGTACAGCCTCCATGCTGAGACACACCCACGGTTGCATTCAAAGATCTGCTCGTCCGTGCATTCGGGGTTCAGCGGTACAACTCACAGCAACACCTGCAGAGCTCTTTCATTTATTAGCCGTCCCCTCGCTCAGCCTGCTGAGTTGACGGCAATTTCAGAAAAATGTGCGCTAGTGGCCGATCAATGCCAATTAATCTTGTATTGCAGACGACACTGGGGCCTGGATGCTGGGAGGCTTCGCAGCAGCTGGTTGCAGTTTGAAAGGAGAAGGTGTGATGGATTGCCGTGTGGTGTGCGAAACCTCCTTTCCCCCTGGGGTTTGCTTCTAGGGATCTCACATATTTCCCTTCCTCCCTGGGCGCCGTTACTGCGCTTCTCTGAAGGTGCTTTGAATGTCAGGAGTATTTCTAGAACTGCAAAATGCCTGCCTAATCTTCAGTCCCTAATTTAGGACTTTTATCAGTCAAAGAGGACCCTGGGGGTGAACCTCGATTCCCACTAAAATTACATGCCAAAGGGCAAGCCTGGGTGTTGGGTGCATTGCTGACTGAAAAGCTATATATGGCCCTCCAGTCCTCTTTATATGGCCCTTGGGACACTTCTTACACCACACCCTTCCTTGGCCCTTCTCCCCGCTCTCCTCCAGTTCTTTTGCCTGGCTGGAATGTGTCCTTGGACTGTAGTAACATCACTTACTTGCTTGCTTGAATGAATGAATGAATGGAGAAGGGTCCTTGTAGAAAGCTTTGCAAGAAAGAATGGCGAGTCACTGACTTTCATCCCTGCCAGGTTTGGAACAGCTTTGGATGACCTAGTCATGGGGAGACAGGCTGAGATATTAAAACTGTCCGCAAGGGCCCCCAATGTTTTTACAATTTTGGTGGGTTTTTTTAATCCACCCATCATATTAGAGTAAGCAAATGCAATGGGGCTTCTAGGCCTTGTGTAGAAGAGGGAGTTTCGGCAGGTGGATGACAGGGCGCCAAAATTACTGCCGCCACACACCTATAGAAAATACAGGAACTCTGTTGTCATTTGCAGCCAGTCATCCTGCATGTGTTCCGTCTTTAAAAAAAAAAAAACATTGTCATTGCACAACAAAGTTAACTCAAAAGGTTGCACCAGATCATGCCATCTTGGGCATTAATTTAGTGGAAGGTCGGCTGTAAGTATTATAAAGAAAGAATAAAGGGAAACCCGGAAAGCTGTGACCTGAATACCATTGTTATGCAACTTTTTGTGGATTGTGCATCACTTTTCCGCTTCGGTTTGCCTTGGAAACGGCAAGGGGCTTGTTGAGACTTAAGAGGAAAAGTTCATGATTTGTAAGCATAATGATTCCTAGGGAGCTCCTTGGACACTGTGCTATGGGGTGTGGGTCCACAATGTCCACAGATAGCCCTAGAGACCAGAGATCACATTTACAGGCCCATTTGATGGTTGTGGCTCCAAGCTCCGTACAGTCAAAGGCCAAAGGATGCTTCATTGCATTTCAAATTAGATTGCATTAGTATATTTAAAAGATGCACAGTTCATGTGTGTGTGTGTGTGTGTGTGTGTGTAGTCCAAAGATGACTGACAGCGGGGTGGAACTACTGGAACTCCAGATGTTGAAAAAGATGCATTTCAGATGAACTAACCTCCCTTTGGGAGCATGTTTCTTTTAGCAACTTCCATCAGGTTCATAAACCACCATAGGACTTGCTATGGTGGTTTATCCACATGGAATTTCCATCTGGAATATATTCCTCTTTTTCCTGTTGCATTCCAACAGAACCCATATATATTCCACATTGGGTGCCCTGGAAGGGGACCATAGCTTTGTGGTAGAGCCCAGGCACAGTTCCTGGCATCTCCTGTTGATAAAAAAGACCTCCAATAGACAATGGCGTGAAGGATTCACTGCTGGGGACCTTGGAAGAGCCATTGCCTGTCGATATGCATAATATTGACAGGCAATGGCTCTTCCAAGGTCCCCAGCGACTGGCATGAGTTTGGCGAAAGTGCGGGAGGCAGTGGAGGATAGGGGTGCCTGGTGTGCTCTGGTACATGGGGTCACGAAGAGTCGGACACGACTGAACGACTGAACAAAAACAACATGCATAATACCGGGGTAGATCAATGATGGAGAACCTGTGGCCTTCCAGATGTAGCTGGACTACAAATCCCATCATCCTTGACCATTGGCCATGCTGGCTGTGCTGTCCAACAGTATCTGCAGCTGCCACAAGTTCCCCATCCCTGGGCTAGAAGGGCAAATAATCTTGCCTGTGTTCCTGGATATATTGGGATAGTTGGTGATTTGATTTCTATTCTGCTTTGCTTCCATTCAACTCAGGGTGGTGTATGTACATTCCCTGCCTGTCTCTCATCCGACCTGCGTGGGTTTGGTGAGGCTGTTGCATTGCATATCTGCCACTCACGATGATGGAGAATGTTGCATTTTTGAACTTGTAAAATGTTTACCTTCCTCAGCACTTTTTTTTTTCTAACATATGTTCATTTCAGGCCAGTTTCTGCTGATGGCTGCAGTTTCCCCACAAACAGTTGATTGATTGATTATTTATTTGATTTTTTTTTTATACTGCCTTTCATCATACGATCTCAGGGTGGTTCACAGAATGGATGAGGAGGTAAATGTGTGCTCTGCCCACACCATTTCACAGGGGGAGGCTCATATGACTGTAGGTTCTTCTATGCCTAAAAATAAAATAAAAAACAATAATTCCTGCACTGCGAAATCTAGTGTGTCAGAAGTTGGGTTACGAGCAAAGCTTATCTAAACAGCTTAGAGGTATCGGGTTTTTTATAAAAAAAAAAAACAATCAATCAGTTTATGAAATAAATAACTTCTCCTGTATAGTATGTGCAAGGAATTTTAGACAATTAAAAAGAAAAAGAAGATGATGACCCCTCCCCCCGCACGCAATCTGAAATAATTACAGGGCAGGCAGAAGGCATCTCCTCATATGTGAGAACTAGCTGTATGCCTTGGCAGAGTACAAACCCGACTCCCGACGGAGCAAAATTTAGATGTCCTCAACTCCCTTCCTTTTTTTACTGCTCTTATTCGTCTACTCGATTGAAGTATTGCAGCAGGGGCTGGGTTTGTATCTGCCAGCTGTTGCTATAGCAACGCTTCTCTTGCCCAAGTCTTGCTGCTAAAAATAGATCACCTTGAACCCGGGGAAAGAAATCAGGGGAAATCAAAAGGTGCCAGCGTGATTGACTTTCGTGGTGGCGCTTACAAAGCAGCTCTGCCTTTGAAATCCAACAAATGAAAGCCTTCCACAATGCGATTAGGCAAGAGCGGCCTATTTAAGCAACAAATCAGAAACGGTAGGGTTGTGTTTGAAGTCCTACTCCGTGGTGTAAATTACACCCAGCGCTTTACAACCCAGGGCGTGTGCTGCTGTCCCAGGCTACTGTCACTGAGGGGCACCCCGAAAGAGAAACCACTAGCTGCTGCCCAGAAGCAAGGGATATGTTGTGTGTGTGTGTGTGTGTGTGTGTGTGTGTGTTCCAGCTGGTGCATGGAGCAACATCTATATTGCACAAGTGCAAAGGCCTCCTTTGTGGGGAGTGATCTGGCCTCAGTGGTTTGAAACCCATTCACATCTGTGGGACAGCTCTGGCACTGCTTTCCCTTGCTTGCTTCTTTGAGACGCCCCAAGAGGGGAGTTGAGAGGAAGTGGACGAACATGAGAATCTGTGGAGTGCCGGACTGCAGACTGCCAGGGGATTATCACATGCATCTGTTTCAGAGGGAGACAGAGAGAATTGCAGGAATCTGATATACATCCGTACGTTGAAAGTTGAACGGAATCCGTTCCGGAAGTCCATTCAACTTCCAAAACATTCGGAAACCAAAGTGTGGCTTCCAATTGGCTTCAGAAAGCTCCTCCGGCCAATCAGAAGCTATGGAAGCTCCGTCGGACGTTCAACTTCCAAAAATAGTTTGCAGATTGGAACAGTCACTTCTAGGTTTGCGGCATTCAGGACCCAAAATGTTTGAGAACTAAGCTGTTTGAAAACAAAGTACAACTGTGTACATGAGACTGGGGCGAGAAGCCTGAGGCACTCTAGATATTTCTGTACTACGACTCTGCTTATCTTTAATCGTTGGTCAAGCTGGCTGGGGCCGATGGGAGTTGTAACCTAACAAGGGGGGGGGCACAGGTTCTCCCCTCCACCCCACTGCTTTAAGATTACTGACATTGCTGGATTTGAGAAACTCATTTTTAAGTAGCAAGGTGCTAGCATCTGGTAGGCTTTTCTTTAATGGCTGAAGGGTTTGACCAATGCTTAGGGGAAACTTGGCATCCAGTTGGCCAGTGTGAGAATAAGATGCTGGGTTAGATGGGCTTCTGGCCTGATCCAGCAAAATTCTTCCTATGGACAGCCAGGGAAGATTTGGGAGAAATGACTGTTGTGGCAGGAGAAAAGGAGGGGTCCCTGCGATGGTTTTCCTTGCACTGGAATGTAGGGATGGACCACCGAGACAAGCAGGAGGTTTGGGGGAATGGAGAGCGAAGCCAGGCAGTGGCAAGAACCCAGTGGTGCAGAGAGTCAAAAGCTGCAAATAATAATAATAATAATAATAATAATAATAATAATAATAATAGTACCACCCATCTGACTGGGTAGCTGCAACCACTCTGGGCGGCTTCCAACAAAATATAAAAAACACAGCAAAACATCAAACATTAAAAACTTCCCTAAACAGGGCTGCTTTCAGATGTCTTCTAAAAGTCAGATAGTTGTTTATTTACTTGACATCTGGTGGGAGAGCGTTCCACAGGGCGGGTGCCACCACCAAGAAGGCCCTCTACCTGGTTCCCTGTAACTTCACTTCTCACAGTAATGGAACTGCCAGAAGGCCCTGAGAGCTGGATCTCAGTGTCCGGACTAAGCAATGGGGCTGGAGACACTCCTTCAGATATACAGGGCCGACGCCATTTAGGGCTTTAAAGGTCAGAATCAACACTTTGAATTGGGCTCGGAAACCTACTGTGAGCTGATGTAGATCCTTTAGAACTGGTGTTATATGGTCCTAGTGGCCGCTCCCAATCGCCAGTCTAGTTGCCTCCTTCTGAAATAGTTGCGGTTTCCAAGTCACCTTCAAAGGTAGCCCCACGTAGAGCGCACTGCAGTAGTCCAAGCAGGAGATAACCAAGGGAGTCATTTTTCTTCAGCAAAGACTTCTTTTGAAGAATGTGCAAAGCTTTCTAATAGGTTTCTGTACATGTCAGCAGCACATCCAGAATAAGAAACTGCTGTGTGGCAGTGTGTGAACTGAAATTAGCGATGAGATAATCTCGCTGAACTGTCGGAGATAATGTAAAGGCCGCATTGCATTCCCTCGCATTCCTTCAGGCAAGAAGAGGCTCTGTGTGTCCATAGGAGCACGAATAAAGGTCCTAGGGTGGTGTGGTTATAATTCTTTAGGATGATACTATGGGTTCCTAATAGCCAAGTCCTTTAGGAATGAAGGATCAGTGGTGCTTAACAGAGATGAGCCTCCTTGCATCATAATGGCATTATAGAGCAGGGCCCCTCCAGACTGGTGTTTTGTTGTGGTTATGTTCTGCAACATATCATTGACCCAACAGTAGCAATTTAGTGGGGGATTTAAATGGACCGTCAACACATCGTTCTGCTTCATTACCTGTTCTGCGGTGCTTTGCAAGTGCTGCTGTCTTGCAGTATAGTGCAACAACAGCAGGACATTCACCCACAGAAACACACATCAAAGACCGTGGTATAAAATGTTACAGGATTTCAGTAGTAAGCAATGGACATGCCCTGATCGGAAACGAAAGCTGTGTGTTTGCCCCCAAAACGGTTGCAGAGGCAAACAGTATTGAAACCATTAAATGGCATCTATCAAGACTCGGACTTGAACTCACGAGACCTGCTTTTACACTAATATGAATGCTCAGGAGATGGACTTGGAGGAGTCAGAGGTCTAGAAACCAAGCCTTATGAAGAACGGTTGAAGGAGCTGGGTATGTTTAGCCTGGAAAAGAGGCGGCTGAGGGGAGATATGATGACCATCTTCAAATATCTGAAGGGCTGTCCCGTGGAGGATGGAGAAAGCTGGTTTTCTCCTGCTCAGGAGGGTAAGACTTGAACCAATGGATTCAAGTTGCAGGAGAGGAGATTCCGATTAAACATCAGGAAGAGTCACAGCTGTTCGCAGTGGTGGAGGAAGGGGATGCGGTCCGCCCCTTGTGTCATCCCTGAGGGGGGTGACATTGCCATGCCATCCCCCTGGGGCGCTCGCCCCACCCCCACGTGTGGCTAGCCCTGCCCCTGGGTGCACAGCATGTGCGCCACTCCGGGTACCAGAGCAGCTAGCTCTGCCTCTGGCTGTTCGACAGTGGAGCAGACTCCCTTGAGAGGTTGTGGACTCTCCTTCCTTGGAAGTTTTTGAGCAGAGGTTGGATGGCCACCTGTCATGGATGCTTTAGTTGAAATTCCTGCATTGCATGGGTTTGGACTAGATGACCCTCGAGGTCCCTTCCAGCTCTACCATTCTATGAAAGCTAAATAGTATTGGCTTATCATTATTCTCCAGCTTTGCTAATATAAAGACACATTGCTCTGTATTATTTTCTGCCTCCCAAGAGACCTGTTTGTTCTAGTTGGGGCCTGAGACAGAACCAAATAACTACTTAGTAGTCACTTCAATAACTTTTATTCTTATAAATGGGAGGCATCCATTTTTGCTGCCTTTGTCCCAATAACCCTGCATGAATCCTAGAAACCCCTCTTTGTCTCACAGAACTACAGTTCCCAGAGTTCCCTGTGAAGAGGGATTAGTTGTTAAACCTCTCTGGGAATTGTAAATCTGTGGTAGGGAAGAGGTGTCTCCTAACACCTCACAGCACCTTTAACAAACTACAACTCCCAGAATCCTTTGGAAGAAGCCATGACTGTGTAAAGTGGTATTATACTGCTTTAAACGTACAGTGTAAATGTGGCCTTTTCCAGAGTTGACTAGCTTTTAAAAATTATTATTATTATTATTATTATTATTATTATTATTATTATTATTTGAATTTATATATAATGCTCTATACCCAGAGGCCTCAGGGTGGTTCAAAATGAAAATATAAAACCACAAAATATATAATCAAAATAAAAACAACAACCCAATATCCCCTTGGGTTTCCCTTGGGATTGATGGAAGTTGCAATCCAAACCATCTGGGGGACACCAGGTCTGAAACAGACAATATTAAATGAGATGGACTCAAATTGTCACTCCACTCCACATGTATTTTCTTATGCTGGTTGAAGCTGAGACACACCACAGAGGGCCAAACAAAGCTCACACTCTGGTGTAATGATAGCTTCTCAAGCACTCATTAACCAAATCTGAGCTGGTTTGATTTGTACTGGAGCCCACAAGGAGAATGGATTTCTTCTGTCTCATTCTCCACTGCCCTCTCAGGCATGAAGGGAGGACAAATGAGCCGTGTAATCTGAGCATTCACAATATGAGGCGAAGCTGGAGAAGCGTGGCTCGGGGCGACAGTGTGAGCATCAGGCAGAGCAAAGCTGTCTGACCCAGACGGCTCAGCAACCCCACAAGCGTTTCAGACAGGGACATCAATGGAATCAGAAAGGGCGAGCTTTTTACAATGCCAGCAGGGGACTCCAAACACATTGCAAGCATCAAGATGCAAGAAACAAGAGACAATAGTACCCTGGCTTCCCCAACATGATGCCCTCCAGACATTTTGGACCACAGCTCTTATGATTCCTGACCATTTGCCTTGCTGGCTGAGGCTCATGGGAGTTGGAATGGTTGGAATCCAAGAACATTTGGGTGCAACAGATTGAGGAAACCTGCCCTAGATTAGAATCAAGATAGACCTTTCTTGATTGCCCCAAAGGTCTTTCTGTTATTTTCTTCTTTAGCCAAAATCTTGATTGTGGTGCACAGACTGCATTTTTCTCTGACATATCCCAGGTTCAGAATGCTGTGCAGACTCAAGAGTGATATCTGGAGACTAGCAATAGCACTTTTATTTTATTTCATTTCATTTCATTTCATTTCATTTCATTTCATTTCATTTCATTTCATTTTATTTTATTTTATTTTATTTTATTTTATTTTATTTTATTTTTTGTTCTCGCCTCCACTACCTTCTGGAGGTCCAAGTTGATTATTGGATTCTGGGCCTCTCCTTGAGTTCCTTGGAAGAGAGTAGCAAATGTTAGGAGGCATTGCAAACAGGGTTGTGTTACAAAGGAAAGATATAAGTCACTGTGTGCAAGACAGGTCGCCCGACGTGTGAGAATCTTGGATGTCAAGGCAGCCCCAGCGCCCCACAGGCTCAAATTGCGTTTCACAAAGTCATTGTAAGTGAAAAAAATCTTTGGCGCAGGCGTGGCTAACCTGTGACCTTCCAGATGTTGTTGGACAATAACTCCCATCACGCCTGACCACTGGCCATGCTGGCTGAGGGTGATGATAGTTGACATCTAACATCTGGAAGACGACAAGTTTTAGTGGCTTGTCTGGTGCATCTCCTCATGTTACAAGAGGATTGATTTCATTTTCTCTGTGAACTATCCGTGGAAGACGGGTGTTAAGCCTGCCCTTGAAATAGCAGGTTTAACCTTGACACCTTTGCTCGAATGGGGGGTGACAATCAGGTTGTAATTACACCACTAAAAAAAGATGATGTTGTCTTTTTAGTTTGTTAGTCTCCGTGGGTGTCTTGTTTTTTTTTCTTTTGAACCCTTCCCATGTGCTCTGTGAAGTTTTAATCAAATGTTTGTCTGCTCCAATAGCAGTTCAGAATGTGCTACTGTCCTCTGTTGTTATTCAAAGGGCCCACAGAACTCAAAAGTACAGGCTACTGGATAAGGTGCTATGGATGTGGTACTATATCCTTGGGGAAGGACCGTAGCTCAGTGGCAGAACATCTGCTTTGCATGCAGATGGTCCCAGGTTCAATCCCTGGCTTTGCATGCAGATGGTCCCAGGTTCAATCCCTGGCATCTCCCTGAGGTGAGGGATAGTTAAGAGACAAAAGGCCAGAGTTTCAGGAAGCTGCGGGGGGTGGTGTGGTGGTGGTGGTGGTGCCAGAGGACAAGGTGGGCTGTCTGTTTTATGCTGCAGAGAGGGCCAGACACAATGTTTGGGGTCTCTTGCAATCTGAGTCTGCAGCAATTGAAGGAACAAGGGTCCCTCTTGGGATGTGAATGTTCTGAACTCTCTTCATCTAGACACAGGTTATATATGTGTGTAAATAAACCATATACAGTGGTACCTCGCAAGACGAATGCCTCGCAAGACGAAAAACCCGCTAGACGAAAGGGTTTTTCGATTTTTTAGGTGATTCACAAAACGAATTTTTTAATGGCCGTGACTCGCAAAACGAATCGTCTTGCGCGGTACCACTTTAAGAAAAAGCCGGAACCTGCTGCTGCAAGGAGAGCGGCAGCAGTGGCGGGAACCGGAAGCGGCAGCTCGCCTCCTCCCACCGTAGAGGCTCACAAGTTCCAAGGTGGAGCAGCCGAGCCTACCCTCGGCTCCCAAGCCTGCCCTTTGCTCCCCGCAAACCCCAGAACACTCACCGTTCCGGGAGGGAGGAGGTAGGTCCGGCGCCATTTTAGCCTCGGCTTCTCCCTTACTGCGGCCCCTGCTCCCCACACCCAGCTTTCTCCTGCTGCCGCCGCTCACCCTGCTTGCTCCGCTGGCTTCTCCCGCCGTGGATCCTGCTCCCCGCTTGCTCCCCTGGCTTCTCCCGCCGTGGATCGTGTCCCCCGCTTGCTTTTCTGGCTTCCCACTGCGTTCCCTGCTTGCTTTCCTGGCTTCTCCCGCCGTGGATCGTGTCCCCCGCTTGCTTTTCTGCCTTCCCCCGCTATGGATCGTGTCCCCCGCTTGCTTTTCTGCCTTCCCCCGCTATGGATCGTGTCCCCCGCTTGCTTTTCTGCCTTCCCACTGCGTTCCCTGCTTGCTCCGATGGCTTCTCCCGCCGTGGATCCTGCTCCCTGCTTGCTTTCCTGGCTTCTCCCGCCGTGGATCGTGTCCCCCGCTTGCTTTTCTGCCTTCCCACTGCGTTCCCTGCTTGCTCCGATGGCTTCTCCCGCCGTGGATCCTGCTCCCTGCTTGCTTTCCTGGCTTCTCCCGCCGTGGATCGTGTCCCCCGCTTGCTTTTCTGCCTTCCCCCGCTATGGATCGTGTCCCCCGCTTGCTTTTCTGCCTTCCCACTGCGTTCCCTGCTTGCTCCGATGGCTTCTCCCGCCGTGGATCCTGCTCCCCGCTTGCTCCCCTGGCTTCTCCCGCCGTGGATCGTGTCCCCCGCTTGCTTTTCTGCCTTCCCCCGCTATGGATCGTGTCCCCCGCTTGCTTTTCTGCCTTCCCACTGCGTTCCCTGCTTGCTCCGATGGCTTCTCCTGCCGTGGATCCTGCTCCCTGCTTGCTTTCCTGGCTTCTCCCGCCGTGGATCGTGTCCCCCGCTTGCTTTCCTGGCTTCTCCCGCCGTGGATCCTGCTCCCCGCTTGCTTTCCTGGCTTCCCCTGCTGCAGATCGTGCTCCCTGCTTGCTCTCCCCGCTCACCGGTCGCTCTGCCGCTTGCTCTGCCGCTCGCTTTCCCCGCTCGCCGGCAGGAGGCTTGGACTTTTTTCCCATAGGAACGCATTGTTTAAATTTCAATGCATTCCTATGGGAAACCGTGCTTCGCAAGACGAAATTTCCGCAAGACGAAAAGACTTGCGGAACGAATTAATTTCGTCTTGCGAGGCACCACTGTATCATAAAGACACCACGGACTCCGCTGTGCCTCATTGTTCCAAAAGGTAACATAGACCCTGCTAAGTGTTGGATAATCTCTGTGTGTGTGTGAGAATCATTTTTACCGGAAACAGAGAAGAACGGGGAAGGAAGTTTCAAGAAGCAGCAGAAGGCTGAGATTGTTTTGTCTATGCAAGGACATTTTCTGTGGGAACTGTTCTTTGGACATGCACAGTGTGACAGGAAAACAAGGTTCTGTGTAACTTGTTGTGAGTCTGTTGCTTGTTCCTTGCAGTGAGAGAAGCAGAGAGTGAGTCTTGGACTCTTGTTGGACTCTTAAGCATGTCTTGACCATGGCAGTGGTGAATGCCTGTATATATTTGCTGCCAATATGCTTTTATGCCTGTCAAGTAAACCTCTACACTTGACTGAATCTTTATGACACCCATGAGTGTTTATTGTTTATTGAGTATAGGAGGGAAGGGGGGAATAGTTAAAATAAAATTAATTTTAATTGGGTTGTTGTAATGAAATTTGGATTTAGGCAATGGAGGCTTAAGAATATAGTGAATGCAGAGGATAGGTTAAAATGATAAATAAGATGCGTAAGATGAATAATTATTTAGTAAAAGAATTTAATTAAGGAAAATGTGAGAAGGAGGAAAAGTAATATGGGGATTAATTGGCAATAACTGTTAGGGTTAATCTGGAAATCAACGGGGGGGGGAATCGGGGGAATCTGTAAAGGTAACGATGATATGTGCAAAGTAAGTGGTTAAATTGGGAAAGAATGGTTGATCACCCCAGTGAGAGGGGGGTTTGTTTTGTATGCTCCCCTTGGTGAGAGAAAGGGGAGTTTGAAAAAATTTAATCATGTATTGTAATTTGGATTTAATTGGAAAAACTATTAATAAATATTATTTTTTAAAAAAATTATTGCCTGCTATACCGTATGTACCTTCAACCCTGAAGACACTTCTAAGGAAGGAACTGCGTTGAGATGCAGCTCTGCTGGGTATGGATACTGGCACACACAGAGAGAGCGAAAGTGATGCCAGACCCAATCCTTCTAAATCATCCATCAGAGGTTGATGGATTGATCCAACACTAAATTCACCTGGTACTCCTGCAATCTCACACCGCTCAGAGATTGGGGTGGCATGTAACAGTATTATAAAATCATAGAACCATAGAATGGTAGCATTGGAAGGGATCCTAATGGTCATCTATTCCAACCCCATGCAGGAATCTCAACTAAAGCATCCATCTGATGACCCGTCTGATGTGAACATCCATCTGTGAGAACATAATGCATGAACCGCCCCTTACGCATTTCACGAACACCAGAGTTGGGAAAAACAAGGGGACATAGCTGCCCTTTATTGTACTACATCTGTTCTCTTCCTAGGAGATTGCAATTCCTGGCAGTGGCAGCCAACAGGGCAGGGCTTTGGGTCAGATGTCTATGCCCAACTCAGAAGAATGAGCAAGACCTCTGGTTGCGGCCAGGCTATCTGGCCACATTTTGAAACAAGTGGAGCAGTACAAATCACCACCCAAGGAGCTTCCCAGCCCAGTAAGACCATTAAACTCACGAGCACTTTTCTCCTTGGCATGCCTCTTCCTGCGAGGGCTTGCACAGGGATAGAAAAGACCCTGAGGTGCTGGTGTATGAATTCCCAGGGGCAGGAGCCAAGGCTGGGCGGCAGGCTTCCCAACTGTGTAAGGAAGATAGGAAGGAGAGAGAGAGAGAGAGCGCCTGGTGGTTCATCATCATTTCCACCCTAAACTTTGGCCAATGGAAAAGGTTCCAGATATTGTTTCTGAAAACCTCATAGCATTGAGTTGAAAGCACATTTTTTGTCCAGGCTGGGGTTTTCTACCATCGTATAATTGGATTGGGGTTCATAGAGGATTGCCTCCTACAGCGTCGGGTGTGTTTATGGTCTCTTGCAAACTTGTTGAGCCTTCCAAGTTTGCTTCTGGAATGAAACGGATTTTTTGCCGCTCCCCCCCCCCAAGGTGTGCGAGCCTCTGCTTTCTGTGTGGCAGCGCAAGAGAGAGCCTCTGCAAAGCCAAGCCTCGGGGGCTTGACCCTGGTTTGGTCCGGATCCAGGCATTTCTTTGCCATTCAGTGGCATAATATTTATCCAAGCACGGAAGGTCTGCCAAGTCACATGGTTTGGCAGCCGGACACACTCTTGGGCCCCATTGACGTGGGTGCGGAGACACACCTCCCAGTCATGCCGCTGTGCTCTGATGACATCCAGATAAAGTCATGCTGCGAAAGCCAAAGGACTCGCACTGCCCAATTCTCTGCAGAGGACCAGAAAAATTCAAATCAGATGACATAGAGCCAGATATTGAGGGGGGCGGGAATCACATGAGCATTTTAAGAATGTTGATCTCTCCAGAATAGAGGCACCACAAAAATATAAAAACATTGTGTGCACCAGAAGGTTTTTTTGTTTAGCTGTACTGTGTATCAAGGGACAAAACGGGCATTTCTTTCATACAGTTCAAAGTACTCTGTTCTCTAGGTTTGGGGGATTTACGTGATCTTTTTCTTCCACTGTTTTTGCACATAGTTCCTTATTCCCTTGAGCAGAGGGTAGTTTGGCTAGAGGGGGTTGGACCCAACTAAGCCCTGCTCTGAGTAGACCTATTGAAACTATTTATTCCATTTGTAGCCCACCAGTCCTCCAAGGAGCTCAAGACGGTGTGCATGGTTCTCTCTCTCATTTAATCCTCACAGTAGCCCTGTGAGGTAGGCTAGGCTGAGAGGCAGTGAGCGGTCCAGGTCACCCAGTGAGCTTCATGGCCGAGTAGGGATTTGAACCCTGGTCCCCCAGGTCCTAGTTTGACCCTCTAACCACTACACCACACTGTATCCCAAATTAACGGAACTAAGCTAGTCATGCCATTCATTTCAATTGGTCTACCATGAGTTGAACCAGTGTTGGATACAACACAAGGTCAACTTCCTTGTGAAGAGAGTAAGCTGGAGGCTTATGGCATCTTTTTTACTCCTAGTGGGACAGCAATAAAACTGCTAGCACATTTGCAAAGCTAAGCAGGATCCAGTATGGTTTCACGTTGGATGCGGGACCACGTATTGAGATTCCTGCCTTGCAGGGGGTTGGTCTAGATGTCCCCTCAGGGTCCCTTCCAACTCTACAATTCTGTGATTTTATGAATGCACTCCTATGAGCACTTCTGCTGCTTTTGCCTAACAGAGCTTACCTTTGGGAGGAAGGTAGTGATTGTAGGCTCCCCCAGGACCTTGACAATATATTTGGCATATCCTGAGATAGGACTTGAACTACCAGTTCCAGGACACCCGCTGGGAAAATAATTCTAGACACGATCTCTAAGCCTGTCCTACCTCGTAGGGTTGTGGTGATACAGTCGCAGCGGTGGCAGTGAGCGCTGCAGGTTCTCCATCTCTTACCTACCCTGTCCTCAAGTGCTGGAGGAGGAAGGGGATGGGAATGCAATAAATATTAGATCGCATCCTTAGCTGTGGTTTGGTATCAGGTCCAGAGTACGATTCCCGAGGCTACCCAGCAAGTGTAATAGGTAGCCAGGCGATGATTCGAAATTGGGTTTTCCACATCCAAATTTGAGGCTCTGACCATCCATTTAATAAATGGAGAGCCATAGAGTTCAGCGTGCCTTGCTCCAACAGTGCTCCAACTCACCGTTCTCTCCATTTTACATGCTTGGCTTTTCTAGAAAATCATTACAGCCTTGCTGCTTCAATGAAAGGGGAGTTAAGTAGCACCTAGCTGCATGCCAGTATTTTTTTTCTGCTAAGCAGCATGCATTTAAGCATGTGTACCATTTGAGTTAATTAACACGTGCAAATGAAACGTAGCTTCATTACTCCTCTGGGAGCAGCTGCAACTCATCTGCCTCAGAGATGATCCTAAGATCGGTGCCCCCTCCTCCTCCTCCCCACTCTCCCAAAAATCTGCCTTGCTTCAAGCCCACACTTCTCCCCCAGTTTAGCATGTTTAGATAAATTGTTCTTTTAATAGCAGTCTAATCAAATGAGCTTTGCACCGGGAAGAGCAAATCGGATGACACCTTAGAAGAAAGCACAGAGGATGGGAGCATTGATGATAGCCGTTTTTTCCTTGCTCGCTGTTGCCGAGCACATGGCTGCGGATCACATGGTCGGCAGGCATGTGCTTTTCTCCTGCTCCTGAGTCCAGCGCTGCTGACATGCACTTGTCAGTCACACTTCCATACTGATACCAGATCCCCGGCAACTGTTGCTTCATCCAGCTGTGGTTCTATAGTTACAGTTCCTATGTATGTTTGCGGGTGTGCACCAGAAACAAACGGCAGCAAAGTGCCATGAGAAATAACACATCAGGCAGCAGAGTGGGGAGGAGCGTTATAGTTTACTTGAGTGTATTGCCCTTATATGTATATGTGTATAAATTATAATCTTGCTGCTGGCTGTGTTTTACAGAATGTCAGGGAATGTAACTTCAAATCCGCATTTGCCCTTTATTTCTTTTGCAAACTTGGAACCTCCCGAGACTAATGCATCTGTCTGGATTCTTCACCTTTAACTAGCCCTGATTTGCAGAATCTCCTGCTATGGAGATAATTGTAATGAGAAACCTTTGGCCTACAGCATTTCTGGCGCTTTCAGTGCTGTCAACACAAGCGCCAGATGTAATCTTGAGTAAGTACGTGATCTAGCAGTGCAGCCCTTAAGGACCTGTGGGTTGTGTCCAAGGTATCACTAAGGACTCCTGAGGGCCCCGGACACACTTTGGCTTGTCCCGGGCCTAAAAAGCAGAGGTCTGAGCGGTTTTACCTTATGCCCTGCAATTTCCCCCCCCCCCCCACAGAAAACCCAATTGCTGTTGGTTCTGCTTCAGCGCTAAACCAGGAGTTTTCTCAGGAGAAAGTGGTGAGGCAAATGGAGGTCTGAATGAGCCCCCAGGCTTCCCCTTGTCCCACCACTTTTCCCTAGGGAAACCTGACCTTCACTGCTGGATAGGAGCAAATTGGGTCCTCTAATTCAGTGCTGAAGAGCAGGAGAAAGCGGCAGTGTGGATGACCCCCAAGTTAACGTCACCTAGCTGTGTATTTGTTCTGCTGGTGCAATCTTTTTTTACCAGCAGAACAAACCATAAATTGGCAGGCTGTGCAATCCATTGAACCATGAGCTTCTGCTAGTGTAACTGTGGTGCTCGATTGCTCTGTGTTAAAGCATTAAAAGCTCACCTGTTTGCTAGTGCAAGGGCCCTGGTGTTAATGGACAGGGAAGCCTGAATATAGTCCGTCATGTTCAATATGGCTTGTTCCCTAATCTATTTATTTCTAAGATTTCTTAACCTGCCCTTCACCATAAGGCCCCAAGGTGAATTATGACAACATAATATGCCATTTTAGGATTGTAAAACAAGTGAAACCATTCCAAACAGAACGGAACAGTAAAAGAGGAGGGGATCCCTCAGAGCAAAATACTTTAGCTATCACTGTGTTTGGAATGCAGGCGGACGATGGCGATTAAGAATTAGCAATGAAAGAGTTACATAAAACTGCACTGTTGGGATTTTTCTTCCTTGCTTGCTTATATCTCCCCAAGGGGCTTATTCCTGCATATGCCTTGTTTCACTTGGCTGTTTTAATAACTAACCCTGATCTGTCCTCATTCTTTTTTGTTCCCCTACCTCTCACCTCCTCCTGCGACCAGCTGCCACCCTTTTCTCTTTTCTTCCTGCTCTAGCTGTTTTCATACACATTCTGAGGTTTGCATTAGCAGTCTCAGGACCTTTTCTTCTCAGCTGTTGGTTTTATGCTGGCAAAAACAAACGGGGCGAATTCAGATCACACAGGGCAAATAAAGCAAACGATAATAGCCCTCGCAGAGCAAGCCCCATGCTGCGTTTATCTCTCCTCCTTCTGCAATGTAATCAGCGGATCTGCCCGCTCAGAGGATGGGCCCCTGGAGAATGATGTTGCGTAAAAATGCCTTTGGGAGCTTGCTTCTTAACCCTGAGGTCTGCATGGGGATGCCTCCGCCTTTTGTGCGGAAACCATGATTGCTGCAAATACGCACGTGCATGTGTTACAAAGCAAGGGTGTTTCTTGCAACAAATATGCGGATAACATCCCCATGTCTTCAGGAAGCTGCCTTACACAGAATCAGACCAACGGTTCCTCCAGCTTATCATTGGCTGCACAGTGGCTGGCAATGGCTTTCCAGGGTTTTAGATAGGAATCTGTCCTATCCTCAAGGATACCTGAAGTATACCTGAAGGAGCGTCTCCACCCCCATGGTTCTACCTGGACACTGAGATCCAGCGCCGAGGGCCTTCTTGTGGTTCCCTCACTGCGGGAAACCAAGTTACAGGGAATCAGGCAGAGGGCCTTCTCGGTAGTGGCACCTGCCCTGTAGAACGCTCCCATCAGATGTCAAAGAGATAAACAACTGCCTGACGTTTAGAAGACATCTGAAGGCAGCCCCGTTTAGGGAAGTTTTTAAAGATTGATGTTTTAATGTATTTTTAATCTCTGTTGGAAGCCACCCAGAGTGGCTGGGGAAACCCAGCCAGATGGGCGGGGGTACAAATAAATTATTATTATTATTATTATTATTATTATTATTATTATTATTACTATTACTACTACTGCTACTACTATCCCCACCTGGGAGTGCCAGAGAATCAACCTGGGATCTTCTGCTTGCGAACCACATGCCCTGTCCTGACTCCATCTGATGCACTCATGTTGCCCACATTTGCTGCAGAAAATGACAGTGCAACACCTACATGCAGACAGCAATTGTCATAGGAGCCAATTCCTAGGGTCTGAGGTCCCTTCACCCCCAACATAAAAATGAGGAGTCTTAAGTCACATGAATTCCTGGGCACAGGTATAGTTTCTCACTGAGAGGTAGGTCCTTGCCTTAGCCTTTCACTGTTCTCCTTTTCCTTTGGTCCCCTCTCACAAAGTCTTCATGACCGGTGGGAGCCTTCAGGGAGGGGCTATTGCTCAGTGGCGGAGCAGCTCTTTTGCAGACAAGAAGTCCAAAATTCAGTCCCTGGCATCTGCAGGTAGGGCTGCAAAAGTCTTCTGGCAGAAATCCTAGAGAGCTACTAGTGGCCAGGGGAGGCCCACCTGCAGCACTTCAGATGCCATAACTCCCATCAGCCCCAGTCAGCATGGCTCCTGGTCTGGGCTGAAGTAGTCCAAGCACATTTAGAGGGCCACGGGTTCCCCATCCGTGGGGATAGACATGATTTTGCTACTATAAGGCATCTTCCTGTGCAACACATGAGACAGGATGGTGGGTCTGCTTGGTTCACTTCCAGGTAAATATGTTTAGGATGAGGTAGTCAGAAGCATGCCTGAAGCCAGTAGTGTGCACCTACTACTTGGAAGCAAGCTCTACTGATACTCAACGCTTCATTAAGTGAATGGTAATAATAAGTGGTAGCCTGAGTCTCTCTGCATAGCTCGATGCTAGCAGGAGCCAGTTCCATATATTGTGAAAACCACTGTGCATTAAGTGTTAGATGGCTGTTGCATGGCGTCTGGTTCTCTTCTTCCACCCTTTGGCAAACCCCAGCAAGGAGATAGGAAGAAGCTTGTATCTTCCCAGGAAGTTGTCTAAGCTCAGAGAGGCCTTTCTCGCATTCTGTGTACATCTGCCACAAACACCCAGGATTTACATGGCTCCCAAGAGCCTATTGGGTTCCTTCGCACTGAAGTTTCAACATTACTGAATGAACAAGGGTTGGGTGTATTCTGCACAGCTGGGAATGTGTCACAGAAACAGAAAATCAACTGAATGGCATAGAATGTGGCATATAAATCATGACAGATTTTTGAGAGTGGTTGGTTTAAAAAGCATGTTTTTGGATCTCATTCATTGCCATTAAAACCACTGCATGTTCTTCCCATTCCAGGCAATCTATGGTGAGGGCAAAAATCCAAATTATTTAGAAACCTGAAGAGCAAAACCAAATAAATTATGGAAGTCTTGAGTGGATGTATATGGCACCACCTAATTTGCACAATTGACCCTAGGTTTTTCAACCAGACAGTACTTCTTTGAGTCCGGTAGTTTGTGAGAACGCTAGAGCAGGCCCTTTAGAAAGTCAGGGGTTCAGGTTTCTTAGATTGCCATCCATATCTAGCTGAAATCAATGCCAAGAAACCTACTGATTTTAATGTATCTGGATTGCAGTTGGATTGTGCAAGTGGATTGTGCATAGTGTCCACATGAGACTCATGGGGCAATGTAGGCAGTCTCTCAACCAAAGAGATTCAGGCTTTAATGACGTGTTTGTGACACACACACACACACCCAGGCCTTGGACCATGGGTAATATATGAACCAATATTCTAGGTAGCAGCTACTGCTTAAATCAAGAACTCAAACTGCTGTTTGTTTTCAGAAATGAAACACTCACACACACACACACGGCATCTGGGAGCAGAGGGGTCAGGCTGACTCCAGGGTAATGAGATATGGAGATTTGCACCTCCAGCTCATACGCATCCCAGGTCAGCAGTGGTGACCATACAGGGCTGTCTTTGGACATGTCTGCAGTGCCAGAGTTTCTGGAGTGGGAAGTGAGCCTCTTTAAGCAGCTGAATAAGCCTCTGAAAATTACTAGCTTGCCTTTCTTTGCTTAACCATGAAAATTTTGGTACTGCTGCACTTAGGTCATGATAATGTAATGGACTGGCAAGATGCAGAGGAACACTGGGAGGCACCAGCGAGAGAAATCCCAAGGGAAGAAGGCTCAGAGCCTGGGGAGTGGTGGTGGGACGATGATGAATGGTCAGAAGAAGAAGAGAGAGAAGACTGGGAGGAGGAGGTGTCTGAGGTTGAAGGGAAAACAGGGCTTAGTGAGCAGGGAGAGTCTGTGGCAGAGAGAAGTCCAGAAGCAGAAGCAGGTCAAGAGGCAGAGATGACTCAGGCTGGTGAAGAAGCTGGGGTGTCTCCCATGCCTGCTGCGACAAGCTCTCCTCACCGCTGGTATGAAGAGGGAGGAGCAAATACAGACATGGAGCTGGCAAGTCTCAGATTGCTTGGGAAGGACACAAGGGAGCAGACGACTTAGGCAGTTGTGGGAAGGCAGGGACCTTCAATCTCCACAACTGCCTCATAGGGGTAAGACCTACCGAGAAGAGTTGCTGTGCTTATTAGGCCTGGTGCTCCTGAGCAGGCCTTGTTCTTTCTACTACAGGCAGCGACCATTTTGCATGGGGATTCCATTTGTCAACCGCCATGCATTGACGGAGTGTGCATAAGCCCGCCCTGCCCCGTTACGCCTCCATTCCTCCCTCTTCAGGGTCCAAAGGGGCCACGTGTTGGTGGATGCAGCTAAAATGGTCACTGTCCCTAATGAGTTAACTTCACTTACTCTAGGAGATTTATTGCTCACTGGCTCCCTGACAGATAGCTACCAACAGAATTGCACAAATGTGATGCTTGAAGCTACCCTAGAATATATGAGCACATTTTTGAGGGAAGCAGGGGCCAAAATAGAGACCGAAGCAGAGATAAATTTATTGGGTAAGTTGTTGGGAAGAATTTGGCGACAGTCTGAAAGGCACCATTGGGGAGAATAAGCCCATAGCGTGAGCAGAGTAGACAGAGATAAGTTATTCTCCTCATCTCATAGTGCTAAAGCCTGTGTTGATATTGATTGGCACCAGATTCAGGGGAGACTAAAGGAAGGAAACAGTACATAAGCATTTTGTGGAATTTGTTACCACAAAATGAGATTATGGCCACAGGCTTAGATCAGATTGGACAAATTCACATGCGGGGGAATCTATCCATGGCTACTAGTCATAATAGCGTAGTCATAATAGCGAAGTGGATCTTCCATGTTCAGTGGCAAGAAACAGTGAAAGGTGCTACTGCTTGTGTACTTACCCGAGGGATCTCATTATCCCACCCTGGTAAAAGAGAGCCTTCGGTTGGGTCAGGAGTGTGCAAATCTGGGGCAAAAGGAGAAGACTTGCACCGCTCATTCAAGAGGGGGATTCCTGAAAACAAAGGAAAATAGTGGTAGAGACCAGTGGTTTCAGGACCCTGGACAGAGCCATGAAAACAGGCTACTTGTTCTAAGGCACACTGAGTCCACTTACGCTCTGAGCCTTACTGCACCCCTCATGCTCCATCTAATAAAGGGGCAACTCTCTGGTTGCAAGGCCACACACCTTCATCTCTCCAGGAGCTCATGCTGTGCATGCTGTCTCTGTTGCCCTGCTAGTTCAGCTGAGTACATGGGGGAACAGCTCCTTGGTGAATGGAGGCTCCTTGGTGGAATGGGATTGGGGGCTGTCATTCCTGGGGCATGCAGACATCCGATGGCCTCAGGCTCAGTGGTGGGACTTAGTTCCAAAGCTTTCTCAGTTAGACCCTCAGCCTCTGTCTCTGGGTGGCTGTTGGGCTTTGGAGCCAGGGCATTGTGGGGAGCAAGATGCTGAACTAAATCGGCCTTTGGTCTCCTTCAGCAGGGGCCTCACATCCTTACATTAGCCAGAGAAGAGAGTGCTTTTGGGTAGGGAGGCAAAGAAGTGGTGGTGGTGAGACCAACTGGGGGTCTAAGCCTCTGAATTGGGAAAGGAAGAGTTTTCTGGAGAAGAATGCTGCTTCACGAAGCCTGTGGGAAGTGCAGGTGTGAGTTGGATCGGACACTGCTGACAGGCCGGCCTGTCCTGTCTCTGGCCAGCCGCTTCCCGCTGTGTGCAAGAGGAGAGTTGAGAGGAACCAACAGCTGCCGGCCTCCTCAGAGCAAGACTCGGAAAGCCGCCTTGTGGTGCGTTTCATCCGAGTGTTCTCAGCCTCAAGGGCAAACACGTACGCTGGCAAGTGGAACTAGAGCCAGAGACAATTGCCTGCTCAGCCTCCCTGCAAGCAGCCAATAGCAGAGGAGTAGTAGAATTTCTTTTAAAGGGGCTTTCAAGGGAAACTAGCCTGGTTGCAGCAGGAGTGGCGCAACAAATAGTTTTAACTTCACTGCAAAAAAAGAAAAAAGAAAGGAAGTCCAAATGCAAGAAAGTGTGAATGGCTGAGATACCAAGATCCCATACTAGCCTTCCTTTTGTAAGAAGTACAATGCCTGTCTGTACGATTACCAGGTTGTAGGGGTGGGGAAAAGCAAGAGATGGCAGGGAGGGTCTTTGTGCAGAGAGGGCATCCATTTAAATGGCAGGTAGGTGAGTGGGCAGCTGCGGGGTCAGATTCTGAGAGCAAATTCCTCATATGTGCAAGCTGCAGATGTGATCTTTTGCTATAACCGGCACAAATTTATTTCACCAAGTACAGTAAGGGATCATAAGCGAAGCACAAGCAGTTTATTTTCTGTCAAACAGGAGCTAAGCAGTCATCACTCATTCCTCCAGGAGGGCTTTGGCAGGTGTCCAAGGAACCACACTGCGACATACATTAATAAAGAGATTAATTTCCCACGTTAGCAGGATAAGAATGATGATGAGCAGGACTGAAAGTCTGGAGCTCTCTTCCCCCACCTCACACCCCTGCTGTCTCCCCATGGGATGAAGCTGCACTCGGATGCATTTTGAATTTTAAATGGTGTAGGTTACTTTGGGGGGAAATGTAATTGTTCTCCTCTCTCCTATATGCTGAAAAAAATCCAGTCTCATAAAGGAGAAGGAATCACAAACTAAGGCTTTATTATCACAATGGCTTGCCCTCCAAGAGGCACTAGCATTTTCATGTTCAACCCCTGCAGCCCAGAGCATAAAAGCAAGTTGTATTCCCATGTTGGGAGTCATCTTTCTAGACATACTGTATTGCTTTGTCCAGAGGTTTTGCACAAGCCTGCCAAAGCTGAATAGTTTTAATAGCCTGATTCTATGCAGGTTTATTTGAAATTAAGTCCCACCGAGTTTAAATGGTCTTACTCCCAAGCACATTACTTCATTGTTACTTTGTTAACAGAGAACTATATCCTACCTTTCAGATAGAATTTATTTGGGCAGCCTACACAATTTCGCCATCAAATACAAAATAATAAAAAACACACGATAATGCAGCATAAAACCAGGTGCTATTACAAAATCAACGTGCTTAAAACAACTCAAGAAATTAAAATTTTGAAAGCTCTGTGCTGGACACACACACAAAATAGCAATGTTGGTGCCAGGCGAGCCTCTCTGGAAAGGGCATTGCAGAAATGGGGTGCTGCTGCCAAGAAGGCTGTTTTCCTGGTAGCCATTCACAGCACCATATTTAGCAGAGGCATTGGATGGTCCTGAACAGACAGCACCCTTTCAGACAGTTGTTCTTTATGAAGGTTCAGTTAGACATCCCTTTATGCAAATGACCTTTGGCTCTTATCACTGCCAGCGGCATCCCATGCGGATTAAGCCCTGAGCAATCAAAGTCTGAGAAATGGTCAGCGATATCTAATCACTTCCAAAAATTATTGCACATTCGAGTGTGGCCGAGAAACGAAACCTAGGATAGGGATACTGGATGAAGGTAGGTAGGTAGATGAAGGTAGGTAGCCTTATGCTCCATCAGATCAATACATCTACTCTGTCCCTGTGTTATGACCTCTTCACAGAGATGAGAGCTGTTCAGACCGGAGTGGGCATGATTCTTAAGGGCTCGGATCCCTGGGGAAAACGGGCAGGGGAGGAAGAAGTTTAAATCTCACCCCAGTAGGCTCCTGGGGCACCCCTTTACTCCCCCTTCCTCCAATTAAATGAATGGTTGCCATACACTCTTCTGGGGAAAAGTGGAGTGGTGAATTAGGAGGTACTCTTGTATCACATTCCTCTTCTGATTGTGGGTGGGTCAGCCTTCACTGGCAAGTCTTCTTTAGGGAGATGCAATGTGCCATCGTGTTCTGTACATGTAGAGTCCATTGAGACTCACTGCAATCCCCAGTGGGTCCTTACATGCTCTCTCTCTCAAAAAAAAACCAGACACCTACCATTCACCATAATAGTAACAAACGGACAAATAAATTCATAGTTGCTCTGAGGTTTGCCTACTCCAAGAAATACCCTAACTTGGCTGTTGGTGTTGGCATTGTTCCCCCCACCCCCCATTTTTAGAAATATCCTGCATACATGCCAATCATATAGCACAATGGTTTTACATGTGTTGGCATTCCATGTTCTGGATGACATGCATAATATGTAGGCTATTTTGCAAATCCTCAGTGATTTCCGAGGGATTTAGCGCGCCAAGATCTAGATTGTGGAATATTTTTTCTCATTTCGTTATATAACACAACCCCCTTCCCTGCAAATTTGTGCATGGTTACTTGGGAGTAAGTAACTCAGCACAATAGTATTTATTTTGGAGTTAACGTGTAGGACCTGGTTGTAGTTGGCCAAGTTTATTAGCATCTTATTTGGAGACAGGAACCTGTTCTCTCTTGATCCACACAATCAAGGAGTGGAATGATTAAGGGCGAAGAAACCCAAATAATTAGAGGGCTCTTTCTTCAACTCAAGGTAACACCTGTTGGATCTATTTTGAGTAAAACTTAGTTGTATACCACCACATCTTATGGCAGCAAATTCTCATGTTAATTATGGATTGTTTGAATATGAAAACATTTCTTTTGCCTGTGGTGGTTGTTCTAAAGAATCAAAGTAGAGGAGAAACTCCCGAAGATTTACCTAATTTGTGAGGTTTTTAAGGGGCAAATAATCAAGCATTTGTCATCACAGAATTTGGACTCCAGAATTTGTATATATTACATTTTGCACAAAGTGTGCATGGGTTTGAGTGTAACTAATGTCACTGGTAGTACAGCCAGGTTAATGGCGGTCACACTTGCATGGGTGCAGACTAGGCTCAGAACCTTGTTCCTTTAAAGCATCACCATTGAGGAATGTGAAGTATTCTGTAAGAGAATGAGAAACCAGGTGATGTGCTAAGTAAATAAAGCCCAGGGTGCCTAGGCATTGTTTCCTACAATGTAACCCCCTCCCCTCACAAGCAGGCCTGCGACACATCATTCCTGATCAACAGACTCATGGCGTAAGTGACAGGGTCGGAGGTCAGCATGTCAGGGCTGTGTTGTCTTAGCGCTTGTTGTGACGTTAGCAGGGGCCAAGGATGTGTTCGCTCAAGGACTACTTGAATGTGTTCGCTGCTGTTTGTTGGCTAATGTGTTTGAATAATAAGCTGAAGAAGAATGCTCCTTCCGATCAGCAGGAAAATATGCTGTCTAGCACAGGGGCAGCTTGCAAACGTTCCGAGTTCATCATCTTGAAAGATTTATTGAATGCTATGTTAATTGCAACAACAATAACACTTTGAATTTATGCCATCCGAGCATTCAAGGCCTTTATATTAGTCATCCTTACCACAGTATTGTCTGGTCAATTATTACCCCCGTATTATTAGCATTATCATCCCCTCCCCTCCTCACCCTGCTCCGGAAGGAGTACTTGCTTCCACATGACCCCACCTTCCCATTTTGGTCTTTGGAAGAGGCCCTGCTCTGTGTCTCAACTGGTGGGAGTGCAGTACAGGTCCATAATGATTGCAGCTTCCAAACTGGAACTCCCTCCACCGGGGGAGTTCTAGGCCTGTCGAAAGCCCAGCTCTGTGTTACAAAGATGTCTGCAAATATGACATGAAGGCTGGCAACGTCAACCCTGCCCTGTGGGAATCCCTTGCAGGCGACCGTGGGGCCTGCAGACATGCAGTCAGGTTGTGCATCCATAGCAGTGATCAGAGGAGGAATGACCGCTGGGAGGAGCGCAGAGAGAAGAAACGCCTTGGTGCATCTGCAGCACCACAACCAGACACCTTCACCTGCCCCAGCTGCAACAAAACATCTCTCCCATATCGGTCTCTATAGCCACAGCAGGCGCTGTAACTCTCCAACAGTTTGACGTTACCCCCGAAAGCACACTCTGCCATTGCTTCCCGAGACAGATGGATGGCAACAAGAACTTTAGAATGGCATAGAAATTGAGATTCCTCCCATCTGTTGAGGCCGGTGTAGATACGATAGGGCCAGTCATGTCCATGTGTTGTTCGATGTATGCATTTATTGGGGGAGTAGTGGAAGAATGAGGCAGGAGAAGCCGTATCTCCCCTTGCATTATATCTTTTAAAGGGAAATGCAACATTTCCCAGTTGCAGTAGGGATTGTACTGCCTATCTGCCTTCTTCCTTATGTGGCTTCCCATCTCCGGAGAGCTTTCATTACAAATCATCAACACACTCTTCACCTGCTGCTTTGTATGTGCCTTAACAGCCATTAAGCAACTGCAGTCAACTGTTACCACGTGAAGTTTGCAGCAATTGCCTTAAATGCCTGGTATTCTTTGCGATGAATCAGCCTAATGGAGAAATAGCAGGCCCTGCTCAGTTTTGCTACAGGTAACTCTACTTAACATTCACCAGCCATAGCTTGCCTGCGCCTCGGTTTTCACTACTAGCGGAAGAGTGCAAACCAGGGAGGGGTGAAAGCCGCCGTCCTTTACAGAAGGGTTGCAGGTTGCCCCATGCCCTTACACAGTGCACATGGAATACCTGTGCATTTGAAATGCTGGCACAAAAATGGCAAGCAAATGCTTTAAAGGTATGGAAAATATTTAGCCCGGAGAGAAATGGCTTTGCATGTCAGATCCTGAGCAGTGTCAGAAAAGGAAAGCCTAAGCTGATGGGAAAATAGAAGAGTGATTAACGGCAGATTTGGACTTGCAGCAATATTGATGCACAAATCAAAAGAAAGGGGGAAGGCTGAACTCCAAAGCCTTGTTGGAACACACATTGCAAGGGCCTACCTGTGTGGGTGCAAAACTGCTCGACTTCTGTGTGCAATCCTGGCCAATCGATAATCCAAATTAAATTACAAATCATCCGTCTAACCCTTTCTGCTCATGCCTCAGCCCTCCTTCAACCCCCACGCCCCCACCCCTAGCGCCTGAGGCCACTAGTGATAGAGATGGGTGTAGGCAGAGGCCTCTGACTTTGTTGCTCTAGCAACAAAGTTTTCCTGGACTCTGGTGTGGTATTGTATCCTTGGTTATTCTTTGATCCGGACTTCTAGCTTGCTCATTGACCTCGCCTTGTGGTTTGTCCTTTGCGTCGGGACTTGCTCTTCAGTTCTGAATATTGGCATTTCCCACAGCTGCTGGTTCCTAACTCCTGGCTCACTTGAGACCGCTATCCAGGGGCGTTGCTAGGGAGGGGCGGTAGGGGCGGTACGCCCCCAGTGACAGGGTGAGCAGCGGCGGGTGGGGGTGTCAAGTGGCGGCCCCTCCCGTCACTCCCACGCGCCGCCGCTCCCTCCGTCACCCCGGGAGCAGCAGCGCTGCACGGACGGGGTGCTCGCTCGGCCGAGCGAGCACCCCGTCCGTGCAGCGCTGCTCCTCCCGGGGTGACCGGTGGTGCATGGGGAGTGGTGGGAGGGGCCGCCGCTTGACACCCCCACCCGCCGCTGCTCACCCTGCTCACCGCCGCTTGCTCCGTCGCCGTGGGAGCAGCAGCGCACAGTGTGTGCGGTGCTGCTGCTCCTGGGGCGACGGAACGAACGGCGGCAAAAGGGAAAGGGGGGAGCAAACGGGCGCTTTTCTCCCCTTTCGGCTGCTTAAACGCGCCAGCTTTGCTTCTCCCCCCCCCCTTTCGGCCGCCCCTTTCAGCGCTGGCTGGGCTGCGGAGCCGAAAGGGGCGGCCGAAAGGGGGGGGGGAGAAGCAAACAGGCGCGTTTAAGCAGCCGAAAGGGGAGAAAAGCGCCCGTTTGCTTCCCCCCCCTTTTCATTTTCGGACGCTTCTTTCGGCGCTGGCTGGGCTGCGCCTCTGCAGCCCAGCCGGCACCGAAAGAAGTGACCGAAAGGGGAGAAAAGCGCCCGTTTGCTTTCCCCCCCTTTTCACTTTCGGACGAAAGAAGCGTCCGAAAATGAAAAGGGGGGGGAAGCAAACGGGCGCTTTTCTCCCCTTTCGGTCGCTTCTTTCAGTGCCGGCTGGGCTGCAGAGGCGCAGCCCAGCCAGCGCCGAAAGAAGCGTCCAAAAGGGAAAGGGGGGGGAGCAAACGGCCGCTTAAACGCGCCTGTTTGCTTCTCCCCCCCCCTTTCGGCCGCCCCTTTGGGCACCAAAAGGGAGAGAAAAGGAAGCAAAGCTGGCGCGTTCAAGCGCCCGCTTTGCTTTCCTTTTTTTCCCCTGCGGGGGCATCCCCAGGGGCGTGGCATCGCGCTGTGCACGTGCGTCATGACGTCATGACGCATGCACATGCCGCAATGCCCCGCCCCCAGGGGTGCCTCTTGGCTTGCCGCCCCTGGCAGCCAGGGGGCTAGAAACGCCCCTGCCGCTATCCATGGTTCAGCCCTGGCATACTCCCTATCCGTTCACATATTTAAGTGGGAACAGGGAAAGTGAAAGTGGAGAGAAACTATATGAAGACTATCTTATACACAGCTCTGTAGTGTTCCTGAAGAAACCTCATTTGCTGACCATTTACTGCATCCTCTTATTATTATTTTTTGGCATATCTGTGATGTTGCTAACTGTGTGGCTTGGCTCCTGTGTGTCTGATTATTAGTATTTTGGCACAGCCTGTTGCTATTGGACCTCTCTTTAGCTGACATGTTAGCCCATTAGCTCTTGTGATAGATGCATCTCAGCAGTCGCATTAAGGAGCTGTAATGCAGTAAATCATATTTCCTTTGAATGGATTGCCATTTTCATCATTTGCAGTTTCTACCAAAACTTCAAGCACTCTGAAAACACTTAACTGCCTGTAAAAACATTATACCTGCAACAGGGTGAGCTCCCGTTGCTTGGTCCCAGCTCCTGCCAACCTAGCCGTTCGAAAGCACATCAAAGTGCAAGTAGATAAATAGGTACCGCTCCGGCAGGAAGGTAAACGGCGTCTCCATGCACTGCTCTGGTTTCGCCAGAAGCGGCTTAGTCATGCTGGCCACATGACCCAGAAATCTGTCTGCGGACAAATGCCGGCTCCCTCGGCAAGTAAAGCGAGAGATGAGTGCCACAACCCCAGAGTCGTTCGCGGCTGGACTTAACTGTTAGGGGTCCTTTACCTTTAATGCATTGAACTTGGAAGAAATGAAGCATTGGGGAAGACAGTTAGGATTTCAATCCTGTTCATGGTTTCCTCAGAATAAATCCCACTGAACTCAGTGGCTTACAACTGTGTAGACATTTATAGGATTGCACAGTTCATTAACCTTTCTCACAACCTAGAAAGGTTGACACCCATGTAGTCGGATGGGAAATGGCAAGTCGGATTAATATTTAGTTTGTATTGTGGTCTGAAATAGTGCATCGATATCTGTCTGACTGCAAAGGAGTATTGTTGTCTGATACAGTGGTACCTCTGGTTATGTACTTAATTCGTTCCGGAGGTCTGTTCTTAACCTGAAGCACCACTTTAGCTAATGGGACCTACCACTGCCTCTGCACCACCAGAATATGATTTCTGTTCTTATCCTGAAGCAAAGTTCTCAACCTGAAGCATTATTTCTGGGTTAGCGGAGTATGTAATCTGAAGCATATGTAACCTGAAGCGTATGTAACCCGAGGTACCACTGTATCTTGACAAGTGGACCAACGCAAGGTCTATTCAAACATATAGAAAAGGGCATTAAATATTATCATTGCTATTCTAGCTAGAATAAACAATGTTCTTTCTTTAGTCATCTGTTAGTTAGAGTTGTTGTTTAGTCGTTTAGTTGTGTCCAACTCTTCGTGACCCCATGGACCAGAGCACGCCAGGCACTCCTGTCTTCCACTGCCTCCTGCAGTTTGGTCAGACTCATGTTGGTAGCTTTGAGAGTTAGTTAGAGTTAGCATTCCATTTTCTAAGAGACAAGACAGCATCAGGCACAGCAGAAGGATGTAGGGAGATCTCAAGAATATGAATGTTCTCTAGCTTAGAATCTGTCAGGACACAGACTGCAAGCTTTTCATGCATAAGACTCTCACTAGGGGTGTGGGTGTTAGCAAACGTCCCGCTGGGGCAAGTTGTGAGACTGACCCCCCAGGTAGGGACGAAGCCTGGGTGCACTCCTGGCTACTCGAGTCCAGTGGCACATTGATATGCGATTGTTCCCCAGCATGAAGAACAACACACACAAGCCATTAAGGCTAAACTACTTTATTATAGATAAGATGCAGAGTGTGTCTCTGCTTGCCAGCTCAGTAAGTCAGAGCTGTGCATAATGCATCTAGCATCTCTCGAGCCAGAACTGAAAGTGAAAGTACAGATATCACATGGTTGAGAGACAAAACAACTGTCTTTCTCATGGGAAAAACACAAGTCATACCAGCTTCGTGCTGCTGCTTTTGCAGCTCAGTCTGTACCAATATCCTAACAGTGGGATAAATTTGGTTTGGTTCAGATTTTAATGTGAACCTAATTCACACTTTCTGAAACAATATGTGAACCAAAACAGCCATTTTCAAAATTTGCACTTCTCCTTTGAGAGGCAGTACAGTCGTACCTTGGAAGTCGAACGGAATCCGTTCCGAAAGTCCTTTCGACTTCCAAAACGTTCAGAAACCAAGGCACAGCATCAGATTGGCTGCAGAAAGCTCCGGTAGCCAATCAGAAGCTGCAGAACCTGTGACAAATTTTCAGGTTCCAAAGAAAGTTTGCAAACCGGAATACTCACTTCTGGGTTTCGACGTTTGGGAGCCAAAATGTTCGATTTGCAAGGTGTTCGAGATCCAAGGTATGACTGTATCTCCAAACCAACAGATTACCCACAGACTCTTTCCCTTTCCTTCTTATCCTAGCTCTCGCTCAAGATCCAAACCCCAACTGCACATTCTCTCTCTGCTTCTTAACAACGACCCCCACAATCTCCCACAAATGTATTCTCTTGTGTTCACCAGGTCTGTTCTCTTGACCAGTGTTTTTCAACCACTGTTCCGCGGCACACTAGTGTGCCGCGAGATGTTGCCTGGTGTGCCGTGGGAAAAATTGAAAAATTCAAGAGAATTACTTTATATATAGTCAATATAGGCACAGAGTTAATTTTTTTAACATTTTCTAATGGTGGTATGCCTCGTGATTCTTTTCATGAAACAAGTGTGCCTTTGCCCAAAAAAGGTTGAAAAACACTGCTCTTGACCATCTGTCTCCACTTCCTCTTTCCTGTTGCATATGCTAATTTTGCTGGCTTTTTCATCTCTTTTTCCTCTTGTCACTTTCCTTGTCATATATAGCAAGACTTCACCTCTATAAGTGAAATGGAATATGATATTTTTAAACCTTGATGGAATGTGGGGCTACAGAGCAGTAGTGGAGGAAATGCTACACACATAAAAGCTCCTGTGGTTTATCTATAGCAGATCTAGTTAAATATTAGTTTAGGCAGAAGGATGGGAAAGACCCTCTGCTGAGACGTTTCATGGTGTTCCTTTATAATAACTTTAATATCCACCTATTGGTCCTTAAAAACTCTCCCAAGGTGACTCACACAAAATGAAAAACAATCCAAACCTATTACAAAATAATGCCAGAGAGCAGCTGTTGATCAGAGCATTCAGTATTGCTTTAAGTGAGCCAATGATCAGACCCTGCATAAAGCAACGTCATGTGTTTAGAAAGACAAATGTGCAGCCTAACAACAGCCGGCATAAGGGTATACACAGAAGGTCTTTCTGTTTTTTATAACATGTCACAATTGGGAATCTTTATAGGAGAGAGCAAACAGCCATCTTTTCAGCATTCTTGTTTATTTAATGTCTTTCCATTCATAACAGCCTTTAAATCTTTTGTTCAATTTCTTTGCTGCTTGGAAGTGTTCACTTTCTCATAGCAACATCTGAGATAACAGAACTGCTGAGGAGGGCATGTGTTAACAGTTTCCTGGTTCTGAACAGTACCTTAACAGCTACTGTGTGTGTGTTTTGTTTAATTTTACACAACACAAATGCCTCTTCAAACAAATGTCAATTTCAGGTTGCCAAGATATGGTCTTTAAAACCAACGGAAACTGCTGTACAGTAGACTTTCATGAAACTTTCGACCAACAGAAGACGGATTGTGTTGAAATAATGGGATTGGTACAAATCCTCTGCACAGGAGCCTGCCTTAGCTGGGTTCTCTCAGACTACAACTCCCATCATCCCTGACCATTGGCCATTCTGGCTGGGACTGATGGTTGTAAGCCAAGACATCTTGAGGGTACCAAGTTCGAGAAGGCTGCTGCTCTAGAGACCTTTGTTAATTGTATCCACCAACTCTCCCTCCTCCATTTCCTCTAGCAGTGCTTGCTATGGAAAGTCATCATACCACATACATTTTATGTAAGATATCCTGTAACAGCCACTTGGCTCTGATGGACCAAAGATGTTGAAATTGACAGCCTGGCCAGTTCCAGATTCCTAATGAAGCGGGTGGGAGTCCCTCGGGGCATTTCTAACTCTGCCCTTCCCTTCCCATCTGGCTCCATCAGACATTGAAAGTGGCAAAGCTAAGCAGTATCATCTCTTAACAATCAGTTTTATAAATTTCCACAAAAGAATTGCCTTGTCTTAGCTGAACTTGCTTGCTTTCTACTGCACTGCTCTCTGCCTGTTCGTTTTGGGGTTGTTGTTGTTTTCTAGGGTTTTTAAAAATAGCAGGCTCACAGTACAAATTTTCTGACCTTGCGATACCTGAGTGCATTAAGCTGAGCTGCCTTGCTCTGAAACTCCATCCCTACCGCACTACTGTTCCCAGGCAACTGTGAGGAAGCAAAACATTGCTAGGGTACCTGGAGCTTTCAAAGAATGTGATCTCCCCACCTGAAGTACCGGTATTTGATTTATGTGAGCCAGTAGTGATTTAAGCCAAGGGAGTTGGCATATCATTAGTGTCATCCCCCCTTTTAATAGGCCCTGGTGTGTCTGTGTACATGTGGGGAGGAGAAATACCTAGAAAACAGGAAGGCACAAGCATCTCTACTCTCGCTTTCACCCGTTTTCTTCACAGATTGCTCTACGTGGCTGTCAGCAATGAATTTTCTTCATTGGTGACACCAAAGAATGGGATGGTATCTCTTCCACAGCCACATCTGGCTGGTTGTGCTTGCTTGAGATCAACACACTATTCACAGCAGCTACTTTATAGATTAAAAAAGGCATTTTATGGCAATGGGAAGAAGACCCGTACTTCGTAAATAGAAGGACAAGATTTCTGTTTAGTGTTGCAGTATTGTGGGTGTGTGTGTGTGTGTGAAAATATTGGATCAAAGCCTTTGCATGGCTTAAGCCATTCCTCACCCCATATGTATACCGAGATTTAATCATCTGCATCTTTTTTCTGTTTTGTTTATAGCCTCTGGTCTCTCCTCCTCTCCCTCGACCCCGACACAAGTGATCAAGCAGCCAACGTTTCCGCTCGAATCCTACAAACATGAACCAGAGAGGCTAGAAACACGGATTCACACGTCCTCTTCCCCTCCAGATACAGGCCAGAGACCAAGCCTCCCTCTTGGACAAAGTGTGGCCAAACCCCCCACTTCCACCCCGTGTGCTACCTCAAAAGCTGTAAGTATGAACCATTTCGTTTCTCTGTAAGAAATGCAAAGTCCTGTGTGCATTTTTGGATTAACAGGGTGCTTCTAAGTGTCCAAGTGCATAACGTGGATTATCTTCTTATAATCCTTTTGATAATTCTGCAAGGTGCATAAGTCTTACAGTTATCACTATATTTCAGTTGGGGTGAGGACGGAGGCTGACGTCTTGTCTAACGCCTCCTAATGAGTTCAAGGCAGAGGTGAGGTTTGAACCAATGGCTTCTCGATTCTTAGCAAAGGCTTTTAGACTGCAAATCTCTGCAGGTTTCCTTGGGAGTGTGCCTTGGGAGTGTGCCTAAATTTTAAGTTGTACACTGAGTAGTTAGCCATCAGCTATTACAAATAGCAACTATTGACGCCATTGTCTTCAATAGGATACAGTGTTTAATTTGTAGGATGCAGTTTTCTGTTGGAAGATAAAGCTATTCTGGTTACTTGAGTTCCTTCCTTGAACCAGCTTATTCTGCTTAATCTTGTACGTATAGGATTCTAGCTGTGAACACCCATCAGTCTTGTTTATAGTATCAATAGCCGTAAGCACTTTTCTCGGGGGTAGGCAATACACTGTGTTTTACTTTATAAAATTCTAAATTCAGATATAAAACCTCACCCATAGCCAATATACTTTTGCTGAAGCTTAGAAGTAACAAACATTTAAAGCCTGCATTTTTCAGAGAAAAATGTGAAGACAGCCAAACTTTCCACCTGCTACAGTAGAGAGAGAGATAGAGAGATGGGGCCAGAGGAAAAATGGGTTGCAGAACCTCCCACTTAACTTGGGGATTTAAAGGGTTAGCATCGATCTGGCTTGCAGTCTGACAGCTGTATTCAGCACCTGCAGATTTACGGAATTTACGTAAAGAGTTGACTAATGGGAACTAGAGGAAAGGTAGCTGATAGGTGCTGCTGTGAGCCATGCAGTTAGAAGTGGCTGGTAAGAAGCCACTGATGACTAAACTAATACTTTGACCTCAGCTAATTCTAACATCAATCACATCAGGTCACTGTATACTTTGCTTACAAGCCAGTATGAAATAGTACCGTAGTTGGCTTTGGTAGGGAAACACTCCTGAATGGCCACTGCAGAGTGTGAAAGTCAACTAGCAACTTTCATAGGAAGAAGAAATTACTCATTTGGGGATCGGATGTATGAACTATAGCTTGATGATTCAGTTGATAGATTATTCTTCTATCAGCCTTTCTGAGTGACGGTGAGTTCTTCAAACCATTCACCTTTGACATGAGCTGCTGATCTAAGTACGGTCCGCACAATATGATCACAATATGGCAATCAAACATGGAGGATTTATTTTAGACAACAACAGAGAATTGTAGAGTTGGAAGGGACCCCAAGGATCATCTAGTCCAACCCCCTGCAATGCAGGAACCTCAGCTAAAGCATCCATGACAGGTGGCCATCCAATCTCTGCTTAGAAACCCAATGGAAGGAGAGTCCACAACCTCCTGAGGGAGACTTGCTGCCAGAAAGTTTTTCCAGATGCGCTCAACCTCCACCTCTGGCCATGTGAAAACCTTATGTCAGACCTTTGACTTTCTAGCCCTGCGTTAATTTATACCCAGTCTTTCCTCAATAAGTCCAAAGCAGCTAAGTTAAAAAACAACAACATAATCTTAGTCACAATGATCAAACTTGACTTGGATCAGAACAGTAATATAATCTGACTACACGGAGGTCTCCCTTCTGTCTTAAGGTGTTACGTCAGCATTTGTCCCAGGGCATGCCAACAGGACAATAACGCAAAATAGGACACCTAAGTTAAGTACTAAAACTGGTGAGAAAGAGATAGGGAGACAATAGCAGGGGGTGTTATCTTTCAAGGTAAGAGATGGGCTGACCAATCTTCTGTGGTCTACTTTTTGTAAAGCTAGAATTCTCCACCAAGGTGTGTTAAATGTACCAAAAAAAAAGTAGTCAGGGTAGCTGAGGCATAACTAATCTGTGCTAAGTGATCCTAAATATGTATGTGTTCTTTCTTAAGAGCATAAGAAGTGCCTGGGTGGATCAGATTAAGATCTACCAAATTCAGCATTCTTTGCAAGAAACCAGTCCACCCCGAAGCACTAAGTAACCCATATGGAACTTGAAAGCTGTGTGCCATTTTTTATCTCCTGTGCATACCCAATCTAGGGTGAGAAGATCCTTCCCCACAGCAAGCCTTCCCAATTGCTATTTCCTACCAGGCCTTACTTATGACATTCCTATTACCCAAAATATTTTCTATCATTTGGTTTTGCCACCTCCCTATATCTGGGGTCAGTTAGTATTGCTGTGAGTTTGGGGAGGGATGGGCCTAATATCTGGACCCCCTTCTAAAATATACAGTAAAACAAGCCTGTGAAAAAGCATAACAATTAAAACAGTTAAAAGAACAATTAAAACAATTAGATCAGAAAGCTCAGGTTCAGAGCCAGTGGGTCCTTGGATATTTCAGCAATATTGATGCATTTGCTAATAATTTTATTTGGTGCAAGAGACTCTGCAGATTGAAATACTATTATCTCTTAACCTCTAGGATCACCAACATTTTCCCTCTTTTCTTTTCTTAACTTCTGTGCTTCTGATGGCAGCCTAATGCACAGAAACCCTTTTCCACCGTGGAGATAAATGGTGGGTAAAAACATTCACCTGCTAAATTTCTCTGCATGTGACTGCTGTTAAAGATACAGGTGCAGGAATAATTTTCCTGTGAACAATATCCCATTTGACCCCCAAACCTTCTTTACAGCAGCAGGAAAGTTTGCTGGGAGCTGGTTTGAGAAAACCATCATAGTATGGAAACAGGATCCTTGGTTCTATTCTTTTAGCATCCATATTTACATCTGAAACCGTTCACCAGAACAAAATTAATTTTGTTTTGTTTTTTAAAAAAGGTGGCTTAGACGCAGGAAACTGAGATGACTGTGAGATGGATAGCTTGCCCCTGACTGTGTACTGTACTTATCACATCTTTCATTGGCTCAATAACTCTTCCTATTTTCTGGAGCGTGGCTGCATAAGATAGCCAGCAAGTCTGACAGTGGCAGAGAAACCATGATTTATAAGCCTTGCGTCGCATATCCTTTGCAGCCTTTCTATGTTAGGACTTCAGTTCCTCTGACAGGGAATAACACACCTGCTGTCTTACCTGCTCAGGTTGCAACCTGCAGATTTCCTCCTCTGCCTTTAAATCCACCCATAAAGCAAAATGCTTAGCAGCTGTGGCTTGTATTGTTTAGCTCCCTATATCTGTTGATGGGAGAAGAGGAAGATTTCAGAAATGGGGGGGACACTGGCAGCAGAAGCTACCTCAGCATCAGATGATGTAAAGGTAAAAAGTGAACCCCTGGTCACAGCCCAGAAAGGCAAATTTAATTGGTTTGACCTGAAGCCCCCCAGCTGAGATTGCATCACCCTTCACTAGCTAGACATACTTTATGCTTTCTAATTTTCATACTTTATTTCCCATTGCTATAAGTACTGTACAGGCAATGACCATTTTACACGCATTTAATATGTGTGTGGTCGTGCACACGGGCATTGCCGCGGACCCGGAAGTGACTGGGAAAAGGGCAACAGTGGCCCTTTAACAGTGTGGAAAGGGGGGAAACGGTGTGAAAACAGCACCCAGCAATCCCACGAGCCTTTGCAAGTACAATCCCAAAAGCCCTTGCACCAACCATTGAGGCCTGTGGAGAGTTGGAGTTTGAGAAGGGAGGTTTGGAGGGAACAGCTGTGGTGGAGTTTGGCGTCTGGTAAGTGCTGCTGGTTGATTAAAGGGTTTTTCTAGGGTTTACAGAGGGTCTTCACAGGTTTTTTTCTTTGGGCGTCCCCAATATACCTGATTTCCCTTAAACCCACGGTGCCTTGGAATGTAAGCCCCCTGTAAAATGGTCGTTGCCTGTCGTTCCACAGAAACTGAAATGCTTCTGTCTCTTTGTATCTTCAAATATCTTAAGGGCTGTCAAATGGAGGAGGAAGCATGCTTGTTTTCTCCTGCTCTGGAGGGTAGGACTCGAACCAATGGCTTAAAGTTGCAAGAAAGGATATTCTGACTAAACATGAGGAAGAACTTTCTGACAGTAAGAGCTGTTCAGCAGTAGAACACTCTCTCGCGAGAGGTGGTGGACTCTCCTTCCTTGGAGGTTTCTAAGCAGAGATTGGATGGCCACCTGTCATGATGCTTTAGCTGAGGTTCCTGCATTGCAGGGGGTTGGACTAGATGATCCTTGGGGTCCCTTCCCACTATGATTCTATGTTTCTGTGCCTTTAACAGCAGAAATGAAGCAGGTTGAAGCTGAGTACTGGGAGCAGGTTTACTTGCAGCATTTCTGTATGTCAGGCTGTTGTTAAAGGCACAGGAACATAGCCAATATTTTTTGTTTTTATGCAACAACCTGACAGACAGAGTTGCTTGTTAAATCTGAGCTGGAACAGGCATCCTTGCAATTGGGGTAAGGGTTGAAACCCAGAGGTTTATAGCTTTAAAGTGACACAGCAGCTCTGGTTGCCCCTGCCTAAAGGTAAAGGGAACCCTGACTGTTAGGTCCAGTCATGTCCAACTCTGGGGTTGCGGCGCTCATCTCACGTTACTGGTCAAGGGAGCCGGCGTACAGCTTCCAGGTCATGTGGCCAGCATGACTAAGCCACTTCTGGTGAACCAGAGCTGCGCACGGAAACGCTGTTTACCTTCCCGCCGGAGCAGTACCTATTTATCTACTTGCACTTTGACGTGCTTTCGAACTGCTAGTTTGGCAGGAGCAGGGACAGAGCAACGGGAGCTCACCCTGTCGCGGAGATTCAAACCGCCAACCTTCCGATCGGCAAGCCCTAGGCTCTGTGGTTTAACCTACAGTGCCTCCTGCATCCCACTACTCCTTCCCTAATGCCAATTTGTTGTCTGGCACATCTGGAGTAGGTAGGTTTAAGCTTGGGCAGAACGACTATTAGCAGAACCTGGTGAGAGAATTGGCCTGCCTAAAGGTAATTTTAATGCTCTCTTGCAAACCTCCTGGTTGCAAAGTAGCAGCTGCTTAATTTTATGGGAAAGTGTGTGTTTGTTTGTTTATGTATCTGTCCCTAGTAGGGAGTCCAAAGCACTTTTCCAGATAAAGAGTCTAAGGTTAGCTGGATTTCTTCAATGAAAAGTTAGGCCAGCTGTGTTTAGTGGGAAGACATACAACTTCACACACACACACACAGTAACATCCATAAGACAACAATTTGTACTTTGACTTCTTGTTATTTGAACTGCCTGACCTTCAAACAGTAGCTGGAGGATGGTGACTTAACTCTTCCTTAGTGTCACATTACCAAGTGTGAGTGGAATGCAGAGATGTTGTAAAGGTAATGGAGGAGGCAAGTTTCCTTATCTTCCGGTTTGCCTGGTGTGTGGGAGAGGGAGAGGGAGGCTGTTCTCTTCATTCCTTTCTCTGCAGCTTTATGGTGTGGGTGGTGTGTAAGTGGCTTGCACAGATCTGCCATTTTAAAAAGGATGCCCAGTTCCAGGGCAATTTTTTAGTGCTTTATTTATCTGGTCAAAGAGAGCAGATGAGCAGGCAGCAATAGCCAAGTGGAGGAACAGCAGAGCCACAAGGATCCAGGGGATGGAATTGGACCTCCTGCGGGGATGTAGATCTTGGCAGGTACCCAGCAGTGCCCGCCCCTGCAGCCAGACTTGCAAAATGGCGTGCAGAGCTAACCATGCAGTAAGAATTTTCAGTAAATTCAGCACAACTAAAAGCAGCAGCACTAAAACGTGGAACTGCATAAAGCCCTCCAAGGTTGTACTGCCACCACCCAAAAGGCCCTGTTGTTGTAATCACCTGTTTTAATAGCCATTTGTCACATGCGCATGAGAGAGCTCCCCCAGCCCTGGAAAAAAGCTGTACCTGGAAGTGTATCCTGGATGCAGCCATAAAGTCAGAAAGCTGATGTATAAGATGACCTTACATTCCCACCCATCCCCCTTCTATCAGCCCGACAAAATTTCTTGTGCATGCACTGGAAAACAAAGTCTTCATTCTACTGATCATTTCACCTAAGATTTGATAGAGCTCCAGATAGGGTTGTGTGTGGGTGGTTTTTTGTTTTTGTTTTAATACAGAGGGTGATGATAGTTGTTTTTTTCCTTTGCATTTTCTGTGCCTTCAGAAATAGTTCCTTTTTCCTCTCCTTGTCTCTTCCTCTCCTGCCTGACTCCATCCTTCCATTTCCCTCAACCTTTTTTGCCGTGACTCTGCTTTTCTAGCAACTGCCCATAGCTTTTCTCACTTAAAAAGATGATCACAAAACGTAAGAGAGCTTTTGGGTCTTTGATTAAATGGCAGCTCCTGGACCCTAGTGGTGAATCGCATGCTTTCCTTTGATATGCATTTATTACATACGCTCTTAAGCTTTTCAAGCTTCACCTGGAAATGACTTGGCACAAAAAAAACTTTGTGATTTCAAACATATTGTTTGTGGCCATATCACTGAAGAAAGGCCGGCTCTAGGCAAATCATATTTGCCCCTGGTGTCTAGAGTTCTGCTTGTGCACCCATCCAATAGGCCTCCAAGGCTGCAGACTAAGTCAGAGTCCCAAGATTGAGCAATCAGCAAATACGGTCCATTCTCAGGCACAAGGTTTGGGAGAAGCAAGGTAAACATTGCTTATACTCTTCACTGCTTAAAAAAAATAAAATGACAATTAACTCCCAGTCACCATGCATTCGGAATGATGCCTCACATCTTTCTAATAACAGAAAATATTGTTGTCTGAAAGAGGTCAAGCACATTAGGTACAACCCCGCCCCCATCCCCTCAAAAAATCCTCTCTCCACCACCTCTGCATATCCCAGAGTTCCACATGGAGACTGCAGCAGGAAAGGAAAGTACCTCTAGCCTGAATCTGGCACTTCTTGAGAAGAAATTTGGTGCCTTGAGGGAAAGGGAGAATGTGTGCTGTCATTGTACTGTAGACCCAGCATTCCAGTGTTCAGGTGGGCAAACATGATTTAGCAAGTTGTGCCAAGAAGTTTCTGTGACTCAGCCATGATGTATTTACGCCCCAGGTAAACATATCACAAAAGGGGATTTAGGAGCAGCTGCAAGCTCTTCTCCTTGGGCTGTGGCCAGTGTCTGTCTTGCCATCGATTCCTTAAAAATAGCATTTTGCCCAGTCTGGTTTCAGAGGCCCTCGGCTACCCACCACTTTCCTGAGGGAGATTGCCCCACACTCTAATGGATCTCGGTGGACCACAGCCAGCAATAAATGCTTAAATAGAACTCTCCATTGACATTATAAATGCTGGTGTGAAAGCTGCTGCAGTTAGTGAAGGGCTGGCAGTTAAGTACGTCTGTCTGAAAACATCTTATGACTAGGGTTTCATAAATTTTTCACCAGGAACAGTAACTAAGTAGACATGGAATAAGAGGTACAGGGTGGCAATGATCCAAATGCTTCCTCTAGCTGCACAGTGGTCCATTTTTCCTTTAATTGTTAGGGAGGTTGGCTTGCAGCACTCGAGTAGACTTTCCCAGGTCTTCTTACAATGACCCTGTATGGTAGATCAGTAGCCTTGTTATAAAAAAATTCTGTGGTTTATCAGTTTGGGAGTGAAAATTGGTGTGAGGCCTGTTTTTCCTGTGTTTGCTTGGTAAATTAATATATATTATATATAAATAAAAGACTTTAAATTCTTACAACAGCCTCTCCAGATATAGGCCTGGGCTGAGAGACAGCAGCTTGTCTAAAGGCCAAAGGAGACATGGCATGGGAGGTTGGGGGAAGTAGGTCTCCAAATACCAGTTGCTGGGAATCACACGTTGGGAGAGTGGCTCTTGTGTTTGAATCCTGTTTGTAGGTTTCCCACAGGCATCTGGTTGGCCAAAATGAGAACAGGATGCTGGGCTAGAGGGGAACTGACCTGATCCAGTACGGGCTTGGTTACTTACGGTGCTTACAGACATGAATGATTTAGCATGGTTGGCATCCGTCTGCCTCAGGAGACAGTGGAGGAGTTTGCCTTTGGGGGTGAAGTTGAACTGTTGGAAGGTTATAGTGCCTGCCGATATGGGAGAGGTGGTTTTTTTGCAGCTGAGGCAGATGAAGGCGCCCGGTTGTGCTGCTGCACATGCAGCATAGTGTTTCTTCTCTGTGTGTTCTTTCTAGCAGTCATTCCTCTTCTGCTATGGTTGCACAACCTGACTGACTGTTTCCAGGCAATGCCTGGTCATTGCTGCTCTGCTTTAAACAGGAAGTGCAGTAGAAACCTCATCTAGACTTCCGGAATCCAAATAGCATTCTGTTGTGATCAGCCCACGTTTCCCCAGTCCAAATGTTTTTGGGGGGGCATCACTTAGACCAGGCACGTCCAACAGGTAGATCGTGATCTACCAGTAGATCACTGGGTGTCTGTGGTAGATCACTGGCTCCCCCCAAAACTCAACAAGTTTGGCTCCCCTAAAAGAAGCTCATCATTTTTGCCCTGCACCCCTAAAAAACGTCGCTCTCCCCCTCCCTAAAAAAAAATTCAACAACATGGGAGAAGGATACTTTTATCACTACAGATGCCTCTGAAAATCAGAGTGAAGGAAGTGTGACTTCCATAAGGAAAAATGCTCAGTGTAGAAGCAGCCCTTAAGAGTTTATGACAGAGGTCTTGCTGATTCAAAGCTTAGTGTTTTAGATTGCAGTTCTCCGCCCACTTACCTGATAGTAAGCCCCATGGAATTCAGTTAGACTTACTTCGAAGTAGATATGGTTATGATGGCTCTGTTACTAAGCTACACATGGTGAATGAAGCTGCTGGGTTTTTTTTAAATGTGCATTACCCCATTTCACAGATGATGTTGTCTACTGAGAATGAAATTGTGGCTTTGCCTAAGTTGTCCAGTAATATTTGCTCTCACTGCCTGCTCCTGCTCAATGGGGACTGCTCTCTGTCCATACTCATTGCCACACCAGCTAAGCCATTGGGAAGCAAGAGGAGAGGAAGAGGCATAAGATTGTTTTTAAAACAGAGTCTGTATTTGAAAACAAAAAACAGAAACCTGCAACAGGCTAGGTTTGGCCACTAGAAAATGAGATGCTTTGGGGCAGCTGACTCATAATAAAATTGGAGAATGTCTCGGCAGTGGGTTGGAAAATGTTTCCTCTATGCTGGATGACTGATGTGAACTCCAAATAGTTATTATTTCAGATTCATCACTGTCATGTTTTCAATTGGAACTGAGGGCAGGGATAAAATCAACCTGTTGATAATCCCGATTCACTCCAGTGATGCTTAAATAACGCTTCACTGATCATTTCCTTAAAATGATATATGTGCGTACACGGTATGAGGAGTATGACGGTAGTATACAACACACTTTGGGACATGGGCAGGTTGTCTGCAGCACAAATGGATATAATTGTTTTAACCAGTGTGTCACCTTAGGGTGAAGGGTGGGTAATTAACATAATAACTGAACTGTCAGGGCTCCATCCAAGGACTCATGGAAATTTTAGTTTAGTAATGCTTTTTAGAAATGGTTTGAGCCCTAGTCCTCACAGAACCAAAGGTTTCTCCCTCTCCTCTCACTTTGCAACCTACAGTATGTGAAATTTGATAGAGGGCTCTATGTGGAGCTAGGGTTGCAAGTAACCCACCCTTGATCTAGGGTGAGATTCACAGTGACCAAGAAAAGGCCTGGAATGGAGGTGTTTGTTTTGGAATGCCCTCGCTAGAGAGGTCTGCTGGATACCAATGTGGCTCAATTTTAGGCAATGGGTTGCAACAATTCCCACACATATAGAATCACAGAATTGTAGAGTTGGAAGGGACCCCAGGGGTCATTTAGTCCAACCCCCTGCAATGCAGGAATCTCAGCTAAAGCATCCATGACAGATGGCCATCCATACACAAAAGCTTTTCTTTGAACAGAAAAGCTGTCTTACGGCTGTTTCTTACATTCTTATGCTACATAATTTTTTTGCTTTTTTATAAAAAAGAAAAATCTTGTTCCAGCTCCCTTCATCTGTTTCAAAACCAAAACTGTCCCTCTCTTTGTATATGCTTTCCTTGTTAGAACTGTTATACACTGAAACATTCTATTTGGATTTGTCTTCCGTCTGAATTAAGGCAGCTGCCAACATTGATGGCATTTCAATGTCTGCAAAAGTAGAATCATATAACTGTAGCATTGGAAGGGACCACGAGGGTCATCTAGTCCAACCTCCTGCAATGCAGGAATCTTTTGCCCAGTGTGGGACTCAAACCCATGACCCTGAGATTAAGAGTCTCATGTTCTACCAATTAAGCTATCCTGTATTTGTTAACTTAATACTTAGTTTACTTAATGCAACTGTTTTGACCTGAAGGACTTTATCTTTATGTATTTTTGCACACTGTCTTGTGATGTTTACATGGAAGGCGGTATATAAATGGTTTTAATTAATAAGTAAATTCTGGCTTAGAGCGAGATGAGCTCGCAACCCCAGAGTCGTCCACGACTGGACCTAACGGTCAGGGGTACCTTTACCTTTTACTAAATTCTGGCTACTCAAACAGTATCTTTGGCTGTCGTACCGATAATCGTGTGCACTGTTAACTCACCTTTTCTCAAACCCCATAACTGCACAGGCATTATTTAAGCCACAAGAGAGTTTGTTCTTTACTGAATGACATTTTACGCTTGGTACAAAATAAACTACGGGAGGACTAATCTGTTCAGGGATCCCTTTAGAACAAGGAGTCTCACGTCCTGCAGTATGTCTGCTAAATAAATGAAACAGATGGCCGTTTTCCTCCCGCAAGTTGCAGAGTGAAAGGAAAAACTCTCTGCCAGCCTCCTAAACTGAATTACACGATTAATTGTAATTTATATCATTTGAATCAATTATATTTCTACAAAGCCTGTCTCCAGTTACAATTTTTGTGATGGGGAAATGGAAGTTCCATTCTCTTCCTCATTAGCTCCATAGCTTATGCTGCCGAGAAGCCATTAACATCAGCTCTGCCTGGTTCACTCCTTTGGCAGATTTGCAATTAACTTAGTTCTGGCTAGGGCCTGCAGTGCTGCCTTAGGCCAGCCACTGGGATGGACAGCTGATTCATTTCTCAAGGGGAAAGTGGAATGGCACTTCCCATGACTGGCTGATGTGATTTTTTTCAGGCTCATAATAAACCAAAAGGTAAAGAGGATCTTAAATGCATGTGTCCTAAATGTCGGTGATTTGATTGGGCCAGTGGAGATGTAACATTTCTTGACTGTTTAGCAATGGATATGCAATGGAAAAAGTTCAAGATTATGCTTCATTCACAGATGGTGGGAAAAGTTCCATTTGTAACTATTTTTGCATTCAAGATTGGTGTACCTTGATTTGCATTTAGATAGGAATTCCTTCTCATCAGACTTGAGTCAGTAAAGCTTTTTTTAAAAAAGGTAGGGGAGTGTGTGTGTGTGTGTGTGTGTGTGTGTGTGTGTGTTTACTTCTTAAGAAGCACTGGGAGGGAAATTAAAAACTAGTATGATATTCTTAGTTGCAGAGACATATTTAGAGCATAATGCTGAAGCCATTAGTTTATTGGCTACTGTGTTTTTGGTGGAAACAAAGGATTTTTTGAAAGAAGTGTTTTGTGTATCAAGGAAGGTCAACTGTTAATAAAGGGCACCCATGGCTCTTCTTGAAGTGCTTGAGTAACTCTCTGTCATGCGGTTCTGGCTTTAAAACAAGATTCTTGAACCTCTACCCAGCCATAGCAGATTAATATGTAACCACTGGAATTACTCAAAACACCATTTGCTTGGGTGCATTCTGTATGTTATAAATGAAAGTCATTTTGTCTGTTGAGAACCAACTTTTCCATTCCTTGAAAAGCAAGAATATTACATAAACAGAATGCAACTGATATCAGTATATAGAGCCCTTTATTTGGTCTTTTTTTTTCTACTGACAGGGGCACTTAATTGTTGTATTTGAGCTACTTACATGTTGCTGGCTTGAGATGCCTTAATTTTTAGGTAGACCTGGTGTTTTAAAACTGCCACATTGAAAATGCAGATACTGTACTAATGTAAGCAGGACGATGCACATTGTATGAGTGAATTTGCTGTACAAGTGTGCAACCTGGAATGTGGTGCAGAACTTCCTTCCTAAGAAAGAACTTGGTGACATTAGGGTGGATTTGCTGATGGCTTAGATTAGAACAGGGTCTAGGTAGTACTTTTTGTAGTCTGCAGTTCTGGCTTCTCCACCATACACTCATTCCTTTTCTCCCTAAATGGCTGCAATATATGTTCCTGCTAGCTGTTGGAACCCCACTTCACAATGAATAGTTATGATGGGCAACTTGAATTAGAGATAAAGTTGGCAGCAGTACTTGTGAGAATCAGAATTTTGGGCTTGCGTTACAGCTTCAGTTGAAAGAAATTTGGATTGGCATTTGAGAGTCAATATTAAAGTAAGATTTTGTTTTGTTGGAGGAAACACAGCTTAGCACCTTTGGGCGACATCCATAGCTTTGGATTTGCAATACCTTTCCTCCCCCACCCCCACCCCCGAGTAAGTTTTCACTCTCCTTGTGGTGAGCTCTGTATGGGAAAGTCTTTATAAGTTCTGGCTTTATGGAGCTTGTATTGGATCATGCCTCAAGCTTGTTTTAACCCTGATGTACATGGAACCTTCTGCAGGTTATGTGCAGAAGCAGCACTTATAATGGAGTGAAAGCAGCACAAATTCATTCTTTTCTCATCTTCTTTTTGTTCTATAGCCGGGATGTTCTTGTGTGATGTTTGTTTGTTTGTTTGTTCAGTGTAATAAAGATGAATTCTGTTTTGGACAGATATTTTGCAAATTGTTTGCAAAACGTGCAATGAAGATACACTATGCTATCAAAGATACACTATGCTAGTCACTATGCCAGTGACTAACCATGCAGTGAATAATCCTACAAGGACTTATATGCACTATAGTCTTAAGACAGGTTTAGCTTGTCATTTTCTTTCTAAGGACTCTTGTGAAATAACTTTCTGTGAAGAAGGCTAGCTATCACTTTCAGAGAATAAATGGCATTGTCATAAATACTATGATTCCCAAGATTCTTTGGGGAGAACTTTAACTGTTAACCTTGTGTAAGTTTTATTTCCATGGGCAGAGCTATACTACATTGTGTATTGGTACACAATTAAAAGAATTTGCAGGATGGAGTACTTTGGATTCTATTTCCTACACAAAAGCTTAGCAGTATTTGGGATAAAAGCCAGGGCCTTCAAATTAGTTGAATTGTAGCTCATATTCTTCCATTACAGAAGCACTTTAATTTTATTCTGATCCATATTTTATTACTTCAAACAGCCCTTGGGTGGGGGTTAGTATTATTGTGTAGTGATTTTGCCTGGATCAGCATTTTGATGGCAAACACTCGATTGTAATAACTCCACCATAAAAGCAGTCTTGCTCCAAAAGAGAGCACAGAAGAGAAACAGCACTGAACTATTTTTATCCTAGGCATATAATAAATGCATTTTGTAAAATGCATTTGGTGCAAAACAATTAGATTTTCATATTTCATATAACAACTCAGCTATCCATAGCTCTAACATGAGTATTGTGATAATGAAAATTCTGGCCAATGGTCAGGATGGATTGACCAATACTGGAGGGCCACAGTTTTCAACTTCCTGCCTTAAGTACTCTGCTGGGGAGTTGAAGACTAACAAAAAGTGCACAGGTATGGTGGAATCTGTTCAGTGGTGAGGAGTACTGAATAGGGAGGTTGGCGGAAATACACCTCTGTCTCATTCTTCTTGTGCAACTGGAGGGTGAACTGAAAAAGATGAACAAGGCTGTGCACCAGATAATGGGAATATGATGTGCGGGTGTAGCCTATACTGAAGGGTGATGGTGAAAAACAAAGGGAGGTGGGATAGGATGCCCTGTATGCAAAGACGGGGCATTATGGTAGGTTTGCCAAACTGTAGGGTCACTGACATCTTGTTGAAACCACTGGTGCATCCTGCCCTGTGAGGAGAGGAACTAACATCTGGATCATATTGCGGATAAACTAAGGCCCATACAAACCTCAGTCCATTCTTACTGCGGCACAGTGGGTCAGTGTGTTAACCAGAAGGTTGATGGTTCAAGCCCACCCAGAGACAGCTGTGGACAGGATTCCTGCAATGCAGGGGGTTGGACTAGATGACCCTCGGAATCCCTGCTAACTGCAATTCTGCGATTCCGTGACTGGCGGGGGGAGGGACAAGAACACGAAGCTTCTCCCCTGCGCCAGAGCAGTGGTTCGTCCTGTTTTCCGTGCAGGTGAATGCACACTGGACAATACCAACAGCAGATGGCGGAGGTGGGGTGCGTGGGGAAGAAGCGCGTCTCCTGTCCTACCTCTGCCTCTTAAGTCTAAGATGGAATCCTGCGGCCCTGATCTCTTAACGGTGGCGTAGGAGTGGGGAGAACATTAGGCGTCTTATTTCCCTAGCATAATAGGAATATTGCCGCCATCCGGCCAGGCCCGCCCCCTTCCCTCCCTCTTTCCGAAATGCTAGGTGGTAGCTGCCCGCTTCTCCCGAGGGGCAGTAGCGCGGCGAGGGTTTTGAGGAGCGCGGCATGTTCCACAGAGCTTTCCCAAAATAGGGGTGTGTAAAAGTGGCGGTTGAAACGCGCCCACGTTCTGCCGGCGGCCGTTGGCCGTTTAACGGCCGCCCTTAGCGCCTCAGCCCTGTGAAGGGGGATGCCGCCGTTGCTGAGGGGGAAGCTAGCCCGCGCCGCGGCTAACCGAGTCCCTGAAAGGGGCGGGAAGAGCGCTTCCCCGGGCCTTGGCAAGACTGCGAAGGGGTTAATGGGCTGTGTGGGGGTAGAGAGAGAGAGACCGGCCGAGCCCTCCCGCGCCATGGCTCCTCCCCTCGGCCAGTCCTCTTCCTCGGAGCGTGCGGGAGGCGTCGCAAACCTAGCCCGCTCTTGTCAGGCCGTGCCTCGAGCATTGCCGGTCGCCGCACCCGGCTCCGCGGCCCCCCGGCTGCCCGCCGCACGCTCCGCTTCCGCCTGCCGCGGGTGCCGCCCCCGGGGATGCTGTCGCGGGTCCGGTGAGTTCCGCGCCTGGATGCTGCTGATCCCGCCGTCTCTCTCTTGTGTCTCCCTCCCCGCCCTCCTGCAGGCAGCTCCTCCTCAGTCCCCGGCCGCCTCCGAAGGGATGCTGGAGAAACTGGAGCTCGAGGATGAAGGTAAGGAGAAGCGGCGGCAGGCGCGGCGGTGGGGGGGGGGAGAGCAGGCAGACCGGGGGGGGGGGCAGGGTGGCCGGGTAGGATCATGGGGGAACCCCGAGGCAGGCGGAATCCCTTCAGAATCACACAAACAACAACCTCGTAACCCGGCATGGAGCCTGCACACAACACTGACCATGCAGACACCTGCTTTTCCTGCTGCTGTGTTGTGTGGTGAATTTGTACAGGGCTCATTGGTAGCTGGAGGAGCGGGCAGTTTTGGTATAGATCTGTCCCCCCCCCCCCACAATTTCCTTTCCCAGCTGGGTAAGGCCACGCCGGGTTTGGGGTGGAGTGGGGTGGGGATTGCTGGAGTAGCCAGGCATACCAGTTGCATGAATGCCGGGATTAAAATAAAAATAATAATAATAATAATAATACCCAACCGGTGGCTTGCAATAAATGATTTGGTGAGGGAGAATGAAAGGTAAAGTGGGGGGGGGGTAGAGAGGATATAGGCTTCTTTATATTCTAAGCAACCTCTCCCAAGTAACAATAGGAGGTGCAAGGTGGAGGTGTGTGGTAAGATCTGGGCTAAAATGGTATTGCCCCCTCCCTACCGTATCAATTCACTGTATGAATTGACAGCCGTTCATACAGTGCGTGGGCGGAATTTACAGTGTGTTTGTTTCTCCCAAAGAAAATCCCTGGAAGTGTCGTTTTCTCCTCGCAGAGCTATGATTTCTACCACATTCAAACTGCAGCCCCCTCAGGTTCTTTGGAGAAAGTGTGTGCTTTTAAATGTATGGTGAATACGCAGCCATAGTCAATGTGGCTTAATGTGGATTAGTTAGTTTCTTCAGTACCGTTAGTGTACATGGGTTCACAAGTGAAAGGATGTGTCCCTGTCCCCATGGAGCCTACAATCTAAAATATAAACTCTTTCATGCCTGGGTTCTTAGGTTTATATATTTATTTCAGAATGTGTACCGTATTTCTCTTTACAGGGTAAACCCTTCTGAGGAGGTTCGTATCAAAATGGACCATTAAAAAGAGAGAGAGAATTCAACATACAATAATTGGGGGGGGGGGAACCAGTCAAAGCTAAAAGCATACTGTAATTAAAACAGCAGCAGCATTAAAATACAGACCTACAAACATTAATTAAAAGCAGTGCTAATTAAAAGGTATTCAAGAGGACCTTTAAATAGCTCTATTGGAAAGGAAGCTTCATCAGAGGTAGCTTTCCTTTGCTCTGCACCATTGTTATGACAAGTGGCATTTCATAAAATTGTTCCTCTAAAAATTCTTCATTCCTGTTCTCCATGGCATTGGGTAATACCCTTTAAATGCTCTGTCCTAGTTGCATTTGGAGAGGGTGGTGCTAGAAGGTAAATTCATTTCTGCTCTGTCAGTACGCAGTTGTATGAAATTGCTATTCTGAGACAGTATGGAATTGAGACTAGGGGTGGGTAGAGCAATTATTTATTTAGTAGATCAGGGACAAACCTGCAGTCTGCCCAATAGAACAGGTGTAATCTATTTCTGCATTCTTGCCATACATAAATTACTCTTCCCCAAGCAATTCCCAAAATGGAATTACCTATTTCCATAGAATAGATATGTTTTGTGTGCACAGTCTATTCTCGTTCCATAGAATAGGTTTCTCCCTCCAACACCATTAATCCCATCAGTTAGTCTCCCTTTGGTGTTGGATGCATTTTAAGTGTTCTCTCACACAGCCATCTAAAAACTGGCTAAACAGGCAACCTACCACATGCAACTCTGAGACCTCAAAATAAACTTTTGATGTACTGTATACACAGGCATTCCTAGGCAATATAGCTCTTTATTTGTAGTTTTGTAAGAGGGGGCAGCTCATATTGAGACTGCCAAACCTAATTGTTTTTAAAAGCAACACTTCTGAGCAGTGGTGTTTGACATAATGGATTGCTATTGTGCACTAATGGACTGTGGTATTCTGGATTAAGGGTCAGTGAGTTAAAATAAGGGACATTGGCACCTTTACCATTTGTCCCCTAGAGGCATTTAGAGTACCTCTGAACAGTTAGTTCTGCAGATACGCACAGTTCTCATGAGCAGATAATCTTCCATGGGCCTCCATTAAAATACTTGTTCAAAGTGAACTGTTGTGACTGCAATCTCTTCACACAACTTTGTATCCACGTTTTGTTTTGTAAATTTAAGCCTGTTGGGATAAGCCTCTGTAAATTTAGTACAGGCCTATTTTTTCCAATATGCTTTTGTTATAGAAGATACTATAGAGTGACTGCTATGTCACGTAAAGATGGTGTAAATAACAGAAAGCTCTTAAAGGATATTTCAGCACAGACTCTCTCAAAGTCTGTTTTGTTTTGAGAAAGCCCACTTAATTAGATGGACAAGTTAACATAATGCTTCTTGCATTCCCACTCATAACTGAGCTTCTTATTTAAAAGATCTTTTAACAAAGGATTCATTTTTCTTTTCAATTTTTGGTGACTCAGTTTGTTAGACTCTTAAGAGTTATAGGCAGAACAACAATCAAAAGCAGTTTTCCAGAACATATTTACAAAGACAAAACGCTTCATAATCAACAGAGCTGTTTTTTTCCTAAGAACTTACTCCATTTCTTCCTGTGATTAGCAGACTTTGAGGACAGTTAGTGGACTCAGGCTGCAATCCTAAACACAGTAGGATGTAGCTTTTGAGTAAATACGTATAGGATTGTGCTGTCAGCAGCTTGGTGGTACTTTGCATTGGAAGGTTTCCTGGACCACCTCATGAATGATAGGACTGACTTTTTGATCATTGCTATGTCTTGGCTTTGAAACATCAGCAAGACCAGTTTCTCAATAGGTCTCACTATGGAATGACTGCAGCAATCACACTTTAGTGGGTAGTAGAGCTGCAAGACTCTCTTTCTCATCTAATGGTTGTGTTTGCTTTTGTGAATTATCTCTTCCGAGTAATTTAAATTAGTGCTTTAAAGATGCTAAAACACTTGGTCTAAGCTTTGACTGCATTAGGAATGTCAAAAGTGTCTTCTCTTCTTGAGTTGAACATTTTGTGATAAAGCAGTAAATGGATACAAGAGATTATTGTTGGCTGACTTCAAGAACCAGCAGTTAAATATGGCCTGGCCCCCTCAAATATTTTATTGGTAGGGGGCGAAGGGACCTTGGCCCCAGGAGTTGGCTCCTGTGGCAGGAGTTGTTGTCCAGAATGTGTAGCAAAGGGCACAAGATGAGGAGGTCTTGGCTATGTTAAAAAGATTACTTGGTGCAATTGTACAAGTCTATTGTACTCAGCAATATTGTACAAGTCCAGTGTACTCACAATAGGTTTTTGTCACCATTTCTAATCCTGTTCAGGAGCAAGGTTCAACTCTCATCAAAAGTCAGTAGTCACATTGCTCATGCCTAGCCTTTCCCCTATTTGTTGTATGACGAACTATGATATTCAGGGTCAGGGCATGTACCTTGTAGCCAAATTGATGCTTCGTGTAAAATACAGTAGGTTTATTCCTAAGAGAGAGGATAACAAAAATTGCTGGATTCCCACTTAAGATAAATTAAAACTCTGCCCTGCCACCAGTACTGTTCTTTTCACGCAGATAAGTTGATGTTTGCGTTCACTCGCTCCATCTTGATTGGGGGAATTGAAATATATGTTCAGATGAGATTTCTGTCCCCGAGAGGTTTATGAGTTTTAGCTCTACAGACATCTTACAAGCAGAGCTAGACCTTAGTTTGCGCCCCCTCCAGGAAAACACATGCAGTGTTTTCCTTTGTACAAGGGATAGATATTTTCCAGTGAAAATGTACCACTTGCTTCCATGATGCATAATCATCTCCCCAGTGGCACACAGGAGATGAGCAAGAAGAGGGTGAATTAGAGACTGCTCTGGAATAGAAGTCATGAAAATTATATCTGCTCACAGTGAGAGGAACTGCTGCCTTGATTAAACAGAACCATTACATCCAGCTAGAGAGCTCCTTTCTCTCTAGCCCAGCTTCCCAATAAAAATGTGGTGCTCATGTCACTTTTACAGAATATTTAAACCCAGTAGGTAACTTGTATAAAATAATTTTATAAAGCACCATAGAGATATGATTTCTGAGAATGAGTTAATCTGTTTTATTGAGAATAAGGTTATGACCATACTTCATAGCTGAAACGGTTCAGTGACAAAAGCAGTACTGTTGTTAGCAACAGCTATACTTAAGTCTGAGTAGGCAATGTATTTGATTGTTTTAATTTGTATAATTACGTGAAGGAAGAATTGGGAAAGTGGTTCCTGTCCTTGGTATCGTACTTTTCAGTTTTTAAAAGTTGCTTTATTAACGATTGAGAGTCCCAATATATTTGTTTGTTCAGCATGATACTTTAATAACAGTTTGTTGTGCAGCAAAGTTTGAACTTATAGTGTTAATGTGTTCTGAAATTATTGTCTTTGCTTTCAAAGCAAATGGACTAAAATTCAATTTGGTTGCAAAACCATGTCTAAAAATAAAACTATTAAGCATCAACTATATACCTATCGCTTCTGTTAACTGGTTGGTGCAGAGCTGTAAGTCTATCTTGGATAACTGGTTCTGCTGCAATGTTGGCTTTCATCCATTTCTCATCAGCACAGTTTTAAGAACAAGAAGCAGTAGACAATATACAAAACTGCATTTGTTCTTTGAGATATCTTTTTACACATTGGTGGCCAGGGACAAAAAGGTTTCTGACACTAAATTCTTGCTGTCAGAGCAATTTGTTTAAATCTTATATCGAAGAAAAGGAATGGGAGATGCTGACATCCTCTCCAAGTGTTGAAGTATGGTACTAGTAAGTCATTTTTTACTTAAGCTAAAAACTTACTCGTGTTAGAAAAACTTGCTATGAATTCTTAAGTGGCAGGTGGGCTTCGTTTTCTTTGATTAATTTTTGAACATGATGGGACTGGCTTTCTTGGGGCTCTCTCCCAGGTAGAATTGTAGTGTGAGCTCTTTGCACTTGCCAATAACATCTTGAATGTAAACATTAGACCTGCGCTGTAGTATCCAACTTCCAAAATTGGGTAGTTTATATGACTTAAATGGAAATAGTGGTCCTATTGTCTGATTAAGATAGTGACAGCTGCTGTTTCTCTTCCATTTTTTGCATGTCACAGTCACACTGTCCACTTATGTGAGTATGCACTCAAGTAGTAGTTCTCCTGATAACTACATTTGAGGAAAGAATATTAAGGCAATACCCATTTACTGGAGGATGTTGCATTGGATCTGTCTCATTGCTGTTTGTTCTCCTGTCATGCACTATGTTCTGATCTTTTAATGAAAAATAAAGACCAGTGATAGCAATCAGTGGAATGTGAATGTTTGGTGTCCCATTGCTTTTTTCAGTGTATGGGGGAAACTTCACCAGGGCTGAAGGTAGTTGTATGTGTGTGGAATCTGAAGTGTTCCTAATAATGGTTTCTGAAAAGGGGAGTGTTGTTTGTTTGCCCTTTGTAGTCTTGTTTTGTATAAAACTGCCCTTTCGTTAAATCCTTCTCCTTACTTAGATGTGAGGAGCAGAGTGCTGTAGCTTCATCTTGTGTTTGTATGAGTTCTAGTCCTTTGCTTATGGTGCTGTCCTCCTATTCTACAACATGACCTGAAGGATGATTGGCATTCATTTTAGTTTTCCATTGAGTTGGTAAGATGACAGTTACACTAGCTAGTCCACCCCTACAGTCCCACTTCTGCCCATTTCTCCTTACGGTTTCATAGTTACATCAGTATCAGTACAATGCTGATCATAAGTCACAAAGGAGTAACTGCATTACTATATGGAGTTGTCCTAGTGTATGGAACTTGGTAGCCAGTGTGGTGTAGTGGTTAGACCATGCCTTGTGAGACCAGCTATGAAACCAGTCACGACCTCTCAGCCTAACCTTCTTCACAAGGAAAACCATATATGCCACCTGGACCTCCTTAGAGGAAAGGCCACTCCCAATCCCTAAATCAAGAGCGTGGATCCCGAAACCCTACAAGCATTGCTGCACTCCATCATCCCAGCCAGCATGGCCAATAATTAGGGATGATGGGAGTTGTAGTTATTCAGCATCTGGAGGGCCACAGGTTCATCATTCTTAATTTAAATACTGTAGTGATTTATAGCTTATCACTACTGCATATTGCCTGTAACGAGATGAGATCTATGGTAAAGGTGTTTCTAAAGAAAGCTGCAGGGGGGCAGGGACCATATTTGACTGGTGCCAAAGAGCTGAAGTGGCAAGGATTTAACATTTTCTCCCTGTATCATTTCCTGATTGAATTGGGGATTCATTCTGTCCAGTGAGGGACAGGAACTTGCTTTTTTCCAGGCAAGCGGTGCTAATAACAGGAGCGATGTTGACTGGGAGAAAAGGTTTCTTTATAAGCTTTGAAAAAGATGGGTGGAGATCTGATGACTGATCATCCATGTCAGGCTTTGCCTCTAGAATTTTGGGTTTGAGGTGGATAACATGTTTAGATTCCTGTTTAACTCACTATGTTGCCTTGGCCAGTCATTGTCCGTTACCTGTACCTACCTCACAGAGCAGTTGGATAAAATGAAATGATCTCCCTCCCCATGCAGTCTCCTGAGCTTTGATGGAGGTATACAAATGGAATACTTTCTTCCAGGCTGTTTTCATGGTATTTCTAGTCTTAATGAGTAACCAGTCACAAGTCATTGAATCTTCATTTGTGGATTAATGCAAACAACAATTGATGTAATGTTGCCCTGATTTATACTTTGGATTATATATAAACTCTTCACTTCATTGGTATATTAACCAATGTTTATGCAAATGTGTCCATACTGTTGACTACACAACTTACCATAATTGCTTTTGCAAAAGAAAACAGAAAAGGCATGCATTACTTGTATACATGTCTTGACTGAATCCAAGTTCTACTGTACCTAATTACTTGCAGCGCAGTCTGTCATTTATACATGCTTCTTGAAATACTGATAATTAATCAAGCATGGTGTTTGAATACTGAGCGGTATAAAAATGTTTTAATTAAAAATAAAGGTGTTTCTCAATTTATTTTATCACTACAAGGCAAATGGATGGGAGAAATAGCACTGGTGTGGAAATGACTTATCTGAATTTCACAACAAGTACTTCAGCACAACCCCTGGTATACCATGTGTATCATTTTTTAGAGCATAACTGATTTTAACTTTTAGCTCTGTAGAATTATTAAATGTCTTGCAGTAGGAAGTCACAGTTTCTTAAAGATCACAGTCACAGTTTCTTAAAGATGTCTCATTTTTACTTTCTGCATATTGTCAGTATTGGACAGTGGAATTCCTATCTGGAGGAAATCAGTATTTGATTTCAGTTGAAATGCTTGTTCTTCTGTTGGTTCCTCTAAGCCCTCAAAAACATCCTTCTTGCACATGGATACATAAGTATATCATATATGACATATATGAGAAAAGGAATATTGAGTTACAAAGGGGGTTTACAAAAAATACTCTGTTTGACCCATATAGTAAGAGTACTTGGGATTATCAAATGGAAGATTTTTGTTGGGCGTGGTTTTTATGTAGTGTAAGTAGTGGTTAAACACCAGAAATTTTGAGTTTTAATAATGAGATTATAGGTGTTGATTTGTTTGTGGCCATATGAAAATACAAGTTGCAAATTAAATAAATTCGCATTTGTTAAACATGGGTACAGTAATTCAAAAAAGATCAGATTTTAAAGGAGCAAGTGGAGGGAAGAGATAGCTGTTCTTTGGGTCATTAATAGTAAAACAATATTTAACTAGCACTGAGCCAAAAATGCCTTCCCACTTCAAAAGCCATTAAAGTGAGTCAGCATTTTTTTGCTTGATTCTAAACAAATGTATGCAGATTTACAGTTGTAAGTAGTGGAAGCAGCAGCAGTGGCCTTCGTGGGGAGTTTTTAAAGTAATTCTTTTGCCACAAGCTGCTGTATACCCTGAATGATGATGCGTCAGGATATAGCATTGTTCCAGAGGTGGGGGGGGGGGAGCGCTGTATATCTTATAACCTCCGTACCATTTTAAGTGCTATTTCTTAGTCACTAACAGAGATGGACCATGGGGATTTGTTCCATCTTGCCTGCCATTCCTGTTCCTTCAGCTTCAAACCCAATTCTTGCTCCAACATTATTTTAAGGCCTTCTGTGCCATTCACTTGTGATTTCAATAAACTACAGGATAGTCTAAAATCAAACCCTTAATATTACTACTGCAGTGTTTCACCACACCTTCAAACTCTGAAAGTTTACGTGTTACTGCTTCTCTAATACCTTTAGAGAAAAGTAGAGATCTGCCTCCACAGAAGCCATGGTACATGTAGTTTTTTATAGACTTTCATTAAGTTTGTCTCCAATGTGGAAACATTATCTACACAAAAAAGTAAAACATTCTCTTAGAGTCCACAACCATCTTATATCGTAAGTTTGTTTTTTGTGATAAAAGAGGGGATGGAAGGCCAAAGAAATTAAAGGGGACAGGGATTTATTTTAATTTTATTAAAGCAAGTACAGCCACCTTACTAAGCCAATAGTGGACTACTGTTTGGAGAAAATTGTTGTGTACTGTATATGTGGGTTGTTTTGAAATTTATTATTGGAGTGCAAAAAGGCATTAAAGGGGAGACCCTATATCTGTTCAGATTGCATATGAACCCATTGTTCGTCTGTATCATCCATGATCATTGGAATAGCATGTGTAAGCTGATTTGCCAGGTAGTACATTTCAGGATTCTCGCTGATCAGAAGGTCGGCAGTTCGAATCCCCACGACGGGGTGAGCTCCCATTGTTTTGTTCCAGCTCCTGCCCACCTAGCAGTTTGAAAGCACGTCAAAGTGCAAGTAGATAAATAGGTACCGCTCCGGCAGGAAGGTAAATGGCGTTTCAGTGTGCTGCTCTGGTTTTGCATCTTAGTCATGCTGGCCACATGACCCTGAAGCTGTCTGGGGACAAATGCTAGCTCCCTTGGCCTATAGAGCAAGATGAGCACCACAACCCCAGAGTCGTCCGCGACTGGACCTAATAGTCAGGGGTACCTTTACCTTTACAATTCAGGATTCTCCAGCCCCACTCATGATGGGCCACATAAAGAAACTTCCCTACATGGATTTTACATTGTTCAAAAATAAAATAATTCCATTTCTGTTGCCATAGACATGATTGTACAGGCGATATTCATACTGGAAGAGCTTGAAAGGGGTATGTTAACTTGGGAAGAGTCACCATTTTAATTACCACTAATCTATCTAGTATTGTAAAGGTTTCTTTTCCCCAGCGTTTAAATATTGTGGTTAATAGTGTGCCAGAGCCAACTATAGTTGACTTTGAACAGTCTGTTCAAATTTATAGTGATAAATATAACTAGATATTTCAGTTTCACATAATACATTTTAATATTCAATAAACTCTTGACTGATTTTTGTATATGATGAGGGATATGAAAACATATTGCCTCAGTTTTTTGGAAATACACACCCTGTGACAGAGGCAAAGCTGGTTAAGTTCTTGTATTGCTTGAGCTGTTTCCATGGGTTTTGATGTAGTTACCATAATATCATCCGTGTGCTTTCCGAAGATACAGTATCTTACTTTAATATTTTTCCCTGAAATGTCTGCCGAGGTCCAGGTTCTAATAGTAAAAGGAAGTGATGCCTTGTAAGCCAGGACATGAGCAGATCTGGCACTGAAGTGGCTGCAGCTGTAACTATATCCATATGAGAGACGCAGCCTCTTCCAACTGTTTAGATTATCCACCTCCTGGAGCCTGCTGAACAATGCAGGGCATTGCAGGGAAGTTCAGCTGTAGTAGCAAAGGGTTCTAGTCCCTAGTGTTGAAATAAGTAAAATTTGTAATAAAGGACAACCTTACTTTGTCCCACATTTAATATCTATACTGTTGGAGTTCGGATGATTAATATGTAGGATGGCTTTAGATTAAGAATCAATTTGTTTGTGGCTATAAATAGTGATTTTATGTAGTACATGGTTAGTCAAAAATATTGTGCAGTAGGATTCCACCTGCAACAGATCTTTATATGGCTTGGGTATAGCCACAATTTTAGATTCCAGCCATGTCTGTGGAAGGGAGCCCCTCCCAGATATCAACTAACTTGGCCATATCTAGAAGCAAACTGAAAAGGTTTTCTAGAATAAATAAAATATTCACAAATGTGTTGAAAGGCAATTGCCAGTGTGATGATTCCTGAATTACCTGATGTGATGGTGGAGATATAGTTTAATAACAGAATTATTCTAAACTGAATTTGTAACCTTGTGACTTACTTTGTAAGCCACCCGAAGAAGATTTAAAGTGTGACAGAAATGGGTAATTCTAACAATGGCTGACAATTAACTTATTTTGTCTCAAAGCATAGTGAAGTGGCTCCATCTCAACATGCCCATTCTGGAGGAACCTTTGTGTGGCATGTTGGCATCCTCTAGAAGCCACTCATATTTTTGCTCTCTTTGTTCTGAATTGTCGCCCCAAAACTGCAACAGCAATCTGATTTGGGACTTAATGCTATGAATATTTAAACACTGGGTTTTAAATATCGGTGCTGATTCAAGTGTAACATTAGGGCCGCTTTGTGTATCATTTTTTCCAACATGGCAATAATCGTGCAACATGAAACCAGAGGTGCAAATCATAGCAAAGCTGAGGGAACATTAGCACACTCAGGCTGTTTATGTGCCTAGTTGTCTGCTCTGAATTCACTTGTCTGTATGAAGCACATGGTTCTGATTATATTTGTTAATATGCTGAAACATATCATACCATAGAAATCGGCTATCTCAACTTCCCATTAAAGGTGCACTGCTTGCTTACTTCTTTTTCAAATTATTTTTATTAGTTTTGCAAATTAAAACAAATCAAACCTAATTAATTTAATACAGTTTTAAAAAATCAAGTTTCCCCACTCCTGTTGCCAACATATGTCCTTCTCTTCTGTTTTTGCCACATCCTCTTTTCTTGAAATCCACTTAAATTCTTTGCTAGATGTAATCCATTCTCACCACTGCCAATAAATCCTCTTTACAAACAGTGTTCTTTTTAATTTCCATAGGTAAATTCCTTTTCACATGTGTAGTAATTCAAATCAATATTCTCAGACCTGTTATGGAGGAACATCTCACTGCTTACTTTCCAGGCATTCTGTTTTCTTGCTGGGGTTTGCCTTTCATCAGGGAAGTAAACCTGCCTCATTCTGGAGCTCTGCACCCACTAAATTTGTTCATTGAGATTTCTCATCAATAACTTTAAAAATCATGCCCAAGTTTATATGACTATTGTAGTAGAAATGTTGTTGAGAATTCTACTTGGTACTTTCTTAAATTAGAATAGCATTCATACGGTTTGAGGCATTTCTATTTTTAAAAAAAATCGTTGTTTTTCTTACAGCTGTTGGCGAATCAGAAAGTGATATCTACATGCGATTCATGAGGTCACATAAGTGTTATGATATTGTTCCAACAAGCTCAAAGCTTGTGGTCTTTGACACTACACTACAGGTGAGTTGTCCATTTTCAGAATTCATTTCCTAACTATTAGTTGCCTTACTAATAATCTACATGGGTTGTGACCTGTGATACAGATGACCTTGTTTTCAGATTGCAATGCCTCAAAGACGTTTTTAAAGTTTTTTTTTTAAAAAAAGTTCTTCCTCTTTGAATCAATAATTAGACATCATTCCTAATGACCAATGGAAGTTCCCTTCCTTTTAAATGGAAAAGGGTTAGTGACAAAGTGCCTTTGTGTGGTTATGAAAATGGAGCTATCAGATATGTTCTAAAATCATATGTTGAGCAGATGCCTATCTTTTGTTTTATAAATTATGTGGCATAAGGTTTAAAATACCTTGGTAAATAACTTTTAAAGACTGCATGCCAGTATTTACAAGTAAACCCACTAAACTATAATTTAAATATACCTACCTGGGATCTATCTGAATGAAGGTCATTTTAGAAATTTTTAAAATAAAAATGTCATGATTAAGCCAACACTTAGACTGTGAAGCTCTATACAGTATTAACATTTTTCACTGTAGCGTCATTTTAAAGTTGAAAAGGAGCACCGAATATAGCAGAATAGGAACAGAAACAGCATGGAACAGATTTTCTGAGAGACATATATTCTTCTAACATGACAGTTTAATATAAACTAGCATTTCTAGTTGACACAAAATGCACTTCTATATTCATTGACTTTCAAAGTCACATTGAATTGTTTACAATGAAAAGTATGTTACTAAAAATATATCCTTTTATAATGTAGCGGCGTTATCTTCTTGGACCTGGTAGGTAAATAAATTAAGCTCTTGTCTTTGTTGATAGACAGATCTTTTTATACAATGCATGCTTTCATAAAGTTGGGAGGTAAACACTCAAACCTTAAGACCTACATAGAACAAAAGTATATTATCCTCCAGATAGCCTGAAGGAAACCTAGGCTTCCATTCTTTACCATTTTTTCTCACGATTAAAGTCTTAACATGCCAGTGGATTCAGGTGACCTTTTTTTTCTTCAGAAGAGCTAGTTTGCACGTCATGCTAAGTCATAGTTAATTTTAAACACATGACCTTACCCCTGTGCAATGCTTTGTGTGGCACAAACGAGCCACAGCATGGCTTGTCATATTTCAAACAAACCATGAATGGTAAGCTAGAAATAAGCCAATAACAAACATTTGAAACAAATTAGATTTACATGATCTGATAAGCCATAAAATAGCTTGCTTTGTGCTGCACATGGCACCCACCAGAGGTGGGGGCGTCGCACAGTAGGCTAGGAGTCACATTCACAATTAAGCCATTTTTTAAAAACAAAGTATGGCTTAGAAATAGATGGGGAACTTTTTTCAGCTGGGGAGCCAGATTCCATTCTGGACAACCTCCCACAGGCCAGTGGTGGGTGGGGCCAGAGGCAAACACAAATGCAACAATGAATGTGATTTTGTACAGGGCGATGGGGGATATTCATTGGCTAATACTGCAGGTTTTTTAAAAATAAAATAAGTGTTTTCCATGTCCTTGAGTTTTGGAAGCTGCCAAGAACTAAATCACTGTTCCGGTTTATACATACAAGTGTAATGCCAAATGGATATAGAGCAAGTGGGAGAGGAGTTTCTAGTGTTTCAGTGTATCCATGTTGTTTCTTTAGGCTTGAAACTCATCCATACCTTTCTAGCAAATTGTAGCTGTCATGTCCTCCTCAGTATCAAGCTGTATGGTAAGATTTTTTAAAATAGCAATGCTCTATGTCCTTTTTAAAAAATGCTGTTTTATTTTGTCTTTCAGGTAAAGAAAGCTTTCTTTGCCTTGGTAGCAAATGGTGTCCGAGCAGCTCCTCTGTGGGAGAGTAAGAAGCAAAGCTTTGTAGGTAAGATAATGTATATTGGTATAGAGTTTGAAGAGAGAGAGAGATAATTCATCTCCACTATACACTGGAGTCAGATATAGTGGTGGGTTGTGGGGGTTTTTGTGCTTTTGCCTTCTCTTCAATTTTCTATTTTATACAGTGTTGCCTCGGGTTCCATACGCTTCAGGTTACATACTCTGCTAACCCAGAAATAACCCTGCAGGTTAAGAACTTTGCTTCGGGATCAGAACAGAAATCGTGCTCTGGCAGCGCAGCGGGAGGTCCCATTAGCTAAAGTGGTGCTTCAGGTTAAGAAAGTTTCAGGTTAAGAACAGACCTCCGGAACGAATTAAGTACATAACCAGAGCTACCACTGTACTCATGAAAATACAGTCTATATCTGTTTCAGACATAACAGGAAATATCTGCTTTCACACCTGTGTGGAGGCAATGGGGAAGCTCACTCAAATAGTGAGACACAGTGGTTTCCCATTATCTCTAACGTGGGCCTCAAATCATAGAATGGGTGATGGAGAGGGTCTGCAACACTTAGTGCTTTTGTAGAGGAAGCTGAATTCTTGGTTTTTTTATACTGACATTTTAAAATGCTGGGAAATGGGATGCTTAAAAGGTAAAGGGGCCCCTTACCATTAGGCCCAGTCGTGTCCGACTCAGGGGTTGCAGCGCTCATCTCACTTTACTGGCCGAGGGAGCCGGCATACAGCTTCCGGGTCATGTGGCCAGCATGACTACGCCGCTTCTGCCGAACCAGAGCTGTGCACGGAAACGCCGTTTACCTTCCCGCCGGAGCGGTACCTATTTATCTACTTGCACTTTGATGTGCTTTTGAACTGCTAGGTTGGCAGGAACAGGGACTGAGCAACGGGAGCTCACCTCATCGTGAGGATTCGAACCGCCGACCTTCTGATCGGCAAGCCCTAGGCTTTGTGGTTTATATCATAAAAGCAGGGCTGGAAAAAATATTTTAAATTTCAAGGAGTCAGCATTGCTCTTTCGAGAGCCAAACATACAGAGAGCTGAAAAGGTGCAAGCAGCAATATTTCAGGTGCTTTTGAATTATTTTCAGCTTCTCTGAAGAAAGAGAAGTAATTTCCATTACAAGCAAATTCCTGTTGGCTTTATTTCTAAAATCCCATTTGATTTCCGTACCCCCCAAAACATATTTCTAGGCCTCACTTCCATGATAAATATGCAAGAATCTAATCTGTAGCATGACACTACTGGTTCTGACTGCATCTTAAGAGAACATCGTTGCTTGGCTGTGTCCAGTCTTTTTAAACACATGGAGCCCTCCAGACCTTTGCTGCTTGAAAAATATTTCTGATTTTAAAAACTCTTGTATACCTGCCAGCAGAGTGGTAATAAAATCCATGCCTGGACTTGTACTTTTCTCATGCATAAAGACATGAAATTACATACCTAAGGAGAGGAAGCAGACGTGATTTCTTTTTCTTCAAAAAAAATCTCCCTTTGTACTGTGGCCTCTCCCCTTACGGCCTTAGAGACTATTCAGTTGGAATGCCACAGTATAGTTTGACATTATGAGAACACACCTCATACTTTTATGCTCCCTTGTGTGCCAAGATTTGAATTTTCCAGTCACTGCCAGTTGGTCTGAGCCTGGCGAGTTAATGTTTATAGCAGGTTGCCACTGTGATACCCTCCAAATGTTGTTGAATTCCCTGCTGGAATAGCACTGGCAGGGAATTGCACCAAAAAGGGTAAGCCCGGGGTCACCAACCAGTGGGCAAATTTGGAATTCAGAGAGAGGACCATATGCACCAGTTTAAAAATGGTTACCGTGAAGATGACATAACAGAAAATGACTACTGTGGGCATAATGGCTTCCACATCTTAAAGAGCAAAAAAGAGAGAGGACCACAAAATGGTGCTGACATGCTTTCCCATCAGCTGCCCCATCAGTGAGAGTGGGAAGCACCTATACTGGCCACAGCCATGCTTGCTCACAGTGAAGCTCTTTGCAGCTCCTGATGGAAGCGTGGGCATCCATTCCTGGCATCCAGTGAAATGTGGTCATGTTGAAGGGTGTGTTCAGTTTAGAAGAGGCTGAGCCAGTGTAAACAAGAACTGACTAGAAAGATCAAACACTCTCATGCATTAGATTTTTTTGAAAGGAAACTTCCTGAGACCTTTTGAAAATAACACAGGGAGGTACTGGTTGGCAACCACTGGTGTAAATTACAGATTGGATTGCTCTTACTGTTTTAAAGCAGCTAGTAGGTGCAATAGCAACGGAGCCAAATAATTTTGCTTCTTCCTGGATTTCTTGCATATAAAAATGGTAACATGTTCCGTATGTTCTAGTTATAATAGTAGTTCCTTTCCATCAGAAACTCAGCCTGCAGTCTGACTGCATCACCAGTAGGCCTATGGCTACAATTTTGTTTGGCCTACTTGTGTATGTATAACTAAGTAAAGTTGCCAAGCTCTTAACTTTCTGGATGCAGTTTGATTTATTCACCAAGTTCTGTAAACATTCATTCCTGACCATTGGCCATGCTGTCTGAGGCTGATGGGAGTTGTAGTTAAACATCACATTGGCTACTTCTCGTTTATAATTAACCGGAAAATGGAATCATCTAATCTTGGCATGCAAGGGAAGGAGTAAGCATGGAAGGTTGAGGTTCCTGATCTTATACCGAACAACAGTTAGGAGCTGTTTGGTGAGGACATTTTGCTAGAGGTGTGTGACAAAAGAGATCTTAACTGTTTTACAGATGTGAAATGCTATGTCCATTTATTATGTAGGAATTATGTTTCTGCAGCTCTGGTGTTTCCTGTAAAAGGCAGGCAGTGTCATGTACACTCAACAATTCCAAACAAAATTTAATTTATTTTAATTTGTTAATTAAAAACTTTGTCTAAATATGATCTAAATTTTTATTTTGCATTGTTTTCTCTTGTTACAGGAATGTTAACTATTACAGATTTCATTAATATACTGCATAGATACTATAAGTCTCCAATGGTAGGTACAACCTCATAAATACAATTAGCATTAGTGAAACAGTATCCCTGAAATAAATGCATTGATAACAATATATTTGATTATATATAGATATATAGATATAGTAATTGGATGGGTAGTTGAAAGAATGCTGCCTTTTGAAGAGGAAGGAAAGTTTTGCTGCTAGATTTTGAATGGTATATGTGAAATTAAGATCCCCAGCTTTTCTGTAGACATTTGGGCAAAGGTTTCTTTATCTTATATCACTCATTAGTTATTGTGTGCCCCAGTTACCCATCTTTGGAGTGAGGAATAAGAGAGATTATAAGAACTGTTATTCCTGTCTTCATATCAGACTTGATATTTTAGGTTAGTGTTTCCTGAACTTGGGTCTCCAGCTGTTTTTGGACTACAGTTTCCATCATCCCTGACCACCGGTCCTGCTAGCTAGGGATGATGGGAGTTGTAGTTTAAAAAACAGCTGGAAACCCAAGTTTGGGAAACATCACTTTAGATCATGGGTAGGCAAACTAAGGCCCAGGGGCTGGATCCAGCCCAATCACCTTCTAAATCTGGCCCGCAGACAGTCCAGGAATCAGTGTGTTTTTACATGAGTAGAATGTGTCCTTTTCTTTAAAATGCATCTCTGGGTTATTTGTGGGGCACATGGATGTAACACAAAGTATGCAGAAAATATGCACAATGGAATGGAGCCAGTGTGGTCTAGTACATCGAATAAGTGTTGGACTGCAGATTCCTTCATTCAAAGGCTGGTTTAACTGTGAAAATAACTAGTTGTCCTGGGGCAAGACATTCTCGGGCACTAGGTTTGTTGTAAGACTGAAATGAGCCAACGCCTCCACAGTTTAATAATATGAAGTTAGGACACAAATTTATACACACAGATCCCACTTATCCACCTGCTCATTATCCAAAAAATTCACTTATCTGAACATAGTTATACCCAAACCTTGCTACATACAAAGCTGATTGATATCCAAACAACTGGAGTTTGCCCACTTCCTTCCTGGTTTGTGCTTTGTTGGTCTGCAACAGACACTTTCGGACAGAAACCATGGAGAGAGGGAGGGAGGAGAGTGAGTGGACAAATTAGTTTTGTCTTTGTCTCTCTTTTCCTGGTTGGCTGCAGCCCTTTTATGAAGAAACTCTGGTGGGAGAGGGGAGGGAGATATGGGTTAGAAATGTTCACATCAGAAATAATGGAAATCACCAGTTTATTATGCAAACCCTTGCCTAATGAACAATTTCCTGGGTACACATTGTGTTTGGTAAGTGGGAACTGCATGTAGTTGTAAAGGCATGCTGCTGGGATCCAGGATATATCTGCTACATAGCAATTGTGATTGGTATCCAGCCTGTTAGTTCCTGTTGTTCGTTTCAGCATAGCAGCTTTATCTGAACATGCCAACTGTTCCAATTTGAAATGTACTTTACTATGTGCTTTAATGCCAGTAAGTTCTAGTTCTCCCTTCAGTCAAGCACAGAGCATATTGTTGGAACCATATAAATTCAATTACAGGAGGGAAACCCTTTTGGTGCACTTTTAAGAAGAACTTCCTTTGTTAGTTTTTTTCAGGAGTTTTTGGTAGTTAAGTCTGATCTGCTACTTGTATTTCCCTGTGTACCTGATGCATTTTGTTGGAACAGAGACAGTGAAAATGTTTAAAGAAAAATTTAGATTTCTTTCACCTGGGAGTTTACAGCCTGATCCTAAAGATATATATCACTGGAATGGTGCACAGACACAGTGGGTCAAATGCTTCCTTTTATGATGCCTGACAGCCATGACACACAGTTGTCTATGTATCCAGCTCTCCCAATACTGGCTTGGCTAGGTAAAACCCTGTTAATTAACAATCCTGTACCAAGGAGAAAGTGGAGTTTTGGGAAATTCTCACCCAGCCTAAGGTCAGGCAAATCTTATCAGATTTGGACACAATGGAAATGAGTATGAAACAGAGCTTTGGAAACTCTAGGGTTGGGCAAGGAGCCTGAAAAGGAACGGGGACTGGATTTCCCATTGAATTGAACTAACCTGCTAAATCTTTGGCTGCAGGGCTCTATTTATAACAGATGCTTATTACTTGTCAGGTGCTTAGATTTCCACTGATTCCTTTAGGATGTTGCATATGTTAATTGTCCCCAGTCCTTGCTTCTGTCTTTAGCTTTCTTCACTGTTTCTGTGCCACAAAACAGCTGTGCACAACTAACCTATGGCACTTCTCCTGCTGAGGTGATAAGGCTGTACTGCTTTAGACTGCAGTTTGGAGGCGCTCTCTGCTGAATATTCCTCCATACACATTTAGAAATCTAGACGTTGGGCAGAAAAGTCCTATTTTGCTATGTGGATGAAATGTTATGGATGGAGCATCCCCAAGCAATCTCAGTGCTGTAGCCCAAAATAAATTTACCACCTTAGTAAAAACTATGCTGGTCAAATCTCTGAATGGTGACTTATCACCAGGATAGTGCTAACCTATGCATTTCTGTTGCGCTGATGTAGCTGTTCTACTGTGACCAAAAGCATCATAGTGATTTATTGAATCTAGGTAACAGTTGCCTGTAGCTCTTCAACAATGCTGTTTTTTTTGCTTGTAGCATTGCTTCAATCACATTTCCCCCTTTTTGGCTTAGTATGTCTAGAACACATGGAGTAAACATGGTACCGTCCCGTCCAGATTTTGTAAACTGCATCAGCCCCAGCCAGCATCTGCAGTAATCTGGGATGTTGGGAGTTATAGTTCACACTCACTGGAAGGCACTAAGTTAGCTATTTCTGGCCTAGGTAATGTTTGTTGTTAGTAATTCTTCAGTTGCTAAACAAAGTCAACAAGTTATTTGACATTGAAGTTTGCCATTGTTCTAAAAGGAATAGCAGCAATAAAGAATTAATTATATTTGAATAGAAGAAAAGCCTACTCTGTAAAGTACCTATTAACTATAGGTTTGTTTGATTGGTTTGTTTTTAATTTGTTGCAGCAGGAGAAGCAAAAGTACTTTATTTTTTGCATAAATGACTGTCAGAAATTTAACTCACTGAAAATGAATAGTCTTGCTCTGTCAGTTACTGAAAGCATAAATTCACTAAATACTGAATGGAATTAATCATGATGTAAATATAATTAATTTGGCTCAGTTCAAACAATCCTTCATATAATGGTTTGGAGGATCAGGCATACACTGCAGTCATACATTTGCCCTTTTTGCTTACTCTCCTCCATTTCTGGTTTTCTGTAATCTGAATTGGGTAAATAATTGAATAGAGTCAACCAGAAAATGGAGGAGGGAATCCACAAAGGGGAAACATATGAGACTGTGGCATGTTCCTAATCTGCCAAACCTTGAATGGGCCATTATGTTTGACACAGTGGGTAGATGTGATGAGAAATGAAATGCAATTTTGTGAATTTTAAGTGTAAACTTAGCACTATATCATTTTGCACTTTGAAAACCATCATTTCAATTTCACAATCATTAGGTGGGTGCATTTTGTAACTTTAACTCCCTATAAACCAGTTACTTCCTCTCCAGAGTTATTGTCCCTTTCCCTTCCTTGTTTTTCATGCTACATATTCACAAGCACAAACCATGTTAATTGGTAATCCCAGCTCAAATATGAATACAGCTTCCATTTTACAAGGGATGCCTAGTTTGCATTGTTGAAGTGAATTCCAAGAAGAAGAAGAAAGGAGTAACATCTGGAAAATGGAGGAAAGGGAGCACCATTAATGAGCATGACTCCTGATTTGCAAACCTTGGTCTGTAGAGGAGCCAGGAATTTTAAATTAGCACTGCAGCATTTTCAGCATCAAATAAGGGAGTGTTCGCTTTTGTAAGGCAATAAAATCCAGCTGTACCACTGCATGCATTCCAATAGCTTATAAGTGTTTTCCATATTTGCTGATGTGTATGGATTCAGAGTTTTTTTACTCCATCATGAGGAAAGTTGGAGTATTGTAAGTAGAGTTTCTATTTTGCATTAGAGTGCCAAGCGCCCATGCCAAGGGATTTCTGTACAAAGTTCAAGTTCTTTCCATTGCTACAACATTCCTGTCATTACTCAAATCATTACTGTTGCAGTAATGTCAACAAGTCAAACTCTATATACCAAAATTGGTACTTGGTTTTTAAAGGGTGCTGCAAAGATTCATTCCCTTTAAAGAAGATTTCTTAGGCAGAGAAAATTAAATATGCTTCTTAACTCTTGTGGCTTGCATTCTTTAGAGCCCAGTCTAAAATACAACATTCAATAGCTCTTTTAACCCCAACTTCTGAATTATTGAAGCATGGTGCCATAGTGTCAGGAGATGGCAAAGTTGTAATGCACCCTCCCACCTCTGCTAATGTTATTTGGGAACTGCAGGGAAAGATGCTGAACTCAAAAGTGTAACATTCTGGAATCTCCAGTTCTTTCGCTCCTCCTGTTATCTTGGGGTCTGGTAGTAATTTTATGCCAGGGTAGGGATGATACAGTGGATCTGCATATGTATGTTAGTGCAAAATGAGTGTGCAGAGAGGGCCTTTACCACACACAAGTGTGTAAGATTCTACGATGATGTGCCAATATAGCTTTGAAGATTCATTTGCATATCTTGGACAAGCACACATGACACTACTGGGCATGTGTTGCAATCTCCTTCCCTTCCCTTATTAGTGTTAACTATGGTGCAGCATTTTGTCTGTACTAGCATTAACTGTAGCTAACTTTGAAACTAGAGTTTCCACCTGACATGGGAAACTGCTTAGTTTAACGCAGATGTAATGCTGCAGTATGGTGGACACTAACCAGGGAAGGATGGAAGTTTCTGAGCCTATGGAATGCTCCCAGTCGCCTAATCATGTATTTAATCTGCATCGGTCAGAATGAAGATGACAAATCAAAAGTGGCATTTTCAAACACTTTTAAAGCAAGTGTCTTGTAAAGAATGCATGTAGCTACCCATAACTGCACACAGCTAATGATGGGGATAAGGGGCTGCTGCTGATACTCAAGTTATAATGTAATCTTAATCTACACAAGAAAATGGAAGATGCCCAACTTTTCTGCTTCAGCAAGATTTTTTTCATTATTTTCTTGACAGCGGAATGAATATACTTTGTTAGCGATGCATTCTATACCTGGTTATTTCAACCACTTTTCAGCCAAGTGCTCTGATTAGTTTTTATCAGTGTAGGAAAAGAAAATTTCATTTTCAAAACATGCAGATGAGAAACTTGTTCATCCCAGTGCTGGCATTAGCAATTAGTATTTTCCCACCAGCCTTAATTCCTGTTTGCTGTTATGTGCTTGCAACAGAGCATAAGAAAATGATTCAAATTAGAATGTAATTGTCAATTCCAGTGGCTGTGTATGCAGAAAATCTAAGTATTTGTTCAGGATTTTGGTTTAGTTTCCAATTTGTCAGCCTTTCATTGCATTTTAAAGTCACCCATATTACTGTAGTTAATCTCAGCATATTAACTATGTGCCTCAGTCCTAATTACTTGAAGGTAGATAGCCTTTAGTTCACTGGCCATTTTAAAATTATATGCTAAAGATTTGAGCTTTAAACCTGTTTTTTCTTCGCAGGTACAAATCTATGAATTGGAGGAGCACAAGATTGAAACATGGAGGGGTAAGTACCCTTTGAAAGATATGCACTAAGAATGTAATTCACAACCTGTTATGCAGTACTATACTATGTGTTGTCCTTAATAGGGGAAAGACTATATAGTTCAGTGGTAGAACATCAGCTCAGCATGCAGAAGATCTCAGGTTAAATTCCCAGCATCTGCAGCTTGTGCCAGGAGACACCCTGCCTGAAACCCTGGAGAACCGCTGCCAGTGAGTGTAGACAATATTGAGTTACATAGACTAATGGTCTGACTCAGGAATAGTTTCCTATGTTCCCTTAGCCTGAGAACCCAGATATACTTGGGCTCTGCCATGGGCTGCGGAAGAGATTCAAACACAAGTGTGAGTGCTGGAATCCGTCCTAATTGCTCATATCTTGGGGGAAAGCTGAAGTCTGTTGTAGTCTGTATTCTGTAAAATTCTAAAGGGATTAGCTCAAATTAAGGCCTTTGCGGGAAGGATAATATTACAGGAAGGTAGGAGTTGGAGGTGTAAAGCTTTAGAGACAAAATTAATGCAGGTATTTTGGAAAAGCTAAAGTCCTCATTTTGGCAAGAGTAATCAAAGTAGTAAAAGATTACTGGATATGATCTGTTGAATCCTAAAATACTGCTTTTGGGATATTTGAAAGATCATCTGTTGCTGGAGGACTTTAAAATGGTGAATAGTTTACATGATACGAGTTATCTTGGAAATCCCACTGAAACTCTTTATTATCATCTTCATATGAGTGAATGTGCTATTTCTTACAAAACTTCCATGTTGTAAGAGGGGATGCTCACCAGGCAAGTTTATTGAAAAGTGTTTTTTATCAATCACTGGAAAATGAAACATCACAATAATATTCACCTGTATGTATTATATATTTCTGACTGGTGGTGTAAATTTTAATTATTACATGTTGCATATTTTGATTTAAATACGGATAATAATGGCTTTTTGTATTTATATTTTCATAAATATAAATTGCCTCCCTTTGCCTCTTTCCGCCTTACCAAGTCACTCCTCAGGAAATGATGGTTAGACAAAAAATTGAAGATCTTTCAAAAAATATTCATCTTGAAGATGTGTCTTCAGGACATGCTATGCGTTGCAGAAAAAGTTGGAAGTTCATTTATTGCTGCAGGTGCCTGAGAAGACAGTGGTGCCTTAAAAACAAAAAGCACTTACATTAGTAATCTGAAACACTTCTTTAAAATACCCTCTGCTCAGCCTTTGCTGTCTACTCTTTTTATGGTATTCATGTGTATTAATATAGTATTATAGTGACCTCTAGTGATTGCTCTTATGAACCACTGCCATTCTTTAATTTAGTAAATCATTGATTGTCCTCACTTTCATTTGCGGGGTTCACTGCTAAGAGTAACACCAGGGTGTGTGTGGATATTTCATGAAATACTATTTTTATTATTAATTTATGAAGCATTGGTTTTGCTTTTAATTATACAGAGCTTTATTTACAAGAAACCTTTAAGCCTTTAGTGAACATTTCACCAGACGCCAGGTAAGATGCTTTTCTACTTTTGATTTCTTAAAATGTAAATTGTGCTAATACATCCATCACACAGCTGCAAGGGACAAACTAAGACAGATAGTGCACATTAGCAATTGGTGTCTCTAAGTTTCTAACTTCAATTAAGTTTCTAAATTAGTGATAGGAAACTTTATGGCTTATCTTAGAATCTTTGGGAGCTTTGAATATGATTTTTTGGGGGGCGGGGTCATGATTACACAATAAATACTGAGGATATGGCATAAGTTTTCTTCCTTTCCACTCCTGCTTCCAGTTACATGTATTTCTGTATGTAGTATTAGTATATTACTATATAAGTGAAGCTTGTTATGCCATAATTAACCATCCATTCTATGTAACCCTTCCAAGCCAGCACAAAGACATGAAGTGAGAAAGCTGTTGTGTTTATTATTTTAGTTTGCATTTGAATCTTACTAATCTTCAGGTCCTTATAAGTAAAACATTCTCTTTCCCCACCCCATCACAAAGCATTTTCCCCTCTTAACAGCTTTCCTGTTTGGCTGGCAGGATCTGATATAATATTGATGTTAAACTGTACTATACCTACTTTAACAATGATGTCCTTTAGCTCAGTTTTCACAACTTCCTCCAACATTATTTACTAAAAATCACTTAGTTGGCATAAAGTGTAGCTTTGGGGGAATCATCAAAGCTGTCTTCGGATATTACAGTAAAAGTATACTAACAGTTGCAATAACTTTCTCTTCAGCCTTTTTGATGCTGTGTATTCACTGATCAAAAACAGAATCCACAGATTGCCAGTTATTGACCCAGTGAGCGGAAATGCACTTTATATACTTACCCATAAAAGAATCCTCAAGTTTCTCCAGCTTTTTGTAAGTAAAATAATAAATTCCTATTGCTGCTTGATGTTGGAACAGACAAGGCTCACTGTTACATTAGTAAAGTCTTTATAAACAACTGTACTGATATGATCCATTCCCTTTGAATACTCTACATTTACACTGGTACAGAAATAATAGGTATGTCCCCATTGTCTCTCTTCATGCAGTTGGTAGCATGCCTTTACTCTGCACTCCAGTGATAAAAGTGTTTCCATCCACAATAACTATGCAGGAAGTATTTTAATTGGACCTGTGCAATCAAGCAGTCTCAAAAAAAGACTCTTAAATAATCCAGTCACTTTCGCAGTTGACACTTCATCACCCAGTTTGCATGTGTGAGAAGAAAATCAAAGCTTCTGCTTTCACTGCAGACTTAAGCACCATTTCCTGTTACGTACAAACTTGGAACCTTAGTTTATTCTAACTAGATCCTGTATTCTTTTATCCTACTGGAGTTTGAAAAAGGAACAGTTCCTTAAGTTTTTACTTTAGTCAAAAGTGCAAGCTTCCACTCTCATTTCTTGTTCATAGAGGAGGAGAGGGTGCAAATCCAAGGCTTGGCTCATTTGCAGTCATCTGGCCTAGCTCAGTCACTTGAAACTGTAGTTGATTCTCCTAGGTTTTTATAAAATTCAGGAGTATAATGAGATTATAGTTGAGAATTGTCAAATGACCACATGGATGGTTTTTGTTGTCTCACTTTTCCTGTGGCAAATTTACTTGTATTGGGACGGGTCATGCAAATAACATTTGCAGAGTGTTCAGATAGCAGCAACTTTATAGTGTTTACTGCCAAGAAACCTTCACAGTAAAGATCTATGCAAACTTTGCATTCTCATAATAGGGCTCACCACCGAGTTCAGAGACAGGATTGGAGGCAAACTGGGGCGCTGAGAAAGGAAAGAGGTATTGGCATGCTCAGAGGAACTCTGAGGTTTACAGAAGAAGAACATTTTGAAAAACAAACCACAAAAAAGCCCAGTGAGGACTGAGCATGCTCAATAAGCACAGAACGTTGATTGATGGTTGGAAAAGAGAAATGTAGAATGGACAGGGTCATGATTGGCTGGCTGAAAACCTGACTAGGAGCATTCCTACTAAGAGGCGAGGATATACTGCAACATTCTTGGAGGTTCCACTTGTCTGTAATCGGTACAATAAAAAGATACGCTAGTAAAACTCCCTAGACATGCTATCCCTTTCATAACTCTCCTGCAAAATTCAGTGTGCTAAATGTCACAGCTGCAGAAGCATGTCCAAATGATGCCTGGGTTGTACGACACTCAGACGTTCTAGCATGCAACCTTACATAAGGCATTAATAATTGCATTGTGAAGCTTGGACAAGGAAGCAGCAAGCTTTGAATGATAAATGTGCTGTTTCATTCATAAGCTACATCTTCAAAACACCAAGGACACTTGTGCCATTGCAATCCATGCTGCAATTATAAAAGCTGTGAATGTGTTATATTGGATATTTATTGTGTTTTCCCAGTTCAGTGCATCCCTATATGGGCAAGAAACGTGGTACAGAATGCCAGAATAGAGTTCAGCTTGGAAGACAGTATTAGCTTCATTCTAACACATTTGACTTTGCCCACTAATCTTAAGCTTACTTTAGGCTACTACTAGAATATGTTACCAGTTGAAAGACTTGATAAGGAAATTCCTTGCATGGTAATTTTTAAAACTGTGAGCTGTGTAGCTTAAAAATCATAAAATATGCCTGTCAGACAAGTAGTGTTTTAATTCTTCTAGGTGTCAGAAATGCCAAAGCCTGCCTTTATGAAGCAAAATCTGGATGAACTTGGGATAGGAACATATGACAACATCGCCTTTATACACCCAGACACTCCTATCATTAAAGCATTGAATATATTTGTAGATAGAAGGATATCAGCACTACCTGTTGTGGATGAGTCAGGTGTGTATTCAGTAAAATGGCTATCGTTCGGAAGGAAATAGTTTATTTTGCGAGTGATTATCTGTTGTAAGTGCTAAATTATCTGAGCCGCCTTATTAAATGGGGAAAAATAAAAGGAGAAAAAAAGCTTCTTTATCACCCTTTCATCAATCTTTTATTCATAACATCTCTATCATCTCATTTAAATTAATTACGTTTCTAGGAAACTGTAATATAAGAAAATGGTTTCATTCTGCTTTGATTATCTTGCTTTCTTTTCATTATCATTTAAAGCTAAAAGCACATTTGCACATATCCCTTTTCCACTCTCATCAAACCCTAGAGGATCTAGAACAAAATATATTTTTGCTTCTCTCTTCAGTTGTGTGTTTTCACTTCAATAAAATTACTCCTGATTTGCACCTCTATTTTTATTATACCTCTGCAGTAATTTCATTTTCCTTCCATTCCAATATAATGTACAGAAAAGCGCAGATGGATTGTGTTTGTGCATTTCTTGAGTAAAGAAGGCAAAATTTCCCATTAATTATTTTCGGTGCTGAAATCACTGAAGCTAAAAATTCACTGTTTCCTAAAATACGTTCACCTTTTTATATGGATTCATCCTGCACTAAAACTTAACTCAAAAGTAAGCATGTAACAGAATCACAGGCCTAGTGTGTGTCATATATACATTATGGAAATAAACCCCATGACCTCTGAATAAACAAGTATGGGACCAAGCTGTAAATCTGTTAATACAACTTCTAGGTGTATTAACATTCATCTTGAAGAAGTGTGCATGCACACGAAAGCTTATACCCAGAACAAACTTAGTTGGTCTCTAAGGTGCTACTGGACAATTTTTTAATTTGTATAGAGCAGTCTTTGTGCTGGCCAGGGGCTGGTGGGAGTTGTACTCTTAAAACATTTGAACCAGGTTGACAGAGGCTAATATAAGAGTGTTGTATTTGGTTTTATAGCTTAATTACCAACATAAAGTTTGTTTTATCTTCTGTTTTTAGGAAAAGTTGTAGATATTTATTCCAAATTTGATGTAATAGTAAGTATTTACATGTTTTATATCTTTTAAAATATATTTTATATCTCTCACTTTTGCCCAGAGGCTTTTCCTAGAGTAGAATGGTACTTTTTGCTCTTCAGTACCTGATATTTCTATGTTAGTCTCTAACCACTTATTCCTATGATGGTTTCCATGAGCGCTTCTAGAGGGGTGGGGAGGTAAATTTCCTTGGAGAGGAGAGAGCAGCTGGCAACCAACAAAAGACTGCAGTCTGTTACTCGGTGCAGACCTAATGGTGCCCCATCTCCTAATCAAGATTGGAATATCATAGGTTTGCACGCTCCTACATTCTCCCCTCTTCTGTGAGCACCCACCACTCAATCTGAGTTTTGTAGCTATCTATGATTAGTGTTAGAGGGATGCGGGTGGCGCTGTGGTCTAAACCACTGAGCCTAGGGCTTGCCGATCAAAAGGTTGGCGATTCGAATCTGCGCGATGGGGTGAGCTCCCGTAGCTCAGTCCCAGCTCCTGCCAACCTAGCAGTTCGAAAGCATGCCAAAGTGCAAGTAGATAAATAGGTACCGGCGTTTCTGTGCGCTGCTCTGGTTCCGCCAGAAGCGGCTTAGTCATGCTGGCCACATGACCCAGAAAAACTTCTATGGACAAACTTCGGCCCCTCAGCCAGTCAAGCAAGATGAGTGCCACAACCCCCAGAGTCGTTCACGACTGGACTTAACTGTCAGGGGTTCTTTACTGTTACCTTTTTATGATTAGTGTTATGTTTAATAATAATAATAATAATAATAATAATTTTATTTATACCCCGCCCTTCCCAGCCAGAAAACCGGGCTCAGGGCGGCTAACATCAATTAAAATCACAGCAAGAAAACATAAAAACGATCAATTTAAAATAACAGATTAAAATACAAATTAAAAAATTTACACACTAATTTGCACTAATCCACAGTTTGCAACCATGATTAAAGTGGAAATCTGGTGCAAACTGAAAGGAAATAGGATTACCCATTTGAGACAGGAAGGAGAGGAGTGTGCAAGCTCACTGGGTTTTCCTGATATCCTAAACTTGGTTTGGAGATCAGGAAACATTAATCTGCAAAGAGCCAATCATGTTTAGCAGAGGCACATCAGTCCTCCTAACTGGCATGCAAGCTTGGTCATAATGTTATATCTTTGTGCAACCTAACATTGCACATTTTTATTTGGATTGTACTCTTAGCGTATCTGGAGGACTGGGTTTTTGTTCCATTTCCAAAATGATCTTAGTAGCATCACATTCCTGATATAAGGGGATAATACATTGGGTGTTTTGTTTTAAAAAAAGAAAAGAGTCTTATGTAATCACTTTTTTTCAGAATCTTGCTGCTGAAAAAACTTATAACAACTTAGATATCACAGTGACACAAGCCCTACAACACCGCTCTCAGTATTTTGAAGGTGTTGTGAAATGCAGTAAGCTGGAAACACTGGAGACCATCGTGGATCGGATAGTTAAAGCTGAGGTGAGAATTCTTGGACCACAACACATTTCTGAGTAGTATTGCTAACCAGAATTCCAGCTAACACAATTTCAAAGAAGGACTCGGATGATGTCTGCATAAGACTCCTTCAAAGGTGTGCTAGAATGTGCATTTAAACTTATATTTTATAATCCCACATAAAACACAATGGCTCTGTACTTCATGGATTCTTTATTCTAACTTTTAAAGACTGTCATATTTCTTACACTTTCTTTAAAATAAAAAAGTAATTGAGCATGATGAGCTACTACAGCCTTGGAGACTTGGGGTTTTCGCAAGCAGTGTGACCAAGCCCTTATTTTTGTGGAGATTGTGATGGCTACCTATGAAAATGTGGCATTGTTGATGGACTGAAGTCTAATGGTCTTTTGCTGAAATGAAGAAATGCAGGAGGTGGGAGATCTAAAGTTGCTCTAACCTAAGGTTTATAGATGATAAACTTAGCTGGACTACTGGTGGTTATGTGAGAACTGTGACTTCTACCATATTTTTTAAAACTTGATGAATATTAGTTTGCAAAGGCACATCACAGAATGGATTCTGCTAGCGCACCCTTTAATCAGTATTTATGTGACAACTAGTATACGTCGGTTGAAAGGGGAAGAGAAATACAAACTCAATGAATGTTCCTGTAAGTTTAATACAAAGCACATAGTTCTGGATAAGGGTGTAATCAATAATTAAGCTTTGCTTTCAAAATACTGCACGTTTTGAATTCTGTAGTAATACCAGGGACAGGACAGTTCTTCTGGGATAGTGCTGCCTTTTAGCCACAGGTATGATCACCTTGCAAGCAGCAGGCTAGGAAGTAGCTTCCCATCTAGTTATCAGGAAATGGGTATCCATTTCAGCTTCTAGATTCAAGCTCTTAGACACCCCCCTTAAAATCTTGGGATTTCTTCCTTCCTTCTCCCCTAGAATGGGACTGGTTAAATGTTATGAAGCGTATGGGAAATTTCGCATACAACCATTACCATTTTAATGGAACATACACTCTTCCTTCACTGACAAAGCCAACTAATCTATAACATGCTTTCTCGTTTTCCATTCTCCCTGTCCAATGCCCTAATTTCATACCATAATTGAAAAAGTGAAATGCAAAATATTCTGAGTTATATTTTTCATATGGGGTAAAATGAGTTATGACATCTGATCAGGTGCACACCTGCTCTCAGACAAAGCAAGCACAGGTAGCAATGGAAACTTTCCAACATTAACTCAGATAGGTGTGTGCTTTAAAATGAATGGTATATCTTATTTTATATATTTCTAAACACAGACATAGCCAATCTTACAATATCTTTTCAGAAAGATGCCATGTAATCATTTCACAACATATGTACCAGTAGATACCAGAAATCTGACTTAGATTAGAGGATGGGTGGTTATTACTATTGCATCTTGGCAGAGAAGTGTTTGTACTGTCACTTTATTAATCGATATCCTTTGAGTAATGAAGCTGTTGAACTTGAGAAAGATGGCCAAGTGACTGACCATGTGATAGTCCATACTTAATAATAATATTAAACCCATCCATCATAATAACCCTGTCTAAAGTATCGCCAACGTAAGAGGAACATATATAAAAATAGAATTTCCCCCCTTTTCTATTTCTTTCCTGTGTTCCCCATTTGTATCAGGTGGGTATGACTGTTCAAATACAAGAGAAGAGGAGCTCTAAGTTACCTGGCCGGTATGTAGTTCACCTCTGTCCTAAACTGTTGAAGTACCTTGACTTGAACTTTGCTATGTCTATTTCTTTGACAAAGGCCTCTCTTGCTCTTTGTTTCTTGTATTTCTAAGTTACTTTTAGCAAACATTTCGATGGAAATTTAAAGTGGTTACAAAATTGGAAAATGGTTGAGAGCAATCATAAAACATCAAGTGTTTAGAACAGCCGAGGTCATCTGTTGAGAGTCTGGTCGTTCTTTAAATGCTTTGTGGGAACTGATCATCTCACTATTTTGCATCTTAATCATTTGGGCATCTTTCCCATAAACAACTGCAGTCTTACTCAAATGTCTTCGTGGCAAAGCTACAAGTACTCCATGATAAGTGTGCATATTTAAAAACAGCTGAACAAAACTTTTGTCAGATTATAAAGATGTAGACCTACTCTAGAAAACCATGTCAGATAAGGTTGTGGACTTTTCTCTCTCAAACAGCTGTTCACATACCCCATATATGAGATGCCAACTGTGGCATACTCCGTGTGGGTTTATGGCACTGTTGTTGGCATGTTCCCCAGTTCAATTAACTAGATGCAAACTCACAAACAGAGGGCTGCTGGCACTGTCTACTTATCAATGCTTGACTGGTTGTACATTTTCCGAAAGGGGTGGCTGTGCAGTACAGTGGTACCTCTGGTTACGAACGGGATCCGTTCTGGAGCCCCGTTCATAACCCGTGACATGTGTATCCTGAAGCGCCGTGTCTGCACATGTGCGTGACGCGATCCGGCACTTCTGTCCATGCGCATGACATCACCGCGCGCTTCTGTGCATGCGCAATGAACTTGGCCCGGAAGTAACCCGTTCCATTACTTCCGGGTCGCCGCAGTGCGTAACCCAAACGTACACATCCCACAATGTTCTTAACCCGAGGTATGACTGTATAGCAAACTGCTTTTGAAACTTGGGAGATGTGATATGTGGGGAGGGTATGTTGTTTAAAATACCTACTGGGCAAACACAAATTATAATATGCACCTAAAATAGCAGTGCATAAATTTTAAAGACACACCATTAAGCTGAAGTTGTAAATTAGGCTACTCTAATTATAAATATGATTTAACTATGTATGGAACCAGTAACATTACACTTCACTTTTATAATAAAAATAGACTTGTTAGTTTTAGTCTGTTCCTTGTTAGATTATGTGGCAGTGTTTGGGTTACTGACAGTTATCTATTTTTAACAAGAACTTTCCACTTGAATGTATTCATAATGAGTAGGAATAATTTCTGTTGAACTTTATATTCTGTTCTGACAATGAGGAAAATGCAATCTGCACTCTCATATTTCTTCTATCCGTCTACGGACAGTTCTTTACTGTTAAATAACACCTTGCTAGCATTTCAACAATTATCCTTTCATAGCTGTGAAAAGTGAAATGTATTCTGCTACTGTGCAGCATGTCTCTGTTCAATTATAGAACAGCTGGGCCTCCAGTTATCCATGTACAAGCCCACAGAAAAGATGTGAATCCAAACGCACAGTGCTAACAGTGAGGGAAATTAGGACTGCTTTTTAATGACATACTGGTGTAAAACTAAATGGTCTGATCCAGGCTTCACCTAACGACATTGGAAAATGGAACCAGTTCATGTTTTCTCTTTGTATCTCACTGTAAATTCAATTTGAATGTGGTGTGCCCTCCTGGGTCTCTGGAGCTGAACAAAAAATTGTTCTGGAAAGTCTCTATATTAATTCATTGAGGGGGAGTTGAGTGTCCTTCTAAATAACTTGATTCATCTGGCTATTATTAACATGAACGTGGAGTGCACTGCTTATTGGCAAATACAGTAATCTCTTAATATGCTATTGTTTCATGTTTGCAGGTACATCGATTGGTGGTAGTGAATGAAGCAGATAGTATTGTTGGTATCATCTCGCTCTCAGACATCCTACAAGCTCTGGTGCTCACACCAGCTGGTATGTATGCAGCATTTATGTATTGAGTTCTTCTGTAATATACAAAGTATCGTACAATAACTTTATGCTCACAGCAACTCTTGAAAGTTGAGACTGATGCTGATTTGCTCAAGGCTAAGTGGGATTCATGACTGAGCAATTTGTCTCCTGTATTCACACCAAATGCCACAATGATAACCTTATCTTAAAACCAACACATCTTTTAGTTAGCACCCCTAAAATGTGAATTTCTCCATTATGTGGAGAACTGGATTACTGCTTCTCGTTATCAGTTAGTCGGACAGATTGACCCTTGTGCATGCTGGAGCATTGGTATGCACATTGATCTCTCCCTTGCACACAAATGTAATGGACTGAACTTGCACTTTGTGCGCTGGGCTGCCTCTGATATAAGTGAGCAAAGAATTGTATACAGGCCACAACTGCTATGAATGCATTTGGGTGTCAGCAGAACTTTGCATCTGGATCATAGCGTCCTCTAGCTAATAAGTTTAACATAATAAAAGGTAGAGAGTATATTGCATTAGAGCTTTAAAGTAAAGTTTATACATTGTGTATTATGAATAGTCCAAACTTCCATAAAAATAAAAGGTTTGGCAGAATACATAATAGCTTTGAAAATTTCACTGGATGCAGGAGTAGAAAGATCAAATTTTGCCAAGCACAAAAATGTTACGTGTTGAATGCTGGGCAAATGCAGTATCTCCCATGATAGGAGAGTGTACACCATGGGTAGGCAAACTAAGGCCCGGGGGCTGGATCCGGCCCAATCGCCTTCTAAATCTGGCCCGCGGATGGTCTGGGAATCAGCGTGTTTTTACATGAGTAGAATGTGTCCTTCTATTTAAAATGCATTATTTTGTGGGCATAGGAATTTGTTCATTCCCCCCCCCCCCAAAAAAAATAGTCCGGCCCCCCCACAAGGTCTGAGGGACAGTGGACCGGCCCCCTGCTGAAGAAGTTTGCTGACCCGATGTACATACTTTCTCACATCTACCTTTCCGTTAACAGGTGCCAAACAAAAGGAAAGTGAAACTGAATGATTGCTGTGAACATATAAACCTTTGTAGAAGAACTTGATTGAAGTTACTGGGTGATATTTGCCTCAAGAACACTGGCAGCACTAGAAAAGAGAGAAATGGGGATGAGTATGTGTGTATTGGGACTGAGTGTTGGGTAACTAGTCTATTACTTCCCAGTGACTGTCACACACAAAAAGCAGCATGACAAAAAGCTTATGTATTAAATACAGGCTTGCATTTCAAAATGTTTGCTGAAAGACTTCACATGATGTCCTTCATCTAAAATGCACTGTATCCTGAAAACAAACATCTTTTGTATTTGATAGAAGTCACTGCTCAGCAACAGATCTCTGACATAAGGCAAGTGTATGGCATATTCATATCATAGTGCCTTATGTCAAAAAGCCAACAATATGTCATCGCTGTTGCCCATCACAGTAAGAGGAAGTATTGTGTGAAACGAGACACTGTATTTGAATGTTCAAGTCGCTAAACCTAAAACCAAATCAGTTTCAGTTATCATTAGATTTGTCATAAAAGCTGTAATTTGAATATCAGTAGATTACTTTAAAACTTTAATGAGTTTTGTGTGTTTATAAATGTTGCATTCGGAAGAGTTGGTAAAACAAGACTGATCTAAAACCAGCTTTATTTATTTTTATTTTCTTGCGATTTTTTACACATCTTTGGTGGATAGCTAAAACTTCACCATATTCATTAATAAAACATTGATTGTTATATAAGAAGATCTCTCATTACTAAAAACAGTGGTGCAAACCATGTGTCTTTTAGATTGTTGTACATGAGGCACAGAAATCAGGGGTTTATCAAATGTATCATCACTAGTCACCTCATATTTTCACAGAAAAGAAGCTATGAAAAAGTAATCAACAAAGGAAGGTGAATATTGATTGCATATAAACTAACAGAAAGGTAACAGTATCATGCTGGTATTCTGTAAAGATTGGAATGAAAACCAAGGTGTGAAAATGATTCCAAAAGTCCTACTGTGTAATTTTAGTAACAAACAAAAAATCCTAGGTGTCCAGAAGATGGCATAATCCACTCAAAATTACACCCATAAGTCTCCATATGCAGTACAGTACAACCACATATTCTGGCATATTCCATTTTTAGGAGGATTCAGATTAATTCCTTTCAGAAGGCAAACTGATTATCCATGTAAACTAAACATATATTTGTTGTTGAAAATGTAGTTTTTAAGGATGTGCTCTTCTCTTTTTAATAAGCTTATTTTAAAAAAAATCAGAAAACAGGCAGTTCTTTTCCCTTTTGAGAAATTAAACAAAGATATCTGTGGAAGACTCTGGAGTTGAATAGCTTCTTTCCTGGGAAGTTCCAGTCTCTTAAGCATCTATTTGTTCCCTGTACATGGTGTGATTATGTTTGTTGTATACTAGCAGAATGGACCTCTGCAACAGGACTTCCCATCCCTACTCCCTGTAATTCCATATGCCCCCCAGATCTGCTTCAAAGGATTGGGGGACCCTCTAGAACAGGCGTCGGCAAACTTACCAGGCCTCAGGCTGGTTCCTCCAGCGCCAATTGCGTGGAGGAGCGCGCACCCATACGCATGCACACATGCTATTTCCGGCGCACTTCCGGGTCAGCGGAGCACCGAAAATAGCTTGTGTGCTTGCGCATGGGCCTCCTCAGACCCAGATGTGCACCGGAAATGACGCTTGTGCATGTGCACAAGCTATTTCCAGTGCTCCGCCAACCTGGAAGTGGGCAGCCATGCCATGCCAGTAGTTTGGAGACGTCTGCTCTAGAACAAATGGGGCACGTGTGCCTGCAAGAGGGAAGAGGGGGGCGGGTACTTATACAAGTTTTATCCACCAGAGGCTGCTTCCACACAAAGCGTTTTGCATTTTTTCCGGATTTGTCATCCTTTGTTCAGGCATCATTGCCAAAGTACCTATGTTCAGTGCAATGTCCTAATTTTGGGGTGGGGTGTTGTAATAAAATACAGTCAGAGCGCCAACCTCCCCAGCACTTTATAGTTTACTTGATCATTAATGAACCGCTTATTTACAGTTTCTGCCCATTTTATAATTGTTTAAAATATTTATATTCCACCTTTCTGCCTTGCCAATGCCTGGCAGAAAGCAAAAATAAGTAGTCAAATTAAAAAAAAATTAAGGGCAGTGATAAAAGCTGTGGGCTCTGTTCACTCCTCCAGCCTTTCATTGTTTCTGCTAAGGCTGTTCCAACTGTGTCTCTTGAAAAGTTTCATGATAACCATTAGTTAATTTAGCTGGGGAAGGTTTGTTCCTTTTATTGTTTATTTCCTCCCATAGCAAATAGCTCTCTTTAACTATTACATAATGAAAGGAAGCCAGTAATTAAATCTTCATACACACCACACACAAATGGAACAGGCTTCAGGGGCAATTCATAATTAATCCACACACCCAGTTGTGCTACATAGGTAGCAGTAAAAAGCACTAAACCTGGAGTAAGGCATCTACTAATGTTGCAAGAGACCTTTGCTGAATGGAACTGCCTTGTGAATAAACATTACGGAAGACTCTTGGCCATGGAGAAGAAGGCATGTGGAGTATATAGTGCTGTATTGTTCCATGTAGAAACACTGTTAATTCCACATCCAGATGCTTATGAAAGAGCAGTGTGAAATAGTCTTATTTTGGAAGCAACAAAATAGACACCCCTCCCCCCCAAAAAAAAAGATATTTGCTGTGTCTGTGGACATTCAGAATGTGACACAAGAGAGGTCCTAGTTTTCTTCTGCATCATTTACATTTCAAATAGGTGGTACATATGATACAAAAAACAAAAGGAACCAATTGTGTTTACAATCCAGAATACCCTGTTCCTTTTATCTACTCTCCAAACCATTCTTGTTGAAGGGAGTCCTGACCCCTCCAACAATACATGATGGTTTGTGCAAATTTCATAGTCTACGTCTGAAGGGTGTCAGTACAGCATTGAGGTCTCTCATGAAATGTGAACAATTGTCCAGAGATTTCAGATGGGATAGATAAGATTTTGTCTGGTGCAGTTACATGGCTGAGAAGGACAATGTACTTTTTCCACCATTGGTACTGACTTCTATCCTGCTTCAGAATGTGTGCTTTAAACAGGTTAAGCATTAAAATTAAATACGTAAGTGAAATACGTGTAGGAAACAAAAACTGGGAGCAATTATTAGTAAATGCTATTGAATAAGAAAACTCTACATCCCATGTTGGCCAAAGCATCTTTAAATTAAATACTGTAACACTTTATAAGCTGAGAGAAACATTGTATAGTATACTCTTTCTTCAAGTGTGAATCCTTATGCAGCCAAAATGGCACAAGGCACTAGGGAAGTATCAGAAAGCTAGGGAGAACTCAAAGGTTTGCAGAAATAGAAAAACAGGAAGGGTTATAAAACCGTATTATCTGAGAGTGGGGAATGGCTAGAACACAAAATAATATTTTATTTGTAGAACTACTTTTTGTTAGTGTTATCAAAGCTACTAACATGAGTTTGGCCAAACTGCGGGAGGCAGTGAAGGATAGGCGTGCCTGGCGTGCTCTGGTCCATGGGGTCACGAAGAGTCGGACACAACTGAACGACTGAACAACAACAACAACTTTTTGTTAAAAAAAATGGCAAAGCAATTTACAAAGGAAATCAACGAACAAAATTAATAGATGGGCAGGGTACAAGTAATAAATTATTTATCGTCATCGTCACCAGAGCTTTTTCTCTAGGAAAAGAGGTGCCAGAGCTCACCATGAACACCACCCTTGTTCTCTTATAATGGCAATGGCAGCCACCTGAGAGGTGCTGGAACTGAATTCCAGTGCGTTACGGCTGAAATAAAAGCCCTGATTTTTTTTTATTACAGTATATGGAACAGAAAATATCAAAATCCATGAAATGGGATTCCCCTCACTCAACATGCACATAAATTCCACTCCTACTGAAACATCTGTAAAACTACCAGCATACATTCACCCATATATGCAAGCATGCTCTCAACAATTACTTGTCCCAACAATCTCCAGAGTACATATACAAAGACTCTACTATAACACTGTCAGCCTTCTTGGGTAACTCTTATTCAATCCTTTCTATGGGAAACCCAAACTTCGCTGCAGCATCTGAGATAAGCCTAATCCTCACTACCCAGAGGGAGAAGTTTTTTAAAAAATATTCATTGCATTTATAACCCAGTGGTTCTCAAAACTTTTTTCTGTAGGCTATACTTTCAAAATAAACATTTGCTCATGTACTGATTTTTTAAATTGATAAATACATCAGAAAACAAAAAAGAACTCACAACAATGTTCTACAAATAAAAAAATATTTTGATAATACAGGGTGTAACCATTTTGCTTGGGAGTTCCATTCCTGGTCCTCGGGTGTGTTAGGAAAGCGTGCATAAGCCAGTTACTCTCTCCTGACGCATACAAAATGGTTTCTGCCTGTATGCTATACTATACTGCACTGAAATGTTTAAATGTTTCCTTGATGGTCCTTGAATTTTCCTGTCACACTGCACCACCACGCCCTTACAAGAACCACTGCTCTTAACCACTACACCACACTGGCCCCCATAAAAGTTACTCTATACACTACCACGCCCTTACAAGAACCACTGCTCTTAACCACTACACCACACTGGCCCCCATAAAAGTTACTCTATGCTAGTTACACATATGCTTGGGAGAAGCAAGTGAGTTGGGGAATAGGAGATAGGAAGCACACCTAACACCATGTTGTCAACCAGCACACACACACACACCAAAAATCCCAGGAACCTGCATGCTTTGGAATCTATAATGTAGGTTTTGGGCAGAAACCTGTAACGCCTCTTCACCCAGTCCTTCACAAAGAACAGAATTTTAACCATGTAAGTTGTAATACAGTGACTCTAAGGTGCATATAATTTCTGTGTGAGTGCATACAATATTAGCATTATTAGTCACTGATAAAAGCAGCCAGTGTGGCGCAGTATAGTTGTAGCAGACTTGACCCATGGCTGAAATCGCTGCACTTGAACGTGAACCTTGACCAAATCACAACCCTTTTAAAACCATTCAAGGAATCAAACGCAATCAGTGTAAATATCGTACACTCGTGATTCAGGTACAGTACACACAAATCCCTGGCAGCGTGTTCGGGCGGCAGACGGGATAGTAAGATAAGTGAATGCATTTTTAAAATAATAATTTTTATTTATACCCCGCCCTTCCCGGTTTAAAAACCGAGCTCAGGGCGGTTAACAGCAAATATAAAACATTGATTAAAATACGACTTAAAAACAGCATAAAATACAACATAAAATGCAGCATCAATATCAATAAAATTCAAAAATCAAAGCTTTCCCAGTGCATATGGAGGGAGCTCAATCTGTCCCGTGCGCTGATTTGGGGGCCAAAGCGTGCGCAACCATTGCACTAGAACTGCACGTTCTTCGGCAGATAAAACAGAAACCACAGGCGGCTTCTTGCCAGCTACCCGCTAAGAGGACATTTTGACAATGGGCCCAGCACGCCCGCACGTACTCAAGCACGCACGCACGCGCTGCTCTTTCCCTCACGCAAGGCCGATCCGCTATCTCCTGCCAATCACCGGAGAGACAACCCCCGTGACTCTACCCTCCCACACCTTCCATTCGGATTTGGCCAATAGCAGCGAGTCATCAGCGGGCCCAATCAGCAGCCCCGTTCGCGCGCAAAGCCTCCGCCACCCCGCCCACCAACAACAAAAAAATAGCCGATACAGTACTGTATATCCAACCAACGCCTGCTCCTCTTGAGGAGGTGAAAAGGAGTGGGCGGGGCCGGGAGAGCGAGCTAGAGCCAAACAACCAGGCGGGGCAACCCCCTTGAGGGAAGGATGACGCAGCGAAATTTCCAGCGCGAGCGGGCTGGGCTCGGCCGTTTGCCCGCCTGCCAGTCCAACGGTGAACCGCTCCCTCCCACGTGACGCAAGCGCGCACGGCGGCGGCCGTACGTGGGCGAGCGAATGCCGAGGTGACGATGTGCGCACGCGCGAGCGGGGAGGGGGGTAAAGGGGGGAGGAAGCGGAGGAGGAGACGGCCGAGGACGGCGGTTGTCACGTGAGTGAAGCGGGCGCCGTCGCATCGCCGTGCCTCTCAGTTAGTCAGCGAGTCCCGCGCGGTCCGTCTCTCCCCCTCACCCCTCCCTCCGTCGTCTTGCATGCCGCGCGGTGCCGCCCCCTGCCGCCTCTACCTGTCTCCAGCCGGTCCCGCCTAAGGCCTCGGCCGCCCGCCTCCGCCTCCTCGTCAGGAGCAGCGCCTCCCGTTCTCGCTCTCGTCCCGCCCGCCCGTGGCCGGAGCCCTTGATGTGGTTCGGGGCCCGGCGGGGAAAAGATGCCGCCGTCCAAGTCCCGTAAGATCGCCATCCTGGGCTACAGGAGCGTCGGTGAGTCACTCCCTGAGGCGGGTGGAGGGTGCGGGAAGCGGGCTCTCAGGGGCTCCCCCATACCGAGGCTGCCGGCGGGGCGCTTCTCTCAACGGCGCCCGCCAAGCCCCCCACGCGGAAACGCCCGGCCTCCGCCTTCCGCCCTCGGCCCAAGTTGAGGCGCCGCAGGCGGACGTGCGCGCCGTTCCCGCCTCGTGGCTTGGCGGCCGAAAGGGGGCAGCCGGCCTTCGAAGCCGGTCGCAGGTGAGGACGACGACGACGACGACCCGCCTTGGGCCTGTCAGCCGTTTTCCGGGCGGGCTGGTGCCCTGCCTGCTTTCCTTGCTGGTGGGGGTGGGAAGCGTGTGGCGGTGGCCTCGCTCGCGTGTCTGTGTGCATTTCCCCGTAACTTAGCCTCGCCGGGCTCCCCAAGGACTGCCGAGCCACGCAGTGCACCCGGGACAGATGCCTCACAACTCCCGGGGCCGTTTTCTCAGGAGAGGCTCCGAGCGGTCCTTTTGCATTTCCCGCGTCTGCAGAGGCGACTTGTTAATCTTCCGCGGTCTGGCTCGCGGGGAACACAGTTCCCGCTCCAGGCTGACGCGAAATCTTTTTAACACCCCCCCCCCTTTCCTCGTGCAAAGCGTTGTTACGGGTAATGATGGTTTCCGGGGCAGCTCCCAGATTTCCACTCCCATCCACTGCGCCTGGCACCGCATACCCAAGATCGCGCTTTCGCAATAATGATTTTGTAGCTGCCGCTACAGTGAGTGACAATCTCTTCTTGCCGCTCCACATATTTGGTCTTTGAGAGCATTCGCTTCCGGTGACCCACCGCGTTAAGAAAATTGGGCTCTTGTGGTTTTTTCCTCCACCCCTCCCCAAAGTTGGAAACTGGTATCGAGTTGGTTGAAATGAGGTGGTGAAAATAATTTGCACATTCGGTTCTGCAAATTATCCTGGTCTGAAGATGACAGTGGCAAAAGCGTTAGTGCAAGTTTTGTTGAGTTTTGTTTCCAATTTGAGTTTTGTTTCCTCAAACTACATTGCTATGTGGGTCAGTAATTATGGATTTGTTGCATGTTAACAATGTGTTGGATACTGTACAGGAAGAGAAGTGATGCATTACTGAAACCATTCACCAATTTTCTTGGTCTAATCCCATGAGGAAGAACTATGGCTTTGTCTCCTCTCTTGGACATACTTTATAGACCAGCTTCTGCACCAAAGGTCTTTCATAGGGAGTAAAACTCATTCAAGCAGAATTACCCAGAATGCTGGTAGTGGTTTGAAACTAATCACAGGAGCAGTTTCTACCTATAAAATATATTAACTTCAGTTCGCTGTTTGTAAATCATTTTACCTTTTTGCTTAAAGTAGTTTAGATTAGGGGGTCTCAAGATTTGCCAAATTAAGTCTCCCTAAATCATTGGCCAAGTCTTTCAAAACGTAAGATTAGAAAGTAATTATTGTGGAGTAATTGACAATAAAGTTATAATTTAGGACATGTAGTGGAGGTGAAGGGAATGTCTCTGAAAGAAGCCTCCTCCCTTTCCTAGCAGCTGCCTCCTTAAGGAGGCCCAAATCAACTTCAGGGATTAGGCAAACTTCTTTTATTCTGCTTGCTCAAACATTTAGCAGCTTGTCTGGTTTCTGACTGTTTCCTCCAGGTGTGATGATGGGACAGGTAAACATAGTAAAGGGTGTGACTGTATGTGTGTGTTTTTCATTGGCTACTGTACAGCAAGTGTTAGAGCATATTAAATAGTATGTATTTGATTGTATTAGAAAGCTCAATGGACACCTGGTATTTGTCAGATAAATGGGGTCACATTCAAAATACATTTGAGGGCAAAGAGCATGTGACTACTTCTACGGCTGTCAAAGCTGCATTTGGGACTCATCACATTATCTTTTATGGTGCACACGTACAAAACGAAGTGTTAATTACATGGGCACTTGAACACAGGTGTTTGCACCTGTGTATCATTGTACAAATAACATTTGTCAGGAAGCTCTGATTGGCTACAGCTTCCCATTGAGTGCACATTTGACAGCAAACCTGGGTTTGCCACCTTGTCATACACACACAAAAACTTGAGTGTTTAGTAAAGGTCTTCTGTTACATGAATAAGTCAGTCATGCTGTTTGCTACCCAGCTGCTTGCTTGAAACATGTAGCAAGTCCTTTGGGATGCCCCTCTTTCCATCTACTTGCTACTTACCAATCTAAACAGCACTATCGTAAGTGCCTGTCCCAGTCATTGAAAGCTGGAATCTAACTCTGTTTTAACACTGTGCTCTCTGCTTTCGCTCCTCTGCCCCAAAGGTCCATGGACCTTTAAATGCTGAAATGATGGCATTCTTTAGATGTTTTGTTCTGTTGTAAACAAAATTGATGTTAGAAAGCAAGGTGGGTGGAAGAAGGGCTTCAAAGCCCAGCTATATAAACAAACTGGGCAGCAGCATCCACAATATAAACCAGTTGAGTATTAATTCATAGTGTGTAAAGTAAATTATTTCCAACACAAGGTGGGAGGAGTCCAAAGTTGAAGAGCTGTTCATGTTCACTTTCACAGTACACTTTCTGGGTGTTTAATCTTTATTTAAGTTTATTGTATAATGTAGATAAGAGAAATGCATGTTCTTATATTCCAGCTTCATTTCTTGTAATGACTGCCATAATGTTTGGAAATGTGATGCTGAAACATACTTTGGTTTATAGGGCCTTTTGTTGTTATAGGAGAGCTTGAATGAAGTAGTGGTTAGAGCAGGGGTAGTCAACCTTTATATAACTACCGCCCACTAATACATCTTTCTTGATGGTAAAATTTCCTTACTGCCCACCAGTGCTTGATGGAAGGAGGATTCAGCTTGTGCCATAGAACCCCCTACTGCCCACCTAGAATCCTGAAACACCCACTAATGGGCGTTAGAGACCAGGTTGACAACCCCTGGGTTAGAGTATTAAAGTACTGTAGGACCAAGGTTCAAATCCCCACTCCATCATGAAGCTCACTGGGTAACCTTGGGCCAGTCAGTACCTCTCTTCCTAACCTACCTCAGTGGTGTTGTGGGGATTAAATGAGGAGGAGGAGAACCGTGTACCCTTGAGCTCCTTGGGAGAAAAGGGTGGGTATAAATCAAATAAGTGTGAAAATTATTTAAGGAAAAATATACTGAGGTCATGTTTTCATATCTACTCATTGAAGCAGGCATTTTTACTGAGGTTCAGTGAAGCAAGCACACTTTCGGCCCTGGCAGAAAGTATAGTAGATTTAGCTAAAATCAGACCTTTGTTTTGAAGTGGGATCTTTAAAATGATAAGTTCAATCCAGAACCTTAACTCCTTGTTAAAATAGTTTGCAAGTACAACCTTATAAAGTTATCATCTGCTGAAGGATGGTTGTCGAGTTAGTGTCGTGGAATTGTTGCCATAGCAATTCCTTTTCCCTCCCCTCTCTACCTTTATTGGGAATGAAGAGGAAATCAAGGCAATGCAATAGAAGAAAGCAGATGTAACATTGACATGCTTGTCCAGTACTGTAAAATTAACAGTGACTTTTGGTTTCAGAATCCTTCAAATACTTTCTCAGTGTGAAAAAGGCATACCTCAAGGCTTTCTTCATGCCTGGATCAAGTTCCAGTTGTTGTAATTCCATTTCTTTCCCTGGCACAAAGATTATAGAGAGGCCTGAATAGAAGAACAAAAATGTAGCTTGTTCATACAGTGTGACCAAGGAAACAATCAGCATCAGTCTGTAATCAAATGCAAGAATTTGCCCTACATGTGTGGACTTTACAGGCTGGTATGGCAAAGATAATTCAGGTGTAAGGTAGCCTCTTTATATAAGGCTCAAGCTAGCAAGGGTATAAGACAAAGAAAGTACCTGATGAACAAAGTAATTAGATTAGGAAAGTAAATGTAGACTTTCTAATTCATTAAATCTTTTGGATTGCCTGAAAATAGCAATCCTACAATATTTGTTTGCTTACTGATCTGAAAATGGCCCACAGAACTCTCTGAAGGAGGCCTACTCATGTTGAAACCTTTGCACACATACAGTGAAGTACACAGGACAGAGTTTGACCATTGGCCATCCAGCTCAGTACACTGACTGACAGTGGCTTTACAGCATCTCAGACAGGAAGATCCTTCTATAAAAGCGGGTAAGATGAGCTGAGGCTCTTCTGGCATTCAGAGTTTCATTTGGGGAGAGGCAGGTGCAGAATGGCACTATGGAAGATCCATATCTTCAGACCACCTTGAATTCCTAAGCCTTATAAACACCGATATACAAGCGGCAGCCATTTTAGATGCATCCAATTGACATGTGAGCACAATCGCATGGGTCCTTTTGGACCCGGAAGAGGGCGGAACGTGCTTATACACACTCCACCAACACACACGGGGGCCAAGAACAGAACCCCCATGCAAAATGGTCACCATCTGTACCTTAAGGTATTAGTGCTAGGGTTTTGGTTGTTGTTGTTTTTTGTTTGTTTTTAAAAAAGACTGGTTTATGCTAGTGTAGTGTTGCATTCTATGCCTTTAGTGTGAGTTTCTTTTCTTAGTTATTTTAGTTATGGATGCTTAAATATTAGGCACATTTTCAATCATGGATGGGGGAATGATCACAATGCACAAGGACAATCTGCAGTTAAAAGTTGCCAAATATTTAATCACATCACTGAAACAGCTGCTGAAATGCAGTTTTACACAATACTTTGGTCATGGTCTTCTTCACTATTTGCTGAATCCATTTGCTGAATCTTGCTCTTAAGCAAGATAGCTGCTCCTGAGTAGTAGTCTGAAATGCCAGCTTTAATTAAAAGCTTCATTTTATTCCTGCCTGTCTAGTGGCAAATCTTACTGCAATGCACTTGTTAATGGTAGCAGTAAACTCTAGAGGCAGCATGTTTGACTGTAGGAAGGGTTGTTTAAGGACACTGTGCTAGAATTAACTCCTGAGTTGCCTGGTTTGCATTTCTCAGCTTCTTTCCTCAGTCTCACTCTCAACAATACTTAAATCAGTCAAGCTGCTAACATATTTACATAGGATACCTTGTTCAGTCACCAACTCCTTTTAACACTTCCTGTATTTATATAAATATCAGTTTCCTAAATGCAATGCATAGTCTACAAATATAGACACTGATGTAATTGAATCTTAGGTCTCTGTGCTGTGGAAGCCTCAAATATTTTTGGCTTGTACTATGAAGCTATTTGACACCGTCAAATGGAACTTAGCTCTGACCTTCCAGTTTTGTGTATTTGAATAATGTGCACTTTCTAAGGCTGATTTGCAATAACTTACTTTGCATACCTTTGCAGTAAATCACGACAAAATTGATTTCTTTTTCAGAGCTACCTTAAGCATTGGAAGTCAATATCTTCAGCTTCTTTGCATGATAAAATTCATCTTTTCCATAATATAACTGCATGTATGTGAATGCTTGGCCTTAGCTGATGAATATATAGTACCTTGCCTGAAATGCTATTTGCTGCATTTCCCATGTGAGGTAAACACTGCTGTTATTTAGATTATAAATCAAGTGATGCAACTTCGAACTTAAAATTCTGTTAGTATTCAAAATGAGCAAAGAGGCTCCCAGTTTAGAGCTCCCAGTTTAGAGCCTGTTTTCAGTGCTTGCTCTTGCTTTGGGGACCACAGGGCTATTGATGTGCTTGCATTGATAACTCCTGCCAAAGGAAAGCATGCCTAATTTTTCCAGACACTGCTGGTCCTACAGGGATATGGTGAAAGGGTCCCCCCCCCCATTTACTTCAGTTTCTGTCCTCATCTGTGCCTCAAAGGGCTTGGATTAAGTAACTGTTTAAGGTGGTGCAGGTGGGAGGACACACTAAAAATAAAATGTCTGAGATAGATAGCTGAATTATATTGAAATTAGACACATACACACCTGCCCACTTAACTTTGTGTGTCAAATGCAGGATCAGCACTTCTCAGTACAGTCATACCTCGGGTTGCGTTCACTGCAGGTTGCATTTGCCACGAGTTACTTCCAGGTTTCGGCACATGCGTAGAAGCACAAAATTGCGTTTGGCGAATCACACCGCGCACAGATGTGGCACTTCAGGTTGTGCTCTTTTCATGTTGCGAACGGGCCTTCAGAACGGATTCTGTTCTCAACCAGAGGTACCACTGTATTCAGTCTGAGACTGTTGATCTCAAGGATGAGGGTGTCTCACAGTTTGGGGCAGATACTGAACATTTTGCTACCTCTTTATTATAACATGGTGCTCGGATGATATTGTACTGTTTGATGCATTGATCTTAAAGGCTGTGGATGGGAGAGAAAGCTATCTTAGAGGTGTGCTAGGCCTACTTTGAGAAACCCTCTGGGATCACAAATATTGGCTTTCTTGCTAGCCATCCATTACTTTTAATGAAGAGCTGGAGTCATTCAGTATATGGAAGGCCACAGGTTCCATGCCCCTTCCATAGAAGAAGTATGCGGGCTATCAGGGGCAGTCTTCAGATTGTCACTAATGTAACTTGGGGGTTGTGCCATGGTCTTTCACAGGGCAGTCGAACTTCTCATACCAAGGGGGCCACAAGAGTACTTCAACACAGAATCCATGGGCAACACACTTTATTAAATTTCCACACTGTAAATTAAAGTGTTTGCAGTAGATGTATTATTATTTAATAGGCACAATTAAGATAAATCTATCAATTGTGTATTTAATTAAATATTTTATTTAATTAGTAAACACATTTTAACACACAAACAGATGTATGTGCTTATGTTAATAACTCATGACACTAAAAATATCCTTTTAAGGCTTTATGTTGTTTTTTCTTTAACATTGCCAAGGGCTGCCAAAAAAGCCATCATGCGCCACATCCAGGCCACGGGTTGAACCACCCTGGTCTACCATATTGCTTACTCCCAACTTTGCAACTTCCCACTTCAGATTTCCAGCTATCTTTCACTGCAGCCTCAAGAGTTTGTTTGCAGTTTTCTTTGCTGGGAAAGTGAACTGTTGTGTTTACAGGTTCATCCATACGTGAACTTAATGTGAATGTGAAGCAGCATGTGCCTTTTTGTGTGTATGTGCTCTCAATATGACATTTCCCCCTATCCAACTGCTGCCTGCAGTTTTTCAACAATAAACGCAGATTTGGGGAAAATCTGAAAAGGGGAATTAAATGCAGTATAAAACCACTTGTTACTCTGCTGTGAATACACTGAAGTGAATTGTGTGAGCAGTTCTGGTGACATTTCTGTCACCACACCCCCTTCTTCCATTTTGCTTCCATCAGCTGATAGGGTATGTTCCCCCTTTTTAAAACCAAATCAGCTGTTTTTCACAGAAGAGATCTTGCACAAAACAACTGTATTAAAAACAAAAAAGAATCCCTTGCAGATTCAGGAGGCAGAGAAGGGGATGGTAGCCTTTCATGAGAGTGACTCCAAATCATTACCTGACTTTGAGTACATACATTTAAAAATTATTTAGATAATGCAGCCTGGATAGTTCATTTGGTTAGAGTGTGGTGCTGATAATGCCAAGGTTGCAGGATCGATTACCATATGGGACAACTTCATATTCCTGCATTGCAGGAGGTCGACTTCCAACTCTACATTTCTATGCATCTAAGATCAATTACCGTATTTCTCGCTCCATAAGACACACTTTTTTCCTCCTAAAAAGTAAGGGGAAATATCCGTGCGAATGGTGGTCCCTGGAGTCAAATTGCCCAGGGGCCAAAAGCAGATCATGCTTTTTTATTTTTACAAAGAAAAGGGGGTGTTGAAAGGACCCCGCTCAGCAGCTGATCAGCAAGAGATTGGGAGAGAGATAAGAGTCCCTGGCTCCCTTTCAGCCCCGCCCCCTTGCCCAGGCTTCCATTGTTGAATGTGCTGCCGCAGGAGGTTGTTTGTTTCCCCAGAGACATGTGACTGGCTGATTAGATTATCTGTCTGGAAACTGTAGAAACGGCTCCCTTTCCTTAAGAAGCTGCAGAAATGTGAGTTGAACCCCATAAAAACAGGGCTTTTCCTCTTTGCTTTTCCCCCTTTGCAAAAGAAGCTTTGCTTTTCCCGCTTTTCCAAAAAAAGCTGCAGAAATCTGAGCTGATCCTCAAAAAACAGGGCTTTTCCCTTTGCAAAAAAGCTGCAAAACTTTGAGCTGATCTTCCAAAAAGGGCTCTCCCCTTTGCAAAAAAGCTGCAAAACTTTGAGCTGATCCTCAAAAATACAGGGCTTTTAGAGGAGGAAAACCAGGGGGGGAATCTTGTTTCCTCCTCTAAAAACGAGGTGTGCCCTATGGTCCAGTGCGCCCTATGGAGTGAAAAATACGGTAGCTTTTGTTCCAGCATATGGTCTGGTCCTAATTTACTTTGTATGATAGCCCATCAAATTATTGTCACATGAATTTGGGACATTAGGTCTTCTCTGCCACTAGTCATCAGAGAGTAGTTCCAAACTGTTGAAATGTAAGAATCAAGCCTTTCTGAAATTTGATTATAAGTGTCAACACTAGATTATAATACAGTGGTACCTCTGGTTGGGAACTTAATTCGTTCCAGAGGTCCGTTCTTAACCTGAAACTGTTCTTAACCTGAGGTACCACTTTAGCTAATGGGGCCTCCCGCTGCCGCCACGCCACCAGAGCACAAGTTCTCATCCTGAAGCAAAGTTCTTAACCTGAGGTACTACTTCCGGGTAATTGGAGTCTGTAACCTGAAGCGTTTGTAACCCAAAGCGTTTGTAACTCAAGGTACCATTGTATGCAAATGAAGTTATTAAGAGACATTCATCAATCCAGTTAAGGATTGCAAGCAATAATTATTTTGGGTTTACACTTACACAGGCTTCGCTGCTCTATAGGAAATCAAGCACTTTGCCCAGACCAGTAGACCCCATTGAACTCTGCCTGTGAATATTCAGTAAACCCTGCTTGCACCTTAGTAAACTGTTCTCTAAGACTATGAGGACTAGAAACTTCTTACATAGAAAAGGAGGGGTACATTCTGAATTCTAACTTGTGGCCAGTATTCTAGACATTCCTCGCTGCCCATTTTACTGTACTGCCACTTCCCTTTTGAGTTGCATGCGAGGAACATGAAAAATATAGCTCATGTTAGCAGTCTGATGAGACCAGTGTACTTCCTTCTTAATCTTGTAGTGGATTTTAACTGACAGAAGGAGGTTTGCTGGAAGCAAAACTGTCTTAGGGTATAAATCTTGATGGAGATATGGATAATCTTGTTATGTTGTCCAGTGTGGTGGCTCTTCAAACTGAAGAGCAGTTATTTTGGAAACAAGAATAGAGAAGTTGTGGGGGTGGGATTATACTTCATAAGAAATTGTTTGGCCCATGAGGGGGGAAGGGTTAAATTTGAAAGGTAGGTTTAACATAATAGTTTCTCATGAGATTGAATGATAGCATTAAGACTAGAAGTGGCAAAAGCAAAACTAAGATTAAAGTATTCAGTGCTTTTTTTCAATATTTCCATTTTATATGGTGTGTAATGACTTAGCAGTGGACCCATACCTTGTCATTTTTCTAGGGCAGCAGTAGGGAACCCCCAGTCCCTAGGCCTAATTCAGTCAGGCAGTAGTACTAATGAGGTCTGTGAGGCTGTTTTCTCAAAATCCACACCCATCTGCCCCATGTCCCATATGACATCAGGTGTGGGGCAGGTAAAGATATGACTGAAAAGCAGCAGTTGGGAGTTTATAAGGTGTGCTCCTGATTGCTCCCTGGCAGTGAGCCCCACTGGGATATTTGCTTTTGGTAATTCCCTAGTGCAGCCAATGAGGCTTGCTCTCTATACCAGTCAGCCGAAGGCAGTTATCATGAGCCCCTTTGAAGGCACAGTGTTGGTACCAGTCAGTTGATCAGCACTGAAAGCAAGCCCCTTTGAAGTTGTCACTGCCTATCATCATCATATGTCGCCCATGTGACTGGGTTGCCCCAGCCAGTCTGGGCGACCCACAACAAAATCTTAAAATCACAGTAAAACATCAACCATAAAAACTTCCCTGTACAGGGTTGCCTTCAGATGTCTTCTAAAAGAAATATACTGTAGTTATTCATCTGTGACATCTGATGGAAGGGTGTTCCACAGGGCAGGTGCCACTATCAAGAAGGCCCTCTGAGCTGGACCTCAGTGTCTGGACTGGATGATGGGAGTGGAGACGCTTCTTCAGGTATACAAAATCAAGACTGTTTAGAGCTTTAAAGGTCAGTACCAACACTTTGAATTGTGCCTGGAAACGTACTGGGAGCCAATGTCGATCCTTTCGGACTGGAGTTAGGTCGCGGTGGCCACTCCCAGTCACCAGTCTAGCTGCCGCATTCTGGATTAATTGTAGTTTTTGAGTCACCTTGAAAGGTAGCCCCACATAGAGTGCATTGCAGTAGTCTAAGCAGGAGATAACCAGAGTATGTAGCACTCTGGCAAGACAGTGCACAGGCAGGTAGGGTCTCAGCTGTCGTACGAGGTATTGCTGGACGCAGAATTAATAATGTGAGGTAAGTGATAGGTGTGCAGCCCCTTCCCTACCTGCTGGAGTTGACCTGTGGAGGAGGTAAGGATTTGGCCCACTGACCAGATTGGGTCTTCCACCCTGGTCTTTGGCAAGCAGCAAAGTAGCAAACTTGCTTCTCTTGTCACAGCTTCCTCTATTACCATACCATTGAAGGTGCCTGTCCCACCACTTTAAATCTATTGAGCACAGTTGGGATAGCTCTGTGCTATTTTTGGCTTCTGCAAATTTAATGATAATAATAATAATATTTATTTAAGCTGCATTAACAAGAAATGGGATGCTACAGAATCTTAGCATTTTAAAGGCGCTTAAGGTGAATTTCTGAAATTCAGTTCTGTGTACTTATTAATCCAAGAGTTATTTATAATTTATGGAGAAGGGAGATAATGGGAAAAGGCAGTTCACTGAGAACCTAGACAATTATAGACCACTAAGCACAACATCAGAATAGTTAGCACTTTGAAGTAGATTTCAAAACAAACCACTGAAGTTTAGAAATATCGCATCTGGAACTTCTATCAGTGCATGGGAATGCGAGAGAGCGCAGGAGGAGGACGGTGCCAGAATTTCCTCCTTCATGGCTAAGCTGCTTGCTGCAAGTGGGAAGGATGGTCTTGAGGAGAAAGCAGAGCCATGTTAAATTTGGCCCTCAGGGAAGTGTAAAAAAGAAGAACACCCGCAGGGCACCTTCTCTCTCTCCCCCTCCTTGTCTGCCACAGCCACAATATACAGAAAGACACTTCAAATCGAGGCAGTATTGAGTCTATCAAAAAATAATAATCTTTTTAGGTTTATGTTGTTTATACATAGTGCATATGCTATCCATACCTCTGAAAATGATCTAAGCATGCTCTGTTGACGCTTTCTGTTGAATCCTACCTTGAAGCCTTAGTTTTTGTAACTTCAAAACTCTTTTCAAGTCCACCAGTAGCTGAATCAGAATAGAGACTTGAATACATGTTTTATAGCAGGGGTGGCCAACTCCCAAGTGACTGCGATCTACTCACAGAGTTAAAAACTGGCAGTGATCTACCCCATTTTGGGGGGGGTTCGGGTCAAAGTTGTTGAGTTTTATTCAGGGACGAGGTAAAATGTTGGGCTTTTTTTAGGGGAGCCACAGTTGTTCAGCTTCTTTGGGGGGGGGAGCCAATGATCTACCAGTGATCTACTGCAGACGTCCAGTGATCTACTGGTAGATCACGATCTACCTGTTGGACATGCCTGTTTTATAGGAAGGGGTATAAGTACTTCTGCTTACAACTCTCAAAAGATTAAGGACAAAAATATGGACTTGTTTGCTTGCCTGTTTGCTTGCTTGCTTCCACCAGTTTTTAACAACAAGAACAGTTTTGGGTGTTGTTTTTATATATATATTTTCTTGGTTTACAAAAGTATGTGCATAGCCTCTTTTTTCAGGTTGTGTTTTCTACAGATTGATTACATTTGTTGGGAGACATTAGTGTTGTAGGCAGTATAAGGTTGGGGGGGAAGGGAGAGTCAGGATGGGGTGGTAAAACTTATATTCTTTTACTTAGTGTATGTGTGGGGTTTTGTGTCATTTATGTCAACATCACTTGGGAGGTTCTCTTTCTATTCACTTGTTATACTTCCTTGATAGTGAGAGAGGTTGAAAGGGGGCGGGGCATGGTTGGTGGTTTTAGTTGGCTGCAGTGAGGTTTGTTGGGGGGGGGATTATTGGGTGAAGCTAGCCATATTGATTCGTATGCTGTCAGTGGATTCTTGAACAACAACAAAAAAAGTGTTGAAAATAACTTGGCCAGTTACTTTAACCCTCCTGGACTCCCCTAAATATTATAAAGGGTGAGTCACTGAAAGTGTTAGCACCTGAGATATGAAAGCTAGGAGCTAAATAGCACCGTAAACCTGGTTATGGGCGCTTTTTTATAACGATACAGAGCTGGAAATGAATGAATTGCAGCTAAAATATTATGTTCATTTTTCACATGGTCTAGTCCTTCCCCTGCCCACCCCTCTAATATTCTTAAGAGGGTCTCTTCTCCAGTTTTCAGAGAGTAGCTGGAAGTGGGGAGGCAGAAAAATGTCCCCCTTTCCTTCCGCTCTGCAGTTTTAATCTGAAATCTTAGGCACAGTACTGCACCCAGAGCTCAGAAACTGCTCACACTAATAAGATTCCCTGTCAAAAATGCGCCTAGAACGGTGGGAGTTTCAAACATTGGTTGCTGAATATGGATTTAAAGCAACTTTGAGGGTTGTTGCAGTTTTGATTCACAGATGGCAGCCTAACATGAAGAAGACAAGCCACGCCAACAATCTTGGTACAGGCAGACATTTTAGACTTGCACATAACAGTGTTCTTTCCCTCTTCCCACTCAAACTTGAAAGTAGTCAGGAGCTATTGTGCTTTATTCTGTCTGACTGCAATTTTGCAATATATTCCAGTGCCATTTGGCCAGCCCTGAACTATAGCCAAGCATGCTGCTTGCTGCCCACACTTGGTTGGCAAGGAGCCCGGAAGCTTGAACGTTGCGTAACTGGCAACTTCTTAAATGATGAACATTTTTTCATGTTAATTCAGTCTGCTTGCTGCTGAGTAGGTAATTGAACTTGTGTTGTCACATATTATAATTCATTATTCCCATCTCTGCTCTAGTGGGTTTTTTTTTTAAGAGCTTCACACTTTTTACCAATATGATTGGCAGAATGTTTTGGTCTTGTATTTTTGCTGTCCCTGTATCATCCATAGAATGCCGCCCCCGACCTTGTGGATTTCTGCTGGTTTGCTTTCAAATGTGCCCTTACTATGTACTACAGTGCCTGTGAATGAAAAATTGGATTCAGTTCAAATGGGGGAAAGCAACATTTGAAAACATTTTATAATTAGACCAGCAAGAATTTTGCTGTGCCCATCAAATGGAATATTTATGCCAAGCTGATACGTGAAATCAGTTTACAAGGTTTTCTGCATTTCTGTAGACATCTTGAAGTAATAGTCAGAACATAGGAATCTCTCTTATACTAAGTCAGGTCTTTATAGCTCAGTGTTTTCTGTTTTGTCCACGGCTATACAGGATTTCAGGGGACTTTCCCAGACGTGCCTGGAGATGCCAGGGATTGAACCTGGGGCCTATTGAATGTAAGGCAGATGTTTAACCCCACTGAGCTATAGCCCTTCTTTTGCAACAGAAACTCATATCTACAATTACCAGACTGGTAGGAAAGCAAGCATGTTCCCTCTAACATGTGGCAGCCCTTAAGATACTTGAAGATGGCTATCATATCTCCTCTCAGTCTCCTCTTTTCCAGGCTAAACATACCCAGCTCCTTCAAGCGCTGCTTGTAAGGCTTAGTTTCCAGACCCTTAATCAACTTGGTTGCCCTCCTCTGCACACATTCCAGCTTGTCAACATCCTTCTTAAATTGTGGTGCCCAGACTTGGCCACAGTATTTCAGGTCTGACCAAGGCAGAATAGAGTGGTACTATTACTTCCCTTGACCTGGACATTATACTTCTGTTGATATAGCCTAGAATAGCATTAGTGTGTGTTTTTTTGTTTGTTTGTTTGTTTGTTTGTTTGTTTTTGCTTCTGCATCACACTGTTGATTCAGGTTAAGCTTGTGATCCACCAAGACCCCTAGATCCTTTTCACACGTACTGCTAGTAAGGCAGGTGTCCCCTACCCTGTATTTGTGCGTCTGGGTCTTCCTGCCATGTGAGAAGTTGTTGGTTTCATTTTTAATTCAGATGACCTGTTTACCTAGCTAGGAATGCTTACGAAATGCAATTACAATGTGGTGTGTAGTTTTAAAAAATACAAGCCTAGGCCCCAAAGTATCCACCATACCTTGTGATCTTTGCTTTAGGATTATGTTGCCTGCCATTGGCAAACACATCAGACAGGTGCTAGCAACTACTTCATGTAGACAGGGGTCACTGCAGTGCAGAAAAAGGCACAGCTCAAAAAGAAAGTTTTCCCAAGGACTTGAAGAGATGGCAGGCTTCGTATGTTTTGCCTAGCACTGGCTCCCCAGTGCTTCACGTCACAGTATCTTAAAATCCATAATTAACAGGGGGGCACAGCATAAAGGAAATCCTTTGGGGTGGTTTGGGGAACCTTTATCGCCCATTGGGCCCAGATCTTTAACCCATAGCGATAGAGGGAGATTGGAACCAAGTGCATTCAATCCTGCTTTTGTCAGGTTTTTTTTACTTGTGGGGCAAGCGGCATAGTTTGGGGGAAATGGTCTTGTGAGCCAAATAGGGCGACCTGGTGGGTCAGTTTTGTGCTGTGGGGCAGAGATTTCCTATCCCTACTTTCGGTGTGAAGAAACCGACAGTTTAGAGTAGGCATAATACCTGGTTATGACAGGTCACATGTTCAGAAGACCAGCATAGGTCCTGAGTGCCGTTCGATTTCAGAGTAGTTACAAGAAGGATATCAAGCTGTTTCTCAGTGAGAGTTGTAGTCAAGTATGAAGCATTAGCTTTACTTAAGGTTATTGCCAGCTCCTCTTTGCAAGAATGTGATATTTCTGAGCTAGTTGTTATAGTGTAATTGAACTATTGAACACCACAAGCTGGACAATTGCTATAATAAACAGGAACAGAATTTGTTACAGAGGTGTTCTTTCCCACCTTCATTGCGAGGTAAGGCAGGCCAAAAAATCACCCTTTGTGATGTTTCTTCATGAATTTGGATGCCACCATCCATGTTATGTGAGCTTCTTCTGAATATGTGGGAATTCAGACTTTAATGGGAAGAAGCAGACCTGAATTAGTTCCGTTCTGGGATCCAAGTAGCATTGGGCACAGTAGTCAGCTCATGAAGGAGGCTATGTATGGGTAAAGCTCTTTAATCAACTCCAGGCTTCTAATTCAATATATTTATTAAACATTGCAATACAATAGAGTAAGATATATCAGAAACTGCATAAAAGGAAAATAGTAATTTTCCAACTAATCCTTCCTCTAATGCAGTCTCTCCATCCCTCCTAATCCCTTTTCCTTTTCTTTTGCATCTTCTAGGTTATAAGCCTGAGGACAGAGACTGGCTCATCATTGGCATTTGTAAGCCACTCTAGAAGCCTTTTTTCAGCCAAAGAGTGGGATAAAAATGCATTAAATAAATAAATAGATTAGTTCAATGACTTATAAAAAAACATTAGCATCCTTGTTACATGCAGGCAGATTCACAGGATCTGCTGAAGCCAAAGTAAACAGTCAGGAGAGTCCCCTCAAGCAGTGGAGACAGACATGCCCAGACCAGCCTATTAAGTATGTTTTGTGCCAGGAAGGGCACAGAGGTGGGTGTACTGGCACAGAGGCTGATTCCCTCCCAGATGGGTATACATGCGACCCTTTTCTGTGTGCCCACTCCATGGGAGGTCTGGAGAGTGACAACACTAGAACAGGCCTTTTCGTTGGTGGCTGGTGGAATGATCTCCACTTGGAGGCATGCCTGGTAACATCTTTCCCTCTTTTTTTTTTTTTTTTAGGTGTTCGGCAAAGCCTTTCATTTTTATCCAGGCTTTTGGTCCTTAGTTTGAAATGTTCCACATATTTTGTTGCCCCCTTGTTACAATCGGTTTGTTTTGGGTCACTTTTGTGAGGAACGTGACTAATAAATATAATGTAGTACTTTCCATTCATGGGAATGCGGGGAGGGAAAGTGTCTACTGGGAAGGTTCGGAGTGGGGTTGGGTTAGAAACATCCTTGTTTACAATACCTGTGTATGCCACAGGCTTTGCCCTCGTGGAAGATGTCAGGGTGGTGGGTTTTTGTGTGTGTGTGTTTGGTGGGTTCCCCCCCCCCCAAAACATAATATTCCTAAAGAGACAAGAGGGTTGGAACATTGACTTTTGTCGCAGTTGGGGGGGGGGGAAATGTATGATCACCTTATGTGCAAATCATTCTGGTTTCATGTGGAACAATGAGAGTATCTATTTTAAATTATTATAATGGTAATAAGTGGTACGTGGAAATAAGATGGCTGCCTGGCACAACCATATGTTCACCATATGAAATGTATTCTTTTTTAGATAGATTGACATCTTCAGAACTCAGTGTTGAAAGTTTGAAAGATGCTTGGAGCAGTGTTTCAGTATTTAATAAGCTGTGGTTATACTTTCACCCCTATACATATTTCCCATAGCACTTGTGAAAACCTGCATTGGATATGTGTGAGGCAGGGCTGTTAATTCTAATTCCTGTTGATATTTTTGCTGCTTTACAGCAGAAGTGACAGCATGACCAAATGGGATGGCAGTAACCTACTCTCTAGGGTGTGCAAAAGATGCTCACTTCCTTGGGTTTTAGGGTAATGGAAGTGTTTGTAGCAGCTGCAAATAATGGGTATGACTAACAAGCCAAGCCATAATGTGAAGATCCTAGCAGAGGAAAATGTGAAGAACAGTTTGTGATATTGCATGATGTGCTACAGTTCAAAGGGAGAAAAAGTCGTCATCAATCAATTTTCAATCCAATTAAAACACAGATACGGCATAGCAGAAGGGAGTCAGACACTGTTGTCTCTCACGCGCACAGTGATCAGGATAACCTAAACAGCTCTTTTTTATAAAAAAAAAAAAAAGTGCAAAACTTCTGTGTTTGGTGACAGAATGTCATTAACCGCATCTGCAGCACTATTAGCTTTTGCCTTGTTTTCTTCACAGGGAAATCATCGTTGACGATTCAGTTTGTGGAAGGCCAGTTCGTTGATTCATATGATCCTACCATAGAGAACAGTAAGTAACTAAACTATTTCTCTGAACATGCAAGGAGAGCTGATTTGCCTTAATCCATTTCGCCCACACATGCACTTTTCCTCCAAAGAGCTTGAAGCAGTTTATGCTTCATTGATTTATTATTTAATCTGAAGTTAGATGTCTAATGGATGCAGAACTTAATAAAGTGCAGTTTTCTATAGAGAAGCTAGGGTGTAAACCAGTCGATCTTTTTAAATTTTTGCACATACTATGGCTTGTGTTTAGAAATCACATATGCAGAGAGGGAATAGAAGCAACACTTTTCTGCAGCCTTTTGGGAAATGAGACGTATGAGCTTGAAATTATGTTGGATCTAAGGTTAATATAACTGCTAGCCTTTAAGGCTACTCTTTCTAGTTCAGCTCTGCAGAAATATATGCAGTGCTTTTTCAGGATGTACTCAAGAGTACGCAGTACTAGCACGTTGTTGTTGTTGTTTGTTAAAAAGTTTGACACTCACTGTAACAACGTCATGGTGAGTACCAACACCTATTATTCTAGGGAAAAAGCACTGAATATATGTGTATGAAATAAGTTTCACAGCCTTAATCTAAGACTGGAGGTCATGGTGTATTTCACTCAAACCATGGTCTATAAGTCAAGGTTTGTTTTTGACTTACAAATCATGATTTGTGTTTGGGTGAAACCGACCACAGCCTCTGGTTCAGACATAATGGTAAGCCATAGATCACATTCTTTTTAATCCACTAAGAATAGTTAACTGTGATGTGCAAATTTGGCCAATGAAACTCAGGTTATTTTTAGTCTACTAAAGAGTAAAATGGCCAGTTTGAACTGAAGTGATAGAATTTTCCTGTGAAGCACTGAACTGCCCTTTTTCTCATTTGTCCAGCATTCACAAAGCTGATTACAGTAAATGGGCAGGAATATCATCTTCAAGTAGTTGACACAGCTGGCCAAGTAAGTGATGTTTGTTTCCCTGATAGTATTTCCAGTGTTGATATCCTAAAATTGGTACAGTGGCTTAAAAGACTTAGGAGAAAAGGCTATGGCCCTTTTAATTATTTTCAAGTAGAAATTAGACGTGATTCATCCTATAGTGTCTGGTTACAGATTGTATGAAGTCTTCGAAGAAGCAGATCATAAGTATGTTTTCATAACCAACTCAGTTACTCTTGCTTAAAGTACAGAAAGATCATAGCTGCAATTAATCTAAAATTGTCATATGAATTTGCAATTTATAGAGGTAATGCAAGTGAAGGGGAGAAATATGTGGTTATTGATTTGGGTTTAATCTCAAGTGTGATATCCTTCTTGCACAAAGTATTTCTCACAATCCTTCATGACATAAGTAGGGTTGCCATACGTTCTCTTTTTCCAGGACATGTCCTTCTTTTCAGGGGTAAAATTTCTGTGCTGGCGGATTTTTTGAATTTGCCAAAATGTCCTGGTTTTTTTTCTTTGTTACCAAGGACCTTCTCCAAACCCCTCTCTTCTTTTTTTCTCTCCTTTTCATCCCATCCCATCCCTTGCTTCCTCTCTTTCTCCTCTTTCTACATAAAAAGCTGTTTTGCTTTATTGCTTTTCCTGGGCTTTTTAATTATTTTGTATGCCTTACCACCACCACCACCACAACAACAACAACATAAGAGGGAGGTGTGTGTGTGTGTGTGTGTGTGTGTGTGTCACCCCCCCCATTTTGCCACGTCCCTCTAGTGTCGCTCCAGCGCATGCCTCACCCATGGCATGCTCCAGTGCTCACCCGCTCCCACACCCCCTTCTCCCTGCCCTAGGCAAATGTGCCCTCTTTTTTGCTCTTCAAAATATGGCAACCCTAGACATAAGGCTAGTAAGAGGAAGGAAACTACTAAACCTCAAAAGAAGCAAAGCACAAACTTTCTTTCCCTGCAGGGAAAGCTATTTTGTAGCCATGAGCTTTGGGCTTATTACTGTGCATAAATAGCCTGCTGTGAGTATTCAAAATGTAGCATATGTCTATGTGCATGGGACCTGCTGAGAGTTGAACAAGAACATCTCCTTTTGCTCAAATATGATGGTATAGCACATTTGCAAAATGCCACTGCATAACCGAAGGTACAATAATTTCTTGATATCTTCCAGTCTGGCAGTAATTGACCTTGAGCAGGATTAGGCTCTTCCCCAACCATCGTCCCAACTCTAGCCTCGGAAACCAAGGGCATCTAGATGTTTCTCTATTTTTAAAGCCACAGGAAAAACTCATGGAAGCCATATCAAGACCAATCAAGAGGGTAACAAATGGCTGCAGAGATGGTTTCCAGGCTATCTTCCCGATCCAAAGCAAAATACTTCCCCTGCATAGACTTCAGCCTTCCAAAGGGATAGTTCACTTGTAGCATATTTATATTTTCAATGTGCAAGGTTCATCGCGGCACCCCATAAAATGAAGTAAAGATGAGCAGGATCATAGAATAATAGAATTGTATAGTTGGAAAGAGCCCCAAGGGTCATCTAGTCCAACCCCCTGCAATGCAGGAATCCTGCCCACAGCCGCCCCAAACCACCAACCTTCTGGTTAGCAGCAAGACGCGCTGACCCATTGTGCCACTGGGGGCTCATGTATTAATGGTGAAATGCACCCAACGCTAAATATGTGAAATGACAAATCCACAACATACTCATCAAAATAATAAAACTACATAAGTTGTTTATTTTATCAATTTCATCATTTTAACATAATCAAGTTCATGGGAGGAAAATTCCCATTTCCCCTCTTCCCTATCAGCCTCTCTGGACCTTGTCTCACATTGTGCAGGAGGAATTCTTGACCCTCCAGGCAGACACTTGTGGGAGCATAGGTGGTTCGAGGAGGGAGAAGTGAATGGGAAACTTTCCCTCTGCGAACATCCTAAAGTCACAGGAAAGATGAGGGAAATTGTGTTTACTTTTGTACTTAGAATTGTATTTTAGTTAGTAAAATAAAAATCTTTAAACAGAACCTTGTTTTGAATATGTCTGCTTGCATTGTCATTAAGAAAGTTACTTCTTTCAAGCAAGCCAATGCCAGTGGAGTATAAAGTCAAAGTTACCTTAAATTCTGAAGGAGCAATGAGAGATTGATCTAGTGCTCACATCTGTGGAAGCTAAAATGGAATTTGATCAGTGCTTTGTTGATAACCTACTGTTTGCATTACTTCATAGTTGAAAGATCATTTGGCATCTTAGACAGTATTGAGCAACAGTATTGAGCATGTTCTAAGTTATTTAAGTAGATGTCCAATTTCCCAACAGATTTAATACTGATAGGTTTAAATGTCAAAATTGTCTGTCTTGACACACGTGTGTCAAAGTTGATGGACAGCTTCCCATAGGACTGTTTAGTAATTGCAAGTTACCATTTCTCACATTCAGTGATGTTCTTGTAAATGCATAGCGAGTGCATGAGTGCATCATGCCCGTGAAATGTCAGCCTTCCTGTTTGGTGCCTTCCATTTTCAGTGGTGGCACTGCTCCTGTAGACCTTTGTAGAGGAATTGTAATCCTTCAGCTATGCAAAGAATTCACTAGAATGTAAGACAGCAGTGAAAGGAAGTCAGTACATGTACGTTCATGCACAGCATTTTAACAATGCAAGGATTAAATGCGCTTAATCCTAACTCAGTTCTTCAAGCTTACTAATGAGCTTGTGTGGCAGCAAAACATTAACGTGCAGCTTTATCTTCCAACAGGATGAATATTCAATATTTCCTCAGACGTACTCCATAGACATTAATGGATACATTCTTGTTTACTCAGTCACATCAATAAAAAGGTAAGTCATGCCTCCCAATTCCTGCTATCAAGGCAGTTTCTTAATTTTTGAGCTGTTTCAGACTTTGGCTGCTTTAGTCTCCCAAAACAAAACAACACCACAAACTGGCTAGTAAGTATAAAACCAAATTTACTGGAATAATAGCTAGAATAGAAATAGGCTAATAACCATTCAAACAACAAACATACTAAGGTGCCATGGGCAAGACAAGACCTGGAAATACTGGAAAGATGGAATGGATAAATGTACAACTCTACCTTAACAAATTACATGTATAGTAAACGTTATGCAGACTGGATTAATGAACCGTTCAACAAGTAGCACAAGTCCAAACACGGAACGGCAACTCAGTGCCGCCACAATGGTGCTTTCGTCTCCCTACTTTGATTGAAAATGTGGTGCAAACGCATCCAAAAAATATGTTGCAGGACATGGGTTGAGTGCCATAAAAACATGAGTTTTTATTATTATTATTATTATTAGCTTTCAAAGTAGTATTGGCTCTCATTGACATTCTGGGAGCCATAAAGTGCAAGCTAAATTGAGTACTATAAAAGGGCAGCATCCATTTGCTCTTCATGAAGCAAAATTGTAAGACCTAGAAGAAAAAAACAGAATAGTATTTCAGGCAGTTGTGAAGCCAGCTAACAAATGACACATTCCACTGATGCTCTCTCATAAACAGCATAAAATTGTCAAGTAGGTGTTGTGCTCAGAAATATACATTGACTATTGAATATGTATAAAAATTACTCAAAAATCTATTTTGCCATATAATAGTTTTATTTTACTTACTTTCTTAGACAATTAATTTTGTTCTCAAGTGTGCATCAGTGGTACCTGCCAGTATTGTTTTGCTGCCTTCTCTGCAAATGCACACCAGTATGCTCGCTGTATAGGTACCCAAAGTTGTGGTAACCAAGCTGTAACCTACTCTGACCTACTAATTTGCATGTGTCAAGCGTTCTGGTATCATAGGAACAGATCCATTGAAATTGATGGGCAAAACTAACTTGAGCTGATAGATTTCAATGGATGAACCCTGAATAGAACTTCGTGTTCATCTGTTGAAACGAATATTGCAAAGCCTTAGAATTGAACTTGGTGAGGTCTGAGAATTTGTCCCTAGGCTGAATCTTCCACTCATTTGATATTAGCCCTTCTGCCTTCCTGAAAGAGAAACCTTGGCACCATTTCAAGGCCATTAGTGCTTGATAACCTAAAGCCTATTACTGTGGGTAAAGGATTGCTAATGGGGATATAGAGCCTTTCACGTTGAGTTCGCTCACTTACGATGTTGCTTTGTGGCATAACCAGCCTTCAGCTGCCTGATAGCCTGTGAAAAATGAGAGTGCAACCTTGATCCATTTGCAGTATGCTCTGAGGACTCAGACGACCAGGTCTCCTTATTGGGGCAGTGTATGTGGACACTCTGTACAGGATAGCAGAAGGCAAGAGTTTATTGGACTGTGTAACCTTGGCTCTTGAAGTCAGTATTTGAGGCATTCTTTTGCTTTGGAAATTTCCATTCTTTGAGCTCCGCTTTCTGTGATGGGCTCAATTATCACTTTCTCATATGTGTGTGTTCTTGGCCGCAGGGTGGATAGCAATTCATTTGCTTTTCTTTCTTTCTTTTAATAGAGAATTTTAAAATAGGTTTCTTGTTAAGCCTGTTTGCCATCTTAATAAAAAATGTTGATGTTTTAATTTAAGTTTCCAAATTAATATTCTGTAAACCTTGTGGTACTGTCCTCTCGCACAGACTTAAGGGTAGGTGATTTCTAACTTCCTTTTGAGAGTAGCAGACTGAAGAAAATATTGTTAGGAGACAACAGCTGTTGGTGACTCGCCATAATGAATAGGAGGAGGGTCGTGGTGACCACATGCTATGCCAAGCCATGTGGTTAGTTTTAACCGTAACACTTCACCTCCTCCCTTAGTTCAGCTGCTAAAGAAGTCCCAGGTCAGCTGGCTTGGAGTTGTCTCTGAACAAAGTCCTTGTGGTGTACTTCTCTCCAAACAAACCGCAATGCGAAGCCTGACTTCCCAGTCATGGTTTGTCTAGAGGAAAGCAAACCACAAGTGCTGATACAGACACAATGCAAAGCCAGCCACTCTGTGGTTTGCTTCCCTGCTCAATTAAGGGAGAAGCGAAGTGAGATCTATGTGCACAAGCACACACACGTTTTGCTTAAAATGAGCCCCACAGCTTGCTTTAGTGTCACTTGGTGACTGCGGCCTCTGTGAACTTCATACCCATTATGGTGAGCCTCCAAGGGCGTGGTCATGTGTCTCAGCATTGTTGTGATCTCTTGCCCTTTAAGAATATTTTATTCACCGGTCTGCTGTTCTACACCTTAAGCCAGGGATTGGCAAGGTTTACCTTGCCTGGGCCGGTTCACTCCAGCAGAGATCCCTCCGTGGGTTGGATTGCACATGCGCACGTGCACACGCAATTTCCAGCGTCTGGGCACAGACGTGATTTAGGGCGTCTGCACAGATGCGATTTATGATATCTGCACATGCGCAGACATGACTTACAGCGCCACGGAAGCAAGACACTGCACTGGTTATTGCAGCGGGGGGGGACTCACCGAGCAAGCAGCTCGCTTCAGGGGCGGCTCGTGGGCCGATTAAACGACCCCCGTGGGCCGCTTGTGGCCCATGGGCCTTAGGTTGCCTACCCCCCTGCCTTAAGCTATCAGACATAAATTGGACTTGTGTTCTGCTCCCACATGGTAGGGCCATAAGCTACACACAAGGGAAGAGCACTTGGGCCTTGAGCTGCTCCCTAACTTGCCCATTACCCAGTTGCCAGCTCATCACTATGCACTGCATTCCAGGAGCCTAAAGTAGATTGGGAAGGCACTGTGTTGCATCTGTATTCTGTGCAGGATATTTGCTAACTTTCACTTCCAGCTGTGGCCCCATTGTGCTGTATTGAAAGCTGTTCCAGAGAACAATCTCCCCCCAAAACACACACACAAAAAAAAACTAACTTCAGGAGTGGCTGGAATGGGGCATGAGGGCTGTAGTCAGCAGAGAGGCCTAAAAAAAAATCCTGGTGTGTAAGCCCACTTACAGCCCTCTGGATCCTACCTTGTTTTCCTGGAGTTAACTGTGTTCTCACACACAAAGAATAAATACTGGCACAAGTTCTGCATTTACTTCTCTTGTTAATTCCTGATAACTGTCAATACTGGAGGGTATGCTTAAGCGGTACCTCTGCAGTACTGGTAATTTCGCTTCTGTTTTTGAGGAACGTGAGAGTTGCAAATATATTTCCATTCTAATGTCTCGCATGTCTCAGATGTGATCTCTTATTTCCTTCTTACGTGTAAAGTTGTTTCATGGGGGTGAACAAGGCCAAGCCTTGGCAGGTGTTGGTACTGGTGAGCTTTGCAAATCCTAAACACCTTGTAGTGCAAGCGGAAGGAAGGGAACATTGAGTGGTTGTTTGTCGCAGTCTACACTGAAATGTGAAGCAAACAGCAGCAAGCTCAGGCTGTGCCTGAAGCACTACACAGACCAGCTGGGTAGAGAAAGTGAAAGCCGTGGGTTAGTTGGTTTAAGTTGCTGGAGTTTCCTCCCCCCAGTGTTAGATGCAGATAGCAGGCAGGGGCCTGGGCAATTAGTGATGTAAATATTGCAGTCCGTACGTAAAACGTAGGGTGATATGAGCTTGGCCTGCTGATGGGAGGTGAAAGGAGCAGGGTGAATGCAGGACCTTGTGCAGCAAATTGTTTTTAGATTGTACTGTGCTGTGTTGGAGTTCTGCCATTGGTGTTTTATGGATTGTCTTCCATTTACATGGGCGATCAAACTGTCATAATAACAGTTCTGGCTTTCTCCAATTCTGTTTACTTTTCTGTGCCAAAATGAAGTCCTGACCTCATTGACCCAGTTGCACTTCATGGTCAAGGTCACACTGTGATGGAAACTTCTACATGCACTCCCACTGCAGTTGTGCAATTCTCCCTTCCTTTCAGTGAGGCTTGCACAGCACAAGTTCCCAGGGGATTTTGTCCCCAGCCTACACAGAACATAAACTGCTTTGGAAGTGATCTGGTATATAACAGTATCGGGTTCGTGTTATGTTTTGGAAACAGCCTCTTTAACCCTGAGTTTGTGACTTAAAATAATTATGGTGTTTGATGCTCAACTTGATCACCTTTTGCTTTTTAAAAGAAATCAAATTCATACATAGCTCAAGTAATGTCTTTCTTGCCATGTATAAGCCAGGGTGCAGGTTTTAATTTCTCATTTTTTAATTGTGTAAACATGATGAGATACCATTGGCATCGGGGCTTCACTTAGGTTTTCCAGACAAATAGAATTCCCAGTAGTTAAATGAAGTAGTGTTTGTTTGTGGCTTTGATCTTTGTAGAATTATTTGTGGGCGGGATAGAAATGCCAGGGGGTGCAACGTTGGAGGGCGTGTATGATGTCATCCTTTTATTTTTCAGTTTTGAAGTGATTAAAGTTATCCATGGCAAGTTATTGGATATGGTGGGAAAAGTCCAGTAAGTAGTAACACTCTCATTTCATTCCATGTTTCATTTTGCTGTCGTATTACTCTGCAGACATCAGCTTCTGCTCTGAAAGTGATTTGTGTTGTTTTTAATCCTGTAGGATCCCCATTATGTTGGTTGGAAATAAAAAGGACCTGCACATGGAACGGTATGGAATATTTCTCTTGAGATGAGTTAAGGCAACCCTGCTAAGATTAAAATGTTGTGGTGCATTGTATCCAGTCATATTCTGAGTAGGCCCTTTGAAATTAATAGGCGTTGCTGACCTTGATTCATTACTTATTCATTTCAGTGGGTCTAACCTCTGTAGAACTGTAGGTGAAAGGTTGTTTTCTGCTGCTCCAGAGAAGCGGACACGGGGCAATGGATTCAAACTACAAGAAAGAAGATTCCACCTAAACATTAGGAAGAACTTCCTGACAGTAAGAGCTGTCCGACAGTGGAATTTGCTGCCAAGGAGTGTGGTGGAGTCTCCTTCTTTGGAGGTCTTTAAGCGGAGGCTTGACAGCCATCTGTCAGGAATGCTTTGATGGTGTTTCCTGCTTGGCAGGGGGTTGGACTGGATGGCCCTTGTGGTCTCTTCCAACTCCATGATTCCATGATTCTATGAATATGCTTCTCTGAGCATAATGGTCTGCAGACAGCTGTAGCAGTCCTGTGCCTTGAAATGTTCTTGTAATTTGCTACCTTTCTTTCTGATACATCACCTCAGATACCACAGCTTGCCTCATTCCAATTCCTATTCCTGGCTTTTATTTGATAAATTCAACTAAGGTTGGAATGTTGGTCAGTTGATGACCTACTTCTCTGCAGAGGAGTTATGTAGGAGGCCAATAATGAACTATATTTGTCACACTTGTGCCCTGCTATTCCTCCAATGAGCTCAGGTCATCCTACTTGGGTTGGTACTTGAGTATTGCTTTCATGTTTTAGAGTTGCAATTATTTTTAAAAAGTAGCATTTTGGCCAAGTCAGGTTCAGGTAAAGTTGCCTGAGGGTAACTTGTTGCCTGGATATTTGTCCGCCGATCCTCTGGTGGATTTTACTACTGTCGGGGCAAAGTTGATTTTTAATTTGACTACTGTGTGCACTACAACAATAGAATTCCCATAATCTTTATCAGTCCCCTTTGCTGATTGGTAAAAAGTCACTTGCCATCATAATCACTTACACATTTATGGTGACACAGAAACTCAGAATTATGGTAATATGGTTATACTCCTTTAAGCAGCTTGTGGCTCAGCTGTGAAACTCACTGCCTAAGAATTGAACAAATTAGTGAAGGATATGGTGATCACAATGGCTATGCTCTGCCAATTGCAGTTGGAGGCCCTATGCTTCTGAATACCGTTTGCTGGTTGGCCACTGTGGGAACAGGATGCTGGGCTACGTATGCCCTAGACCTGATCCAGCAGGCTCTCCTGCGTTCTTAATAGACAGAATAATTATATTGCTGCCACTACTAAAATTTTACTCTTAGAAGAGAGATGGTCCAAATAATACCCTTTCCTAGATGATTACCCAGGGGACATTGCTTAGCTTGTAAATGGGCACAGCCTTAACTTAGTTATTTTTCAAAGTGGATGTACCCAAAATAATACGCAACGTAGTGCTTGTGAAGTTGCTGTTAGAGATGGTGCCTGTGTTGTTGATTCCAAACCTGTGTGATCAGCAGGGCTCTAATGTTATTGTGTGATCTGACTAAGCTTTGGCTTTCATTATGTATCTTCTAACAATACATTCAGCTCCCCTTCCTTCAAAACTAGGTGTCTCCTGTTTCTTGCTCTAATTGAAAATTGATGTGAAACCTTCTCCATGAAACATTGATTATCTGAACTGTAAACGTATCATATCTGGATCTGTTAGACAAGTTCTCCTAAATCTTCCATATAACACAGTATGACGAGCAGTCAAATGGTTGGAACTTTAATTTAGAGGGCACTTGCCATAAATAACTCTACTTTCCTTTTTTTCAGGGTGATCAGCTATGAAGAAGGGAAAGCTTTAGCGGAATCCTGGAATGCAGCTTTCTTGGAATCTTCTGCTAAAGAAAACCAGGTAGCCAATTTTCTTCTAAAGGGCTGAAGTTGAAATAGGAATTGCTGCTTAATTATGAATGTGTTTCCAGGGAAATGGGAGAAGAGCTGCCCAAGTCAGCCTTTTACAGCTTGCTCATGACCATTTGCATAGTGGCAAAGTCATCACTTGGGCGTTTGCATCCCATTGACTGTTCCTGATCTGAAGATTACTGTGATATGTCACCATATGATGAAATCTTCAGGCAACGAGACTGTCATGTAACTATTACAGTCATCAGAAGATTAATGCGGTCACAGGAATGCAGCCACTTAAAACTACAAACAACAAGATTAGTTATGGGCAAGGCAAACTGGGAACCTTGTTAAAACATGTATTTTCCATAGACTTTGTTGTATGACTGCATCAATTTATCCTTAAGCTGCAGAGGTAGGGTGGACTCTAGCTTTGCCACCACAGATTAAAGGTAAAAGGGACCCCTGACCATCAGGTCCAGTCGTGTCCGACTCTGGGTTTGTGGCGCTCATCTTGCTCTATAGGCTGAGAGAGCTGGCGTTTGTCCGCAGACAGCTTTCGGGTCATGTGGCCAGCATGACAAAGCCGCTTCTGGCAAACCAGAGCAGCGCACGGAAACGCCGTTTACCTTCCCGCTGGAGTGGTCCCTATTTATCTACTTGCACTTTGACGTGCTTTCAAACTGCTAGGTGGGCAGGAGCTGGGACCGAGCAACAGGAGCTCACCCCGTGGCAGGGATTCGAACTGCCGACCTTCTGATCAGCAAGCCCTAGACTCTGTGGTTTAACCCACAGTGCCACCTGGGTCCTAAGAGCTCCTTAATTTTGTAAGATGAAAGGATCCGCTAAAAAGAGCACTGGCAGTTTTAGACTTGAGCTTGAGTTAAAGCAGCACATCATATATTCCTTGTTAAAATGGGAGCTGAATTACTGTTTCAGAATATCGAGGGGGGTATCTGAAAGTTTCACTAAAATTGCATTCCTGTCTACCTTCAGGAGTAAAGAAACAGCATGTAGAGGTGAAACTTCTGTAGAGCAAGCTATTTGGGATTCTGCAAAAAATCTAATTGCAGAGGAAATATATTAGGTTAATTGACCATTTGTGGACAGTTTGTGCCTGGAAAACATTGTACTGACAAATACCCTTTTCATTTGATTTTAGATTTTAAATGTCACATGAGATACAGTACATATCTGACATTATATGAGGCAATGTTCAATTAACTGTCACATTGCACTTTTAAGATGCTTAAGGGACTGCTTGAATCCATTGGAGCAAATTTGGAAGCAAGCCCAGTTCAGAATTGTACCTTGTTGGCAAATGATTCTTGATGAACAGAAAAAAATAGAAAGACAAGCATTGGATTCTCCAAGTGTGCCAACTCAGAAATGCCGAGATTGTTTCACACAAATGATTTGCAGCAATCTCATTACCAAAACCTCTGGTTCTTCATTCTTTACTATATTTTCCCTGCAACTTTTACTTCTGCAGGCAAAAATTCTTAACAAGTTTCAGTCCAAGTGGGAAGGAGCTTTTAACATGAAAAAATGAAACATCAATAGCAACTAGGTGATAAGAGATTATATATATATTATTTATATTTATATTTATATTTATATTTATATTTATATTTATATTTATATTTAATAAAGATACTGAAGGGCAACATTTTTGTTCAGGGGACAGTTCTTCCTATTCAGTCCTTAAATACTGGGGTGCCTTTCTGTGCTACCTTCTAGCTCAGAATAATGGAAGTACCTTCTGATAAGCATCTTTTCCTCCAAACTAAAATGCGGCTCCTGGAGCTTATTTGAGTCAACTGCCTCTTAGCATCTGTTGACATTGCCATCTAGTTTCTCAGAAACATTTCCCTGGCCTTCATAGCTTCCAGCTCTGTAACTCACTTCACATAACTATTGGGTTATGAATTCAGGCCCATGTCCCTGAAATAGCCTCCTAGCCTTCTGAGATGAGACTGCTAATCTGTCAACTCCCAATGCTCGGGGCAGGTAACAATACTTACAGTGCAACACAAGTAGCTATGAAACCAAATTGCTATTATATTTCACCTGTCTCATGCCAGGCCTAACAAAGAGGTCTTTGTTACACTTTGGAAAGCCACCTGATTCACACTTTGGCTTGAAACTTCAGCAGCATGGTGGTCTGCAGTGATCTGTGTGCGCATTGTGCAAGGTACACAAGGCCCATTTTGAGCAGTTTTGGTTCAGGAGGCAGTTCACATGTTGAGCATCACTTGCATATTACAAGAAAAGGGAAGGCTTGCAGGTCAGAGTTCAGCCATGAAAGTTGGGTGGGGAAATTAGGCGATCCTGATTTTTTGCGTTGCTTTTATTGCATCGTGTCACATTACTATCCATCTCAGGCATGCTAGCAATGCTGAGTTACAGCATGTCGTCACCTTTCCTCTTCTCATCCTTGTTCACTATTCTAAAACAGTTACAGCGGCTGCTGTGCTTTCTACTGCTTGAGACTCTTAATAGCCCCTCTGCCTTCTTTCTAGACTGCTGTTGACGTCTTCAGAAGGATAATTTTGGAGGCAGAGAAAATTGACGGGGCATCTTCACAAGGGAAGTCTTCATGCTCGGTGATGTGATTGCCCACCGAAGGCTGAACACTGGGAATATGTTCTACCTTAAGAAGCAAACTGCCTGTTCCCCCTCACAGCGAAACTACGCTTTTTCTTCTTCTGTTAACCTGAACAATATAAAGTCAGTTGGAGACTTTTCCTTCAGATTATGTTAAACTCTGACTCCTGTGCAAAAAAAAAGGCTTCACTTCCATTTTCAAATTTTAAGCAATCATATTTTCAATTTATATATTGTATTTCTTAATATTATGACCAAGAATTTTACTGGCATTAATTTTTCAATGTAGTTGGGTTAGAATAATCATCCAGATGATGCATATTGTTACACTACTATTAAACTAGGCTTGAATATCGGTGTTTCTTTGTGTTAAATGTATACTTGTAAATAAAATAGCTGCAAACCTTTGTGTGCCCTCTGCTTAACAGGTTATTTACATTTTTTTCCATGCCATTTCTGAAAAATACCTAGTTCAGTATGCCACCTGTATGATGGAATGCTTAAACTGAACAATTTCAAAGGTCAGTTACAGGAAAAGACTGCAGTTTTTGAATTTAACATATTTGGTTGTACTTGCCAGGTTTTGAAGAAGAATTATGACTTGTTCTTGCGCTTTGAGCAGTATATTACCTCCCCCTGGCCATAATTATGGTACAGTGGTACCTCTGGTTAAGTACTTAATTCGTTTCAGAGGTCCGTTCTTAACCTGAAACTGTTCTTAACCTGAAGCACTACTTTAGCTAATGGGACCTCCCACTGCCGCTGCGCCGCCAGAGCACGATTTCTGTTCTTATCCTGAAGCAAAGTTCTTAACCTAAAGCTTTATTTCTGTGTTAGCAGAATATGTAACCTGAAGCATATGTAACCCAAGGTACCACAGTATATTTACTGCTCCAGTAATGGGTGAACTGAATGCATATTATCTTGTGAACCAGGTTTTTTCCCCCTTGCCAGTATAGTTCCTTGTTTCTTGCCAGTACGATCCAGTTTCATCCTCTTCACTCATTTGATGTGGGCCTAAAGCTTTCATTCCACAATAAACTACTAAACATTTAAGATGTCACAGCACTACTTGTCCTCCAAAAATGGTACACAAAAATTGGAAAGCTGTGAATATACTAGGTGGCCAAGCTGATGTGTAGTAACAGACAAATTTTCAACATCTCAACAGGCTGGGATACTTCAGTTGGGTTGCTGCTCTGTATGCTATTCTGAAAAGTGTCCTGGCCATTGCATGAATGTACTAATTTTGGGTGTGCTAATTTAATAATGAAAGCAAAGGCCATAAGAACTTTAGGACCCTGCTTGTCAGAAGAGAGGCATGTCTTGTCCAGCATTCTGTTTCCAAATGCATTTGGGAAGGTCACAAGTAGGACGTGAGGTCAAAAGCCCTCTTCCCACAGTTGAGGATCCTCAGTGAGTGATACTCCATAGCAGCCAATCATAAACCTTTCCGTCAGCTGCCCACATTTCATATTGGGCGTACATTGAAACATGCCAGGGGTTCCCCTTTTCAAATGACATAGTTTAGTTCTGATCTGAGAACTAGTTTTGGATTGGATGAATGAGCACAAATCCTTGTTTCGTCATGCATCCTGTTGGTGACCTTGGGCCAGTCGCAGCTTCAGCCTTCTTGTACCTGAAGGGTTGATTGTGAAGACAAAATGGTAATACCGGTAAAATAATGAGCTCACAATGGAAGCATGGTGCATTGTCTTTCTCCATCCAGCAAGCTTTGCCAAGATCCAAGCAATGAAAGCAGTCTGGCACCTGGGGTCTAGTACAAGCATTGGAGGGCTAGGTTTCAAGTCTGCCATTGCCATTAATTCCCTCTTGAGGCTTGGGACCTCCCATTGGCCCAATTTCCCCAACTGTAAAAAAGGAATGATTATCATTAGCTCCTTCCCCAGGGGTAATATGATTTAATTAGTTTTGTCTCTAGAGTGCTTTGAATGTATAAAATGTTCCTGCTAATAAATTGCGTGCTGGTACAAAAATAGCACTCGCTGAGCCAGTTTGATCTCATTCCATATCTGCTGGTTTATATAGAAATTAACTGTAGTACTGCAGGGCGTTTATAAGCAATATAGAATTGGGGGGGGGTGTACATAATGCAATGTGGAAATTATTTTGAAGCTTGGCAATAGAAATGTATTTTCAGGGCTTGGCTTAACATAAAATTGGTTCCAGCATTGTTTAATGAGGTCTTCTGATGAAGCAGGACAGCATGATATGGTAGCAAGGAGGTGCTTCTCTGAACATATCCATTCTGTGCTTTAATGCACCATAGGGGCTTGTTTTCTGTGAGGAAAATGTGAGTACAACACATCTAGCCTATGCAGAGCCACCGAGGAATTTGTTTCTTGGAAACACTTGTTGGAAGCCTCTAGTTGAGAGAAGAAGGTCCCATTTCCCCTAAAGAAGGGCAAGTCCGTGTTTGTATGTTGGCTGTTGCTGCAGTCTGCTTCAGATGTAATTCTAAACATCCTTCAGGCCTGTGTTTTGTGTTATTTCTGTATTACGTCTTTTTATCTTGTGTTTTTATGTTGTGGACTGCCCTGTGACCTTTGGATGGAGGGGCAGGATGCAAATAATAATAAGGCAGCTTCCTATGTTCCTACACTTTACATACAATATGTTTCATCTCCAGGATCTTGGGTTCCTTTACTTGTATTTAGTATCTGAAGAAGTGTGCATGCACACGAAAGCTCATACCAAGAACAAACTTAGTTGGTCTCTAAGGTGCTACTGGAAGGATTTTTTTATTTTATTTTGTTTTGTATTTAGTACGTTTGTATCTGAGAATCCAGCTAAAAAGGCTCCCAAAGTGGCTCATACACAAGTAAAGGCAGTCCCTGCTTACAATCTTTTAAAAAAGAGAGAGAGACAAGGAAAAGGGGGTGGGGAAGGCAGAGGAAAAAGAGACTTGAAGCTTTAGATAACTTCCAGTTAAAACAGATAATGCCGCACTAGACAGACCAATAAGGTATAGGACACATTCTTAATTTCTAAGGCATCTTCTGAGGACTCACTTTATGAGCTCCAGGAGGAGAGGCTTACGTATGCTGTGTTAAAAGGAAAAGCAGATGAAAATCGGCTTGTTACCTAGTCTAATAAATAAAGCTTCTCTCCAAAAGGAACTGTAAATGTTCGATGCTCATTGCTCAAATCCCCCAAAGAGTGATTCTTTTGTTAAATTCTCTGGATTAAATTAAAACTCCCGTATCAGCAGAGAGAGGGGTATGCCATTCTTGCCAGCTAAGCATGAACCATCCCCAGTGTGCATTGTTTGGCAGGCCTTACAAACCCAACCTGGTCTCCCTGCTGCTGATATATAGTAGAGCTTCCCGTGGCTCTGAAAATCGCATTTGTGAGTCTGCCTCTGCATTAGCAGTTGCCAATGAAACATGTCTCAGTATTCAGGAAAAGTAAGTAACATGTTCCTTTTTGTAACTTTGTTTATGTATGAGATCAGGCTTTTTAAAAAGGGGGGGGGGAGATGAGCTGGAAAAATAAAGTTTTGGATGCCAACAGGAGACAGGATGGCTTAATGGAGCTACGCTTTCCAAAACATTGTGGGGCTGTGTTGTCTTGCAGGATAGGGTCACACAGCTGGGGTGGTCTGAGATGAAGGGGCGTTCCTTAAAACGCAAGGAATCTGGAAACTCCAGAGAAGGAAGAGCATATGAAAGCGAGAGGATAAAGAGGATTGGGAAATACAATGCATTGTGTCTTAATTAATCTAAATACACAATTTTTTTAAAATGATGTTTATATAAAAAAAGGAAACCCCGAGAGGTTGCATTGTTAGCCACACACAGTGTTGTAAGCTGTAATGTCTCATTTAAAAAATACTTCCAGCTTTCAATGAACTCTCTCGTTGAATGCAAAATTAAATCCGTCTGGCAGCGGATTCCATCTGCTTGGAATACCAGTGGGTCGTGGGGCCGTGCAATGGCCGGAGCTCAATGCTTGGAACGTCCTCTTTCCTCCAGATCACTTTCTATGAAGGCAAATGCTTCACAGGCCGGAAGCTGGAGGTTAGCGGGCCCTGCAACAACTTCCAGGAGCGGGGCTTCATGAACAGAGTCAATTCCATCTGTGTGCAGAGCGGAGCCTGGATCTGTTTCGGCCTCGCAGACTTCCGAGGCCAGCAGTACATCCTGGAGCATGGCGAATACCCCGGCTTCCACCGCTGGAACGGGCACAATGACCGAATGGGATCCTGCAAGCCAGTTGGGATGGTTAGTGCTCCTTTTTTTGTGTTGATGATGAGTGACTGAACAGGTCCTGTTTATCACAAGGAGTCTCTATTTCCAGGTGTCTCACTCTTGCCCTTTGGGAGGATGTTTGGAATGTCTTCAAAATTATGCACCGCTTGATAGAAGAAAAACCTCAAAGTAGTTTACAAAGTATAAAACAATAAAATTACCAGTAAAAATAGTAAACAGCAACAACTACTATTTAAAGCATTTTAAATAAAATTAGCAATAAACTAAAAACAGTTTAAAACACACATTCTACATGCCTGGGCAGGCCTGTCTGTCCCAGGGGATTAAACTCTGCCTCCATTGCCCAGGTCTTTGTGCCATCGTCATGTGATCAAGCAAGACAAAGAACAAGGACGTATCTCCTGGACCTAGGCATCCTTCTGGGTTAGGGGTTGGTGCCACTGTCTCCCAGTGGTTCTGTTCCTACCTGTATGAACCTGAGTCCTCTGCTTCTGGCTTCTGGACTGTGAGGTCCTCCGGGGTTCCATTGTGTTCCCAGTTGCTGTTTTAACATCTTTATGAAGTCATTGGTGCAAGTCATCCAGGGATTTAGAGCAAGGCACAGTCAACATGTTGGTGATACCCCACTCTTCAGTGGTGGTGAGGATGATGATGCCGCCCTACATCTGAAGATCACAGAGTGATCTATCTCACCTGAATCAGGAGAGGCTGTTTAAGTACTTGACCAGTGTTTGGAATGAGTATTGAGGTGGTTGAGGTCCAATAAATTGAAGCTGAAGCCCAACAAGACGGTGGTTCTGTGGGCTGGTGGTTGAAGGACCAAGTTCATTGCTTGGGGCTGCTCACCAATTCTAAGCTGTCACCTGAGGAGTAGTGGCAAGGCAACTATTTTCTATTGTCTAAGCCTCTGTTGTCTTCAAACTCCAGTTGGTTCGCTAGTCCCCAAACCAGTTGCTTGTGCATTACCAGGCTCAAATAAACTTACTAATATTGGTGCATAAAGCCCTGAATGAACTGGGAACCAAGTATCTGAAGGATACCCCACCCAATCATTAAGATCCACTAGATATGTCCTACTTCAATCTCTTGGCAATAGCTGTGGGTGGTGATGCGTACTCAAGAGTAGACCCATTGTACTTAATGGGCAGGACTATCATGTCTATTAAGTGTCTCTACTCTAATTGGAAACAACCCATAGAACTCAATGGGAGTTACTTCTTTTATACATGTACTGGATTGTGCTGTTAATGAGTTTGCCCTCCTGCTACCTATTTTTTGCAAGGTATTCTGCAAACTTACTAGCTGAAGAGCAGAAAACATACTTTTAATACAATAAGACACATACACACCACAGGAATGGAGCCCTCCCTCAAAGTACCTTCAACAATTTTTAACTACTATTTCCTGTCTCCAGCCTAAATTCGTATTGCAGTGGAAGGTGTGTGTGTGTGTGTGTGTGTGTGTGTGTGTGTGTGTGTGTATTTGTGCATCTGTATGTACAAGATGGGGAACCGGAGAACCTCTTTTTTTTTTTTTTTACTGCCATCAGATGTTTCAGGCATATCTGAGATTCCACAGCCAAAAGAATGCCACAAGCTTTCCTCTACTTCAGCCAAGTCTTCTCATACATGATTCCATTTTTAAATATATTATATGTCCTCTGTCTGCTGGTTCTTTTTCTTTTTTTCTAAAAAGAACATTATACCTGTCTGCAGACTCCCTCACAAATACCTACCAAACCTACCGGCGGGAGGAGAGGGAGATTCCCAAAGCAATTTACCTCAATTCACCTTCTAATAATTGCATAGAGAGGATACTGGAGACCGAAGCGGGCGGTGTGTGTGTGTGTGTGTGTTTTTCTTTCTTTCATTTCCTTGCTTAATAAAGTCACAACTATCCAACCACAGACTTGACTAGGAACAAGGAAAATGTGATTATTATTTTGTTTGTTCGTTTTAAGGGAAACAGTCTCAAATAGATGTGTGTTTTGGAATTTCCTCCTCATAGTTCCGTTCCTCGTGGGGTTCTTAATTCATTTCCCATGTATGGATGTCTGGTTCTCTTGCAAATGTGAAAAGTGGCATTCTTGTGGCCTTGTTTTCTTGACCTTGTGCGTTGTCGTTTCGTGGTTTGTATTTCTTCCGGTGCAGGTTTTATGCTAAAGGGCACTTAAGGATGGTCTGAAACTCTCTCTCTCTCTCTCTCTCTCTCTCTCTCTCTCTGTGTGTGTGTGTGTGTGTGTGTGTTTATGCCGTGAATCTTTAGGGCGGTCACAAGAACAACCCCTTCCCCCATCCCAGCTGAAGTTTTGAACACTTTCATAGTCTGGCATTAAATTACTCACTGAAAACAATAATAAGAAAAGTACTAACTGCTTGGAGAACTTGGCACGACCACATATTTACAGGCATGTTGCTCATATTGTAAAGTGGCGGGTCCTTCTCTCCTACCTCCATTTGATTCTCACAACAATCCTGCAAAGTAGGCTACTCTGAGGGAGAGAATTCCCTAGTGAGGTTCATGGTTCAGAACCGATTTGAACCTGAGTCTCCCTAGCTGAAGACACATTTCTTTATCCTGGCTTTTGACACCGGAGATGCGTATTTTAGAACCCGCCTTATTTCTGAATTTTAATGTTGCTTTAAACTCTTTTTTTAAATATTAATGTTGTGTTTAATTGCCATAGCCCACCCTAGGACCTGAAGGTAAAGGGTGCGTAATAAATTGTAAACATTGTCCTATCCCAACCTGACACTCTAACCACTACACTGCACTACTTCTCCTGTATTTAGGACACAAATCACTGGCATATTTTGTATATAATATGTGGGAGGGGGACAACGTGTTGCTTGTTTAAATAAACATTTTAATACATTTTTATTGATACATATTTTTATGTCTGCTGCTAACCACCTTCTTGAGATCTTGCTATGATTTCGAAAAGTGGAATACCAATTTTTAAATCAGTAGACAAAATAAGTATTAAAGTGATGAAACAGTTGTTGGCCGGCAAGTGCTGATGCTGGGGCACATTTCTGTCTTTCACCTGTGGGTCAAATTGAAAAAAAAAAATATCTCTGTTTTGCCTGGAGCTCCTTAGAAGAAGAGAAGGGTGCAAATGATATTTTTTCTAAGTGCATCTTTACTCATATTTCGCAACACCAAGCTCTTTAGTGTGAATTTGGAAAAGCGAGGTGTCTCTGGGTTTTTGCCGCTGCTGTTTCATGAAGCTAATATTGGCCTGCCTTTGTCAACAGCATGGCGAGCATTACCGGATCGAAGTATTCGAGGGTAGGCATTTTAGTGGTCGCAGCCAGGAGTTCACCGAAGATTGCTCTTGCCTCCATAGGCAAGGCTGGGCCAAAAACTGGATCAACGCCATCAAAGTCTACGGGGATGGAGCGTAAGTAGCTAACAGATGTAAAAATAATACAAGGGTAACCTGCAATAAAGGGTTGCAGCATGGGGTCTTCCTTTTAGCCCTCTTCAGAGTACTCCATTCCATTCGTCTTCCAGCTGCCGCCATTTTCCTATTCCCTGCACACTGAGCATACTCAGCCCCCATCTTGCTGTTTTCTTTTTGGGGTGAACCATTTGCCTCTCGGGGTTCCCCTGAGCATGATGTTAACCTCATCTCTCTGTGTCTGTGTGTGTGCATGTACAGTGCCATTTTCACTACGTAACCACTAGCACTTGGATAATTCAAATTGCTATTAATGTAGTTGCTAGTTTGATCAGTGGATGAAACTGGATCCCTTCTGAACCTGCAACTCTGCGTCTAAGAGGATAGAATACATAAGAGGAAACTTGCCAAACCAGTTCCTTTGTCAAAGTTTGTCAATGCCAGTTCCTTTGACTACCCATCGTCTGCATCTCGAAAGGGTGAACTCTGTTGCCATAGAAACAAATGGGCAGGCCTTTCACTACTCACCTCACCTGCCTGATAGATGAGAGAACAAAGCCAGAGTTGTGTATATGAGCTGAAAGTGTGTGTGTGTGTGTGTGTGTGTGTGTGTGTGAGAGAGAGAGAGAGAGAGAGAGAGAGAGAGAGAGAGAGAGAGAGAGATGTCTTGCTTTGTGCTGGACTTTGGGTCTCCTCTTGGAAACTGACAGGGGAAGCAAGATCTGTTGATCTGTTGGAGTCAGGGGCTGGCCCACCCTTGTGGCAAGATGAGGCAACTGCCTCAGCTGGCAGAATCCACAGGGGCAGCAGATCCATCCTCCAAGAAATGCATTGCCCGGTGTTGGTGGTGGTGGTGCTGCTGCTGGACTCCATCTCCCATCAGACCCTGACAGCCAGCATGGCTAAAGGTCAGCAATGATGGAAGCTGGTCCATCCACATCTGGAGGGAGACAGGGGGCTCACTACCCTGATATAGATGATGACTGCTCTGACTCTGCAGTTCCATTCCAGAATAGCCACCCGCAGACATGGGCACCTGCTGCTTTCTGTAGCTTTTACCAGTCCCTACCCTTCTTCAGTCTCCCACCGCACAGGTTAAACCTACTCCTAAGTGGGTTTCTCATCTCTCTTGTATGTTCCAGGGTTGGGTCTAGGACTTAATATCCACTTCCTCTACACCTGATGTCAGATGTGGGGCAGGAAAAGATGTGGCTGGTCGAAAAATAGGGGTTGCAAGCACTACTGATCAGTTCAAAATCAGCATAAACAACACAGAGCCAGATAGACCAATTGTCTGTGTCACTATAAGGCAGCTTCCATTTGCTTTCTTCAAAAAAACCATGTACAGTTACTGATTTTGATTTGCATATCTCCAGGGTATCCCTTTTAAAAGAGACCAAAACTCAGCTCTCTACTCCCCTGACATTCCACCAATCCTGGGCTTGGGTCTCTGTGTGTAGTCCTTACTGTAGTAGGAATCATAGAATCATAGAATCATAGAGTTGGAAGAGACCACAAGGGCCATCCAGTCCAACCCCCTGCCAAGCAGGAAACACCACCAAAGCATTCCTGACAGATGGCTGTCAAGCCTCCGCTTAAAAACCTCCAAAGAAGGAGACTCCACCACACTCCTTGGCAGCAAATTCCACTGTCGGACAGCTCTTACTGTCAGGAAGTTCTTCCTAATGTTTAGGTGGAATCTTCTTTCTTGTAGTTTGAATCCATTGCCCCGTGTCCGCTTCTCTGGAGCAGCAGAAAACAACCTTTCACCCTCCTCTATATGACATCCTTTGATATATTTGAACATGGCTATCATATCACCCCTTAACCTTCTCTTCTCCAGGCTAAACATACCCAGCTCCCTAAGCCGTTCCTCATAAGGCATCGTTTCCAGGCCTTTGACCATTTTGGTTGCCCTCCTCTGGACACGTTCCAGCTTGTCAGTATCCTTCTTGAACTTTGGTGCCCAGAACTGGACACAGTATTCCAGGTGAGGTCTGACAAGAGCGGAATACAGTGGTACTATTACTTCCCTTGATCTAGATGCTATACTCCTATTGATGCAGCCCAGAATTGCATTGGCTTTTTTAGCTGCTGCATCACAATTAATAATAAATAATTGCAGGTTAGCAATATCCAATCCAGCAGTTCCGTCATAAATGTTCATCTGAGGCAAAAATAAAAAAATAAAAATCTGCACGTGGCACGAGAGGATCAGCTTAACAAGCCTCTTTATTCTGGAAAAGATTAACACCAATTATAGCTTTCCCACTATAGTTCCTTCTCGCATTCTTGCTTTCTGATCCTTTGCTCTAGAAGTGCCAAACTGGAGAGGCCAACAGTCTTGCTGTCCCTCCCTCTGTCCCAAAAACATTTCCCCTGAAAACCGGCAATCACGCAGGGTTGCATTTCCATCTTCGCTCTGACCAGGAACAAATGTTCTCTTGAGGGGGTGGAAAAAAACAAAAATCATCGTTTGTGTCTCGCCCTTTCACAAGTGATGGAGTTGTTGTGTTATGATGTCATTGGCTCGTTCTCTCTCTCTCTCTCTCTCCTCCCCCACTATCTCTCTGACCTCATGGTACCATGCGCTTCCTTTGGACAAACAAACACAATCGGAAGGCATGACTTGGATATGCGTGCCTGGGAGAGAGCTGGAGCCCTCTGTCCGAGCCACAGAGTGCTTGGCTTGTGTGAGGCACAGCTGGAGTTCTGGTTCATGCTGCTTCGTGCTTCCGTGCCAAGTGAACATCTCTTAAGAGGGCAAAAAGCAGAACTTCAAAAGCAGCCTTCCCCAACCTGGTGCTCTGACAGATGCTACAGGCCACAGTCTGGATTGGGATGGTGGTAGTTCCTGTGGCTAGGTGGGGAAGCAGATGGCAACAACTGTTCTGGGCTCTCTGGCTGAAATGCCCAAAGTGCTTGCCAGATGTGCTCTGTGGCCAGGGAGGAGCCTTTTCTTCAAGGCTTGGCAACTGCAAGGCTGTTGTTAATTGTTTTATTTTAAAGGACCCTCTGCTCGAAACCCTGGAGAGCCGATAGACAAGAGAAGCAATAGTGAATTAGATCAGGGGTCAGCAACCTAAGGCCCATGGGCTGGAAGTGGACCACGGAAACCATTTAACAAGCCCACAAGCTGTTCCCGAACTGAGCCGCCCACTTGGCGAGTCCCCGCACGCTGCGCTAAACCGGTGCAGGGACTCTCTTCCGCGGCTCCAGAAATCGCTTCTGTGCATGCCCAGAAGTCAGAAGTCGCTTCTGCACAGGCACACAGAGGATCTCCGCAGGAGTGATCCGGCCCATGCCCAGTAAGCCTTGCCGACCCCTGGATTAGATGGAGGCAGCTTCCTAAATCCCTAACAGCCATGCAGGTGAAAGTCCTGTGGCACCTTGAAGAAGTAACAGATTTATTACAGCAGCAGCTTTCATGAAATAAAGTCCACCACATCAGATGCATGAAGTGTTATCCTCAGTTGACGGATATACAGTCGTACTTTGGAAGTCGAACGGAATCCGTTCCAGAAGTCCGTTCGACTTCCAAAACATTTGATAACCAAATCGCGGCTTCTAATTGGCAGCAGGAAGCTCTTGCGGACAATCCGAAGCCACGGAAGCACTGTCAGACGTTTGGGTTGCAAAAGAATGTTTGCAAACCGGAACACTCAATTCTGGGTTTGCGGCATTCGGGAGCCAAAACGTCCGAGTTCCAGGGCGTTCGACAACCAAGGTACAACTGTATTGTTACAAAAGTTGGGCACCATATCTGCCAAGCAGTGTCAAGATTCCAGGGGGTTCCAGGTGCTCACCCAGGATCTGTGTTCCTTTGAGAATCAAAACACAGTGGAGACTGTCGTGGCTTTAAGAAATAGGATTTATTCACATTTATATTACATGGAAGTACAGGACGGTCCCATATTATATAGGATGGGTGGCAACCCTAGTCATGACCCCAGAATTCAGCAGGGAGTCAAGGAACCACTGAACCTGAGGCTGGCAGGCAGGAGTCCACATTGCCAGATTCCACAGCACCCAGGGTCTATAAAACCAGAAGCAAACCCTCGCGGGTGCCTTCCTTTGGACCTGAGGAACCAAGTGCCTCCCACAGTACTCTGAAAGTCCAGTGGCACAGGAGGTGCACCAGGTGGGCAGGGCAGGGAGCACAGAAGTGCCTGTCTGCAGGTCAGAGGGTTGGCCTAGGAGAGATGGGCAGCAGGCAGAGGCTCAAAAGGGTTAGCTTCGCTTCCAGCATTTGTTAGAACAGGTTGCTCATTAGGCGCTATCCTTGGTGCTGAGACAACCACCTGCCTTGATCGATGGGTTCTTCTGCACAACTAGAATAGTGCATATGTGGTGGGGCATGTACCCCAGTGCTCATATAGAACTTCTGGCCAGAAATTATGTGGATTGGCCTCTAAGTCCTGTGTCACTTATTAGATGTATTTATGAAAAAGAGGATATCTTAAAGCATATTTTCTGCAGCCTTTTCATATTAACGTTCTCAATATTAAGAACTTTGGGGGTTGGCTGAGTGAGTAAATTTGATAGATGTCTAGGTCAATGAACATATAACAAAATACATTACAAATTCAGTATCTACAAAACACCCAAGCACAATTATATAATCAACAGAGATATAAAATAAACACATTAAATACAAACATATGTGCAAGATAAACATTAAACAAATGGGAGATGTACGTAATAATTCACATCAAGGAAGATAATGCATTTGTTAAACTGTATAAGTTGAATAAATGGTGATCAGTTGTTTTAAAAAACTTTCTGCTTTTTGTCTGCCATCTCCCAGACATACCTATGTTGGGTTCATCACTGCTGCTTTCTAAACCTTTGGTTAACCAATCCTTCAGAAAAGGAGCAAGTCCACCTCGGAGCCACCAGAATTTTAGCTGTGATCAACTTTTAACATCAAATGCCAGCTGTTTGGAGGAAACCAATATGGCGCCATAACCATCTCTGAATGTGGCTTGGAGTGTTTTGACTAGAAAACATTTTGTTTCTGTTTCAGATGGGTGCTGTATGAGGAACCTAACTATCGTGGCCAGATGTATGTGGTCGAGAGAGGTGACTACAGCAGCTGCAATGAGTGGCAAGCTGCCTGTGCAAACATCCAGTCAATCAGAAGGGTTGTCAACTATTTTTAGCTAACTGCTTGGTGAAAACGAGAGTCTGGACCCTTCCCTCCTGGTCTCTAGAAATGTGAAATAATAAAGACTTGAAATCCGATGCGCTCTCTTTTGCATTCCTCCACATGCGCAGGCAGGTCATTGGCTTAAGCAGTCCACGGCCTGATAGGGCACTGTATGGGTAGCCGCCGTGGACCAGACAATTGAGGTAGGAAGGTGATTCTGTTTGGGGAGAAGTGCCATTGTTCATGGAATGGTGCATTCTGAAAGCTCACAATAAACTGCAAGGGATAAAGAGATGGGTAAGGAGGTTGTTATGGTGCTGGAGGAGACTCTTGAGAGTCCCGTGGACTGCAAGAAGATCAAACCTATCCATTCTCAAAGAAATCAGCCCTGAGTACTCACTAGAAGGACAGATCCTGAAGTTGAGGCTCCAGTACTTTGGCCACCTCATGAGAAGAGAAGACTCCCTAGAAAAGACCCTGATGTTGGGAAAGATGGAGGGCACAAGGAGAAGGGGACGACAGAGGATGAGATGGTTGGACAGTGTTCTTGAAGCTACTAACATGAGTTTGGCCAAACTGCGAGAGGCAGTGAAGGATAGGCGTGCCTGGCGTGCTCTGGTCCATGGGGTCACGAAGAGTCGGACACGACTGAACGACTGAACAACAACAACAAAGGAGGTTGTTACTTGAACTCTAATGATGTAAATATAATTACGGGGTTTGAAGATCCTTAACGGGCACAGAAAGCTGCTTTTGTCACATAAGACCATTTAGACACCCTCTTTCTAAATATGGAGGTGAGCACATGCCCTCTCAGAAAAGAAGGAGCAAGATGAAAAAGGAAATCGACTCGTGATGGACTTCAACACGACGTAGTCTTCTGAAATCGAGAGCACGGCTGCATTGGCGGGAATGGGAGCAAGTCAAAATGGCAGGGAAGTCCAGCTGTTAGTTACTGCTTCGAGTGCCTTGCTTAATAATAATAATAATAATAATAATAATAATAATAATAATAATAATAGAAACCCATTGGTGGGGTGGGGTGTGGAGACTTGCAATGTGCTGGGGCAACTGCCCAAGGAAGCCACATGTTGATACTGACCCTGGTATGAGGTCCCAAGGGAGCACAGGAAGCATTCAACGTTAAGTGACCATGCTCCTAAAGGCATTGCATGATATTCTCTGCGAGAACTTCCATTGACTGTTTAGACCTGGAGTGAAGAACCTCAGGCATGGGATTGAATGTGGCCCTCCAGGCCCCTTTCCCTGGCCCTTGGATTTCTGCCCAGGCAGTACCCCTCACTGGCCCCCACTTTGCACTCCCAAGCGCTGCTGCTGGGCTGGGGGTGTGTCCTTCCATTCCCATATTAGAGATAAAGAGGGTACAGAGAGTCGTGTGTTGGCATGTGAAGAAACAAACCTACTGTGCAAAGGGGAAATGTGCAGGACTCCAGGGGTGGGCCTGTTATGAGGCCATTTGATGCCCCCTACCGGGCATTGGGAAGGCACCTTTCTCGGCTGTGCACTCCTGCAACCGTACCGCTCGCACTGCCCTGAATCCACTTCCGAGGACTTTCTCTGCCTGCTTTTGTCTCTGGCCCCATTCGCCACTGGCATGCGGCCCTTGAAAGGTCGTTCAGAAGGGAATGTGGCCCTTGGGCTGGAAAAGTTCCCCCACTGCCGGTTTAGACTCATCTGCATGATGGATGCCCACAAATGCTGGCGGCGGCGATGCTATAAGCCACTCTTGCTAATCTCCTGGAGAGTCTGATGAATTAGCTACTTTGACCTGTCACTTTTATGGGGATCTTATCTGGCTTGCCAATTCTAGAGGGCGGATGGGCAGCTAGCTCTTGGCAAATGGAGGTTCTGCTCCTGCACACACACACACACACACACACACACACACCACTGCCCTGGACTTCACCCTGCCTGTGAGCACAGAGAAGAGGGGTGTGTCTGCTGTTCATTACAGACAGTCCAGCCTCAAATCAGCAGAACTTGCAGGGTTCCTTTGCAACACTGTGCTGCTGCTGCTGCTCATTAATGCCGCTTTTGAACTGCAGCAAAGTGCAGGCTGACAGGAACGAAAGGAAACGAGAAGCAAGGAGAGATGTCTGTAAGATCAAGGAAATCTGCCGTGCTCTGGCAGCCGCCATGAACTGTGCTTGGAAAGTTCACAGAAAGTTGAGGTGGTGAAGACTATGTTTAAAAATTTGACAGACACCCGAGTTACCGCATTCTGTCTTCACATCAACCCTGTGAGGCAGGCCAGTGTGAGAGAGCGTGTGTACTAGTGTCCCAAAGCCATTGCGGACCTTAATGGCTGGTCAAAGTCCACTTCATGACACATTCCATCCCATGAATAGATGCGGAGGGGTTTGGGTGCAGAAGAAAGGCTCCAGACCTAGAAAGGGGCAGGAAGCCAAGGAAGAGTGTTCCCCTGTCAGACATCAAGAACACAGTGCCTCTGAGCATATTCTGTCCACATTATAAGGCACATTATGCCATGTGAACAGTCATGGTCTTCCCCAAAGAATAATGAGCTACACACAGAGCCACAAATTCCAGCACTCTGAAGAAACTTACACCTCCAATTATCTCAAGGATGGAGCATTTATGACCCTCCAGGTGTCTTAGAACTAGAACCCCCATTACCTCTGACCATTAGCCATCTTTACTAAAACCTCTTGTCTTTCTGTACTGTCCCTCTTGTAAAGCTAGTCTGCGTAGCCGTGGCTAAGGGAGTTGTCTCCGAAGCAATGTCAGAAAATTTCCATGTTGTCATCTAGAAAGAAATTGCCCCCTTTAATAAGTGACCAAGGCAAATAGGTTGCCTTGGGGCAGAGGAAGAGAATGACTCATGCCACCCTGACTGGGCTGCAACATGCAAGATTCAGGCACTGATGCTCTGTGCCCGATTCCGCACTCTCCTAAAATTATTCTCCACTTGCAAACTGCATTCCTTTCAGGGCCAGGGCAGTTTGCTAGTCTTCTTTTTTTTTAAATTGCTCAAAGTGCCTTTAAATATTTCTGTTTAGAACCGTACATTCTGGCTCCAGCATGACCTCTTGCCTTGCTAATCTGTCAGCAATTCACAGCTTTGTCTTTTTTCGCAGACGTGATTTCAGTAGAACAGTGACCTATTTCTTATTATTCCATCTTTTTGAGGAGGTTGTCATTTGGGACTAGGAACGGAGAGCAATAAAGTGGGAGAGAAAGCCAGTGATTTAAAGCGGGAAGAACTCGCTCCGTGCTTGAAATAATAATCATAATAATCATCAGCTGACTCTTGCAAAATGTGGGTGTTTAACAGGGTGGAAGGCATCCATGCTGAATGCATTCCGTAATGAATCCCTTTCCTCCACTGCGGCTAACCTTAGGTTGACTCTGCCCTGAAAGTGAACTCATGCCTGCTGTCCTCAGCTTGCATAGCACAAGGAGAAATGCTGAGCCCAAGTTCTGGGTGCCACGTGGGCTGGATATCTTCCTCAGTGGTTTCTATAGGCACTTTCCAGCTCAGTCTCTTCTTCTGGGCCCAACCTACCAATGCCAGCTGTTGTGGTGGGGCAGATCTGCCCTCTGAACACCAGCATCACTGCAACTTATCCGGATGGTGCAGTGCGACAGTGAGATTGCACTGGAAGAGCCATTCTGGTGCCACCACCAGTATGTCCCTGCAGCCCCAAGCTTGCAACCACCCCGTCCCCCGCCCACCCCATCCTGGTAAGTGAATGCGATGCAGGTGTCAGGAGGGTGGTTCCGCCTAATCATTGGCATACCCCTCAAATGTCCCAGAAAAACTGGGACGTTCCATTTTCTCTTGCGAGAGCATGGCGGCCATTTTGGGCGCCATGACCTTGCACAATTTCACGCCGAGATCTTGCCTCCCCGCCCCCGCCCCCCGTGCTTTTTCAGAGCTGTAATCTTGCATAGTGCCACAAAACACACATTTTGGGGTGCTCTGAAAGCACAGCCCTGAAAATAGTGTATCTTTTGAGCTCTGTGATATTGCGTGGGTATCATAGAATCATAGAATCATAGAATCATAGAGTTGGAAGAGACCACAAGGGCCATCCAGTCCAACCCCCTGCCAAGCAGGAAACACCATCAAAGCATTCTTGACAGACAAGGGTAATGTGACAAGAGAAGAGATTCTGACTAAACATCAGAAAGTACTTTCTGGTGGTAAGAGGTGTTCGACAGACGCCCTCAGGAGATGGCAGACTCTCCATCCTTGGAGATTTCTAATCAGAGGTTGGCTGTCTGTCTGTCTGTCATGGATGCTTTAGAGTAGCTGGGGAATCTCAGCCAGATGAGTGGGGTATAAATAATTAAATTATTAATATTAATATTATTTTGTTGAATACATGGAGTATTTTCCAACTCTACAATTCTATGGTTCTCTGGTTCTATTATTCTACGGGCCGCTGCGCCACCGCCCTCAGCCAGCCCCCAATCATCACAGACTAAGGCCTTTATGCCGGAATCCATTGGAACCAGGGTCAGTTTCTAGTGGATTCCCAGCAGAATTCCATGTCATGTGCCAGTGAGAGGCGAAAACTCAAAAGTGCTGTGGAATTCCATTTGAGTTGAAATTCAGCAACAGCGTCACTTGCCTTAAAAGCAGAAGGAATGCACAAAGGGCAAACCCCCCTCCAGTCGAGTGCAAAGGTTTCATCTTAAAAAATCAATTCCTTTGAGAATGGGGCAGTACAGTAGCCATGGTTGGTTGGTTTTATTTTCTTTTTTTGTAATTGCATCTCAAGCATTTTGTGCAGCTGTGCAATTTCACAAATTAACCACAAAGGGAAACAAATTGAGAATCTCATCTGTTTCTGTTGAACATTAATTTACATTAATTTGGATAAAACAGGGGAAACAGGAGCAAGGAATTGTGCTCTTCTTTATCATTCCAGGCACTACTTAGCATCAATCAGCTAGTTTCGTACACATCTGAAGAGGCGCCACATAGGAGGAAGCCTCCCAGTGACTGTAGTGCTGGTTGCTAAAGCCATTGCCAGCAGTGCAGCACAGAGCGCTCTCCTCCCACCTTGCTTCCTGAGCCCCCAGCTTCCTTCAAGAATAATTTTGCTTGCCATACGGGGTACAAACATTTTTCTAAAGGCAAACCCACACATCCGTATTCCTCATGTTCTAACTTCAGAAAGGTGAAAGCAGAAAACAGAACTCTTTTAGAAGCTGGTTGTAACCTAGTCTGGTCCTGTTTATACTGCAACACTTGAAATGGTTTGACAGTGTGACTTGAGTTTCCAGCATCGCAATTTCTCCGAAATGTAACTAAGCAGGGAGCAGAATGTGCTGAGACTCGCACAGTGGGACGTGGTTATCTTGGCCAGCGGGACGAAACAAAAACAATGGGATCATCTGAACCTGTAATAATAGTAATCAGAGAAGAACTCAAGGAGCTTTCTTTTTGTTTTATGGGTCCTGCGTGCATCAACTCAAAGTGTAAAGTGCTTTGTTTTTGTTTGGTGTTTTTTTTTTCTTTTTTCCTTCTTTCTCCTGAAAGTGACATTGTCTCTTTACATAAGAGCCCTGCTGGGATTAGACCAAATATCTAGCTAGCCCAGCATCCTGTTCTTACAGGGGAAAACCTGATGCCTATGGGAAGCCCAAAAGCACAACACTCTCCCCAGTTGTGATCCCCAGCAGCTGTATTTGAGGTATGTTGAGTCCAACAGTGAAGGCATTGTTGCTTGTGGCCATTGATAGCATACCCTCCAACATTTCTCCAGTGAAAACAGTGACTTCCTATTCCAATATCATCATCATCATCATTATCTTTATATGCTGCCCATCTAACTTGGTTGCCCCAGCCACTCTGGGCAGCTTCCAACATATATAAAAACATAATAAAACATTAAACAATAAAAAAATTCCCTATAGAGGGCTGCATTTAGATATCTTCTAAAGGTTGTATAGTTTCTTATCTCCTTGGTTCGGGGGTCGCATAACTCCGTTCCCTCCAACATTTGTCCGAGGAAAATAGGGACGTCCTAAGGAGGAGACTCTTGAGAGTCCCATGGACTGCAAGAAGATCAAACCTATATATTCTTAAAGAAATCAGCCCTGAGTGCTCACTAGAAGGACAGATCCTGAAGCTGAGGCTCCAGTACTTTGGCCACCTCATGAGAAGAGAAGACTCCCTAGAAAAGACCCTGATGTTGGGAAAGATGGAGGGCACAAGGAGAAGGGGACGGCAGAGGATGAGATGGTTGGACAGTGTTCTCGAAGCTACTAACATGAGTTTGGCCAAACTGCGAGAGGCAGTGAAGGATAGGCGTGCCTGGTGTGCTCTGGTCCATGGGGTCACGAAGAGTCGGACACGACTGAACGACTGAACAACAACAAGGAAAAGTGGGGCATTCCAGCATCAAATCAGAAACTGGGACGGCTTCTGTAAATCCAAGACTGTCCCTGGAAAATAAGGACACTTGGAGGGTCTGTGATAGCATTATTCTCAATGAATTTGTCTAGTCCCTCTTTCAAACCCACCCACTGCCACATACTGGTTCACACTTCCCACCTGTCCAAGAAACAAGAAGTTCAGAAGCAAGGCCACTCATGTGGCCTTCAGGTTGATAAAGATTCCACGCAACCGGTTTGCAATGTGTTCATGCCCATACTTCAGGTGCGTGGGTGTTTGTGTGTAAGCGCACTTGTCCCCTGTGGAAACATGGCAGGGCCATCTTCTTTTTGCTCTAAACTGTGACTTGGCCTGGATACTTCCCACAGGAAATGTTAACAGACCGCAGCGCGGCATCTCCCAACACCCTGCTGTGTAAAGTGGTTCTTCTGCTTCCTGAGAAAATGGCAACAAGGCTGCTGACCATATGAGCAGGACCGTAAAATGGCTGGTTCAAGTTCAGGTTCATGTGTGTCTCTTTTTGATTGACGTGAAAACTGAACCCAGGTCTCCAGAGGCAATTTGGTGCTCCTGCTGTGAGCTTTATAAGTCCATTTGTTCTCTACTCTGGGTAGAAGAGGGGTGCTTTGCAAACTTTCATGCATTTATTCCTCCCCACCGCAATTAATAATCATATAACAGAATGGAAAACCTCAGGCTGTACTTTGGCTTAGTGCTTTATAGCTCCCAAAGGTGGGTGAAATGTGGCAGAAATGTTATTTCTGGGTTTACAGAAAGAAACCCTGAGGTTTTCACAGATAGTTTGGGGGTACTAGTGGAATTTGAAAGGCACCTTAACTGCTTTCCATCCTTCCCAGCCCTAGCAATGATGGCCTCCCCCCCCCAAACCCACTGAGCCACTTTCACAGCATTTAATGGTTACGGTTAACCATTGGGAAGCTGGCACATTCCATAATGTCTCTTGGAATCTCGTGGGGCTCATACCAAAGATGGGGCCGTTCACACACTATTGTGTACTTGCAGTGAATCACCTTGCACACCTCTCTGTGCATTCAGCACAACGGGTGCCTGTCTTGGTGCACCCACCCAGTTCTATCCAGTGGCGTAGCTAGCCGCTTGGGTGCCCGGGGCAGCCGGGGGCGAGCTGCCTATGGGGATGGGGCGCGCTGCGTGTAGCCTCTTCACAGCCTCCCCTTCAGCTGTAGGGCGGCTGAGGGAGATGTGGTGGGCAGGAGCAAGCTCCACGCTGCCATTTCAGGCAGCGCCGAGCCTGCAGGCACCCAATCCACCACGTCACTCCAAGGAGAGACACGTGGCTTGGGCACAGTGCAGGCCCCGTGGTAAGTGCCGGCCCCTGTGGTGTGGTGCCCAGTGCCAGCCGTGTTTTGTTGAGTTTGTTGACTGAACTAAAAAGTTTCATGAGCCCAATTTTTTTTAAAAAAACAAAACACAATTTTTTTCATTTTGTCACCCCTCCCCCTCAGTGATGACACCCGGGGCGGCCAGCACCTACTGCACCCCCCTTCCTCCACCACTGGTTCTATCCACTCGTCCTTTAAAAAAGGTAAACAAAATCTGATACATCACTCACTTCCATCACAGAATCCACGTTGATGACTGGTTTTCTTGTATTTTAATCTCTGTTGGAAGCCGCCCAGAGTGGCTGGGGAAACCCAGCCAGATGGGCGGGGTACAAATAAATTATTATTATTATTATTATTATTATTATTATTATTATTATTATTATTACCCAATTTCTTGCAGCACATTTTACCATGTCTCCCACTTTGCTCCTCCCCTGGCATTAGCAGGATAACCGGCCAGGATAACCAACTTCCTGTCACGTCAAAAGCCACAACCTGTAAGCCAACAACAAACCACAGCTTAAGGATGACTAGTGATAGCGGCTTGTTAGGGAACAGCAGACCATGAGCAACGCAACGAGAAGTTAAATATTTGGCTGTGTATACACTGCTGTTTACTTTGCACCAAATGCACTCTCACTGCTGGCTTAGGAAGCAGTAGACACACAACATAATGTACAATCCTGCGTCTACTTGGTTGTTACTTGAGAGGCTGGATCTAGACACATCAAAGAAGCATTTTGATTTAAACGCATTGCGAACTTTATATGAGAAATCGGGTTGGCAAAAATGGAACTCCACAGCGCCATCTGGTGTCACACTGTTAAGAATGCATGAACAATGCATATAAACTGTTTTTTCTTTGACAATGTAGCTGAGTCCAAAGACTGTGTTTCGATGTGTTCCCCCACCCCACCCCGAATCCACTTCAATCTGAATTGAGAGATATAACAACGCAGCAGCATTTTAAAGCGGTAATGTGAGCACAGCCTCCCTAGGTTCATTTACCCTGCTTACATCCTGGGAGAAGCAAAGTGGGAGGAGCCAGGCATTACTTGTGCACCAGCATGCTGCTCATTCACACCCAGGCACAGTAAGTCGTTCTAGGTTTTTGTTACGTGTGAATTCAACCTCTGCTTGTACAAGCTCACATGTCAGGCCGTGTCTGATGAAGGGCGAACAAGGCAACACCATTGTACCACAAGCAGTATTTCCAGAGCTGGCTCAACTCATTTCCTTGCCCTAGGAGGTGAAGGGCAAGATGGAGCAATCCCATGACATATACAAAGGGCAATTGGAATGGCAATGGAATCTGGCTTCCTTGCTGGCCATGGGACAGCAACCACCACTGTAAGTAAGAAGAACAACCTAGCTTAGATGGGACTTCTATCCAGGCTGATTTCAGCAGGCAGAGGGCACCCTATAGGCACAAGGCCTCAGTGGGCCCCTGGGCATCAGGCTGGTAACCTCTGGGATACTGTTGATCATGTACATGAAGGAAGAGAAAGGAAGTGGGAACTGCTCCGAGTTTTAAGAATGACTGGAAGGGGGCTCCATTTGCTCGGTCAGAAACAGCAGTGACTCTCCTGTTTCACTTGGAGCAAGACAGAGTATGGATGCACATTCCATTCGTCAGAGCAAAACCGCTGATTACACTGTGTAAGTTGAGTCGGAGGACTGTCTGCAAAACCAGATGAGTTAAAGGAAGTTCATAAAAGGCTCCTTCCCGCATCCATCCATATTCAGACCATGTCATCTTGGGTATATATGCTATGTTTAGCAGCAAAACCGCTCCTTGGCCCCCTAGTCAGCACTGGAAAGGAATCCAGCAGTATCAGGGCACGCAGTCTGGAATGAATGGAAACAGATGCTTATGAATCAGCTAACTGCAGTCTTTCGCGCAGGAGAAGGGAACGATTATTTCTCACTTCAGCAAAACATTTCACTTTTTCTACTTCATCCTTCCAAGCAGCCTTCTGAAGTGGGTTGCGAATGTTATTATCAACTGTGTTTGTCACTGTCACACACACACACACACACACACACACACACACACACCCTCAAAGGATCTTGACGAGGTAAAATGCAAGCAGGTAAAATTAATTAAATGCCAATTTACTAATCAATGTGCAATACGAATTCCTTAAAATGCTCATCCAACAATACAATAAGTACAAGCCCTACCCCACCCCACTAAAAAAGATGAGGACTCACAGAAGCAGCTAACTTAACCACCAAAATCCTGGGTCAATAAGAAGTATTAGCCTGGCACCTAAAAACGGAACATGATGGTAAAGGGACACCTGACAATTAAGTCCAGCCGTGAACGACTCTGAGGTTGTGGCGCTCATCTCACTTTAAAGGCCGAGGGAGCCAGCGTTTGTCCACTTCTGCAGACAGTTTTTTCTGGGTCATGTGGCCAGCATGACTAAGCCGCTTCTGGAAAAACCAGAGCAGCGCATGGAAACACCATTTACCTTCCCGCTGGAGTGGTACCTATTTATCTACTTGCACTTTGACGTGCTTTTGAACTGCTAGGTTGGCAGGAGCTGGGACCGAGCAACAGGAGCTCACACCGTCATGGGGATTCGAACCGCCGACCTTTCGATCGACAAGCCCAAGAGGCTCAGTGGTTTAACCCACAGCGCTACCCGTGTTCCGATGCTGCCATTCCACAAATGGGTGGCCACTACTGAAACATCCTGTCCACTACTGTATGAAAATTGTTATTGATACAATGGTCTCCAGCACTGAGTTTATGTATATTTTGATTCTGTAACACTGTTAGATTAAATGGGTTAAATGGGATGTCTTGTTACGGTATGCAGGGAAAATGATAACAAAACAATTACTGGGGGTTGTGGGGTGGGGATCCTGTCCATGTGGCTCTACCCTCCAGACCTACCTTGGATGAGACAGGTGGATTGTCTCATCCAAGCTTGGACAAGTGCTGTACCCCTGGACCTGGTCACCACTCAGCATGCAACCAAGCTGCAACCAAGTTCTAAATATGTGAAATGATACTTGCTCACCTTCATCTTCCTACTTGCCAGTCATCTTTCCTTTCCTACCTTATGTGGTTTTTTCAACAAAAAAAACCCTGGAGTTATTTATAAGACTCTTCCTACTTTGAAAAAATAATTACAACAATCTTCATTCCATTTCAGTTGCTAGTTTGCAAACAAATCTTGCAAACTAAAAAGGAAGGTTGCTTTTTGAAATGTGAAACAGCCACTGGTAGATTTCATTTATTTGCTCCTTCATTTTGTTTTCAATTTCAAAATTTGGGTCCCATTTCCTCATTTATCTCTGGTGTAAACAAGAGCAATGTTGACCAAGACCTGTTTATATACTTTTACACTTATATCCTTTGGCTTGTGCTTAGATTTAGCCCCTGAGGAATGTATTGTTAGAGATAGACAAGGCTGGGCGAGAGGCCAGCTCACTGCAAATGAAGCAAGAGCTTCCACCAAAGTAGGGAACAGGTTACTGTAGATTATTAGGAGGAGTGTGTGCTGTTTTTCAAATCCCAACAATGCAACAATATCCCTGGGAAATGGCTGGCTTGACTGGAACTGGTTGCTGGCAGTAACCCTTTCCTAAAACAGCTGTACCAGCAGCCATGTATGCACTGCTGAAAAGGGTGCTTTATAATTAGAGGTACCAAACGTATTATACAAAATCCAGTGTGTATTGAAACAACTTTCCATTTTTGTAATACTGTAAGTACAAAAGTAGAAGAGGAACGGTGGTGTCCAGGAGTCCATAATAGGTTTTCTAACACATTCAATGCATTGATCAAGTAAGTCCACAAAAGCTAGAAGCCTGCAAGTGTTTGTGTGTGTGTGTGTGTGCGCGCGGCACGCCATGAGGCTAGAAGCTTTAATTTCCTTTTTTTTTTAAACAGAATTTTATTAGCATTTTCATAATATAACACAAACCCAACCCCACACCTACAAATACAAAAACAAATACAAATACACATAAAGTCAGGATTCTTCTTCTTGTTTATATACCTTACACACAAAAAAAATTCTAGTTCCGAATCTTGACGTTTGACTTCCCCCGCCTTTTCACCTTCGATTTTAATTCAATATACTATTTCCTTAACAACTTTTCTCTATAAAAAATTTAACTTTACTTAAAAAAAAACAAACCTACTTATCTCCGTCTTAGCATTATAACCTAAATCATAACCAAATATTCTTATAGCTAAACTTATTTCTTCTGTCCTTTATCATGCTGCTTTTAACTTAAAATTCAATATCTCCTTGCTTATTTAAAATAATCTTATAATTAACAGACTTCACACTCGGATTTCGGATGCCATGGCAGACCATTTAGATTATACATTTAATACCTCAACCCACTCCTCCTCTGTCCATTGTCTTTTTCTGTCTTTCTCCATAGCCAAATCTCCCATTGTCTTCCTCTGAGTGTCCACAGATCCAGGCAGCGTCGACAACAAACCCAGCATCGAGCCTCAGGGCGTTCCTCATCTCCAATCTGGGCTCCTCCGATTCTTTGGCTCCTTCTTCTTGTAAAAATCTTAATTCCATGTCCCTTGCCCCCGAGCTGCCACCTCGGGGTCTGGATATTGTAAATTTTCCCTTTCCAGGGCTGCCACCCCCAGAAACCGGCCCCCCTTCCATTCGGAGTTGCTTTAATTTCCATGTTGTCATCTGAAGCCTGCATAGAAATGCAGGTATTTATAACCTCTTGGCTGGCTAGGAAAAACATTTCTACCCAGGGGCATAGCGTGTGGGGTGCCAGGGGCTCGTGGCTCCAGGCACACAATTTTCAAGCAGGCGTGAAGAAGGTGCCCCCAGCATGCAGGTGCCCCCAGCATGGCCTGGCCCAGTGCTCCTCTCCGCCTGCCAAGGGCTACATTGGCCAGCCAGGCAGCTTATTGCAGCTCCGCTTTGCTCTGGTGGGGGTGGGGTCACTCTGGCAGCATTAGCTGGGCTGGCACCTGCTGCCCAACACATACCCACCCGCCCTGGACACCAGCAAGCAATGCTATGCCACTGCTTCTACCAAGTGGACTGGTTGAGGAGAGATAGAATGACCCACCCATCCCTTCTCTGCTAGCCTTCGGCATGTCCATGCTGGTCATAGAGAAAGGGCTGTTTCTTCCTCAGCAGCCAACATAGAACATATTACACTGATCCTGGCCCAAGTGCACTGGCTGCCAATAGTTCCCAGGCCCGATTAAAAGTGCTGGTTTTACAGGGCAAAAGGGTGGGGTGCACGCACATTTAAACAATGCACATTCTGTTTCCAAGCAACAGGTCTCATTTCCCAGGTGGGTGTCTCTGCTGGGTCTTTAGGCAGGGTAGACATTCAGGTGTAACAAAAACGTCTTAACAGCAGGAGACCAGAGCAGGTGAGAGGATACACTGTGAAGGCCTCCCGGTCAGGATTTCTCCCTAGTCTGAGCAACTTGGAGACTCTGCTTCTGGATATTGACCTCCTCTTGCTTTTATCACATGGGATAGACTTGCACTGTGCAGGGGGCTAATCCTCTAGGAAAGTTAATTCGAATGGCTGGGCACTTGGTTGTTTATGATCAGCTTAAAGAAGGGGCTTGAGACTGACTGCTTAGGCCTTTAAAACATTGCTGGCTCCACTTCCTAGAAAGAACAAAAGAGCCTTTATTGTCTGCAGAAGACCATAGCACTCCTAATCATTTTGGATTTGGCCCCACAAAACAGGAATCAGAAGTAGTTTTATCCTCTCTCCATTTAAAACTTAATAAGGTTGTTTATTTTGTTTGTAAACATAAATAGTGGTTTTGTCCAAAACCTTTTGCCTCTTGAAAGCAGAACAAGGCAGGATCAAATGCCATTATTTTTTACCTCTTTTATTTCGTTCCAGCTGCAATTGAAGCTTGCCGTGGGAGTCTAAATGCTTATTCACCAAATGAAAAAGAAGCCAGATTAGCCAGAGGTAATGTTTGTTCAGTCAAAACTTCAGATGCAAGGGAACTACCCTTAATACTGTTGTTATAGCTGTCAAGTGAGAGGATAAAAATTTCTCTAGACTCTTGTAATTCAATAGCTAAAAGATCTTTCTTCAGCGAGCACTGTTGGCTGAAAGGTGCTTCCTTAAATTAGTACTGATGGCTTTTGATGACTGGTGGCAGCTTGCTACTGAACACAGTCTAGTTGTTTTGGTGGGAATTTGACAGAAACAGTTGGAGAGAAGCTAGTGAGGGAGACAGAAATCACATTTTGTTTTCCCCCAGTTAAATGCTAAAGAGCCTTGTAGGTGTGGGAGGGTTTCAAATGGCATGTTATTTGATTTGGGGGAAACCAACATAGGTTAAAACCCAGCAGTATTCGTCTTGGCTGTTGCCTGCTTCTTCATGTTCATTTCCTATTTTTGTAAATATAATATTACAAGAAAAGATAATTGAGACTGTTCTCTCACAAGGAAACCGATCCTTTACAGAGCTGCTCTTGAAACTTCCTACTATTTGGTGAAATGGGAGCAAACCCCTGTTTTATTATATCGATGGCTGAAATAGCTATATCCAGCCTTTAAAGCCCAGCACTGCATGAATAGAACAGTGAGTAATCAGGGTAGATAAGCCAGCTATATCAGATTGGTGCTACAGATTAGTGCACAGCTGACTGCACTAAGGCATACATTTTATTTGCAGGGCTGATTTATGGCATGGACCTATGAGCCACTGCATGACACGGTTGTTCAGACTCGCTGCTTGGATATGTGTTCCTGACTTCCTGACCTGGAATGAGGCACAGCTGGGACTAATTTGGCTGCCTTGTCCTCCTGGCCCTCCAGCCTCTCAGTGGCTCCTGCAAAATAAAGCAGGAAGAAGAGGCCACTGGTAGATTCATCAGCAGGCTCTGCTCAGAGCAGCCCACTTGCCCCATTAACCAGCCTAATCCACCCACCTGGTTTGGAATGAAGTTGAACGTAGTCATCAGGGTTAGCAGCCTTCTCCTCCATGAATTCATCTAGACTAATCCTCTTTTACAGTCCTTAAACTTGGTGGCCATCACTGCCTCTTTAACTATTTTGTTGTTGTTCGGTCATTCAGTCGTGTCCGACTCTTCGTGACCCCATGGACCAGAGCACGCCAGGCACGCCTATCCTTCACTGCCTCCTAAACTCATGTTAGTAGCTTCGAGAACACTGTCCAACCATCTCATCCTCTGTCGTCCCCTTCTCCTTGTGCCCTCCATCTTTCCCAACACCAGGGTCTTTTCCAGGGAGTCTTCTCTTCTCATGAGGTGGCCAAAGTAATGGAGCCTCAACTTCAGGATCTGTCCTTCTAGTGAGCACTCAGGGCTGATTTCCTTCAGAATGGATAGGTTTGATCTTCTTGCAGTCCATGGGACTCTCAAGAGTCTCCTCCAGCACCATAATTCAAAAGCATCAATTCTTCGGCGATCAGCCTTCTTGATGGTCCAGCTCTCACTTCCGTACATTACTACTGGGAAAACCATAGCTTTAACTATACGGACCTTTGTCGGCAAGGTGATGTCTATTTGCCAGGAGGTGATGGGACCAGTGGCCATGATCTTAGTTTTTTTGATGTTGAGCTTCAGACCATATTTTGCGCTTTCCTCTTTCACCCTCATTAAAAGGTTCTTCAATTCCTCCTCACTTTCTGCCATCAAGGTTGTATCATCAGCATATCTGAGGTTGTTGATATTTTTTCCGGCAATCTTAATTCCGGTTTGGGATTCATCCAGCCCAGCCTTTCGCATGATGAATTCTGCATATAAGTTAAATAAGCAGGGAAGACAATATACAGCCTTGTCGTACTCCTTTCCCAATTTTGAACCAATCAGTTATTCCATATCCAGTTCTAACTGTAGCTTCTTGTCCCACATAGAGATTTCTCAGGAGACGGATGAGGTGATCAGGCACTCCCATTTCTTTAAGAACTTGCCATAGTTTTTTTAACTATGCAGTGGATGAATTAACTCCTGAATCTTCCAACATTCAGCTTTTTTGGATGTTCCTGAGTTCTAGTATAACGAGAGAGGGATAAACACTTTTCATTACACACTTCCATTGCACCGTGCATAATTTTATACACCTCTATGTAGTCACCTCTCTCTTTTTTTTATCTGTATGAAAATTCACTTTGTATGCAGATAGTTCTTCTAGGTTTAATTCCCAGAACCATGACTGTGTTGTTGGCATCTGCCTGTCTTGAGAGACAATGGAGTGTGCCTCCAGGGCTGAAGTCAAACCGCTGCATTAGCAGCACCCAAGTGACCTCCCCGGGGTACAAGTCTGGACAGTGTGTACAGGAATTGCCTGAAGGAAGTGTTCAAGGTGCCATCCAACCTTCTTAGGGACTCCATTCCAGATTTGTGTAGGGTTTACTCCTTAGCCTTTTCTTCTGAAGATATCCCACAAAGCAGCGGAGGTTTAGGATCAGAGTCTTCCTTCTCCCAGATGGGCTACCTTCCCAGGTTGGCGAGCCCCATCTGCCCCTCACTTCCCTCTACAGCTCATGCAGAAACCACCTTATTGACTGATGGACCCACCATTGGTCTTGTTCGGTCAATCCGCCTGAACCTGTCTTCACATGTAGAGGAAGTCCCTAACTCACGGAGGGTTTGAGACCTATTGGCAGTGCCGTCTTAAAGGGATCGGGCGCCCTGGTGCGACGATCCTTCGGCGCCCCCGGTGGGCTGCCTCTCCGCCCACGTCCCTCCCGCGCTGGCCGCCCCTCGGGAGGGGGGGTGGCCGAGTGGGGGATGAGGGGCGTGGCGCTGCAAGCCGCCCGCCCTCCAGAGCCCCAGCTGGAGCGCTGGGAAGGGCGCGCAAAGCCCCGCGCCACTCCAGCGCCACGCCCCTCATCCCCCGAGGGGCGGCCAGCGCAGGAGGGAGGTGGGCGAGCAGGGGATGAGGGGCATGCGCTGGAGCGGCACGGGGCTTTGCGCGCCCTTCCCAGCGCTCCAGCTGGGGCTCCGGAGGGCAGCCGGCTTGTAGCTTGCCCGCCGGTGCGCGAGCGCCCGCCCGCCCATGGGGGCGGGCGCGGGTTGGGGAGGGAGCGCCTGGTATGCCGGTGGGCTCGCGGGGGCGCCCCTGGGGGGCCTGGCGCCCTGGTGCACCGCGCCACCCAGCCCCTATTATGAGACGGCCCTGCCTATTGGCTACCTTCACCTGGTTTAGCCAGCCAGTCAAAGCCATTCCTGGAGTGCAGTCACTGCCGCATGCTAACAGCAGTTGGGCCATTCCACTGTCACGGGTGGGACACTTTGACCGTGTTTTTTGGTATTCACACATGTGTAACAATGTAAATACACATAAAAATTAACAACCAAAATTTAAACTATGTTCTTAATAAGATGCTGAACATTTTACTAATTTTTTATTATTTTTATGGATATTTTTGACAATTTTATTAAATGTTAAAAGTGTTGTCACGGGTGGGACAAAAAAAGGACATGCAGCTTGAGATAAGTTTGATTTATGGAAAAACTCTGTGAGTTGGGAGGTGAATCAATGATAAACTCAGCATATCTATTTAAATCAATGTCTATTGGTTACAACTATGCAATCAGGAATTAAGTTTAAGAAATTTAATGATACAAAATTAAGGAAAAAATGCTGTCACGGGTGGGACAATCATCAGAAAACTTTTAACTTGAACACTTCTGTGAAGACTACGTGGATGGACTTTTGAAAAGAAGGTCCATAAAATAAACTTCTTTTGTCTTTAGCTTTTTAAAAAATGGTTAGACTGCACGTTTGGAATCTTCCTCACCAAAGTCCAGCGCTCATCTAGCATTCTTATCAGGCTCATTTTTCATGGAATGGCCCGCTTCTAGCAGCCATAGGTGAGAGCTGAGTGCAGGGTGGGGACCAAAAGTGGACAGTCCACCCCAGAAGGAGCATGACATGTCCCCCACCAGAGGTACTACCTATCCCCTAACACCCCATACACCCCCCAAGAAAACTACAGTACAGTGCAACCCTGCAGAGTGGCTGCCAATCAGAGAAGGCAACACTGAGCTAGACTGACACATCTGATAAAGGCCAAGTTCTGATCCGGCCAAGGCTTCTCTTGCTCATCCTCACACTCCCCATTGCCCTCACGTCTTGCCTTCCTAGGAATTCCATATTGTGTGTGGAGTAACAGCTGTTCCTTTAGCACCTTGAGATACAAAACTTTCCACATCACTTATATACCACAAGGCATTATGCATTTCCAATAATCTGTTGCTGAGAAGTTTAAATCCTAGTAAAAACAGCGAAGAGTCTTGCGGCACTCTTTGTGCTGCAGATCCTAGTAGTTTCTGCTATTTAATTCAGCTTTCTTTAGGACCTTGTAGAAATCTGAGGGGTGGTATTTGATCCCCCGCAGAGCGTGAAAAGACAGACAAGTTATGCTCTGTACAACTGTATTAATCCAAGAAACAGTGAAAAAGTTTTGGGGGAGAACTGGGTAAAAGGAGAGAGAAAGAGAGAGAGGTTTTCGGAGTCCTGCAGGGATCTTGGCAAGCAGTTCAGATGAGTCTTCTTCACACACAACTGAAGGGGGTAAGAACTGGAGACAAAAGGCAGCTAGTCTCTCTAAACAGGAAGATTTTTAAAAACCATTTTTTCTCTCTGCAGTGCTGCAACAGCCGCCCCAATGAATTATGCTAAACTCAGACTCAGGATCTGCATAGGCACCTTCTTATTATGATGCAAAAAGCCACTGGAGAAAGTTAGGATTTAGGAACTGCCTGAGAGTCCGGGCAAAACTATTTGGCTCCATTAACCCAGCAATCTGTCACCCCCTTTTCTTTCTTTCTTTCTTTCTTTCTTTCTTTCTTTCTTTCTTTCTTTCTTTCTTTCTTTCTTTCTTTCTTTCTTTCTTTCTTTCTTTCTTTCTTTCTTTCCCCTTATCATGGAAGGAAATGAGATCTGCCTGGAAATGAGTTTTGCGGTTACTAGATTGGTTTGCTCTCTGGAGTTTGTGTCCTCTAGGATTTTTCCTTCCACCCCCCTGGAACAATGTGAGGAAGCCTGATCCTACAGCGCGGATCCCTGCACTTTCTGATTTTAATTTTGTTTTTTGCTTGTTCGCCTGGCTGTAGTTTGTGCGTAAAAAGATAACATTTTTGGATGAAGCTTCTCTCAAGGCGAAAGGGGGTGTGCGTGGTTGCTGATTTGGCTTCTCTCCAACGACACCAGAGAGGATTTCCCCTTGGGATGGGGATTTGAACTGAAGTAAGCGAGCAACTCTTGTGTGCTGTGTCTACATGTAATAATTATTTTTTTTGAAAATCTGCAAGATTGCTAGGCGGAAACATGGGAATGGTGCTGTGTGGGAGAGCTGGGGGTGTGCAGACTTGATTTGCCTTATTGTTTAGAAAATGAATTATGATGTAGCTTTGTGGAGAAATGGACAGAGGCGCAAGAGAGATGTGACTCCCTGTGGGTGGGAAACTTGCACAGTTGGGAATGGATGCTTCTCTCGGGACATTTCACACAGATTGCTGAGGGAAGAAGGCAGGCGCAGCTCAGGTCATGGGGGTCATCGTGTGGGGCTAATTCGCACCCTTGTACTCTGCTCCCTCATTATATTACTCCCTCACCAATCTGGCTCTGAAACCCCTCCTCATTCCTACAAAAAAAAAAAGGGCCCACTCCCCACTGAAGGGGTCTTGGGAAGGCACCCAACGTGTGGCACCCAAGGGGGAAGAAGAGAAGAGGTTCGCTGAGGGAAGCGGCAGCCCAATAAAAAAACCCAAACGCCGTCGAGCCGTGGGGAGTTGTGTGACTCTGGAGAGGAGAGCGATGTGCTGATTTTTATTTTTATTTTTACACGAGAAAGGGTTTTTTTCTTCTTCTTTCTGTCCTCAGGATAGGAAAAAGAAATACACAAATTCGTGTGTGTTTGTGTGTGTGGCGGTGGCGAGGGAAGCAGCTGGAGTTATTATAGGGGAGCCTTGGGGGGGGGGTCCTGAGGGAAACTTTTGAGAAACCAAGAATGCTGTGAGGAGGGGGGCTGCGTGAGGGGGGGGACACAGGAAACAAAGCGGAGAGGAGGACTGCAGGCATATCTGCGGTGCGCGCGCAAAGGAAACAGGAGAGACGTGGGGGGTGGGCGCTGCGGATTTGGGTCGGGGGCGTTGCTAGTTGTGTGTGTGTGTGTGTGTGTGTGTGTGCACGCGCGGCCCCCTTTTACTTCAGAGGGGGAGGGGAGCGAGCAGGATCTGCTCCGTATCCTGTGGGCGAGGGTTACAGACAGAGCCCTGAGGCTTCTCTTTCTTTTTGTTTAAACGGGCCGTGAGGGAAGTCGGGAGGGGGGGTCTTTTTAGAGGAGGCGAGGGAAGCCTCAGCCCACCCAGACATGGGGGGTGGGGACGCGGTGGCGTGAGGGAAGCAGCACAGACATGGTTATGGGGAGGAGTTGGCTGTCTCCCTTCCTGGGCGAGGCAGGCGAAAGGGGTCTTGGCTGCTCCCTGAGTTTTCCCGCCCTCGAAGGGGTCCATTTCTGTATCTCTCTCTCTTTCTCTCTCGCCCCCCCCCCCCATTTAGGAAGGTTAATATCCTGCGGTCAAAGGGGGAAGCGATTCCATAAGGAAGACCTTTTTCGGGTTGCTTTTCCCCTGGCCAACCTCTTTCCCTGTGCGTGTGGACTTGGAAACTAGAAAGGTGCTTTAACACCTGAGGCTACACACCTTAGGCTACAATCCTGTGCTCTTTAAAAAGAGTTAGGAATAATAAGCCCCATTGAGTTTAATGGGATTGCCTATTGAGTAAACATGTATAGGATTGAGGTATAGGGGATACCTGAGATGGAATATAAAATATCTGCACCACCCTTGGGAGTGGGCTGAATTTTAAAATAATTTTGATTTTAAAAATTAAAGGCCTTCATGTAGGGCAGGGATCGGGGCACTTGTGGGCCTGCAGATGTTGGAGTCCATCATCCATAGCTAGTGTGGTCTATCAGGGATGATGGGACCCTGAGAATCATCCTTCTCCAACCATTTGCAGTGCAAGGATACGCAGTTGCCCCATACAGGGATCAAACCTGCGACCTTGACGTTATCAGCACCATGCTCTAACCAACACATGAACGGCACACGAGGCGGCCTCAAAGGCAGTGTTGGTGTTGCACATAGAATCATAGAATTGTATAGCTGGAAGGGACTATGCAATTATTGCTGCACCACTAGGAAAACCCTCCTCATAGCTGCACTTATATTACGTCTGTTCCTAGAGTGGATGCAAGAATCAAGGCTTCAAATATAATTTACAGCAGGAGCGGCTAAACTCTGTCCCTCTGGACGATGTTTGACTACAACACTCATTATCCCCTAGCCATTGGCCTTGAGCGTTGGGAGTCCACCAGCATTCGGAGGGCCACATGTTAGCCTCTTCGGGCCCTATATTTTAAACTTCTTTACTGTAAATTGCATTGTGGGTTGTTTTTAAATGAAAGGCAGAATATAAATACTGTAAGAAAGTAAATAAACGTGGCTTGAGGAGGAATGTACCAAGCTTCACCCTGTGGCCAGTTTTAATATTGACTCAGGCTGCATTCAAGATAATAGGAGCAGTTCACTGTGGTCAGGAACACAGGGCCCAGGAAGCTGCCTTATACGGAGCCAGATCATTGGCCTATCTTGCTCAGTATTGCCTGCACTGACTGGCAGCAGCTCTCTAGGGTTTCAGACATGAGACTCTCCTATCCTTACCTGGAGATGCTGAGGATTGAACCAGGGACCTTCTGCATGCTACAGCCCCTCCCTCAGGGGAGTAAATTACTGCCATATGATGGAATGGAAAGATGGATGGAGCCTTATCTGTATGCTTTCCTTTTGCCACTTCTTCTAGCTTTTGGAATAGGGCTGCCAGGTGCTTCACAATTTACTGTTTTATTTTTGCCAATCCCAGGCAGGAAGCAAAACTAGGAAGTGTATTGAGTTCTTGATGGGCTGTGATAGATTTTGCTGGTGGGCTGTGTTTGGCTTACTGGGTCACAATTTGTGTAGGCAGAGTTTGCTATGACAGGCTTCCCTTTGGCTTGCAGATATTAGCCCGGGCAGCCTTGTGCAGATTAAAGACAAACCCCATGGTATCTAGAGACTATTTTCTCCTGGGATCAAGGAGTTGGAGAGCCACTTGCTGGGATAAATAACTGCCACCCCTTCTGCCCTCCCACTGAGATTTATTGCAGAAATGGTTTTGTATGTGTGTTTCCACAAAGGAATTTACTAATCTTAGGCAGCTCTGTGCCCCCCCCCCCGCCCACATATTCTCAGTATCCTTTAACCTTTGCCAAAGAATTCCAAGCATTTTTAAAACCTGGATTTTTGAAGCAGGATAAGTGTATGCAAACTAAGGATATGCATAATATTTGCAATGTCTATTCTGGTCACAGAGTTTGATTTTCTTTGGCACAACCTTAGCGCAGCCTTGGCTTTTATTGAAATGACAGCAGCTAGCGTCAAAATAATTTGTCTTCCCTTTAGCTTTTGGACACTTGTGAGTAGCAACCACTATTTGCGGTGAGGGAGATCAAGGAAAAACATATGGAATAAACTACAGAGTTTGTTGCTTCAACTCTTAGCCATAACTATAGCCCTCCATTCTCCAAGGTCTGGCATGTGATGTAGGTGCATCATTCAATGTAAGTTTGCCTAAACTCGGCAGGGCAGCTTCCGAGACTCCAGATTGCTAAGGAACACTGGTAGCAAAGTCTCCTCTCCTTTTGCATCTGAGAAGAGACATGCCTAGAGCAGTGAAAATCACAGACAGCAGGGAAGGAGAAGCAATTCTGTTGTTTGTCTGCATCTGATATGATTGCATGATCGGATCATTCAATCACACCTGATCAGCAGAATTACCTGTTCTCAAAGAAGGCACGCCCAGAGCCTCAGACAAGCCTCCTTTAGGCTCAGTAAGTAGTTTGTCCAAGTCATACCAGAATGCTCTGGCATACAATTTGGGAATAACTGTAGTAGAATCATAGAATTGTAGAGTTCTATTCTGTTTCAGCTGAAAGCTTACATGTGGAAAAACAGGGTCACTCCAGTGGGCTTTTGTCAAAAGTCTGGCCATGTTTTTAACCAGGCGAAGTTTCCAGATATTTTTTCAGGGTTTATTTTCCAGGGTTATTCTCATGTTACAATAAACAACGAAATGTTTAATATAATGAGTTTACTCATGGGGGAGGCGCAGGGGTTGGCCAGCTTAATGGTTAAGCTTCTGGCTAATATGGCTGTGTGCCTGAGCGATCTAGTATCATTTGTTATTGTGGTGTTGTTGCTCTTATTATTAATAATACATTTTTTTTCACTTTTTGTAGAGACCGCAACATCCCCCTGCTGTTTGTTTTTGCACCAAAGATGATCCTTGAAGTTGGCTTGATGCAGCCTGCTGTTTTAAGGCCTACTCCTGATCCTTGTTTGGGTTGGACCCTATGAGACTCTCCACCCCAGCTCCTGCCTTGTTGTGGAACCCGCAGGATGGGGAGCAGTAGTTCAGCACTGAAAGTTTGCACTGATCACCAGGGAGGCATCAACTGGCTGAGCCTCAGCCCAGACGGCCAGTGGCTCCTGACAGGTAGTGAAGATGGCACTGCACGGCTCTGGAGCACTGCGGACAGCCAGTGCAGGGCCCATTTTCAAGGTAGGGTAAACCTTCCCTTAGCCACTGATTCTGGGGTGCCGCCTGTGGCAAACTCCCTCAGTGAAGATGGGAGCGGGGCAAAATGACCGCATCTGGGCTGATTTAACCTCCTTGTCTAGGACAACTGAGAATTCAGGGATTCTCGCTGATTGCAAGGAAAAAACAAAGGCTAGCTATGTAAATGGATTAAAATTAATAGATGAGAAGGTGATTAAAGAAGAATGAAGCAGCAACATCAGGAAGCAATGGACATATGTTTGTAACAGGAGCGGGAAACCTAATTACGCTTTAAAAATGTATTAAATTTAAATAATTTGGATTGATTTGTTAAAATTTGGAAAACTAATAAAAATTAATATATATATAAAAGAGAATTCATGGATTCTCTATCTGTGGCAGGGCACTTGTACAACATAAATTGGCTGCAAAGATTATTACTATTGGTGTTCCTGTGACAACTTATTTCCTGAACTAGGTGTAAATTAAAGCTGAGGCACGATGGAAGCGGAAACTGTATTTTTATTAACAAGCGCCTAATGAAGGATAAAGCAGTTTTACTGTTAAAGGTACAGTACTTTTTCCATCAGAAATGCTGTTTTAGGTTTGAGCAATAACTTTACTTATAATTCCCCACAACAGAGCTATTTCTAATACATCTCTTTCCTCCTAGAATGGCTAACTGCTTTCACTCGTTCTGTAAAAGACACCCCTTTCTGGGTCCATTTCTTTCCCATGACAATATTCAAACAGGTTTATCCTGCCTGACAAACCCTTAAGCAACTTCCCTAGCCAGACTCCATCTGGCAGTTAAACTGTCAAATTCTCTCTCTACTATCCTCATTCTCTCTCCTGATTAGCCGTTTCTCCTCCCTGCCATGATTGGCTGAGGGTCTCCTGGAGGATGACCCCAATGGTCTGTCCATCACACAGCCCCTTCCAAATTCTGGTCAAGTGATATTAATGTCTTTGTGGTTGTGGTAGCCCATAACAGACTTGGCAAGCTGCAGTGTGTCTGCTTTGTCAGACGGCTGAGAACCTGCCATGCTGGAATCCTTGGAGGATGCCTTTGAATGAGGACCAGAAACCTTTTTCTTCCTCGGAGAAGGCAGAATGATGATATATTTAAGACACACACATACAACACACACATATAAATTGTTGTGAGGCAATTTCATAGAATCATAGAGTTGGAGGGTCCTGTAGTTCAACCCCTTTGATGCAGGAATCTCCACTGTTGTTGTTGTTCAGTCGTTCAGTCGTGTCCGACTCTTCATGACCCCATGGACCAGAGCATGCCAGGCACACCTATCTTTCACTGCCTCCCGCAGTTTGGCTAAACTCATGTTAGTAGCTTCGAGAACACTGTCCAACCATCTCATCCTCTGTTGTCCCCTTCTCCTTGTGCCCTCCATCTTTCCCAACATCAGGGTCTTTTCCAGGGAGTCTTCTCTTCTCATGAGGTGGCCAAGGTACTGGAGACTCAACTTCAGGATCTGTCCTTCCAGTGAGCACTCAGGGCTGATTTCTTTAAGGATGGATAAGTTTGATCTTTTTGCAGTCCATGGGACTCTCAAGAGTCTCTTGCAGCACCATAATTCAAAAGCATCAATTCTTCGGCGATCAGCCTTCTTGATGGTCCAGCTCTCACTTCCGTACATTACTACTGGGAAGACCATAGCTTTAACTATACGGACCTTTGTTGGCATGGTGATATCTCTGCTTTTTAAGATGCTGTCTAGGTTTGTCATTGCTTTCCTCCCAAGAAGCAGGCATCTTTTAATTTCGTGACTGCTGTCACCATCTGCAGTGATTATGGAACCCACTAGATCATGCAAAATGACAGGTGGCCATCCAACCTTTGCTTAAAAACCTTTTCATTCAAGACTGACTCTGGAGAAGCCATTTTATTTTATCGTCTGTATGCTACCCAAGACATTGGCTCCCCAAACAGCTTGCAAAAATTAAAACCCACCACAAATATACAATATGGGCAACTCGGGATGAATGAGTGGGGGGGGACTGTTTCTGCCAGTGGGGCAGTGTGAGGAGGCACCTCTCTTTGGGGTGGGGTGGGCAGCTCAGAGACCAGGGACAGCAAAAGTGGCTGCCTGGAGGACTCCCAAGGAGAGGGGAGAGGAAAGGTGGCTGAGGGAACACTCCATAAGGGAGGGTGCTCGAAAAGGGGTGAGGGGCTGCCAGCTCTGCAGGGGTGACATAACTAGGTTCCAGAGCCCCACAGAGGTGCTGCAGAAAGAATGTAGTTGGTCAAGGGAGCCGTGGACTCAAAAAAGGTTGAAAACCTGTGAATTAGAATGTCTTTAAACAAATCTCTTCCTGGAGTTGTTTTTGTGAGTTTCGATGCAGGTTCCCCCCTTTAATTTATTTATTTAAAAGCATTTCTTTTTTTAAAAAATTACGGTAAATTTTATTTTGATTTTACACACACATATACATATACACACATCAGCTAATCAGAATATTAAAAGAAGAAGAAAGAAAGAAAAAATAAAAAGCATATCAGCAATGAAAAAGAAACAGAAATGAAAAAAGCCTCAAAACCAAGCATTTTCAAATACAATTCTTCATAGAGAGTGCAAGCCATCTTTTGCAACTTCTGACTTGACTCCTTGATTCCTAACATGACTTCCCGCTACCCATGAACGTTACTTGATAATTCCTTTTCCTAAATATCTGTATTCAGTTGGAAAATCTGTGGAGAAACATTCTGGTTGCCAGTGGGATTTTAATCTACGCCAAGCCAAGTGATGATCTGGGAACCTCCATTTTTCATACATTTTATTTTTTAAAAATCCCATCCTCTCCTTATTCTCTCCTTTGAATGATTTCTGACTGAGTCTGTAAGTTTAGCCAATTCTAGGTTTTCACTTGGTTTTTGTTTGTTTCTTTTGCAGCTGATTAATCTGTAAGGCCTCATGCAAACAGCTTGATTGTCTGCTCTTAAGTTTGTTTTCATCTTCAGAATGAGAAATGCCACTTTTTATACAATTTCCATAGATTGACCTCAAAATGATTAAAGAACATGGAAGCCGACCATGTAGGTAGAAGTGCCTATTAAACAAGGAACTTGGTGGACTTAAAATAAAAACCATATTTGAAACAGCAAAAACATTCTTGAGTCAGAAGAAGTTTGAATTTCCAAAGTGTAAATTGCTAGTCCTCTTTCATATAGATTGCATCCTTCCCACGCATGCGGAGAATGTGAATAGGGGGAGGTTTGATTCCTACCCATTCTCTTGCTGAAATCCTTATGTGCAACTTACTTGGGAGCAGGTCCCATTGATCTCTGTGTGAAATATACAGGACAATGGCGGTCAGTGCTAATAGAGCAAGACATCAGGCCAGCCCATCTAGGGCCCTGCACTCAGGAAAATGAGCAGGGAGGCAGAGACCCCAGACCCCATAACCATTGAGTCCAGAGTTTAAAAATTACCTAACAGCACCACTGGATTGCTGGAGTGTGAATTTTGTTTTTATTTTTTAATATAATTTTTATTGGTTTTTACACACGTTTTCCAAACATAACATCCCATCTTAAACAACATAACAGACCTTTGGCTATCACTGCCTAGGATGTGGGGATAACCAACATCTGGGACAACCAGTAATTCCCGGAATGCCTGCTCCCACTGGTTGTGAAAGGGTCCGCTGGTTATGAAGCTGAAGGTCGTGAGGAATTGTTTGGAGTTCTGAAGGTCGTTTCTGAAGGTTCCGGAGATTCTGGAGAGGAAAGGATAGGCTGAGCAAAAGGTGCGGCCAAAAATAAGAAGGCGGCCAAAATAAAACTAAAATAAATAAGAGACTAAGAGACTGCAGTCAATGGTGGAGTTGCGCTCTCCCAACTACTACTCTGTGCGTTGGTTTCTCTTTCGCTTTCTTTCTCTCTTGGCTTGTCTCGCACGGTGGTTCTCTCTTGGCTTGTCTCGCGCACTCTACACAACGCTACAGAGAGCAGGGGCCATTTATTGATAAACTGAACAACGTCATAACATAAATATAGACCAATCACAACACTGTATTTGGTTGAGTTTCCGGGCGGGAAACTGCTTCCTGGCCGTTATCAGAGGCTTTTTTTGGCACGCTTTGTTGCAGGCGTGGAGGGATCCAGGCAGCAAACCTCTGCCAGATCTCTTTGCCTTCTGTGCATAGCGCGGAAAGTTACTGTGCTGCGGCAAGGTGCAGGAGCACCTAGAAACGTATTCCCACACTAGGACTTCCATCAACCTCGACTGATAGTTTTCTAACTTCCTTTCTAATTTTGCATTTTATTATTATAGTTATTGCTGTAAAATCCAAATCCTAAATAAACTCCTTCTTAGTCCTCTTTCGCAATACAGTAATTCATATAGTTCTCCTTACAAAACTTCTTGTAACCCTACAAGGGATGTCAATTGGTTACAATTGTCTTTCAAATATATCGTGAATTTCTTCCAGTTCTTCAGGAAAGTCTGGTCTTACTGGTTCCAAATTTTCCCAGTTAATTTCGCCAACTCGGAATAATCCATCAATTTCAACTGCCACTCTTCTTCTGTTGGTAGTTCTTCCTGCTTCCGTTGTTGGGCTAATAGTATTCTTGCTACAGTTGTCGCATATAAAAACATTTTTTTTATCATGCTTATGAATCTCTGTACCTTCAATACCAAGTAAAAGGGCTTCTGTTTTTTTATGTATATTTCAACATTTTAAAAATCTCATTATAAATCATTTCCCAGAAGTCCTTCACTGTCTTACATTCCCACCTCATATGATAAAAAGTACCTTCTTTTTCCTTACTTTTCCAACATTTATTATTTATTTTATACAACTGGTGTGAATTTTGAGGCATAGAGCTGTGATTTGTATGAGATAGTAGAAAGCATGTTTTAAAAGGAGAGCAATTGTCCTTGTGAGGGGGACGGACCCTGCATAAGGACATTTATATCACAGATTCAAAACAGGTTTAGCAGAGATCTCTCCCTTTCCTGGCAATCCAGGGTATTGCAGTTCTTCAAGTGGTTGCAGATCTGTAGAGAATTCCAGGCACTGACAATCACACTTCCCATGAATCCTTTGAGGGAAGTCTTGACAGACTAGCATAAGACCAGTACAAACGTTCTTTCAGATCTGCCACAGTAATTGATTTAAGAGTGTGATGCAAACCTTCCTGTTATAAGACCAGAGAAGGGAAGCCTGTGGTCCTCCAGAGGTTGCAGGACTGCAATAATCCCTGGACACTGACCATGCTGCCCTGGGGCTGATGGGAGCCGAAATCCAACAACATCTGGACGGCCACAAGTTCCTGTTACAAAAATCTCCTTTTGTAGTTTTCAGTAAATTTGTACTGATCTTTTTTAGTTCTGTATATCCCCCCCCCCCAGGACACGAAAGCTACATCACATTTTGCCACTTAGAAAATGAAGCTGCTTTTACATGTAGTGCGGATCACACAATTCGAAAGTGGGACGTGATGACAGGCCAGTGCCTGGCAGTTTACCGAGGGCATACATCGATTGTGAACAGGTAGGTACTACAGAGTCTTTTATTTAGAGCTGCGTAGATTTCTCCCCTCACCCTGCATTCTCTGCTTGTCACAACCTGTAATCTGATGCTAGTTAGCTCCTCAGCTAACCTCTCAGGTCCCACCCCCCACCCTTACTTCTGATACTGTTCAAAACTAGTTGTTTCCTCCCTATGCTGTATTGCACAAATGGATTGCCTAAATTTCTGCTACACATGCTCTTGGCCGTATGCAATTAGTTATTCCAGCAAGAATGCTGACGCATGCACAGCCTGGGCAAGAGAGACGGACGGAAGAACAAGGAGGAACTGAACCAAATCCTCTGCTGGGAATGAAATTGGCAACAGCTGCACCTGATAAAAAGCATTGTGTTAAGCATACTTCTTAGTAGTAAAAAGAAAGAAGGGGGGGCAGATACAGCTAAAGCTTTGTTTAAAGATTTGGAATTTTGCCATGCTGTTAATTACCCCCCAGAGAAGCTTAAAGCCAGACCTTGATTTGTTATGCTAAACGTGCATTCTTGGTGTGCAAGCAAGAAAGGGATCATTTTTGTGTGTGTGTCAGCTGCCAAATGTACTTCTCCTTTTTGCAGATGAAATTTCTGGATAAATTGGCAACCTAGGCTAGAATACAGAGGACCACCCTTAGGGCTACTGTACCGTCTTTAGGGTTGGTCACCTGCAGTGTTCAGTTTTATTGCACTTGGGGAAATCTAGGACTGTGATAAAGTTAACCTGTCCACGTGGCCAAGCACTTACAGTACACGGCTGCACCACAACAGGCACCATCTAGGGATCTATGACTGGCATGCAACCATGGCTATTAGTGGATAAGGTTGAGAATTCAGCTGCCCCAGAATTTATTCTGATCCCATTACAGGTAGGTAGCTGTGTTGGTCTGCCGTAGTCAAAACAAAATAAAAAATAAAAATTTTCCTTCCAGTAGCACCTTAGAGACCAACTAAGTTTGTTCTTGGTATGAGCTTTCGTGTGCATGCACACTTCTTCAGATACATACGTATGAAGAAGATACGTATGTATCTGAAGAAGTGTGCATGCACACGAAAGCTCATACCAAGAACAAACTTAGTTGGTCTCTAAGGTGCTACTGGACGGAAATTTTTTATTTTTTATTTTTTATTTTATTCTGATCCCATTTCAGTTAATCTAGATATAAATAAGTTTCTGGAAAAGTAGCCAGGAATTCAAGGAACTAGCACAGTACTTTTATTCCAGCAGGCTTCACAACTGAATTATGACATTACTGTATTGTTTTAACTCATTTTTAGTTTTATTCTACTGGAACTTCTGTACACCACTTAGAGACAACTGTGATTAAGCAGTATGCAAATTGGGGGAATAAAAACATATTCATGTGGGGTACTATGTTTAGTTCTGCTGCATACAGCAGTTCAGCTAATAAAACTGAGGGGAAAAAGCTACAAGGATTATTAAGATTGCAATCTTATTTACCTGAGTGTAAGCCCCATTTAATTCTGTGGGACTTACTTTTCAGTAGAGATGTATAGGATTACATGCTGAGAGTCTAAAGCACAAACATTATAAGGGCAGACGGAAGGAGCTGGGAAAAAACTTCAAACTCTTTTGACATGTACCTTATTCCCCCCCCCCAAAAAAACCAGGATTTTGGTTTTCAAGGATTATCTCTTCAGTGGCTCCTATGACAGGACAGCACGGTGCTGGAGTGTGGATAAGGAGAAGCCAATCCAGGAATTTCGAGGCCACCGGAACTGTGTTCTGACATTGGCTCTTTACTCCTCCAAGGATGTCCTTGAGGATTCAGAAGACGAAGAGTTGGAGGAGGAGAAATTGAGCAGGGGCTTCTTGGTGACAGGGAGCACAGACTGCACCGTCAAGGTCTGGTGGGTGTCCAGTGGGCGCTGCCACCAAACCCTGCTGGGACACACTGGGGCCGTCTTATGTCTTATACTTGATGCTCCAAACAGGGAGCTTTTTTCAGGCAGCACTGATTATACCATTCGGACTTGGAACATCGTGACTGGCGAGCAGCTGAGAGTGTTCAAAGAGCATCAAGGATCTGTCATTTGCCTAGAGGTAAGTGACTTGATATTGGCCTGGTTTGTATATAAACACTAAATCATGGTTTGTTTAACCAAAGTGTCCTTTGTTTGAATGTCTGAACCCAGCCCAGCAGACTAACCACGGTTTGTTTTTGTTTTCTGGAAACAATCAGTGGTGTGTTTTGTAGTTGGCTAATACACCATAGATTGTTTGGTGGCACATTGGAATCTTGATTAACCATGGTTTGTTTGACCACAGCACCGCAAATGCATGCCAAACTACAGAGGCATGAGCCAAGAGCAGCTGGAAAATGAACCAAGCTTCAGAGAACGAACCGCGGCTTCTTTGAATATATGCAAGATGACTCATGTACAAGCCATGGTTAAGGCTTAGCATTGTGTGCGAATGTAGCCATTCACTAAGGCCAGTGTTGCTGCTTGGAGCAACTGGGCAACCAACTAGGGTAGCATTTGTTGGGAAGAGAAAACAGCAGAGGAAGCCAGTGTGGATAAAGGACTTCTATAGTAATAGAACTAATGTAAGGAATGGCCCAAGTAAAAGGTAAAGGGACCCCTGACAATTAAGTCCAGTCGCGAACGACTCTGGGGTTGCAGCGCTCATCTCGCTTAACTTATCCCAGTGTTGTATGCTTAAATAAGGTCTTTCCAGACATATTGCAATACTTACCTGGAGAGATTCAGGAAAAGTAAAGCAACTGTCAGAGTGTGTACACGAATGAGATGAAGTGAAGAACTCCACGACAAAGAAAAGAAGTAGGTTAGTCTTCTTTGTATCTGACTGGGATCTTGGTCAGAAAGATACAGAAATAGCCTTGAACAGCTACATATATGCAGAGCATGTCTGTCAACTACTCTGGTTTTTTATTTTCCTTGCATTGAGGCAAGAGCTATGTACTCTGTGTGTGTGTGTGTGTGTGTGTGTGTGTGTGTGTGAGAGAGAGAGAGAGAGAGAGAGAGAGAGAGAGAGAGAGAGAGAGAGACTAATTCTAGGAAGAACATAGGAAGGATCCTTATACTGAGTCAGACCTCTCCAGGAATTCAGACAGCATTCTCTCCTGGCCTTTCCTGGAGATACTGGATATTGAACCTGAGACCTTCTGCATGCAAAGCAGCTGCTCTGTTACTGACCCATGACATTTGTGGTGTGGTAACCATTGAAAAATGCAGCCGTGCAGGCATGGTTCCATGTGGGAAGCTGTGAAAAGCCATGCAACCCTGTGAAAAATGTATTTGTATAATTGCGAGAGAAAGTTGGAGCGGGAGATAACTTATCACTGTATACATGTTCTATCCACCACAAAGGTCTCTTCATTGTTATGATTTGTAGACTAATAGAGTGGGTAATGCTGGCCTTGGGCATAGAGAATGCAGGTTGAAATCCTGCTCAGCATTGACGTTCACTGAACAGCCTTGAAAAAGTTGCCAAGCTGGCTCACAAGACACATGTCCACCACCACTCAGTGACTGCAGCACGAACGGGTGTTTTCTTCATGTGAGTTGTCACAAAATAAATGCTAAGGACAGAACCCAGTTACCTCATGTCAACGGTGCTTTGCTTTTTAGTGGAATGAATCCACACGTTCAAGCTGTGGCTCATCGGGTCACAGTGTTGAGGAGCTGAAAAAGGCACATGTCTTGGGTGTACTGCCCAAAAGCTTCTGACACCTACCTCACAGGATTGTTGCAGAGATTAACTGACACCGTGATATTATTGAAGGACTGTTATAAAAACGAATAAGCGTGAGGACTGTACCTGACTGCATGACTGTGTTTAACACAGGGCACTTTGAATGGATGGTTTAGCAAGGCATTGATCAGGAAGCAGCTGTTCCTTGCTCCATGCAGGGGGATAACTACAAGGTAGAGATAGATAATCTTGTCTTCTACATGTTGTTTTTGCAAACGCCTGTCCAGTAGTGGAAATGAGTAGGTGTCAATTTAAGCTTTCCAGGGTTGAGTCAGTTATGTGTGGACAGTGTTATCTGTGATTCCATGAAACATGTTGATGTGAACATGGCCAGGGATGAGTGAGACGAGAAGCTGCACTGGCCTGCTGGAAATTAAATGGCTAAGGCTCTTCCTCCATGTTTTATGGGACGGCATGAAGCAAGTGAAATGGGATGAAATCCATCCCATGTAGTATTGTCAACATGACCTGAGAAATTCGTCAAATAAGTTTTCACCAATTTCCCCCTTTCTTTGGGATAGGAAGATACTGCAAGCACCATTGAACGAAGGGTTGCAAGCTCCGCTGGTGTAAAGCAGGGCTGTGGAATCTCTGGCTCTCCAGATGTTGTAGTACAACTCCCATCATCCCTGACCACTGAGCATGCTGGCTGGGGCTGATTGGAGTGGGAGCCCAGCAAGCTCTGGAGGGCCAGAGACGCTTCCCATCCCTGGTGTAAAGGACAGATGCCTCCATGCTGTCTGCTTCTCTAGCTGTCCACACAGCAGAAGTGATTGCGGGGAACCTGCTGGGCCAGCTTCACGATGCAGCAAGCGAATGCCGCAGAAGGATAGAGCATCTGTCTTTTCTGAGCTCGGGCAGTTGCCACCCTGCAGACATTCCCTAAGAGGTACGAGTGGAGTCGTACTCCTTGTTTTCCGTGATCTGCTGTGCTTTTCTCCAACAGCCGCTCTGTTGGGAAATTAGCCAGAGTGAACAAAGCCTTTTCCAATGCCAGCCAAGAAAAACACAGCAACAAAGCCGTTTGCTGCTTCTTCAAACCACAGGCAGATTATAATTGGGATTTGTGTCTCCCCAGCTATGTTTTTAAAAAAGGGGGGCATTGTTGGGGTTTGGATAAGTTTGGAAGAAACCTATAGTGGAAAGGGCTCTTTCCCGCTTCTCCCTTCCCTTGCTAATTATGGGAAATTAATCTCTGCTCTTGTCAATGAAAGGCATGCCTGTCTTTCTAATGAAAGAAATTAAAAGCACGTTTCGCAGCGATTGGCCACTTTATTTTATCTTGACATAAATGAAGCAAAAATCGTGTATAGGCTTTCCTGTAACACACTTGGTATGTGCCTCACGATATAGGATACCTTAAGCCCTACGGCTGCAGTTGTTTTTCCATTCCATTAGCCAAATGACTGTTGTGGGAGGTTGCATGAAATGTTTCTTTTATTTAAAATAATGGATCTCTTCTGGAAGCAAGCATTCCTTCAGGAGGAGGGGGAGGGGGGAACCTGCACCAAACCGAAGTTTTCTGAACAATAAAGTTTGCTGCTTTGTGGGTTTCTTGCCTATGTATGTTTTCTGTAGAGGAAAATAGCTAAAAACATGAATTTGTAGGAGACATTGGCTTTGGTAATAGAGTGTGCAGCTTCTCAGAGGGCTCATCCAGACTTCCTTTTGTGCCACATTTCTAGGAACATATCTGCTCTTTAAAGCTATGTGTTGGAGAACTTTTTTGTTTGCCTGGTGCTTTCGCCCATGAAAATCTGCTTTTTTACTTCTGCATTGGAGAAAACAGCAATATGCAGAAAACCCGAATTGCTGCTTGTTCTGATTCAGCGTTAAAAAGCAATTTCTCCTGGGGAAAGCAGTGAGCGGGGGGTGGGGGGGAGGTGGTCTGACACTGAGCTCTGCCTGGAAAGCACAGGGCGAAATGTAAGTGTAGATGAGCCCAAAGTTTTGTAACTGACCCTACATTTAAAAAAAACACCTGCTTGCTATTAACTAAATACATATAGATTTGCTTGTTTATTATCCTGAATTGAATTGCCACCTCTAGTCTATGTTACCCAAGTCATTGTGTTAGTCATTCTAATCCACTGTCTTTTAAATTAGAAGCATATACAAGGAATTCTTTGTACCTCTGTTTTCTGAGGAATAAAAATCAAAATCAAAATTTATTACGGTTAGGTGCCGGACTTCCGGTTAGGTGCCGGCCAATGGCGGACGGGAGCCGAACAGCTCCGTCCTCCGTGAGGCTATAGGGACTACCGTGCCTGCGCCGCGGGTCCCTTAGAGCCACGGGAAGAGCGTCCCGTGGACCGTGTGTCTCGTGGGTCCCAGACGTGCCGTCTCCGCTCCTGGTTGACCCTCGTAAGGGGGAAAATCAGGCGAGCGGAGCTCCAGCACGGGACTGAAGAGACGGCTGCCTCCGATGGACAAAGCAGCGATCCCGCCAGACTTGAGCACCCGGCACTTCCGACTAAGAAACTGCAAAAGAAACTCTGTAAGTAAAAGTTTTGAACTATTTGACAACTTTGGAGAACACTGGCTTACAGAGAAAACCTCAAAAGGAAGCCTGTTCCCTTTGAACTGTTTGTGCGAGCTTGGTAGCGCTAAAAGATCAAAGCCGCGACTAACGGAAAAGTTTTGCGAACTCTGCCAAACTTTTTAAAAGTGGATTAAAAGTTGTTTTAAGGATGTTTAAAGACCTAAAAATAGGTGATGGCAAAAGAAGACACCGCTCACCCTCTGGATTAGGATTCGGGGTCGGAAGCGGGCTGCATTATATTGTTGCCATTTTTTTTGCTACTGTTTCAGTGACTGTTTACCAGTGGAGACATTTTAGCTACTTTGCAGCCAGATACAGTTAACTATATGGACTTGGTGGTAACACTGCAAGTGGAAAACTGCTACTGACTTGGGCTATTTAAAAATAACTCTTCTTGGCTGTAAGAAAATTTGGAACTTTGAAAGTTTGAACTCTTTGCCTAAAAGTTGGATTATTGGACTTGTGTGGGACTCCTGGCTCAGCAGTCTCTTTGTTCTCAGAACTGAGTTGCTGGCCACCTGGTGTTTATTTTTGGGACTGTTGGTCTTCTGCTGTGAATGTCTGAGACTGTTACCACAGCAACTGGAGTGACCTTGAGATTATAATTGCAGAGCTCACAGGAAATGCATGAGAGCACTAGATCTAAAACAACTAGCTCTGCGCAAAGAAAAGGCTCTGTTTCCCTAACTTTACAGGAACAAATGGAGAGATTAGTTGCCAGTGTTGCAGAAATTGCAGAAGGACTTAAAAGTGTGACTGAGGGGTTGAAGCAGACGCAGGCCTCAGTTAATACAATTAGTGCATCAGTCAATACAACAGTTGACTCTGCAATAGAAAAACTCCAAGTTGATATAAAAGCTGATATAAAAAACTCCACCCAGACATTGGAAAAGTCAATCGGCCAAATTGAAGAAAACGTAAGGAGGAACAGAGAAGAAATTAATAAAATTGGGCAGGAGGTGACAACCCTGAAAAAGGATTCAGAGGAAATTAAAGTGGTCAGAGAAAAAATAAAAAAGGTGGAGGAGAAATTGGACAATATTGATTTGGAGCAAATAGAGAAAATCGGAACACGACAGAGAACTGTAGAAGAATCTCTTGCCTTTCTGCAACTCCACCAAAGAGAGGGGAACATCCGTTTGAGAGGTCTTCCAGAATTGGAAGGTGACGACCTGAAAGCATATATTGTGGAGCAATTTTCAACATATTGGGAGTTGGAAGAAGTAAACGTCTCAGCACGCATAGTGAAGGCCTTCAGATTTGGACCTAGAGGATCCAGAGGAAAGAAAAGCACTAAAACAGTCAGTGACTGTTTGATTGTGCTGCATGATAGACACGACAGAGACTACTTCCTGGACTTACATTATAGAAACAACCTGGTGGTACAGCAGAATAAAGTCATTTTTTATAAGGATATCCCCAAATTTTTCCTGGACAAAAGAATTCCTTACAACGACCTGGTTGCTGAGCTAAGAAGAAGAAATATCCCCTTCAGTTGGGAATTTCCAGAAGGCCTTGCATTTACGTTTGAAGGGAAAAAGATAAGGATAAAATCCCTGGCGGAAAAGCAAAAATTCTTGGACAAACACCTGGAACAATTTAAAGGTACACCACTCGATCCAGCATCCCTCTACAAATTTCCAGAAGTATTTCCACCGCCGGGGGTACCAGGACCAAGTCAAAAGGACCCAGAAGAAGGCAAGAAAGCAGAGGCATCTGGAGGAGGAGACTAAAATAAAGGAAAATGGCGCTCAAACTAATGACATGGAATGTTCGGGGATTGAATCAGAGACCAAAGAGACGCAGAGTGTTTTACAGTTTGGAAAAGAAGAATCTAGATATAATATGTTTACAGGAGACCCACATAGTTCGACGACACAGAAGATTATTACAGAACAAAAAACTAGGCCAAGAGTTCATATCATCGGATAAGGTCAAGAAGAGAGGAGTAGTAATATATGCAAAGGAGAAATATAGCCCAAGACAGCTATTTAAAGATGAAGAAGGGAGATACATCGCAATCGAAATTAAAGTACAAGGCGAAAAATTTTTGATTCTGGGACTCTATGCACCAAATGATGGAAAGTCAACTTTCTACAAGAATATACATGATCTGCTGTTGGACTATTTGGATTACAAATTAGTTTGCCTTGGAGACTTTAATGGTGCAGTTTCCACATTAATGGACAGATCCCAAAGAACTAAACTAACGAATGATGGGAAACTCCCAAAGACTCTTTTCGAAATGGTGGATAATTTGAATCTGGTGGACTCTTGGAGGTTAAAAACCCCCACCGAAACAGAGGCAACTTATTTTAGTGAATCTCAGCAGTCATGGTCGAGGATAGACTACATCTGGATCTCGAATGAATTGGCACCAAAAATAAAAAAAGCAGAAATTGGCCCAAAGACTTATTCGGACCACAATCCGGTACAGTTAACTTTAAAAATGATTTCCAAGGATTCCTTCAGGTGGAGAATGGATGACGCTTTGATGAGAGATACCAAGCTGGTAGAAAGAGCTGTGAAAAAGATGAAAGAGTATTTTCAAATCAATTGGAACTCCGAAGTGGAGAAGAGGACTATTTGGGATGCAAGTAAAGCGGTAATGAGAGGATTCCTCATAAGTGAAAAAGCAAAAAAGAAGAAACTACAAAATGCGGAAATGGAAAGGTTGTTGAAATTAATTAAAGTGAAGGAAAAAGAATTAAGAGGACATCCCAAATGCGTTAAAATTCAAAAAGAAATTAAATACTTGCAATCCCAGTATGCAAAAATTGTGAACCAAGATATTGAATGGAAAGTGAAAATGATGAAGCAAAGAACATTTGAATCTGCTAATAAATGTGGGAAACTACTAGCTGGCAATTAAAGAAAAGACAGAAGGCAAATGTCATCAGTAACTTGGTAGTAAATGGAAGAACTGTGGAGAACCCAGAGGAAATCAGATGGTGTTTTCAAAAATTTTATAAGCAACTGTACAAGGAGGAGAAGATAGAAGAAGTAGAGATAGACCGATTTCTGAAAAAAAATGGATTGCAAAAAGTCCCAGAGGAAAAACTAGTAACTCTCAACCACCCAATATCGATCCAAGAGATAGAGGATGCAATCAACAACATGCAATTGGGGAAGGCCCCAGGACCAGACGGACTAACAGCAAAGTACTATAAGACTTTGAAAGACTGGCTATCGCAGCCGTTGAAAGAAATTTGCAACAAAATACTAGAAGGAGATAGGGCACCAGAGACGTGGAAAGAAGCCTTTATCACACTGATTCCAAAACCAGATATGGATAAGACTTTAATGAAAAATTATCGTCCAATTTCTCTCTTGAATGTGGATTATAAAATTTTTGCAAATGTTTTGGCTACAAGATTGAAAAGAGTGTTGAAAGACTACATACATAAAGACCAAGCAGGTTTCTTACCAGGAAGACAAATAAGTAACAATACGAGAATTATTGTGGACATTTTAGAAAAACTGGAGAGAAACATAAATACGGATGCAGCACTATTGTTTATAGATGCAGAGAAAGCCTTTGACAAAGTATCTTGGACATTTATGAAAAAGAATTTGGAAAAGATGGGAGTTGGAGAAAGATTTTTAAATGGCATTAAGGCCATTTATACAGAACAAAGAGCAAAAGTAATAGTAAACAGTGTGATATCGGAGGAAATTGAAGTTGAGAAGGGAACAAGACAAGGGTGCCCTATCTCCCCCTTACTATTCATTACGGTCCTGGAAGTCCTCCTAAATATGCTACGAAAAAACAAACAGATAAAAGGAATTAGGGTGGGAGAGAAAGAATACAAACTACGCGCCTTCGCAGATGATTTGATGCTATCCCTACAGGAACCGGAAAGCAGTGTCCCCAAAGCCCTGGAATTAATTGAACAATTTGGACGTGTAGCTGGCTTCAAACTAAATAAACAGAAAACCAAAGTTTTAGGTAAAAATATGAGTGCAGAACAGACACAAAGATTACAAGAGGGCACTGGCCTTAACTTTGTAAAAACTGTAAAATATCTAGGTATCAATCTCACAACAAAAAATTTGAACCTGTACAAGGATAATTATGAAAAACTGTGGACAGAGATAAAGAAAGACTTGGAGATATGGACGAGATTAAAACTGTCGTTAATGGGAAGAATAGCAGCGGTTAAAATGAATGTTCTACCAAGGATGCTGTTTCTATTCCAAGCCATACCAATTTTGGATAAATTGGATTGTTTTAAAAGATGGCAAAAGGACCTATCGAAGTTTATATGGCAGGGCAAAAAGCCTAGAATTAAGTTTAAGATCTTGACAGACTCTAAAGAGAGAGGAGGCTTTGCCCTGCCGGATTTAAGACTTTATTTTGAAGCAGCGGCCTTTTGCTGGTTGAAGGATTGGTTTAAACTAGAGAACGTGGATGTGTTGGACTTGGAAGGACATGATAATATGTTTGGTTGGCACGCATACCTTTGGTACGACAAGGTTAAAATCCACAGAACTTTTAAGAACCACATAGTTAGAAAATCCTTGTATCAGGTTTGGATAAGATATAAAGACTTATTGGAGAGAAAGACTCCTAGATGGATTTCACCAGTGGAGGCCAAGGCCTACAAGAGACCGAATATGTCGGCAAGTTGGTTACGATACATGGACATATTGCAGCAGGAAGGGGACTCATTTAAGCTGAAAAGCTATGATCAAGTTAAAAGTCAAGTCCCCGACTGGCTGCAATATCACCAGGTACATGAAACATTTAAATTAGATAAAAAAATTGGTTTTCAAGTGGAAAAATCAAAACTGGAAACAGAACTGATTGAATCGAACTCTAAAAACCTTTCCAAGATGTATAATTTATTGCTAGAGTGGCATACGAAAGAAGAATTGGTTAAATCGACAATGATAGATTGGGCGAAAGATGTGGGACATAATATTATGATGGATGACTGGGAGAGATTGTGGCAGAAAGGTATCAATTTTACTGCTTGTAACAGTTTAAGAGAAAACATAATGAAAATGGTATACAGATGGTATCTGACACCAGTTAAGATAGCTAAGATGAATACTAAAATGTCAGATGTGTGTTGGAAATGTAAACATGCGAAAGGTACCTTTTTTCATATGTGGTGGTCGTGTCCAGGGGTAAATGCTTTCTGGGATAAGATATATAATGAGCTTAAAAAGGTAATGAAAATTACCTTTAGTAAGAAACCAGAGGCATTTCTCTTGAGCATGACCAATGAAGAGATACCCAGTCAGGACAGAGTATTTTTTATGTATGCCACAACAGCGGCTAGAATCTTATTGGCAAGAACCTGGAAAGGTGAAGAGATCCCAACAGTGGAAGAATGGCAGATGAAGCTGATGGACTACATGGAACTCGCAGAACTGACCGCCAGAATCCGAGACCAGAGGGAGGAGAAGGTGTCGCAGGATTGGAAAAAATTTAAAGACTATTTAGTTAAATCTGTAAAATTGAACATTTGAGCAGAATTAAGCAGAAGATTGGCTTTAGCAGGGTTATGTTAGTAAAAACTGGTTAGAAGAATTTTTTTGTATGAATGATTTAATGGTTAAAAAAGTATCTTAAGATTTTTATGTTTAAGTTATGATCTATATTTGATTAAGTAAAGCTAAGTGCATCAAGAAATATGGTAAATGTTAATGGAATAAGATATAAAGCTACCTATGATATATATATGATTTGGAAGACAGTGGAGGGAACAGGGGAAGTCCCCTGAATAGAGAAGAATGCAATAAGTAAATTACAAAGATAAGTGTTGGTTAAGGTTAGTATATGTTTTTCTTTACGTTCGTTTATATTGTTATTGTTTTTATTGTGTTTATGTATTGTGTTTTTATGGTGTTTATGTTTATGTTTATGCTATGTTTTTTTTTGTTTTAATGGAAAATAATAAAATCTTTATAAAAAAAAAACAAAAAACAAAATTTATTACGGTCAATGACCAGCACATGAGGAATAAATATAGTCGTACCTTGGTTGACGAATGCCTTGCGGCTGAAATGTTTTGCCTCCTGAACACAGCAAACCCGGAAGTGAGTGTTACAGTTTGCAAATCTTCTTTGGAACCTGAATGTCCAACGTGGCTTCAATTGGTTGCAGGAGTGCCTTGGTTTCCGAACATTTTGGAAGTCAAACAAACTTCTAGAACGGATTCCATTCGACTTCTGAGGTACCACTGTGCAGCCATTACCTCTCCTACAGACTCTATTGGATGTTAAGCTCAGCAGAGGGGGCCCTCTAGGTAGTTCTACTGCCCTAAGAAGTTCAGGAAGTTATGGAAGTCCCTCCCCACAGAGTTGCATCTAGCATATTCATCATGCTGAAATGCAACTCTTTACCCTAGCCTTTGCCATCACACACACACACACCCCTCCATTTCTTGTGAGTGTCACTTGTTTTAAACTGTTTTTAATACTGTATTGTCGCACTCCACCCTAGTCTCTGAAATGAATGGTGAGAGATTCCAGGGGTTCCAGGTGCTCACCCAGGATTCGTGTTTCCTTTTGGGAATGAGGCACAGTGGAGACTGTGGGGTCTTCATGATACGTGGTTTATTTACAGATATATGCAAAGGGATGGAGCTTCACTAGCTTTAAAGGATCTGCTCCTAATTATACTAGTGGAGTGAGAGCTATTTCATCTGTTCCTCTTTGACATCTCAAAGCCATTTGGAGGCCCACTGGGAGCCCGGCTGCGTGCAGAACATAAGATCAGAGGTCTGTGTTAGAGCTCCAAAAGCTGCGCTGCTTTCTACATTGCAATCATATCATTGAATTGTGTCATCATTTTTCTTTTTGCAGGGGGGAAGCAGCGCCGAAAATGACCATGACTCTGAACAATGCTCCCTCACGAAAGTGATCTTTCCTCTCTTTCCTCTCTTAGCTTGTGAATCGGCGCTTGTATTCAGGGAGTGCAGATAGGACGGTGAAATGCTGGTTGGCCGACACTGGGGAGCGAGTCCGGACATTCAAGGCTCACAAGCACAGCGTCAGCACTTTGAAATACCATGCTGGAATATGTAAGTTCCAACAAACCCTCCCAATTGCCTTTTCTCATCTTGTTCACTGGTGACAGATATGTTAGTCCAGGAACGAACACCTCCTGTGTATTCTCCTTATAGCAGAATTTTGCCACAACTATCCAAGTCCTGAGGGTATGAAGGAGACAAGCATCCCCATGCTATTCTCCTTCTTTTGTTAAGTAAGCCAACAACACAGAGCTTGGCAGAGGCTCATGTAGAGTTTTAGCTCCTTATAAAAAGGGTGTCACACATCTTGTTTCAGATTTTGAATTTTCTTTCCTCTCATCCCTGATGCCATTTTGCTCACCTGGCACACTTTGCTAGAGTTGAAGACACACTTACATTTTTAGACCAGGCCTGTGAAATTGCTTTTGTGTATGTTGCAGAGCTTGTAATGGCACCGCTTAGCAACTTTGGTGATTAAGTGGTATATAAATAGTTGAAAGTAAGTAATAAGTAAATTGGCTGCAAACAATAAAAATCTGACTGACAGATGTTGCAAGAAGTGAAAGCAGATGAATATCGATGAAATATCCTGTTTAGGATGTAGATTGTGAATGAGTGACATCTTTTCAAAAACTTAGTGGTGGTTTAGACCACAGCACCACCCACGTCCCTTAAATGTTGAGGGTACTTTAAGGCAATTTTGGGCTATAAGTGCAGAGGTATTCTGAGCTGGGTCTTTCTTTATTTTTTGCCCCCTGCACACCCTTGCCCTTGGTAGAAAAGCAGAACAGTCAGTTGTTCATCCAGAGATAGTCACTCTCTCCCCTTCTGTAGCAGCAGACCAAGGCCTTTGCGTTTAAGGAATAAATGCTTCCAGATGGCACAAAATCATCCTGGCAGTTGGCAAACTTGGACTGTTCTCCTGATCTCTGTTAAAAAAAATACCCAACAACTTAGTAATTGGATATAAAGTAATAAATGTTCTCAGAGGGCGTTAGTGGTTTTGCATGCCTTTTTTCTACATATACCCAATCTGATGCCACTTTTAGACTTTATTCATGCTGACACAACACCAGTTGCATATTGGATGTGCAGCAAGCATACAGCTGAACTGGCATGATTTGTGCTGAAAAGAGCTGCAGTTGTGTTTTGATGCCCATTCTGCATCAACAGGTTTTCTTCCCTCTTAGCCTGGACATGCTAGAGTTGAAAGGGTAGAGGAGGATGCTTGCCTACCTGAAGTAATCGTACCAGAAAGCATCCTTGGCAACTAAAGCTAGGAGTCTACACCTTGCAGCCTGAGCTGCAAAAAAGTTGCGGGCTCTAGAATGCTTCAGTAATGCATTCCTTCGTGTCTTGCCATCCTAATGCCATAGCCAGTCAAGAGCTCCCTTATTCTGAGCCAGAGCACTGCTTAGTATTGTTTGCAGAGAGTGGCAGCAGCTCTCCAGGGTTTTAGGCAGGAGTCTGGAGATACCAGCAATCTAACCTGCAGGCAAAACATGCTCTTTGCCACTTTGCAATGGGCCTTGACCTCTTGAGATATGTTTTAGCTTTGAATACAGAAAACCAGGAGCTTAAGGATGAATTGGATGCCATGTGTAATTCACTCCTTTCCCACTACACCTAACAGAGGCTCTGCTACTCTTTGCAACCCAGAACTGTTTGCCACCTAGACCCATTAATAATAATTCATTGCTGGATGGGAGGAGAAAGATCCCATGTGAGTGCTGGGAGGAGCTATTACCTCTGTGGGTGGTAAAGGGCAAAGAATTACCTTTAAGAGAGGACTCTAAATTTGACAGGCATGGCACCGTTCTCGATTATTTGGAAGCCTTTTCTTGCTTTACAACATGTCTGGATTGTAAGTGCAACCTTTGTTTGATTATGTTTATCACGTGAACCCTGTGATTATGGGTCGCTATAGCAGGATACCTTTTTAAAGTAAAAAATGCCCTGGGTTAATTGAATGAAAAAGAATATTTAACACATTCCAAATAGAAATGCCCCTTTTTAGAAGACACTAAGATTAAAAATGACTTGCTCTGTTGTTCAAACAATTAATTAAAGAAAAGAAAATCTCATTCTGCTTGCTAAGTGATTCATTGTTTGTGTTACATCCTGTGGTATATTTGGTCTTCGTGCCTAACTGATAGAAAAGGAAATTACATGGCTATATAGGGTGTTTGGCTTTGATTTAATTTATAATTGATGTCATAAATTGATGTCATAAATTTTAAGGCTTTTTTTGGCATGTGCCAGTTGTTTCCAGTTTTGGTATTGGGTGAATGCTGATAAATTAAAAAAATGTAAAGTTGAGGAGTGCCAAAATAGATAAGAAAGTTGGGTTCAGTTCCCCTCCTTGTGAATTTCACTGAGAGAATTGGGGAAAGTGCCCATCCCAGCACTTTCCCTGGAAATGACCCTGATGTTGGGAAAGACTGAGGGCACAAGGAGAAGGGGACGACAGAAGACGAGATGGTTGGACAGTGTTCTCAAGGCTACCAACATGAGTCTGATCAAACTGCGGGAGGCAGTGAAAGACAGGCATGCCTGGCGTGCTCTGGTCCATGGGGTCACGAAGAGTCGGACACGACTGAATGACTAAACAACAAGAAGCCCATCCCAGCCTACCTTGCAAGTTTGTTGTGAGGATAGAAAGCGAAAAAATACATTACGACTCCCCTGACATACATTATTATTTTATTGAGTGCTATATTCAGCCTCAGGGTGGATTATCAAATTAGAATTAGCTGTCAAAAATGGGAATTAGCTGAAAATAATTCCCAAAGCGTTGGCACATTTACCTTCTCTGTTCCACCCCTTCCCCTTATAAGACTTGCTTTAGGCTACAACCCTGAACCCACTTATCAGGGAGTAAGTTCTGATGAATTCAATAACACTTATCTTGTGTAATTTGAATCTTCGCTTTGTTGCCTGCCGAGCTGACCGTTTGGGTTGAAAATAGGAGAAAACAAACATTTTAATAGCAAATGAATAAAAAAAAAGTTATTCTGAAAAGGTCCCTCATCCTTGCTTTCATTACAGTGTTTACAGGAAGTGGTGATGCCTGCGCCCGAGCTTTTAATACCAAGACCGGCATCCTGCAAAGAGTGTTCCGAGGTCACAAGCTGGTTATTAACTGCATCCAGGTAAGCCTCATAAAGAGCAGCTGCACAACACTTGGCTATAGCTCTGTGGGTCAGGAATGGCTTGGTGTCACTTCCTTTACAAGCGCTTAAGGGTTCCTTCTGTTATCTATTAATGGCAGGCTGGGCCATAGCCAGGGGCGTTCCTAGCCCCTCGGCTGCCCGGGGCGGGAAGCCAAGGGGCACCCCTGGGGGGCGGGGCATCGTGGCGCGTGCGTGCGTCATGACGTCATGACGCACGCACGCGCGGCGACGGCCCGGCATCCCCGGGGGCGGGGCATCGCTGCGTGTGCGTCATGACGCACGCGCGCGCGGCGACGCCCCCGCCCCTGGGGTATGCCAGGCGGGGGCTTGGGAGCATCGGCGGGCTACAAAGAGCCCCGAAGCCGCAGCCATAGCGCAAAGGGCTGCCAGGCTGCGGCTTCGGGGCTCTTTGCCGCCCACCGAGGCTCCGGAAAGCGGCGGCCCGGCATCCCCGGGGGCGGGGCATCGCTGCGTGTGCGTCATGACGCACGCGCGCGCGGCGACGCCCCGCCCCCTGGGGTATGCCGGGCGGGGGCTTGGGAGCATCGGCGGGCTACAAAGAGCCCCGAAGCCGCAGCCATAGCGCAAAGGGCTGCCAGGCTGCGGCTTCGGGGCTCTTTGCAGCCCACCGAGGCTCCGGAAAGCGGCGGCCCGGCATCCCCGGGGGCGGGGCATCGCTGCGTGTGCGTCATGACGCACGCGCGCGCGGCGACGCCCCGCCCCCTGGGGTATGCCGGGCGGGGGCTTGGGAGCATCGGCGGGCTACAAAGAGCCCCGAAGCCGCAGCCATAGCGCAAAGGGCTGCCAGGCTGCGGCTTCGGGGCTCTTTGCTGCCCACTGAGGCTCCGGAAAGCGGCGGCCCGGCATCCCCGGGGGCGGGGCATCGCTGCGTGTGCGTCATGACGCACGCGCGCGGCGACGCCCCGCCCCCTGGGGTATGCCGGGCGGGGGCTTGGGGGCATCGGCGGGCTACAAAGAGCCCCGAAGCCGCAGCCATAGCGCAAAGGGCTGCCAGGCTGCGGCTTCGGGGCTCTTTGCAGCCCACCGAGGCTCCGGAAAGCGGCGGCCCGGCATCCCCGGGGGCGGGGCATCGCTGCGTGTGCGTCATGACGCACGCGCGCGCGGCGACGCCCCGCCCCCTGGGGTATGCCGGGCGGGGGCTTGGGAGCATCGGCGGGCTACAAAGAGCCCTGAAGCCGCAGCCATAGCACAAAGGGCTGCGAGGCTGCGGCTTCGGGGCTCTTTGCAGCCCACCGAGGCTCTGGAAAGCCGCGGCCCGGCATCCCTGGGGGCGGGGCATCGCTGCGTTGTGTCATGACGCACGCGCGCGCAGCGACGCCCCCGCCCCTGGGGTATGCCGGGCCGCCACTTCGGGAGCCTCGTCCGTGCAGCGCTGCTGCTCCCGGGGTGACGGAGGGAGCGGCGGCGCATGGGAGTGGTGGGACGCGCCGCCGCTCCCTCCGTCACCCCGGGAGCAGCAGCACTGCACACACCCGCCTAGGGGCGGCACCAGGGGCGGCCCGCCCCCACCGCCCCCACCCTACGACGCCCCTGGCCATAGCTCACTTTTATAACACATGCTTTGGATGCTGAAGGCCCCAGGTTCAATCCCCAGCACCTCCAGGTAGGCTAGAAAAGAGCATTGAAAAACCCCTTCAGACAAAGGCTCAGCCAGATGGAACAATGGACTGACATTGTTACCTATATTCATGGATTGTTGTGCAATGATGGATGTGGTAGGTTCTTAAGAAAAAGGCTCTACTGGGGGGGGGATTGTTTCCTTGCTCATAGGGTCACCCTATGAAGTTGATTTGCTTAGACAGCTTTAAAATAAGTTCCAGACCCATCCATGGTGACTGGGTCCTAAGTTAATTCACAATATCCAACCAAATGCTTGCTGTCGGTTAGGCAACTTGGGGATTCAAGCCAGCCCCTGCAGACTTCATACCTGGCTGCTTGCTATAACCCCAATCTGCAAGCTCTCAGTGAGCTAAGGTACATGCAAAAAAGCTTTCACCCATTCCTTCCCAGTAAACCGAATTGGAGTCTTTAGCAGAGCCCTCTCATGATTATGCACCCAACATGCCTGAGATGAAGGCCAAAAGCTTCCATCAGAGTGAGCAGCAAGAGAGGCATTGGCTGTGCTCTTCTGTTGATGCACTCACATTCGTGAGCCAAGATAGGCACATGGCAGTGAGCAGCTCCCTGGAAAAAACAACGCTCTATTGCTCTTTTGTGCTGTATGGAGTGGGGTGAGTCAAGAGCCCTTTGTTTTTTGGATGGTGCCCTCAGGAAGTGGGAGCCAGGAGGTCAAGATAATGATGCCTCTTCAGGTTTCTTTACATTTGAAACACAAGCACTTGGTTGAAAATTACTTAGGTGTTAAATTTAAGTATAAATAAAATTAGGATTGCATCTCCTGCCGCTATCGGTTTAAAGCTAGGTTCTCACACTGACTCCGGCTGGGTGTTGTGCCTGCTTCTGAGCGGTAGACATTAGCAGGCCTCCTCTGCCAGATTTTGTTCCTTCTGTGCTTGCCACACTTTCTTCCTCTCATCATACTGGAGGCAGGGTTAGGGGGAATAAAGGAGTACTTTCCGTTTTCTTTGTGTGCGGCCTTTGGTTGCACATGAACAGGTCCTGCCTCTGACAACACTGTGGGTGTCTTTTCACCTGTCACGTATCACAGATGTGGGGAACCTTTGGCTCTCCAGATGTTGCTGATCTACAACCCCCCTTAAAAGCATATTTGGGGAGGCAGTGCGAAGGTTGGGGTGTGTCAAATTTTTGCCAAGGGCCACTAAAAAAAGGCATTGAGGGCCACATACGGCCCCCGGGCCGCAAGCTGAACCACTGTAAAATGTAATAATAAAGGAGACAGTTACTTTACACCTCTGTTACCAGCTCCCCCACCCACACCTGGGATTGGGCTCAGAAGGAAGGGAGAAAACCCCGCTCCACAAATGGGTTGTAAAAAAAAAGCTGCCTCTTCACTTCTGTGTGCTGTGTTGATTATGGTGGTTCTAAGCTGTTCTTTTAAAATATGGCACTTTTTTCCAGATTCACAACGAATTACTGTACACGGCCTCCCACGACGGCACGCTAAGGATCTGGGACATACGGCAGATCAGCAAGCGGAGCAAGCGGCGCTGGAAGGAGAGGTCGATCCAGGGCAGGCGTTCTCAGAAGGGAAGCCTGTCTCGGCTCTTCAACAACAAAGTGGGCTGCATGGTGCACCAGGAAAACAGGGGGGAGCAGGAGGCCGTGGAGCTCGTGTGACGGCTGGGCTGGTGCGAGAGGACAGGAAGCACCCAGTCAACTACATAAGGGAATGCCTGAGCCAACTGACCTAGCAAGCCAAATGCAGCCTGTAGCTCATTATACTGAGCAGGCCTATCAGGGGCTCAAATTCCATGTCCTGGCATTTCTGCCCGGCTGCCATAATCAAGCACCTGGCTGGCCACACCCTTGTATCCTGGGTGGGCTGCGTTCAGCATGGTGGGTCACAAGCTGTGTGGGCACAATCCTGGCCTGATGCTGATGAAATGGCAACAACAAAAGAAGCAGGGAAGTGAACTATGACAAATACCTATTTCACAAAGACGTATCAATTCTCGCGAACATATAGAAATGCCCATTTTGTTGGCCAACCGCATCACACACCATTTGCCGACCACAGAGCTGTCTCATCATGCAAGCTGCATGTGCAGATTTCTAGGCAACTGGGCCCGCAGAGCCAGTACCACTAGGAGCAGCTCAGAAAGGGAGGGGGCAAGGAAGACGCAGGGGTGGAAGCCAGAGCTTTAACAGGCCAGTCATAGAAGGTTGGGGAGCCTGATGTCATGTTTAGGTGGTGTGTCAAAGAACAGGAGTATATGGTAACTCGCCCCCCCCCCCATTTGCTTTGTGCCCAGACCGGGAAAGGTATTTAATGGTACATGCAGGAAAAAGCAGTTGCTGTGCATTGGATGTGTACTTAATGCCTTGTTAACAACATATTCCCATTCCATAATTTAACACCAGGGGAAACTGCTGCTCTCGGTTTTGCAGCAGAGCCAGCTTAGCAGAGCACTGGTTACTGATGTCTGTAATCCCTCGTTCTCCTCAGAGCAGTTTTGCAATTATTTGCTAATGAATCATGCTAAATGGATGGATAAGTTCATGAATGATGTGGCACTTTTACAACCTCCCCCCCACCCCCCACAGAGCATGATGCATATGCGAAGCATATTGCATCCAAGTTGGGATCACAGCCACCCACCAATCAGCACTTTGCACAGCTGCCTTTCCTTTTAGGGAGCCAGCGCATTTCTGCATCTGCACTAGGCCATGGCTTAGCTTAGTGTGATGTGCAGAAATTGCCAATGTGGTGGTTTGTGAGCTTTTGCACTGGCCTCTCCAGGTGGCCCTGAAACAAGAGTTCAATCTACAGATGAGCATATTCAGCTCCAGGCCACAAAAAGCCTCACTTACCAATTTGTTTTTCAAACTTCCATTAAAAGCAAAAGGCTGGATTCTTAAAAGCAAAATTGGGTTTCAGGGCGAGAGGTTTCTGGCAACATTTGGGAACTGTCTTCATGATACGGTTGGAGCAAACTGGTCTGGGTTCTAGCAGGGTAATATATGGAGTGATTTTTGTAAGTGGGTAGGAGATACTTGTGATAATCTCCATGGGGACTGGTGATGGAATGAGGGTCTGACGTAAGCTCTTTCAGAAGTAAAGGTGTGTACAGGTTCCTTGGTGGCAGAAGGAGCAGGGAGGTACATCTCCTGTCCTTCACTGGAGAGGAACCCTTGCAGCAAAGATGTGTGTGTGAATGTGTGGAATAAGGGCCCAGCAGAATGACTTGGAACCTGTCCTAGAGATGGGACGTGTGTGGAGTGGAAGCTGTGTGAGCTGCTTTTCTGTTCATGAAACACAAAGTAAGTGGAGTCTAGCATGAGGCTTTGGAAAACCTCTGTTGCTTTCGTGGCTGTGCTTCTCCACCTGGGGAAGCAATCTCTTGCCCTGGTTTACTCCTTTCTCCCCCTGATGTTTGTTTAGATAACCACTGAGCCATAAATATGTAACTATGATGTTGTGGATTTTGTTGTAGCAGTGTTTAACTGAAGCAAATACTTTAATCACTTGTGTGTGGCTTTCTTTGTTGGATACTGAGCCAGTGCCTGTGACCAAGGGGGGGGGTAATAAAAACTGTCATAGAGATAACACTTAACGTGTTCATTTCCCCCCCTTTTGGACTGATTTTAATCACAGCAGGAGAAAGGCTTCCATATTCCACAGCACTGGCATGAAATGAAAGTTTAATACAAGAAATATAACTGGCATGGGGGAGAAAAGGAAGGCAGCAATTTTGTAAGTACTGTACTGAATCTGCAGTTAAAATAATTGATAATTCCTCTATCCCAGGGCCCGGGAACCTCTGGCCTGTGGGCTAATCTTAGCCCACCAGGGCATCCAAGTTGGCCTATAAGACTGTTTCCCTCTAACTATGCACACCTTCCCATCAGCTGACATCACTCATTATGTCATCCGATGGACTTAAATCCTGCATTGGCTGCATGCGCCTGTTACCAGCAGGGAACAAACACATGCAGCCAAAGCAGCAGGAATTAACAACCCTGTTCATCAGCTGTGTAGGGTTAAATCCTGTTCAGTTTGGCATCGTGGTGCACAGCCAAGCTGAGCAGGATTTAGCCCCAGCTCATCAGCTGATAGTGGGGGTTAAATCCTGCTCAGTTTGGCAGCATTCCAGCCAAACCCTTTAATGTTTCAGGAAAGGGTTTGCATGGAATCCCCTACAAAAGCAGAGGGGGCAATCCTTCCTTTTAGCAATGACTTGCAAGGTGCTTTGAAACCCAACTTTGGGACTTCAAAGCACCTTGCACCTGATGTCATTGTGATGTGAGGTGGTTGACAGAAGGGTAGTCCCACCTTCTGTCAAATTTGGCCAACAAGGCTGATCCTATACCTCTAAACAGCAATTTATATTGCTAGAAGGCCAACTCAAGAAGGCAGTGCTGGTGGGTGGGTCAGCAGGAATCACTGCTTTCCTCCCAAAGCCCATTCCTGGTGTAGTGACTTGAGAGAATCAGTTGTGAGGCTGCTGGTTCACATCTCTCAGCCACAAATACACTACCTGGCCCTATTAGTTCAGTCTCAGCCTCCCCATCTGCAATAACAACACTGGCCTACTTTATAGGTCTGGTGTAAGGATTACTGCAAATAGCGTATGCAGTGAAATGCTTTGAACGGTGCAAGCGCTATATAAATATGAAGTGTGTGTATACTTTATCTATCATCCTCTCTCTTCACTAGATTGAATTAAAAAGACCCAATTGCTAGCTGACCAAAGCAGGTTGTACATTCACCCATTGCCCCAACGGTGATCCCAATTGGTGTCCCCATTGCTACCATTCCCACCCCATAGTTCTAATCTGGTTCCCTCAAGCAGCTTTCTGTTTCAATAAAAAATAATAATCATACAATGCCAAAGCAGGTGACAAACCTTGCTTTCAGTTTACCTTTAATGAAACAGCCATTTCCTCTAATAACAACTCAGGCGGGCAGTGCTGAGAGAAATGGAGAAAAACAGAGGAAGCCAAGAATGGAGGTAGCATCATGCTAAGGGGAAATCCCAGAAGTACAAAAAAATACATAAAGTATATGGAAATTTTTTCTTAAGCTGGTCTGTGACCGTAATAAAGTTCGTTCATTCAGAAGTGTAACTCATATATGGAAAAAAACCAAGAGGCTAAAGATAGAAGGGAGAGGAAGGGGGGCATTTGGTGCAAGCTGCACAAGAGCTCCCTGCAGCTGATAGTTTCCTGGAGGGGAGGGCATGGGCCAATTTTTTTTAATGATGATGATGATGATTAGGTTGCAATCTTGATAGGTTTTGAGCAAGGATGAGCAGCAGAGTTAACGGCACAGGAGAAAAAGGGGTGGCGGGGGAGACTGTGGAGTAGTTCAATTGACTTCTATAGTACCCGTCCTACAGTGTCAGAGAGTTGGTGGGGGGACGGGACGGCTTTCGAGGCTTCCAGCCAATTCTTCTGCCTGCTCGTTTGGGGTGGATGAATGCATCTTTTATTTGCTTTCCTGTTCCTGAGCAGATTACAACATTCTCACGCTTCTGCCAATTACTCTTGCTGTGCAAACAGCAAATACTTGCACAATTCTTTCCAGCTGGAGTGGCAGCTTTTGGGGTGCTTTCAGCGTTCGAGTAAAAGCCGCAGGGCTAATGGCTTCTACACTAATTAGCTGTCATAGTACTCATAAATGTGACAACTCAACATAATTTTTAAAACTTATTTTTAAAAAGGAAAGCCAAATGGCACAAGGTAGGTTCTAATGGAAGGCTACCTTACGAAAAGCAGCTGCTTGCGAGGTGTCTCCCCCATTAACGTTTCAGTGGAAGACAGGAAGCTGCCTTACATGCGTCAGACCGGTGCTCCATCTAGCTCAGTACTGTCTACACTGGCAGCAGCTCTCCAGGGTTTCAAGAAATGAGCACTTCCAGCACTAGGTGGAGGTGCCGGGGCTTGAACCTGGGACCTTCCACAGGCAAAGCAGATGCTCTACCGCTGAGCTATGGACCTTCTCCACATAACCTCTTTTGTAAAGTAGGGCAGTATTCTATCCATGTTACCATCATCCTCAAACGCCAGAGGCCCCCTGAAGGGCTCATGTTCCCAGGTGGAATCCAGGCTGCTTGAGTTTGGCACATTTGTCTGGGTGGGTGCGGAGCCCCACTGACCGAAGAGCCTGCATGTGCCTTGGCTACTTGCCTGCAAACCTGGAAGCTCCCCAGCATCTCCTAATCTCATTCCTAGTAATCTCCCCTCCTCACCACTGCCGTCTGCTTCTCCTGGGCCTTCTGGAATTGCTTCTTGCTCATACCCTTACTTATGATACCCTATTGTATAGTGTAATTGAAGTAGCCCTGTATTCTTATTCTTATAATCCCCCCCCCATCATCATTCAACATCCACACCTGTTAGCTTTGTTTAAACTTGCTTACACTTCTGGACAGTGTTTTCGAAGTGACTGGCATGAGTTCGGCCAAACTGCGGGAGGCAGTGGAGGATAGGGGTGCCTGGCGTGCTCTGGTCCATGGAGTCACAAAGAGTCGGACACGACTGAACGACTGAACAACAACAACACTTCTGGATGCTTGATTTGCTCAGGATGGTGTTTCAATTATAAACATTGCATGACAAAAGCCATTTAGACAATTTCCTGTTCTTTAATTTCAACAGCCATGGCTTCTCGCAAAGTGCTCTGGGAACTGTAGTTTGTATAAAGGGTGCTGAGAATTGTGGCTCTGTGGCAGCTCATTACTCTCAGCACCCTTAACAAACTACACATCCCAGGATTATCTGGGAGACCATGGCTGTTACCAGTGAGATATGAACGCTTTAAATGTATGGCATGGGTGCAGTCCCCGTGGCAATCTTTTTAGGTGCTCTGGAGCCAGGAGACTAAAGCTTTAACTCACATGGGGCACCGGCTTCCACTGTCCCTGAGGTCTCAACGCCTTCAATTACTGTTTGTCTCTTCCTCATGCTGCCAGTCAAGAGGCCAAGCTTTGTTGGATCCTGCTGCCTATGCATATGAAGTGTCAACAAGAACAAAGGAACTTGGGGACTTGTACTTCTCGGGGAAAGATGTCACAGGGTGGCACATGTCCCTTTGTCTCTCAAACTACAACTTAACCTCAGTTTTCTGCTCATGTTAACAGGCCTACATGCCTGGGTAAATCATGACCATTGAAATTAAATTTCTCTAGCCAACCATCGGTAAATATTTCCAGGGCAGTTGACAAATTTGTATATACAGTGGTACCTCCGGTTGCAGATGGGATCAGTTTTTGAGGTTGGGTCGGATCCCGAGGTTTCCGCAACCTGAGGACCGCTTCTGCGCATGTGTAGACCGCTTCTGCGCATGTGTGGCAAAACCTGGTAAAATACTGCCAGGTTTGCTGCGCGCGCATCCCAAAGTTTAAGTAACCAGAGGGTTACGTAAACGGAGATACGACTGTATTACACACACCCACACCCCAATATAACACAATTAGAAACAAGCTGTAAAAAGCAAAAAGTGTCTTTACAACAGACACAGCAAGCAAGCAAGCACTGCTCACAGCCTGTCTTGAAAACACAGTTAAGAAACCTAGTACCAAAAAGGCTACAGAATAAGTGTCAGGAGCTCCACTTCCTCTCCACCACCATGGCTGGGCCCTTCATGAATTTGTAAAACAAATTAAGTCTCCAAGCAACTGCTGATATGCTTTCAGCCATACAGACAGAATAAAGAGTAACATAACCAGCACATTGTCTTCCCATCAGAAACTGCTAGTTAGGTGTAAGGACAATGACACTGGTAGGAAGAGCTGCTACATCCCCACTTATCTGAGAAGCAAATCTCACGTGCCTGATATTTGTCATCACCTAAATGACTGTGTTCAATCATAAAGTTACCACCCAAAGTGCATCAGGATATTTTGGAAAAATGAAACCTACCATTTTCTAGTCCTGTCCCTTGAAAAACCAAGTAAGGTACCTAATGTGTCCTTGCACACGATACATCCAGGTTCAAGATCACCTTCTGATGGTGACCAGCAGACTTGGCTTGTGGCTTTTGGGGTGTGCCTTGATGGGAGAATGATGCTCCGTGACCTGGCTGCCTGCCCCTGTCCTGACCAAGCCATTTTAATGGCAGCAAGTTAAGTCCAGCACAACCTTAAGGAGCATTATCTCCAGAACAGGAACCCTGCATTTTTGTCTCATATTAGTTAAAATACTGAATGAATCCTGGGTGACCTCTAGTGGTGAGACAGCAACTTATTTTTCAGTTTGGGAAGGTCTCTTCAAGGACCAAGGTTTTTATCCTGTGTCACAGGAGGAAAGGTTTGGGTGCAAGAACCATCACATCAGAAAAACAGAAGTTACTACATCAGAGGCAATCCTTGTAGTTCTTCATTAATACTTAAAATGTGGGTGCTAATTAAGATCATGAAGCTTTCTTGCTATATAAACATATTTGCTCTCCTGGTGCCTCTTTAATCTGCCCCTAGGAGACGAAACCGCAAGAGACTTAAGGAGGCAGTGGCAGCTTCCTAGGTGAGACACTAACGTTTCAGGGCAATTTACTCTGAGATTTTTTGTAGTCCAGAAATTCAGAAACAGAGTAGCAGCTGCAAAAAAACAAACAAACCTTGTATACACCTTTGTCTCTTACTAGTTTATTTTGCCTATTTTGTTGCATTTTAAATACATTGGAGGCTGCCTTCAGAACTAGGACTGCCAGGCAGGTTAAAAATAGTATCTGCCATGTTTTTACCAACAATTCTTTATTTACTTCCCCTTGTTTATAGCTGCAAAAACTGGTGTATACATAAATGCACACGAGATTGTGTCTACATCACCACTACAACCAGTAGTTCCCTGTCTGGTTATCAAGAGGGGCTTAAGTTGAGGTCCACAGTCACACCACCAACTTGGCCTGGTGTGTGGTATCCAGGATGAATACAGCAAACGCTAAAAAACAACAACCACAAGTCAGGTGGCAACATCACCAATCAATCCAATTTGCATTGGAAGGATAAAGGAGGGGAGTGATTTGTAAGCCAGCAGTACAAGGAAGAATCATACCACATTGCCAACCCTGTCCAGATCAAAGCCACCTAAGCTCCCTATGGCTGCGGTTTGCAAGTTAATTTTCCAAGGTTTGCTAATCAGCAGTGTGCACAGTGCAGGATGATTTACTGAAGATACAAATTTAGCAGTTACAGATATTGCAAAAATTGGAAAAGGTGTTTCCTTGCATGAGATCCCACAGAGCCAATGATGGCATGAGTCATCAGTACCAAACTGGATGGGCCGCTGGTTTAACACGGCATGGCGCCTGCCTTTGTACTTTTAACACACTTCTATTTTTAAGGCAAGAAACCTTAAGTTTTGGACTACTGAACAGCCTAGACTAAAGACCATGTCACAGGTTGCGCGTAACACTAAGCCAAATTATGGCTTGGCAAAAATGAGCAAGTGTGCTGGTACCCAGAGCAAAAACCACAGCCCTTTCACTCCTCCCCCTGTCCTCCTGCTGCCATATTACCCAGAGCTAAGGCATGGTTTGGGCTTGGTGTTGTGTGTGAATTCAAGTTTGTGGTTTGTTCTGGATTCATTACTAGTGGTTGGTTTCAGGGAGACACACCACAAGTCTAGGTTCACTCACAGCGCTAAACCAAACCATGGCCTAGTGATCGTGATATTCGCTCCGAGTGCCTGGCATGCTTGCAAGTGCAAGTGAGGCCACACAATTTCCTTCTTGAACAGGGTTAAGGAAGGCAGCTCAGGAGAACCCACCAGCCCATTTCTAAAAGCGCTGCTTGCAGTATTTCTTTCATTTGCATTTTGACGACAAGGGCAAGAGGTCACAAAATAGCTGCAATTGGACCCCCTTGAAACAAAAGTCTCTTAAACTGATGTGCTGCAACTGAAGTTCAAACACATGTATGGCTATCTGTATACTATGAATATGCACACTTGCATCACTTTTCCAGGAAAAAGCATCAGCAGGGAAAAGCAACATGGGACATTGCCCAAGAGCCTCTTCCTTTAAAGATAATTAACTTCAGTGCCTACCACTTCCAAATGGGCAGTCCCAGCTTTATGGGGAAACTGCAATAAATGTGATGGATGGGTGGGGGGTTTTATTGGTTGTTACTGCATTATTGAAAAAAGGAGCTGTTTAAAGTCCATGCACAATTTACAGCTGGCTCTAGAATACAGGATGGCCAGAAAAAGCTCTAAGAACAGACAAAATCTATACACTTAGGTCTCTATTTCTGCGACCAGAAGATATCAGTGCTAGTCACAGTGGATACTATGTATGTGCTGTCACAGTCAGATCATCTGCGGTTTTAAAAGACATCTGGGTTTTGTGAATGTAAGCAGAACTGATTTTATTTGCTCTACTAATTAAATAGATGAATTTCACACCAATATAATATATCGAAGCTCTCTATAAAAATATTTCTTCTGCAAATATTTTTGTTCTACAATTAAATGTATTCCTCTCCAGTGTCACTCTAGATTAATATTACTACAGGTTCTACTCATGCCAGTGTTTGTTTTCTAAAAATATGCAATTGACTTAACTTAAGGCATTTGGCAAAAAGAGGGTCAGACATATTTGCAATCTAAGTATTGGACGTCCACGGTCCTAATCTAGACTAAGTACATTACACTTAAAATTAGTCATGACCAACTTGGCCCACTGACTTCACTGCGACTTACATGCAACTAATTTCCCCCCTGGATCTAAGCCCCTCAAACGCTGGCTCATGTAAGTGATACTGGAGTCTTTCAGAATTTGCCTACTGGGACTGTGTTTGCAGGTGCTGTATGTAAGAGAGGTATTCATTGATGACAAGCTCTTCCTCTTCCAGAGTTAGGTCCAGATAATCTTCTTCGTGCTCTGGGATGTCCTCTAAGATTTCATTGACAGCATCTACTTCCATGTCTTCATCAGTTGAAGCCCCGGAAGTGCCTGCAAAGAAGACAGGCATGTAGCACACATGGCGGAAAATTCTCTTAATTCTCAAGTCCCAAAAGGCCCCTCACCATAACGTTAGCTCTTCTGCAACAGTACTTTGCATCAACAATTTGATTTGGTACAAGGCTTTATAGGAATCTCTCATCTAATCTGGTGAATAGTTGAGATGTACTGTTCAGACTTAAGCCTTTTCCAGATTCTATCAAGCACAGTATCAGTGGGGGATGAGAAGCAGGGATTATTTCCATAATGTCCAGACCCATAACTAGTTACTGACAACGGTATTGTGAACATTAACAGAACAAAAGGGGGGGGGAACCACCCCAAGATGCTACTGACTTGATCCTGGAAACTATTCGTCACTGTGCAATACTTTTTTATGGATAAAGAGCTAATATTTAAAGAAAAAACATCATTTAGTGGGTTGTATCCAAATCAATGGACCTAAGTTAGTTATATCCATTAATTTCAATGGGCCTACTCAGAGTAGAACCAGCATTGGCTACATGCAACCCATTATAAAACTCATGCATGAAGCAGAAGCAAACATTTGAAAGTAAGCTCTTTAGATTTCAAGCATTCAAGCATAAATCAAATTCAGTATTAGGACAGAAAGTGGTTAAAATGCAAAAAGGAATCCAGGAAATTCTGACAAGTACAAACAAATTTGTAAGAGCCTTTCACATACAAGCGAGACAGCAGATAATTTCCAAGATCCCTCAGAAGATATAGACGACAGAAGCACAAGAACAGGATATCACCAGAGTAAGAAGACTGAAGGAAGGAGGTGGAGCTGAGCTAGTTCTTTATGTAAAAGCATCATCCTATACACGTCTATTCAGAATTATGTCACAGTAGGACTTACTCCAAAGTGAGTGTGTATGGGACTGCAGCCCAAAGGAACTGATCACTTCATGTATAAGTACAGGTATTAAGACCAAAGCAAAGATTGTTAAAACTTTTACAACACAATCCTGTGCATGCTTACTCAAAGGCCCACTGTGTTCAGGGGGGTTTACTTCTAGGAAAATGGGCATAGGATTTCAACCATAGGATCTTAAATAAACATTTTAGAAAAACCAACATGCCTCAAAATCTCTGAGTAAAATTATAGAACGGGCAGAAGAAAGATTTACAGGAAAATGCACTACACAAAATCCCTAAATTGATGGTAGAATGGTTGGAAGTTTTAGTTTATTCAGGTTTATACTTGAAAAGGAGGAAATTGCATTTTTTTAAAAACCAACATTAAGTAAAGAAAAGTGAATATACAGATTGGTGTTTCCCTTTAAATTAATGGTAATTATTAAAGAGAGCTGACTATCACTCAGTGCAAGAGGCAGAGGGTATATAACATATATAAGCTCAGAGGAGGTTGAAAGTGTAGATTTAAATGACATGACAACAGAGGATATACGAAATAAAGAAGATTGTGAAGGCAGTGCTGCCCTGAAGATACAGTGGGGAATTTTAGGGTGCCATCTTTGCATTTAATTATAATGTTTCATCTCATTCTGACAAGCAATTAGTGATAATAGGAAGGCCGTTATTACCTTGAGTTTTTCCTTTTTCTTCTTTTCTCTTTTTCCTTTTCTCTTTTTTTAGACAAAAAAATAAAAAAATGAGTAATTTCAAATGGATGAGCTTGAATGTAAGTGGGTTGAACAACCCATTAAAAATGACGGCTCTCTTTTCTTAAGGGAGGAATTTGATTTAATTTTTACATAAGCAGCCTGCTCCCCCATGAACAAAAACAAAAGGTGCAGTAATTGGTATAACCAACTGTGTCCATTTCTCAATTAATGAATGCATAGAAGATGCAGAAAGGAGATGTAATATTTTAAGAGGTGCTTTAGATAAACGTAAAACGTTGTATGGGATAAGAATTTGGATAGATTCATTTTACAGGTGGCATTCTGGGCAATGGGCAGCAGTCAAGGACTGTCTAACTTCAGAGAGGCATAAAACAAGGCTCCCCTGTCATCTTTGGTATCTGATGTATTGATCAATGTAAAGAGCACAGGATGGCTTAGGGTGGAAGATACATGGTTGGAGAGCCTGGGTTCTCCCTCTCCCCCCAAGAGCCTTAACCTTGTCACAGTTAAATGAGCTCTTAAAGATTTTTTGAGATCTGGCAGCATATGGGTTTTGACAAGTCTGAGTAAACAGAGACACAACTGAAGTGGAAACTGCCCACCGATGTGAAGCTAAGTGGAAAGCCAAACATAGGGAGATATCTGGGGCACTTTTTCTAACGACAGAAAAAATAAATGGTTGAAAATAACACCCTCATATTCAAGGTGAAACAGCAAATACTAGAGTGGTCAAAATTAAAAACATAACTCTGCTCGACAGGACAACAATGCTAAAAATGCACGTCTTGCCGAAGTTTTTCTTTCGTAACTTGATAATAAAACTGCCAAAGGAAGAAAAGCTGAACTTGATTCAAGCAATTATAAACTACTTTGTTTGGGCCTACCAAAATCCCTGGCATCACAGCTGAGGTTTCATAATGGCAATGGAGGGACAAGGGAATGGCATCGTCAGACAGCAATGGTAATTAACATTAATGCATATCCATATCAAGTTCTCTGTGTCAATGGTGGGAGTCCAGTCAGGATATCTGCTATGATACTGGATAGCTAAGACTAGCAATCCACCTGAAAGAATGGGGTGTTCCTAGTCTATATATACACATGAAAAATCATCTATACATAGCCTAAGTAATACAAGGATGTTGTTAGGGAACAAGTGGGCTTCAGAGTCATCTCCAATAACTTCAGTGATCTTTTACAAAGATATTAAGGTGGCAAAAGAAGTCTCAGACTTTATCTGACCTAGGAAGGGGCCAGAAGGACCTGCCTCTGCAATATATTAATGATAGGAAGATTTATGACATGCATTGAAGTTCAGGAAACTATAGTTTAAAGACTTTGAAATTTGAAACCTGCTCAAAGAAGTTCAGAGAGCACATCAGAGTACTCCCTTATTCTTTTATATAAAAAACATGTTTAGTATCTCTCAAACTGTCTGCAACTAACTCACCACTTTTATTATCTCTCCTGATAACAATGAAAATAGTAAGATGATTTATGGGGAAGTGAATTAATAATAATAATAATAGATTGGTTGCTTATGACCATATAATATATTCCAGGCATGTCCAACAGGTAGATCGTGATCTACCGGTAGATCACTGGACGTCTGTGGTAGATCACTGGCTCCCCCCAAAGAAGCTCAACAACTTTGGCTCCCCTTAAAAAAGTTCAATTACTTTGCCCTGCACCCCCCAAAAACAGGGCTTTCCTTCTCCCTAAAAAAAAAAAAAGCTCAACATCTTTGACCTGAACCCCTCAAAAGGGGGTAGATTTTAACTCTGTAAGCAGATTGCAGTCTCTTGGGAGTTGGCCACCCCTGTATTCAATAATTACCATTTACCAATGTATAGTGCAGAAAAATTGTGCACATAATGCTTATGACAAAGCTATTAGCCATTATGGATGTACAGTTAGGTCAGGATGATGCAGTGTCTCAGCAGCCTAAGAAATGATGGGCAGCGTTAGTGATGTTTGGAACAACAAATTTCCCATCAGGAAATATTGTCAATATTTAATATTGCTGTGCTGTTTTTAGAGTTTTTAATATTTATATTTAGGATTTTTTTAAACATTGTTTTATTACTTTTAAACTCATCTTTTATTTGTTTTAGCTTTCTGTGTTAAATCTGTGCTTGTTTTAATTTTTGTAAGCATCCTTAAAACTTGGTTCTGGTGGAAAGGTATTAATAAATAAATATTAAATAAAAATAAAATAATAAATAAATAAGTAAATAATGCTGTCAGAGTAACTGCAGCAATTAAATGTGGTTGAGGTTAAGGTTTGATTTTATTTTACTGGATATATGTATCTTATTTGCAAGTCACAGAATTGTAGAGTTGAAAGGGACCATGAGGATTACCTAGTCTGCCCTCCTGCAATATAGAAATATTTTGCCCAGTGCGGGTCTTGAAACCATGTTCTGAGATTAAGAATCTCATGCTCTACCAACTGAGCTATCCTACTTAAATGAAAATAAAACAAACAAACCTATCACTTGCGCAATAACACTAAAAGACTAATTCGAAGGTCTCCAGTGCATACCATCAGAAATACTTCTGTAAAGTTGTCTTGTCAGTTTTACAGTGTCAAGACATCAGGTAGTTACTTGGCAGCTGCAAAGCCAATATGGAGAACAAAGCAATTTGAGAGATGGGGAACAGTTTCCACATGCATCGTGTGATAAGAACTCACAGCTGAATGTGTGAATTGCCTCAACTTTATAGTGCAGTGTCTGACTTAACATTCTCCTTGCTGCTACAGTCCAAACACGTGTGAAGCTGCCCATGGACAAGGAAATTTCCTAGTATTTCTGTGCTCCACCTTCCTTGTCTCAACCGGCACTATGAATGTGACATAATTCTCTCCTCTCCTGGTTTCATCACCCCAGAGTATCTCACCCACCCACCTTGGAGCAAACCCCTTTACCTGCAGAGTCTGTAGGAGAGTCTTTTGATGAATTGGATTCATCTGAGGGAGTGATGCTTTCTGAAGGGGTCTGTAATTCAGCAGGGAGAGATCCCCCATAATGAGCAAGCATTTGCACAGCCAGCTGAATGTTGCCTTTAAACACTTTCAGAGCTTGCTTCGCTGCTTCAGGAGTAAAGCCCATATACACCAACTAGGCAATAAAAGGACAAGGAAGATATACATGTCACCAGCCATTGGACCCTTCCTCCAAAGAGGGCAACATGGCATTTTCATGTCAAAACTGCTTGATAAGCTAGGTTACGGTAACACAAAAAGAGAGCGTGCAGCCAGATTTAGACCCAAGTCATGACTAACTTAAGCATCACTGATTTCAGTAAGTCTCACTCTAAGAATGACTTTAATTTGGATTCCACCTAGAGAGAACAGTTGCCTAAGGCTACCACTGCATGGCTGAATGGGAGTTTGAAGTGCACGTCCCGTATACAAACTTCATGCTCTCAGCAAATGTTCCACAATGCAAGAGGTATGGGTTTGGGGGAAATGCACCATGGATTGTAAATATACCTAGGGTCTACTAATTGGCTTTGCTGAAGTAAATAGTAGCTTGCAATGAACTGGAACTGGACCTTAGAAGGAAAACAGTGCCTGATAACCCTAAAAGTCACTGGATTTCTTTTTCTTAAATGTAAGCTTATTCTCTGGACTTACTTGATCAATACTTTCCTGGGGAACTTGAAACTGGTTCCCTGGCACCGGATCATCATCATCTGACAGGAGTAGGTGGGGGTTTTCAAGCATAATCTAGAGCAGACAACAAACAGTGAGTATATATACTGAACAAATTTATGCTTCCCCAGTTCACACGAAAGTTAGATTGTCCCCAAAAAATTGGGAGGGTGGGGTGGGATACTATATGCATCCCAGACTATCCTGCATCTCGCTTTGGGTGCCACTGTCCACCCTCAATGTAGGACTCCTGAAGAGTAGCCACAGAGACAGCCATTATTTCTTGCTTTAATGGCCACCCTTTCCATTTTCTAGGGCGAAAACAACAGGCATTGGGTCATCAAATGGAGCTTGACGCACCCTCTTCCTTATTTGCTCAGTGAACTTTGTTTGTGGCTGAAATCCATTTGTTTCATTTCTCAGATCCAGCCACAGGGAGGCTTGGTAGGAAACTCCTAGAATCAAGAGTGTTGTCCAGGTCCAATGAACATGTTCAAGACTTTACCTATCAGTGCACAGGGAAACCTGATTCGCCAGGTTGGGATTTAATGTTAGGGTCCGTAAAAGTGAAGGAGGCCAGAGAAACTATAAAGCCAACAGAATTTCTTTTTATGTACTTCAACTTGAATGTGGGATTTTTATTTTGCAGTTTAATGAAAGTTTGGAAAAGCATTTACCTTAACCGCTAGTTCAAGGTCTCCTTTTGCATTATGAAGAGCTTCTCTAGCAGTTCGCTCTGAATAGCCCATACTCTTCAAGGTTTTAATGTCCTCCAATCGCTTTCTTCTTTTAGCTTTCTCCTCTCTTCTTATTTGAGCTTTTTCCTGTACAAGTGGTGGTTTGGGGTGTGTGTGTGTGTGGAGAGAGAAAGCCATTTATTATATAAGCAAGCTACATACCCACACACACTCCTGGTGGATATTTTCTGTGTTGGCAAGATTTATCCTTTGACTCAGATGCATTTCTTCCCATTACAACTGTTTCTTGCTCGCGTCCTTACAGTGGACCTGATGAAAGTGGCAGTCATCAAACCACTTGGTGCTACAGTTCTCAAGGAAGTGATACAGGGAATGCACAGAAAGTCTACACTCAGAAAGGGTTCGTGCAGCACAGACTTTGGACAAGTTTCTTTTTTTTTCACCTCTCTCAGAGGTTTCTACCCAAGGATGTTCAAATTGTTCATTAAATTCAGAAGTTCAGAAGCTGTTTAGAAATTCAGCCCATGAGCTTTTTAAATGGGAAAAGCAACATGTCAGTGAGTACAGCTCTGCCTCTTTATGGTGGGATCCACCCATTTGGTCTTTATGCGGAAACCTCTCTGAGGTTTCTTCAGTGCTTTTTTTGTAATGCAGCAAAACACACACACACACACTGCTGGTGGCTTTCACTCATGTTTCCCCACTTGCTGCACCACAGTAATACAAAACAGACCCTTATGGTACCACCCTGGCACTGTACCTCTCTCCTATTGGAAATGTGGCTGGCAGCGTGGTCCACATTCCCATCGCAAGCACGGAGACCCAGGCGGGCTTCCTGAGCAGAAAATCCTAGTAGTAGCAAGCTATTTATCTTGTCAGGATCGATGTACAGCTCTTTAAACAAGTCATGTGCCTGCGTAGAAAAAGAAGGGAAAAGGAAAAATACACTTCCGCTCAAGGGAATGAATAAAATGTGAAGAAAACAGTTTTTCTGCTTACAGGCTACTTGGAAAAAATAACACTGGGAATCTGATGCTTCACGACTGTGTTCAAAGGGGCCTCCTTCCAGGCAACTGCACAGGCTTAGGGAGAGATTATTAAGTCCGACACTAAACACAGCAACTTACCCTTTGAAGATTTTCACCAGCCTCCCTCTCTCTGCCGTTATGATAATGGCTTATTCCTTGAAGCAAGTACAGCCTTAGAAACAAAGCCTTCTCTCTCCCAGAGCTTCCCTAAAGAAAAGCAAGCATTTATAAATGGGTAAACTTAAAAGGAAAATTTAACAACAACATAGTTTATGGGACTTCTGTTTATTTACTGAAAGTCATGTAAGTTTACAAAAAAATGTATGCAAGGAAAATAGGACCCCAGAACCGTAAGGTTAAAAAAAATGGTTTGTATATGGACCAACATACAAACTTGACAGTGCAGTTTATCTCTTGAAATTTGGGAAACTGAAACAAGAACACTTGAGTTCTCTACAAAGAATCCCATGAAATGGACTGGTTAAAGATCAGGCTTGAATATAGGTAAATAACCTAAATTGTCAAATAAGAGGCTGAAACCTGAAAACTAGATAAGCAACCAATAATCTAGAAAAGGCTTAATGTGAAATTCAATCAATCAATAATGAGGAGATTCTTAACAATAAGAAGCACCTATACATTTTTTTTTGTTTTCTCTGTCATTTGCTGTATGTGGGTTAGCCACTCAAAAGGCTTTCAAAGGGGAGAAAATACGCCCAACCTTTTGGGCCCAGGGACATATGGGAATCTCAAAAACTGCCATGGGCACCCACCACAAAAATACCTATTTCACAGAAGAAAAACTGGTGATGCTCAGGAACCTGCCCCCAGACACCTACACCTTGCAAAAGAACAAATAAAACACAGACAAGAAAGCAAGACCCCCTCCATAAAAAACTGGTACCTGTTCAAAACAAGCAGCTCCACTCAAAAGCAAAACAAACCCCACACCCCTCAATTTAGAAATTAGGAGGGGAATGGGTCCTTAATGAGACGGATGTGTATGAGGGAACTGTGGTGCCGATGGATGCTGCGCTGGGAATCCAGCCTTAGAGCCTAGTTTATTTCGGATCTGTAATGCTGCTTTGTGAAACAGCATCAGGCTGGACAAGCCCCACTGAAACAAATGGTAACTATGCAAGAGCCCCCTGGTGCTTGCTCAGCTCCCTTTCACTTCAATGGGCACAGCCAGAATGCTCCTGCTAAACGCTTCTGCATTTCGCTTAATCTTTAGAAGCACCTTCCCACCGGATTACACAGGGATCAGATTTCATTACTTTTGTTAACATTAATTGGAATAGTAGGGCTGAATGACTGCTCTGAGTTGGAGGATTATTCCTTTTCTTTGCTTGTCGTGCAAATTCCAGATACGGAACCTCAAGGGACAGATAACTGGAGAGTATGAAAGGAGCTACAGAACGTGAGGCCATTTGTATGCAACAACAGAATTTCAGAAGTCCACAATCTTCACTCAGCAGTTTATACAGTCCTTTCAGGCTTTCTAACCAGATTGGTAAAACAGAGGCCCTAGGACTGTTGCTCTTTGAGAGGGGCCTACAGATATCCACACCATGGTATCCTTAAGTAAGAGTGTTAACAGCGCAACTGGGTTTTCTGCTTGAATTTTTCATGGATTGAGAACATGCAACCCTCCTGAGTTGCTACAATTTCCACTATCCCTGACCACTGGCCATGGTGACTGGGGGTGATAAGAACTGGAGTCCAAACCGTCTATAGAGGACCACAGGTTCCTCACCTGTGCCCTAGCCTTTGCAGATGTTTACGTGCAATTCTCAGTTACTCCTGTGTTCCATTATGTGCAAAAAATGCAATGTCAGAAGAACAACATAAACATCTGTTTTGGAAGAAAGACATAGGACAGATGATCTTACAGAAGCAGTCCTGGATTCAATGCATCTTTTGTGAATGTGCTTCCTTTCTGAGATTTTGTATTCACACCTCTGGTTCTCAAGAACACACTCCTTCCTTAGGAAAAGCAAGAAGCAAGTCTTGAGTACCAAAGGCAACCAGCTCTAGTGGGACAGTTCATATTTCCAAAACACATTTTTGTGTAACGAGGGCGAGTGAATGAAACCCTACCACAACCACACACCATCCTCTTTAGCCTACTTTTATAGTGACCAGTCTTTCGTGGTTCTCTCCGTAACACTTCCTGAAACAATCATGAGCTGCAAGGAGCTTTTTCTCAGCATCATCAAGGCAATCCAGCTGACCCAAGTGGAAGTAGCACCAGACGATGTCCAGCTGCAACACTGCATAATTATCAACAGTGTTCAGGAGGTCTGAACCACATTCACTGAAAAACAACAAGAAAATGATTCGGTATTCCAAAGAGGCTCAGCCACTAGTAGAATTTACATGAACACAAAATGTGCAGTGCTTTAGTGTAGCAAAGTGGTTAAGGGTAGAGTTCTTCAATGAAACTCCATTGGCCTAGGGCATGGGTAGGCAAACTAAGGCCCGGGGGCTGGATCCGGCCCAATCGCCTTCTAAATCTGGCCCGTGGACGGTCCGGGAATCAGCGTGTTTTTACATGAGTAGAATGTGTCCTTTTATTTAAAATGCATCTCTGGGTTATTTGTGGGGCAGCAGAATTCATTAATATTTTTTTTCCAAAATATAGTCCGCCCCCCACAAGGTCTGAGGGACAGTGGACTGGCCCCCTGCTGAAAAAAATTGCTGACCCCTGGGCCCAGGGGCTGTAGGAAAGGTGGTAGCAGCCAGCAGGGCCCTTCCTATCTTAGCTGCAGCGCACCCCACCTCACATAGGCTTGAAAGAGCCTTCTACTGGTGCTAAAAGAAAGCAGTTTCTAAGCCCAATTGCTGTGGGAATTTTTCTTAACAGTGCAGCTAGGGAGGGAAGAGTTAACCCTCCCAGAAGCTGTCTCCGTGAAGATTACCCCCACAAAGCAATTAGTCATGAAGAAGAATTTTGGAGGGTATGGCTGCACCCAGTCTTATTTTGGCCCCTCCCACTGCCAGCATGCAATTCCAGGATGATTGGTTCTGCACCCCTGGGCAATAGGATTCAGAGAACACACCACTGTATCAGTACAGAAATGCCAGGTACATGGCCACCGCTATGAGAAAGACGGCAAAGGAAGAACCAAAATGAGACTGGGTTTATTTATAGGCATTCGAAGCACACCCTTAATCATCCATCCAAGATGGTGCCGAGAAGGGCTGCCTCGGCTTCTGCTCTGTAAAGTACCTACTTTTTAAAAAGAGTTTAAGAGTGTTTTAGGGTGTTGTTTTATTGTTTTACTGTTTAGGAGTTACGGTTTTTCTGTTGATGGTATGGCGTTCTTTTGTTGTGCTGTTGTAGCGTGAGGGGAATAGTGTTTGTATGAGGTACGATGATTGATACTTGGCCAATAAAATTATTCCTTATTCCCTTAATCATGCAGTCCGAGGGTGGGCTACATATAGATGAGTACAATTTAACCATGTAATATCTTCCATCGCCTAAAGACTTGTGCAAAAAATGTTGTGGGTGGCACTCAGGAAGATTATGATTATTAATTTCTGCTAGATCCTATCATTCAAACAGTGTGTGTAAATATAGTGGTATTTTGGGTGCTGAGTTCTTTCCAGAAGAGCTGTCTCACGTCTCTCAGGAGCTGCATGCTTGCTGCTTCTGCGATCCACGGGTTGGGGCACCCACTTGTGACATGTCGTTGGGTGCTGTGCATGTTGACGGGGCATGGTGTTATCATGGCTCCACCCCAGACTGCCTGACATGGTTAGTTCCTTTCGTTTCTGAGTGGTGTGCTGCATTGCTTCAGCTATGTCCTGGGATTTGTGGGCAGGGGTGGTGTTGCTAAGGACAGTGGAAACGTGCCTGGAGTTTTTGCTGATTTTTTTTTTTTTAAATTTCTGACATGTCCTCCTTTCTTTCCCATGTGGGGCATGTCCTGGTTATAGCAGCGATACACTGCCAGTTCTTTTTAAAAGAATATTACAGGATTGCTCTGTAAAGAACCATATCCAAAGTTCTTTTAAAAGTACCAAGAGGTTCTTACCAGAAATGTTTATCTGCATCCAACAGGAACGGCAGTGCCATAGCATATTCTTTTTTCTTCAGCAATGCTCTGCCCTTTTCATGATAGCCCATGGCTAAGAAAAGAGCCTGTGGGGGTGGAGGGAAAAGCATTTTACTAACACTAAACCTTACTGCAATTAAAAGCAAGCCTTTCCTGTTCTTCGGGGGAAAGAACAGAACAGAATGAACAACTTATTCACAGCATACACTCACTTTTTTTGCTTGTGGAGGAATGTTGATTGTTCTTCCAGTTTGGTTTGCTATGTCCAGGTAAGGTGCTCTGTTAGGATCCATGGAATCCTCTGAAACAGATCAGACAGAAAATGAGGAAATATGTGTTTTTGCAGGATTAGCTCTGGGTCCTTTAAATTCCAATAATGTATAGACCAAGACACTGTTTCTCAATATTCCACCTGTAAAATACAATGGCCTGCTTCACCAGATTGTTCTTTTTCTGTATACAACACATCTGTATTAGTTTTTGGATAAATCAATTGCCATGAGAAATAACTGATTATTGTGTTACATTTTTTTTAAAGTAGGTATTTTGTGGTTCCTGAATGAGGTTCTTAATAATACACAACTCTGTCCAAAAGAAATTGAGGTCTTTTTTCCTGCCCTGTGGAATGCCCTCCCATCAGATGTCAAGGAAATAAACTACCTGACTTTTAGAAAATATCTGAAGACAGCCCTGTTTAAAGAAGTTTTTTATGTTTGATGTATTTATCGTGTTTTTAACATTCTATTGGGAGCCGCACAGAGTGGCTGGGGAGGGTAGGGTATAAACAAACAAACAACAACAACAAAACAACAATAACAAACAAACAAACAAACAAACAACAACAACAATTTATTTAGCATTACATGCAAACCAGGTGTCTCACACCCAAGGACAGTGACAAACTCCTAGCAGGGATAACACACATACAACCATTCAGTTGCATGGACCACTCTGGATTTTAGAACCATGACCAAAGAAACATGGTATCCTTGTGGAGTGCCTGTCCAAGTTAGGAGTGGGTGACCCATGGGGTGGGATATAACGCTTTGGCCTTCTGGGCCAAAAGGTCCCTCCTATCTGCTGTAAGCAAACAAAACACACACAAACTGCCTGAAGCATGAAGGAAGGGGAAGGCTGATGGGTGTTCCAGGACTGCAGTTGCTGGTATGTCTGTTGAGGGAAAAGCAGATCTGGGCTTACACTGTGAGAGAAAAACCAGCTATGAATCTCTTTAAGAATGACATGCATCTTCACACTATTTGCAAAGCAGGACAATGCCCTTTCCAGTTCATTATTCTTCTTTAAATGGAATTTTAATCTGAACTGCTAATGATGGGATTTACAAGAGCTCCTTACCTCGCTCTGCAAGTATTTCTAAGCCCTTTTTTGTCCTTTGCATCCTTTTGTTTATTTCTTTTTTCTTCACAGCCTCTTCCTCCTGTTGCATTTCCTCATTGCGGACTTTCTTCCTGGTTTCTTCTTCTGACAGTTTCAGCTCAAGCACCATGACCTTGACATTGTGCGTCACACCTTGCTCTTCTAGAGTCTTTCCTGTAAAATGGAGGCAGGTTTAATGCGCCAAAGTCAGCTGGAGGAATATGGGATTAAAAGATTTTTAAATGTATGGCTGGAAAGAAACAAACCAACAAAAAAAAAGGCACAGCTTCAATTAAAATACTGGCACCGGCTGTATAACACTTTATAGTTAATACAGCCAATTCCCTATTTTCATGTGGGTTGCATTCCAGGTCACTGTGCATGTCAGCAGACACACGTAAACCTGCTCCGCCTCTGCCATCTTCCGGGGCCAAAAGCAGCGTGTGTGTTGGCGGTTACATGTCAATCATATGTGCACAAAATGGTGGCCGTATGTGAAACTATAAAATACATACCCAGGTCAAGCTGCTTCTTATTTATAATTATTTTGATGCAATTTTCTTCCAGTCCGTATGCTTGTGCTATTCTGTGAAGCAGAGAAATACATATTAAATGCTATTCAGTTTTAACAGGGTATTGGTTTGTATATTTTTTGACTTCTAACTTATTTTTCGGGGGGGGGGGGAGAGATACTGAATTTTTAAATATTTTTAATCTTAATAGTGAGGTTCTTTTCAAAATAAAAAAAATCCTTCCAGTAGCACCAAGTTTGTTATTGAAAGGAAGTTGACTTATTAAATTTGCTACAACAGGCAGAAAAAAACATTAAGTGGTCCACCAAGACCCTTAGCAGTTTTCAAGTGGTCCATGGGGATGGGGGAGTTTGAGAACCACTGCTATAGACCAAGAACCACACAGAAGCAAGAGGGTTTGTCAGTCCTGTTCTTGTTTCAACTGATAATCACAGAGGGCTATAACCCCACGAGTAAATCCCAATGAATTCACAGAGACTTACTTTTGAAAAAATATGCACAAAATCCACCTGCACCTTTTGATACAAATATTTGCAAAATATGCCAAATGTGCCATTGCTGTGTTCAATTTAGGAGGCATTACTAAGTTAAATGTCAAATACGAATACAACAGACCCAGATTATAAGGTATAAAAAGAACTATATAAAAGGGGGGCAGGGAAGAAAACCTCAAAAAGGCAAATGGTAATTACTTACTGAGATCTGAGCTCCTTGCCCGTGATGACCAATTTTGTCTCCAGCACATTTTTTCTTGCCTGCAGAGATATAAGTTAAAGCGAACTGTGTGGTTCCTTCCAAGGAGACTTAAAAAATTCAACAAATCCAAATTTCTTTCCGGAATTGAGAGTTCTTATTCTAAACAATGGTTTATGTTAGGGCTATTTGACCCCAATGTCAAATCTGTAAATTGCTTTTTAAAAGCACTGGAGGATCAAGCAAGACACTCAACGCTTTATCCTTTCCAACTGTGAAGTTCCATGCGATGAAGCCTTAAGGTAAAACGAAAGAAGTCCAATCACTGAATATTAGAATTGTGCAGTTGGAAATTGTTCTGAGAATCATCTAGTCCAACCCCCTGCAATACAGGAATATGCAACGATCCCATATGGGGATCGAACCTGAGACCTTGGCGTGATCAGCACCGTGGTCTAACCAACTGAGCTATCCAATCGAGAGGTTCCTTGCTCCATCACCCCTTACATAAGGCAAGGAAAAGACCCATTTCAAGGCAGCTTATCTGCCTCTTCTGCACACATGAAATGTTTCCCTTCGTTACACATCCACAGCAATTACTGAACATATTATATATGCATCTTTTGAGAATGTTAAACAATTGCTTACTTTACCCATCCTTGTAGGCAAGGCTACTTCAAGCGTCGCAACTCCTGTCATCTTATAAGCTTCATTTTTCCTTCCTCGCTCAACTGCTTTGGAGCGTATCTCTTCCAGGAGGGCCTCTATTTCATTGTCATTACAATTTAGCCTGGCTGAATATTGCAGTGCAAGATCCTAGGATGATAAAAATGGATCTGTTAAGAAATGAAAGCAGTAAATTTGTACAAAGTAAAAAGCAGCAACAATATGCCAGCCACAGACTACTTGCCTTCAGCTCCTCACCCGCCTCCTGGTAGCTGTTTGTATATGGGGGTTTCCATAGCTGAATTTTGTCTTCTCGCAAATAGTTTTTCAGTTTTGCTGCGAGGTATTTGTTCTGTGCCATCCTTATCTAGGAAAAAAAATCAAAATGCTCAGTCCTGTGTGCACTAGTTGCTGAAATGGGCATCCTAATCTTGTAGATAGGCTGCATCAAAATGCATATTCTACTTCCTCTTATCCCAAAACTTGTTTGTTTACATGGTGCTGAAACTGATGAAGTACAGGAATGGCTTGGTAGAAAAGGACATGCTTTGCATACAGTAAATCCTAGGTTCAACTCCTAGCATCTCCAGTGAGAAAAACCTGCCTGGAACCTTGGAAAGCTACTGCTAGTCAGCATCAATAATATTGAGATTGATGGACCATTGTCTGACTTGGTGCAAAACAGCTTCCAATATATTATGGCTTTGTTACAATTGTTTATATCCTGCCTTTCAGGTTATGAATCATACAAAACAGCTTACAAACAGCACTCACTTATGTATTTTAACAATGCACCAGGATCCTTCTCACATGGCAGTTAATGATAGACTGCTAAAGGGGGGGGGGAGGCAGAGAAGTGGAACTGTTTCTTTTAGTGCTGGTGTAGCAAAGAAATTGCACCAGTTATCAAACCGTCAGCTGATGCTGAGTAGCAAGCGGCCAATAAACTTGGAACTGATGTTTGTTAATGATTTAACATGCTTTTATTTGCTCCATACAGCTGTTCTCTTCTTGTAAACCAATCTTTATAAATAAAATAAAAATTAAAACATTAACAGGTTGAAATCTTATGCCTGCAATCACAGAAATAACTAATGTATTTGCTTGGAAATTTAAGATTCATGTAGATGGATGCTGAATCAATGCTCCAACAAAGCTTCACATCTTTACTCAGGATAAAATGTTGTATCAGCTCTGAGATCTAGTCAAACTAAAATCTTAGCATGATTTAATGCAGCTATGTAAAGCCCGAGAGAAGTTCTAACTAAACTAGACTGGCATTGGATGCCAGATGACCAGAAAAGCTTGCTTGGGCAGCTCTTGCAGAAATCTTCATTTGGAAGCTTTTGATAGCAGGGAGAAAAACATGACCACCTGCAAATGTCTGCAGATCAAGCTGCCACCAGAGGCTGTGCTACAGGGGCCAAATTAAAAGTTGGCACCCAAAGGGGCAAAACAGAAATTTCAAATGCTGCAATCTTTAAGCCCCTTTTATCTTGCAAGATTCACGACTCTATAGAGGAAGTGGTCTGAGGACTTCAGCTGTTGCTACTTCTCTTTTCCATCTCTACCATGCCTTCCACACATTAGTATCTGCCAATGATCCCAGCGCAGCCAGAGCTGCTGCCAGATTTTACAGACATAGCCAAAAAATCCCGCCAACATGCTGATATTTTTGAAGTTGTGATGAAAGTAGGAAGCCAGAGAAAAGAAACTCCTGGTTTCTTCATGGATTTTCTCTTTCTGTTACCATATGGATAAGCAGAAGGTCAGGGGCTTAACTTTTGATTCCTTCTACACAATCAACCAAATATGTGGTCGTCTTGACTGGCATTGCCATTTCTGCTTGAACCAGATGAGAAAAACAGAAAAGGGGGGGGGGATATTAAAGAGCAGGATAAACGAAAGGACTGAAACTGAGAACATTGTGTGAAAGAAATCTACATGCAGAGCCTCTTCAAGAGTCTAGAGACTCATTTATGGCTGCTAAAAGATCTGGCAAAGATCTTAAAATGCTGCCATCTGCCACTTGGGCTGAGGCAGTAAAAATGATTCACTAGTTTTGCTTTCATTTCTAGTGTTTGGTTCATATGCATTTATTGCACTGCCATTGACACTGAAAGGGAAGGAGACTCCACGAGGAAACATTTCTATTAATGTTTTATTGTGTGAAACTTCTACTTCTCAGACAGACGCAGTAAATTTATGAGCAAACTTTAAAGCCAGTGCCTCTGTAAGAAAACCAGTGAGGGAGGTGCACTGAATTATATCTCTTGCTGAGAACATTGCATGAAACGCACATCAATTAGCAACTGATCTAACCCCTCTGCTCATCCCACCAAGTTGCCAGTTCCCTCTTGCATATTTAATAGCTGTGTGACATGCAGAGATCCAACTGGGAAGACTTAAACTTCAGGGAGACTGCTGCCTTTGGCTTTTAAACTGTCACATGGCTGTTTAAAGGAGTGTACCAGAAACGAGCAAGCCTATAGCACAGGATATTGCATTTCAACCACCTAAGGACTGGCGGATGGCACAGGGTTTTGCCCCACATGTGATACAAGGTTACCATTTTGGCCCTCCCCCTTGTCCTTTAAAGAGTAACTAGGGCTGTGTACAAACATTTTGTATTAGAGTCAATGGAGAAAGAGTACTCCCCCCCCCCGCTATGTAGTCCAAACACAAACTAGATTTATTGTATGTTTTTTGCCCCTGAAAAACACTTCTTGAGAAACAGAATTCATTCTGAAAGTAAATACTTATTGCAGATTGATTCTGCATTGCCCTGCAGTGTGCCCATTTGAAAACAGGGGTAGACAAGTCCCAGCAATGTTGGTGGTTGGTGTAGCCACATTTGTCCAGTGATGTTGTGGGCGGGTGCATGTGGGGAAGAAAATGTGTGAATGATCCCCCAGAGGGGAGGGGTTTCAAATGCCTATTATTATTTATTAAATTTGTATACCATCTGTCATCTGCAGGTCTCAAGTAACCACAATTCTGGAGAAAAGCTACACAGTTGAACTAAAAACGAATTAATTGTGTATATGGAGCTAAGCAGCAGGGAAAGCTTCAGTGGTGTCATTTTTATGAGTCAGGTTCCTATTAAAAGACACAGGCACAAGGAAACTAAAGAGAAATGTTGCAAGTTGCAATTTGCCCAGTTTTATACAGTACATTGCCATTGATGCTGTTTTATTTCATGGCGATTTTTAAATTCTGCGGCCCCCTGCCCCAACCGATATTCCTATTTGAGTGCAAAAGTGTTTTATTCTATTTATTTTGCTTAAATTCTTCCTTGGAGGCCATATGAGGAAAGGGCGGGATTCAGATGCCTACCCAGCAAATAAATTCTGGTTCCGCAACCAGAACACATTTCTAGCTTGCGCGCAACAAACCTGCTTCTAAAAATCTGACTTTTTGCAGTACGGAAAAGTGAGGGGGTGACCTGCTGGAAAGTGCGGTTATAAGCAACTGCGGGAGACAATGCCGCATGACCTCCCCACAACCACCTCAGAACGAATGCTCAGCCAGGAGGTTGTCTGGGGTGGCCACCTGTAACGAACCTGCTGGTTAAATGACATGTGTTTGGGTGTGTGTGTGTGCCCAGTGCTTTTAACCCCGAGCCACCTTGAATGGATGCTGTTGTCAGCACATCAATGCCACAAGCCAGCAACCAACCGATTTAACTTGGGGGGGTGAGGGAGGGAATTAAGTGCTTCCCCAGAGATGAGGCACAAACAGGTCAAGCCAGATCCCACCCCCCTGGAGACAGTGTGTGGGGTATGCATGCATTTTTAAATTTTAATTTATTAGATTTATATACCGCCCTTCATCAAAAGATCTCAAGGCAATTCACAATGTCAGTTTAGGTTTTAGTACTATTATGAAATGGGCATTTTAGATTTTCATACTGCATTGTATACTTTTACAGGTTAGCCACTTTTGTGGAGTATGCTGTCAAAATGCAGATTAAAATCCTTTATAAAGACATTTTGAGCATACCCTGCCCCCTACGCAGAGAGCATTTGTAGGGCGCTGTTGTTAATATTTATGGTTAAGGTGGCTGTTGAAGCAGCCTTTTGCCACCCCCTCCCTCCTCAAGGCCAGAGGGGCTTTGTAGAGAACAGAGGGGGCCCCTCCTCCTCCTTCCCCCACCTCCACGGCTGCTTATAGGGCGCCACTGGCCGTCACTCACCTGAGCGCTTTCCTCTCTCCGCCCCGCTCCGCTTCCAGTGGCAGCGGCGAAGGAGGAGGGCGCGTCCAGAGCGGCGCGCGCTTGGTGGAGACGCGTCTCCGCCTCCCGGCCGCCGCCGCCGCCCCTCGGCGACCCACCCGCCGCCAGACCCAGGTTCTGAAAAGGAACAGAAGGCGCTGCCGGGTCTCCTACGTGTGGAAGCCCGTCGGAAATGAAAGAGAAAACACTCCCGGCTCCCCCTCCCAGCTCGGGCGGTCATGTGACCGGGAACGGCGCTCCCGTGACGCAGCCGCTACCCCCGCCGCCATTTTAGTTCTTCTTTCGTTTGTGGCGTCGAAAGGCTCGCCCGCCTTCTTTCGCACGCGCCGCCGACCTACGTCACACGGGGGAGGAGCCAACCGTTGCCTTAGCCAGGGGTGCGCATCGCTTCACGCGCTCGTTTAAACCTAACGGCATCGACGCAACGGTGGGAGGGTCCTTCTCTGCTTTCCTCAGGAGCGGAACGAAGTCGGGATATTTCTGTGCCGCCCGTTCGTCCGAGGACCACAGGGGCGGCTTACAGCATAAAAGCACAAAAATACATGCCATAGTAACAAAACAAAAACAACACCACTCAGTGCATGGAACACACAACAGTTTTAAAGTCCATAGATTGAATTAACGAAAGTTGGGGGAGAAGGGAAAGGTTTTCTCCTGGCGCCTAAATATGTGTAATGAAGGGACCAGGCTAGATTCCCTGGAGAGGGAATTCCACAAGAAGGGAGCCATTGCAGAAAAGGCCCTGTTCATTTGTTGATGACCTCCCGGATCCTTTATGGAGGGGCCACATTTTTGAAAGGCTCCTGTTTTTAAAATAAAAAAATGGTGGCAGTCATGGTGCTTACCTACTGCTTCCGTAGCAGAAACATTTAAGGAGCACATTTTAGGCTGCAGGCTGCATAGGTGGTGTGCACACAATATTAAGTACAGTAAACACGATTGGGAGAGCGAGGCACGTATAGGATTGTGCTGTTGGTTGTGAACCCCTTTTATCCTAGGTGTGGGTGGATAGCCAAAGTTGGCAGAACTGGCAAGGAGGAGAGTGGGAAACCATTACGCCAGAAGGACTTTGGCCTCCCTTTGTGAAAATGTGTGTGTGTAATGTATAAAAACGCAAATGAAGGTATGTTAGCACATAGGAAAAACACAAATCAACAGTAAAAAAAAAACAATTTTAAAAAACCTTAATTTTTACCAGAAAAAATGTCACAATCAATCTATTCCGGTCTGCAGATTCAAAAGTTTGCTCCATGTTTTGCAAAATGTTGATCAAAAACGGTGTTGACCAACTACTTTATTTAGAAATCACAATACAGGACTCACATTGACAACAGTCTTTTGGGTAACATCCGTACTGTGCATTTTAAACATATGGCTCCCCCCCCCCCAAATCCTGCAAAATGTAGTTTGCTAAAGATGCTTGAGGGGTAAACTACAGTTCCCAGGATTATTTGGGAGAAGCCATGTGCTTTAAATGTATGTTGCAGATAATGGGTTGTCAACCCCCCCCCCCCCCGCTTGTGTATTTAGTGGCTGTCCCAGAAGCACATGACTGTTGTAGGAAAATGGATTTCTGTAGCATCTTAAATAACAACCAACATGTTTTTGTATGAGGTTTTGTGACACACCTGAGTCATGTTTTTTCCGGGGCAATGCAGGTTGGAGTGGGGTTCCACCTCCCAACAATGCCCATCGAAGAACTGCAGGTTATGATGTATCCTATGTTTCCAAAGAAGTATGGGAGGGGGCATTGCACATGTCACAGAATGTCACAGAAGAAAAAGTGCTTTTAAAATAAGAGAGAAGGAGGCTTCTGTTTCATTATGTGTAACTTTTCATCCCTGACATTTTAATGATTTTTTTCCACCCCACTTAAGACTGTGGGTCTTTATATCTCCACTCCCTAAGGCCCTCACAAATGTGCCAAAAAGGTTCATAGTAGAACTTTCACCACCATGCTAGATTGCAGTGACTGGGGGGGGGGGGAATGCATCATGCGTTTTTACTAAAATAATACAAATATCCACTATGGTCTATAGGTAAAGGTAAAGGGGCCCCTGACCATCAGGTCCAGTTGTGTCCGACTCTGGGGTTGCGGCGCTCATCTCGCTCTATAGGCCGAGGGAGCCAGTGTTTGTCCGCAGACAGCTTCCGGGTTATGTGGCCAGCATGACAAAGCCGCTTCTGGTGAACCAGAGCAGCACACGGAAACGCTGTTTACCTTCCCGCTGGAGCGGTCCCTATTTATCTACTTGCACTTTGACATGCTTTCGAACTGCTAGGTGGGCAGGAGCTGGGACCGAGCAACGGGAGCTCACCCCGTGGCAGGGATTCGAACCGCCGACCTTCTGATCAGCAAGCCCTAGACTCTGTGGTTTAACCCACAGCGCCACCTGGGTCCCTATACCAGTGTTTTTCAACCTTTTTTGGGCAAAGGCACACTTGTTTCATGAAAAAAATCACGAGGCACACCACCATTAGAAAATGTTAAAAAAATTAACTCTGTGCCTATATTGACTATATATAAAGTAATTCTCTTGAATTTTTCAATTTTTCCCACGGCACACCAGGCAACATCTCGCGGCACACTAGTGTGCCGCGGAACAGTGGTTGAAAAACACTGCCCTATACTATGGTCTATGGACACACTCAAATGTAACTTCAGACTATGGTTTGCTGTTACGAGAACATGCCTTGGATTTTCTCCTCCCCGCCCCTCCTTTGGGACGAGAAGCCAAAGTCTTGTCACAATGCATTATTGTAAAAACAAACCAGGGTTTGTTGTAATATATGAATGCAGCCTATGTGCCCACACATCAAAGATTAATTTATACACATAAAACCTTCAAAATGAAACATCAGTACTGACTTTCAAGAGCTGATTATGAGAACAACACAACTGGTCTGGATGCAAAGTAGAACTGTACTTCCAATTTATATTTCTTACAAAATAACATTTCCATGAATTGAAAAATCATATTACAAGTCATTAATTTATTTCATGTGATGCGGAAAAGCATATGTGCTTTCTGACATGCAGCTGAGAAAACGATGTGGGGGGAAATAGGAAACGTATATATTTACATATTAACTATATTTAATCTTGAGAAGGGCAGGAAAAAAGAGGATCAACTCCAGATTTTAGAAAGTGCAAGGGGGGGGGGAGAATCATTTGTTTCAATAAAGTATTAACAAAGCAGTATATGTCAATCATTCTTATTAATACTGAATTCCAGTTCATGAAAATAATATATTTCTAAAAATAGTATCACTATCACCACTTTATAAAAATGCATTTCATAGTTATATGTACACCTGAACAAAACTACTGGTAGCAGGGCATTTTGAGAACCACTGTGGGCTTGTTTACATGGTCCAGGGATCACAGATTAACAAAGGCATAATAAGAACTCTTCAACCTGATCAGACCAAAGGTGCAGCTAGTCAATCATTCTTTTTCTAACTGGAGCCAAATTCACATTATTCTGCTGCTTTTTCATTATTATATTATAGTAAAGGCACGTGAACTTGTGAAACATTGCAGGGCTAAAGGATTTTCTACACAATGAACCTTTAAAATGCATTTTCATCTAAGTCTGAACACTTATTAGTCCAAAACAGGTTTTAAGCAATCATGCCTTAGCAAGTACATCAAAGGTATTTGGTAAAATATTAGATAGCGTTCACAGTCAACTCCCCCATTGCAGGGCCAGCTGAATCCAATAAGCAGAGGCCATTGTTTGATTGCCTGAATTCTGTCCAGTGGTTTAACTTTTGTTTGTTTCTTGCCAACAAACCAGTCTCCAATCATGCTTTGTTGTTGGCTGGCAAACCTTGGCTTGTTTTAACTATGATGTGTCATATTTGAACCCATGGAAGGGCATGAGGCAAGAGCAGCTGGAAAAATGAACCAAGCTTTGGAGAAACAAGCCATGTTTGTTTGACTGTCTGTGGGAAAAGTCTTGATTTTTTAAAACAAATCATGGGTTAGCGTTATACATAGTGGAGGCTGGTAGAGGCAGGAGAATTTCAGTCTCCAGACTAAGAAGATCTGAGGTTGGTAGATTTCCTGGGTTACAGCTTTCATTTCTCTCATTCCACAGAAGTGAGCTGAGTGAAAGTCCCTTTTAAAGTCCCTTTTATTTAGAAAAGAGAAGTTAAGATGAATTCAAAAGCAGGTGTGGACTACTCTGATCTAATTCAAAAGGTGTGGGGAGTGGATTAACAGCTAAAGAATACTCAAATGTGAACAAGCCCCTTGACACAGGAGATGGGGGCAAAAGAATATTTTAGCCAAATGTTTAAAATAGCTTGAGCTGTCCCCACCCCTATATATGAGCAGTTTTTCCTTTCCCACTCAGGGTAACACTTGTATAAGATTGGCTATACATGGCTACAACCACAGCAATTCCTGTGACCACAGGTGTTGGAATCCGATCGTAGTTGCACATGTGACCAGAAGGAACATGCAGCTGCTTCTGTGTAGGGGACTCTGTGCGTAGCAAGACTTGGCTTCCTTCCTTAATGAGATGCTCTCACTGTGAAACATACAACCCAAGTCTTCTTGCAGCTTCAGAGATCTTGTGAGTTTTCTTCTGAGGGAAAGGGTAATAGGGTAGCTTACTAGATGTCGGTGCTAATTTTGAGACTGAAATTTGAGTGTGTGTCCAAGCTGGTGAAGTAACTGAGGTCAAATGTGAATAAGAACTGTCTGTCGTTTCAGCAGGGCTCAAATTTTCCTGTTCGCTGAGTATTCCAGCAGATTGTTCACTTCCTTTTAATAATTCTTCACATGTCATCACTCTCTCCTTCTGAGACAGTATTTCACTGTCAGCGCTAACCTGTTCATTGCTTTTTTGGACAGCACCCAAAGGAACTTCCTGGTGTTCTCCATGTGCAAGACGGTGGATCTCTAGATGTATCCGCCAAGGTGAACTCTCTTGTATATTCTCACTGCAGGGCAATTCAAGGCTAACCTCTCTGACAGGAGCATGCTCTTTAAATGCTTTTGCTTTCCTCATTTTCTTGTTAATTAAAACAGCACTGACCATCGATTCCCCTGAGATTGTCTCATTCTCACCTGTGAAGAAAATATATGTTAGCATGTTATTACAAATGGCAAAGTAGTGCAAGCTTGATGGGATTGTTCACATTTGGTGCTATCACAAATATAGGTAGAAAGGAGCAAGACTCCCCCTCAATCCAGATCAACCACAGCAAAAATCTGTTGTTGCAATCTGATGACCAATCTTAACACATCCCAGAAAGATAGGCTGCCGTACCATAATCTAATCACAAATGAATCACATGTAGAAAATAAATGCAAGATTGGGCAAGTTAGGTCCCGCTAGCTAGTTTTCTCTTTTAGGTCAGATGTGAAGAACCTCCTGCTTGTGTGGGCCAATGTTGGCCTGCAAAGCCATTTCCCCAAACCACATCTGCCTCTCATTCAGCCAGAGTCACTGGATGATGTCGGCCAATGGGCTGGAGGTGGAATTCAGTTCTGTGTTGTCTGTGCCCATCAGTTCCCCACAGGGAACTGGTGTGCCATGGAAGCAGCAGGATTTGACTCTTACTCATCAACTGATAAGCAGAAAACCAGAGCCCTCATCAATAGACATAGGAGTCAACTCCTAGGGATTAAGGTCCTTCGCCCTACCATTTGAGCCCCTCTCATTGATGGGCATTGCCATTCAAATGGTGTGCATGCACAGAGCTGCTAATTGCTCCTTTACCAGCCTGTTTCCTGCAAGGAACCTCCTGGTAAAACAAATTCCACTCACATGAGTCAACTTTGATGTGATCGTGGCATCAGAAACACTCACCTCACCTGTCAAAGGTGGCCTATGGGGTTAGGGGGCAGATAGATATCTGGCCTGCTGGACCTATGATCTAGGTCAAACAATATGTATTCATATTTCCTCCCAGAACTCCTAAGTAGTGAATGGAAACAAGGCGACGTATCAAGGATGCCATAGGAAATTTGTGTAGTGGCAAGGAGTATAGTACAGAAAATCCCTGCCCTTTTAATTGGACAAACAGGAGGCAGCAATCTGATACCTCTTATGATGCCTGTGAAAGACCTCAATAAATGTATCTCAAAAATCCATACTGCACAAGATAGTATTTACCAGTACTCTCTCTACCCAGTTGTTGGTTGCACTGACTCCAATAGCGTGCATGTATCCTGAAAATCACCACATTCCATTGGCTACCAGGATTGGACATGTGTCCTCCCATCTGTTCAGAAGAGAGAAGTCTCTCCTAGATGTGGCAGCCATTTTGTGTTCTGCCATGTTGCCGTGGCAGACATTTTGTGGCATGCACATCGGACCCCCAAAGTTGGTGAATCCTGCTATAAAACCTGCTGTAGTTAATTGTTTTGCAAAAAAATGTTTATGGTGATCTTGTCTTATGACTAATTTTGCCACTTTCACATCTTGGTGAAGAGGGAAGGGCAGGAAAGGAAAGGTGTACACACACAAAAACTATTTACCTTGAAATTTTTATTATCACTAAATTTTCAAGTAGAAGCATTGTTGCCACATAAAAATGCCTCAAATAAATTATTCTGTTTGTGATTCTTTTTATTTTATTAAAAAAAACCTTTTCACAATCTTTTGCCAACACAAATCTGAACATTTTGGTAAGCCTATCTCATTTTCTGGGACCAATTCCAAAGGGAGTAAACGCATCATCTCATTGGCAGGTGGGGAACTGCCACAGCATACATGGGCGTACCCAGGGAGGGACGGGGGGCAGCTGCCCCCCCCTAGAAGCAGAGTCCGGGGAGAGTCCGGGGAGGGGAGTGCAGGGAGGTAAGTGAGGCGGAGCAGGGGCTTGGTGCCTTTGCGCCTCCAGCGCCCCTCTGGAGGCGCTAGGACCCTGTTGTGCTCTGAGGGCTGAGCACGTGAGTCATGGAGGGGAGGACAGTAGCCTAATTCTAAAGCGGCTCTCCCTCGCTGTAATCGGCTCCTGAAACGGGGGGCGGGCGTGACCATGGCTTGCCCCCCCCAAGTTTTGATCCTGGGTACGCCCCTGACAGCATACAATAACAACATTGTACCCAAATAGGCTATTGTTTCACTCTCAAAAATGTGAGTGGAGCACCATCTTCTCAGTGCAACAAAAGGATTCCCCTCCCCCAAGGTCCTCCCCGTTGCCTTTGATGAGAACCCTGATCAAAATACAGATTTTCTAACCTTTTTTTCCTGATAGGGACATGTTGGGGAATAGGAAGAAGCTGGAAAAGTGAATTGCCTGCTTTAAAAAAAGAAAGAAAGGGGGAAGAAGATGAATGGGCACACTGATTTAATATGTCTTATGCTCTTCACTGAGGGATTGATACACCTGTGAATAAAGAGGAATTCCCAAATTTTGTCATTAGCGAGGGTACTTCCGCACACTAGCTGTTTTTTTCTGCAACTCACTGATAGGTTCATTCAGGACTTCCTTGATAATCCAGATGATGGCAATGCAAAACCATGCATTCCAGTGTTTCCTGTTATCCTCCTATTAAAAACTTCTTTTGCTACTTTTCTGATGCAATTGCAACAACAACCTGGCAAGGCACTATAGATAGCTGAGTGGTCTGCGAGTCAATTGGTAACGTGGCTGTTGAAGAACTGCCTTTCCGTGTTGCCACCATTGCCACTCCTGTATCTGTTACGTTCTTTCAGAAAAGTTAAAATCTCACAGATTAGCCTCTCATCATTTCCAATTCCCTGCCAAGCAACTGGTTTTCACCAGCATGTTAACATTATAGAAGGACCTGCAAAGAGAAGTTCTCTCCTTTGATCTGCTTTTCCTTAGGCTAAGGAATTGTCCAACATTATATTCTAGGAGGCCTGAACAAATCAGTTAGGAAGGTTCATGGTGACATAATTTGATAACCAGTAATCCAGAGCAACATGTTTTCTCCTAGTTACATATTACCACCTAGGACCTGGCAAAGCTACGTGTACTGTTTTCACATGATTGCCTTTCACAGTAACATTGAGTAAACTTCAAGGTGAATCTTAGCAGGCTGCTAGGTTCTTAAACATGCTCCCTATGCATGTTTGCTCAGAAGTTCCTGTTGCATTAAGAGGACTAACTCCCAAAAACGTATGCACTGGATTGCAACCTCAAAAGGTTACATATTGTGTTGTGTAGATAACAATGCATAAACTCTACATAGATGCTATACAACATAATTAACATTTTGTTCTAAGAAGCATCATGCAAGCAAACTAATTTTTATTATTTTGCTTATTAAATTTGTTAGTCACTTTTCTCTTGCCCAAGACAACCCATAATGACTTTGTACTGGATCAAACACGGTTGGTCGAAAATAAGTTCGATCCCATTTTCCATGTTTCTTTGGAGGAAATCCTGAAAAGAGTTTACCCTCAAGTTGTGCTTCAAATTCTCCTTACCAAACTTTTTTCCACATCAGCATATTTTTTTGGCCATGGTTTTACCAGGTTCAGTTAATTTAACAAAACGTAAGAAATTACTTACATTGCTTATCTCACTTTCTGGGACTAACACAATTCTCTATACAAAACAGCTCTAATCCAGAGACGTTAGTCACTCCTTCTGTATCAATGAGATTAACTCTTACGTTCAGTACTAGAGACATATCAGAGTAACAACTGCCTTCTATAGTTTAAAGAAACTGGGGGAACAGCCATTGGTGTTTCTTTGTCTCAATAACCCTGGGTACAACCTGAAATGTGTTTTTCTCTTAATACCGACTAATTTATTTACCACTTTCAGAGTGGGGGTTTTTCATCATGTTCAGCTTCCCCCCATCTTGCCCCTTTTCCTCTTCTGTCATTTTTATTTTTGCTAAACATCCTGCCTGAACAAGAGTTCTGGAGAGCATAAAAGTTTGCTCACTATTTTCTAGCATTTTAGCTGATTCTAGTAAAGATAATACCCAGCTGTGGCTTTCTTTGTGGACTGAAGCTGAAATTTGTGCTATGACAAGATCCACATTTAATAAGCATATTACAGAGCACATCTAAAAGATAGTCTCCCCCCCCCCAAACATGAAATAAGTGTTAATGTTTGGCTTTGCTAACTATTATGACTGTGCATAACAATGTGAAAACAATTCCCACAGGGAGTAGATGAATAAGGCTGTAAACTAGGCAAGCTTACCAGGAAGCAAGTCTCATTTAACAATGTGGGGCTTGCTTCTGAGTAAACATGCACAGGACTGGGCTGTCCATCTGTTACTGCAAACACAGTAAGAGTCTTATTATGGCACCTTAAAGATCAGCAGACGTATAGTGTATGCCACAATACATCTGTTATGAAGACATTGTACTTAACTTTTCAAATGTGAGTATAAGCTTAGTGCAATTGTAAAAAATCAACGAACATTTTCAAGCCTTTTTGTGGACCCCTGGTTTTTAAAGTTTTAGCCAAGTCTAAAACTTACCTGTTTTAAACACAATAATGTGTGTCTGCAGTTTTTGCTTCTGTTTTAGACAGTCGTATTGCTCTTCAAGCATGCTTACGTCCATCTTGGTTGGCTGCCCGGAACAGTCTGAGGCTCGTTGCTTTGATAGATGAGTCACTAAGAAAATACCACCCATATATTTATAAGCCTTCACCATCTGTTCCCATAAGAAAGACAAAATCAGGCAAAAGCAGAGCATTTCCTTCATTGTGCTTGCCAAAAGGCAAAGGGTGCTGGTAACATCTGAAATAGTCACTCACGAGCCAGGCAATGGCTTGCTTGGATTCCCTTCAGTACCTGGTACAGAGCTGCTGATTTCAATCAACTGAAATATCAACTTTGCTTCAAATACATCCAGTGTGTCCTGAACCTCTGAAAGCAAAGTTAATGACAGGAACTGTTCAGCTGGAACCGATGTTGACTTAAGTCCAAACATATGAAGCCTTGCCAAAACCCACAGTGAAATACAAAACCTCATTTAACACAGCTAAATGCACACAAAAGGCTAAAAGATGCTGGTTGATGTAGCAATTTTAATTTTAAAGCTACACAGTTATATGTTGGCAGCATGTCACTTTAGCTGTGATTATATATAATTTCCCCATATTTATTTTATAAGATTTGATTATTATTGTGGTAAACTCTGTGATAGCTATTTTGCTGCTGCTTCTCTCCCCGCCCAACTATTATTTTATTTATGTCACATTCCTAGATATTAAGATAAAAAAATGTAAAGCACATAGAGTTGCATAGTATTGTAAACTGTAATATGTAGCTTCTCAATTGTCCACAAGTACATTTCTGTTGTGGGATATTAATTTCTGATTTGTACCAATTTCACCCTATCAATATTCCATAGAATGACGCATTCATCTGTTTTCTTCTTCTGTTGAGTACGGCTAAGGAATGAAGTCTATAGATGAAACTCCCCTGTAATTACCGGTATATCCCCTTTAGCAAAGATTTGTTTTTTACAAAACTTTCCACAGGAAAAATAATTGTTCCACATTAGGTGCATGAATCGAACCCACTGTTATCTCTTGAGTGAAAAACCCTGAGCCAAAACATAGCGACCTCGTGGATCTTTAAGCACTTTCACCATCTTAAAATGAAACTTGGAACCAAAGACACTGCTGCTCCACATGACTCTGATGAGACAGGTGCTACCATTTGCCTATCAAGCCACTTATGCATTAAAAGCACCCCTTTTTGTTTCAGTCTATGAGTTTCCTATAGCAAAACAATATGCAGGAGCACTCCTCCTTAGTGAGAAGTGGTCCTCTTTAATCTTTAAAGAGATTAAAAAATATTTTAAAATAGCCGGTAACCAGAACTCAAGACATGGAACAGTCCAGGAAAGATTCTGCCAAATAGTCCTTCTGTATGTGTAGAGTTGCTGCAATAGAAGAATTCAAATGAAGAAGGAACGTTTCTGGATAGTCCTTAAAGTGGAACACTTTCCCCATTCCAAACTGTTTCTTTAAACAATATAACAGCTGGTCCTGCTCATTCCCTCTACAAGGTGCCCCTGTCCACTATTTGTATTGTAGAAGGCAAAACCATCAGAAACTTTGATATCCCTGTGTACTTTTACTGAATGTGAACCTCTGTGGAGGTGGATGGGAATCAGCAATATGCACTCCTGTTCTGAAATGTGTGAACAGTACAAAAGAGAGATGTACCTTCTGGATAACCCCCATAGGGCTAATACTTGCTTTTGTTAATATTAATATTATTTTGGACTGTAGCTGTGTACAGACATCTTTAAAACACATTTGAAGCACATTTCAGCCCTCAAAGGTTATGGGCACTGTAGCTCACTACCGTACTTACTGAGTTACAATTCCTAGCATTGCTTAACAAACTACAGTGTCCATAATTATTTGAGGGGGGAAATGTATATACTGTACAGCCTGTGTGTCATTGTTACCCAGCCCTGCCTATGCTGTCTTTAGGAACAGGAAAGCAAAGGATGACATATTTAAACTGGGCACAGCCATGGCTTCCCCAAGACATTTTGCTGCCCGAGGCAAAGCTCCCCACATTCCACTTACAGAAACCAAGCAGTATGCCAGCTGAATCTTACTTCATCACCAGTGATTGGATAATATCCTCCACTCTGGGTCGGCTCTGAATTCAGCAAAGGTTGTAAACTTTTGTCTATAAAATTAAAATAATTTATTAGGTGTTAATTCAGGTATTTAAGTAAAAAGGTACTGTATATGAAACTGCTGTTCTGTATTATGGCCGATTGAAGAGCAAAGCAAAAAGGCCTCACATTTTATTGGCTAGCTTCTAATCAAGGTCAACATTAATTTTCAAGCAGTTTGATAAGACTCACGTGCACAATGAAAAGACCTACTTAATCTACTGTTACTCTGTTGCTAGCTTTATGTATGTTCACAGTAGAAAACTGCAGTTATTTTCTTTAAGCCGGAGGACACTGCGGTCAAACTTTGGGGATATTAGCTTTCTGCCTGACCTGTAAGACGTAGTTAATACGTCTACAGCAAAATAATTGTCAGGCTGGCTTGACACCTACATGCCATGCATGCATACTGCCATTTGGCTTGGGCCTCAGGTTCAAAGAGTGACTCAGATTTAGATGCTTGTTAATTTGGGGTCATTCAATAAGTTTTGCAACTTGTTTTTATGTGCATCAAACCAAAACATGACCCACTCTCTCTCATTAGGTCTGCAGGTATTTGGTAAAATACTTTTTTGTTAACCTTTTTCATATTTAGTTAAAAACTTGCACCAATATTAATAGAAATTATGCTACAAGATTAGACCATGACCAATGTGCTCGCAGACCAGCTGATTATAGAAACAAACAACTCAATTTTCTTTTTTTTTTGGGGGGGGGGACCTTTTTCTCTTTCCATGCATTGTCTTTTTTTTTAATGGTTAAGAGGGCCTCAAAACCTGGCTTAGGCCTGTTGGTAACTGACCAGGAAAGAGATCTTGAGTTTGTGGGGGGATATCTCAGTACTGTATGTTGACGCAGTAGGAGGCAACTGTGAAGTCGATGCTAGAGATCATTAGGAAAGGGACTGAAAGGGCCACAATAAATGTGATAATGTGTACTCCTAGAAATCCTTGAGTACACTTCTAATAGAGTCATTATGGTAACCTGTTGATTTGTGAAACTGATGATTTTGCAAGCAGCCGCCCCCCATTGGGGCAGAAATACAGCTAATAGGTGAATCACAAAGATAAAGCTGAAAGCTAGAACATAAGTTGCTACATGGTGCAAATGGCTACACGTAATGCAGGTTCCCAACATGCATACCCACACAAAATGTAATAGAACATGGTGGGAATCAACACTGAATCAGCAAAATTGCCAGTGTTTATTTGCGCATGTGTATTAAACATGAAATGAGGTAATGATGTATGATTGGTGAAAATCGAAATGCTTTGTTTGAAACTTTATAAATACCACTGCCTGAACCACCGGGCGTGGTTGCAGTTTTGCGGAATGATCCAAATGTCAGTGGCAGATGAACCCTCTCCGGCACCCAGGGTGGTGCATGTGCGGTGCCCGGTACAGACTGCCCATGTGCGGCATCCCACACGTGCGCACTCTGTACGGGCTGCCCCACATGCACAGTCCGTATAGGGTGCCACTCACGCACAGCGACCGTACGGGCTGCCACATGCGCCCTTGGCTGCTCTACACCTGGGGGGAGGCAGGTCCCATCTTGTCGCCCCTCCCAGTGGCACCCAGGGTGCCCTGCCCCCTCCACCCGACCACCCCCCCTTCCTACGCCACTGCCGACTGTAACCTATTGCTTTGCAATAAACAGTGTTGGGCTCCTAACTCCTCATGTTTCTGAGTTTTATTGGCTTAAACTCAGGAGCTAAGCTATTTTTGGCTTACAACAAAACTGCCAGTACTGTTATGAAAATCTTTGGTGCGACCATACTTCAAATACTGTACTGTGTAGTTCAGAAAAAGAACTATTTGTTCAATGTAACTTGATTTATTCTACAATTTAAAAAATAAATAAAATTAAAAAAATTAAAGTTGGCTCATTTAATTTTTTTTAAACAAATAGCGTTAAATTCTTTTGAAATGACTAGCTTGGGTTTCATCTGCCTATTTAAACAAAAATTGTTAAATCCCTGTTGTTAGCCATTATGAGTGAGGCATGGCAGCATATTGATACAGTATATTGAAACTGAGGCCAAAGTTTTGCTGGTTACACAACAACAAAGATCCAATTTTTTTGGGGGGGGGGGAATCCGAATTCCTGCAGCCAAGCCATGACCAGCCCCCTTTTTTGGGTCAGTGCGGGTGGTGCTGTGGTCTAAACCACAGAGCCTAGGGCTTGCCGATCAGAAGGTTGACGGTTCGAATCCCCGCGATGGGGTGAGCTCCCTTGGTTCGGTCCCTGCTCCTGCCAACCTAGCAGTTCGAAAGCCCGTCAAAGTGCAAGTAGATAAATAGGTACCACTCTGGCAGGAAGGTAAGCGGCGTTTCCGTGCGCTGCTCTGGTTCGCCAGCAGCTTTGTCATGCTGGCCACATGACATGACCCAGAAGCCGTTTGCGGGCAAACGCAGGCTCCCTCGGCCTACAGAGCGAGATGAGCGCCACAACCCAGTCGTCCACAACTGGACCTAATGGTCAGGGGTACCTTTACCTTGTGATGATATGCTAGGCTTTTGTTGTTAACCTTGCGTTTCCCCATTTCCTTCCAAACTGTCTCATTGCTAATCTGAAGGAGACCGTACTTTAATCTCCTTTCCTCTGAACTTCCCTGACCGACACCATTTATTTGTGGGCCGCCTTGTTGTGTAATTTGTATATTAAAAAGCGTGGGGGATTGAAGTGCCGAGAAACCCGAGGAAAAGAGCCGCCGAGAGGAGTCCGCTCACGCCGGGAAACGAGGCCACCAACGCCGCTTCGACCCCCGGGCCTGGGCGAGCGAGAGGCGGGTCCTCCTTCACCGCCCCCTAAGGGGCCGCAGGGCGGGCGGGTTAATAACTACCAGGGCCCGGCGCTTGGGCACAGGAGGAAGGGCCGGGCGAGCCGTCTCTGTGAGGCGGCGCTGAGGCAAAAGCGGGCGCCGGGGCTGCCTCCCGCCGAGCGAAGACGACGGCGAGGCCCACTCGCCTCAGGGCGCCATGGCTGCGCCTGCCGAGCCTTGCTACTTGGGATGGGACTTCAGCACCCAGCAGGTACCCGTGGCAAAAAAGGACGCGGCGGAGGAGGCGGAGCCGGGCCAGAGCCTCCCCCTCCGCCCTCCCTCGCTTCGCGTCTCTGCCGTGGGGAAGGGTCCGCGCCCACACGGCTGCTGAGTCGCCTCAGGGACGGGCCTCCTTGGATGCAAGGAAGCGGCGCGGGAAACGCTTCCTTTCGCCCAGCGCTCGCTCCTCTCTCCAGCCCCATCTCGAGGGCCTGGTTCGAGTCAGGAGGGGGTGGGGGAGGGGGGAGGGGAAAAGGAAGCAGGCGCTCTGCACATGCTCTGAGGAAATCCCGTCATCATCGCAGGACTGAGGCACAGAGGAAGCCCCCGGGAGCCTCTCTGATGGGATGGGCAGAGGCGATGGTTCCTTCCCCGCCTCTAGGTCAGCATTTCGCAAACGGGGGTCTCCAGCTGCTTTTGGACTACAACTCCCATCATGCCTAGCTAGCAGGACCAGCGGTCAGGGATGATGGGAACTGTAGTCCGAAAGCAGATGGAGGCCCAAGTTTGGGAAACCCTGTTATAGAGCCAAGCAGGCAGCAGTATCAGTATTAGTATGTCACTTTGTTTCGCCCTAGGCAGCCCAGAGCGACTTACAACCAAACCAGCATGTGATGATGACTGGTTTTATATGGTAGACCACCCTTACATGTTCCCTTACTGAAGTGCTGGGAATCACAGGCGGGGAGAACGTTGTTGCACTCAGGTCCTGCATTTAGACTTCCCATTGGGGCAACAGGTTGGCCACTGTGAGAACAGGGCGGGACTTCCGTATGGGCGTAGCCAGGATTTGTTTGGGGGGTGGGGCAGGTCTTTGTTGGGGGGCAAGCTTTTGTTGGGGGGGGGCAGAACTTCAGATTTGTATTGATTTTGAATTGATGGGTTTTTTGGGGGGGCAGGGGCTGACCCCCCCCCCGGCTATGCTCATGGACTTTGGCCTGATCTAGCAGCCAGGCTCTTAGAATATTCTTAAATGAATAGGAGCTACAGTGCACATAAATGTGGCTTGCTTAGGAAAACTTGCCAATGGATTTCACCTTTTGCCTTTTTGCAGCTGAGCTGTGGAAGATAGGTCTTTCTAGAACTGTGAGTTTGAAATTCAAAAGTGATCCCCCACCCTTCCTTCTCCCCTGGTTTTTATGATGTGGCACTACATCTCACAGTTCTGATAAAATCCTTTGGCAAACTGGAGAAATTCAGCCCCTTAGCGCAGGCTTCAGCAGTTGTACCTGGAAGCAAAGTCTACTTGCACTTCCTGAGTTCCAGCATATTTAAATGAGAAATCAAAGGTTAACCTATGAAGTTTAATTAGTCATTACCTGCAGATTTTTTTTTAATATACCCTAACTTTCCCATAGCCCCAACCAAACTGATGAAGTGGGAGAAGTTCATATTACTAGATAGCATTTTCGTTTGGACACTGCCGTTACACTTTTTTAAAAAAACATTTAAACACTCCTTTCTCTCTAACGATCATAAATAGCAAACGAGAAAGAAGGGTCTTAGTTCCTTTCAAGGGGTGGTAGATGCAGATGGAAGGAGCCCAATGGTGAGAAATAAGGACAGCTTGCTTGCGCAAAGCAGATAATTGCTAATTCATTCAAGATGCTGTCAACAGAGAACCAGCATGGTTTAGTGGTTAGATACACTAGGACTTGGGAGACGGGTTCAAATCCCCACTCAGCTGTGAAGCTCACTTGGTGACCTTGGGCTAATCATGCCACCTAAACTACCTCACAGGGTTGTTCTGAGGATAAAATAGGGGAGACCATGTATGCCACCTTGAGCTCTTTGGAGTAAAGGTGGCATAGAAATGCAGTAATAAGTAACATAAAGTTAGCCTTTGCCAACCTGGTGCTCTCCAGATGTTTTGGACTACAAACAACTGATGGGAGTTGAAATCCAAAATACCTTGAGGGCACCAGCTTTGGGAAGGCTGAGCTCAGGTGATGTAGGGTCAGAACTGAAGCATTCTTTTCCTTCCATCCCGCCTCTCCAATAAATTGATGGGATAAGTGGAAGTGACGTTTTATGAATGCAAAGATCTATACAAAAACTAGATTGTAAAAAGCAATAATGTAAAGAAAGAAGGGGCCAATGGTGAAGGAAGAAGAGCAGGGGAAACATGAGAAAACATGGGAAAACATGAAACATTTTTCTGAACTAATCATGGGAATTTCAGTACTTCCTTAGTGAGACTCTAATTTGCTCCCAGGAAGTGGAGCACTAATCAGGGATCATCAGTTTCTGGAGTTGGGATGGGATGAAGTGCAGAATGAACTAGCTACTTGCTATTTTAGGTGACTGATCACTTGGAAATTATTGATTCTTCCAAATGGAGGCATGCAATTTAGAATCAATGATACCAGTGGATATAATTAATTCTAGAAGACACGCCACCATTTGGAAGATACCTGTAGGTATATGAATTAGATTAGAAATTGTTTTTATATCTATGTAATTGTTTTTTACTGTTCTTTGCATATGTAATTGTTTTTACTTCTTGTATAAGTGATTGTTTAACCATTTTCATACATACAATTGTTTGATACATGTTTATTATACAGTACTTTGAGATGCTTCCTAGGAAGCAAATCCTAATGAAATAAATAACAGCAGCAGCAACCTTTTCTTTTCTCCAGCTGAAAGTAATTGCTGTAGATGAACAACTGCGAGTCATCCATGAGGACAGTGTAAATTTTGACAAAGATCTTCCAGAATTTGGGTACGTTTCATCACTTGTGCTTAATTTGGTCCTAAACCTGCTTTGGCATTAAAATTCCCTCTAAATCTGGAGTACTTGCACTTGGGCAGATCCTGTTCAAGGATCATAGAATGCTGTGCTTAAAGGTTTTCCTTTAGTAACACTGCACTATGTTAGGTTTTCTTTTTGCATTCTCCCAACAATTAGGATTTTTAAGGGTAACTGTCCTAGCTGTGTACAAGAGAGTACTTGTGTGTTATTTGGGGAAATCCAAAGTGAAATAATGAATTAGTTTTATTCACCCAGGCATTGTTTTTCCTGCAGCACTCAAGGTGGCGTCCATGTTCACAATGATAGACTGACCGTGACTTCTCCTGTATTAATGTGGGTGAAGGTAAGTTTTTGATGCTTGAGTAATGTCGCGAGTGTCTGGAGAGGAAGGCCAGTGGGTTCCTGCAATTAGCTCCAATCCTCTCCCTTCTCCCCATTTGCCCTCCTGTCTGTTGCCCTATATAATTACCTTTTTCAAAATGACACGTTGCCTGTTTGCTTAAAGGTAAAGGTAGCCCTGAGGGTTAGGTCCAGTCGCGGACGACTCTGGGGTTGCGGTGCTCATCTCGCTCTATAGGCCGAGGGAGCCGGCGTTTGTCTGCAGACAGCTTCCGAGTTATGTGGCCAGCATGACAGCCGCTTCTGGCGAAGCCAGAGCAGCGCACGGAAATGCCGTTTACCTTCCCGCCGGAGCGGTACCTATTTATCTACTTGCACTTGATGTGCTTTTGAACTGCTAGGTGGGCAGGAGCTGGGACTGAACAACGGGAGCTCACCCCGTCGCAGGGATTCAAACTGCTGACCTTACAATTGGCAAGCCCTAGGCTCAGTGGTTTAGACCACAGGGCCACCTGCGTCCCTGTTTGCTTAGGTTTATGTAAATAGAGGCCTAGCAAAATCTCTGTGCCAACAAGGAAGATATAATGATCTAGAATTACCTCCAACCATACCTGACTCTATTCTGTGCTGTGGGTGACATAATTCATTTTTCACTTAGAATATCCAGGTTCAGTTCCTTACTCAGCAATGAAGTGCATTTGGTGGTCTTGAGTAAAATGTAAGAGCCGCTGCATGGGGCTCAAAAGGTTTCGGAAGCATCTTTACTGCACTTCTGAATCTTACCGTATGATGGTTCTCTGTTGATCTGCTACATCTCTACTAGTACATACAAGAGATGGGAATCAGACCAGTATTAGCAGTGGCCTTGTGGTGTAAAGGTATTTTTCTGCTTGACAGCTTTTTGCTTCTGGAAATACTCGCCATATTCTTGCAAGTGCTTGCCATGTGTGTAAGGTCTGCGGGGTGGTTGCTCACGAGTAACCAGGCAAGATTCCAAACCGTCTTTTAAGAGGTTTATTGTGCATGCTATTTACAGTGCAGAGCTACAAGTTCATGTCTGTATCAGTCACTCGCAGAATCCGGGAGTGGCCCCTTCCGGTTGTGACCCCAACATAAGAGTTTCCGTATCCCAAATCTCCGCCTCCCCACCTTACTTTTCACCCCTCTGCACACTTGGGGCGCCGGAAATGGCGTGCCTCCCTCCTTGCCCGATGAGCGAGGGGAGTGCAGGGTCTCTCCAACATCCCCAGAGCCTCTGCTCTCAAGACCCGGAGCTGCCTGCCCCTCCCCACTTGAGACCTCGCTTTTTCCTCCGCTGGAAGAGGACGTGCTGCTGGTCAGGTGGGGCTGGGGCTCTCTGTAACATCCCGAGAGCCCTTCCACCACCCTGCGCTGAGCTAGGGACAGTTCCCTGACAATGTTGTTCTGGGGTAATGCTAAACATAGTTGCTGTTCAGGTATGCTCATGGATGTCCTACCAAACTGATTGCAGCCCAGCAGCCATGTATGGTAGCCCATGTGGACCTTGATAAACACTCTAGTTTTGCTGCTTTCTGGGAACGGCAAAACACAGTCTCCTCAAGCATTTCTATCAGGTCACAAGAAGTGGCTGCTGGTCTGTGCTCAGTCTTGGGGATCACAAGTTCAGCAGGACCGGGTGAGGGACAGATTGTTGTTCGTGGAAAGGAAACCCAAAAGGGTAGTGGTGTGCCCCTCTCATTGGGTAGGAGAGCAGGGCCTATGTTTCTTCCGAAATCTTTTGCGCATACTCCAGACTGTAATTTGGGAGGTTAGATCCCTTCCCTTCTTAATTAGGAGCTGCCATTGCTTCTAAATTTGGTTGCTTGGCTCTGTCTGTGTCATTAGATGATTCAGCTTCTTAGCTCAGCATTATTAAAATTACTTTATACAAGAAACCATTACATTTGCCAGACAATTTATAATTTGCTTGTTTTCTGTTTCACTTGGAATGCTGTTAAGGATCCTTTTGACGCTGCAGTTTCCTGTACCATGTTTCTTCTTTTTCTTCTTCATTTCTTTAAGTAGTGACATTTTGTATCATTGTTTGTGATAACAGATGCATTAATTTCTAAATGATGCCGACTTTGTTTGAGATTAAGCTGAGTTTTGACATAATTACACTCTTTAACCACTTGAAAGCTGTATTACTTTTTCTTGCTTTTTATCTCTTTGTTCTCTGGGGAAGAGTAACCAGTTTGGCTTTGCTTTTTTCTTGTTTGTCAAACATTGGAGGTTTTTGAGTGGCCATTTTAGCTCTTATACCCCATCCCGAGATAATTTTTATTTTAAAATAAAGCCAACTGACAAGTGAAATTTACAGTACTGTGTACAGTTCTGGTTGCCTCACCTCAGAAAGTATATTGAAGAGTTGCAAAAGGCTCAGGAAAGGAGAACCAAAACGATCAAGGGGATGGAGCAACTCCTTGAAGAAAGGTTGCACCATTTGGGACTTCTTAGTATGGAGAAACTGAACTGCCGCTGCTGTGCTACCCATGGTGAAGCCATGGTTTGTCTTATTGATATGTCCAAACCATGGCTCGTGATTTGTCTGGAGTTGTAACTGAGGTTTGTTTGAGTCCGAGTTTGGATGCGATGCGTAGCCAAACCATGGCTTAACCATGGGTAGGGTGGGGGCTTACACGTGAACTGGAGCAAAAAAAGGAAGTGTGTATGCAGCACCAACTAGCTATAAATGCACCTTCTTTCCAAAGGATGAAAAAGAAATACAGGCAGCCCGCTGCTTACATGCATTCAATAGGTGCGCAACCGTGTATACACGCACCACGTCAAACCCAGAAGTGACCTGGAAACATCCTAAAGATCTCACTGAAACATCACTCAAAGGGCGGAACAGGAGCGGGAACTGGGTGCTTGCAGACTTTTAAAAGCCTGGGAAGATTGCCTTCAGTTCCTGGGCCTGAAATTCCCCACCTCAGAGGTGCTTCCACAGATCTTGGCCTGCTGAAAAACCAAGAAGCTGCTTGTTTAGTTTACAGTGGGCTGCTGCTATAAGCACATTGTAACCGCGCTAGAATGATAGCATTTCTCACCTTGTGCTGAGGGTTCTTTCTTGTTCTTCTGAGAAACAGACATCTGAGAACGAAGGACATTTTAATCAAGTGAAACATACACTTTCCTGAAATTGATAAATAAATGCATAAATTTCCTTTTAGGCTCTGCCTTTCTGCTGGTGCAAATCTATTTTGCCGTTTTCACACTGGCTGCGCTCAGCTTAGTCCAGCAGATGGTTGAACGTCAGCCATGTGCCCTGCAAATCTGCACAGCAGAACTGCCCAGATGTTAGTATGGCCACTTTCCCAGCATGTGTCTGCTTTCAAGGGTTGTGCTGGCATGATATTATTCTGCGTCACGTTCCCCCTAAGATTCAAGGCATATTTGTCGCCTCAAAGTTGAGCGAGGTTGGATAGCTCAGTTGGTAGAGCACTAGACTCTTAATCTCAGGGTTGTGAGTTTAAGCCCCACGTTGGGCAAAGGTTTCCTGTGTTGCAAGGGGTTGGATTACATGACCCTCCTTCCAATTCTATGATATTTTTGTGTGCTTTATGTGGACAAGAAATAAGAAAGGTGTAAGGTTGGTAGGGGAGGAGTGCTTAACTCTTCATTTCCCATGGAAACTCTACTTTTCCATCCAAAGAATCCCAGATCCACGTCTGTGTGGTATATGCTGGTCTGAAAACCCCTGGCAGCTGCTGATGGTTGGAAATTGTAGTTGAAACAGTCAGGCTGGGAAACATATGTGGTACAGTGGTACCTTGGGTTAAGAACTTAATTCGTTCTGGAGGTCCATTTTAACCTGAAACTGTTCTTAACCTGAAGCACCACTTTAGCTAATGGGACCTCCTGCTGCCACTGCACCGCCGGAGCACGATTTCTGTTCTTATTGTGAAGCAAAGTTCTTAACCTGATGCATTATTTCTGGGTTAGCGGAGTATGTAACCTGAAGTGTATGTAACCTGAGGTACCACTGTATTTCCCTTCATGTCTCTTCCTCTGCTGCAAATTGCCACCTCCCAAAGGAACTTTGCAAAAGAGAATGAATTGTTGGACTAATGTTACATGCAGATCAATGGTAATTAAGATGAAAATATTTAATTTATGCTATGGCTTTTGATTTATTACTCTAACCCTTTCAACTGGAAAAAGGACAGCAGGTTTAAATCTCTATTTCTACACAATTTTTAGTTCAAGTATTTAGTGTTTGCAGTTTTTCAATTATGGAAGAGGCTTCCTGGCTGTGAGTTATAGGGGGGATGCTTCTTATAAGATGATGCCTGCTACAAAGCAAGCATGCATCATCTTAGAAACAAAGAACATGTGCTTTTTGCTTCAGAACTACAGTACTGGTTCAGGTTTAATAGATTGTGCTGAAATCCTAACCCCATGTCACTGGCAGTAAATCCCATTGAATTAAATACAACTTACATCTGAGTAAATCTGGTTAAGATTGCACTGTTAATTGTCTGAAATTAATAGATGAAGATTTAATCATCTGAAGGTTGTATTTGTGATGTTTAGTTTGGCCCTGAAGATTAGCATGTGTACTAAACTTGTTTGAAGGTTTCCCCCCTCTCTTCATCTGAAAAATGCTTTTATTCAGCATGCTAATCATCTCAGTTTCTCGAGAGACCTTCTACTGATTATCCAATTCTTCCATTTTCTTTCTCTGTCACTGATGACAGGAATCTACCTATTTAATTCTGAAACCTGTTGGGATTCATAATTTCCTGGAGTGCAGCAGTCAGTCTTGATCATGTTTGTTCTTCTAGGCCCTGGATATGATCTTGAAAAAGATGAAGTCTTCTGGATTTAACTTCTCCAGAGTGAAAGCTTTGTCTGGAGCTGGACAGGTAAGTTAAAAGTATAGGGGTGCATGTGTGAGAGAGTGGGAGAACTTTATTCTGGGTTGCATGTGCAGGCAACAGCCAATTGACATGCTACCGTATTTTTCGCTCCATGGGGCGCACCGGACCATAGGGCACACCTTGTTTTTAGAGGAGGAAACAAGAAAAAAAATATTTTTCTAGTTTTCCTCCTCTAAAAGCCCTGTTTTTTTGAGGACCAGCTAAAAGTTTTGTAGCTTTTTTTTTGCAAAGGGAAAAGCCCTGGTTTTTTGAGGATCAGCTAAACGTTTTGCAGCTTTTTTGCAAAGGGAGAAAAGCAAAGCTCCTTTTGCAAAGGGGGAAAAGCAAAGAGGGAAAGCCCCATTTTTTTATGGGGTTCAACTGGGGTTCAGCTCACATTTCTGCAGCTTCTGAAGGAAAGGGAGCCATTTCTACAGTTTCCAGACAGATAATCTAACATGTCACTGGGGAAACAAACAACCTCCCTCTGCAGCACATTCAACAATGGAGGGCGGGGCTGAAAGGGAGCCGGGACTCTTATCTCTCTCCCAATCTCTTGCTGATCAGCTGCTGAGCGGGGTCATTCCAACACCCCCTTTTCTCTTTGTAAAATAAAAAGCTCTATCTGCTTTTGGCCCCTTGGGCAATTTGGCTCCAGGGACCACCATTCGCTCCATAAGACGCACAGATATTTCCCCTTAATTTTTAGGAGGAAAAAAGTGTGTCTTATGGAGCGAAAAATACGGTACCTCGCACACATGCATTGCACCAAACCCAGAAGTGACTTTAAAAATTGCAGAAACAGCCCGAAAAGAGCCCAGAAAGGGCAAAAAGGTGCGAAAACAGCACCTAGCAATCCCATGAACCTTTGCAAGTGGAATCCCAGGAGCCCTTGCACTGACCTTTGAGGCCTGTGGAGAGTTGGAGTTTGAGCAAGGAGGTTTGGAAGGCAGAACAGGAGTGTGCCCCTGCCATGGGCGAGCCTCCGTTAACAGCATGATTTGTGATTTAAAAAAAATGACATTGCATTCACACTTATTTTGGTACTCTTAAAAGGCACCATTACTGATGTTCTAGTAGCATGCAAGTGTGTTTTAAATTTAGTGGAAATCCAGATATGAATCTTAACTTGCCACTCTGTTTTTATTTTATGCTTTTGCTCTCTTGAACAGCAACATGGAAGCGTCTACTGGAAAGAAGGTGCAAACTCTGTTTTACAAAACTTATCGCCTGATCTTCCTTTGCATCAGTCACTGAAGGTAACTTATCTTAGGAGTTTGGAAGGGCGTTTAAGTCCACTCTTGCTCATTGACCCTTAATGGCTGTGCTCACTTTCCCAGCTCCTTGCTGACTCTAGAAATAATTGAAGCATGCTATGTATTCCTTTTAGCAAAGGATAAGCACAAATGATGATGCAGACAAGATGCTTTCTATTTCTTCCTCTGAACAAGAAGTGTATAACAGTGGCGGTTGTATGAACAGGACACCTTTAAAGCCTTTGCTGTTGGGAGGAGCCAGGGGCTAGCTTGAATGGGCAGAGCCACTCCAGTACCTACCTGCAAACTCCTCTGCCCAGGGGAAGGCTCCAACCTTCTAGTCTCAATGGCTCATCACACACTGCAGCCATGAACATAACCTTGGTTCCTGGTTTCTTGCACTATATCTGTTTTCCTGGTTCAGGAAGGCTTGGAGCTGTCAAGGGAGTTGCTACTTCAGCAGCAAAGCAGCTCAGGCTGGGAGCTTACATAGGAGCTGGAGGTGTCACCCTTTCCTGGCTCTCAGACAGATCTTGATCTGGGCAGGTGCCTCCACACACTCCTCCTACTTCCCAGGTAGCCTCACATTCAGGCATTTCACTGGCAGCTCTGAAGCTCCTGCCAGTCCTCCGCTTTTGTGGCCCCGTGAGTGACGAAGGGAGTTCTGAGAGCCAGCTAGGAATCCAGGTGGTTGGGGGTCTGGATCCAGTGGCTCCTCAGGGTTGCAGGCGGTGCTGGGATCTGCTGGAGAGTCCTGCTCCCTCTGCAAAGACCCCAGGTCTGGATAGGGCTGAACTCTGATGCTCTGGCAGCTCCTAGCAATAATGGGTGAAGTTCCTGGCTGAATATGGGTGTCAGGAGCTGGAGTCAGGTGGAGGTCAGCCGTAAAACCATAAAGCACCCATTGCTTTATGAATGAAGCATCTCTTTATGAATGAAGTTAACTCTTCATTCAAAGAAACCAAAACAGCGCAGGCCTAGTGATCACAGCAACTCTTCCCTGTAGATTCCCAATGAAGCAGTTGCGAGGACTGAAGCTCCCACTTTCCCACTGCTCTCTAATGCTCCTTGCCCTGTTCCCAGCAGCCTAAGGCTCCACCGTCTTGTCTCTCTTTGCCCTGCCCTCTTCATTTCTCTACATGTTCTGGGAGACCAGGGAGGAGGGGAGCTGATGACAGAAGCAGGAGGAGACTCCCTGGATTCTTCAGCAACCTGCCTCTATTCTGTCTCCTGGCCCTGATCCTCTCCTGTCTTGGAGTCTGGACTGCTCTCTGCCACAGTCTCTTCCGACTCACTAAACCCTGTTCAGCTTCCACCACCACCTCCTCCTCCTAGTCTGCTCCATCTTCTCCCTCTGCCCACTCACCGTCCTCCCACCACCAGCTCCTGGCTCTGAACCTTCTTCCCTTGGGGGTTCCCTTTGTGGTTCCCCAGCTGGTGCCAGCCGTCACTCTTCTGCATCCATGACATCATGTTTAAACCAGGTTTCCCCATCTGCATAATCCAAATCCAGCCTTTTTCTTGGATCCTAAATACTTGTCTCATAGGAGAAATGCATTTCCCTCCTCTATTGATGCTGCCAAAGAGGCAGACCTTTTCCTTTTGCAGGCTGACATATCTTGCTTCATTTTGCGCTGCCTCAGGCTATGAGGCAGTTACTGCCCAGCTGCATCTGCTTCAGACCAGAGGGTGATGTAGCAAAAACTTTTTTGGCCAGCTGTAGAGACTCGCACATGGTCTCTTCCCCCTTGTAATCGCATTTTGGTATGCAAAATAGACATGTGCAATTGTTCCAGAACCAGCTTGCTGGTTTGGCACTGACCACTTTTCTGACATTGTTTTTTTTTTCTCATCCCCAATAGTCCTGCTTTTCTGTTAGCAACAGCCCTGTTTGGATGGATTCCAGCACAACTGCCCAGTGCTGCTCTCTGGAAAAAGCTCTTGGAGGGCCTCAGAAACTTGCTGAGGTCACCGGCTCACGAGCCTACGAGGTGAGAGCTGAGAAGCGAGATTAATGTTCGGCTTTTGAGGCTGTTCTTGTAAATGAGAACAAGTCATCCCAAGAGGTTTTTGTGTGCGCCAAATGCTAAGGGCACAAGATTCCCACTACTTGTATCTTCTCTCCTGCTCGTACACCCATGAATAAGGTCTTTAGCTGAACAAAGTCTTTAAATTATTTTGCTGTTAGGATAAAATGGGCCGGGGAGACTGTTGCGATGAGCTCCTTGGGGGAATAGCAGGATAAAAAAAGGAATGAAAGAAGTATTTTTCTAATTCAGATAACAGTTACGGTTAAGGGAATCATGATTACGCCCTCTTTTCTAAAGGGGAATGCATACCTCCTATTGAGGGGTGAAAAACCATTTTGGCCTCATTGGTCTGATCGGGCCAACTTTGACAGGTGGGCCTAGTTCCCCACCTGACAGCCATCTGATGCTATGATGGTAGCAGGCGACTGACAGGTGGGTAGTTCTGTCCACCTGCCAGAGTTGTTTTATGGGGTGGAGAGGGTGATCTACTTCATCTACTCTGCACTCGTCAGTTGATGAGCAGAGGCTTCAATCCTGCTCTCTGCAGGGGCCTGCTTTGCTAATGCATTCCTGTAATGTGCTAGTGAAGCAACATCCAGCAGGATTGAGTCCTGCCCCTACTGATCTTGGACCTCTGGGAGGGGGCGGGGGTCAAGAATGGTGCATGAGCTGGAGGATCCCCACAGCTTCCCTAGTTTTTTATGCTGATGTTAAGACCCCCAGTTGAGAAGTACCATACTTTTTCGTGTAGAAGACCAGGTTTTTTTTACGTTAAAACAATGTAAAAAAATTGGAGGCGTCTCATACACCTAAAGTACAGAGGGGGGATGGGGAATTTTTTGCTGCCGCGAGCAGAAGATTGTCAGCGGCGACAGTGCGGCTGATTGGTGGCTGCGGCAATGGCGGCAGCCGATTGGTTGCTGCCGCGGCAATTGGGTGGGTGATTTTAAGCTGTTGGTGGTGAGCGGTCTGATCGTGATTGGTTGCTTCTGCGTTGCGTGCAATCAAAAGTGTTGGTCCGGTGGGAGCGTTTGTCTGGTGGGTGAGCGTTTTTAGGCAACCCCCCCCCAAAAGCTCAACAACTCTGGGCAATCTCCCCCCATTTTCTCAGTTTTTAGTGTCCCCCAAGTAGTGGGCGTGTTACACACGGTGGGGGGGGGCATGTTATACATGGAAAAATATGGTAAGTCCGTTTCAACAAAGGTCCTCAGCAACTTTAATTTGAAGCTAGTGTGGATCTAACCAGTCTCCTCGCTGAGTTGTACAGACTGAATGGCTTTAACCAGTTGAGAACTTGAGGTGATTCCTGGATCGCAATGGGAGTCTGCCTAGCCAACCAGCACTGCACATTCCATTGACCCGTCATTTCTGGAATGTAAATTGTGGCCAGGAATTCTCTCGCTGCAGTCTTCATTTTTCTTCTGCTTTTTCGAAAGGCGAGCAGAATTATCATAATGAGCCGATGCATTATAGTTTGTTTTGTGCCTATTGTAACCGAAAAACAACTTCCATCAGGCATCAGACAAATTAAATACCCAAAGTGCAGCGTCCTGAACTCATTATGCCGAGTTAATGGTTATTGACTCAATTTACAGTTTGTGTTCCTAAGCATTGGCCTGTCTTTTGCAGCGTTTTACAGGAAACCAGATAGCGAAGATTTACAGCCAGAACCCCGAGGTCTACACACACACAGAGGTTGGCTAATTTTCAGTTCACTTATTGGAAATCGGAGCTGATTTTTGTTTTGCCTAGATATTTTGGAGAGGGACTTAGTTGCGCAAATTGTACTAGCATAAATAAAGCAACAGTTAAGCAAACAAATTCTCACTAAATGGAAAGTGGTTTTTTGTGGGAAAATACTTAGCGAAGAGCTGCTGCTGAAATGTACATCCAGGTGGTTTTGGCTTCAGCCCCAACCATTTTGTTAAACATGGGCGATGCATGGCCTTCTGACTACCAATCCATATACTTAAAACATTTTTATACCATGCTTCATTCTTTTTTAGGCATTCAAAGTTGTGTACAATCCATTACTTAAAAAATAATAATTACGCAATGAATGTAGTCAATAAAATCAACTCACAGCAATTTTAAATGCTTGTCCAAACAAATACTTTTTTTAAAAACTGGGTGCTGGAAGGATTTCACCCAAGCTTAAGGATGCCAGCTGTGTATCCTAACCAGTTAAGAATTCACCTGATATCCACAAGTTATTATTTAATTGATTGATATACTATCCTTCATCAAAAGATCCCAGGGTGGTGTATAACATAAAAGGACATTTTAGGTAGCATCAATAATGAAATCATAATAATGATTTCAGGCCATAGATTTTAACAGGCCATAGATTATTTAATGGCTAAAGGCCTGGGTATTTCCATTACTGTTAAGCTTCATACAGCAGAAAAGTACGGTTGATAAATGCACAGGAGGCTTTTATGCTGGTTAAGCAGTCTGCATAAAATATTCATTAAAATTACTAATGAAATCAGATGTTAGTTAGGTAGCCTATGTTTTTCCCCAAAACAAAATGATCAGTTTTTAAAATATACATTATAAAACAGAGTTGCATATTAAAAGACATGTCACAATTACATGTGTGGGCAGGCATGCTTGAGCAGGAGAGGCTTTGGCAGGCACTGAAAACAGTAATACCCAAAGTGCAGATGCTGCCAGACTGAAGGACTGATTCCTTGCAAGTGCGGAACAAAAGTTGGCCCTTTTGCATCCACCTTTGGCCTACAGCTGTGCCCAACAGGGTTCAGTATCTATATCAGGTCAGCAAACTTTTTCAGCAGGGGGCCGGTCCACTGTTCCTCAGACCTTGTGGGGACGACGACTATATTTTGGGGAAAAAATAATGAATGAATTTCTATGCCCCACAAATAACCCAGAGATGCATTTTAAATAAAAGCACACATTCTACTCATGTAAAAACACACTGATTCCCGGACCGTCCGCGGGCTGGATTGAGAAGGCGATTGGGCCTTAGGTTGCCTACCTATGATCTATATGGTATACTGTATATAAGGAACTGAAGAAGCTGTCTTATACTTGCTTAGGCTGCTATTCAGCATAGTGTGGCACCATCTGCAGGTCTCTTGTCAGAGAGAGGTCTCCTGGGCCACTAGCTACCTCCCTGCTATTACTGGAAATGCCAAGAGTTAACCACCTGCAGGCAAAGTGTATGTTTTATTGAGCTTTGATCTGCCTTCCCTGAATTTGTTGTGTTTTGGAGCATAGGTCCTGATTTTTCACCTTACTTACGTTTTGTTGTGTCGTCCCCCCCTTGTATATCTGCAGAGGTGACTCCCAGCACCCTATTGCCTTTGTATGCTTGGGCCGAGGGCACTCTTTGGGAAGTTCAGCACCCATAAGCCCTATTGGTCAAGAAGATGGTTTTTTAGTATCTGTCTAACTCTTCCATTGAAAGTGGAACTTAAAAAATGCTTATTTTTTATTATTGGAATGAGCCCTTGATCTGTTTGTAAATCAAAAGGAATGTATTTTGCACTCAGTTTCTCATTTCCCTTTTCTCTTCCAGAGGATCTCTTTGGTTAGCAGCTTTGCAGCCTCCCTTTTCCTAGGGGCTTATGCACCCATTGATTACAGTGACGGTAAGTGACTTCTGGGCTTGTTTGTTGTCTGTTTAATGTGTTCAACCTGAGTCAAAAGGTCTCTCCTGACCATTGGGAGTGAATAAATGGAACAGCAGGCTCACTTATTTCCTTGCGAATGAACGAAACCATAAAAAGTTTTAATACCTGAAATACGGCATGAATAGAGCAATAGTGCTTCTGGTAAAGCAGATCAAGCATCAGATTTGAATTTGGGATCCCAGGATTTACTTTCTGCTCAGTCACAGATCCATTGGGTAGCCTTGGGAAAGCCTATCTTGCTCGGAGACTGTCTAGACCAGAAGTAGGGAGCGTGTGATCTTCTGCATATTGTTGGACTCCAGTTCCCATCACCCCTGGCTGTTGGCCATGCTGGCTGGGGATGAAGAGAGTCCAGCATTATCTGGAGGGCCACAGGTTATCATTTAAATATGAAGGGTGCAGGGCATCATGAAGGTGGCTGGGTACCACGGGCTGTGCCAGGTAAGGAAGTTTTGGTTCTGTTCCCCAAAAAGCCCAACAACTTTGCGCGACCTCCTAAAAAAAGCTCAACATCTCTTTCAAAAAGTGGGGGTTGCTATCCCGATGTTATATACTGATCTCGGGGTGGTTCACAGAATAAAGGTTCCCCATCCCTGCTCCTTTCTATCCCTTCACACGCCCCTTCTTAGTCGTGACTGTGACACCAAAGTTATTGGTGTTTAATGCAAGCCAGAGTTCCTCTAAAGTAGAGTTTGTTTGTTGTGAATCATGGATAGCATTAACCATGGTTCACATTGGTACCAGTACAATATTTAACCATGGTTCAAGGTTTTGCACCAGAGTGGAGACTGGTGGAAAGTGATTGAAGGGAAGGGAGCGTTCCATCCCCTGGTGTTCTCCTGAACTCTTAAAAAATTGGCAGACAATTGCATCTGCTGATGTAGCATGCAGCTGCAAACAAACAGGCATGGCGACCTGTGCCATATGGAGCCATATGAAGCACCCTTCATATGGATATAACATGTGACTGGCCCTCAGCAACCTGCAGTTTGCATGGTCTTTCTCAGGTTTTTCTTCAGAGATAACACATTGTTCGAATAATGATCCCCTTCTTCATTTCTGCTTGATTTATAATATTTGGGTTGTACAGGCTATAAAGATACTCAGTCCAGTTGTTTAGCCCTCCAGTAGAACAGATCCTTAAAAAAAAATCCAATAAGCTCCATCAGAAAGTGTGTGTGTGTCATAAAAGCAAATCTAGGATGATGTTCCAGTTCCAGGAGGCACAAATCTCTTCCTGTAAAATGTTTTGCACTTTGTTGATTGATTTTTTAAAATGTGCCAAAAGAAACTATATTAGAATGACAAATGATTTCCATTTATACTGTGTGGGGTTTTGTTTTTAAGTGAGAAACTTGAGACTAAACAACTTAAATGTGTCATTTGACGTATCGCCCTTTTCAAGTGATAAAACACTAAAACTTTTGAAAACAGCCATTCTGCTCTCACCATGGAGATGCCTAAATTTCACTCTCACCACAGAGATGTCTTACTTTCACAGATAGTGACTTGCATAAGGCATAAAATGCGTGGAGTAGTTATTTGACCTAGCTCTTCGTGTCCAAAAGCAGCTCTTTTTCCTACTGTGCTAGTAGCCTATTTCTAATAATTTAAGTTGCAAATGCTTTCTTGCACTTAAGCAGCAGAACACAGAACGAAAATACTTAAATTAACCAATAGCCAAAGCAATGGCGCAATAGCGCAGAAGCCCAGCCTCCATGCCTGGTGTCTCTCTAAGGATGGATGGAGCATCCTAAGTCCATTCTGTGTTAGTCTTGCTTGCTCCCATTCATAAAGTCTGGGTTCCATTCCATTTTTTGCACACTTTCTGAAAGAAAGCACACAAAAACCTGTTTAAATTGCACACATTTCGTTTGCACTCTTTCAATAAAATAAACATCTTGCAACACAATTCCTCCACCCCTAAAATACGTATTTAATCTGCATTTTAAATACAAAATATGTGCACTTTGGGGGACTGATTCTGTAGAATCTGGAGAAGACTGTAATCCGATTGATAGTTGTGTTTTGATCTTAAGCAGGTTCAGGAATGTCAAATTGCAGAAAGCAGACAGAACAATTTCCTTTCCTAGCTTTATTGTCCTCTCAGCAGCTGGACTGAGGCTTTCTTGAGGCAGCTGGATTTGCCTCTGGCCTTAATAAATTTCTTCCTCTTCTCTCTCTCTTTTTTTTAATTGTGAAGAGATTTTTTTTTTTGAGATGGGATAATTAGATGAAGCCACTACAGTCGTACCTTGGTTTTTGAACATAATGTGTTCTGGAAGTCCTTTGACTTCCAAAACGTTCGGAAACCAAGGCATGGCTTCTGATTGGCTGCAGGAGCGTCCTGCAGCCAATTGGAAGCCACGCTGGGTGTTCGGCTTCCAAGGCAAAGTTTGCAAACCGCAACACCTACTTCCAGGTTTGCGACATTCTGGGTCCGAGTTGTTCGTGAACTAAGCTGTTTGAAAGCCAAGGTACGACTGTAATTAAAGACTCCCACCGCCCCCCTGCAGGAATAGAAACTGACATGGGGCAATCATAAGAAAGATTGTTCAAAGGTTACTTACTAATTCCTCAGCCAGTATCAACAGGAAGTAATAAAATGGCCAGAGCCTGCAAAGAGGAAGGGTGTGAAAGCACGAGGGCCTTAATGTTCACTTTGTCTGTCCGCACTAGAGAGGCTGGAGCTGCAATAGCATTTTAGGACAAAAATTGCCAGAAATCTGATCTGATCTGAAAAAAAACCCAGGAGGGCAATACATAAAGCATTGGAAGTCAACAATTTGGAGAGGATGGCAATTCCAGAGATAGGGGTTGTGTGGTTTCAATCTTTGTAGCGTAAAGAACAAATGAGGACAATTTCTTTGTCAGCCTTGAACTTCTTTGTGCATTGAGGAAAGATGTTTTTGCATACCTGTTTAATATTGTGCCAGTGTTTGTATATTTCCTAAAAATGTCAGTTGTGTTGCTTGGCCACTTTGAGGTTTGAAGTGAGCTGCTGTATCCACTTAGTGAGCCTCTCCATTCATCCACATATTGACCCCACTTTTCATCTAAACATCGCCGCCTCTTTGCATTTGTCGTTGAACCACGACCTGAGAGAGAGAGTGCTGCTATTCATTGCTAGTTTTGTATCTATTCAGAATAGTAGACCAAAGAACCGTAAGTGATTGAATACACTTGATGTAGATCTATGGGGCAGCACTGTTCGTTACATTGCTGCTTAATGAATGTCTCTTTCTTTTTCTTCCCGTCTCTCTCAAGCAATATCTCTCTGTATAGATAACAGCAGGTTGTAAAGCAGAACAATGCGCGGGCAAAGACCTCACCGATCCTTTCTGAATCGGCGCAAGCAAGCCTCCAAACTCCGTGGGTATAGTCCCACCGAGATGTGGTCTCATTGCTTTCAGTAAGCGAGATAACCGTGTGCTCAAGTTCTTTCGATTTTTAAAATGCAATTCAACCTGGATGTTCCTCCAACTGGGGATCAAAGAGGACTTACAATAATAATAATTCATAAAAAATCCCATCATGACAAAGTCCCATTTACCCAGCTGGGGGGGGGGGGAAGCCTTTCAGAACAAAACAAAACAAAAAAGTCTTCAGTTGTTTCTGGAAAGTGCAGGTAGTGGATGCCAGGCATATCTTGACAGGAAAGTTATTCAACAGAACTGGAGCAGTCACACTAAAAGCCCTGCTCTGAGTTGATGTAAAGTAAGATTCTGAGATTTTTGGAACTTGCAGGAAAAGCTCTTCTGCAGACCACAGCAATCTATTGGGTATCTAAAGGATATGGTAGTCTCTCAAGTAACCTGGTGCTGAGCTGTGTAGGGCCTTATATGTAAGGGTTGTAAGATTGGTGTGTGTGTGGGGGGGATATGATATAGCAGCCACAGTTGCTTCATCTTTTTATTGGGATATGGAAATGTGTAGAGAATCTCCAGGTTGAAACCTGGTAGCACTTTGCAAGCTGTAGTAGTAGTAGTAGTAATTATTATTATTGTTATTATTATTATTATTATTATTATTATTATTATTATTATTATTTCTTTACCCAGCTTCATTTGAAGAACACAAGGCAGTTTACAATATAAAATGCTTATTAACAAACATTGGTCCGATAAAAGGAATCTCCTGTGCTGTTGTTATTAAATTTGTGAGTCACTTTCCACGTACTGGTATATCACCCAAAGCAATTTACAGAAGCATCCTTAGTAACAGCTGCAATAGCAGCTGTACTGTACAGGTTTACACATAACACAAAATGAACACCTTTTTATCTAGCACTAGCGGGAAAAGAACAAAAATGTCTTCAATTGTTTCTGGAAAGTACAGTTCCACAGAAAAAGAGTAGCCACATCCAGACCAACCTCAATAGCAGCCCAACATAGAGTGCGTCGCCTTTCTCATTCTCTGGGCTGAAAACACTGACAATACATACCAAAGTGTGTTAATGGGTCATGATTTACTGGACAGTCGTCATTATTAGAAGTCATTAATTCTGGATGAAGAGGCTGGGAAAGTTGATCTACGGATAGTTTTGCAATCCAGATGACGGAACCTAATTTTCTTTGGCTGATGGTTTAGTTTACCATCCAGCTAGCTGTATAGTTCATGGGGTTACAAGCACTGGTGAGATGTATTAAATTACTGGCCATACTGAATAAATAATCTTAGGTCTGCAATGCAAGCATTAGTGGACTGGTTTTACTGGTTTCGTTGGTTTAGACGATGTGCTTTGTACAGAGGAGATTAGAGAATCATGCACAGATGGTGTTTAAAGATTGGAGCTATCTTGCCCTTTTGCAAAGTGGCACAAGAGAGTTCTGATTAAATGTTTCTCAGGGTTCAGAAAAGTCAGGGATTTCATCTGAAAATCGCCATATGTTGCTTTAAAACTGCAGTTGCTCATTGAATACATTAATCTGTCAATTCTTGGCCTTTATGCAAATGGCAAATCTTTACAGTTGTTGTTTTTTTAAAAAATTAACCTCCCCACACACACCAAATAGAAATGGAAACAACAGCAGCAACCTAAATTGAATGGAATATGTGTCTGGTTCATACCCATAAAATTATTTTGTAGGGGGAAGGGTACACTGAGCAACAAAACCTAAACACGAATAGTTGAATATCTTTACAAAGTTTTCTAATGGGTGAAATAATTTTGATTTTCAATATGTAACAAGCTTTCCCTTTTGCATTCAGTAGCTAGAACATAGGAATATAGGAGCAAGTTGACTTCCATCTGAGCAACTGAAACTGCATAGATAGAATATTGCCTGCATGTTTTCACTTCTGTTACCATTTAAACTTAACTTTCAAGAAAGAAAAAGAATTGAGGGTTGGAAGTTCAAGAATGGGATCTGGAAATAAGCCCAAAGAGTTAAAGAAAGAAAAGGCAAGGGCATTAATAATTTTGAAGGAGAAGGCAAGAGAGTGGAATAGTTTTGGCATCAGCGTGCTAGATGGATGTGAGTAGGCCCAGGAGATGTATCGTACTTGGTTCCTGTTGGTGGATATCAGGGTACTAGTGAATAAAAAAGTATCCTGCAAGCCTAAAGTCTGGCCTCATTGATTTTTAACTGTGTGCTGCACCTGGTATATTGTAGGTGATGTTAGATAACGGATTTTAGATGTTGGATGTTTTTCACTAAACTGTAGTGGCCTAGGCTCAGATGCGAGAGTATAGCTTCTGTGAAATAACTGGTACCTCTGTGGCACCTCTCTGGTCTCAGCAGTGTTCATAACCGTGTGTTCTTCAAGTCCTGGTTTTCAACTAAAGCGAGTGCCCATGGAACGATGCCAGCCCACTAATTGCTTCCTGGTCCGCGGCAAGGGAGCCAGTTCAGCCTCATGCCAATTGGCAGCATGCTTCAGTGTCTCCTTCCTCCAGTAGCAACTGGAGAACTGGCAGGGTCCCAGAAGAAGAGCAGATTTAGTGCTTCTCTATTTATAAAGAGAGAGGGGGAGAAAGAGAGAATGGGATGAGAGTGGGATGGAAATAAGCCTACCAGCTTTCCCTCTACGCCTTGGAAGAGATCAGAACAAAGAAACACCTAAAAGGAAAGGTTTGCCAATAGCTGGGTGAGATGAGAGAGAGAGAGAGAGAATAACTTAATTGAAGCTGAAAAAGGAAGTAAAGCATAGCAGGGAGGGAAAAAAGAGAGCATTGACAGAAGTGCAAGAGGTGGATTTGCACTGTTTTTTAAAAAAAGGTAGGTAGCCATGTTGGTCTTCCATAGTCGAAACAAAATAAAAAAATTCCTTCCAGTAGCACCTTGGAGACCAACTAAGTTTGTTATTGGTTTGAGCTTTCATGTGCATGCATCTGAAGAAGTGTGCATGCACACGAAAGTTCAAACCAATAACAAACTTAGTCGGTCTCTAAGGTGCTACTGGAAGGAATTTTTTATTTTTAAAAAACGGGAAGGGAAAAGGCACAAAAGCAAGAGAGAGCACTTGACTCTTCTCTGCCATGTATGAAGTGAGCTGCTCAGGGTGTTGCTAGCCTCTGCTCAGAATTGCTGGAAAACCACTACATGTTTTGTCTTTTGGGAAGATGCCTTCTTACATCTTTTTGTTAGCATGCACATAAGATATCTGAGTGGGTGGTGGATGCATCTTGATTCCTGGGGCTGCTTCCAGACTGTCACTTTTTTGTGGATATGATTTGATCATAAGCTGACAAATTTGCGTTGTGCAATATCAAGTGATTTTGGTCTCTTGTGTGACAAACCTGCTAAAAAAAAAACCAACACCACCACAGGTCAGAATTTTTGTGGATCACGAAGAACTTTCTGAGGGTAAGAGCTGTTTGACAGTGGAATAGACTTCCTTGAAAGGTGATGGATTCTCCTTCCTTGGAGGTTTTTAAGCAGAGGTTGGATGGCCATCTGCCATGCATGCTTTAATTGACATTCCTGCATTGCAGGAGGTTGGACCAGATGACTCTTAGGGTGCCTTCCAACTCTACAATTCTATGATTCTGTGAAAGTACACACAGGAAAATGTGAGATGGTGGTGTTACTGGGTGATGTCATATAATATCTGCAAACAAATCAGAATGAATGCTTAGTAAACAGTGACTTTGTACAACAATCTTTGTGCAAATTTTGTGCAAACATATCAAGGTGGATGCTTAGTAAACAGTAAAATGAAGAAAGTGTAATGGAAATTATGCAAAAAAATATTCACAGTAAAGATGCATAACAAAAGCATCTTTAATACAAAAGGGTTTGTGGTGGAGAAAACCACACAGCAGCTTGTAGCTTGTAATGCAGAACTGAAACGGAAAGCGTAGCTTCTGAACATTGGCTCGGCCTCGGTGGCTCTTGGTATGGCAAGCCAGAAGGGCCAAAATACTACAGAAGATCCTCATGTTAATGCATGCACCTGAAAGTGCTGTTTGAATGCTCAGCTATAGTTACATCCTTACCTCCACAACCTGTCTAGATAGTGAATGCTGCTAAATGTCCTGATGAGGATGAGGATGATAATAATAATAATTCATATATATCTCAGTACAACGAATAATTACTGTAAGTGATGATAGCGAACATACAATACAACCAACACTTACAAAAACTCACGGCGACAAGAATAAAAGATGTTACTCATTAAAACTGGCATCAATAAAACTAGGTGTTACACCTTAAAAGCTTGTTGAAATATGTGTCTTTAGTTTCTGGCAAAAGAAACAGAAAGAGGGAGCCTGACAGAATTCAGTGGGATAGAACATTCCAGAATTGTCGCATCACCACAGAAAGGACCTTGCTCCTCCTAGATCTCCAGCGATGCATGGGGAGATTTCGAGGATGGGTGCGAGAGGTGGCCTTTTCTGGGGGCGATGCTGCGACTCTTTGAGTTTCAGCTGCTCTGTACCAAGTGTAACCACAGGCCTGTTTTCATACTGAGTGTTCTTAAACATTCTTTTTAGTGTTTTAAATGTTGGCTTTTAAGTTTTCAAATGCCCTCTATTTCAGAAGCATGTGTGGGACAAAGGGAGTCATTGCAATGTGCTGAGGGCAATGTGACCACTGGCCTGAGCATAGACATGTTACAAATGAACAAATGCTTAATCTGTGGGATGTTTGCGGTGGTGGGCATGCTCTCTTTGAGTTGCAAATGTCTTTCTGAACTGCCCTTGCCTCTGTTTACTTGCTGCACTACTTCCAGCTGACTTCCTTCACATCAAATTCTCCACACGCACACCCCAGTTTGTGTATCTTGTATTGTGAGCCTGTGGGGATGGGAATTTATGTTTTGTTTGCTTGATCACCAGGGGAGCACCCCCTTGTCCAGCCAGCTGAGATCTGCAGGGTGCAGAGCCTTCACAGTAGTTGCACCCACACTTTTGGCTGCTGGGGGAAAAAAACGCTGCTTCCCTTCTCAGGTTCTGGCATGAACTTACTGCAGATCCACGAGAAAGTATGGAGTCCGGTCTGTCTTGATGCTTGTGCACCCGGATTAGGGAAAAAGTTGGGCCATCCTGTACCATCTAGCAAAGTACTGGTATGTACTGCTGTGACAAACATGACAGTGGAGGATTAAGGCCTGTGTCGCCTACACTTATTTGTATTTTCAATGGACTGCAAATTTAAATGGGTTTAAATTACCGTGGCTTTCCCCCCAAAGATCCCTGGGACCTAGATTGTTGGAAGGAATCTAAGTAATTAATCGATAGCTGCAAAATTTGGCTGTATATGTTATGTGATCTACAGGTATTGTGAATGCTGTTTTAGAGTGAAAGAGAGTCTGCCATCGGCCTTGAAGTGGCTACGTGCTCTTGTTTGAAAGTGATGTGGCAGATTATTTCAGGCACAGGTACTTGCAAGTGTACTGTAAAAACGTTAGGTTAAAAAAATGCTTGTAGAATTTTGAGTCTCTCTGTAACAAAGTAGTAGACTGTGGCTGCTGGATTTATCTTTTGAGGCGCTCACATAGACTTTTGTGGATCTTCTGTAGAGGAAGCTAGATGTTTTTCTTAAAGTGTCATATGTTTGATGCAAAGGGGTTATGGTACTCTTAAGCCAAAAACCTTTTGTATTGTACTCTTTCCCCCATTTTAGGGTTGTGTTTCACCCTACTACATCCAGCGCTTTGGGTTTAATTCTGGCTGTAAAGTCGTTGCATTTACTGGAGACAATCCAGGTAAGAACGTCAACATTCGCTGGTAGAATTCTGAGTCTCTCCATGATTCTGTCCCTTGCCTATTTTTTTCTAAGTCCCTTATGATTATTCTAAAGAGCCTGCAATGGTTTCTGTGCCTGCATTGCAGCCATCCAGAAAAAGAAAGGTGAACTTAAGTCTTATGAAGAAATGTGGGAAGAAATAAGGGACCGCCTCTCCTGGTATGTCCCATGTAGGACCTTAAGGTCCTCAAATAATAATCTTTTGGAGGTCCCGAGCAACAAAGATGCTAGGTTGACCTCAACTAGGGCCAGGGCTTTCTCAGTATTGGCCCCGACTTGGTGGAACAGTCTATCACAAGAGACCAGGGCCCTGCGGGATTTGGCATCTTTCTGCAGGGCCTGCAAGACGGAGCTGTTCCACCTGGTCTTTGGGTTGGTTTCTGATTGATATTTATGCTTCATTCTTTTATTGGTGGGTTATTTGAAAATGAGACTGCAGTTTTCATATTGCATTTTAAAATTAGTATTTTAATCTGTTATTTTAAATTGATTGTGTTATGTTTTTGCTGGAATTTTAATTAGTGTTAGCCACCCTGAGCCCGGTTTTTGGCTGGGAAGGGCGGGGTATAAAGAAAAACTTATTATTATTATTTATTTAGTTGCACAATTAACAGCTTCAGTCCCATTTATCTTGATGGAATTAAGGTGCACCTATCTTCTCAGTTGTATCTACAGTGGTACCCCGTGTTACGCACGCGATCCGTTCCGGATCGCGCTATGTAACACGGGCGTGCTTAACATGAACGCACCCCCCCCCCCCAAACCCGGAAGTAGCGCGATTTGACCGCTTCTGTGCATCCGGGGGTCACGTGCGCTCCGGAAACGTTTCTGGGTTGTGGGCATTCTTAACTCGAACGTCTGCAACCCAGGGTATGCGCAACCCAGGGTATGACTGTATTGTGCAGGATGTCCTAGCATCTGATACAAAAAGCTAATCTCATAATTTCACAGGACTCTCTTACTTGCATTTTCAGCATCCCTGGCAGCAATGAGACTTAGAGAAGGGGACATTGCAGTAAGTGTTGATGTATTCATGCTATGCTCATACTGCTAATCCAATGCTGTATGGGGTAGTTGCCTTGAACAGCAGTTCTGCATTATACATTTTGGTGTTTGACATATTTTGAAAATACATTTGAAACATCACCTTCAGGTTCTGTTGATTTAAGTGGAAGATAAGGCTGCAATCCTTAGCATAGTTCCTTGGGAGTAAGATCCATGGAACGTAACAACAACAACAACAACAACAACAACAACAACAACAACAACAACTTATTATTTATGCCCTGTCCATCTGGCTGGGTTTCCCCAGCCACTCTGGGCGGCTTCCAGCAAAACATTAAAATACAGTGGTACCTCGAGTTACAAACACTTCAGGTTACCAACTTTGCTAACCTGGAAGAGTTACCTTGAGTTGAGAACTTTGCCCCAGGATGAGAATGGAAAGTTTGTGCCAGCGGCGCAGTGGCAGCAAGAGGCCCCATTAGCAAAAGCACGCCTCTAGTTAAGAACAGTTTCAGGTTAAGAACGGACCTCCGGAACGAATTAAGTTCGTAACTAGAGGTACCACTGTACAATAATTCATCAGATATTAAAAGCTTCCCTAAACAGGGCTGGCTACAGATGTCTTCTAAAAGTCGAATAGGTGTTAATTTCTTTGACATCTGATGGGAGGGTGTTTCACAGGGCGGGCGCCACTACCGAGAAGGCCCTCTGCCTGGTTCCCTGTAACTTTCCTTCTTGCAGTGAGGTAACCGCCAGAAGGCCCTTGGCGCTGGACCTCAGTGTCAGGGCAGAACGATGGGGGTGGAGATGCTCCTTCATGTATCCTGGACCAAGGCTGTTTAGGGCTTTAAAGGTCAGCACCAACACTTTGAATTGTGCTCAGAAACGTACTGGGAGCCAATGTAGGTCTTTCAAGACTGGTGTTATGTGGTCTTGAAGTAAATCTTTACGTAGTGGGATTTACTTCTGAATTTTAAAAAGCATGGGAATCCTGTTATGCATGTCCTTAAATATTTTCCCATTAAGATCAGTGGCGCTTAAAATGCTTAATTTTGACTGAATTGTGTGCCCTAACAAGCATAGGAAGTGTGCATTGATTACCCTTTGCTGGTCTGAGGTAGATTTCATTTCTGTTGAGAAGGTTTTTGGAAAGGATTGAGATGATGTAGAAAGAAAGTTGATTAACCAACCTAGTGAAATGACTCTGCTTGAATGCATAAACAAGTTTTGTTAAAAGGTATGACTTGGAGTGAAGCTGGGTGCTAGGAAGGCTTGGGATTCTGTGGCGGCTGTTTCACGCACGCAAGTCATCACTGTATGTCACAGTTGTTCAGTGACGATTATGTATGTGTGAGAATTTACCTTAATAAATCCATAGATTTCCTTTCAGTTCCTTCTGCTCTATGCTTCACGAAAAGGTGACAAGCCAAGCTGATACCTCAAGAATGCAATTGCCTTAATGTGTAATTTAAAGATAATTAGTACTACAAACAAATGGGTTTAATTTAATTTCTGCATTGCTTTTCATGCACGTTGTGCACTAACACCTCAATTATTTCCTCTCACAGATTAGCCTTGGCACTAGTGATACATTGTTTCTCTGGATTAAAGAGCCAAAACCTGCTTTAGAAGGTCACATCCTCTGCAGTCCAGTTGATTCACAAGCCTACATGGCCATGCTGTGGTAACAAAGTTTATATTGTTTCACATATGAATACTGTGTTTATTTGGAGTTGGGCTGGTGGCCTGTTTCCTATAGTCCTGTATACTCTATTTGAGCACCAGAGTAGGTCCAGTGATCTCTCTTTTATGAGGTGTGTCCCCAGCTAAAATAAGCTTTGGTTACACAATTAGATCTTATGGGCCTGATAGCACCTCTAGATTCCAGGAGCCCGCAAGCCTTTTCAGACAGACTTCGGTTAACTTGTAGTTCAGACATGCAAAAAGTAAGTCCTACCAGCTTCAACAGGACTTAGGTGCATAGGATTTCCAAAGAAGATGAAGAAGAGGAAGAAGAAGAAGAAGAAGAAGAAGAAGAAGAGTTTGGATTTGATATCCTGCTTTATCACTACCTGAAGGAGTCTCAAAGCGGCTCACATTCTCCTTTCCCTTCCTCCCCCACAACAAACACTCTGTGAGGTGAGTGGGGCTGAGAGACTTCAAAGAAGTGTGACTAGCCCAAGGTCACCCAGCAGCTGCATGTGGAGGAGCGGAGACACGAACCCGGTTCACCAGATTACGAGTCTACCGCTCTTAACCACTACACCACACTGTGTGTTGTGCTATGATTTCCAGACCCCCAACAAAAGAATGATGTAACTTTCAAATTTTGATCGGATCTGTTGTGAGATTCGACTGGCATTTTATAACTTTAGTTTTATAATTTACTTTAGTTATAAGAATGGTTCTTTGATGAGAGAGAAGATTCGAGATGAGCTTGCCTCTGGCTCATGGGAGGAATTTTCCAAAGCGCTTGTGTCTACGGCTGTTGGAAATGATGGAAATGTGGGTATGTGTCTTCGAAGAGAGGGAAGTATCAAGGTTTGATTAGATACTTTAGCATCTGCTCCACTGGCCTCTTGTGCATCAGTGACCTGCTCATCTACCAGAAGAGCAACACAATATTCTGTTAACTGCTGCCAGACACACCGGCTTCAGCCGACTACTAGTAGCCACTGGAAGAGACATAGAAATCACCGTCAGAAAAAGGCAGTGATTCTCCCTTGCAAGTCACAGTCAAACTCTGGTTTATAACCGTGGCTTCCAGGACAGGTGCATGCCATGGTTTGTTGGTTAAGATGTAATGGCAGACTGTGGTTTATCAGAAACCAGGAAGTACCTATTTAAACAGAACATATGAGGGGAGGAGGGAGAGGGAAGAAGGAAGGGAGAGAGGAAGCAGCATGTAAAGGCTTGAACATGTAATGCCCAAACACAATGCGTAAATCATTCTGCTGCTTATTGTTGTCATAATATATATATTTTAGGTTAAAGATTGTTGCTACCAAAGACAAATGTGGTAATATTTTTAACTTTCCATTTAGGCTTTTATTTTGATGTGATGGAGATTATACCGGAGACCGTGGGAATTCACCGATTCAACACACACAACAACAGAGTAAGAGCAGCCTCACATCTTTGTTTAAGGGTTACTTGAAGCATAATTGAATTGCAGCCTGGGCAACACTTCCACATACAACCCCTTCCTCAACACATGTCACAGCTTTGCATGTTCCAAAATCCATAACCAGGCAATACCAACCAAAACAGATAGCAAGCTTTTCACTTCCCTAGAATGTTTGTCAATGGGGTAAAGGTAAAGGTACCCCTGACCGTTAGGTCCAGTCGTGGACGACTCTGGGGTTGCGCGCTCATCTCGCTCTGTAGGCCAAGGGAGCCGGCGTTTGCCGCTTCCGGGTCAAGTGGCCAGCATGACTAAGCCACTTCTGGTGAACCAGAGCAGCATACGAAAACACCGTTTACCTTCCCACTGGAGTGGTACCTACCTGTATTTATCCACTTGCACTTTGAAGTGCTTTTGAACTGCTAGGTGGGCAGGAGCTAGGACCGAACAACGGGAGCTCACCCCGTCGCGGGGATTTGACCTGCCAACCTTCCGATCGGCAAGCCCTAGGCTCTGTGGTTTAGACCAAGCGCCACCCGTGTCCCTGGGATATTTTGTCCATGGGATATTTTGATTCAAATCCCTCCTCAGCCCCTGATTTCAATAGCAGTGGCTTTGGGCTAGACACTCTTGTCTGTACCACAGCTTTCCATTTTTAAAATGAGAGATAGTAACCACAGCCGAACCTCACAGGCTTGTCATGAACATAAATAAGGGTTACAAAGCACTTTAAACACTTGTTTTCCAGCAATGATCCTTGGGAGGAAGTCCCACCACATTCACTTGCTTCCTAGTGTGTGAACTTTGCTCTGCAGCCATCAGTGCAGTAAAACAAAACAATGTGCAATTGTGCAGGTCCATGGGGGAGTTTGTCAATATTTGTGATACAAGCTTCTTTATTTAAACAGTGTACATGGGACAGAGAGAAAAAACATGCCACACCTCACTGAATTAGGCTGCAATCCCAAGCACACTTACCTGGGAGTAAGCCCCACTGAATTCAGTGGAGCTTGCTTCTGGGTAGACATGCAAAGGATTTCACTGTTACAAAGGGAAGTGACAACACCCCAGGGTTAGTTTTAATCAGGCAGCAGGAAGACAAATTTCTGCTGTTGAATTTATCTGTGGCTCTGCTTTTCTGCACTCCACCCCTCCAACAATAATGTTCTGTGAGCAAGTTTCAAAAGTCCTTTACATATGAAGGAGAAAATACAGAAACACATTTAGCAGTTGCGCTGCAAATATTTAATCACGTATTGATTTCAGGATTGAGGAATATGCCAGCTAGGACAAGATTATGAGCTGAATTGGGGTTGTCATGATGCTGCAGGAAGGCAAAGTAGCCCAGACTTAAGTACAGACTCGGAAGGCGAAGGCAACTTTGACGCATCATAAACCGGGCATTTGGTGCGCATGGTTTTAAAGTAGCCTCTCTTACTGCATTGGACGCATGCATATTAATCTGTTTCTCTTTCTTACAGGTCTCAACATTTCCCAAGGAATTGGAGATACGGGCCTTGATTGAAGGGCAGTTCATGGCCAAAAGGATTCATGCTGAAAAGCTGGGATATACAATCCGTGAGTGTGTCTATGGCATGACAAGAGAGCTAAAAGAATGCTGCATTAAACTGATAAGTCCTGTTTGAGTAGTTAGATGCACATTCCTGCACCCCCCCCAGGCCGATCTAGATCAAAAAGAGCACAGCTGCCCAGCTCTGAGGAGTACCGCCATGCTGAAGGGTCCTTGTGGGTCAGTAGTTTGACTGTGAGTTTTTCCTTTTCTAAACACTGGATCTGAAATGAAATATCCTGCCTGAGAGAAGAGGTGCTGAAATGGAAAAAGTGAATTGCTTGGATATACAGATGGTTGAAAGTGTCGTTTGGGTGGTCTTCTTCCTTTTAGTCTTCCCCTCCATATTGTGTGATTGTTACAAGCATTGGTGTCCCTGGAAGTTGTGGGCGACTGCTGGCCACATTCTGGCTCTTTGTGCATTGAGCTAAGTCCTGGCTTGTCTGTGAAAGGAAGGGTGGTTTGTTGCAGGAGCTGAACCAAAAGTAGGAAATCACTATGCGCTAGAGGTCTAAACATGTTGGCTGCTTCAAGCCTTCCAGAGCCATCTGGAATGTGCGCCTTCATTCCCTTGAGGGAGGGCTTGATTTTGGCATCATTCCGAGGAGCCAAGGGGGAGCCATGGATGTCTTAACAGGAGGCTGAGGTTGAGCCGAGCCTATAAACCACCAGAGCTGTTTGCATCAGTGGAGCCTGCTAGCTTTGGCAGCGGCACCACTGGAGCAAACCACTCTGTCCCCAGAGAAGCTCCAGCATTCGTCACTTCAGCAGGTGCAGCCTTGCTATCAGCGGCAATTAACTTTGCCAAGGACGCCGCCACCTGTACAGCGGCTGTAGGGACTGGTGGAGCTGCTCAGGATCGCTGGCTTGTTCTGATTGCACTGCTGGTTCCATTTGGGCTGCCGCCACCGCTTGAAGGGCCCATCAGTACTGTTGGCGTTGCTAGATCTGCCGGTCTTGAGGTTGGGCAGGAGCAACAGCTGTGGCTAATGCACCTCCTTCCTCTTGATCCTGGTTCTGGGCCAATTTCTAAGGCTGCCACCAAATGCGGGAGCTGCCGCCACTGCCGCCTGTGGACAACACAGGCCTGTCCCCTGAGGCCAGCGTCTGCTTCCCTTCCCTGGGACAAAGGCATAGCAGAGGTGCCACATGGCCCCATCACTCCACAGGGGGCTCTTGCTGTGTGCTTGCCAGAAGGGAAGGGGTCGGAGTCACTCTTGCACTGCCAAGCTGGCGAGGGTATCTGTGTGCCCGGAGCTTATTGATTCTTGGGTCTTCTACTGACTCTTTGTATGGCTATGGGCAAGTAGTAAACAACTGTTATGTTTCGGGGCTGATTTGAAAGTGCAGAAAAAAAGAACATAGTCTGGGTCTTCTGGGACCACATTGGTTTAGACTGCCGGTAGCGAGTGCGGGTGGATTGCATGAATGAATTCTCGCCAGTGCTACACATCTCTGCACATGGAAAGCTAGGGGAGAAGGTTAGACTAAAGGCCTCATCCTTCAAATCCTATCTTTCCACCTTCAGAGAAATCCATATTTTAAGCAGTAGGGGGCATTGCAGCAGGCTCCATTGGGGAAGCAGTTTTAGGTGAAAGCGATCCATGCTATTATTGCTTCTAATATCTGTAGTTGGGAAAAAGCGCACTTTATAATTTAGTATTTGTGTCCTGGAAACAGAGGCTCAGTTCCTGTGCTCTAGTTTCTGTTGTGGCAACGCCTGCTGTTAAGTGATGCTTGTGCCTCACGTTTCATGTTTGCCTGAAATCATACCTTTGTGAAAACAATCAAGGTTGCTCTGTTGGAAAGAGTGCTTGTTTTCAAGCCTGCTCTCCAGTCTGGAAACGTCTGCTAATTTGGTGTTTGTTGTCTCCAAAATGTGCAAATAGATTTGCATGAAGCCCAGGTCTCTTGCAATTAAGATGAAATGTTGGCTTTTATAAAACTATACGCGTTCCTGCGTGTTGCTATCACATAGTATAACGTCAAGCATTAAAAAGTGAAACTGGTGTGTTTGATATTTTCCTAAATTCTCGTTCTTACTGCGGCTTTATCCTTAGATCTGTGTTCAGTCACTGGCGGTTCCTTTGTGAATGCATAGCAAAAAAAAAAGTGAAAGGAGTGGTCTTTCTTCAGGCCTTTTCTTTGTTCTCGGTGGCAGCATCTGCTGAAATGTACTTAGGGCACAATTCACCATGAAGTTCTCCTTAGCATGCTAATGGAAATGAATGGGACTGGTACAGGAACGCAACTGCTCTGATGTTGTGTTGCTCTTATTCGTTTTAAGGGAGAATTCTCAGTCGATTGTATCCATAGAGGCTAACCCTTCGCAAGTTTAAAAATGGTAGCTGCAGCAACGGGCAGTGGGGTGGGTTTGTGCTGCTCACCTGATATACCTCTGGCTGAAACCCTGCAGTGTTCTGGGATAGAGAGGGGTAGGCAGTGGTGAAGTCAGCATGGTCGTGGAGCCAGTCCGGCAGATGCTCCAGTGTGGTGTAGTGGTTAAGAGTGGTAGACTCGTAATCTGGGGAACCGGGTTCGTGTCCCCGCTCCTCCACATGCAGCTGCTGGGTGATCTTGGGCTAGTCACACTTCTCTGAAGTCTCTCAGCCCCACTCATCTCACAGAGTGTTTGTTGTGGGGGAGGAAGGGAAAGGAGAATGTTAGCCGCTTTGAGACTCCTTCTGGTAGTGAAAAGCGGGATATCAAATCCAAACTCTTCTTCTTCTCTTCTTCCTCATTCTGCTTTGCTGAAGTGACCTAGCCATAGAGAGGCCTGTGAGTGGTGCAGCCCCTTCTGCTGCTGTGTTAGCTGTATGCTTGATTCTTGCAGCTGAACTGACATATCAATGTGCAGCCGCACCTCGGAAGTCGAACAGAATCTGTCCCGGAAGTCTGTTCGACTTCCAAAACGTTCTGAAACCAAGGCGTGGCTTCCGATTGGCTCCCAAGTACCAAGGTGCGACTGTAGGCCTATATTATAACCCCAATTCTTAAGGTTTTATTTACTGGGAGTTATTAAAACACTTAATAGTAATAATAATGATAATTATTAGTTATTAAATTTCTATACCACTCTTCATCCAAGGAACATAGGGCAGTTTACTACACAAGCAACAACCGTTTCACATGCATTTGATTGACTCCTGACTGCCAATGTGCACACCGTTTTTGGCTCTGGAAGGGGGCGAATGGGGTGGGGGCAGGTGGCCCAGAACGCAACCCCCGTCCAAATGGGGAGTTGCCTGTATGAAAATGCAAAAAATGCATAGCATAGCAACAAACAAAAACAATAAACACCCACCTAGGAAGAGCATTCCACAAGTGGGGAACCTCCGTGGAAAAGGCCTTTTCTCGTGTTGCCACCCTCTGGACTTCTCGTGGAGGAGGCACACAAGAAGGGCCTCATATGATGATTGCAGGGTCTGGGTCGGTTCATATGGGGAGAGGCAGTCCTTGAGGTATTAAATGGTCCTTGGCCGTTTAAGGCTTTATAGGTCATAACCAGCACTTTGAACTGGGCCTGGAAACAAACTGGCAGGTAGTTCTGCCGGGCCAGGATCAGGGTAATATGCTCAAACGGTCTTGCCCTGGAGAGCAACTAGGCTGCCGAATTCTGCACTAGCTGAAGTTTCTGAACCATCTTCAGAGGCAGCCCTATGTATACAGTCATACCTCTGGTTTCTTTCGCTGCAGGTTGCGTTCGGCACGGGTTAGGAACGCGCCGAACCCGGAAGTACCGGAATGGGTTACTTCTGGGTTCAGGGCTTTGCGCATGTGCAGAAGCTCCGAATCGCGCCCTGCACATGCGCAGACACGGCACTTCAGTTTGCGCTCTGTTCATGTTGCGAACGGGGCTCCGGAACAGATCCCGTTTGCAACCAGAGGTACCCCTGTAATGTGTTGCAGTAATCTGACCTAGAGGTTAGCAGAGCCTAGATGACAGAAGTTAGACCATCCCTGCCCAGAGAGAGGGCAGCTAGGCCACCAGCCAAGCTGATGGAAGGCACTCTGCAACACGGAGACTGCCTGAGCCTTGAGCAACAGCAATGGAGAAATAGTTAATCTCTAGTGCTAAAGAAGGGACGCGGGTGGCGCTGTGGGTTAAACCACAGAGCCTAGGGTTTGCTGATCAGAAGGTCGGTGGTTCAAATCCCCGCGACGGGGTGAGCTCCCGTTGCTTGGTCGCAGCTCCTGCCCACCTAGCAGTTCGAAAGCACGTCAAAGTGCAAGTAGATAAATAGGTACCGCTCCGGCGGGAAGGTAAACGGCATTTCCGTGCGCTGCTCTGGTTCTCCAGAAGTGGCTTTGTCATGCTGGCCACATGACCTGGAAGCTGTACGTCGGCTCCTTCGGCCAGTAATACGAGATGAGCGCCGCAACCCCAGAGTTGGACACGACTGGACCTAATGGTCAGGGGTCCCTTTACCTTTACCTTTAGTGCTAAAGAAGCATTCCTTCTTTTTATGATGTTCAGGTATCAGTGTCATTTTTAATGTAGCCAAAATGGTACCCCCTATGCAGAAGAGGGAGCCATTAGCAGATTTGGGGGGAGTCCTCAAGTTTGAAGAAGTAAAAACAAAAATATTTAGGAGTTTTATTGCAGGTAATAATAATAATAATAATTTTATTGTTTATACCCCACCCATCTGGTATAAGCCACAGCATATACAAAAACTGCTGCATAATAATATATATATAATGTTATTATATATAATACTGTATAATATATTATATATGTATAATATAATATATACATTGCAGGGTGACAGACAAGGGTTTCTGTATCTTTCTTCCAAGCAGACATGTGCAGTTTGAAAATCTAAATATTATTACTCTTTGCTATAGGAATAGAATCCAAAAAACACTGTACAGTACACAGTTTCTCATTAAAAAACTGATTTTGTTCTCTCTCTCCAGGAGAGGGCAGTAGATCCCACCTCATGGCAGTTTTATCTTAACAATTAGATTAATTTTATCTGACTCAGCCCTGCCTTCTGGTACAAAGACTCCTGTTGGACTGTGTGACAAAAAGTTTAGTGCAGGTTTCCTGGCATGATGTAAAACTTATAGTGTTTTTTCAGTTACTGTGTTCTTCTGTATGTGTTTTAATCAAATTTCAAGGAAAATCCTCTAGGAACGCCCTGTATCCTGTTAAGGGTTGTTGACTTAAGGGGTGGGAAGCAAAGAAAGAATAAAAGAGAAACAAAATAAGACAGACAAAGAAAGAAAGCAAACACAGCCACACTCAGCTCTTTTTAATTTATACACTCTGGTCTTTGGTGGTAAAGGGAACAATTTGTATTTCATTCCCCCTGACTTCCTATTTCCCCCACATAAACTAATTGCCACTTTTCTTTTATGCCCCCCCCTCCCGTTTTGCAAAATGAGTGTCTCAATTTCACAATTAGGTGACCTGGTATCTGTATATGGCCTGTGCTTGAGTTTTTCAAAAGTTCTCGCAGCTCAACCCATTGTGGAAGTTCACTTTAAAGAAAGAAAGAAAAAAAAAAAACCCTCACCAAGGTAACCCAGTATCTATGCTGAGAAAATTTTGCATCCTGAATATCTTATGCAAATATGTCGTCTTTTGCTTGTTTTGCATAATTTATTCTAGTTGTCCCGACAAAGAGTCGGGGAGCTATTACATCCGCGTCACAGAAGACCCACCTCTTGACTGCGATTCTGCTCAGCCCACCTCTCAGTTTCCATGAGTTGCTGCCCACATATTTTCAGGCTTATCTCGGAAGCTATAAGGCCCAGAGACTTGCTTTATTGTTGTTGTTTGGGGGGGGGGGAGAAAGAAAAGAAAGCTGAAATTTCCAAGAGCCTTCGTTGTCTACCAGACACCAAAATGGATGGTTGCACAATGCGGGCAAAGCTGTGCATGGTGAGATCAGCCCTGTGGCTTCATATTATGTGACAGTACAGTAGTGGCAATGGATCCAAGGATACACAAGCTTGGCCTTTGGACCAGAAATATGTGGAGCCCCAAAACGGCTCAGCACCTAACACGTATGCCGTTTAAATTCGGTCCTTAACCTAACTCTAAAGGTAACCAGGATTTAAAGGTTAGCATCACTACCGCCTGGCAAATAGAAGGGGAAGAAATGGAGGCAGTGAGAGATTTCACTTTCTTGGGTTCCATGATCACTGCAGATGGTGACAGCAGTCACGAAATTAGAAGACGCCTGCTTCTTGGGAGAAAAGCAATGACAAACCTAGACAGCATCTTAAAAAGCAAAGACATCACCTTGCCGACAAAGGTCCGTATAGTTAAAGCTATGGTCTTCCCGGTAGTAATGTACGGAAGTGAGAGCTGAACCATCAAGAAGGCTGATCGCCGAAGAATTGATGCTTTTGAATTATGGTGCTGGAGGAGACTCTTGAGAGTCCCATGGACTGCAAGAAGATCAAACCTATCCATTCTCAAAGAAATCAGCCCTGACTGCTCACTAGAAGGACAGATCCTGAAGTTGAGGCTCCAGTACTTTGGCCACCTCATGAGAAGAGAAGACTCCCTGGAAAAGACTCTGATGTTGGGAAAGATGGAGGGCACAAGGAGAAGGGGACGACAGAGGATGAGATGGTTGGACAGTGTTCTCGAAGCTACTAACATGAGTTTGGCCAAACTGCGAGAGGCAGTGAAGGATAGGCGTGCCTGGCGTGCTCTGGTCCATGGGGTCACGAAGAGTCGGACACGACTGAACAACAACAACAACATCACTACCGCCATCTTTTTTTCAGGCTCGGGGAGCCTTGAGCGGAGGACTCCGGCAGACATATCCACCCCAGTGCCTTGCACTCTGCGCCACTCTGGCAGTGTACCAGAAGAGGGAGCTGTTGGCTTGGTGAACATTGCACTTGTGCGCCACCAGTGTAGGTGGCCAGAAGGAGGTACTGCAGTTTGCAAAGGCAGGGATTGCCAGGTGACATAAGGAGTCTCGGTCTTTAGACATTGGCCTGGCTCCTCAAGCCTGAGTAACGAGTCTCTGCGAAACTGCTGACAGACTAAATCAGCTGCTTCCAGGCTTCTCGCCTGCCTGCCTCTCTTGCTTTGCCTTCCCAAGGCTGATGTCTTGGTGATCGGCCTTCTGCTTGCCTGGCTCTGCAGTGACTCTGCTTCCAGTCAAGAGCCCTGACAGCTGGAAACTTCATTACCTTTCCACTGTCCATGAGAAAATAATGTCTCTGTAATTCAAAAAAGCCTGAAAACTCTTGCTGTGTCAACAGAAGCTGCTTCAACAGTGGATACCATCTCGGTCTACTTTTGCGTTCTTATTCTCTGGAACCAACGCAACAGTGACTTCTTATCTCGTTTCATGGAAGCAACATTTGAACAAACACCCTGAAGTGTAAGCAATCCGGGCTGCTAGATTAGTTGTCAGGGGGCTCTTGACATTTGAGAGGCATCAAGCCATAGATAATGATTCTGCTTTATCACTCTTTAGGGCTGTTGATTTGGCGGCGTTTCAAAACTCACAACTGATAGCAATGGCAATCACAGTGGCTTCCAGTCCAAGATTTGATAGTGACTTCTTTGTAAAACTACCGCTTGGCAGTTCTCTAAATGAATTTCCTTACTATCGAGAATCATCTTCCTTTCCCTTTCCCTTTTTTAGTTTCGATAAGTACACAGATCCCTCATCCAGGACAGGAGTTTCTGTGTGGCTACCAAACCGAAATCTTTCTGCAGTTTCTCTCCCCGCACCACCATGTTTCCCTCTGCTGTCAGGAGAGAGAGAGAGAATCTCTGGGCATATTCTCATGCTCATATTCTCACGCCAAACACTTTTCTATGCCGCCAGGTTTATGCAGGCAGTGAAGAAAACATATTTCCATAATAGGGAGGCAGGGGAGCCTGAACCGGGTACAAAGCTAGTACCTTCATTCCCTGGTGGTAGCATCCATCTGTATGCATGTGAAATTAGGGTCCCCCCTCTATGTACATTGAGTTTCATTTGCCATTTTACTGTACATTCACTGAGTTTGGAGAAATCCTTTCGGAGCTCCACACAATCCCTTTTTGTTCCAGTCACTCTGAACAATGTGGTATTACCAGCAGCAGTGGTAACCTTATTACTCACCCCAACCCTAAATCATTGTGAACACGTTGAAAAGCACAAGTCCCCAAACCAACCCTTGGAAGTTCTCCACTTTCTGTATCCCTCCATTGGAAGAACTGTACATTTATTCCTGCTCTTGGCTTCCAGTTTCCTAACCAGTTCGACTGGATCACCTCTAGCTAGATGCTTTCTGACACTCTCAAAGAACTCTGAAAGGTTAGCGAGATAGTATTTAACCTTGCAGTAGCCATGCAGATCATGCTTCAGCAAAATTGGTACTTCTATATGCTAGGTACTCCTGGGTTTAATAATGCTTTCCACCACTTTTCCCGCAAGAGACATAATTTTCTGGATTGCCTCTGGATTCCCTAAAAAAAAAGTGGTGTTACATTTGCCATTTTCTAGTCCTTGGATGCGGGGGCTGATTTTAGGGACAAGTTACATATTTATGTTAGAATACCAGCAATTTTCACATTAGAATTCTTTAAGAGTTCGGGGTGGGGGGGGTGCAGGTTCTCCACTTCTGATCTAGACAAATGATTTCCGGCCAACCTTAAAAAGATGCACTGCTACTTGTTAAATGCAAATAGCAATTGAGCAGTTCGTTCTGGGGCACAGTGGTGTTTCAAGACGTTGTAGCTTGGTAAAATATTTGTGGAGCATACTGCGGCCTACAGTGAGGGTTCTTTTTCAGACTTTTTGGAGCTTGGGGTCTGTGTGCGTCTCAAGTGGGTGCATTTTAATGGCATTTTGAAAATGTTAGGTTTATCCACCACCTTCCCATCTGGAAGGATAAATATATTGTAGACATAATGTAGTTGAGATTGCAAGATTGCTACGCTGTAGTTTTGATGTTTGACATCTTGCTCCTGCCACCCTGTTAGTCTGGCCCTTAACTCTGGAACAATGTTTCCTTCGGTCAAATCCACAGGCCTCCAGAGATGTAACATGCTGCTAATAAAACGCCGTGTTTGAATTCATTACATAATTCACAGCCTTTAAAATTTGGATCTGATAATGTAAGTGTATTGGGGACTTTAAAAATCCTGCCGTTGTCTACGGTGTGCCAACAGGTTTACGAACAGAGGCTCACTAAATATAGGCCGGCAATATCCTTTAACTCATGGGTAGGCAAACTAAGGCCCGGGGGCCGGATCTGGCCCAATTGCCTTCCAAATCCTGCCCACAGATGGTCCGGGAATCAGCGTGTTTTTACATGAGTAGAATGTGTCCTTTTATTTAGAATGCGTCTCTGGGTTATTTGTGGGGCCTGCCTGGTATTTTTACATGAGTAGAATGTGTGCTTTTATTTAAAATGCATCTCTGGGTTATTTGTGGGGCATAGGAATTCGTTCATATTCCCCCCCCCCCCCTAAAATATAGTCCGGCCCCGCCCCACAAGGTCTGATGGATTGCTGAAAAAGTTTGCTGACCCCTGCTTTAACTGAGCAACACCTCTTAGTGAAAGACGGAGCAAACTTGCGTTTGGGCAGAATGGAATGTCAGCTGGTGCTCTTGCTGTGACGAGAGCGAACCTTCTCAGTAGTGTTGGATCCCTAATGCCTCTTCTCTAAATCCTACTTTCTCTTCCCAGCACGAGTCCAGTTCTCGCTGTCATGCGTCTGGGCAGTGCTGCATCAGACTGCAGTTAGAGCGGCCTTTAACGCTTGAACACAGTGACAGAAAAGAAGCATTCATTCCGGGGAGAAAGCCAGGCTAGAACCCTTATAATGAGGGAATGATCTGTAGGGAGGCACCGTAGGCCACACGAGACCCTCGTCTGCAGTGCGAAGGGCTGTATCCCAGCAGTGGAGCCTCTGCTTTGCATGCAGAAGGTCTCAGGTTCTATCTCTGCCGTCAGCAGATAGGGCCCAAGAATGAGCGTTTCCCAGAAGCATTGCATTGTTTTCCAAAGTGGTTACTGCTTTGCGGCACCAAGGTTAAGCTCTATGGAGCCGGTGCTTTGGCATTCGTTTTGTTTTAATGGCATTGTGTAACATATAATTTTAGACATGCTTTTAGTCCATTGTTAGCCATCCCCGGGACTTTCAGAATAGGGGAGGCTATTTAAATAAATAAATAGCTTCAGTACGCTGTATTGACCCAGTGTAAAGTGCTGCCTCAATGGCATTTTTTTTATCACCGGCAAGGTTAAACGAGATTTGCGCCGTCCACGTGAACAAGTCTCCTGGGCAAGCTCAGTTGAAATGAACGGGCTATTCCCACCCTGCGTTATGCGTCTTAGTAGATGTGTTGCCAGATTTGGTGATTTCTCAGGGAAACCCCCCCCCCCCATCTTGCTTGCATGGCAAACTGCACTTGCTGGAATTATGTCTTCTGAACAACTATTAAAGGTGCAGGATCCCTGACCCTCCTTTGCATCTGACCACCCTAATTAGATCTAGAAGACGCCTGCTTCTTGGGAGAAAAGCAATGACAAACCTAGACAGCATCTTAAAAAGCAAAGACATCACCTTGCCGACAAAGGTCCGTATAGTTAAAGCTATGGTTTTCCCAGTAGTAATGTACGGAAGTGAGAGCTGGACCATAAAGAAGGCTGATCGCCGAAGAATTGATGCTTTTGAATTATGGTGCTGGAGGAGACTCTCTTGAGAGTCCCATGGACTGCAAAAAGATCAAACCTATCCATTCTCAAAGAAATCAGCCCTGAGTGTTCACTGGAAGGACAGATCCTGAAGTTGAGGCTCCAGTACTTTGGCCACCTCATGAGAAGGGAAGACTCCCTGGAAAAGACCCTGATGTTGGGAAAGATGGAGGGCACAAGGAGAAGGGGACGACAGAGGATGAGATGGTTGGACAGTGTTCTTGAAGCTACTAATATGAGTTTGGCCAAACTGTGAGAGGCAGTGAAGGATAGGCGTGCCTGGCGTGCTCTGGTCCATGGGGTCACGAAGAGTCAGACACGACTGAACGACTGAACAACAACAACTGATCCTCTGGAGCAGCAGAAAATGATTCTGCCACGTGAAAATCTTTGCGGAGCTGCCTCCTTTGCGGCTGGTGCAGCCCGTGTAGCTGATTCTGGCCCCAGTTCCACATTTTCAAGAGCTGTGCTTAAATGTGAGCAACAACCTGTCAAAATCCTTTTCTGTCACCTTCTGTTGTGTTCGCTGCTGAAGAGTTATGGCTATCTGTGTCGTAACTAATGTTGTTCCTCCTTGGATGAGGTGAAGAGCTCTGCAAGGAGGCCACTCTGTAATTGCATACAGATTAAATCGATGCCTTTTTCTTTTTCGTTTTGCCCAGAGGGACTTGCAGTTCTCAAAGACAATCAATGCTGAGATGTTGCCCTGGTTGCCAGCTTCCCTCTTGCCATTCTTTGCTCCGAGTTCTCATTGTGTTCCTTAAGCTTGACACCAGCTATCATGTCTGACACCTGCTGCCGTGTTGAAAACAAACAAAAAGGAAAGTGGTACACAGGTGGAAATTTACATTAACCTATTCAAATTGTTTGTGGCCTTGAGTTTGTTCTGTGTTTTGAAAAGGAAGAAAAGAAATGCAGGATAGAACTCTCCAGAATACACACACAGACAAGTGCACAAACCATCTCTTGGCAGAATGAGCAGGTTTTAAAAAAGAACAACATGACAATGGTCAGTGAGTGTGGCAATAACCCCACTCTTCGCACTATGCAGGCAGAAATAGAGTGCACCCCAATCTGGGTGCCAAGAGACTCCAGGGATGCTCAGAAGAGAGTGGTGTCCAGGATATGAAGTTTTATTTACACATATCTGAGCATAGGATAGAAGGGCTCACAGCGTTGACACCCCAACAGATCTTGCTTTCCAGAGAGATCCCCAATCCATAGCTTTGGGTCCATCACAGAGCAAGACAAGCCACTGTGTCTCCAGTTTCCAGCCAGGGGCGTCGCAGAGGAGGGGCGGTGGGGGGGGGGGGGCCCCGGGCAGCGCCCCTGCTGGGGTAACACACTGGGGGGCGGCCCCGCCCACTGGGCTTTTTTTTAAATTACTTTTTTTCCTTTTTTATGTTTTTTAGGCTATTTTTTACTTTTTAAGGCTATTTTCGGCACTGCCGGGGTGGAGCCGCAGGGGCGGCCAGCGAGGAGGGGTGTCACCCCCTTCACTGGCCGCCCCTGCGGCTCCGCCCCAGCAGCGCCGAAAATAGCCCCCCCTTCCAGCGGCGCAGCTCGGCATGGAGGCAAGGGGCGGGCCAGCCAGGTGGGGTGCCACCCCCTCCTCGCTGGCCCTCCCCTTGCCTCTTTGCCGAGCTCCACTGCTGGCTGGCTTGCGGAGACGGGGCATGGAGAAAGGCCGTCCCTCTCCCTGCCCCGACTTGCGCTCTGCCAAGGGAGCCCGGGCGGCGGATTCGGGAGTCTTTGCAGCCCGCAAAGACTCCCGAATCCGCCTCCCAGCACCCCTGCGTGCCGCAGCTGCTCACGCAGGCACGAGCAGCCGCAGCACGAAGGGGTGCCGCCGCCGGGCGGAGGCTTCGGGAGTCTCCCGAATCCGCCGCCCGGCACCCCCGGGGCGGGGCGTCACGTGCGTCATGACGCACGCACGCACGCACCGCAATGCCCCGCCCCCCAGGGGTGCCTCTTGGCTTCCCGCCCCCAGCAGCCAAGGGGCTAAGAACGCCCCTGCTTCCAGCACCAGTCAAAACTCTCTTCTCTCTCTTGCACACAGCCCCACTTAGCCTATTGTTCTCCATCATTACAAAGCAATGTTGCTTCCAACTAGGTGCGGGGAGGGGGGGGGGAGGAGGGCTACTCCCCTTAGTCTCTGTGACAACAGAGCAGCCTTTTTGAACATGTAAAGGGTGGTACTTAACTGGCCAGCTAATGCCATTATCTTATAAAGGGCCTGGTCTGACTGGTTCAGCAGAGGGAGATCTGGGGCAGAGCACAGTGGCAGGCAAAGCCCCCCTTGCCATTCCAACCAAAACGCTTTCGTCGTGCAGTCCTAACCATGTCTGCTCAGAGTGAATTTCCACTGAGTTCAATGGGGCTTACTCCTGGATGAATGGTATTAGGATTGCAGATTTATAGGGTGAAAAAAGCTATGGAAAGTAGCAGTGGATCCCTTTGTTCCATTGAACTTGTGGGACTTCAGTGCCCCAACTCATTTGACTGCATTGTCTGGCGATAAAATGGCTGCCATTCAGGATTGGCCAGCATTTGGCTTCATAGCAGTGATTTGGAGAAAGGTTCTTTTGCACGTTGCCGGTTTTCTGAGCAGAGTGCAACATGCAGAAGGTTATAGAGTGAAGTCTAGCCTAAGGATACAACAAACTCAGTTTAATTCATGTTTAACACCTCTAATGAGCAATAAAAGTGGATTACATGCATGAGACATTTTTGCATGCAAGAATTCAGCCAGGGATTTATTTATTTTTTAACTCTTATTGGTCATGTAAAGGAACTGGAGCTGAAGCAGAAAATATGAACACTAATTCTTATTATTTCTATGTTCGTGGTATTAGAGAATAACTTAAGTACAAAAGACAAGCAACTGCCTCAAGGCAGCCCTGTTTAGGGAAGCTTTTAATGTCTGATGAATTATTGTATTTTAATATTGTGTTGGAAGCCGCCCAGAGTGGCTGGGCAGGCCCAGCCAGATGGGCGGGGTATAAATAATAAATTATTATTATTATTATTATTATTATTATTATTATTATTATTATTATTTACAATCCAAATTTGGCAATCCATTATTTTTTTGGCAAGGATAGTGAGGGATAAGAAGATGGATTTGTTGATGGTGAGGAAAAGAGTTTATTGTGTTTTCTTTTGGTTACTATTTTGACTGCTTTTTGATCATATTTTAAAAAGGGCCCATTGCATACCTAGTGATGGACAAATAACATGAAATAATGTTTGAAATCTGCAGCATGGCCTAGCTTCCGAGACAGAGCCCAGAATTTTCAAACATGCAATACAGGTGAGAGGGAACACATACACTGGCACTTAAACTGTGATTTTAGAAAGCCCTTTCTTTGCTGCTTTTGCTAGGAGGAGTGGGGCATTTGGGATGAAGGCCCACGTGATCCTCATGCCCAGATTGGTTTCATTAAAGTTGAAAGGGTGGAAAAATTATTTCTATTGTACACATCACTGAAGTGACTCAAGAGGGGAAGGGGGACACATTTGCAAGTGTCTGGAACATTAGCAGGGAGATTGTTAGTAGACTGTGTGAACCAATATTTTTACCCATGATTTGCCAAGGTAGGCATTACTTGTGTGGTGTCCTCATTACAGTCATACCTTAGTTTTCGAACAGCTTAGTTCTCGAACGTTTTGGCTCCCGAATGCCACAAACCCGGAAGTGACTGTTGCGGTTTGCAAACTATTTTTGGAAGCCAACCATCTGATCTGATGGGGCTTCCGATTGGCTGCAGGAGCTTTCTGCAGCCAATCAGAAGCCGCGCTTTGGTTTCCAAACATTTTGGAAGTCGAAGGGACTTCCGGAACGGATTATGTTCAACTTCCAAGGTATGACTGTACTAGATAAAAGTGAAAATCAGGACATAAAAGTTGTTGAGTTTTCTTTTGCAAAATCTCAAAAATAAAAAATTGCCATACGCCCAGACATTGCTTCCGACTGCAGTATTCTGGCTATGTCTGGGAAATTCAGGATGTATGGCAACCTTAATAGTGTGCCCATCAGTTTCTCCTATGGCACCTGCAAAGAATCCCAGTAAATATCCCCTGAAAAGAAGTCACAATACACAAGATAATGTTTGCTCTTTAGTTCCTTTTTGCACTGGCTCAGCATCTCCTATGTTAAACCTTGCCCACTTGGAGCAATGCTCACTGAATACCAGGGTTGGACACCCACTCTTCCACCTGCTCTGGAGATGTGCAAAGAGTTTCTCTTTCTGAGCAAGCATTGGTATACGTGGCTTTGCCCCCATCAATGCTGCATCTGATGGAACTTGCCTCCCATTTTTGTGATAGCATCCATTTTCAAATCTCCAAATGTGCCCACTGGTCGAAAAAGGCTGGCGACTCCTCCTGTGGTGAGCAAATTTCAGGTTTTTGTGAGCCCCACCAGGGAAAAAGGAAAGCTGTCTCCAGAGCTGAACTCCACCCAGTGGTGTAGGAACCCACTCCGGCACCTGGGGCGGGGCGCCGAGGGGTGGCTCGAACTGCCCGGCGGTGCACGCGCAACGTCCATATGGACTGCACATGCGCAGTATTCCATACGGACTGCACACGCACAGCATTCCATTCGGACCGCGCATGCGCGGCAGCCCATATGGTTGCTGTGCGAGAGGCAGCCCGTACGGATGCCATGCAAGCGGCGCCCATACTAACTGCGCGTGCGCCCTCGGCCATCTACAGCAGGGGAGAGGCAGCGGGCCATCTTGTCAACCCCGCCCCCGAGTGGTGCCCGGGGCGGACCGCCCCTGCCCCCCTTCATTTGCCCCTGGCCCCACCCCGTCTGCTGCTCTGAGCAAGTCAAGAACCAAACCTTGACTCACCTCCCCTGCTGGGGCTGCCCAAACTGAAGTCAATGGACACCCCTGTTCTTATATTTCACCTTCCACTGGCTCTGAATGATGTGTTTTCCTTGGCAAGTTAAAACCTGTGCTGAGAAAAAATTCCAGAGAATTTTGAAGGGAGCAATTATATTGAATTTTAAAAAGCGTGCCTATGCTCTAGGGGCAGATTTCTAATAATTTTGCAGTTGATAGTTTGACAGGACTAAATCAATTTTTAGAGGGTGTATGTATGGTGCAAATAAACTGATAAATGCATTTGTCAATCTTAGCTGAGAGTGTCACTTTCAAATTCAAATTTATTGCGGCTATAAGCCCATAAAAACATAAAATATGGAATATATGACATAAAATTACAGCAAACCATAGACCCTGGAGTCATAGGGAAACAAACCACAGCACAAATACAAGTTTTAAAATTGCAACCAGGAAGCAGAAAACAAAAGTATTAGTGGTCGTGTAGTTGGCCACAGCGCCTTTTTTGAGATATGACCGAGTTTAGAAACCTTGCCACCTGCAAGGTTGTATAGGAGTCGTTGTCTTGCAGGAGTAAGGCAAGGTGTGACTCAGCTGGTGCACCTGTAAGTTTTTGAGTTATTGATCTTAGTAATTTTGCCCGAGCCTCACTATGCAGGGAACAGATAAAGATTATATGATGGAGAGATTCCGTCGACTGTTTATCACAATCACAAAAGGCGGAAACTAGGCCCTTGGAAAATCTATGTCTCAGGACATTAGAAGGAAAGACATTAAACCTCGCTTTGGTGAAAGCGAATCGGTGCCCAGCAGTGGAGAGCGAGGATAGGTATAGAGGGACATGATGTATTGGAGTAACTCCAAAATTCCGAGGCGAGCAGACACCCCCACCCAGCATATGATTACGCTGCAGCTCCAAATCGTCCAGTCTTTGATTGATTAGTCTTTTTGCTGAAGCAAGGTCTAACTTAAGTGAATCTGAAGGAGAGATTCCAAAGGACAGAAGTTTGGCGTGGATTTTCCCAGTCCAAGGGTTTGCAAATTCGTCACGCCAAAGACATTGGACGAGATAATGGCTGGGTAATCTATGCCAAAGAGTTAACCAGTAGGTGAATATTCGTTTCCATAAGAGAGTCTCTAGTGAAGGAATCTTCAATTCTAGTCGTATAGCTGCATTACTAACACACGTAGGGAGTTTTAAAAGCCGACGAAGAAACTGATTTTGCAGCACCTCCAGCGGGGCCGGATTTACCAGAGCTGCCCAAAGCGGAGCAGCATAAGTAAGAGTGGTAATAACTTTTGCATTGTACACCTTTAAAGCCGAGGGCACGTGTAGGGCTCCGTCTGAGAAAAAGAACTGGAGAAGTGCATGAGATAGAGTTTTGCCCTTGTTAAGTAGATGTTGAACTTGGGATTTCCAGCTCATGTTATATTGAAAAACAATCCCTAGATATTGAAACTTAAAAACTTGATCTATTTTAACTCCACCAAGCTTCCACTGAAAAAGTTTACGACTTCTAGAGAAGACTACAACTTTTGATTTTGAGTGGTTGATGGACAATTGGTTGGATTGACAGTAAGCAGTAAAGATCTTTAACGCCCTACATAGCCCAACCCTTGAGTAAGAAAGGATCACCGCATCATCTGCGTATAAAAGCAGCGGACAACGGTAGTTTGCGATTCGGGGGGCGTGAATGTAAGCGTGCGACTCATTTAGAGGCTCTCTCATATCACTGACAAACAGGTTGAAAAGGTAAGGTGCTAATATACAACCTTGTCGGACTCCTTTATTTATCGGGACCGCGTTTGTAAGGTCACCAGCGGGGGTAAGTCTGATTCTGGCAGAGGATCCACCATGCAGTTGGATCATGAGCCAAAGGAGCCTTTTATCAATGCCCCACCTCGCCAATTTCTCCCATAGAATGGTTCTGGGGATGCTGTCGAAGGCTGCCTTCAGGTCTATGAAGGCAGCGCATAAACGTCCTCGACTGGGGAAGGAGTATTTCCTTGCAAGGTGGTAAAGGATTATGGCATGATCTATGGTGGAACGATTGGGTCTAAAGCCCGCTTGTTCATGGCCAATCAGGTTGGATTCTTCTGCCCATTGAGACAGTTTAGACAGCAACAAGCGGGCATAAATTTTCCCTATAGTCGAAAGGAGGCTGATACTACGATAGTTCCCTGGATCAGCAGGAGGACCTTTTTTATAGATTGGTATAATAATGGCTTCCTTCCATGTCTTGGGAATACAGCCAGTAACATTGATGGCGTCAAAGGTTTTGGCCAGGATTCCTGACCACCACTCAGGATGTGATTTAATGGCCTCTGCAGGAACCAGGTCAGGGCCGGGGGCCTTACCCACTTTCAACTGGGATATAAGGACTGATATTTCGCCTGGATCTGTGGGCGGCCATCTGGGTAGGTGTTCGAACAAGTGCTCCAGATGAGGAACCGGAGCTTCTGCCTGTGAGAAACATTTCCTAAGGAACTGTTCCCAAGTAGGGGCCGGGATAACAGTCAAGGGATATTTCCTAGTTCTACTGTTAATTAGTGACCAGAATTCATTAGCTCTGCGGGATTTGGAAGCTAAGATCAAGGCTTGCCAACGGGTAGACTGCCACTCCCGTTTTGCCATTTTCAGAGCCTGTTTATAGGCTAATTTGGCTTGAAAGTATATAGATGGTAAACTGGAAGCGCCTGAGTTTTTATACTCGTTGTATATCGAGCGCAGTTGGAGTTTGGCTTGTTTACATACAGAGTTATACCAGGGAGCTCCTGAGTTATATTGGGCTCGCGTAACTGTTTGAGAAGGCGATGTAAAAAAAGCAGTAAGGTTTGCTGTAAGGTGGCTAAAGAGATTCAGAACTGCACTGGGATCGCATGAGTCGGAAATTGAAACAATTGGATGAACTTGAATTTCTTTCTGAAATAATTCTTTATACTTTAGGGCGAGAACCTCTGACCATTTAATCCCTCTTAATTTAGATGCTGCGTTAATTTCCATGAGGGGGAAATGTCTATGATCAACCCCTTGCCAAACCAGAGAAAGCGTGGCCGTTAGGGGAAGGTGGTCACTAACATGCGCATTATCGACCTTAAAGGAAAGGACACTCTTAGCTAAATCCCTGGAAACCAACAGGTAGTCAAGGACGCTATTAGATTTTGTGCCAAGATGAGTAAACTCCCCCGGTATATCAGGGGGGTATCTACCATTCAAAAAAACTAAATTCAGGCGGATGGCCATTAGATAGAAGATAACTCCTGCCTCATTTACTCTGGAATCCTTAGAAATTCTTGTTGCAACGTGCTCCCATTCGTAGTTGTCAAAACAGGGGGTAACCCACCATTTGGTTTTAGTCAATGAGTCCCAATTGGCAGCTGTACGGGCATTAAAGTCTCCACCTATTATAGATGGGATATTTGGGCATTTAATGTAACAAGAAAGAAGATGGTCTTCTAAAGAGTCCCATCTAGAGCAAAGTTCAGGGCGCCGCCCTCCTGGGGGGAGGTAGACATTGGATATTAAAAGTGAGATCTTTTCCCCCGTTATCAGCCCAGAAAGAACATAAGGAGGGCAAGCCTGCACAAAGGAGAGTTTGGTATGTAGCTTGAGTGAAACACCAATTACGAGGCCACCTTTGGGGCGACCACCTTTCAAGGAGGGGCTAGCACGGAGTGTTAGGAGGTCGAAACCATTTATAACAATTTCCTCCTCCTCCCAGGTTTCTTGTAATAGGATGATGTGAAACAAGTTAATGTATGCCAGAAATTCGGGGTCAGATTTTTTCCCACGCCAACCGGCAATGTTCCAACAAAGAACCAATAGCGGACAGTTTCTATGCTCACCAGTTAGCTGTCATTTAGGGGGAAAGGTAGTGTCCTTAGGAGGCTGAGAGGACCCTGCGAAGAAATCAGTTATTTTACTTTGTAGGAGTGGCTCAAGTGGGGGCCGCACTGGCATAGAGTTCAAGGAGGGATAGACAGGCTGATGCAGCCGGACATTCCCTCTATTGGGTGGAGTTTCTAATACAGACAGGTCACACGCCTCCATGATGTTAGGGGACGATGTGTGGAGGGCCTCCAAGTAGAGCCGTCGGTCTTTAAGGGATTGTGTATCAGTTCTCACAGGGACGGCAGAGGCAGGCCCCCTAGTAGGCCACCCAGATGAGGTTGAGATGATCTGGTTTATATGTCCTGCAGGATCTTCAATCAGCACGGTGTTAACTCTCAGCACTGGGACAGCATCCTCCTGTGTTTGTCTCGGTATCAGAGGAGATTGTAGATCTGGAACTGCCTCTGGGGCTGAGCAAGGAGAATTCACTAATGCACCCGCTCTTTGTATGTCGGTAGAGTAGGAGGACTCCAGTTCCGGCATAGAGGAGTAGGATGGCAATGATTTATTAGGAGAGGTAGGATTTTGAGCATCATTCTTTGGCTCGTTATCCAAGAGGGATGAATGTAGATCTATTAATGGTGGAGATAGATGTCCAACTTGGGGTATGGAGCGAGGATCTGTTTCCTGGAGAGAGGCCCTGGCACCCAGCAAGGGTGTCGCACACTTTGGCATAGGGCTTTGAGGGATTAACTCATCCATTTCCATAGAGCATGGTTCTGCTGAATTGGGATGATTGATGTTCATGAGCGATTTAGTATGGAGGATGTGCAAGAGCTGTTGTTTAAGTGAGTCCAGCCTACAGATTATTTCCTGTTGTTCAGTTGTTGGTAGCTCACCAAAAGAGGCGATAAGACATCTTTCCTCCGGGGGTGTCCAGTGGTTGTCCTCACAGCTATGATTCTTTGTTACTGCGGTGGAAGCATGGGGCATGGATTGTTGCGGGACATACGTGTCTAAGGTAGGTGGCTCAGGGTCCCGGATTGTATCTGGGATAATAAATGAGGGGGTCTTATCCGGTGATCTATCGATTAGGAGTGGTTTTGTCTTGGAATCGGTGAAAACTCTTGTTGGTATAATGCCGCAACTTGCCAGGAATGCTTTCCGCCTGATGGAGATAGAGGGAATCCTTGAGGAGTAAAAAGCGAGCATTACTTTCTGGTGCCTGCGCTGATAATTCAGTGGTAGCACTGCAATAAGGTCGACTTGAGATGACACAATGTTTAGAAGTTTGCTTAGGTGCTCTTTAACACCACGCAAGGTACCCCACCGCGGAGACCCATCCCAGATAGTGAGGCATAATTTCCTTGGTTGCAGAATCAGCGATTGGTGGGACAATAGGGGATTAAGTTGAAACTTAAAGTTATCCAGCTCTTTGTTACTCGAAGGGAGGTGTTGCTGTCTGCCTGGATCACCTGTTGCCACAGATTGGGCTGCCTTCGGTGGAGGGAGAACAATTTTTTGTTGAAGTTTGCAAAATTGTGAGGATAGTCCATCGAGTCTTTCAAAAATACAGTGAAGAGTTCTGATTATTAGATGGAGCTGTTCCCAACTAGTACAATCCCCTCGTTCAATTTCTGGACCTGTCGCCAGGGGGGACCCATCCCCTGTGACTTTTCTATTTCCATTTATAGTCTGTGGGGTATTCAAATCCTCCACTAGAGTAACCACCTCATTATCGCAGACATCTTTAAGGGGAGAAAATCTGTTTTTTATTGGCACCATGAAGGTCAGTTTACTAAAAGAGTCCTCCAATTTAGCTTGTTTAGGAGCTGGTGCTGAGACTGCTTCCTCTGGGTCTCTGCTGCGTTTACTAGTAGGCGTCATAATGAAGTGGGAGAAAAGCCAGAAGGACAAGAAAAACGAGAAGAGAGATAAAAGCCCAACTTCATAGTACCAAAACAAGGCAAAGAAGGGAGTTGACGAGTAGCGGCTATCGGCTGGCAGCCTGCCCAGGGTGTCTCGTGGAAGCTTATAAAAGATATCGGTAAAAACCCATGGTAAGATAAGGGTAATGTATAAAATTAGGGAATTAAAAGTCGTTTACTTCCCTGGAAGCAGTGGGCGATAATTATCGCTCGTGTTATCTCAAGAGCTCCAAAGCCTGCTTGCTACGCCGACGCCATCTTAGCACGTCCTCTGAGAGTGTCACTAATTCGCCTGTTACCTCTCCTTCCCATTTGTGGCTATCCAATCAGCTCGCTCCTTTGAAAGGTAACCTGTATACATGCTGCTGCCTGCTGATTTATTATGATGTGCCAGCTTTTAAGTAGATCCTATTTATACGAATCAAATGTCTTTCCCGCAAGGAATTGCTCTGTATATAGTTTACTTATCCATTTTAATTACAGGTGGGGGTAAACAAATGAGCAACCTTTGCTTTGGAACTGGGGCATTTTTTTGCCCAGGAATTGGAGCTATTGTGCTGCTGGCCAAGGGAAGCAAAACTTTTGGTTTAACTTGTCTACTTTATATTACTCCTGTAATATAATCTCCCTTGAATACTGGGATACTGGAATTAAACTTGGTGGTACACACATTCAGAGCGCCTTGGTTACATTTCAGGTTTGAGCACTAGTTCTGCACCTCCTGTTTTTCGCAAATTCCAGGAAAACTATAAAACATGTGAAAATGTGATACCCTCCTCGAACACTGAAAAACCACAGTTAAACTTGGTATGTATTTACACGAGAACCGGTGTGATATAGTGGCTAGGACGTTGAACTTAGCTGTCAGGGATCGGACTCAAGAGGGTGATATGGAGGAGGAGGAATGTTGGAGATCAACCCTCCATCTTCTCCTGACGCTGCAGGAGATGAGGGAGACGACCTTGATTTACAGTAGGGCTTTGAGGGGTTTGAGGAAAGCCACAGCTCGGAGAGAGGCGAACGGAAAAGGTGGGACGTGTTAGAAAAAACGGGGAGGGAGAAACTGCGGCAGGGCAGCCAGATGTCACAGATGTCACTGGAAAGTATTTCTGATCCCCCTTCTCCCAGAACGCAGCGTTCGTTAAGAGTACAGGAACAAAGGACTCAAATACATTTGACCACGAGTGGCCACCGTCAGGGAAATTGCTGTTGCCGGGAAGGAGAGAGGAGTAGCCCAGTTTGGAGCGATGCCATTGTTAAGGCTTAATGCTTTCATTTTTTTCCCTTTCTATTAGGATTGAATAAAACTCATTAAAAGGACTCTACCTTGTTTTATCTGCTCTTGCTGCAACCGGGGGAGGAATAGCTTTCTCGGAGCCTTAACAGAGCCTTGACATTAGCCAAGGTTCAGATCCCCACTTTGGTGAGTGGGTGACCTCGGACCTTTAACCGACTCACCCTAGACGACCTCACCTGCTTGAGGGAAACCATGTGCACTTCCCCCAGGGAAGATGAGATAAAACAGAAATAAATATACTTGATTTGCCAGAGAGGCTAGGACTTACAAACTAGCGAGCTTCCTAGGACTTCCCCAACCTGGTACCCTCCAGATGTTTTGGACCACCGCTCCCATCATCCCTGACCATTGGCCATGTTAGCTGGGGCTGATGGGAGTTGGAGTCCAACAAACGTCTAAAACAGGAATCGGTAAGGCTTACCGGGCATGGGCCGGAGATCCTCTGTGGGCCAGACCGGTGCAGTGCCGGAGATCCTCTGTGGGCCAGACCGGTGCAGTGCGACACCGGGAATCGCGTCTGCGCATGTCCGCAGCACCAGAAATGGCTTCTGTGCATGCCCAGACGCCGAAATTCGCACCTGCAGAAAAGCGTTTTTTTGGCATCTGGGCATGCGCAGAAGTGATTTCCGGAGCCGCAGAAGAGAGTCCCCACACTGTGTTGCACTGGTTTAGCGCAGCGCGCAGGGACTTGCCGAGCAGGTGGCTTGGTTCGGGGGTGGCTCATGGGCCGCTTTCGGCCCATGGGCCTTAGGTTGCTGACCTCTGGTCTAAAAGGTCCCAGGAAGGCTGTTCCAGTTCATTCCCCTTGCAGTGGTCCTGCTGGCAAGTGTCATCATGGATCATCTAGGGCTGGAAAACATTCCTCCTGGGTCCAGGTTTGAGCTTGGACACTTACATTCCTCTCCTAATCCTGGCCGTTGGCAGTTTTGAAGGTAGAGAACAGGCGGTATGCTCTGCACTCCAGACATGTTGTGGAACTGCAGCTTTGCAAAGGTCTGAGTGACGCTCTTTGCTAATTACGCAGACCTGTGTCAATAGAGATCTACGTTACTTATTCTCCCAAAGCAAACTTTGTATAGGTTGTTTTTTTTTAAAGCCTAAACTTGGTTTCTAGGCCTGTGTATTCATTATATTATAATGAAAGGCTGGAACCGCTTGAATGATCTTTTCAAATTAAAAGGGTACTTCAAGTTTAAATAGTTCCATTAAATTTATCAAGGGCTCTGAACATTTGTGCTCCAGATGGAGTCTATCAAGCTAGTTACTAAATGTGTGATTATTCCTGTTGATGCTAATACAGGGCTCTGGCGATGTTCACTGCAACATTTGAGCTTGGAATTGGCTGTTGGGAGTGAACATGCATGGAACCGAACTCTGCAGTGTTATATTCGCTGAACAGAACAGCGTTTCCCCCTTTGGATTCCAAATGCAGAGATCTTTCCTCTTCACACTCAGAAAGATGCATAGATATTTTCTGGATCACTTCCCAAAACAAAAGGCAGAAATCCTCTTGCAGCTGTTAGCATTGCTTTTCTGCAACTCACCCTCCTGTCTACCACCTGGTCAACCAAGACTCAGGGATAGGAATGTGCTTTCTAGGCAATGATGATGCCCCTGGGATTCCCCTAGGGCAGTCAGAGGAAGTGCAGTTGGCTACGTCAGGGAACCCCAGAGCATTCTTAATTCACTTCCTTGGGTTGATGCTGCCGGCCGTTTCTTTGCAAGAAGAGAGGCATCTCTTCACAGGGCCTCTCCAGCCTCCGTTTTTGATGGGCGTAAATTGGTAGAGGCAGTGCTTTTTTCGTGTGTGTGTGTGTGTGTGTGTGTGTGTGTGTATATATATATATATATATATATATATATATATATATATGGGTACTTTCATTTTGACTTAAGAAAATCACCATTTTATAGTTCAAATTGGGAAAAATAAATACAATAAATGGACAAAAGTACAAAGATTCACAAAATGTTTAGGGGTATGCGTACCCCCACATCCCCCCAGAAAAAAAGAGCTCTGGGTAGAGGCATCCAGAATAATGAATTAAGAGTGCAATTCTAACCATGTCCCCCCCCCCGAAGGAAGCCCTATTGAATTCAGTGAGACTTGCTCCCTACAGTAGCAGAGTTTCATGCTCTGGCACTGGGGGCGGAGAGCAGGTGGGGGTGGGGTGGGGCAGCCATGATGGAACCCCACCGGGATCGCGCTGCAGGGGGCAGTGCTCCCCCCCGCCCCCCTCTTCCTCCGCCAGCGGCTCCCTGGTTGTTGGTGTTATACTTGCAGCCTTCTTTATCAATATAAGATTCTTACATACTGCTTTATGGCAAAGAATTTCCATAAAAGTGAGCATATGTGATAGCACACACCAGCCCCTTATACAACACACTAATGTACCCTAGCACATAGGGTTTTTTTGGGGGGGGAAGGGGCGTTTGAAGAAGTGAGTCACGTGGCTGCTTCATAAGTTGTATCTTAAACGCTGGAACCAGTTGCTAAGTATAGAGTATAGTGAGTCATATTTCAGTGGCACAGATGTAAAAAACGTAATTTTGTTTGTTTGCAAAACAATTCATATGAATAGCAACTTGGAAGGGGTCCCCGTTCAATTGAATGTATTTTGCAGCCATGGCAGCACAAAATTCCCTTGGTGTCTGGTACTTCTCTGTAGAAGCATTTCTAAGTATAGGCACAATTCAGAAGCAGTGCTGTACATGCGTGTCTCAGCAATTGTTTTAAATTGTTTTTAATACTGCAGTTTAATGCTGCAACCCACCCTGGGACCTTAGGGAAACAGGCGAGAAATAAATTAATAAAATAATCATAATCATAATCATCATCATAATACTATAGCTTGTTCCAAGTATTTATAATGTTGTTTTTTAACTGCTGCTGCTACTTAGGTTTGTGTGTGTGTGTGTGTGTGTGTGTGTGTGTTTTACAAAATCATTGTTTAATGTTACTGGTTTTGAACATACCTGCTTTTGGTAGGGTATTCCAAGTCTCCCATCGTAGCCACTTTGTGAAGATTTGCCTGAGAACCCAGGATATAAATATGTAAATAAGCAAACAAAAAAAACAAAAAAACCCACCCCAACTTTATTCATTTATATATACACAATCCTCTGTGCCTCTTTTTGTCAAAAAAGCAATAAGCACAAAATGCAACCCTCAGAGCCGACGCACCCTTTATCACCCCATCATGGTGAGCTGCCAAAATTATTTCTTCATCCCAGCTATTAAAGGTGTGCAGGAGCCTTGTCCTACGGCTGGGCGAATCTGTCAATTTTGGTTTCTCATTCTTCCGCTCTCAAGCTCTGTTCTTCACATTTGCACGTGGTATGGTTTTTTTGTTTTAGAAAAAGCCTTTAAGGAACTTCAGCATTTCAGGGTGAATTTCTCCCAATATACATTTCTGCGGGTGGCGCTGTGGGTTAAACCACTGAGCCTAGGGCTTGCCGATCAGAAGGTCGGCGATTCAAATCCCCGCGACGGGGTGAGTTCCCATTGCTCGGTCCCTACTCCTGCCAACCTAGCAGTTCGAAAGCATGGCAAAGTGCAAGTAGATAAATAGGTACCACTGCGGCGGGAAGGTAAACGGCGTTTCCGTGCGCTGCTCTGGTTCGCCAGAAGCGGCTTTGTCATGCTGGCCACATGACTCGGAAGCTGTACGCCGGCTCCTTCGGCCAGTAATGCGAGATGAGCACCGCAACCCCAGAGTCGGACACGACTGGACCTAATGGTCAGGGGTCCCTTTACCTTTACATTTCTGCCTAATATACAGACATACCTCAGAGATATTGCAGGTTTGGTTCCAGACCACTGCAATGAAGCGTATATTGCAATAAAACGCGGCACACAATTTTTGGGGTGTCCCAGAGCATATAAATAAAAGTTATGTTTATACTATACTGTAGTATGTTAAGCCAGACCCCCATGGCTTCATGGGCAGGAGGGGGAAAACCCATCTCCAGCCCCAGCCAGCTCCAATCCCATGGCCAGAAGAGGGGTGGCAGTGGTTGTGGCGGCAGTGGCCTTCCTCCCCTTGGAAGCAGCCGGGCTTCTTGTAGCTGCACCCACATTCCCCTAAGGAGCAATATTTGTGAAGCACAATAAAAACGAGGTATGCCTGCACACCCATTTGCAAGCAGTTTCCCTTGATATAAAGCTCTTCTTTATCTTTACCCTAGTTATAGGCATTTTATACCAATTGCTTGGCTGAAGAAACTGCATTGCAATATTTGGAAAAGTGAATTATTATAAAGGATGGCCCTGTCTCAGTTTGTGTGGTGTTTTGGGAAGTGCAAACAACAACAACAACAACAACAACAACAACAACAACAACAACAACATTATTTATACCCCGTCCATCTGGCTGGGTTTCCCAACAGAATTAAAAGCACAATAAAACACCAAACATTAAAAACTTCCCTAAACAGGGCTGCCTTCAGATGTCTTCTAAAAGTCAGATAGTTGTTTATTTCCTTGACATCTGATGGGAGGGCGCCACTACCGAGAAGGCCCTCTGCTTGGTTCCCTGTAACCTCACTTCTTGCAGTGAGGGAACCGCCAGAAGGCCCTTGGAGCTGGACCTCAGTGTCCAGGCTGAATGATGGTGGGGGGGAGGTTTGCCTTTAGCTACGAAATGGGGCGAGTTCTGTCCTCCTCTGTCAAAACAAAATAAAAAATAAAAAAAATCCTTCCAGTAGCACCTTAGAGACCAACTAAGTTTGTTCTTCAGATCTGAAAGTGTGCATGCACACGAGAGCTCATACCAAGAACAAACTTAGTTGGTCTCTAAGGTGCTACTGGAAGGAATTTATTTTTTTATTTTGTTTTGACTATGGCAGACCAACACGGCTACCTACCTGTAACTGGTTGGTCAGCCCTAACAGATGCATGGGTGGGGAAAACTCCACTTTGCTACATTTCTGCTTGTTCTGAAACTGATAAAGCCCCAGCAGCCTTGCTAGGGAAACAACAGCAACAATGACAAGCCCTATTGGGGGCTGCAGTGTTTCCTATGGGCAGCTTAAGAGGCCAGCGCTTAAGCCCTGTGCCTCAAGCATTTAGCAAAAGGAGGGAGCTAATGGGCAGAATATTCCTAGATGGCTCCCATCAGGAAAGCATTTGAATAAAAGAGCAATTATCTCAGTAGAATGCAATGGTGTTGGTTTTTTTTAAACAGCCTAATTTATTTTACTGCCACTCTTTGCACTATTCTTTTTTTATTTCACAGCTCTAATATATATTAATTAATTGCACGAAATAATGCCAATAAATCTAACAAGGATTGTCTAAAGCTTGGCTGCACAGGGGGAACTTAGTATTTGTTGCAAAGGGAGGGAGAGATTTACGGAGATATTATGAAATCTTCTATTACTGTAGATAGCCCTTAATGAAACCTTTTAACAGCCCTTTAAAATTGTTTTAATTTTACCCTGGACTTTAATTTGAATGAAATCATTACCATTGTTAAATTAGTTAAACTCTAAATTAGGAAATGTAAATGAAGTGAACCTGGAATCCAATGTGGATATTGTTTTTATTGACATTCTGTAGAGCAGTGGCGTGGAACAAATTCCAATTAGATTTGATTTGCTCTTTGCCATGCATGCTCCTGACTCTTCACCGAGCCCAGTATCTTACCTTAAATGCTCTGCCTGGGGGGAAAATACCACTGTTGCAATATAAGCCCTTTTGCTTTCCCCACTCTAGTTGAATTCACATTTAGATCATTAGTATTGAGTGTGTATTTGGACCCTGAAACTTCTGGAAACCCCACATTATAGCACCTGCAGTGTCCGAAGCTTCTGGTTTCTACAGCAGCCAGTGCAGAGCATTGGATTGTCCCAGGCTTGTAGACTTCTCTGACTTGTAGGCCGGATCATTATCTGCCTATCCCTGCTGGGCCAAATTGGGCAGGTGGGCAGGGCTACCCACCTGACATCAATCACCTGACATCATAGGGATCTCAGGTGATGCTGCAAATTGAAGCCCTGAGGAAATACGTACTGGATTGGGTTGTGCAAGTCACTTTCGCAACTCAGGGACACGGTATCACACCAGTTGCAGTCTGAGCAATCCAGTGCATATACCTAGTCCACCATCACGTGCCAAAGTATTTGTTATTCTGTCAACAACAGCAGCAAAAGGTTTCCATCCCGTCCCCACCCCGCTCTCCTGTTAATGGAGTCCATTTTGTATTTCCATTTCCCCTTCTTGACCTTCCAAAGCTTCGGAGCACATAAGAAGCACATAGCATTTCTAGGTCACTGAGCTGACTTAACACTATGTGGCATTATGATCTCAGAGAGAGAGAGACCTGTTTAATAGGACTGTTTTCTTTGCTGCCCTGTGTACGTTCTGAGAAAGAGGGTGAGTTCAGATGCTGAAAATTCATGCTTACGGGAAAGAAAGAAAAATGGGGGGAGGGTAAAGGTAAGAATACAACCTTTATTGAATACAGTACAGTTCAGAAAATGAAAGAGCTCCCACATATGTACCTTAACAGACACTGCACAGGGAGAGGTATTGTTACCAGGGATAAATATGTGCTCTGATTGCTGGATGGTCAGTCTAGGAGTTCATAGCGATGGCAAGAAGGAAAGATGAGGATGGACGAAGGCACCATCATGGCCTCAATCTTGCCCCAGAGATGCTGCCTTCTCTCCAAACGACCTCCTTCACTTGCGCTCTTTGTTATCTTGGCCAGTTTGTCAGTAGTTGGTTGGAGAGATAACTGGTAATTGGTCTTGGGTTGATATTGGGGTGTTCTTCCAGGCTGAGGTCATCCTTCCCGGGGCCTGACTGAATGCCAAAAGTACAAATGTGAACTCCTGCCTGACTTAGACCATTGGCCCATCTAGCCAGTACTGTCTACTCTGGTGGGCAGCCACAGCAACTCTTCTGCATCTCAGATAAAGATCTTTCCCAGCCCCTGCTATTAGTAATCTTTAAACAGAGAGAGCAGGGACTGAACCTGAGATCTTCCGCATTCAAGGTGTGTACTCTCCCCCTGCATGAAAGCAGGCTGCATTCAGGCTCTATCAGAGACCAGTGAAGCTCAGGCCACTTCCAGCTTTTGAGGCCCTTAGACATAATAATTTAAACAAGATAAGGCACCCAAAATATGGGACTGGGCTTATAAGTTGTCCTATCCCTCCCAACAATTCAGAAGGGTCTGCTAGTGGAACTAGTTGCTGACTAAGATATTGGGAGAAGCTAAAACATGCTACAAAAAAGTTGTCCCAACCATTTCCAAGCTTCTTTAGATTTTTTGGGGAGAATCATATTAACCCGGCTTGATTTGAATCCTACAAGTTCCCATACATAGGCAGATAGCGCTTTTGTATGTTGCTGTTTGAATGTCCCAATAAATGTTAACCACTAGTGCTTACTTTCCTTTCATTTATCTGCTTATATGTCTGCAGCCAGCACACTAAACCCATTATTATTATTCCCCTTTCCTCCATTTCCTCCTTTTACAGGGGTATGAATAAAAATACTGCAGTTAAAAAGTACTAAAAACTGGGTCTTTCATTTAACTGGCTGATTAACCAAAGCTTTGGTTGATATATCATAGGAAGAAATAAGGGTACGCATCCTTGATTTGTGTTGGTCTGTTCATAAGGATTCTGTCCTTATTAAAGTCTGATGCACAGATCAGAATCTTCGCTTAGAAAATTCGGATGGCACAGATCAACTTGATTAATGTTTTCAGAAGATTGTTTCTGACAGCAGCTTATGTTCTAGTTTGAAGTGTGTAAATAAATGTTCGAGTTACATATTAAAGTTACAGCTGGAGTTTGCAGGAAACTGTTAGCCCAGAGAGCAACTTCCTGAGTGTAGACCTGCGAGGCAGAAACATACAAATCCCATGTTGACCAAGCCATCTTTAAATTAAAACACAGTTCTGAAGTTGAGAGAATCGTCTTTCCCAACAGCCCTAATGGATGCTCTGAGAGTAGTAACAGCTAAGTTCAGCAGTTTCCTAGAAATCTTTCAATTTCATGCAGTTCACCTCCTTGGAGAGAGGACAATGTCTGAGAAACCATGGGATAATTTCTATTAACAAATGGTGTCTCCAATTTAGGTAAACTTAGATTATCACAATTTAGGTAAACTTAGATTATGGTGCTGGAGGAGACTCTTGAGAGTCCCATGGACTGCAAAAAGATCAAACTTATCCATCCTTAAAGAAATCAGCCCTGAGTGCTCACTGCAAGGACAGATCCTGAAGTTGAGTCTCCAGTACTTTGGCCACCTCATGAGAAGAGAAGACTCCCTGGAAATGACCCTGATGTTGGGAAAGATGGAGGGCACAAGGAGAAGGGGACGACAGAGGATGAGATGGTTGGACAGTGTTCTCGAAGCAACTAGCATGAGTTTGGCCAAACTGCGGGAGGCAGTGGAGGATAGGGGTGCCTGGTGTGCTCTGGTCCATGGGGTCACGAAGAGTCGGACACGACTGAACAACAACAACAAAGATTATCACACATAATAGCCATGTGTTCTTTATTAAGGTTTTCAATGTTCTGTAAGCCTTTTAGCAAGTAGAATTGGACATTTCTGGCTTTGGACATAAAGAAGTCAGAAGGTCACATATAATCTGAATATAGGGCAAAACAGATACAAATCCAGAGCGACAGTCTTGAATTGCAAGATTGGGCACAGGTGGTGTTCACTGGAACATTGGTTCCCAGAACTGGGGCCATCTTAGAAAAAGCTTATATATAACCATCAGTCTTGTTGGATATATAAGATTCGTGATGGGCTGTTGTGGGCAGTATTTTCCACATTGTCTGTTTCCATTGAATCTTGCAGCATCCCTCTCCTGGCTGCCTTGATGGTGGCAACTGGGAGGTATCACAGGTTTGATGTCTGGCAGAATTCCAGTAAGTTTCCAGGCACAATTTGCCGCTGCTTAACCCCTTTCTATCATCTCAGCCATCCTAGCTATAAGGCACCCCTGCCATAAGGCAAGGTGTGAGCAACAGATTTTGGGGGGTGATCCTAAGGGCAGCAGAGTGGGAGATAAATCTGATTACTCAAAACAGCCCAGGCCTTTTACAAGTCAGGTCATCAGTTTCATCTCACTGGCTGGTAGCAGCTCTCCAGGGTTTTAGGCCAGAATCTTTTCTGGATTCTGGTCCTACTTGGAAGGTATCGGAGTTGGACTGAGGTACTGTACAGTCCTTCCCCATTCATTTCAATGGGATTTTTGCCAGCTCCTGGTGGATTGTGTGCCTTTTTCTGGTAGTGAAAAGGTAACAGGAGCAGGTTCCTACTAAAAGAGACACAAAACTTTTGGTTCCTGGGAATGCTAAAGCTACCCAATATTAGAAGAGTAAGGGAACTTAACCCTTTATTAGAAGAAACATGGTCTGCTCAGGAGTTCCAGGTCAAATGAGCACACCAACTCTTGGTAGATTTTGCCCCAATGAGGCAGCTGTGAGGACTGAAGGTTCTGGCCTTTCCACAGCTGCCCATGTCTCCTCGTCCCCCAGTTCCTTCCCAAGCAATCTGAGACTGACGCCATGCCTGTTTCTGCTCCTCCCTCTTCATACCTCTTCTGGTTCTGGGAGACTAAGGGGAGGGGAGCAGCAGCAGGGGAAGACCCTCTGGCTTTTTCACCAGTCTGACTCATCTCTGCCTCTTGGCCTCTCTCTTCTCCCACTACTAATCCTGATTCTGGACTTCTCTCTGTTCTAGCCTCTTCCTCCTTACTAAACCCTGTTATCTCTTCAGTTTCCGACACCTCCTGCTCCCAATCTCAATCCCAATTTCATTGTTTCCCACAAGGGGACAATGACAATAAAGATCTATTCTATTCTATTCTATTCTATTCTATTCTATTCTATTCTATTCTATTCTTCCTCTGACCATTCATTGCCGTTACACCACCAATCCCCTGGCTCTGAGCCTTCTTCCCTTAGGATTCCCCAGCTGCATCCAGCCAGTCCATGACAAAAGGTGAGAGTTGTTTTGTGCTGAAATGTTTTGGCCCATCCCTGATGAGGATGCATCACTATGTGTGTAGCAGTGTGCATTCTTAAATGTGTCTGTGTGTGTGTATGTATGTATGTATGTATGTCACACTCTCATCAATTGTGGGAGGTAGAATGGGAATCAACAGCCTGGAGCAGAAATAAGTGCAGTTCAGTCTCAGACTCTTAATGACTGGATCTGACATTTCCCCTGACCTCTGAGTTTGAAGGTCTCGAAGCTCCTTGCAGCTTTTCTTTTGGAATAAGGGTTGTACATTAACCTCTTTCTGTCATTCATTGGCCACGGACCAGTCAGCTGCTCAGATTTGCCACCCCATGTAACTCTGCTGTGTTTGAACAGGCCGAGCTAATTACATTAGGTAGTCTGTCCAAATTTTTACAGATTAATTTACGGCATAATGAACAGGCTCAGTGATGGAGGAGCAGCTGAAGAAAAGAGGGATGAGCTGACCTTGTCAGTCAAAAGGATCTGGAGACATACTGCTCTTTTCCCAGCTGGCTGTTGAGTTATGCAGAATGTCAGTGACATGTTTAATTATTTTTGACAAATGAAGAATGCCTTCATCTTTATGCCATATTGCGTTATGCCAAGGGTTCTCTGACTTTGCCCCTGCGAGAATCTCTAAGTCAAGGGGGGGGGGGACTATTAGAGGTTCCCCATGCCCATAAATGAGTACCCTAGTCACCACACAACTGCGTTCTAGGAATTTGGATGGCAATTTATATCACACTATTCCTAAGAGCTTACTGTTTTTCACATGTATTATCTTTGTAAACTTTATCACAGTCCTGCAAAGTAGGCATGTAGTGTTATCCCAGTGCGTTTCCGAGCACAATTCAAAGTGTTGGTGCTGACCTTTAAAGCCCAAACGGCCTCTACCCAGTATACCCGAAGGTGCGTCCCCAACCCCATCGTTCAGCCTGGACACTGAGGTCCTCCTCCGAGGGTCTTCTGCTGATTCCCTTGCTGCGAGAAGTGAGGTTACAGGGAAACAGGCAGAGGGCCTTCTCGGTAGTGGCGCCCTCCCTGTAGAGGAGGTCCCTCCCTTCAGATGTCAAAGAAATAAACAACTATCTGACTTTTAGAAGACATCTGAAGGCAGCCCTGTATAGGGAGGTTTTTAATGTTTGATGTTTTAGTATGTTTTGCTATATGCTGTGAGCTGCCCAGAGTGGCTGGGGAAGCCCAGCAAGATGGGCAGGGTATTATTATTATTAATAATAATAATTTCCATATCATAGCTGGGATTGAGGCCAAGAAATAGTGGCTTGCCTAGTGAGGTTTTTTTTTGTTTTTTGTTTGGTTGTTGCTAAGATCAGATTTGAACTAAGGGCATTTCCAAGTTCTCAACATGAGCTGTTAAGTGCCACGCTATGGTAGTTCTCAAAGGTCTATAGGGGATTCATTACATTTTCTGCAGTTTGCTTAGGTCTTTGATTGCATACTATTTTTGGGGGGAAAGTTTCTTGTGTCTTTGTCTGTTCTCTATGCATTTTAAGGTATTGCAACCAAGTTTTGCATGATGGTTCCTGAGACCAAGGAGCAAGTTTTTACCTATATGCACCTATAATGATACACAGTTGGGCATCATAAATTGAAATGGTTGGCCAAACCTTTCAAAACTGCACTGATTTTAACCGTTGGTTTCAAAACTCCTTATTTTGTTTCTTAGAATTCCCAAGCAATGCCGGCCACTTTCCGCTAGTTTACAGTAAGGACAACATGGAAGAATAAATTTCCTACCACAGTATTCCTTGTGATCTGGAGGTCTTGTTCTGCGACGAAGCTTCTCTTGCTTCTTCCCTGTTGTGGCTTATTTGAGAAAAGTCTATCTGTTTCCTTTTCACAGAACTAGAATAGCCTGTCTCACATTACCATAGATCAGGCTTCCTCAACCTCAGCCCTCCAGATGTTTTGAAACTACAATTCCCATCATCCCTGACCACTGGTCCTGCTAGCTAGGGATCATGGGAGTTGTAGGCCAAAAACATCTGGAGGGCTGAGGTTGAGGAAGCCTGCCATAGATTATGCTGGAAAGAGCAGTAGTTTTTAGATGCTTGTGAATGCTAGCTTGTATTCTGCTGCTAAGTGGCACCCAGTGAGTGATACTTTACAAAACATTGCACCATATTGTTATCCATCGCTATTCAAAAAATGGGAGGTGGAAAGTCGTCTCTGTGTCTGTGTGAAACATTTGCACATTCCCATTCAGAGAAGGAGCGTGTTAAAAAAGAAAGAAAAGAAAACTTGCTGTCTGCCAGAACCCAGGTAACAACTTCAAAACAAATTGATCGCATGAGCTTTCCCATAGAATGGCCTCCTTGTTGTGAATTCCTAAGACTGTCCCTGCTCTCATTTACAAGGGAGTAACTCTCATCGATTTGTTAAATGAAGGCAGGATTAAGCTCCCGGTTCATGAAAGTAGTGAATTATCTGCTTAAAAGTGGAGCATATGCTGAATTTGTTGAGAGCGGCATTATGGATGCCTCAGTGAATACTCTTGCAAGATCAGGGCTGGCAGAATCCTGTTTGCCTGAGCAGCTAAAAATGTCATGTTGGTATCTAGGAATTTGGAATATATTTCTTTTCTGCCCCGACTAAGGTCACTGTGAATAGCTAAATCAGAACCACAGCGAGATAATTCTGTGACCTCTTTGCCCTCTCGCTTTGGGTAGTTTTGTGCCGCTTGCAAATTTCATTGCTTTACGGTTCCCCCTTTCTGTGCCGTGATCTAATGCAATAGCTCCCAAACTGTTTGTGGAAGTGCAGTAGTGTGCTGCAAGAGGAGTGCTAATGTGCATCTCTGCATGATTCACTACTTTGATCTGGGCTCCTTCCAACTTATTTCTGCCAGGCACAGAAAATTCTGTGATTGGAGGATTCAGTCACTGCAAGATACAGAGCAGCAGATAAGAATAACCCACCCTTAGAGAAGGTTGTCTGTTGCAACTCCTTCCGGTTAGGAGGCACACCCAGAATACTGAAACATGTGGCAACACATGATGTATTATTGTGGGTGTATCCTGCAACGTATTCCGTGATACTTCTCCAAAGCTACCACGTTCTTGCTGTACAAAGGGACTGTAGTGCAACAAAAGCGGGACACCCCGCCCCCGAACATTGGTGGGGATTCCAGCAGGAGGTTAACCAGAAAGATTGGTTGTTTGGGACAGTTGGGGGCAGGATTCCTGCAGTGCGGGGTTGGACCTGAGACTTCCTTCATGCAAAGTGTGTCCTCTACAACTGAGCTCTCTGGTTTGACCACAGTGCTAGACTAGACTTTGGAGTTACCCAGCACAGGCAGTTCTGACGCAGTTCTTATGTTCTTAAGCACAATTCTCCCCAAGTAGATTCTTGAGACGGGGTGAGCAGGAAAGGTTATTGCTCTAGGGAGGGACCTGAGCTTGCTACTAGACTCTAGTGGGAGGAAGCACTTTCTTAAATTTTGAGTAAGCTTTTCTGTGGGTTCAGCTCTCCATGGGCAATCTTGAGTGATAGGATCAAGATGATGATGATGATAATGATTATTATTATTATTTTAAATGCCTCTAATTCCTACACACAAGGTGCATACCTCTGCAGTTGTGGGGCTTGTGCGAACATTGGCCCAAGAACAATGCAAGTCTGGCTTTTGCTGCACTGCATTTTGGAGGTGCTTGTAGTGTAAATGCTAAAGCACCAAATGAGATCCCGATCCACCACTTCTTCCCCTCCAGTAGCTGGAGGGGAAGATTTCTCTGTTCTTCCAGCTACTGCCGAGTGTAGCTGCAAGAATGAAAATTCACAGGTAGGAGGAATTGGATTTTCTTGATTTCCCCCTCTTTGAGACTCATTGGGAGCCAATTGTTAAAATATAAATGTCATGTGCGTGTCCAGGGTGCTAGGCGGTTGTACAGCGAACAAAAACTTAACCAGTGGAAGCAGGAGGAGACAGTAAGCTTAAGAGGCTTAATAACTTTATTGCAAGGGTAGGGAAGCTTGTAACTGCAGCAAGCTGTTTGCTTAGATCTAGACTAAAGAGCTTAAGGAGCTTATAGCGCTGCAAACCCATCAGCTCCAAAGCGGGCAACTTACAAGCTGTGCAACAGCTATGTTTCAAAGTGCTTCGGCGCATCGGCAGCGCTTGCAGAGTTTGTGAGGTGTTGCCAAACAGCTCACACGCCCTTCATCTGTTCCAATTTCCTCCGGTTGAGCAGCTCTATTGTTGTAGCCTCGGTTCGGTCAGTATGGCCTTCCTTTATTTGGTACAATTGCATGTCCCTCTTCCTCCGAGAGGCTCAGGGTAGCCTTTTTGTCCCCATGACAACCCTGCAAGGCAGTCTGGAAGGGAACAGCATGCTAAGTGCTACTCACTCACTGCTCCGGCCACTAAACCACACACGCTTGATTTTTAGGGGGAGGGGGGGTTGGGGTTGGGGTTGGAGGAATGTGGTTCAAATGGCTGCCACCAAAAGGCATCGAGAGTTAGATGCGTATCAAACCTCTGTGTTAAATGGTAACTTGCGGAACAAAAGCACCGGTTCTTTTCCTTAACAGTTTTATCATTATGCCTAATTAGTCTCCGGATGAAGAATGCACTCAGTCAGCGTTCTTGTCTGACTCCCTTTGATTTGTTTCATAGCTTCCTCGCTCCCACTTTCCATTTGTCACAATAAAGGAAAGGTGTAACAATATCCCATTATTAGTGGAATTGCTTTTTAATTGCTTTTTTTTAGTGTACCTTCTTTTAGATTGCAATTTTGGGTGTGCTTTCCAGGCAGTAGGACCCCCCCCCCCCAAAAAAACCTCAGTGGTACTTAATCTGGAGCAAACAAGGAGAGAGTTGACCTCTTAGATTATTTTTGTGTTACATTTTGGTTTGTAGAACTGAATCAGTTGTTTACAAAATCAAGAAGTCTCGGTGTCCTTGAAAAGTCATCTTGTGTGTGTGCTCCCCCCCCTCCAAAAGGTGGCAAGTTTAATAGGATGATTAGCAAAGATGTCACTCATTGCTGCACACACAATATATCAGATCAGACTTGCTGTGAAGCAGTGAACCCAGCCAGAAGCTGTGAAAACAGCCTTGTTTGGGGGTACAGGGGGCGGGGCAGACGGGGGCCGTATCAGCTGCTCCAGTTTTACTCCTTACGATGACTGGAATAGAGTCAGACAGTATATTTGCAGATGTCCTGTGACTGACAGGTTGCCAGAGGGAGAAAATGTTAGTTCTCCCTGAAGATAGTTTATAGTAACTAAGACTAAATATTTGACATGAACAAGGACTTTTGTTAGTTTTTCTAAGACTAAATGGGGCATTGTGTGAGAGGGAAGAGAGGGAGCAGGAGTGGGTAACACACCAGAGAAAAGAATCAGAGCACATCACATCAGAGAAAAGAATCAGAGCGACCACTCCAATTGGAGAACAGCCTTCACCAAAGGTGTCATGGGCTTTGAAGACACTCAAACTCAGGACGCAAGGGAGAAACGTGCTAAGAGGGAGGCACACTTGGCAAATCCACACTGTGATCAACTCCTGCCCGGAAACCAAGGTCCCCACTGAGGAAGGACGTGTGGATACAGAATTGGCCTCCACAGTCACTTACGGACTCATGGTTAAAACCGTGTTTATGGAACACAACCTTACTTGGCTATGAGTGATCACCAAAGAAGAGAGAAAAGAATCTTGAAATCCACTTGGCTGAATGCAGCCTGCTAGTTATGAGCTGTAGCCACCTGCCAGGTGCTTAGTAATCCCCTAGTTTTGGCAAGTCCGTGGCAGGCAAAAGAAACAGGAAGTTAATTGAAACTCTGGTGGGCTACGTGTGGCCTAGTGGATCACAGGATGGTTCAGGTCTGTTGTTAACCTGAAGAACTGGGAAGCTAAAAGGAATAAGCAGTGCCAGCAACAGAGGTTGGCATCATTGCGCACACGCCAAGTTATCTGATTTTGCCTACTAGGGAATAAAGCAAATGATACTTTCCTTTTCCTGACTCAGTTAAACCAATGTAAACCTGGGGTGAGATTACTCCAAGGATTGGCAACTGGTTTATCACTAAGGGTTGAACTGAGAATGCCTCCAGCCAGCCAGCCCAAGAGCTGCATCTAGTTGGCACATTGCAATTCAATTAGGGTAACTTAGTTTTTAAAATATTTGCATGGTGTTGGTGACATAACTGGGGGTGTTTACACTTCTAGCGTTACCTTTTGCGCAATTTCAGGTATGAATTTACAAGTGGCGGTTTTGGGCACCGCTTGATCAGGATTTCAGTTTGCACTTGCAGAAACAACAAAATGGACTGGATTCACTGGCAGGGTTTGAGTAAACGTTCACAACTTTAGTAACAGATATTTTAGAGAAATGATAAGGGAACCTACTTTTATATAAGAAAAGCAGGATACAACAAATAAAGCTAAATAACTCAGCAGAGGGGGAGTTGAGGGACGTCCAGAGGAGGGGAGGGAGAACAATGGTGATTGAGATCTGCATTTTTATTTGTTATAAAATTCAATAAATATTCATAAAAAAGGATTTTAGTTTGGACTTAATTTAAAATTTATTAGTGACTGTATTTGCACACAAGCACGTGGGAGGGAGAAATCAGTATCACACAAGCCCTATCTCTTCTTACCAGCAGCACCTCCTAGTCACATGGGATAAGCAATAGCCATGATATTGACTCCAAAAATTGTGAGGAAATCCTAGAAATAAGAAGTAGTGAAATCATTATAGACCTAAGAGGTGTTCCTGGGTAAGGAGAGCCCTGTTTCTGGAGCCAGCTACCATAAAGGAGAGTGTGGCAGTTGCCCCAGTTTGGCATTTCGGTGATATTTATGAGCTCCAGATGGTCAAATATTGATATGGCGGTGGTGCAGAGTGTATGTTGCTGTGTGTCATTTGGATTTCCTGATGTGAGCACCAAAATATCTCAGATCACTTCTACCTGCTTTGTGAAAATGGCTTGATCTTCTATGAACGTGGAGTCCTACAGTACATGTGAAAAAGTTATACAATTCTCACATTCTGGAAATGGATGGATAAGGAGCCCATATAATGACACTTCCTCTGTGATCTGCCTCCCTCAAATTGCTAGAGAACCAAATAACATTAGGCCGTTTTAAGCAGGCACATCCCAACTCAGCATAAAGCTTTAACTTCAAATAGGTAGGGAAATGTAGGAGCTTAGCCTGGTGTGTTACCATGTTTTGATTTTTCTCCTGGTGAAGGACAAAATTTGTGGTAGGATTTTTTTCTTGGAGAAATAATGCAGCATTTTATAACACACACACACACAGAGAGAGAGAGAGAGAGAGAGAGAGAGAGAGAGAACATGAATCTTCCATTTAAAAAGAGCATCTAATTTTAACTGGGACCACAGGAAATGTCTTTTCAATCAAGACATGTAGTAAATTGAATGCTTCTTGTAAGCAGGTGTTATTATGTTATATTTTCATCAGAGCTGCTGGGAATAAGTTAGAGGAAAATGACAAAGTGAATTGGACAAGAAAGTGTCTGAGCTTGATGAATAATTCAAGGCTGCAAAGCAACAAATGCTGATACTTTCTGAAAGGCGAACAACTGTCCTTGGGTTAGAGAAAGATGATGATCTTATCTTTAAGCACTGAACCAAACTCACCGTGTTTTGTAATTCTAGTTCACGGCTGATCTCAAAGGGAACCACACCTTGGGGGGGAAATGTAGAAATGGTTTCCTCTGCATTTAGGTATATATTGCCCAAGCAGTTTTGACCAATATATTAGAAAATCTAGAAATTCCTAGGGCCACTTCCCCATCACTATTACAATGATTTCCTATTTTCTGTTCTTGCTTCCAGCCCACAAACAATATGCAGTATTTGATTATGTTTCCTCCCCACTGGCATTGTGTTTCCTTTGCACTGAAATGATTGGACTGTAGCGATGTAACGACAATGTTACTTACATAGTTAATTACACAAATTATGAAATTGGTTGTCATGGACTGGTTGGATGCAGAGGAGGGGTGGGAGGCACCGGCTGGGGAACCCCCGAGGGAACCCTCAAGTGAAGAAGACTCAGGTGTCGGAAGCTGAAGAGGTAACAAGGTTTAGTGAGCAGGAAGAGTCTGTGGCAGAGAGCAGTCCAGAATCAGAGGCAGGAGAGGAGGCTGGAGGGGCGGGGGCAAGAGGGAGCAATGGGTCAGGCTGGTGAAGAAGACAGGCTACATGAAGGAGCCTCAGATTGCTTGGAAGGAACCTGGGGAGAAAATCACTTAGGGGGCTGTGGGAAGGCCAGTCCTCACAATTGCCTCATTGGGGCAAGATCTACTGGGAAGAATTGCTGTGCTAACCAGGCCTGAACAGTTCTGCTTCTTTGAATAAAGAAAAAATTCTTTCTAGTAGCACCTTAGAGACCAACTGAGTTTGTTCTTGGTATGAGCTTTCGTGTGCATGCACACTTCTTCAGATACACTGAAACAGAAGTCACCAGATCCTTAAATATAGTGAGGGAGTGGGGAGGGGTATTACTCAGAAGGTGGTGGGAATGGGTGATCAGCTGATAGGTGTGGAAAACCTGTTGACGACTCTTAATGGCTGCAATTAATGTTGCAGGGAAAGGCAAGGGGTGGGATGGCTAAAGATAGCTTTGTTATGTATAATGAGATAAGAATCCAATGTCTTTGATTTAAGGATCTGGTGACTTCTGTTTCAGTGTATCTGAAGAAGTGTGCATGCACACGAAAGCTCATACCAAGAACAAACTCAGTTGGTCTCTAAGGTGCTACTGGAAAGAATTTTTTGTTTTGTTTCGACTATGGCAGACCAACACAGCTGTTGTTGTTGTTCAGTCGTTCAGTCGTGTCCGACTCTTCGTGACCCCATGGACCAGAGCACGCCAGGCACACCTATCCTTCACTGCCTCTCGCAGTTTGGCCAAACACAGCTACCCACCTGTAATTTGAATAAAGAGTTAACTTCATTGCCACCTTGTGAGTTATTGCTGACCTGCTCCCAACACCCACCCAGCAGTTGTGTAATTTTGCCATAGTAGTCAGCAAAACGAATAATATATTTGATGGAAGACAAACTGCAGCGGAATGGAAGCAGCGCTGCTTTTGCAGGGCTGAAAAGAAAACAGTGTTTTCTTACATGCCTGCCAGTGACAGTGTTGCAGGGAGAAGCCATGGCTGCCAACCTCCTCGGGTGATACGTCGCTTCCCAGGCTCCCCTTCTTGCTTGTTAATACTTCATTTGGCTACTTGGCATCACTTACTGATACCTAACAGGCTTTCTCTTCTGTGCTCAACAAATGTACCCACCTTCAACCTCCATTACCTATAAAACATACAGTTTATTCAAGTACTTTATTTTATTCATGGTATAATTAACCTTTTCAGCATACAAAACCTTCTGTGCCTCTTGAAGTATTAATGAAGAGAGACTACGGGTTCCCCCCCCTCCAAGTGGGAGCCAACATTTAATACTATTTCTGGGAATACAGTGAATATTGATAGCATGTGTGTCTCTATATATAGAGACTCACATATGAGCAGCCCGTTCTGCACATAGCCAATTCACACTTTGCACAGCAAGTTTGATGTTTGCCAAAGGGAAAGCTGTCAAGTGTGAATGGGAGATGCACATCTATAAACATGAAATGGGCAAGTTCGAGGCGGTTGTGGCCACTTGCAATTCCCAGTCTATCCCCACCCCCCCACCCCACCTTCTCTATGTGTGCAAGATCCTTGTAGGTCCTGAGGAATAGAAAAGGTGAAAAAGTTACTTTCAGTTTTATCGCGCAAGGGTGACATTTTGCACAATTATCATTTCTGGCTTTCTAAGTGCACAACAATGTGAGACTCACTCAAATAGGAGCATTTCTTTTGCTGCAAACTTTTTTTTTTGCACCCTGCTGACTCTTCCTCTGCTCCTGCCCCTTTTCCAAATGTTACTCAGTGAAAATATAAATTCTGTTAACATCTTGGAAATATACAGATTAACTGTATTTGCATTTTTTGCATAATTGAAGGTAAAGGGACCCCTGACCGTTAGGTCCAGTCGCAGACGACTCTGGGGTTGGGGTGCTCATCTCGTTTTACTGGCCAAGGGAGCCAGCGTACAGCTTCCGGGTCATGTGGCCAGCATGACTAAGCCGCTTCTGGCGAAACCAGAGCAGCGCACGGAAACACCGTTTACCTTCCCGCCGGAGTGGTACCTAGTTATCTACTTGCACCTTGACATTCTTTTGAACTGCTATGTGGGCAGGAGTAGGGACCGAGCAACGGGAGCTCACCCCGTCGTGGGGTTTCGAACCGCTGACCTTCTGATCGGCAAGCCCTAGGCTCTGTGGTTTAGACCAAGTGCCACCATAATTAGGATGCTGCTAATCAGGCAAAGCTGTGAGGCTTTGTAAGAGTAGAATAGGAGAATTGCCCCAGAAGATATTTCCTTCGGGGAATTCATGAAACTGCGAAAAAGCTTCCGTTTCCCATCTCTGCTTCTTTTATTTCCTTAGCAAAAGTCTTTTGGCTTCCCTAGCAATTCCTTAGAGGGTTCACCTGAGAAAGAATCCTAAAATTCACTCTAGGTGACATTTTGATGGCAATTCTAAGCAAGTCCTTTATAACCTTCAAGGCTGCCCTTGCCTGTGCCTCTGTGTGATCTCTCTGGTCAACTGAGAATAGCCTCTTGTCTGTGCTTTCCATGTCACAAATCCCCAATGTGAGGACTTTCAAGGCGGTATAGTCTGTGGCAGCTCCCGAACATTGTTCTCGCAGAGTTCTGTCAAAGTATGTGGATTTTCTGAAAGTCAAATAGCTCCCTTTATCTTGGCAAACGTGGCCAAGTATGACCAGTGGGTTTCTTTTGGTCACTAATTATGTTTCATTATTGTTCTTACATGTAAGACTTTTGATTACTTGTACCTTGATACTTGCCTAAAGTATATCTAATTTTAATTACCAGATTTATATCCCACTTCACGCTACAATAGCCCACAAGACATCTTACAGTCTTCAAATTAATATCACAATAATAAATAATAGTAATCATGTTTGCAATCCTAAAAGCAGGTTAAAATTATAGAGAGGAGCCACTACTACCAATACCAAGACTCATCTAAAAGCAGTTCATGTTAACTGCCATGAAAATCTTGGGCCAACAAGACATAACTGGCTTGATGTCTAAAACAAGGGCACCTTTGTCCTCCAAATCTGGTTGGACTTCAGTTTCCATCAGTCCCAGGGAGAGTGATCAATGGCCAAAGGATAATGGGATGTAGTCTCAATGGCTACAGGTTCTCCCCTCTTGCTTTAAAATCATGATAGCAAGAGGTGGGTCTTAGGCTGTATAGAACGTTATAGTCAAAAGGTAGCACCTTAAATTTGGCCCAGTAGCAACCAGGCAACCAGTGCGGGTTCTTAGGGATAGGTGGTAACCTGATCCCACTGGGTGGCACTGGGCAGTAATTTGGCTGCAGCATTTTGCAGCAGCAGAAGCTTTCAAACTCTTCTAGCACAGCCCCTTGTACAGCACAATGCAGTAGCCTAAGTCAGGGGTGGAGCAAGGTGGGTGTGCAGGGGCAGTCCATCCCGGATGTCATCACCAAAGGGGTGACATTTGGCGCACCGCCCGCGGCTCCTGCCTACCCCGAGCCGTCAGGGGAGGGGAAGGGGGGTATTTGTGCTGCTTTTCGCCACTTCGTTTTGACAGCCCCACACTCCTGGGCTGTTGGAGGAGGCCTGCAGGCCTGCAGGGAGAGGACGAGAAGGAGGCAGGCGATCAAACAAGCAGAGGGTGGAGGGAAGGAGAGAAGCAGAAGCTCTCTCAACTCATTACCCAAACCCTGCAACCCCCCCAAAAAAGCTCAACAACTTTGGCCAACCCTCCCCTAGAAAAAGCCCAACAACTCCTGGCAATGACAATGGGTAGATCACAGCCAGTCTTTTTATACTATGAGTAGATCACAGTTTCTTGGAAGTCCAACTAGATTTCAATGTTTGTGTGTGGGGGGGGGGGTGACAAGAAATTTTCTGCACCGGGTACCACCTGACCTTGCTACACCACTGGCCTAATTGTGGCATCTGGTCCAGCATCTGTCTGGAGCAAGGTAGTTTGCTTGATGTTGATGATTTTTGTGTGTGTGTGTGTGTGTGTGTGTGTGTGTATGTGTATGTGTGTGTGTGTGTATGTATATATATATATATATATATATATATATATATATATATATATATATATACCCCACATTTGTGTTGCATTTGCATTGAAGCTGCCTTTTTTGGTTTTGCTGCTGGTGCTTCCTCTCGAGTTCAGCATAATGTTGTTCTGCACAGTGCCCACAAATTCATTTCTGAGAACGAAACTCCTCGCAACTTAACCCAGCTTCTCTCGGTTACTCCATCAGGGCATGGTTTTATCTCTTGGAACAGCCTCTCTGTGAACAATTTGGTAAAAATAATAATAATCTTTTTGTGTGTGTGTGCCAGGGAACTTGAAGCAAAGCTCTGTCAGTCCTAGGCACTTTGCAGTGAGGGATGAAGATTGTCAGTTTGGAAGAAAGGGGCAGAGCACCAAACAGAGCAGCCAGTGACATTGATTCCTGAAGGCTGTGTGAATTTGAGAAATGACGTGAAAGAGGCGGAAGGTTTTGTGTTTTTTAAAAATCTGAACTGAGTGTTTCAATTAAAAGGCAGTACTGAGACAGAAACAAAGCTTTTAACATTAGAACAAAAAATATATTTGTTTAACAACCCCCCCCCTTTTAAATCCATTTAAGGAAGTGGTCATCCTCATATTTGCTGGTCATGAATTCCATACAGTTGTTATGCATCACATGAAAAAGTGTTGTGTTTTTGTCCTGAACTAATGATAATTATTACTATTACTATTATTATTATTATTTATTTATTTATTTATTTATTTATACCCCAGCCACCCTGGGCAGCTTTCAACCAAATATTAAAAACAATACAGCATCAAACATTAAAAACTTGCCTAACCAGGGCCACCTTCAATTGTCTTTTAAAAGTAAAATAGTTGCTTATTGCCTTGACATCTGATGGGAGGGCGTTCCACAGGGCAGGTGCCACTACCAAAAAGGCCCTCTGCCTGGTTCCCTGTAACCTCACTTCTCACCGCGAGGGAACTGCCAGAAGGAATCAATTAGGAGACCTGAGCTTTAGTGGTATGGGAAGGACAAAAATATCTATCTAATCTCTCCACATCAGGCATAATTTTATAACGCTCTAACATGCCCCTCCTTTAGTTATCTTTTTTTTCATCACCTGTACCAAAAAGCCCCCAACCACATAAGCCTTTCCTTATACGAAAGCTGCCACAATTTCTAAATAATTTTGTTTTCTCATTTCTGTGACTTTTCCATCTCTGTGATATCCTTTGTGTGCTGGACCACCGACTAGCCCTGTTCAAGTGTCCTTGTCTAGACACAGAAATTGTGTATGCCCACTGCAGAGCTTTTTAACGAGAGTCCAAAAACAAGAGAAGAGTTTGAAATCAACATGTTGGACTTTCTCTAGATGGACAAATGGATTAATGAGTGAATAAATGAATGTGGTGTGTCTCTTCTGATTAATATTGCCATTGGCATTTCTCTTGGCATTGTCATTCCGTAATTGATTCGTTCTCAGTAGGATCATATGAATATTCTGGAGGGGAGAGTAATTTAGACCCGTGTCCTTCAAAGGCAGTTTCAGTGCTGTTCACTTTTCCCATGGTCCCGGTGTTGTTTAATACAGTGCAGCAGAGATTGGTGACATTCAGTGGCCATTAAAACCAGGAATTTATAGCACACACTTAAAGCCAAGGTTATTTCAGGTTGTTCCCAGGTGTACACTCTGTGTAGTTTGGTCAAATGTCTCTGAATCCAAACATGGAGTAAAACCTTTCTTGGCTTTGATAGCAGTAATGGGTTTCTGCATAAAATACACAATGAGAGCCCAGATCCATGTGAAACAGATTTGGGTGGGTTCTTACATTCCATTTCTGTACTCATACAAGTCATTCTTATGTCTGCATTTGTGAACAAAATTTAATCTAGTAATAAAAAATTGAATTAGTAATACAAACATTTGGTGACTCAGCACATGTAGCACACTTGAGTGAAAGTTTAAATTGGTGCTGCCACTCATAATATTAGCATTTACATTTATATTTCAGGAGCTCATAAAACTCTGTTATCTCAACAATCCTTGCAGCAATCTTTTGAGGTTGTCCAAGAGTTAGGAAAACAAGAATCGGTGGTTCAGTGGGAAATTGCGAAGTGCAGGCACTCTGCATGGCAATCTTCATTGCTATGCCCCCATAACTCTTCCTCTTCTAAGACTATTTACAATGCAAACGATTTTTTTGACCCCATGGCTTCAATACCAAGTCAGAATTTTTTGTCTGCCCCCTCCAGCATGTCTTCATATCCAGCCTGATGAGGAGTTCTGGTGCACTGAAAAGCTTGCTCGCTGTTTTGTGGCACTTTGATTGCTCATAATAAAGGGACTAAAATAAAGGTGACAGTTTAACCCCTAGCCATGCATGCCGTCTCTTTCCTCTGCATAGCTTATTTGGTGGGTTTCTCTTTTTTTTGGGGGGGGGAGAAGCTTATTCATTTGGTATGCAGAGCTCCCCCAGAAGATGACATTGTTGTCCATGCTGTGATAAAAAGTGTCAGCGCTGCTTATCATTCTTCCTTATCACTGCTCCATTGCACAGTGGATAAGAGCCCCACTAGATCAGGCCAAAGGCCTATCTAATCTGGCATCCTGATTACCACAGTGGCCAACCAGTTGCCTTGGAGAAGTTCGCAAGAAGGACATGAAGGCAGTAGCCTCTGTTGTTGTTTCCCCAGCAACAGCTATCCAGAGGTATAGGATCAGGCCTGGCCCAAGACATTTTGCCAATGTAGGCAAAACGCCCCACCTCTGCCCCTGCAGATCTGGGACCCCACCCCACCCCACTCCCTGCCCAAGCCGTTGAACTTGTGCTGCCATCACAAGGCAGCAGCGGCAAGGGCACAGCGGTGAGGGCAACGGGGCTGTGTTGGCAAGGGCTGGCAACAGCACAGTGGCAGGGTTGGCGAGCGGATCTGCCGCCTGAAGCAAATGACTTCACCTCACCTAATGCATGGGCCACTCCTGCATAGGATCCCTGAACCAGGGGATAGTCTCCCGAAATTATGAATGGTAGCCATTGATGGATGTCTTGTCCTTAGGTTGCAGATTGGGAGCTGAGGTTGAGAGGATGCGGCTTTCGTTAGCCCAACTTGTGTGATCACGGCAGAGGCAAGATTTGAACTGGGACATCCTGATGCTTCGCACACACCACTCACTTGTTACGTTACGCTAGGGACGCAGGTGGCTCTGTGGTCTAAACCACTGAGTCTTGGGCTTGCCAATTGGAAGGTTGGCAGTTCGAATCCCCGTGATGGGGTGAGCTCCCGTTGCTCGGTCCCTGCCAACCTAGCAGTTCGAAAGCACGTCAAAGTGCAAGTAGATGAATAGGTACCGCTCCAGCAGGAAGGTAAATGGCGTTTCCGTGCACTGCTCTGGTTTCGCCAGAAGCGGCTTAGTCATGCTGGCCACACAACCCAGAAGCTGTCTGCGGACAAACGCCGGCTCCCTCGGCCAGTAAAGCAAGATGAGCACTGCAACCCCAGAGTCGTTCGCAACTGGACTTAACTGTCAGGGGTCCTTTACCTTTAGCTTCTTCTCATCCGGATGAGCTCCTGATTACTTGGGCTCTTCTTGAGTTAATTTCTTCAGGGTCTTTCGATCATTGACTTTTAGCTTAAGCGCATGCCGCACTTTCGCCAGCAGCTTTGTGCTGTTTAGACCGTTTGATTTCTGAAAATATGCTAATCATTATTGGCTGCCTTGCACACATGCATGCATATTGCTCACCCCCCCCCCCCCCCGGTAGGGTATTGGTACTGGTGTTCAAAGATGGCTTGTGACACAAGTATTTAAAGGAGCAACATTCTTACAATCTGCTGGCCCATGCATTGAGTTCTAGGGGGAAGCCCTGGTTGTAGCCCACTGATGGACTCAGCTTATTGGTGGTGACACAAGATAGTGTCCTCCTGGCTGCGGCAACCTGATTGTAGAACTTCCTTCTACTGCAGCTGCAGCGGTCCATGTGATGCTGGCATCACTACAACTTGCTCAGCCTCAGCTTTCTTAGTCCCACCCAGAAAAGCTGCAGCAATGCTGGTGTTGAGGTGGTGACTCCACCCCAACTCTTGGGCCACTTCTGTGTGGACGTATGGCTTCCCCTTAGCAGTCAGCTTTCTAGCACCAACTGAAAGGTGCGTTTTCTCCTTTGGGCTTTTGGGCGATGGAACACTCTATGGAAGCCCAGCTGTCCTTATTTTCTCTGCGGATGGATAGAAATTGCTTACAGTTGCAATGTGATTTGGTAAGAAGACTTCGAATTGTTTCAAACCTTGTTCTGTGACAATGCATTTTTATCTGATTATGTTGCAGGCTACCCTGGGATCCTTACAGGATGAAGGGTGGTTTAAAAATGAAATAAATAATAATGAATCTAGATGAGACTGTGGCTTTGTTTCCCTTCAGCCTGTTAGATTTCTGTAAGCTAAATTTCAAGCCTTAAGTATCTTCTTGTTGCTAGGCAACACCACCATCCTGGTTTGTGAGAACCTTGTCCAGCAAATAGATTGGTACCACCCGGTGCTTGCCTGTTAAGGTGCGCATCAGCTACCAATCTGCATAAGCAGGTTGATAGAGGAATAGAGCAATTCTTTAAAGGATTCCTTCGCCTTATTAGCTTGTCTGTTTGCTGAAGCTTTCAGTCTCAATATGGCCAGTGAAATCTCAGGGTCCAAGCTAAAGGAAGATTGAGATTTCAACACAAACGGTATAGGGCTCTATGCTTTTTGGTGTTGTGGGCGAAGTGCTAAGATTGTGTCCCTTCATCAAATCTTGGATCTCCAGGGGCTCGTTGTAGCACACAACCTGTTTGGCTCTGTGATTTGTACATCCTTGGCAAGTTAGGAGGACAGAGGCTTCAAACAACCACCTGGCCCCATTCAGAGAACAGAACGGCTCTCTTCAAAACCAACTAGAAAAGCCCATGCGAAGCCCCTAAGCAGGACATGAAATCAACCAGGTGATCCTATTTGGGATGTTTAGAGGTATTTAGAAACATGTTCCCTCTGATATTGGTGGTAGACTAGCCATCAAGGTTCGTAGTCATCAATAATCATATCATTTGTCTAACTCCCTTTTAAAGCCATGTAAGTTTTTGGTCATCTTTTGATAGTAAATTCCATAGTTTTTATTATGAACTGTGTGAGGAACCTCTTTTTGCCTGTCCTGGATCTTCCAACATTCAGCTTCATAGGATGAACCCAGGTTCTGGTATCATGAGACGAGGAAGAAAACCTCTCTTTCCACTTTCTCCACCCCAAACATAATTTCATAACCTTCTATCATGTCTCTGCTTACTTGCCTGTTCCCTGTTCCTCCTAGGAGAGTTCCTCCAAACCCTTGATCATCTTGGTTGACCTTTTCTGAACTCCTTCCAGCCCTATTGACATTATTTTTGAGGTCTCCTTTTCAGCAGAGAGGCTTGCAGATTTCCTGCCCCTCCATTGCCTGCGACCCTTAGCTCAAAATGACAAAGTGGCTTCATAAAAGCCTCCCAGAACAGAGACATGCTGTTCCAAGACAAGATTTTGTCCCTTTAATTCCATTACAGTCAACAGCTGAGGATGCAGATAGGTACAGAATTATTTCCTTAGTACGTAGTGGCTCTGTCTGGTTCTGACATCTGCTAGCGTGATGTCTCAAGTGTCCCACCAGCCATCCCTAAAAGCCAGAACAACGCAATTCTCCCCAAGTAGCACACTTTCTCCTCTGTTTGCTTCTGAGTTCAGCTTTTGCTACATGTGCCCTTGCTCCCTCGAGCTTACAACTGCTTTCTTGTACTGAGGGCTAGTAGACTTTGTAGGCTTTGGCTGAAGATCTCAACAGGGCCGTGTCAGGTTTGAATCCATGGGCCTTGCTTGTTTTTCTGGCCCACCTCTTGTTTGTTGACCGGCTGCAGCTTGGTTGGCCACTGGGGACATTAGCCAGCTTCCTGGGAGATCCTGACAGGCCTTTGCATAACTTCATGTTAGTCTTTGTTTGGCTACCCCTCTGATGTTTCGCTTACCCTCTGATACACTTACCTGTCTTACTTGATTGCCTTCTTGCTCACACTTGGGGATTCAGGACCATTCCTGAAGAGTGTCTCAAGTTCTAGTCAAGGTTTGTTCCCCCCACCGAAAGTTTATAGGACTTTATTTTACAACCACTGTCAGATGTCCTTGGGTTGATTTTATGTGAATTCTGTGCTCACATTATGGGGGATCCAGAGGCTGTCCAGCCCCATTAGCCACTGTTTTCAGAAGGGGACATAATCAGCCTTTCTCAACCTTGGGTCCCTAGATGTTTTTGGCCTACAACTCCCATCATCCCTAGGTAGCAGGACCAGTGGTCAGGGATGATGGGAGTTGTAGGCCAAAAACATTTGAACTCATCATGAACACCTCCCTTGAAGTTTTGGTGAATTCTGGTTGTGGGCGAAAAGCCCTGGACATAATGTATCTAAAAATGGAGTGAGTCAGGGATTGGGATTTGTAGATTTCATATAGGAGCCCCCAAAGAAAGCATTATGTGGATTTGCTTTGGACTTCATTTCTAGGAACTAACTCTGGTCCATAGCTGTGGGGCTAAGTCCATGAGTGATCCCATCACCCACTGCATACTGGGCTAAATGAACCTTAGGTTGACCCAGCATGGCAATTCTTATATTCTTAATTTCATGAGGTCTACTGGTGCGGTTAGGATGTGTGTGGCTATCAGTCAAGACACGCCAACACTACTGACCATCGCATTTCGTGGCAGCAAATTCCATAAATTAATTATGCACTGCGCGAAGAAATACTTGTCTGCTCTGGATCTATAGCTGATCAATTTCATTGGAAGACCGCTAAGGTCTGGTATTATGGGAAAGGGGGTAAGAGTTCTTTCCACACTGAGCATAATTTTATAAGGTTCTATTAAGCATCCCTTCAATTTGGTGTGGTGGGGAACCCAACTAAAATCTTCCAGTGCTCTAGTCTTTCTTTGTCGGGAAAGTGCTCTGATTTCTTGATCATTTTTATTGCCTTTTTCTGTAACTTTCCAGCTTTGATTTCTTCTTCTTCTTTAATTTAAGAATTTCCCAAAATGTCAGTACATACAAATTTTAGTGACCTTTATCTATCTAATACATCTCCTGCAATGGTTTCCTAGTTCCTCCTTGTTATGCTGCATATCCTCTTTAACCACCCTCTTTCACTCCACTTAATATCCCAATTACTGCTGCTCAGATCCTATTTGTAAATTTATCTGACTGTTATACCTCTTCAAGTACTCTACAAAGGGTTTCCACTCCTCCCTTAGCAGTGTCTTGATCCCTAATCTTTGTTGTCATACTCTCCAACTCCACATATTCTATCAGTTTATTTTTCCACTCCACTTTAGTTGGGATTTCATGGTTTTTCCACCTTTGTGCATAGATTACTCTTGCTGCTGTTGTCACATTCAGAAAAGAGATTAAGTGCCTTCTTAGGGATACTTGAGTTTGTTATTCCTAAGAGGAAGACCTCTGTTTTTGGGGGAAATTGTCATCTTTATAATCTTTTTTACTTCTCCATAGACCATTTCCAGTATCTTTTGGCCTTTTTCCATGTCTACCACATCAAAGCTGTAAAACATGCAGCTTTGATTTCTTCTTTTGAGAGGAGAAAGCAATGATTTCTGGGGTGCCAATGAAATAAGAATGAATTCTGAGGATTATGCCCCAGCATTCCTTGAAATATCTAAAAGAACTGTGGGTGCACTTTTTCTAAAAGAAGGCAATGCAGCTGTTTCAGGTGCCTAAACCACTTTAGTTTGAGTAAGGGGTATATATTTTTTGTTAAATATGTAATAAAATGTTGGACTAGCCTTGTCTTACTTAAAGAGAATCAGACCCACAACTGTGCATTTGTTTTCTTGTGGTGTAAACTTGCTAGTCCCTTGTTTGTGGCATATAAAAAAGCCTAACCACAAGGATTTTAGAATTTTTGTTGGGTGTGTGTTTGTGTTTTCTTCTTGCCTTTTCCCTCCAAAGCCTAGTGGTCTTAGCAGTTATTTTTCACTGGTTTTCAGTGACATGTTTCTGAAAGTATTGGCAGGGCTCTGTCACTGTGCACAGGTATAATTGAAACTTGTTTTCTCCAAGGAATCACTCAGCTGTGTGGTTTATTTGTTTACTGACATTGACAGAGATCTTAATGGCTTTTTAAACCCAATTTGTGCATCGCTGAATATCCTCCAAAGAGGAAGATCTGATTAAATTTATCGGTGGAATGAAGTCTCCTCTCTGCAGAGCTGTTGGCTGCATTGTGGAAGTCTGCACCCAAGTAAAGCATTCTGGGCTCAGAAACCCCATGCAGGCGGCTCCTTGTCCTACCAACCTGTTTGTCTAATAAAGATGATGCAAAGTTTCAGGAAGATTCTTTTGTCTCTCCATGGGTTTATATACCTCCTTGAGTTCCTTGGAGGAAAGGCGGGGTATACATTTGATTAATAAATCAATTGTTCCCTTTTTCTTTGCTAATGATTCATGTCTGGACCAAATTTCATTAATATGTTGCTAGGGTTTGCCAAAATTTAATTGATGTCTCATTTGTGGACATTGTAAAAGGATGTTTTCAGGAATTTTATTGACTTTGCTGCTTACCTTCCAATTAACATTTGCGTGATGAAAACTCAGACTGAGGCAGACATTTTAAAAACAGTCAAAACAAAATAATAATAATAAAAAATTCCTTCCAGTAGCACCTTAGAGACCAACTAAGTTTGTTCTTGGTATGAGCTTTCGTGTGCATGCACACTTCTTCAGATTTTTTATTTTGTATTTTGTTTTGACTAGGGCAGACCAACACCTGCATTTTAAAAATGTAGTATAAAGTTATTTTCATGGCTGCACATTTTTGTTAACCGTTCTTTCCATGGTGAATGTTGCATTCACCCTGTAGCAGGAGTGATGAGGAGAGCCTGTTCTTCACCTCCAACTCCTGGTGTAATGCTCTGTCACAAGAGACCAGGGCCGTGCGGGATCTGACATCTTTCCGCAGGGCCTGCAAGACGGAGCTGTTCCGCCAGGCCTTTGGCCGGGGTCCAGTCTGACTCCCCCTCTCTCCTTATAAGAACTTGGATGAAAGTGCCCCCCAACTTTTCTCACTGGCTCATATAACATCAGTATAAACAGTTAGGCCTGGTGAGCATTTGAGGTCCCCATCCCTAATTTGCGGGTTGCCATCTGATTAGATTTCACTTTGATTCTGATTTGATTTAAGGATGTATTTTAATTGATTGCTTGATTTTATGGTAATATGTTATATATTTGATGTTAGCTGCTCTGAGCCCAGTTTTGGCCTGGGGGGGGGCGGTGCATAAATAATAATAATAATAATAATAATAATAATAATAATAATAATAATAATAAAGGGTGCTTCCAGATGACCTTTTTACTGACACCTCTTCCTCCTAGTCTGCTCCCTGTTCTCCTTCTGACCACTCATCACCCTCCCCCCACCAATCCCCGGGCTCTGAGGCATCCTCCCTTGGGAGTTCCCTTGGGCTTTCCCCAGCTAGTGCATCCCACCCCTTCTCTGCATCCAGCCAGTCCATGACATGTACAGAACAGGGCAGCGGACCCCCTCTTGTGAACCAATCCAATTCCTGTTTTGCAGCATGCTATTGTGAATGGACAACTTTGTGCAAGCAAACGACTGTGTGAATCAGCTTTCCACCACTGATCCCAGAACCCAAACTGTGCAATTTAGGCTAGCATAACCAAACACCCATCATAGTATAAATAGGGGCACATTATACTTGCGTTAATTTGTTTTCTCCTTTTTGGTTTGCAGTGCCTACAACTAGAATCCTGGCTACTGGAGGGGCATCCCACAATAAAGCAATTTTACAAGTAAGTTGGGCTTACTGCATTTGTAATACCAAGCCTATTGAGCAATTGGGCTGGGACGGGATTGCAGAAGTTGGGGCCAAACAAATATTAATTTTTCACAAGTCCACACACAGATGTAATTGGAGGGATGATTATTTTGGCCCTTGGCCGGCGGTGCGAAACAGCAGAGAAACATCCGTTGTAGGTAGGCAGGGCTGGGTCAGCCTGTAGACCTAGGAATGTTCCCATTGAAGGCTCTCACAGAAAATCAGTATTGTTTAAATAGTGGCCTAAGCACAACCTGGAGATTAACCACCTGCATGTTAGAGATTCACAGCTGTTTTTTACTATTAGAAATGAAACTTAGGGGGTCATTGGAAGCATGAGGAGCACTGAAGGTTGGCACATGCCCAGGAAGGTTACTCAGAATGGGATGCAGCCCTCAGGGATAAAACAAAAGCTTCCATACCCCTGCTTTATTATTTTGAGGCAACACTCAAAAAAGCCACAGAAACCCCCTTTGTCATGTGGCCTTCCAGATTCAGTGCCCGGGAACTTCAATGACTAGTTATCCAAACCTGATTATCAGTACAAGGTCCCGCCTTGAAACAAACGCTTCTCTGTAAGCCCCGGCAATGGAAACAAAACTGCCTACTGTCTCTGTTTCCCACAGTCTGGTTGTAACAGATGCTTTTTATGCTTCTCAGGTCTTGTCTGATGTGTTCAGTGCTCCAGTTTACACTATTGACACTGCTAATTCAGCCTGTTTAGGATCTGCTTACAGAGCAATCCATGGTAAGTCAACCAGAGAGCATGAACAGGATTCAGAAACTTTGTTTGCAGTTGCTGCCTCCTGTGCTTGCCACGGGCCAATCACCAGCTTAAATTTATGTCCTTACTTGCTCTTTTCACAAGGCTCTCTTGAGTTAGGTTATTTAACGTGCTGTGTAGGAATAGGAGAAGAGCTCTGCTGCATCAGACTAAAGTCCTGCCTCATCTAACTTCCTGTTTCCCACAGTGGCCAGCCAGATGCCTCGGGGAGCCCACAAGCAGGGCATGAAGCACCTCCCCTGCTTCTTGTCCCTCAGCTACTGATCTTCACTTACCTACTGCCTGAGCAGTACCCGGCTCCTTTGTTCTGTCAAGTGCAAGGATTTGCTCAGCGGAGCTCCCACACCACCTCTGTTTGTGCATACCTTGCACTCTTCCCAGGTCTGCTCCAGAAGTTTGGTGGAACCCCTAGAACAGATTTAGCATGATGGTGGTGGTTTCCACTGAGCTAATGGAAATCCGTGTGCTGACGGAATGAGGGACTTAGTGCTACGTTGGATTCCATCGTCTGAATCTAGAGGATCTAGTCAGCTGCCATGACTAATAGCCACCGGCAGACCTCTCCTCCATGAACACATCTACCCCCATTTTATAAGGCTGTTTGGACTTCTCTCTCCTCTGCTCAGGGCAAGATGGTTCCTAAGTAGTCATATGGAGCCTAGTTGGAACAAGAAGGATCTGGGTGGTAGGCGGCTAACCAGATTGTTCTGTTTTTCTCTTTTCTCTGTGTCTGCCCACTAGCCACTACAGTATACTGGATAAAAACCCCAACTTCTGTAATATGCCCCAGTCTTAGAAGCACGAGAGGTAATATGATGCAAGGCAAAAGCATGCAGTTTGTTAAATGTGCATGACTTGCTGGAAGTGTAGTCTGTGGCATGGAGGAGCGGGGGTCATTGTAGGAGGGAAACATGAAGTCCTGCCTATTTAGTGGTGGAACCAAGATTGAACAAACAATAAGTATAAAATTTTGAGACCCAACTTAGACGCTCATGTGCTTTTCAAGTTCACATGATGTGTTTACTCTTCCCAGGAGGAAGGTTCCTAGACCACTGCAGTTCAAACCCTTTGTAGATAATATCATTCTTACAAAGAGACACTGGCATGGTGGCCTGTGTGGTAACTGAGTTTTGCAGGAGATAGTCCACTTTCTCTTTCAGGTCCCAAATGAACTACATGGGTGTGAGTAGAACACACACAATAACAGAGTCTTGAGACACCTTAAAGCAGTGATGGCCAAACCTGGCCCTCCAGCTGTTTTGGGACTACAACTCCCATCACCCCTAGCTAACAGGATCGGTGGTCAGGGATGATGGGAATTGTAGTCCCAAAACAGCTGGAGGGCCAAGTTTGGCCATCACTGCCTTAAAGTCTGTCACAATGTCCACCCAAATATTTGCTATGCAGAATCTGAATCTGTTAATCCTAAAGTGCCAAAAGACTCTTTGTGGGTGTGTTTGCTTTAACAGACCAGCACAGATATGTGTGGACAGACAAGCTAGCAAAAATATTGGTAAAGCTGAGATAATATTTTTTCCCCTTGCCTCTAAATTTCTTCCTTTCTGTAGCTAACTCTTCCTTTTTTTTAAGTCATGCTTTGTCCTTGAATTTATTACTTCTCCATATTTCCCCATCTATTTGCTGCTTTATTGGCGTTCCTCAATGATTACTGATACTGTTGAACTTGCAACTCTGTGGCTAGCTTTGCCCTCCATGGGACAAATTGAATGACTGACGTAAACTCAATCTCCGAGACCCTGCTTGCCCAGGCCCAAGTGCATTGGAATGTAAGATCTTTACCCTTTATCCTTCACTTCTGAATGCTGACCTGACCAAGGAAGATCAATGCAATGTATTAATTTGCCAAGGAGTCCAGGCACATCCCTCATCTTGTTTCTGCTCATTGATCAGGTCTGTGATCCTCATTGCAGGACTCGTGGCAGAGACAAGCGTGTCCTTGACTGATGTTGTGAAATTAGCACCAGAGCCCAGATTAGTTGCTACTCCGACAGCTGGCATGGCTCAGGTGAGGTGGCTTCAGGCAATTTTATTGGTTGGCTTCCCCCCTCCCCCCTTTTTTGTTTTAAAAATAGATTGGCCGATAATTAAAATGTTTATAGAGGGGAGAGAACTTATTATGGGAAGAATCTCTCTTTTTTTGGATGTACTGCAAATCAGTATTATTGGGGGAATCTGGGCTAGTCATTTTCAAGTCTCCTTTGTTTAAGGAATATGTTCAGGGTTGAGTGTTTGCCTTGGAATCGCCAGAGTTCCCTGGTAAGGGGGAATGGCCAGTTTTAAGTGCATTGTATGAATGGCAAACTTCTACCTTCAGGTAACTCTTTCTAGATAAAACTGAATGGAGATGAACCTCTGCACATTACAAAGGATTTGGGTGCATGTTGGACTGTGTGAATTCAGTAAAGCTCAAACCTAACCGTCTCCTGTAGTTGTGCATTTCAAAAGAAGGGAGGGTTGGTTGTACTGGGTAAGCTGTTTTTTCAACTAAACTTGCCCACTGCTACTGATTTTCACTGAAGATGCTGCATAAACTTCTCGGAGATACTGGGTTCCTGTTATGGTAAAGCTTTGTGGCCACATGTGCCTCTGTAGTTCCCTGTTGTGCATTGAACTACCTTGATGTTGGGATGCCTAACTTGCTGTGTTGCATTAGTAAATCAGTGCCATGTTACCATCGTTGGAAGGCGTCTTATATGGGATTAGCCGTGAGTGTAGAGATGTCAAGGGTTTGGAGCTGTTAATTAAGCCCTTGGGGGGCTATCCACTTCCTCCTGAGAATTTTAACATGCACTGTAGCAGCAAGTATTAGCAACAACAACAAAAGTAATTATGCCAAGCACATTACAAGTCACTGGCAGAGAGTAGCTTGCTGCTGATGGGAGCGAGCTATCCAACCCTAGCGTGGCTGGACAAATTCCCACGATTGCAGCCCCTACGCTTTGGAACCACTCCTCTTGACCTGCCTTTCTGTGCAGTTTGGCGTAGGAAGCAAAGAGGAAAGACACTGGAACTGACGTGATCTCTCTGTTTTCCAACACAGTCCGATCCCCTTGCAGTCAGATTGGTATTTCTGGTATCAAACTGAGCATGTCCATTTTTGAGCAGCAACCCAATGCCAGGCATTGACAACTTGTGCCATAGAGAAGCGGGGATGGAGCAATTTGCCCTACATACATCAAGGCCTTACCATCCCAGAGGCAGATCTTAATTTAAGTATGAAACTAAGCGTTGAAAACAAACCAACACAGGTTTGCTGCTGGCAGATTCACCCCTGTATAATGTATGGTAGAGCAACTTACTCTATGTCCTAAGCTCATTATGCTGAGTTGTTCCCTGCCAGAAGTAGCCAATAAGGTGGAATTAGGGGGCAGATAAATGCACAGGACACAGGGTAAGTTGTACTATACATTACAAAGAGGCGCAGAATAGCCATTCTTGGTACAGACCCATGCTTTCTCATAGCATGTAGTTTTCTCCTTTCCCTGTTTTCCCCCCCTGTGGGTTTTAAGGGCCTTGATGCCCTCAGACCAGATCTTACTAAAAATGCTCTCTCCATGCCCCCCCCCAACACTTCCCTTCCCATTTTAGAAATCTATACAATTCTGCTTGTTGACAGTATGGGTTCCTGTGTGAGCTTCATGGCTGCAAAACCACAAAAGCCAGAGGGCCTGTCAGTAATATAGTGTGCTAGCATGAAAAGTGCAGGAGAAGTTCATAATCTGATGAGTCAGTTTGGTTCTGTTTTTAACAGGGCTGCTTCTCTCTGTCCATCTGATTTCATTCTGTCGAGTTTAGCAGCTTTCACTTAAGTGATGGTTCTTTTTATAAACTTCAAAGTCAACCTGAGGTTAAGCGCTGTCTTCCTGGGGAATTCTCTGCAAAGCAACCTGCCTAACCTCATGTGAAGTTGTCTTGATCACAACCCTACGTTTTCTTTTTTTTTCTTTTTTAAGGGTATGAAATTTGTATCTTTGCCATGTGAAGAAATGCAAGCAACAATTAAAAAAACACACACACACATGGATGGCCATGCACACAAACAAAGCCCTTCACAGGAGATTAAGTATGTGTCTCCCCACGCATGTTCACAGATGCATGTAAATCAAATGATTACTAGATGCTGTTGAATGAGTAAACTGACTGCATTGAAAAGTGTTGCCTTTGGAGCAGAATTTGGAATGGATGGGCAAGTGCTTTCTGTTGTGCTTTATCCAGGCTCCTGGTTTGATGTCTTGAACTCAGGTGATGCATGGATTCCTGTTTTTTCCTTCAGCAGCACCAAGACCGCTTGTCAAAATAGAGGAGGACAAGCCATTCACATTGGGATGCCAGCACCAGAGAGCTCAATCCTCTTTGTCCCGTGCATCAGAACCCCAAATTGCCAGTCCTATAACATGGCCTGCTCTCCAAGGTCTGCTGCACTCCTGTAGTCTTAGCAACTAGAAAGAAGCCACTCTTCACTTCCAGGTTGCATGCCTGCATACAGCCTGCTTTACCTGCTCTAGGTACTTGGTGTCTGTCTAGCGGCTGTTGGCACACACCAGTCTGGTGCCTCAATCACACATATAAGTCACCGCCCGATACTACGGACATCAAATTATGAGCATCCATGTGTGACAAGCTCTCTTCACACCAGGTTGTTTCACACAAAGCCAACATATATAGATGGGTGATGTCCTGAAGACATTGTGCATCCAGACGTGTGCATGCATCAAATGTAAATGTACACCCAAGGTTTATTTCAGCACTGAACTAGCTCCAAGGAATGCAGGCTAGCTTTGTACCGTTCGCCCAGTGAAGCTGCCTTGCCTCTTTTCACTTACCAAACCAGATCACAGACTGCTTTTTTTAAATCCCCAGCGTTAGCAAAAACAAATAAATGACAACACAGATATTAGACAATCCTGAAGCAAAAGAGAAAGAGAAAACAATTACACCCATGAGTAGACATCAAGACTAATTTTATGAATGCTCTGTTGCGTTGCCCTCCACCTACATTTTAATAATAGGAGTGAGTGCAACGAAACTGAAGCAAGCTGCCCTGTATCCCTTCTTGGAGAAGGCGACGACATGCCTCATTGCACGGAAAACCTTGCTTCTTGTACCTCCTGACAGATTTGCAAGTCATGTTCCACTGAGCTACTGAATAGGAAACAATGCAAGTGGGTTTGTGTGGGCTGGTTATGTTCTGGGTTTTCAAAAAGGAAATGGATTAATAATTCTTGGGTAGTGTCAGTGTGCTCTCATGTGTGAAGTTTTAGAGTTGATTCTGGTTTCAAGTCCATCTAGTGAGCCATCTAAGTGTGTGTGTGTGTGTGAGAGAGACAGAGACAGAGACAGAAAGACAGAATAGTCTGCACGCTCTCCCATTGTCTCTGTTGAAATACCAGTAACTTTTGGCTTCTCTCCAAATTTTTCCATCCCTGCTGTTCACTGCTAGATCTCTGTAACTAAGAATTAATGCATGAGCTTGCTTTCTTCCTACTCTTTCCCAATCAGAGGCTGAAGAGAAGGATAAAAATGTGAATGCTAATAATAATAATAATTTAGAATGTAAAGAGGGCATGTGTTTTCATTTTATGATTATTTTTATAGCATCTAGATTCTATTTAAAATTATATGGTAGAAGGCAATGGAGAGGAGAGAGAGAAGTGAGAGTCCTTTTTCCATTAAACTTATTTTATTACAGTACTAGCTTATGCTGCAGTTCTTGTTTTGTAACCGAAGCTTGAGGCCCATTGCTGAGATTTCGCTTTAATGTTTATGCTACAACTCGCTCAATATTAGCCTTGGAGTTGGCTTCTAGTTCTTGGGTGGTGAACAATCAGGGTGCCCGCCAAGAAAGTATTCTTCTCTGGTGTTCACCTGTTTAATTGCCAAGCAAAGGAATATCTAAGAGAATGATAGCAGAAGGTGAACAGGTTCACACAGGAGAAAGTGGTAAATACCTGGTTCCCAGACAGTTTGAAACAGCATTCCTCAATCTGGTGGCCATCAGATATTGTTGGACTACAACTCCCATGAACCTTGGGCAGCATGGCCAATAGTCAGGGATAATGGGAGTTGCAGTCTATCAATGTCTGGTGGGGGAAAGCTGACTCAGAGCTTTGTAGGTTAAACCAGCACTTTGAGTTGTGTCTCCAAACAAACTGGGAGCCAGGTTGAGGAACACCCCCCATTGTTGTCATCGGAACAGAGGCTCTCGGCCTTTTGGGGCCTGCGGGCATATTTGGAAATATAAGAAACTGTTTTGGATACCACAGAGTACCCATTTCACACAGTAAAAACTGGCAATGCTCAGACAACCACCCCAAACAGAACAGCTACCCTCTAAAAGCAAATAAAACCCACAAAAAGTGTACACCCCCCACAAAAAGACAGGCAACCCCCTCCCAACCAACCCAAAAGAGAAAGAGAGAGAGAGAGAGGGAGGGAGAGCAGGGGCCTTGGTGGCTTCCAGGAGTTTTGGCTGAGGGTGCTGTGGTTCCCATGGGTGCCATATTGGGCAATCTAGACATCGAACAAAGCCAGCCATGTAGAATTTTACAAAACAGGAGATTCAACTAATAACATGGAGGTGTCTGTCTTTGCGGTCTGGACTCTTGGCAAATGCCCTCATTTATCATGATGATGTTGCGGTGTTGGAAAGCTGGCCTGGAGCAAGTGATTCTGTCTTCAAATCAGTGGACAAATGAATAGGCTGTTAAAAGAGCCATCTAATGGTAATTAATTTTTGCTGATTATCCATCCAGGGTGGATTTGAATGACCAGCTGAGCCCATCAAGTTCTTTGTGTCTTGTTTCAGTAAACCTATTGAGGCTTCTCCCCCAACCCTCATTTGATAATAAAAAGAAGAAGAGGTAGAAGAGAAGATTTGAAAACATTTCTTTTAGAAAAGGAAGATTAATCCGAAGCAGTAGGCATGACTGAAATAACTGGGAAGATTTTATAACACTAAGTATATGCTAACAGACAGTAAGAATCCATTATTACGGCATTAAAATGCAGCACTAGTTTAGCAATCTATTAAAACCGGAGATGCTTGGCTTGTTGGTTAATTAAGCCAAAAGGCACAAGAATGGAGTACGATTATCTCAGAAGATAATCACAGCGCTGGTGTTTTTACAAGCCACATGCCCTGCAAAACGGCCTAGCAATGTTAAGGCACATGACACTTGCTTCAAGGCCTCTCGCTGTTTTTGTGCATATGCATGGAAGTTGTTAATACAAAATGTTTGTGATTACCTTCCAAAGCCTTAAACCTGCTGCACACCTCTCTTATATACTGTATACTCATAGCCTGATGCTGAGACCATGTGCAGCGAGCTACCCAAATTAAATGCATGTGCTTGCACCCTTTTAAATGTGCAAAATGGAACAGAAGGCTGTAACACTGACTCCTGTGATTGGCAGCGCTTCAACCCCTAGACCAGCCTTGGCCAACCTAGTTTCCTCCGCATGTTTTGAACTACAACTTCCATCAGCCTGTGCTGGCTGGGGCTGATGGGAATTGTAGTCTAAACCACCTGGGATACCAGGTTTGGAAAAGATTACCCTAGATTATACATCCCTGAAGCAATCCACCCAGCTGTGCAGTGTGCATTTGAGACACCCCTTTGTCCCTTTGTTTAACTTAAGGAAAGAGGACCGTATGGCAAACAACCACGTTGAGTGAATTTACCTTCATTTGAAGCTTTCTTCAAATGTTGGTTTTGCTTCTTCGAGGGACTTTCAGCCACGTCCAAAGAGGAGGAGCCATCAGAGGGAGAAAGGCTTCCATCTAATGAGCTTATTACCAGCTGCATGAGGCTTCACAGTAAGCGGGGTGGTTCCATTTGTTGGGTGAAATGTCACGTTAATATAGTGGTACCTCAGTTCTCGAACGAAATGTGTTTGGCTTCCGAAACGTCTGAAATCCAAGGCGCAGCTTCCCATTGTAAACCTCATAATGGGAAATCGCTTTGGTGAAAAATGGAACTCTACAGCGTCATCTGGTGTCACAGTGTTATAATGCATTTAAAGTTCTTTTTCTTTACTAATACAGCTGAGTCCTATGTCAGTCCCCTTGCTGGGGTCATTCACAGAACTGGGCAACACAACCTTTGCTCTAGGTGGACTTGCTGTTTTAAAACAATCACTCCCTGTTTGGTATTGATTTCTTATGGATTAATTCTTATGGATTATTATTTTGTTTTATGGTGGTTTGTGGATTCTATTGCTTTTGTGTGCTGCTTCGCAGGCCTTTATATATTTTTTGCAGTGAATGCAAGTAACTGAAATCTCATTGAGGGTTGTTGAGGCGAAATATTAGATATTAAAACTAATATTAGATGTTGTTGATTGTGGGAAATTAACTGACACGATGAACAGGATGATGTGAAGGGAAGGCCACCACAAGGCATTCTCGGGGGCTCCTTTTATTGAAAACTCACAGCTAGGTTAAACATTAACATACAGAGAGAACTCCAAAGTACCAAATAAGGCATGGTGTGCCTTCTAATACCAAATAGGGAAGTTGCTCCTATGGTTACACCCACATGACATCGTAATTGTGTACGTGCTCTCCTCTCACTTACTCACCCCCTCCCGCTGAACACCTCATGATCCCCCAGTACTTTTCCAGCTATTCCTTTGTTCTCCTGCTCTGCCTAAACATGTGTTTCCCAACTTGGTGCCCACAATGCCCACAGAGTGTGCCAATTGAAGGCACTGTAGCTTGGTTAATTAAGTGTGGTATCTTGGTTAATTAGTGTGGCATGCCAACACTGTATATTAATTATTCTATCTTGATAGAAGGGCGTGGCATGCCAGCGCCTGGCTAAACTATAATTCCCACAGAGGGTCAGGGCAAAGAGAGGAAAACTGTCTTTGTTTGCTCTTCTCTTTCATCCTCCACACATCCATGCCCTGATCCAGCCCCTTAACGTGGAACCAAACTTCCACGAGTATCATCAGTTGCTGGATCAGGGGCTGCATACGTAACCCGGATGTCCATGAAGTGGCATCATGGTTTGTCCATGCTGCTTTGTTTTTGGTGGGATGTGCATTTGGATTGTTATAGATATAATAAAATTGAAAACTGAAATGTGTGAGAGCAAGGCTGGGCAAGTGAAGGTCGTGCTTTTTAAGAGAACCGTGAAAGAAGGACAGAAGGACATGCGTACAGGAGTTTTTGCTAAAACTGTTAAGGACAGTTCTTTGTGATTAAACCAGTGGAAGCTAGTAGAAGCTAGTAGTACTGGCATATATGGGCATAACTGCCCCTTTGCTTCCCTGTGCTTTTTTCATATTTGGTGTGTCACCCCTCAGCTGCATGCTGTTGGAGGTTGTGTTGCCTTGGCCTTGCAATGCCCAAATAAACATCTTCTTTAATAGACAGTTGGAGTCTGGATCTTATTGGCCACCCAGGAAGAACCCACAGGATATATTGGGTATTGAACCACAAAATTTCCCCAATGAGATGAGCCTGGATGTGTATCCCACTGAAAGCAAAGTAGAGACAGCATCTTCACTCAGATGTGCATTCAGTTTAACCTCCCACCCCTAATATCTTGCTCCATGAAGTGATAGCTTACTTCCACATTATTGGGTGTGTGTGCAGGGGTAAGAATATTTGTTTGGTTTGCAGATCTACCTAATTTGTCATCATGAACCAATGAATTAATAAATCCCCATGAATGGAAAGTGGAGAGAAACTGAAATTCACAGATCTATCCATCCCTATTCCTCCTTCAGATCCCAACAGCTTGATGGAGAAAACTGCCTGCACCCTCTGTGCACTGAGGAGCCACAGTGGAGACTTGTAATGTATCTACCACTTGCTTCAGATGCAGTTAAGGACAGGTAGCAAGTGAAACTAATTTACCCACTGGTAGCTGCCACGTATGCAGAAGTCTGCTGAGTGCATCGCTACACGCAGCAAGCTCAGGCTTCTCAGGGTGGCCTGCATAATTACTTTTTGTAAAATATCACTCCTTGTGATGCATTAGATTTTGCTGCTGTAACGACGAGGGAATTTATGTTTCTAAGGGTCCTTTTAAACGCATCGTTGAGTGTTCTTTATTTCCTTTGGACATCAATTACAAAAAATAAATCCATTTAATTGCCTAAGGCTATATACTCCAGAAATCTCTTAGAAGGAGATTTCCAAAATAAGGTCAATAGAATGCAGCTACCTGAAATGCGAAGGAATTAGACTTCACATTTTCAGCTGCTGTGGGTAGGTAAGGGTTCAGATTATTAATTAACCTTTGATTTTATTGTCATGAGTTTTTATTCGTGTATTTCTAGCCACACCCTTCATTGATTAACAACCCCAAGGTGGATTGCATTTAAAATCCTCAAAAACACAAAGGTCCAGTTCATAACACAACAGAATCAGATAAAATATAAAGATTAAGAGAAACATACCATTTAAGAATGCACACAGTCACATCACATTAAACCAGGGGTCCCCAAACTAAGGCCTGCGGACCGGATAAGGCCCGAAGGACTTGTTTATCCGGCCTGTGGCGACCCCCACCGCCCGCTGCAAAACTCTGGGCAAAGAGAAGTTAGCAACTGGTGCTGAAAAACAAACAAAGTCAGGACCATTGATACTTCAGAAGGAAAGACATGCCATACAAGAGATGCCAACATAGAGAAGACCCTGCTTGTCTTTTGTGGGCATGAAAGCTTATGCCATGATACATTTGCTAAGTCTTTAAAGGTACCGTGAGATTTGGGTTTCCTGCAATTTGTGTGATGACTTGGGATTAAACTGTCCAGGCAACTTCTCTTGCTACACAGATACTGGTCAAGGTACAAGTGGGCTCTGTGGGTTGAAACTTGGCAACTAGGGTATAACACCTCGTTGGTTGGTTGGTTGGTTGGTTAGATTAATAGGATTAAAAACATTTTGATTGACTGAAAGAGCAACTCCAATTAACCACGCAAGAGTCTTAAAAAGAAATGATTGGTATACAACATTGTATATAATTCACTTAATTTTATTTATTATTTCATAAAATTTATGCATTGCTTGATTGTAAAAAAACAACAACCTCAAAGCCGTTTACAAAAAAGATAAAACAGTAAGGTAAAGTATAATAAGTATAATTATTGTACTTACATGCAGGTCCCACTATCCAAACACTTGCTGTTTGAAAAATCACTTATCAAAACACAAGAGATTAGTACCCAAGCCTTGCTATGCACACTGCAGATTCAGATATCCAAACAGCCAGACCTGTGTGTAGTATTGTAAACAAATAAGCAGTCTTAAACAAGCCTTACTACTTTGTGTTTTGCTGGTCCACAGCAGCCATTTTGCCAAAAACAATGGAGGAGGGAATAGAATCATAGAATTGTAGAGTTGGAAGGGACCCCGAGGGTCATCTAGTCCAACCCCCTGCGGTGCAGGAATCTCAACTAAATCCTACATGAGAAATGGCCATCTAAACTCTACTTATAAACCTCTAAGGATGGAGCATCCCCCCAATTTCTTCATCCAAGTTTTTTTTATAAAGATGTTGAACAACAACGGGCTGAGGACAGAACCCTGTGGCACCCCACTTGTCACTTTTCCCCAAGATGATGAGGAACCATTAGTGGAGAGCTTTATTTCCTATCTTGTCTGCCTTTTGCAAGATTTCAGAGGGTTTTCCTGGGTTTCCCACTGTCAAAATTACATGGTCAGAAACACATTAGAAATTTCCCCATAGAAATCATTGGAAATAATTGACTTGTTATGTGAACAATTTCCTGAAAACATATTGTGTTCCCTAGCGAGACCTCCAAGAATTCCTCCACTTGCTGCAAACTGCAGGTGGCTGTCTGTATCAGGTACCCACAGAGTTAAAGTGGGCCTGTGGCTGCAGCACCACGGAGAGCTCCAAGTGAGCAATTTGCTCCAACAGGGGCTGGCAAAGAATTGAGGCTTAGGAGTCTCTTCCCCCAGCCCATCCTTCCCAGGCTCCAGCACTTCCTTGGGCCTGAAGGCTGTGGCTCTTAAAGGGCCTGTTCACTGGTCTGAAGTGCTGGAGGAACTGGACAAGGAGCAAAGGGTTTCCTTCATGGGCACAAATCGTCCCATGGATGAGATAAGCCACAGGTGCAAGGTCAGCTAAGCCAGTTGCTATGGTAACGGCCCAGTGCTGACTATATAAGTGATTAACGCATGTCAGCTCAGTAGTCAGTCAGTGAATCTTGAGCAGGGAGTCAAAGTCTGTTACATCTTGAAGACGGAGCAACAGAGATACTTAGTGTTTGGATATATCTGTATCTGCAAAATCCTACAAGCTGTATAGGGATGTGGGTGGCGCTATGGTCTAAATCAGGGGTCAGCAACCATTTTCAGCTGTGGGCTGGTCCACTGTCCCTCAGACCATGTGGTGGGCCGGATTATATTTTTTGGGGGAAATGAACAAATTCCTATGCCCCACAAATAACCCAGAGATGCATTTTAAATAAACGACACATTCTACTCATGTAAAAACATGCTGATTCCCGGACCGTCCACAGGCCAGATTGAGGAGATGGGCCGCATCTGGCCCCCGGCCCTTAGGTTGCCTACCCCTGGTCTAAATCACCGAGCCTATTGGGCTTGCCGATCAGAAGGTCAGCGGTTCGAATCCACGTGACCGGGTGAGCTCCTGCTGCTCTGTCCCAGCTCCTGCCAGCCTAGCCATTCAAAAGCATGCCAGTGCAAGTAGATAAACAGGTACCGCTGTGATAAACAGGTACCGCTGTGTTTCCATGCGTTCTGGTTTCCGTCATGGTGTTCCATTGCACCAGAAGTGGTTTAGTCATGCTGGCCACATGACCCAGACAGCTGTCTGTGGACAAGCACCAGCTCCCTCGGCCTGAAAATGGGATGAGCCCCACACCCCATAGTCGCCTAAAGGTCCAGGGGTCCTTTAACTTTACAAACTGTATGCACAGATCAACATAAGGAACTATTACTGAAGCCTAATCTTCTAAGGCGATAAACTATTTTGGACTCTATGTGGTGACTAGAACTGGGGGCAACCTCCACTGTGTGGGTGTCTCACGTCAGATTCCCAACATGAAGATGAGCACAGTTTTGCCTTTCTGTGGCTTCTTGCCTTGTACTCTGCTGGTGCCACTAGGCAGGTGAGTCAGTATTGAGGTCGGCATCTGTGAGGCTTTGAGCTTGGCTCTGGGCCACCAGCCTCGGGAGCCTGGCTCAGTTCTTCACCTGATGCTACAGCAGCCCCAGACTTGACTGGCTCCTCCTCATCTGAGCTCAAGGCTGGAGCCATGACAATAGCTGGCGCCATCTTGGAAGAGGCATTCTTTCTTCTCTCGACACGTGAGAGGGGATGCCTTTTCTCAGATGGCGCCCCTGCAACAAGTGCAGATTTCTTGTAGACACAAAGTATGCCATTTCTTTCATCCATATTTGCTTATATGCAGATTTAATTGATAAGGAGTCAATTGGTTAAAAACCCATGAAATTAATCAACCAAAATTTCTTCAGATCAGGCTGCAGCGATTCTGGCAACCCTAACCAGCCTTGATTGTTGAATGGGAACAATTCCAGGAGGAGGAAAGCCAGCTTTCAAATTACACAGCCTCTTCGTCAGACAGTGTGCTGCATTTTAAGAGTCCAAGATGGGTTGCAAAAGTTTCTTTATTTTATATCCCATATTTACAGTAACAGAGAGGCCCAAGGAGCTGAATTTCACAGAAAATTAATAGAAACAAAGAAAGAGGGATCGGTTTAATTTTCCCTCCACGTTCACATGGGTATAAAACAACAGCCAAACATCAGTTATTCATGCTAATGGCTGGGAGACCCATTGCAGCAGATGCTTGAATTTTGCAAATTAGCAAGTTAAGCATTCAAGTCCAATAAAACAGTCAAAAGCACTGTAGCCTTAAATGTAGCCGTTCGTTTCTTTTGACACTTTTAATTTAGAGCAGTGTGTTCACCACTATGCTCTGGAACACGCCTGTATATAAAGGTAGTATGGTTTCTTCTCTCTCTCTTTTTTTAATTTGTAAAAACAATAATAATATTATTCACGCTGGGAAAGGAATACGGCGCTTGCTATCTCAGTAGCACAGCCGCTTTCAGCCAATACAGGGCCGTGCTATTAAATCTCAGTTGGCACAAAGCAAGCAGGCTTTATCAGGGTTGCAGATAATCAAAGTGAGAATTAGTGAGGCTTGACTATAGATATTTCAGTAAATAAAAGAGCTATTTTTGCCTGACATATTGATGCCCCTAATACAGCCATAAGTGCTTGTTCGGTAGTTTGCTTGCTCCAACATATATATTCAAGGAAAACAAGATGCTGTGCTGTGCTATAAGGATGCAGCAGTAATTCCTGGTGCAGGCCAGAGGTTTGCAACCCTTACCTTTTTTTTTTTTTTGCCAAGCATCCTCATCCTCTGAGGTTTAAGCTCCACATGAGTCTACCTCCACACTTTTCTCTATCCTTGAGGACAGGAAATAAGCCCACCACCTTGCTTGGGTGTGCATGTTTAGTTACACCAAGATGCTCATTAGCGCTGTACAGAAACTAGACTGGATGGGTTCTTGCCATAATGGCTTCGAAACAAATAGACATGATAGGAAAGGAAAAAGGGAAGAGGGGTGAAGAGGACAACCAATGAATCTGTGGGTTGTCCTCTTCCCTCCTCATCCCTTATTCCTTTTCTATCATGTCTATTTGTTCTATAATTCACATGAAACTTGCATAATAACCAGGTGGAGCAATGGGCACTGGTAGAGACAAGGCTAGGAGGCCGATGAACCAGTTGGCACTTGGTCTTGGCCTAGACCAAGAGTGGGGAACTTCAGGCCCAAGGATTGAATGCAGACCTTGAAATTCTCCCCAGGCCACACCATTCACTGGTCATCCTCCTCCCCCCCCCCCAGTGTTTTTGCCTGGCTGGAATGTGTCCTTTCTCCCCAGTATTTTTTCTTTTTCTCCATATAAATATAAGAACAGCATATAACTACAGTAACTCGTTCAGTGGTACATTCTTATCAAGTTCCACATGCAGTACATAGCACACAAGCACTATGTTTATTTATGCATTATCATTTCAAGTAGCCTCTCCACAGAGATTCTTGTGTTAAGGGTGGAATGAAAGTACCTTCTGCCTCTATTTATAAAGGCAAAGAAAGGAAGCCAAGTCTCACCAAAAGTATCTATCCTTGAACTGCCTTTAATTACCCTTCTGTGGTGAGATAGAGCCGCATTCCAAATATTATTTAACCAGATTTCAATGAGGATTTCTATAGATTGTTTCCAACTTTGGACTATTGCTAATTGTTGATAACAGGGAATGTGTCCTTGAGCTCTAATACTGCACCTTGCTTGCCCCGAATGGAGAATAGAGATGGATGTCGGCAACGCTTTTCTTCAAGAAAAAGAGGTGCCGGTACTCACCATGAAGTTGTTACAGCAAGTGCCATGCTTTTAACCGGTGCTTTTCTTCTTGAAAAAATGTGCTGGTACTGCGTAGCCTTGAGTACCCCCAGAAAAAAAGCACTGACAACATCCCTCATATGGGGAGAAGACAAGAGCAAAGCAGTGATATTCAGCAAAGCAGCTGTAATTTGTGAACCCCTGATGACTCTGATGTCAGCTCATCCTCAGTGCTGCCGTAGTTTCTTTGAAGTCCTTTGGAGTCATTCTTCTCACTCTGATGGGCCCCCAGGTAGCAATGAGAATATAAACTAGGGTACAGTGGTACCCCAGGTTATGTACTTAATCCGTTCTGGGTTACAGTACGTAACCCGAAAAGGACGTAACCCGAACAATTCGTTCTGCACATGCGCAGACCGAAAACCCCCAAAAAACTGCAAAATACGCTCTGCGCATGCGCAAATCACGCACACGTTGGGTTGTGCTTCCGGGTTACCGGAGTTCGTAACCCAAAATGTACACAACCCGGAGCATACATAACCCAAGGTACGACTGTATTGTGCAGAGCTAAAATTGGTATTTCTTTTTCCACTCACTTTTGCCCCTGACTCCACCCTCTACTGGCATAAAACCCTTGGCAGGTTCCCCAGAAGAGAATGCCATGCTAAAGAAAGGTTTCCCCGATCCCTGGCCCAGTTGATGGAGGAGTATCTCTTTCTTGCTTGCCCTCTGATGCAACTATGCAGAGCGGCTATGGGCACCTCTCCTTTCCCTATAACTAGCAAAGAGCCCCCCCCCCCCCGGCGTGAAAGTATGAGGATATACTTTATTTGCATAATTTACGCAGGTTGCAGGTTGCAGCTTTTCTTGCTGTTGAAATTAGGCTACCTGGGCAATGGGTTGTTTGTTTTTCTAAAACCACAGTGTGCCTCAAACTGGCCATAACTGTTTTACAAATTGCAGAACCAGGTGGGTTAGAAAGGAGCTGCAGGCCTAGGTGCTTCAGAAACTCTTACTTTTGACATGACGGACATACTTTTTCACCAAAGGTTCCCCAATTGCTTGTGCTCAGCCCTGGTCATGTGGTTAGCTAGAAATCCTTTTGTGATTTTAAGATTTATCCCTGAAGTAAGTGGCTGATGAATACTAGAATGATATTAAAGTGAAGCACCCTTTTCTGGCCACCACCACAATCTCCATAGAAACCGGCCGAGTATATCATTAAAATGTAGCTATTAAAGAGCCATTTTATAGCCTTTTTAAATGCACGAAATACGTTACAATCCATCTCATCTATCCCTACAAAAGCCCAGCCAGTTAGTCTCGCATTTTATAGCAGAGGGCCTGCAGCTGAGACATTACAGCTTGGTAGACGGAGGCTACGCAAGCAAACTTGTAATTGAACTTGCAGTCAAACATGAGTCCTAGTTGGTGCATGAAGGGGTTAAGAGAATAGAGCTTGATTCCTAGACTCAGCTGGGCCATGCCCCCTCTTCTTTTATGAGAAATCAATTAAAACCTTCTCTTCCTGTTCCCCCCCTCTTCTCACCATGTAATCACCCAGGATGGATGTATCTGAACTTGCTGCAGGTTCAGACCACATGTTGGAAACTATATTGTGTATTTTGCACCCAGGAGTAATCTACCTGTGTTCTCCTTGCTGCTGTATGGGACAATGAATCAGACCTTTGGATTTAGTAAGTAAAGCATTTTAAATGTACTTAACAGTGTGTGGTCTGCTTTGCAAGTGGACTAAGTGGGACAAAAGGCTTAACAGCCTACATTCCTAATGCTTCACTGTTCTGCTTGACTTTGTGAGTATGAACTCTGCTACTCGGGGCTCTCTCCTGCTGGAGAGACTGTTAAAGCCCACATTTTGAACCCAGACACCCAGCTGATTCTTTTATTATTCACCCCAAACACATGGGTCACAGGGATCGTATACTTTTCCTCCTTCAGAACTGAGATTTCAAGGGAAGCCCAGTGCTTGATCCGCTGGCTTATGCAGGAACCTTAGGCTGCTTCTGCTGTGAGTTTTCAGAGTTGGGGTCTGCAGTTTCTCAAGGCAGCCTTTTCACACCTGAAGTTTTCTCTGCCTGCTTGGCAAAGGCCAGGCGGATTTTGCAGCCTTAGCTCTCATTTCAATAATAATGCTTGGAAGGCTCAGTAGGCTTTTCCCAAATAAGTTTAAATCAGCCTCTAGTTTCCTGTGTTTCTGCTGTGATGGCTGATGTTAGGTCCCTTTGCCCACAAGGTTGTCAGCTGGAGAAAAGGTTGCTAATCAGTTTTTTGGGAGATTGTGTTACCTTGGACTGTGATGCAAAAGTTTTTACAGGTTGCCATGTTTTCCAGCCCTGAAATGCCAGGGGTTTAAGGTCAAGGAGTGGAGCTATGGATATGTTATCATTGCAGATAGGCATACGTCAGGTTGTGGTGAACTGCAAGCCTTGTCAATCTCAAGGACACCTGTGTCAGTTCTCGCCCCCCTCAGAAACATAAAGGGTGAGATGTTTGGTGAGGAATCTTAAAATGCTGTTTTAAGTGTGCATTCTGCACTTGACCTTCTTCATCATGTTCTGTTTTGAAATCTTTTAAGATAACATTTTTTTTGTTCCCTGATAATTACATTGCAAATATATACTTTGTATTTGACTTTCATCTGTAATTTTTGATTCTGGATTGTTTTGTTTGATATTTTAGCGTAGGCTGTAAATTGCTGTCAGTTCCCCCCCCCCCCCCTTAAAAAATATACAGCAGTCTAGAAATGAAACGAATAATAATAATAATAAGTTCGAGGCTTGTTTCTGTGGAATACGAGACACTTTTCTCCTCAGAAAAGACAGCAAGATTAGGCAATCTGGGCAGATATGTGAGAGCAGTTCACTAGCTGAGGAGTTTCCCCCTCTTTTTCCAGAAGGTGCTGGAATTTGAGGATCAGATTTTTTTTTCCTTTTAGAAAGCTGACTCCTCTCCAAGGTCTGAAAGGTCAGGGGAGCATTCCCAAGGGCAGGGACAAAAAAGTTTGTTGGCTCTTCCAGAGGGACACAGTCAAATAAATTAGTAGATACAAATTCCGTCAGGAATTTTTTCATGTGTTTGCAAAAGGTCCCCCCCTACTCACCCAGAAGACCTTGTAATACATATATGGGGAAGCACTTAAAAGGGCAGTTTGCTCTCCTTAATAGCTATACTTTAAAACAAATAAAATAATCGCCTCATGAGTCCATGATGAATTTTAAGGGTTCCCCTAGAAATGGTGGATGAAACTGAAAGATGGACTTGTCTTTTATTCAAGTTTCATGAGGCTTCAACTGTAGCCCTTGAAAATGCACAATTCCTTCTCTTTTATAAAGGTTTTCAATTCATTGGCTTAAGGAACTCCTGGTATACACACCTTCAGTGGACCTTAGTTTTTCTGTACAATATGTGTAACTTGACTAAGGCCTGCACACGGTAGTAGATAAAAGTGTGTGCTTTAAATATTAGATAAATGCTATTATGAGCTGGGTTTTTTTATGGAATCAAGGACAAGAAGATGCTTCTTTCTATATTGGCTTATTAAGAGGAGGAGAAGCCTCCAAGCCCTTGTAGTTGCCAGTTTACCTTCTTAAACAGCAGTTTAAGAACCTGTTCCCTGAAGCTGCCAACTTACTGGATTGTTTTACTGCTTGTGATAACATTAGAAAGGAGGGTTTTCAGACCTGGTGATGTGGGTTTCATTCATGTAAAGTGGTGCTTTGGAAAAATCCTTTGTAGGCTATATGCAAAGGTAAACTCCTATTCTCACCTCCACCCCCCGTTCACAGGCAGTAGTTTTTTCCTGCCCCCCCCTTCAGCCCTTTATGTTCTCAGGAATAAAAATGACATATGCTAGATGTGAGAAGAGACCTGCAATATTAGCTACACTGGGTTTTGGAGTTTTAAAGATCTCTTATTTTATTTTTCTGGCTCTCCTTTGGAGGAGCTCTCTATTTATTGTTTTCGTTTCCATTTCCTATGTGTATCTTTGACTCGGAGGCACTGAGCAACCGGCCACCTTGGGGGCTTTGCAGCTAATAAGAGGCACTGCTTCATTCCTGGACATATGTGAAGCAGTACTTTGTGGGCATCCACAAAGCAATTCGAACTCTGTATGTTTTCTTCCCGTGACACAGTGTTTGTTAGGATGGTTCTGCAAAAGATTCTGCTGCAGTAGAGTGGAGCCTAGGGACTTCCTGCTCTGATTTACCCCACATGCTAGGTATGTCCTCCAGCATCATCTGGCAAAAACGTAAATTTCTCTCACTGTTGAATTTCTGTTTGAAGATGATGATGGAGGACAATTCTGCCCACCCCTCCTTCCTTCTCAGCTGCCAGCCATAACCCACTTGGGGACCTCATGGTAAAGGGCAGGTAATAAATCCTTCTCATGATTGCTAAGCTTACTCAAGAGTCTTTTGGTGGGGAAGGTAGAGAAGACTTAACCCTTGCAAGACTACTTCTTCTACATGCTTGGCAATGCTTTCTAGCAGTTTTCCTTGATAATATTTTAAGCTAACTAGCCTGTAATTTCCTGGGTCCCCTTGTAAAAATTGGTGTTACATTAGCTACTTTCCAGTCATCAGATATGGAAGCTGATCTCGGAGTCAAGTTACATAGTTTTGTTAGAAGCTCATCAATTTCGCATTTGAGTTGCTTAAGAAAGTCTCGTGTGGATGTCATCCGGACCTGGTCATTTGCTCATATTAAATTTGCCAGTAAGGCCTAGAATTTAATCTCTCATTGCCACTGTTTACCTCAGTTTAACTACCGTCTACCACAGAGCCCGGATGTGCGAACGCACAGGTCACTCAAAGAATGGTAGTCGCACATAAACAGCCCCGGACTTTTGTACTAGATTGATTTCTTTGGTTATGGGGTTATTTTTAATGCCCCCCTTTAAAGTGTAATCTTTCTCTTTTGTTTTAGGTTTACCAGCCTTTGCTTAAACGATATAAGGAACTCGAGCAGGAGGTACTGAATAGGCCAAAGGAACATCATATGAGAGAACCAAAAAAATCAATCTAAAACCTCTTTAAACGGGAAAAGCAAAAGCAAGCCTGCTGCTTCACCTTGAAAGCCTGAAGTCCGGGACTCTGAGGATACCTGCACTTTTTTCAAAGTTTGTAGCTTCGGACAAACATTTGGGCAGTGCTAAATGAAAGCTGATGGCTTACTCTACCAGTTAGTTACCATGTTTTTACCCAAAAAGAACCTAGAAATCTTATTTAATTTTTGTAAGAGATCACTGAGAATTTTGGATTCACACATCCCTTTCAAAGAATTCAATTCTATGGGCAAAAGTAACCCTGTATTGTAGCTATACCCTCATTAACCAGCTTGGAGCTGGGTAGATGTTTCATGGGTTACGACGCTGGGTTGTAAAGTCCTGCACAGCTTCATGTAGCGTTTCCTTTCTATATTCCCCTTTTCAACACAAATAAAAAAGGAGAAATGACTTAAATTTGAATTGCATGTGCAAAATAAATGCAAACAATAAATTTGATTTGCACCATTCGTTCCGTGTGCAATATTTGGTTATTTCTGATGCAGAATTCATAGCAGGAACCAGAACATGAGTCTTGGGAGCTGGGCCGAGGTTAGAGGCCAGCTCAGGAATGGAGAAGGGAGAAAGAGGAAATTCTGGATTAAAGGCCACTCCACCATTCCCTCTCTGCCATGTGTTTCCCAGCTTCAAAGGGGTGTAGAGAGGTGAGGCATGAACTTGCCCCACGGAAACTTAAGAGCCAGCTCTGCCCCTCTCCTAAAGACTGATTCTAAATGGCCTTTCTCTTTCCTTCCAAGGAAGAACACCTTTAGCTTTGCTTGTTTTATTTGGCAGGTAATAAACTGCAATAGTTGCACAGCTTTTATGGTAGAGGTTTCTGCCTTATTATCATCAACTTATATATGATGTTACAGGTAGGTAGCCGTGTTGGTCTGCCATAGTCAAAACAAAATAAAAAAATTCCTTCCAGTAGCACCTTAGAGACCAACTAAGATTGTTCTTCGTATGAGCTTTCGTGTGCATGCACGCTGCTTCAGATACCATATCTGAAGAAGTGTGCATGCACACGAAAGCGCATACCAAGAACAAACTCAGTTGGTCTCTAAGGTGCTACTGGAAGGAATTTTTTATTTTTTCAAATATATGAAAAGTTATATCGCCTTACACTTTTGGGATGGGATGGGGGGGGGGGGTTTACTGCAAGGCAACATTTAACTTGGCCAAATGATTAGTTCATCTAACCCAGCACTAGGAATGGACAAACCTCCCCCTCTTTGAGTTACATAGCATCTAGGTTTTCTCATCATTCTTTGTGAAGAAAATGAAAGCCAGGCGTATGTGTGTGCGTGTTTTAATATTTAGAAATAATCACAAAACCCAGGTGAGGCATCTCCCATCCCCTAAAGAAACAAGCAAGCAAGCAAACCTTATGTGAAGAGGCAAGTAATTAGTGTTGGGTTATGAGGCACAGGGTGGTTCCTTGTGTCCAATTCATATGGCCTGCTAACTTAGGGTTGCCCTAATCCAGGAAAATCCAGACATGGGACAACCCTAAGATAACTAGGGATATCCATTCAGCCCCCCCCCCCAACCTTAAGTGTAGCTTGCCACATTTAGGCATCAGATACCTTTGACACGATCTGGTCACCCTTTTTCTCTTTTATGGAAGAAGAACAGGATATTTTAAGTTACAGGTAGGTAGCCGTGTTGGTCTGCCATAGTCAAAACAAAATAAAAAATAAAAAAAAATTCTTCCAGTAGCACCTTAGAGACCAACGAAAGTTCATACCAAGAACAAACTTAGTTGGTCTCTAGGATATTTTAATACCACCATCATCACAGAGGTGTCTGTGGAGGGGATATATTGATTGAAAATGTATTGTAACTTTTGAATAAATGTTTTGTCTTTTAAAGGTTTGGAATATCTTTTAAAATCCTCACGGATATTTTCCAGTGTTTTTTGTGCATACTTCTAATATGCACAAGAGTTTTATGCAATTTTCCCCCTTTGTTGTTGTTCAGTCGTTCAGTCGTGTCCGACTCTTCGTGACCCCATGGACCAGAGCACGCCAGGCACACCTATCCTTCACTGCCTCTCGCAGTTTGGCCAAACCATGTTAGTAGCTTTGAAAACACTGTCCAACCATCTCATCCTCTGTCGTCCCCTTCTCCTTGTGCCCTCCATCTTTCCCAACATCAGGGTCTTTTCTAGGGAGTCTTCTCTTCTCATGAGGTGGCCAAAGTACTGGAGCCTCAACTTCAGGATCTGCCCTTCCAGTGAGCACTCATGGCTGATTTCTTTAAGGATGGATAGGTTTGATCTTCTTGCAGTCCATGGGACTCTCAAGAGTCTCCTCCAGCACCATTTCCCCCCTAGCATACATATTTTTGCAAGCAATTTCTCCCCAATGTAATGCATTGGGAGAGATGATAGGAATTGTAATCCAACAAGATCTTGGCTCTTGGGTCTGAGACAGGATTCTCTTGCAGCCTTGTCACGGGAGTTCCTTTTTAATTGGCAGTGCTAGGAATTGACCCTGGGAACTTACGCATGCAATGTGTGTACTGTGAGTCATTTACTAAGCTATTAGGAGCTTCTTTCTATTAAGAGTCAAACCAAAGATCTTTCTAGCCTGGAATTGTCTACTCCATCTGGCAGCATCCCTCCTATACCTCTGCCTAGTCTTTTCTCAACCTTGCTATGAAAATGTGAAACTTCCACTCTCTGAGAATTTGGACAAAAACCTAAGTGTGCCTGGAGTATCGTGTGGAGGTGGGATTCAAGGAACTAGACTCTCCCTTGAATCTCTGAAAAAGCTTTCAACTCACGTGGCGGTTCTTGAATACGTTTTCTGCCTGTTAACATCCTTTCAGTCGCACGCTTCGCCTCTCCTTTCTCCCAGTTCTAGTTTTCTGGATCTTGAATGCAAAGCGTTGACTTAGACAGCCTACAGCTGCAGCCTTTCCCTTTAACATCACGAGGGTCCCTGGGACCTACCTCTAATCCATCTGCAAAACGTTTATTGATTCTCCAATAAGCTTGACACAATGAAAAATTATTTTCTTTGCTGCCTAAAGCCCTTTTATCATGGAAATGGAAACAAACCAGTTGGCGCTTTCTGAAGGGATTTGCTTTCAAAGTGCTGACAAACTGAAGCTACCGACCCCAGTGTTCGTGCTTTAAAAGACACCATTGATCCAACAACACCTAATTTGATCTCTGCTGAATCCTCTTCAGTTTAACTATTTTTGGTGTGTGCTTATGTGTGGATGTGCGTGGCGGATATAGGAGGTGCTTAAAAAGCAACGCCACTGCAAGCCATTACTCTTGAGGGTTAGGCTCGAGGCCAGCAATGGACAGGAGGAATAAGCATAGGTTGTCAAAAAGCAGCTGGTCATAATCTGGGCACAGTATATTTTTCACTGGCCAGGTGACACCCTACTAAGCCTGTATATAGCACAGGGCGCCTGCAGTTTACGATGGGCATCCGTTGAGGGTGGCATGCATTTCACCCCCACTGCCTTTGATCTCTGCCTCTGCATAGCGTTCTGTCAGTCATGCTTTGCTCCTTGATTTAGTTGGGACTCTCCTAGACGCCTAAGATTGTGCCCGCAAGCCCCCATCCTGCAGCTTGGCCAGGTGAGATTCCTTCAAGAAGGTAGCTGTGGTTCCGTGGCTCAAAAGGCTGTGCATCTTTGCTGCAGATTCCATGTATGAGCATGTGGAGGAGCAACATGTATTTTGGATAATTCATCTGTGCAATCCAAAATTCAGGCTGCTTTTGGGGACAATTGTGACATCTCACAATAAGGATCGTTGCCTGTAACATTGCACTGTTATTTTCTGTATAAGCATTATGCAATTGCCTTTCCACCTAAGCAACTGACAACCTAAGGCAATGTTTGATTCCTCTGACCCAGAGGTAGCCAGTGTTGTGCATCCCTGACCATTAAATATGCTGGCTGGGGCTGATTGGAATTATAGCCTATAGTATCTTGAGGGTTCTGGTTTGTTGCGCCTGCTCTGTACTTAAATCTAGAGCAAGCTTTTTCAGAGCAAGCCCCCGATTTGTGGAGTACTGTTGCCAGGGTACCAACAGGGTCATCTTTTTGATGCCATCATCATTCTCCCAGGGCATTAATATTGCTGTGGTTTTGTGGTTCAGTTGTTTCTGGTCCATGAGTGGAGAACCTGTCACCTTCTGAGAATTGTTGGACTGCAACTCCCATCAACCTGACTAGTCTTATGAGAGACAGACAAAAGCTCTTCTCTATCCACTTTCTTCACTCCATGCATAATTTTATACAGCTCTTTCATGTCTCCTCTTACTCACTTTTTCTCTATAGAGCCCTGAAAATTGCAAATTTTCCTCATGGGGGAGGGGAATTGCTCCAGCTGCTTTATCATTTTGGTAGCCCTCTTCTAAACTTGTTTGAGCTCTTCTGAATCCTTTTTGAGGTGAGGCTACCACAGTTTACACCATAGATTATAATGCTGGGAATTTTATTTTCAATTCCTTTCCTAATGATTCACCTTTTTCACTGCTGCTGTACACCGAGTCCAACAACATCTGGCTCCCCCGGTAAAGAGGGAAGGGGCAGTAATCCTTCCCTCCGTTGAGTTTTCCTGATTAACATTTGTGGGAATGTTGTGGATAGTAGGAGAGGATATATTGATTAAATATTATCCTACCTCGTTAGAACCATTTGAGTTAAGCAATCCAGTCTGGCTTGTCCAGATTGGATTGTTCATGGTAAATGTTAATGACACAACAGTCTTCTTTTAAAAGTAATGATAAGGTTTACTTACATTCAGTTCACAGTATGGTCCTGAAGGCAAGCTTTAGCTTGTGGTTACAGTTACAGAGAAAAGTGTGAGTTCATCCTTTGTGAGGGATGATCCCATGTGCTCCTGGCTGAGAGCCAGCACATAGCAAAAGGCAGCAAGATGGGATAAGGCGAAAAAAGGGAAGATGGCTGTGAGACCAGCCCTTTTATAGGGTCTGCCAGGGTCACGCCCATCTACCTGGTCACATGCGGGGGGAGGGTGCTCCAGACCAGGTGTGACAGGAAGTCCTCCTGGCTGGAGCAACATTCCCCTGTGTATCCACTCTAGGCAAGCAGGAAATGTTGTATTTGACTGCTTTATTGATGTTACATCCCACAACATAGAGGTACCATTCAATGGTGGGGAATTTGATTTGGCTTGGGAGGATGACCTATGGTAAAGGTATTCAGCCTCTTGCTGCCCAAACCATGTCTCCAATCCAAGTCACACTCCCACCTCCTGGTGCTTCTTCGAGCTAAGAAAAAACAAACACAAACCATTGGGATCCTATTCACAGATTTCCCACACCTTCTGCCTAGTTTGGCCCAGAGAATGCCTGTTGGCTCAGGAGATCTGGATGCTTCATTCCTTTTGCTTACAGTTCTTTCCTTTAGAAACATAATTGAGTTTACACAGATCAATACAGCATCCTTGCAGAAAGTGCCTCTTTCGCTATTGACCCAGTGAACATTCTTACTGGCTTAGATTTTTTTCAGACCCAACCAGGGGCGACCTGCTTTGAAATGGACTCCATGGACACATGAGGCTGCAAGTTTCCCAACAGACCATAAAGTAAGGGCCACAATGCCCCTGGACTTCTGCCCCAGTGGACATCAGTTGAGAGGGGGGAAGGCTTTGATGATGTTCAAAGCATGCAAGCACAGTTCCGTCCTCTGCAAGATGATCTGCCACAAGCAGAGTCCGGAATGTCTCAGCAGAGAGGCAGTCTGGTGTTCCTTGCAAATATGCAAAAAGCAAACCATGCATGTGTGCACACAGTTTGCAGAATGCAACAGCCTTTTGAAGTTTACGGTTTTAAACGCCTGCAATCCAGAGCTTGCACTTCAGTCGTGTATTAACATCATTTACATTCTTCTGCTAGAATTGTGGGGACAGAGGAAAGGTGTTGGGTATCCATCTTCATAAGAAAAGCATCCATGCAGAATGCGGAAGGTTAAACACGATCGGAGTCACTCAGGATTAAATGCACCTCTGTTTCCACTGGAAAGTGCAGCGCACATGAGTGATTGTGGGTGCCCATCTCCCTCTGTTGAGGGTTTGTGACTGTGTGGGTCTGTCCCTGCCCATTATTGAAATGCAAGTGTCAAGAGCTTTCCACCAGGGAAATGTGGCCCTCGGCCCAAAAGGGGTTCCCCAAATCCCCTTCCTTAGATGGACATGGGGATCTTCTTGAGTTCAGCCAGGTGCCTCCATCAAAGTGTTTCCCCTCCTTTGTGACTATAAAGAGACCAGCACTGAACTGGAGCCAGCTTTCTTGAAATGAAGTCGTAGCCTGCTTCTTGGACAGCGAATCTCCTGAAGGCCATCCAAGGGAGACTCTGCCTTTAGATTGCGCTAGCTGGCAACGTAATTCCTGGTCCTGACGTCGTTCAAGAGCAAGGGGTGGGTGAGGGGTTCATTTTGCTGTTTAACCCATGTGCCTCAGTCTGCAATGCTCTTGTTGACCCTCTTTCATAGTTTTGCGAAAGAAATTAATTAGCAGGAGCTGCTGCACGCTGTGGAAAATTTCAAAAATGCTTTGCATAACCTTGGGGGGTGGGGATGAAGATCTATTCATCAGATTTTTCTCCTGGGCCGGTCCTTTGCAAACAAGATTAATTTACTCCACAGCCATTTGTCTTCACCAGGACCCCGCGAAAGGGAAAGTGAGGCTTAATTAGCATTTTAAAGTGGGCAGCCTTGAAGTTAATGATATTCAATAACGAAAAATTGTTTTAACCTTATTTGCACTTTTCAATTTACTTATTACAGGCCATCTGTTAAAAATTTAAGCGAGTGCTGTAGGGAGCAGCACTCTCTCAGATTGTCAAAGGAACTCTTGACTAGATAGGCAGAAGGGCTGGGTGGGTGGGTGGGAAGAGGAAACATGGATACACACAGCATTAAATGAGCAGTTGGTATTATTCACCCCCTTTAGACTTCTGGCAAATGCAACAGAAGGGAAGGACTTAATAACCATTTTGTAACCATCACACTTCTGAATGCCATCGTTTTCTGCAGGCTTTAGATAGGGTCATTATTACACAATGCCACCCAGTTGTGTGCATCAGGACTAAACCCAATGAGGCACTGGAGATCAACAACTGGATTTGCTGCATTTTAGGATTTTCTTTTTAAACTTCCTCAATGGGGAAAATGGGCAGCTTGGGCATTTTCTAAGAAGTTAACCTCCCCTCCCAAGCACTGCAATCCCAAACCGACTCTTCCCCCTCTTCTTTCTCTCATACACAAACACCCCCAACTCCCCTCCCCACATTGACTGCTTCTCAAGAGAAAATTACAGAGGCGGGAGATTCAATCACAGATTATCTTGTTTAGTATTTGATTTAATGAAACACAGAACCAGTTCATATTTCAGGAACCTCCCCACCCCTCTTGCATACAATGTAGTACAGAAGCAAGTAAACGGCCAAAGGTCAGCATTTTGATGCCCCATACACTTGTGAGAGCCACTTTGCATGCATATTCCTAACTCTGTGAGAAACTGTACCCAGAGCCAGATACCAAGAGGACTGCTCTAGTAGCATCAAGAAGCTGTTCTGGAAAAAGGAATGGGGGGTACAGGTTGGATTCAGTTTCCTTTGCTGACCCTTCCCTGCTGAACAGATGTTTTGCGCAATTGCTGATTTTTGCTCCAAAAAGTGCACAGCTGGATGAAGGCCACAGACCCCCCTGGGAGAGTTAAGGGTTTCATCTCTCTGAAATCAGTAGAACTATTGCCATATTTCATTTTGCCTGTATCATTTGCCTTGGTACCTACTTCCCGTTCTATCCTTAAACCCAGATTGAGGCCACATTGAGGCTACAGGGTTAGGAGAAGACGGAATATCAGTTTGTACTTGATGGTGCAGAACCATATTTTTGCTTCTATATATATTTTTTTTGCAGAATAAGAAAAGGAAAAAGAGAGAAGGGGTGGTGTGTTTTAAAGCAGGTACATGAGGCAACATGTAGTTTGATCCTTATTGCTCTAAAGCATTCAGCAGAAGCCCAGCAGCCATAGAAAAACCTGTTAACCAGCAGCATACTTAACCCAATTGTTAATTCAGCCCCATGGTAGAGCAAATTCTGGTCTTTAAAAAAAAAAATCTTGCAACTCTCATCCCCCCCCATTGCTTCCCCTTTTGGCAGTTGAATCCTTAAAAAAGTTTACAAATCACACCATGGAATTCAATGGAACTTACTCCCCCCACCAAAAAAAAAAAAAGTAAATCTGCTCTGGATTACAGTTTTATTCTGAAAAAGCCAAGCAAAATATAGCTCCCCTCCCCTTTTCCACGCCCTGTTCTTTTCCAGTTTCCATAATCGGCTTGTCATGACGGAGTTCGCTCATTTACTGGAAGTTATCCACCTCGAGAGAAGTTATATTTCCATCTCTACCTGATGGCCCATCAGAGTAAGAATGGTGACTCCAAAGGACTTCCAAGAGCCTGGCAGCACTGAGAATGAGCAGGTAGCCTTAGCTGGCATCAGACCCATTCAGTATGCACAAATTAAGGCTGCTTTGTTCAACATTACTGCTCTGCTCTAGTCTTCTCCCAATATGGGGGATATTATCAGTACTTTTTCTCTAGGGGTACTCAACATTATGCAGTGGGCACTTATTGTAACAACTTCGTATTTATTTATTTTTTTAAAAAAGAAGCACTGGATATTATTAGTTTTATTTATTAACCTCAATATTTATTATGGTACAGTTTTTATTATGTACTTTGTGTTCTTATCTTGTATTTTTATGTCGTGAACCACCTTGAGACCTATGGATGAAGGGCTGTATACAAATTTAATAAATAAACGAATCAGTATTAATTCAGTTTATTCATCGTTGAGATCTAAAAGATTTACATTAGACCTAAGAGACTAATGATTTACATTAAAAAGAAGAAGCAAGTACAGAAATACATTGTACCATAAGGGTGGGATTCATGTAAAACCTCAACATTTTGTACAGCATATTAAAATGCATTTATTTCTGAAAATAACATTCAGAAATACATGCTATTAGGGAGCACTGCTTTGCAGAGATGAGTATACTAGGAAAAAGTTGCGTACAAAATGTCTATATAGGGATAAATTCGCACAAATGTTGAGGAAGTTTCATGAGGACTTGGGGGGATGCTGAGTCATAAACTGATGTTGAAATGCAGTGAACTTAGGGCAATGACTGGTTAGTAAATGCTATCCATTTATTTCGTTTGTTTGGATTTGGTAATATAACTTGCCTTGCACGTAACGTAGTCCTCTCAGGTTCCTGGAACATGAAGATGGAGCTATTCCTGTCAAGAGAGTTGGTGTCAATTTTGATGGTCTGCTCCTGGTCCCTTGTGAACATCACATCCACATCACCAGCTGACCGAGCAATTTGGAACGACAGGCAAGATCTGCTTAAGAGTCATTTTAAAGGTCACGGATGGGTTATGTTGCCTGATCTGTGCAAAAATAATAATAATTAAACAGCAGCTCTGTGCACTAGCTGATCACTTTGGCTCTCTAACTCTACCACCATTTTATTTACTTTAGGATTAATTGCCAGCAAAAGGTCATTTGATCAAAAGAAGTTCTCCGAAATCCTTAGTGGCTTCATGAACATTTTGCCTTAGGGGTTTGACAAATTGTTTCATCGGTTTATTTTTAATATGACAAAACGGAGCTTGTTAGATTGAGTTTCTTACAGCAAACACAATCAGATTAAGCTACGTGTTACCATTAGCAATGTGCAAAAGCCCATAGGATGGAATCGGTTCCATTATATTAGCCCCAAGGAGTGGGTTTTCTTCGAAAATCTGTTTGCTGAACCAAAATTGGCACTCACTTCTGTAGTGCACTGCTCTCTCAGTTGGTCAATGCAATACGCACCACTGTTTTTTTATTAATGTGTTTTAATATATGCGGTTCCAATTATATCATGGGCTTCAGAACATTTTGGCATTCAATGCAATCAGATGTTTAGGCAAACCATCGTTTATCATTGCAAGAATTAACAGTGGTGAGGTCTGGGCTCCCCCACCCCCTTCCTTCAAATATGGTTTGGGATCCAGGTTTGAGAGCAAACTCTGGTTTGCACAAACCCTCATTTGTTGCAAATGGGAAACAGTGGGTTGCCATGAAGTAGGAGTTTTCTCAACCTGGGCTACTCTCTTCCCTTCACACATGAAGGATAAGCAAAAATCAGAGGGGAACATGTTAGCCTAACATTCACCACTGCTTTTCCTAATTATGATGGACTATGTTTCTTATTACTCTCAATACAGTCTTCTCATTGGTTTCCTAATTTTGCAGTGCACCGTAATCCTATCTATGCCTTCACAGCAATTGAGCCATCCTTGTCTGTATGTATTTAGCCTGGGCATGAAGATGGATTTCCCATGACATGGTAAAACTACAAGGAATAGGATTAAAAACAGAGCCACAGGTTTCCTACCTCTATAGAACAGCAACCCACCAGCTGAAGACCAGAGTGGTTTCACAGCTATCTTTGAAGTCCTGGAGTAGTTGTGATTGTGGCTGGGGTACAGTTGTCCCCTCAACAGAACTGGTAAAGCCCAGGAGTCATGTTTTCATTGGCATCTGGGTCTCCTAGAGAGGGAGGCAGGCATGGTTGAGAGAGTAAAAGGCTAGTCCAGGATTGTTTATTCTGACTGGCCACAGCTCCCCAGGATCTCTGGCAGAGATCCCTCGCATTGTCTGCTTCTGGAGTTTATAATTATATTTTGCAGGCTACATTTGAGTGCCTTCAAATGTTGTTGGCATCCGCCTGTCTCAGGACACAATGCAACAGTGTGCCTCTGGGGGGTGAGGTCAAGCTGTTGCAAGGTTTCGGTGCCTGCTGTGGCTGTAGAGACTGATACAGGTGAGACATGTTTTGTTGCAGCTTGGGCAGGTGAAAGCGTCCAGTTGTCCTGCTGCAGATGCACCACGGCATTTCACCTCTCTGCGCTCCTCCCAGCGGTCATTTCTCTTCTGGTCACTGCTGTGGATACAGAGCTTGACTGTCTATCTCCAGGCACTGCTGTCATCTGCACATGGTGGGTTTTTTTTTTGTCACGCTCACAGACATCTTTGTAACGCAGAGTTGGTCTGCCAATGGGCCTGGTGACAGAAGCCAGCTCTCCAAAGAGCACTTCCTTGGGGAGCCTGCCATCTTCCATTCTGTGGACAGGACCAAGCAAGTGTAGACGTCTCTGAGACAGGAGTGCGAACATGCTGGGAATGTGCGCTTGGGAGAACACACTTTGAACACACTGCCTTGTGATACCCCAAATCTTCCTGATGCAGTGCATGTAGAAGGCATTGGGGCATTGCTCCTGACAGTGGCAAGTTGCCACGACTCACTTCAGGGCTAGCGGTCCCATGGAACCTCGGGCCACGTCTGGCCTGCAAAACCACTTCAGCTGACCTGCCAGCCCCTTTCTTTTGCCTTTGACTTACATCAGAGACATGCCTCTTCTCCTTCAGGTATACTGCTATTGCGCCCGAGGTCTTAGTGCTCAGGAAGCAGGAATAAGTGCTCTTTTCCTGTTTCCTGACCGCTAAGAACCTCAACACAGTGGCACCATGCCAGAACAAGAAGAGGTGCGTTTGCAAACACAGTCAAGGGCTTTCCTTCCTATTGCAGCCCTGGGGGATTTGGGTGAAACACACCCAAATAATGCAGTTGAAGGAGAAAATTATATACACAGGAGAACACAACAGCGGGACAACTAAATAAGCAACAGAAATTGGAGCAGCGGATTAAGTGCAGTCAGCAGCACAAGCAAAATGATCAAAGCACCAAAGAGAAGGAAACTGGGCTTTTTTTGGGAAAGGTGGGATAGATTTTTAACAAAACAAAACAAACAATGTCTATGTAATCCAGACCAAAGGCTCAACAAAACAGTAGTTTTGACTCAACATACTATAATATGCATGCACTAGAGGCTGTTGTTGTTGTTCAGTCGTGTCCGACTCTTCGTGACCCCATGGACCAGAGCATGCCAGGCACACCTATCTTTCACTGCCTTCCGCAGTTTGGCCAAACTCATGCCAGTTGCTTCAAGAACACTGTCCAACCATCTCATCCTCTGTCGTCCCCTTCTCCTTGTGCCCTCCATCTTTCCCAACGTCAGGGTCTTTTCTAGGGAGTCTTCTCTTCTCATGAGGTGGCCAAAGTACTGGAGCCTCAACTTCAGGATCTGTCCTTCTAGTGGTCCAGCTCTCACTTCCGTACATTACTACTGGGAAAACCATAGCTTTAACTATACGGACCTTTGTCGGCAAGGTGATGTCTCTGCTTTTTAAGATGCTGTCTAGGTTTGTCATTGCTTTTCTCCCAAGAAGCAGGCGTCTTCTAATTTCGTGACTGCTGTCACCATCTGCAGTGATCATGGAACCCAAGAAAGTGAAATCTCTCACTGCCTCCATTTCTTCTCCTTCTATTTGCCAGGAGGTGATGGGACCAGTGGCCATGATCTTAGTTTTTTTGATGTTGAGCTTCAGACCATATTTTGTGCTCTCCTCTTTCACCCTCATTACAAGGTTCTTTAGTTCCTCCTCACTTTCTGCCATCAAGGTTGTATCATCAGCATATCTGAGGTTGTTGATATTTTTTCCGGCAATCTTAATTCCGGTTTGGGATTCATCCAGCCCAGCCGTTCGCATGATGAATTCTGCATATAAGTTAAATAAACAGGGAGACAATATACAGCCTTGTCGTACTCCTTTCCCAATTTTGAACCAATCAGTTATTCCATATCCAGTTCTAACTGTAGCTTCTTGTCCCACATAGAGATTTCTCAGGAGACGGATGAGGTGATGAGGCACTCCCATTTCTTTAAGAGGTAAGGATTAGTAAATCTAACAGTTTTGGAATCTTGCAGTTTCTCATTTTCCCAATCATTGTTCTCTGCATTTCTTCATTGGTTTGAGTGTTGTTGTTTTAAAAGAGGCCTCATTAAAACTCATCAGCATTTTAGTGTGAATTTCTCCTAACGGACATACTTCTGAATGCAGTTTTGCCGAATATACATATTGGCACAAAGCAAACAATCAATTTTTATATGTTACTTTCACTAATAGATGCATTTCTATGCACACTTGGACCCAACTCAAGGTTTTTGTACGCATTGCTTGGCTGGAGAACTGCACCGCGAATTTCGAAGGGTGGCTGCAGTTCAGTTTCTGTATCGTTTTGGAAAGAGTGAATTAGGTAGGTTCACCTTTAAATGCAAACTGAATTGAATTTCTCCCCCAACTCTAACTGATGGTAGGGTGGAGAAGTTATCCTTCAAGGCACCGGCTTGGTTTATTTCCATTTCCCCTAGATTCTCAGATGGGAGTTTTTGCCAAAACGGTTAAGATAAAAGGATATTGACATCACCATTGGCAAGGGATTCAGATCTATTAAAAAGGGGTTTCCTCCCTCCTTGCTCTATTCAGTTTAATTCACAGTATTCATAGATAGCAGGCTAATATGTTGGCATGGACTGATCAGGTGCGGAGCTTTGAGGGGGGTGGGAATGCTAGGCCACAGCAATAGTTGAAGGCAACCTAATTTATTGTGACGCCTTCAGAGAATGTCCAGAAAGCATTGTGATAATTTGAAATTTGGAGTAAATGATGAGGGAGGTAAACAGGAATCAGTGTGGTGGGGCACACAGTGAGTTCACACAATAAAAAGTACTATTATTATTATTATTATTATTAGTGCTATTTTTCTAGAAAAGCAGGTGGCTGAACTCACCATGAACACCTTCCTCATTCTCTTATGATGGCAATGGTGCCCACCTGAGAGTTGCCAGAACTGAGTTCCGGCTGAAAAAAAGCCATTATTATTATTATTATTATTATTATTATTATTATTATTATTATTTATTCCACAAAACAAACAAACAACTGTAAGAATTACAGATTGGAGAAAACACACCCAGACACACCAGAAGAATTCAATTTGATAATACAAACCGTGTGTCTGGTCCCTACCAGAGAGGGATGGCAAACCAAGCTGTTGGACTATGCCGAAATGGCAAAACTGACCGGAAAGCTCAGGAACCAAGAAGACAAAAACTTATTAAGAAAGAATGGGGGGAAATTATAATTTATTTAGGAGACCAGTGTAAGCGGACGAAAATGTTAGCAGTGTTTAATAACACTTGTAATGTAACAATCACTGTGGTCAATATGGACAGATACAAAACATGGGATTGTGAAATAATATGCAGTTGAAAATGCTGACAATAAGATCCATGGAGGGGATGGGGGGAAGTCTGGAGATTCAGAAAAATCTCTAAATCTGGATATTTATTTGGTATTGTTATATCTCTGCGCTTGTAAAATAAAACAAAAAATTATTTACAAACCGTGTGTCTGGTTAGATCAATAACAAATTTAGACTTAGGTTAGCGCATCTACTATACCTGTTCACAATTAAGCCAAAGTGACTTTCTGGAAATGGGGGCTCTGGTTTCGAGAGTCCTGGGTATACGACTGATGTTATATTTTACTATTTATCATTGCATCCTTAAAATACCTACATTCATAAGCTCCGATTGGTCAGATGTACGCAGGTGCCCATCTTGACACACAGGGCTGGCAAACTTAACTTTGCAGACTGCTGTCGCTCTCAGTTGCCAGGATACTGTCCTGTTCCAACCAGGCTACAGGCCTGCAGCATGTTAAGCCAGAACTGGCAAGTATTCACTGACCTTCAGCTGGAACCTGGCCAGAGAGATGGTTTAGGCTCCAAATAATAGGGCAGAATGGAAGCTCTGGCTGACACAAGCGGAGTTTGGCTCTGTTGGATCTGGGAGAACTCCCAGGAAGGGCAGATGTTCATCTAACAGAGTCCCCAGAATTTGACCAAGTCTTTACATCCTTCAGCCTAATAATCGCTGCCAGAGTCCTGCCCGCTGATCGAAGCTATGGGGAAATTAAACCCTTCGAAGTTTGAAGGAACCTACTGTGGCTTTCTTGAACAGCTTAAAATTGACCCACTTTCCTTCTCTACCGAGGAACCATTAGAGGGAGAAGCATTATGGGTAGTTAGCGGCTCAAAAAAAGGGGGGGAGTTAGCGGTGGGTGTCATAAGCCTACATACTTTGGACTTTGGCTCCACCCACTTTGGGCATGTGACCCCTGTCACTTTCCCCAGGGAGCTGGGCCCTAGGGGAAAAGGGATTCCTTGCTCCTCTTATACAGGAGTGTTCATAGAAGCATAGAATTGTAGAATTGGAAGGGACCTTGAGGGTCATCTAGTCCAAACACCCTGCAGTGCAGAAATCTTTCGCCCAACATCAAGCACGAACCTACGACGCCGAGATTAAGTCTCATGTGTAACCAACTGCATCTTCCCTGAGGGGTTTCCTTTTCCTGGGGCCAGGGGCGTAGCAAGGTAAATTGGTACCCGGGGGCAAAAAAATTTTTTGTCACCCCCCCCCCAGGCATGGGAAGGTCAGGTGGTACCCGGTGTGGAAAAGTTCTTGTCAACCCCCCCCCATTGATCCCCCCCTGCAAAAATGGTTTTACATTATTTCATATTTTCTTACAAAGGAATAACAAGTAATAATAATAATAATAAACTTTTATTTATATCCCACCCTCCCCGGCCGAAGTCGGGCTCAGGGTGGCTAACATCAGATACATAGCATTGGTATAAAATCAAACAGTAATTAAATTACCTCCTAAAAACATCTCAAAATCAAATTAAAGTCTAATTTGATGGCTTTCCACAGGGTTAGGGTTGGGAACAGTAAGTGCTCCACTGGACTGAAATTTCAGCCTTCACGACATAGGAGGAGGAGGGTCAAGGTATTAACCGATATGCATGAAATTTCGTATATATAATCCCTAGTATAGTAAGATAAGACCTTTGGAGCAGGCATTTCAAAAAAAAAAATCAATTTTTTTAAAAAAAAAAAATCAGATTTTTTCTTCAAAAAAAAATTGTTCCTTGATAATTTGTCACCCCCTCCATTATGGAACCCGGGGCGGACCGCCCCACCTTGCTACGCCCCTGCCTGGGGCTTACTGTTGTGATCATTTGATATTTCCCTTCCCTTTCTTGGGGTGTCTTATTTTAACTGATCTTAAAATTGCACTAGAATGCACTCCTAATGTGTCTTTTTAACTAATATTGCTATTTCATCTTTCCATTGTTGCAACCCACCCTGGGAGCATATGGTGAAGGGCAAGTAAGCAATCTAAATAATAATAAAAACAAAAATCAAAAGAACTTAATAGTATAATATTGTTTCCCCTTTCCTTTGCAATCTTACTTCTTCTTTTTTTTTAAAGATTTTATTAGTTTTTCATAACACAAAACACTCCATCACCTTCACCAACATTAACCCCAACACTTACCCACCACTATGACTAAACAAATACATACATACTAACAATTCTTCTTATTTTAAAAAAAAAATTTCTTGGTCGAATCATCATTATGACTTCCCCTGTTTTCTCTCCTTCGGTTCCTATTCCAAATTTACTTTAATAACTTCATATCTCTAAAATTAAATTCACTTCAAAATTCAAAACTAAACATTCTTCAAAAAATCTTATTTTTTTTAGTTTACAATAATATTTTTGTCCTTATCTTGTATAAAATCAGATCATATTGCAACTTCATATAGTTAATCACAAAACATATTATTCTTTATATCTTAACATATTATTAACATATCTTAACAAATTATCCTTCATATCTTAACAAATTATTCTTGGATCAAATCATATCAAACAGCTTCTTTCTCTAAAACTGCTGCTAATATAGAAATAAAACGAAATATCCCTTATCTAGTTTAAAAGCTTAAAAGAAAAATAACTTGACCCACCGGCTTCAGGCTAACAATACAGTTCATCCTATCCCACTTCTAACCATTTTCCTTTTCCTTCTTACTTGAAGACCACTCCTCGAATTGTCCTCTTTTCTTGTACATCCACAGATCCAGACACAGTTCACAGAAATCCTTGCATAAAGCATCAGGGTACACAATTCTTCACCTTCCAGCATCTCCGTTTCTTCATCCCATTCTTCTTTTGTTAGTAGATCTTCTCGGAGATGCCAAACCGTTTTGCTCTGTTCTTCCATGATCCCCTTTAGCTCTTTGCCAAGGTTCTCTTCCATTGCAGCAATATTCTGGAAAGTCTCCTCTGTGGGAAATATCTTTTCTGCCATATCCCGGTTCAGCAACACCAGTTTCTGGTTGCTCAGTTCAAGCCTCAGAAAAATAATCCTTTGTTCATCAGTTAGTCCAGAGTCCAGGACCAGCTCAAAAACGAAACCCAGCATGGCTGAAGTGGGCATAGGTGTCAGATTTCAATGTTTTTCCTCTTAATGCCAGTACTTTTCCACTCAGTCTCAAGCCTTCGCAGCCATTTTCCCTGGAGCCAGGGCGCAAGAATTACAAATCCAAAAGGAGATATTTTCCACTGTCTTAACCCCCAAAGGGAAATTCAAACAGTCTCACTTATCAAAAGTTAAAACATTGTAACCATCACTGTAGCAACAGTCTGTCAATACAGTTATTTTCTTTCCACCGAAGGGAGGGAAACAGGCTTCCTTTTCGTGATACCTCCCGGGTCGTTAAATGAAAGAAAAAGTCAGAAATAAGTCCACTCTCAGTACTCACGACCACCAGGCTTCCTTTTTTTTTCTTTCTGCAGGGAGAACATTGTTGCTCACCGCGAGCGGCGGCCGCCGCTTCGCCGTCCCGGTTGGGGCATTTCCCCTATAGCCCGGCTCCGTAGTCCCTTCACCCCCACTCCCCCTTTACAGGGGGAACGGGGGAAGGGTTCGGAGCCATAGTGGGCCCGCCGGGGAGCCCGAGGCGCGGGACGCTCTTCCCGCGCCTCACCGGAGCCCCGCTTTGCGGTAGCGGGGCTCCAACCCCCGGGACAGCCTGGGTCGCCTCGCTGCCGAGGCAACCCACGACCGCCCGCGATGGCGCCGCCGCCGGAAACCTTACTTCTTTTTGATAATCCTAACTGTATGATTTTTTTTTTGGCGGGGGGAGGTTAGGTGAAAAACATCTGGCTGCATGGCCGTAGCGGGAGGGGGCAGCTGCCCTCCCCCCAGATCAAGTAAAACAATAAAAATACTTAACTAACTGACCAATCAACTGCCCTCCCCAACAAAAATGCTGGTTACACCCATGTCTGGCTGCAACACAAGTGCAAGCATTTATCTCAGCGAGCAAAAGTTATCGCCAGGTCCCTTTAAAATTCATGCCACGGCCATATCCCTTCGTCAGCTGAACAATGGATGTTCCGTTCAGTCCTGCACTCAAATGCCGCTGCCTGAACCTTCCTCCTCCCCTAACAATTAGTTGCAGACATGCAGAATCTGCAATTCATGGCAGTGTCCAGTATCATAAAATACAATTGCCAATGCTGATGGGGCAAAGGCTATGGCAGGGAGAAATTGCAGCATTTAGAGAAGGAAGAAGTGTGCATGCACACGAAAGCTCATATCAATAACAAACTGAGTTGGTCTCTAAGGTGCTACTGGAAGGAATTTTTATTTTATTTTATTTTATTTTATTTAGAGAAGGAGTTAGTTTTCCAGTATGTACATACAGTGCCCTCAAGCTGCTCTCTTTGGCCCTTGTTAGGTGTGCTTCATCTTGGAGAGCTGACCCATAAAAGAAATGTTGGATGCATGAAGCAAGTGGTTGCCATGTTACCTTTACAAAATTTTGGGAGTGCCAAAGTTTCTGCACACCTACGTTATACAAGCCACAAGTATTAGGGCATTATGGCTGCTTCCTAAGTTCCAGGTGCTCTTGCTGCCCCATCCCTGTAAGGCTTATTATCCCCCAAAATGCTGCTTATTAGACATTTGGCAGGGATCAGCTTAGCCCGGGAGTTCCTGGCCAGGATCCCCGGAGAGCAGCCGGTCCCAGTGGGGATTTGCAGTCAGCCCCACTTGCCAAGGAACCATCAGAAGCACACATTAGGTCTCCCAATGTTTCATTTGCAGCCATGTATTTCCCTGCCCCCCACACATTGTGCCACGGGGCATCAGGTGTGGGGTGGCTTGGGGAAAACGGCCTTGTGGCCCAAATTAGGACCCGTGTGGGGCTCAGTTTGGCCCATGTGCAATACCTGTAAGGCTGTTTGGCTTAATTTAACGTGCGGCCACATATTCCCAAGATAATTTAGATGGTGTGATTTCTGCATATTCCTTGCATTGGGTGTGTGGCACCTCTCGGTGTTGGTGCTGGCCTTTAAAGCCCTAAACCATGGGTAGGCAAACTAAGGCCCGGGAGCCGGATGCGGCCCAATAGCCTTCTAAATCCGGCCTGTGGACGGTCCAGGAATCAGTATTGTTTTTACATGAGTAGAATGTGTGCTTTTATTTAAAATGCATCTCTGGGTTATTTGTGGGGCATAGGAATTCGTTCATTCCCCCCCCCTTCAAAATATACTCTGGCCCCCCACAAGGTCTGAGGGACAGTGGACCGGTCCCCTGATGAAAAAGTTTGCTGACCCCTGCCCTAAACAGCCTCAGCCCAGTATACCTGAAAGAGTGTCTCCACCCCCATCGTTCAGCCCTCACTGTGAGAAGTGAGGTTACAGGGAACCAGGCAGAGGGCCTTCTTGGCAGTGGCGCCCACCCTGTGGAACACCCTCCCATCAGATGTCAAGGAAATAAACAACTACCTGACTTTTAGAAGACACCTGAAGGCAGCCCTGTTTAAAGAAGTTTTTAATGTCTGATGTTTTATCGTGTTTTTAATATTTCATTGGGAGCCGCCCAGAGTGGCTGGGGAAACCCAGCCAGATGGGCGGGGTATAAATTATTATTATTATCATTATCATCATATAAAAACAAACCTGCAAGTTTGAGGCCTTCAAGATTTCACCGAGCGGTTTCATGTGAACTTGTGCCATGTGCTGTGGGGTAGCTTTTAGTGTCGTGTTAGGGGAGTTGCATTTTGGAAGTGTGTCTGTGGTGAGGACGTACTGTTACGGCAGCAGCTTGTTCACGCCACCTCCGCCTTCTCTCTCCTGCGTTCTAAGCCGCTGTTCTCTAACATTGTGCATGACAGATGATGGAAGGCAGGGGAATCCCTAAAATAAAACATAACCCAGTGAGAAGCAAGGGCGAGGACAGGCTTGAATGCGGCAGGTTCCAAACCATCCCCACCAGAGGGCACTTCGATCCACCAGAGTTTGCATCAATCCAAGGAACCTTCTCTTCAGATTGCCCTAGCATGGCTGATACTTTTCCGCTTGGGCTGAAATTTCCAAGTTCTGTGCATCTTGGCTGCCCATTCCATCAGCCTACAAATTCTCTATTATCTGGGTTGCGTTGCCACTTAATTGCGTTGCCATCTAATTCGGCACCATCCAGAAAATCCTGTCTTCAGGGCAGGAACAGGTTACTGTAGCAAGGGAGAGATCTAGTTAAAACGAGGGCAAAAAGACAAGGAGGTAGTGAGGAGGTTTTAGGTACCGATAACATGATATGTAGGGCCCTTTGTGTTCACCAGAACTACAAATGAGGATTGAGTAATGTGTGCTTCACATATTATGAATGGCATGGAGAGAATGGATAGAGAACCCCCCCCCATGACACTAAACCTCGGGGACGTCCAGTGAAGCTGAATTTTTGAAGCTATTCTAGGCAGCAACAACAGAAGCACAGTGTCTAGTAATAATTGTTGGTGCCCTTCTAATAGATTTTTCTTTATTTGGTTTTATTGCTATCAATCTTTTTTTCTTCGGGGTGTACTTTTATATCATGAAACCCTTTTTTATATTTTTTGTGAGTGTTACTCAAATAAATTTTTTTTTGGAGGGGGGGGGGGAGAAAAGGAAAATAATGGAAACCAACAATGCAATACACTGTAAGGCGATATGAATTGAATGACGTTTTTTACAATGGCCGCTATTCCTGCGGTTATCCTGTGAAGAGGTTTCAAATTAAATTTAATGCTGAATCACAAAAGTTGCAGAGTTTGAAGAGACCCAATGGGTCATCTAGTCCAACCCCCTGCGATGCAAGGAAGCACAACTAAAAAATCCCTGACAGGTGGCCATCCAACCTCTGCTTTAAAAGCCTCCAGTGTGTTTTATGAGATTGGTTGGTGTATTAAGTGTGTCTACTATTTGTATGTCCATTTGCTGAAGTAAATCCCTCTCCCTCTACCTCCCCCTGCAGCACTTCTGTAACCTTTGGAGTCAGAATCCGCACACAACATCCTGCCATATACTCTGCCCACGCAGCCATCTGTTCCACCCGACAGCGTTTCGTCAAGTTTGGGTACCACGCTGGAAAAATAGACAGATAACATCTCCTCTTCTCCAACCCTATTTTTTCCCTTTGCACTCTGCCTCCCCAAAGTCTTCCTTTCCTGCTGCTGCGCTGAATGATCACCAGGGCCCTTTCTTGGGGGAACTCTTGCATAACGAATCGACCTGTTAAGATGGTCAAATGCAAGAGCTGTCCTCTCCTCGGTTAAAACAAACGTCAGGAAATTCAGTCCGGAGCTTTCAAATCGGTGGATTAGTCTTTGTTCCCATTTGAATTACTAATTTCTCTCCCTAGAATCAGCTGCCCAGAGAGGGACCCTTTCATAGCTGGAGAATTAACGTGCGAAGGTCGCCTTGGCAAGGCCGGGATCATCGATTCACAGGCGGGAGGGGAGAATTAGGGTCAAAGGGGTTCAGATGTAGCTAAGGGATACCGGGAGCTGCTTCCCATTCATCCGCAGCGATGTTTGGGTTAGGAATGTGTGTGTTGGCTAATTACATCGCGGAGCCCTTTTCTTGGGGGTTTCCATTGATTTTCAGTTGTCCTGGGAATGCTTGCCGCCAGCAGCATCTCGGAGCTGAATTTTAAGAGATGTCATGTCGAAACGCACACACTCCACAACTGCCACCCTTAGCAGCTTCCTTTAGAAGCAACTTTTGCCAATCAAATGAAAACAACTTTCCTTCCCAACTACTACTACTTCTTCTTCTTTGGCTATCACTCCTCGCCGAGTAAGCTTGTCTTCCATAAACACGGTTTTAACAGTGAGTCCATAAATGACGGTGTAGGCCAATTCTGGATCCACACATCCTTCCACAGTGGGGACATAGGTTTCCAGACGGCAGTTGATCATGGTGAGGGTTTGCCAAGCGTGCCTTCCTCTTAGCACGTTTCTCCCTTTCGTCCTGAGTCTGAGCATCTTCAAATCCCATGACACCTTTGCTAAAGGCTGTGCTCCAATTGGAGCGCTCTCAGACCAGTGTTTCCCAGTTGTCGGTGTTCATACTACATTTTTTAAGATTTGCCTTGAGAGAGTCTTCCAACCTCTTCTGTTGACCACCAGCATTACGCTTTTCATTTTAAAGTAGGGAATAGAATGGTTACTTTGGAAGACGATAATCAGGCATCCACACAAGATGACCAGTCCAACAAAGTTGATGTTGAAGAATCATTGCTTCAAAACTGGTGATCTTTGCTTCTTCCAGTACACTGACAATAGTTCGCCTGTCTTCCCAAGTGATGTGTACATTTTTTTCGGGGACACCGTTGATGGAATCTTTCCTCCCCAACATTCCTTGCCTTGCACAGTACTTTGCAAATTTGTGTGCTGGAGGAGTGCTAGTGGGATCTGAAAGAGGTGATAAGAAAGGCATCAACTGTATTAAAAAACTAGAGGCTCTTGTGTGCCTCTTTCTTCCAGGGAGTGCCCTTCCACCACCCCCAACAGAAGGACAGGTAATTCTGTAGTCCGATGGAAGCCATCGTTTGCCAGATTCAACCATTGTCAGAGCAGGTCAACCCCAGGGTCGGCTGAGTGAACGTTTCTGAGGACGATGGGCCTCTTACCCAGGCTCTTTACGGTGTAGGAAGGAAAGGTGCCTTCCTTATTTAGCTATTAAAAATGTTTGTATACCTCTGCATCGTAAAATATATATCAAAGAGGTTCACAGAAGTAAAAACGAGTCTCGGTGACAAGGGCTGTGCGCACACCACACATTTAAAGCACACAAATGCACGCACATCCTGGGAGCTGTAGTCTGCCCCTCACAGAGATACAATTGCCAGCACCCTTGACACGCTACAGTTCCCAGGAGTCTCTGCAGGGCCGTGTGCTTTGGATGTGTGGTGTGCAAGCAGCCAAGAAGTCTTGAAAACACAGGGATTCGAGAACTTGCCAAGACAAACAAATAAACGAAAGGAGAAGGAAAACAAAGGAGGAAAGAGCAAGGGTGATTTTAAAAACAACAACCCTGTACTAGATGTTTTTTAATTATTATTTTCCCCTGAAACTGCTGGATCTATCTGTCTGTCTGTCTATCCCTAAAAGGCATAGTTTCAGCATCCCTTACGGAGCTTCATAAACTTAGCTCTACAGGCAGGTCTTGTCTGAATATTCTGTTTGTGAGGTCTACTTCAACCATGTGTGGAACAGGATCTTTTGTCTCTGTTACTTCAGAGCCCTCTCATGAGGGAATAGCATGCCCATGGAAGTCTACCAGGCACCACAGTTATACAGAACATGTAAGTGTACTAAACAAATAAATGTAAAGTAAAGAAATATGCATTAAAAATCTTTTAATTCTCTGTCAATTTTTAGTAAAGTTTGAAAATTGGTACATCTTAATAGGATATTTTTAAAAATGTACATTTTGAAAACTTGTGTATTCAAGTACGGTCCCACTCACGAGCATTTCTTCCACCCAATTTTGGGAGATACCCTCTCCCGCTGTATTCTCCTCCAACACAGCCTGCGCTGTCAGAATGAACATTACACACTCTGACCATAGATTTGGGTGGCGAAGGGATCTGCTGGGGGAGGCGAGAAAGGTTGGTTGCCCAACTGGACTTCCCTCGTGTATACTTTGGATGTGGCCTAATAAACCCATTTAACAAAAAAGGGGGGAAAAAAGCCCAATCTCAAGAACAGAAAGATGAGGAGAAATCGGGAGCAAAGGTTTCTCTTGGCTAACCTCCTGACAAGGAGCTCCACATAAAAGCAAGCAAGAAGCAGAACACTCCCAGAACTGTTTTTTGTTTAACTCCCCTCCCCTCCCCACCCCCACCCCCAATCTTGCCAAACGCGCAGGGAGCACACACGAGGTTTCGGCATAAGTTATTCCGGCGGCGCTTCTTGTTTAGAGAATGCCAGAATTCATTGTTTGCAATTTGGTGCTGCGGGATCCAATCAATAGCTGACAATAAAATATTATTCCAAGTGATGTCAACGTTTTGAGAGGCCCTGATTGATTGCTTTAATTTTGCCGTCTTGAGAGGGTGCGTTTGTGTGTGTGTGCTTTAAACCAAACCCTCTCCCGATTCCTTTAGCTCTGTCTATTTCTCTTGAACACTAGTTAAGTAAAATGACATATTTATTGTGTCAGATTTATTGGACAGATGGTAGTGTGTTTTGTTCAGATTCCACCTCACCCCCCATAATATACATCCCTATGCACGCGCATGTGTGTGTGAACACCTCCTGCCTTGTCTGTGGCAAGACAGACCAAACAGGGAAGCTTTATAAAATTTCTCAGCTGACTAAGGGTTGTCTTCCTCCTGATCTGCCCTCCCTGAGCAAGGCGCATGGGAAGATGGCACTTCCTCCTGCTTCTCCAGAGGCATCTTACCTCCTACGACACCCTCAGTCACGTTCAATCTGGCTCCAGACCCGCAGCCCCAGCCAGGATGACAGATGTCTATGCCAGCGTGGTTAGTTTTGTCACGGCAATTAATCTCATGTTGCTGGTGACTTGCTAGTTGTGCGGAAGGGAAAGTGGGTGTGGGGAACTGTCACAAACTCATTTCTCCTCCTGCTGCCTTCAGGGTTCTTTCCAGGCCTGCCACTTTGGGTTTTATGGGAAGGGGGGCTGGCCCTAGAACCTGCTGCCTCTGAGCATGTACGGAATTCCTTTCCACCAAGCAAAGACTTCCGGGAAAGAGTCTGTTGGTTGTTGAACTGCCTATGCCACAGGTGAGGAGCCTCTGGCTCAGGGGCCAAATGCAGACCTCCTGGCCCTCAGAATGCTCCAGCCCCCCCCCCCATTTCCTCACGCCAGATGACTCTTGTGATCCCTTCCAACTCTACAATTCTATGATTCGATTGTGGTTTTATTAACACTTTTAAACTATTGACTTTTATATGTTTTTAGCCTTCTGTATTCAATATGTGTTGTTGTCATTTGTGTAAGCCACCTTCATTAATTGCTTTGAGATGTTTCATGTAAAGTGTGTTGCCACTCAGAGGATGTGGGTGTTATTCAAGGCTAGCCCTACTCAGAGTAAACCCGTTGAAGTAATCATATCGAAGGCATTACGCACAATTTGCTGCTCTGTCCTATGTATTCAGAGCCCAGAGGGAAATTTCTGTCACATGTTCTTCAGTTGTATTCAGATCAATTGCCTCAGAAAGTGGTAACTGAACAATTACTGACAAAGAATTGTACATTACACATCTGGTAGCTAAATTTGCACTGGCAGCTAAGAAGCTGCTTTCTAGCCATATCAAGAAGTATAATGTATTATAATTTCCAATCCAATGCTTTGTTGCCCTGCGAGGGTAGCGTATATGCTGTTAATGTTCACCCTGTGACTTCCTTAACAAGTTTCTCCTTTATTTCATACATCATCATCATCATAATCTGGCTATATACAATAAACTTGACTGAAAGACTGACCATTGAAGTTAATGGACGTAACTTAGATTCAGTTACAGGTGGGTAGCCGTGTTGGTCTGCCATAGTCAAAACTAAATAAAAATTTCTTTCCAGTAGCACCTTAGAGACCAACTAAGTTTGTTCTTGGTATAAGCTTTCGTGTGCATGCACACTTCTTCAGATACACTGAAACAGAAGTCACCAGATCCTCTCCCCACCCTCTCACTATATTTAAGGATCTGGTGACTTCTGTTTCAGTGTATCTGAAGAAGTGTGCATGCACACGAAAGCTCATACCAAGAACAAACTTAGTTGGTCTCTAAGGTGCAACTGGAAAGGATTTTTTATTTTGTTGTAACTTAGATTATTATTATTATTATTATTATTTCAATGGTTCTGCTCTGGGTAGGTCTTTGTCAGGGGTCAGCAAACTTTTTCAGCGGGGGGGGGGGGCGGTCCACTGTTCCTCAGATCTTGCGGGGGGCCAGGCTATAAATGAACGAATTCCTATGCCCCACAAATAACCCAGAGATGCACTTTAAATAAAATGACACATTCTACTGATGTAAAAACATGCTGATTCCTGGACCGTCCGTGGGCCGGATTGAGAAGGCGATTGGGCTGCATCCTGCCCACGGGCCTTAGTTTGCCTACCCACAGTCTTAGTAGAATACAACCCTGCGTGTCATGACATGCAACGTGATTCCAGCGCACACTTACTTGCACGTGCATCTATGCGCATAAGCCATGCACGTTGATGCTGCAAAGGTGCAACACAGCCACCCCACCTGTTCTCACCTGTGCCATGTTGGAGGGTCTGCACTTCACAGCCTGCCCATTTTCTCCTTTTCCCTCTCGGCTGTCGCAGGGACTCCCAGGTCCTGGGAATTATCTTTGGCTGACCTCCTTGCTGGCAGCTATGCTTCAGCTCAGCCACTCAGAGGCCGGGGTTACTGTGTGTTTATTTTCCCACACCGATTAAACATCGCTGATTAGCTCAACTAATTAACCATACACTAGCAATTACGCTCTGACAGGTATCTTTGGAGCCTCTAACAGCTGTTACCACAAGATCAAACAAGTCAAGACAGGAAGAAGAAAGGAAAACAATTAAATACACAAATGAAACAGGCAGAAGGGGGGAAACGTGCACACACACACACACACACACACACACACACAAAACCAACAACACACCGCCACCCTCGCCCAAATCCCTCTGCAGTCATCTCCAGAGCTTGGAGTATCTTACTGCATTTGCAAGGTAGGCTGAGCAAGGAGCAGGATGAGGTCATCATGCCCGATTTTCTAAAATGTATTATTTTAAAACTTATATCGCACCCTTTGCTAAAACCTAGGTTGCCTTGAGGGTTATCTTTGGGAGAAGAAAAGGCTAAGGTGTCAACGCTACACAAATCCAGAGTGGAGTCCCTAAGACGGGTTCGATAGCGCCTTGTACGCCTCCTTCTGGCAATTCCCATAGCCAAGCTGGTGCCAAATGTATTGGTCTGCTTTCCTTTGGACCACATCAGCAAGGCCAGGAGGGGGGGGGTGGTGGTCTTGTCATCTGAGCATCCCAGCACCTCCATACGCACTGCCCAGGCTTGCGCCCCAGGAAAGTTACTTTGGTGTTGCTTATGCAGTGGTTTGACTTCACCCCCAAAGCATAGCTGTCAAGTATCCCGTATTGGCCGGAATTCCCCCGTTTTTAAACGTGTTTCCCGCTGCTGTCCCGGATGACTCAAAAACTTGTATATTCCCGGGTTGTGTGAGAAAATGGATGGGGTGCTTTGGGGCAGCGCCCCAAGAAACGTGCCCCCCGCTCAACAGCTTGTTTCACTCCCCTCCAGCCGTGCGGCTTGCAGGCCTGCCGAGCCAAGCAATGCGCTGCCCGCCCCGCCCCCCCCCCGTGGGGCGGGGTGCGGCGCGCTGGCCGGGCCCATGGGCGTTCCCGCCCAGCAGAGCTGCGACGACCCTTTAGAACTGAGGCTGGGGTAGTAGCGGGGACTGAGGGAGGCACGCGGAGGAGAGCGCGAGACCACCGCCGTCTCCGGCTGAAAAGCCCGCCAAGCCCTGCACCGGCTCACACTGCCACGGTCGCAGGTAAGGAGAAGCTCGCCCGCCCCCTGGCTGCTTCGCTCCCCCTCTGCCGCACTGAGGGATAAGTAAACAAGGGCTGTTTTTTGTGGGGGGGGGGCGGTTGCGGGTTTGTGCGGCTAGTTGCTGCCTTTTGGGGTGTTTTGAGGGAGATGTGAGGCGGCCTCAGCGCTCACAAGGTTAATTTGTTCGCCTCGTTCCCTCTCAACTTTGAAGTAACCATTCTCTCTGCGTGCTTACTCGGGGAGCAAGTCCCCCATTGGAGCCGGGGAGGCTTGTTTCCCTGGGAATATGTCTAGGAGCGGTGTGGGGGGGGGAGCACGGACGCCGCGTTCTAGCTGCTCCGCCCACTTTTGCTTCTGGCTCCGCCCACCACTGCCATGTGACTGTCATAGGTGAGGCTGCTGATCCCTTATTTTCAAATCCGAAAGTTGACAGCTATGCCCCAAAGGTGCACACCATTGTGTCTCGAGACAGATGGATGCCGGCCACAACCCTTCTGCATAAGGCTCCAGCATGGGTTGCAGCAGTGAAACACCCATAAAGGAATCTGTAAACTTCAAAGCAACAATACTGGTCCATCAAGTTAGATAGAGCTTGTTTGCTACTGGTTTATATTTTCTACTGGAAGCTGGTGGTGGAGGAATCTTGTATTTCAGAGCAAAGTCAACAGAGAAGCTGGAAAAGTGGATGTAGGCCACGGGTCGGCAACCTAAGGCCCATGGGCCACAAGCGGCCCATGGGGTCGTTTAACTGGCCCATGGACCCCCGCCACCCGTTTGGGGACCCCAACCGCCTGCTCGGTCAGCTCCCGTGCGCCGCGCTAAACTGGCGCGGAGCAGAGCAGGGACCACCTTCCACGACGCTGGCCAGCTTCCCATTTGGCTGCAGGAAGCTCCTGCAGCCAATGGGAAGCAGCACACATTTCCTCTGCGCTGGAAGGAGCATCGGAAATAGTGTTTGCACATGTGTGTGTGTGTGTGTGTGTGTGCGCAGCATCTGCGGGACTGTGAACCGGCCCAAGCCACAAAAACTTTGCCAACCCCGATCTAGGCAGATGGGATCAAGGCAGGCTGGAGATCCTGTCAAATTGGCAGTGATGCCGTTAGATAATTTTTGGCTAATCTGGACTGTATTAGCTGCAAGCCCCCTTGGTTTTTGTAGATGGAAATGTGTTTCATTGACTTCAAGTGAGCTCCTGTGGCTCCTCTCTTTAGGTCAGGAGCCCAGCCCTGAAGAATCTCCGCAAGTCACACCGCTTCTCTGCAACCCGCAATTCACACTTGGCTGCTCCTTCAGTTCTTTTGGCTAGCCAGGATGTGGCTGCATACACAGCAAACAAGTAAAGCAAATGACTTCCCCCCCCTCCAAGAATCCTGCAGTTTACCCCACCCCCCAGCAGAGCTACAATTCCCAGCACCCTTAACAAACTACAGCTCCCAGTATTCTTTGGGGGAAGTCATGCGCTTTACATGTGCAATGTATACACAGTCTGTGTCTCTGAACTGTGGCAATGTCTCTTTGTCTGGATGTGGTGCGAGTGTGTGGAAATTTCCTGTTTTAGTTTGTTGGAATTTAGCCTGCTCTGCAAAGGTTCAGAATCACAAATCTGCCCTACCCACTTTCGCCCCTGGACCTGCCCTACGCTGATTGGCATGTGGTCATGTGGTTTACCAGGCGGCATTTAGGAGCCCTCCTGCTTTCTCTGCTGAGTGGGGCCCCCAGGCCATTCCCCAAATCCTGTCCCAATGGTACCAAGGCAAACTGCGGGGGGGGGGGGACAGTCTGCCATCATGGATGGCTTCTGTGCAAGGAATGTATGACGGGAAAAGGAGACAGCAGTCAGCGTGCCGCATTAATATCTATCACGGCTGCAACTTGATTAAAAATATTTTGATTGATTAACCCTATGAGTTTTAGTCGATTAAGCTATTGATTGAATTTGCATATGCACGCAAAAACAATATTTCTAAAAGCAAGAATCTTGCTCCCTTTGTCTTATTTATTTCGTTGCTTGGTTTATACCGCTACTCTTCAAATGAAATTCCCAGATGCAATACCAGGTCCAGTTAGCAATCTGACTACAGTTTCCAAAGGCGGCCCCACATATAACATGTTACAGTAGTCTGATCGGGACACTGCAAGAACGTGGGGATTTAGTTGGCATTCACATGTGTCGTAGGCATCATATGTGAGAGGAAAAGTGGGTGTTGTTGTTGTTGTTGTTGTTGTTATATTTTAATTTATTACATGGTCTTCACCCTATGACTGGTGCTTGCCATCAGCATTTGTATTAAAAAGAATAATCCCCCCCTTTTAAAAAAAATCTGCTTTTTGATTAATTGCAGCACCTTTTCAGCTGATTGAAAATCTTAAAACTGATTAACCAAGTTAAACGTTGCAGCTCTTCTGCCCTTTTTCAGCATTCGTACATCTGGGAACATGGGAAGCTGCCTTATACCAAGTCAGAACATGGGTTTATCTAGCTCCCTTTTGACAACACTGACTGGCAGTGTCCGTCTTCAGACACGGTCTTTTCCCAGCCCTGCCTGGAGACACCAGGGATTGAACCTGGGACTTCTGAATGCAAAGCATTGGGCTATGGTCCTTCCTTCCTTCCTTCCTTCCTTCCTTCCTTCCTTCCTTCCTTCCTTCCTTCCTTCCATCCATCCATCCATCACACACCTGTGTGACCAACAGCACAACCCTATACGTGGCAATACCAGTGTAAGTACCATTAAGTTCAGTGGGGCTTGCTCCTTATTAAGTGGGGAGAGGACCCAGAAACAAGCTATGCAGATAGGAACAAGCTTGATTCTCAGTGGCGCCTCAAGGGGTGGGACAAGTTTAGCCCAAATGCCAGTGGTCTCCCAGGGTGCATCTCTTGGCTCGGCCTCATATAAGTGAACAGTCGTCTCTCAGCCCTGCAGGGAACAGTAAAGTCTTGTGGCCATGAGGGCAACATTTATCTCCTCCCCCCTGACACTGAGTGCTCCAGATTTCATTGAGGATATGCTAGTGCCGAGTGTATCCATCTTCAGAGACCCCACAAGTACACCACCCTCCTCATGGGTCCTTGGAACATGCAGCAAACCCACCACAAAAATTGGCATTTTCAGACCCTCCAAGTGCCGCTATTTTCCAGGGACAGTCCCGGATTTACAGAAACCGTCCCGGTTTCTGATTTGATCCTGGAACGTCCTGCTTTTCCTTAGGACGTCCTTAGTTTCTTTGGAGAAATGTTGGCGGGGGTGGAGTTATGCGACCCCCGAGCCAAGGAGATTAATAACCATACAACCTTTAGAAGACATCTGAAGGCAGCCCTGTATAGGGGAGTTTTTTTTAAATGTTTAATGTTTTATTGAATTGGAAGCCACCCAGAGTGGCTGGGGCAACTGTCAGATGGGCGGGGGTACAAATAATAAAATTATTATTATTATTATTATTATTATTATTATTATTATTATTATTATTGAATAAGACGTTCCTATTTTCACTGGAGAAACATTGGAGGGTATGCATTTTGCTCTTGCTTTCTGTCTATTTATCTATCTACCTAAGCCATCTCTTTATTCCACTCTGGAGTGACCAAGAGACAGGACGTAGGGCTATGCTACTTTAACAGGACTATTTGCAGACTGCGAGCAGGCTTCTCCATTTTCCGTGGCTCCCATTCATTTCTAAGGAACAAAGGAAATAAACAGCAGCTGGGCCATCTTTTCAGGGAGAGGGACTGTTGGGGTGTTCTCTGGGCAAGGAAAGTGAGGTCAAGCGTTAAGCTTCCGAGACCTTGCTGTTTTCTGGGAATCTCTGCAGGCCACTTGGAGACCTTGCCCGGAACACGAGGCAAGGCCTAGCGAGGATTAGATAAATCCAAGGAGGACAAGGCTATCAATTGTCAAAGTCATCGTGCCTCTGAATGCCAGTTGCCGGAAACTCTTGCTCTCGTGTCCAGCTTGCAGGCTTCTCACTGGCATCTGGTTGGCCACTCTGAGAACAGGATGCGGGAGGAGATGAGCTTTTGTCATAATCCTGCAGGCTTCCTTACGTGGTGTAGCGGTTAGAGTGTCAGGCTAGGACCTGGGAGACCAGGGTTTGAATCCCTACTTGGCCATGAAGCTAACTGGGTGACCTTAAGCCAGTCACTGCCTCTCCGTCTAACCTACCTCACAGGGTTGTTGTGGGAGGTGGGCAGCCATGCACACCACCTTGAGCTTTTAGTGGTGCCCCGCTAGACGAATGCCTCGCTAGACGAAAAACTCGCTAGACGAAAGGCATTTGCTAGCGGAAGGCTGCCCCGCAAGACGAAAATGTCAATGGGGCTGCCTCGCAAGACGAAAATTTTTTTTTGCGCGAAAACCTCCGCGCTCCATTGCCGCTTCACTAGACGAAAAATTCGCTCTACGAAGACATTCGTAGAATGAATTATTTTCGTCTAGCGGGGCACCACTGTATTTCCATATTGCCTTTCGGCAAAAGGGCCCCCAAGGTGGATCACCAAGGTGAAAATAGATACAAGATTTGACTAATAAGGCACAACTGACAATAATTTAAGACAGCAGAATCCTGCCATTTTACACACACACACACACACCAGCAAAATCACACTATCTTACACACACACACACACACACACACACCAGCAAAATCACACCATCTTTTATACACAAATACACATACACACGTACACACACATGCTTTGAGCTCCTTGGAGAAAAGGCTGAGAGATAAATGCTGTCAATCCATCCATCCATCCATCTACCCATCCATTCTGTTCTTCTAGTACTGTGATCTGGGGAGATCCATACTCTGTGTCCTAGCCCCCCCCAATGGATAGTGGCTTCATTGTCCCCTTGATATCCTGGAGGCCTCAGGACACACGTGTTGCATAACCCAATTTGCATCTATCTGGAGCGGGTTGTTGTGGAACTGAGTCTGGATACGGCAACCACCCCGAAGCTTGGGGGAAATGAAAATGGAATCGTTCCGCTATCAAAACTTCTCAGAAGTGGTTTTGCACAACCTTTAATTAGAAGGCAGCACCACAGGTGCCCTTGCTGTGCTATGATAGTTCTCTGTGTTTAGGGTGTGTGTGTGTGTGTCCATTCAACCACATTGTCAGCCTCCAGGACAGATCAGTTTGCCTCCCTCCAATTCCTTTTCATTCTCTCCAGTTCATAGAATGCCGATCTACGAGCCGCTCCTGGTCCCCGGCATCCCCAAGTGATGGAAATGCTGTGATTGAAGGCGATTGCTGGACAAAACAGAGGAATTGTAAATAATGTAGGACAATGCATTTAGCGAGGGAGCTGGCGGCAAGGGTGGAGGCCGGCGGGGTGGGGGGTGGGCAGGGGAGAACAGCCGGGGGGGGCGGGCGGAAAGTCTGCAACTTTTGGTATTGATCAGGCATTAATATATAACCTTCAAGAATGCGGCACAGAAGTTCAATATGGTTGTGGAAGCCCAGATTGCTGCTGTCTGGGTGATAAGTTACCCCTGGATGCCAGAAGGGATGCAGCTGCTGATTACAAATGCATTCGGAGAAACCTGAAATTTCAATTTGCTGCACAAATGTCACCAAATGGCGCCGGCTCCTCCTGGGATTTCGGGAAGAAGTGCGGCTGTCCACTGACCTCATTACCCTCTGCCCTTTCCCCAAAGTTAGGGAAGGTGTCCAGTCTGACGGCGTCCGAGCTGTAGGGTGGGGGGGGACACCAGATTGTAAAATGGCCGGACGCATTGATGTCCAGCCATCTGGGCATTTGTTTAAAAGAACACGAAAACACAAGATAAGCCCTGCTGGATCCAGCAAGTGTTCCATGTGGCCAAATAGATACCCGTGGGAAGTCCGCGAAGGGGGCTCGAGCACAACACCACACGGCCACCTGCAATTCCCAGCAACAATATGTCACCCTTCAGTTGAGCTTTCAAGGCTACCTTATACCAGATCAAGCCACTACCCTACCAAGCTCAGGGATCTGGGACCCTCTAGGCTTCTCTATCTGTACTCTGGCACTTCCACCAGGTCATACCCAGCCAGGGACCGGGCAGAGAAGGAATGGTAGAGACAGCCTCCCCAGCCTGACCCTTCCAGAGAAGAAGACAGTTCAGAATTACAACAGGGTTTGAGGGAGATCACAACTCAGAGGAAGATGAGGGGGAAAGCTGGCAAATACAGTGGTGCCTCGCAAGACGAAATTAATTCGTTCTGCGAGTGCTGTCGTATAGCGAAAATTTTGTCTTGTGAAGCACCAACAGGGGAAGAGCAGTTTGACAAAAAAAATTGATTTTTTTTTTGTCTTGCGAGGCAAGCCCATTGAAAAATTCGTCTTGCGAGACAGCCTTCCGCTAGCGAATGCCTTTCGTCTAGCGAGGCATTCGTCTAGCAGGGTACCACTGTAATGGGAGAGGAGGAGGAGGAAGAAGCACTGGAGGGGTTACAGCTGACAGACACAGTGTCTTTAGAAAGCATTCCAGACCCACCCCCCTTCTCCCAGAACCCGGTGGCCTTGAAAGTAGGAGAGCAGAGAGCTCAGAGGCAGAGGGCACATTTCAGCACCTGTAGCGATGACACGTAATGGGAGAGAGGGAGGGGGTGGAGACTCATTTGGAGCAACGCCATTGCTCCAAGAGGCTGTATTTCTAAGCCTCTCTCTGTGAATATTGAATAAAAAGCATTGGCAAGAACTTTCCTTGTCTTATCCGTTCCTGCTATGAGGGTTGGATTCTGCTGTGGGGGTTGGATCCTCTGATGCCTGACCTACCCCCCCCCCCAACCACATACCTTCTCTTTAGGGCACATGCTTTCCTGGTCATACTTTGCACCAGCCTCATGTGTTTTTGCCTGCCTGGAATGTGTCCTTGAACTCAGATCATGCCACCTGCTTGCCTGGACGGAGGATAAAGAGGCGTGCAAAGGTAAAAGTTTACGTGCATTCCTCAAACCGCTGTTGTCTCTGTCCCCGGACTCGCCCCTGGCAAAGAGCTCCTGGAAGCTCTTTGAAAATGTGGATTTCAGACAATACTCCTTCATTGGCCAGGGATCAAATCTGGGACTTTATGCATGCCAAACAGGTGCACTGACACGGAGCTATAGCCTTCCCCTTGTCTTTGTTCTGTACAACATCCTTGTGGTGTTAACTGCAAAGTTGGAATGGCAGGACTTGCTAGATTTCCCATGCTTGCTTTGCTGGGCATCTCAAGATTTTGCACAGCTCAGGCGGGGCGGGGGGGGGGGGGCGTCAAGATCCTTCTGCCACACCGTTAAATGGATCAGAGTTGTTCGTCGATTTGCCTTGCAAGCAGCCGGCGAATGCAGTGATGTTTGGCTCCTTCCACGAGCAGCCTCACTGCCGCCCCTTCCCTCTGCATTTTGCATAAATTCAATTACATTTGAACGATTAACAGAGAGAATTTAAACATTTCTGTTTACAGATCAATTTAATAAATCTTCCAGGGTTTAATTTTTCATTTCTGGACAGAGCGGGGAGGGGGACAGATGAATTGAAAAAGTTTGGAGTCTTCCTAGTACAGCTCTTGGTTGTTAAATGGTCCATAATGTATACTGAGGCTGCAATCCTGGGAGCCAAAACCATTGGAGCCAATGGAAGCAAGCAAAGCATATTGGACTGTGAGTATCTGTGCAACAGACTCAGAGGGCAACCCTAAATACTAAGTGTTCAGTAGGCTCTCTAAGTTCAGTGGGGCTTATTCTCTAGTACGTTTATTTAGCATTCGAGCCTTAAACTAGTTTAATAGACATGCACATTTCCTTTCTCCAGGAAATCCATAATAGGTGACCAGATGGAATAGAGGCTGGGGCTCTTGCACCATTAATAGTTGTATGGAAGAGAGAATTTCAGCAGCTGTAGCCCTTTTCTCTTCTGCATCTGACCGTGCTAAACTGCTGTTCTGTGAGGAAGGCTCTTGGTCTCCAAAACAAAATTATCAACACCCTAACCAATTTACAGTTTCCAGGATCCAATCAATTTACAGGATAGAGAGGCTTTTACAGTTCAGTTCCATGCATATTTCCTCTGAAATAGGGGTGAGGAAATCTGTCAATTTTTGTTTCTTGCAGTTTCTCTCTTTCCCAATCTTCAGTTCAGCTCTCCACAATTCCACTTATCTGCTCGTGAATTCCTTTCTTAAAAAATCCTCATGAAAATTCATTGCCACTTAGGTGCAATTTTTTCCTGATACACACATTTTTTTGTTGTTGGCAATTTTGCCTAAGCATTTCCCCCTAACACAATATGCATTTTGCATATTATATTCAGCTGTATGTGCATTTTCAGGCACAATCTATCCTGGTTGTATGCGTTTTTGCACACATTTCTAGGCTAGAAAGTTGCACTGCGAAATTCAGAGGGGCGGGAATTTTGAAATACGGTTGTGTTTCAGTTTGCTGACTGTTTCAGGAAGCATGAATTAGGTACATTTTGCATCAAATTTCTCCCCCATTTCTACTCAGAGGTAAATCCATCTTAGTTTAATCGGCTTACTCTCAAGTAAGCATTCATTGTCTTGCAGTTTGAGTCTCAGCCATGGTGCAACGTGATGAACATGGGAAAACTGCTACACTGATGCATGACCTGGCCTTATGTTGGCCACATGCAAAAGAGGGCCAGGGCTCCTGTATGTTAGCAGACACTATCCCTTCCACTGCAAAGATTAATATGCAGTAGCATGTACCAGGATCCAACGGTGAAGGCTGCTTATTGTCACTTCATGTCCTGTTCTGCAAAATTCAATGTACATATTATGGGGGGAAAGGTCCAGGGCCTTTAATGAAACCCACAAGCCCCACCTGGGCTCCTCTAGATTTAGCCAAATCCCATCTCCATCTAGTCCTTGAAAAACAGTAGCTGGGCTGGGGAAGCCATCACAAATGGTACACAGCCCATTCTAGTTCCCTGGCAGGACATGTGCTTTTCACACTGAAGGTCCCACCTCCAATATCCAGGTGTTATGGGAAGAGGCTTCTGCCTGAAGCCCCAGAGAGCTTCTACCAGTCAAGGTTGACCAGGGATGGGGAACCTGTGCCCCTGTTCTTGGATTCCCGCTACCCACAACCCCACAAAGCATGGCCAAGGGTTAGAGATGATGGGAGTTGCCGTCCATCTTGGGGAAGGGCTACAAGTTCCCCATTCCTGCCACAGAGGATGCTGAGCTAGTTGGGCCTGTGTGTCTAGTTTTGGGGGAAGTTATAGCTCAGTCACACACCCTTTGGAAGTCCTGGGGTCAATCCCTGGTATCTCCAGGTAGGGCTGGCATGTCCCCTGTCTGAAGCCCTGGAGAGCCAATCCCAGGCAGTGTAGACAACCCTGTTCAGTGGGTCATGTCTTTGTCTCCTTCATGGTCCAGCTTCTTTCCTAGTCCTGATTCTGCCCAGGACTTCCCTAGGCCAGACCCTGTCCGGCTGCTTCTGGGCTCAGTTGCTTGCAAAGCCACCCATCACTTGGGCTTGCTGGACCCTCCTTCTACCGATTACCTGTTTGGGGGTTGCAGGGGCTCGAAAGCTGCTTGGTCAAGCCAGCTATCCACTTTTGTAGGTTCATGCCAGGCTGCAGGGCAGGGGTGGGCTCTGATGGTGGCGCGGGTGCCGGGCGGGGGTTTGGTTGCTTTTGTTTGGGTGAATAAACCAGGCTTGTTCGTGGAATATTAATTAATAATGGATGAACATGCATGCATTATTCAGGCTCATAAAAGCAGATTTGCCCTCCAGGCATTGCACAAGGATCACCCTTCCTCTCCCCCTTCCCTGTTTCCTTTGTTTTACAAGAAAAAGATATGCATGGGGCATAACTGATGCCTGGGTCCTTTTTAATCCAAATGCAATAGGATGGCCACAGGTCCTTGCCATACTGAATGGGGCATCCAAATCTTTCCAGGGATACCAGTTCAGTTATGCATTTTTCCGTCTCTCTGTCTCTCTCACACACATAAGCAGTCAGGGCCTGCTCATTTGACCCCATCAGATCTGCACTGCACCCCTGACGCAATTCAGCTGCTTTTAAGACAGGGACAAACAATCCTCTCCATGTGTTCATTTTGCTGGCGGAAAATTTGTTCTGCCAGAAAGCCGTAGAGATCTAGTGAGCATTTGTTGGCCCTGAAGGTCAAGGCAGGCCTCTTGTTTGCTGGGCGATGGGGCTGATTTGAAACATGGGAATATAGGAAGCTGCCTTGGCCTTGCACCGAATCAGACCATTAGTCCATCTAGTTCAACATTGTCTACTCTGGCTGGCAGGCACAGGGTCTTTTTCAGCACCCCATGAACCACAGTATGAATGTGCCTTACTTCTCCAGGGTCAAGCTCTGGGGGAAACAACAACCCTTGGTTAGTTCTGGAGAAACCCATTGTGTGCTTGGCAGCACTGATTGGCTAGTGCCTGTGAGGTCACCAGGAAGTCTCTCCCCAATCACCAAAGCCGTTCTTTTTCTTATGTTGACCCTGCGTGTGGCAGCTGTGAAGAAGGCAGATTCCATGCTAGGGTTCATTAGGAAATGAACTGAAAATGAAAACTGCTGATATCAAATCTGTGCTGTGGATGGCTCTGTACAGTTCTAGTCACTTCACCTCTCAAATGATATTGTATAGCTGGAAAAGGGCAGCTATGCATTTAGGAGGCATTTGGCCAAACAGGCTAGGACTGAGGATGATCCACGAAGTATGATATACAGTGCCCCCAGCCAATGAGAAGGTTGGACTACTAGCCAATAAGCATCTGAGTTTAGTCTGGAGCAACTGGAGAAGCTTAAGCTGCTCTCTTAAAGCATAGCCTGGATAGCTCAGTTGGATAGAGCACCGTGCTGATAATGCCAAGGTTACAGGTTCGATAGCCATATGGGATAGCTGTGTATTCCTGCATTGAAGGGGGTTGGGCTAGATGATCCTCAGGGTCCCTTCCAATTCTATGATTCTAGTTTCTGAAGCTGAAGGCTTGGTCTAGCAGAGATTTAGTCTCTGTGAAGGTTTAAAATGCACCTCTCAATTCCTAATGCTGTTCTTTGAACAGAATATACAGATTCATAAATGTTGTTGTTGTAGCTGCTGCTGTTGTTATACAACTAAAAATACCGTATTTTTCCATGTATAAGACGATGCTTTTTGCTAAAAAAAATCAGGCAAAAATTGGGTGTCGTCTTATACACAGATAGTGAATGCAGAGGGGGATGTGCGATTAATGGCAGCAGCAAGCAGGAGATTGGCAGCGGCGATTGGGCGGGTGATTGGTGGCTGCAGCAAGGCCTGCTGGTGATTGGCTGCGGCTGCGGCAATTGGGCAGGCGACTGGCAGCTGTGGCAAGTGGGCGGGTGGGCTGTTGGTGGCAGCGAGCGGGCAGACAATTGGCAGCGGCGGCAAGGTGCACAATCAGCAGGGGCTGTGGCAAGCGATCAGCAGTGGCAGGCGGGTGAGCAATTGGCCCCCCAAAAAACCTAAACAACTTGATTTCTTAATTTGGGGTTAAAAAAATAGGGGTCGTCTTATACATGGGGGCATCTGATACACGAAAAAATACGGTATCATAGGATGAAACAGGAGAGTAAGGCTGCATAACCTTTCTTCTAGTATTTGATGTCCGATATCAAGTATGGTCATATGGACTAGAAACTTAATTTTAAAATGCTGTGAAATTTCGTTATACCATTTTGGACACCCCATGTATTAGGCATGTGTAATGAAATCATGGGTGCAGCCTTGCTTTTTCCATGAGCCGAAAGGTTGTGTTTTTGTTTTGTTTTGTTTTTGCATTTCATGCCTAGCTCCACAGCTGAGCTCAATGGGAGGGGAAAGGAACCCCAAGCGTCTCCTTTCAGCTCCTATTTTATGGAGACAAATCCATCTGAATGCCTGCTGGGAGCCTGTTCCTGAAGCTGTGACAGAGATCTCCACATAATTGTAATAATTTATGGGGTTGGTGTGATTATTAATGCAGCTCTGAGGCAAACTAAACAAGTGGATTTAGGCTCGCAAAACCTGTTCAAACACAGCTAAAAACCCCACAGAGGTCTTGATGTTTCGACTGTGTAGCCTTGGTTTCGCCAAGGACTTTAGTGAGGGAGGCCGTTCCTTCGTCAGAGGCAGCCTAGGAGAGAGAAGAGGCAGGTGTCGTTCTTATCCAGCAACAGATCGGGGGCGAGAAAACATTATGGCCACATTAGTCCCGCCTCACCCTATAAATATTCAGCCGTAGGGTAGGTCTTCGCTTTTCGTCACCTTTGCTTTTTAATTATTTTCCTGCGTTCCACACAGTTTATTTGTTGGCTTCTTTTTAAACGGCAAAGCTGGAGTGTGGGGAACCGTTCGAGGTAGTGACCGTCACTACGTCTTGTGGGAGTGAGTTCCACAGTTTGCAAATTTGCAATGGCGCCTCCCTCCTCAAAGCCTCCCGGCTTCCTGGGCTTTGGGATGGAGGCGCCCGGGGAACATTTTGGGGACTCACCGAGCCCTGCTAATCCACCGACCGCATGCCACTGGTGTCCCTGAAATGTGAAAGACTCCCGGCAGCAGGCAAGTTTTGGTCCCTGCACCTGGCAACGGCCGCTCACCTGACTAGGTAAAGGTGGCCGCAGGAGCAGGTGACGAATCGGTTGGGGTGGTGGCACCTGCTTCCGTGTCACAGGAAAGTAAGTTAGCCACCCCACCCCGCAAATGCCTCCTGCCCACCTGATGAGGGGGAAATAAAAGAGCAACACAGGAAAGAAAGGAAGGGGAGAGTAGGAGTTTCAGTGCTAAGTTACGCACAGTAAGAGAAGGCAACAAAGAATTAGTGCTGAGGCAAAGCAGGAGGGTAGCCTGTTTCATCAAACCTCCACAAATAGTTCCCCCCAGTATTACCACAATATTTTGAACACTGATGGACGGGGTCCACCTTCCTCTCCTCGCTCAGAATTCCACAGAAGGACTTTCACCCGCACGGTGGGAAGATTGCCTGGACACAAATAAATAAATAAATAAGGGACGGGAAGAAGACAAATAGCCGACAGCTCCAGCGACGCCACCGCTCCCCATTCCTTCTAGTTCATTATTCCCTTGTCATATACACTTCCTTGTTACCATCTGCCGCTCTGTTAGGATGTGCCCAGTCAGTCCTGGTTGGTGGGTGTGCATCTCCTGTCCAGCTGGAGCGAAGGTTTATATTGGCTGATATAATCAGACGGCGCTTTTTTTTCTTCGTTTTTTTGCATCTTGATTGATTGCGCCTCTCCCTTCCCACATTAACTTGCAATGAAGTGCTCCTGTACACCGAGAGACATTTGTCATGTGCAGTTCTGAAGGCTGTTTATAACTTAATTTACTCCGCGCTAATAATGATTATATCTAAATATTTATGGAGAGGTCAGGCTGAATAAATTCCTTGCTAATTCCACGGTGCTGCTTCCCTGCCTGGCTGTCGCTTCCTCCCCGCTCTTCCTGGATCTCTCTCTCTGTCCCCTCCTCAAAATGCCGGCCAAATGATCGGGCGGTTCCCTGCAGACCTCGCGGTGACAAGGGAGGGAGCACAGCCAGGGAGCCAAGACAAGCTGGAAGACACCTTTAATTTTAGTCCTGGAAGAATGTCATGGGCCTCGCAGGGCCTCCAACACCACTTCTGGGGGTGATGTCATGTGACTTGGTGCATGTGACGTTTGTTGATGTCGCTGGACACCCATGATCTGGGGCCCAAGTCTGTGCCCCTGCCAATTTCTCCCTGATAATTAACTTATCCTTCATCCTCACCTGCAAAAGATGTTTCTGGTTTTCTGCCTTATTTATTCTCAGGGCGCTTTAGAATTCAGAGACTGCTGGGTCTTGAACTTACTGTTATCAGGTGACTGAGGATGATGTGTTTGCGTTTTCCTTTCCGTTAAACATTTGCGCAGTGCTTTGTAACCACCCAGGCTGACCACACGTCCTGGTTTGAAAAAGTCTCATGGGAGGAGTTTCCTCAGGACATCTTACCTGGATTTTAACTGAAGCAAGGAAAGGCAAGAGGCCAGTTACCAAACACTTGAGATCACTGCATTTGCTGATCTTATTTCTTATGCTAAATCAGGCATCCCCAAACTCGGCCCTCCAGCTGTTTTGGGACTACAGTTCCCATCATCCCTGACCACTGGTCCTGTTAGCTAGGGATGATGGGAGTTGTAGTCCCAGTGGAGAATTTTCAGGTGCATATTAGGTGGCATCCCTGGTGAAAGGGTGAGAGGAAGGACACTCACAAAATGTTTTAGCCACGTTGAAAGTAAGGTGAATGCAAAATGACAAGACCCCAGCCATGAGAATTCCACTGAAATTTTCTCTCCCCTTTGATCATTTTATTGTGCAATTTTTTCCTCTCGTTGATCGTTGGGGAAATGGTGAGAAGCCAATATGCAAGAAATGTTTGGCACAGCGCTAGTTTGAGAGGGTGCCTATTGGCCAGCATCTGTAGCGTCCATCAGAACACATAAAAAGCGTGCCAAAAATTGTCCCGCGCGGGACCATGTTCTGCTGCTTTTCGTAGGGGTGGGACAATTTCAGGGAAATGTTTGTGTGCGGAGTGGGGAAGCTGGCAATCCCTTTACTTCGTGACTGTTTGAGTTGCTGTCTTGCAAATGGCCTCTGCAAAAAAATCTGCAGCATCCAGCATCTACAGTAGGAAAGAGTGCTCTGGTGACTGGAGCACAATCTGATTCTGGTGATGGACCATCATTTTTAAGAGAGTTGAAGGGAAAGTGATAGAGAACCACACTTCAAAAATGCAGCGCCACCCGCCTAGCCAATATCTTTGCTTTTCAGCTCTCTTTGGGGGAAGCAAGTACAAAGGATGGTTTGGATCGAAGCTGGGAGGGCTGTAAAAGGACGGTGAATGGTGACCACAGGGGTGTTCCTGCCGCTGAAGTTTTTGTCCATGGCAAATCTCTTCCTTTTTTGACGCCAATCACCTAGGAATAGCTCAGGCACAAAAGGGGGCCTTTTGTGACAGTATGAAGTGTAAGGGAAAGGGATCTTTAAAACCATGCAATCCTTGCTCCAGGGAACAAATGGCTCTTGAAGACCTTCGCAGATGTTTTCCAGCTCATTCTCCTTAACCCTTGAAGAAAAAAAAATGTAGGCAAATTGCTAGACTTTCACTTCAGATGTTGCTTCCATTGACCTTAAGATCTCTTATACTTCACCTTGATCAACGAAATTCCTTGGTGGATCGCTTTTGGTGGTTCCCCACACACCTGAGCTTCACTAAGGACTGAGTTTTTAGCGTGGCAGTTTAGTCCTGTCCTGTGGAACTCCCTGCCAGTTGAGGTTCAGCAGGAACCACTCCCATCTTCTCTTAGACATCTTCTGAAAACTGTACAGTTTGGACAGGTCTTCACACTAGGAATTTTCTGTTTTTAACCGACCACTGCCTACTGGTGTTCCATTGATGCTTCTAATTATGTTTTATGGATATTTACGGACTAACATCATTGCATTTGGGTGTTTCAAGCTGCCTCCATATACTTTACGAACATGCGTATTATAAACATTTAAATTAATTCATGGTGGATTCCGTGCAAATTTATCCCGACACAGATTAGAAATGCAGGACAGGCAAACATTCAGCAGGTATGGCTTCCCACCCCAGCAATGCATTCCGTGCCAGGAAAAAAAACTTTGCCCTTTGAATTTCTGCCTGTTTGCCCATAACAACAGAGCAACTGCTTCGGTTTTGTTGAACACAGGGCTAATCTAGATGTGCACTTAATTACCCAGCAGGTGGTTTGTTTTCCCTTAATTAATTACAGGGGTGCGGAGCCCAATTCTTATTGCAAAGTCAGCTCCTGAAAGGGGGAGGCTTATTCTTCACTCAGCCACTGATACTGGAATTGAGATTTCTCTCACCCATGCAGCTGGCGGTTTAGGGAGGGAAATGCAAGCTGGCCTTCACTGCTATCTCGAAGGAGGAGTGAAGAGATAAGGGTCCCCTTCTTAGATTCCCTTTTCTGTGAACTTCCTCCATTTCCCTCTGCTATCGGAGATGTGCTGCAGGTGGTGACTTTCTCAGTGCACATGAACACAGGATGCCCAAGCCCAGACCCGCCAATTGTTCCTATTTTCAAGGGACGTCCCTGATTTATCTGTGCCATCCCGGTTTCTGATTTGATCCCGGAATGTCCCTATTTTCATTGGAGAAATGTTGGAGGGTATGGAGTTATCTGACCCCCGAGCCGTCTGAAGGCAATCCTGTATAGGGAAGGCTTTTTTTTTTAAGTTTAATGTTTTATTATATGTTGGAAGCTGCCTAGAGTGGATGGGGCAACCCAGTCAGATGTGTTGGGTATAAATAATAAATTTATCATTATGGAATGGGACGTCCCTATTTTCATCGGATGAATGTTGGGAGTAATGTTGGAGTGGATGCAAGCCCACCAGCAGGACCTGAATGCAACAGCGCTCTCCCTACTTGTGATTCGTGGTTAAGTTGGTTAGAGCATGGTGCTGATAATGCCAAGGTTGCAGGTTTGATCCCCGTCAGGGACAGCTGCATCTTCCTGCCTTGAACGGGATTGGACTACATGATCCCAATTTTATATGTTGTGTGTCTTTGCTTCTTCTCGGTTTGTCTTGGGTTGTTTTATGCACTGTGGCTTGCAGTTATTTTTATTGACTCCAGCTTAGAAATTATTTATTGTAATTGTTAAAGAGTGAATTTCTGTTTCATTATCATTTGCCGACATTGAATTTGATTGTGTTCTATTATATTCTAATGTATTATTGAATGTTACTTTATTTGATATAAGTTGTTTCTTCTGAAGTTATGTTTTTATTGCGACATTTTTTAATTGGATCAGGTTTTTATAAGGTGTGTGCGATCTTTGTTGTTTCTTCAGCTTGCAAGGCAGTGTACAAATTAAAAGTGAAATGAAAATGAAAATACTCAGGGTCCCTTCCCGCTCTACAATTCTATGATTCCCATCAACTGGCTTTCAGAGGCGTAGCCATTGTGGCTAGAAGCTATTGACAGCCTTCTCCTTCATGAATCTGTCTCATCCTCTCTTAAAGGCACCATCACTGCCTCTTGTCAGAGTGAATTCCAAAGTTTTGTCTGTCCTGAATCTTCCACATTCAGCTTCAAGGGACATCCTTGAATTCTAGTGTTATGAGAGAGAACTACTCCAACTTCTTCCACCTGTGCCTAGTTTTATATAACCTCCATTTCCAAAGGATGACAGAAACCTCTCTGTGGAATTCTCCCCTGGTGAGATTGGCTTGGTGCTGTCTTGTTCTCTTTCTGGCCAGCTGAATCCCCCCTCTCCCCCCCCCCCCGGCACTTTTAGGATCTTTTGCTTGTACAGTCGTACCTTGGTTCTCAAACAGAATGCATTCCAGGAGTCCGTTCGACTTCCGGAACTCTTCGGAAACCAAGCCGTGGCTTCTGATTGGCTGCAGGAGTGCGTCCTGCAGCCAATCGGAAGCCACACTTGTTGTTCGGCTTCCAAAAATCATTCGAAAACACTCACTTCCAGTTTTTGATCGTTTGGGAGGCGAAACGTACGAGTTCCAAGGCGTTCGGGAACCAAGGTACGACTGTAATTGTTTATAACTTGATCTGGTTACTGCTGATTCGGGTTATCCCATATTTTGTTACCCTTTTGGAATTTGTTCTTCGTTCTGTTGATGTAAGTTGCCCTCAGCGGTTGGGTGGGACTTTGGCTGCAGAACACTACATCTTTTATGCAGAAGAAGGCTCTGGGTTCGATTCCTGTCATCTCCAGTTAAGAAGGACCAGGTAGACTTTTGCCTGAGGCCCCAGAGAGCAGTTGCCAGATAGAGGCAACAATATGTGTTCTGGAGAGAAAAAACAGCCTGAGCAGGAATAAGGGAGATCAACATCCTATTTAGAGCTTTGTTTAAAAAAGAAAAGAACGAAAAGAAATTCTGAGCTCCAGAATCCAGTCAGAAATTCAGAAGTACCATGAGAAGTTTTGTATACTGGTTTCCATAGGCTGTAACTGAGTCGTTCCATCACTGTTGCTTGTTGAGATAAGACTTTCGCTCAAAGTGGGGGCAAAACCGAACAGAGAGGCCAGTAAACACACTTTAAAAATAAAATAAATAGGAACCCAGATGAAATAAATCTAGCCGAGTGTCTAGTGTGGTGGAGTGTCAAAGGAACAGATTGCTTGCTACCCAGTAAATACAGCCCTTGTTAAACCTTTACTGCCCCAAAGTCCCATGTCTTGTAAAAAAAATAAATCCTGGACTTTTGCCCAGCTTGGTGTCAGACGCCACAGAGCTTTGCTAGAGTGATGCCGGGTCACAGCAGTCGAGGGTTCGCTCTAGACTGCAATGTCTGACAGAACAGACAACCCCAGAGCTGGACTAGTCTGAAATAAGAGACATTTCATTCTGATCTGTCAGTGGATGGATATTCTGGAAGAATAGAATTTAAGGCGCCGGGGGGAGGGGCGGAAATCCCAAAGTATATTGCATTAATGTAAGTGATGCTTGGTTATCCTGGGGCTGTCTGCAGAGTTGATACACTAGGGGGGGCGAAGGCTTCCCCCAAACTTTTCTCTATGCCAGGAAAATCTTTCCTTCTTTTAAACTCCTGAAGTGTCAGACTGCTATCATTAAAGGAGAGTTTTGGGGGAGGGCATAAGAATATAAGAGGAGGCTGCAGGATCAGGCCAGTGGCCCATCTAGTCCAGCATAGTGTTCCCACAGCTGACTGTGGGAAACTTTTCAGCAGAACCTGAGCACAAGAGCAACTCTCTCCTCCTGTGGCTTCCAGTAAATGGCACGGCAGATCCTCCAAGTGTCCCTATTTTCCAGGGACAGTCCTGGGTTTACAGGAGCCGTCCCAGTTTCTGATTTCATCCTGGAATGTGCCCACTTTTCCTTAGGGCATCCCTGTTTTCATCGGTGAAATGTTGAAGGGTATGGAATAGGACGTCCGCAGGGCTTTGTTTTCAGCCGCCTCTCATTAGACCTCAGTTCCTGCACCTCTCGGGTGGCTGCCATTGCCATGGTAAGAGGACAAGGGAGTCCCAGCACCTCTTTTTCTAGAAAAAAATAGCACTGGGTGTTCCTATTTTCATCAGAGAAATGTTGGAGGGTATGCAACATGCAGTCTGTCCATCAGCACACCACACTCCAGCGGCTTGGTTCAGGGGCGGCTCGTGGGCCAGTTAAACGACACCCGTGGGCTGCTTGTGGCCCATGGTCCTTAGGTTGCCAACCCCTGCCCTAGAGCATGGCACCCAGGGATTGATTGATTGATTAATTTCATAAAATTTATATATCGCTTGATTGTGGAGCGGGGTGCGGGGAAACCTCAAAGTGGTTTACAAAAAATATAAAACAATAAAATCATCACCATATTATTTTATGTCCGGCTTCAGAAAGCAACACTCACAGACAAAGAAGCACCCGATTTTCACCCCTTCTCTGAAATGTACAGAGAGGCTCTCAGCAATAGCCTGACTAGCCCAAGGGGGCGACCGCTGAATCCGTAGCCCAGGCAGGAAGCCCAACAAGCCATTTATCAGAGTTAAACTAGGCCTCTCGGCCACCCACTAGGCAGATCGTCCAGCACAAACTGGATTTCTGGCTTATATTCTCCATCCTCTCGCTGCCATGCCTGCTGCCCTCGCCCATTAGGGTTAATTCCTCCTCTCTCTTTCGGGTCCCCCAAGGGTTCGTGCACGGAGGGGGCTGGAACGACGCCGGCCAGCTGCCTGCCGATGGCACAGGAGGAGGAAGCCGATAAAGCAGATGGGCTCCGCAGGGGTGGTGGTGGTGGTGGAGGCATTGATGGAGAAGAGTAAACAGTTTTGCAAAGGCAGCTGGGAGCTAAGCCCACCTCACCCGCCACTTCCTCCTCCTCTGGCACAACCCTCCCTGCTCATCTTCCCCTTTGGTCCTCCGTCACAGAGAATTAACCAACAGAGCCCCTGGGTTTCTTCTGAAAGGGGGAAACAATGAGAGGCCCTGCTGGTGGGAGAGTGCAGAAAGACACCCCCCCCTCCGGCTCACATTAATTGTTGCAAGAGTGTCAGAAGGGGCTGGTGCGTGTTGTCAATTCGAGCCCAATCCATTGTCGCCCCCCTCCCACCCCCTGCTCTGTTCTCTCTCCCCGCCCGCCCCCAACTCCATCTCTTCTCAGGAAAACCCATCTTTTCATTTTTGCCCCCATGCAGGGTTGTCATTACAACTTTGTCAACTATTGTGTCCTGCATTTTACTTCTAGAAGTAAAACCTCATCTATTCTGTCAATGTATTTTATTTTCTCTTAAGGAACATCTTCTCAAAAGTAACGTTTTAATTGTTTGACTTGGGACATTTGGATTATCTCACCTTTCCCCCCACCTCTCACCGTGGAAAAAAATCAAGGATCCCTGTGTGGGTCTCCCATTCAGGATCCGACCATGCTGATACCTACTTAGCTTCAGGAAGGGGCCTGCATTATGTGCTTTCTAGTTGATCCCTGGGAGATTCTGGAATGTGAATTTAAACTGAAAACAGATAAATAAAACCAAATTTGACCCACATTACAAAATGAGACCATCCTGGAGTTGTTGGTTTTTTTTGGGAAAGACGATGTTTCCCCATAACCTTTGGTAATGCAGACCTATATCGGTTTTCTGGCAACTGGTGCTTATCGTCTGCTGCTATTTTGTGTTAGGATCCAATCAGACAGCAGCAAATCCAGATCCCACAGTTAAAGCTGGTTTGGAGTTCTGGCACAACGCACCTGCTTCCCCCCCAAAATTGGACTTTTTTACGATAAGGAAGGTGACGGAAAATTTCAAAATCCAAGTGTGACGTAACACTTGCTTTGATGCAACATCGGTCATGGCCCCACCCTAAATTTAAAGCACATTTAAATGCTTATGGATCCTGGGAACTGTAGGATTGTTATGGGTGCTGGGAATTGCAGCTCTATGGGGGGTAAGCTAGAGTCCCCAGGATTCCTTGGGGAAGCCATTGACTCGGACACACACATTCCGAGTGTTACCGTAAAGGATTAAAACCAAATGCAAATCCAACAGTTTTAAGTGTCTTGAAAGCCACACAACTGAGGAGTCCAAGCTCTAGATGGCACCAATCCAATTCCTTCTGTTTGAATTCTGTGTGGCCAAACATTAGGATTAATCTTTTTTCTTTTCTTTTTTAAACCCCCCCCCCCGGTTCTTTTGTTTAGGCGCTTTCTAAGCAATTTCCCGACTCCTCCTGATTGGATGCCGTAAATTTTAACTATTTGCATTTTGCCCACTAGGCAAATGCATTAACCATTATAGTAAAGGCATGAAGTGCATCTCATCCTCGTAAACCATGGGTAGGCAAACTAAGGCCCGGGGGCCAGATCGCCTTCTAAATGGTCTGGGAATCAGCGTGTTTTTACACGAGTAGAATGTGTGCTTTTATTTAAAATGCATATCTGGGTTATTTGTGGGGCATAGGAATTTGTTAATTTCATATATATATATATATATATATATATATATATATATATATATATATATATATATATATTGTCCGGCCCCCCACAAGGTCTGAGGGACAGTGGACTGGCCCCCTGCTGAAAAAGTTTGCTGACCCCTGTTATAAATCATTGGCAGGGTAAACAGGGATGGTTTTCTTCATGCAAACAATGTCATATGAGGGAGCCCCATAACCTATTATTTGGCGAGCTTCTCCTAACTTCTATTTTGGGTGCTGAATTAAGCAAACAAACTGGAGTGGGAGAAATTCCTGGGTGGAATTGTCTGCTCATTATGATGGAATGGAAGGAAGGAAGGGCCACTTCCAGGTATGCAGACTCTCACTTTATCTACCTGAAGAAGTATGGGTAAATTGTGGATCACCTGGGGTGCCCTGAAAGGCCACGAGGTGCCTGTCTCTCCTATACAGTACCATGGACTTTCCAGATTCTTCCATATTTCTCTGGAGGGGGGGAAGGCACCCTAGTCGGATCTGTGGTGAGAGAAGGGCCATATAGACAAAGATGCCTGCTTGGCTGCCTCTCTCCCAGAGTACGTCTATTTTGGATTGAAGCAGGTGTTCCTGAATTCTTTATAGTCTCACTAGCCCCTCTGCAAAAGTTGTTCTAAAACACAGCATTGATGCACCAGAGATTCTGTGCTTCACAAGAGACACTCAGAGATGTACAATCCATAATTAAGCCCACTGGGCATTACCCTGGCATTCAGGGTATGAATTGCACTTGCTACATTTATTTCCCTGTGGACTTTTCTTGGTGGTTATTTTTTTACTGCATAGGTGCTGGCAGGGGAGGGGAATAACTAGAAAGCTGTGTGTGTTTGTGTGTGTGTGTGTGTGTGTGTGTGTGTGTGTGTGAGAGAGAGAGAGAGAGAGAGAGAGAGAGAGATCTGGAAATGTATAGTTTGATGTTGCTTCAATAAGTCTTTGCATCATTGTTGGGCAAATGATGGGTTGGTTGGAAGCTGAGAGTTCCTAATGCTTTTTGGATTGATAAACGGGAAAAAAACACCATTTTTTTACAAACAGAGTTCTCGAAAACATTTAAGTAAATCCACTTTAACCATGCGAGTGGCTATGTCATGCATTTTCTGTGGAGCAGGCTAGAAACAAAATTAGGACCATGGCAATCACACAACTGGATCCACGGTGCTCCAGTTCTATCGCTGGGGCAAAGTGCCACCCCCTCCTTGCTGGCCCGTCCCTCTCACTGCCCCGACTTGCGCTCCGCAAAGGGAGCCCAGGCAGTGGCTTCGGGAGTCTTTGCAGCCCACAGAGACTCCCGAATCCGCCGCCCGGCACCCCTTCGTGAGGCGGCTGCTCGCGCAGGCACGAGCAGCCGTGGCACGAAGGGGTGCCCCTGCCGGGTGGCGGCTTCGGGACTCTCCCGAAGCCGCCGCCCGGCACCACTGGGGGCGTGGCATCGCGTGCAGCATGACGGCATGACGCACGCACGCGCTGCGATGCCCCGCCCCCAGGGGTGCCTCTTGGCTTCCCGCCCTGGGCAGCCAAGGGGCTAGAAATGCCCCTGCTCATGGTTACCAGGAACACAGCATGGAAACCTCTAGTAAAGAGAAGAAGTGTAAGGCTTCAAATTTGCAAGGTGTCCTTTTGTTAAAAAAACAACAACCAGAACTCTGAAATCTACAAACAAGAACCAGGCACAAAATGCTGGCTGGGGGGACAGAGTCAATTCCCCATGGCGCCCTGAGAGCTTTATATTAAGACGACCTGAATATAAGACTACAGATGTACATCTGACTGATTTAACACAAAACTCCAACATTGGCTGGCATAGCCGCACAAAGACTTGGTCAAAGGCAACAAATTAATTCTCAGTTTTTACAGGTCAGAAACACAGAGGCCAAGAGACAAGTGGTTTGCAGAAGGCCAGTCATGACGGAGAAATACTTTTCTTGCCATTTTACTTGCTATTCTTTATTGATTGGGAATCAGAAACCCTGGTTGATCTACTGCAAATCACCCAGAGTTCCAGGAACAGGTCCTGATCTACTTCTGCTGGCTTCTGCTGTAGGCGATATTTCGCACTGTGTTGGAGCAAAATTATAATTTCTTCCCATTTCACTTCCTTTTGGGGATGGTGGTAAGAACTGCCAAGTAGAAACCATAGTTGCATTTGCGTTCTTAAGGCCAAGTGCACGTGCGATGGTTTGCTGCTTCAACGGCTAAAGTGGACCCTCTGAGCTGTAGTACCTGCTGCGTGCTTTTCTGCCCTGAGAAGTAATAAATATCATTTAACAAGCACAGGTAGGCAAGCGCTATTGTGTTGCTCTGAGAGACTGCGGACTGGGTCCGCTGGCCGAGCACTGAAACAGCCGTGCCGTATTGAAATGGTTATTCCTCTGTTTAGCTGACAATCCATTTGTTTCTGCAGAAGCATGTTGCACGATGACAGTTGTTGGAGTGGACTTCAATTTATTCTGATGCAAAAGTCTCGCAGCGGGAAATGTAACTGGAGGGCGTCAGAAAGAAAGCCATTCCTGGCTGAGGGCTTGAACTGCGATTATGCAGAGTGACGCTGAGAAGACGGTGCTACAGGCTGCTGGGCAGAGAATTCTCTTTCCACTCTCTTGGCCTGCCACACCGAGTGAATTATCGCCGCGTTATAATCCGCAAAGGTACTAGGCAAGATATTTTAAACAATAACAGCTTGGGGGCAGGCTCACGCAGAGCGGTGGCCAAGGTTATTCATAAATCTGTGGCCAAAACAATTCCGCACGGTGGAAACTCCGTTTCTGGGCTCCAAATACGTGGTGTCAATCAACGCGACATATGCAGATGTCCTTGTTTTGCATAAATCTGCTCCATTTGCTTGCCTTGCTGAAAAGCTGGCACAGGAGAGCTCTGTTTTGTTTTGCTGGGGAATCTAGAATGTAGCCAGCAATGGTTTTTGTGGCAGGAAGAGAATGATAGGTAACCGAGAAGCAAATTTAAGCCCCTGCGGGGAGAAGGGCCCATTTCCTGGAGGCGCAGCGCATGTTTTGCATGCAAAATGTCGAAGGTTTGGACACCGGCATCTCCAGTTAAAGTTAACAGGGTGTGTATGTGTGAGAGAGACCTCTGGAGAGCTGCTGCAAGCTAGAGGAAGTAATACTTGGACAGATGGAGCAATTTTCAGGTTTGGGTTGAAGCAGCTCTGTAGATTCAGGACCAGCTCAAGACATTTTGGTGCCTCAGTTGGTAAAATGGGGTTGTCATCTTATACATGGGTAGTGTATAGGGTGGACGTTTGATTGGTTGCTGCCACGGCTGTCAGCAGCTATTGTGCGTGTTATTGGTTGCTGCGTCAATGGGTGATGTTGATTGGCTGGCTTGATTGGCAGTTGGGCAGGCGATTGGCAGCTTCTGCCAGTGATGGGACATACCTGAGGTGGATTTTTGTGAGCGATTTTCGGCAACCCCCCCAAAAAGCTCAACAACTCTGTGCCATCTCCCCCCATGTTCTTAAATTTGAGTCCCCCATCTTATAGATGGAAAAGTACGGTATATACTTCCCCTATTCTTAATCTCAGGAACATGGGTTCAATCCCCCCACTGGGCAAAATATTCCTGCATTTCAGGGCGTTGGACTCAACGACCCTCATGGTTCCTTCCAACTCTACAATTCTATGAATCCATCAACATTTTAGTGTTAATTTCTCCCAATAAACACATTTTTGTATGCAGTTTAGACTAACGTACCCATTTTTGCAAGCAGTTTCTCCTACCACAATGCATCTTTTCAGTTACATCTCTATTATATTCGGTTTTTATGTACACTTTCTCCTAACATATGCAATTTAAAAAATTGGTAGGAAAACTGCATCACAAAATCAGGTTAAGTGCGAACTTCAAAGGATGGTTGCGTGTTTCAGGTCTCGTGTTGTTTCAGTACTTGGCTCATATTTAATAAGTGCTCTAGTGAAATTTGCTGCCACCTTCAATGCGGTATCACACCTTGGCACTGTTGTGGCAATTCTGGGGTGGGGAGATTGCAGAAGCTCACATTTCTCTCTCCAGTGCCTCACATCAACTTTGTTTGCTAGTGCTGAGCATTAGAAGAATAAGCCATGTCTATCCTGATCTGCAGAACCAACTTCTATGTCTCATTATCTTTACTGTAAATTAGAAATTGTAGGGGGGGACAGGACAAAAATGTACCGATCCGTTAAGCTAAAAAAAAAGCAAAAAAAAAAAAAGAAAAAGCAACCTGTCACTTTCAATTAACTTGCTAAAAGGTTGTTAATGAATAAATATTGACTTTTCGAGGAAATGCTTCTTAATCAGCTTCAGAGTCGGGTGTATGATATTTGACAAATGATCGATAGGGAGTGAGCACATTCATGCTAACCTGAAGGGAGCAGCTCAGAAAGGCTCTATGTTAAATCATGGGCTGTGTCATGCGGCAAGTGAAGAGGAGGTTATATTTAGATGGTGTGTCCACAGAGAGAGAGAGAGAGAGAGATTTAAGGCTGGATAGATTCTGAGCTATCAAAAACAGAAAAAATCTGTGCAAAACATATCCGAAAGCTTGCATTTCGGTGCAGCTGGGAAGTTCTAAATGAGTGGCTCTTAAATTGTTGGGACCCTGAGCAAGGTTATCCGTGAACCTCTTTAACCAGTGAGGAGAGGAGTCTCGAGTCGAGCCCCTTATGCAGATGACTCGTGCAAGCAAGCCAAGCCACGTGCCACAGCCTTGTCGAAAAGCACACCTCCAGTCTCTCTTCACCATCTTTCTGTGCGACTAACTAATGATCAACAGCGTAAGTGCTGACATCCGTCAATTTGAGAGTATAACAGGCCTTGTAATCCGGAATAGAAAGCCAGACCGCAAAAGGGGGAAAAAAAGATAGGACTCGATTTTCCTAAACAGCAAAGAAACCACAAATTCCAACCACAGCAGAAGATAATTACTGAACGAAGAAGGCTCTCAGCTTGTGAGAACGATTAACAGGAGATATGGCTGGTGTAGTGGAAACTCGCGGAAGATCTTTGTAATCACGAGGAGTCAGGTTACATGTCCTATTCCCTTTTCCTCCTCTAATTAGCAAAGTAAGGTTGCTTGTGAGGAGGATGCAATTAGTCGAGAACACCTTCAGCTGCCAATGACCTTGGCCAAGCCACACTCAGGTGCCTGATTCCCTGACCATTCGGGAATGGTGCCTGATGGCCAGGTGAAAACAATCAAACTTAAGTCGGCTATATAAGCAAGGGAATGGAGGGGACAGATCGGGGCTTCGCCACAGACTGGGTCTTGGGTGCTGTGGGGTTTCTGGTGTGAGGGATCTCTCCCGCTGCTCTCTTGAAGCCCCGGGCGGCAGAAGAGGAGGAGATTTGTGTTTGGGCGTTGGTCAGGTACGCTACGTTTGTCTGATTGTATCTAGAAAATTAAAGCATACTTTTTTTTTGTGTTCTTCTTCCATCTGTGTGTTTTATTGGATCCAGATTCAAAAAAAGGAGAACCCTGCCCCTTGGCAGAACATTTGGCGCTGTGAGCAGGATCTGGAGACAATGCCCTGGTGGAAGAAGAAAAGCCCTAGGCAGGAGGATGGCCAGAGCCATATCCCTGGTTGGCCCAGCACTAGTGCTTGGGCACCAGTGGCTCAAATTTTGAACCAGTTGACCCCACCAGTGTCATGGGATGCTGAGATGGCTGGGTTTGGAGGTGCTACCCCTATGGCTGTGTCTAAGTGTTTGCAGCTAATGGGGATAGAGAAAGGTGCGGGGCAGAAGACAGTGGGGGGGCTTGGATGGGTCCTACTCACTGCGCTCCGGAGTGTTTGGGAGCAATTAGAAGCCTCTCAGAGGAAGGTACAGCAGCAATTAGAGGACATCGCTGCTTTAAAGGACCAGCAGGCAATTCTTAAGGAGGTGCTAGAAAGCGCTCGGGGGAGGGAAGAACTGGCTAAGGAGCGGGCTGCCACTATGGCTATTCGCTTCGCTAAAATGAAACACCCAAAGCGGGTAAGAAAGAAGTGTATCCCTAACCCTCGGAAGGTTAGAGCCCTCATTGCTTCCCGGGAATGGGACCCCAAGACATGGAGCGGGGACATTTGGGATTCTAGTGATGAGGAGTCAGAATGGACAGAGGGAGAAGATGAGGGGAATGAAGAGGAATGGGTTGCTGAGGCACGTCCTCTAGTGACCAACAAGAGTAAGGGACCGCCAGGTAACCCACAAGCGGCCCAGGCCACCCGGATAGTACGGGATTACACTCAGCAGGAGTTGGCGGAAATGGCAAAGACAAACAGGCAAAAACCCGGGGAGGGGTTGAGCCAATGGCTGGTTAGGTTGTGGGACCAGGGAACTACCAGTCTTTACTTGACGGGGGAGGAGTTGGTAAAATTGGGGACCCTATCTCGTGATACATTGGTTAATCAGTTTTTGCGCATGCCTAATTTGGGTGCAACAGGTTCCCTATTTCAGTGGTGTGTAGAGGCTGTATACGCCAGATACCCCGCCCCAATGGATTGGGAAGAACAGCCAGGCCCCTGGCAAACCATTGAGGAAGCCATAGAACAGCTGCGTGGCATGGCTTTGCAGGCTGGGATCTATCAGCAAGGGTTCCAGGGACCAGAGAGTCAGCGTCTCACTGCCGGCATGAGGGCGCGGCTGTTAAAGGGCGCACCTTCACATATGCGTGGCCCATTGTTAGCGCTGCTGGGCCCCGCCCAAGGGAGACCTGTTGGTGAAGTTGCTCTCTTGATAGGACAATTAGGGGAGGCAGAGAGAGAAAATGTCGCTAAACCCCGCGCCCGAATAGCACAGGAGAAGGGAAAGTCAGGGACTGATAAGAAGTCCTTCACCAGGACAGATAAAACATCCTCCACCCCTAAGGTGACGAGGAAGCAGATGTTTTTGGAATTATTGGAAGCAGGGGTTCGCAAGGAAGATATAGATGGCGTTCCCACTGCAGAAATGTACAACTTGTGGAAGCAAAAATGTGCAGGGAAAATTAAAAAGGAGGGGACTGGCCCCCGGGTCAGGGGCACGGTTACGCCGACTGCCCCACCCCCGGAGTCACTGTACCCCTCTTTGTCAGAACATAGGTGGGAAATACCCCAACCTACTGGATAGGGGTGTGGCAGGGCTCCAGCGGTGAGGCCAATAAAGACGGCTATCCCTGGGGACCCGCGCCCACACATTCCCTTAACCATTCATTGGTCCAAAGCAAATGTGCAGCGAGTGTTAGCTCTCATGGATACTGGAGCTGAGGTCACTCTGATATATGGTAATCCAGCAAAACATAAGGGAGAGATTGTATATATTAACGCGTATGGGGATGGGGAAGAACTCACCACCCGAGTAAGACTGCGTGTGGCTTTGGGGGATTCGCTCCCCTTTTGGGCAAGAGTCTACATATCCCATGTACCAGAGTACATCATTGGGATAGACCTGTTGCAAGGTCGGGAGTTTTATACCCCGCTAGGAAGATACGTTTTTGGGGTCAGAGCAATCACAGTAGGTAGGGCCAAGTGGACCCCACTCAAGATACCACCACCTGCCAAGCCTGTAAATGTTAAACAATATCGGCTTCCAGGTGGCCATGAAGAAATATCTCGTACAATCCAAGGGCTCCTTGAGGTGGGGATATTAAGGCCGGCTGCATCTCCCTTTAACGCCCCCGTGTGGCCAGTGAAAAAGCCTGACGGTACATGGAGGATGACGGTAGATTATCGTCAACTGAACAAACATGCCCCGCCCCTGGCCGTAGCTGTACCTGATATGGTAACTTTGTTAGAACATATTGAGAAGAACGCCGGGGTGTGGCATGCGGTAATTGACTTAGCAAATGCCTTCTTCTCTATCCCAATTGATGCAGAATCGCAAGATCAGTTTGCTTTTACATGGGAGGGAAGACAGTATACTTTCCAAGTCTTACCGCAAGGGTATCTGCATAGTCCCACCTTATGTCATGGGCTAGTGGCTAGGGACCTGCAGCAGATTACACTGAGCCTAGCCCTGTTTTTAGCCCACTACATTGATGATGTCTTTATCTCGGGACCCACGGAAGAAGATGTGCAGCAAGGGTTAATAACAGTGATTGACCATATGCGGTCCCGAGGGTGGGAGATCAACCCCAAGAAAATTCAGGGCCCTGCTCAGCAGGTACAATTCCTAGGGGTGGTGTGGGCTGGACCAGTGAGGCATATCCCTGAAAAAGTTCTGAATGTAATCGCTACCCTCCAGGCTCCTACGTCCAAAACCGAAGCCCAGCGGCTGGTAGGACTGATGGGGTACTGGAGACAGCATATACCACATCTAGCCCAGATACTAAGACCCGTGTATAACGTGACACGAAAGAAGGCTCAGTTTGAATGGGGGGAGCTGCAGGAGAAAGCTCTGTCTGATGCCAAAGCGGCCGTGGCAGCTGCTATGCCTTTAGGTCCTTACCTTAAAGGGCAACCATTTGAGTTACAAGTCTCTGCAAATAAGGAAGTTGCAGTCTGGAGCTTGTGGCAGAAAAGCCTGCAGGGGAAGCGCGTCCCCCTAGGATTTTGGTCTCGTAAATTGCCCACGGTTCAGTACACCCCTTTTGAAAAGCAGCTTTTAGCATGCTATTGGGCCTTGGTTGAAACTGCTAGGCTAACTGGATCCGACCCTGTTGTATTACGACCAGCCATTCCTATCATGGCTTGGGTGAATGATAATTCTACCAGTCCCAGGGTAGGGAGAGCTCAACAATCTTCCCTTATAAAGTGGAAGTGGTATATTGCAGAAAGAGCTAGACCTGGTTCTCATGGGGTGAGCGCACTGCAGGAGCAAGTGTTGGCTGTGACTCCTACAGGGGAAGAAATCCAAGAAATTCCTAGCATTAGAACTTAAAGATTCCCCAGCACAGGAAGCTCCCCCGTATGAGCAGGTTACTCATGACGAAGTCTGGTTCACCGATGGCTCCGCCCGTTACCAGGGAAATGAGCGAGTCTGGCGTGCCGCCGCTTTAAATCCTCGAAAACAAATTACTCTGACCAGAGGAGGAAAAGGGAAGTCCAGCCAATATGCTGAGTTAATGGCTGTATTAATGGTCATGGAACATGCAATTGAGCAAGGAGGGGATGTTGTATATATCTATACTGATTCTTGGGCTGTGTTTAAAGGGCTGACTGTATGGTTTCCAAAGTGGAAACAGGATGGCTTTTGCATCCACAACCGACCATTGTGGGGGCAGGACCTCTGGATAAAACTGGATCAAATGCTCTCAAAAGTACAAATGCACATTGGACATGTAGATGGACATACAACAGGGACATCTGTTGCCCTGTACAATCAGGCTGCTGATCGGTTAGCAAGAGTACGGACAGCTACTCCAGAAGACGAAGACGAAGAGTTATTGGTATTAGCACGCTGGGCGCATGTCAAGGCAGGGCATCTGGGGGCCAAAGCCACCAAAGAATGGGCCATCAAGAGAGGCATTCCATGTTCAGTGAGTGCCGCTGCCACAGTGGTTGCTAATTGTCAAGTGTGCTCCCAGGTGAGACAGATGCCTCTGTCTAAGACACCCATGGGAAAATTACATCGGGGAAGTGGTCCTGGGCAAATATGGCAGATTGATTATATAGGACCCTTACCCAAATGTGGACGTTGGCAGTATGCATTAACCATGGTAGACACCTTTTCAGGGTATCTTTTGACTTACCCCTGCGCACGAGCGAACCAGCAGAACACCATAAAGGGGTTGGAGATGTTAATACGGAGGTATGGAGCGCCCCTTCAGGTACAGAGTGACAATGGGAGTCATTTTGCAGGGGGAGAGGTAAAAGATTGGGCAAATGAATGGAATATCCAGTGGATATATCATATTCCTCACCACCCACAGGCTTCTGGGTTGGTAGAACGGCTAAATGGGTTACTAAAGCAAAAGCTTAAACAGTTGACCCCCACCCATACCCTGAAGGGGTGGGGTAAAGTTCTAGATCAGGCGGAATTTGAACTAAATAGCCGTCCACTATGCGCTGGCCAAACACCATTGCAACGAATGATAAGTTTGCCAGCGCCAGCACCAGTGGAGTACCTAAAGGTTTGGAAACTCCAACCTTATGGCCAGCCACCCCTCCGAGCGACGCCCGATAGTGCTGGGGCTGACCTCATAACCCCTAAGGATGTGGTGGTACCAGCCGGAGGGCAGGTACTAGTACCCTTGGGGATTGGGGTCACCGTTCCCCATGGAACCTATGGGCGCATCGCACCTCGATCCAGCCTAGCCTTAAAAGGCTTGCAGGTTTTAGGAGGGGTGGTGGACGCCGACTACCAAGGAGAAGTAAAGGTGCTCCTCCATAATGTCAGCACTCAAGATGCATCTCTGCTAACAGGACAACGAATAGCGCAACTCATTTGCGAGCGTATCAGTGTACCCGATATTCAGGAAGCACCAGGTCCACCTCCATCTACTGTCAGGAGGAGAGGAGAGTTTGGATCTACAGATACCACTCTCACCTCTGGACAGAAGGTATGGGTGGTATACCCCGATCAGCCAAACAGACCTGGAGAGATTGTTAGTAAGGGACCTGGGGCCACCTACTGGGTGCTTTTGGCAAATGCTACTGCACCCATATGTTTAGATGCAGCCAAGCTGAAGCGGCGAGAATAATGACTCTTCTATTTCTTTGTAATACGCCATAATAATTTTCTTATTATATGCTTCTAGGACACCATGAATTGGTGGTGGTGGGTAATAGTCTGCCTCTGTGCGCACATCTATGATCAATCGAATCCTCCTGAGTTGAACACGACTACGCTGCTGCTGTGTGAACAACCAGCTCTGTCTCAAAGGCGATGGCTCCCCGGCATCCATGGCAGATGTATGAATGTGACTGGACAGGGGACATGGATGATGTCTGGCAAACGACTGTACTTCTCCATCCCATGGACGTATGATAATTTTATGCTGTCATGGTCCATTACATGGAATACAACGGATAACGCAGGGGAGTTGGCGGGATAAAGATTCCGGAGGACAGATTGAGGGGGGATCATATAGATAGCCATGAGTATAGTTTTTTCTTTGTAAATTTGATTAAAGGAATGATGTTAAAAATTAAACATGAGGGAGCAGAGTTAGTGCGGGTGATGCGAGATGTTGGGGATCTCACTGTGCATCATTGGTGGGACATATTCTCCGGATGGAGTCCCACCATGACCAATATTTTGAACCTGGCCTTGCATCCGGTTATCATTGTTTTGGTGATTATATGTATTTCCATGATCTTCACTTGTTTTTTGTTTGTTAAAATTAAGCAGCTGTATGCAAAGGTGCAACCTATGTGGGCTATACTCAATCAAATGACACCGAGGATGAAAAGGAAATAGGATATGTTAAGGGGTGGAGTGTAGTGGAAACTCGCGGAAGATCTTTGTAATCACGAGGAGTCAGGTTACATGTCCTATTCCCTTTTCCTCCTCTAATTAGCAAAGTAAGGTTGCTTGTGAGGAGGATGCAATTAGTCGAGAACACCTTCAGCTGCCAATGACCTTGGCCAAGCCACACTCAGGTGCCTGATTCCCTGACCATTCGGGAATGGTGCCTGATGGCCAGGTGAAAACAATCAAACTTAAGTCGGCTATATAAGCAAGGGAATGGAGGGGACAGATCGGGGCTTCGCCACAGACTGGGTCTTGGGTGCTGTGGGGTTTCTGGTGTGAGGGATCTCTCCCGCTGCTCTCTTGAAGCCCCGGGCGGCAGAAGAGGAGGAGATTTGTGTTTGGGCGTTGGTCAGGTACGCTACGTTTGTCTGATTGTATCTAGAAAATTAAAGCATACTTTTTTTGTGTTCTTCTTCCATCTGTGTGTTTTATTGGATCCAGATTCAAAAAAAGGAGAACCCTGCCCCTTGGCAGAACAGCTGGATCCTCTGATTGTCAGGTGGAAGCAAGAGAACTTGACATTTTTCTAGTCAGTCCAGAGAAAGCTTTCATTGATGGAACGGGCCGACTGGCCTGGAACTGCTTCAACCTTTTGTTGAATGCCTCAGTTTCTCCATTGCAGAAAGCCAGACTTGCATGTCCCAAGGAGCGAGCCGAGTTGCAACAGTATCTGGTAAAGTTATTGTCTCCTTTCACTACTGTAAATCTCTGCCACCCCTCCCTTATCATTTGCAAACCAAGATGCCGTCACCAACATGCCGCTCCCAATCACTAATAAATAAGTTTCAATATCCTGGGGATCTCGCCAGCGGAGTCCAAAAGATAGGCTAGTCTCTTTCCCACACCTTACCTGGTTCACTAGGATAAGATTTATCCAGAGGCTATTATGCAAACCATTTTTCTTTAGCTAAACTCTTCCTGGCTGGCGCCATTACAAAACCTTTGGCACTGTTAGGAAGACGGGATTTACGGTCTTCGTTTACATGTTAATTTTTGAGCCCATCTCCATCTAATGTCATCTTCACAGTTGTCACAATAGGTAAAGGTAAAAGGTCCCCCCTAACCGTTAGGCGGACGATTCTGGAGTTGCGGCGCTCATCTAGCTTTACTGGACGAGGGAGCCGGGGATCGCTCTCCTCCCGAGGAGGCTTGGGAGGGAAGGTGCACTCTCCTCCCATGGAGGCTTGGGAGGGGCGCAACTTCACTCCCAAGCCTCTGCGGGGATCACTCTCCCGCAGCAGCATGGGGGAGAGTTGCGCGCGCCCCCAATGGCTGGCAGTGCGCAGCTACGGCCACCCCAACACTATCCATGGTAATTTGGGGGCGCTGGGCGGATATTTGCACCCCAGCAGCGCCGCATCTGCTAAAGACGGCCCTGGAAAAGAGACGGATGATTCGTCACCCAGCGCACAAATACAATGTGTTGCACGGTGACCAGCAAAGTTTCAAAGAGAACTCTGTGCTCTCTTCCTTCTTCACCGACAGTTAAAATGGGACTTCCCTTATCTGTAAGGGGTTCTGTTCACATTTACAGTATATGGCTCCCATCAAAGGCTCATAGCATGAGCAATGCCTTCTCTATTGAAAGAGAGAGAGAGAGAGAGAGAGAGAGAGAGAGAGAGAGAGAGAGAGAGAGAACTCCAAGTTCTGGTGTTCCCTATCTCCCCCTTTCCTATTGGGTATAGGAACAAAGAATAACACAATTCTAGGCAAAGAACAATCCTATCTGATCTAAGTAACAGAGCTCTTTATTACTGCTGAAGGTGGAAGCTCCGAAGGTCAGGCAGATTAGATAATCCCTTCTTTGAATACTGAAGGCAAATTTCAAATACTTTCTTGAACTTATTTCAGGCATTCTCTTTCCTTTCTCCCTTAATTGCCTCCTTCTGATGTATTTCTTGTTTATGCAATTAGCTATCCCAAGATAACCATCCCTGAACACAATTCAGACTCTGATTGGTTGAAAGAGTGCATTGAGACAGCCAGTTCTGGCGCAATCAGGAATTGCTGACTTCTCTTTCAAGCAAGGAGAAGCAAAGTAAATAAATGGAGGGTGGCATTTCTCCAGAGAGCAGAGTTCAAGAGCCAATGCCTCTCCAGGAGCCATCACTAGCTGGAGTTATCAGTACCTTGCACTCATGCAAACAAATTCGTCTTTACGGGAGAAGCCTGCTTTGAAACACCCCCCCCCCCGAATTATGGTGCTGGAGGAGACTCTTGAGAGTCCCATGGACTGCAAACCTATCCATTCTTAAAGAAATCAGCCCTGAGTGCTCACTAGAAGGACAGATCCTGAAGTTGAGGCTCCAGTACTTTGGCCACCTCATGAGAAGAGAAGAATCCCTAGAAAAGACCCTGATGTTGGGAAAGATGGAGGGCACAAGGAGAAGGGGACGGCAGAGGATGAGATGGTTGGACAGTGTTCTCGAAGCTACTAACATGAGTTTGGCCAAACTGCGAGAGGCAGTGAAGGATAGGCGTGCCTGGCGTGCTCTGGTCCATGGGGTCACGAAGAGTCGGACACGACTGAACGACTGAACAAAGTAGGGTAGTAATTGTTCCTTGATAATTTATCACCACCCTCCATTATGGCACCTGGGGCAACCCTCCCCCCTCCCCCCTTGCTACGCCCCTGCATTTGGTATTCCTGACGACTTTAACTACATCGAAACTAAACAAAATAAAAAATTCCTTCCAGTAGCACCTTAGAGACCAACTAAGTTTGTTCTTGGTATGAGCTTTCGTGTGCATGCACACTTCTTCGGATACACATCAATTAGAAAGGTTTAGTAAGAATGGCATGTAATTTAATACTGTTCAAGAGATTTCGTTTTCAATCAGGAGTTTCTTTTTCTTTTACCATTATTTATATTTTGGTTGATAAACTCTGAAAGTACATTGGGGGGGGGGGAAGAACCCCCTTTCTTGAGAGGCTAGATTGGCTCCCTCCTTGTTTTCCTCCTTCTGGCAGGTGAAAGCTGTGTTATTCCTGCAGGCTTTTGGGAACTGACTGCTTTTAAGGAAAGGGCATTTTAACAGTGCCGTTTTAACCGTTCTATTTTCACTACCTATATTTTATATCCCATAGGTATAATATATAGGTATATTTTAATTCTATCGTAGTTTAATTACTTATCTTTTGTGTGCTTTCAACTTTCTGTGTTTCAATTGTGTTTGTTTTAATTTCTGTGAGCTGCCTTGAGTCCCAGTTCTAGGAGAAAGGCAGTGTACAAATGATGATGATGATAATAATAATAATAATAATAATAATAATAATATAATAATAATAATAATAATAATAATAATAATAATAATAATAAAGCATGCATTGAGGCCACAAACCACCACACACACCCAAGTGCATTCTCTACGTACCCTGACTGCATCACCTGAAATTCATCTATCAATATTAGACCTGCCCTCATTTTCTCACCAGACGGACATGTTACAATTAAGGACGTCCCAAATCTTGGCGTTTGCACACAATTTTATCCTTGAAGTGCTAAGCAAACAAGTCGCAAGTGAGCCTCTCCTCCTGTTCTTCCGATCATCTTTCCACCAGCCTGCGAGCAGAGCTGCAGCGATGAGCACAGAAGGGTCTTCTAGGCAAATCTGTGCTTATGTTTCAGTGGAGAAGTTTATTCTGGGTTGGGAGACAGGTCAGCTTTCATCCCCGTGAGGGTTGTAAATAATACAGGGCCCCGGGGGGCATTTGGCACCCAGAACGAGCTTCTGTTTGGGCAGGGAATGAAACGTCCCCACACATCACGTCACCTCAAGCTGTGTTGCTCCGGCCTCCTCCGCGAGTGACATGACAGGAGGTGACTGGATTTGATATGACATAATCCAGCCACAAGCAGAAAATAGGATAGATGAAAGGACATTCCCTGAGGCAAGCAAAACAGGCTGGTGTGGCGATGCTAACAAATAAAGTTGTGTTTTTAAAAACTCATTGATCAGAAGTGTGTTTCGTTTCACATCTGTGAACATCCTTCATAGGGGAAGAGGACTAAAAAAATCCCATGCCTGACCATCTCTGTCTTTAATCCTAAGAGCTGGCGGCGACTGTCCTCTGTTAAAATAGAGCAAGCTCTCCACAAACCTGAGTTTCTCTTAGCTGGAGATGCCAGTGATTTGATCTGGCACCTTCTGCGCGCAAAACAGATGCTCTGCTACCACTGAGCTATAGCGCTCCTTTCTCGAGCGAAGGGTTTATTCTTTGATACGTCAACAGAATTCCTTCCGAACTTCAGAAATGACTACCCAGGAAGAATCTATTTTTGTGCCTCTCTGCAAATTTTTAATTGTTTGTCTGGTTTGCCAACAGCAATGTGGGTGAAAGAACTGATTGGGCACCATGCCTGAAAAAAGAGCACTTTCCAGGTCTGCGATTTTGCGTGGGTCACGTGACTCGCACAGGATTTCGGACCCAGAAGATGGTGTCCCAGATTTGGGGCGCGTTGTGTTGGAGGCTATGCAATATTCTCGCCTACCTGATGAAACTTACTTTGAGGGCAGCAGGAAGGCAGAGGCAGTAGCATATAGAGATGGAAGAGACATTCATCTCCATTAACATTTTAATGCAAACACACCTAAATTTGCAATAGATTTGCAGCAGTGCAGGGAAAATCCCTTTATCTTCACGGAGATTCACTCAGCGTTCCAGTGAGCCAAACAGATATAGGTGCCTTGTATAGCCACTGAAACCCGCCTCTGGGTGGCAGCCATGTTTGCATCCTTCGGCCTTCGGACAAAAGGGATTGAGAGTTTCCATCTCGGCCCCGAACGTCCTTCCTCTGAAGGACGTTAACTGTTATTCTAACCTGAGTCTTTCTGGTGCCTTCGTATAAATCTCTGCCTGTTTCTTAAAAGCCAGCTCAGCTGCCTGAACCAGGGTTCTATTTTATGATGCTCATTATTTTTATATTGATGTTCATTTTCTGAAAATAGTGCGAAAGCTAAATGTGTACGGCCCCCTAGACAATTTAACAAAACCATATTTCAGTCCCTGTATCGATTGTCTATCTATACAGCAATATACAGTGGGGAGTTTATGTTAACAGTGCAGTATGTTAACTCAAGCAAAGGCCTAGGAGAACAAAAATGGAAGACAGGCTTGTTTTGATTTTCCATTGCAGTGGGTGATCCATTCGGGCCTCCGCCTGATTATTTCTCAGGTGTGTTAGCTAATTGAAGAGGCAGTAGCAGCCTGTTCTTCATAATAAGCAAGAGTTTTCTTGTTTGTTTTAAGATGCCTTAAGCTGAGTCAGAACCTTGGTCCACGTAGCTCAGTATAGACTACACCGAGGTAGCCAATATGATGTCCTAAAGGTGGCGGCTGGTCAGGGCAGATGGGAATTGTAGTCCAAAAAATCTGGAGGGCACCATGGCTGGTCCACACCTACTGGCAGTAGCTCTCCAGGGTTTCGGGCAGGGGTCCCCACCAGCCCTACCTGCAGATGCCGGGGGATTGAACCTGGGACTTCTGCATGCCAAGCAGATGCCCCCCCCCTGCTCTGTCCTTCTCTTTGATCAAGAATGTGTTGGTACAGGGGCTTACAGAAATAAAAATACACAACAGATACAATTTTGGGGGGCGGGGGCGGGGACATGGCCAATATAATAATGGTGCCCTGCAACCCTATCATTCTTGGGAGGTGGTCCCAAGGGCCACGGGAAACACCAGACACCCCTCTCTGAAGATCCCTCTCTGAGAGCCAGTGTGGTGTAGTGTTTAAGAGCGGTAGACTTGTAATCTGGGGAACCGGGTTCACGTCTCCACTCCTCCACATGCAGCTGCTGGGTGACCTTGGGCTAGTCACACTTCTCTGAAGTCTCTCAGCCCCACTCACCTCACAGAGTGTTTGTTGTGGGGGAGGAAGGGAAAGGAGAATGTTAGCCGCTTTGAGACTCCTTAGGGTAGTGATAAAGCGGGATATCAAATCCAAACTCTTCTTCTCTATTAAGGTTATTAATACAGGCATTCCCCCCCCCCCAACACACCTTACGTGTGGCCCTTTGGTAGTTCTGCAGAAAGAAAAACACACACCAATAATTTTTTTTTAGAAAGGGGCAAGGTTAGATGTAGATGCACAAAGCATTTTTTTTAAATAAAAAAACACCTCAGGAATCCACTCCCATCCCCCATCCCCCCGATTTTCACTTTTGGGAATATGTCTTTTTTGGTATATAATTTTATTAAGTTTTCCATTTTACAATTTGAAATACTCATTTTCCATCCTTAAGATATCAATGACTTCCCTTCTTCTCTTTCCATGGCTCATTTTACATATAATAAATCCCTGCATATTTTACAAAAAATATACCGTTCAGTATTCCATTATTGCATGCATCAAATCTTGTTTTCACTGTTGAATTTATCTTAATGCTGCCAGTGCAGCATTATTTCCCATATATTCAAGAAACATTTCCCCATCTTCTTTAACCGTATGTTTTTCTTGTTCTCTTATTCTATATGTTAAGTCTGCGAGTTGTGCATATTCTGTCAACTTAAGTTGCCATTCGTCTATAGTTGGGACCTCGCTCATTTTCCATTTTTGGGCTAACAAAACACGGGCCGCAGTTGTAGAATACATAAATAACCTTTTTATTTATTTATTTAATTTATTATTATTATTATTAAAGATTTTCTTGGTTTACAAAAGTGTGTGCAATGTCTCTCGTACTTTTCCATGTAACATTTTTACAGATCAACTTTGGTTGTTGAGACATTAGGGAGAGAAGGGGGAAGGAGGTGGGTGGGATGGAGGGAGGGTGGGGTGGGGAGACGATGTTTCTATTTTCCTTCAGTCTGAATTATTCCCAACACAAAGGACTCTGTTTTTTGGGGGGGGGGGGAGTACCTTTAAACATTTTTTTCAATTCATTATGGATCATTTCCCAATACTCTTTTACAAGTCCACGTTCCCACTTTTTTCTGCCCAGGGCGGCCTTGCCCTCTGCCTGCAACTCAGAACCGGCAAGTCACACACAACTGGACCTTGATGGTGACAGCCTCTCCTCCTCCTTGCCCGCTCTCTAGCAGCCACCACAAGGTGCCTAAGGGGGGAGGCCAGCAGGGGAGGCCATGGAGAGACAACAGGATGCTACCTTGTCACCACTCAGTGCAAGCGCCAGCTCCTTCTCCTCCCCAAGCTCAGTGGCGGCAGCATTAGTAGGGGCAATAAGGACATTCTGGGATCATATCAGAAGCCAGGACAGCTTTTGGAATTCCGGGACCGTCCCTGGAAAATAGTGGCGCTTGGAAGGTATGGTGGAGGAACTGCACTGTGCCCAACTTTCACTGAGCTTGTTGGTCCATTTAGTTCAGGATTGCCAAGAGTTGAAACTGAGGCCTTTTGCATGCAATGCAGATCCTTTACGTTGAGCTACAACCCTCCCCTCCCCCCCAAAACCCCACACACATCCAGATAAAAACCCAGATGGCGAAGCTTCTAAAAGCTCCAGCCAGCAGCCAGCAGCTTTGCAAAATGCCACATCCCCAGTAAATCGGCCATCACCCTTTCGACGCTTTGGATTTTATTATCTGCATGAATCTGTAATTATTAACTGTGCAACATTTCATTGCCCAATAAATGTTAGTTATGGTATATTTGGTAGCTGCCTGAAATGTAATTAGTGCTCGGATGCTAGATGCTCGATGCTCAAGGAGTCCTAGCTGCAGTAGATAAAGTCAATTAAATGCCCATACTTGATAAAAGGTTTAACAACAGAAGCATAAACAAATAAAAACAAAATATTGCATTCGTAGGGAATGGCATGTGCATCATGGCGCCGGGTGCGCGTGCGAAGGGCTCGGCGCTTTGAGAGAACTGGTCGTATGGTGTGTGCACAAAACGATTCAATTTGTGTCATTTGCATCCTGGCTACCCTTTTGCAGCCACAGTCATGGAAGCTTGAAAAAGGTTCCAGAAGGAAGCCCTGGTCAGTTTCCCCTGGAGATCTAGGAAAATGAAGACTGAGAGGCGGCAGGCCAGCACGCCCTCCCTGCAAGTCCACTTTTCCACACCTTTTTTTGTCTCTGGGTTTGATTTGCTCCTGGGATGGGCCACAGCTGAGTCCCAGATCAACCCCTGACATTTTCTCCAATATAACACGTTTTCGTATGTTATTTTCACCAATATATACATTTTCACCTAATGGGTGCATTTTTAAAAAAACAAACAAACGCTGTTCAGTTGGAGAACTGCACTGTGAAATTCAGATACGTGTGAATTTTGATGGACAGCTGTGTTTTGGTTCTCATATTGTTTTGGGAAGACCAACTTTGATAGATGCACCTTTAGATGCGAAATTCTGCCCCTTCCCCCTATGCTCAGGGAAGTGCATATTTGTAGCCAAAATGGAAAATTTCTTACAATTTTCTTTAAAATGTATACATATATTGTTAAAGGAAAAGGTAAACAGTGATTCTGGCACCACCCTCCATAAGTTCAGGCCATGACCCACCCATTAACCAACGGTGGTAGTAGGCAACTTCTTACAGGGAGGGGGGAGGTTTGTAATTACCCCAAGGCAGAGATTTGTTTGTGGCCATCTATTCCCTCTCTCTGGCTTCAAATGTTTTGCTCTGTTTGGAAATGGAGGAGTCTTGCTTCAGCTTCATATGCAGGGCCTTCTCAGAGACATTGCAGAGCCGTAAATCTTTCTGAAGCCAGCTTGCTTCTAGGGGCTAATTATATTGTCAGCAACGGGGTCTGGAAGGGGATTGTGTGCGTTACAATGCTCAGCTGGCCCCGGGTTCAGATGGCATTCATCGAAAAGCCCCCTCCCCCAGTCAATTTCACGAGACGTTAATTAATGAGATACTTCAATTAGATCATCTTTGTCACCGGGAAGGAATTATTCTTCGTGGTCAAGATTACATCATCTTAATTAGTCCCTCTCCAAGTAATTTGCTTCTTTTCAAGCCCTCAGGAAGGGTACATTCATTATAGATAATTAATATTCAAGTTAATTGACTGTACCCTACAATTCATGGAAGCTCTTTGGAAAGGAGGAGAGGGAGCGGGGAGGAGATTCCTCAACTAGGCTCTCGGACAGTCTCCTAAGAAGTTTGGCCAAACAGGTTTGAGGCTCTTCAGTCGAATGGGAACAAAATTTTAATGATCGTCCCCTGGATGCCTCGGCTGCGCGGTGGTTAATATTCACAAAAGGGTGCTGCATTTGAATCAGTGTAGTTAAGAGAGACAGCAACGGAGCCCCGAAGGGGAGATGGTATTTATCCCATGGTGAGGTGGCAAACTTTGAAGTGAAGGAACTCGTCCCAACAGCCCTCGCCACTGCAACCCCCAAGGAGTCTCCAAACACCTGGGTTGATTCTTTTTTAATCTGTGGAAATTATGCCCTACAATGAGCAGATGTTCATAGCATAAAGTCCATTTTAGGATCATCTGACACTTGTAAAGCAGCAATGGGTGGTGTGATTGTTAGCATGTGGGAACTGGGCTGGTGAGTCCTGGGTTCAGATGTCTGAACAGCCATGTGGTACGTATGACGGCAGTCCGAAGCCTGTTTTTACCTGGTACTAAACTCCGTTCAACTTGGTGGTGCTCACTTCCATGGACAGGTCATCCTGTCATCATCCTGGAGATCCTTAGCCAATCATGGTAGCGGGGAGAAGCAGCCAATCAGCAGAGAGTGAAGGTAGAAAAGAGAGGGTTAGACACTTAGAGCCGCCTAGGGAAGTTGCATGGGGCACTTAGGGGTTTGTCAGGCAGGACAAACCTGTTCAATTCCCTCAAGTAGAGCAAAAGGAATCTAGAAAGGGGCTAGAGGTGTGTTTACAGGAAGAGCAAAGTGCATAGCCATTTGAGGAGGAAATAGTTTTAATAGAAACAGTTTGGGTTGTGGAGAATTAGAATTAGAGTTCTTGTTTAAGCTGAAGCAGCTTTTCTGACAGATGATAAGTACTGTGCCATTAATAGTGAAACGATCAAGCTTTGTTCCCCCACGGAGTGCTTGTTGATAATAGAATCATCAAATTGTAGGGGCCTCAAGGGACATCTAGTCCAACCCCCTGCAATGCAGGGATCTTGCCTGCTGATGGACTCTAGTTCCCATGTGCTCCTGTCAACATGGTCAGCTACCAGGGATGATGGCAGGTGTAGTCCACTGGGACGGTCAAAGGTGCTTTATCCCTGTTTCCATATCCTGTAGAGGTTCCCCTCTCCATAATACCTCTCTGTCTTTCTCCGCAACCCCTCCCCTCTGCATAAAGGGGCACAATCCTGCTCAGCGTGGTGAGGAGAGGAGAGGTCACTGCACAATAGCACTCCTGTCACATGGTGAATCTGGACCTATCCAGCAACGACAGCAAAGCCCTATTGGGGCAACCGTTAACAGGAGCGGCAAAGAGGGGGAACTGTTTTCAGCAGACTTCACAAACATGGTGCTTCCAGATGTTTCAGACTACCATCAGACCCAGGCCAGCACAGAAGTATTCCAAAACATCTGGAGGGCACCAGGTTGGCAAAGACAGGTTTACAAAGGCAGCCAGTTTAGAACGGCTCCGAACACCCTTCCTTTTTGCAGGTGCTCCTCTCTGAGATTTTGTTTGTATGCAGATGGAAGGAAGATAAACCACATACAAAAGAATGGCTGATAAAGATGATGGACTATTTTGAAATGGCAAAAATGACCCGGAAGATCAGAGATCAAGAAGACAATAAATTTAATAAAGAATGGGAAAAATTTATTAGTTACTTAAAAGAACATTGTAAACAATTAAAAACATTGGAAGGATTCTAAAAAACACTTGCAATGTAGTGAAAACTATGGTGGGAACTGAGCATTAAGAAAATATGGAGAACATTGTAAGATGCAGTTGGAAAAGAACAGTGGCGTAGGAAGGGCAGGGCATAGGGGGCGGGCTGCCCCGGGTTCCAGTGGAGGGGGGTGACACTCCCTGGCCCCTCCCGCCACTCCCCCACCGCCCGGAAATTCCGGGCATGCGTAGTGTATCCGAGTCGGCGCTGCTGTTCCCGCGGCGGGCTGGCAAGCGAACGGCGGCTTGTGGGGCTGCCCCGGCTGTGCTGCTTTATACAAGCTGCTGCTCGCTCGACGGCTCGTCGCGGGAGCAGCAGCGCCGGCCCGGATGCACTACGCATGCCCGGAAATTCCCGCGGCGAGTGAGCGGCAGGTCATGGGGCTGCCCTGTCCGTAAAGCAGCATGCATAGTGCAGCCGACGGGCATGCGTAGTGCAGCCGACGTGCGTTTTGACGTCACGACACAGACATCGTGACACCCTGCCCCCAGGGTGATGCCTCCGCTCCGCCGCCCCGGGTGGCAGAGAGGCTTCCTCCGCCACTGGAAAAGAAAAACGATGGAAACCATGGAGGTGGGGAGGAGTGAAGCCCAGGATTGGAGCTCCGTTGTCTTGTTGCTGCTGTTGGTTTTGGTTTGTGTACATGTTTCAAAGGCAGCAAGAGGGCTGGCCTTTTGATGCTTTATTGAGATTCGTGTCTTTAAGCTTCCTCTCATTCTGGTGATAATGGGGACTCTCAGTTCTCCTTATGTTCCAGTACCTGAGCTGCACGGAGACAAAACAAAAGGAGCAGCTTGCATTAACAGTAGTTTAAAAAGGGTTCCCTTATTGATTTTTGGATGAGAAAAAAGCTGGCAAAAAAAAACCCCTATCGCAACTCTGGATAGTGTTTTCAAAACACATACACAGTGCTCTCTTGCAGGCTGCCTGACGCCAGAACACAGAATACAGTTTCCCTTTCTCATCTTCTGTGGCTGACAAGGCAGGTTGCCTAATGATCCCCAGAAAGGTTTGCTTTCAAGCGAGTCATGAATCATGGAGTGGCTTTTCCACATCTTGCAGCATTTTCCAAGGGCTGCAGCTTCACGGTGCCTCTCTGATCGGGAGCATGTTTATGAATGGCTATGGATGCAGGGGTAAAAGTTCTGGGTGGAAAATATGAATGGTGGGTTGAACTGCCCGTAGGAATGCCAGATATTCAGGACAGAGAAACGAAAGTTTATTGTTCTAGCCAAAGGCCATGAGAAACTTGTGTTAGGCAATAGGATTAATAACATAACACAGAGCATACAGCCATAATATGAAAAAGACTTTGCTAAGTTCCTGAGCATTAAAACCCAGTTCCCCTTGTGCATCTCTGACAACTCTAATTCTAATACTATTTTACCTTTTGGAAATCCAATTTGCAAACATCCATAATGTAAGAGAGATAATTTGCCCAAGACACTAACAAACTCAAATCTTTCAGCAAACATTGCAGACCAAAATACATCAGAGTCCTGAAAGGTTAGTTCGATACCACCTCTCTATTCACAATTTGACAGGTAATTACAATGTAAGCCATTTCCTAAAACCAGGGGAGCCCCTCCAATGGCTTGAGTTCCTGCTTGCAGTTCATTTTTTTTTAAAAAAATATATTTTTATAATTTTCATTTATATACATTGCAACAATTATTTAACCATGATTTTAACATTTTCAACTCCCTTCCCCCTCTTTCTGCAGTTCCTTAAATTTATTTTCATCCTTTCCTGCATACTCCAAATTGCCTCAACTTATTCTTTTAATCTATTCTCTCTCTCTCTCTCTCTCTCTCTCTCTCTCTCTCTCTCTCTCTCTCTATATATATATATATATATATATATATATATATATATATGCAGTTTTTACAATAATGCATGTTTTTACAATAATCCTGCTTGCAGTTCAGATTCTGTTTTCATTATTCCACTGAGTTTCTTCATAGACCAGTTATGAATGACCATCTGTAGAACATCTGGGCACCTCTTTCTAGAATAAACATTGCTGGAATTTGGGCTTTCCTCTCCATTCTCTACCTTTCCAAGTGTGTTTATTAATCTACTGTTTGCTGCCTTTTATTCCCATCTGCACTGCAGGACAGGAAACGTAATGTTGACCTGAAACCTTCAGAGTTCCACTGAAAGGTTCCAGATTGGAACTTGAACAAATTAGATTAGGTGACAGGCTGAGATCATTTCCTTGGAAAGTAGCAAGTGGGTCATCGGCATACTCATCCACTATTGGTAGCCTTGGATCTGAAGGGGTTGAGAAGGGAAAATGATTTCCTGTCACTTTCCTTACTGCTAAAATGTCTCACCTTTTGGGGGGAAAGAAGCTTTGATGCCCAATACTTCTCAATCAACTATAGCTGCACAACTGAATTTGTTGGTATGTGATTGAATCCCACCTGAAAATAGTGACAGTCTGGAAATGGCCCACGTTTCTAGCCTTCAAGACTGTGAGAATGACTTTGAAAATGTGGGAGCAATGCCTAGCAAAGAGTGACAGGAACTAGAATGAGCAGGAATGCCAGTCGTTTTTTACAGCTCTTGGCTCCTCCCCATGAGAACACAAGTGATTATCCACAAATTTGCATGATTTATGGAGGTTGTAGGAATGAGACACTCTCATGTCAGTAAATACAGTGCTATTTCTCTAGAAAAAGAGAACTAGCCATGAACACCTCCCTTGTTCTCTTATAATGGCAATGGCACCCACCTGAGAGGTACCAAAACTGAGTTCAGATGGTGTGGTCAAAGTGTATTGATCAGCAGATTGAAAGAAAGATGCCAGTTTTTCCTGGTTCAGAATTTGGGGTACCTTGGAGATGTTCTGTTGAACCTTGCTTACAGAATCATGCTCTAACAGGTTTTCTAAACAGGGTTATGTACAGCTCCCTGACAAAACTCCCTAACTGGGCTTTTTCCTCCAATAACAGCATCTTTATCGTATTGTGCAAAACCACCATATTAATTTAAAAAATAACATTATTCCCCCCATCTATCAATGGGCTTGGATAAGCTCTAAATGCCAGTGCCTAAAATGAAGGCAATCCATTATATAGAAATGGCCACGATCCATTTAAAGTTAATCGCTTTTAGCCTGAAATCCTATGCGCACTTCTCCAGGAAAAAGTGGTTGGGGATGATGGGAGTTGTAGAATTTAGTGGGACTTACTTCTGAGTAGGAACCATGCGGCCAAACCTTATATTTTCAGTAGGAAAAGTAAGCATGTTCTAAAGGTTGCAATCTTAAGTCTACATTGCAGCAGGGTAGACTAAATGGAACCTTTAGGTTTCTCCAACTGCAGTTTTGTAATTCTACGAGAAGCTTAGGACTCTACTGCACCTCTTCAGTTGAAATGAAGGGCTGGATTGTGGCTGAATAAATCCCTTTAGTTTTGTTTAGATTCTCAACAAATCAACACGATCTATATATTCTCTTGTGCTGTGCATTAGCGTATCTTTTGAAGTTGTTCTTTCTCCCATCTTCTCCCGCCCCCCAGCACCCAGTAAAAGGTTAACAAGAAACGGCTTGCATTTGTGCCCTAGACATTTCCTTTGTGTTGTTTAGTTGTTTAGTCATGTCCGACTCTTCATGACCCCATGGACCAGAGTATGCCAGGCACTCCTGTCTTCCACTGCCTCCCACAGTTTGGTCAGACTCATGTTGGTAGTTTCAAGAACACTGTCCAACCATCTCATCCTCTGTCGTGCCCTTCTCCTTGTGACCTCCATCTTTCCCAACATCAGGGTCTTTTCCAGGGAGTCTTCTCTTCTCATGAGGTGGCCAAAGTATTGGAGCCTCAGCTTCAGGATCTGTCCTTCCAGTGAGCACTCAGGGCTGATTTCCTTCAGAATGGATAGGTTTGATCTTCTTGCAGTCCATGGGACTCTCAAGAGTCTCCCCCAGCACCATAATTCAAAAGCATCAATTCTTCGGCAATCAGTCTTCTTTATGGTCCAGCTCTTACTTCCATACATTACTACTGGAAAAACCATAGCTTTGACTATACGGACCTTTGTAGGCAAGGTGATATCTCTGCTTTTTAAGCAGAGGTTTGTCATCGCTTTTCTCCCAAGAAGCAGGTGTCTTTTAATTCTGTGGCTGCTGTCACCATCTGCAGTGATCATGGAGCCCAAGAAAGTAAAATGTCTCACTGCCTCCATATCTTCCCCTTCTATTTGCCAGGAGGTGATGGGACCAGTTGTTCTTTCTCCCATCTTCTCCCGCCCCCCAGCACCCAGTAAAAGGTTAACAAGAAACAGCTGGAATTTGTGCCCTAGACATTTCCTAGGGGAGTGTTACTTGGAAAGTGATGGAGTATTTTAAAAGAGATCTAAGCTGAAAAACCTCGGGAGTGTATTGATTAAACAGAGCTTGGTATTGATATTCACGTAAAATTCAAGGTGGTGTTTTGCTCCGCACACGCAATGCACACACAAAAAGAGGAAGGGAGCTTTCTTTGTGTCATGAAATCCAATAAACCTGTTTAATCATTTGGTGTTTGTATATGCATAGAGAGACTGGTGATCTTTGCGCACACAGAGGAATTTTTCCTAAGGATTTGTAACGGAAAACAGCAACGGTGTGAGCTGTGCATAAAAGGCAGAGGGGTGGGGAATAAATTTGATTCAGTTTGGATTTACAGTATAGGCAATCCTACCCAATCTGCACTTTCCAGAACTATATGCAAACCAACACATGGCTATCCTTCGAAATCTGCACTTCCTTAAATTTCACAGGGCAGTTCTCCAGCCACTCAGTGTGTACAAAAGTGCACGTACCAGGCTAAAGTGTGCAGGAAAATGTACATATTGGTGAAAATAACCTGTAGAAGTGCCTTATGTTAGGAAAAATGGTAGGGATGTGCATATTAGAGGAAATTCTACACAGATACATGTTTATTAGGAAAAAGAAGAAGAAGAGTTTGGATTTGATATCCCGCTTTTCACTACCCGAAGGAGTCTCAAAGCGGCTCACATTCTCCTTTCCCTTCCTCCCCCACAACAAACACTCTGTGAGGTGAGTGGGGCTGAGAGACTTCAGAGAAGTGTGACTAGCCCAAGGTCACCCAGCAGCTGCATGTGGAGGAGAGGAGACACGAACCCGGTTCCCCAGATTACAAGTCTACCGCTCTTAACCACTACACCACACTGGCTCTCGGAGAAATTAGGAGAAATTCACATGAAGAAAGCTGGTTGTATTTGGGACTTTTTAGTTTGGAGCAAAGACGAGTAAGAGACCTGATAGAAACGTATAGAACGTATTCATGTCACGGAGAAAGAGGACAGGGTGAAGTTTTTCTCTGTCTCTCATAGCATTAGATGTCATGGGCATTCAACAAAGCTGAATGCTGGAAGATTCAGGGCAGACAAACCAAAGTACATCTTCACGAAGAACCGCATCGTTAAACTGTGGAACTCCTTCCCACAGGAGCCCCTGAAGGCCACCATTGTGAATGGCTTTAAAAAAGGATTAGACAAATTCACAGAGGGCTATCATTGGCTACTAGCCATGGTGGCTCTGCTCTGCTTCCACAGATCGATCCAGCAATGCTGCCAAAGACCAGTTGCTGGAAACCACAGGAGGGGGTGAGAGTGGCTTTTCTGCTTGAATCCTGCTTGCAGATTCTCCACAACATCTAGTTGGCCCCTGGACAAGATGGGGCATTGGCCTGATTCAGCAGGCTCTCCTCGTGTTCTAAAGTGGCACAAACTGTACTGTAGAAGAAGAGTTTGGATTTGATATCCCGCTTTATCACTACCCGAAGGAGTCTCAAAGCGGCTAACATTCTCCTTTCCCTTCCTCTCCCACAACAAACACTCTGTGAGGTGAGTGGGGCTGAGAGACTTCAAAGAAGTGTGACTAGCCCAAGGTCACCCAGCAGCTGCATGTGGAGGAGTGGAGACACGAACCCGGTTCCCCAGATTACGAGTCTGCCGCTCTTAACCACTACACCACACTGGCTCTCTTGTAGTCCTGCTCTTCTAAAAACCAACCAACCAACCAACCAACCAACCAACCAACCAGGCTCTACAAAGACAACAGTTGTCCGTACCAAACTTAGTAGCGAGAAACTGTATGGGGTCACGTGAATTGTGCAAATTTTTGTGTGTGTTGTGTTCGAAGAAAGAGGGGGGGGGGTCGGACTACAAATCAGAACAAGAAAGGGGCACATCCCACGAGTTTCAGATAATCCCGTTACACCCCCCTCCCCCCTCTCCCCTCTCCCAAGAATTTGGGACAGAAAAGCGTTCCTGCTGAGCTGGCTAAAAATTCCCCTCCACTCCGATTGTCCCTGTTAATTGGGGTGAGTGAGCCTTCATCCCGCTGAAATGATGTGGAGGGAGATTGAAAAGGAGCTTACGGGTGAGGAGAGAGAAAAGGACGGGCCAGCTCTGTCGTGTGAAAGAGAGGACACAACAAGGCGTCAGAAGAAGCTAATATATAAATGAAAATATCAGCTTGATCCTTCGCTTGGGCTTTTTGATGCTTTCAGGAGCGCATTAATTCCGGCAGCTTGGCCTCCTTCATTAATTAAATGGTCAAGGGGCTCTCCATGCGCAGTACCAGCCCTGCCACCCAACGATGAAAGGCCCATGTTGATATCTTTATTCCCCGTTGCACAATTGCCTTTGGGGCCAGCATTCAGGAGGAATTACTTCGGCCTCGGTGGATTTCAAGAGTTCCCAGCTCCTCACAATAGCTGCCTTAATAGGTGATTCAGTGGCTATTTACGCTGGCGTAGACCCATTGGCTGAAGTGAGGCTCACCTAATATCTGAGAAAGAGCCTTGCTGACAAGTCTCCTTGATGTCCCCGCTTACACAAAACCTCAGAAACTTGAAGGTGGATCTCATTATTCCAAGGGCTCCCTTTCATGTTTTGCACAATTAAGTGAGGGGCTGTTTTAATATTGTAAATGGTGCCCAGTGGGATTTAATTTTAGGGTTATGCTAATAGGTCTCCCTTAACAACCCTAGTGGGGCTGTTCCTGCCTCTTTCTTCCCTCCAGAGCAACTGTGTGTTTCAGTGTGGGGTACATTTTGTTTAGTTTCATTCTTCAAGGCTGGATGCTAAGCTTTGATTCATTGTCAGATTGACCAGACATTGGGTTTATGGAAGAACCAGTTGGATCACTCCAGTCAACACACACTTCACACTACCACCATAAATCTTTATTTAGCTGGTGGTTCCACAGGACATGAATCGGCTTTTTCGGCCAGCTGAGTTGTCCCAGTGCTATTTTTCTAGAAAAAGAGGTGCTGGAACTCACCAGGAATACCTCCCACCCTTGTTTTCTTATAATGGCAATGGCACCCACCTGAGAGGTGCCAGAATCGAGTTCTGATTAGTTCTGGCTGGGGGGGGGAGCCCTGGTTGTCACCAACATCGTATTCAGTGTGAAGCTTCAACAAATACTAGCTCCTTTACAACATGTGTACATCTGTGTGGCCCCTGATTGTACTCTGAACAAAGCAAAGCATTTTAGCAAGTATTCAGATAGAAGGTGTAGGTAAAGTTTCTGAACCACTCTCCCTCATGTCGTATAGACAAATATTATAAGCGAAAGGAGTAGAAATTATGAAAAGAAAGGGATAGAGATGGATCCTAGGCCTTAGAATATTCCTAAGCAGATGTTCTGACTAAGCACGGAAGAAGATTGAGGAATCCAGAATTCTATGTACATGTTCGGAAGACAGGAAAACACACATGCTTCCTTTGAAATTTCCAGTGCCCATTGCAGGCACACAGTGCAACAACTGTGGATAGAGGATATTTTGTTTTCATTCTAAAAATATTCATACTTTTTTCAATCAAAAGAAGAAGAAAGGTGGAGCAGAGCAGATCGCGAGGAGTCTTGAGTTGTTGTTTTAAATGCTTTGCGAGTCCGTGTCTAATCTCGCCCCTTTCTAAAATTTATTTATTGGTGTGTGTGTTGTTGTTGTTTTGTAAATCTACCAAAGAATAAAATAAAATGAAATTGGTATTAAGGGGTTTTTCTCAGGGTGGTGAAGGGCGCATGTGCTGTGTCCCATTGGTGCAGTGGTGGCGGAAATGCTCTATGGGTGGGTGGCTGCAGAAATGGGGTGGGGGGTCTGAGTAGGGCCAGTGGTGTGTGTGTGGGGAGAGAAATGTACCTATTTTCATCTGAGGAATGTTGGAGGGTATGTTGGTGGGTCCTAAGCAGGATGAAGTATGTGTTGTGGAGGACAAGGAAACAGTCTTCTTAGTGGTGGCTCCATGCATGTGGAACTCCCTACTGAAGTGAGTCTGGCCCCATTTCTTTATATTTTTAGGAGATGGTTGGAAGGGAAGAGACCCGATTGGGCAAATGGATTAGTTGCTGCCACTATTGATAAATTGCTATTTAGTGAGTTGTTTTGAGTTGTTGTGTTTTTTAAGGGGTGTGTTATTTTCTAGATTTTCTGTATTCCTTTCATTCCTTATTTGACTTCGTCGCAAACCGCCCTTTGACCTGAGCAAAGGGCGATAAACGGAACAGTGTAAGCAACAACAGCAAAAGCTGTTTCTCCTTAATATATGTTGAAACTTCTTGTTCTGCTAATAGAGCATAACTGTTGCATATACAGTATTTACTGGCATCATTGCTGGTGTCTGTCTATCTACCTACATTATTTTTAGCCGGTGCTTTTAAAAGGCTTTGTCTATCTGACAACTTAAAGCGATGGTTTCCCCTGCAAGGAAATAAAACAAGAAAGCACACATAAGCTGGCTATTATTACCGTCATCAACGTATCAAATTAACGGGCAGATTTCATGCCACTCAATTGCCTGTTTATTTTAAAGTCCTCTTGTAGTTGGAACTTTGAAGAAATAATCTAATTTAGAAGCAAAGGAAAAACAAGCACCTGTATCCTTCCTAGAGATGCGAAGGCCCTCCAAAACCCAGAAGAAAATTTGGGGAAATGCTCCCACAAAATGGGGTGTGTGTGGAACCACCCCCCAAAAAAATATTCAGGGGGGAAATCTGGAATCTTTCTAGTGTTCTTCCAGACCTTCACATTTCTAACCCCTTTCCAGCTATTACCAGTCAAAAAAGCAGGTCACCCTTCCTAGTCTGATTAACACCTGAAATTTAAAACAAAATAAAAAATAAAAAAAATTCCTTCCAGTAGCACCTTAGAGACCAACTACTGTAAGTTTGTGCTTGGTATGAGCTTTCGTGTGCATGCACACTTCTTTGGATACAATGAAACAGAAGTCACCAGACCCAATCTGAGGTGCTACTGGAAGGAATTATTTTTATTTTTTATTTTGTTTTGACTATGGCAGACCAACACGGCTTCCTACCTGTAACTGAAACCTGAAATTTATCAATGTTAACAAGCGAAGATGTCTGCTTTCCAAGCTAGCAAGTCCTCTATTTCAAATACATCTGCCAAGAGAGTCTCAGTACAGTAGCATCCCACCGAGCAAGCCTTTAGTCATTAGACTTTCCCCCATTTGATCCAGAAAGAACAGGTGTCAAGTTAAGGGCAATGCACCTTGGTGCTGGTAGGAGCTGCCTGAGGTGTGGTTCAAAGGTAGATCCTTCTTCCATCACCTCCAAACCAAAAATAACATGAGTAGACCTGGCAGTGAAGGCCTGTAGGATACTGAGGATGCAGCAACTGGAAGCAATTTCATGTGGTGGCTCCAGTTGCTTAAGTGTGTGCATCGGACCTCAGGCATGTATACGGGCCAGTGGTGTAATGGTTAGAGAATCCAACTAGGACCTGGGAGAACAGGGTTCAAATCCCCACTTGGCCATGATGCTCACAGGGTGACCTTGGGCAGCCAGTCACTGGGTTAACTAGGGTTGCCATGTGTGCGGAATTTCCCGGACATAGCCGGAATATGGCAGTAGGAAAAAAGTATTTATTTATTTATTGGCAATTTTTAACAATTTATTTAGCAATAAATAAATTTTCCTTTAAAAAAATAGCTCAAAAAATTTGAAGGGGAAAGAAAGCTCAACAACTTTGGGCAACTTTTTTTTGTCTGGATTTTCACTTTTTGAAACATGACAGCCCTAGATTAAGGGAGCTGTTTCCTTGAAGGAAAAGTTGGAATATAAATGAAATGAATAAAAACGTGTGTGTGTGTGTGTGTGTGTGTGTGTGTGTGTGTGTATATATATATATATATATATATATATATATTCCCATTGCGTGTACGCCGGAAACCTATGTTCTCCGTAACCGCTGCACCAAACAGCATCAAATTGGGACAAAGCGTAACTTGACCATCAATGAAGGATGTGGCATAATACAAATTAAAAAAACAACACACCTGTCATACCTAAAATAAAGGATAAAGGGGGGGAAAGTGGTGCACCTATTATACCTCACCAGCAAAAGGAATGAAGACTCCAACAGCATCCAATAGAAAGGCGGATTGCCTGCTGATGTCATCAGAGCCCGCAGTAGGCCTCCATAAGGTGCCCTGTGCCCTCACTTAAAATGGCTGCTGCACACTCACAGACATTTTAAAATTTCCCAAGTGCCCTCACCTAAAATGGCTGCCACAGCTTCACATGTTCAACACACACAGTCCCAAGTGATCAATACCACCGACCAATGTGTTCTTTTATGTAAAATGCATCTCTGGGTTATATGTGGGGCATAGGAATTCGTTCATTCACATGGTCTGAGGGACAGTGGACCGGCCCACGGCTGAAAAAGGTTGCTGACCCCTGCTCTAGCAGGACAGGGAAGAATGAAAACAGGAGCTTCCAGAATACATTCGGGGTCAGAATTTTAAAAAGCAAAAAACCCTACAGCAACACGTGGCTGGGCCAGCTAGTAAATGATAAAATAATGTGTGGCTCGCAGGTGATTATTGACCAAGTTCATACTTTAGAAAAGTATTGCCTGAGTGCATACAGCACTTTTGAACTCAATGGCGTTTCAGACTTCACAGTTCTGAACTGTTAACAACCCGTCACTGGGTGCCACTGAAACGTGGGCTGTGAATTTCTCTGATTTTTAGCAAGTAGTTTCCCCAATGTCTTGGGCAGTTTGACATGAACTGGCCGTTCAGATGCCAAATGCTGGTTTAGGCCATTCCTGAGATCAGTGAAATTGTGGCAGGGCCTGGGCCTCTATCCAACACCATTCTCTGTCCCTGCAGATTCAGGAGCGGCCTTTGTGAATGCTAATTTGCTTGCGCTGGCTTGTTGTCTTTTGCAAAGGTAGCCAGCCGCTTAGTTGCGAAGAACAGCTCAGCATGTGCAGGAATTAAATCACCCTGTTGGAGGCCTACCTTTTTTTTAAAAAAAATTTACAGCTGAAAACATGGCCGGGAGGGCAGGGGAAGTTGATGTAGAGTTTCCTTCTGCATCTCCCTCCTTCGCAATGGCATCCTGCAACGATATGCTCATTTTGTGCCAAGTCTGGAAAAGAATTTACTTGGACAGCACCAACTCTTGATTGTTTACTCAAGGGATGCTGCTGCTGAAGATGCATCAAAAAAACAAAAATAAACCTGCTTTCTTCAACGAAATCTGACCTGAACTGAGCAACTCAACCTCTTCTTGGCAAGGGCAGAATAAGCTGCGCCGTGCAATTGAGGGTCTGTTTTCAACACCAGGGAAGGGCGTAGGAAAACGTGGGCCTTAGCATGGCTTTGCATTTTCCTTCCCACGGCAAATTTGTGCATCCCAAATTTGTGGATTTGGGATCAGCTGGTGATCACTCTTCTGATCAACGGGTGATCCACCAACCCATATGCAGCCTCCCGGGCCGCGTAAGGTGGCCTGGCAGGGGGTGGATCAACCTCCAGGGTATGGGAACAAAAGGGGGCAGGATGGGGCCTGAAGGAATATGTATTATACGAGTGATGAGCTGTGCCTGGTGGGTCTCAGGTCAAGAAGGGCTGCCCTGGGAATCATAGAATTGTAGAGTTGGAAGGGACCCCAAGGCTCATCTAGCCCAGCCCCCTGCAATGCTGGAATCTGAGCTATAACATCCATGACAGATGGCCATCCAACCGCTGCTTAAAAACCGAGGAAGGAGAGTCCACAACCTCCCAAGGGAGTCCATTCCACTGTTCCACAGTGGAATCTCCTTTCTTGTAACTTGAATCCATTAGCTTGAGTCCTACCTTTATAAACAATAAACAAACTTATTCCCTCCTCCATGAGACAGCCCTTTTGATGCTTGAAGGTGGCTCTCATATCTCCTCTCAGTCTCCTCTTTTTCAGGCTAAACATACCCAGCTCCTTCAACCGTTCTTCATCAGGCTTGGTTTCCAGGCCCTTCATCTTTTTTCTTTATAAGAATTTATTGGTTTTTCCATAACAAACAACACTCCAACACCTTCACCAACATTAACCCCAACACTTACCCACCACTATGACTAAACACATACAAATACACCAACGATTCTTCTTCTTATTCCAAAAAAAAAAAAATTTTCTTGGTTCGAATCATCATTATTGACTTCCCCTGCTTTCTCTCCTTCGGTTCCTATTCCAAATTTTACTTTAATAACTTCATATCTCTAAAATTAAATTCATTTATAAATTCGAAACTAAACATTCTTCTTAAAATCTTGTTATTATAGCTTCATATAACTAATAACAAAACTTCATACCTTAACATATTATTCTTCATCTCTAAACATATTGTTAACATATCTTAACATATTATTCTTCATATCTTGACATATTATTCTTAAATCAAAACATATCTAACATCTTCTTTCCCTTAAACTGCTGCTAATAAAAGAAAAACTAAATATCCCTTTTATAGTCCAAAAACTTAAAAGAAACTTGACACACCGGCTTCAGGATACCAATACTGTTCATCCTATCCCGCTTCTAACCATTTTCCTTTTCCATCTTACGTCGGAACCTCTCCTCAAATTGTCCTCTTTTCTTATGCATCCACAGATCCAGACACAGTTCATGGCAATCCTTGCATAGAGCATCAGGGTACCCAGTTCTTCATCTTCCGGCTTCTCCATTTCGACTTTCCATTCTTCTTTTATTTGTAGACTTAATTGTTCTTCTCGGAGATGCCAAGCCATTTTGCTCTGTTCTTCCATGATCCCCTTCAGCTCTTTGCCAAGGCTTTCTTCAATTGCAGCCATATCCTGAAAAGTCTCCTCTGTGGGTAGTACTTTTTCTGCCATATCCCGGTTCAACAACACCAATTTCTGGTTAAGCAGTTCCAACCTCAAAAAAATAATTCTTTGTTCATCAGTCAGTCCAGAGTCCAAGACCAGCTCAAAAACGAAACCCAGCATGGCTGAAGTGGGCATAGGTGTCAGATTTCAATGTTTTTCTAACTTAGTGCCAGTACATTTCCACTCAATCTCAAACCTTCGCAGCCATTTTTCCTGGAGCCAGGGCGCAAGGACTGTAATTTCAAAAGGAGATGTTCTTCACCATCTTACCCCCCAAAGGGAGATCTAGACAGTCTCACTTGTCAAAAATCAAAACATTGTAACCATCACTGTAACAGCAGTCTATCAAAACAGTTATTTTCTTTCCACCGAAGGGAGGGAAACAGGCTTCCTTTCCGTAATGCCTCCCGGGTCGTTAAATGTCCAAAATAAGTCCAATCCGATACTCACGACCACCGGGCTTCCTTTTTTTAACTTCTGCAGGGAGAACGATGTCGTTCACCGCGAGCGGCGGCCGCCGCTTCGCCGTCCCGGTTGGGGCATTTCCCCTATAGCCCGGCTCCGTAGTCCCTTCACCCCCCCTCCCCCTTTACAGGGGGAACGGGGGAAGGGTTCGGAGCCATAATGGGCCCGCTGGGGAGCCCGAGGCGCGGGACGCTCTTCCCGCGCCTCACCGGAGCCCCGCTTTGCGGTAGCGGGGCTCCAACCCCCGGGACGGCCTGGGTCGCCTCGCTGCCGAGGCAACCCACAACCGCCCGCGATGGCGTCGCCGCCGGAAGTCGGTTTCCAGGCCCTTCATCATCTTGGTTTCCCTCCAAGGGATTGCTCCATATTTGACACAACCTTACGAGATAGCACTTCCACTTGTACAGCCTGCAAAGTCCTTCATCCCAAGCTGTGTATATCCCATTAGTGGCAACCAAAGTATACCTGGCAATCCCAAATTAGTGATATAGATATATACACCACTAATTTAAGATTTAAGGAAAGATTTTTCTAGCCCCTAAAGTTCTTATGTACAACTCAACCCTGAAGGTATCTCAGGAAGCAGAGACAGCATCTGAGCAGGACTCCTGGGAGTAAAATGTGACCAGCCTAAATGGTTGCATCCTCATGATTTATAATTGGGGAGGGGCTTTCTTCAGCCCAGGGACCACATCCCCTTCTGGTGAAGCTTCTGAGGGCCACATGCCAGTAGTGGGAGGGGCCAATGAAAAAAGTGGGCGGAGCAATGCATGTAACTGTTACCTTCCTACAGTGGAGTAGTTTCTACAGAAGCTCTCACAGCCCTCTCTGTCCTCCAACCAGACAAGTAAGAGGCATTATCAGAAGTTCCTTTCTTTGCTCTCCTGTAGACCAAAACATCCATAGAGTTTCTCCCAAGGAACATATTGGCACATGGTGTCCATTGTGTGGTCTGGGGCCCTTGTTCAGCTCACACAGGCTCCAGGTAGACCAGGGAAAATCATAAAGGATCTCATTGGGTGGCACCAGATCTCAGTTGCAGAACATCTGCTTGGCATGGAGAAGGTCTCAGGTTCAATCCCCGGCATTTCCACGCAGGGCTGGGAGAGAGTCCGCCGCTGCAGCACTGGAGAGATGCTGCCGGTTTGTGTAGACAACACTGGGCTAGATGGACCAGTGGTCTGACTCAGAATAGGATTGCTTCCCAGGTTTCCTTCCTTCCCACCTCCTCGTTCTTGGAGCCAGTTCTGTGCAACGTCTCCCTCTGCCAGCAACCCAGATGATATTTACACCAACGTGCTGACATTAAGCGCTTGTCCATGCCGCATTATCAGCTGCCGGCAGCCCCCTCCTCTCAACAAATAGCAGGCGCACAAACAGGGGCGGCAGTTCCAACAACCTGCCGTGCTATTGCAAAGCTGTGCTGATTCAAGAGAAAATAGTTGCGAGTGTGGGTGGGTGTGGGGAAAGCAACATGCAAAACAGCCTTGTCTCTGCCAAGGAGGACCTTCCTTCCTTCCCTTTTTGTGCTTCTGTTTGTTTGCTTCCACCCAAACAGGGAGAAAACGTCAACATGCCTTCCTCCCTGTGTTGTGTTTACCCCAGTGCAACAGACTGGCTTGCATTTTTGGAGAGCTGGCGGTCCTGGCGCTGAAGTGGATTAGCACACGATGGTTCCCCCTGCATCCTGCCCCCCAACTATTTAAAGCAGCAATCATTTTTTAAAAAAAACAGGAATGACTATGAATTCACTAACAGGAGTTTTGCGGAGATGGATAGCATCTCCCTCACCGCGAGAAGCAAAGCTACAGGGAACCAGACAGAGGGCCTTCTCGGTAGTGGCACCCGCCCTGTGGAACACCCTCCCATCAGGGGTCAGAGAGATCAACAACTACCTGTCATTTAGAAAATACCTGAAGGCAGCCCTGTTTAGGGAAGTTTTTAATTTGTGACTTTGTATTGTATTTTGGTATTTGTTGGAGGCCGCCCAGAGTGGCTGGGGAGACCCGGCCAGATGGGCGGGGTATAAATAATAAATTATTATTATTATTATTATTATTATTATTATTATTATTAGATTAGGGAACGTTATTTGGGCTGCATTAACAGCAGGGTTGTGGGGAAAGTGAACAGCACTCAGAGGCGTAGGAAGGTCAGGTGGTACCCGGTGTGGAAAATTTCTTGTCAAACCCCCCCCCCCCATTGATGTCCCCCCCTGCAAAAATGGTTTTACGTTATTTCACATTTTCTTACAAAGGAATAATAACAACTAATAATAATAAAAAACTTTTATTTATATCCCGCCCTCCCCGGCCAAAGTCGGGCTCAGGGTGGCTAACATCAGATACATAACATTGGTATAAAATCAAGCAATAATTAAATTACCTCCTAGAAACATCTCAAAATCAAATTAAAGTCTGATTAGATGGCTTTCCACAGGGTTAGGGTTGGGAACAGTAAGTGCTCTACTGGACTGAAATTTCAGCCTTCATGACATAGGAAAACAGCCAAGTAAACAGCTATTTTGGTGGAGGAGGGTCAAGATAATAACCGATATGCATGAAATTTCATATATAGCTATATAACCTCTAGTATATTAAGATAAGACCTTTGGAGCAGGAATTTTTATTTTAAAAAAGTTTTTTTATGAACCGCCCTAGTAGGGCAGTAATTGTTCCTTGATAATTTTTCACCCCCTCCATTATGGAACATGGGGCGGCCCGCCCCCTACGCCCCCCTTGCTACGCCCCTGACAGTACTCACTGAAGCATCCCTGTGGGGGAGAGGATGTGCTTATACCAGCAGTGGGTAGGGACAAAGGATGCATATACCCAGTGCTTTTTCCCCCTGGGGGTACGCAGGGGTACGCATACCCCTAATCATAGAATCATAGAATCCTAGAGTTGGAAGAGACCACAAGGGCCATCCAGTCCAACCCCCTGCCAAGCAGGAAACACCATCAAAGCATTCCTGACAGATGGCTGTCAAGCCTCTGCTTAAAGACCTCCAAAGGAGACCACCACACTCCTTGGTAGCAAATTCCACTGCCGAACAGCTCTCACTGTCAGGAAGTTCTTCCTAATGTTTAGGTGGAATCTTCTTTCTTGTAGTTTGAATCCATTGCCCCGTGTCCACTTCTCTGGAGCAGCAGAAAACAACCTTTCTCCCTCCTCTATATGACATCCTTTGATATATTTGAATATGGCTATCATATCACCCCTTAACCTTCTCTTCTCCAGCCTAAACATACCCAGCTCCCTAAGCTGTTCCTCCTAAGGCATCGTTTCCAGGCCTTTGACCATTTTGGTTGCCCTCTTCTGGACACGTTCCAGCTTGTCAGTATCCTTCTTGAACTGTGGTGCCCAGAACTGGACACAGTATTCCAGGTGAGGTCTTTGTACTTTTGTCCATTTACTGTATTTTCCCCGATTTGAACTATAAAACGGTGGTTTTCTTGAGACAAAATGAGAGTACCCCTAAACATTTTTAAAGGGGAAAAAGCGCTGCTTATACCCGGGGTTAAACAAATCAGGCCCCCCAATGCATCGACTTCAACATCGACTTCATTGGACTGGTCATGTTGTTCGGACGCCTGATTATTGTATTCCAATGCAACTACTCTATTCCAAACTTAAAAATGGAAAGTGTAATGCTGGTGGTCAACAAAAGAGGTTTAAAGACTCTCTCAAGGCAAATTTAAACAAAAAAAAGTAATATAAAAACCGACAACTGGGAAACACTGGCCTGCGAGCGCTCCAATTGGAGAACAGCCTTTAGCAAAGGTGTCATGGGCTTTGAAGACGCTTGAACTCGGGATGCAAGGGAGAAACGTGCTAAGAGGAAGGCACGCTTGGCAAACCCTCACCGTGATCAACTCCTGCCCAGAAACCTATGTCCCCACTGTGGAAGGACATGTGGCTCCAGAATTGGCCTCCACAGTCACTTACAGACTCACCGTTAAAATCGTGTTTATGGAAGACTCGGCTACAAGTGATCGCCGAAGAAGAAGAAGAAGAAGAAGAAGAAGAAGAAGAAGAAGAAGACCTGAAAGGCTTCCACCTTCTCTACAGATCCTCTTCAGGTGCTAAGAGGGGGTTCTTTTGTAGCTTCACGGTCCTCTTGTGGTTACTCTGCACAACGACAGTTCCCAGGATTCTTGGGAGGGGTGAGTCAAGTGCTTGAAATGTGCTTAAAACGGAAGATGTGTATGCAGCCCAGGGTGCTAACCTAGGTAGGCCTTTGGCCTGATCCAGCATCTCTCTCTCTTTCTTCTTGTGTTCTTACATTAAACTACATGGTGACATTGAAGCAAAGGAACTCATGAAAAAGGGGGGGGGGCGGAGAGAGAGATGGTTGGTTTTATGACCCCACGTCTACGAGGGAAAGGATTGCTTTTCATTCCCTTTCAGCGTTTTGCTTGATTGTGTCCTATAAGCTATAAAGGGAATTCCGTAGAGATCTATAAAATGCAGCCTGGGATGCTCAGCGTAAGTATTCTGACACCACACCCATTTTATATCCTGCTGGATGTGTTGGTGTAGCAGCTTGGCCTCCACCACCTGTTCTTGCAGCCTGCAGCTCTTGGGCTTGGCATGCGTCGGAAAGGCTTTTGCAGAAATAGGTACTGAATTGGGGGAGGGGAGGGGAATCCTGTACCAAGAATTCTCGAGATTCTAAATCTGCAGAGCTCATTGCACCGAAGCAGAGGATGAGTCAGTACACTGTGGTGTATCTTAGTCTACTCATACGGAATCACCGAACAGGGCCTGCTGAAGCCGTTTTGCTGCCTGCTTCCTCCCCTCCACACACACACCCATTAGGGGTGGACAGGCTCTTTAAGGTCTGGTTCATCCCGAGTCTCAGAGGGGATGGGGCTAAGGCCACAGCCATGCCATATATTCAATACACATGGCTTCCCCACCAGATAACCAGGGAACTGTAGTTTTGTTACGGGTGCTGGGAATCGTTCGCAGAAATTTCAGCTCAGCTTGTTTAAATGCTGCAATCATGCAAGAAAATATTGTAGGGGTGATATTAGAGCTGCAAAGACAGACTTCTTTCAGTGTAAGGTTATAGACCACTTTAATGTATGCATTCGGGGTGTGCAACCATTCAGGGAAGGGAAAACGAGTGATTTGGGGTGATTTTACTTCTTCCTGGCTCGAATCATGATACCCCAACCACCCTGTTATAGTGTGGGGATAGTGATTCAGAAAGTGACTTCAGCTCTCTGACATAGCAAGCAGGAGACAGCTTCTTCATGTAACACTCTTTATTCAAGTAAACAAGACTGGGGGACTGAGGAGAGGGAAGCTACATTTATAGGGACAGTAGACTGGCTAGAAAGGATACATTTTGGAGGGAACAATCTCAAGCAATCACAAAGCTGCCTTTTGGTGGGAACCAATAAGACTGAGGATCCAAATGCAGCAACTTGAATGAACCAATAGTAGCTGTTCCTTCTGGAACAGGAAGGCAGTTACTTTCCCCTAATGTGAATACAGACAATAGTAATACAGATATGATAACCCTTGAATCAATACACAACACACCGTTTCCCTTTGGATCAGCCCACCCTCTCAAAAAAGCCTCAGGCATCTCTGCCACTCTCTTTCCAAACTACGGAATTCTGTATTTTCCTATATACCTCTATATTTTTCTAAGTCCATGGGCTTTGCAAGACGTGAGGCTATCCAAAAAGCTGCCTACACTTCAGTGTCGTTGTTTTTAGTTAAACCACAGCAGTGGATATTTTTTTCTTTAAAAACAAGAACAAAAACGTCATTGCTCTACTTTAATAACACCCCCCCAAAAAAGAATCCAAAACTCTTCAGAACTCCACAGGCAGCATTCTAGACAGCCTCACTTTGTAAGGCATATCAAGGGCCTGGAAAGGTGTAGGTCAGCAGGGTTTGTGGGAGGATATGAACAAGCACTGCAATGGGAAGGCTGATTATAAATAAGGGATTACGAAGGAAAGTGAATCCCTTTTACTTCCTTACCCAAAGCCCCTGACACTTGATTTGTCTATATTCTTGCAGGCTTAATCCACTCTGAGGGGCCTCCAGTGCTTGTAAATTTCACCCACTTTGGCCAAACGGGGAAAGTGATAGCTGTTTTGAAATTATAGTGAATTGGGATCACAGAGTATCATTCGTACAGAGTGGTATAGAACCTGAAACACAGACTGGAGGCAGAGAGAGCACAGAGGGATTCAGAAACAGACTGGAATTTTTAAAAGTGCAGCAGCTATGGATGCAAAGCAAAGCCTGGGGCCCAGTGTATAAACGGGAGGAAGTCTTTTAGCACCTTTTGATTAATTTTCAATCTTCATATTCTAGAATCAACTGCTCTGAAAGTGAAATGACAGTTTCTGTCCAGGGTGTAATCTTCACGTCCCTAAATTAATCCAAATGAATGAATCTCGCATTGACAGAGACCACAATCCTGTGCAAGGTTACACACATCTAAATCGCATTGAAGTCAATGGGATTTACAGCTCCTGTAAAATGTGTGCAGGATTGCAGCCAACTTCTTGATTAAGAATTTCCTTTAGGCCTTTCTCTCTACTATTTTCCAGCAGCATAGGTTTCGTTTGCATGGGAAAATGAGGACAGCTTAATCTGAGTTAATTAGAACTGTGGATTCCATATGGAATATTTCAGATTAGTGCCATGCAGATAATTCAGATTGCCATCATGCAAATGATTTTAATATGGATTACATTTTTCCAAACTGACATAACATCATTTGCAACTTATGTTTTGATCATCATTCACCTTTGGACAGGTTAGACAGGAGGGTCCTATGCTCAGTTTTTTGTGTTGATGATTTAGGGAGCTGCTTCTTTTTTGTCCCTTTGTTAAACTTTGGATTTAAAAAGGTATACGTTATTAACTTAATATAAGTGATTTCGATTTTGTATTCAGTGGACTTGCTAATTCTACCGTGGAATTGAAGCTGACCTCGTCATCATCCCTTTCCTTTTGAATATGTATTTTGGTGTCAGTTAAGTTGCCTGAGTATAAAAATCAAAGTTTTTATAGGCTTGCCTGCAGAAATTTATTACCATGCTGCTGGTGACCTGGCAACAAACTCTGCCTGCTTCATTCAGCTTCGGGAAAGGTGGCTCTGTTTTGGTTTGCCCTATTTGACACTCATGTAGGATAAACAGTCCAAAGCTGTTTGACTGAGGAACCTTTGACCTTCCAGAACTTGCTGAACTACTTTTTTTTTACAAGAATTTATTGGTTTTCCATATCAAAACAGATACAAATACAATAGACACAAAAAACAACAAATACAACAACAAAAAAAAAACAGAAATAAAAGAGAATACATACCTACACCGGAACACCAACACTCCATACATTTAATTAAAATCTTATTTCGAATCTAATTAGGGGGACTTCCCCCGTTCTCTCCTCTGCTTCCAATTCTAGTTTACTTTAGTAACTTTCTATCTATTTCAACAATTCATTCACCTAAATTCATAATCTTCATCTCTAAAATTTATGTCATTTAACATCAAGATATCAAAATACAACTTCTTAATACAAATCCTAACTTCTTATAACCTTATCTATCTCTTATTCCACTAAAACTGCTGCTGGTATTTCTAATTCAAACCTTATAAAGTATTAAACTATCCTTCTTTAAAAACAGTCCAAGTATCTCTTCTCTATTCCAAATCAAATTTTTAACACTCTGACTTCGGGGTACCATGATAAGCCTTCCTGATTACACGTCTAAAATTTTCACCCTACCCCTCTTCTTACCATTTTTTCTCCCCACCTCGGAATCACCCACCAGACTTCCCTCCAACCCTTTCCAAAACCATTGTCCAGAATGTCCTCTTTTTCCTTGTATCTAAAGGCCGAAACCTTGTCCAAAAACATCCTTGCAAAGCTCTTCAGGAAATATAATACATCACCATCCGGCATCTCCATTTCAATCTTCAGATCAACTTTTAATTGTAATTCCCAAGATTGTTTTTCCTGCATTTCTGGGCTCCCACCCCAGAAAGCCGATATAATCTGTCCAAATTCAACCCTGGGCCTCTCACACCGACAGGGTTTTTCTTCTTCTTGGAGTTGCGTGATCACTGTGTCTTGTTCTCCAGATATTTCCTCAAGTTCCTTAGCAAAGTTCTCCTCAGGTTCCTTAGCAAAGTTCTCAGAAACCTTACCAGTTCCAAAAAACTTTTCGTCGACATTCTGATTCAACAGTTCTAATTTCTGGTTCAAGAGTTCTAGTTTCAAAAGAATTATCCTTTGTCCTTGGGTCATTCCCGGATCTAAAGTCATTTTAAAAGCGAAACCAAAAATGGCAGAAGCAGGCAGGAAATAACAAAGTTCAGTACTTTTCCATCTTTAAGTCTCAAGTTTCAGCCGCCATTTCCCCCTAATCAGGGTGCGAAAATTATATTCCACCAACTTTGAGAAGAAATGCTTTAAAAGTCTCAATCCTCCCCTAACAGGGGTTTTGACAGATCGTACTTGTCAGAAAAACTCCAATAGAAACATTGTGTCAGCCAAATGCAGCAACAGCCAGATACACTGTTACTTTCTTCTAATTCAGCAGGGAGAGGAACGGACTTCCTTTTGACATTCCTCCCCAAAAGCCAATTAAAACAATTTTAAGGCCAATTAAACTCCGTACTTACAGCTTACGGGGTTCTTCTTCTTCTTTGCTTCAATTAGGTAAGAACGAGACGCTCTTCCCCGGCGGCAGCCGCCACTTAGCTTCCCCGGCTGGGGCAAACCTCCACAGCCCCGCGCCGTTGCCCTTTCACTCCTGCGCCCCTTTTACAAGGGGAACCGGAGAAAGGGTCAGCGCAATGGCGCCAGCTGGAGAGCCCACGCCGCGGGACGCTCGACCCGCGGCTTAACGGAGCCCGCTGCGCGGTAGCGGAGCTCCTAGCCCCCGGGGAAGCCAGGGTCGTCTCGCAGCCGAGACAACCCTTGACCGCCGGTAATGGCGCCCTCGCCGGAAGTCAGAACTTGCTGAACTACAACTCCCATCAGGCCGAGCAAGCGTAGCCAATAGCCAGGGATGATGGGAGTGGTGGTTATAATAATAATGATTTTATTATTCATACCCTGCCCATCTGGCTGGTCTTCCCCAGCAACATCTGGAGGGCCAGAGTGATGTCGGATGAAGCTATGGCTGCACCACCAACGGGGAGCTGCGTATAACCATCAGCAAAACAGGACATAGGAAGAGGCTTGCTAAGTAAGAGCAGAGAAGACTAACACAGTATCCTGCTACCCACAGTGACTCACCAGATGTCTATATCAAGCCATAAGCCAGATGCATGGGAAGTAGCTCTCTCCTGTGGTGCTGGTCCACTGCTGCCTCTGAGCCTAGAGTTTCTCCATAGCCATCCTAACGAGTAATCATTTTGTCATCACTGATAGCCCCTGAGATGGCGGCTAGAAAGATTCTCTCGCTGAGTGGCTAGGTGCGTACCTGACCCGTTTCCCCATCTATCATGCCTCTTATCATTTTGCTGCATCGCCAGGTTAGAACCAAAACTAGATGAGACCTCCTCAGAGGCAGGGAAGCACAAAGAATTCATCTGTAGCAAACGGAGAGGCAAACCCACCAGACGTGCAAATCCCGAGGAATACGTGGGTTGGGTCAGATTTGGCACTTCTTCGAACTCTTGGCCCCCCAAAGCGTACGAGGGCTGCACTCGAGGAAGCCTCCGTTATGCAAAGATGAAAAAGCAACAGAGGGTTTCCTCCCTTGCAACAGTTGCGCTTCACGCATCCGGGAGCACCAGAGAGTCAATCTGAATTAACGCCCTGGCGATTGCTCATTTCCTTTCGCTCGCTCAATTTTCCATCTCTGATTGATGAAGCGCCTTCCTCTGGGAATTGCCCGATTTATTTTTATTGTTAGCTGCTATAATAATACTGCTACTAATAATAATAGACACGATAAGCAATTATCTAAAACATCCCGGGATGTAGCCAACTAATGTTTACTCAGAGTTAGCCCATTGAAATTAATGGACCCAAGTCAGTCATATCCATTCAATTTAATGGGTCTATACTCTGAGTAATTACTGATGTTGGATATAACCCCTTGATTTCCCCAATCCCAATTTTGTCCTCTGCCTGCTGACCTCCCTTATTATTATTATTATTATTATTAATAATACCTTGTCCTTCCTGAAAGAGCCCAGAGCAGCAGCCTCAATTTAACATGTGAAAAGCAAAGCTGTGAAATTCTGAGCATGCTTTACTTTGGGAGTAAGGCTGCAATTCTAGCCATGTCTACTCAGAAGTAAGTTCTATTGAATTCTAAGGAGCTTACTCCCAGGCAAGTGGAATTAGGACTGCAGCCTAAGGTTCAGCGCTTTTTAATTCTTAGACCTACTTTGTCGCCAACCCCTTTTCGTTGGGTTTTAGTGATGCTGTCCTTGTTTTATGATCTTATGCTGCCTCTTGATGGTTTTATCCTGCTTTTATGTGATCTTTGTGCTGTTCTAGTGAGTTGTTTATTATTAATTAGCTCAATTGTTTTTCGGTTTGATTGTATTTCTGCTGTATTGATTTTTAAAATGTGAACTGCCCAGAGGTCATGGCTAATTGAGCAGTATATAAATGCCATAAACAAACAATCTTACTTCCCATTTGCAAATTTGCAAAAAAATAATAATAATCTCTTGCGCTGGATAACCTGTTGCAAGTGAGATCTATGTATCTACCTACTGCCTTTCTTTTCCACTTTTATCTCCAAAGAGCTTGAAGGGGCATGCATGGGTCTCCCCCTCCTCATTTAATCCCTACAACAACCTTGTTAGGTAGGTTAGGCTGAGAGGCAGTGACTGTCCCAGGGTCACCCAGTGAGCTTCATGGCCGAGCGGGGATTTGAACCCTGGTCACCCAGATCCTAGTCTGACACTCTAATCACTACACCACACTGGCTCTCTGGGGAAGGTCCTTTCGCTGGAGTATTGATCACTGTGCCTTCCAGAGTATATATTTCCTCTGTTCCAAGTCAAAGGCATTTGGGGTGGTCAAGACAAAAGGTCAGCACTTTAAGGATAGGAGGGTATGCCTTGCCCCCCAGATCCTATCTATACCACTTGGCTAAACTGCGAGTGATCCAGGCCAAAGACTGGGCGAGCCAGCCTTGTTTGTCATCAAGAGAGGTTATGACAAAGGCCATTAATCTTCCCTGGGTTCTTCTTTCTTTTAAAAATAAATGCACCTCATAGAACGAACAATTTTCTCTGTGTTCCCAGTGATCAGTCTCTGTGAAGTCAAGTCCTTTATATCCATCCATTCCTCCATCCATCTCTCTGTAATAATCATTGGGATTCATCAATAAAGCCACTAGTCATTTTCTTTCCAAAGCTGTCATTAATCTCAGAAAGAGTGTACAGTGGGACTCTACCTTTCCAAAGGAGGCAGCTTTGTTGTTGTTGTTGTTGTTGTTGTTTACTTGAAGGGTTTCTCAATAAATCCCTTTCTTTTCCCCAATACTCACTGGGGACAGAGGAGAGGGGACACTGCAGGCATTTGGCTTTGTTGTTCCAACTGCCAAATAAATTGCCAGGTAGGGATGGACAAATACGTCGTTACATTGCCCCTCAACTTCTCATTTTTTCCAGATTTAAGTTCACTTTGCCAGTTTATGTTAAATATATTTCTTTATTCTGTCCTGTTGGTGCATCTTCTGAGCAAAGTGCTCGTTAAATGATGATAGAGTGGTACCTCGGTTTTCGAACGCTTCCGTAGTCGGAACGTTCCGGAACTCAAACGCCGAAAACCCGGAAGGAAATGCTTCGGTTTTCGAACGCGCCTTGGAAGTCAAACAGGAAACGCGGCTTCCATTTTGAGTTTTCCATTTTGAGGCTTCCGATTTCTGCTTTCAGTTTTCGAACGTTTCGGAAACTCAAACTGACTTCCGGAAAGGATTACATTCGAGAACCAAGATACGGCTGTATTTGAAATCATGGTGACTTGGGGACGAGGGGGGGAGGAAGGCAATTGTGCCCCAGCTGCAGTCAGGGTCGTGCCGGCGATCATTGGCTGATGTGAAATGAGCCTCAGATGTTCCTGCTGCCTCTCTGTTCCTTTCTTTCATAGCCTGGGCTTTTCAGCCTGCCCTCATTGCGACCTTTCCATCTCCATAATAGATCCCTTCTTTCAAAAGCACCCATTCCCTTTCTGACTTTGACCTGGAGATATCAGGTTAATGTTCCCATGATAAACCAAAGTACCTGGCCCCCACTGGGTACTGAATTGGCTTGAATTAGCACCCTGCCAATACAGGGCTGCAACCAGAGGCGCCAGCTTATGAGGACGATTGTGGGAGCCCGAACGTCACACATGCGTCATCAAGATATCGGGAGGAACCAGGGGTGGAGCTGAGCTTGGTAGCTACATGGCTTCAGTGGCAGGCAGCTCAACCTCTGCATCCTGAGAGCCAGTGTGGTGTAGTGGTTAAGAGCGGTGGACTTGTAATCTGGTGAACCGGGTTCGCGTCCCCGCTCCTCCACATGCAGCTGCTGGGTGACCTTGGGCTAGTCACACTTCTCTGAAGTCTCTCAGCCCCACTCACCTCACAGAGTGTTTGTTGTGGGGGAGGAAGGGAAAGGAGAATGTTAGCCGCTTTGAGACTCCTTCAGGTGGTGATAAAGCAGGATATCAAATCCGAACTCCTCTTCTTCATCATCCTCTTGGTGCTGCTACTGGCAGCTTTCACCCTCCTTCTCAGCAGCAGCAGCAGGAACCAGCAACACGGTCAGCTCCACACTTTGCCTTTGTGTTGTTGTTGTTGTTGTTGTTGTTGTTGTTGTTGTTGTTGTTGTTGTTTTAACATCCCCCCACCAGCCTCTACCCTCAACATATAGAACCCCCCAAAAGGGCTTGGTCCCCAGGAACTGGCACCCCTGATCACAACAAGTAGTTTCTGTGCTCAGTTCTGTGCCCTCCCCCTGCTCCAAAACTACCTTTTAAAGGAGCTGAAATTCTAAGTCCACACTGCAAGGTGGTACAAAAGACCTGCTGGCTGCTCACACCCTCCGGGGAAGTCTCCAAGGAAACTTGGTCCATATTTGCACGGGTCCTGTTGAAAAGTTGCTCAGTCATTCCATGCTGGCTACAGGAAACATGTTATAACTTAGGATTTAATAGCCGTCGGTTTGCAACATGGTTTTTGAGTGCCCATTTTGCAAACCATGTATACCAGATCTGGAACCCCCTGTTTCTTGCACCTTGCTGCTTGTTGGTGTTGGTGTTGTTGTTTGGGGGGGGGGTAAAGAACCGTTATTTCACAAGTACATCATACGAGCGCTGGAGGATAAAGAATTTCAGGCTGCGAAAAAGCAACTAGGAAATGTTGCCAAGGAAGTGATGGATGTCCATCTCACTGCTTTTAAAGTGTATGTTTTAGAGACAGTAAATAATCAGCATATTGGTGACATACGGGGCTGTAATACAAGGAACTTTTCATCTTCCCGGTACGACTATGGGATATATTTTAATTGCTTCCCTTTTGAAGACCAAGGCCAGAAAATCACCAAACATTTTTTTAAAAGACATCAAGTGCATTATGTAAATTATATAGATGGAATGAGTAACAACCCCACAAGAAATTGCAGGGGCCATGTGTGTGTGTGTGTGTGTGTGTGTGTGTGTACACACACACACACACACACACACACACAGAGTGTAAGGCATAGAGGAGGTAGAACCTGTTTTACTGCAGAAGGCAGATCATGGAATGTACGATTTAGCTAAACTGGCCACAAATTGAAGAGAAAATGTGTATGTCACCCAGTGAAATAATTGGGCACATTGCTTGTTAGGCACGAGTCAATTGTGGGTCCAGGGCAGCTGTTTACCAGCTCCATCTGGTACACAGGCTGAGACCCCATCTGCCTGAGGATTGTCTCGCCAGAGTGGTGCATGCTCTAGTTATCTCCCGCTTGGACTATTGCAATGCACTCTATGTGGTGCTACCTTTGAAGGTGAATTTTATATTTTGTTTTGGAAACTACAACTAATCCAGAATGTGGCAGCTAGACTGGTGACTGGGAGTGGCCACTAAGACCATATAACACTGGAGTCCTGAAAAACCTACATTGGCTTCCAGTACATTTCCAAGCACAATTCAAGTGTTGGTGCTGACCTTTAAAGCCCTAAACAGCCTCGGCCCAGTATACCTGAAGGAGCGTCTCCACCCCCATCGTTCAGCCCGGACACTGAGGTCCAGTGCCAAGGGCCTTCTTGGCGGTTCCTTCACAGCAAGAAGCGAAGTTACAGGGAACCAGGCAGAGGAACCAGCCTTCTCGGTAGTGGCGCCCATCCTGTGGAACACCCTCCCATTAGATGTCAAGGAAATAAACAACTATCTGACTTTTAGAAAACATCTGAAGGCAACCCTGTTTAGGGAAGTTTAATGTTTGATGTTTTATCGTTTTTTTAAATATTCTGTGTGGAGGCCCTGCCAGATGGGCAAGGTATAATTAATTAATTAAATAATAATAATAATAATAATAATAATAATAATAATAATAATTAGGGATGGGGGAGAAATTTATTTTAGTTCACAGCTCAATGCAAAGTAATCTAATCTGCACTTTCTGAAGCTGTATGTGAACTGAATCTCCACAATCCTTTGAAATTCACTCATCTCTGAATTTTGCAGGGCAGTTCTTTGACCAAGAAAAATTATACAAAAAAAGTATATTGGGAGAAAGTGTGCATATATTAGTGAAATGCAAACAGCCATTGTATTAAGGAAAATTGCTTGCCAAAGTGTGTGCATTAGGCAAAATGTCATTCAAAAATATGTATCCAGGATGTCAAACTCAGGGTAGACCTATTGAAATCAATGGAATTAAGTTAGTCGCATCCACTGACTTCAGTGGATCTATTCTGTGTATGATTCAGTTGGATTCAAACCTAAAATGCTGGTGAATTTTCTTAAAGTCTCTTCTTTTAAAAATGCAAACTGATATGGAGAGGTGGCAAACTGAACTCAATCCTGGAAAAAAACTAAGAAACTGAGAGGAACTGAAATTGATGGATTCATCTATCCATGTGTGTTTGTGTGTGTGTGTGTGTGTGTGTGTGTGTGTGTGTGCAGGATTCCAAAGAAAGTAGCGAAAGGAGGGAAGGGAAGGAGACATTGCTCAAAAGTCACATTAAAACTCCTTGCTCCTGTTCATTCTGAAGCAGGAGTCATTTAAAAATAAAATTTTAAATTGTAGATTTATATTAGCAACCCCACCCCATATGTCGAAAAATTAATCAGAGCTCCAGGGTTGACCTGGACGACTTTATGCAACACCTGCTGGAATCCTCCTTGCCATGTTCATGCCCCCCTCGTCCCCCCACCCTGGATCTCACCTTGTCTCAGGAACCAGGCACTGGCTCTCAAGCCCCTTTCCCTTTTTCTTTTCCTAAAATTATAGCAAACAATATATTTCCTTTTCAAATTGCTTGAAGCGTACCTGGGCGCAGCGTGAAATGCCGCGACTGCCGAGTCCGAAGCCTCCAACCATTGTAATTTGCCCAGAGGCCTTTATGCATATTAATTGGCATATGCAAATCCCATGCAGATCTGTGCTATGCGCCTCTGCCTTGAGTTCTTCGAGAAGTGTGTATTAAGTGAGAGGTTCCACTCTAGGTGAAAGCGGAAGGCAGTTGTTTGTTTCCATTTCAGAGGGTACCTTGCAAAATGACTCCACTCGGGAAGATGGTAAAAATCGCCACGGATGTCGGCAAACATGCTAGAAGTGGCAATAAGCAAAACATTACAGTATTTATTTGCGTGATGTTTTCTTCATGGGGTTTTTACCCCTATATCACCCTTCGACAAAGGTTTTTAGGGTAGCCTGCAAACATAGAATAACATTAAAAACACAGATGATGATGATGATGATGATGATTACACCCCATCCCACCTGACTGGGTTGTCAGTCTCTCTCTCTCTCTCTCTCTCTCTCTCTCTCTCTCTCTCTCACACACACACACACACACACACACACACACACACACAGATATTCAAGCAAGTCTGAACAATTTAGGGGTGATCCTAACCCCAGCTGTTGAATGATGGGACTGAATGGAGTATCAAGGCCACTCTCACAGCCCTCCTGGTCATGGCAGTTGGGGGTGGAGGGAATGAAGAGGTGCAGAATCAGGCCTGGATTAAGTCTGATGCTGTCCCCTGATGGCAGCAGAGCCAGCTCAAGATCCAACAGATGCTGGGAAGATTCAGTACCTCCCCACCCTAAGAATGTCCTGTTTCAAGGCTTTCCATTGCCTAATAATGGCAGGGATACCACAGACCGGGTTTGTGTGTGGCAGAAGTGGAAGTCTGCACTGAAGGACTGTTAGAGTTGTTCAGTGGAATCCCTGATCTTTTCTACCTTGTGTAGAAATTAATGAGCCTTCAAAGCTTTACTGCAGAACCATCTTAAAACTCATTACATATAAACATTACAAACAAACAAAGTAACACATTGCACTCAAGTAGCAAGCAATGCGGTTCGGTCCTTTATTACAGTTCAGGAACTTCTCTCTTTGATTCCAGACAGAGACTTCATCATGCTGGAAGCTTCTTTTCCCAACACAGTGAATTGATGATTTCTCTGTTGGCTTCCCACAACACAGAGAGATCCTGAGCTTGGGTTGCTTAGGTTCACAGCAATGAGTCATCAGGTAGTCAAAACCCTCTGAAATGGAAAAAACAACAACAACAGCCTTCCGCTTTCACCTAGAGTGGAACCTCTCACTTAATACACACTTCTCTGCTTTGGAAATGGAAACCTTTACTTAAGTTTTAACTTGAATGCATACAAACATTGCATTTTATGCATATTAAACTTACAACTTTAAGAAGGACTGGCACCGGGGTCATTCCACAGGTGGAGGCTGAAGAGGCCAGCAGAACTGGGCAGAGATATACTGTCACTCAATACAGTCTGCCGCCCCCCACCCATTCAAAGGCACAAAGTGTATTTGAATTGCTCCGTTAATATAGGTTGTAAAACTTGGGGGGCGGGCGGTTATAGTCTTTGCCCAGCACTCTAGAGACAACTTTATGGTCATCACAACTCATTCTCCTGAGATGTTGAAAGCAACCTGATTATGTAATGAGCACTTTTTTCAAGCTGATTGCTCTGCCATTTGGAAAGTTGCGGTTTTGCCGCTTTGTAACGGCCACTTGATGACCGGGTGGCCTAATACAATTTTGAGAGGTTAAATTGTATAGCAAAGGAACTGGAGCTGTTATTGGAAAAGCTTTATATATGTAGTTTGTGCATAAGGAAAAAAGTCAGTGTGAAAAATGGACCAGGTTTGGAAAGCTGTTGCAACCGCTCTTTATTGTGGGCAAAAGGTGATTGGGAAAGTCCAGCTTTCCCACTGATGCATCCTTCAAAAACATTCTCCATCTGGCAGTGAAGCTATAGTGTTCTCTACTGTGAACCAGGGTTAAAAGGAGATTTAAAATAAAAAAGCTCATTTGAACCACCTTAAAGTTATATCCAAGCCACAAATAAACACCTTTTTTTGATTCTGTGTACGTTTTGTGGCTGGGTCAAACTGGGGTCCCAGTTACATTTCCCCCTAGTTAGATTATGGACACCCATAATCTACACCTTATGTGGGTTCACCGAAGTAATTATTGGAACTAATGGAAAAGATGGGGGAGGGGGGACTTGGTTCATTCCCTTGTCAATCCAAAAGATGATAAAGACTCATATACAATGGTACCTCAGAAGTTGAACAGAATCTGTTCCAGAAGTCTGTTCGACTTCCAAAACGTTCGGAAACCAAGGTGCAGCTTCTGATTGGGTGCAGGAAGCTCCTGCAGCCAATTGAAAGGTAAGTTGGACATTTGGGTTCCAAAGAACGTTCACAAACCAGAACACTCACTTCCTGGTTTGCGGTGTTTGGGAGCCAAAAAGATTCGAACCGCCGACCTTCTGATTGCAAGCCCTAGGCTCTGTGGTTTAACGCACAGCACCACCTGCCTCCCTTTTAGGAAGCTGCCTTAAACTGGTCCATCCAGTTCAGTATTGTCTTTCTTGACTGGCAGTGGTCCCAGGATTTCAGGCAGGGTTCTCTCCCAGATCTACCAGGAGATACTGGAGACTGAACTTCTGCATACAAGGCAAATGATCACCTCTTTCCCTGTCACCTAGCTTCAGGTGGTGGTGGTGGGACCTGGAGAAGAATCTTGGATGATGGGTGTAGCATTTGTGCAGGTTAGCGTTGTGGAAGCTGGTCCCTTATTTCTCTCCCACTGTAGCTGGTGGGTGTTTGTTTGTTTGTTTGTTTGTTTCTGTTTTTGCACATGGCAGAAGGGAGAGAACTCTCTGCTAAACAGTTTAGCAATGTGAAATCCACCCAGCCCGTAAATCTGCTAGGGAACTCGTCCGTGTGGGAAATGCCGCGACTTCAGACTAATCAAATGGTCCTGGCTGTAGTAGCTGCTCCCCAAGACCTTATGGCTCAGCCGAGGACGGCAAACTGCTAATCGGAGAATTGTGAAAAAGCACGACACAGCCTGAACGCGCGCACAGCCGTGCTCCCAAAACTCTGAAGTAAAGACCCTCTCTGATTTAAATGCACTCTGTCTCTGTCACCTTGCCTGCTAAATGCTTTCTATCGATCTCTGGTGTGTGCTCACTTCCTCCCCCCCCCCTTTCATTCAAGCCATTTATTTTATAGGTGTAAAGTGTGGTTTAAAGCAAAAGGCTGCAGCGCAACCATTTACAAGACCAATTCCTCCCTACACCACATCCTTCTCTGTTGCCAAGCCCGAAAGTATCAGAGTCTGAGGAGAGGCCTTGTGGCAGAGTCTGGAATTGTGTACGTTCACAAATATCCCACATTTCTGTGAGCATGGGAATAGTTTTGGTGATGACTGGTGTCCTGCCTGAGAGCTTTCAGGGGAGTGGAGATATCTCCTAAGGGAGTAATTGTGGGAAAACAAAGGGGAAGGCATGTTGTTGCAGGTTGTGTGGTGTGTCTGCATCTGCTACTACTATCTCATCCGGTCTTATGATATTAGACAAGACCTAGAGCGAGTGGAGTGGGTGGGTAGCCAAAACGGTTCCCTCCAGATGTTGGAATACCCTCCTCTCATCCTGTCAGCCTCTGTGGTGTGGTGGTTAGAATGTCAGACTAGGATCTGGGAGACCAGGGTTCAAATCCCGACTCAGAGAGCCAGTGTGGTGTAGTGGTTAAGAGTGGTAGTCTCGTAATCTGGGGAACCGGGTTTGCGTCTCCGCTCCTCCACATGCAGCTGCTGGGTGACCTTGGGCTAGTCACACTTCTCTGAAGTCTCTTAGCCCCACTCACCTCACAGAGTGTTTGTTGTGGGGGAGGAAGGGAAAGGAGAATGTTAGCCGCTTTGAGACTCCTTCAGGTAGTGAAAAGCGGGATATCAAATCCAAACTCTTCTTCTTCTTCTTCTTCTTCTTCTTCTTCTTCTTCTTCTTCTTCTTCTTCTTCTTCTTCTTCTGCTATGAAGCTCCCTGGGTAACCTTGGGCCAGTCATTGCCCCTCAGCCTAACCTGCCTCAGAGGGCATTAAATGAAGAAGGGAATAACCACGTGTGCCACTTTTTTCTCCTTGGAGAAAAGGATGAACTATAAATGTGAGAAATAAATAAGTAAATAAATAATGTTGCCTGGGGCTAAAGTCCTGTAATATCTGGAAGGCACCCACATTCTTGTCCAAGACCAAAATCCACATCCATGAGGAAAGCGAGATGTAGCCTAAAGACTACAAAACCCACAATGCAGCAAGGCATGAGACTAGAACCAACAAGCCAGCAAACCACAACACGATGCATTATGTCTGCGAGACAAAGGTGCTTGCAGGAAAAAATCTGTAGTCTTCACTTATATATATTTTAATTAATGTCAATAATGAGGGTCTATTCAGGGAATTCCACAACCTCGCAACCTTGTCACCACTACAGAGAAGTCTCTCTGCCCCATGTCCCAGCCAAAATGCAGTGGATATGGAAAGACTGGGGCGGGGTGTCTTTTAGAACCTGGTTTTAAAACTATTTAGAGCAAGATTTGTCAGGGGATATATCAGATATCCACGATATTTTCTGCTAAACAGGGATGACTGGAGCCATTGTTTATTACTTTCCAAACTTTGACCAAAACTTCAAATCCACCTTGCGCAGCATATTAGCCCCCCTAGAGTTATATCCAGCCGCAAATTGGTTTGAATAATTGCTTTTGCTTCTCTTCTCTTTGGGCAGCGTGACCTTCACTCCTGTTCCCTGCGTTAAAACCCATCTTTATTGCATTAATTATCAGGGGCTAAGTTTGCTTCGCATTCCGAGGCAACCCTTGAAGCCACTTTCTTCCCAGAGACATTTGATGGGCAGGTTCAAGGGGGAATCCAGTCATACAGTGCCATTTGCATTCTCCCTGACAGCTCCCAACCTGCTCGACATATTTATTGCTGCTGCTCTTTTTCATCGCAGATCTCAGATCTGGTATGGAGGGTTTTTTTTTGGTGTTTCTGTGTTTTTTTAACTGAAAAGTCAACTCGTTGGTGTTTTTTTTAAAATTCGCATACAGATATTGCAAAAATGTGTGCTAATCGGCAGGCTCTTCTTCAACTACGCAATGTGGTCACCCTAGGCGTTTGGTTAAAAGGAGAGCTGCAGATTAGATAAGCTGGCCTTCAAATGCAAACTGAACTGATTTTTGGCCCCATCCCTGCTCTAGAGGCCCACGCAGTCCTGATTTTAGATATGTGCTTTCCCCATGCTCAACATCTACTCGGGATCTGATCCACAAGGGCAGATGATGGGTGAAAGTGCATTCCTAGCAACGGAGCAACCTTTCTAGAAGGGGAGAATGGTCATCCACCTGTAAAGTAAAAAAGGTAAAGGACCCCTGGGCGGTTAAGTCGAGCCAAAAGCGACTATGGGGATGCGGCGCTCATCTCGCTTTCAGACCGAGGGAGCTGGCGTTTGTCCACAGACAACTTTCTGGGTCATGTGGCCAGCACGACTAAACTGCTTCTGTCGCAAAGGAACACGATGACAGAAAAAAGACCGCACGGAAACGGTGTTTACCTTCCCGCCGCAGCAGTACCTATTTATCTACTTGCATTGCTATACTTTCGAACTGCTAGGTTGACAGGAGCTGGGAGCTCACCCCGTCACGGGGAATCAAACCGCCGACTTTCTGATCGGCAAGCCCAAGAGGCTCAGTGGTTTAGACCACAGCGCCACCCGCATCCACGTCCACAAGTAACACACACCATTACTGTATGCAACGTACAATATGCTGGGCAGTATTTTCCTTTTTCTGGTTTGATCTGGTTTGATTTTTCTAGTTCTAGTTTTTATTATGTATTTTGTGTTTTTATCTCATTTATTAATTTGCTAGATATATTAGAATTTATTTACCGCCCATCATCAAAAGATCTCACTGCGATTCGCAAGGTAAGAAGACGAGGTAGAAGCACAAATAAATAGTTTAAACAAATAAACAAATAATTGCGTTTTTATGTTGTGAAACACCCTGGGATCTGCAGGTGGAGGGTGGTATACAAATTTTAAAAATAATAATGAAATAATCATTCATTCAATCAAACAGCAATGGGGATGACAGGTGGGGGTTGTAGTTGCCCCCCCCCTCAGTCTGATGTCACCTGTGTGTCAGGTCTGCTGTAGCTCCGCCTGTATCTTTGGTCCTGCCCAGATTCCTCGAGACTCCGCCTCCTCCACACACGGATCCATTTAATTCAAACTTATGATTCAAAAGTCAGTTTCTCTGCTTCAAATCTACCTTATTCTTTAACTACCGTTATCCTTTAACTCTGCAGTGTCTCATAGTCTCCTCTTTAAGAGTTTAAGATGGTAATCCACTCCGCTGGAACACACCTGGAATTTCACGATCAAGCATCTTTAGATCTTGATGTTCCATGTGCGAAGCACCAGTGTCAATAAGTATAGCTTTTCACAAGGTTGCGCTAAAAACATTAATGGCTAGGAGCTTAAAAAGCTTTAAATTACCGGCCGTGGATCACCTCCATGAGGGCTCTTTATAAAATGTGATAATTGTGGAACATTCATTGATATGTTAAGTGCCAAGGAAAGGTAATTACTGTATATGGTACATTGCAATATGAAGTAAATATATGATTTTCTCCCCCCGTAGTCACCTAGCAAAGAGTGCAGTGCAATTACAGCTCTGAGTAGTCTGCGGGGATGCATAATTACTCTGCGGTGTGATTCATCTACAAATCCATGCTCAGCTTTCCTTTTTTGTGCTGCGGAGGAACTACAAGCTGTGAAAAATGCATCATTCATGGCTACGGTGGCCCAGCGGGGACATCAGGGTCAGTCTCTGGATTTGGGGGCCTGTAGTAGAGATAAGGGGACGCGGGTGGCGCTGTGGTCTAAACCACTGAGCCTTGGGCTTGCTGATTGGAAGGTTGGCGGTTCGAATCCCCACGACAGGGTGAGCTCCCGTTGCTTGGTCCCTGCTCCTGCCAACCTAGCAGTTCGAAAGTACGTCAAAGTGCAAGTAGATAAATAGGTACCGCTCCGGCGGGAACATAAATGGCGTTTCCGTGCGCTGCTCTGGTTTCGCCAGAAGCAGCTTAGTTATGCTGGCCACAAGAACCAGAAAAACTGTCTGCAGACAAATGTCGGCTCCCTCGGCCAGTAAAGCGAGATGAGCACCGCAACCCCAGAGTTGTTTGCGATTGGACATAATAATAATAAAATTTTATTTATACCCCGCCCTCCCCGGCCAGAACTGGGCTCAGGGTGGCTAACACCAATAAAATTATAATAAAATGTAAAAGAAAGAAAAAACAGTTAATTAAAATACGGGTTAAAATACAATTTAAAATGCAGCCTCATTTTAGTAGTAGCCCATAAATCAAAACCATAAGGGGAGGGAAACATAAGGATCAGACTGAGTCCAACCCAAAGGCCAGGCGGAACAGCTCCGTCTTGCAGGCCCTGTGGAAAGATGTCAAATCCCGCAGGGCCCTGGTCTCTTGTGACAGAGCGTTCCACCAAGTCGGGGCCAGTACTGAAAAGGCCCTGGCCCTAGTTGAGACCAATCTAACCACCTTGCGGCTCAGGACCTCCAAAGTGTTGTTATTTGTGGACCTTAAGGTCCTCTGCGGAGCATACCAGGAGAGGCGGTCTCGTTGGTATGAGGGTCCTAGGTGGCATAGGGCTTTAAAGGTCAAAACCAGCAGGGGTACCTTTACCTTTACTAAAAAGCCATTTTTATGGACGTGAGGCTGGTTTTTTACTTCAGTGACACTTCGGCAAGTAAGGGGAAGAAACTCGTTGCTGTGGATTGGGGCTCAGCCTGATGAGGTACTTGGGTCTATGTGGCTCGGGGCTGGACCCAAACATTTTGTTGCCTGTGGTGAAGGACTTGATGGAGGCTCCGACCCTAATTCCACATCCAGACTCCAAAGGGGTTGACGGTTGAACCTTACTGAAACACTGGCAATGGGGCAAAATCCTCTACCATACCCAAGGGCAGTGGGCTAAGTTAGGAAGTGTAGAGCAAGCTAGCATAGGGGACTCAGGAGGGGTAGTGGTGGAAGGACTCTGGCACCCTTGCTGCCTGAGGCAACTGCTCCACTCTGCCTAATAGTAGAGCCTAGCCATGCCTCTTGAGGTTGGTACAGAGGGAAGCAGGAGCACAAGGCACTGGGGAGTTCGTCTGTTCTCCAGTCCCACTGAAATGAAGGACCGTTGAACATCAGCTTCACATCCAAAAGGTCATGGGTTCAATCCCCGGCATCTCCAGGCTGGACTGGGAGAGATCTTCATCTGAACCCCTGAAGAGTTGCTGCCGTTCAGTGCAGAAGGCATTGCTAGGCTAGGCAGTCCAATGATTTGACACAATATACGGCAGCTTGCCACGTTCTTAGGTGGGGCTGGGCTGCAGCTGAGCCTGGTAGATTGTGACTGGGGAGAAGAATGAGGAATGTGCGGATCAGTCACAGTGCTTTGCACTTCACGATCAATCAAAGGGGAACTCAATGTCCAGGCTGACCTTGTAAAAGTTGATATACCAAGTGGAATAAACATGTCACTTCACCTGAAAAATAGCACCACGAAGACAGATTGAAAACCCAGCGCTTCCCCCCAGATTCCCTTTTTTACCCTGCAATGTTAAGAGTGGGACACTTGATACTGCCACATGTAAAGGGAGACTTAACAAAAAAAAATAGTCAAATGTGTGTTAAATTAATAATGTGTCACCTATATATATAAAACCACAGAGCCTAGGGCTTGCTGATCAGAAGGTCGGTGGTGCAAATCCCCGTGACAGGGTGAGCTCCCGTTGCTCAGTCCCTGCTCCTGCCAACCTAGCAGTTCGAAAGCACGTCAAAGTGCAAGTAGATAAATAGGTACCACTCCAGCAGGAAGGTAAACGGCGTTTCCGTGCGCTGCTCTGGTTCGCCAGAAGCGGCTTAGTCATGCTCGCCACACAACCCGGAAGCTGTACGCCGGCTCCCTCGGCCATTAATGTGAGATGAGTGCCGCAACCCCAGAGTAGGACATGACTGGACCTAGTGGTCAGGGGTCCCTTTACCTTTACTTTATATATTTGCAGCAGAGTTGCTGGAACTTCACATACAACAACAATTAATTATATATACCCCACTCACCTGGCTGAGTTTCCCCAGCCACTCTGGGCGGCTCCCAACAGAATATTAAAAACACAATAAAGCAACAGACATTAAAAACTTCCCTAAACAGGGCTGCCTTCAGATGTCTTCCAAAAGTTATTTTTTTCCTTGACATCTGAAGGGAGGGTGTTCCACAGGGCAGGTGCCACCACTGAGAACGCCCTCTGCTTGGTTCCCTGTAACCTCACTTCTCGCAGGGAGGGAATTGCCAGAAGACCCTCGTGGCTGGACCTCAGTGTCCGGGCTGAACTATGGGGGTGGAGATGCTCCTTCAGGTATACATTATCACACCAGTCTTTACAACGATCCTGCAATGGGAACCAATCCTGTCTCCCCCAACAGGTCTCGCCTCATGTTCTTTGACAGCAGCTTGCCTTTGAGTTTAGGACAGGAACAATATAAGTTTTAGTGGTCTGTGATCAATCTCTTATTTATCTGCTTGTTGCGTTTATATCCCACTTTTTTCTCCAAGGAGCTCACGGTTCTCCCCCTCGTCATTTAATCCCTCGCAATAACTCTGCGAGGTAGGTTAGGCTGAGGGGAAGTGACTGGCCCAAGGTCACCCAGTGAGCTTCATGGGTGAGCGGGGATTTGAACCCTGGGGTCTCCCAGATCTTGCAGTCCTGGCACTCTAACCACTACACCACACTGGCTCCGGCTCAGCCTTCTCCAACCTGGGCCCCTTCAGATGCTTAGGACTGCCGCTCCTTCTAAACATCTGGAGGGAGCCAGATTGAGGAAGGCTGTCTTAGCCAGCAAACTGCAGTGCTGCTTATACTGAGTTGATGGAGCAAGAACTACAAAGCCTTGAAGTAATAGAATAAGCTATTCCCATAAAGCACGGCCAAGTTCCTTATAAAATCTTTATACGGGCATAAATTGATTATGAGTAAATGACCATTTTTTAGGCCGGCAGCTCTTCTTCTCAAAGTGACTTTCTCCACGCTCTGTTTCGTAGGCTGGGACATGAGGTGGGCAGCACATGACGCTACCAGCCATGAGCTGGGAAAGTCATTTCAGGGGACTGGCTGTGCTGCAGCTTTAATAGGCACCATGTTCTCTGACGCTCATACACCACCAAGGGCAAAGGGTCACACAACCAGTGTGTACTCCAGTGTCAGGTGCCTCAAGTAGAAAAGCCCTTTGCATTTTCAAGGGGCCGTATTCCCTTTGGGGTCATCCCTTTGGGGCCACCTGCTCAGTGTGAGTGGGGCTGATGCCAAAATTGGGTGGGTGGGTCTTGAGCTGGCAGCAGTGTGAACTGAAGGAGCGTCTCCACCCCAAATGTTCAACCCGGACACTGAGGTCCAGCTACGAGGGCCTTCTGGTGGTTCCCTCACTGTGAGGTTACAGGGAACCAGGCAGAGGGCCTTCTTGGTAGTGGCGCCCGCCCTGTGGAACGCCCTCCCATCATCAGATGTCAAGGAAATAAGCAACTATCTGATTTTTAGAAGACACCTGAAGGCAGTCCTGTTTAGGGAAGTTTTTAATGTTTAATGTTTTATTGCAATAATAATAATAATAATAATAATAATAATAATAATAATAATATTCTGTTAAGAGCTGTCCAGAGTGGCTGGGGAAACCCAGCCAGATGGATGGGGTATAAATATTATTATTATTATTATTATTATTATTATTATTATTATTATTATTACAGTGGTACCTCGGTCTACGAACAGTCCTGTTAACAAACTATTTGGGCAATGAACTCCGCAAAACCAGAAGTAGGTGTTCTGGTTAGCAAACTTTGCCTCGGAAGCCAAACGGAAGCAAAACGGTGGAAGGGCACCAGCAGTGGGAAGCCTCAGCAGGGAAAGTGTGCCTCGGTTTAAGAACGCTTTGGTTTAAGAACGGACTTCCAGAACGAATTAAGTTTGTAAACCGAGGTACCACTGTATTATTATTACTGTATTATTAAACACTTTTCATCACAAGCAAAGACTACGGAAAATGTGCTTCTTCTTCTTTAAATATACAAGAACCGTGGCAATCCTTTTACCTGTCCTTAAGCCACATTGGTATCAAATACTCTCACAATCTCTCTGCAGCCCATGGATAATACGTCTCCCTGCGAAACGCTGGTAGATTTTAAAAGAAGTTGAAAAAGAACGGCCACCATTTTCCGAGAAGAGGACCTATTAGGAAAACAAAGTCCTCTCGAATGACAGAGCTGCATCTGGCTTTTGAGTGGGTACCGGTTTTCCAGTGGATCTGATGCCTTTCAGGTTGAATCCATCTGTCAGGGCTGATGGGCGACTCTTAAAGGAAAACAGTGCGCCAAGCAGTGGGTGAAAAGAGAACGAAGGGTGTTAGTGTGATATGTTACCTGCGCGTTGACAGCTAATGTATCTTTCTTTGCATCGCTGCACCTTCGTCCTCTTTTGTTGCCTGATAAAAAACAGAATCATTATGGACATTCCCAGAGACAGCTTGGTAAACATAGACAATATATTAAGTTCTAAGCTCCATCTGACAGGACGTTAGCCCAGGAAAAATACAGTACAATCACCAGATTCGGCCCCTGCCCCGCAAGATACAGCCCACTCTCCCACCAAAACATGTACATAAGAACACTGTCAAAAGAACAGACGGACTGTGTGTTCTGAATCTGAATAACGGTAGGTAGCTGGAGGAACCATACATTTAAAAAATTAAAAAAAATAAAGATTGGTTCAGCCAAGGAGTCCCCCTGGATAATATTGAGAGTCTGCTCCTTCTAGTCCCATCAAAGCAAGTCTGCCCACTTTGTGTTCCACTGGGCCCAAGGCGGACCATCAGCAACGTATCATGAATTTTCAAGGCTTTGGTGACTCCTTGGTTGCAGCCCCAGAGAGAAAAACGGGAGGATTATTGAGCATTTGGAGGTGAGTCTCCATAAAATGTTGTTGACCGGTCAGAAATCGCACAGGCCTGGCTTATTGCCGCTTCCTTTTGGGCCCATTTTATCACTCTGCTAGGATATTTTAAAAGACACCACCACCACCACCACCAAAGATCCCTCATTACCAATCTCCAAACATAAAACATTGAGAAGAGCCCTGCTGTATCATTCTGCATGCAAAGAGAGTGTTGTGATGCTCATTGTACTTGCGGGCATCCCATAGCATCTGGTTGGCCCCTGTGAGAACAGAATGCTGGACTAGAGGAGACATTGGCTGGGTCCAGCAGGCTGTTCTTACCTTCTTCCTCCAAAGAACCATCCAGTCCAGCATTCTGCTTACCACAATGACCCATGAGAAGCCCATGGGATGCCCACACTGCTCTTGAAGGTAACTGGACGCACTGAACCTGGAGGTAATATATAGCTACCATTGACTGGTAGCAATTGATACCCTTAGCCACCATGAATTTGCCTAATGTCCTTGGTCAACTGGCGTCCCAGTTATGCCCCTCCTTTGCCTTTGGGGCACTCTTTCTTTCACCAAAGAGGAGTTTAGGGAAGACCCGGGATGCAGAAGAATATTGATTGATTATTGATTTATTAAATTTATATCCCACCCTTACTCCCAAGTTCTTGGCTCATTATGTAACACTGTGAGTGGTCAGCAGTCTGAAGACGTGAATTATTAAGATTTAGCAGGGTGGTTGTTGAATGAAAGATTTAATCGTTTTTTCTGTAATACTTAAGAGATTCTCATTACAATGTATTTTGTTATAATAGCTGTATTTTGATGTTCTGTCCTGATGTATATGATTTAGTCTTGTGCCTCTTTGTTCTTTCTCTTGTGTAAATTGTCTAGAGATATTTACACAAGCTAGACTGGTGACTGGGAGTGGCCGCCGGGACCACATAACACCGGTCCTGAGAGTTCTACATTGGCTCTCAGGACGTTTCTGAGCACAATTCAAAGTGTTGGTGCTGACCTTTAAAGCCCTAAACTGCCTCGGTCCTGTATACCTGAAGAGGCATCTCCACCCCCATCGTTCAGCCTGGACACTGAGATCCAGCGCCGAGGGCCTTCTGTCAGTTCCCTCACTGCGAGAAGCAAAGCTACAGGGAACCAGGCAGAGGGCCTTCTCGGTAGTGGCACCCGCCCTGTGGAACGCCCTCCCATCAGAGGTCAAGGAGATAAACAACCACCTGACATTCAGAATATACCTGAAGGCAGCCCTGTTTAGGGAAGTTTTTAATCTGTGATATTTTAAGGTATTTTAATATTTGTTGGAAGCCGCCCAGAGTGTCTGGGGAGACCCAGCCAGATGGGCGGGGTACAAATAAATAATTAATAATAATAATAATAATAATAATAATAATAATAATAATAATAATATTTGCTGTTGAATTGTTACCTACAATGTGGAATTATTGTTATTGGGCTGTGCTTTTGTGGTTTTTTGTTTTGTTTTGTTTAAAAAGCTTTATTTCACTATAAACAGAATGGCCAACTATCTTGCAGGGAACATGTGAATAACTTGCTTGTTCTGGAAAAGCTCAGCTAATGCATTGTTTTGCATTTGATCAAAATTTTTGTCTCTTAATTGTCTAGAGATTCAATATTATTGGGTTTTGAATGTGAAATTCATGTTGTATTTCTTACACCGATTCCTGTGTTAAAAAAAAGAGAGAGCTTCCTGTTGAAACATGAAATGGTCCATTAAATAAATATATAAAGCAACACACTAGGCAACACTGCTTTCTGCTTTGTTGTTACCTAGGGCTTGCTGTTGGGGCCCCTTGATAGATTACAAAACTTAGACCAGTGACCTGCTTTTATCTCCATAGCCATTTGCAATTAAGAGTTTTGCGCATGGAAAATATGGAAAGAAGCAAAACAAAGGACAATTCTTCATTGATCAGCATAAACACGGCATACTCAATATGCAAAATCCATATGAAATATAAATTGTAGCTGCAGGCACAAAGTTCAGCACAGCCTCAATAAAATGCAGACTTAACACAATATGGTTGGCGGTGGGAGGGGTGCAGGACTGCAATAGGAACCATTAAGTAGACATAGCAAGGCTGAGGCCATTTTGTCATTCCAATAGAATAAAACAAGGGAAGGCTGCAGTTCTTTGTTAGACCTTCGGCCACAAAGCAAATGCAGGATTCCCCAGCATCTCCAGGAAGGGCTGTGAAAGGCTCCAACCCAAAACCTGGGGAGCCACTGCCAGGCAGTGTACATACCCTTCAACATTTATCCAATAAAAATTGGGACGTCCCATTCCATGATGATAATTTTACTATTTATACTCCACACATCTTACTCGGTTGCCCCAGCCACTCTGGGCAGCTTCCAACATATATAAAAACATAATAAAACATTAAAAAAACTTCTCTTTGCAGGATTGCCTTCAGACGGCTCGGGGGTTGGGTAACTCCATACCCTCCAACATTTCTCCATTGAAAATAGGGACATCCTAGGGAAAAGTGGGACATTCTTGGGTCAGAAAAAGGGACAGTAAATCCAGGACTGTACCTGGAGAATAGGGGCTCTTGGGAGGGCCTGAGTGTAGACAATATTGAGGTAAATGAATCCTGGGTTTCCTGTGTGCATATAAAGTGGTTTTCAGCTCAAGAACTTTGGCTGAAGCTGGCTGTGGAACAGGCTAATTCCATTTTGCACCAAGAGAGGTTGAATGACTCAAGTCACTCTCTGCACTGGGACCTGTCATGAGACAAAGGTTCTTAAGAGCAGAAGCAGTAAAGTAGTGAGGCCTACAAAGCCTACACAATCATTTCAAGCCTGATAGCTGTAACTGTTAGCAGTAAACTGCCACGTCACTGTGACTTGTGACTCATCTTGGGTGCCCTATAAAAGCGGCAAGCCTTCTCTATGGGCGTCACTCTCTCTGTGTGTCAGTCAGTGCTTGTGTGTGTATCTGTTGCTGCTGCGATGTAAAGCTAAGACAGACAGCGGCTCCAGTTAATCAGTAATTAAGATCTGTGCCTCTGTAAAGACTAAGGAAGCTGTTATGGGCACTCTGTGTATGCTCTTTAGCTATGCTGTTTCTGAACAAGTTTATTTTCTTCAGTAAAGTTTTATTCTTCATCCGTCATCAGAGATCCGTGGAATTTTAGCTCTCCATTGATGTCCCAACAAGCAGGATTTGAGCATGAGAGCTCTCTCCTGTGGTTCCTAACAACTGGTGTTCAGAACCAGGCCGGCCTCCAGCTATGAAAGCAAAGCATAGCCTTATGGCTAGTAGCCGTTATAGTGTGTGTGTGTGTGTGTGTGTGTGTGTGTATGTATTTAGGTTTTCTATCAGCTCCAACTCTGTATGTATGCAGGTAGAGAGTAAGGCCTTCCCATGCGCTTCTTGAGGGTGAATATTGATCAATACACTTTCCTTGCCCTTTTGCAGTAGTCTTCATCTGGGCTCAGCAAAATGGAAAAGATTAATCCATCACTCTTCTCTCCCCTCCTTTCCTCCCATGTCCCCTATTCACTCCTCTGTATCAGTTTGCTCTATTGATTTCTTCCCCTTCCCAGCTCCAGTGGTTGTGGACCAACAAAGCTACAAGCACATCAGGCACATCACAGTCAAATTTACCAAACCACACAAACAAACACACACACACACATCTCTTGGCAGATCACATGGTGTTGACTGGAAAAATGATTTAACAGGATATTACAACGCTCGCGCAATATTTCCAGTGTGCAGCAACATTATAGTTGGTGTTAAACTTTATTACCAGGCCTGTGATAAAATTAGTTCAATATTGGTTGCTTTTATAATGTGCTTTTACAATTGCAACACGGGATAATGTGATAGTAAAATAAAATAATAAAAAGGTCAGGACTTGGAGGCAGGAACAGAGAGGCACATGAAGGAAAGGTACGAGAGGAGGTAACCTTTAGCTCCCCCCCTAGAAGGACTGCTGCATGGAGGCATGGCTGGCTGCTTAGAACCCTGCAACATTTCGACTTGCTGGTGAAATCAAATTTTTGAAAATAACCGTGCGATCCTACACATGCAAATCTCGTTGAGTTACATGGAACACGCGCCACAGAAGATGCTGGTATGGGATTCAGCAACACAGAACAAAATTCCTGTATATACCAAAAACATGCATAGAAGATTGTGATACAGAGCCAAAGAAAAGTTATCCCTGCCAGAATCCATCACTTCTTCTTTCCAATTTGCCACCTTAATTGAAGGGCAACCTCATATTAATATCTCTACTATAATTCATCACTTCAGATCAGGGATGGGGAATGAGATGTTGCTGGACTCCCATCAGCCCTAAGCAGTCCAGCCAATGGCCAGGGATTTTGGAAGATGGAGACCAGCAACACCTAGAGTAGTGCTTCCCAAACTTGGGTCTCCAGCTGTTTTTGGACTACAATTCCCATCATCCCTGACCACTGGTCCTGCTAGCGAGGCACGGTGGGAGTTGTAGTCCAAAAAGAAATGGTGACCCAAGTTTGGGAAACATTAATCTAGAGGGTCACCAGCTCCCCATCCCTGCTTTACATCAGCCTCTTCTAACTTTGGGTCCCCAGTTGGAGTGCTATTCCTATCAGCCTCAGCCAGCATGGCCCACTAGTCAAGGATGATGGGAATCGTAGTCCAACAACATCTGAGGACCAAGGTTGGGAAAGATGCTGTAATAAAGCCATGTCTTCTATCATTCCCCTCCCCACCCTCCTCCAACAATGCCACTTAGCTTTGTCCATGAAGTACAGTCCCTCAAGGGGAAGGATACAAAAGGAAGGAAGGAAGGGAGGGAGGGAGGAAGGAAGGAAGGAAGGAAGGAAGGAAGGAAGGAAGGAAGGAAGGAAGGAAGGAGACACTCCAAACAAGTCATTAGAAGAAGAACAGGGCAAAAGATGAGGACCAGAAGCTCAAGAAGATGAAGACCAGAAGCTCAAGAAGGTTTTGTAGCTAGGCATGTTTGTTCAGAAATAAGTCTTACTGTAGCCAGTAGAACTTGGATTGGAGCCTTAGAGCCATAGGGGTGTTATGTACTGAGTTGAATAGGATCCAAAATGCAGCAGTCTGATTGGTCCTAGAATAGGATTCATAATGCAGCAGGATGATTGGTCCTAGAACAATAGGATCCAGAATGCAGCAACTCAGTACATAACAAGTGGGAAAGCTCTAGCTCTCCACATGAGGCTGGACTACAACTCCCATCATGCCTGACCCATTGGCTATGCTAGCTGGGGCTGATGGGAACTGGAGTCCAACAAAAACATCTGACGAGCCACAAAGTTTCACATCATTACCTTAAAGCATAAACCAGCCTGGATGGATGGATGGCGGTTGTGAAAGGTCCCACTGAACATAAAATGCTTAAGGATGTGCAGCAAGATCCTATACTCCTTTAACTCAATGGTAGAGCCCCACTGAGTTCAATGGCACCTACTCCCCAATTAAATGTGTGTATATGATTGCAGCACTCAGAGCTCAAAGCAGTCATTTGTGACTGATGGTCTTGAGCCACTGGAGCGTTTTTTTCCTTTTGTGACTGGCATAGCCATAATGCATAGGAGGAGGTTTCGGCTGGGGGTGGTGTGTGCGCGACTGGAGGAAACAACAGGAAAACCACATTTAGTAGCTCAGCCGCTCTGTTGCAAGGACACAGGACAGCTCTGCTGTAGCTAGTTCTGTCCTGTCCTGCTGTGTTACATCACATCAGGTGGTCTTTGTCAGCCGCAGTAGCTGATCAAAGGACAAGTAATTGGCTATAACCCTGTGGTTAACATTTAAAGGAGAAAGCATGCATTCCCCCCTTTTTTCTAGAAGGCCTTTTGAGGCCACAGAGCCTTGGGAGAGGGACAGGAAGAGCAGGAGAAGCCTGCAAAGAAGAAGAACTGATCCATGCAAAAAGAATTACCTGTTTATCTTCAATAGTAACCAAGTTTTCCAATGTAAAAAAAAAATGTTCATGCTGAAGATCAGGTTGTGTGTCTTCTGTGGTCAGAAAGGATACAGAGCCAGGGAGCCCCTTGTACCACAACTCACACATGATATGCCACAAGATAGCTAGCATCTTGCAAGTATATCTGTTCTTAGTTGTCGCTCTTCTCACCTCAGAGTCTGAGGCTGCATTCAGACAGAACTTTCTCTCGGTTTTCCTTACCTGATAATTCCTGCATTTTATGTGATCATTCACACAACATAAAAGCCACCTCTGGAAATCTAGCAGAAGTTTAGTGCTCATTTCCATTTGAATTGTTTCCGGGGTGTGTGTGTGGTGGTGGTTTGCCACCCTACTTACTCAGTAAATTGCGGGAGTTCTGGATTACGATTTCAAGTGACAAAATCTGAGGCAGAATCCCACTGCACCGCTCAAAGATTAGGATGGCACATAACACTAGTACTGTAATGATAATTTTCCTTTCACTTCTTCAGTCTTTGCACGCATGCACACAAAAGCACGCACACAGATGGAGAAGAGGGCAAAGGTGAACACCTTGGAGGGGCTGCTTACGGCTTCATCAACATTTCGTGATTAAGAAAGTGACAGAATTCTGCCTTGTTTAATAGGAATATTCCTCCAGTAATTCCTGTTTGGCTTAGCCAGTTTTGCCCATCTGTAACTGACTCCTCCTCTGCTCTCATGGAATATTTCTGGCAGGGATGAACCCCTTCGACTTTTGCTTTTACAAAAAGGTTTAAAACAAATAAAGGAAGGGAAACTCAGGGCTGATGCAATTAGAGGGCTCGGGAGGAGCAAGGCAAATGTCATCTCACTTGGAGCACAATCTGCTCCCAAAAGACAGCAGAAGACATCAAAGCTGCAAGAACGTCAGATCAAATAAATCCCCATTTGGAAGCTTCACTTGAAGGGTTGAAGATGCAATCAATTGTCACTCAAATCTCTCAAATTAATCAAAGGTGCACACCCTCCTTATAGACACACTTCTGATTTTATCACTCTATCTATCTATCTATCTATCTATCTATCTATCTAATCTATCTAATCTATCTATCTTAGTACCATGGATAGCTCAGTTGGCTAGAATGTGGTGCTGATAAAGCCAATGCTGCAGGTTCAATCCCCGAATGGGACAGCTGCATATTCCTGCACTGCAGGGAGTTGAACTAGATCAGAGGTCAGCAAACTTTTTCAGCAGGGGGCCGGACTATATATTTTTTTTTGGGGGGGGGGTGATGCAAGAGCACCATGAGCCCCGGTGGCTGCTTACCTGTGTCTTGCGAGCAGCAGGGACTTGTGGTGGCGGGACAATAGGCAGTGTGCGAAAGGGCTCCAGAGAGGGGCAGCTTAAAATGGCACCCGCTCGAGCGCTGCTGCTGCTGGCACTAACAAAGCCCAGCCCCCTTCCTCCTCTAGGCAGGGCAGGGAGAAGCCAGGAGGAGGGAGGGAGGAGGCAGCGGTGGCGCCGTGTAAGCGAGAGGGAAAGAACGTGCACACTGGTGATCCATACGGCGATTCCTGGACCATCCACGGGCCGGATCCAGAAGGCAATTGGGCCTGATCTGGCCTGCAGACCTTAGTTTGCCTACCCATGAACTAGATGATTCTCAAAGTCCCTTCCAAGTCTACAATTATATGAGTCTATGATTCTGTATCTGCAGAGAAAGGGTACATACCGATTCCTGTATTCTGATCTTTTATTACTGTCCGTGGTCAACCTATACTCCTAATATGTTGGTCCCATGGGGTCCCATGAACAGAAGATCCAGCACCACAAACACACACTGTGTTAAAATACATTTCATTTATTCATTCGTTTAGAAAAAAACTACTTAATCACAAAACTCTAAGCAGGGTGCGCAGCGCAATTACTGGTAAAAGACAGCTAAAATCCACAGAACTCTTTAAAAAGCAAGTATATCATCATCATTAAAACACAGATAAAATCAATGGAACTTTTATCTATGCTTAATTAAATTATATATAGATGATTAAAAAAAATTGTGCTACCCACATGATGGCACGATTGCCACCAACCTGGGTGGCTTTAAAAGAGATTGGACAAATTATATAGCCGAGAGGGCTATCGATGGTTACTAGCCAGAATGCCTCTGTTTTATCCCTACTTTTGAAGGAAGTATGCTTCTGAATGATGGGGGTCACAAGTGAGGAGACGGCTGCTCGTGGGCTTTCCTTGAGGGCACCCGGTTGGCCACTGTGAGGACAGGATGTGGGGCTAGGTGGGTCATTCGCCTGTTCCAGCAGGGTTCTTCTCATGTTCTCATGCTGAGTTTTCAGCTGGCATCTAAACCAATATAGTGAGGGTGGCTGCTTAATGTCAATAGGCAGGGAGTTCCAAAGCGCATCTGCTGCCACACTAAAATATCAGCTCCTTGCAATTGTTTCCTTGCAATTCACCTCGAGGGGGAATTGATGTTATGCAGGATGTGAGCCTGTGATGTTATTGGGGGTGTGTGTGTGATCTACTTAAAACAACAGCTCCGTATCTCTTCTTCCTCTTCCTCTGTCCATTTATACGCAATGAAGGATGTGATATCATCATCCCTTCTCCCTGCTTCATTTCATTGGCTGCTGCTTGAATTGCTGGCAAAATGATGCTCTAGGTCAGATTAAAACCTGCTTCCCTTCTTCACAGCTCAGCCATCCCTACCATCACAAAGGAATCAGATATTCTGAGCCACGCACAAAGGATTTCCAGGGGCACATGGGAATTCTCCGAGAGTTTTCTTTTTAAAGCACTGCCGGGTAATTTTATGCCTCTCCATCACTCTCACTGCCAATAATCTATTTCCTCCCATAAAGGTTATATAAATCCAGCAGGCCCTTCATTTCTTGAGATACTCCTGTTTATGCAAGCTGTCTGGGAAACTCTCTCACATCGGCCCCAAATTGAACAAGTGCTTTGATAGCAAGAAATGTGCCCGGCTGAAAATAATCTGCCGCTTTTTGTTAATACAGACTCAATCTGCTGAATCATATCGTTGGTGTCAGCTGCTTCCGAATTGGTGAGACCTCCTGGGGTCACCCCCAATTTGAATTTAGAACACTTTGGCATTGTGCTGCCTCTCAGGGCCAGGTCTACGAAAAGGTGCAGGGAGAGAGAATCCTTAAAGCCAGCTTTTCTGGGGGAAAGGTTCTTACAAGATGAAATTCTGCTTCCCATGCAGCATGTATCATGTCACCCAAGGTCTAGGAGGGAACCCTACAGTTTTGTGAAGGTTAAATGGGTTGTGCAGACATAGTGACACTTTGCACAAAATGCAAAAAAGTCAGAGCTCCTCCCAATGTCTTGTTTATTGCATCCAGCTTTGCTGGCACAAAGCTTACACAGAGGTTAGATTATGCCTGTTCTCTACTGATTTGCTTCTGTGTTGGTTATACATCTTTATAACCTTATTCATTCATCAAACACTTTTCAGCAGATTTCCTCATTGTTTTCCCAACTGCAAAAAGTCATTTTTTCCAAAAGTGTGCTTCTTGTGCTTTTAATCCACTTTAATTGTGCATACCTCGATTTACGGTATGTGCTTGGAATTCTCCTACAAAAATCATGATGATCTGCAGCCAACCTTAGACAATAGGAGAGAAACAGTCCTTCCAGGAGAAGACAAGGGGTAGGGGAGTCATTTTTTTAAAAAAACCAATGCCCAACCTTGCAACTGTTGGATGTGTGCAATGATCTTTTATCAAACCTCACTTGCTTAAAGGCCTTGATGACTGGTGGCAGCAAGCTGTTGAGGGTATCCCACTGACGTGGGCAAGAGCTGAAATGGGTGACCATGTATTTGGCCTGAAGAGAACAATGGCATGCAGCCAGAAAAGGATAAGGAAGCTTGAGTTTCTGCGGTTTCCTGGGAAGGAGGAGCTGCAGCAAGCGGGAATGTCGGCTGCTGGGTGTCATGGTCCGGGTGGAGACAGAGGAGTGGTGGGAGGCATCAGCCAGAGAACCCCCTAAGGAACCCCCAAGGGAAGAAGGCTCAGAGCCAGGGGATTGGTGGTGGGATGACAATGAGTGGCCAGAGAGAGAAGGGGCAGACTGAGAGGAGGAGGAGGTGTCAGCAGAAGAGGAGATGGGGTTTAGTGAACAGGAGGAGGCTGTGGCAGAGAGCAGTTCAGACTCTTGAGTCTGAAGCAGAGGCTGGAGGGGAGAGTGGCCAAAAGGCAAAGTGGAAACTGGCCTACTGAAGAATCTAGGGAGTCTCTCCATCCTGCTATGACCAGCTCCTCTTCCTATCTGGTCTCCTAGAACACACAGAGAAATGAAACGGGCATTACAGAGGGTGGCTGTGTGTAGACACAGCATGAGACTGTGTGGGAAAGGCCCTGGAAAGGAGGAGTCCTAGTGAGCACTGGGAAGGTGGAGATCTACAGTCCTGACAACTGCTTCATCAAGGCAAGACTTCCTAGCAAGAGTTGCTGACACCACCAGGCCTGAGCAGTGGTTGTTTCCTTGCATAGAGAGTTAACTGCACTAGCCTTGGGTGAGTTATTGCTTTGTTGATGACCTATGCCTGGCTCCAGCCCTGACAGTGGGGGAGGGAGCTGCATCAACTGATACTGCCTTAAAGGCCAGCACTGCCTGCCTGGATGCTGGCCTGCTCCCCTGAAGTTCAAGTCATGTATTTGTAAATAAGCAGATATGGAAGCATCCTAAGTTTACAGCTGTTTCTTTTGCAAGGACACTGTGTTGATGAGATTCAATGCCAGGCTGCATCAACAGAAGCTTCCAGATCAAGAGAAGGAAAAATACCGCTCTATTTTGCCTTGGTCAGACCACACCTGGAATATTGTCTCCAGTTCTGGGCACCACAATTGAAGAATGATATTGACAAGCTGGAGCGTCAAGGGTCTGGAAACCAAGCTTTACCATGAATGAGTTAGGTATGTGTAGCCTAGAGAAGAGAAGACCAAGAGGTGATATGATTGTTGTTGTTTAGTCATGTCCAACTCTTCGTGACCCCATGGACCAGAGCACGCCAGGCACTCCTGTCTTCCACTGCCTCCCGCAGTTTGGTCAGGCTCATGTTGGTAGCTTCGAGAACACTGTCCAACCATCTCGTCCTCTGCCGTCCCCTTCTCCTTGTGACCTCAATCTTTCCCAACATCAGGGTCTTTTCCAGGGAGTCTTCTCTTCTCATGAGGTGGCCAAAGTATTGGAGCCTCAGCTTCAGGATCTGTCCTTCCAGTGAGCACTCAGGGCTGATTTCTTTGAGAATGGATAGGTTTGATCTTCCTGCAGTCCATGGGACTCTCAAGAGTCTCCTCCAGCACCATAATTCAAAAGCATCAATTATTCGGCGAACAGCCTTCTTGATGGTCGAGCTCTCACTTCCATACATCACTACTGGGAATATGATAGGTGATATGATAGTCCTCTTCAAATATCTGAAGGGCTGTTATGTGGAACATGGAGCAAGCTTGTTTTCTTCTGCTCCAGAGAGTAGGAGTGATGCTTCAAGAAGGGAGTTTCCAACTAAACATTGGGAAGAACTTTATAACAGTTAGAACTATTCGACAGTGGAACGGACTTCCTCAGAAAGTGGTGGACTCTCCGCTATTGGAGATTTTAAAGCAGAGGTTGGATGGCCACCTGCCAGGGATTCTTCATTTAAAATTCCTGCATTGCAGGGAGTTTGACTCGATGACTCTCGGTCACCTACAATTCTATGGTTCCATGGTGCCGGAAGAACACAAAATATGTCATTAAAGGGTTGCCAGCAGCTTACAGAGTCGATCTCCAGCTCGTAACATTAATTTCCCAATTTCCTAGCACCTGGAATCTGGTGTGAATTTTTGGCTGACATGAGATCATCATCTTCCAGAGTCTGTCAGCATCCACCCTCCTTTTTGTCAATAGGACGCTCAAGGATGTTGCCCTGTTAAACAGCTACAAAGATGCGGCTCTGGAGTGCCTTGTGTATCATGTCACCCTGCCTAGAGTGGCTTCTCCTTCTGCTTGCTTGGAGCCCTGTGCCCCGTAATGAAGGATGATACAGTAAAGCTGCAAAACAGGTAGTAAAAGATCATCATTATGGCTCTGAGAGGGACCATCATAAGGCTTAAGCACTAAAATAATTAGTATTGATCTGCTCCAATAAATTAGAGCTGAGAGGGTTCAACGGACTGAGCTTGCCTAGAGGGCCCCGTGCTCAAAATAGCTGCTTGCTGTTTCCATTTCAGCTACTAAGGACTGTTTGCAATCAGCAAAGAGTGCTCCAAGAGAAGGGCGAGGCTGGAGAGGCTTCCTTTACCACCAGGGACTCGGAGAATGATTAATTCACTAGGTACTTTCAGATAATCCCCAGAGAGAACGGGTCACTGTGCCTCTCTCTCTGTGAATACACATTTGTGGAACCATAGGTAAAATCGGATAGAAAACTGGAAGGGAGTTTGCAGGCCCCAGGAGTAATAGTTTTTGAACTTTTCATATTTTCACAAGTAAGTTTCTAGACCTCATGGTTGAGGAAATAACAGCAGACAATTTATGTTATTTATGTTTGAATTCTGGAGGAAAAGGCTGGGGTGGGGGGCTTATTATGAAATCCAGAAGTCTTAACCCCGACTCCATCCGATTGGAGTCCTCCCCCATGCTTTTTTAATAGTGTTTTTTATTTTATTTTAAGGAAGCTATGGAAGCCATTAGTAAAGGTAAGGTGAGCATATAAATCAGATCCTTTCATAGAATCATAGAATTGTAGAGTTGGAAGGGACATGAGGGTAATCTAGTCCAGCCCCCTGCAATGCAGGAATCTTTTGCCCAATCATGAAAATAATGTGATGTTTTTCTCTCCGTCATAAACACATAAGAGTCTATGTGACTGGTTCTGAGATAATTATCGCGAAAGATAACAAGAATACTAATGTGGTGGGCTGGATATCCCTTGGGATAATCTAGCCCTACCATTACACAGTTGTGAGACTGGCGTCTAGAAAAGAGGAGGACAGCTGAAATGGTCAAACCAGTTTCTTTACTTATGTAAACAGCAGATCTGTCATATCCCCTTTGTTATGTAAGCTAAGGGCAATATGTTGCTATGGAAACTAAATACCTGAAAACTCATCTGGAAGTGAGAGGCAGCATGGCAAAAGAGAGCCATGTCTTTCTTTCCCCCTTCCTTGGCTGTAGGCAATATCATTCAGGCGTCTTCTGTATGAGAAACAGAGCAATTGACTGGCAGGCTTGGCATGAATGAAGTCTCATCCATACTGTCATTTAATGTGGATAGGAAGCTTCCTGCACCACCGTTGATTCTCCTTTGCTGATGCAAAATTCTGGGGTCCAGGAGCTTCCCCAGGTTCGTGTTTCCTTTTGGAAATGAGGGACAGCAGAGACTGTGGTGTCTTTATGCTTTATGGTTTATTTACACAGGTATACAACCTGAGACTACGATGAAGGGGCTTCCTGCATTAAACTCCAAGAGGGTTCTCCTTCTTCCTGGGTGGCCACTGTGGAGTCAAACTGTCAGCCCCCATTGTGCTCTGACCATCCTTATTCTCCAGCTTGTCACTGCTTACCAACTGAAACATCAGGGGAAACTGTAATCCTAAAACTTCTACTATTGCTTGACTTTATTTCTGCTAACTAACACAGAGCTCAGGCTTCACCCATCTGGCAGCCGGGAACGTTTTTTTTGCCTTGTTGATGAGCCTTGCTCTGTGTTAATGGCCTGCCACTCTGGTGTTTCCATGAGTAGGGAAAAATGGGCTTGGCCTGTATTTTAGCACTTTGCTAAATCCGGTGTCTGTCAGCCAGTCTCAATACTCCAAGCACTGATTAAATTCTAACACTTCCTAAATCCAGGAATTATGGGTGTTTTGCACCCACAATCTCTGGCACCCAAACTCATAACATTATGTTCTCCTCTAATCTAAACCACTGCCTTCCAGCACTTTATCGTCTCTCATACCGGAGATACTCTGAAAAGGAAGAAGGTGTGAGAAAATCTGGATTGAGGGAAGGGAAAATGTTGGGAAGACAGTGAATGTCATATGACCAACAGAGAATTAATGGAGCTGCAAGAAGCTTACTACTGGTGTTAAACAATGGTGGTATGGACAAGGAGAGAGAGAGAGAGAGAGAGAGAGAGAGAGAGAGAGAGAGAGAGAGAGAGAGAGAGAGATTGAGCTTTAGAGTCTGGAAGCTAGCAACATTTTGAGGACCAGCTTTGTCTCCCGAGAAATCTGATGGACGCACAATTTGCATAACGTTGTGTTGGAAAGGAAAACCCGCATGGATTTTACAGGAAGGATCCATGACTGAGAGTGGCAAATGACTTCAAGGGGCTTTCCTTCAAAATCAGAATCATGGATTTGTGCCTCTGAGTAACACTTTCCATGTGGATTATCCTACACGGGAATAATTCCTGCAACGTTCTTGTGAAGGGGAAATTGAACTGGATGATTGGCATCACTTTGTAAAGATCGAGTGGAACTTGGGCTAGCTTTTTAGAATTATAGAATTGTAGAGTTGGAAGGGGCCCTGAGGCTCATCTAGTCCAACCCCCTGGAATGCAGGAATCTCAGCTAAAGCATCCTTGACAGATGGCCATCCAACCTCTGCCTAAAAACCTCCAAGGAAGGGGAGTCCACAACCTCCCGAGGGAGAGGGTTGCATTATCAAACAGCTATAGCTGACTGAAACTGCAATCCTATACATGTTCAGGGCATTGGCGGAGGAAGGGGGGGCGGGGGGAGCGCACCGCCCCTGGCAGCGCGATCCTGGCGGGGGGCCATCGTGGCTGCCCCCCACCTGTGCTGGGCGCCACGCCCCCGGGATGCACACCACACACCCCAGGATGTGTGCCAGGCATGCCCCCGCCTGCTCTCTGCCCCCCTGGTGCCGGAGCATGAAGCTCTGCCACTGGTTCAGGGTATAGGATTGCAGCCTTGGGGCTTCTTTTCTTCTTCTCTGTTTGCACAACTCATAATCTCAAGCCATTCTCTAAAAATACAAACTCCTAACTTTTGTTCTCTATAGGGCTGGGAGGAGTGAAAGAGAGAAGGAAGAGCTTGAGTTAGGATTGAAACTCCAGTCACCTTGTCAACCCCCCCCCCCCTCTTCTTTCTTCCCCAAGAAATATCAGAATGTAATTTCTCACACATGTTTCCAGACCAGAGATGAAGGTTTTCTTGAAGGTGAGCGGAAAATTGGATCCTAATGTTGTATCAATCAAGCATCTTCAAGGATCGTTACAGCATTTGTTATTTTCCTTAAGTTGTTTTCTGCAGCCTAAATCCATTACAAATGTCCCCAAACACGGAAATGGAATGACACATTGTAGCACAAATGCAGAGTAATAGCCACCCCAGTGTAATAATGAGATAGCACTTAAAATTTGCAAAGGGCTTTGGCATATATAACCACTATATGGAGTCTTCTTTACTGTGTTTGCTTCAACAACTGCCTTTTTGTTTGTAGGGGAGATCATAATTATTCCCATTTCACAGATGGGGAACTGAGGGTGAAAAGGAGAGGGTGCCATGAAGAAAACCTATAAAAGGAAATGTAATTTTCTCGGGAAGCTATTATCCCAGGCTTATTTAATTAAAGCTGCAATCCTATATTCTGGGAGTAAGCACCATTATTTAACTCGGTGGGACTTACTCCTGAGTAGACATATATAGGATTGCACTGCAATTTAGTTTTTAAATGTACAGTCTGCTTCTTTGCCAGTATGCAGTGTTCTTAAAGTGGCACACATAAAGTTAAGATACATAATAAAACCTATATAAAAGCAACTTAAAACCAATCTACCACCAGAATTTTCCAGCTCACAAACTCACTGCAACAAAAGGGTGCAACGCCTCGTCCTCCTCCCAAGGTCCTGATTAAGCGGAATAGTTTTACTCAGCCTCAAGAAAACGAAAAGCCTTGTTAGTGCATAAATTCAAAAGAGTGTTATCTATTTGGGGAAGGTCCAGGATGTACAGATAAGTTGTGCTTCCACGTGGCTGGAGGAAGCATATTTTTTAAATGGCTGTGTGGCGAACATGTGTGAGCTGATTCTTTCAACATCTGCAGCATATCAATCTTCCTAATGTACATCAAAGATGGTATTTAGAGTCCAAGAAGGTAGAAATCTTGAGAGGATTGCTCCTGGGCCCCAAGAGTAAATTAGTTCTGGGGTTGTACTCTTGTCTCCCCTGACCCAGAGTGATCTTAAGAGAACAAAATCAAAGGAGGAACTCCAGTAGTAATGGGTTACTTTGATTATCCTGAACTCTACAACACTTGGTGGTGGAACCAGCCAGAGGAATGCCAGAGGTGGGCTTCATCTTCAATGGCGCCCATGGTGAATGGTGTTGAACTGTCTGGCAACAGTGGCCATAAAGCCCACCTTATTTTATTTTTGTTATAAGTGCTTTTAATAGAATTGTAGAGTTGCAAGGGGGCCATAAGGATCATCTAGTCCAAACCCCTGCAATGCAGGAATCTTTTGCCCAAAGTCGGGCTCGAACCCACAACCCTGAGATTAAGAGTCTCGTGCTCTACTGACTGAGCTATACTGTACAGTCATACCTTGGAAGTTGAATGGAATCCTTTCCGGAAGTCTGTTCGACTTCCAAAACGTTCAGAAACCAAAGCGTGGCTTCTGATTGGCTGCAGGAAGCTCCTGCAGCCAATCGGAAGCCGTGCAAGCCCGTTGGACATCCGGCTTCCAAAAATAGTTCGCAAACCAGAACTACTTCGGGAGCCAAAACGTTCAGGAGCTAACCTGTTCAACAACCAAGGTACGACTGTATTACATTTTTAATGCTTCGAGCCACCCTGGGACCTTACAGTGAATGGCAGGAAATAATAAATTAATAAAACTCAATCATTTTACAACCCGTCTGCAGTCTGGTCAATTCTTCCCTTCCTCTCTGCTCACGTATTCCTCTCTCTTTCTCTTTCACACTCACACTTTCTCTCCTCACTCACACAGGCAATACTTGAGAACTTTGTGAACCCCTTGGGGTAACTCTTTGCTCCCGTGGCGGGTGGGAGGTGGGTCGTCATGACCCACAGTCTGGGAACCACTGTGATGGGGGGAAATGCTTTGAACAGGCCGAAACACCGCACAAATGCTGCTGTTATTGATTCCATGTATTTTTAGAAAAAGAAAAAGTCGTGAGCAGCAATATGAATCGAGAGAGGAAGCAACATGAGAGAGGGTGTTCTCGATACAGGCACCTGGCTGGCATAACTCTCAACCCATCCGCCCCCAATACAGTTGGCACCACGTCTTATACGGCACCAGTTGAAACCAGCTTATTCACCCAGATTTTGGACTTACTGTGTAGCTGCTGCCCTCTGTAAAGATGTTTGACTGTGTATGTGCTGTTTTCTTTACTCTTCTGTTGTTTACTGGTTGATTTTTATAGTGTTTAATTGGTATTGCACTCTGCTTTGGGGTTATTTTATTGAAAAAGACTATCACCCTGCAGTTCCAAAGGCACTTATATACAAAGTCTCCTTCCTAGGAGTTTTTTAAGCAGAGATTGGATGGCCGCCTGTCATGGTTGTTTTAGTTGAGATTCCTGTATTGCAGGGGGTTGGGCTAGATAACCCTCAGTGTCCCTTCCAACTCTACAGTTCTATGATTCTGAAAGTCAAACCGTTGATCCATCTAGCTCGGTACTACCAACACTGGCTGGTTTAAGACTGGGGGCTTTCCAGACCCTACCAGGAGATGCCAAGGGCTGCTCTGCCATTCAACCGCAGCCCTTCCCAGTTTCAGAAAAGATTAGGCTGGCACATACTAGAGAGAGTGGTGGCACCTCAGTCGTGGGATTCCCTTCCATCGAGCTTCATGACCTCATTCTGGTTTTAGATGGGCACTAGAGCCAAGGGCTTGCTGATCAGAAGGTTGGCGGTTCGAATCCCCGCGACGGGGTGAGCTCCCGTTGCTCGGTTCCAGCTATTGCCCACCTAGCAGTTTGAAAGCACATCAAAGTGCAAGTAGATAAATAGGTACCACTCCGGCGGGAAGGTAAACGGCGTTTCCGGGCGCTGCTCTGGTTCGCCAGAAGTGGCTTAGTCATGCTGGCCACATGACCCGGAAGCTGTAAAACGGCTCCCTTGGCCAGTAACACGAGATGAGCGCTGTAACCCCAGAGTCGGACACGACTGGACCGAATGGTCAGGGGTCCCTCTACCTTTACCTAGACCTGGAGGCACCAGGTGGCATGGTTGGAAATCTGCTTGCAGCCATGCAATGCGACCTGACCACTGACCATTGGCGTAGCAAGGGGGGGCGTAGGGGGCGGGTCGCCCCATGTTCCATAATGGAGTGGTTGACAAATTATCAAGGAACAATTACTGCCCTACTAGGGCAGTTCATAAAAAAACCTTTTTTGGGAAAATGCCTGTTCCAAAGGTCTTATCTTACTATACTAGGGATTATGTAGCTATATATGAAATTTCATGCATATTGGTTAATACCTTGACCCTCCTCCACCAAAATAGCTGTTTACTTGGCTGTTTTCCTATGTCGTGAAGGCTGAAATTTCAGTTCAGTGGAGCACTTACTGTTCCCAACCCTAACCCTGTGGAAAGCCATCTAATTAGACTTTAATTTGATTTTGAGATGTTTTTAGGAGGTAATTTAATTATTGCTTGATTTTATACCAATGTTATGTATCTGATGTTAGCCACCCTGAACCCGACTTCGGCCAGGGAGGGTGGGATATAAATAAAAGTTTTATTATTGTTATTGTTATTATTCCTTTGTAAGAAAATATGAAATAATGTAAAACCAATTTTGCGGGGGGGGGGGGTCAATGGGGGTGTGTGACAGGAAATTTTCCGCACCGGGTACCACCTGACCTTCCTACACCTGGGGGGGGGGGTGACAATTTTTTTTTGCCCCCGGGTACCAATTTACCTTGCTACGGCCCTGCCGCTGACCCTCCACTTCCCTAGCTGTGCTGCTGCTTCTGACTGTGTCCCCGTTGCTGCTTCCACCTTCTTTTCTCCTTCCTACCCGGGTAAGCACCTAAGAGCTGGATCAGACCAATGGCCCATCTAGTCATAAATCCTGTTCTCAGGTGCCTATGTTCAGCCTGCAAGCAGGGTCCAAGCCCCAGAGCCCTCTCCTCTCCTGCAGCTTCCAGCAACTGGCATTCAGAAGCACACCAAGGTATCTCCAACAAACCGCCTGTTACAGGATGGAGGAATAGGGAAGACAGGAGAGAGGGAGCCAAGACTGCCTACTGCCGTGTACTGTAAGGTGTAGAGAGAGACATCTCCCACACACAAATGGACATTGAAAACGTTTTTTAAAAAATCCCAGGCGACGTTTTATTATTTATTTTCACTGTTTTAGATTGTCCTCTTCTGGTTCTGCACTCTTGTTTGTGCCGTTCCACTTTGTTCTTTCCGTTTTGAATTGTGTTCTATTGCTCTTGCATTGTGGGTTTGCTTCAAGCATGCATTCTTTGGAAAAGCAGGGTATAAATAATATTTTTTTAAACACACACACACACACACACACGATGCCCTACTTTCTCCAGAGAGGACCCTGGGGCTTTGCGACGGGTCCCCTCGTCCATTGAAACCCAAGCGATCCATCAATGCAGGATATCAGGCCCTGCTGGTCAGGAGAGAGCGGGGAGGACAATGGCAGGCTCACCCCTCCCTGCAACCTTTGTCCATATCAGATTTGCGTAATTGACACCGTCGTCAACAAGGTTTATATTCTGACAACATTCCCTGTTCTTGACATGTTTGCGCCACGGATGTTGGAGATGGAGAACGCAAACAATTTCGGCGGTGACGACTTCTTAAAATAGCCCTCGAGTGTGAATTTCTGTCACTAGCCGGGAACCCCGCTGACAGCAGCCTGCGTCGCCTGGCATGCATTATTCAGAAGCCCAAGGAGCCCATTGTTCCCCCATGTTTGGGAATTAATCAGTATGAAAATTGCCTGTCATCCAAATAACGTGTTTGCTCAGTCCGTCAAAACAGGCGACGTGGAAAAGGCAGTCGGGCGTCCTTCTCCCCCTCACCTCGCCTTTTGCAGAGTTTTTTATAAAAACAAAACAAAACAAAACCCAACAACAACAATGCTCTTCTCGGCAAAGCCTTACAGGGGCCTTTCTTGCCTTAAGGAGAATAAAGGAACACAGTCTTCTTCTTCTTCTTCTTCTTCTTCTTCTTCTTCTTCTTCTTCTTCTTCTTCTTCTCCTCCTCCTCCTCCTCCTCCTCCTCCTCCTCCTCCACCTCCTTCTTCTTCTCTCCAAGTGGAATTTTGCAATTTGCTAGAGGAAGAGGTGTTTTGGAGGGGGGTGGCATGGCTGAAAATCCAGCACCTGGGTTTAGGAATCAATCACCCTGAAACATATAGTATTATCGTGACAAACTTAAATAGGACTGTCGAAGACCTAAGCACTTCCCCAGTGAGCGCAGAAGGTCCTTTGACTTCATTATTTTCTTTCCAGGCAAGTTCAGCCCTGCCCCACCATTTTGTTTCCTCAGCCTTGGGCCTAAAGCGCCGTCCTTAAGCTATGCCTGTTGCTTAGGCAGCTTTTCTTTCCCTCTGCCCTTTGCCCTTCCGACCTCCCCGGCATGCTTGAGCTCCCTGTTGCCAAGGTGAAAGTATTTGAACATCTGTCCTTGCTTCTTCTCTCTCCCCCCCCCCTTTCCACTCTTGCTGTATTAGATTAAGAAGGCCCCTTGCGCTACCAAGGCCTGCCTCGAAAGGCCGCCCTCGCTGATAAGCTGATTGCATTAAGTCCGGAGCAAAAAAACCGGGCCCGGCAAGAGAGAGAAGCAGCGTCAAAAAATACAAAACACAAAAACACATTATTTGCAAAGAGGAAGAGGCTTCCAACAAAATTAAAAAATTAAAAAATTCCTTCCAGTAGCACCTTAGAGACCAACTAAGTATGTTCTTGGTATGAGCTTTCGTGTGCCTGCACACTTCTTCAGATACACACAGGCTTCCAACGTTGTGGTTCGCTTCGGTCAACGTGTACAAAGAGCTAGCCGGGATAAAGAAGTCATCGTCCCCCCCCCTCTCTCTCCCACCCCGCATGAAGAATTAAAGATACACGTCGTTGCCGTTGCAGTTGCATCCGCACCAGGCCTTTAAAGCAGTTTTATGCCACTTTAACAGTCACAGAGAATTCTGGGAACTGTAGTTTGTTCAGCGTCCTGGGAACTGTAGGTCTGTGACCGCACCCTGGGGGAAGCAATAAAGTGGTACCAGAGTGCTCCCCCCCCCAGCATTCTGGGAACTGCAGTTTGTTAAGGGTGCTGATAGTTGTTAGCATACTCCTAATTCTTGTAGAGTGCCAAAGTTTGCTGAAAAAGATTGGCTGTTAAGGTGTTCCGGAAATTGTAGCTCTGTGAGAGGAGAAGAGTTTGGATTTGATATCCCGCTTTTCACTACCCTTTCCCTTCCTCCCCCACAACAAACACTCTGTGAGGTGAGTGGGGCTGAGAGACTTCAAAGAAGTGTGACTAGCCCAAGGTCACCCAGCAGCTGCATGTGGAGGAGTGGAGACACGAACCCGGTTCCCCAGATTACGAGTCTACCGCTCTTAACCACTACACCACAGGCATCCCAACATCCTTTACAGTTCCCCGGGTTCTTTTGGGGAAGGCATGACTGTCAATAGTGGCATAATAGTGTTTTCAGTGTTAAGGTGTCTATGTGGCTAGTTCTCAAGGCTTTCAGAGGCCCTTTGTGGGTCAAAATTACGCTTGGAAACAAAACTCTGAATTGTGCCTTAAAATAAATGGACAGCCCATGCAATTGGTACAAAAGGGGTAACATGAGTCCTATTACATCCCATGCCACCCCTTGTAAGAAGCTTGGCTGAAGCGTTTTGAACCGATTGCAGCTTCCAAGCAATCTTCAAAGGCATCTCCAAGCAGAGTGTGTTCTGGTAAACAATACCACATATTGCTTTTAAATACATACTATTATGCATTACTTCACTTGCTTCAAAATGTGGCAAGCCATCCCTGCTGCATTTGGCGGGGGGGATCTGCTGAATGGGGACATATACGCCTGTCTGCCTCAAAGTCCTGCCTTGACAGCTCCTGCATTTCCTTTGCGGGGGGCGGGGGAGGTAGTATGTTAAGTGGCCACTTTATCACTGAGTAAAACAGGTCCCTGGATCAGTGGCAGGATTTGGGCTTTAAAATTCCAGCGGCACCCTGTGCAATGCCAAAATTCAGCACCTGCACCTACCTCTCACCTTCCGTTGTTTGTCATTGCTGTAGCGCCCAGTGAGGCAATCCACCTCTGCCTGGATCTTTTCTTCAGCAGAGAGAAAAGCCGCTTGAGATAGGTGCTATTGAGAAGGAAAATGGCGTGCAGGGAGAAGTTAAATATCCCTCCCCAGTCCTGTGCACCTGCCATGCCAGAATGAAGCCTTCGGTACACACTTTTCAAATGAACACAGAACACCACTGTGGGAAATTTGCAGGGGACTCCACATACCGCAAGGGCAGGACCGGTGCTAGGGCTTCTGGCGCCCCCCCCCCCGCCCCCTGCCAAAGCCTGCTTTAGCGGGAGGTGGGGGGGTGGAGAGGCAAGCAACGGTTTCTCCGCTGTAGCAGAGAAGCCGTTGCTCGCCTGTCCCGCCCCCTGCCCCCCACCAAAGCCTGCTTTAGCGGGACCGGGGGGTGGTGTAGGGGGCAAGCAGCACCTCTCCGCTACAGCGGAGAAGCTGCTGCTAGCCTGTCCCACACCCCCGCCCAAGCTAGGCCAGCGCCCCCTCCATTTTGGCACCCTAGGCGATTGCCTAGTTCGCCTAAATGTACGCGCCGGCCCTGCGCAAGGGACACGGGTGGCGCTGTGGTCTAAACCACTGAGCCTAGGGCTTGGCAATCAGAAGGTCGGCGGTTCAAATCCCCGCGACGGGGTGAGCTCCTGTTGCTCGGTCCCAGCTCTTGCCCACCTAGCAGTTCGAAAGCACATCAAGTACAAGTAGATAAATAAGTACCGCTCTGGCGGGAAGGTAAACAGCGTTTCTGTGCGCTGCTCTGGTTCGCCAGAAGTTGCTTAGTCATGCTGGCCACATGACCCGGAAGCTGTATGCTGACTCCTTCGGCCAGTAAAGCGAGATGAGCGCCGCAACCCCAGAGTCGTCCGCGACTGGACCTAACGGTCAGGGGTCCCTTTACCATTTTACCACATACTGCAAAATGCAATTTGGCCTTAAGGACCCCCTGAAATTAGGGGTACTTAAGTTATGTGCAACAGGACTGGGTTGGTTAGTTCGTTGTTTGTTATTTAAATTCCTATGCCTCTTTTCCATACACATATTCTCAGAGAGGCTCACGACACAAAAACAAAAAACAATGCGAATCGATACATCCTTACAGTAAAGGATCAAATGCAGGGAAATCATTTCAGAACGCAACAAACCACCCAGCAAACAACCCAGCTGGATTAGACAACCGTTATGACACTTAAAGCCATCCATCCATCAAAGCAATCAAACCATCAGTCAAACCATATCAATTAATAATACAAGTGCAATCACTTATCAACAGTAGCTGGCGCTTACTGAGAGAAGAAGAATTTGGATTTGATATCCCGTTTTATCACTACCCAAAGGAGTCTCAAAGCGGCAAACATTCTCCTTTCCCTTCCTCCCCCACAACAAACACTCTGTGAGGTGAGTGGGGCTGAGAGACTTCAAAGAAGTGTGACTGACCCAAGGTCACCCAGCAGCTGCATGTGGAGGAGCGGAGACGCGAACCCGGTTCACCAGATTACAAGTCGACCGCTCTTAACCACTACACCACACTGTAGGGTGTGTGTAGAGGGAGAGGGGAGGGGGAAGGCATTTGATAGTGGAGCCAAGCCAATGCAACACACTACAACACACTGCACAAGGTCAAGCTCTCCATACCCTCTGCAGCCTTAGGGCAAAGATGTAGGATTTGTGGTGGCTTTCCACGGTGTCCTACATTAGGCCAGGCTAGTCATGTAACTGCCAACTACTGCCATCCTAGTGTGAAGAACTAAGCACCCAAATCTTATGTGATATGAACATACAGGTGTGGGTTGGGGTACCTCTAACCGTCAAGTTTTGATATTTGGGATACCGTATCTCTCTGGCTAGTTCTGAATCACTTTGTCTCTTGCAAAGTTCACAGCCTATGTTCTCTTTGGGTTCCCGTGCCTGTCTTTAATTAGCCAGTGTAACTTCAGAAGCAATTAACCGGAATAGTAAAAGAAATTTCTCCTTACGGATGTATGGCTGCTGGTATTCTTGGCTTCATCTCTACTGCTAGTAATAATTAATAAAGCAGCCTTAGAAATACCTCTCAAGTACTTCACACCTTCGGAAGGCTAAGCAAACTCGGACTCATTAATTGTTTCTGCAGGGCACTGGAAACTGATTGTTTTCAAAGGGAAGCTGGATGGATAAGGGTCAGAATAAATGTTTAAGTTACTTTCCCCATTATCCAAAGGGCATCCCCCCGTGCCATGCAGAACCTGTGGAAATGCACTTGGAGAGGGGAGGGAAATACTACACTGTGACCCCGTGGGATAAGCAGTCAACCAAGGAAAGAATGTTAGTTGATTAACCACAAACCTTTCAATTAGTTAATCATTATTCAATGAAAATAAATTTATGTATTACAGAAGGCACCTGCTAGGTTCTGAGCCCTGTGAAGCTGATCAGGCTGCCTAATAAAACTAGTGCCCAGGTGTCATCATGGAGCCCATATTCTCAATCAGGTACATCATGTTTAAATAATATGGACGTTAATACATTATGCACAGATTCCGTGCAAAATCCAACAAAGACATGTGATATGATGTGCAGAATATCTTGTATCTTGAAACTGGTAGCATATCTTGATTCAGGATTGTTTGGGTCACCGCTAGGTGTCAGATAAGTTTCTCTCTGGCTGGATTCAACACATGGGCTGCCAGTTGACCCCCCCCCCCCCCGAATGCCAACCAACTAAACATATTAAAGCAGGGATGAGGAACCAGTGTCCTTCCAGATCTCATTGGACTACAACTCCCATCATCCCTGACCATTGGCCATACTGGCTGGAGCTGATGGGAGTTGGAGCCCAACAACATTCGAAAGGCCACAATTTTAATGCTATGGGGAAAGGATAGGGGAGTAATTCCAATTCAGTTCATATTTAAAGACGAATCTACCAAATCTTCATTTTCCGAAATAGCATCAACTGAAGCACAGCTCTCCTTCAAAACTCATACTTATCCAAATATCGCGATGTAGTTCTCCAACCAAAGTTTTTCAAAAACTCATATTTTAGGGCAGAGCCGTAGCTAGGTGATCTTGCACCCCTGGCAGAACCATCCAGATTGCACCCCCTAGCCACGGACAAATTAGCTCTTCTTTCTGCCTCTCCTCCAACCCACCCCCTCCACCCATTCTATTAAAAAAACCTTTTCTTATGAGGCAATAATCAATATTTTTATTAAAAGACATATTTATGGATCTATTTGTAGCTGATTTTGCACCCCCTCTCGTCTCCGCCCCTGGTGGGGGCCCACCTCACCACCCACTAGCTACAGCCCTGTTTTAGTGGAAAGTGTGCAGAAATAAAGAATGCAAATGCTGAAAATTATCATACAAAAATTCGTTTTATATGGGCGAAATGCTTGCAAAAATATGGACCTTTATCAGAAGAGAGTCATACTAGAACACGAATGAGTTTTTGGAATTATTTCTTTTTAATCTCAATTTGCTGTAGAAGTGTTGAGAATTTTGGATTGGAAAAAAATGAGAGATTGAGAGGCCAGAATTGGGAAGACCTTTCCATCCCTAGTTGCACGCCATCTCGAAACATCTAAAGGGTGGAGATAAATAAACAACCACACAAAGTACAGATGAGCGAACGAGAGTTGCATTTGTCCCGAGAAAACGAGTAGTTTTAGGAGCAAAGGAAGCTGCCTTAAACTGACTCAGAAGCTTGGCCCACTGAAATATACCCGGAGTCCAGTGTGACTTTCATGCTCTTTATTCAGCTCATAGTAGTGAGGAATGCAGTTCCCCCAAAACGTTTGCTTTATATACACTATTTACACAATGGGCCCCACGCGATTGGCTAATTCCGGGATACTCCTGTATGCCAATCGGAATGCGGATTCACTTCCACCTGGAGCTGGATTGGGTGGCTCCTGCGGACCAATCAGACTGCTGCAATCTCAATCCTATTGTTCTAGGACCAATCAGACTGGTGCATTTTGGATCCTATTCAACTCAGTACATAACACCCACCAAGCTCAATACTGTCTGCACAAACTGGCAGTGGCTATTTGGGGTTTCAGGCAGAAGCTTTTCCACACCCCCACCTGGAAATGCCGAGGATTGAAACCAGAACCTTCTGCGTGCAAAGCAGCAGCTCTGCCCCTGAACTACAGCCCTTTGCTCCCGCTGTCCAGGAGAGAGGCGGCCAGACCTGTGGCCGTGGCAATGCTCAAATCCTCTCAGGCTCTGACAGCTTCATTGGCGACAGCAAGCCAGTGTCAGCTCAGTTCAGGGCTTCACAATAATAACCATTTCACTTCAGTTTATGAGATGTAGCTATCACTCTGGCTGAGGTCACCCCGAGAAAAATGAGTTTGGTCACTACTTCTCAGAAAAGCCCAACACAAATCATTTATCTTTTGCTTTAAGAGAGGTCTCCCGGGTCCCCGTGTTACAGCCCAAATCACGCTGCGGAACGAGGCGGGGGCTTCGGTTCATAAAACGAGTCCCCCTCTTCACCAGCTAAACCCTTTACTAAAAGTCAGCAACTTCCCAGGACCGGGAGGGCAATTGACAAACTAGCACTCTGGTTTATTAATACCCGTGGCCTTGGCTGTAAAGAAAGGCAGTTGAGTTCTGATCTGATCGCTCCCAGAAACCTTACAAAGGGCAAAACCCTATATTACACGATATGCTTTCAAAAGAGCTTATTATCCTTGAATGAGGAGTAGGAGGGGAAATGAATTCTAAGCTCTTTATCCCCACATTGCTAGATTACGTGCTACTGGCTGTGGTCACAACATAGTTTGTAGGCATCAGAATGAGTCCTGACGCCATGTGCTGTCTTGAGAGATTGTGGGTGGGGGTCATTTGTCAGGACACTTAATAGATTTGGCGAAGGATAATTTTTGTGTTTATTTTGGCCACATCACGTTTTCAAGCAGTACTGTCATCAACATACCCACCAACATCCCTGAGATGAAAATAGGGACATTTTCCACCTCCTAACGGACCCTCCTCAACCCCCCAATTTTTGTCCCCACCCCCCACAGAGCATTTCACCACCCCCCACACCAAGGGGACACAGAGCACACACCCTCCACTGCCCCGAGAAAACCCCTTGATCCCAATTTTATTTTATTTCATTCTTTGGTAGGTCTACAGAAAGAAAAACACACCACAATAAATAAATATTAGAAAGGTGTAGGATTAGATGAGGATGCAAAAAGCATATAATAATAATAATAATAATAATAATAATAATAATAATAATAGTTACAGGTGGGTAGCCGTGTTGGTCTGCCATAATCAAAACAAAATAAAAAATATTCTTTCCAGTAGCACCTTAGAGACCAACTAAGTTTGTTCTTGGTATGCGCTTTCATGTGCATGCACACTTCTTCAGACCAACTAAGTTTGTTCTTGGTATGAGCTTCTTCTGAAGAAGTGTGCATGCACACGAAAGCTCATACCAAGAGCAAACTTAGTTGGTCTCTAAGGTGCTACTGGAAAGAATTTTTTTTATTTTGTTTTAATAATAATAAATAATACTCCTTGATTCCACTCCCCATTTCTTCCTGCCCAGGGTAGCCCTGCCCTCTGCCTGCCCCTCAGAGCCGACACGTCACAAGGCGCTGGGCCTCGGCGGTGGCATCCCTTCCTCCTTGCCCGCTTTCCAGCAGCTGCTACAAGCCGCCCAAGGGAGGAGGCCGGCAGCAGCGGCCATGGAGAGGGCATGGGGAAACAAGGAGATGCTCCCTTGTAGCAGCAGCTGCATGGGACAAGCACTGGCTTGTCCTCCCCCCCCCCAGGGTTGAATGGCGATGCCCATCAACATGGCAGGGGCCCGGCTCCCTCAATATTTTATTGGGGTGACCAAAGGGACCCCCTGAGAGTCAGCTTGTGTGCTCCTCCCTGAGCTTGGCACCGGTAGCGGAAATAGGGACATTCCAGGATCAAAGCAGAATCTAGGATGACTTTTGCAATTCTGGTGTTGTCCCTGGAAAATTGGGACGCTTGGGGGGTATGCATCAAGCAAGCTCTCCGCCATGCTCAATTATTTTGCTTGGCAATAGTCTACTCTGAATGCAGCTTTAGTTACTGCAGCCCAGTGCCATGGCAGCGAAGACTGTGACCTACCGTATTTTTTGCTCCATAAGACGCACTTTTTTCCTCCTAAAAAGTAAGGGGAAATACCTGTGCGTCTTATGGAGCGAATGGTGGTCCCTGGAGCTAAATTGCCCAGGGGCCAAAAGCAGATTGTGCTTTTTATTTTACAAAGAGAGAAGGGAGTGTTGAAAGGACCCACTCAGCAGCTGATCAGCAAGAGATCGGGAGAGAGATAAGAGTCCCGGCCCCCTTTCAGCCCCGCCCTCCTTTGTTGAATGTGCTGTAGAGGGAGGTTGTTTGTTTCCCCAGGACATGTGACTGGCTGATTAGATTATCTGTCTGGAAACAGTAGAAATGGCTCCCTTTCCTCAAGATTTTTCAGAAATGTGAGTTAAACCCCATAAAAATGGGGCTTTTCCTCTTTGCTTTTCCCCCTTTGCAAAAGGAGCTTTGCTTTCCCCCCTTTGCAAAAAAAGCTGCAAAACCTTTAGCTGATCCTCAAAAAAGGCCTTTTGCCTTTGCAAAAACAGCAGCAAAACCTTTAGCTGATCCTCCCAAAAAAACAAACCCAAACCCCAGGGCTTTTGCCTTTGCAAAAAAAGCTGCAAAACCTTTAGCTGATCCTCAAAAAAGGCCTTTTGCCTTTGCAAAAACAGCAGCAAAACCTTTAGCTGATCCTCCCAAAAAAAAACCCCAAACCCCAGGGCTTTTGCCTTTGCAAAAAAAGCTGCAAAACCTTTAGCTGATCCTCAAAAAAGGCCTTTTGCCTTTGCAAAAACAGCAGCAAAACCTTTAGCTGATCCTCCCAAAAAAACAAACCCAAACCCCAGGGCTTTTGCCTTTGCAAAAAAAGCTGCAAAACCTTTAGCTGATCCTCAAAAAAGGCCTTTTGCCTTTGCAAAAACAGCAGCAAAACCTTTAGCTGATCCTCCAAAAAAAAACAACCCCCAAACCCCAGGGCTTTTCCCTTTGCAAAAAAGCTGCAAAACTTTTAGCTGATCCTCAAAAACAAAACAAAAAACAAAACAAAACAGGGCTTTTAGAGGAGGAAAACCAGAAAAATATTTTTTTCTTGTTTCCTCCTCTAAAAATGAGGTGCGCCCTATGGTCCGGAGCGTCCTATGGAGCGAAAAATACGGTACTCAGACTGCTCTCCAGGTGCTAACTGGGCAACTCCAAGACTCCTGCAGGCCTCCCACCTTAGCGTTCTTCATCTTTCACGGAATCATAGAGCTGTTGCGTTGGAAGGGACCACGAGAGGTCATCTAGCCCAATAATCATTTTGCTCAACGTGGGGCTCGAACCCACAGCCCAGAGATTTAAGAGTCGCATGCTTTACCGACTGAGCTATCTCATCGGTTTAAATGGTGCAAACAGTCCCCCAATAGTCCTTCCCATTTATTCAATTATTCCATGCCCCCACCCCTGCTGCCCTTTCTCCTAAAGGAGTCCAGGGTTGCACACACATCAATAATAATAATTTTAAAAATGAAAAGCATCCTAGACGTAGTTACAGGTAGGTAGCCGTGTTGGTCTGCCTTGGTTGAAACAAAATAAATGTCAACAGCTATCAGCCAATCACCTATTCCCACCACCCTTCTGAGTAATACCCCTCCCCACCCTCTCACTATATATAAGGGTCCGGTGACTTCTGTTTCAGTGTATCTGAAGAATTGTGCATGCACACGAAAGCTCATACCAATAACAAACTTAGTTGATCTCTAAGGTGCTACTGGAAGGAATCCTAGAAGTAGTTAAGGACATTCTCTCAACCAGTCACCTCAGGGTTTCCAGGAACAGTGTATTTCAGCTGAGTATTGTTGTTAAATAAAAGGTCAATATACAGTGGTGCCCCGCTAGACGAATGCCTCGCTAGACGAAAAACTCGCTAGACGAACGGCATTCGTCTAGCGGAAGCTGCCCCGCTAGACGAAAATGTCTATGGGGCTGCTTCGCAAGACGAAAAATTTTCGCCTTTTTTTTCCGTTTAGCGGAGCGCGGCTGTCATTGCCGCTTCGCTAGACAAAAAACCCGCTAGATGAAAATTTTCGCAGGATGAATTTTTTTCGTCTAGCAGGGCACCACTGTATTTATGATACTTGGGGATGTGTGTGAGGAAACTCTGTCCCTCCAAATGTTGCAGCCCTACAACATCCGCCATCCCTTAAGTAACAGTTGAGGTGGGTGGGTTTCTCATTCCTGCCCTCAGCAGACCTTCTTGCCTGCTCTTTGTTGGTAGAGTCAACTTGAAAACTCTTTCCCATCGTGGAGAATTCACTTGAGACTGTGTGGCAGATATCTGATGAATTATGGTATTTTAATGTTTTGTTGTAAGCCGCCCAGAGCGGCTGGGGAAATCCAGCCAGAGGGGCGGGGTATAAATTATTATTATTATTATTATTATTATTATTATTATTATTATTATTATTTCCAGACTTCTGGTCCAGTATGACCCTAAGGGGAAATCGGGAAGCCCTACTGGTCTCCAGACAGTGGCGTAGGAAGGGCGGGGCGTAGGGGGCGGGCCGTACCATGTTCCAGGGGAGGGGGGTGACACTCCCCGGCCCCTCCCGCCACTCCCCTGCCGCCCGGCACCCCGTCCGTGCTTCTTTACGGACGGACGGGGCAGCCCCACGAGCCGCCGCTCGCTCGCCGGATCGTGGGGCTGCCCCATCCATAAAGCAGCATGAGTGGGGCAGCCCCACAAACCGCCGCTCACTCGCCGGCTTGCCATGGAAGCAGCAGCACCGGCCCGGCTGCACTACGCATATTCCGGGCATGCGTAGTGCAGCAAGTGTGCGTCGTGACACCCCGCCCCGGGTGCCTCTGCTCCGCCGCCCTGGGCAGCAGAGAGGCTTCCTCCAACACTGTCTCCAGATCATTCTGTGGCACTTGAGAGCATTATTTTGCTCTGACTGTGGCGTGCATGTGCTCATGGGTAGAATCATAGGAAGTAAAAATCTTCTCCCTCCCCACCAACCTTATTCCTCTTATTCATGCCTTTATAAATAATGCTTTTGATGTTGATATCTACCTCACACAACCAAACGCAATAGAACAATTGTTTAGATTGCTCCTGAAATGAAGGAATTCAGTCACATCCTTGAATAGGCACTTTGATCACACGTCACCTCCAGTAAACGTGAAGTGGGGGGGGGGAGAAAGCTAAATAATTAAAACCCCTTATTTCAATGCCAATCTCTTCTCAGGATCTCTGCAGCAGGGCCATCAGCTCCCCTGCGGATATGTGAATGACGGGTGGAGGGCTAAGGAAGGAGCTTCATCTCTATTTGCATACAGCTAATTAACCAGGCAAGCTCCACTCCAGACTTGATACATTTTTAGCCCTGATGGATCCTTGCTGGTGGTGAGCATCACAACCGCTGGCTGCAACATGCCGATGAATCGGTTCAGCATATTGGAAGCAACAAAATTTGGGCCTGATTTGGACAAAGGTGGCAACGTTAACGCCTATTGCATTTAGCACCTGTGCTAGATGGAGCGGTAGATTGACGGAGCTCTGATGGCAGGAAAGGGCCCTTCCCTCTATCAAGGCCTCAATCTGGATTGTTGTCCCCCATCAGCGGCATAGCATAGGGGGCGGCCATAGGGGCGGCTGCCCCAGGCACAAAATTGTTAGTTTCACAAAACTGCAACACCTGGTGCTGCCTCAATACAGCTGTGCACTTTCATTGCTGGGCTCCCTTGAAAATGGCTACTCATTGTGAACCAGAAAGTGACTTCTTCAGACAAAGGAATGACTCTTCTTTTCTTATCTCTGTGGCTGCAATCTCCTGGGTGACGCGGATGTAGGGTTGCCAACCCCAAAACTGTTGAGCTTTTTTTTTTTTTTTTTGAAAACCCAAAAGTTGTTGAGCTTTTCAGAGACAAACACCAAAGCGGGTTTTCAATTGACTTGCTTAAGATCCAGGACAAAGCACCGCAATTCCAACCCCCCCCCCGATGTCAATTCTGCCTATGAAATCCCCATAATATCCGGATGTATGGCAGCCCTACGCAGATGACATTAGGCAGTTGAATGTGCATGCATGCTCCGTTCATTTCCCTTCCACCCCCCACCCGGGTGCTGGCATCCCACGCTACACCACTGCCCCCCCCATCACTATTAGTTGCTAATGATACAAATAGCAGCTGTATCGGGGGCAGGGTTGGATCAGGACCATGGCAGAGGCAAAGGCTAAAGCCCTCCACCCTTTGCGACTGCTTTGCATTTGAAAGGCATTCATGCAATTGTAAAATGCACAAATAATGTTACTTCTAGTTTTGACCCGAACTTTTCCTGGCTTCCATCTGCGAGATGCGCTTCAGATCCTCCTGGGGTTCTGGGCTGTGGGCTCATGTCTACAAATCTCCCTCTTGAAGATTTCATGGCATCCCTTACTCAAGGATCCAGATTTTTCCTTTCCCCCCGGATTTTGATATATACTTATTTATTCTGCCAGCTCGTGACAACCAACAAGTAATGATGTCCAGAGGGCATTAACCTAGCACTTTGCATGTTTGTTTATTATATTTTATGGTTGTGTCAAGTCGGGGGAGGAACACACACTTATTTCTTCAGTTTGCTTTTCAGCACTGTCTGATTAAGCACAGTTGTGAGATGACAAATCACAGCAGGAGAAGAGATGTCACACTTCCCTCTAATGGCAGCGAGACTAAAAATAATTGCTCTTAAGGTAAGCAGCTTCCACAACCTGCACAATGGCATCATTTGCCCAGTCCCAAAAAATGCTTCTCTCTCATCCCCCATTCTGATTTTTAGCAGGGTAAAATGGAGGAGCAAATAAATGGAGCCGGTTGGTCATGACTCCCAACCACGACACTTTATTTTCATGGCGAGGTGACCTAGCTGGTGAGGCAGGGCAGGAAGGAATGCACTGGTTTTCTTAAACTTATCTTTAAAAAAAAAAGAATATTTTTATTCATTTTCCACAAATAAAAAAAAGATTACAACATACTTACATTAACAAAATTGATATACATCATCACAACTTATAACACAAATAAAAATTTAAAACTCTTAACTTTCCTCACATTTACATGACTTCCTCAAATCTCTCTTTGTTGAATTTTATTATAATACATCTTTAGCAGTTTTCCAAATTCATTATTAAACTTTTAAAATCCTGAAAATTAACTTTCTTTTTAGCATCTTCTATCTTTATTACCATAATTTTTCAATTTTACTATTTTCATTTTGATCCCAAGCCACAACTTACTTCCAAAATCTTTCCAGTTTTCAAATATTACAACTTTTTAAAATTATACTTTAAATTTACTCCAATCTTCCTCCACCGTCTCCTCCTTCTGTTCCCGCACCCATCCAGTCATCTCGGCCAGTTCCATATAGTCCAACACCTTCATTTGCCATTCTTCTATCGTCAGAATGTCCTGTGTTTTCCAATTTTTGGCAAGCATTTAATCTCACAGCTGTCGTAGCATACAAAAAGAATCTTCTGTCTTTTTTGGGCAGTTCTTCACCAAGTATTCCAAGTAAAAAGGCTTCTGGTTTTTTAATAAATGTATTTTAAAATACTTTTTTCAATTCATGATATATCTTTTCCCAGAAGTCTTTACCTTTGGACAAGTCCACCACATATGGTAAAATGTTCTTTCTTTCTCTTTACATTTCCAACATTTATTATTATATGAATGATACATTTTAGCTAATTTTACAGGTGTTAAGTACCACCTATACACCATTTTCATCATATTTTGCTTTCAACACATAACATGCGGTAAACTTAACACCCTCCTTCCACAATCTTTCCCAATCCTCTAACATTATGTTGTGCCCTATATCTTTTGCCCAATCAATCATCACTGTTTTCACCATTTCATCTTTCGTATGCCACTCCAGCAACAAATTATACATCTTAGATAATTTTTTTGCTATTTGTATCCAACAACTCCGTTTCTAGCTTGGATTTTTCAATAGTAAAACCATTTTTCCTATCCTGCTTAAACATTTCATTTATCTGATGATATTGCAACCAGTCATTCAGTTTGTCTTTCAATTGGTCATAGGATTTTAACCTGAGTTTTCTTAAACTTATCAGCCAAGTGGGGAGGGGGGACGACCCATGGGTCGTGGTCAGTCTTTACCTGCCAGGAGGTTCAAGTTGGCCTGCGAGGCTGTTTTCCCTAAACCATGCCCAATTGTCCATCAGCTGACACCACAGACTGAAAAAACACCACGGGGCTCTTTGCACAAGCACTTTCAAACAGTCCCATGCTGCGCTTTAAAGTCCCGACAGTCAGGGCTTCAGAGCACAGCATACACCAGTGTGGTGTAGTGGTTAAGAGCGGCAGACTCGTAATCTGGGGAACCGGGTTCGTGTCTCCGCTCCTCCACATGCAGCTGCTGGGTGACCTTGGGCTAGTCACACTTCTTTGAAGTCTCTCAGCCCCACTCACCTCACAGAGTGTTTGTTGTGGGGGAGGAAGGGAAAGGAGAATGTTAGCCGCTTTGAGACTCCTTCAGGTAGTGAAAAGCGGGATATCAAATCCAAACACTTCTTCCCCATGACATCAGGGGATTGGCAAGTGAGTGGGTATACCTTGAGCTGGTGGGATTTGTAGTCTAAAAACATCCAGAGGGTACCAGGTTGGTGAGGGCTGCTACGGAAGAAGGTCAGTGGTTTTATTTTATGTTATTTTAAAAACAAAACAAAACCTTGAGAATGTTTCGCCTTGCATTTTTGGCATCAGGGTATGTGTGTGTTTGTGTGTGTGTGAGCGAATTAAAAATACCAGAGGAAACTGCCACATCCAATTTGAAGTAAAAGAACTCTTTGGGGTGCGTAATGTAATTTTGCTGGGATCAAATTCAATCTCGTCATTTCTGATGCAGTAATGGATCAGCAAATAGGACTCAAAAGAGCCCAGCCATGGCCAAGTAATGTCTGTAGATGACTGTATGTGCCACTGTCAGATGCTTATAAACAGGGGGCAGAGGAAATTGGTTTCTGAATATTTCAAAAGAGGTCACACTGCCTGGAGCTTCCAGACCTTCAAATGTTGTGCCTGTTTTTTTTGTTTTGTTTTGTTTTTTTTGCCTTCCTCATTATCCACTCCACAATCAGCTCACGATCCAGCCAATGTTAAGCACTTGTAAGCTTCATTCATTTCAGGGAGGGACTTAAGCACAGTTTAAGAAAACGCCTCCCATTCAATTCCAATGTAGTCTGAAAGATCTTTGAATTTGCGGTTGTTTTTAAAACAAGTAAGCATGATCCAGAGACAGTTGCGCACCCGCCACATTTCAGATGGATTGGACAAAAGTCCCAGTCTTAGAGGCACTTTAAATGGCGCACATCCTTACCAACTTCTCATTGCTTTCCTTGGAGACGCATTTGCACTTCTGTGACGGATTGGCCCTAGGGTGGAGGAGGTAAGACATCCCAGCGCAGAAAGAGTTAAGCCACCTTCGTTTTGACAGACAGTTCATCCTTTGGGGGCGGGGCGATCCCCAGTTTAAAAGGAGGGAACGGCCGTTTTGGCAGTTGAGAAGAGGGAGGGTGTGTTTGGAGACAGGGAGAAGAGGGGTGTGGGGCCAGGATAGTGGGTGTTAGGCTAGGATAGGATGAAGATTAGTCGGTTATACTGAAAGGGTTTATACTTTACATGTAACTAAGCTGATGAACTATTGAAGTACTTGAAACATGATGTTCTGAAATAAATAAAGACTTGTTTTTGTTGAGCCAAGAGAAAAGAGGCGTTTATTTGGTCCAGCAATATATGGATGCTCATGAGGAGGTGAACTCAGGGAAAAGGCCAAACTGACCTGCAGGGTGATAGTTTGTGTCTTGGAGTTTCACTCAAGGGGGCAAAAGGGCAGAAACCTTGGTAAGGCTACACAGTTACTAAAAGGGTTTAGCTAACTGACGCAGTGGGGGAATCTAATGAGGGAGAGCCCCAGAACTGATAGAGCTGAGAGGTATTCTTAACCCAAGAGCCCAGAGCAATATATATATATATAACAGGCCACGACAACTGGACAGGAGAACCCCGTTACTAAGTTATCCCTAGTTATAGTAAAAGGGGATTATCCACTCAGACGGACCTCAAAGACCGAGGTGGGGTGAATAGAAAAAGTGACCCGGAACACCTCAGAAATAATACACTTAGTGACAGAGGGGTAGTTGGCAGGGAGGTTCGTCGCAACTTCTTCTGCCTGTAACTTCTCTGTTTTCCTGAAGAAATGTTTCAGCAGCCAACGCTGCCTCCAAAAAGACCAGACTTGTCACATTTCGGATAGTTCAAAAGGTTTTGTTTCATGGGCAGTTTTAGAAGGCGCACAGACACAGCCTAACTGCTGTTCAAAACTTAAGAGAATTACAGGGTGGCACAGCAGACATGAAAGCAACCGGGGTGCCAGTGTTGTGCAACAGAACCGAGAAGCAGATTTGGGTGCCAGCCAGCCAGAGTTAAGCAGCAGCAGAGAAACTGATCTGGTTTTGCACACAATAAGACAGCAAAGGGGGCCTGCAGGAAAGGAGAATACTTGCAGAGAATCCCTCCCCTTGTTCACCATTGGTCCCATGAGGAGAGCGATGGTCAGCTGAAGACCTATTGGATCGTCAGACCTTGCCGACGTTTCGCTGCAGAAGGAACAATCAGTCCAATCTGTCAATCCCCTGCCGTCCCTGTAACTTTTTTTATGATCTGTACAAGTTGTTCCGGGGCTTCGATTCCAGCAAGCAAGTTCCAGAGTTTCAAATGGGAATATCCTTTGTAACTTGTTGGTCTGCATCCCCACTTGTTTTTACAGGTAAAACTAATGAAGCGAAAGAGCTTGGTTTTGCTTCACTAGTTTGCTCTTTTTAAAAAATGAAGATTCGCCACCAGCACCCCCAAGATCTTGCCTGCTGTTTTTCTCCCATCCAACACTAGTTGCCAATATCGTCAATTTTATCTTGTGCCGATGTTCCTACATACGGTACACAGGCAGCACAGCATAGCTGGGAAATTCCCTTATTCCAAATAGGATTCCTCACAAGAAAAGGGAAAAGTTGACAGCTATGCAGCACAGGCAGAGGCCAAAACCTTCACTAGCATAAATTGCTTGTGTCAGTGCCGCCCTTAATTTACATCAGGTAAGGATCTGTCTCCATAGTCATCTTCTTTAAAAAGAGGAGCTGATAGATAGCATACGAACAAACTCCTTGCAGGATAAGAGGTGCTTCTGTGGGAATTAGTTGAAGCTGAGATGGCCTCTCTCTGTGTTAGCATAGCATCTACATGGTGATATTTATGATATTTGAACAGGGAAATTTCTCGCCTCTGAAATACTTGGCAGCCCAATTTACATGCTTTATTGCCCAAAAGGGCCATTTATTAAGACTGAAACAGCACCTATACATTTTAAAAAGGGACTCAAAATGGAGAAAGATTGTCAGATTGCAAATCAGAAAGGCGTTTTTCATCTTTCCCTCTCCCCCCAATATCCCACCCTCCCCTGCACTTCTCTGCCATTTGGGAGGCTGGTGGGGGGGGGAATCAATTTGCATCGCAAACTTCAAATATCATTTATACTACATCGCTTCCTAGTTTCTCTTCCCTGGTTCTATGACCCTGGTTCATCATATTGCCATCACTTCCTTATTTACAGGATGGGAATGACAAGAGTTGTCAGAAGAAAAGATGATGATAAATTCTCTGCGGTGCTCCTCAGGCTCCGTGGGGGTTATTGTGATGGGAACCGGAGAACCACAGAGGAATGAGTGCCGAGTCGCAGGTATGGCGGGATGCCGCCGTCCTGGTGCTGCTGCCGGCCTCTGAAACCAGGAGAGCTGCCTGGTATCTGGCGGGCTGCAATACCTGGCTGGAGGCTGTGTTTGGATTGATGGATAAAATGTTAGGCACCTACGAATATGCCTTACACTGCAATCCATATGAAAAGGGTTGTTGTTTTTTTTAACCACTACATACTGCAATGCTCAGCATTTAGAAAAAAGGTGTGCACGTTCTGAGCATGTAAATGGAATGTCATGGAAAACACAACTAAAGTAATTCCAAAAGAAGATGTTGTTGTTGTTGTTGTTGTTGTTGTTGTTGTTGTTGTTGTTGTGTCGTTCAGTCGTGTCCGACTCTTCGTGACCCCATGGACCAGAGCACGCCAGGCACGTCTATCCTTCACTGCCTCCCGCAGTTTGGCCAAACACTTGCCAGTCGCTTTGAGAACACTGTCCAACCATCTCATCCTCTGTCGTCCCCTTCTCCTTGTGCCCTCCATCTTTCCCAACATCAGGGTCTTTTCTAGGGAGTCTTCTCTTCTCATGAGGTGGCCAAAGTACTGGAGCCTCAGCTTCAGGATCTGTCCTTCTAGTGAGCACTCAGGGCTGATTTCTTTAAGAATATCTTCTCTAAGAAGATATTGGAGCGCTCCAAATCATTTACCTGTATATGTGCATGGAAAAAAGTAGATCCCACTGAAAAGCAACACACGGAGACCTGCGATGATCTCAAATTATAATTATTGTATAATTGATTGTTGGCATCTGTCTGTATCAAGAGACAATGGAGTGTGCCTCTGGGGGTGAAGTCAAACCCGTGCGTTAGCAGCACCGAAGTTACCACCCTGAGGTGCAAACCTGTGCAGTGTGTATGGAGGTCCTGGGCTGCACAGGAAACTTCTTGGCCTTGCTGATGCATTCCAGAGAAAAACAGAGCAATGCGTTTGGCACCAGCTTGGCTGCAGAAGTTCCCGGAAGGAGGCATGCAAGATGCCATCCAACCATCTTAGGGACTTCACTCCGGATTTGTGTAGGATTTACTCCTTAGCCCTTTCTTTTCCAGAATATATCTCGCAAGGCGGCAGAGATTTGGAAGTTTTTCTTCGAGATGGACTAGTTTCCCTGGTTGGTGAGCCCCATCTGCCCCACACTTCCCTCTGAGCATGTGCAGAAACCGCCTTCTTGACCATTGGACCCACTATTGGCCTCATCCCCTCAATCCTCCGGAGCCTGTCTTCACATACAGGGGAAGCCCCTAACTCACTGAGGGTTTGAGACCCATCAGCTGCCCTCCCCTAATTTAGCCAGCCAGTGGGAACTGTTCCCAGAGTGTGGATGCTGTCACATACTGACAACTTCAAGGAGCCACAGGTGAGAGCTGAGTGCAAGGTGGGGACCAAACTGGGATGTGTGTCTTCCAGGACGTGTTCCCGGCAAATCACGTGACCCACACTTTTGGGGGGTGAGAGCACAGCACGAGATCATGGCATCCAAAATGGCAAGTGAGATCTGGTGCCAGCAAACAGGATGTCCTGTTTTTTTCCAGGGCACCTGGCAGGTATGGTATTATGTGGGGCATATACTCTAAACTGTGGTAAGCTGTCCCTACTACTCATTCTGTGGAGTGGGGCCCAGAAAGACTGCCCCAAAGTCTCGTCCTGGCAATGCCACTGCTTCCACAAAGTGGTTGATGAAATGCAAAGGCACTGAAGTAGTACAGAAAGCATTTGACAACTTGGGACCAACCTTCCTGCAAGGTCATAGACCCATAGAATTGTAAGGGGTCTTGAGGGTAATCTAGTCCAACCCCCTGCCGTCCCTGGCTGGGCTTGAACATCTCACCCCACATACTGTATGTCCACACAACCGCTTCAATCTGTGAAACGGGCACTGTTACAGGTGCCACATAGCACTCGTTCCGCATTGGTAAGAAATCAAACTTTCAGTGTGGCAGCATCCACACTTTGGAACTCCCTGCCGATTGACACCAGGCAGGTGCCTTCGCTGTAATCTTTTCAGCACCTGCTAAAAGCATTTCTGTTTAGGCAAACCTATCCAGGCATGAAAAACGTTGCCACGTGCTTTAATCTGTTTTTAGCTTATTGCCGATTTTAATGAATTTCTGCATGTTTTAAAACAGCTGTTTTTATCTGTTTTTTGTTTTATTGCTTTATTCTTTTTGTAAACCTGTTTGAGGGTTTTTATTTTCAAGCAGGATATAAATCTTACAAAGTAAATAAATAAGCACTTTGCCTGCTTTGTGTTTATTGTTTTCCATTTTTGTTTGTTAAGGAGCATAAATGTTGCAAACCAACAGCTCCCCAAACCCATTACCAGTCTATAGCGCCAGTCAACTAGCAGGTGCCTTCACTAAATGAGTTGAAGGTGCATCACTTTGTACGGGGTGAGTCTTTTAAAAGACATGTGTACTCTGCATCCACGGGGCCTCTTTTAAAGGACTCACCCTGTACTTCCCTGATGGTATACAGCTTAGCCTCTGTTTTACAGCCAAATGGACCAGGGCTCATCACCAAGGTCATGTGGCTTTTGCCAAAATCGCAGCAACGAACCTGACATCCCATTAATACTACACACATAAAATAATAATGGTAACAGTATAAAAAAAAATAGAGGCAGGAAATTGAGGTTTCATGAGCAAAACTGCATCCTTATTGCCGAATTACAGACCTTTAGACATTAAGCTATATAACTGAACTGCAGTGGGAAACCAAAGCCACGAAGCGGCAGAAACCTAAGCAGGAACACATTACTTATTCCATTAATGTTTGTATCCTTAATAGAAACAGGTTCATTACATGGCAAGGAGCAAAGTTTGCATTAAATAGAAACATCATTTGGTGTTTTATTGATTAAAAGGAGATTAGATTTCCACCATGTTCGTTACCAAATAGGATGCCCCGGAGGAAATGTATATTTAGATCGCAAGGTGGAAGGTTTTTCTTATGGTATAATGGAAAGAAAATGTATCTCATAATGATGGTTTATATCACACAAGGGAGCCAATAAGTAAAAGCTTTGCTCTTATTCTTACCACCAAAATAAAAATGCAAAAGTCGTCGTCTGTATTAATGGACCAGCAGAAGCAAATCTTTCCTGCTTACAGAGCCCATGTCGAAAACAGGCTGCATCAAAACTTTCCTTTTGACCTAGAAAGACCATTCAAAAATTGGATGAACCTGCTACGCTAGAGGCGGGAAAGAGACTGTTACAGGCAAATGTTTATATGTAGGAGAGAGTATAAGGGCATTCATAATGATTTCTATTCTGTGATTGCGCTAGACAACATTTCCTGAGCAACTTAGCTCACTTAAAAACCATTTACAGTCCTCTAAAGTTTCTAGTCCTTAAGACAGCATGGAAGACAATGGAGGTACTGTGACTTGGGCTCAGATCTGGGGCACTGCGGAATAGGTTCAGCACAGGTGCCCATGCCAACAGTGACAAGCAAATAGGGGGAGCTTTGTTTAGGGCCGCAAGTTTAGGGGGACTTTGAGGGAATGCCCTGTGCCATTGCCCGCTCCCAGTGGGTTTATCAGGCAGCATCTAAGAAGCAGCAGCACTCCAGTGAGCAACAGGCAGCATGCAGTGGGAATCTTGAAGCCAACATTTCCATTTCACACAATACCCTCCATCACACTGAAGCAAAAACAGAAACACCATCTTCTTGTTTTGTCTTGTGAGAGGACAGTGGCCATTTTGAGCTGCGATTTCCCCCTAAAAGTGTTTTTTGGGGGGGACACTGCACCCAAAAGTGTGTGTTTGGGGGCCACACATGAAAACGTGGGCCTGAAAAAAACACAATTTTCAGGGGTGGGGTGGGGGGATTAAAGCGTGAAATCATGGCAACTAATCATCCTCTCACAAGAAAAAAGAAGGATGTCCCATTTTTTTCTGGGACACTCATGGGGCATGCACACATCGGGTGGTAGTTACTCAGAGTAGGCCTATTGAAATGAGTGAACATGGCTAAGTTAGGTCTGTTCATTATTGTGAGTGAGCAAAGCTTGAGTAATGCCAATTGCCCTCAACATAGTTTTGCTCTGGAGTGTTGTGAGGCAACTGGAGAATTCTGCCTCCAGGTTTGAGGTTCCGTATCTTCCTCTTAGAACATACATGTGCTTTCCAGATGTTTCTGGACTCTCCAGCCAGCATAATAATAATAATAATAATAATAATAATAATAATAATAATAATAATTTATTTGTACCCCGCCCATCTGGCTGAGTTTCCCCAGCCACTCTGGGCGGCTTCCAATCGAGTGCTAAAAACGATACAGCATGACCAATGGTCAGGTATAATGGAGGTCATAATCCAACGATATCGGAAGCCACCATGCCAGCTATTCCTGTCCTTTCTACCCTGCCTGACGACCATTTCTGCCTCCTTGCAAATATGGCACAGACCAGCAGGAGGAGACGAACCTTCTCCTGCCTCTCTGGAGATATTGTATTTTTTAAAGTTCTCATTCAGACAACTGTAAAGGTAAAAGCCCACGCACACAGAACTCCCTAACCGGTATTTTCGGCCAGAGCTATGCAGCTCACTCAGAGCCTCGTTGCTCTCCCCCACTGCCCGCAACTTTCTGTTAAAACCCCTCCAGCCGGCGTTTGGAAGAAGGAAAACCCATCTAATGATAGCAGTTATTCCAGCAATGTTAATGATTTTTAGAAAGATGAATTAAGCAGCGGAGGGAGGGGGGAGTGGTGCTAGTCTATTATCGCCTCGTGCCTCACTCTATTAAAAAGAGCTGAGCTGTTCATCCATTTATGAGCCCTTGACAGCGAGGCATATATCTCCAAGGGGCGGGGGCGGGGGCTGATTTTGTTCCAAAAATGTTTAGGCCGAGCTTTTTCAGAAGGAAGGCCCTGGACTTGACTGAAGTTCTGAGCTCAGGGATTTCAGGGCTTCCTTCCCTCCAAGCGAGAGGTTGCATAGCAGATGTTCAGCCAGTTTGAAGGCAGGCTCTCAGGGTCACTTCACACATTGTGCTTTTTTTAAGGATGTGTGTCTACAAATGTTACTGGCAAAAGGAACAATTGCCGACATATGTATCACACAGGGCCAGGTCTGGGGATGGGATTTTCTGAAAATCTCAATGATGTGATCTGCCAGGAGTTGTGTGTTGTTGTTTTTTAATTCCTCTTTAATCTTGAGACATGGGCGTACCGAAGGGGGGGCAGGAGGGGGCAGCTGCCACCCCCCTAGAAGCAAAAAATAATAATAATTAAATGGTTATCGGCAGCCTAAAAGGAAAAAAAAGCTCTCCTAAAAAGCTCAACTACCGGTCTTTCTCCCCCTCCCAAAATCTAAATAACAATTGAGCTCTGTGTGTGTGTGTGTGTGTGTGTGTGTGTGTTGCGCCGGCTGATTGTTGCAAAGGAGCTTTGGAAACAGTTCCCTTGCATGGTGAGTTGCGATGGCTGAGGATCCTAGGAAACTGAGTTTTTCAGCCATTTGGGGGCTTTCTGTTGGGGGGGGGGAGTTTTTCTGTTTTTTGAAGCTATTTTTGTTTGCTGTTTACATAATATGGCCAGTAATCTAAAAACGAACTGAACCCATAAAAAACGGGGCATTCCTCATCCCCCAAAAAGGTCAACAACTTTGAGCTGAACCCCAAAAAATGGGGGTAGATCACTGCTGAAAGTCTCTTGGGAGTTGGCCACCCCTGGATAAGACATGTAACTAGAATAAAAATTTAAAAAAAAATCAAGCAAATAATTGTAATAACTACTGTAATAAAGCACTGCTATAATTATATATAATTTTCCTAAAATTTTGGTTTCATTCGCCTTTCCGTGCTGAAATGTCACAACCTGAACGACCATGGCTTGCCCCCCCCCCTTAGTTTTGATCCTGGGTACGCCCCTGTCTTGAGAGAAGCGAGTTATCTTTTTTTAAAAAAAAAACACCAATCCTGCTATAAATACAAACAATTCTCACTCACCGCATGAATCATTGGACACACCGGTACATGTATGACATGCATACACTATGCAGGTTTCTTTTAAACCAGCATACATGCAGATGCCTGCTACTCTGGTACATTAAAAGTATGCATTTATATTAAACAACGCAAGAGAAATACAGTACCTCGGGGGACATGACTCTTTATTCATATGCTGCCCATCTGACCGGGTTGGCCAAGCCACTTTGAGAGGCTTCCAGCAAATTGTAAAACCACAGTAAAACATCAGACATTAAAAGCTACCCTAAACAGGGCTGCCTTCAGATGTCTTCTAAAAGTCAGGTAGTTGTTTATTTCCTTGACATCTGATGGGAGGGCGTTCCACAGGGAAGGCGCCACTACCAAGAAGGCCCTCTGCCTGGTTCCCTGTATCCTCACAGTGAGGGAATCGCCAGAAGGCAATCGGAGCTGGATCTCAGTGTCCGGGCAGAATGAAGGGGGTGGAGATGCTCCTTCAGGTATACAGGGCCAAAGCTGTTTAAGGCTTTAAAGGTTAGCACCAACGCTTTGAATTATGCTTGGAAACATGCTGGGAGTCAATGTAGATCCTTTAGGATCAACGTTATGTGGTCCCGGCGGCTGCTCCCAGTCACCAGTCTGGCTGCCACATTCTGGATTAGTTGCAGTTTCCGAGTCACCTTCAAAGGTAGCCCCACGCAGAGTGCATTGCAGTAGTCCAAGCGGGAGATAACCAGAGCATGTACCACTCTGGCGAGACAGTGTGCAAGCAGCGTACCAGATGGAGCTGGTAGACAGCTGCCCTGGACATAGAATTGACCTGCACCTCCATGGGCAGCTGTGAATCCAAAATGGCTGCACACTTGGTCCTTTAGGGTCACAGTTACCCCTATATAGCACCTCATGGGGCTCAATTCTTCTATGTGCCGTTATATGCAAAATATGTGTATTTTTCATATAATTTTGCACAGCATTAGCTAAGCAAACCAAACCCTACAATGCATGAGCAGCTTGAATATAAGTGGTGCTTGATAAAAGAGGTGACCCGATGGTGGATTGCCTCCTTTGCTGGTGGGACTTTAGGATGCTAAGAAATACATTTTATTTCAGAAAGCCCACTGAGTTTGTTTTAGTGCTGTTAAGGCCTTTTTTTTTTTAGTGGTTTGATTTGGTTTTAATGGTGTGACTTCTCGGTGCTTGCAAGCATTAGTCACCTCTGGACTCTGCTGGGCAGGGGCGATAATAAATGGAAATCAAGTTCATAAATAAGTAAAACAGGCGTCCTGTGAGCAGCTGCCACCTGGGTAACATTGTCATTGTCACAAGCCATGTCGCCGTGATGTATGCATAACTGCCTGGCCCATAATGGCAAGGCACAAAGAGCAGCATGTGTCTGTGATTTTGGCTGCTTACACACCGCACATGTAAAGCGCACGGGGCTCCCCCCAAAAGAATACTGGGAACTGTAGTTTGTTTGGGAACTGTAGCTCTGGGGAGGGCAAACTACAGTCCACAGGATCCTTAGGCGCGTTCAATGTGCTTTAAGTGCAAGGTGTGCACTCAGCCTTTGTGTGTGTCGCAAGCTGTAAATAAATGGTTTTTTGTGCCTCCTTCTCTGAGTGGATTCTCTCATGTTCATTCCCCCCCCCCCCTCTTTCTTTCTTTTCTTTTCTTTTTTTTTTTTTAAAAGGAACAATCAGAAGGCAACTAGCCAGAAAATAACCAGACCTTTAAGTGTCTCGGTGCCCAATTTACCATGCACTCCTCTTACAATCTCCCTCTCATTTGTGACATTGTATCAGCATGACCGCCTCCCTGAAAGCCGTCCATCTTATTCAAATATTGCTGTTTTCATCTCTCCCGGCTCCGCCTGGCTAGTCTCCTCTGGCTACCTCTGCCGTGCCTGTCGAAGCACTCTGTACGATCCCAGCAATCACGGCGCCATTGGAGAGCGTTGGACGGCTGTATCCGTGTCTGCTTGCACTGCATTCCAAATGGGCATATTTCAGTCAGGTTCCCACACGGGCTATAGAAATATTGAACATGCAACGCCTCTCTCTCTCTCTCTCTCTCTCTCTCTCTCTCTCTCTGTGTGTGTGTGTGTGTGTGTGTGGTGTCTGCCATATGGCCGGGATAGTTTGTATCCACAAAGAACTTCTCACTGTGGTGAGAACTAGTCTCTCCAAAAAATTGCGCTCACCCTGCTCAGCGTTAGAAAACGGGTTGCCTTTTTTTGCAGAGAGAGGGAATGCTTCCCCCACCCCCACCCCCCAGCTATGCCGGCCTATGTCAGTAATGGGGCGCGACAAGAGATTAGAACAGGGACGGCCAACGCGGTGCCCCTCCAAATGGTGTGGGATATTTCCAACGCAGTCAAACCAACATTGCATGTTTGCTAGATAGGCGCGAGATAGGAGCTGAAGCTCACAGTTTTTTCCTGTAAGTTTGCAAGAGAGAACTCTGTGAGAGACACTCCCACAGTGCCCTGACAGGGGGAGGGCATATCTATATCTAGATGATAGATAGATAGATAGATAGATAGATAGATAGATAGATAGATAGATAGATAGATAGATAGATAGATTGTTACGGTTCTCAACCAGCACACACATATCCATAGAAAAACAATCCAAAATACATGCTAAAATATGAACTATAAATATAAACTTTAAACTTTAAAATTTTTAGATAAAAGAAGATATCACTACTTTAAAAGGTGGGCTACAACTGGTTATAGCATTGGTTTGTCTTTAGCTCTGTCCTGAAGTTGTGTGGGTACTGCGAACTAGATCGGACCGAATTTTTATGGCTCTAGCACAGCACCTGGCTACCTTTGCTGTCACATTAGCGTTAGCATCTGAGAGAAGCCACTCTATATAAAAATTGTCCGAGCGTCCAGGTAGCTCAGCCAGCATCGAGTGGATAAACTCGCCTCACACCTCTATATATCTATATATTTATATCTATACAGTCGTACCTCGGAAGTCGAACGGAATCCGTTCCAGATGTCCATTCAACTTCCAAAACATTCAGAAACCAAAGCGTGGCTTCTGATTGGCTTCAGGAAGCCCCTGCAGCCAATCGGAAGCCCTACAGTTCGCACATCAGAGCACTCACTTCCGGGTATGCGGTATTCGGGAGCCAAATCATTTGAGAACTAAGCTGTTCAAAATACAAGCTATGACTGTATCTATCTATGCCTGAGCACATCCTCTTCTGCCTCTCCACTCTTTTTCATCACTCCCATTTGGCCAGAAATGTAGGACATTTGCGTGTCTGAACTTCAATACTCAGAAACTGTCTTAAGCTGGACTTAATCATGTCTTTGTAACTGAATTACCATTTTATGCCTGCCTGAGCAAAGCTGTTGTCTCTGTTCCTCTTAAACAGAAACGGTGAGTGAGTAAATCTTATTTTTACCTTTTGCAATACTGCTTGTGTGGTTATTATTGGAAGGGAAAAAAGGGGGGACAAGACAGGAAAATCCAGCCTTCCTTAAAGCATCCTGGATTGCTGAAATGAGCCGATCTAAGCTTCCCTTTAAGCTGCAAAGAGATGCACTCACAAATGCGAAGAGGGAAGGATAATATCTAGTAAGTATGTCCTCTCCTAGCAGCTAAACTCACCCTGACATTTGGACTGGGGCTACCATTATCTCCACTGGGAGATAATATATTTGTAGGAGCAACAGGTATGCAGAGGATTGTTATCAGGATCACGCAAATCATGGAATCACAGAATTGTAGAGTTGGAAGGGATCTAAAGAGTCATCTGGTGCAACCCCCTGCAGAGCAGGAATCATAGGTAAAGAATCCCTGACAGATGGCCATCCAACCTTTGTTTAGAAACTTTCAGTGAAGAGGAGACCACCGCCTTCTGAGGTAATCTGTTCCACCATCGAACAGCTCCCACCAGGGGTGCCATCTCTCCCTCGGGATTGTGGGTGATTGCTACCATTATGCAGATGTGTGACATTGGCTCCTCTTCCTCCTCCTCTCCGCAGCCAGCGAGGCACCCTTTTCCGCGGAGAGGGGCTCTGACTCGGAGGCAGAGAGACCTCTATGTCTGAGCCCTCTCCCCGAAAAGGGTGCTTCGCTGGCTGGCTGCAGAGGGTGGAGCTGAACTGCTTCTCTCTCAGAGGCAGTGCTGCTGCTGCCTGCTGGCTTTTCTCACTGACATTGTGGGTGCCAGGCCCCTACAATTATATTATTGTGGGTGCCCGGGCGCCCACGGCTCCCTGGATTTTGTGGGATGTGATACATAAGTAGCAGTCAAGTACAACATTCCTTGTTTTCCTAGAGTGGACACGCAAGGGGATGTTTGGACCAGCCAGTCGAACACTTCCTGTTTCATCCTGCGCTGGGACATACTTCCTCTTGCATGTGACTAGAGGTGGGCATGACCTTACCTGTGCAGATAACAAAAGCACAAAGCACACAGCCATCTCTCTCTCTCTTTTTCTCTGTTTGACTTCATCTCTTCGCTGGAGCAGCTTTTTAGCTAGAGATGCTATGTTTTCAGCCAACAGAGGACAAAGGGACTATCTCTGTATGGGATAGACTCACATGTATATATATTTGTAACTAAGCCTGCCTTCAGGGATCCAACTGTGAACTGATGGTGTGAGTAAACTGCTTTTATATATCTTAAATAAGATTGTGGCGTGCTTATTCTTTTAAGAGGGAAATAAGGGATCTTACCAGGAATCTATATTGAGAAGCTTAAACAAGCTTGCAACCAGCTACCCGCTGTGTGTTTAAAGAGGAATGTTAAAACTCTGCTAAGTTATAGAACTTGCTAACGCATGTTAGGAAGGATATTAGTAAACAATATATCCTCTCCTGCCTCCCTGAACATTCTCACAGGAGTCGGCTCTTGTGGCTCCCACCGTCATAAAGTTCTTCCTAATATTTTGTCGGAATCTCCTTTCTTGCCATTTGAATCCATTGGTTCTGGTCCTAAACTCTGGAGTTCAGTCCATCTTCCATGGGACCAGATAGTTGAAGATGGCCATCATCTTACCACCTCTCAGTTGCCTCTTCTCCAGGCTATCTACAGAGCAGTGTGAACATTTAAAATTGAGCCAAGTTTGTGTGTAGATCAAAGAGAATACAGTACTGGCTCCACAAATAAAACCAGTAGCGGGAAGCGACTTATGTCCAAGTATCAAATGGATAATCAGCAGGAGCACTGCTGCTTATTTTCCAAGTTGGAAAGACTCATTTGACAACAAGAAACAGAGTCTTTGGTATCATTGGCCCAGTATTGTAGAAAAGAATCTGCATATAGAGATCCAGTAACTCCTGGTATAAAAAAGGATGAACAGGTTAAATCTGTAATGATACACTGGGCAATATTTGGGGCATAATATTCAACTTTCAGACTGGGAAAGGTTATGGAAAACTGACTTGGAATTCATGGCATGTTGTACGCTGAAAGAAAATTATATGAAAATGATGTACCGGTGGTATTTGACTACTAGTAAGTTAGCAAAAATGTATAAGACAAGCAGAAATATCTGTTGGAAATGTAAAGAAAAAGAAGGCACTTTTTACCATATGTGGCGGAGGTGTAAGGTAACACAAGCATTCTGGGAAATGATATATAATGAATTGAAAAAAAAATGTTTAAAATAGCTTTTATTAAAAACAAACAAAAAACAGAAGCTTTTTTATTAGGAATTGTAGGTACCGAGATCCCCAAGGAGCAGAAAAGACTGTTCCTGTATGCAAAGGCAGCTGCATGGATGCTACTAGAACATAGATGGAAATAAGACAAATTCCTACCAGAGAGGAATGGCAAAATAAGCTGCTGGACTATGCCGAAATGGCAAAAATTGACCAGAAAGCTCAGGAACCAAGAAGACCAAAACTTCAATAAAGAATTGGGGGGGGGGGTATAATTTACTTGAGAGACCACCGTAAGCAGATGAAAACATTAGCAGGATTGCAATAACACTTGTAAAGTAGAAGATAAAAAGGAGAGACATAAAATTTGGATAATGAAATAATATGCAATTGAAAAGGTTTATAATAGGACCCATGGAGAGGAAGGTGGGAAGACTAGAGATTCAGAGAAATCTCCAAATATGGATGTGTATTTTGTATTGTTACAACTCTGTACTTGTAAAATCAAATAAGCATTATTATTTTTAAAAAGGTCAGAGAAAAAGATCCAGTAATTGCCTTCTGTTCCAACTTTTAAACAGCAGCAGAATTTTTTTTTTAATTCTGTTAGGCCCATGCAGGCAATTAAGGATACATCTTTCCACAATGCTTAGCTGATTTCTAAATTTATAATATGGTTTTTATCATATGGCTGCACATACTATTGTGAACCACTCTGATATTTTTAAATGAGAATATATCTACCTACCTACCTATCTATCTGGAGAGAGAGAGATGCAAACTCCAGACTCTTCTGGCCAGTACATTGTTAAAAAACCAAGCAGAGAACTGGCTTAAAAATAATCTTAATGTTTCAGTTCTTTTCTTTCTTTTTTAACTATACAGAAAAAGTTGAGTCTGACTGAACTCACCAGTAGCGATATGCTTAATAATGTGCTTACCGTCCTATTGATTTTGATGGGATTTAAGTGCGCTTCATTTTCTCTAGAATCACCCCTCCCTGGCTTATATGTAGGGAATAATTCCAAAAAAGAAAGAACGAAACCAACCTACAGGAAATGGTTTTAGATTTTTTTGTTGGAACCATGAATGTTTATTGTCAAATTCTGGAAGTGTGAAAAAGCGCCTCCAGCTTAGGATCAGACATTAAAAGTATGGGAGATCATTAAACTGCCTGAGTTAATTAGTTTTTTAAAATAAAAATAAAAATAGTAAGACTGATGAATAATAAGCTAGAGAATTTGAAAAGAAATGGAAAAGATTTATTGAATCTCGGGGATGACAAGAAATTAAAACAAGCTTTATTGGGTTACGTCTTGATTTGCGTTGACATGTTGAATACACACACACACACACACACACACTTAAAATGATTCTTTAAAACAAATTAATTCTGCCTTTGCTGGAAAGCCCATTGGAAAATTAAAACTATATTTTTGCTGGCTAGAGGGTATGGGATCCTGGGAAAGAATTGCAGAGAAAAATGAGGTTAATAAAACTGTTGAATGATATGCGATCATATGAAGAGCCGAAAGCAGGGCTTATGCTTCCAAAGACATTTCAGCACCTGAGACCGACCCCAAAATGGCACCTCCCTTTCCTCCAGGAAAGAAAGGGTGAGAGAAGATCTACAACAGTAACCAGAGGGGAAGAAAGATGGATGTTGGGACATGCTGCCCCTGAGGATCCTGTTGCCTGAGGCAGTCACCTCACCTTGCCTCATGAGTGAGCTGGCCCTGAGTGAAAATAGACATTGGAAACTGCTGCTGCTGCTCTGGATTCTGCTGCCTGAGGCAGTAGCCACACCTTGCCCTATGGCTGGGCCGGTCCTTGCCATAAGTACATAAGAAAGCCAGGCCAGTGGGCCATCTCACCTAGCATCCTGTTTTCACCATGACCAACCAGATGCCTTGCATCTCAAAGCTGGGGACAACAGCACTGTACCCTCCTGGTGTTTCCGTCACCTCCACCTCCACCTGTTTTTGGACTACAATTCCCATCATCCCCGAACACTGGTGCTGCTAGCTAGGGATGATGGGAGTTGCAGTCCAAAAGCGGCTGGAGATCCAAATTTGGGAAACACTGGCCTAACATAGATAGTAGGCAGAAATTAGCCAATACAAAACATGTTTGGGAGACCTTAACCTCCCGCATGTATTACTGAGTTGAAATGAGTCCATGCATTAAAAGAGGCAGTGGATCTACCCCACAATGCCATGTGGCGTCTCTGCCTCCGATGTTCACACATTAGATAAGGATTCTGGCACCAGGGGAAACCTATGTATGTGTAGCAGGGATGGAGAACCTATGGCCTTCTACATGTGGATGGACTTCAACTCCCATCACCCCTGGATGGGGCTGGTGGGAGTTGGAGTCCAACACAACATACCTGATGTGTTGGCATGCATAGGCTTCCTTGGCTCAGATTTCCACACTTAGCATGTGGATTTTAGGGGTGGAGCTGGGGAAGCCAGGTGTTATCAAATCAGGGCTGGCCATGTGGCTCTCCTCCCCCTTTCCATGCATGGAACCCCTTCACACAAATCACACACGTGCATTCATGTGGCCTGTTTGGCCAGGAAGCAATACACTTTGAACCCTTTTGAAATCATACCGTAAGTGGGCAACAGTCTACATCAGGCACGTCCAACAGGTAGATTGTGATCTACCGGTAGATCACTGGACGTCTGTGGTAGATCACTGGTAGATCATTGGCTCCCCTCAAAGAAGCTGAACATTTTACCTCCTCCCTGAAAAAGCTCAACAACTTTGACCTGAACCCCCCCAAAAGTGGGTAGATCACTGCCAGTTTTTAACTCTGTGAGTAGATCGCAGACTCTGGGGAGTTGGCCACCCCTGGTCTACATTATGTATGAAATATCTGGTCCCCTAAATAGTGTTATGAGCTTGCAGAATGTGTGTAGGAGTATGCTGTAAGCAAGATCCTTCTAACCCCTGGATCCAGCAAGTGTTAAAAAATGAGCCAGGCTAGCTTCCTCTGTTGAGATGATTATCAGAGTGATGGGCCATTAAGAAAACAAAGGAAAGGTAGCTCTGTGCTAGATGACAAATGGGTGGGGCCCTTCCCTCAACTCAGAGACAGTTAGAAGGACAAAGCCTGGGTTTAGAGTTGAGAGTGCAGTGGGGTGACCTAGAAGCAAAATAAGGAATGAGAGAGAGAGAGAGAGAGAGAGAGAGAGAGAGAGAGAGAGCGCTATTCCAGATCTCTGCTTGAATCCAAGGCTGTTGCTATGGGAGAAACAGAACCCTTTTGGGGTGTTAATGCTATGAACCCCTCAATCACAGGCTTGGGTTGTATATATGTGTAAATAAACCATATATCACAAAGACACTACAGTCTCCACCGTGCCTCATTTTCAAAAGGAAATGCAAACTCTGGGTGAAACCCTTGGAATTTCGCCCTGTTTAGAGATCGGAGTGGCGTGCGGCAATACATAATCTATATTACGCCACTGAAAGTTGATTGCAGCTCTAGCAGCATTTCTAATAGCAGTGGTTTGTTTGCTCTAAAGGTAAAGGTAAAGGGACCCCTGACCGTTAGGTCCAGTCGCGGACGACTCTGGGGTTGCGGTGCTCATCTCGTTTTACTGGCTGAGGGAGCCGGCGTACAGCTTCCGGGTCATGTGGCCAGCATGACTAAGCCGCTTCTGGTGAACCAGAGCAGTGCACGTGTTTGCTCTGCAGGCATATTAATCCAGTACTCCAGCACTCACCTCTCCAGATGTATTAAAGACAAAAACAAATATTAGAAACACCGTTGTAACGCTAGTTTGCAGTGTGCAGAGCTCTCACTAGGACAAGGCAAGTCTTGGAAACAAATGGTAAACTCAACTGCTTTCCAGGAAACGCCACTGTTACGCAAGGGTTTCCTAAGGATACATCTTAACTCCAGGAGATTCCTTGTATTTTCAGCACGGCAGAAGCCAGAATAGCATTAACACACACACAGGTGTTGGTTCGATAATTCAGCTGTCGCCCTGCGGGGTGTATTTGGAACATGAACTTAGTGCTGCTGCCGGATCAATTAGTTGACAGGAGCGCAGTGTCATCTGCTGAAACACGTGGGAGTAGATACTGTCAGGAGAAGGAAAAAAAAAACTTGGGAGGTGCTTGTTTCGTTAGGAAACACGGGGGCTTGTTATAATTCCGCTTCTTAAAGTACCCAGCCTGGAATCGAAATGACCCAAACTTCTTAGTGTAGATCGTCACATCAAACATGTCAGTCTAAGGAACCTTCCATTGCTGATGTTGAGGACCACATTTCCTTGGGGGACAATTTATCGGGGGGGGGGGGGTGACTTCCTGCCACAGCTGTGTGGGGCCTTTGGTTATAATCAACCCTCCTTCTTTGAAATCCCTGCAGGCCTTTAGTCTAGGGCAGCAGTGGGGGAACTTTTGCAGATTGAAGGCCATGTTCCCTTCTGGGCAAAGTTCCAGGGGCTTCGAGCCCGTGGTGGGTGGGGCCAGAGGCAAAAGTGGGCAAGGAAATGTAGATGTCACCCTTGTACAGTGGTACCTCAGGTTACATACGCTTCAGGTTACAGACTCCGCTAACCCAGAAATAACGCTTCAGGTGCTCTGGCGGTGCAGCGGCAGCGGGAGGTCCCATTAGCTAAAGTGGTGCTTCGGGTTAAGAACAGTTTCAGGTTAAGAATGGACCTCCAGAACGAATTAAGTTCTTAACCCGAGGTACCACTGTAGTCAGCCGACTGGGGAACTTTAATAGGTTCCAGCATTTCCCTGCTTCTCCCGAAACCCAACACCCCCTGAAATGCCAGTGAGGAGGTTTCGCCCTCTCGCTTGTCTCTGGGAACCATTCAAATTCAGACTGAACTGTTGAATTTTCGGGAGGTTTATGCTTGCCTGACACATAACACCTAGCCTGGCCCCGGGCCTCCGCTGGAGGATGCCAACAAATGAGTTTACGCTGGAGAAAGAAACAAGCAAAAAAAAAAAAAAAGCCAAATTGCTGACTTTGACAGTGATAGCAACGCAACGCACTTCGGAGCCAGCTTTCAATTCCAGAGTCATATTTTCCCTTTCGTCTCTATTGATCAGCACAGGAAAGAGTGACAGAAAACCGTGGCGTAAGATTGTTTTATTAGATATTAAATCAGGCTCCTCATGAGCTTGATTGTAAGTTCAACACCTGTGACAGGCTCCTCTTTCTAAGGATGTCAAAGGGCTTTTTATTGCATTACAGCACAGCTATCAGTTCAATCGTATGGTGTTATCCTGCTCATGTGAGGTTAGCAGAGTGTCACCCCTGAGCTCCGGAGCAGGAAGCTTACCAAGAATGCAACATTAGATGATGCAGTGCATCTCTCTCTCTCTCTCTCTCTCTCTCTCTCTCTCTCTGAAGCAGGATACCAATATTTTACATTATTTTAATTACTGGTAATGTTTATTGATTATATTTTTCTCTCTCTCTGCTGTTTTATTGCACCTGTTTTACAGATTACTGTATGGCTTTTGTTGCAGCGTCTTTTCTCATTTTTTATTACATGTTATGCTTCACGTGCTTAAAATAAATCATCCAGAGACTCCTTATCTAACAAGGTACTAATCAATTGAATTATTGTTATTGTTATTGTTATTGTTGTTATTATTATTATCACCACTACTATTTTAAATGTCAGGTGGGGTTGCTGCTCTCTCAAAGACTGCGTAGACTCATCTCCTGAGATCTCCTCCCTAACTTGGCGTTTCTGATGTGATTCATGCTTGCTCCGATTTGGACAAAACCTCAAATCTTCCATTATCTGCTGCATACATTCAGTTTTAAAATGGATCAAAGCCACGCTCTGCCCAAGAAGCGCCCTAAGAGCAGGAGCAGCGCAGTGACTCTGCGAAATTAAAACCCAGGCTCCTGGCCAGCTCTCCAACCATCCAACAATCAACAATCAGTTTAGATGGGGAAGAGGAGATATCCCAGCCGCTTCCCCTCTGCAAATATATCTCTTTCCTTTTCACCGAGTCCTTTTATACAAGCAAATAATATGGCAAAGATCCAGCCTTCTGGGTTGTTGTTTTCCCCCCCCCTCCTCCTTGGTTTTCAAGAATACTCTAGCCTTCAATCAACTAGATAATGCATCTCAGGGCTTTGAGCAATAAGTTGTTGTTGTTGCACTGTTACTGCTGTTATTATTCTACCACTTACAGCCAAAATAGGCTTCTAAGAGTTCTACAAGTATTTTTTTAAGAAACCACACAAATTAAAATATAAACAGCCATAATTAAAATACAGAATAAAACAATCTCATTAAAACCTAAGCATCTATAATTAAAATAGACAATAAAACAATCCCATTAAAATAATGCAGGAATTAAAACATTTGGCTCAGGTTAAGAGATCAAGGGAATGCCTGTGGCAACAGGGGCATCTTCAGAGGCCCTTGTTTTGCAGAAGATAAGGCTGGAAAAGATAAGCTATGGTTTTCCCAGTAGTGATGTATGGAAGTGAGAGCTGGACCATAAAGAAGGCTGATCGCCGAAGAATTGATGCTTTTGAATTATGGTGCTGGAGGAGACTCTTGAGAGTCCCATGGACTGCAAAAAGATCAAACCTATCCATTCTGAAGGAAATCAGCCCTGAGTGCTCACTGGAAGGACTGATCCTGAAGTTGAGGCTCCAGTACTTTGGCCACCTCATGAGAAGAGAAGACTCCCTGGAAAAGACCCTGATGCTGGGAAAGATGGAGGGCACAAGAAGAAGGGGACGACAGAGGACGAGATGGTTGGACAGTCTTCTCGAAGCTACCAACATGAGTTTGGCCAAACTGCGGGAGGCAGTGGAGGATAGGGGTGCCTGGCGTGCTCTGGTCCATGGGGTCACGAAGAGTCGGACACGACTGAACAACAACAACAACAAAGGCTGGAGAAGAAGAAAATGTCTCATTTTCCAATTTGGTGGTGAATATGAAGGAACTATATAGACTTCTCCAGCTTGCAGCTAAGGATGTCAAGAGAATTCTAGTGGAGAAGGAAGCAGAAATTGCTGCCCGTGTTCATCTGCACTCAGGAACAGAAATCTTTTTATGCTGTTGCTGTTACAAGAATCTGTATTTTATTATGTGTTCCTTATTATAATGGGAATTAAATACTTGTTTTGATTTCTGTTGTATAGCTATTGTGTTATATAGTACATTTGTGTTGTATGTTGTAAACTGCCCTGATTTCTGATGGAAGGCAGTATATCAAAAACCAAAATTGGTATTCATTCAAATTGTCCTTTAAAAAAAAAAGGACACAAACTATATGTAATTAATGATAAGGGTTAGATTATTTTGACATTTCTGAAATCATAGAATTGTAGAATTGGAAGGGACCTATCTATTCCCACCCCCTACAATGCAGGAATCTCAACTAGATCATACAAATAAAATGTACACAAGTTATGTAAGTTACATAAGTAGTTACATAAGCTACATATAGAAGGTAAAGGGACCTTAAGCTACATATACTATATTCAATAGCAGCCAGCCAGATGAATAACATAGTATTTGGTGGAAACCGAACTGCAGTGGAACGGAAACAAGGCTGAGTGTGATGAATACCGCTTGGAACAGAAATTGCTGCCTTCTGACATCTCTGCTTGCAACCTGGCAACCCTCCCTGACACCCACCCAGGGCAAGGAGAGAAGTGAGGCTCCTGCAAGGATTATAGCCAGCCAATGCAATTATCACACACACACGGGCATCAGCACACCTCTGCCAGCTGCCCCATGCCCTTCCTTAACGAAATAGTCAACAAAGTGCTGTGGCTCTGATCATTGCCCTGGCATCTTGCCACCCTCCCTCCACAGATAGCACAAGGTTTTCCATTGAGAAAAACTGAGCACAGCTGCAACGTTTGCTCAGACGGGTGTGTTCCTCACGAGAGAAGTAGGACATGCATGTTGCTCATCGCTTCCAGTAATAAAAACATACTGTTAAAACACTGCTGCAAGTTCACCATTTGTGGCTCATTAGATGCATATCCAAACGGATTCTTTATAGACCTTCCCTCTCACCTGCTATAGGTTTGTACTGGAAAGCTGGGGCCCACAGCAAGAACTACTGGACCAGTTAATTGTGTTTTTCTTTCCCCTTCCCCTTTTCTTATTCTGGTTCTCTCTCCACACTCCCCCCCCCAAGCCAACTTGCCTAGTAATGTAAGTAAGAATTCAATTAACTTTCCTCAGCTAGATGTTCTGTTAAGGGAGCATTGATCTGTGTACATCGTGGTATTGCTGGTTCGAGAACTCCTAAGAGTCCTGACTCCTGAATAAAAGTGCCTGGCAGTTCATGGTAGAACATTATGAGGGTTCTGTCAAAACAGGCAGCCTACTTTGGTCCAGGGTTCTTCAGGTGGGGAACTAAAATAATTTCAGGGCCTAGGTACCACTAGGTTCTCATCCATCTCTTGCATTGCAGTGGTAAATCCTCCTTCTTCCCAAGAGAGCCCAGAATGGTGTAAATATAGAATAAAACAACAAAAGATCCCATAAATCAGAGGATGCCAACTTGGCGTGAACCTTGGATGAAACCTCTGAGCTCACCATCACCACTTACTGCCCCTTTGTGGTGAGGGTGATCACCTTTTCTCCTCACTTGAAAAGTACATAAAGGTGAAGGAAGAAGTTGAAAGAGTCTTTGCCACTTTGTCTTTTAGCTCTATGTGCTTTTAATGCCTAAGATGAATTCTGCTGGATTCAACTTTTGCCCAAATCGCTTGGAAAAGTGAAGTGTACCTGGCGTACTCTGGTCCATGGGGTCACGAAGAGTCGGACACGACTGAACGACTGAACAACAACATTATCTGTCTCTGTCTCGTTGGGGAAATTTGGGGAACTAGGGAGAGAAGTGACCAGGGAACATCCAGAGAACACTCAAAACCTCAAGTGTACCAATAATCCTAAAAATGTTGGTGGTCCCAGGCATAAATAAAACAATGGATTACCCAAATATAGCTCCGAAATATTATTTATTTATCAGTTTCCACACAAGTCTCAAGGCAATGTACAACATGCAATAAAAACAACTTATAAACAACATGGAAAACAGCATTTTTTTGTAATGCCCCCACCCCCACCCCAACACACACAAAACCAGAGCCCTTAAAACACAAAAAACTACCTGCAGCTGCTAGGTATTAAAACAGTCTAACTCAGTTTGTAGAAGACTGTGTAAACAGAAATATATTCAGCTGAAATCTAACTATAAAAAGACCTATCTCCAAGAGGGGAAATTCTAAAGTTGTGGTGCCACCACAGAGAAGGCCCAGTTGCATGCCGCCACACTATGAATTCTCATGAGGACCGCAAGCAGATTCCTTTCTCCCTGTAGCTTATTTTAAGGATTTGATTCACTGGTAGTGACAGACCAACTCTGTGTTACAAAGATGCCTGCAAACGGGATGTGAAGCCTGACAACATTAACTTAGGGTTACCAGATGTCCAGTGTTCCCGGGGACAGTCCCTGGATTTGCAAATCTGTCCCTGGACAAATTCCGTCCCTGGAATGTCCCCAGATTTGCAAATTTGTCCCAGAGCCAGCCTGGTAGCGCAGTTGGCTCTGGCTGGCTTCAGGAGTTGCTTGCTGCCCGCTACCATGGTGCCCACCATTTTTCCTCTCTGGAAGTCCCCATATGATGTGTCTTGCGTGCAACACATCATATGGGGACTTCTGGAGAGGAAAAAATGGTTGGCGCCACGGCAGCGAGCAGCTCCTGAAGCCAGCCAGAGCCAACTGCACTACCAGGCTGGCTCTGGGCTGCTGACTGCTGCTGCCGGCGCCACTGCCAAAGGAGAACCGGGGACATCCGGCTGTACAGATCTCCTGCCCTCTTCCCCCTTTGTTTTGACTGATTGGGGGAGGTTCGGGAGTCACGGCCAGTCGGCCATTGCCCAGTTTTAAAAAAACAAACTCTGCGCATTTATGTTTCACAGGGTGCGAAAGAAGGGCTTTGCACCTTTATACAATATGCACATGTGCTTGGGCCCAGGGTCTTTTGCCTCACCATCCCCACTACTGACTCCCTGTTGCTACTCAGTTTCAGAAAAAAAGTGTTCCCGGATTCATTGAAAAAAATCTGGTATGGTTTGTGCCGTGTGGGAGTTCCTTACAGACGACTGCAGCACCTGGGGACAGACGGTCAGGTTGTGCATCACAGCAGTGACCAGAGAACGACTGACCACTGGGAGGAGGTGCAGAAGAAATGCCACGGTGCATCTGCAGCAGCACAACTGGACGCCTTCATCTGCCCCGACTGCCCCATATTGGCCTGTACAGCCACAGCGGGTGCTGTGATTCTTCAATGGTTTGAATTCACCCTTGAAAGCACCCTCTTTCATTGTCTCCTGGGATACCTTCAACAGAACCCAGTCATCACGGCCAGAAGCCATTGGTAGTTTTATCCTCTAAATTGCCTTGAAGGCCATCCAAGTGGATGGCCGTCACCACCTCTTATTGAAAAACGACAGGTCAGTGGTAGAGCGTGTCATTTGCATGCAGAAAGGACCGAAGTCTTTCCCTCGCATGGTCTGGCTCAAGATAAGGCTGATGTCTAGGCCAAGACTGTTGCTATGTTTGATCTTGTCCCTTGCTCAGCCGCCCCATGGGCTTAGCCCTGAAACCTTCCGGATTTCTTAAGGCGAATGAAGGGATTCGTTCATTTTGCAAACCAACCCACATCTTCGGATATTTACATACAACAATGCAATGACAGAGTATTTTGATGTGAATGATTAAAATCCCGGGCTTGACTAGACACTAATTGCTATTGATTGCATAATGATATTGTGGGATGGTAGTGCTGGCTTTATATTGACAGTCAAAAGCAATTGACTGAAAACTCATTATACCATTTCTAGCTTTTTACCAGTTAAAGCCCTCGAATTCAGAAGGGAGGGGGAGAGGAGAATCACCCTCTGCAACAGTAATTATTTCGGCGAAATGCCATTATATGTAACGGGGTTTATTCCTGCTTCACACATCGACCTGAAGACAAATGCTGCAAATTGCCTACTCCACCTCTCCTCTTGGCACTCTTAGGTTTTGGCAAGTGGGGCACCATCATGTTGATACTGTCTTAGTCTTGGCGCTAAAAGATTGCCTCACCCTTCATACAACTCCCTTGTTACAACAGCGCCACTGGCTCCCAGTCTGGGCAAAATTCAAGGTGCTGGTTACAACCTATTAAGCCCTATATGGCTTTGGGCTCAGTCTGTATTCTCCCATACAAATCTTCACCTGGTTCTGCCACTCTCACAGGCACGCTTCATGGATATGCAGGAAAGGGTCTTCTCGGTGGCTGCCCCTAGACTTTGGAACGGGGAGTGGCTCCCTCCCAGTTGCCCTTGTGCCAGCAGGTGAAGACTGTTTTATTTGGCACTTGAAAGCGTTGGCAGCATTAAGATAAATTCAACAGTGTAAATAAGTTTTGATGGATGTAATAATGGAATACTGAATGGTTTAGTTTATGTAAAATATGCACCATGGAAAGAGAAGAAGGGAAGTCTTTGCTATTTTGAGGTACTTTAAATTAATATTCTAAATTGTAAAACAGTGTGTACGTGTGCGTGTAGAGAGAGACTTCATCAGGCAAGGCCTTTGAAATATACTCGGAGACAAGTGTGGATTTCGTGCTCTTTATTCAGCTCATAGTAGCGAGGAATGGAATTCCCCCAAAATGTCTGCTTTATATACAATATTTACACAATGGGCCCCACGTGATTGGCTAATTCCGGGATACTCCTGTATGCCAATCAGGTTGCGGATTCACTTCCACCTGGATTGGGTGGCTCCTGCAGACCAATCAGACTGCTGCATTCTGGATCCTATTGTTCTAGGACCAATCAGACTGCTGTATTCTGAATCCTATTGTTCTAGGACCAATCAGACTGCTGCATTTTGGATCCTATTCAACTCAGTACATAACAGCCTTCTTCCACCTGCCTTGCCTCACCCTCCAGCCCTGGGAGTCCTCATAAGGAAGCTGTGCCTGGAGGAAGAACTGTCAGGGGAGAAACTTAATCAGGCAAGTCCTTCTTCTATCTGCCTTGCCCCGCCCTCCAGTCTCTGCTTCTCAATTTGTATTGTATCATTTTATGCACTGTGGCTTGCTGTTGCTCTATTGATTCTAGTTTAGAGATTGATTACTGTAATTGTTAAGAGTGGGTTTATGTTTAATTTTTATATGCTGATATTTAATATTATTCTATACTATTTAATGATAGTTGAATGTTACTTTATTTGATGTTGGTTTCTTATTTTAAAAGTTACGTTTTATTATCACATTTTTGCATTGCATTAGATTGTTATAAGGTGTACATTCTTGGTTTCTTCAGCTCATAAACCGCCTTGGGTATTGTAAGATAGAAAGACGGTATACAAATTAAAAGTGATAGTGATGATGGGGTGTGTGTGTGTTTGTGTGGGACTGTTTTATTCACTTTGGGGGACTGACTGTTTTTTTAAGAAAAGGGCTTTGAAATAGTGCTGTGCTGTTTTTATTATTTGTATTGTAATCGAATCATAGAATCATAGATAACAGATCCATTTTCATATTGTTTTAATTATTCTTTAACTATTATCTTTTATATGTTTTTAGCCTTCTGCGTATTATCTATGTTGTTTTAATTTGTGTAAGCCGCCTTGAGTCCTGGTCTGGAAAAGAAAGGAAGAGGAAGAGGAAGAGGAAGAGGAAGAGGAAGAAGAATTCCACTTGTGCTCTGCAGGAAAGGGTCCTGCAGATACCATCTCATCAGGAGGCCCTAATGTAGGAACGAGGCCTTCCGTGTGGTGGCACCTACTTTTTGGAACTTCTGTTACACACCAGACTGTTGCTGCCTCTATTGTTCTTTGCAGCCCCTTTTGAAGACCTACCCGGTACCTTTTGATGGAGGGTGATCAGGCACATCTAGATGGAAGCACCGGATCACCCACAAAATAGCTCATGAGAAGCATGAACAAGTCCATTGCTAGTCAACAAATCTCTTGACAGATTTTATTTGCCCCTAAATTGGGCATGTGGGGGGGGGGGAGGGAGAAACCTGTGAGGAACACACAGTATTGGCCAAAGCTTAGGTGCTGTTTTGCAGTGGTAAAAATTGCTTAAGCCATGCGCCACTAACCTACTGCCACTGAAACAGCAAACCATTTAAGCAGAGGGCAATAATATCTAGAGCGCCACCAGAAGCTCCTTAAGGTTATCATGATGTTCTGTGTGCATAGAGCTAAGCTAATGACTAATATGTCTTCCAATCATATTTCAGCCACAACCCTATTTCATAAAAAATCAGTAGGACTTTGCTGCTGCTTTTCAGTGTGTCGTCGCTTGTACCCAACCAGAACCTCACTAATTTAGTACTTCAGTCTAGACACACAAACACATTTTATTATAATCTCACCATATAACCTTCTGTGCCCACAGAGAAATTAACAAGCCAAGCCAGACCTGGAAACGTTTTCTTTGCCGGAGAATCCAAACACAGTATTTTTAAAAGTAGATTTTCACAGACTATTTTCTCCACTGTTGTGGATCTGAGCTATGTCATGCTTTTCACATTTTCATACCCGTTTAGTACGTTTCCCTCTGTTTTCATTGTTAAATTCTTGTGGATAGTAAGCAATGTCTGAAGCCCTTTGGCAGGACCTCTGCATGAGAAAGGGGGCCGACTTCTCATCCTATTAGATGTTACAATTGTTTCTCTTTTGATGTGTTGAAAATTCTTCCCTTTTATCTCTTGGCGGCTTTAAATATTCATTGGAATTGGTGTGATGGCGCCTGCAACTCCTGCAGCCCAGTGGTGCTACCTGAATGTAATGGGGGGGGGGGGCTGTACCAGAACAGCTCCCACCATGAGCCATTACAAAGTAATTAGCGATAGCTCTGAGGTCCATAAATCCTGATTCAGAATACAAACCTGCAATCCCAAGCTGATTTCCTTCAGAATGGATAGGTTTGATCTTCTTGCAGTCCATGGGACTTTAATGAGCACAGCGAGAGAACAAAGAATCCGTTCCTAGAAATGAAGCTGCTCCCAATTAAGGGTGCCACCTACTTACCCCTTGTCACCCACGTCACTTCCACGTCCTGCAACCTGATCTTGCAGCCACTCTGCTTTGTGCACTGCCACCTTACCTACTCTTCTTGACCTTGGGCTGAGCGGTTGGCGCTTTCCAGCAACAGTGAGTCTGTTAACTCTCTCTCTCTCTCTCTCTCTCTCTCTCTCTCTCTCTCTCTCTCTCTCTCTCAGTGCTTCTCCTTCTAGCTGTTCCCCATCCAGTACTTCCCAGCTTCTGCCTTCTGAACTATGCCCCTCTGCAAACCACTGTTCCAAATCTATACTGTCCCACTGCTCCTGGGAAGATCCCGATCAGGAGCAGAGGGAGGGGGAAGCTCCCACCATTCCTCCTCAGTGCAGCCCTCCTTAGCCCCCTGACACCCAGAAAACTTCCATTCCTGCTACCCCCATTTTTGTGTGTGTGTGGGGGGGTGTATTTCACTCCAGTGCTAATTTGGCACCACCTTTGCCAAGAATCCAAGTGGAAGGGTAGCAATGCCTTTAAATTACTGTGCCACAACATACTACACAGAGCAAAGACCCGACTCACTGTAAGATGACTCCGTCTCTTCTTTCAAATTGACTCTACAATGCCAACCCCCCCCCCACCTTTTCTTTTGCCAATAACTTTGTCTCTTATACTGCCAAGGTACTTGAAGGATATCTCTCTGTGTGTATCCCCCACCCTTTCCAATTCTTTCCATCCATCATAGTGTCTCTGCTCTCAATATTTCCAAGGGTATTAAAAAAATGGACCCTCAACCCCCCCCCCCCCCCACAAAATGCTGTTTGGCCTTTCCTGCCTAATTGATTTGACCTACAGGTGATGGTGCATTAGCATATTCATCGGACCTCTTAAGCCGAGAGGGTTTGGGAGGCGAACAGAGGAGCCCACTTTGAGAAGAACGAGTATTGACACCAGGAGCTCAGCGCGTCCTAGCCTGCCAATACCGAGGGCAGTTTTAGGTGATGCCAAATGTGACCAACTCAATCAACTCGACAGAAAAATGAATAATTTCATAATGCGAATCGATACGTGAAGTGTGTGTGCGTGCGTGCACACACACAAAAGCTCCAGTTTTCTTTTGCTTCCCCCATTTTCACTTTGTCACTATGAGCAAGACAGACAGAGGATTGAATTCAAGCCCAAAATGGAGACAGCGGACCTGGGCATGATTAAAGAATGGGTGTGTGGGTGTGGGTTTATGGCATGATGGTGGAGAAACAAGCTATGCATAAACATGAAATATGGACTTACCCTAGGAAACTGAAAAAGGGAGTGATTAGAAAATCAGAAAGCAAAAGGATTTCATGCAATCAGTAGGAGAGGCCCATCTAGCGAATAATGATATGAGAAGCTTTTTAAGCAAATCTTTTAAAATGAAAAGGTTCTCTCTCTCTCTCTCTCTCTCTCTCTCTCTCTCTCTCTCTCTCTCTCTCACACACACACACACACACACACACACAGAGAGAGAGAGAGTAGAGAGAGAGGAGAGAGAGAGAGAGAGAGAGATTCTTTCTAAGAGAGTACCTAAAATTCTACCAGTAAATATGGAGGCTGTGCTTATGACCTGCACTAAGCATATATTCATACGCTTGAAAATTAGCAGTGTAAGCAAGCATACCGGGCATCAACAAGACATTTTATTGCATTTCTTCTTCTGTCACACAAAAGGAAGGAACAACTCTCTGAAGATGGAGCCTGCTGCTATAAAATCGAGGAATAGGAACACATTCTTGAAGCTGAACAAGGGATAGCTCAGCTGGCAGAGCACGAGACTCCTAATCTCAGGGTCGTGGGTTCGAGCCCCACGTTCAGCAAAAGATTCCTGCATTGCAGGGGGTTGGACTAGATGACCCCCCCCCCGGGTCCCTTCTATGAAATGTGGCATTCTGCTGAGGGTGCTGAGAAGAAAAAGGAAGGCACATCCTGAAAGACTTATGTAAAAACCTGTACGTTCCAGCTCTCTGCTCCCTCCCTGCCTCAAGCATACCAGAAGAAAACTTTTCAGCGTTTGTTTACATGATAGCATGGAAGATCCAACAATTGCTTTGGGGAAGCAATTAACTTTTTATAGGTTTCCACTAAGATTTTACATTTTTTAATGGTCTATTTAGTGTTTGTGAGTGTGTGTTCTTAAAGAGAGGCAAAAAAAAAAATTTAGAGAGTTAAAATGTTCATAATGCAACAACGGTATAGCATGCATCAAAATTACGAGGAGCAGGCTGTTCCTTGCAAGAAGGAAGGGAGAAGAAAATAAATTAAAGTGAGCAACGCAAGTACTTTCAACCTTCAGTTTAATTTCTGGACTCCCGCCAGTTTGTGTCATCATTTGTTGTGTTAAAAGAAGAGCTTTTTTTTTCTTTCTTTCAAAAAAAGCAAGGAAACAAATAATACAAAATAATAGCACCTAAAGGTTACTGTATATAATCCCTCCTTATCTTTTTCGGCTATATGTTTTCCTTGCAGGGTTCTGAATATGGACCTCCTCTGTCATCTCCACTCACTCCGACCGGCAGCCCTAGTACAAGGCTGGAGAGCCTTTTCCCAGCCTGTGGGTCAGATCTCCACCTCCCCCAACGAGCCATTCTGACAGGTGTTATTTTAGGTATTTGGGGTCCAAGCCATCTAGGGCTTTGTACGCTGGGCCTGGCAATGAACTGGTAGCCTGTGCAAAGTTTTCAGGACCAGCGACTCAATACACCATACATTTCCCTCTTTCCCTTGAAAGTGGGGGTGGTAGCTGACCTGAGGATTGAACTTGCAATGTGGCATTACACCCTAGATGTTTGCAAAAAAAATTTTTTGCCCACGATCAAGATAGAGATCACGTTGCAAACAAGTAGAGATTGCCAAACGCTATTTGGCAGCAATGCGAAACCAGAAGCCTCACTTTGCTCAGTCAACAACACTTTATGTAAGATGTTACTTTAATTTTTTCTTCCTTTTTTAAAGTAAGTCTCCTCCCCCCATTTTTTTGTAATATTAATTGTATAGGCGAGGCTTTCTTGACAAATGCTTTCTCCCTTTCCCCATTAATTTAATAATTAAAAAGTAAAGGTAAAGAACCCCTGACAATTAAGTCCAGCCGCGAACGACTCTGGGGTTGCGGCGCTCATCTCGCTTTACTGGCCAAGGGAGCCAATGTTTGTCCGCAGACAGTTTTTCCAGGTCATGTGGCCAGCATGACTAAGCCGCTTCTGGTGAAACAAGAGCAGTGCACAGAAACGCCGTTTGCCTTCCCGCCGGAGTGGTACCTATTTATCTACTTGCACTTTGACGTGCTTTCGAACTGCTAGGTTGGCGGGAGCTGGGACTGAGCAACGGGAGCTCACTCCATCGCAGGGATTCGAACCACCGACCTTCTGATCAGCAAGCCCTTGGCTCAGTGGTTTAGACCACAGCGCCACCCGCGTCCCCTCCCAATTTAGTAATTGCATCTTACCTATGAACTGAGACATCTTTTCTCCCTTCTGTAATTCCTAAGAGATATTTTATCAACAAAGACAGACCGAGAGACCCGGCAGATAAAAAAGGACAATGTGTGAATTAAAATAAGCGAGTCAAGAGCACAGCACGAACTAAATCATGTTCCCCTACCTTTCATATTTCAATTGCTCCTTAAGATCAGGAAGAGGGTACAGCCTGCTCTCAGCAGCTGTGAAGACACCCCCTTCCTTCTCTCTCTCACACACCGATTAACTCTTCTGGCACATCAATAAGGGCAACAGGGTGGCTGAAGAAGTCAACCGAAGCTCATTCATTCAAGGCTGGTGCTTGCTTTGGGAATGTACCCAAGTTTCATCTTTTCTTCCTACCACATCCATCGATCATGAGGACAATGTTCACATAGCACACGACAAAGGACACAGTTCATTGCCGCAAGATATCATGGGGCCTTTGAAAAAGGATTAGACCTCACAGTTGTCCTTCAGATTCTGCTGACCTCTCTCGCCCATCGGTCGCAGCCGCCCTGGCCAGTGGTTAGAAATAAATAATGGATGTTCTAGTTCAGCAACATATGGAAGCAGTTGTCGGCGTCTGCCTGTCTCAAGAGACAATGGAGTGCGCCAGTGTGTATGGAGGTCCTGGGCTGCCCAGATGATAAGACACACCCCCAGCCTCACTGATGTGGTGCAAAGGAAAGCAGAGCAAGATGTTTGGCACCAGCTTGGCTGCAGGAATTACAGGAAGGAGGCATAGAAGGTGCCATCCAACAGTCTTAGGGACAGCGACTCCACTCTGGATTTGTGTAGGGTTTACTCCTTAGCCTTTTCTCTCTCCAGAAGATGTAGGACCAGAGTTTTCCTTTTCCTATATGGGCTACCTTTCCCGGTTGATGAGCCTTATCTGCCCCTCACTTCCCTCTACAATACACGTAGTAACTGCCTTCTTGACCGGTGGACCCACTATTGGTCTTGTCCGCTCAATCTGCTGAAGCCTGTCTTCGCATACAGGGGAAGTCCTTAGCTCACAGAGGGTTTGAGTCCCATTGGCTACCCTCCCCTGGTTTAGCTGGCCAATCACAAGCTGTTCCGGGGGTGTGGCTGCTGTCACATTCTGACATCCTCTAGGAGCTCAGGTGAGAAGTGAGTGAGTGAATGCTCGACATGGCTTGTGGCCTGCATAAAGAATACCTGCTTCACCAAGCTGTTAATCATAGAATTGTAGAGTTGGACGGGACCACGAGGGTCATCTAAGTCCAACCCCCTGCAATGCAGGAATCTTTCACCCAACGTAGGGCTTGAACCCATGACCCTGAGATTAAGGGCTTTGTTATCCACCAACTGGGCTATCTGGCACATGCTGAGGTGGAGAACCTTTTTCAGCTGGGTGGCAGGATTCACAGCAGGCCAACCTTCTGGGGGGGCCAAAAGTGGGCAGGTCCTGAGGGAAAGGCAAAAGCGAAAGAACCTTTTATTGGAGCCAGTGTGGTGTAGTGGTTAAGAGCAGTGGAATCGTAATCTGGTGAACCGGGTTCGTGTCTCCGCTCCTCCACATGCAGCTGCTGGGTGACCTTGGGCCAGTCACACTTCTCTGAAGTCTCTCAGACCCACTCACCTCATAGAATGTTTGTTGTTGGGGAGGAAGGGAAAGGAGAATGTGAGCCGCTTTGACACTCCTTAGTGTAGTGATTAAGCGGGATATCAAATCCAAATTCTTCTTCTTCTTCTTCTTCTTCTTCTTCTTCTTCTTCTTCTTCTTCTTCTTCTTCTTCTTCTTCTTCTTTTATTGGTTCCCACCCCTTTCCCCCACTGCACCTTACTCGATCCATTTTATTATTGCTTCCCATCCCTTCTCCCTCATTTGGCCATCGGTTGGGGATGATGGGAGCTGTCATTCAAAATACCTGGAAGGCCCCAGCCTGGGGACGGCTGGCTGGAGTCTCCAGAGTTTGCAAGCCCAGAGCTCTCAGGGACACAAAGGAGAAAGGCCAGTGAATGGGCGGCAGAGTTCAAAGCGCCAACAAAGGGAGCCCCTCACAATGACTAACTGCAATCTATTATCTCCACGGAATTAATGCCCATTCATGGGTGGGGATAAATGATATCCTGTCACCGAAGCATTTTGCTGAGAAATTCATTGTGCTCTTGCCATGCGGCGAGGCTGGTGCCAAAATCCACACACTGGGATTCCGCCGGGCAGAGAACATGGATCTCAGCAAAGTGCCGAGTCAAAACCTTGGTGCTGGATGTTGACAGAGGTCGCTGAGTTTCCCACAGTATCGGCCCCGGAGAGACCCTGCAAGGGAGCGAAGGGGAAGCAAGGTGAGCGATGGCAAGATGGGAGCAGGCTTTGCGCGCATGTGGAATGACGTCATGCAGATGAGTCACCCGTCGCCTATAAAAGAAACTATACAAAACGACAAAAAGGCAGAAGTTGGCAGCCTGAGAGAAAAGTCCTGCAGGGAGTGGGATAAAGGCTGAGGAAATTCCTTTGCTTGGTGCTCAAGTAGAGGGGCTGAAGCAGAGATTCCTAAACATGGGCACAGCATAAGTTAATAATAATAATAATAATAATAATAATAATAATAATAATAATAATAATAATAATCCCTGCTCATATTGTTTAGGAGATTGAAGGGATACTGGGGTCAGGGCTTGCTGTAGGTTTGTGCTCATTCTAGGTAAGATCCTCCACGCCTTTGTGTCCCCCTTGCAATGGGTGATGAACAGCTTTAGCTATCCTCTTCATCTCCTGATCACCATCACTATCACCACTGCCTCCAAGGAGCTCAAAGGAGTGCACATGCTTCTCCTCCCCACTCTTTATTTGACCCTCATAAGAACCCTGCAAGGTAGGTCAGGGAGAGAGAGAGAGAGAGAGAGAGAGAGAGAGAGAGAGAGAGAGAGAGAGAGACTGGCTCAAGGTCACCCAGTGAGCTTCATGGGGATTTGAACTCAGTCTCCCAGACCGTGGTCTTGTCGCTCTCACTGCCACACAACACTTTCTCTCTGTTCTCCATCCTCCATCATATAGATGGGCAGTGTCCTGGGCACGCTCCCCTGACCCATGTTAGTGGCACCAGGATTCTGGAAGATTTATGAGAATGTAAAGAGGAGCCCAAGGCCTATCTAGTCCAACATCCTGTTCTCACAGTGGCAAACCAGAAGCCTATGGGAAGCCTACAAGTAGGACCTAAGTTAATAGCACTCTCCTCACTTGCAATCCCCAGCAGCTAGTATTCAGAAGCACTGCTGCCTCCAACAGTGGAGGCAGAAAAATAGCTGTCTTGGCTAGTAGCCATTGATCTATGAATGAAACATATTGGGCAGCAACAATGTTCCTTGGTCTATGTCTCTCCACACACTGTCAGGTACGGCTAGTGCCTCTTTGAAGAGGTTCATGGCAACAGCAACTGCATGTGGAAACAGAAACACTCCCACATCACCAAGATGTGACCCTGCTCTTCCTGGGACATAGCCTGGGAAACAGGTGAGGTCACACACAGTGGCATAGCAAGGTTAGGTGGTACCCGGTGTGGAAAATTTCTTGTCACCCCCTCCCACACACACATTTTTAAAAAAGAAATATTATTATTTTGCCTGCAAAAATGGTTTGACTTTACTTCTTCTTTTTTGCGGAGCCAAAGATGTGGAGCTTTTTTGGGGGGGGGGGAGCCAGAGTTGTTGAGCTTTTTTGAGAGAGCCAAAGTTGCTGAGCTTTTTTTAGGGATATTGCTGCCCAACAGCTGAGGCGAAAGTGGGAAGCCTGCAGGCACCAAAGCCACAGTGTCTCTCACAGGCATTGACTGCTGCACAGCTTTTTGTCACCCCCCTCAGGGGTCACATCCGAGGTGGACTGCACCCACCTTGCGACGCCTCTGTTCACACACACCGCTGAAATATGTGGATTACTGGAGCTCAGCAAAAGAGTGCTGAATTAGCTCGCCCTGTCTCCAGTGGGTTTAGTTTGTATGTGTCCCTGGGCAGAGATAGATGCATAGCTTGTTAGGTTTTGTATACTGTACATGGAAAGACTGCAGCTCCGTGCTAAATCAACTGTTGTCCGGTCCAATGGAAGCATTTCAAAAGAGCCTGCTAGAATTCACAAGCAAAGCAAATTCCCCCCCAGAAGAGCATTCGTAGGGAAATGCATGGATCCAAGGAGATGGGTGGACATAGAATCATAGATTTATAGAGCTGGAAGGGGAACCCTGAGGGCCATCTAGTCCAACCTCCTGAAATGCAGGAATATGCAACTGACCCATACAGGGATTGAACCTGCAATCAGCCCACTGTTAGGCACAACCCAGTGATTCATTGTGAAGGATCCACGCACAATGGCCCACTAACTCAACTACTTCAGATGCCTCCACTCTAGAGGAGACCCACTCTATGAGCCCATTGAACATACCTTACTAGAGTGTCATGGGACTGAGCCAGGCCGTATTGACTGCAGAGGCAATGTCTGAAATGATCCTGAGGCAGGACAAGACCAGCATATGCCATATTTACTTGAATCTAATGCTCACCTTTTTTGGCGAAACTATGTTGCGAAAACTAAGGTGCGCATTGTGTTCGATGGCACATTAGACTCGAGTAAAGATGGCAGTCGCTACTGTACAGCGCCTAGCATCCTGTGGGCGCTACATAAATATTAAAGATTCATTATTAATCATTAGCATCCTTATTCTCATTGTCCGTGGTGCTGGTGGTAGCGAGTCCCTAGAATCGGTTACTTGGTGTCATGCTTCTCCCCACTCCCACCCCTCCTTTAATCAAAATAAAGAGGGGAGAAACCCATTAAGTGTGAAATGCAGAAGTACATTTCGGAGACAGCCTCCCAGTGCCAAAATCAAATGAAGCAAGGTCATTTAGAGTCTTCCGAAACCGGTGAGATTATTTATGAAAAAAGCCAGGCACTACACTTGCCGCACCTCCTGCTCTCAATGGAGCTCATCATTCAGAGCTGTTGAGCAGTTGGGAACAATTACAGAGGATAAACCGAATGAAATATGTTACGCCGTGAATGTGTCAAGATTCTGACCGGTGGAATTTACATACATGAATAAATATTGAATGCTGCTTAGAATAGAGGCTGGGGGCAGAGCCTTGGTGGTGGGCAAGCAGCAATGCAAAAATAATTGCTGCCTTTATTACCCGTTACTGGCTTTAATAGCATGAAAGAGAAAGGGGGAGAGAGAGGTTGGAATAGTCAAGCCTGGGAGGCAAATTAGAGGATGCATCTCTCTGTTACCTGATCCAAATATTAACAGCTTTCCCCTTAGCATTCTGCTGAATGGAGAGGACAAAGCAGGTATGATACATCCAAGGGAATCTAAATCTTGTCCACACCAGTCAAATTACATATATATGATTTTTGGGAAGGTGGTCAATGGTTGGGGCAGATCTACGATGAAACTAACGAAGCTCAAGCTTCAGAAACCCTAACCCCGGAGTGGCCCCATAAGTAACTTTATTCCACATTGCTTTAAATAAAATGGGTCTAGTTGTTGTTGTTGTTCAGTCATTCAGTCGTGTCCGACTCTTCGTGACCCCATGGACCAGAGTATGCCAGGCACGCCTATCCTTCACTGCCTCTCGCAGTTTGGTCAAACTCATGCTCTGTCAGGAATGCTTTGATGGTGTTTCCTGCTTGGCAGGGGGTTGGACTGGATGGCCCTTGTGGTCTCTTCCAACTCTATGATTCTTCTTCTTCTTCTTCTTCTTCTTCTTCTTCTTCTTCTTCTTCTTCTTCTTCTATGAATGGAAAAGAGGAATGGTTTGAGTACATGCGAGAATAGAGAGAGACCGAAAGGGAGAAAGTGGCCACTTTAAATAATGGCAGAAGTTTGAGTTAAGTGAGGGTAGAGGGACACTTAAAGAGAAAATGCGCCTTTAAAAAATGGCAGAGGGATGGAGAGCAACATTTCATTAACAAAGGTGGAGACATATTGTTTCATTTTGGGGTTGTTTTATAAACCTTCCAACACTGGAAATGGTATTAATTACAGCATCTGGACATGCAATAGTTTGTAGGAAAAATATGGCCCATTCTGAAATCCTGTGCTAATGATATATGTCTCTGAATATCAGTTCTTGGGAATTGCAGGCGGGGCGAGTTCTGTTGTGCTCAGGTCCTTGCTTGTGGGGCATCCCATTAGGGCATCTGGTTGGCCACTAAGAAAACAGGATGCTGATCCGTTGGGCTATTGGCCTGATCCAGCAAGCTCTTCTTAAGTTCTTACGTCCAACCATTTATAATTTTGGAAACCTCTGTGCCTTGTGCCCTATTAGAACACAACGCCCAAATACTATAGCCTTTCCTTCAATTCCTTGGCGGTTTGGTTGCTATCGAGTGTGGGTTTGACCCCCCTTTGAAATAAGTTCCATTGAAATGAACAGGACTTGTTGTTCAGTCATTCAGTCGTGTCCGACTCTTCGTGACCCCATGGACCAGAGTACGCCAGGCACGCCTATCCTTCACTGCCTCTCGCAGTTTGGCCAAACACATGTTAGTAGCTTCAAGAACACTGTCCAACCATCTCATCCTCTGTCGTCCCCTTCTCCTTGTGCCCTCCATCTTTCCAAACATCAGGGTCTTTTCTAGGGAGTCTTCTCTTCTCATGAGGTGGCCAAAGTACTGGAGCCTCAACTTCAGGATCTGTCCTTCTAGTGAGCACTCAGGGCTGATTTCTTTGAGAATGGATACCGTAGGTTTGATCTTCTTGCAGTCCACTTCCCGGTAAATTTGCTTAGTGCTGGGAGTCTGTAGAAAGGCAGCATGGGATATCTCCTTAGTCACTCCTCCCACAGCTGTATTGTTTAGGAGGGAAGTGTGAACACTTGAACAAGGTAAAGAGAGCTTCTTGCATTTGACCAGGGGAGCCATTAGGCTCACCCACCAACTTCATTTAGCCCTTTGCAAGCTCATATCTGCCATTTTCTTGCTTACTGCCAGCTTCCTCCCATTTAAACAGTGTTACCCTTGTAGACTCAGCCGGGAAGAAGGTGGAGGCAAAACTAAAACTCCTTGGTTGTGTCTGACATTAGCTCTTGCGCCACCTAGTGTTGGCCTCCCTGCCTTGCAATGGGTGCCAGACTACGGATAAACGGTCTTCAGTTTAGCTCTGTGCAAATAACTAAAAAACCAGAGAGAAACAGGGTCATCCTTGCTGGTCCTGCATCCAATCTTTGCATGTCAATTATTTTAGCTTTCTAGTAATCTGCACAGGTTGTGGGAACATTTTGGAATTTTTTTTTTAATCCCAATTTACTTCCCCTTTTTCTCCTGCCGTAAAAGAATTTCCACACACTTCACACTATTGCAGCCTAGAGCTCTTGCTTATGCCCATTGAGTGGAAGTACAGTGGTACCTTTGGTTACGTACTTAATTCGTTCCGGAGGTCCGTTCTTAACCTAAAACTGTTCTTAACCTGAAGCAAAGTTCTTAACCTGAAGCGTTATTTCTGGGTTAGCGGAGTATGTAACCTGAAGTGTATGTAACCTGAGGTACCATGTTACTCTTGGAGAAAGCTTATTATGTAACACAGCTAAAAAGCTGATGAGTGTCCCCACGTGTTTTGACGTATATACTGCTCTGGTGAAGCAAGACCTTGGCCCCACCCAGCAGAATAAAAATTAAAAAATCAGGCCCAATACAATTATTTATAGAATTTGGCTGATGCAATGAGGTGTTTTCGTTCTCCCCCCCCCTTTTCCTTTTGGCAGAAAAATATATATTGATTTGTAAGTATAGCTTTGATATCAATTAGTCTCAAAACAAGAGACAGGCAGTCACTTTGCATGGGGTGATTTAATTAAAAAATGCCGTATTTGGTCAGAAGAGCGTTCTAAGCATAAAATTGCTTTTCCCCTTTTGGGTCAGTTTCTTCGCATGCTTGTGTAATGGAACTAAACGAGAAGTCGCCTTGAAGAATATTTAAGTTTGGCTTTAAAATGTCCATTATAAACAAGCGGCGACTTCTGGGCAGTAATGAGCCTGGCCGTTTTATGGCCGCATCTGCCAAACTACAAGGACAAAATGAAACAAGACAGGAGAGATATGTGAACAGATTACTTCCTGTGTTTAGTCTTACCTTCCTAAAAGGAACTATGAGCTACCCTTTGCAAAATGCCATTCATAGCTGCTGCTACTTGTGATAAGTAAGAATCACGTCAGATCAGGCAAGGGAGCTTTTGTAAGATGGAAGAAAGCTGGCCCACGTGCATTTTCAGGCAATAACTGTGTCACAAATATTGTGGACTAGAAACCTTGGAGGACTTGACTGCAGGCCTGGTAAACCTACATGGTGCACTCAAATCTTCATCTGGAGTGCTTGCCCTGAACTGATTTTGAAGTGCAGGTATACAAAGATAGAAGAATGGGTGGCAAATCCTTCAAACCCTTTTCTTGAGTTTATATTTTCTTGAGTTTATATCTTATAGCTGCTGTGCTTTTGATGGGCATGTGTGTCCCGCCCCCCCCCCTGCCCCAAGCAGCTGACAGCTATCAATATGTTTGCAGCTTTGCACAAGCCCTTTCCCCCTGCAAAATTCCAGAAACACCTGTGAGCCCCCAGAACAAAGGACAGCTCTTTTTAACCTAGCACAAGTGAGAACTTTGTGGAAATTGGGTCTGCGGGCGTCATTACTGCGCAATTAGCAACTCCCTGCGATAGCAAATAAAACACAAGGCAGACAGTAGCAGCCTGTGTGTGAGGAAGTGCTTGGAGGAATCAATGTAAATACTAGCATGGCCATGCCAGGGTTGGGTCAAGAATATATGCAACAGGAGAAGGTTTTTGAGAGTCTATCAACCCTCCCATACTCTTTCTGCTTGCAGCAGTGTGTGAAGTGGTAAGGATTTTCATTGATTATCAGTGGTTTAGCTCTTCCTACTTTGGTAGGGAGAATGATACCCCATCCTTATTATCTTTGCCCCTCTCTCCCTTCCAGCCACTGTTTCTCCTCTTCCTTGTCCCACCCCCCATCCAAAACGTACATTGTAAGCTCCTTGGGGTGCAGGCCTGTGCTTCGGTGACATTGCACCGCAAATCCCCATTTACACAGACGATGCTACAGAAAGAATATATAATAGCAGTATCCTTAGGGGAGGAATGTGGCTTGCATGCAAAAGTCCCCAGGTTCGATCTTCAGCATCTCCAGCTAAACAAGGAACTCAGATGACAAGGAAGGCTTCTGCTGAAGACCTTAAGAGGTACCTGCAAGTCAGAGTAGGCTATACTGGCCTGACTTGCTGTTAAGGCACCTTCCCCTAACAAGTGAGACAAGATCAGCATACTATGTGCTTCGTGTATATTCTGCATCCTCTGGTTGAAATCATGATGCATTTATTTTTATTTCAAAGCACAGGTGTTTATGTGTTTCTTTTAAAATGGAATCCAACTTATCTTTAAGCTGTAGGCTGGGGAGGGAAATGGGTTGCAATTTTTGGGTGTGCATTGTCCATGAATACTTTATTGGTTCCAAACTTAGAAAAGAGTTTGACAACGCAGATTCCCTAATACATGCATCTGGGCTTTGTGTCAAAGTCAGCTTTGGAGTGTATAATTTATTCCAGGTCTTCCTATGATCAGAGAGAGATGAAGGAGGTATCAAATTAAAACACAGAACATGCAGATAGTTTGTGTTCCGGGTTTTTGCTTTGTTGCCAATTTACCTCTGAAACCAGACAAATTCAACAAAAGGAGGAGGAGGAGGAGGAGGATCCCAGACCCAGATGTGAACAAAAGCTGAAGACTTTGAAACTTCCATATCTACTTAATTGTAAAATGTCTGACTTCGGTTGGCTGGAATGGGATGTCTCAGGTGCTGAGGTGTCATGGAATGCTTACGAACACCCCAACTTCTTCCAGGGGTTTGTCAAAAACACAATCAGGACACACTAGGGATAGGCAGGGTTGTACTCTGTCAGTGAAAATGGGTTCAATAAAGAAGCAGGCATTGTTAAAGGGGTTGGTCAGTTCTCTCGCATTGCGTGAGTGTGGATGCTGTGTGTACAGTATGTGGACTGTGTATGAGTAAAATGTGCTTTGTTTCAGCATCATGGATGGAGGAACGTGTGAAAGCGAGGAGGGGATGGAGACACAGAAAGCCATATGTGAATTTATGTGATTCTCTGGTTGGGTGGCCAGGTGAGTATATTCACATACACTAAAACAATCTAATCCAGCTAAGCCTCAAGATTCATTTGTATGTTTACAAGATACTGCTGAGCTCCTGATATCACCATTATATTCATTATATTAAAATGCAGCATGCAAAAGGCACCTAACAGAACCAGACAATGAGTAGCTGATAGTTAATTATGGGGAAATTGTGGGGGCTCGGCTCAGCTGACTTTTAAATTCTTTTTCGCTGCTAGATCCAGAGGCTTGTTTTATGGATTCCAATAAATCTGCCATTGGGGAGGAACATAAAAAGAACATTGCCATCCGAGCTGATCTTCAGGGTTATTCTTTAAATATATATATATATAAAGAAGAAAAACGTTTAAGCATAAAAGATCTCTCTCTCTTTTAAAAATTGTTAGTAAGTAGGCTGATCTGTTTATATGGTTTTCAATACAACTAAACAGCTTGCCATTTAAACAAGTTCAATCAACTGTGGAAATTGACATTTTTCACCGTAAAAATCAGACTTCATCCTAGCATGATATTAAATATTAAGGATTCGGTTAAAAGGACAGTATACATTTCAGAAAACCGCCTGCAGAGAGAAGGGAGGGAGGGAGCTGGATGCCAAGTCTCTCCCATTCACAACTTTCTGTGGGGAAGCTGGTTGCTGAAACCCTCTAGCACTATAGAAGCTACACTCTGTATTTATTTCCAGACAGTGAACTATAGTCGGCCCCCCAAGCAAGTGCACAGGCTTTGCAATAGCCTAGGAAGCCATACAGCAATTTGTTCAGGGTTGCCAGCTCTCCAACTGGCCCCTGCAGCTGCGTCTTTTAACAGCACCTTGCAGGCCAGTGATATTTATCTCTGTGGTGTGCAAGCTCTTCCTGTTGGTTTCTGTGCAACAGCCTGCGCCTAAAAGCACAAGAGCAGGGTTTTCAGGGCTAGTTGGCAACCCTGCCTTCTGCCTGGGATGCACGAATCTGACCATTTCAGTTTGTCTTCCTTTCTAATCGTTCCAATCTGAGAATCATAGAACCGTAGAGTTGGAAAGGATGACCCAATGCAGGAATCTCAGCTAAAGCATCCATGACAGATGGCCATCCGACCTCTGCTGAAAAACCTCCAAGGAAGGAGAGTCCACAAACTCCCAAGGGAAACCGTTCCACTGTTGGACTTGTCTCGGCAGGAGGGGGACGCGCCCGTGACTCCTCATCAGTTCAACTCAACTCTGCCTCTTGGCCTCCTCCACCTCAGCTTCTGCCTCTGATTCTGGACTTCTCTCTGCCATAGATTCTCCTCGCTCACTAAGCCCTTGTACCCCTTCAGCTTCCAACACCTCCTCTCCCCAGTCTTCTCCCTCTGACCCCCTCATTGTTGGTCCACCACCGCTCCCCAATCTTTGAGCCTCCTTCAATTGGTGATTCCTCCCACCATTCCTCTGCGTCCAACCAGTCCCTGACCCTTGCGATAGAGTGGGCCGGAGCTCAGCTCTGATATCATTTTTTCACAGCAGAAACACTGACATCATCTCCAGGAATGGTATTGCCACTGTAATAAACTGGGCAGGGTTTGTGTGTGTATGTGTGTGATTTGTACCTGGCAAGACCCGTGTCAGGCTACGCTGGATGACATGGAAGTGCTAGTTCTTCACATCAAATACATTTGAGACTAGTCTTCCCCAACCTGCAACGCTCCAGGAATTTTGGTCTACAACTCGTATCAGCAAATGGAGCCCCTTCCAATAAGTTTGATCTGCTGCAGCTAATGGAAGATTCCAACTTGTGCAGGATAATAGGACCCTGACAGTAGCCACTAAATCTACCTGTCCAGAGGAGGGCAACCAAAATGGTCAAAGGCCTGGAAACGATGCCTTATGAGGAACGGCTTAGGGAGCTGGGTATGTTTAGCCTGGAGAAGAGAAGGTTAAGGGTTGATATGATAGCCATGTTCAAATATATCAAAGGATGTCATATAGAGGAGGGAGAAAGGTTGTTTTCTGCTGCTCCAGAGAAGCGGACACGGGGCAATGGATTCAAACTACAAGAAAGAAGATTCCACCTAAACATTAGGAAGAACTTCCTGACAGTAAGAGCTGTCCGACAGTGGAATTTGCTGCCAAGGAGTGTGGTGGAGTCTCCTTCTTTGGAGGTCTTTAAGCGGAGGCTTGACAGCCATCTGTCAGGAATGCTTTGATGGTGTTTCCTGCTTGGCAGGGGGTTGGACTGGATGGCCCTTGTGGTCTCTTCCAACTCTATGATTCTATTATTCTATTCTATTCTATTCTATTCTATGATTCTATGATCAGTAAGGAGCCCAGCCTGTTGCTTCGCATAGCAGGAGTGGTTATTCCCTTCATATGCAGATTTTTGTGGGAACGCAGGCTGGGCACTCAAAAAAGCACAACTTCAGGAAATGCAGCAAAAAGGAATGGCAGCTCCTCCCCCTCCTGGAAAAGAACTGCCTTGGATGAGGAACCTGTAACTCTCCAAAACGTTGCTGGACTACAACTCCCATCATCCCTGACCTTCGACCGTGCTGGCTTTGGGGCTGATTGGAGTCCAACAACAGCTGGAGGGTCATAAGTTTTCCCCACCCCGACCTTGTGCAAATGCCCCATAAGGCTAAAACAAAAATCCTGTGCCCTGGCTGCAGCTGAGTGCTGCTCCCCGCCATGCAGTCTTGATGCGATGTCAGCACCTCAGGGTGCTGATCGATTATGAACAAGATAGTTAATTGATTAAAAAGAAAATGGAAGGGGAAGCTTATCCTTTGTCATCTTCCCTCTCCTATTCCCGCACACACCTTAAAGACACATGGTAATAATACTATTTGGTTGATTTCCCACACACCCTGCCCTCTCAGAACCTTATCCCTGAAATCATCCTGTGAAGCATGACACAATTTTGTTCCTGCAGTTGGAAAAGAAGTTCTTCCTTATATACCGCAGACAAAAAAAAGGCCTGTTTTCTTCACGGATCAACACCCATGACATGTTCCCTGAGCCAACATGGCCCCATTGTGTGAAAATATTTTCTTATGAATAGGGCCTGGCAAAGCCCTGGGCCGGAGGCTGACTGGGCTGCTTAGGAGAGACAATAGAGCAGCACAAAGGCGAGGCATAGGCCGAAGGAACTGGTCTGCCTTCTTGGAGTGGGGAGGCGGGGGGGGGGGGAGTGACAGCTCTTAAAAACCCAAGCCCTGGAAAGCTGCCGTCCATGGCCTGTTCAATCCATACAGGGCAGATAAAAAGACAGCACTTCTTCAGCACCATACAGGACAGATAAAAAGACAGCACTTCTTCACGTTAAACTTTGGAACTCACTGCTGCAGGAGGCAGGGACGGCCACCGACTTGAATGGCTTTAAAAGAGGGGTAGACAAATTTGCGGAGGAGATGGCTATCGATGGCTACTAGCCACAATGGCTATGCTCTGCCCCCACAGTTGGAGGCAGAGATGCTTCTCAATACCAGCTGCTGGAAGCCGCAGGAGGGGAGAGTTGCTCATGTCCTCAGGTCTTGCTTGCTGGTTTCCCCACACGCAGCTGGTAGGCCACTGAGAGAACAGGGTGCTGGACTACTTGGACCATTGACCTGATCCTGCAGGCTCTTCTTATGTCCTTATGGGAGAGACAGGGCTGTCTCCGGATCTGAGGGGGCTGCAAGCCCTCTACAGGCCCAGGTCACATTTTAATTTCCCGGAATGCCCCTGACATCAGGCCACATGGATACAATGCATACATATCACTTCCATAGTCATGACTTTCCACCCCTCCAAGAGTCCTGGGAGATGGAGTTTGTTAAGGGAGCTGAGAGTTTTCAGGAGACCCTCCTCTTCCCCTCTCAGAATTACAGTCCCCAGGGAGGGGATTCGTGGTTCAACCATTTTGGGAATTGCGCTCTCCGCATTCTTAACAAATGACAATTCCCAGGATTCTTTGGGAAGAGTGTTGAAGTGGTATAAGAGCGCTTTGAATGTATGCTGTTCATGTGGCCTGACAATACGTTGGGAGATTCTGAGTAATTAAAATGGCAGTTTCCATAACCACACTGTGGAGGTGTGGTGGTGGTGGAAACCATTTAAATCCCCCACAATGCACCAGGATGGTGTTGCATTGAGGGGAATCAAGACAGGGGCTTCCAGGCCCAGGCACCCAGGACAAGCTACAACATCAGGCCCTGACTGGGTGCCACCACCTGAGGAATCATGCCAGGCTGATGGGTAGAGTCCTAAGCAGGCCTGGTCTGTCTTAGGCCTCAGCCTAGGAAAAGAACTGTGGGGACACACACAAAGAGAACGAACCATTGTGTATTCTCTGAAAGTCTACATAAATATTCACCAGCTACTAAACTTGTCCTTCCAACGGACCCCCGAAGACCCAGGTGGGCCTCTCACAGTACCATAGAAGCAGGTGCAAAAAGGCAGCTTTTGGGAATACATAATATATATTTTTCAACACATCTCCACAAAGGGAATACCATGCATGAATTCCCTGGAGGCGCTATTCATTATTTCCTCTCTTTTTTCAAACATAGGCAGCATTATTATTGTTGTTTTTACAGAGATGTCAAAACGAACAGGCTGTATCCTTCGGATCCTTGTAAAATCTGTTAACACTTCAAAAGACATTTATGGTTTCATTTCAAAAAAAGGTGGCCTAATAGAGGTGGCATTTTATATTCTAATAAGTCGAGCTTGCGATACAGCTGGGAAGGAAACCAATGTCGAGCTAAAGTCGCATCTGAATTCTAACTAGGCCAGGTAGCTCGCAGACTTCAGAGAGAGAGAGAGAGAGAGAGAATCTGGTCTGTCACAGCAAGTATACTTAAAATGTGCTTACGGATTTAAAAACATAAATGTTTTCAGGTGTCCTTAATGTTTTAGATATGTTTCAATCGCATATGTTATTGCTTTGTTGTTTATTGTTGTTTGCCACCCCAGGAAGGAAGAGTGGGATAGAAAATTAATACAACAACAACAACAACAACGTGGGAAAGTTCATTGTTCTCTATTTGGGTCTTCACATCCTGAACCTCGATGCCCAAGAAGTAAGATATGAGGGTCCTGGGAGAGGGTGCAGAGGTCAGCTCACTTTTTGTATGTAGAAAGCCACCTTGAGAGGGTTGTATTATTATTATTATTATTATTATTATTATTATTATTATTATTAGGGTTTTCTTCATGCAAAGCAGATGCTCTCTCACTGAGCCGCAGCCCTTCCCCTTCTCTCATTCCTGGTCAGCCACCACTAGTTCATATCCTTGCCCAATGCATCACAAACTACCAGTAAGTTCCCATTCCCAAGAAAGTGAGGTCCTGGAAATGGAGAGAGAGAGAGAGAGAGAGAGAGAGAGAGAGAGAGAGAGAGATGGAAACTGTCATTTGACAAAGACACATGGGAGCAAAAGCAGCAAAGCAGGCTGGGAAGTGCTGGGACTACACATTCATTCGGGCCTACTAAAGTTATTCAGGCCTAACTGCTGAGTCACTCTGACATGTGACTCATTCTCCTTAAAAGTAGCAGCCATTTTCTCTCTGTGTTCTCAGTAAGATTTCAGTCTGTCTGTCTGCCTCATTTGTGAGCAGAGTCAGCATGTAATCTCAGTCTGTGGCAGTTTGGAATAGTTTGGAACCATGTTGTTTATGAAGTTTACTTTAACTCAGTAAAGCTCTTATTCTTTCATTGCGCAACAAAAACTCCTCGTGAGGAGACCCTCCCCAGAGCCTGAAGAGATTTTTAAGGCTTTTTTAAAAAAATATTGGTTCCAAAATGGTGCAAGAGAGCTGCCACTGAACTACTCTGCTCAACAGCTGTTGGACGAAAAGCCGTATTGCAGGACACACTTCCCTGCCCTTTCTGGCGCAAAGATACGGTATGGGCTGACTTCATTCGCACTTTTGCTGTACCTCTGCAATTCCTCCAAGCCTGTTGTTATCTCCCTTAGAATCATAGACCAGTGTTTTTCAACCTTTTTTGGGCAAAGGCACACTTGTTTCATGAAAATAATCACGAGGCACACCACCATTAGAAAATGTTAAAAAAATTAACTCTGTGCCTATATTGACTATATATAAAGTAATTCTCTTGAATTTTTCAATTTTTCCCACGGCACACCAGGCAACATCTCGCGGCACACTAGTGTGCCGCGGAACAGTGGTTGAAAAACACTGTCATAGACTTCTGGAGTTGGAAGGGACATTAAGGGTTATCTAGTCCAACCCTCTGCAATGCAGGAATCCTGCCGCAACCAGCTCTGGGTGGGCTCGAACCACCAACCTTCTGGTTAACAGCCAGACGCACTGACCCACTGCGCCACAGGAAGGCAGGTTCTGTGAGTGGATTATGCCATTTTGTCTTCAAAAGGATAGGCTCTTAGAGGATGAGTTTGTGATTAGCACGTAGGATGGAGAAGAAATATTTAATAGCGGCCTTTTCTTCTGAGTATTCACTTTATAAGCCTTTTGGTAATACGCAGATTTATTCAAATGTAATTGATGAATAAATAGGCAGCAGGTTAATCAAGGGGATATGTTTACAACCGACTGGGAGCTACAGTTTTTTTTTTTTTTTTAAATTCTTTTAAATCCACTCCCTTTCCACAGTGCTGTTTTATAACGGACTGACTTGTGAGAACCTTCTGCAACCCACATGGAATCATTTGTGTAGCATTACATCTCCTGTCAAACTGCTGTATTCCTGGTCCTTTGATGGGCTTTCATCTTCCTCCAGCGAGGGAGTGTAAACAGTGCAAAATGCTGCAGTTTGCAATATGAGCCTTGGAAGGGCTGACCATTGAGAAAGCAAGGGACTCCCGTCTGTTATTTAAAGTCTCCAGCAGCTCCCTGGATACAAAAAGCAACACCACAGTGATGGCCATTTGGCTCTTCCTTTTGGCATTGCGATCTTGTCGTAAAACGTATTGAAAAACTCTGGCACGCCTGGCTTTCTCTCTGTTTTCCTGTCTAGACTGGACAAACACACACACACACACACACACACACAGAGAGAGAGAGAGAGAGAGAGAGAGGGAGGGAGGGAGGGAGAGCTGTCTTATTCCACACCAGACCACTGGTCCATCTAACACCATGTCATCCAGACCAAATGTAAAATTCACCCTTGTACAACTAAACTAGCCCCTCTCTATACTCTGTAATAGAAAAAATCTGCCCTTATTCCCTTATGGGTTATACAAGAGGACTTGTAATTTCTGCCCTCCCTTCCTCAGGTGGGCAGGGTTTGCGGCACCGGGCACAGACGCCTGGCCAGGTTCACGCCCCCAACTCAGGTGGGCCCTTGGGCCAGCCCCTGGACAAGGACGACAAAGGACAGTGGCTGGGGGTGGGGTCAAGGGGCCAGGTAAAAGCGGTGGAGCTGCCCAGCCACCCCCCTTTTGGTTTTTCTCTCCTGCAGGTTCAGGAACGTCCAGGATCCAGGAGCGTCGCCAGGAATTCAGGTAGGTAGCGACATCCCTGGATCGGAGCCCCCAGGATAAGGCCGCTTGGCGGCTGAAGTGATGCTGGCGGCGCATGAGGGCACAGGGCCCTGCTGCTGCCCCTTGTCGTTGGGGCCTCCTGCTGGGTCTGGTGGGCGGCGGGAGCCCCGGGATCAGATCACTTGGCGGCCGAAATGGATGCCGGCCGAAATGGATGTCCTTTGCAGGTTCTCCATTGGTAGGAATAAAAAACAGAGGCTAACCAGAGAAGATTGAGAAGCAAAGCAGCTAGTAAGCTTGATCTTTATTGAAGCTGTTGCAACAACAGTGTTTTTCAGGGGAAAAGACCCAGAACAAAGCAAGCATGCTCTTATAAAGATATTTCAAAATCCCTCCTGGAGTCTAGCCCACCCCCAGAAACAGCATCCAATCACAGAAGAGGTGTAACCCAAGACCACTCCCCCCCATACATCAGAGCTACATCACAAATTGGGGAGGGTCAGAGGAGGTAACTTGGGAATTTTCCACACCTGTGCAATCTTTCCTTGAGCCTCCTAGACACACATTTCTGCAAAACGAAAGGATTCCTCCCTGGCCGGTAGGGCTAATGGCTGAGGGAAATGGCCCATCCTCAGGCAGAGACTTCTCACCTCCTCCCTGCAGATGAAAACACTTGGCCAGCTAGAAGTCAAAATGGAGTGAGGCCTGTCTTTCTGTGCTGTTTTCAGACATGTGGCCTTATTTGTTTGGTAAATTAATAACAATTATATATATGAAAGACCTTGAAATTCTTACAACACCTCCATCCAGCAAATTGAGTTCGAGGACACCTTCTAACCAGACAACTCACCTGTGGTGTGAAGCAAAGGGCAGTGAGGTATGCAGTGGCGTAGCGTGGGGGGTGCAGGGGGTGCCGGCCGCACCGGCCGCAACATCTGGGGGGCGCTCGCTCGCGCTCGCACTGCCGTGCGGTAGCGAAACTTAGCCGCTTCTGAACGCCGCCTCTCCTCCCCCCGCCTGTGCAACATCCGCTTTGCTCCCCGCTGAGTTCGGTGGGAGGTGGGGGGTGGCAGCGGAGATGTTGTTACATCCTCCGTGACACCCGCAGGCTTTTGGGATCGGCAGCAGGGCGCGGAGTGGTGGAGAAAGCAGCATCCCCGCTGCATTCTCCACCCCTCGCCCTGTGTGCCGATCCCAAAAGCAGGCTTTTGGGATCGGCGACAGGGCGCAGGGTAGAGAAATCAGCGGGGATGCAGCTTTCTCCACCCCTCGCCCTGTGTGCTGATCTCAAAAGCAGGCTTTTGGGATCGGCAGCAGGGTGCAGGGTAGAGAAATCAGCGGGGATGCAGCTTTCTCACCCCTGCTCCCCAGCTCCCTTCAAAGCAAGTGGGGATAAGCCCTCTGAAGGGGTGTGTGGGCCCCTTCAGAGCGGCTCATCCCCGCTTTTTTTAAAGGGAGAAGGGGAGAAGGGGGGCGCATTCTCCCTTCAAAGCAAGCGGGGATGAGCCTTCTGAGCGGCTTATCCCCGTTTTTTTAAAGGGAGCCGGGGAGAAGGGGTGAGCGTTCACCGCTTGTCCCCAGCTCCCTTCAAAGCAAGCGGGGATGAGCTGTTCTGAAGGGGTGCGTGGCCCCTTCAGAGCGGCTTATCCCCGTTTTTTTAAAGGGAGCCGGGGAGAAGGGGTGAGCGTTCACCCCTTGTCCCCAGCTCCCTTCAAAGCAAGCGGGGATGAGCTGTTCTGAAGGGGTGCGTGGCGCCCCTTCAGATCGGCTTATCCCTGCTTTTTTTAAAAGGGAGCCGGGGAGAAGGGGTGAGCCTCCTTCGCTCCCCCTCCCAGCTAAAATCCACGGGTTAGGGGGCGCAAATTACTTGCCTTGCCCCGGGTGCTGACAGCCCACGCTATGCCACTGGAGGTATGTGGCTTAAGGGAGTCCTCAGGGCCAGATAAAGTGGATGTGAGGGCCTGAGGTTCTCCTGGACCACAGATGAGCAACACCCAGCTTTCTTCCGCATCCTTCTATCCTATCCAAGTCCCTGCCTTTTGGCTAATTTCCACCTTATTTCTTTTGGATTCGTCTCCCTTCTTTCTATATCATTTTGGAACAAATAGGAAGGAGCAGCATTTGGGGGGGGGGTTAAAAGATAAATTGATGCTTGCAATTCTGGATTTGATGTGTTCTGGTTAGTCTTTATTCTGGATTAATCTAGAAGATTTGTGTATTGGCGGCTTACCTGCACTGACCTTTCCTCCGCTCTTCCCAGGCATGGCCCTATGCTTTACAGCTCCATTGTGATGAGATCCTGCACTACAAAATTAGCCACTACCTCGCTGTAGCTATGCATGGCTTATTTCACTCGCCAATTCAGGTTGACACAGCAATAAAGGAATTTGCTGTGAACTGTTTTTTAGATGAAGTCTATATTTTCCTGTAGTTACTCTATCCTTCATATGCAATTGCATACTTTGAAAGGTGTAGTGGCACTCTCTTTCAATCCATTTACCCCCACCCCCACACACCCCACCACCCCCGCCATTCCTTTCCAGGGTGATAATCAGCTCTATAATGACCTGGGAAGTTTGCTATACCAAGACTGTAATTGTGAAGAAATACAAATCGATGCAGGTCTAATCTAAGTTAAACTGAGTTTTAGAGATTAATCAAATCTTAATTACAGGCCAGTTCACACATCCATAGTTATCACGAAATTCATTGATTGCTCTTTCATGCCGGCCCAATAAACTGGGCATCACATTTTAGTATTAATATCATTAAATGCTGCATGCTTGTAATCTTTCGAGTGACAAGTTTATTGCAGTTAGAGAGCACGGCGCAATAACATTAATTAGAGCAAATGTTGGGATTCTGATACCATCACCTACAACTGCACAATTATCTTATCTCACAAATATTCTGGGAGTACCGTAGCCTGTTTCACACTGGCTGATAGCACCCTCACACAGTGTTTGTCCCCTGCAAAAGCACCCCCCATCCACCCACCAGTTCCATTCTCCTAGAATTTCACAGAAAACTACCACAAATCTATACTTGCTAAAGACCTGTGGCTAAAGATCTTTCTGTATTTTCTCTCTGCAAAATTCACCCACTGACCATCTTCCTTGATTTCAGACACTCAAACAGCCACAAAGTCTCTCTACGCCCCCAGTGCTCTATTCCATCACAACCATCACACTGCGCAAGGCAAGCATTTACATGGCATCCACAGTGTGTGTGGTGTTTTAAAAAGGACAAGAATCTCTGCCCCAAGCAGCTTGCAATTTAAGATCAGCACAGGTGGTCCTCCAACGCTTACTGAGCCCTGCCACCATATGCTTGCACTCTCTCTCTCTCATACTTTTGTACATGACAATTGGGCATCTCTTTTTTTAAAAACCTGATTGAGAAGGATCTCAATCTCTGTTAAAGAGTAAGAGGCTTGGAGGTTCATCATTGCATTTCTGCCATCAGCTATGTATTAGTGGGGGGGTTGTGTAACTACACACCAATTTGTAGGTTCCCCCAAGCAGACGCGGTGTTAGGGTGGTGTGACTGGTGGCTCCAGGAGCCACGCTGCAGGGGATGCCAAAACAATGTTGTAGAACAGAGCAAGAGAGGCATGTGTGTGCGTGTGCGTGTGTGTCGAATTTTAGCATCGCACAGAGCACATCTGAAATTTGAGAGCCCAAAGTTCGCCACTGACCCAAGCTGTCAAAAGCCTGAAGATGAATGTTTGTGTGCAGCTCAAGAAATCTTGCTGTAGTATTGCAAACATCAGAAACTGGTGCATGCTGATTTTTCCTCTTGTTTCATGAGCAGTCTGTCCGTCCCTATTTCACACTCACATGGTGAAATAAATTGTGTGAACTGGTGGCACATGGATTCAGCTGGCAGCAATTCCCGTCCTTGCAGTGCCTGGAATAAGTGTTGTCACACTCATGGAAACTGCGGCCAGCTGAACTGGTTTGCCACCATCTTACATAATCTCTCTTTACAAAGGGAAGAATGAGCAGGGCCAGAGGATGATGATGATCATGATGATCATGATGAACTAAAATTCTACACTGCCCTTCACCCAAGGATCACAGGGCTGGTTGCAGTATAAAACACAAAGAATACACAACATAATAACAAACAAAACAATGCACGCACACCCCCCCCCATTAAGACCTTCAGGGGCCCTAAACAACATGGGAAAGGTTATGTGCTCCCTCATATGTAGTTCAAAATAAAACCAATACTAAACTATAAAGTTTTACTGGTTACTTTTCATCCGGCCTCTTACCTTGGTTATCTACGTGGTTATCTATATATATACATGGGGCTACCTTTGAAGGTGACCCAGAAACTGCAATTAATCCAGAATGCGGCAGCTAGAATGGTGACTGGGAGTGGCCGCCAGGACCACATAACACCGGTCCTTGAGAGATCTACATTGGCTCCCAGTACGTTTCCGAGCACAATTCAAAGTGTTGGTGCTGACCTTTAAAGCCCTAAACGGCCTCGGTTCTGTATACCTGAAGGAGCGTCTCCACCCCCATCGTTCAGCCCGGACACTGAGATCCAGCGCCGAGGGCCTTCTGGCAGTTTCCTCATTGCGAGAAGCGAGGTTGCAGGGAACCAGGCAGAGGGCCTTGGTAGTGGCGCCCGCCCTGTGGAATGCCCTCCCATCAGAGGTCAAAGAGTTAAGCAACTTCTTGACATTCAGAAAATACCTGAAGGCAGCCCTGTTTAGGGAAGTTTTTAATCTGTGACATTTTAATGAATTTTAATATTTGTTGGAAGCCGCCCAGAGTGGCTTGGGGGACCTAGCCAGATGGGCGGGGCAATAATAATAATAATAATAATAATAATAATAATAATAATAATAATAATCTGAAGTTTTAAAAACCAATTGCACAGCATACACTATATATCTATATTTGAAAGGAAAACGAATCAAGTACATATAACTCAGAAGAATATATCATTAATAACACGTAGATTTGTTGCAACACATGCCAGAATCTGATTTTCTCGCATTTTTAAAAATCTAGTAGTAGGATACTCCCTTCTTTGCTTCTTCTTTTTTTTTAAAAAAAATATCAAATGCCAAATTCTTTTTTTTTATCACTGTGTGTGTTTTGCTGGTGCCCTAGGCACATGTGTGAGATGTGGCTGGCGCTGTGGTCTAAACCACTGACCCTAGGGCTTGCTGATCAGAAGGTCGGTGATTCGAATCCCCGCAACGGGTTGAGCTCCCGTTGCTTGGTCCCAGCTCCTGCCAACCTAGCAGTTCGAAAGCACGTCAAAGTGCAAGTAGCTAAATAGTTACCGCTCTGGTGGGAAAGTAAACGGCGTGTTTCCGTGTGCTGCTCTGGTTTTGCCAGAAGTGGCTTAGTCGTGCTGGCCACATGACCTGGAAACTGTCTGTGAACAAACGTCGGTTTCCTTGGCCAGTAAAGCGAGATGAGGGCCGCAACCCCAGAGTCGTTTGCGACTGGACTTAACTGTCAGGGGTCCTTTACCTTTACCTTTAACCTAGGCACATGTGTAGTCTGCCTAGATTGGGTGATCCAGCACTGAGCACATGTGTAGAAGAGGGTGGGTTGCATCTCCTCATAGGGCAGGCAGAAGAAACATTCTATGTGAATCAGTCTTAACTTTTCCAACTAAGAGTATCATGCCCAGGCTGCTATATAGCTGACCCCTGGTTATTCAAAGAACGACAACAAAGAAAAACATCAGCATTTTCTCCTTTCTTTTGGCAATTTTCCAGCACTTATTGTGACAGATTATTCATTGACATTGCCATCACTTGCCATCAGTTAGCACAACTGTGATGTATTGTTGTTCTCATTGTCGTGAGACACTTGAACACCCTTTTGGGGGGGAGGGGGGGACAGAAGTAAGTGAAGATGACGCCTGTGATCTCACTACATGTTCAAGTGGATTACAGAGCAATGTAAGCACAGCAAACTGCATACATGTGCAGTCACCACACGTGACAATTGACATGCAGGTTACGTGCTAATTCGTACAAGGCGCTGCTGGTACGAAAATGGCCCTCGCTTGCTTTCATGTTGCTCACTCTGCAAGTTTGTTAATGATAAGCGTGATGAATTTTGCAAAAGGTCAGGTACAAGTTAATTGATATCAGAACTGACAAAACAGAGCTTTGAAACATCAAAGCTCTCCCTCTTAACACGCAGCTCCTGGGATGTGATATGAAGGGGTGCAAAAATGTTGCAATATTACATCTAGGGTTTTTTTTTTTAGCTTTAAGCTGCTATGTGGCTCAGAGTTGAGCCACTTGCCTCAGTCAAACTCTTGCCACGTACAATTACTCAGGCACAACAGGTAGTGAGACCAGGATGGGGTTTGGGTATCTCCATCGGGTTCAAAAGATGCATCCTGCTGCTTCAGCGAACCCCAAATCAGCAGAAAAGTTCCTGAAGGAGCGTCTCCACCCCCATCATTCAGCCTGGACAGTGAGGTCCAGATCCGAGGGCCTTCTGGCGATTCCCTCATTGCGAGAAGCAAGGTTGCAGGGAACCAGGCAGAGGGCCTTCTTGGTAGTGGCACGCGCCCTGTGGAATGCCCTCCCATCAGATGTCAAAGAAATAAACAACTATCGGACTTTTAGAAGCCATCTGAAGGCAGTTTAGGGAAGTTTTTGATGTTTGATCGGGTTTTTAATATTCTGTTGGGAGCAGCCCAGAGTGGCTGGAGAAACCCAGCCAAATGGGCGGGGTATAAATAATAATAATAATAATAATAATAATAATAATTATTATTATTATTATTACTACTACTACTACTACTACTACTTCAGAAGTCGATTAATACTGGAGAGACCTGGGTTTTGCTTTGTTATAGCCATTTGAACCCCACCCATCAAATTCTCAGATCGGCTTACAAAAAGCACATAAACAACTAATAAGGAGCATCAGGAAGGTTTTGGGCATCACACGGCAAGACAGGAGTCTCAAACAAAGATGTGCTCTCCAAGTCCACATGCCCAGCATGTTTGCACTCCTGTCTCAGCGAGGTCTACGCTGCCTTGGTCCTGTCCATGGGATTGAAAACGGCAGGATCCCCAAGGATGTGCTCCATGGGGAGCTGGCTTCAGACACCAGGACCGTTGGCAGACCAACTCTGTGGTACAAAGGTTTCTGCAAGCAGGACACGAAGCCCGGCCATGTGGGAATCCCTTGAAGATGACCGAAGTGCCTGGAGGCAGACATTCAGGTTGCGCATCCATAGCAGTGACCAGAGAATGAATGACCACTGGGAGGAGCGCAGACAGAACACGCCTTCATCTGTGGAGGGTGCAGAAAGCAGGAATGCTTGCTTGTGAATCTATCATGCAAGGTTGGCAACCTGGCAAACCCCCACCAGCACCATTGCTGGACGGGTACGACCCTCTCTCACCCTCAGTTTCCCGTTTGCAATATGGAAATAGTAGCAGTAACACGAGGATGAAGTGACTAAAGCTTGTAAAGCATGCAATATTCATTAGAACCGTAGAAGTGCTCTTCCCTGGGTCCCTAAACTGGGAGTTAAATTAAAGTAGGAAGCTGACTACAGAAACAAATAGCAATAACGGATATGATTTATTGGGCTGGTGCCCATTCACCTGCCAATTGGATCTTGGGCTCTGCATTAAAAACAACAACAACAACAATGCAAATGTATGGTTATGTTCATGATTATGTGCAGATTTATGTTTCAGGGCACTGCGTCGACAATATCTCCCTTAATGCATATAAATGTCATACTGACGGTTGTTCAAAATCAATTCCATATGTCCAGTTGATGTTTACTTAATTGTTTGGCGGCAAGGTTATCTTCCTGCTGGCCACAATCCAGAGAACATCGCAACTTAGTCTATGCAGAGCTGATTGCTGTGAGCACAGGGAGCCCAATTCAACCGGGGGGGGGGGGTCGAATTCCTCTGGGAGCATCTGATGGGGTTCTCTTTATCTTGGCTATTCAGCAGATTTCCTAGCACAACATACCGTATTTTTCTGTGTATAACACACACCCCCCCCGTGTGTAAGACAACCCCTATTTTTTGGGATTCCCGATTAAGGAAATGGGGAAATTGCCCAGAGTTGTTAAGCTTTTTTGGGGGGGGATTGCCCAGAGTTCTTGAACTTTTTTGGGGGGATTGCCGACAATCGCTCACCCACCTGACTGCTGCTGCCAATCACATGCCTTGACAAAGCAAACAATCCTATGCCCGCTTGCCGCCAGCAGCCACCAATCACCCAACCAATTGCCGCAGCAGCAGCCAATCGCCAGATGGCCTTGCCACAGCCACAAATCACCTGCCCAATCGCTGATGACAATCTCCTGCTCGCGGATGCCACCAATCACCAATCTGCACTATCTGTGTGTAAGACGACCCCCAATTTTTTTCAAGCTGCGTCTTGCCTTGTCAGACTACTTGTCCATCCAGTCAAGGGGGCTGCAAACCCTTTTCAGCCTGAGGGCCACATTCCTTTCTGCACAGCCTTCCAAGGGCCACATGCCAGTAGCCGGGGGGGCAGAGTGGGGTGTAAAGCGGGGTCATTGAGCAGTGTGGGGCGTGTTTGGGGGAGAGTTCAGAGGGCCAGGTAGGGCAGACTGGAGGGCTACATGAGACTCTTAATCTCAGGGCTGTGGGTTCGAGCCCCACGCTGGGCAAAAGATTCCTGTATTGCAGGGGATTGGACTAGATGACCCTCGTGGTCCCTTCCAACTCTATACAGTTCTATGATTTGGCCACTGGGCCTGAGGTGCTGTACCCTTGATCTAGTTCAATAGTTCCCTGTGGAACGCAGTCCCATCAGAGGTCAAGGAGATAAATCACTATACAACTTTTAGAAGGCATCTAAAGGCAGCCCTGTCTGATGTTTTATTATGTTTTTATATTTGTTGGAAACCCAGTCAGATGGGTGGGATACAAACAACAACAACATTTAGGCCTACTCCAGCATCTCAAACAGAGGGTATTTCCCACCACTGGGGTCCTGATTCTTTTTTTTTCTTAATCTGGAAAGTGCAAGATAATCAAATGATAAACAAGGAAGAGAGCAAATCAGGGCAAATGTTCCTTGTCCTGTGCACCCTGCAAACAAATCAAAATAAAGTCAGGGCACCCCACCCGCACTGCACATTTAAAGCACCATCATAAAGCTTTAAAAAGAGTCATGGCTTCCCCCAAGGATTCCTGGGAACTGGAGTTTGTCAGGGTGCCACAATTGTCAGAGTGGTTTAACAACCAATTCCTCTTCCCAAATACAGTAACTCATTTTTCAGTTCTTTGCACAAATTTCCCCTCTCTCCCTGCCTGGATAAAAGTATACACCACTCCTTTTTTTAGTTCTTCACTCTGGGAAGTGTAGGTAGTTCTCTAACGGGAATAAATGTCTCCTAACAACTCCTTAGGGACACAGGTGGCACTGTGGTCTAAGCCACAGAGCCTAGGGCTTGCCGATCCGAAGGTCGGCGGTTCAAATCCCCACGACGGGGTGAGCTCCTGATGTTTGGTCCCTGCTCCTGCCAACCTAGCAGTTCAAAAGCACATCAAAGTACAAGTAGATAAATAGGTACCGCTCCGGTGGTAAGGTAAACGGCGTTTCTGTGCGCTGCTCTGGTTCACCAGAAGCAGCTTAGTTATGCTGGCCACATGACCCGGAAGCTGTACGCTGGCTCCCTCAGCCAGTAAAGCGAGATGAGCGCTGCAACCCCAGGATGAATCAGCAGGTCATCGGAAAAGCTTCTTACCTATTGCTGAGTGTCCAGTTCACTTTGAAGTTTGAACACCCCAGGAACAGTGCCTCTCTCCAAAACATTTGTCTTCATTTTCATATACTGCAGTGTCCCTATGGTGTCCAGTGAACAATTCCTTTCCTTCAGCTAGGAAAGGCAGATTTCTTCTGCGAAGAGCTAAATTAAGCCCAACACATGACATTTATTATGTATTAAACCAAAGCCCCGTGATTATTAAAAGCATATTTATTTGAAGATTAACTACAGGTTGGAGTAGTTTTACCCCAGCGAGAAAACAGTACTAATGATCAGAAGACTAATTAGCCACATTTATATTACAAGTGATGATCTAATTTTTGAAAACAACATCTTAAAATAGAGAGTTCATCAAAACAAATGCGAATGTTGGTTCCCAAGTTTCCAGTTTTAGCTTCCTACGCAGTGAGGTTGCCGCAAAGGAGCAATTTATTCGCCATTACAGTAAAGCAAAAAATGGATGTCCCAAAGAATTGTTTTGGGCACAATTAAGCAGGCACAACAAATGGAAGAGAGGCAAGAACATGACTGCTGGGCAAGAAGGCTTCACTATTAACTTTTGCAGAGGTTCCCATCCATCCAATGCAGTTCTCTCGGAAGAACTGCCAGGCGGATTATGCCACATAATGATATTTCATTATATTTATTGATTAGGTTTATAGTGTTATAGGACTGGGGCTGAATGTCCTTTGGGGGTGCCTCCCAACCCTGTTGTGTAAGATTTGAGAGAGAGAGAGTATATTTGTGTCATACTAGTTCCTTTTCTAAAGTAGATACCTGTACCCTGAGATTCTCTTTGCATAACTAAAGAGTTGGCAGAGTAAAGGTGATTTGTTGCCATGGGAGCACGTAGCTGGAGAACCTTCTGGAAGGTGAGCAGAAGGAGGCTACCTCCAGTCTGCCAGTATTTTGCAGGAGAGATTCAAGCTCATTATATTCCTTCAATTAAAGCGGATTATAGCGCTACATCATCCTAGCGTAACCACTTTAAAAATAATCAGACTTTTTGCAGTTTGGAAAGTGATGGGGAAATGTATTTAAAAGTATGGGGCAGACAAATCACTAGTGGGAAGATGTGTAAACACCCCACAAATGTATCATGATGAATTCATGTATGCAAAATGCTGTGGCTAGATTGTTGATTGCAGGGTTGAGCATTTTCACCAAACCCTTGCTAAGCTGCTGTCAGTCAAGGTAAAGGTAAAGGACCCCTGACAGTTAAGTCCAGTTGCAGACAACTCTGGGGTTGCGGCATTCATCTTGCTTTACAGGCCGAGGGAGCTGGCGTTTGTCCGCAGAGTTTTTCCGGGTCATGTGGCCAGCATGACTAAGCTGCTTCTGGCGCAATGGAACACTGAAACCAGAGCAGCGCACGGAAATGCCGTTTACCTTCCCACCAGAGTGGTACCTATTTATCTACTTGCACTTTGATGTGCTTTCAAACTGCTAGGTTGGCAGGAGCAGGGACCAAGCAATGGAAGCTCACCCGGTTGCAGGGATTCGAACCTCTGACCTTCTGATCAGCAAGCCCAAGAGGCTCAGTGGTTTAGACCACAGCGCCACCCGCATCCCTTAACAATGCCTTAGTGACATATAAAGTGGCCCTTTTTGCTCTGGCAGGAAAAGAGTGGGGAGAAGGAACGGGATAAAATTGTTGAAAATTGTAAAGGGGATTCGGAGGCTAAAACTGAAACTCAGGCAGTGTAGCCGTGTTGGTCTCCTTGTTATCAGTTATCTCGCAACATGTGGTCAGTGTTTTAATTTGCAGCTGTTTGAGTTGTATTTTAAACTGTGTGGTTTTTGTCATGGCTTTTGGCTAGTACAATAAGTTTACTGATGAGGAGCAGCCTCCTGAAAAATACACTGTCCCTCAAAGCAGCTTCCATCCGATTTGAAAACGTAAGCTGCAGTTCAGGCGATGGGTGCGCAACTTCAGGCATCAATTGCACATGTACAGACAGCACATGAGCAGATTATGGCTTTATTCAATAGGAGCTTGCGGGTATTCCGGTGTGGGGGAACCTACCAGATAATGTGAGGGGGAAACTAATTAGGTAATGGTGTGGACAGCAAATAAAACACAGCACGGCAAAGGAAAACAACCTTCCTGTATTTTAAGCTGCAAATGTGTACATGCTTTTATCCCCTATACCAGGGTTCAGCAAATTCTTTCAGCAGGGGGCCGGTCCACTGTCCCTCAGACCCTGGAGGGGGGCTGGATTATATTTTTTTTGGGGGGGGGAATGAACGAGGGACGATAAGTGGTGCGCAAAAGGGCTCCAGAGATGGGCTGCTTTAAATAGGCTGGCCGGTTCAGTAAAACACCCGAAGCCCTTTTACTGGGAAATTTCAAGAGAAGATAGAATCGTGTTTATGTACGCCACAACAGCAGCAAGGATTTTACTGGCAAAGAATTGGAAGACAGAAGAAATACCTACGATTCAAGATTGGCAGATGAAAATGATGGATTATATGGAGCTCGTTGAATTGACCGGGAAACTCCGAAACCAGGTGGACAACGCGGTGGAGAAAGATTGGACTAAATTGAAAGTATATTTGAAAAAATATGTTAAAATAAGTATTTAAATGCAGACAGGTAGAAATAGGTAGGCTACAGATATAGAAGTTAGATTAGATTTAGTAATAGAGGAAGTAATGATAAGGTAATTAAAATAAGATAAGTTGATTAGAGTGTGTGAGGGAGAGGGAAGAAAATAGCGCAGCCCGATCCACGTGGTGATTCCCGGACTGTCTGTATGCCAGATCAAAAAAGGCAATTGGGCTGAAATCGGCCCCCGGGCCTTAGCTTGCTGACCCATGCCCTATACCACACAGCCTTTCTGATCAGGCTATGCTCAGGATAATTTCCAACTTTTTTTTTTTTTTTTGATTCCCCTGTAAAATTAAATTGGCAAGCGATTGCCAGAGCATCGATAGATTGTAATGGATTATAGATTGGTATCATGGTACGCAATGTGTATACTTTATTTCCATTACCCTGCTTTAAACATTGGTATTTGAAAGCGGGCGCTCACTCAAATGCCAAAGTGTGCTCATGCTTCCTTGATATCATAGATCATTTGCAAACGCCAGAGCCTCTTTGATCTCTCTGAATGCCCAGCTAGAACTTAAAAAGGAAATTAAATGCAGAGCTCAATTTTTCATTAAGTTGTCGCCCACTGTTTTACTGTTATGACTCTTCAGATCAGCCTCTTCTAACAGGTGGACAAACAGAATGTTAATACGCCGTTATCCGTGGAATTATAAAAGCTGCACAGAAAACAAAATTGTTCTACTCTTGTGGCACCCTTTTTAATTAGCCGCCGTAACCCTGCAACCCATAAACAATTTCAGCCATGAGATTTAATAATGGGGACTACTCTGGATCTTCTACACAAACGTGAGAGAATGTGTGGATGGTTTCTACCATGCTTACTTATCTGTAAATATCCCTAGTCCTGCCAGCTTCCAGATTCTGGGCAAGGGGAAAGATACATGCCATGTTGTGCTATCTTTATATACTGCTTTTTGGCTACACAGCACTTATCCTGACCCTGCAAATGATTGCATTGCACATGCAGTGGAGATGAGCTTCAACAATGCGTAAGAGTGAACTGGACAGGGCTTGTGAAATGCTCCATGGTATAAGACTATAGGGTATCGTAAGCGCACACCCGTTTTCATCTAATAAATGCTGGTGATGGAGGCAGCATTGTAAGGTTGCTGAACGTTCCTTAGCAGAGATCCCTCACTCTTTCCACAGAAATGTAAGGAGGGTTCACGCCTCCCGCTGGTATCTGTGTACAAGAGGACAATCTGTGTACACACACAATTGAATGTGGTTACACTCCTTCACACAAGCACTCAGGCACGCTGTAGAGTAGGCTCGTACCTGCATTCAGTGTAACTTGGGAACAAGCTTGTCATTCCTTATGTTTCCTTGAATGGGATTAGTGACGGAGGTTAGGTTACGTGCCCAGACTTTATTGAGACTTCCTTCCGACTGGTTTGCGGAGAGGCTATAAGACAACGAGCGCTCGTCCTTCACTCACCCTAATTTGCTTGTGGTGTGTTTATAGGCGTTTCCGTTAATCATCCACCCACTCCATACTTTTCAATGTGTTTCCCTATCACTTTCCTAACTGCAAAAAGTCAATTTCTTCTTTGATGTGGAGTTGTTGCACTAGGGTGACTGAACACTTGAATCCACCTTTGTTACACAAACTTAAGTTTCCCAGTATGCCCTTGAGTCCCTCATGTAAAATAATGACAGAGGCCCCCTTTGTTTATTGCAATACTCTGAAAAATCTACTCCTTCCCTGGTAATGCAATCAATGTCTGGAATAGGGATATAAAATCTTCACTGTTCTCCACCGCCACATAATTTGGGTGTATGTGTGTTTCAAGGTGAATATGAACAACACGAATTGCGATTCTGGTGTATAATTGCGATTCTTGTACTCGTGTATATATATTGGGTATGCTTGTTTTGCCCATTTCCCCTCCCAATGCAATTCTCCTCCATTTGTAGTCTGCGGAAGATGGTCGCTGTGGAATTATGGCTGTGAAGATGTGCATTCTTGTTAATAGCAATGGTTGGAAATGATTGTTAGCTGAGCAGAAGGCCTTATTGATTTGAAGTGACATATGGCAAAGATGTATAATGACTCACTTTTTTTTTTGGCTGCTAATTTGAGATCTAAGGAGGGAGGGAGGGAATCTTCTACAGGTGATCCACAGACAATTCTTTCTATTCTCATGTGCCCTTGAAGTATTGGAAAGTGACTCTTATCAGCTTTGCAAAGGCAAGTCGCCTTAGCAGCAGGAGGAATTCTATCCGGAGCTGCCCGTGTTTGCTATTGAGCAACAACAACAAAATCTTTCACTGAGGAACTTCAAATTATTTCCCAAGATTAAGCTTGCAATCCTATGCACACATTCCTTGGAGCAAGTGCCACTGAATACAATAGACCTTCCTTCTCAGTAAACACATATGGACTTGCGTAGCACAGAAAGCAAACAAGCACCTACCTGGTGACTTCAGTGTGCAGCCCCATCCTGGGGCATGTTGACTTGGAAGTCCCATCCTGTTCAGTGGAACACAATCCTAAGCAAGTGTGCATGCAACTGCATCCTTAATTCTAAAAGCCAGGTATTTATGGAAGCTGAGTCTTCTTTCATTTTGGAGAACTTAAAAAGGTGGCAGCATGAATTGATATTCCCATTCCATTCCTCCATACAATTTCCATGCAACAATTAAACTTCCTGGTACATAATTAAGCATCCTGAGAATTTCAACTTCAGTTTGAAAAAGCAAGCTTCTAGTCCTCATCACAGGGGTGGGGGGTCTCAGACCCAGGGGCTGAATATCTGGGCCAAAGGGAGGGGTGGGGACTGCCAGCCAGGCCCCTGTTCCTTTTCAGGTCCCCTGATCAGGCTGAGCCAGCAAAGCTGTTGTACCATCTCTGGCCATTAAAGTGGTGGCACTGCAGCACAGCAGAGATTATTCTGGAACCTTCTCCTGTCAGAGAATGGCTGTGATGGGGCAGAGAGAAAGATACCTGAGGCACTGATCTGAGATTTCCCAGTGCCTTACCCCCCAAGTTCTTGAAATAACTTGTAGAGCCTATGCAAAAAGCTAAATAACTAAATTACACCATCGCTTTGTTTTTCTCTAAGAAAACAAAAATGTATTTAAAGGGTAGACTCCTGGGTCATGGTTATATTTTCAAGGGGATGCAAGAAAGGATGATAAATCAGAGTTGTGGCATGTTGAAACATTGCCTTTGAGGTGCACCAACCCTCCTCAAATTCTCTCTCTCTCTCTCACCACCTAGCTTGAAAAGGGCCACCACGTATCATTTACACATTTATATTACCCGTGATTCACCCCAAGGTCCCTAGGTGGGTTATAACATTAAAGTGCAGTATTAAAAAGCAATGTAAACAACTTATAATCGTGGTGGGCTGTAAAAACATACACCTCAAGTGTTACAAACCAGGGTAAAGAGGTGCATCTTCAGCATTCTCCAGAAGCTGTATAATGAAGTTGCCAGACACACCTCTGTGGAGCGTTTTGCAGCTTAGGGGCCACCACAGAGAAGGCCCTTTCCTGGGCTGCCAACCCCACCAAGCCTCTGAAGGTGGAGCAACTATCAGGAGGGGCCCTTCTGCTGCATCTCAGGTCTTGAGAGGGTCTATAAGGACCTGAGTCATTTATGGCTTTTGTTGTTTAGTCGTGTCCGACTCTTCATGACCCCATGGACCAGAGCATGCCAGGCACTCCTGTCTTCCACTGCCTCCCGCAGTTTGGCCAAACTCATGCCAGTCGCTTCAAGAACACTGTCCAACCATCTCGTCCTCTGTCGTCCCCTTCTCCTTGTGCCCTCCATCTTTCCCAACATCAGGGTCTTTTCCAGGGAGTCTTCTCTTCTCATGAGGTGGCCAAAGTATTGGAGCCACAGCTTCAGGACCTGTCCTTCCAGTGAGCACTCAGGGCTGATTTCCTTCAGAATGGAAGGCTTTTAAGCACCTTCAACCCACCCCCTTACTCTCCATTGCTTAGGATGCACCATGCTGTGCTTGGCATGTGCTGTGAGTTTGGGGTGCGGTGGGGTGGATGACATCCAATGGAGGCTGATTTATCATTTTTAATCAAAAATGGATTGCGGCGTAATAAATCCTAACGAAGCACTTCCCCGCTTTGGGGTGAGGTGAGGTGGGAGGGTCAGCGTATATATCAACGGCAGGAGCTGCACTCGTGTCCAAAGAGGAAAGGGAGGGAGGGCTTATTGCAAATTCATCTGGCAGTTCTGGCTTCCAGACGCAAAGCATGGAAGAATCAAACTATAAACTGTTGGGGAGACTTTTAAGAATATAAGGAGAGGCTGGCAGGGTCAGAGCAAAAGCTCACCTAGTCCTGTTTTCACAGCAGCCAAGCAGAAGACTAAAGGAATCCCTGAAGAAGAAGAGAAGTCTCTCTACTTGTGCTCCCCGGCAACTGGAATCCAGATGTTTACTGCCTCTGATGCTGGAGGTAATATACAACCAACATGACTAGTAGCCTTATAGGCCATTCAAGCTGAGAGACATCGCTACATATTTTGAATTCCACATTCTAACTTGGGTGCACTGTGTGAGAAGCACTTCCTTTGGTCTGTCCTGAATCTTCCAACTTCCAGCTTCCCTGGGTGACCTCTTGGTTTTTACTATTATGAGAGAGACAGATAGAAGAGTGTCTCTGTATCCACTCCTGCAGTGCCATGCAATATTTTATACATCTCTATCAGGCCCAGACATCTTACCTGCCTTTTTTCCCCCTAAAGAGTTTCAAATGCAATCATTCCTCATGGTCGGGGTAGGGTTGCTCCATCCCCTTAATCACTCAGCTCCAGAATGTCCTTTTTGAGGTGCCTGAACTGTACATAAGCCCACTTGCACCACAGACTTGTGCAATGGCATTATGATACTGGGAGGTTCCCCCCCCCCCCCACAAATCCCTGCAGAGCCCAGTGAGGCCAGTGGTATAGCAGTTTTCGGCTCGCCTGGGGTTGCAGCCTGGTGCAAAAACTATCTAGTCACCTACAACTCATGCGGGCAACCTGTTGGCTGAATGTGGCATCTGGCTGTTCGAAGGGTGGCCTGCCACACGGCGAGGAGCCCCACCTACCTTTCCTCAGTGCTCAACTGATCATCCTGCAAAGCGGCATGGGGCGGCCATTTTGACTGTATCCGTGGACCTGAAGCTTTAATCTGTGTTCTCCTCCTCACCCTGGCCCCATAAATCCTAATGCAGCCAATATTATTATTTCAATAGTTTTATTGGGTTTTCAAGAATAAGTAAATACATATGCAGAGGACGTTATCTGTTGAATGAAGTACAGTGGTACCTTGGTTTTCGAACTTAATCCGTTCCGGGAGTCCGTTTGACTCCCGAAACCGTTCGAAAACCAAGACGCAGCTTCCGATTGGCTGCAGCAGCTTCCTGCACTCAAGTGGAAACTGCGTCAGACGTTCGGCTTCCGAAAAACGTCCGCAAACCGGAACACTTACTTCCGGGCTCACGGCGTTTGGGAGCCAATTTGTTTGGGAGCCAAGCCATTTGAGTACCAAGGTACCACTGTATGCTGATGCAATGGCATCACACTATTAGAATCATAGAATCATAGAGTTGGAAGAGACCACAAGGGCCATCCAGTCCAAATCCCTGCCAAGACTTCCCTTACTCTGCAAACAAAAATATGCAGAACCATGATAACAAATAAACTAACTGAAACGAAACTAGATCCCCTCTTACCTCTCCAGCCAATCAACAGACCCTTTTGGTTCCAATCATCATAAGAATATCCCGCAGTAATATATGTATTTACACTCTACCTTTCCAAAGCTGGGATTCAAGGAGGCTTACGACATTTGAAAGCAACGTTCTAAAACAAAAAGTGATAAACACAAACTAGCTAAAGACAGTAATTCAATGCAGCAGAACACATTTACAACCAGTGCCGCAGGAAGGGCGGGGCGTAGGGGGCGGGGTGCCCTGGGTTCCAGGGGAGGGGGGGTGACACTTGGCGGCCCCTCCCCAAACCGAGCCCTGCTGCCTGGCACCCGTCTGTACTGCTTTACGGATGGACGGGGCAGCCCCACGACCCACCGCTCGCTCGGCGGCTTGCCCGGTCGCCATGGGAGCAGCAGCGCCAGCCCAGATGGACTGGGCATGTGCGGCATTTCCACGCATGCGCAGTCCGGCCGACGTCGTGACTCCGTGCTGCCGCCCCGGGCAGCCAAAAGGCTTCCTCCGCCGCTGTTTACAACTAGCTCTCAAAATGCTGTTTGCCCTGAGAGCAGCCCAGAGGTCAAGCACTGTCTGCCCCTTGGTTTAGGATGAGAAAGAGGGAGCCAGTCTAACCTCTCTTAGGAAGGAATCCCACCATCTGGGAGCAGCCACAGGTGTCGATAGGTCCCAGAGATTGCTGTCCTTTCACTGTTAATAGCCAGTGCGGCAAAAATGGGCCATCCCCCCCAAAATGGGGGAAGGCGGGGAAGCAAAGGCATTGGAGTAAAAGCTTATTAACGTGTTTCAGGCGTATCAGGTCCTTCATCCTGGAGTTTCCAAATAGTTCAGTCTCTTGCTACGTGGTCTCCACCTATACCGGTACTAGTAGGGAAATGGCAACCATTTAATGAAAGACTGAACTTCTGTATCTTCTGAAACTCCCCGATAAAAGGCCTGAGAGGTCAGAAATGCATTGGATATTGAACCTTTTCTCTACGCTCCTATTCCTGCTTCCCCACTCCAGCTATTAATGCAGAGAACTGAGTATGGAGACAATGATCCCAGCTGCATCAGGAATGATGGGGAGGTAAAAATGTGTGGGTCTACCCTGCCCACTGGCATGTGGCCCTTGCTCATTCACTGCCCTGCCATGTGTGGCCCCCTCAAGGGCAGAAATGCCGCTTACTGCTGTATTAAGGTATATAGCTAAAAAAAAAGGGGGGGGGGTGAAGATGAAAAACCAGCTTTGCTTTTTGCCTTTCTGGCAATTGGCTCGAAAACAAAAAACCAGTCAGGCAGGTTTCCCCCTGGTTGGTTGGCAACCCTAGTTACGGTATACAGCCTTTGAGTTCCTTAACAGACCTACGATTCTCTTCTTGCAAAGCTCTGTTTCTCTTGCCAGTGAAGGAAATACAACAACCCTCCCCTTTCCCGCAAATTCATTTTAAGCAGCTCATATTAAAAAAAACAACGCATTAAAGCACGCAGAATAATAAACATAACTGCGCGAGAACTACCAGTGCCCGTGGGAAAATTCAAAATATTGGATTATAAAGCACAATAATGTTCGTTTCACATATTCTTCATACAAACGAGCAAATCTTGTTAGTTACCCCAGAAATGCAAAGGCGGCGACTGCGAAGGATAATTTGAGAGATGGAGATAAAGTGCGTGTGAGGAGGTGGAGGAGGGAATGGATAAACGACGCCTCCTGCTTGCCTGCCATTCAATTTGGCAATGAACACGGTTTAATATTTTAACTGCTGTAATGGTCTACAGAGCTGAGGAAAAATGCATTAATTACTATGGGAGATCTCTCTCCTCCCCCCACCCCTGTACAAAGAATCTAATTAAGAAGGGAAAAATTAAAAACAGGGAGAAGTAGATGGTGCCATTAAAGATGTAGGACTTTGAATAGCTTCTAGACTTGAAGGATGTTGCTGCCTCAGAGATGGGCAATCCACAAGTCTCCAGAGGAGACACTGAAACGGTGCCCCATGCCAGATGAGTGGGCTCTCTCTTCACCCCAATTTTTCCCAGGCTCTGCAGTTTTCAATTCCCCCAAATGGCTCCTTCCTTTTCACCACAACACCCAGCCGATCACATCCCTCCAGCAATCTCAGCTCTCTTCCCTGGGCCCTCTTATTGAGTCCTCAGGACCACATTTCCCAAACCTTGTCAGGGAGCTCAGCTCACACATCCAGCCCACTGGAGTCTTTGACAAGCTATTCGGACAACCACAGGTGTTTTCCTGCTGCCTGCCATAAATGTAGCGCGTACACACATCTCTAGCTAGGCAGGGATGCAAAGAGAAAACAGAGAGACCAGGAAGGGCCACATCTCAGAAGCCGATGGGAAAACGAAACACATTGCAGCCTCTCAGATGTCATATCTAGGAACATACCAGTAGTTGCCTTATTCCGAGTCGGGGCATTGCTCCCCTTAGCTCAGTAGTGTCTACACCAACTGGCAGCAGCTCCCTGGGGTATCAGACAGGGGTCTCTTCCAGCCCTGTGGGGATATGCTGGGTATTGAACCTGCAGCTTTCTGCATGCGAAGCAGGAGATCTACCACTGAGCTATGGCACTTCCAGGGCAATGATGATGATGATGATGATTTTATTTATATGCCGCTCATCTGACTAGGTTTCCCTAACCACTCTGGGCGGCTCCCAGCAAAAAATAAAAACGCCATAAAACATCAAACGTTATAAACTTCCCTATACAGGGCTGCCTTCAGGTGTCTTCATGCAGATAACTCAAGTCGTCTAAAGGTTGCATAGTTATTTATCAACTTGAGATCTGACAGGAGGGTGTTCCACAGGGCGGGTGCCACTACCGAGAAGGCCCTCTGCCTGGTTCCCTGCAGCTTGACTTCTCTCAGTGAGGGAGCCGCCAGAAGGCCCTCGGAGCTGGACCTCAGTATCTAGGCTGGACAATGGGGGTTGGAGACGCTCCTTCAGGTATACAGCGCCGTTTAGTAGATAAGTTTACTAATTGTTGTTTTTACTACATCTACGTAAATGGCCACACTTAAACATTATGCAAACGTCAAACCCAAATAAAGTCAGTGCTGAGGTATAGATGTAACTGAGCCAGCCACGTTTGGCTGTTCAGGTGCCTTCACCCTGGTGTGAGATTGTGCGAGTGGACTTTGTCTGATTTTGACACAAGAGCAGCCACCAAGAACACAAAGAGGGCACAGATTTGCACGCGCTAATTCATATGTATAGGTGCACATTTAGAAATAATTACTAACGTTTAAATAGAACTACGAGACACCTCCCCAAAGAACGCAATGAACTGGTGGCCTGTTTGCATACTCAAGTCTGCTGCCCAGCTGCTAACTGTTGATGAGCATCTAAGACCCCTGCTCTCCTTTCTTATTCACTTGATTCCATTTATGCATCCCACAAAATATCTTGAAGCAATTCCACAAGAAAAAACACTAATAATACCGATAATAATAATAATAATAATAATAATAATAATAATAATAATAATAATAATTTATTACTTATACCCCACCCATCCGGCCAGGCCTCCCCAGCCACTCTGGGCGGCTTCCAACAGAATATTAAAAACACGATAAAGGGCCATTCCATGAAAAATGAGCCAGATAAGAATGCTACATGAGCGCTGGACTTTGGTGAGGAAGATTCCAAACGTGCAGTCTAACCATTTTTTTGAAAGCTAAAGACAAAAGAAGTTTATTTTATTGACCTTCTTTTCAAAAGTCCACCCACGTAGTCTTCACAGAAGTGTTCAAGTTAAAAGTTTTCTGATGATTGTCCCACCCGTGACAGCATTTTTTCCTTAATTTTGTATCGTTAAATTTCTTAAACTTAATTCCTGATTGCATAGTTGTAACCAATAAACATTGATTTAAACAGATATGCTGAGTTTATCATTGATTCACCTCCCAACTCACAGAGTTTTTTCCATAAATCAAACTTATCTCAAGCTCCATGTCCTTTTTTTGTCCCACCCGTGACAACACTTTTAACATTTAATAAAATTGTCAAAAATATCCATATAAATAATAAAAAATTAGTAAAATGTTCAGTATCTTATTAAGAACATAGTTTAAATTTTGGTTGTTAATTTTTATGTATATTTACATTGTTACACATGTGTGAATACCAAAAAACATGGTCAAAGTGTCCCACCCGTGACAATGAAATGGCCCTAAAACATCAAACATTAAAAACTTCCCTAAACAGGGCTGCCTTCAGATGTCTTCTAAAAGTCAGATAGTTGCTTATTTCCTTGACATCTGATGGGAGGGTGTTCCACAGGGTGGGCGCCACCACCAAGAAGGCCCTCTGCAATTCCATGTATACAAACAATTCCAAATCCAGTATAGATATAGACTGGGATCTCCACTTAAAAGGTTTCCGTGTGGGTTTTTTTAATCTTTAAAGTAGACTTGGCAGTACACTTTATCCTTAAAGTAGACATGCAGCTCTTGCATTTCACCTCTCTCTATGCTAAGGAGCATCCATCAAAACACACTGGCTACTTCCTGACATTTTACACAGCTCCATTTTTTCTCCTTCTCCACCTTGCACCTTTATCTTATCTTAGGTCGGAGGGCTGCAGGTTACCTGTGCAGAGAGAATCCTCTTTGTCCCACTCAGAGAATTCTTCCCCCATAGAAGTGAAGCACCATTCAAGAGCCCTTTTTACAATCCTTAATGACTGTTTCCTCTCCCTCCCTAAGCAAACATTCGCTCTTGGGGAATGCCAGCTCCAACTGCCACATCTCATTATTAAAAATCTTTTAAATATACATTAATGAGCAATATCTTTCTTTCCTCCTTTCTCCGCCCCCCTAATCAGATAGAAACTAAAAAGAAGAAGAAATAAACCAATCTGGATTCTTCTGAACAATGCCACAGAGTTTTAGCGCTTCCTTTGGTGGTCGTCCTGAACTGCTTACACAAATGTCACAGGTTGGAACACACCTGATGCACATTTTATTTGCAGACCTCTCAAAGCGCTTGCTCTTTGGGGAGCTCAAAGTGTCCAGTCCAAGATACAATCTCACCAGTTATCCTTTCATCAACCAGCCTACAAGTTTGTGTGTGTGTGTGTAGAACCCTATCCCCCCCATCCTATTGTGGAAAGAAGTAATCCTTAGATAGGTGTGAGACAGAGGAAGCCGGTCCTTGGTGACTTGTGACACTGATTAAATATTGGGGGAGACTCAAGTATCAAAGGAGATCTGTCTGGGCTTTTGCAATTTATACTTGCTCTTTATCTGCCCCCCAAGTGTGAAATTTTTCAGGTCCTTCTCAAAGTGATGGGGACCTTTTTTATTGCTCTACCAAGAAAGACTTTGTTTCTCTGACTGCCTCTGAAGCAGACAATTGGGTACAGACTACAGTTAACTGGTGATCTGTGATTTTCATGTGAATTGTATATATTTGCAGTGTGCTGACTTTTTCGGGCCAGTTAAAGCCACACAGGATGCCTGCCTTATGTAAGGTCAGAGTTATTCCCATCTAGAGTATTTGACATATTGTCTGTTTCGGGGGTGGTGGACTTCTTGCTGCCATTTTTAGTTTGATGATTTGCGTTTTAATGGTTGAAATGTTGCTACTTTTACATTTGTAAGCTGCTTTGAGCAACTCATCTGCAGAAGGGAAAAGCAAGGTATAGTTTTTCTTAAATAAATGACTGTAACATTTCCGTCATATAAATATTAGCTTCCCCCTCTTTAAAAAACAAAACAAAACAAAATTCAATATTACCAGGCAAAGTGATTGGATTTCGTTGTGTTTCAAAGCAAGGATGTGTTTATTTTTCCTGCCTTGGTGATGAAACTGGGTGGGAATCTACAGATACAGAGCAACTTTGGTTCCTGTTGATCACTGGCTTTGAGGCCAAAAGAAATGTGGCAGAGATCCTTGACTGGGGCTCTTGACAACATTTCCTTTGATTAAAAGCAGATTTGGGCAGGGAGTCTGGGCTGGGGAGGCTTTTTAACTCCTTCCCTTCCTGCCATTTCCCTGATAGATTTTCCTTCTGTTTCCCAAGCTGTTTTAGCCACAGAGGGGAAGAAATAAAAGTATAATGTGTTGGGGTTTGTTTTTTGTTTTTTAAAAAAAACAGCTGTAAAAAACGGTATCTGTTTCAAGTGGTTTTTAATTGATGTCTTCTTAGTGGACATGCTTTTTTAAAAATGCTTTGTACTAACTGAACCATGTGATTGCTGCTTATTTTTATGTTAGAAACTGAGATACGAAAGCTAGGAGCTAAATGGCACCTTAAACCTAGGTTATGGGTGCCGCAATGGAGTGTTTAGGTGTGCTTTATAACAAGAATACAAAGCTGAAAATGAATGAACTGCAGCTTAAGTCTTATGTTCATTTTTCACATGGTCTAGTCCTCACCTTAAGACTGCAAAAAAAAGCCTACTTCCCCTGCCTGCCCCCCTAATATTCTTATGAGGGTCCTTTCTCCAGTCTTCAGAGAGTGGCTGGAAGTGGGGAGACAGAAAAAGGTCCTCTTTTCCTTCCAGCAGTGGCAGTTATAATCTGAAATCTTAGGCGCAGTATTGTGCCCAGAGCTTGCATTAATGAAATTCCCCGTCGCAAAATGCGCCTAGAACAATGGGAGTTTCGGATGCTGAGGAGTACCTCTGGTGGGGGTCACCTAGTGCTCCTTCTAGGGTGGTTTGTCTACTTTTGGTCTCCACCCTGCACTCAGCTCTCACCTGTGGCTCCTGGAAGCTGTCAGCACATGACAGTGACCACACTCCAGGAATGGCTTTGACTGGCCGGTTAAACCAGTTAAAGGTAGCTGATGGGACTCAAACCCTCAGTGAGTTAGGGACTTCCTCTACATGTGAAGACAGGCTCAGGCAGATTGAGCGAACGAGACCAATAGTGGGTCCATCAGTCAAGAAGACAGTTTCTGCAGGTGCTGTAGAGGGAAGTGAGCGGCAGATGGGGCTCATCCACATGGGAAGGGAGCCCGTCTGGGAGAAGGAAGACACTGATCCTAAACCTCTGCTGCTTTTTGGGATACCTTCAGGAGAAGAAAAGTCTAAGGAGTCAGTAAACCCTACACAAATCCAGGGTGGAGTCAGTTGGAAGGAGGCGTGTGCAAGACTCCTGCAGTGCGAAACGTCTTGCTCTGCTTTCCTTTGGACCACATCAGTGAGGTCTGGGCAGCCCAGGGCCTCCATGTACACTGTCCAGGCTTGTGCCCTGGGGAGGTCGCTTGGGTGCTGCTAACGCAGCAGTTTGATTTCACCTCCGGAGGCACACTCCATTGTTTCTTGAAACAGATGGATTCCAAGAACAACAGACATACCCTGCCGTTTTTTCAACATGGAACCCAAGGCCACCGTCATGTGCCACCCAAGAGATTCTCCCAACTAGGCACCAACCAGACCCTGGCCTGCTTAGCTTTGGCAAAGAAGTAGTGCTCACATGGGCCTTTGCATCGTACCTTTGGGAAATTTTCAGTGCCGGGTTGAATGCTCGGCATCCGCAGGTATGGTTGGTAGAGAACCTCTGGAGAGCCACACTGCCCAGCAGTGTGTTGAGGGATGCCTCCAGATTGTCCCTATTTTGCAGAAAGGGTTCAAGGGATTCAGCAAATTAAGGTTTCCGACATTAAAATGGATTACAGTGCTCTGCTACCTTATAATGGTTCTCAAACTTGGGACTCCAGCTGATGTTGGACTACAACTCCCATCAACCCTTATCACTGGCCCTGCTAGCTAGGCACGATGGGAGTTGTAGTCCAACAACAGCTGGAAACCCAAGTTTGAGAAACACTGTGAGCACAGCCATTTAAAAATAATAATCAGACTTACCGTATTCACTGGAATGTAATGTGCACACCTTTTTTGGCCAAATTACAATGTGAAAATTAGGGTGTGCATTAGATTTGATGGCACCAGCAAATACCTTTTTGGTTTCAAGGTTTTGAAAGCTGAGGTGTGCATTAGATTCGATGGCACATTAGATTCGCGTAAGTATGGTAATAATCAGACTTTTTGCAGTTAGGAAAGTGATAGGCAATTGCGCCAAAAGGTGTGGGATGGATAAATGATTAATCATAAGAGGCGTAAACAACCTACAAGCATATCCGGAAGAATGCAGGGCTGAGATTCATTGTCGTACAGCCACCGCACAAACAAATCGGAAAAAATGCTCCATGAAGACCAGATATAATCTAACCTCCACGTAAGCTTTTCAGCAAGAATGAATGCTCAAGGATGAACGATCAAGAAAAGGTCATATGGGTGTGGCTTGACGTAGGCAGCAGCCTATGTTCAAGGTATATAATACCCAAGTCCAAACATGTGAGAATCTCACAAACACCTCTCCCTCTCTGAGGCAAGAAATATACAACCATGATAAATTAAACAATTTGCTGCCCTTTTCCTGACATTCAGCATCAGCTGCTGGAGGTGTTTGCCTCACTCAGCCAGCAGCCCACACCCCTTCTTTTTACACCAGCACCACTGCATTATAACCAACCAAGTGTTCTCCGCTTTCAGAAAGACGCCCTCAGTGGCTGTTCCACAACTGTGGACCTCTTCTCTTCCCGAACAGGCATCAGACCCTGAACCTAGATCAGGGCAGCCAAACTTCTTGTGCCAAGTGGGCTGCAGGAGTCCTTCAACACAGAACCCAGGGTCTTGTCGTGAGGGGGAGGGAGCGAGGCCAAAATCTGATGGCCCCCCACCACTGCCTTCTCAAAGCCAGCTAAGCGAGGGTCCTGGAGCTCTCTAACCTCATTCCCAAAACTGGGAAAGTGCTAACTAGGCTTTGAGAAGGAGGCAGGAGGACTCTAGGACCTTTTCAGAGCCCTCACACCTCCTTCCCCAAGCCCAGCACCTTGCTTACTTGGCTTCTGGAAGGCAGAGCGAGGGCTGCAGGGAATGTGTGTGTCAAATGTTGCTTAGGTCCACAAAAAAGGGCTTGAGGGCCACATGCGGCCCTCGGGCTGTGCGTTGGACCACCCTGACCTAGATGCTTCCTAGAAGAGCCTTCAGACTTTTGAATTTGAGCTGGGCATCCTTCAAGAGCCGGGGTGAAGCAGGCAAACATGGAATCATTCTAGATAGATAGATATTTATTACGGCCATTGGCCCATCACGCACAATTTTTCAACCAACATATGACATACAACATATGTATACTTAGCCTTTCTACTTAGAACTTCGAAGGGACTTTAAAGTAACAGACTAAGCAATAAAATTTACAACATAAAACATCACCCCTATTTATAAAATTATAAAACTATAAAAACTATAAAAAATTATAAAAACATCAATTAAAGTAACACATAATTACATCCTGAGTCATGATTTAAGAGGAATGTCCAATCCGCCCAGAAGTCCGTTTTTCTTCTTTTGGGATAGGACGGTGATCAGAAATCTGGCAACCGTAAGTGATCTTGGAGGGTCTTCATCATTCAGTAGGTATCTCAGTTTGGCTTCGTTCGAGTCATCGGCAATTCCCTTTAAATATGGAGCAAGAAACTTACTCCTGGACGATGAGTGAAGAGCACAATCAAAGATTATGTGGAATCGTTCTAAATTCAACTGGATGTTTCGTTTCTGTTCCATGCTTCGTTTTATTTGTTGCTACCAACTTTGAGAAGAGTGGAGGTGCACAGGGGCAAGCTGCAAGTTATACACAGGTGCTTGTGTTAAAGGAGGCACGACTTTTGAAAACAATAAAACAGCCTCAGGAAGATAAGAAGGTAGGAAGATTCCTGCAGACCAGTGGACCATCTACTCCAGCACCCTGTTCTCACACAGTGGCCAACCAGATGGCTGTGGGAAACCAGCAAGCTAGCAGAACTCTCCTGCAATTTGCAGTTACTAGTATTAAGAGGAAGGCTTCCTCAGACTGTGGAGACAGAGCATAGCTGGTAGCCACTGATGGATAGCCTTATCTTCCATGCATTTGCCTAATCCTCTTTCAAAGCCATCTAACTTGGTGGTCATCATTGCCTCTTGTGGGAGAGAATTCCAAAGTTTAACTATTTGTTGTCCTTTCTTTTGCCTACCTCAAATCTTGCAGACATTCAAGCTCCATTGAATACTACTGTTACAGTATTATTGGAGAGGGCTGAAAACCTAATCTCTGTCCGCTTTCCTCACACCATGCATAATTTTTATACACCTCATCATTTTTTCTAAGCAAAGTTGCTCCTTCCCTATCGATCCAGCTGCATTTTCTTTCTGTGTGGTGCCAGATGCCTGTTTCTAAGGATAGGCATGCAACTTGGATGAGAAGGAGATGGAATAAACAATCTGGAGCTGGGAAAAGGTCTGGCGGGGAAGGGTGAAGTACCATCCGCTAGAAACTGCCTCCTCCCAGGGCAACGTTTTATTTTATTTTTGAAGCCGGAGCTTCATTATATATGTTTGCCAGGTCAAATGTAATTTGCCTGTTACTAAATGGCACAGAACTTCAGCTTAAGGGCAGTAGTGGAAATGAGCTTTCTGATAGAGAGGAGAGATCTTACCAAAAGAAAAATCACCTGGTTTCTGAACAAAAAAAAATTGATAATTTTTCGCACATACCCTGCAAAGGCTAACGGTGAGGAAATAAGATGCCCTTGGGTTGTATGCTTGAACATACACGATTGGAAAGGATGGTCTTTTCTAGGTTTCCCAGAATGCATTATCAAAGGCCTCCGGGGCATATCTCTCCCTCACCTCCCTGCGTTCATTAATACAGTCCACACCCTGCCTTATCAATGCCAAAGCTCCTGTAGATTAAATCATCCGGCCTGCACCCAATTTACACTCAATTTAGCATTCTGTCAGGGGCCAGTCCAGGGGCCTTCACCAGGAGGGTACCAGGGAATATTCAGGATTTGGGTTCACGCCTTACATTTTGAGACAAGGGCGGCCTCGCATTAGGTCAACTCCAAGCAATTCTTATAAGCGCACCATTCCAAACGTCAAAGCGTGCGCGCAACAACAAACGCGTGCCAGCACTCGTGTGCACGACACTCAAGTAAGCGGCTCCGAGGGTCGTTCTGGCCTCGCAGGGGCAAATCCCGGATTGCTTCTCTTCGTTACATGGGAATCAGTTACCTGAAGACCGAGTCGCGCGCAGGAGAGGGGGAAACACACTCGCTCGAGCTTCGCGCGCTGCCTGACAAGCCGGTCTCCTTCGCCTCCCACCCTTGCCTCTCCTCCCGAGCCCTGCCCCCTCGGTGCGCCTTGACAAACAGGCGCCCTCCCCCAGTCATCGGCTAAGCATCCTCCAAGACCCTTCCTTGGTCCCGCCTCTCTCCCCCCCCCCGATTCCCTCCCCTTCTCTCTCTTTGTATCAAACATCCGGGTTTCCCCTAGCTGGCTCCTTGTGTGCGTGTGCGCGCGTGTCTGTGTACATACACATACTGTATACCTAGATCCATCTCTCATAATTCTCATATTATATATATATATGCATGCATGCACACAAACACTCCCCCGCCCATCATCTCTCCAATTCAGATCCCCCCCCATTGCAGAAGCCATTTTGGAATCGACTCAGGGTTTTGTTTTGTTTTCTGCGAGCAGGGAGGGAGGGAAGGGGTAATGTATATATGCGCGTGTGTGAGTGTGTGTGCGCGCACCGGCAGGCGGGCGCGCGCCTCTGTACATGGCAACTGCAGCGCCAACCTCCTCTCCCCCACCACCACCTCCTCCTCCTCCTCCTGCTCCGGCTGTGGCGCGCGCGCTGCCAGCCCCCTTCCCCGAGCGCCAAAGCCAACGAGCGATGCCTCAGAGCGGACCTCGCTACCCGCCAGTCCTCAGCGCCCCTAGCAGAAGCGGCGGTGCCAGCAGAAGCGGCGGCGGCGGCGGCTCCTCTCCTCGCTCTCTCGGCACCACCGATAACCACAGCCCCGCCACAGCCGGCTCCTCCGCTCTCCCTTCGTCTCCTTGCGCGGCAGCGGAGTCTCTCTTTTGCTCGGTGGCTTCTCATTGCAAAGTTTGCTCCGGTGCCGCTGCTACCGCCTCCTCGCTCTTTCCCTCTGAGAGAGGTGGCCGGACTTGGGCTGTGCGCTCTTCTCTCTCGCGCGCGCTTGCGCCTCTGCGAGGGGAGATTTCCTTGAATTTTCTTCTTTAAAAACAAAAAGAGAGAGGACAATTCCGCGAAGGAGAGGGGGTCTCTCTCGGTCTCTCTCCTGTTCATGTCGTGCCCCCTCCCCCTCCTTGGATGTCTTATCGGCCCCCCTGCTGGTACTGCTGAAAAAAAGGCCGGCGAGGGCTTCTTGGGGAGAGGTCGCCGAGGGAAGCCTTGCGCGCCTGCCTGGCTCTCCGAGCAGCGCCACAACCGCCACCCCACGGTCGCTCCGGCGAGGAAACTCTTGGCCAGCTTTATTTCGGGGTTGGCCCTGGTGGGGGACGCCTGTAGCCCTGCGCCCCCGAACCGGACAGGAGCAGAAGCCACCTGTCTGGAGGATTTTCTCTCGTTTTGAATCGTCTCTCTTTCTCTCGGACTTCGGATACGTTGTTGGAAACTGTGAAGGATTTAATCTCCGGTGTCGTTGTGTTGTTGTTTTTTTTAAATTATTGTCGTTCTTAAGAAGGAGCCTTTTCTATTTTTATTTTTAAAAAAAGCCTATATCTATATCTTATCTATTTTTAAAGAAAAGATCCCATCTTTCTCTCCCCCCCCCCCCGTATCCCGTTCATTTCTTCTCGCCCCTCATTTTACGCGCTCCCTCCTCCTTGCTGAGGAGGAGTAAACAATAGCCACGAGGAGAAAAAGGAATATGATGGTTTCGTGGTTAACTTTCGCCTTCCTGTGGGGGACTTTCTGCACACGTAAGTAACGAAAAAGTTTGGGGTGGGCACTTCGATTTTGTCCCTACCCCCTTAAAAAAATTAAAAGGCTTGCAAACATTAATGGCGTTTAAAGGAACAAATACACAGGAAGCGTTTATTTTTTAAAAACACGTGAAGTGGGGGAAACATAAGAGTTAATCCTGTTAGGCTTTAAAAAGGGGGGGGAGAACGACAAAACTTTGCATTTGGTGGCAATCGTGTGGTGTTTTGGTGTTTTTTCTCTTTTGCTTTCTAGCCTCTCCTTCCTTTCTCTCGCCGCGTGTTTTAATTGCAAGTCGCGAAGGAGGGGTCTTTTGCTCAGCTTGATATTGATCAGAAAGGTGGATAATTATTGTTATCATTTTTTAAAAGGGTGCTTGCTGAAATGCTCGGTGTCTGGAGGCGTGCATTTGGAAACAAATATAATAGTTGACATCAGTTGGAAAAGGAGGCATTTGGGGCGGAGAATAAAACGTGCCGAGTTTTCCCTTCGCCTCGAGTGCCATGTGTGTTTTCACCCCGGGGAAATTTTTTTCTCCCTGGGTGAAAACACACATACACACGACACTCCAGGCCTTGGATTTTTACTATTTCTCTATAGTCTTGTGGTCTCTTTTCCCCGTTTGATTTTAAACTTGATCCCTTTAAAGCCTCCTTTCCCACACCCCATTAGCTTTCCTCTTGTTTCGGAAGTTCCCTTGGGGTAGATTTTAAAAGGCACCTTTGAATATTGTGCTTTAACAGGTTTGAAAGGCTGCCCACGTTTAAATCCAACCCCCTTTCTCACCTGCCTCTTCGTGAAATGTTGTGATTCCTCAAGGTTTCGGGGGCTGCCTTTTTGCAAAGATGGTTTATATTATTCTTGCTGTGATTGTGTTAGTGTACTGCAAAAAAGGGGTGAGCCTCCTTTTTAAACTAACTGCAAAACACCAGGAGGTAAGTTAATTGAATTTTGGAGAGGGTGGGGACGAGAGAACATATTGTACCGCCCCTCTCGTGTTTGCCCCCTTTGTGATACTTTAAACTTTCGCTTTTATCTGGTAGCCGTTTTTTTATTATTTAAACCCTGCCTACTACTAGCATGTCACGATGAAAGTTACAAATGTAAACAATCGGAGGAAGAAGTGAGGAGAGGCTTGGAGGGCCTTTCCCCCCACTCAAGAGTGACTGTCCCAAAGGAATTTATTTATATTGCCTTGTGCTTGGCTCCTGGCTTTTTCTTTTCTTAAATTCTCTTGCTTTTGTTGGGTGCATGTGTGTGCGCGCAACTTCATTTACATTCGTGCCAGCCTGAGCGTTGTCTGGCTTCTTAATTACTTTTTTTACACTCCCCTCCCCCCCCCTCCGTGGGGGTGGGAGGTGAGGTGGAGAGAGCTCGGTTTAAAAAAGGGGAGCGCAAAGGGGGGACGGGAATGTGTATTGTAGTCCCGAGCAATGGATGTTTCGCAGCCCAGGGCTGCAACTTTTGTGCCAGACCCTCTCTCTTGTTATGGAAATGCAGCCTTATTGTGGCCACCACATTGATCCGCAGTAAATCTGCTTTTCTCTTCCCGCCTCCCATCCCCAGCCTTTCCTCTCCTGGAGGAGGGAGGAGGTGGTGATGATGGTGGTGGTGGGTTTCGAGGTGGCGAGGGAGGGAGGAGGGGGTTGCGCCCTTTTTCTTTTCTTCCTCTCCTTCCTCTCGGAGACATGGCTGGCTCCTCGCCTTGCTTTTGTTGTGCCTCCTTGTTTTGATGGCATTAGGAGGTGGGGGAGGGGTCTGGAGAGAGAGAGAGAGAGAAAATCTCGCCCCTGATTTTTTATTTTTTGGTGGTGGTGGTGGGGAGAGTGGTGGGGGGGGGGCTGGCTCTGTGGAGAAACGTGGACGGCGATTGCCGCCCCCATCGACGACAACGCAGCGCGCGCACAATACGCGCACACCCGCACCAATCTCGTGGCCACGGAATAATAACAGGCGCTGACGTAACTGCCCGGCCCCATAGCAAGCAGCATGGCGCGGAGGGATAGATTTGTATCTTTTAAAGCAGCAGTAGCAGCAGCTCGCATTCCCCTCTCCAGCCCCACTTTCCCACACTAGGACGCTTCCACCGCCAGCCCCATTCTTGCCAGCGTAAGGAAAGGGGGGCTAATTCGCACATCACGCGTTTGGTGGGGGCGACGGACCCGTAGCTTTTGCCCCCCCCCAACTTGTTTGCCTGCAGCACCTCCCTTGCTAGCTCCCTCCCTCCCCGCGTTGCTCTCTTTTTAAGGTTCCTCCTGTGTAGTAACTTGTCACGCTCTACACCAAGCATGGAGAAGAGTAGGCAATTTTTTTATTTTATTTTTGCTGCTCCGGGTCTATTGTATAATAAAGATCGCAGCAGCAGCAGCAGCAGCAAAGGCTTCTGGTTTTAAACCGGGTGTGTTGCAGCTGTTGTTCCCCATCTCTCTCTCTCTCTTTTTACACACCGCGTGCAGCCTGAAGATGAAGGGGACTCATTCAGACACCTCCTTTCTTCTCATTTGAGGTTGTGTTTAAATCATATCTAAGCAAAGTGAGAAAGAGAGAGAGAGAGAGGAGCGAAGAAGCCCTGCATTGGAACAGAACCGTCTCCCTCCCTCCCTACCCCTCCCATTTGCATTTAACCATTTTCTCCCTCTCGTTTTCCGAAAGACAATGATTCCCTGCCTTTGTGGGTTTGTTTTGGAATGTGCTGTGAAATCCTGGGGAGGGGTTAAAACCAGCAAAGTGGTGGCGGCGGCGGCGGCAGTGGCTGTTCCTTGGATGGTGTTCCTTTGTTCAGGGTACCTATTATATATTCACTGTCACAGGCTTCTCTCTTTCTCCCCGTTTTTTGTGTGCTGTATTGTAAACAGCGATAGCTCTTATTTCCCCCCCCCCTTCCCCCTGCCTGGTTCTCAAACACCCGCCCCACTCCTTCAATCAAACTGAAAGGGGAGAAGGAGGGTGCCTTTACACACACACACACACACACACACACACACACAATAAACGACAACCCCTGATATGTGGCAGTGATCAAAGCAACAACGCATCTGTCTAACAGGGTTGTGCATTTCCATAGATCTTTGTCCCCCTGTGTGAAGGGGTCCTTTTTCCACAGGAGCTCTCTGTGCAGTCAAGATATTTCTGGAAGGAGCAGGGTAGCTTTGGACAACAATGCTAGGGATGTGTGCTTATGTTTCTACTCACGAAATTCAGCCTGCTTGTAACCATACACCGCTCTGCTGGTTGGAAGCAGGGTTTTTGTATACAGGAGCAATTTTTAGACGATTTGTTTCTCCCTGCGTACGTATTTATTTCGTTTTCTTGTTAGCTGTAGTCCTGTGTGCTTATTTGCAGATAAGAGGGGTTGCGGCTCTACTGCTTTGTTGTTTAAAACATAACCGGGAATACAGTAGTACACAACACTTGCACTCCTAGCGGGGATCAAATTGAAAGTTGCCTTTTTAGCCTGCAATCCTGTACGCACTTACCTGGGAGTGAGTCCCGTTGACCTCGCCGTCCAAAACCACTTGGCGGTTTGCTTCGAGGGAATTGCTTTTATTGACTTTTAGGAAGTGTAATTTAAAAGGAAAAAAGGAATCGCGGGCTTCGTTTGTATTGTGAGAATCTTTCCAGGGTGGCCAGTTGAATCGGCGAGTGACGTACATCTGTTTTTATGAATGGCCTTGGCTGTCTCTTTTTTAATTAAAAAGTATGGTATATGTGTTTTTGATTTGGAACAGGCCTGCCTTCTAGCCCTCTAGAAGACGCAGTTAATAAAACTAAGCTGAAGCTGTTGGTACTGATGAAAACTCAGCACCAAAATTCTACTGTAGTTTGTCGGAAGATTAGGTGAATGGTGTATTTTTTTGTACTGTGAGAAAAAGAGTGGGCTATTTAAAAGCAGCTTGACCTCAGCTGCATGTGTTGGGGTGATTTCTAGTAATAACTTGCTACAAATAGTGAAACATGACAGTCTGTCACTTTTTGAAAAGTAGCAGCAGCAAAAACACTGTTGTGTACTTTGAATTTTTTTTTTTTAGTATCTGAAGATATGTTGATGAAAACATTATGTTCATGCCTCGTGTTTTGTTTGCAAATTTCCCTGCAGCCCAAATGTTCAGACATTGTGTTCATCTCCACCCCCCACCCCCAATAAAGCCCCATGATATAAATACGGTTTGTAGAAAAAGGAATTCTGTCGTACACATATTGCTGAAGTGTTGCAAAACTTAAGGTATATATTTATTTGATAAATATTTCATTACACAACAAAGAATTGAATTCCAAACAGGTAAGTCCACTCTTTTCCCCAGAGCTCTGCATTTGTCCTCTTGTGGTTGAAGGAAGGAAGGAATGAGACGGTCTTCATTAGCTTGCTAATTAAACACAATGAAGTGCTGTACCAAGGTTAATGGTGCTGGTCTTTAAAAACACAACATTCCTGAACTAGTGTCCAGGATCCTATTAACAAAAATCTATTGTTAGATATAGATTATGCCACTCTAAATATCAGGACTCTTGACTGGTCACAATGTTTACAGTGAAAGGATGGTTTTATGCACACATAACATTAAGGCTGCAATCCTGAGCACATTTGCTAAGCGGGTCATGATATAACTTAGTCTTAGAGCATGTTCTATACACCTCATGTAAATGAGATGGATTTAGAAAGGATGAAGCATTCATGGAAGGGGGGTCTATCAATGAAAGTTAAGCATTACATTTATACTAATAGTATATTTAAGATACCACGTTTCAGGTGAACCTCACAAATCAGCTTGTTTTGAAAAAAGTTAACACAATAAGCATAGATTAAAACTAGAAATGAAACAGCAATGACTAGCTATAATGAAAAGAAAGCTTTTTTGAAAGTAGAATAACAGAATTGATTGTAGAGTTGGAAGGGAACATGAGGGTCATCTAGTCCAACTCCCTGCAATGCAGGAATATTTTGCCCAACGTGGGACTCGAACCCATAGCTCTGAGTCTCATTCTGTAGCTATCGTGCACAGGAAGGCCCCCCCCCCATTTATGCTTGGGTTACGTTCCGAGGCACCTTTCGCGTTGGTGAAATTGCGTATCATTGAAGCAGCCGTTGGAAAAACCTGCAAACACCCTCAAAATCTATGGAAACCCCAGGAAAACCCTGCTTCGTGGGTTGGTCAGCACCCGAGGAAGATGACAATGCTTTGCGTTTGGGTGCCACCTCTTTTAAAAAAATCCTAACTCTAATAAACCTCCCCCCCCAAAAAAAACCCCTCAAAAAAGCTCATATAAATTAAGACCAACAAAATATTTTTAAAACTATCCAAAAACCTGCAAAAAAAAACCTCTAGAAAACTCGTGTACACTGTATGTCTTTCCCAGAAACTCCTGCTGAAAAACCTCCTCCAAGCTTTGCCAAATCCGAAGACAGTTGCTCTCTCGCAACCTCCTTGCTCAAACTCTGTGCAAGCGCTCTTGGGATTTCAATTGCAAAGGCTGATGGGATTGCTAGGCGCTGATTTTGCACCTTTCCTGACCTTTCTGTGCTCTTCTGGAGCTGTTCTGGAAGATTCAGCTCAATGCACGTATACTACGTATGTATACAATACACATATGTATATTGAACGTGCATGAACGGGGGCGGGGGCTACCTGTACTGAATCAGACCATTGGTCCATCTAGCTCACTACTCTACACCAGGCACCCCCAAACTCGGCCCTCCAGCTGTTTGGGGACTGACTACAGTTCCCATCATCCCTGACCACTGGTCCTGTTAGCTAGGGATGATGGGAGTTGTAGTCCCAAAACAGCTGTAGGGCCGAGTTTGGGGATGCTTGCTCTACACTTGACTGCCGCCAGCTCTCCAGCTTTTAAGAAAAGACACGCTCCCAAGCCCTACCTGGAAATGCTGGGGATTGAACCTGGGACCTTGTGCATGCTCTACCCATCATGACAAGATTGTCCTCTGATAGCCCTGTGGGGATTGTGGGAGGAAGAGGCCTCCTGAGCTGGAGACAGATGGTGGAGGTAGATGGTGGGCAACTCCCTGGGCTGTTCTGTCCCTCTCTCTTTCTCCAACCCTCAGGGCAAGATGATTTCTGAGTAGCTCTATGATACCTGTTTTGGGGGAGGGAAAAGCCAACCCAACCTGAGCTTCCATCTAAATGAAACCTCCGTGTGCAAAAACAGAATACCCCTGACTTTCAGATGCTGGGGACAAACACCAGGGTGGGGGGCAGTGGGGGGGCACCACCTATATGCCCTGCAAGTGAGCTTCCAGAGGGGGGTGGGTGTATACACCTGACCACTTCTGGAAACAGAATGCTTTTGTTTTGATCTTGCTACAGAGTTCTTATGTCAGCGTTGCTGTGTTTAATTTATCTGCACTTAAATATATATATAAAAGTCGAAATCTGCAGCTAGGGGGGAAATGAAGCTGGGGCGGCAAGGTAGAACTGAAATTAGCCTTAAGTGCAGACCATAAATATGGTTGGAGATTAATAATAATTAATAATAATAATAATAATAATAATGCAAAACACCTAGATGAATGTAGTAAAGTGACATGACATGCAGACAGAAGCACCAACAGCATTCCAATGCTCAGTGAAAGCAAAATGTCCTAAGCTTAAAAAAAATGCTTACATTGGTTCTTAAAAACCTGGGAAAACAGAAATGATTTCTCCTGGTACCTAAATGATAGTAAGGACCCAGTGGGATATGCTCTTGTCCAGTGCACCCAATGCGCCTGATGGAACCTCAAATGGTGTAATAAAGACCTCGTGGATTGTTACGGAAGAAGGTAGTCCATAAAATATCTGGGTCCTAAGCTGTGTAGGGTTTTTAATGATTATCTTAAGCCCTGCATATGCGGCTACTGCTTGCTGAGTACATGCTTTTGCTTTCTAGGGCTGGGCGATGTTGTGTTTCAGCATCGTGGTGTATCGCCAGCCAAACATGCCATGTTGAATAAGGCTGCTTGGCCCCAGCCAGCGAGACGTCGGGTGAAACTGCCGCAGCTCTCTCATTGTGGGAGCTGAGGCGCTTTCACCCCAGTGTCTCGTGGGCTGTGGTCAATGCAGCTGGCCCCAGCCTGCTGCTCAGCCGGGGGGGGGGGGCAGTAAGGCTCCTCCCCCCAGCTGAGTGAGCCCTAAGTCCCCTGCTGCTTGGCTGGAGCAGCAAGGACCTTGGTGCTCCTTGGCAAAGCTCCCTCTGTCTTTGCACGTGTGGGGGGCGGGCAGGCGGGCGAGCTACCTTGCCTGCTTGCCCCCCACTCCCCAAAGACGGACCAAGCGGCAGTAGCCAAGCGCATGGAGCCTGTCAGGCTGCCTTCGCCTTTTCCCGTGTGGGTGCGCTGTCTCTTTCCTCCAGTGGGGGGTCGATCACCCCAGGAGGAACGACGCAGCCCACCCTCCTGGGCAGAGTCTGCAAGGCGCGGGGTGCAAAGCCACCATTTCTGCGCCTTGCGGAGAGGGGCTGCAGGAGGCTGCTGGCGATCGCTGGGCCCGCCAGCAGCATCAAGGAGCCCCTACACCGCCTGGCTGTCTTACACCGGGAGGGAGAAAAGGCGGAGGCTGCCAAGCGGGGCAGGTTGGGGGCTCTGTAAAACTGCTTGGGTGAAGTGAGGGCAGCAGTGCGCTCCTCAGCCAAGCAGTTTAAAGAAGCAGAGGAAGGAACAAGCTGATTCAGCTTGCCCGGGCAGAGTGCAGTGGCGTTTTCACCAGCGATGTACCGCTGAGTGAAGCTGTCATTGCAGTCTGCCCCTACATACCTGTCCTGAGCGATATATTGCCAAGGCACAGGCAAACTCGGCACTCCAGATGTTTTGGGACTACAACTCCCATCACCCCTGGCTAACAGGACCAGTGGTCAGGGATAATGGGAATTGTAGTCCCAAAACATCTGGAGGGCCGAGTTTGCCTGTGCCTGGCATAGTGCTTTCATTCAGTGGTGAGGAGCTCTCCCCCCCCCCACACTTTTGAAATGAAAATTTGTTTACTTCCATTGCTCAGATGCATTTTGACAAGCCCCCCCCTCTTTTCTCTCCATCTCCCTTCCCACCGCTTTCTCCTCTCAATAGTGAAAAGGAAAACCCTCTTGTCGGTTTTACATTGTTAGGTGTGCAGCACCACAACGCACAAGCTCCATGCCCTCTCACTCTCTCCAGATAAACATTTAATGGAAATTTCCTCTATTGCTGTGTTATATTTAGAACTCTTATCTTGCTCCATCCTAAAAAGGTCAGGGCTAGAAGCATATACTGTGTGTTGTAACACACAGGCTGCATTTGCACATAAAACCGAGCCACAGTTTCTTCAGCGAACAGTCTCGCAGGTGATCAAGCAAGCCATGGCTTGTTTCTCCAATGCTTGATTTCTGCCCCACACCCCACAAAGCTGTTCTTGCCTTGTGCCTCTGCCTTAGGAGAGTATCTGAGGTGGGTTGGCCAAGTAGACCATGGTTAAGCAAGGCTTTTGGGTTTGGGCAGAACACCAGGCCATAGTTAAAGCAAGCCTCGTTTCGTAAGCCAACAAACCATGGCTTCACATCATGGTGTTGCTAGAAAACAAACCACAGTCTACTGAGCAGGGTTCAGATGTTCAGCAAATCACGCTTTGGCTATAAAACCCGTTATGTGTGAATCAGACCACACACACAAACGTAGCAAGGGGTACAAACGGATACCTGTTTACTGAGATGTGATTCCCACTGAGCTCAATGGGACATGCTCACAGGGTTGGCTGGTGGAGAATTGCAGTCCAAGAGCCCTACAAGTTTGATCAGCACAACTTGCCAAGAGCAGATAATAAGTTCTATGCAAGTGTGTCCTGGGACACATTAAAGACTTACGGATATATGCTCGATGGCAGGGGGTTGGCTTGGGAAGTGAGCACCTTGCCTCATTGTCTAGTGGTCAGGGATATTATATTTGTAGGGTCTATGCATACAGGCCTTGGACAACCCATAATATCTTAACAGGCAAAACTCTTGCTGGACCTTCGAGTTTTAATGATATTTATTTAAACAAATCCGTTGATCTTTCAGTTTATTTAACTTCAGAAACCACCTCTTTAAGAATTGTGCAACAATTCACACATTGGCAAAGAGACAGCTGTTGGCGTGTGTGTGTGTTTTCAAAATCCTCATTGTGAAGTGGATTTTGTTTGGGGGAGCCTGCTTCAAAGTCTGTTCTTGCCTTTGTTTGCTCATTTAGCTGAACGAGTTGGTATTTTGAGTCCTTGGTCAGCTGCACAGAACAGTGTGAGCATCATTCAAAGCACATTTTGCTCCTCAAAGAATTCGGGCCCTGTAGTTTTTTAAGGGTTGCTGGGAATTACGAGGAGTAAGCAATGCACAGAATGCTTTGAGGGGTAAAAATCACATTTGACTATGTTTTAAAGGTATACAGTGGTACCTGAGGTTGCGGAAATGATCCGTTCCGGGGTGCCATTCGCACCCCGGAAAGTCCGCAACCCAAACGGCGATATCGCGCATGCGCGGAAGCTCAATATCACACTTCTGCGGGGGTGGCGAAACCCGGAAGTATGCCGCGTTCGTAACACGAAAAAACACAACCCGCAGCTGTCGTACCCTGAGGTATGACTGTAGTTTATATATATGCAGCAGTCATTAAGAGCTGTTTCAGCTCAGTAAGAGCTGGTTGAATTTATTTACTAAAATTTGTATGCTTTATTTCTTTCAAAGAGCTCAAGATAGTGTCCATGATTAATTCTACCACCACCCCTCTCATGCGTGCACACATACAATTTTATCCTCCCTACAGCCCTGTTAGTTTGATTAGGCAGGGAGACAGTGGCTGGACCAACATTACTGAGTGTGGTCCATACCTGAATTTGAACCTGGGTGTCCCCAGTCCTAGTCCAGCACTCTATAATAACTGCACCACACCTTTGTTCTCAAGTTTTGCAAACCTCCTGCTAATCCAAATGGTCTACTTGCATAAATGTGAGCTCTCTGCCTCTCTTCCATGAATTGCAAAAACGTAAGTTGATCTTCCCCCGCCCCCAATAAAAGATCTGGTTAGAAGTTGTTCTGATTTTACACAGCTCAGATGGAATAGACCAGTTGCGCACAGTTTCTTGCAAAAATCAGCCCTGCTATTCCACTGGAACTGAGTCCTGAATGTGCAATTGTTTTCAGGATGTGCGTACTGTTAACTCGGCCTGGTACCCTTCTGCTGTCTGGAGTTTTTAATGGGGCATTTTCCTTGCTACATTTGTGACTCCTCCATATTTCTGGAATGTGCTATGATGGGATTAAGCCCCTTTGTCCTTTTGAGCTTTGCTGGAATAGTTTATTATGCCACCTCAAACAACAGTAGCATATGATTATGTGCACATAGCGAGGTTATGTTAAGATACTCCCTGTAACCATTTGTACAAACTCCCACCTTTGTGTGTGTGTGTGATATTGACTCTCTTCTCTGGTGACAAATGGCAGGAAAGGGAGAAAAGATTGAAAACACATGTGGTGTGTTCCTGCTTTGCAAATGCTAGAGCGGTGAATACGGTAATAACATCCAGATTTGCTGTAAACCGTAATCCTATATAATAATTGCTCTTGCAGCAAGAGTTAAAGGCTTGCAGTGGTTGAAATACTGATCCATTTAGGTCAGACGGTTTGTGAATGAGCTTAATATATACACTAATAATAAGTGGGAAGTTCAGGCAGTGAATCTGGGCAGGTGCCATGAGTTTAGTGTGAGAGGGAAGGAATCTTAAGACCCTGTACATACTCTCACCTGTCACTAAGTCCCATTGAATTCACTGGGACTTGTTTCCGAATAGACTCCAGACAGGCATAAGGGTTTGCACCATTAGGCTCACATGTTCTCATGTGTTCCTTTCCTGGGATCTCCCTGAACCTGATAAACACAATTCTCAGCAGAGTTAGATTTTGCTTTCATCTCAGGAAGAGGCTGGGCAGCGGCAACGAGCTGGAGATTCCTTCTTAAAAGAACCTTGCTGTGTGCACATGATCATACACTACTGTTGTTTGAGGTGGCATAGTAAACTATTCCGGCAAAGCTCAAAGCGACACAGCGGCTTATTCAGGAGCAGCCCATGTGCTTAAGAAAGCACCCCTCTTTTTCCTGAATCTCCATTGGTTATGAAGCAGAAGTTAGCTTCTCGCATGCAGCATCCAAAATTTGCCAGGCGCATTTTGAACCTGACTATCGGCCACTTGCGACCAAGTGAAGATGCTTGGGCACCAAGGTTGTACCTGACATCTCCACCATCTGGAGGGTGCATGCCTTGGATCTTGGCTGTTTTCACACACGGGCAACACATCCTGCAGTATTCTATCTGTTATATTTTATCTGCGCAATCAGAAAGAATGTCAGGAACCAAAAAGTTGTATCGGAAAAAACACGACTTTTGAGCCATCTGGCCCCAAAAATGGCAACTAGGCGTTCCGTTTTGTCGACTGTAACCCTGGTTTAAGGAGCCATATGGTGCCTAGCTTATTATATATCTGAGTTTCTAGCACACATGTAAATTGCATTTTGTTTGGCTTTGTGTTGTTTTTAAGCTTACTTTTGGAATTTCCTTTCTTCCCGCTCCCAGTTCCTTTGTTTCAGCATCCTCAATGGGTTCTAGGCAAAGTTGCATTCAGATAGAGAGCTAGAACTTCTGCAGAGCCACCTTGTTATGAGCCAGATCAAAAGGGCATCTAGCCATGCTTACCTTGGGATGCGGGTGGCGCTGTGGGTTAAACCACTGAGCCTAGGGCTTGCCGATCAAAAGGTTGGCAGTTCGAATCCCCGCGACGGGGTGAGCTCCCGTTGCTCGGTCCCTGCTCCTGCCCACCTAGCAGTTCGAAAGCACGAAGTACAAGTAGATAAATAGGTACTGCTCCGGCGGGAAGGTAAACGCCGTTTCCGTGCACTGCTCTGGTTTTGCCAGAAGCGGCTTAGTCATGCTGGCCACATGACCTGGAAGCTGTACGCCTGCTCCCTCGGCCAGTAACGCGAGATGAGCGCCGCAACCCCAGAGTCGTCCGCGACTGGAGCTAATGGTCAGGTGTCCCTTTACCTTTACCTTGACTGACAGCAGCTTAGCAAGGGCTTGGGGAAAATGCCCAACTCTGCAATGCTTTTCTGCATAAGGAACTCGGGACTTAATCTAGTACCTTTCTGTGCAGAGCGTGTATTTTTGCACTGGAGCTGTGCCACTGCATCCTTGTCTCAAGCACAGGTATTATTTATTAATGGCATTACTTCTAACACTCAGAAATGACTCCTAAGGAGGAATGTATTTTTGCACCTCTGTGCAAAGTAATATTTAATCATTTCCTGGCTTGACAGCGGTAGCGTGCTCTCCTACTGCGAGTGGGAATTGATTCTCCAGAGAGGTATAACTGTACAAAAGACAGCTTAAACTCAAGTGTATTGTCTCAACTGGCAGCAGCTCTACAAAGTTTTCCCCAGTCCTCTTATTCATTGCAGGGTTCTTTTTGCCATTTCATTATCTATTGCAGGGTTCTTTTTGCCTGTACAGCATGTATAGCTTTACACTGACTATACAGAGAATGTAAAAATAAACAAAGAAAAAAATATTTTTTTTTTCCCTTGATGCCTTTTAGTAACAAAGAGCCAATAATAATAATAATAATATTTATTATTTGTACCCCGCCCATCTGGCTGGATTTCCCCAGCCACTCTGGGCGGCTTCCAACAGAAACCAAATACAACAATATCAAACATTAAAAACTTCCCTAAAAAGGGCTGCCTTCAGGTTTTTTCTGAATGTCAGGTAGTTGTTTATTTCCCTGACCTGTGATGGGAGGGCGTTCCACAGGGCGGGCGCCACTACCGAGAAGGCCCTCTGCCTGGTTCCCTGTAGTTTTGCTTCTCGCAGTGAGGGAACAGACAGAAGGCCCTCGGCGCTGGATCTCAGTGTCCGGGCTGAATGATGGGGGTGGAGACGCTCCTTCAGGTATACAGGACCGAGGCCGTTTAGGGCTTTAAAGGTCAGCACCAACACTTTGAATTGTGCTCGGAAACGTACTGGGAGCCAATGCAGATCTCTCAGGACCGGTGTTATGTGGTCTCGGCGGCCACTCCCAGTCACCAGTCTAGCTGCCGCATTTTGGATTAATTGCAGTTTCCGGGTCACCTTCAAAGGCAGCCCCACATAGAGCGCATTGCAGTAGTCCAAGCGGGAGATAACCAGAGCATGCACCACTTTGGTGAGACAGTCCGCGGGCAGGTAGGGTCTCAGCCTGCGTACCAGGTGGAGCTGGTAGACAGCTGCCCTGGATACAGAATTAACCTGCGCTTCCATGGACAGCTGTGAGTCCAAAATGACTCCCAGGCTGCGCACCTGGTCCTTCAGGGGCACAGTTACCCCATTCAGGACCAGGGAATCCTCCACACCTGCCCTCCTCCTGTCCCCCAAGAACAGTACTTCTGTCTTGTCAGGATTCAACCTCAATCTGTTAGCCGCCATCCATCCTCCAACCGCCTCCAGGCACTCACACAGGACCTTCACGGCCTTCACTGGTTCTGATTTGAAAGAGAGGTAGAGCTGGGTATCATCCGCATACTGATGAACACCCAGCCAAAACGTTGTTGCAAAAATAGCATGCAATTTTTTCATCTGTGCTTAAATGTACCCTGCATTGCCTATTCCATAGCAGAGGTATCTGCCTTAGCAATATAATGCAGATCTCAATCGTGGTTGCACATTATATGATGTATAATGGTTGTAGCCACACTTTTTTTTTTTTTTTACCCTGGCCTTGCCTATTCTTGTGAATGAATTTTAAAAACTTTTTAAATAAAATAAATCTGAATTTTTGAAGGTGTCGCAACCTCCGCAGCAGACGAAAGGGCAGACGATAAATTTATCCATAATCATACTTGATCTGTTTTTAATGTTCCGTTTAAAAAGGTAGGAGAGGCTCTCTTTCTTTATTTTTTTATTGGAAGGCTCACATCACTTATGAAACTGCAAACTGTATCTCTTAAAATAAGCGTTCTTGCAATTGTAGCTTCTTCCTAGAGCACATGCATTTTCTGTGTTGTTGTTGTTGTTATGAAATGAGAACAAGTGCCTTCTGATCTGAGGAGGAGAAGGGGGTGTTTTTTGTGTGTGCAGAACTTCTGACAATGGGTTCTTCAGCTTTGCTTCTCACCCTCAGCTCCGCTTGCTGCCAATACTGCTTTTTTGATCATTTGGACAGCGACGCCCTGTGTGTAGAAGGAGGAGGATCTCAAGGCCCTTCTTGAATAGAGAAACCAAATACGCCGTTATTAAAGTTGCAAAGATGCCACGGTGTTGGTGTCAGATACAGGTTGCCAGCTTTTGAGTATTCTGTAATCAAATACGCAAAGCGTTTGCTATATTGCCCCCCCATCCGCACTCCCTGTTTTTGGAGAGAACAGTACTACCGTACTTCCTTTCAAAACAGTTGCAAAAATTGTCGGGGTAAAGTTTGAGCACTAGCTAGGAAGTGCCGAACCTGTGAGCATTGAACACGGTCGCCAAAATTCACAATTGCAATCGAAAGAACGCAGCAGCAAGTCTGACCCAGGAGGGATAAAAATTAACTGTGGTACCTCTGGTTGCGAACGGGATCCGTTCCGGTGGCCCGTTCGCAGCATGAAAAGCCCGCAACCTGAAGCGCCGTATCTGCGCATGTGCGCGGCGCAATTTGGCGTTTGCACATGCGCAAAGCGCAATTTCGTGTTTCTGCACATGCGCAAAAGCAATTTAGTGTTTCTGCACATGCGCAAAGCGCAATTTAGTGTTTCTGCACATGTGCGCACGCCAAAACCTGGAAATAACCCGTGTGGTGTAGTGGTTAAGAGTAGTAGACTTGTAATCTGGTGAACCGGGTTCGCGTCTCCACTCCTCCGCATGCAGCTGCTGGGTGACTTTGGGCTAGTCACACTTCTTTGAAGTCTCTCAGCCCCACTCACCTCACAGAGTGTTTGTTGTGGGGGAGGAAGGGAAAGGAGAATGTTAGCCGCTTTGAGACTCCTTCGGGTAGTGATAAAGCGGGATATCAAATCCAAACTCCTCCTCCTCCTCCTCCTCCTCCTCCTCCTCCTCCTCCTCCTCCTCCTCTTCTTCTTCTTCTTCTTCCTCTTCAAGGCTTGGCACGTTTGCATCCTGAAAACGCGCAACCTGAAGTAAGTGCAACCCGAGGTACGACTGTATCTTTCTTTCAAAAAGTACTGATTTTATTTACTACCTTGATATTATCGCCTTTTCCTCCCAAGGAGCTCAAGGTGATGTTTGTGGTTCTCACCCACCCACCTCTTTTAACCCCACAACAACCCTGTGAGGTAGGCGAGGCTGAGAGATGGTCACCCATTGAGCTTCATGGCTGAGCGGAGATTTGAACCCTGGGCTCCTGAGGTCATGGTCCAGCAGCCCTAACTATGATTCTGGCGTAAAGGAATCATGTTCTTCAGTGTTCTAACAGATGGTGATCCTTGCAGATAAACTCCCAAGGTTGCTGCTTTGCGTGTAGAAGAAGAAAAACAGTACAATACGCAGCCTTTTAATGCACACAATCGCAGTGACTCAGCCCTAAAAGGAATATCGTTACCAGGGACATATTTTATAGGATCATAGAATTGATCTCAGGGTTGTGGGTTCGGGTCCCATGTTGGGCAAAATATTCCTGCGTTCACAGGGGGTTGGACTAGATGGCTCTCATGGTCCTTTCCACCTCTGCGTGCGATTCTATGATCCTATATACCGGTACTTATTCTTCCTGGCCAACTTTGTAGTAGGGGCTGCCATTACCCAGGAAAGAGATCTTAGGTTTATGGTAGATAATTTATACGGAAACGTTAATTCACTCTGTGGAGGCAGGGAGAAAGTGCTGGTCTTTTATTAGGAACAAAACGGGACGCTGTATCAAATAACAAGACATTAAAACAAAAGCAGTAAACTGAAAGTCAACGCAGCCGGCAGTTAAAACACGAAAAGGCAGCATGAAATCACCAGCCCAAATACCAAGAAAAAACAAAACAAAAACAAATTGTCAAGGATAGGGCCATATGCACTTCCTGGGGGAGGGACTTCAACGGTGCGGGACCACCAATGAGAAGGCCCCGTTGCTGGCACTCACCAATCCAGCGATCCTTCTTGTCGCAAGGCCATTTTCAGAACCTGCCTAGGTTGTTATGAGCGTGGGCGGCCTTTCAGGTAACTTTCTCCTGCAGCATTTCTGCTTTAAAGGTCAGCATTGTTATTTCAATATTGCAAATGGTGGGGCTTATGCTGCGGGATAACGGCTCTGCTCAGCACACACCTGTTTGTTTCTTTATCAGACACGCACTTGCGTTGCAACCAGAGTCCGCCACGCGATGCAAAAGACAAACAAACCCAAAGTAGCAAAGGTAAAATAAAAAAGCAGTAAAGATATGAATGACTTTTTAAAAAAATAAAAAAACACATGCTGGGTGCTTGTGAGGTGTGAATTATGGATTTTCCAGCTCACATATGTAGTAAATTCACAGTAAAAGCTCATCTATGTGGCTGCAGTTTCAAAACTCAGCAGTTTGACAGTCATTTCAGGATTATGACTTTGCTCAGAATGGGTGGTAGATTGATTGGGATCTACTGGTACCACTCCATATGATTTGCTCTAGATACACCAGTATTCTCGTCCCTAATTGCTTAACAATAACAGCAACAACAAAAAAGGAGACTTTCTCTTTCCTAAAAATTGGCTGCTGAAACACAGCTTGGGTGGAAACCAGGAGCAGATTCTTAACTGGAAACAAATTCCCGGACTTAGCATGTGCTCAGAGGTACTCTTTTATTTCTAAACCGCTATTTTTTTCTGACTGGCGGATTTTGGATTCCCCCCCCCCTTAGCAAAATACTAAGTAGATCCTGCAAGTGTGAGGTTTTGTTCACCTCTGCTGTAAACAGAACAGTAGTCATGTTTCATCCAGCTCAAGTTGGATTGAAGGGGGATAAGGATACGCCTGTATGCATTCAGACCCGGTTTAAAAAAACAACAACAACACACCACAGGGTGACAGTAGTTTCCTTGGATGCGTGTGGTGCAGCCGTCAAGAGTGACCAGGAGAGACCAAGGTTCAAATCACACACTTAGCCATGAAGCTCACCTTGCTGTCAGTCTAACCTACCTCGCAGGGTTGTTGTGAAGATGAATTAAGGAGGAGGAGAAACATGTACACCCCACCCTGAGCTCCTTGGAAGGAAGGTGGGGACATAAATGTGATGGATGGATGGATGGATGGATGGAATATTCAAATTGGGGAAGATGCTCTCCCCCCCCCCCCGCCCGCCATCAACAATGGTAGGCAGCTTGTGTCCTGCAGATTATGGAACTTCTCTCCTGTCCACCAAATGCACACCGTTGGTGACCCCATTGTGTTTTCCTTTGTGCCCCCCCCACTTCCTCTGTTAGCAGAAGGGATCCAGTTGTTATGGCAAATGTATCATAGGGCATTGTTTATTTACTTTGACTATTTGCACCCTGCTGTCCCAACTATCAAAAGACCAGCTCGCAAAAAAAGTAAAACAATTGAAACACCAAGGGAGTGTTTAAAACAGCAACAATGTCCAGAGCAAACATGGCCTCACAAGCTTCTGTCTCTTCTCCTGTTTCTCTCTTTCCTTATATAACAACAACAACAACAACAACAACAACACCAATTTATTACTTATACCCAGCCCATCTGGATGGGTTTCTCCAGCCACTCTGGGCAGCTTCCAGCAAGAGATTAAAAATACATTAAAACATCAGTCATTAAATCTTCCCTAAACAGGGCTGCTTTCCGATATCTTCTAAACGTCAGGTCGCTGTTTATTTCTTTGACATCTGATGGGAGGGCGTGCCACAGGGCGGGCGCCACCACCGAAAAGGCCCTCTGCCGTGTTCCCTGTAACTTCGCTTCTCGCAGTGAGGGAACCGTCAAAAGGCCCTCAGAGTTGGACCTCAGTGAACGATGGGGAAGGAGACGCTACTTCAGGTATACTGGACTGAGGCCGTTAAGGGCTTTAAAGGTCAGCACCAACACTTTGAATTGTGCTCGGAGATGTACTTATGCTCCATAGACACAGCAAACCCAGAAGTATGAGTTGCTAAAGCCTTGGGCCGTAGAGCAGGGGTAGGCAACCTAAGGCCCGTGGGCCGGATGTGGCCCAATCGCCTTCTAAATGCAGCCTGCGGACGGTCCGGGAATCAGCGTGTTTTTACATGAGTAGAATGTGTCCTTTTATTTAAAATGTATTTCTGGGTTATTTGTCTGACATAGGAATTCGTTCATTTATTTATTTTTCAAAATATAGTCCGGCCCACCACATGGTCTGAGGGATGGTGGAACGGCCCACGGCTCAAAAAGGTTGCTGACCCCTGCCGTAGAGGCTGGTGCATTTGGGCAAATGTGGGGGGGGACACTGCTCCACCAACCTTTGCCTGCCCTCAGCTAGCCCCCACCTGCCTGCCTGTCAGGGCGTAGTGGTGCTTCCCATGAGTAATGACTCGACTCCCGATCTGTATATTTACATTGCTTTATTATTATGTACAAGTCAGAGCTAAAGCTCTAGCGTCCATTCAGTCACTTTCAGATTCCTCCAAAACAGTAGTTGGGGAACCCCAAATCTCCTCCTCTCTTCCTTCCGTTTTGGCTGCTCAGGTGGCGTTTGGGCTCTCTAGAGTCTGACTGCCCCTCCACCAGGCTGCCCTGTTCCCGCTCCTTGCTGTTGAACTCTCCAGGCTTTGCTCGGAAACCTCAGCATCCGAGACCCCTCTCTGCTGACCCCTGGTGGTCCCCTGACACTGCCCACCTACTTACAACTAGTCCTGGCGGGGATGGCACTGCCTGCCAGCTTCTTCTCCTTATTATCAAGGTTGCCCCTGAATTACGGTACTTGGCTTTGCCTCTCACCTGTTCTGGCTCCACCTGTCACTGATTCTGCTTACAGTGGGTCTCTCTGGCTTCCATCCTACAAGTCCAGATAGGCACCATCCACTGCCGGTCTTGCGCAGAACCAAAAAACCCCCAGGCACCTAGTTGCCCGGGCTTTCGAAACACTTCTGTGGTTTCTCGAGAATCCCAAATTAATTTCCCATCCCATGGCTGCATTAGCTGCTGTGTTCCCTTCTTCTGCGGTAGCCTAAGATCAAAACCATGCCTGCTCTTAACCTCTATCAAATCAATGTGTCTTTAAAGATCTCTGTGCAGAAAATGCAAATGAGTTAAGAGCTCCAGTGTTGTTGGTTTTTTTAAAAAAACCCAATAGGGGCGGACTTAGAAATTCAGTTGTTCAGGCTTCTTTCTGAGGGGGGTCAGGAAGAAAAGGTGTCTCAAGTTGCAGTTAATTGCAGACACTGGACGGCGTTTTGCTTTAGTAAAATCTGAGCCTGAAATGGATTTGCTTTGTCCGAGCCTGAAATGGATTTACATACACATCAGTCTATGTAAAAAAAACAAAAACAAAAAACTGGCTTTTTTGGGTGGGGTGGGGTGGGGGGGAATGAAGGGCAGGGTCTGGAATGCCTCCTCTTCCCAAACCATGAATTCTTGCAGCCGAGACAACACATGTTCTCAAGTCAATATGCCAGTATTTTTGATTGCTCACACATCTGTTTGGCAGCGCCAGCAGTTCTTGAAACTTTCCAAAAACATCTTGCGGTTGCTTGGTAATAACAATAATCTGCTATAATATACTAATTGTACCCTTCCCTCCCCGCTCTCCCCACTTTTTTGACATTTCCCTTTTTTGGTTGAAAACAGCAATCACGCAGAAATACAGTTCGGTTGGGTGTAGGAGTTCCATTTGCGATTTTAAGACGGCAATTCCATTTATTTTAAGTTCACCTTTCCTTTCCAGGTATGATGGGTATATACTTATGAACATATGGCCTTTGGGGAAGGACTGTAACCCGGTGGCAGAGCAACTGTGCTTTACCTACAGAAGGTCCCAGGTTCAACCCCCAAGCTGAAATTCAAGAGAGACGCTTCCAGTCACTGCAGTTTTGAGCTAAATGCACCCTCGGTTTGACAGCTTTCTGTGTTCGTATGAATGAGGCCATCGGTCAGCCTAGCGCAATCCGGTCAGCTCTTCAGTAGAAGAGCTTATTCATTGCATTTAAATTCCACATTTTCCTCCATGGTTCACCCTGCTTCTCAGTTAACCTCTACAACAACCCTGTGAGGTAGGTTATGAGGCTGCGAGTGGCCCTACCTAGATCACCCAGTGAGCTTCATGGCTGAGTGGGGATTTGAACCCTGATCTCCCAGGTCCTAGCCCGACACTCTAACCACTACACCACACTGGCTTCCTAGAGTTCTTCTGCTATGGAGCAGCTCTATAAATCAAGTAGGTAAATAAATATGGGGTAAGAAAAATGTCAGAGGAGGATCTGAAATATTTTCCTTGAACCTTGAGTTTGTTTTATTTGATGTTTTAATGTGTGGTAAACCGCTTCAAGGTTTTTTCTTTAAAATATAAATTGGTATAGAAATGAAATCAATAATAATAGTAATAAACGTAAAAGATAAAGGACCCCTGGATGGTAAAGTCCAGTCCAAGGCGACTATGGGGTGTGGTGTTGTTCTTGCTTTCAGCTCAAGGGAGCTGGCATTTGTCCACAGACAGCTTTCCAGGTCATGTGGCCAGCAGGACTAAACTGCTTCTGGTGCAGCGAAACATCGTGATGGAAACCAGAGCACACGGAAACATAGTTTACCTGCCCGCCTCAGTGGTACCTATTCATCTACTTGCGCTGGTGTGCTTTCGAAGTGCTAGCACTTTTTCAGCAGGGGGCCGGTCCACTGTCCCTCAGACCTTGTGGGGGGCCGGACTATATTTTGGGGGGGGGGGAAAATGAACGAATTCCTATGCCCCACAAATAACCCAGAGATGCATTTTAAATAAAAGCACACATTCTGCTCATGTAAAAACACCAGGCAGGCCCCACAAATAACCCAGAGATGCATTTTAAATAATAGGACACATTCTACTCATATAAAAACATGCTGATTCCCGGACCGTCCACGGGCCGCATTTAGAAGGCGATTGGGCCGCATCCAGCCCCCGGGCCTTAGTTTGGGGACCCCTGTGCTAGGGAGTGGGTGGCTCTGTGGTCTAAACCACTGAGCCTGTTGGGCTTGCCGATCAGAAGGTCGGTGGTTCGAATCCGCACGATGGGGTGTGCTCCCATTGCTCTGTCCTAGCTTCGGCCAACAATAAGAGCACTAATACTAACAACAGGAAGCCTCACAGAGGGGGGAATTGGCGCCTATACATTCCATTGTGGTGGCTGTAACCTCAGTTTAAGGTGCCATTTGACGATTAGCTTACATGTTGATGAGTTTCTAACACTGCCTAGGAATCTTTAAACGGGCTCATGATTGGGACCTGTACTGTACCATTGAGCTATGGCCCCTTAGAAAGCCTTGTGTATGAAGTTCTTAGGCAAAGCAAAAGACCACTTTCCTGCTCTGGAGATAAGAAGGAACAAACTTGCATAAGGTTCCTGGAGAGAGCAAGTTTTTCAGCAGAATTTTGTTGTGGGAAAAGGCTTGGCCACTTGGAACTGACAGGACTGTGGTCTGTTGGTCTCGTTCCATAAAAAGTACCGGTAGCTGTACATCTTCAGCGTACGCTTAATTAAACCTGGCGAGTACGAATGCAAGAGGCAGGCGTTTAGAAATGCATTTATTATACAGGTCCGCTCATCGAGAGACTCGTGATAGTTTGTGGCGCCTCGATGAGCCAGCGTGGGTGGTATATCTGGATTGTTGCTGTGTAATGTATGAAGTGGCCTTTCATTAATCTGCTTGTGTGCTTGGATAGGCACCTTCCTGGCTCAGAGAGGCTCACCAGGTCAGAGAGTGAGATGTCAAAACTCTGCATGTGTTCACGGGTGCTCATCCTTTGGCTCCCTGGAGCCCGTGTGGATTTCTTGTAAGCAGGGCGCTATTTCGGAGGCTTAGAATTAACCGCCGCAAAGCGTTTGATTTACATTTTAGAAACGTATGCGGCTCTTTGTCGCGAGACTGTGGAAATGTGGAAGGGTGGAAGTGTAACTAAAGTGAATGCTTGCTGAGTCAAATAAAAGGCGCATTCATTACCAGGGAGCAAAATACCCGGGTTCAGTGCAAATCATGGATTGGTAATGCATGTGTTTTTCTATACTGGTAAAAGAAAAAGGTACGTCTGATAAAGGGCAAACTGTTCAGTTTTATGCATGTTCAGCAGTAAGCACTACTGTGTTTAATGTTAAAGGTAAAGGGACCCCTGGCCATCAGGTCCAGTCGTGTCCGACTCTGGGGTTGCGGCGTTCATCTCGCTCTATAGGCCGAGGGAGCCGGCGTTTGTCCGCAGACAGCTTCTGGGTCATGTGGCCAGCACGACAAAGCCGCTTTCTAGCGAACCAGAGCAGTGCACGGAAACGCCGTTTACCTTCCCGCCGGAGCGGTCCCTATTTATCTACTTGCACTTTGACGTGCTTTCGAACTGCTAGGTGGGCAGGAGCTGGGGCCAAGCAACGGGAGCTCACCCCGTGGCAGGGATTCGAACCGCCGACCTTCTGATCAGCAAGCCCTAGACTCTGTAGTATAACCCACAGCGCCACCTGGGTCCCGTGTTTAATGTTGCTCACTGCCAATTAAGGATTGCAGTGCTCATGTGCTCATCTGCCTTTTCCGATTGACAAGGATGTGCCAGCAAAGAGTGAGCAAACCTGAATGAATTGGTGGTGAAAGAATAAAAACCGAGGAGAGAGAGAGATGGTTGGAGTGTTTTTATGCAAACTTTTTTCCCCTTAAAAAAGAAAAAAAGGCGAGATACCCTCACTTATTTATTTGCAGGTGGCATTACTGAAGTGTAAAACTCTTCAAAGCTAACGTTTGACAAACCAAAGTTAGCTAAAAATAGCTCTTCTAAATATGAAAGCTAGTTGAAAACTCCCGAGTTGCACTAGAGTCATTTTACAGCTATTGTTGGTAGAATTTCAGAGTTCCAAGATTGGAACGTGAATGGCTTTCTGTTAGAGCTAGCAGCTGTTCTCTGCCCATTGGGATCTACTGTTTGCCTACCCAACTCTTAATAATTAAACAAAAGCATTATTTCATAGCAACTCCTGTTGAAGATTGTTCTCAGTTCATTTCCTATCTAGACATTTCAGGCTTCCAGCAGCCTCATTCTAAAAGGCATTTATTTAAAAGGTGGTTTCATTTAATTCACTAGATCTTAGCAGGAGATAAGTATGCATAGGATTCTAGCCTAAGCCTCTTAAATTCACAAGAGTTAGCAAGCTAGATTTTAATATTTTTTAGAACCTTTTCCATAGGATGAAATCAGTGTTATTGGGGGTTTTCAGACTATATATATGTATATTATGTATATGTATAAACTAAGTCTTGTAATAAAATCAAGCAAAAGAACATGAATTAACAAAAATTACAAGTTAGAATGAAAAGCAGCAAGGTCACCCCCCCCAAAAAAACCTTCATTTGTATGTTTAAAAAACATTAAAAGGCCACATGGAATAAGAATGTTTTCACTGCCATCACAAAGACCATCAGGGTTGAGCCTTGTCTCACATCCCCTTGGGAGACAATTCTGCAACTGGGGTGCAGTCACTGAAAAGGCCCTGTTTTGCACTCCTGTAAGACGAACCTTTTCTGGTAGTGGGTCATAGAATCATAGAATTGTAGAAAGGGAAGGGACTCCAAAGGTCATCTACTCAAACCACCAACCATCTGGTTAACAGCCAGACACATTGACCCACGCAGCAGGGTCTTCTGTTACTTTGTCATTAAGACTGCAATTATAAACAAACTTAACTCTGAGTAGGATTGTGCTGTAAGCTAAGGGCAACGCCCCCCCTTCCCCAATTCAGTAGCTGTAGGTAAACATGCAGGGAGATTAATTTAATTGGTCTGTCAAACCAGTTAAAATGGCTTTATAATAACTTGGTTAACTCTGGCTTTTAGCTAACCCATTGAATAGCAAATTGTAAATTCACATCATTTTCAGGCTGCAGTTTCCTGAACTGCCATTTGAATGCTTCTGAAGGAAAGAGGCGGTTTTTCCCCTAAGCTTTCTTCAAAAACTTTGAAACAAGCAAGTTCAGCGACTGTCAGAACTGTGGAGAATGCCGACTTTTCCCTCTCTTTCTTGCAAGCAGCCTTCCCCAGTGTGTTTGTCCCCAAGATAAATTTCAGAGTGTCAGTATTGTGGGAAAAGCCAACATTTCTGCTCTTGTCTCAGAAACAAACTTTCCTTGATGTGCCCTCATAATGTTTCGGAACACAACTTTCAGCCATCCAGCCTGCATGCGCAGTGGTCAGGGCTGATGGAAGCTGCGGTCGAAAACACCTGGAGAGACCCAGGGTTGGGGAAGCCTGCTCTGGAAAGTTGAGTGGGTACAGTCAAGGATGTGGGAACATAACTCTTGATGCACGTAACTCATAGAAGACGTTTTGTGCTCTTAACTCTCCTTTTTCAAAATACCATCACAAGCACAGATCCCCCCCCCACTTTTTTTTGTTACCAGTGCTTCACATAACAAGATCCTGGTTTGTGATTGCAAATGCTCGGAATAAAATGCATTGCCCCTTCACTGCGTATCCAAATTCTCTCCTGGCTGAGCTCTGTCTATATCTGTCCTCTCTTTCTTTCCCAGACTCTAATAATAATAATAATAATAATAATAATAATAATAATAATAATAATAATAATAAATCTTAATAATACTCTTAATTGGTGGCAGTGAAAAGTGTGTGTGTGTGCGCGCACGCACACACGCACACACACACATACACACACACACACACACACACACTTTCAAAATGCCTTATCTCAAATATGTTATTTGCTCAGACTTTAAACCTAGATACAGGAATGTTTCTGAAGGAGAAAGAAACCATTTATTTCAGCCCCCAAATTCCAGCAAGCTTTAGAAACACTGTCAGGGGTAATTGCAGCCTTCTCTGTATTTCTATGGAGAAGATTTTCAGTTAACGGGGGCGGGGGGGGGCTTTCTTTGCTCTGATGGAGTGTCACTCTGGTTTATTCTTCCCTCTTGTACAGAGACAAACAGCTCTCAAGTAATCACCTGAGAGGTGTAAAATTTGGCTGATGTGTGTTTAAATCCCTGCAACCTGCTAGCTGCTCATGTTGCAGGGATGTGAAATTGGGATATAATGGCTTTGTTCAGCCCCGCTGTCTCTCTCCTCCCTCATTTCACTCCACTTCCACTTCTGTGTGGTGTGTGTACATTAAGCTGTTGCTCTCCGCTGGCTTTGAAAAGCTGCTGGCTTTGGATTGCAATGAATGTGTGCACCTGCGCCCCACATGCTTGGACTGCGGTGCAATGTTAGGTGGGCTGTGGAGCGCTAAGTGAAGGACCCACCAAGTGCTGCTGCAAGCCCTTGGTCCACTCCCCAAAAATTGGAGGCAGAAAATTGCTTTCACTAATTTTAATACTGCATTTTTACAGTGTTGCAACCCGCCCCGGGGACCTCATGGTGTGGGGAGGGTAACAAATGCAGTCAGTAATAACACGGAGGGAAGGGGTGCAGCTACAACCCCCTCTCTTGCAGCTCCCACTCATCAGCCCATTATTTTCCTGTAATCCCAGGAAGTGTAAGGGGTTCTCCTTGTTGCTGACCTCTGCCCCCCTCCTGCAGATCTCCTTGCAGATACCACCAGACTGTGCTTAAAGCAGGCAGGCCACACAAAATGTGCTACTGTCTCCCCTTCCTTCTGCAGCATAAATGCATGTGCGCAACAGCCATAGCTCTGTCAAACCTATGGGAGCTCCAGGTGTCCTCTATAGACAGAAAGGCATGTCATGACCCACCTTTCCTACTTGAATTGTTGAGGCCTGGTTCACCTATGCCAGATTCACGTTGGGCCTTCCAGCCATAGCTGTCAACCTTTCCCTTTTTTGCGGGAAATTCCCTTATTATAGCAGTGGGAAAAAGCAGGGAGGGTTGACAGCTATGCCTTCCGGGTGTTGTCGGGACTCCCTCCTGTCAGTCCCAGCTTGCATGGCCAGTGGCCAAGGTTGATGGGAGAGCTGTGCAGTGGTACCTTGGGTGACAGACGCTTCAGGTTACAGACGCTTCAGGTTACAGACTCTGCTAACCCAGAAATAGTACCTCGGGTTAAGAACTTTGCTTCAGGATAAGAACAGAAATCGTGCTCTGGCGGCACAGCGGCAGCGGGAGGCCCCATTAGCTAAAGTGGTACCTCAGGTTAAGAACAGTTTCAGGTTAAGAACGGACCTCCGGAACAAATTAAGTTCTTAACCCGAGGTACCACTGAAGTCTTCTAGCAATGTCTGAGGAGCACCACTTTTGACTACCTCTGACCTGTGCAAACAGAAGATTGCTGCAGCGGTTCTGGTAATTACTCACCATGCCGTTGACAGCTGGAAACAAGAACTGGTTGCACTGGGATGGGAGAACTGTTGGCACTGCGCTGTGAGCCGATTGTCATGACCAGCTTCTAGGCAGTTGCATTATTGCTTTATTGCGCAAACCGGGCTGAAGCATTAAACTGGGCCACACTTTGACAGTGTGGTCGTTTTCCCTAAACCTCCCTCCCACCCTAAAAGAATCCCTAAAAGCAAATGGGCCTTTTTAAGGCAGAGCACCGAACAGTTTGGGCTGTACGCTTATTCACTTCATTTGGAAAGAAAAGCCTTAGCGATGTTGTAACCGTAGGTGCTCCGAACGGCTTTGCGGGCAAGGCACCCATAGATATGCCCTAGATACAGATTTCAATGTCACAGGCAAAGATTGGAGTTTGCTAACAGAGATGACCTTTGATATTCTGTGCTTCAGCTCTGCAACTAAGCCGGAGAAACAATTCAGTTCCTTTCTAACGCAAGGTTTTCATAGGCCGGACACTGTTTTTAAACACAACAGGCCAAATGCTTTTGTGACTCTCTGTAGGTCTGGGTGCTCCCCCCCCCGGAAATAAATGAGAAATCCACAACCCACCCTGTAGATAAAAGTCCTGGGTTTCAACTGGGTTCAGAGCTGTCTTTAAAAAAGGAAAGGAAGAAGAGAGGAGAGCTTGGCCTTGTGCAACTGCGTCATAAAGACAGGAGAAATTTCACTTGTTAAAATTCTCTCTTCACTGCCACAATGAAACCTCGTTAAACGGGGAAGTTTTGCAACCCTAGATCATCTGTGTCAAGTGCTAGAAAGCGCAAGTGGTTTTTTGCTTATGGGGTGAAGAAAGCAAACTAGTCTGGTCAGGTCTGCACAGCGCCTCCCCCCCCCCAAAAAAAAAAATTGGAGAAGAAGGTACATAGTAGGCACTGTAAAGGGAGTGAAATGTCCTTGAAGCAGCAACCCTGCAGGGTTTCAGGGTAGCAGAAAGGCTGGAGTGATGTATGGTGGTGAAGGAAGAGGACAGCAGGCACTAGGTTTTTAAAAACTTATTATTTAATGTGTATACAGTGATACCTCAGGTTAAGAACTCCATTCGTCATGGAGGTCCGTTCTTAACCTGAGGTACCACTTTAGCTAATGGGGCCTCCCGCTGCCGCCGCCACGCAATTTCTGTTCTCATCCTGAAGCAAAGTTCTTAACCCAAGGCACTATTTCTGGGTTAGCTGAGTCTGTAACCTGAAGCGTCTGTCACCCGAGGTACCACTGTACTGCCCTTCATCCAAAGATCTTGGGGCTGTTCACAACATAAATAAAATAAAAGCACAAAATACATAATAAAAAAAGAACAGAACAAACCAGTAATCCCCCCCTCCTACAAACACATTTAAAGGACTTAGAATGTTAATCAGCCCAACGACTGGTTGAAAAGGAACGTTTTCACCTGGTACCTAAAGATTTATAATGGAGGCACCAGGCGAGTCTCTCTGGGGAGAGCATTCCACAAATGGGGAGCCACCGCAGAAGAGGCCCATTCTTGTGTTGCCACCCTCTGGACCTCTCAAACTGTGTTGAAAATTTTGCTTCTTAGCAATGTCCCAATCTTTTCCTCCAGGAGACATTTTGGGTGTCCTCTCATCAATAATCAGGCAGCTCTCCATAGCTAGATAGATATTAGCTGCAACATGTATAGCGTTGGTGGAAGAAAATTCTAATGCAGATATCCTGATAGGTCCCCTCCCCCAATTATTAATCAACTTGTGCCGTAACCAGCTCAGCATGAGCTTCTCTCCTTCCTTCCTTCCTTCCTTCCTTCCTTCCTTCCTTCCTTCCTTCCTTCCTTCCTTCTCTCTCCAAGACAACTTGCTTGTTAGACCAAACATAATTTCTGCGGTATCTGGAAATCCTAAAAATTAAAACACTAACCTCTTAAAACATATTCCATGTACACCTAAATTTCTCTCAGGGGGCCGCTTTTGGAATTGGAAAAATATTGGACTTGGCTGAAGCTGATGCTTTGAGAATTATTTTATAGGTTTCTGATATTAGAAAGCCTTCGTCCTAACATGATAAGTTGTGGGTTTTTAATGGAGCTTTGGAAGGCCTGCTGGCATACTTGGTTCCCCACCCCCACCCCTACTTGGCTGTGGCTGTGCTTATTTGAGCTGTCTTGCTGCCATATTGCAGCTGGTATGTCTTATTATTTGTGATAGTGGATTGCATCCTGAAAAAGAAGAAGTCACTTGATCCTAGGCATGCTTGTTCTGAAGAAACCAGTGGGGCCTGCGACAGTGTATAGGTATGTGTAAGACTGACCCTTAATTAGGTTATGAAGGAGCCACGCATTTGTCCAGATGTAGCAAACTTTACAGGCATATGCCAAACCCAACATAGGAGTCCCTGAAATCCCTTTCCTATCTGTAAATGAAGGCAAAACTCAATATTGCAAGACTCTCAAGGCTGCCACCCTGAACGGCAGCCCCACAATAGAGTTCTTGCCCTCCTTCCCATCACACATAGTACAACTTAGTATTACTTTACTCTGTGCATTCCTCTGTTCCCAGTCCATATCATTGGCTACTGCTAAGAACAACAAAGGAAGCTGCTTTATTTTGAGCTAGCCCATTAGTTGGGGTCTACCACTGTGAATGCCAAAAAAAATACAGTCGCCAGCCTCTCGTATGTCAAGCGCCCTCTCCCTGTATCTAGCACACAACCTCTTCTTGCCTAAATTTATTCTGCTCTTTTTTTCATGCCACTCCTCCTTCACCTACCCGTTTTTTCATGACCCTGTTTTTCAGTCTCCTGCCTATTCTGCACTCTTCCTTCGGACTCCTTTCCCTTGGGCTCCCTGACCCTTTGCTTTCCTGCTTTCCTGGGATCTCTTTCCCTCCCTCAGGCAGGCCCTACAAAGGCACTCCCTCATGTTTCAAGTCTTGCATGGTTGGGATTGAAAAAACTTCCATCCGACGACAACCTCCCCTTCCCCCAGAGAAAGAGGACTGCAAGCATTCCAGCTGCTTTCCTCCCTGAGCAGTTGGAATGTTGGTCGAACGACATTCTGTGCCATCACGCCAGCTCAGCCAATCGGTGCCCAGAAGTGTCACATGCTCAATGACAAGATGCATCTGTATTCCGAAATGAAATTCAAATGTGGCTGCTCTGACAAATGCACGCGTTCTTGTTTCCAGCTGGGCAAACATTTCCCAGCACAACTGCATTCTGATAACACCTTTGTTTACTTCTGTAGCCCACAAGGATACTTTTATAAATCTCCTGTCCAGGAGCTGCAGTTTTAATTGCTAAGCCAGCCACATTAGGAAGGGCGGAAACGGGTCTTGCGAGATGCAATTTGGCCTCCCTGCTGGATGTAGTTTTTTAGAAGCTCAAAATTAATTGGGCAGCTTCTGTGTCATCTCCTAACTGGCATTCTTTGTTTCTCCCTCCTTTTAAAGTTTGATTACTAACTGCATGCATTGCTTTACATTAGAAGACAGTAAGGAGCAGCCTCCGAAGGACAAAGGTCATGCTATTTTATTTTGCAGCCAAACAGTTCTCACGTACATGAAATGACCTTTGTGTCTTGGAGAGAAAATAATTCCTTACTTGAAAAATAAGGTAGCTGTCGGTCATTCCTCTGATTTGCTTCGCGGCTCCAAGCCAGGCTTTTCGAGGTGTTCCTGCAACAAAGAGGTCTTTGGAGGTTAACAACGAACTGTTGAGGGCCTAGCGCTCTTAAATTGAGTCTTATGTGGCTCAGGCAGGTGTTTTGCCTGGGCACTCTACTTAAAGCCTACATAAACTCCTCTCACCTCAGGGAGTGCCAGGCAAGGAGTGAAGAGCCACAATGAGCAATTTCATTGGCCCCCTTCTCCATGTACAGCGGTACCTTGGTTTGCAACCGTTTTGGATTACAACTGGACATCCAGAACGGATTATGGTTGTAAACCAAGGCACATACGCTTCAGGTTACATACTCGGCTAACCCAGAAATAACGCTTCAGGTTAAGAACTTTGCTTCAGGATAAGAACAGAAATCATGCTCTGGCGGCACGGCGGCAGCGGGAGGCCCCATTAGCTAAAGTGGTGCTTCAGGTTAAGAACAGTTTCACGTTAAGAACGGACCTCCGGAACGAATTAAGTACGTAACCAGAGGTACCACTGTATATGAATATGCATTAAGAACAGGTTGTTTTAAAAAGCACTTGCTGTCAGTGTAGCAAACTCAAAGCACCTTGCATTATAATAGATACATGCCTTAATTGCATACTTTATTTAAGTAGTGTAAGTTAATTGTACTCTGTTCAGGAGATTGATTCTTGCACAGCATCTATACAATATTGAATATAAGCTCCTTCATCTTGGAGATTCCCAGACTTCTTACTAAAAGGACTTGCTAGCAGAATTCAATCACCCGACTTTGGAATCCTATCAGTTAGGACTTTGGGGTGAAATTAGTGCTGCCGCTATTTGATTTCTTTAGGGATTTATTGCAGCTTAACTTTTGAACTTTGTGGTTTTTAAAGCCAGGTTGCTCTGAATGGGATTTCTATAAGTATTATATTTTGTTATGCACCACCTCAACAAGTTTGCGGGGAGGAAATTGATAAATCTTCCTCCTTCCTGCACAGAAAAAATAGCCTGGTAAAGAAAACTTGTTTTCCCATCCCCTTTGCATTTACCTCCCAACAAGAAGTGCTTAGAGGTACATAGAATAATGTAAAATCTGAGCTACGTAAAACCTTGTTGTGCAATTCTTTTACTTTTAAAAAAGTATTTTAAAAGATTTAATTTATTGTTCTTAATATTCAGAGGTGATTTATGCAGTATTGCACGGTTGTATTTGATACGCCATGACTTCTGCAGATATTATTATAAATGCAATTGTAATATTTTTAAATAAACCATCAAATCACATCAACCACTTAAAAATTCCTACAAATGCTAAGAGGAAAAAAAACGGTAATAATTTTTGCAGGTTTGCTCTGCAAGTCTATGCATTCATACGTCCGACTTGCTGGATTGAATGGGACTTATTTCTTGGTGAGCATGAATAGGACTACAGCCTTAAACCCTGTTGAATTTAAACTATAAACAATTTTAAAGAGAAACCAGCATTGTCTAGGCTAGGAAAGTCTTTTTGAAAACCAAGGAGGTGCTTTTACCTTCCTGTGCCAAAATCGGGGATGGGGGATGAAGCCAGATGAGACAGGGTGCTCACCAACCTTTGCCAGCATGGTCCTGCCTGCTGGCTTGGGCTGCTGATGGGAACCCTATTAAGGAGTTCAGCAGATTGGCAAAGGCCGCCTGTTGCAGTTTGTGAAACTTTCGGGGTTGGAACCTTGTGAACCTGGAGGTATTTCTCTCCTCTGGTTTGGAGCTGAGAGTTTTTGGGACAGGAACCAAGGCTTCTGGTTTACGCCCAGCTCTCTCAAGCATGCTTTTGGCCATGCCACCGAATTGTGGGGATTGAGTCTCCTGCGCCGCTGTGGAATGCATCACCCACGCCTTGCCTTCCACTCTTAACAGGCAGAACTTGACGAAGCCGAGCAGCTGCAGCGTCTGCCTGCAGAGATGTTTGCTACCAAACGTTGCCGTTTAATTGCATGCATTTAATACAGATATTAAAAAGTCTGGCTCTGGGCTGTTTTGAATATTCTCGTTTTTCAGGCGGATTGGGGGGCGGGGGGGCAGGTTGTCGGTCGGGTCTGCTCGTCCTCAGCTCTTCATCAGAAAAGTTGGTGGCGGCGTTACGATTTCTTCATTTTGGTTGCAGCAACACAACTCTGCAGGACATAAACTGAAACCAGTGGGGCTCTCCTTTCCAGTCCAACTAATGCATTTAATTCCCACAAAACAATTCCTTCTGTATGGCCATCTTCTGTCTCTGTTGCTCCTTTTATCCTCACTTGTTTTGTTTGCTCTTTTACTGTTTGTTCCACAGGAGCGATAAGACTTCGGTTTCATAAAAGGCTAGCTTACAATCTGGTTATCAGAGCTGTGGGTTGCTTTGTTTTCATTTTTAAAATAAAAGTAGTTCCGGCCTTCTTTACACCTTCTATCAACTTCAGAGGGGGGGGGGAGAGAGAGAGAGAGAGAATGCGGCCCTCAGGCCTTTCTCCCAGGCCCTTGGGCCTCTCTCTAGGCCACGCCTCCTCCCCAGGCTACACCTGTTAAAATTGTCTTGCTGCAAGTCCTCCTCAAGTGCTGCTTTTATTTTTTATTAGTTTTCAATTGCAATCCAATAATAGCCTCATTATAACAATACCAGTTCCTCAAGCGCTGCTTTTGCCTGTCTGAAATGTGCTCCTGAACTGTGATAATACCCTGAATGGAGAAGAGTGTGTAGAACGTTTCGCGTGGCTGGAATGTTGCTTGTAACTTTTACATGGCTAGAATGCATTAGAATAAATCAAAAGTACAGAAACGCGAAGTTCCCATTAGATCCATTGTTAATATTTCTGAACTTAATGCCACCTAACATCAGCGTTAGAAATTAGCCAGGCGCCAGGTGAATTTTGCGACTGGCACGGGCCCAATCGCAACCACGTGGAGATCTCCGGATGCCAGGCTGGCGACTGGGGAAAGCAAAATGCCACTTAGAGAAGGATCTGAAATATTTTCCTTGACGTTCGGATTTGTTTTGTTCTGGATTGTTTTATTTGGTGTTTTATGTAAGCCGCTTTGAGATTTGTTCTTTGAAATATAAAGGAGCACACAACAACACTCACCAGGGGGAAAATGGCGCCTAGACATTTCATTATGGTGACCGTAACCTAGGTTTAAGGTGCCATTTGGCAATTAGATTATATATCTTGAGTTTCTAACACTGCCTAACATGAAGAAAGAACATAAGGAATTTACATCCTATTTGTTAACAGCTACAAAAACGTTAATGCCGCAAAAATGGAAAGTTACATTACTCGTGTTTTTGGTGTTTTTTTTTAAAAGAAGCAGCTTAATAAAGTTTGGGATTTAGCTATAATAATAGCTTATCTAATATATTATTCTTTCTCTCTCTTCAGTCTGCTACTTCACAGAGTTGTTGTAAAGCTAAAAAGGGTACCATTCCAAGCAAAATAAGCCTGTCCAAAGTATAAGGTGCCTAATACAGTAGTATTTATATAGTAGCATCCCAGCCACTTGACGTACATTATTTTTGCTGTAATGCTTACAACAGCCCTGTAAGGTAGGATCAGTACTATTAGCTTCGTGTTGCAAATGGGGTGGGGTGGGCACATAAGGCGGTCAAGAGTGATTTGAAGGGGGGGGTGCAAGAGAGATTTTTGTGGAGGAAAGTCTTAAAAAAAGCTTTCTTTCCTGATGCACATTTTGGTTCCCAGGAACTGAATTCTTGAGGGTGGTATGTGTGTTAGTAGTGAGATACCTTACTACAGAGAGTAAAAGAATCTGAATGGAAGGGTTAGGGCACCAGTTCTCCAGTCAGGATTGTTGTTAACACAGAGCATTGTGTTAAATGTAGTCTCTGCACCCTTTGTGCATTGTGCAGTTTATGACATTCCACAGAAGCATCTTTCCAACATTCCATTTTTTAAAAAAATATAATTGACCTAGTATTTATTTCCAAGGCACCCTGCTGTCTACTGTTTTCCAGGCAGTGGCCCAGAACAGCCTCCAAGCCAGGAGCCCCTCCATGCCAACAAAGGGAGAGGGCAGGAGGAGTGCGCAAGGCAGCTCAGCTAGCGGAAAGCCAGCTCTTAACTGCAACTTGTTGCAGATAAGGGAATTCTCAAATACAGGCATAGCCGTGGGGGTGAAGGATCCCCCAGGATCCAGGACTTGAGTTGGAGAGATTTGTGAACATGATCATTTTGGTGAGGGTGCTGTTACTGTGCAGCGCAGACATGCACACACACACACACACACACACACACGAACGAATCTCTCCCACGAAACACTTGTTTTGCATTAAACCAATAAGGAATTCATCATAACGATATCAAGCCAGCCCGTTTCCTTGCGGTTTGGCGAAGAACGTTTAAGACACCCAACTTCAGGATGTACAGGCACACTTCCATGTTCTGGTTCGACTTGCCGCACTTCTCTCCCAGAAGATTAACCCTTTTTTCTTTCGTTCGTTCGCTCGTTCTCTCAAGCATTGCCACTATGCAGTGTTTCAAATATTGCCCGTAATGCCAGCAAAAAAAATTAAAAAATACAGTGCTAGGAAAAGCAAGGCAAGATCACGTAAGCTCAAGTACTAGGCCCATACAGGGGTATAAGAAGCCAATCCTAACAGGAACTCCCTAAGTGTACATGGAGAATTTAATTCTCCCGAGCTCTGTGGCCATGCCTCTCCCCCCCCCCCCCAACTGCTCTTCTCTCTGCCTCCTAGACTAAATCAGCTGTACTACAACTCAAGCCATACACACAAGGGAACGCACAAAAAAGTTGTGGTATAGTGGTGATGCCCATGAAACATCAGGAAGAAGTTTCTGATAATAAGAGCCATTCAACAGTGGAAGTCTTCCTCAGAGGTTTTTAAGCAGGCATCGGATGGCCACCTGCCGTATGATCTAGTTGAGATTGCAGCACTGCGGGGGTTGGGCTAGATGACCCCACGGGGTCCCTTCCAACTCTACATTTCTATGATTCTGTGATTCTCCTGTGTGCCATCTCCCACCCTGCCGTTGACTCATTGGTTGCACCCCAAGACGGCTGCTTAATTCCGTTCGCTTTGCTGGTGTCTGTAGCTCTAACTGTCTAACCGTAGCCTTTCCTCATTACTCGGCCTGGAAAATTCTCCTGGTTTTCCGAAGGAATACAGCTGCTGTGTCTTGGAGAGGTGAGGGCACCTGGCTGTGGGGTCTTGCAGTATCTGATAAGCCGTGCTTGAGGCAAAATAAGAGATGGGGAGCGGGTGTTCTGCGCTTGTAGGGGGTGGGGTGGGGAGGAATCCGCACTAAAATTTAGCCAAGAAAAGCTAAGTTCTGCAGTAAAATTTTATTAATAATTTACGAAGCGTTTCTACGCATCTCTTTTCCTCCCAGAAAAGGAGCCAGCATGGTGGTTTACAAAAAATGCAATTGTGAAGTGTGCTCAAAGCCAGCAGAGAACAGATAAAAGCAAAATGATACTGAGATAAAATTAGGACCTGTTCAAAACCAGGCAGAACTAACCGTTCTTAGCTAGCCATTTAAAGAACAAAAGAGGAGGAGGCCTCCATTTTCTTCCTTGAGAGCAGCTTCTACGATTGGGGTGCTGCCACTGAAAAGGCCCCGTCCTATGGCCCCCAAGCAGTAGCACCTCCCTTGGTTTCAGCATGTTGAGCATGCCCTCCAAAGACTGCCATAAATCAGGTGTGGGGAAACCTCTGGCCCTCCAGATGTTGCTGAACCACAACTCCCAACAGCAGGATTCCCCCCCCCCCAAATGTGCATGAGATCACAGCACCGAAATCACATGAGATCACAGCGTCCAAAATGGCTGGTATTCCCTCTTGCGAGAAAACGGGACGTCCCGGTTTTTCTGGGATACTTGTAGGGTATGAAATCTGTTCTGAGAACCTCATGTAAGCCGGTCTCTGAAAGAAGAGCGGAGTGTAAAACGAAAAAGCAAACAGATACGGTATATATATTTCTTTATTTATTTCATCAAGTTTATAATCAGCCCTTCACCAAATAGTCCCAGGGCGGAGATACCTGGCATTAAAGATCAGATAATGAAAAACCAAGCAATACTATGGAATTATTACTACAATAAAACACGCTGCATCAATACACTGCTAAAACAGGCGGCCAAGACGACAGCATGTTAAGTAAAAAAAAAACCCATGCCTGGTGTCTTTCTCTGTGTATGTTTTAGTTCAGTAGCTAAGCACATGAACCGGAAGTAAGTCGTAAGAACATTGGAAGAGATCAAAGGACCTGCTTAGCCCAGCATCCTCTTTCCAGCAGCAGCCAACTAGACGCCTATAGGAAGTTCACTCGCAGGACCAGCAGCAGGGTGTGAGTTGGGGGTTGCTGCTGTTGTGCTGGGGTGATTCACCAGCTTGGTGGAAGCAGCTGCAGGTGTGCACATGGCGCCCGCTGCTGCCAACCCAGAGCACCAACACCCCTGGCCTGCACCATCCCAGTCCCAGCATGCGGAGGGACATCACAGTCTACCTCACTGTGAACGGGGATCGCTGTGAGGTCCACAAGACCTTGGGCATTGGTTCAGAACCTGCGGATTCTGATTGGAGAAATCAGGAGTGGTCCTCAACTTTATCCTCTGATGAGTCCGAAGACAGAAGGAAGCAAGGGGGATGAATACTTTTGGGGCAAACAAACAAATGTGGATGAAACTCTAGACAGAAAGGAAGACACTATCAGATTTTCTAAAGAGGATGCCACATACAAGAGCAGGACAGAGAGCTTCATTCGCACCTATAATGTGCCGAAACTATGGACTCATACCTTAAACCTTCATATGTGGTCTCATTTGAAATTTCCATGTAAGATAATATATAGGGGAAGAAAGGGTCCGGCACAACAATACTGGAAAGTCACAGCAGAATGCAGATGTTGCAGGTCACAGTTCGTACAGAAGGACCCATAATGTAATGCTTTTACAAGGGGTTGCTTCATGGATAATCATCCACCCAACCTGGAAAGATGGTTGTCTGGAGCAGCAAGAGAGCACTGTTAAAAAAATGGCAAATGAAAAGATGCCAGCAGTTGGTCTTCATCACCAATAAGCAGATGCCACTTTGATGTTTGGTGATCATGAACCTAGTCATCTGCCTGCTACAAATGTCCTGTGAGTGGTAAAGTACAAAGATCTGAAGGGAACGTACCTGCACAAATATTTGCTGTCGTACTTGCAAAGCACATTCTGCCATCTGAGGGTATTATACTGCAGGTGTCATATGATTACCTTTGTGTAAGATGAGCTCCCGTTGCTCGGTCCCAGCTCCTGCCCACCTAGCAGTTCGAAAGCACGTCAAAGTGCAAGTAGATAAATAGGTACCGCTCTGGCGGGAAGGTAAACGGCGTTTCCGTGCGCTGCTCTGGTTTCGCCAGAAGCGGCTTAGTCATGCTAGCCACATTACCAGGGAAAACCGTCTGCGGACAAACTCCGGCTCCCTCGGCCTATAGAGCGAAATGAGCGCCGCAACCCCAGAATCATCTGCGACTGGACCTAACGGTCAGGGGTCCCTTTACCTTTAAGATATCACAGCTCAGCTGGTTTGGCACCAGTTTGGAGTGAATCAGAGAATGCCGGATTTGTGAGTGTTAACTATGAATGAATCCTAGTTTGATTCAGTTACTCAGTTTGGGTATAGTGCAAAACAAGTGCAAAAACTTGAGCACCAAGTTTGGAGAGGATCCCAGATTTCGGAGATCGTAGTTAATGAAGCTCCTTCCGCGGGAGTTTTTAAGCAGAGGTTGTATGGCCACCTGTCACGAACCCTTTAGTTGAGATTCCTTGCATTGCAGGGGGTTGGACTAGAAGACTCTCAGGATCCCTTCAAACATTAGAATTCTATTATTCTTTTTGTCTGCAAACTCTCCCCCTACTGCTTTTCTCTGCCAGGAAAGCCACCTTCAGTATTGGGGTGGGGGTGGGGAGCAGCTTGGGAATCCCAAGTGTCTGATAAATGGTTAGTTCTGTCCTCAGGGAATGGTGTACATTAAACAACTGCTGACCTGGTAGCTGAAGAAAAACAGTGGTTTGCAGTGCAGTCCCATGGAGTGAGCTCTGCGGCAGAGGGAGGGGAGGGGTGAGGGCCACATTCCCCCCCCCCTGAGCAACCTTCCAAGGGCCACATGCTAGTGGTGGGTAGAATACATCCCAGCCACACGAAATTCGGGAGCTTCTTCACAAATACACACCCTTCCATCCAGGGAAACAAGAAGCATTGTCAAGGTTGAAGGAAGCATCAGTCAGGCAAAAGGACTTTGCGGAGGGATGCAGCCTGAGTTCTGTAGACTTCTGCAGGGCTCTTTGGTTGGTCTTATCTCAAAAGAGTTATGCACAGCTCTCACAGCTTGCATATACTTCCGCGCTGGCAGGGCTCAGTTTTGCACTTTGCTTCCCGAGCACCTCCAGATTGGAGAGGGAGCCAAACTTTTTAGCATCGCGTTCACAAATGGCAGAGTTTGTTACTTATTTTTCAATAGCGGCCTGTTGTCTGTGGGGGCACGATGGGTCTGTGTCGACCAGGCACTCAACAATAATGCATGTATCGAGGTTTGGCATTTGGTGTTGGGTGTTTCTCTCCCCCCGCCTGCCGCCCCCCCCCCCTGCCAAACTTTGTAATCGGACACCCAGCTGCTCCAACCTCAAACTGCATGCAGCGATTTTTAGCGGTTCAAGCAAGTGTTGAGGAACGCATTGTGGTGCTTTGTTACTTTGCAGCGCACAAGGTTTAAAGCCTCCGGTTAAAATAAAGGTTCTGGACCCCGGGGGGGGGGGGGGAGAGAAGAAAAAAAGCTTTTATGCAGACCTTTAAAAATCTTGTGGCGAGATTAATGCAACAAATCAGTGCTTGTTTGTTGGCTGGCAAGATCTGTGGACTAGGGAAACAAACAACCGAAAAAGATAGATCAATCCTCTTCTGGCTGCAGCTGTTTTGCATCCTTTACACAATTCTGCCTGCACAAAACACCACACATTGAAAGAAGCTATATGGCTTGTTTTACAACCGCCTTCACCCCGCCTTCTCTTCTCACATAACCCTGGGAAACAGACAACGAAATTGGGGACAGGACTTCTGAAGAAACTTGTATTTTTCCTCCCCTGTCCTCTTAGCATATACTGTTACCTCTTTTGCTTTTACGGATAGCTTTATGGATGGAGAGCCAGTGTGGTGTAGTGGTTAAGAGCGGTAGACTCGTAATCTGGTGAACCGGGTTCGCGTCTCCGCTCCTCCGCATGCAGCTGCTGGGTGACCTTGGGCCAGTCACACTTCTCTGAAGTCTCTCAGCCCCACTCACCTCACAGAGTGTTTGTTTTTGGGGAGGAAGGGAAAGGAGAATGTTAGCCGCTTTGAGACTCCTTCGGGTAGTGAAAAGCGGGATATCAAATCCAAACTCTTCTTCTTCTTCCAAGCATGGGCTATAAGTAGTGTTAGAAACTCGCCAGGTGCGTTTTGCGACTGGCGAGGGCCCAATTGCAGCCATGTGGAGATCTCTGGATGCCAGGCTGGCAATTGACATCTCCATCTGGCTGGCCCCTCCAGCTTTCTGAAGCAGGTAAGCAGAATATTTTTTTTAAAATTGCATTTATATCCCACCTTCTTCTCCAAGAAGTACATGGTTCACCCCACTCCTCATTTAACCTCTGCAACAATCCTATGAGGTAGGTTATGAGGCTGCGACTGGCCCTACCCAGGTCACCCAGGGAGCTTCATGGCTGAGTGGGGATTTGAACCCTGATCTCCCAGGTCCTAGTCGGACACTCTTAACCACTACAGCACCATGGCTTCCTAGAGATCTTCTGCTATGGGGCAGCTATATAAAGTAGGTAGGTAGGTAAAAAAAATAAATGGAAAGCAAAATGTCACTTAGAGAAGGATCTGAAATATTTTCATTGAAGCCCAAATTTGTTTTCTTCTGGATTGTTTCATTTGATGTTTTATTGTGTGAGTAAACCACTTCGAGCTTTTTTTCTTTAATGTGTAAAGTGAAATGAAATTAATAACAATAACAACAATAACAATTCCCATGGGGGGGGGGAGAATGGCGCCTAGATATTCTGTTTTGGCGACCGTAACCCAGGTTTAAGGTGCCATTTGGTGAATAGCTTTCATATCTGAGTTTCTAACACTGGATGTGGTGAGCCTTTTCACACATTGTGAAGGCTCTACACTCATCAGGGAGCCGCCGCAGCTCAGCTGGAACTCCCTAAGGAGTGCAGCTGTGCAAGCAAGGTATGTGTTTGCAGGCACACATTTTGTGCATTCACACATTACATTTTAAGGCATTTTTAGTGCCTACACCGACAGTGGCTCTTCAGGCTTTTAGGCAACTGTCTTTCTCAGCTGACCTGGCGATGCCAGAGATTGAACCTGGGACCTCCTGCGCACAAAGCACGCACTGGACCAGCGAGCTACAGCTGCTTCTGTTTTAGATTAGCCACATCTCCAAACCCAGACAAACTTGGGTTAATCTTAACTATGGTTTATTGAAACAAGCCAGCTTCTTCAAACCATAGCTTCAGAAGCTAGCTTGTTCCAACAAACTATAGTCAACACTGACCGTTAACAGTTTGGACGCAACGCTATACTGCGGTTAATCTAAAACGGAAGTGGAAACTTCCAGTTTCCTTGTTGGCATGAGCCCATGACTCGCCTACCGCCATCCTCATCACTATAAACCATGGTTTAGTGTTAGGTGAAAACTGGGCCAGTTTGCAGAGTTGGCCAAACTCATGTTAGTAGCTTCGAGAACACTGTCCAACCATCTCATCCTCTGTCGTCCCCTTCTCCTTGTGCCCTCCATCTTTCCCAACATCAGGGTCTTTTCCAGGGAGTCTTCTCTTCTCATGAGGTGGCCAAAGTACTGGAGCCTCAACTTCAGGATCTGTCCTTCTAGTGAGCACTCAGGGCCGATTTCCTTGAGAATGGATAGGTTTGATCTTCTTGCAGTCCATGGGACTCTCAAGAGTCTCCTCCAGCACCATAATACTAACATGAGTTTGGCCAAACTGTGGGAGGCAGTGAAGGATAGGCGTGCCTGGCATGCTCTGGTCCATGGGGTCACGAAGAGTCAGACACGACTGAACGACTGAACAACAACAAGGCCACAAACCTTAGATTCCCCTGGTACCTTTACATTTCCATGGAATGTGGAGAGGAGCCAGCAGTGGCTTCTCCTGCCAGCTTCCCCTATGGTCCCTTTGTCTATCCTTCGCCCGTGTCACATTTGTGACACCTGGAGTCCCTCCTTCCTACAGTGAGCAGGCAGAGAAAGAGGGAATAGGAAGTAAAGCCTGCATGCGCCTCATCTCCAGACTGGCGGGCAAATTTGCAGAGAAGGACTCAAGTACTGACTTGGCAACTTATGAATGAGCGAAGATAGCAAGGGAGTGTGTCTCCGTTCCTTGTTTTAATAGATAAGGGGTAGTTACCTCAGGCCAACCTTTTCAGGCTCCTCTGTAAATAAGGGAAATTAAGTTCTACATGCTTTGATCCTTTCCTTCCGTGCAGGGTACTCCCGTTTTACATGGTGGCGTGGCGAAAACTCTGCTTGCGGTAAAGGTTATCGTGGTGACTGGTGTGATAATTTGAAGTAGTTTTGGAGTTTGCAACACCCCCCCCCCCCCCGGAGCAGAGGGTCTCTTTTTCAGTCTCTTTCGTGCTTTGGAAATTGCATTATCTGCCCCCAGTTCCAAACATCTGTAAGATTGCATGAAATAAAGAAGCGTGGAGTTACTGAAGCGCTTTCAATGTGAGCAAGTTAAGAAAAAAGTTTAGTAGACACCACCCTCCTTTTTAAAACTGCGCGGTTAGCCCTCGCCAGTTCGGGTCACTCTGGTTTGTAAACATATAGTGAAGGGTGGGAAAGAAGAAAAATTAGAGGAGGGTTCTTGGTCATTTTTTTAATTCAGCGAATAACCAAGTCTGACCCCCAACCCTCCTTCCATATTGCAGTCGGTTAATTCCCATGTGCATTAATCCATCTGCACTAAGGAGCCTCTGCAGTTTGGCTTTCTGTGTTCAAGCTGGATTTTTAAGTCAAGCTGTGCTAGCGAAGCTGGTGTGTGTGTGTGTGTGTGTGTGTGTGTGTGTGTGTGAGCTTAAAAATAAATAAATAAAGATGAAGCAAACATACAGATGTTTGTATGTATGTATATATGTATGTATGTCATTGTATAATTTAGGCTGGCCATTCCGCAAACACTCCCAGGTATGACAGCATAATTGAAAACACATAACTACTGTACTTTTCTGTGTATTTTGGGGGATTCAAATTTAAGAAAAAGGTGGGGGTAGGTGGCATAGAGTTGAGCTTTTTTGGGGGGAGGATTGCCCAGAGTTGTTGAGCTTTTTTGCGGAGGATTACCAAGGGTTGTTGAGCTTTTTTATAGGGGGGATCGCCGAAAGTCGCTCACCACACGCATCGCAAAATCCGCCTCTCGTCTGTCCCTGCGCCGGCAGAAGCTGCCAATCGCCCGCCCAATTGCCGCAGCATCAGCCAATCAACACCAGACATTGGCGCAGCAACCAATGACACGCACAATGGCCGCTGACAGCCGGGGCAACAACCAATCAAACGTCCACCCTATTCACTACCCATGTGTAAGACGGACTCCCGTTTTTCTGCATGGTTTTAAAAGAAAAAAACCTAGTCTTATACACGGGAAAGTACGGTAAATAGTACATGTGCATGCCAAAAACAGCAACGACAACCCTGCCCTAAGTAGAATAGACAGTGAAAGTTTTAATAGAAGTAACTTCATGCGTGTGTTGTTGTGGTATAGCATTTGAAACTTGTATATTTTCATTAGAGTTTCGAATAACACCGGGAAAGAAGGACTGGGTTCCATGGGGAGGCCGAGGCTTGTTGTGCACACATGCCAGCCTGAAAACTATAAGCGGCAGCTGTGGCGAAGCTGCCTTGTGGTGCTAACATGGCATGAGTTTTACCTTCTTTGCCACCAAGGCTTTCGGGGGATTTTGGTTTGAACGATAGCTTAGGTTCCCAGCTTGGTTGTCATCGCATACGCTATCCAATGCAATCCTGAATTCTTACTTATCCATTCTCTTTTCGCAATCATGTACCACTTTTCTGCCAGTGCTCCAAAGGCAGTTTTCAGTTTCAAAAAAATAATGGCTTGAAGTCTTTAGCAGAAGCTATATGAAGGAACAGGGTGGGAAGAGGAAAGTACGGTAAGCTCTTTTCATAGTTATGTTGTTAGGCTCCGTGGTACCGGTACCCAGGTGAATTGGCCATTGCAGGAGTCAGGTCTGTTCTGGGAAGGGAGGAAGGAGCCTTTTGGTTCCAAGCAGGCGGATGGAGAGGCCTTGTTGTCCCTAGATGTAGCCAGGAGCTGCGTCTGCAGTCCAGAGCATGCCACAAATCTGAGCTTGCTTCCAAGATTTTTTCCCAACACCTCCCCTGTGTTACCGCTAGGTATCCTTTCCCCTTTGTGCCACTTGTTTTATTTCTAAATGGGCCATGCTTGTACGAGTCTGAATGGCATAGCATGCGGGGCCTGATCCGGATTGCGGCCTGTGGGCATTGCTTTTACGCAGCTAATGAATAATGCATTGCTTTCCATCTGGAGATGTATTGTTAATTTCCTTTGTTTAATAGTATCATTGATTACATTGGCGGCTCCAGTTCTGAAAGCTGCTTGTGCTCCCCCTGCTGGTTCGCCGTTTGCGTGCAACGCATTCTGTGTACATCAGGATAAGCGGCCTTCGGAATATCCCAGCAAACTCATCTGGTGGGCTTTATCCTGCTCCTTGCAGCAAGTTGTGTTTTTTTGTTTTCTTTAGAAAAGGTATTGCTTTTATGGAAGAGAACTAAAAAGGGGGCTTCTGGGTTTGAGGCAAAGAAGAACGTCTGGTTGTTGGAAATCAAACCAACTTGTCTCTATCATCTTGCAAGCTTTCTGTGTTGAAAATTCCCTACAACCAGTGCATTAGCACAGTTTTGCCTTGTGGCTTTTCCAGTGTTTGCAGTGTAGAGTCATATTTACATAGCAAACATTCTCGCTTCGTGCCAATCTGCATGTCACTTACGAAAGCTTGTTTTCTTTTTTAAACTTTCGTACAGATTTTTTTTAACGGGACCCGTTCGCTGGGAACTTGCAGACAGAAGCAGCTGGGCCCCTCACTCCCCCCCCCCCAAAAAAAAGAAGAAAAGGGGGTGGGGGATGGCCAAACACCTGCTGCTCTACAACAGGATAATAAACATTTGCATTAAAATGGAGGTGCTTCACTCACCCCCCCTTCAGTTCTCCCTTCTTCCTTTTGAGGAGAACAGTTGTGTATGGAAGCATTCTGCTGGGAAAGAAAGAGGTTGGGGAGGGGGCACGGAATGGGGGGGGGAGGGAGGGGAGGAAGGAAGCTGTATGGTGAAAAGCATTTTCAAAACCGTGGCAGGATGGGGGGGCAGTTTGTTGCTGGGATTTATAGAGCAGTGGAGAAATGCAATTTAAATTTCAAATTGGGCTGGAGTTTTCACAGTTGCCATGTCAATAGATCAGGCTCCTCAAAAACAGAATGTAAGCAGAGTTTATGCAGAGCCACAGGGGCTGCATTGACTGAGTAGGCCTCGGTTTTTTTTGTTCCCTTTTCTGCCAGTGGTAGGTCAACACTTGGTGCAATGAAAACAATCAACTTGCCAGCAGAGGCGAAGTTAGCAAACTTGTCTTTGCAGCCTCTTTTTTTTGGGGGGGGGGTTGTTCTGTTTCCTGGTGCTAGCAGCTCTCCAGGTTCACAGGCAGGAGAGAGTATTTCCCATCACCTTTATACCTAAACCTTTTTTTAGCTGGAGGTGAGAGCGGTCTAACCGGAGATTTTCTCCATCCCTCCCTGAACTGGAAGCATCCTTGGGATGGTTGCTGCCTTTGTGGCACATGGACTTCCCTGCTGTAATGCAGAGCTCCAGAGCATGAAAGAGTGAAGTGCCTGGCGAATCTCTGGAAGGGAGTGGAGCTAGCAGGATTTCAAGACAAAAGCTTGATCCCTTTCCTATAGCTGCTAGTCATCAACCCAATAGCAGCTGTAGGAGTGGGGGAGCGATGCCCACCTCGCCTCCTGTTACCCCCATTGATGCTGAGTGCCAGGACAGTGTGGAAAGGGGAGAGGCGTTGGCGAAGTCAGTGCGGTGCAGCTGCACCAGGAGGAGTGCAGGATGGGCTCCGGTGATGGGTTTGCACTGCACTGACCCAGCTGCCGCTCATCCCCTGCCTTCTTGGCGTGCAGCAGCAACGTGTGTGAACCAGAGGTCAGGTGAGAACCAATGACAGAAACTCAGATATATAAGCTAGTCGCCAAATGGCACCTTAAACCTAGGTTACTGTCAGCACAATAGGCTGTCTAGGTGCAATTTTCCCTCAGTTGAGTTGGTCATCATTTTTTGTTTCATTTCTGTACCACTTTATATTTTTAAAGGAAAAACCTCGAAGCGGTTTGCAACACATTCAAACATCAAATAAAACAATCTAGGACAAATTCTGAGGCGGGAGGAAATCCCTGTTTTTTGGGGGTGAAGGGCTAAAATGTTGAGCATTTTTCAGGGGAGCCAGAGTTGTTGAGCTTCTTTGGGGGGGAGCCAGTGATCTACCAATGATCTACCACAGACGTCCAGTGATCTACCAGTAGATCACGATCTACCTGTTGGACATGCCTGGTCTATACAGCTCAGGTTTGTGTACTCTTTCTTCAGAGTTTCAGGTAGAGATTTCTCCCAGCCCTACTTGGAGATAGCAGGAATTGAATCTGGGACCTTGCAAAGCAGATGTTCTACCACCGAGTTAATGTTTTGGGGAATGCATGGGCAGCCACCAACTCGCATCTCTCTCAAACACCTTCCCAGTAATTTTTGGTGGAAAAAGTATTTATTAGATGTTCTGCCCCCCATGTTCAGTGTTCCCCTTGCCTGGCCTCCTAGTTCATTGACTGCTGTTTTAAGGGATGGGCAGATAGGCTTTTCGTGGTGGCCTCATGGAATGTGGCACCCAGAGCTGTGTGATAAGATTGTCATATCATTGAATACAGGTGTTGAAACAACATTGTGATAAGTGTTTCAACAAGGCAATATACCAGGTGAACAAAATGGGGAGATTTACCGGTAATAGCTTCCTAGGGAGTAGCTCAGCTGAACCATACTTTACAGATACCTTGCAGATAATTTGCAGGCACCCCTGAAAACTCCTCTTCTGCCCCACACATTCACCGCACCAGTGAAAAAAAGAGAGGGAAGAGTTTTTATTTTTTATTTTGTGGTAGTGTTTATGTTGTTGGTTCCCCCTAAATAACTTTCCTTCATATTAAAAAGGAAGGGTTTTTTTAAAAATTTTAAAGGAGACTATCTTCTTGCTTGCCCGCCCTCCCTCCCTCCCTTTGATAAAAAGGTAGAGATTGGTGGGATGAGGGCTTTTTGGGGGGCGGGGTTTTGGGGGTGGGGATGGAGGGAAGAAGATTTAGCTGGCTGCCTTATGCTGAAATGGGAGGATGGGTACTGTGTGGGAATGGTGGGGAGGGTGTTTTTCAGTAAGCAGTGCAAGCAAATGTGTGTCTACTCACAAGCAAGCCCTACTGAATTCAATGAGGCTTACTCCCAGGAAAGTAGAAGTAAGTTTAGTTCAACTCGGTGGGGGCTTATGCATGCATAGATTGGACCTCTAAGTTGGACCTCTGAGTGGGGGAGCAGGTGCAACTTGACCAATAAATCACTTAAACTTCTCTTAAATTAGTTGAAAATATATTAAATGTATTATACGAAACATTATTTTTATTAAATCTACTGCTTCCTTACATTTAAAGGCCCTCCACCACCGCGGGGAGCCTTTTGAAGGCCCCCAGCTGCTGCGGGGAGGTACGGCGGGACCCTCTGTTGCCACGGAGAGGCCCAGAAAGAGGCTCGCTGCCTCCACAGATAATATACATATATCATGATATATCGAGATATCGCGATGTTCTGCTGGTGATATATCGTAATGTTGAAAACCAGATATCGCCCAGCCCTAGTGGCAGCCACATGTCTCCCCATAAATGTGTGGTTTAGTTCTTCTTGTTTTGAAAACCTGCACTATGCAAAAAAGGCTGTCATTTAGCTACTTGCCTCGTTGTCTGTGGTTTATACAAATGCCTTCCAAATGAACAAAGATTCCAAGTGAGCAAAGTGCAGCCCCAAAGCACTGGCTTTTTTGTGTACACACACGGCTGCGCTATGACAGCTGCACCTATGACTATTTCCGTCTTTCCAGCCTTGACATTATGAAGTGAGATTGAATCGGAAACAAAAGACCACGTACAGTACTTGGTTTCCATAGCACAATTTGTTAAACTGAGGGCTGTACTGTGGCGTGGCGTGTGGTGCTTTTCTCAGTTTCCATTCTAGTTTTATTTTAAGTTGTGTGTGTGTGTGTGTGTGTGTGTGTGGTTACCATGCTTTCCCTTTAGAGTTCAGAGAACACATTCATATCCATTTAAAAACATCAAAAGACCAAAGTGCAGGAATTAAAAGGACAGGTGCAACAGAATAAAAGATTATACCAGCAGCACCGTGTTTAAAAAAAACAGCACACTCATTGCCACCACTGCAGAAGCGATCAGCATTAAAAAGGACCACTAGCAAGAGAGCTGGACCATCAAGAAGGCTGATCGCCGAAGAATTGATGCTTTTGAGTTATGGTGCTGGAGGAGACTCTTGAGAGTCCCATGGACTGCAAGAAGATCAAACCTATCCATTCTCAAGGAAATCGGCCCTGAGTGCTCACTAGAAGGACAGATCCTGAAGTAGAGGCTCCAGTACTTTGGCCACCTCATGAGAAGGGAAGACTCCCTGGAAAAGACCCTGATGTTGGGAAAGATGGAGGGAACAAGGAGAAGGGGACGACAGAGGATGAGATGGTTGGACAGTGTTCTCGAAGCTACTAACATGAATTTGGCCAAACTGCGGGAGGCAGTGAAGGATAGGCGTGCCTGGCGTGCTCTGGTCCATGGGGTCACGAAGAGTCGGACACGACTGAACAACAAAAGCAAGAGAAATTGAAGCAAGGCTGGCAAACATACTATTCAAAAAAGAAGGAAGGCCTTTGGCCACGAGAGAGGGGGAGAAAGACTAGCCTCCCACAGAAAGGTGCTTCAGATCCTAGGCGTGGCTACTGACAAGCTCCTCTCTTTAGTAGTTCCAGCTAGTTCTAGTTCCCAGAATTACCGAGGATTAAACCTGGGACATTCTGCGTGCAAAGCAGATGTACCACTCAGTTGCGACTAGGAAAGTGAAGGAGTTGCACACTTGGCTTTCAACGTAGCCCAGTGCTTTGGTGTGTTTGCAATAGTGCTCATTCCCTTTTTGTTTGCTTCCAGGGGGGGGGGGACCCCAGTTGCTATTAACATGGAAAATGAGTGCTAAACCTGTGCTCGATCCTGCTATATGTCGAGAGGTTGCTCAAGCATAATGCAGAAGTTAACAGTTAGGGGAACATTCGGCAAACCGAATAAGCCGCTGTGTGAATGCAGCCAGGGTCATGAGGATAAAACAGGCAAGACCCTGATTGTTTCTCTTGTGTTCGTTTACGCTGCCTTCCAACATTTATACCCCACTTTCCTGTAAAATATTCAAGGGGACTTACGATCAGAACTAAGGCGTTGTACAAAATAACGAACACAATTTACCAGTAAAAGCAACAAGATTAATAACAAAATAACCTAAGAAAGGGGCAGTAGTGGTATGAAAGAAGTTAAATATAGTGGTGTTTGAAAGCTTATCAAACTGAAACGAAACAGTCTCTAAAAGGGAGCAATCAAAGAGCCAGGTGGACTCTTCCTTAGGATGCTATTCCATATAATCTGGGGGCCACAACTGATAAGGCTATGTCTTGGGCACTGCCCTATTTCTGATTACATAACCCTGAGCTCTTTGGTCAAAGGGCAAGATACAACTTGGGGGTGTACACACACAGAGAGAGAGAGAGAGAGAGAGAGAGACAGACAGACAGACAGACAGACAGACTGTGAGTTGTTTCGGTAAATTTTAGACCTTCTGTTTTTTCACAAGTTACTACTAAAATGCCAAAGCAAAATCTGTGCATTAGGGGTGAGCAACGAGGGGCTATTTGGGCCAAACATACACCCCCCACCCCCCACTTGAGTGTTACATGGCCTCTCAGTTTCAACCTTAGAACCAAAGTGGTTAAATTATTGCAATGGGTCGCCCTTGCAATTGGTCCGGAAGCTGTAGCTGGTGCAGAATGTGGCAGCGTTTGACACCACCGACAAACACCCTTGCTGGTGGGATTTGCACTGGCTCCCAGTCTGCTGCTGGGTGTTGGTACTATTGTATGAGGCCCTACACAGCTCAGGACCGGGTTACCTGGGAGACTGCCTTATCCCTTATGAACGCGATAGGTCACTGCGGTCTTTGGGCGATCACCAGCCCCAGAGATATCAGAAGCCTGCTCCGAGGTAACTCTTAGCAAGAGATATGAGAGGTGCTGCACTTTGCAGAAACAATTGAAGACTCTTTTTTTATCTGACAATCTTTCCCAGTTGAATGAACGGGCCTCTACCATGGGTGTCTACTTTTGTGTATTGCTTTTTAATTTGTTTGCTTTGCTTTTCCGTATTGTTGTTCCTTTTAACTGTTTTTAAGCTGTTCTTGTTGTGATTTGTGCATGGAAGCTGTGTGGAGAACAGGGCATTTGGGGCAAAGGAACTTTGGAAGGGTGTGCTGAGGCCCTGGGCCACCATCCAATCTCTTCTCAAAGTGGCCTGTTGGACTACTAGAACCTGGGAGAGCAGGGTTCGAATCCCTACTCAGCTCACCATCTGTTAGCCTAAACTACCTCACAGGTTGGTTGGGAGGTTGAAATGGAGAGGACGAGAACCATGCACAGTGCCTTGAGATATCCTCAGAAGATAAAGGTGGCATATAAATGTAATAAATAGTTTTAAGAAAATAAATTATTCGGCTTCATAGAGTTGTCTGCAGCTTTTGAGCCATATCAGATATAGCCAAGTTGGGAATTGTGTGTGTGTGTGTGTGTGTACATGCATGCATGTGTTGTGAAGGTAGAAATGTCATATTGTGTTGCTTTGTAGAGACTTAGTGCCCACTAATCCTACCCTGGGAATTCTGGAAGCCTGTATTAGTGCCACTCTGAAGCGTGGCAGAGCATGCCTCTCCGCTTTTAGATTTCATTCATTCTATTTATGCCTCGCATGTGCGCCACGGTTCTAAAAATAGACCTTTTAATTTAAGTGTGGCCTACCAGCAGAAGCAGAGATAGAGCTGTCGTTTCAGAGATGTTGCATCCGGGATTTTGCAGCCCTTTCCTTCCTTGCCCCCCCCCACTCCTCGCTGCTCCCCCTCCCCATATTCTTCATGAATCACCTGTTTGACTTCATCATGCAGCTAGCGTACTCTCAGCCATATTTTTAAACAACTTAACGCTGGCTTCCTCCTGCTGAGCTTTCTCAGTGGATATATAAATCTGAAGCCCTTTCTCGACTGGTGTTTAAGGAGCAACCCTGCGTAATTGAAATCCACATTTCCCTTGCACAGGATATATTTTTGGATCTGGCATTTCCTAGCTTGGTAGCTTCATAGGCACAGCCATTTCTCGATTTGTTTGCCTGATCAAGCCTTTATAAAGCTACGTTAAGAGCAGGGCACTGAAAAGCACAGAGGAATTGCTAAGAGTCAACCCTGAATGGAATTTATTTTTAAAAATTGCCTAGGTGATCTTCTCCCTCCTCCTCCTCCTCCTCCTCCTCCTCCTCCTCCTCCTCGCTCAGTGCAGAACTGGCTCATAACAATCTGGTCATTGAACCTGGGGCAGGGAAAGGTTTGGTGAGGTCTAGGGGCCACTGGACTGGTCCCATCACCTCCTGGCAAGTAGAAGGGGAAGAAATGGAGGCAGTGAGAGATTTCACTTTCTTGGGCTCCATGATCACTGCAGATGGTGACAGCAGTCACGAAATTAGAAGACGCCTGCTTCTTGGGAGAAAAGCAATGACAAACCTAGACAGCATCTTAAAAAGTAGAGGCATCACCTTGCCAACAAAGGTCCGTATAGTTAAAGCTATGGTTTTCCCAGTAGTAATGTACGGAAGTGAGAGCTGGACCATAAAGAAGGCTGATCGCCGAAGAATTGATGCTTTTGAATTATGGTGCTGGAGGACACTCTTGAGAGTCCCATGGACTGCAAGAAGATCAAACCTATCCATTCTCAAAGAAATCAGCCCTGAGTGCTCACTAGAAGGACAGATCCTGAAGTTGAGGCTCCAGTACTTTGGCCACCTCATGAGAAGAGAAGACTCCCTGGAAAAGACCCTGATGTTGGGAAAGATGGAGGGCACAAGGAGAAGGGGACGACAGAGGATGAGATGGTTGGACAGTGTTCTCGAAGCTACTAACATGAGTTTGGCCAAACTGCGAGAGGCAGTGAAGGATAGGCGTGCCTGGCGTGCTCTGGTCCATGGGGTCACGAAGAGTCGGACACGACTGAACGACTGAACAACAACAACAGGGGCCACTGGGCGCTTTGGTGAGGTGTACACCTCTGACATGGGGGTGGGAGGAAAGGCCGGGGGGGGGGGAGAGAATTGCAAAAGGTTGGAAGGATCCACATGGAGCAGGCTCTGCAACCTTTTCTGTGCTCCCCGTTCCAACCTCTGATGCTGGGATTTGGGCGGTTGTTGACATTTGTTGACCATGTGTTTGCACTTAACTTTGCCCTGCCTACCTGTCAAAGTTGGCTTGTGCAGTGGGAGCCGAAAAGACTCCCCCACCTCTCTCACAATGGGTTTCTACCGCTGTTAGAAACTGAGATATGAAGGCTAGGAGCCAATTGTCACCTTAAACCTAGGCTTCCGTCACCGCGATCTGCACACTGGTCAAGAGTTTCCCAGCCCTGCAGAACAGGGAACAAATGTGGCAGCTTCTGTTTCAGCAACCAGTGCTGAAATCAGCCCACTCTGGTGACATCTCAAAAGGTATAACATGCACCACTCTCCGTAGTGTGCTATAAGGCAGCCAGGTGCCTTTTTAAAATATATATATATAATCTGGAGTGTGCACCCACAGGGGGGAATAATCTGACTCCCAGCACTGCATTTAGTCAAGCTGCTGCTAATTAAGGTAGTGAAGAAAGTACCCTCAGCTCTTAAAATCCAATTGCTTACAGACCTTTATGGTTGCAAATCCGTAAGCCTGACCTTCCCTTCGAAACGGAATGAGCAAGCTTTGGTTTCACCTAGACAGGTGTTCCCTGTACAGCGTGAAAGCTAATTAAATCATATCTGCAGCTTGAAAGCTAATTAAGCCTTTATTCCCTATTATAACAGATAATTACAATGCACAATAGGAAATGACTTGTAAGGTGTTCTTTTGGAAGCATTCACACTTTATAGAAAATGGGTGGAGAGGGAGTACGAGTTAGAAAACAGAAGCTCTCTCTGTTGGCTAAGCAATGTTAAGTTATATTCAGGAATTCTGGATATACAGTGGTAACCCAAAATTTGTCACCAAGAGCTGCTGCTGCTTTGTTGCCTCTACAAATAATCCAGGAGTAACTGTGCTTATCTTTCATAATTTTGTTAATGATAGGGAGGAGCACTTTCACATGAAGTTGGGAAACGGCAAATCAGGGTTTGCTACAAGAGGGATAAACCTTTGGCAGAAAACTTTTGAAACTCAGTGCCTGCTTGGGAAAAAAATATGTTGTAAAACACAAGGGGATGTGGAAGGGAACATTTTCATTACCTGAACTCCCTGCATGTTTGAAAGCTAGCGTAGCAGGTAGAAGGCTTCTCTGTTAGCGTTCTATCTTCTGCGTGCAGGGAGACTTATTTTTATTTTGACATAACTAGAGAGCATTCAGACATACAATTCCATTCCCATCTTCCTGCGTTCTGAAAGCTGACAACTAAATCGGCAGATGCTCTGATTTGCTCAGTCTCCCCGCCCCCCCCCACCTGTAAGGGTTATAGCACCCTCTCCATTTAGAAAGTCTGATCTCCTTTTTAGATCCCCACGTTCAGAGGGCTTCTGTCTCAGGGCAAGCCTCTCTTGATGCAATTTTTTAAATGTGCTTTAATGGCACAATCACACTTTGATTATTGTTGATGCCTGTAATTAAAAGAACCCCCCCCCCCGCATTATTTTTCTGAAATCCTGTAACTTTTTATACCAACAATGTTCTGGGGGGCATCTTTTCGGTCCAGTTTTCCCCACCCCGCCATTAGAGCTCAATGGGCCCCTCCAGACTCCCTTGTGATGTGGTAAAATTGGGGGAACACCACAGAACAGCTCATAAATTGGAACAAAGTGTGGATGCATGGTCCAATATAAACCCACCCCAATAAAATGTTGCAGCATAAAGAAACTCAACCATACCCCCCCCCAAAAAAAACCCACAGCAATCTGGAGAAGCTCTTAAAAATAACCCCTGGGTGGGGTGGGGTGGGGGATGCTGTGAGGAAGGAAGCAAATATTCGGCTGTGCCGTTGCAGCAGCCCGCACCACATCGATTCTTGCACTCCTGAGCTACAAACTTCTGCCAGCCGCGCTTGCTAAATGCTCCCTACGTCTCTTCCCCCCCCCCCTTTATAATGTGGGGCATCCTCTGTGGACATTTTTCCTTTCTTTTTTTTTCTTTTTTTTGCTGCTTCGGTCTCGTTTTTTACATGTGTCATGCTGTTCATGCAAGGCAATAACATAAACAGAATAATTGTGCGCGAGTGTGCTGCGCACACGCATTAGTCAAATCTGTGGTTCTGTGGCTGAACTGCGGCTGGTTTCTTGCCAGCAGCTATAAATAGCATTGTGTACGGAGAAAAAAGCTCTTGAATGAGGGTGAGCAGCAGGAAAGGAAAACCCCTTTTGGTTTCCAGCTGGCTGGCTGCCAAACAGCGGGTTTGCTTCTGCAGATGAGTGTTTTTGAGGTAGTGTGGGAAGGAGCGAGGGAGATGGTCTTTCTTTGGTTTGTTAGATAGCACCAGGGGTGTGTGTTTGTGTGCCTTTCCGCTCTGTGTGGGTCCCTCTTTCTCTCGCACACCCCCCCTTTTTTTAAAAATAACGATGGCCTTAGCGTAATAGCTGTGTGATTCGCTGTTGGCGACAAAGAGGGGGTGGGGAGCTGGAAAAAAAGCGAAAGCAGTTGTATATGCTAAGATACTATTAATAGACCCCAAATAATGAAAGCAAGCAGCCCCCTGATCCTTGCATTTTTATGGTGGGGCTAACTCAACAAAGGTTTGCAGAAAGCCAAGTGAAAATTGCCTTCAGGCAAACAGGCAGAGTAGATTCACTGGGGGTGGGAAAAAGGGCTCTGTTTTTGTTTTGAGGCTATTGATAGGCTGGAGAAGAAGAGTGCTCATGTGTTTGGGCAGGCTGGCTAGTAAGGGGTGTGTGTGTGTAAGTGTAAGGTTGACACATGATGTGTCTTAGGCTATGTGCACACCAACCATATATTCAAAACACATTTAGCACCCCCCCCCAAAAAAATCCTGGGAACTGTAGTCTCTCCCCACCCCTGTTGTTGGCATTCCTCTGTCTCTCCTCCAGGGGGGGAAGTCAAACCACTGTGTTAGCAGCACCCAAGTGACCTCCCCAAGGTGCAAGCCTGGGCAGTGCGTATGGAGGTCCTGGACTGCCCAGGAGAGCAGATGGCGCTGTGGTCTAAACCACTGAGCTTCTTGGGCTCGCTGATCCAAAAATCGATGGTTCGAATCCGTGCGACGGGGTGAGCTCCCGTTGCTCTGTCCCAGCTCCTGCCAATCTAGCAGTTTGAAAGCACGCCAGCTCAAGTAGATAAATAGGTACTGCTGTGGCAGGAGGGGGAATGGCGTTTCTGTGTGTTCTGGCTTCCGTCACAGTGTCCTGCTGTTGCGCCAGAAGCAGTTTAGTCCTGCTGGCCACATGACCTAGAAAGCTGTCTGTGGACAAACGCCGGCTCCCTTGGCCTGAAGCGAGATGAGCGCTGCAACCCCATAGTCGCCTTTGAGTGGACTTAACCATCCAGGGGTTCTTTACCTTTTACGTTTTTACCCTGGGCTGCCCAGACCACAATACCGCCCCACCCCCAGGGCATTTCTGATGTGGTCCAAAGGAAAGCAGAGCAAAACATTTTGCACCAGCTTGGCTGCTAGAAGGAGGTGTGCAAGGCACCATCCAACTGTCTTAGGGACTCCACTCTGGATTTGTGTAAAGTTTTAGCCTTTTCTTTCCCGGAAGTTATCCTGCAAGGCAGTGGAGGTACAGGATCAGAGTCTTCCTTCTCCTCGATGGGCTACCTTCCCAGGTGGACGAGCTCCCCCAGCCCCTCACTTCCCTCTACGGCACATGCAGAAAACGCCTTCTTGACCGATGGACCCACTGTTGGTCTCGTCCCCTCAATCCTCCGGAGCCTGTCTTCGCATGCAGGAGAAGACCCTAACTCACTGAGAATTTGAGACCCAGCAGCTCTGCTCACCTGGTTTAGCAGGGCCAGTTGAAGTCGTTTTCCGGGGTGCGGCCGCTGTCACTCGCTGACAGCTTCTAGGATCTACAAGTGAGGGCTGAGTGCAGGATGGGGACTAAAGGCAGACAAATTACTCCAGAAGGAGCACAATGTGTCCCCCACCAAAGGCACTCCCCTAACACCCCATGTGCCCCCTGCCCCAAAAGCTGCAATTACCAGAGAGATCTGTGTTGGAAATGGAAGGTTTCATTGGTTCACCCTGGGTTCGAGATCACATCCACACCATGCATTTAAAACACTCTTATGATGCCACTTTAATTCATGACCACAAACGCAGCCCCCAAAAGGGAGATTTAACAGATTCATGGCTATTGACGGCTACTAGTCATGTTGGCTATTTGCAAGATGCTTTTGAATCCCACTTGTTGGGGAACAATAGCAGGAGAGGGCTGTTGCCCTCATGTCTTGCTTATGGGATTCCCATAGGCATCTTGTAAGGACACTGAGACGAGGAGGAGGCATTCCTTCTAGCTTTACATAGAGCCCACTGTGAGCTCTTGGACCCCCAAGTGAGCTCAGCCACCTCCGTCATCCAACCAAAAGTCGTAAAAGAAGATTTTGCCGCAGAGGTGACACCAGGAACCAGAGAATCCTGACTACATTTATTAATGGTGTATGCATGCCAGGGCCAGTCCAAGACATGTTGCCACCCGAGGCAGATCCCAAAATTCCCTTCCGCCAGGGAAGAAGGGGGCCAAGGAAGACTTACATCAGGAACAAGATGGTGGGGGAGAGAAAGATCTACATCAGGATCTGCCACCCCTGTGGATATTGCCACCTGAGGCAGCCGCCTCACCTGCCTCACGGCTGAGCCGGCCCTGATGCGCGCACAAGCAAGCAGTTTGTATGTATTCCTAAATTGCCACTAGCAACAAGAAGTGGGCTTGGGGTTAGCTGGTCTTGTTTCCAGCTCTGGAGCCAGAATTACTCCTATTCCAGGACTGCGAGTCCCCACACCAGTTGCGCTGGGTCGCTGGGCCATCTCTGCTAAGGGCCTGGGCCTCAGTGGTTCAATAATATTATCAAGAAAACCACCGATAGGAGACCATGCTAATTGCTCTGACTCACAGTGTTGTTGTTCAGTCGTTCAGTCGTGTCCGACTCTTCGTGACCCCATGGACCAGAGCACGCCAGGCACGCCTATCCTTCACTGCCTCTCGCAGTTTGGCCAAACTCATGTTAGTAGCTTCAAGAACACTGTCCAACCATCTCATCCTCTGTCGTCCCCTTCTCCTTGTGCCCTCCATCTTTCCCAGCATCAGGGTCTTTTCTAGGGATTCTTCTCTTCTCATGAGGTGGCCAAAGTACTGGAGCCTCAACTTCAGGATCTGTCCTTCTAGTGAGTACTCAGGGCTGATTTCTTTGAGAATGGATAGGTTTGATCTTCTTGCAGTCCATGGGACTCTCAAGAGTCTCCTCCAGCACCATAATTCAAAAGCATCAATTCTACGGCGATCAGCCTTCTTTATGGTCCAGCTCTCACTTCCGTACATTACTACTGGGAAAAACATAGCTTTAACTATACGGACCTTTGTCGGCAAGGTGATGTCTTTGCTTTTTAAGATGCTGTCTAGGTTTGTCATTGCTTTTCTCCCAAGAAGCAGGCGTCTTCTAATTTCGTGACTGCTGTCACCATCTGCAGTGATCATGGAACCCAAGAAAGTGAAATCTCTCACTGCCTCCATTTCTTCCCCTTCTATTTGCCAGGAGGTGATGGGACCAGTGGCCATGATCTTAGTTTTTTTGATGTTGAGCTTCAGACCATATTTTGCGCTCTCCCCTTTCACCCTCATTAAAAGGTTCTTTAATCCTTCCTCACTTTCTGCCATCAAGGTAGTATCATCAGCATATCTAAGGTTGTTGATATTTTTTCCGGCAATCTTAATTCCGGTTGGGGATTCATCCAGTCCAGCCTTTCGCATGATGAATTCTGCATATAAGTTAAATAAGCAGGGAGACAATATACAGCCTTGTTGTACGCCTTGCCCAATTTTGAACCAATCAGTTGTTCCATATCCAGTTCTAACTGTAGCTTCTTGTCCCACATAGAGATTTCTCAGGAGACAAATGAGGTGATCCGGCACTCCCATTTCTTTAAGAACTTGCCATAGTTTGCTGTGGTCGACACAGTCAAATGCTTTTGCATAATCAATGAAGCAGAAGTAGATGTTTTTCTGGAACTCTCTGGCTTTCTCCATAATCCAGCGCATGTTTGCAATTTGGTCTCTGGTTCCTCTGCCCCTTCGAAATCCAGCTTGCACTTCTGGGAGTTCTCGGTCCACATACTGCTTAAGCCTGCCTTGTAGAATTTTAAGCATAACCTTGCTAGCGTGTGAAATGAGTGCAATTGTGCGGTAGTTGGAGCATTCTTTGGCACTGCCCTTCTTTGGGATTGGGATGTAGACTGATCTTCTCCAATCCTCTGGCCACTGCTGAGTTTTCCAAACTTGCTGGCATATTGAGTGCAGCACCTTAACAGCATCCTCTTTTAAAATTTTAAATAGTTCAGCTGGAATATCATCACTTCCACTGGCCTTGTTGTTAGCAAGGCTTTCTAAGGCCCATTTGACTTCACTCTCCAGGATGTCTGGCTCAAGGTCAGCAACCACATTACCTGGGGTGTATCAGACCTCCATATCTTTCTGGTATAATTCCTCTGTGTATTCTTGCCACCTCTTCTTGATGTCTTCTGCTTCTGTTAGGTCCTTTCCACTTTTGTCCTTAATTGTGGTAATCTTTGTACGAAATGTTCCTTTCATATCTCCAATTTTCTTGAATAAATCTCTGGTTTTTCCCCTTCTGTTATTTTCCTCTATTTCTTTGCATTGTTCGTTTAGAAAGGCCCTCTTGTCTCTCCTTGCTATTCTTTGGAAATCTGCATTCAATTTCCTGTATCTTTCACGATCTCCTTCGCATTTTGCTTGTCTTCTCTCCCCCGCTATTTGTAAGGCCTCATTGGACAGACTAAGGCCTCATTGGACAGCCATTGGACAGCCAATGGACTCACAGTAGCCACATAATTTCTTTGAACCACTTCGCATGACAGAAGTTTCATCTTTGTGGCCAAAGCTCTCTCTCAGTGTGTGCATATCTAATTACCCTTTTAAGATTTCTAATGGGAACATAGTTATGTTGGGGTGGTTTTTTTATTTTTTTGCAACCATTTTAAAATTCTTAAAAAGGACTATTTTTGTGTGTGTCAGCTTTCTGCCCAGTTTTGGAAATGCTACTTTTATCACCTGAATATCTCTTTAATGTTTGTGGGGAGGGTGGGAAGAAGGAAAGGAAGATTAACAGGCTTCTGACATATTTTAGGTACGAAACCTGTGAAACATGAGCCATGTGACGATTCTTTTCAACTATTTTAATGGCTGATGCTCCTTTGATCTTGGGCACAACAAAAGTGGTTGCTTGGGGGGTGGGGGGCAGTAACAGCAGCTCAGAGTTATTTATTTGTTTATTTTTGGTTTTTAAGTATTCCCTTTTAGCCAAAAATAAATACATCTTCAGCAGCAGCAATCAAAACAAGATGAGACTAGGATCTTCACCCAAAACACATTTTCTGTGCTGATATACCAGTTCCATCTAGGACAGTGTTTTTCAACCTTTTTTGGGCAAAGGCACACTTGTTTCATGAAAAAAATCACGAGGCACACCACCATTAGAAAATGTTAAAAAATTTAACTCTGTGCCTATATTGACTATATATAAAGTAATTTTCCAATTTTTCCCACGGCACACCAGGCAACATCTGCACACTAGTGTGCCGCGGAACAGTGGTTGAAAAACACTGATCTAGGAAATACCCGTATAAATCCTGCAGCCCCCACCAATCACATATGGCAGAGTCATCAGGGACCCGGTTTTGCCCAGGACTGTAGAAAACAGGGAGTTTGTCAAAATAACCCTCAGGGCCAAATGTGTCTGGATGGAGACCTGAAGAGTACTGGCTTTCCTTGCTCAGGGCAATGGCCTGAAGACCTGGATTCGGGAGGTATTGCTCTGCTTCAGGAAGTTTTGAACCCAAGGGCCACATTCCCTTATAGGCAACGTTGCGAGGGCCACATGCCAGTTGTGGGTGGGGCCAGAGGCTAGAGTGGGCGGGGCAAGCAGTGTAAACATTATTCTCCTTATCTCCCATCCAGGCAAGAAAGAGGCATTATCAGATTTAAAGGGCACGATCCAGACTGCTTTGGGGTGCAAAGCCGGGGCCAGTGAAGGGTGTGGAGAGTTTGAGGACCGGGTGGAGAGGCGTGGAGCCAGGCTGCCTTTGGTCCTCCTCCTCCTAAGCTTATGCAGGACTAGATTTTATAACAGAGAAGTGGCACATTCTGGTAGCTCACAAAGGGAGGATGGCCTGCAAAAGCTGAATGCAGCCAACCAGCCGGGGGCTTTGAGGGTTCGGTCAGGGAGGTAACCTCAAGATCTGAGGCCGGCTGGATCAAGCCATGCACATTCTGCATTACAGAGGGGTTGGACCTGATGACCCTTGGGATCCTTCCAACTCTGTGATTCTACAATCAAATCTAGCAAATGATGTGTATCCTCTCTCTCTCTCTGCTATTCTGCTTCTTAATATTACTGTCAGTTTGTGTTGTTTGTTGTGTTATTTTATCATTATATAAAATGTGTGCGTTGCTGAAACCTCTAGGCATCCTGCAACACACACAAAAAAACCCACAAGAAAATGCAGAAGTCAGTATACATAATTACATCTCAAGCAACCACGTCCCTCTGTTAAACAAAACCATGTCTTTGTAAAAAAAAAAGAACACGTTTCATCTACTTTTGCCCTGCACTCTGGGATGCCCCTCCCTCTGCCATAAACAAAGCTTGGCCCTTCAGTTTTTGCAGATGTCTCGTAAAGATGCTTCTTCTTCCCCTAGGCTTTCCCTGACCCGTGAGATCCGGACCCTCTTTTTAATAATACTGTTTTTCTGGTTTTCAACATGGTTCTTCTGTTTTTATCGTATTGTTTTAATGCAGCATTTCTGCATAGTGCTTAGAGATTTTTAAAATATTAAGCAGTTTAGAAATGCAAACAGAGAAATCCCTAGAACTATTTCCGCTGTGAGAAGTAATAAACCACTAAAAAGTAATAAAAGCCTTGGGATGGGGAGAGAAGTGTATTTTTGCAGGGGCCAAAAGTTGTTGTTGTTGTTGTTTTTTGCATAGAGGGTGCCAGATGAACTTCCCTTCCTAGGGAACCCTGTGCTGTGAGTCCCTGCTCCCCACTGCGGCTTCCTGTTGCATGTTCAACCAGCAACCCCCCCCCCAAAAAAGATAGCTGTTTTCCCTTCCCACATGTGAATAAGCTCCATACCTTCCAACACGACACGGTGCAAATCTGGGGTGCCATCTTCTAAGTCCATACTCCTGCACGAGTCAAGTGACCTGTGTGACATCATGCCCCCCAAAGTGTTTTTAGGGGGACACAGCGCCCCTGTGCAAGATTGCTGCCCCAAACCCCATTGGGGGACAGTGCATCTTGTATGGCACCCCAAAAATTGTGTCTTGGGGGAAAATGTGCAGCTCGAAATTGTGTGAGATTGCAGTGGTTATTTTGGGCTCTTGCAAGAAAAAAATGAGAAGGCCCATTTTTTGGGGGGGCAGTTGATGGGTATGAAGCCCGTGGGGGGGGGGGACACACTCGAGAGTTTCCAATGTGCAAGTTATATCTGTGACTGTTACGCGATAGCTGGATTGGTCTGAAGCAGCCATTGGTCCCAGAATGGAAATTCCCTCTGTGAAATTCCACGGCGTGATAAAAGGTCGCCTGAGCCCCTTTTTACGCCCCGAGTAAAGGTCACGACTTGCACCCAGGGCAGGCCTTGCTCTTGTTTGGAGATCGGAGCTGGCGAGCCAGAGTGTGGGCGTGGGAAGCCCAGAGGCCAGCACCAGGGCTGGGCTCCCTCCTCTCTCGAGAACAAAATCAATGATGGATAGCCGTGACAAGTATAAATGAATGGAGGCGAAAGATCAAATGCCAGGGTGACATGGTGGCAGAAGGTTAAAGGGGGGAAAGGAACTGGAACGGAGAAATGTCACCCTCCTGCACCTTATAAATAAAGGTTTCTGCACTCTTAGGTGGGCCTGGGTTCATCTTAACCCTTTCACGACAGGCTGGCTTGAGAGACGCTATTTTAGTGTTCCTTGGCTGAGCAACTCTGCTGTTTACATTCATGGAATTCACACTCAATGGAACAGAGTTCTTCCTGCCTCCTTTCCCCCCCTATGCAACCACTTGTGGTCTGTGGTTCCTGCCTCTCTCTCTCCCCCCCCCACCCCCTGTTCTCTTTTTTGGGGTTGGGGATGTGGTTCCTAAGATGGCCAGCGACCTGGGATGCAAAATGAGTCCATCCTTAGTGGGGCAGGGCAGGGGGGAACCGTTACCGCAATGGGGATCCGCCATAATCTTTTGTCTTTTTTTCTTTCCATCACATAATTGGGTTTCTGGCGAATTAATCACTGCACTTGGATACCTTTATATAGGGGCGAAAACTGAACGGTAGATTGGCTGCCCTCCACCAATGCTGGCGTGACATGGGTGCCGGGAGCTCCCCCCCCCTCCCCACAGGAGATGGATGGTGATCTTTGCTGCAAGGCAGAGGAAATGATGGTTCCTGCACCGGGGCCTTTTGTTCTGCTTCAGAATAACCCCTGACATGGACTTCTCCTCTTTCCTTGAATTTAACCTTTCTTGAACCAGCTAAAGCTGGACCACCTGCCGTCTCCCAGCCATTAGGCGCAGGGGCGAGGGCAGAGGTCAAGCCGAGCCTTTGCAGTTGGATTTAGCTTAAGGAAAGAATTAACAGCATTGCACAGCTGTGGCATTGTGGCCATTAACTAGCTGAATGTAATTAGTTCAGGGAATGGCCTTCAGGCAAAACCAGAGAGAGAGGGAGCACTTGGCTGTCTTGATGTGCGCACATGCACACATTGTAGACCGCATGCTGGAGATCTTTGGAAGTGTGGCTTCATTACAGTGTGTGTGTGTGTGTGTGTGTGTGTGTGTGTGTGTATGCACACACACACACATACATAAGGAATCAGGGATAGGAGAGAAATGATTCTCAAACCAATAAATGAATGGAAATTCAGCTATCCTTTGAAATTTGCACTTAGAACATGGGTAGGCAAACTTAAGGCCCGGGGGCTGGATCTGGCCCCATCGCCTTCTAAATCTGGCCCGTGTTTTTACATGAGTAGAATGTGTCCTTTTATTTAAAATGCATCTCTGGGTTATTTGTGGGGCATATGAATTCATTCACCCCCCCCCCCAAATATAGTCTGCCCCCCCCAAGGTCTGAGGGACAGTGGACCGACCCCCTGCTGAAAAAGTTTGCTGACCCCTGACTTAGAATCATAGAATTTTAGAGTTGGTACCACAAAAGTGTCATCTAGTCCACCCCCCTGCATTGCAGGAATCTTTTGTCCAATGTGGGATTTGAACCCATGCCCCCGAGACTCATGTTCTAACAACTGATTAATTCTCTTAACAACTGATTAATTCTCTAAACAAAAACCACATAGAAAAATGGGTACATTTCAGGGAGGGGGCCGTTGCACACACACAAATAATATTAGCTGAAATAATGTACACAAATTGATTCTCATATTTAATATTTTATTGATTTACTGATGGAAAAAGTGCAAACATCACCAGCACCACCAAAAGAAAGCAGAATTAAAAATGTTAAACCAGCTCAGTCAGTAGAACATGAGACTCTTAATCTCAGGGTCTCGGGTGAGCCCCCTTGGACTAGATGACCCTCGCGGTCCCTTCCAACTCTACAATTGTATGATCTCATAAAGTGTCAGAGCTTGGAAGGACAAAAATACAAAATGGCCTTGCTGGCCAGAGTGAGACCCATGCTTGGGACAACTTTGACCCGCAGGCTGGAGATACCCCCCCCCCCCGTGCTCCATGTACACTTGCAGAATAATAGATCTGTAGAGTGAGAGGGGACCCCCAAAAGTCATCTAGCTTAACCCTCCGCAATGCAGGCATCCTGCCTACAACCACCCAGTTGTAGTTGGAAAAGAGGAGTGAGCAAAAGACCACTCCAAAAAGGTGGAGAGAGATGGGCAACAAAGATAGGGACTTAAAGAGAAACAAGGGCTGGAATGGTTGGGGCAAAGTCCTGGGGTTTTTAATGGAATTCGGGGATGGGAAGGAAGGGAAGCGTTCTGTGCCTGAGAGGAGGGGCCGCTGTTCAGTGGTGGAGCATGCGCTTTCTGTGCAGAATGCCTGGGGATCAACGTCTACCATGTAGCAGGTGATTGATGGGACAGGCTGTGCATGAAACCTTGGAGGGCCACTGTCAGTCAAAGGGGGCGCCACATGGACAAATGGACAGAACTTTCTATGGCCCAAGTAACTTGAGAGGTGAATAATTGTGGCAGTGAATTTTTGGATAGTAGTGAGAAAGGTCTGAGTTGTGAAGGCCAAAGACAAGGAGGAAGCTTGCAGTGGTCAAAACAGGCGTTGGACAGAGTATGAACCAGGGTTTTGACCGAGTGGATGGAGAGGAATGGGTAGATTCTTAAAAGTTGCCTTTTGATGTTCTCTCCTCCCCCCCCCCGTCTCCTTCAAACACATACACACATTTTCTTTTGTTATGCACAGAAAGAATATATTTCTCCTCTTCCTCTTCCTCTTTCTCTTTCTCCTCCTCCTCCTCCTCCTTCACCACCTAAGGCAACGATGGCGACTCCAACTCCTATCGGCCACAGCAAACCTGGGCAGTGTTAAGGGATGAAGGCACCTGGAGTCTTAACACCTGGAGAGACCTTTGTTCCTGAACAAAGGAGTGCTATTGTGTGGGGAGTTTTTTGGTGTGTGTTTGTGTGTCAGTTTATCTGCTTTCTTTAACACCCAGCAGCAAAACACAAGCACCATGATCTAGTAGGCAGTGTCCGTAACTCCCATTGTTTTAGGCGCATTTTGCGACAGGGAATTTCATTAGCGCAAAGAGTTCATTAGCTCTGGACGCAGTACTGCGCCTAAGATTTCAGATGAAAACGGCAAAGTGGAAGGAAAGGGGGACCTTTTTCTGCCTCCCCACTTCCAGCTACTCTCTGAAGACCCTCTGAAGAATATTATGGGGGTGGGCAGGGGAAGGACTAGACTATGTGAAAAATGAACATAATAGTTCATTCATTTTCAGCTTTGTATTATTGTTATGAAAAAAAGTGTGCCTAGACATTCTGTTGTTGTGCCCATAACCTAGGATTAAGGTGCCACTTAGCTCCTAGCCCGCACAGTGTGGTATAGTGGTTTAGAGCGGTAGACTCGTAATCTGGTGAACTGGGTTTGCGTCTCCGCTCCTCCACATGCAGCTGCTGGGTGACCTTGTGCCAGTCACGCTTCTTTGAAGTCTCTCAGCCCCACTCACCTCACAGAGTGTTTGTTGTTGGGGAGGAAGGGAAAGGAGAATGTGAGCCGCTTTGAGACTCCTTCGGGTAGTGATAAAGCAGGATATCAAATCCAAACTCTTCTTCTTCTTATAAACACACAAACTCATTAGCAATACTTAACATACATTCAACAACTTGTCACGGAGTTCCTTGTTTTCCATCAAGACGAACAAATTGTACAGGAAAGCTGCTCTGAGTTGCAGCCTGTCATATATTTCATGCATTGGATGTCTTGACTAGTACACCTTTCCTGCTTCCAGTAAGTTAAAGTGTGTGTGTGTGTGTGTGTGTTTTAAAAGTTTGTGCTGATTCCCTTGCCCTGAGCTCGTAGGTTTCAATCATGCTCCTCTTTCAGCTTGTCATCACTTTCTTCCTGTTGTGTTTGGAAAGCAGGCAAAAGTAGCTCAGCTCGGCTGCTCGATCGGCCAAGGAAAACACTCGAGTTTGCAGGCGCTATGACAGGGAACGGAGTGCGCGTAATGTAGGGCGCCAGCTTGCTTGGGGTTTTTGAGTGAATTGGCCACGACTTGCTGCAACCAGGGCAGCATGCAGGGAGAAGTGGCGGGCATCTGGACAGGCTCTGTGTGACTTGATAAGCTGCTGCTTCTTTTCCTAAAAAGTAAATAAATTAAGTGTTCCGTGTCGGAGGCAGCAGCTATGAATTTTCAACAGAAGCAGCAGACCCTTAAAAAAAAAGAAAGATTCATCTGTTTAAAAGAGTGGTGGTAGACTTAAGATCAGAGACCTTTAAAACAATGTCCTTCAGTTGCAAGCATGGAATAGGAAGGTAATGGTAAAGTAAATGCGGTTATTATATTGCAGCATGCTAGAAACAATAGAAAGGATATTTAGTGGTTTTTCTAAATGGCCGTAAGGTGCCAGGAAGGCTAAACTAGGGGATCGTGGCAGAATGGCCCAGGCGCCTTACTCTTCCGTGCCACTTGGGGCAGCTGACAGGAAGAGGAAATTGCCGGTCTTGCTCTCCACAGCGCCACAAAACGATATAGTGGCAGGGAAGAAGACTGCAGGTGATCTGGCGAACCAGTAGGGCTAATTGGCGGCGAATTGTTTTTGGCAGCTGGAGACTCAAGTTTGGGAAGCCCTGCCTTAGGGTAATGGTCTAAAGCAGGGGTCAAGCAGACTTTTTCAGCAGGGGGCCGGTCCACTGTCCCTCAGACCTTGTGGGGGGCCCAGACTATATTTTGGAGAAAAAATATATGAATGAATTCCTATGCCCCACAAATAACCCAGAGATGCATTTTAAATACAAGGACACATTCTACTCATGTAAAAACACCAGGCAGGCCCCACAAATAACCCAGAGATGCATTTTAAATAAAAGGACACATTCCACTCATGTAAAAACACGCTGATTCCCGGACCATCCGCGGGCCGCATTTAGAAGGCGATTGGGCCACATCCGGCCCCCAGGCCTTAGTTTGGGGACCCCTGGTCTAAAGGCACATCAGACAACCATCTGGCTGAAGCTAAGCAGGTATGGTTCTGGTCAATGCCTTCCTCTGGTTCCATGATGGAGAAAATGATGTACACAAATGTTAGAAGGCATAGAGCAGGTTTCTGTTTTCCTAAGAATGCAGAAACAAAGCATCAGAATCGCACCATCTTTCTGATCATGATAGGTCAGGTGCAGGAGAATTTCCTGGTGCTCTTTCCCCTCTTGTAGTTCCTTTCCCCTCTTGTAGTTCCTCTGTCCTCTCTCATTTCTATTCACCCTCCCTTTTTCTTAAGCACCCATTCACTTGGGTCGCCCAAGAGTCAGGAGAAGCCCTGAACATATTCGCAGAGTTTTCTTTCCTCACAGGAAGGGTTCCCAGTCTGAATCCACTGCTGAAACCTCCTTAGATCAGTCCATTGGGTGAGGGAGAAAACAGCATGTAGGAGAGAAGGATGTGTCAGTGTATCAGTTCATGCTCCAGCACATCAACATTGCAAAACCCATTTTATGCAAGGTTGAAATTTGGGGTGGTGGTGTAACTTTTCAAATAATTATTTCCGCCTTAAAGCTGGCATCAAAGTTGTGGTTCAGAGCAAAACATCAGGGCAAGGGTCTGAGTTTGGCACTCTTGTCAAATGTTATTTTTTGAAACTGCAGAAATAATGCCATTCCTTTGTTTTACCTTGAACGCATTTTCACAATTTCTTCCTCCTCCAGGGATTCTTGGGAGTCTTTTCATAGGGGGGTGAGTGGAGGGAGAGAGAGGAGAAAAGGGCAAACTTTGATGAACCGAGAAATGCCATTGCTTGGATTGAGTAAGGGTCACTGATTTTCTTAACTTTTTTGGGGGGGTGGGGAGAATATTTGGAGTATGTCTGAGCAGATGGTTGTTTCTTTCCTTCCTGGCTTTTCCCTCTCTCCTCATGGATCTGAGCTGTCTTTTCCACTAATATCTCCCAGATGTGTGGGGAGAATTCAGTGGAAAATTGACAAGAAAAGATGGGCATAGCTCACAAAAAGACCCTTCTGCTAAGGTTTACAATCTTTCAATGCAATCTCAGTGTAGTGTGGTTTATTCCGAACATTGATTTGCACAATCAAGCCATATTCTGTATATTTATATTCTTTAAAAAAATCACACACATGGGGCATATTTGCATTTCCCATTTAACTTGTGATGTAATTTGTACCCTAATTTACATCCTAATTCATAAGTTGCTTGCTTGCTTATTTATTTATTTATTTATTTATTCAATGTCAAAATACTCTTACCGTAGGCTAAAAACAACAACCAAACCACTCCAGCAACACTAAACACTGGTAAAATCTTTTCAGCAGCAAATCCTCATCCAAAAGCCCCACTGAGCTGGAAAAATAAAAGTCTTCATAAAAGGTAAGGGTACCCCTGACAGTTATAAGGGATGCGGGTGGCGCTGTGGGTTAAACCACAGAGCCTAGGGCTTGCTGATCAGAAGGTCGGCGGTTCGAATCCTTGCCAAGGGGTGAGCTCCCGTTGCTCAGTCCCAGCTCCTGCCCACCTAGCAGTTTGAAAGCACGTCAAAGTGCAAGTAGATAAATAGGTACCGCTCCGGCGGGAAGGAAAGCACGTCAAAGTGCAAGTAGATAAATTGGTACCGCTCCGGCAGGAAGGTAAACGGTGTTTCCATGCGGAAGCGACTACCTCGGCCAGTAAAATGAGATGAGCGCCGCAACCCCAGAGTCGTCTGTGACTGGACCTAATGGTCAGGGGTCCCTTTACCTTTACACCTGACTGTTAGGTCCAGTCACGGACGACTCTGGGGTTGTGTGCTCATCTCTCTTTATAGGCTGAGGGAGCTGGTGTTTGTCCGCAGACAGCTTCTGGGTCATGTGGCCAGCATGACTAAGCCACTTCTGGCGAACCAAAGCAGCGCACGGAAACACCATTTACCTTCCTGCCAGAGTGGTACCTATTTATCTACCTGCACTTTGACATGCTTTGGAACTGCTAGGTTGGTAGGAGCTGGGACTGAACAATGGGATCTCACCCCGTTGCGGGGATTTGAACCGCCAACCTTCCGATCAGCAAGCCCTAGTCTCCCGCGTCCCAAAACTTCCTTAAAGTCCCTATACGTCTGCCATGAGCTCTTTTCCTCACTGTTAGAGTTGCTCCTTGCTGGAGTGTCCCTGATTCTGGAGCTCACAACAGGGTCTTTCTGCAGCTGCGTCTATTATTGGTGATGGTGCTGATCTACAAGCATTATTTCAGTTTTCAGAAATGTAACCAGGTTAATTTGTGGAACCAAAAAGCAAGAATCTTGTGGCACCTTTGTTGTTGTTTAGTTGTGTCCGACTCTTCGTGACCCCATGGACCAGAGCATGCCAGGCACTCCTGTCTTCCACTGCGTCCCGCAGTTTGGTCAGTTTGTGGCACCTTAAAGACTAGCATATATATATATATATATTATGGCATCAGGTTTTGTGGACCTCAGTCCAGTTCATCAGCTATGGCCCATGATACATTCAAGTCTTTAAGGTGCCACAACGTTTATTCAGGCTCATGAGCTCAGCTGACTGGCTGATCTGCTTTTTAAAGAATGCCTGAATTGTTGGGAACAAGTTGCTGATGAAAGAGTTCTCCTGAATTGGCAACAAGGCTTTTCTCTTGCACAGGAGCTTCTGCTGTACTTGCCTAATTGCCCCCAGTGAAGTGGCCAAGCAGAATCACCTGCAAATTTAACAATCCTATTACTAGGGTAGGCAGAGACACAATCACACGTGTACAGAGTGTAAAGGAATGGGCACACATCCCTGTGGTGCTCCTGTATTAGTACTGATCATGTTGGAGGTATAGGGGCCCAACTGGACCCTCTGGGGGCGATCTGACAGAAAGTCCAATATCCACCTGCAGAGTGATGGCGGGAGCCCCAAACCTCCCAATTTAGACCCCAGACGTCGCGGTAAGATGGTGTTAAATGCCAAGCTAAAATCTACGCAAAGCAATTTGTTCTGTTACGTTGACCCTACCTATATTCCTAGAGCAGTCTCCCCCCTTTGCAGATCTTAGAATCCTAGAGTTGGAAGAGGGACCACAAGGCTCATCTGGTCCAATGCCCCCCTCCCTCCCCCGCAATGCAGGAACCTTTTGTCCAACGTGGGGCTCAAACCCACGGATGTGGGAAGCATTTTCCTTCATCTGTTTCTATCTGCAGTTTAGTGTACTTTGAAGCTGCTGTTGACATAATTCAGCCTTGCCCAGATGAAATTTCTAGTTTGCACCTGATTCATTATCAGAAAATTATCCACAGCCAGAGAGAAGTGAAGAGCTTGGATTTACTGTGACATTTTACAAGGCCAGCATCTGAAGCAACACTTAATGATTAAGTGAACCACGTCCCCTACCTGAACCATGTGCTACGCAGAGCGAGAGAGCTCTCCTCTCTTAAAGTGCATGTTTAGCTGCCTCTCTCTTCGGAGCAAAGCTTGTGTTCTCCCTGTTGCGACAGAGGCGGAGAATTCCCCCGCCTCACAATTTTGCACTTCTGAGCTCTTGAGCAAGAGCTGAAGACCCATCTTGGAAGTAACGTAACAGGCTACGTCATGGGTTGGTAAGATGGAGATGGCGCACCAGATTCTCTTCCAGTGGAACCCCGGGTTACGCACGTGATCCGTTCCAGGCCGCCGTGCGTAACGCGGGCATGCGTATCCCGAACGCATGAAAAGAAAACCCGGAAGTAGCGTGACTTGAGCGCTTCTGCGCATGCGCGAATTGCGCAGAAGCGTTCTGCGCATCCGGGGGTTGCGCGCTCCCCGGAAACAGTTGCGGGCGTTCTTAACTCGAACATCGGGGTGTGCGTAACCCGGGGTTCCACTGTAGCTGGAGCTCACGCGAAGTTCTGAACTGGAGGCACTGAGATGTCTTCGTTAACTTATTCAGAGAATCATAGAATTCTAGAGTTGGAAGGGACCCCTGAGAGTCATCTAGACCAACCCCCTGCAATGCAGGAATCTCGGCCAAAGCACTCAGGACAGATAGCCATCCAACCTCTGCTTAAAATCCTCCAAGGAAGGATTATTTAAATTTTCAGTTACAGGTGGGTAGCCGTGTTGGTCTGCCATAGTCAAAACAAAATCGAAAATTCTTTCTAGTAGCACCTTAGAGACCAACTGAGTTTGTTCCTGGTATGAGCTTTCGTGTGCAGGCACACTTCTTCAGATCTGAAGAAGTGTGCATGCACACGAAAGCTCATACCAGGAACAAACTCAGTTGGTCTCTAAGGTGCTACTAGAAAGAATTTTCGATTTTATTTAAATTTTGTTATATTTTGTAATACATGTTGTGAGCTGCCTTGAGCATAGGGTACTAGGGAGAAGAGGCATACCTATGAATGCTGACGGTGAGAATGTGTTAGGGCTGTGCACTGATCGAATTGTTTTCATTGATTACTCATCCTGCTTAAAGTGACTGCATATTACCAAAACCTCAAAGAAGGGCCACCGAGACCACATAACACCGGTCTCGAAAGACCTACATTGGCTCCCAGTACGTTTCGGAGCACAATTCAAAGTGTTGGTGCTGAACTTTAAAAACCTAAACGGCCTCGGTCCAGGATACATGAAGGAGCATCTCCACCCCCATCGTTCTGCCCGGACACTGAGGTCCAGCTCTGAGGGCCTTCTGACGGTTCCCTCACTATGAGAAGCCAAGTTACAGGGAACCAGGCAGAGGGCCTTCTTAGTAGTGGCACCCGTCCTGTGGAACGCCCTCCCACCAGATGTCAAAGAAACAAACAACTATCAGACTTTTAGAAGACATCTGAAGGCAGCCCTGTTTAGGGAAGCTTTTAATATTGGATGAATCATTTTATTTTAATATTCTGCTGCAAGCCGCCCAGAGTGGCTGAGGAAACCCAGCCAGATGGGCGGGGTATAAATATTATTATTATTATTATTATTATTATTATTATTATTATAGATGATGTACGATACAACGAAGAAAACCAGTCACTGTTTTTGAAAGAATGTCACGTTTCAAATACACTATTGGCATATTGTTTTCACCTCCATTTCCCATTTCAGCAACAAGCAAGAAGCTGCAGATAAATAAAAGATGGGGTGCCCTAAATTGTTAACCCTTACTAATTAAAACCTGCCAACACTAATTAAAATTGGCACCTGTTGGTTAACCAGCTAAAGGTTTAATATTGCAGCCTGAGTGTGGCATGCCCCTCCCTCTTAGAAACAAAATGTGATCATCTCAAAATCTTTCCTGGCACGAGGAGCAAAATAGTTCCGAGGAACGGGTCGTTTTGAGCACAGAAATGGCTAAGTTGGAGGAAAGGCCACCAAAGCTCAGCGGCAGATCATCTGGCTTGCATGCAAAAGCTCCCGGGTTCGATCCCAGGCACCCCTACCTACATAGAGCTGCCTTGCCATTCAGTATCAGCAATACTGAACCAGAGGGACCGGGGGCCTCACCCTGTATTAAGGCAACTTGCTTTGTTTCTAATATGCAAGGTGGGAAATCGCGCCTTCCCATCCCCATCATCACCATCATCATCATCATCATCACTGCTGCTCCATAGAGGCAGTCAGGGTCCTGGAGGCTGCTTTCAGTTCTTGGTTGTTGTTATTTTTCCAAATCTGAGAAAAGATACGCACAGCTGTTGGTAACATGTAGTGTAGCCCTTGCTCAAGGGGCCAAGGACTGTTCTCCAGGGGGGGGCGGGGGGGGGCGATGCATGCCGTTGCACTCAGTTAATATCTTTTGAAAGTTGCGCAAGTGGGATCTCTCAGCCCGGCTGAAGGAAGGCATAAGACATAATTTTTTTAAGACTTTGATGGTGATATAAATGCAGAGTGAAAGCAGCTCAGCTCCCAAACAGGACTTTTTCCCTGTTCTGATATCCGCAGGGATCATGCAATGTTTTTTTTTTAAAAAAAATAAAAACAACCCCCCCCCCCAAAAAAAAATTAAATCCGCTTCAGCTTGGAAATGTGTGAATAACTATCAAGTGGGATCTCTTTGAACTTTCCCACTCGAGACGATGCTAAACCACTATTAATAATTAAAACAGCCATACACTGTGCAAGTATTTAAAAGACAAGTGTCCTTCCTGAAGGCTTGTAATCTATTTTAGTAGACGGTTTGTGGAAAGCTGTGCTGTACACGGAGTTTGAGGAATTGATTGTTCCCGACGGCCGAAGGGTTTGATGCTGGAACCAAGAATGTTGAAATATAGGTCTGGGGTCTATAATAATATATAATTTAAAAAAAAACACAACTTTATACCCCACCTATCTAAAAAAATATTTCTAGGGGCCGGGCTTTTCCATTTCAAATTATAAAAATGCAGAGAGTCGCTGCATTTCTGGGGCACTGTGGGGATGAGGGCCTACCTTCTTTAAGGGTGAGTTTGGGGGTGTAAGGTGTTTTCCTAGCGTTGGGTTTTCCTAGCACTCAGTGGGGAGGTTGGAGACTAACCACTTTTCAGGAAGCAACAAGTGGCTGATGTCTTGGGCAAGGGCTTAATTTCGCAGCTGTGGACAACAGGCCCTGTGTGAATGCGGACAAGGGTCAGGTTCAGGGTCCTTGTATTAATTTCAGGTTCATGGTCCTTGTATTAAGTTGACGAGTCCGTTAACAACTCAGGTCCCAGAGACCAGGATTCCCAGAGCGGTTTAACGATCCTCAGGTACTTTTCTTCCGGGAACTCTGGGAATTGCAGCTATTGTGAGGGTCTAGCATGAGGGTCTCCCGACAGCTCCTAGCACCCTTAACAAACTACAGTCCCCAGGATTCTCGCTGAGTATTATAGCGCTTTGAATGCATACTGCCCATGGGGCCTGAGCCTTCCAGTTCATTTTAATCGTGGATCCCTTAAACAAATCAGGCTAAAATGAATTCCCCAGGATAACTGAACCAGCCCCTCAGAGAGTTTGAAAAGGCCTGGATTTCCCCTAGGAAAGAAAACAGTGGCTTAACTGTGGAAAGATGCCTGCTCATAGCATCCGCGTAGCCCCAGCAACTGTCTAGCATGACAGGGTTGAAGCCGTGAAGGGGATTAATTGGCAGTGTCTTGGCCGGGGACACCAAGCGCACGAGGGGAGAGAGTCTCCAGTTAATGACACGGCTAAACTAGCAAGGTTAAACGCCGTATCTGGTATCGGGGCCCTGCTCTAAACCCGGTTGCCTTTTGCCATAAAGCAGCGCTGCATTTCTTGAGTCAAGTGCTTTACTCTCACTCACTTTAAATCATAGAATTGTAGAGTTGGAACGGGTCCCGAGGGTCATCTAGTCCAACCCCCTTCAATGCAGGAATCTCAACTCAAGCATCCCTGACAGATGGACATCCAACCTCTGCTTAAAAACCTACAAGGAATGAGAGTCTGTTCCACTGTCAAACCCTCCTTCTGAGGGAGTCTGTACCACTAGCAAACAGATACCAAGTTCTTCTGATGTTCAGTCAAAATCTCCTTTCTTGTAGCTTGAAGCCATTGGTTTGGGTCCTACCCTCCACGGCAGGAGATAACAAATATGCTCCCTCCTCCATGAGACAACCCTTTAGATACTTGAAGATGGCTCTCATATCTCCTCTCAGTCTCCTCTTTTCCAGGCTAAACATCCCCAGCTCCCTCAACCATTCCTCATAAGGCTTCCTTTCCAGACCCTTAATCATCTTGGTTGTCCTCCCCGACGCCCGTTCCAGCTTGTCAGCAACCTTCTTAAAATTGTAGTGCCCAGAAACGGACGCAGTATTCCAGGTGTGGCCTGACCAAAGCAGAATAGAGCGGTCCTATTACTTCCCTTGACCTGGACACTGTACTTCTGTTCATGCTTTGGAGAGCACCCTGCGAATGGGGTGGTTCTGCCCACTTTTACTCTGACAGCAGCGTCTGTTTACCTTGCCCTGCCCTCCTAACTGTGGGCCCAGTCATAGCTCCCAGGTGTCCCTGGATGGGAAGAGTTGATTTAAAGTAGGGGCATAATGCCCTCTAGATGTTTTGAACTCCAGTTCCCATAGGGAGCTGCCTTATACTAATCTAGCTCAGTAATAGCAGCGGCTCCCCAGGGTTTCAGACCAGAGGTCTCCTCCCAGACCTACCTGGGACCCCTTTTGCATGCAGAGCAGATTCTTTAGCACTCAGCTGCGGACCATCAGTCGCAACCAACCCATGGTCTATGGTCAAGGTTGATGGAAGTTGTCCTCCAGCACCACAGGTTTTCAGGGTGATGGTGGCTGTGCTTGTGGGGTTGTGTTTTTTTTTGCCACCGGAGTCTCCCCTACCACTTTTGCAAACGCTGTTAAGTAACAGTTTGAAACTTTCGGCAAATAGCACGTGTGAAATCTGCACGTGTGCTTCTTTTTGTGTCACCTGAAGCTAGAAATACAGCTACTGGAAGCTTGGGGAGGCAAATGGATTCCATTTCTGGAATCCGAGGGAGGGTTTAGTGTGCAGACTCTGCAGGGGGGCGGGGGTGGGGGGGGCGGAACAAGCCTGGAAGTCCTTGGCTGAAAGTTTGCTTCAGCCATGAACTCAGTAGATGGCCTGAGGTTAGGGACATGAATTTCTCAACTTCAACCCAGCTGCCTTCACCTCCGACACAGGGGATAATACTGATGCAAGAAATACCAACATAGCGAAGTGCTTTGCACAGCTCTAAGAACACGGTGCAGATTTTTATTGGGTTTTTATTAGGTGTTATTTATTAGGTTTTCGCAGGACGATGCCTTTTGTGCAAAACTTGCATTGTCAAGGCTTTATTTGAAGGCATTAACGAACTGCAAATCTATTAACATCACTTCAGGACAGAAAGGGTGATTCTCTCATTATAATATAGATGGGCTTATTCTCTCTCTCTCTCTCTCTCTCTCACACACACACACACACACACACACTATTTTTTTTTTAATGTAAAAAATGCGTAATCTGGCCTGTTCCCTTGGCATAGGGCAGGGCATAAATTTAAACGAATAAAGGGATACCTTGATGCTTACAGTCCTCTGCTGCATTAGATAGTTTGGACAGGGGCTTGAATAAGAGATCCATCTCCATTAGTGTGTTCCCGTTTCAAAAAGGCAAGTTAATGATGGGTGACCGACCTATTGTGAAGCCAGTTCTGTGGCCCCCTTTTCTTCTTCTTCTTCCAGGGATGGTGCTCAGTGTGTGGAATTTGGAGAAGGGCCGCCATGCATATGGCTCAGAGGATTAGCCTGTTCATGCATGCCCAGAACACTGGCAGCAGATGGCCAATTCAGCTTTTTGTCTAGCGTTTTGCGTGAGTGAGTGCGTGTTTGTGTGTGACATCTTATCACAGATTTGCTGCCTTTTGTCCTTGGTTAACTGCAGTGCATTATCAAAGTTCACAAAAGCCAGCTGGAAAGCACACAGCCCTAGCTGTCGATGCTGAGTGCATGTGTGAGAAATATATTGGTCCAATAAGTTGCCGTGTGGAGTCAAAAGTTGCATTGGAATGAGAGTGGTGTTTGTTTTTAAAGCACGTTGCCAACGAGAGATATATCTGGTTAGTGTATAATCTGGGGGTGGGGACGCTGTCCAGCTGAGGTCATGTTGCACAGGGGTGGGTCTCCCCCCCCCCCCCAGTATTGTTTTACATGCTGCCCAGCTACTTTGGTGCTGCACACACTTGAGTGGCTCTTCAGAGTTTCACACATCTGGACAAAATGAACGGCTTTGATTAATTGGAGACGTCCTCGTTTAATCACAGCTCTCCAAAAGAGAGGTTTGAAGATACTTGCGTCCACCCAAACGGGGCCTTCATATCTCTTAAGAGAAAAATAATAGGGAATTTTGTTGGGAGCCGGTTTTAGGAGAATGCTCACTAAGGCAGTGTTTTTCAACCACTGTTCCGCGGCACACTAGTGTGCCGCGAGATGTTGCCTGGTGTGCCGTGGGAAAATTACTTTATGTATAGTCAATATAGGCACAGAGTTAAATTTTTTAACATTTTCTAATGGTGGTGTGCCTCGTGATTTTTTTCATGAAACAAGTGTGCCTTTGCCCAAAAAAGGTTGAAAAACACTGCACTAAGGCTCAGTTGCCCAGTGGCACGCAGAGCAAGATCTAAGCCGCTGAATAGTTTTACTTTATTTATTAAATTTGTATGAAACCCTCCACCCAAAGACCACAGGGCGGTTCACAACATAAATATACAAAACGAGAACACAAAAATACACAACAGAAATGCAAAAACAAACCAATAACCCCCACCTCCCACAATCACATTTTAAAGGCCCCAGATTGTTTAATCAGCCAAAGTCCTGACTGTAGAAAAAGGTTTTCACCTGGCACCTAAAGATACGCAACAGAGGCCCCAACCAGGTGAGCCTCCCTGAGGGGAGCATTCCACATACAGGGAGCCACCGCAAGAAAGGCCCTGTTCTCTTGTTGACCAGCCTAAGGAGGCATGAATAGGAGAAAGTGATTCTTCAGTTCCCAAACTGTTCAGGGCTTTAAAAGATAAAAACCACCCGCTTCCATTAAGCCCAAGAATGCATGCCAGCCTGTTAGAATGTGGACGTTAGCTCCACAGAAGCGACAGCTTTCCACGGTGCAAAAACCAGAGAATTAGCAAAAGGGGGGAATATAGCTTAGGGCAGTGGTGGGAACCCCATAGTCCTCTAGATGTTGAACTACAATTCCCATGGCCATGCTGGCTGGTGGCTGATGGGAGTTGGAGTCCAAGGACACCTGAGGGGGCCACAGGCTGCAAGCTAAAAGCTTCCAGGAAAAGGCAGGTTACATGGAGAAACTTGAATATAGAAAGGCAGCGCCGCTATGCGTTCTGGGAGGCGTTCCAGGAATAAGGACAGAGGCCAAGTTGTTTAAGAGAGGAGGAGGCTTTCTGACAGCCGGTGATGGAGGAGCTGGGTTATGTACACACCGTGTATTTAAAGCAGATCCCGAAAGATCCTGGGAACTGTAGTTTGTTGAGGGTGCTTGGAACCATAGCTCTGCAGGGGAGTAAACTACAACCCCCAGCAATGTTATTTCAATGTATGGTGTGAAATAAGGGTGGAACAGACGCACTTTTACGAAATAAAGGGAGTCATCCAAGTCACCAACCTGCTTTCCGACAACACCAATACTATTGTGACAGGAACAATTCCTGGAAGCTCTTTATTGGCGTGGGTTGTTTTTTTTCTTTTGGGGGGGCTAACATTCCTTTGTGGGGTCATTCAAAAACAATGGCTTTTTACTAGGGGAGAAGCTAATTCTTCAGTCTTTTGCTGCCAGCGGGATGGGTAGGTGGGGGGGATGGCAGGATTTTCCACTGGAATGCGAAAGCTGGAAGTCCCCAGTGTCTCTATTTTAGTGTGTTTGCCTCTTTAGCCCCCCTGGAAGAATTTCAGGAATGCCTTGGCTTCCTTTCGGTCCCCTTGAGGCACCAGTGTGTCCTGACAAAAGCTAGACCTTGCCTCGCTTCCTGACTCTCCGTGGCCCTTTTACTCACTCCTCCTGTTTTTCTTTTCGTCCAAGGCTAGTTTCACATCAGGGTCCGGTGGTGTGCGTTTGGGGAAGGTTGGTAAGTGTCGAGAAAGAAAAGAAAAAAGCCCATGGGATGATTTAAAGCCACTTTTAGGATGGTGAAATTGCCATCTTAAAAGGAAAGCAGGTTAAGGAAAGGTGCTCTCCGGTGCTACAAATTTTTAAGCAGTTCCCAGGAGATTCAAGTGTTTTGAATGAAGGGAAACTTCAAAAACGGCAGGACATGCTTCTTTCTTTCTTTCTTTCTTTCTTTCTTTTTTTCTTTCTTTCTTTCTCCCATGCTAAGGTCAAGAGCCCCCTAATCAACACTTATGCTGCAAACAGGCAAGAGTTTGTAAACAGCATTCCGCAGCCCCACTTGCCAAGAGTGCTCCATCACCCCCTGGTGGAAGGAGTACATCGCTCACTGCCACACGGAGCTGCAGAACGCTTGGGCAGGGCGAGGCAAGGCCACCCCAGGCGGCAGGATCCACGGGGGGGGGGCAGCAGATCCCGGCATAGAGCATAGAATTGTAGAGTTGGAAGGGGACCCTGGGGGTCTCCTCTAGCCCAGCCCCCTCTGCAATGCAGGAATCTCAACCATAAAAGACGTTGGAGTTCTTATTGCCAAATACAGTAAAAAGAATCCAAATAAGAACTCTGGCCAAAAGTTTTAACCAAACAACATACGTTTACTCGTAAGTAAATCCAAATGTAATATCAGTTCTGTAAAGAATTACAGTTTTAAATCAAAAGTAGTTTCATATTGGAAATTTTCCTTAAGAGCCTTTTAGAAATTGATGTCAGAGCTTCTCCGATGAGTGTCAGATGTAAACCAGGGATACCAGACAGGGCCCCGTTTCGGCATGGATGCCTTCTTCAGCTTGTTTTATATGATAGAAGTGTACGAAATGTATATGCTGTCTATTTCTTTGATTCCTAAAGAGGATATAGCGTCTTAGAAGAAGTTTTCCTGTGTTTTCTAGCGTTAGAAAACATATACATATACATTTCGTACACTTACAGAATTGATATTACATTTGGATTTACTTACGAGTAAACGTATGTTGTTTGGTTAAAACTTTTGGCCAGAGTTCTTATTTGGAATCTCAACCATAGCACCCAGGACAGATGGTTCACCCTACCTCTGCTTTAAAACCTCTTCCTGCTCTCACACAGAAGATGGAACAAGCTTGCTTTCTCCAGCTCCGGGGGGGGGGGGGTAGGACCCCTGAGCCGATGGATCCAAGTTACAAGAAAGGAGATTTTGACTGAGCAATCAGGAAGAGCTTTCTGACAAGTAAGAGCTGTTAAGTCAGTGGAACGGACTCCCTTAGGAGGTGGCAGACTCTCCTTCCTCGGAGGTTTTGGAGCAGAGTTTGGGTGGCCTTCTGCCATGGATGCTTTAGAGCAGGGGTGGCCAACTCCCAAGAGACTGCGATCTACTCACAGAGTTAAAAACTGGCAGTGATCTACCCCCTTTTATGGGGCTCAGGTCAAAAGTTATTGAGCTTTTTCAGGAAGGAGGAAGGCCCATTCTGGGTGGGTTTGGGTCAAAGTTGTTGAGTTTTTTCAAGGAGGAGGTAAAATGTTGATCTTTTTTTAGGGGAGCCACAGTTGTTCAGCTTCTTTGAGGGAGCCAGTGATCTACTGCAGACATCCAGTGATCTACCGGTAGATCACGATCTACCTGTTGGACATGCCTGTTTTAGAGTTTTGAACTGCAGCTGGGGACCCCTATGTTCCAACCGGCTGCTCTCCAATCCTAATCCTCCTTGCTCTCCAAGCCTAATCCTCCTCTCTCCATAACCTACCTCACAGGGTTGTTTTGAGAAATGGAGTGTCTGAAGGAGAGCAGGCACCCGGTCCTGAGCTCTTGGGGGGGGGGGGAGGAAGGGCAGAATAAAAATGTCAGCAAACAATTCCCTTCGTTGATGCTTTTGGGGGGGGGGGTCTGCATTCAGTTGCTTTGACGGTGTTTCCTCCCTGCAGCCTTGGCGTTTGACAACGATGGGCCAATATGTGTGACTTGGAGCAAAACGATAATGAAATTGAGAATGGTGTCTTTCTCACTCTTGAAACCTTTAGCAGTTTCCCAAGTTGTGTTTGCAACACGGAAGCAGGGCAGCTCCTCCCCACATGACCCTCCCCCCTGCCCAAATACTGTATTCAAGATCCTTACTGATCAGCTGTTTCCGCAGGAGGGTCATGTGGGGGGGGGATGGTGGAGGGTGAGGGGCAAGTTCTGTACATCCACCCTCCAAAGTGTGTTGCTTGTGGGCCCTGTAGCCACAGCTAACAAAGCCGTTGCACACTTTTGTGCCTCTCTGCTAACAACGATTCCACCCAGGCATTTCAAGATGGTACATCTGGCTTTTAAAAATAAACAATAACAGTAATCTGCTGGCTTTGTGGTTAGTAGTGGTGGTCAGAAGCCCTGATCCTGCCTTCCCTGGAGCCTTAGGCTGTGCGCACACTCATACCTTTAAAGCCGTGTTAGAAATTAGCCAGGCGCGTTTTGTTACTGGCATGGGTCCAATCGCAACTATGATGAGATTTCTGGGCACCAGGTTGACGACCACAGTTTAAAAACCGGCCTCAGCCCATGATTAATAGCATTTCTACTGTGTGTGCATACTGGGACAAGTGAAATGTTCTAAGAGTCAAGCAATGTACTGTAGCTGAGATCGTAGAATCGTAGAATCATAGAATTGTAGCATTGGAAGGAACCCCGGGGTCACCTAGTCGAAGCCCTTGGCAAATAGACATTCTGTTGTGGCGACTGCAACCTAGATTAAGGTGCCATTTGACACCAGCATATATATCTTGAGTTTCTAACGCTTTGCTTTAAAGCATCTTCTTTCCTGCAAAGAATTCTGGGCACTGTAGTTTGCTAAGGTTTAAAACAAAACAAAACAAAAACTCTTTGCCAAGGCATGGGGTCCCTTGCAATAAGGCAGTTTTCTTCCATGGTATCTTTGGAATATTTCCCCAGCGGATCTTGATGATGCATGGGAGGCCTTATAACAACGTTTTACACAATCTGCCTTGGCAACCCAGAGATAATAACGTCCAGTTTTATTTCCCTTCTCTGCTTCAACCTGCCAAGAAGGCTGCCAACTTTTGAGCTTTGATTTCTCAGGTGGAACAGGGCGCAAAGAAAGGAAAACAAGCACAGCTTCATTCTTAGGGGGCATAGTTTTTGCCCGGTACTTGACCTTCTGGACTTCATCTTCTTCCTACATGCATTACATCGTCCCTCCACCCCCACCACCAAATTACCACCAAATTGAATTTGGAATGGTGGTATTTGAAAATGTCAAGGAGAATCAATAAGGAAGCTCTGGAGGGGGCTCAGTCTTGGTAGACTCAGCACATTTCAGAGCAGATCTGAAACTTCTTCCCTGATGAGTCTCTTTAGTGGTTCTGCATATGGCTGTTGAACTGGGGCACCCCTGCTCAGATCACATAAGGCAGTAAGTTTCACAAACATCTGAGAGGTGAAGTGGCAGGGCTCTGAGGAGTTGTGGTGAAGGGAGAGGGTCGGGGGGCTGACCCAGGAAAGGGGACCAGCGATTTCTGGGGTTCGGTGCCGCAAAGGTGGGGCACACAGGATGTGTCAGAAGCGTTGGAAGGGGCTGTTCAGGTGAGGGGGGCTGCGGTCGAATCCCTGCTGTCTCCCAAGAACCAGAGGGGAAGAGCAGTGACTGCTTCTGTGTAGGAGAAGAACTTTCTTGGCTGGGAGTACTTTGGACATGAGGCGTAGTTGACTCTCACAGCCGAAAAGGCTAACTGTTGGGGCATGTGAGAGCAACAGTTGCCCGTGTTTCTCTATGAGACACTGATCTTGGCACATGTCTGATTTGAAGGAGGTAAAACTATCACGACAATTCATGCAGGGATACAATGGGCAGCCTCCTTTGAAGCGGGTGGCGCTGTGGTGTAAACCACTGAGCCTAGAGCTTGCCAATCGGAAGGTCGGCGGTTCAAATCCCCGCAAGCTCCCCATGCTCAGTCCCTGCTCCTGCCAACCTAGCAGTTCGAAAGCACGTCAAAGTGCAAGTAGATAAATAGGTACCGCTCCGGCGGGAAGGTAAACTGCATTTCCATGCGCTGCTCTGGTTTCGCCAGAAGCAGCTTAGTCATGCTGGCCACATGAACCGGAAGCTGTATTCTGGCTCCATTGGCCAATAAAGCCATTTGAGTGCTGCAACCCCAGAATCGTTCGCAAGCCCTTTTCATAAAAAATAAGTCTTGAGATCGTTCAAAGAAATAGAATCGTCACTTCATCCTCCCACCAGTGTGAGCTAGTTATAATGTGTCCTTTTAAACACATTCTCTGCATCTCAAGGCCTGCCTTTTATTAGCAGCTTGGGAAAAAGAAATGTAATAAAGGTCTTATTCCTTTTGAATAATTTTCCTTATCTCCAATTTCTTTATCTCATTCTATGCCCTTTTAAAATGTGGGGTGTTTTTTTGAGGGGGGAGGGTTATTGGGTTGGTTTTTTAAATTTTGATTATATATTTTGTGGTTTTATATTTTGATTTTGTTCTGTGAACCGCCCTGAGACCTCCGGGTATAGGGCGGGATATAAAACGAATGAACGTATGAAGCTGAAAAGGGGAGGGAGAAAGGAGTTTTGCCACAAAACCACACTGTGCGCGGAAGCTTAAGGCACAAAAAAACGATTGCCAGGTAATTACCCTTAACCCTTTCTGAGAGGTGCACCCTTTCTTAAAGAAAGCGTGTTAAAACCTTGGATATGCAAGTAAATAAATAAATCCCAGTTAATTATGTGTTTCGTGAAACAACAATGTACAAAGCAAGAGGAGACACTTCTCAACAGCAAAGGTATCGTTACCTTCGTAAAAACCTTTTTTATTCTTCTCGGGTAGGATGCTGATGGCATCCTTGCTCATGTTGACATGGCGATAGTATCACGGAATTGTCAGGTTGGTGGAGGGACCACGAGGGTCTTCTAGTCCAACCCCTTTGCAATGCAGGAATCTTTTGCCCAATGTGGGGTCTGAACCCACGGCCCTGGAGCCATTTCCCTGCTACCAGTGCTGGCCCAGGGCATTGTGCATCCTGACGCAGAGCCCAAATGGTGCTGTGCTTCTGCTAGGGCCAGCTTATTATTATTATTATTATTATTATTATTATTATTATTATTATTATTATTTTAAAAAAAGTTTTGCTGTACCTTTCAGACACCAGCTGATGCCTTCACCTGTCACTTCCTCATGGCCAGCTTTTGCTACTGCAAACCATGATCACATGCCAGGATTAACTGAATATATAGGTACAAGCTTGCATCTGAGTTACTGCGAGACAGAGGGGCTGGGGAAGCCCTAGCAGAAACTATGATGGTCAGCCAGTTTTAATGATAGCAAATTTGTGTCCGTTGTCTCAGTTGAAAGGTCCTATTTTACAATTTGTGAGTACTGAGGCTCAGAGATATACAACTTGGCTCATGTATCAGCCAAGTTACGGTAAGTGTGTGAGACCAAAGCCTTCTCCTTGCTGTTGTTGCTAGCATTCCAAAATTGGGAGTTAGACTACTTAGCCGATCAACCAAAAGATCCTGATCTGCTTTCTGCCCGCCCTGGGTGTAGGCTGTGCCTTGGAAAATGCAGAAAACAGGAAGGTTGTCAGAGGCTGGGGGGGGGGGGCGGTACATTAGCACCTCGGAAAGCTCTTCTCTACTTTCCCTATGATGAGCTGCAAGAGAATAAATAATGCAAGGCGAGGAGATAGATGCAAATTTGTGTAGTTTTCACGGGCTGCAGGTTTCTGCCTCTCTTGACAGCACACTTGGGGTTTCGTGGCTCAGGATTCTGAATTTTAGCTCAGGTTTATATATAGATCTAATGAACATCCTCCGAATCAAAGAAAAGGATTTCTGCTGTATTGACTGAAGGGGTGGTGAATTCTGGGCCTGTGGATTCTGTGGATTCAGGGCCTGTGGATTCTGACCCCGCTGCAGCTTTTTCAGACATCAAACACATTTTAAAAGGTTGCATTTCGGTGGCAGAGAATCTTGATTTGCATGCAGAAGGTCTCAGCGTCAGTTCTGGGCACCTATATTCTCTGCCTTGAAAACCCTGCAGAGCCACTGCCAGTCAGCATAGAATACTGAGCTTAGGTGCACATTGGTCTCACTCAGTAGAAGGTAGCATTCTGTGCTCCTAAATCTCCAGCAGTCTTTTGCATGGCTTCCCAAGCACACGTGAGCTTTGACCTGCTACCCTGACTCCTGAACATCTGACAGCAGGATGGCCTCTCCTTTTGACTGAAGGACAAAGTGGGATAATATCACGGTTGCCAGATGTCTGATTAAGGAAGCTGTAGTTGCTGCTTTTTAATCCCCCCGAATAGCACAGCTGCAAACAGCATAATGGGTACTGTTTGCCAGAGAATATTACAGCCCCATTGAACTTGCATCATAAATATGCAGTTTTCTACCGTATTACGGTTTTGAATTTGGATTTGGCAACATGGGTTTGCTAGATAGACCGGGGACCAGTTTGAATGTTGCTATATAAAACCTTTCTTTAAAAATCATGATGGGAGCAGCCATCCCAAGGAGAATGTCAAGCAATTAAACAACAACAACAACAACCCAGGAATTTCAAAGCCACACACTCTTTCTTGTCCCACATCTATTTGAAGTTGGATAATCTCTGCAAACATTTTTGTCAATCTGGGTCTCTGTAGCACTCAGCCAATCCTAGTCCAAGCTCTCAACGAAGTGCATTCTTTGTAGCTAGCCTGGAAAACAATGCAGTCGCTAATTTGAGCACATTGGTTTTTAATTTAATATTAGTGGTAAGAAAGAGCAATGGAGGAGTGTGTGTGTGTGTGTGTGTGTCTGTCTATACTACCTACTTTTTGCTTAATCATTTGCAGTTGTTGTTTTTTGTGACCAGGGGAGGAGAAATGGTGGGTGGCCTCTGTGTGCTGCAGCTTTCAACATTTGTGTGTTACTGGAACTGTAAGGTTTGTGCGTGTTTCTAGGTTTGAGATAAGTGCTGAGGTTTTGCATTCCTTTTTTTCCTTCAGATTGAAAAAACAATGCAGTGTGTATGTTTGTTAGGCTGCTGTGAAACTGCTGGGCAGCAGGATCTTCTGTTGTGGTGAATGTAGTATGTGCAGTTTGTACAAAGGACACCTTACTAAATGCATACGGAAGAGGCTTGTGCTATTTATTTCTGAAGCTTATAGTTCCTCATCATGTTTCCTCTGTACAATGGTACCTCTGTTTAAGAACAGTTTGGTTTAAGAACAATTTGGTTTACAAACTCCACAAAACCAGAAATAGTGTCTTCGTTTGAGAACTTTATCTCGGTCTATGAACGGAATCCGAATGGTGGAAGGGCACCTGTGGCAGGAAACCTCATTAGGGAAAGCACGCCTCGGTTTAAGAACGGTTTTGGTTTAAAAATGGACTTCCAGAACGGATTAAGTTCATAAACCAAGGTACCACTGTAGTAGGAAGCTGTGGTGGGCGGGGAGGAGTTGGTGGTGTCAATAGTTAAACCCCTTAGGCTTCATCACACTTTGGTTGGGCAGAATGTTGCCTGTACATTTTCCTTCTCAGTAAGCCAATTGGTAAGTCTTCATACCTAAAAAAACAAAACAAAAAAACCTAGCACCCCAGAGGACCCGGAGGCATAACTTAAACATCCTCCAGTGTGGTGTAGTGGTTAAGAGCGGTGGACTCATAATCTGGTGAACCAGGTTTGCTTCCCCGCTCCTCCATATACAGCTGCTGGGTGACCTTGGGCTAGTCACACTTCTCTGAAGTCTCTCAGCCCCACTCACCTCACAGAGTGTTTGTTGTGGGGGAGGAAGGGAAAGGAGAATGTGAGCCGCTTTGAGACTCCTTCGGGTAGTGATAAAGCAGGATACCAAATCCAAACTCATATCTTCTTCCTCTCTGTCACTGGCTCCTTGTGTGGTGTTGGGTACGATGCTTTGGTATCCTTGCAATCCAAGGGGCAGCCAGCTAGCCATGGCTTATAGCAGAGATGAAACAATAGCCAAGCGTCACTGTAGAAAATGTATTATTCCGTAAGTGTTCAAGGATTACAAAAAAAATTATGAATCAAATGAAGCAAACTTTAGCCCCCAGTAGCTCACGCCATAATAAATTTGTTAGCCTTTAGCATGCCAGTATGGCTGTCTTGTCCCTCTTGCTAAGCATGTGGTAGTGATGGAACATACCCGGGCGCTGTTGTCATTAAGCGACGTCCATTTTGCTTCTCCCCTGCAGGGCCAGGCCATGCTGAGGCCGAGACCCGGGAATGCATCTATTACAATGCCAACTGGGAACTGGAAAAGACCAACCAGAGCGGAGTGGAGCGCTGTGAAGGGGAGAAGGACAAACGCCTCCATTGCTACGCCTCCTGGAGAAACAACTCCGGCTCCATCGAACTGGTGAAGAAAGGGTGCTGGCTTGACGACTTCAACTGCTACGACAGGTGAGAGGGCACAGGCAGAACCAGGGAGCAGCAGCACACTCCTCGCTCCTTCTGGCATGTGTGCCTGGTTGTCTCTTGCCCCCCAGTCCATGGAGCTTGGAGCTTCAGCCATGAAGTCGCTCAGGCTGGGAGCTTCGTTTATAGCAGCTGGAAGCTCCACGCCAAGGTTGGAGAGCCATCTCTCTCTCTTTTCATCCGGAGGGCCACGTGTCAGCGCTGGGCGGGGCCAGAGGCAAAAGTGGGCGGAGCAATGGATGCAAATTTTGCCATCCATCCTACACAACCACTTGAGTTTTCAGAGTGGCTGAAGCACTTTTTTATCCAGTGCTATTTTTCTAGAAAGAAAAATGAACACCTCCCTTATTCTCTTATAATGGCAATGGCGCCCACCTGAGAAGTGCCGGCACTGAGTTCTGGCGAGAGAAAAAAAGCCCTAGTAGTATCCATTGAAATGGACTGGTTTTTTTAAAAAAATAAAATTTTAAAATACCTTTTTATTCGCTAATAATTTAAACAACAAAAGACAACAAAAATACCAGCTGACACCTGCAATTCTTACCATATTAACTGCAACTTGACAATTCCGTTCATTCCATTCACAGTTAGTTAATTTCCAAATATACACACAAACCCCATCTCAGCTGGAGAGTACAGCCATACGTGTCCACTCAGAAATAAGCCACAATGACTTTAAAAAGAATTATTGCTAGATAAGAGTATTTAGGGTTGTAGTCTTCAGTCTGTTCCTGCTGACATCTTGAGGCAGAGCCATGGCTGAGTGGTTGATCACCTGCTTTGCAAGCACTAGGTCCCAGGTTCAACCCCCAGCTTGTCCAGGTAAGGCTGGGAATTTCCTCTGCCTGAATCCTGGCAAAGCCCCTGCCAGTCCGTGTAGGCAATAGTGAGCTCGATGGACCAATGGTCTAACTCTGTATAAGGCAGTTCCCTCTGTTCCTGCAGTTTCTCATATCTTCCTAGGGCTTGAGCGTTCTCTTCCCCTGCCCTGCTTCCCCCCCCCCCCTGTAATTTATTCATTTCCTATTTCTGCATTGCATCTGTTAGCCGGCGATGTTGCTCTCAACCCCATCCCGCACGTCCCTTCTTCTTTTTTTTATCTTCCTAATTTAGTTTATGTTCCTTGTCATTTCTTTGCCTTGCTCAGCCTTCTGAATTGCTGTTCGGCAGTTAGCAGATCAGCCATGCTGCTACACGATCTCCCTCTTGGAGTCTTTTTCTCTTCCTGTTCCTACAGAAACCAGATTTCTCCAGTTGGCATTACTACTCTCAGGCTTCTTATGGTGCATTAACCTTTTCCCACTGCCCCTTCCTCTTCCCAATCTTGTAGGGTATGGTGGTGGGATGGCTCTTTCCTTCTCATCTTTTGGCCGGTATAATGTCCTTTATTTCCCTCACCTCTCCAGCCAGCCCCCATCTCAAGCTTTGCGCTGCTGCCAATTTCTTGGTCACCTTTAATTTATGGGTTGCTGTGATAGGTGGTCTTTTTTTTTTTTATTCGTGTAGTGCACCTAGTATATGAATTGCTTCTATAAATGGGAATAAATTATGATGGCGATGAGTAATCTTAACGCCAGCGTCTACTGTTGCCCCTCCTGCTTGGCATACCCTCCTCTAAAAGGAATCTCAGGAGAATGGGGGTGGGGGGCAGGGAGAACATGAAAGCCTCCAGATGTTGCTGGACTCCAACTCCCATCAGCCCTATGCAGCATGGCCAGTGGGCAGGGATCATGGGAGCTGTAGTCAAGCAACGTCTGAAAGAGCCACGGTTTCCTCATCCCTCTTAATAAATGACCCAAGCTCCTCCCCTCTATACAGGGGCGTACTTTGCTAACATGCCTTGAGCAAGGACAACATTTGGTGCACCCCCTTAGATATTTCTTATTTTTACAATAACTATTATTGACTCTTTATTTTGCGCCCCTTTAGCTCGGCACCCTGTGCAGGGGAACTGCCCGCATCGCCTTAAATCCGGCGCTGCTTGATGATATCACTTCCTGTTTACTGGCCTCTCCCCGCCCTTGCAAAAAAAGCCCAATTTGCCATGTAGCTGGTGAGCCTTATACTAAAGTAGCTGCGGTTAGTTTACTAGCCTGCCCCATCAAATTATCCCATGCTTGAAAACCAGCGGAAAGTTCGCAAAGCACCTGGAGACTGGGGACCGGAAAGGGTTGTGATAGAGGAGGGAAGGAATACTCCCCATCTTTTTCAGCAACAAGGAGCAGTTTTGTTATACGTGACTGCAGGCCTGTTAAAGCCCATCTTTTCAACTCCTTTAATTTGGTGTATCTACATGTAAGATCGAACATTTAAAGGCCTGCTTTTCCTCGTAGTTGTGAAATCCAGGAGGCTATGGAGCTTCTGGGTGTTTTCACACAGTAAATGCTCGATAATTTCTGGCGTGCCCTGAGAAATGTTCTGTACAATTAGGTGGAGAGAGCAGCGCGTTCTTTCGAGGGCCGCGTGCTGCAGAAAAGGAGAACTTAGTCATTCGGAGCTGCCTGCTGGAGCAGAAAAGCACACTTAGCCAGGGTGATAATGGCCCTGCTTTTAGAGCGGCTGTTTTCATTCTGCCTTCCCAGTGCACCCGTTCACACATACACATGCATTGTATCTTGTCCCTTGATTACTCAAGTTTTTCCTTACCGTCAGCCAAAGGCTTTGCAAGACTTCTGAAATGGATCAAGGGCTTTCTCCCCGGGCCAGTATTGTATTAGGATGTGCTTCTAACAATAAACAATAACTGAAAGTGGAGGACTAATAGAGCAGAAACAATTCCTAGGAACCCCCGAAGCCACCCTACGCAGGGTCAGTAAAGACACTGGTCTATCTAGCTTAGTACTGTCTACACTGACTGGTAGCAGTTTCTCAGGGTTTTCGACAGGGAATCGTTTCCCAGCCCTACCTGGAGGTGCTGGGAATAGAACCTGAGAACCTCCTGGATGCAAAGCAGATTATCTGCCAGTGAGCTACCCAGAGTTTGCCCTCTCCCTTTGGGAAGTGGCGCAGACTGAGCCCTGAGGAAAAGGTGGACAATGAGAATGGGAGGAAGATAGGTGGGATGAACATTTAATGATTATAGAATCATAGGATTGTAGAGTTGAAAGGGACCCCCGAGGCTTGTCTAGTCCTTTGTTGTTGTTCAGTCGTTCAGTCGTGTCCGACTCTTCGTGACCCCATGGACCAGAGCATGCCAGGCACGCCTATCCTTCACTGCCTCTCGCAGTTTGGCCAAACTCATGTTAGTAGCTTCGAGAACACTGTCCAATCATCTCGTCCTCTGCCATCCCCTTCTCCTTGTGCTCTCAATCTTTCCCAACATCAGGGTCTTTTCCAGGGAGTCTTCTCTTCTCATGAGGTGGCCAAAGTACTGGAGCCTCAACTTCAGGATCTGTCCTTCTAGTGAGCACTCAGGGCCGATTTCCTTGAGAATGGATAGGTTTTATCTTCTTGCAGTCCATGGGACTCTCAAGAGTCTCCTCCAGCACCATAATTCAAAAGCATCAATTCTTCGGCGATCATCCTTCTTTATGGTCCAGCTCTCACTTCCGTACATTACTACTGGGAAAACCATAGCTTTAACTATACGGACCTTTGTCGGCAAGGCGATGTCTTTGCTTTTTAAGATGCTGTCTAGGTTTGTCATTGCTTTTCTCCCAAGAAGCAGGCGTCTTCTAATTTCGTGACTGCTGTCACCATCTGCAGTGATCATGGAACCCAAGAAAGTGAAATCTCTCACTGCCTCCATTTCTTCCCCTTCTATTTGCCAGGAGGTGATGGGACCAGTGGCCATGATCTTAGTTTTTTTGATGTTGAGCTGCAATGCAGGAATCCCAGCTAAAGCATCCATGGGAGATGGCCATCCAGCTTCTGCTTTAAAAACCTCCAAGGAAGGAGCGTTCACCACCTCCCGAGGGAGCACCATGCTACTGTCAAACAGCTCTTGCTGTCAGAAAGTTCTTCCTGATGTTTAGTCAAAATCTCCTTTCTTGTAACTTGAAGCCATTGGTTTGGAAGCCATCGGTTTGGATGCCGTTGGTTCTCCTGCTTCCAGAGCAGAAGAAAACAAGCTTGCTCCATCCTTCATGTGGCAGCTCATCAGATATTTGAAGATGGCTACCATATCTCCTCTTTTCCATGTTAAATATACCCAGCTCCTTCAACCATTCCTCATACGGCTTGGCTTCCAGACCCTTGATCATCTTGGTCGCCTGCCTCTGCACACATCATAGTTTAATTAAATAAAATAATAGTTAGGGGTCGATCTCGGCACCTTTTGCGTTCAAGTCAGATGCTTTGCCACTATGCTACGTTCCATATAACCCAGGCTTCTTCAAACTCTGCCCTCCAGATGTTTTGAGACTACAATTCCCATCATCCCTGACCACTGGTCCTGCTAGCTAGGGATCATGGGAGATGTAGGCCAAAAACATCTGGAGGGCCGAGTTTGAGGAAGCCTGATATAATCAGTAGCCACTGACTGAATCCTCTTTGGAAGTTATAAAAAAATAAACAAGGGGAAAATTATTTTTAAAAAGAACAGAGGGCACTGCAGGGAAATTTGTTGGCATATAGCTTCCGTTACAGACAGCTTGAGGTAGTTACCCAAGGTTTCTGTTTTCTTGTCTTCATTTTCCCTTTCCATCAGTTCAGAGCTCCTGGAGCCAACTGCAATTTCTACGTGAGGCATTGGCCACAAGTGTGAGCAGCTATTTGTGCAAATGAATTGACGGGCATAACTTATAAATGAGCTCAGAGCTTGCTGCCTGATAAGCTGCAGCTCACTGCTCGATAGCATCACACAGGAAGCAGTTGCCACAAATCATTCTCCCTTATCACATTGGCTCAGATCATCGCTTGACCAGGGGAAGCAGGTCAGACTGCTGCAGAAGAAGGAAAAATCTGTGGTTCGGAAACATCGTAAAGTAATTTTTGCTTCCCTGGAGGGTTTAGTCTATACACTTCAAAAGCAACCATTGATAAGTGGAAGAGTTGGTGCAGTCTTGTAAGTAGCAGCTAGAGATAGGACATCCCTGGTCCAGAATTGTGAGTTCAGTCCGTGAGCTAGCTGCATAGTCTTGGTCAGGCTGTTGCCTTCTCGCTCTCACGCCTATTTTGTAATATGGGGAAAGTGTGGTGTTTAATTCACAGGGTTATCCCCACAAAAGTGACCTGCCAAGCCCTTTGTCCTATAGCAAAATAACAAATTGTAGGTTTGCAGTGGTGAACGACCCACTCACCCACATTTTCTCCCTTGAGTATTCAAACTCAAATGCTTTGTCAAACTCAAATGCATCACACACAACACAATTGTGCTAATAGCAAATACTAATTTGTTGCAGGATGGAGGAAATAATGGAAGGAGGATACAGACAAGTTCATTCTCTTACATTAAAAAAACAAAAACAAAAAACTATTCTGTAGACCAGGGGTCAGCAACCTTTTTCAGCTGTGGGCCTGTCCACCGTCCCTCAGACCATGTGGGGGCCGGACTATATGGGGAGGGGGAATGAATGAATTCTTATGCCCTACAAATAACCCAGAGGTGCATTTTAAATAAAAGGACACATTCTACTGATGTAAAAACACGCTGATTCCCAGACCGTCCACAGGCCGCATTTAGAAGGCAATTTGGCCGCATCCGGCCCACGGGCCTTAGGTTGCCTACCCCTGCTTTAGACTATTTGGCCCTTAGAGCTTAAGGGGAAAGTAAACAACTCACACTCCACTTTAGTTTTGATTTTTTCCCTTAGACTTTTAAATCCTATTTTATAGTTCAGCACAACAGCTTTGAACTATCCAAATGCTGAAGTTTCCGAGGGTGGATGAACTTGAATTGAACTGTGAACTGAACATGAACTGAACTAGTTCACTTTGAAAAGGGGCGACCGCAAAGTGGAACTTGTTCCTTTGGGGACCTGTTGAACTCGAGAACGAGATCGGGTTCCTTTGAAAAATGGGAATTTTCCGAGCTTTGGGGGCAAACATAATTTGTAGCACAATAATTTGAAGCGGAGCGTGGCAACCGCCTTCATACAGGTGCGGTTTAATTGTGGCAATGCTGTGCTTGCAGGCATTTGCTGGCATCATTTACAGGTGGATTTGGTGCAATCTGCCACAAGAGAGAAGGCATTTAGTTCGTCGCCAGCCAAGTTCCCCCTGTAAATTATTGCTTTTAAAAAAAAAAAGCAAGCAAACCCCCAATCTGCTGCTCATAGTGTCTTAACTTTGGGAAATGTTCTAATGGCACCATGAAAGAAGCCGTTAAACAGTGATGGCCGTCTCATGTCCCTTACCCCTCTGCACACGCCTCTGGGGGGAAAACATGGTGGCAGCTGGCATTTTTGGGTAGCTTAGCTCTGGCCTTTCATCTCATAATACATTGCTGCCGTGGCTCTGTGTGTGGTGTTGAAAAGGTCCCTTGTCCCTTCTGCCTGTTTCCTTTGAAATACAAGAGGGAAGCAACGTGTGGGCATGTATATGTTCTCAAAGCGTAAGGATATCGGAGCTAAACTTGTATATTAAAGTTATACCTTTAAGAGTTTTAACTCGCCCTTCTGCAAAGTTCCTGTGCGCGTAAAGGGCTCTTGAGATCTCATGCGGCGAGCTTCCTGCCTCCTTATAACAAAAGGTTCGGTGGATTGGCAAAATACAGCAGAAAGCCGGCATTAAATAGGATAAAGACAATACATTGTGCACCTTTCTCCTGAGGGCAATGTAAGAATTCACTGACTTTTATCTTATTTTCTTTTGTGTTGTCTTGCTGTATATATTTATATATATAGGCAGGAATGTGTGGCCACAGAAGAGAGCCCACAAGTGTTTTTCTGCTGCTGCGAGGGAAACTACTGCAATGAAAAGTTCACTCACTTACCCGAAGTTACTGGCCCAGAAGGTGAGGCTTTTGTTTATCAAGAACAAAACTCTTTGTATTGGAAGCTGACTTCAGTGGGTTTCTGCTAACCTTGAATTCCTGGCTTGGCAATTGAACACCGAACCTAATTAGAGCAGTGGCATTTCATATTGCAAAGTCGAGGAGTTCTCAAAATTTTTAAGTTTCTACAGAATGCGGCTTAGTTGTTTCCTGGTCTTCCAGGTGAAGTGAATTGCACACTAATCTCTCTCCACCCGTGAAGCAAAAGAAATGTACTCCTTTTCTCTCGCAGGATTTCTGGGGTGCATCACTGCAGGCAGAACGTTTACACAGATTTAACTAAGTATCTCAATTAGCTCTTGTCCAAATGGCAGCTGGCATGGTGAGTGGTGGTGCTGAGGAAGATAGGAAGCTGTTGTATATTTATATCTGTTGATTCATCTACTCAGCATGGTCTACTCTCACTCCCAGGGGGCAGCCCAGTGTTTCAGGCAGGGGTCTTTCCCAGCCCTACCTGGAGATGCCGGGGATTGAACCTGCGACCTTCTGCTTTCCAGGCAGATGTTTTACGGCCCTCCCCCAGTGCAGAGGCTAGACTTTCAAACCCAGAACCAGCTGGCCCAAATAATCAGGTGGCTTAAAACAAACAAGAATTCAAAGCCAGAATCTCTGTTAAAATCCAAAACTAGGCCAAGCGGTATAAAGCGAGCAAGGCCACGAACAGAAAGCTAGAGCATGGTGCATTGTGATATTTTTTTTTCCTTTTGAAATAATGCTTTTAGTTAAGAGTAACATGTGGTGACAAAGCCAGCCTAATTGAAATGCAGGAGGAAAAAAAATTCTTTTCTTCCTTCGTTTTTTTTGCTGAATCAGATTGGGGGGTAAACAAACGAGTCAGTAATGCCATTTCCCCCTGCATTGATATTGCATGGATGGGTGCAGTAGTGTTCAGACCATTTGTGAGCAACACATTATAGTCCTTTTGAAGTGCATTTAAAAAAAAAAAAAGTTGCCAAGGTGAAACTTTGCATTAGCAGCACCCTTAAACTTGGGAGACTCGGGGCACTTAAACTCATCTAGCAATGTAACTATGAAAAACAGCAAGAACAAAAGCACTTATCTGTATACAAGATAAAGGCCAGTACTGATGCAGACTCGGGTAAAAAAAAAACTTCACTTAAAAGATTGGTGGGGAAAGGAAGCCCTTACAGCACACACCAGAAAGTGAACAGAGAGAGAGAATGCCTGTCTGAGATGTAATGGGAAGGAGTCACCAAAGAGGCGTCCTGATGAGATTGTATCTACAAGAAGGCCCTCTCCTAGAGAGTAGAGTGATCAATTTCACATATGAAGGGCAAGACGATCTTTTGGGTATCCTGGTCCCAGGCAGTATAATGCTTCTTTGTACACTGGTACCAGCACCTTGAGAGGGACACGGGTGGTGCTGTGGGTTAAACCACAGAGCCTAGGGCTTGCCGATCAGAAGGTTGGCGGTTCGAATCCCTACGACGGGGTGAGCTCCCATTGCTCGGTCCCAGCTCCTGCCAACCTAGCAGTTCAAAAGCATGTCAAGGTGCAAGTAGATAAATAGGTACCGCTCCAGCGGGAACGTAAACGACGTTTCCGTGCGCTGCTCTGGTTCGCCAGAAGCGGCTTAGTCATGCTGGCCACATGACCCAGAAGCTATACGCCGGCTCCCTCAGCCAGTAAAGCGAGATGAGCGCTGCAACCGCAGAGTCGTCCGCGACTGGACCTAATGGTCAGGGGTTATTTACCTTTACCAGCACCTTGAACCTAGTCAGGTGGTTAATTGGAACCTATTCCCAACTGAAAGCTTAGTCGTGATGGCTGCATTCTGCCTGCACTGTTGGTGACGGCATGCCACTGGATAATAGTTGATGGGGATCAGAGGCAGGGAGAGAGCTGTTGTGCTCAGGTCCTGCTGGTGGGCTCCCCAGAGGCATCTGGTTGGCCACGGAGGACAGAATGCCGGGCACAGCCGGCTCTGCCATTAAGCAGACTGAGGAGGAGGCCTCAGGCAAGAGAAGCACCTAAGGTGGGTGCCCCGTGGGCGCCCTGCTGCCGCCAGCATCAGCTAAATCACACCCAAAATCATACCCAAAATTGCTCAGATCGGGCGCGATCTCTCCCAAAATTGCAGGAGTGTGGGCAGAGAAGCAGTGCTGGTGGTAGGAGGTATGGTGGGAGGGACAGGACAGGGGGAAGTGACACTTCTGCTTTCTCCTCAGGTGGCAAAGCAGGACGTGCCACCCCCGATCCTGCACTAGGATGGGCCATTGGCCTGATGTAGCAGGACTCTTTTAATCTTCTCTAACTTGAGGTAATGGTGTGTAGCGACTGGAAGGGGCGATGCAAAACATTTGCATGTTGAGGGTTGCATGCAGAAATCAACCACGGCATTTGTGCCACAATCAGACCTGAGGAGTTTGATATAGGCCCACGTATGGCCACGAATCTTCTCAAGGCATTGATGGGGCTGGAAGTGTCCCATGAACTCAAGGATCTCGATTTGGGCACCACGGATACTCAAAACACGTAAAGAGAACTGCCCAGCGCTTACTGCTAGCTTGACCTCCCCTTGTCTTGCATGTAACCACGCTCCAAGGTCTGAAGACATCGAGGCCCACATTGGTGAAAGGTGGTTCACTGCACAAAAGCAGGTCAGAGCAGTATACTCCTAGTAGCAGCAGAATCGGTGCCTCGGGATCCAGATTGGGAATCTGATTGGCAATCGATCTAAGATGAGGGTGGTGGTGGAGTGCAACAACCTGTGCGGCTGCTGCCTCATCTCCTTTGTGAGGGTTACTTCATCTGCAATACGTGTTGTTCTGGATGGATAAGACGATCTGTTGGCATAAGAGTGGGAGTGAGAGCTCCCTGTCAGCGAGGAGCGGCGAGAACAAGGAGTGTTTGTGCTGTGAGGAGTGGCGTCCTGAAGTGACTACTGACGAACTTGCGATGGAGCTGGAGCAAGACCTTGACAGTAGAGAAGACTGGGCCGCTGTCTTGAGAATGCGGCTTTGGTTCATCAGCTGCCTTGTCAGCCTCTGTGAGAAGCACTGTTTCTTGTTCCTTAATGCGCTTCTCCAAAGCGTTCATGGCTTCATGGAAAGTGGAGTCCCTCTGGCCGTTCACCTGCTTGAAATACTGCCACTCATCATAGCTATGCCAAAATGGCAGAGAGTCAATCTGTGTAAGATGTCCATTGCACCAGGTGTTTGGCCAAGCGGGTCCTCTGGTGAGGCATATTCTCCAGGAGTGTCGCACCATCAGTCTCCAGAATGTCTTTCTCCAACCTCTCCCAGGCTCTTGTCAAGCCACCTTAGCTGATTTGCCTTCTGTTCCTCTAAGGTAGCTCTCATATCGGGGGTCAGCTTCCTAAGTCTCTTTTGACCTGAAGACCCTGGGTCACCATTAGTTGTATCAGAAGCTGCTTCCTGTCTCACCCCCTGTTTGGTTGTGTTTTCAGAATGGTCTCCCCTTTTCTTTAAGAATCTGGTTCAAATGCACTTGAAATTGGAAAGCTGCAGCACCATATCCCAACACTAAATGAGGTGTGGCTTTCTCTAGAAGGTTTTATTCCTGTAATCTTTCAGTTTAGCTGTTTGAGAAGGTGCATGGGTTTTGCAATGGAAAAGTGGGCTTTGCAGTGGAGAATTAGCACTTCAATGGAATTGCAATGGAGAAGGCTTGCTGGGTGAGGAGAGTTACTGAGTTGCTTAAGTTTGCAGAGAGTTGCTAGGAAAAGCAGGATGCACTTTTCTTCAATGCAGAGGGTAGGGAAAATCCCAGGGCTAGCGAGCTTGCAGGCAAATACTTTGAGAACCTTGTTTGCATTTGTAAATTGCTCTGGGAGACCCAACAGGGCTGGTTTCACATGCACAAAGGGAAGGCTGATTTGTAAAACCACTTTCAGTTGCAAATTCTTGTTAGAGAGAAAGAGAGCGCATCATTCATTCATTCATTCGTCCTTACTGTTCTGTCTGGAGATTTCTCTCTCTTTGTGGATACAGCCGTACCTCGTGTTGCGTTCGCTGCAGGTTGCGAACGGCGGGTTATGAACGCGGCAAACCTGGAAGTGTTTACTTCCGGGTTTCACCGCGCATGCGCAGAAGCGTTCTGCACAGGTCGCGCATGCGCAGAAGTGCGACATCGCGCTTCCGCGCATGCGCGATATTGCCGCTCGGGTTGCGGACTTTTCGGGGTGTGCGAATGGCACCCCGGAACGGATCATGCCCGCAACCCAAGGTAGTATTAACAAAACTCCACAAAGCTCTCATACATAGATTTATTGAAGATAATCAAGGCACATGTAGAAATATTGCTCACATTCCATTAGGCTGTTCTATGGCTCTGAATGAAGATGATTACAGTTGAAGCTTTTTCATGAAGTTCTCTGTGGAGCTGTGTAAGGACAAAGTGAGTTCGCCCTTCTTCTTGGGCTTTGCCATAACTAGGCTGCCACTAGATTACAAAGGAGGAAGGGAGGCTTCTTCCCGCTCTGGCCAGAGCCAATAGGAGGGAGGTATTTTCCTGCTCTCTGGCAGAGCCAATAGAAAGTAGACTATTGCTGTGCCTACATTTCCCAACTTGCCTTGGGGTCTCAAAAGGGGGGGAAAGGCACTATCTTTTCTTAAAGGGGCAGCATTGTTATTCCTTCAATCTAATACTAATACACAGATTTGCTATCACTAAATAACTGACCCCTGTGAGTGCAGAACAGGCAGGGTGGGGGGGGGGGAGAGTGAGGGAAAACAAGAGAACAAAGAGGTGCATAAATCAAAATGCAATGTAACAAACTCCCATACAGTCTTATGTAAATTGATTTAGTGTTATTATCCTATTACGCATGCAGATATGTATAACCTATTACATTCTGTATAAACTCAAATCTCCACTCAGCCATACGTGACCGTGAAGGCAGTCGCTGTCTCTCAGACTGGCCAACCTCACAGGGTTGTTTTGGGGGGGGGGTATAAACGCAATAAACAAATTAAAATAAACTAAGAACCAAAATCCAACCAGGATGATGGAATTCTGCCTTGGGATGCTAGAGCGAACGGTCATTTGGTTGCCTTAAGAGGCAAGACAATTCTTACTGTGTCTGGGATCCTTACTGTTTCTCCCCTCCTCTTCCTCCAGTGGTCTATGAGCCTCCGCCGCCAAGCCTCTCGCTGCTCAACATCCTGGTTTACTCTCTGCTTCCCATCATTGCCCTCTCCATCGCCATTCTCCTTGCCTTCTGGATGTACCGCCACCGCAAGCCCCCCTACGGGCACGTCGACATCAGTGAGGTAGGCGAGAAGCAAGGGGCACCTGGGAAACTAATGGTGGTTTCAGGCGGCTAAGCATTTGCAGAAACTGCTTCTGCAAATGGGGTTTAGAAAGGGGGAACTGGGCAGATAAACGGGAGAGAAGCTTCCTGCGCAGCAGCCGATTCTCCTGCGCAACAGCAGGTTCTTGCTGTGGAATCTGTGGCGCGACAGTCTTCAGCCACGTGGTTTTCTTTCCCATCGTGCAACAGCTAGTTGCTGTTGCACCATCTGTTGGGTAAGTACCTTTAGTACTGTACTTGCCTTTCCCCTTGCGCAGCGGTGTTTTGCCTGCGCAATAAGTATGCTGCAAAGTGCCTTTAACTTAACGCAATCCCATGAATACAGGCTGTCTACCTCCTGAGGACCAGCTGCTGGGGGGAAACAAGAGAAGGAAACTCTCCCTTTGAGCACTGTTTGTGAGCTTCCCAGAGGTGTCTTAACTGGCTACTACTTGGCTGGATGATGGATTAAACCAGGGGTCCCCAAACTAAGGCCCCGGGGGCCAGATGCGGCCCGATCCCCTTCTAAATCCGGCCCGCGTGGGAATCAGCATGTTTTTACATTAGTAGAATGTGTGCTTTTATTTAAAATGCATCTCTGGGTTATTTGTGGGGAATAGGAATTTGTTCATTCCCCCCCAAAAAAAATATAGTCCGGCCCCCCACAAGGTCTGAGGGACAGTGGACCAGCCCCCTGCTGAAAAAGTTTGCTGACCCCTGGATTAAACGGACCTTTCCATCCAGTTTGTTCTGGGTTTTTTTTTAAAAAAAAACAACAACACACAAAATGGCCCCCTGTATTCTGTTGCAAACATAATTGGGGAAGGCATGGTGGTTAAGGTATGGCCAAGAAAAAATGCCATAGTCACCACAAAACAACCTTGAATATTTCATACAGAATACTTTTTTTACTTTTTTTACTTTTTAAAAGTTCTGTGACTGTTGGGTGAAAAGTTGCTTGAGTTTGCATTGGCCTAATTTTCCTGTTGAATTAACACTTTTAGTTAGGATAATGCATGGTGCTAAAGCCAGTCAACTGAAATGCTGGAAGTGGGTGGTGGAAATATTTATTTTATTTCTTTTCATTGTTTTCTTTACTGAACCAGACCTTGGAGGTTCAGAAACAAGTCAGTGCCATTCCTTAGCATTGAAAATGTACGGATGGAGACATAAGGCCACTGAGAACGACACATTATTCCTTTTAAAATGCATTGTGATAAAACTTACCAAGGTCGTACTTTGCATTAGTAGAGCCTTTACAGTTTGGAGACTTGGGCAATTTACATTTGTAGCTTTTAAAAACAACCACGTGTTAAACGTAGGCATGCAACAATATCTGCAAGTGTGTCTCATATGGGTACATTCACCATGGGGCTGAGATTGGCTGCAGCTTCCCCATTCAATGTACCCGCAGTGGCAACAACCTGGGTTTGCTTCTACATAACGTGCAAAACAACCTTTGAGGTAAATAGCAGATGTAAGGAATGGTGTCGAGTAAGACAGAAGTGGTGGCCTACTTTCTCAAGGAGGGGAGCAGGAAAGGCAGGTAAAGTCCTGAGTAAGCTTCCTGGGAAAAGGAAGAAGAGTTTGGATTTGATATCCCGCTTTATCACTACCCGAAGGAGTCTCAAAGCGGCTAACATTCTCCTTTCCCTTCCTCCCCCACAACAAACCCTCTGTGAGGTGAGTGGGGCTGAGAGACTTCAAAGAAGTGTGACTAACCCAAGGTCACCCAGCAGCTGCATGTGGAAGAGCGGGGACGTGAACTCGGTTCACCAGATTATGAGTTCACCGCTCTTAACCACTACACCACACTGGCTCTCAGAGCTCCCCGCCTACATTTATGTCACCAGGCCCAGGCTGGAAGACCTAAGAGATGCTTCTTCCGGTTTGAAATGAGAAGACTGCCTGTAGGATCCTGGGGGAGGCACCTGCCAAGCCAGCATTAGTCCATTAGTTCGTTCTATACCTCAACCGCCCTGGGTTAGGGAAAAGGCACGATGGAGCTCACACCCAAATTTGGGTCATACCTGAAACAAAAATGTCCCCAACTTTCAACTTGTCTATCTGTATCATCCCCCACATCTTGTTTGCAGGACCCGAGTCTGCCACCCCCTTCTCCGTTGGTTGGACTTAAACCCTTGCAGCTGTTGGAGATCAAGGCTAGGGGCCGTTTCGGCTGCGTCTGGAAAGCTCAGCTGATGAATGACTACGTGGCAGTCAAAATCTTCCCCATACAGGTGAGTGTACCTGCCGTTCAGAATTACTTGCTTCCCAATGGCTGCTCGGAGCAGGGAGTCCAGATATATTATCATTGGATTGTAGAGTTGGAAGGGACCACGAGGGTCATCCCCCTGCGATGCAGGAACCTTTTCTTACCCGCCTCTCGCTGGTATGGTAACTGATTTTTAACTGGAGCCCCGTTTTTAATTGAGCGACCATTTGTAGGGTCAGAAATACTGGCACACCTGGAGACCGTATGGGCTGTTTCAGACTTCAAGCCAAGTGTTCGGAAACCTGTGGCTCCCCAGATGCTATTTTTCTCCAACTCCCATCAGCTCCAGCCACACGGCCAATGGCCAGGGCATGATGGGAGTTGTAGTCCAACACCATATGGAGGTCCAGAGGTTCTGTTAGTCCCGTATTCCTTCTCCTTTGGGTTTGTTTGCTGCTGCTTTGTTTCTTGATGTAGACCAATGATCACTGACCATAGATCATAGTCTCACTGGAGTTAGAAGGGACCTTGAGAATCATCCAGTCCAACCCCTTGCAATTTCAGGAATATTCAGCTATCCCATACAGAGATCAAACCTGCAACCTTGGTGCTATTAGCACCACACTCTAACCAACTGAGCTATCCCCCAATATACTCTGGGTTTATTTTGCATTGTACGCTGCCACGAGCAATTATAATTGAGAGACAGAATATAAAAGCACTGTGGGTTGGTGGAGAATTAAAAGTCACATTAAAAAGATATTGGGATATGAAATTCCCACTATGTCAGTGGTTCCTGAACTTTCGCCCTTTGGGGCCGCTTGAAAATCACTGAGGGTCTTAGTGGACCATTAGATGGTTTTTCTGCCTGTATTGCAGCTAGATGCTGTATGGTTTTAAATTGTATTTTTATTGCTTCTTTTATTTCTTATGTATTGTGCTTCATACCATTCAAATTCCAGTGCAGTAAAATGCAATACAAGAAATAAAAGATGCAATTAGAAATCAGTATGAACAATATAATGCTTTGGATCTGTCGTCTCCTGTCTTCAACCACAAATCTGCAGAGACACCATGGAGCGCCTGAATGAAGGACTACAGTGGGGAACGCTCCCCCCCCCCGGGAACATCTAGTGTTCTTTTTGCTAAGTTATGTGGGTGGATTGGTCAGTGAGACCAGACCACAGCGAGATGGTCTCTTACATGCAGGCTGCACACAGAATACTTTGTGAGAAAATGTGGAGACTGACTAGCACGCAGGTGTGGAAACTATAGGAATCTGGTTGGTGCCAGCAGCAAGTTGCCAGTTTTTTTTTATTATTATATACGGGTCTGATCTGGGTAAAACTCAGTGACTGTGGCAGGATTCTCTGTTGCTACGTAATACAGTGTCTATTGAATGTCATCCTCCTTGAGCTACATAGATTTAAATCAGTAAGAAAATGGCTAAGGTGCATAGAAGAGGGGGTGCCCTTGGAGCTGGGAGGTCTACCCCATAAGCCAGCCTTTCTCAACCTTGGGTCCCCAGATGTTTTTGGCCTACAACTCCCATCATCCCTGACCACTAGTCCTGCTACCTAGAGATGATGGGAGTTGTAGGCCAAAAACATCTGGGGACCCAAGGTTGAGAAAGGCTGCCATAAGCAAATGTAGAACTCCTTGAACTCTTGGGCCTTCAGGTTGGCTATATCTGCTGCGGGAAAGGGGGCGGCATTTGGCATCCTGGCTGGACACAAACGTTCAAGGGCCCCCACTGCATTTATCTCTACCTGCTATTTATGAGCTGGGCTGATAACCACACATTGACACCTGCAGGCCACTTTAGCTTGAGTTCAGATGTTACATATTCTGTTTTGGTAATGATATGAAAGATATGACGCGGGTGGCGCTGTGGTCTAAACCACAGAGCCTAGGGCTTGCCGATCAGAAGGTTGGCGGTTCGAATCCCCGCGGAGGGGTGAGCTCCTGTTGCTCAATCCCTGCTCCTGCCAACCTAGCAGTTTGAAAGCACGTCAAAGTGCAAGTAGATAAATAGGTACCGCTCCAGCAGGAAGGTAAACACCGTTTCCATGCGCTGCTCTGGTTTGCCAGAAGCTGCTTAGTCATGCTGGCCACATAACCCGGAAGCTGTACGCCTGCTCCCTTGGCCAGTAAAGCGAGATGAGCGTTGCAACCCCAGAGTTGTTCACGACTGGACCTAATGGTCAGGGGTCCCTTTACCCTTTACCTTTTATGAAAGATCCTTGCTCCGCAGTACACAAAAGGTCTCGGAACAGATCTTGTGGCAGAGCCAAACTAGACAACGCTCCGTTCTTTCAATAAGCAGTTGTGTGAATGGGGTTTTAAGAAGTAAATAGCAGCTGCCCCCCCTCTTCCCCCAGTTCAGATAGAGACCCTGACTGGTGGGGTGGTGCCATGGAATTTTTGCAGGTACCCCCCCCCCCAATGCTTGCTGCTTGCATTTATGCCAACGGGGGATTTTCTACCCATGCAAAGAGCGATCGCAGGCTGGGTGGGAACCTCCCATGCTTGCTCTTACCTTTTAAAAAGTCACCTGTGCAATGGTTAATTGCAAAAGTGGCGTATCATCTCCACTGTGGTTCCATTATAAATCTGAGCCAATCAAGTGTTTTGTGATTATCGGAGGTGGCTCTGTTTTAATAAAACTTTGGGAGACCTCAAGGCATTCCACCCACACAAACACCCCCCAATTTTTTGTGTGTGTATTAAAGCTTTTGCCCAGGGCTGAAACCAAATAGCCTATTCTAAATTGCTGTTTGTACCTAGAAAATCAGTGACTCATTTATCTAAGAACACCACTTACCTCCTGCATAATTAGCATTGTTTTCTTGGTTGTTTCTTTTTGTTTTGTTTTTTTTCTAAACGGACACGCCTCTGAAATGTCCACACTTCTTTTTCTGTTCTGGAAACAGAACGGAACAGTGTGCCACGTTGGCGCTGTAGAGAAAGTACTTGGTGATGAGTCATTGGTGCCCTTTTTGCTCCTTCCTCTTAAGTCAGAAAACTGCAGTCGGCCTTAGCTTGACAATGTGTGAATCAGGAAACTCCGATTCACAGCTTCCAAAGGAGACACTTGAGAGTAATCTTACAAATCCTGGCTTGCTTAGAAGCCATTAACCATAGTTCTAAGCTTGCATGCCACAGGAAACACTGGTTAACTGTGGCTTATTAGTTTGTTTCCCCACTTGTGCGAAGGATGCCTACAGTTTGTGGGCATCCAAGTCTTTAAAGAGTTGCAAGCAAAGCTATGTTCTGCTTATGCAACAAACTTCTGCTTGTGCAACAGAACCTCCTCACCCCACACCCCTCAAAGTCTGATCCAGAAGGTTGGGGAAATGCCCAGAGTGGATTTGGTAGGGGCCGGTGGAGAGAATAAGAGAAAATCCTGTTGGACAGGTGGAACTCTTATTTACGCAGCATTGGAAGCACTGCTAAGCCAGAATTTGATCGTGTGCACCATTGCCAGTTTTGGTGATGTCGAAGAAGTCAATACATTGTTTGCCCATCGCTGATTGGAGGATGAAACCAGATTAACGGGGAGAGAGGTGTGGAAGGAGATTTATGGGTCTGCATACAGGTTTTAGATGCCTGCTTAAGTTGCCTTGGTGCACAATTTTCAGATGTTCTCATGTCTAGAATTATGGGACAGAGAAGCATGTATACACCTACAAGTTGGCTGCAGGCCTACCGATACTTTCCGTTCTACCAGTTTAATCCCCTGTGGTGTTCACCAAATAATTTTGAGAGCAGGATGAAGATGCTGAGAATTCTCTACCAGGGAACCCTACTTCTCTTTCCCCACAGAAGTAAAATTCCCAAGGATCCCCATGACTGAGGGAATGATTGTTGAACCAGTTCTTAAATCTGCAGTTTGGCTGCATTCTGAGAAATCTTTAAACACTGTCCCTTATTCTTTTTAATCCTCCACAATTTGTTTGCCATCGTGGATTTAAAGAAGATTTTAATGTCATGTGTTCCAAGCCAGCTCTGACTAACTAGTTGGATATCCTGCCCTAATCCAGATTAGAAAGCTGTAACTGTTAAGATTACACACAAAAGGTTTAAATCTGGTTAATGTCTATCTAGTCCTTGTTCTTTTCTGTGCTGCTTTTGAAAACCTTTAGCTAAGCTTCATTTGACATTTCCTTGCTTCTCCCCCTTTCTCTTTGACACAGCGGATAGGTGGGAAATGTCGGATAACAGAACTTTCATTTTAAAACTCTATACGTTTCCTAGTTAAGTGAAACTGCGAAATTTCTCCAGCTGGAGTTTTGTAGGAATAGTTGCATTATTTAAATAGAGCTTGTGTGTGCGTTTTGCCAAAGAAGGTATCCTAGGTGATGTACAATGGCATGGTGTGCACATAAAGCCAAATCGTGGTTTGTTCAACCAAAGTCAAGGTTTGTTTGGATATCTGACCCACCCCTTCAGCCTAATCATGGTTTCTTTTCTATCAACAAATAACAAGCTGAAGTCAAGGTTTGTTGTTGGCTCATGAACTATGGCTTGTTTAGCTTTTAACTCTGGTTTGGTCTGAACCCAGCAACCTTTCTTAACCATTGGTTGTTTGGCCACCCCGTCCCAGATACTTGCAAGGCCACAGAGGCAGAAGGCTCTAAGAGCAGCTGGAAAACAAGCCGAGCTTTGGAGAAAGGAGTCACAGCTTGTTCATTCACATGTAAAACGAACCATGGCTTTCTGTTATGTGCAAACACACGTGCAGCCTCTCCTCTCTTAGTTTTTTGTACCAATGTAATTTTAGCTGCATAATTGCAAAGGGTGAAGCATCAGTTAAGGCTGACACTAGAAAGCTACGCCCATGAAGCTTAAATGGAGACTTGGGAGAAGGGACTGAATTGGAATAGTGTGGCAACAAACAAGTTTTAAAATTCTTCCTTCTCCTGGGGAGATTACCCTGCCTGCAAGAAAGCAATATAAGTCTCTTCCCATTCCAACTCCTTCCATATACTAGGTCAGACTCTCCATCTAGCTCCAATGCTGTTGACTGGCAGCATGTCCAAAATGCTTCAATAGTCATAGGTGAATATACACAGGCACAATCATATGTTTGGCTGAGGGGTGTATGGATCATACTTTGCTGTTGAAACCAACCTCTGAACAAGCCACTTCTTAAGAGCCCTTGTGCAAACGCTCCTAGAGTTCTGCGCCGAGTGGGGAAGAGCACTAAGAATCTCTTAACAGGGACTTCTCAGCACCTTACTGAACTTTTAATTCCCAGGATTTTTGTACGACATTTGCAGCTGCATAGCTTCACGATTGCCCATTCCACATGGCACCACCACCAGCGTTTATCTTTCTTTTTCTCCGCCTTACCCACAGGATAAACAATCGTGGCAGAGCGAGAGGGAGATTTTCACCACCCCAGGCATGAAGCACGAAAACCTTTTGCAGTTCATCGCAGCAGAGAAGCGGGGAGCAAACTTGGAGGCAGAGCTGTGGCTGATCACAGCTTACCATGACAAGGTAACAGATGTGTGACTGTGTTGTCATCTTGATAGCTGCAGGAAGACCTGAAGCAAACTGAAGGGGAAGCAGCTACACACACACACACACACACACACCTCCCTTTGTAGGGGGAGCCAAGAGATGAGGCAGGTTTTAAAAGCCCACACACCCTCCCAGAAGCAGGGCAAAACAAAGAGAAGGGAAAGCGATGGGATAAACAGTGAGGAAGGAGTTTAGTGTCAGATCCTACACCTCCTTCCTTTATTCACCAATTCATTCAAAGACCTTTACCAGTGCTTCCACCTCCTGAGAGATGGTGGGATTACCTAGAAGGGAATTAAGAGGCAAGGGGGCAGAAGGGGGACCGCTGGAGGTGCAAACTGCCACCACATTTGGAAATAATAATAATATAATAATAATAATAATTTATTATTTGTACCCCGCCCATCTGGCTGGGTCTCCCCAGCCACTCTGGGCGGCTTCCACCAAACATTAGAATACATTTAAAATATCACAGTATAAAAACTTCCCTAAACAGGGCTGCCTTCAGGAAAATCTGGTGTCACCGGATTTTGGTTCATCACTTTTATAGAATTAAAGGGACCCCGGACCATTAGGTCCAGTTGCGGCCAACTCTGGGGTTGCGGCGCTCATCTCACTTTATTGGCTGAAGGAGCTGGTGTACTATTTCTGGGTCATGTGGCCAGCATGACTAAGCTGCTTCTGGCAAACCAGAGCAGCGCACGGAAACACCATTTACCTTCCCGCCGGAGTGGTACCTATTTATCTACTTGCACTTTGACGTGCTTTCAAACTGCTAGGTTGGCAGGAGCTGCGACTGAGCGATGGGAGCTCACCCTGTCACAGGCATTCGAACCGCCGACCTTCTGATCGGCAAGCCCTAGGCTCTGTGGTTTAACCCACAGCGCCACCCACACCCCTCCTTTTGTAGAATTAATAAAACTAAATAGTTTTAATTGCACTTTGAATAAATGTGAAATTGATGGTTACTGTTTTGAATTCCATTGCGTTACTATGCTCCTTGGTGGGTTGTGCAAACCCCCCCGTTCTGATTAATGCTTTTTATAGGGTAGGGTAGGTGGCACTGGAAATGAGATTATGGAACCAAGGGTGTGGCTGCTTCTCTGTATGGTTGGAACCTGGTATGTACACACCAGCCACAACATCACACGTGGGAACGACAGTGGGGGCTCCCTTGCCGTTCTTATACAAACATCACCAGGTCCTGCTATTTTGCCACAGTTAAGGTTGCTTAGCCCAGAGGGTATTTTTTTGTGGGTTTCTTATGTCCGCTGCCCAGACATACCTCTGCTTTTAGAGAAAAAGAGAGAGGGGTTTTCTGCTCAGGATGCGACCTAAGGTTGTCGAGTTGTTTTCTCAGAAGCTGGAAATCAATAGGGGCTTTTCAGACAATTTGGTGCCATGCTGCCTAATGGTTTCTGCAGCCACAGCAGGTGCTGTGATTCTCCAGTGGTTTGACTTCACCCCCGGAGGCGCACTCCATTGTCTCTGAATAATGGCAAATTGTTTAAATATTATGAACTGAATGATCCTCATCACTATCGAGCTGCAATAAGGGTCTTTGAGCAGCCGGGTTGGGGTTGGGGAAGGGAATCCTTGCTACACATCATGTTCTGATTCTTCCAGGGCTCTTTGACCGACTACCTGAAAGGGAACATTGTCAGCTGGAACGAACTCTGCCATATAGCAGAAACCATGGCTCGCGGACTCTCTTACCTGCATGAAGATGTACCTTGGTGTAAAGGAGAAGGACATAAACCTGCTATAGCTCACAGGTACGTGAGTGGGGTTTTTTGGTTTTTTTTTTAAATGTAGGCAATTGTGCCACAAATCAAAGGGTGTGTACTTTGTATGCAGAAGGTCCCCTGTTTCAGCTGTGTTCAACAACCACCTCATCTGCAGTAGAGCACAAGTCTGAAGGGGAGCCTTCTTCCTCAATCTCATGCCCCCTTGCTGATTTTTCATATAGCTCCCATCAGTCTCAACCAACATGGCTGTACCATTTTTAACACACCCATTTTTATTTTTATTTTGCTGGAGGGCACCAGGTTGGGAAAGGCTGATTTATACAAATTTGCCTACCAGGTTATGCTCCTCGGGGACCAAGCAATGGTTAAGTATAACATTGCGCCTGTTTCATGAGCTGCAATGATGGAAGAGAGGGAGAGAGCAATGGGAAGCCATCTAACAAACGCAAAACCTCCCTGCCGCCTGCCAATTTAAAGCCACAGAGGGAATAAATGAGTCATTGTAGTGCCGGTGAATAGAGAGTTGTCTTTGGATTCAAGAAGACCCTGGTTCAAGTTCTTTCCCCTACTTTGAACAAGTTTCTTTTAGCAAACGTGGGGCCTGTTTTTGTTGTTGCCATTATTAACCTCGGGCATCGGGACAGTGTTATGCGGTGGTTTATATAAGGAGCGTGCCCTCATAATACATTGTCAGGTCAAGGAAGACGTTTCGCTCAAGTCTTATTAACATGTTTGTGTGGGAAGGAGCCGCTCTCAGTTCTGAAGCAGAGAGAGAGAGAGAGAGAGAGAAAGAGAGGGAGAGGGAGAAAGAGTTGTGTGTGTTGGGGAGGCACAAAGGAAGAAGAGAGAGAGAAGCACTTCTATCCAGCAAGCCCTGTGCCTTACAGTACAAAGAAAAGAGACACAACTCTCGGCGTGTGACCAGACCAGCCTGAGTTTACTTACATAAGTGTAAACCCAGCTAGGTGTACTATCCAAGCACAGTGAAATTCTTAGTGGACGAGAGGGGGGAATGATACGGGTGTGCGGCAAGGATTCGAAATGCGCATTTGCTCACTGATCGTGCTGCATCTCCTTCCTCCATGTTGCTCAGGATAAAATGGAGGCATCTCATTTTATCCTCACAACAGCCCTGTGAGGCGAGTTAGGCAGAGAGATGGTGACACACACGTACTGCTGAGGAGTAGCCAACGTGGGGCCGCCCAGTGTCGTCGTGCTAAGGCATAAGGGCTTTTGCGCCCAAGAATCTACTTCATCAGTTGTTAACGGTCAGGGATGGGGGCCAAATTACCTTCTGGGCAAGCTTCCGAGGGCAACATCCCAGCCCTGCTATAGGCAAAAGTAGGCAGAAGAGCAAATGCAAATTTTAGCTCTGGTCAACAGTCTAGTTTCTACGTGCCCCCTCTGTCTTCTACCCAGAGGCATTATCAGAGCTCAAGAGCCAATCCAGCCAGGCAAAGATACTTGGGGTGCCAAGTTGGGCCAGTGAGGAGGGTGGCCTGGGGGGGGGGGAGAGAGTTCTGAGGGCCGGATAATGAGGCGTGGAGGGCCCACATTCAGTCTCCAGGGGTTTCCCACAGATCATGTAGAATCTGGACCACGGAAGCTTACGCTGCAGTAACATTCAGGAGCCCCAAGTCTTCCTGTCAGGGCCACTGCAGCAGACTTAACACGGCTCCCCCTCTGAAAATCCAAACCGGCGCCAGAACCGTTTGGCATGGCCTCAGCTCAGAGGCTTTCAGACTGTGTGTGGAAGCTTCTCAGAGGTTCCTCATTTAGGGTACCTGCAATGCCAGAGGAGCTCTGTGGAAGATGGCTTTTCCGTACCATTGCCAGCCTCCCTGTGCAAAGGGGGTGTTGGGGGGCTCTCTAGGGTGCACTGTCAGTTGATATGGTTGGTGGCGTTGTGTGTGCACATGTGGGGGTGCACGCATGCCTAGAATTCTCTGCAGCATGGCCGTGCTTTCATGGCAGATACATAGGGATAATGTCCATGCAGAGAGGATTCCTTGAAGGGAGAAAGTCTAGCTTTCTAAGTGCTGCACTGCCCCCTGACGGTACTTTATTGCACACACTTAAATTGCCGGCAAGAGAACAGAATTTGATTTCATAGAATTGTAGCGTTGGAAGGGACTCCCAGGGTCATCTGGTCCAACCCCCTGCTGTGCAGGATGAGGTTTCCGTTTTCGTAAGCAACTGCCCCCTCTTTGAATCAATACTGGGGTGTTCTTCCTTCCTTCCACTAAAGTTCTCCCACCTTTCTGTTATTGCCTCTAAACAAAAGCAAGCGGCTTCCATTCACAATTAGCAATCACTTTAAAAGTTCATTGGGACATGATGTCTTTTGGAGATGGGTGTCAGGGTTACCCGGAACAAATTTCAGCAGACCCAACTGGCTAGGCCAGATGTCTTATTCTGCTGTGCAATTAACTCTGACCTTATTCATAGCCTTTCACACATTGCGTTGACGCTCACGTGCCTCAAGGGCAGCTCTAGGAACACAGGGAGTTGTCATAGACAAAGCCAAGCCATTGGTCCATCTACTTAAGCGTTGAGTCCTGGCAGCAGTTCTCGAGGGTTTCCCTGCCCTGCTTGCTGGGTATCAAAACTGGAGCCATTCTGCATGTGTTCAGCCACTGAGATTATTGCATTTTCCTTTGTCAAAGCTGGCCAGAGAAGCTGGAGGATTTCTGAGATGGCAACACACTGGTCACCCCTCATGAAGGTTACATGGGCATTTTGTTTTGTTTAATCCTAAACAAATAAAAGAGAAGCATCGATTGTCGTCATCAGTGGCTCTTTCTCTCCAGAGATTTCATCCGTTTTAGTTTCTTAAAACAGGGGAGGCATTCAGCTGAATCTTCACTGAGAGCCAGTGTGGTGTAGTGGTTAAGAGCAGTAGACTCGTAATCTGGGGAACCAGGTTCGCGTCTCCACTCCTCCACATGCAGCTGCTGGGTGACCTTGGGCTAGTCACACTTCTCTGAAGTCTCTCAGCCCCACTCACCTCACAGAGTGTTTGTTGTGGGGGAGGAAGGGAAAGGAGAATGTGAGCCGCTTTGAGACTCCTTCGGGTAGTGAAAAGCGGGATATCAAATCCAAACTCTTCTTCTTCTTCTTCTTCTTCTTCTTCTTCACTCAGCGGAGACCTGTTGAAATAAATGCACATGACTTAATTAGGCCCATTCATTTATGTTGTGAACAGCCCTGAGATAACAACAACAACAACAGTAATAATAATAATAATAATAATAATAATAATAATAATAATAATAATAATAATTTTAAAAAACCAACAACCTCCTGATGTTGTTAGACCACAATACCCATCTCTCTTGACCACGCTGTTGATGCAGAAGACAACACATTGGCTGCCCCTGTTACAAGTAGGATAAATAGCATTCTGTCAAAATATTGCTCGCCAATTTCAGTGCTCAGCAGCGGTTCAGCCACCTCTTTTTCCTCCAGCTGGGCCACTGGAATCTGTGGTGCCAGTTGTATCATACCTCCAGTGTTTAGGATGTGAGGAAGATCTTTCTCTCAGAAGAAGAGAGAATTGCGAGAGGATGCCGTTCCCCTGCAGGGCATTGTGTACCCTGGGAACTCACTGAACTCTCCTCCTCTCTCCGATGCGGTGTCTCTCTCCGTAACGTATTCTGACAGGAGATTTCGGGAAAACAATTGTCTCTGCCCTCGTTAATTATGTCGCTGGGCCCCGCGGTCCGACTGGCAGGGTTACCACAGTGAATTGAATTGATGGCAGGAGAATTATAACGCCAGACACACATGGGCTTGCCATCTGCTGCCTAAGGTCTGTAATTTAATTATATTCACCCACATCCCTTCTTCTTCTTAACGCACGCTGAAAATGTTAGAAAGTTCAGGAATGACTTAATTGCCAGGGCTTTTGAACTTACAGGGTAGGGTAAGGACAAAATGTGAGGGAGCCAGGGCAACAGTGACGGTTCCAGTACCTAACTCAGCTCTCCGGAAAGGGGCTGGCTGAGGAGTCTAGAGGACATAAAAACAGAAATGGGTTTCAGAAGCTTATCATGTCTTTGTTTATTTATTGAATTTCCATCCCTCCCCTCCTCCCGAAAGAGCCCAGAGCGGCAAGCAGATGTAACATATAATACAAAAACAAAACAAACGTTCCAAAATAGGTTTTTTTTAATATAAAAAGTTACAATTAAAAACATCTAAAAACAGTTAGTCTTAAAGCAGTTAAATACACTCTTCCATCCAACAATCTTATGGTTGCCTGGAACATAATTATTCAGTCGCCAAATCCTTGGATAAACAGGAATGGTTTCAAATTCCTCCTGAAGGTTGATGATGGAGACAGATGCAGTTCCGAGACAGGGCATTCCACCTCCGGGGAACCACCAGTGAAAAGGCCATGTTGGGTGGGAGGGAGGCTGTACCAACTGGGTAGGATGTGCTGGTCTCCAGGTTGGCCTTATTTTACTTGCTGGTCTTTCCGTTAATGAAAAACAAGGTCAAACCCACTACTCATGCTCACATCCGTAGCAGAACTCACATAGGCTATGGACGAGTCAATATTTCACCCGGAACTGCCTATTTCAGAGTGGTGGTATCTGTGATCTTAATTCCCTTCTCCATTTGCCCCACCCCCTTGCAGGGACTTCAAGAGCAAAAACGTATTGCTGAAGAATGACTTGACAGCCGTGCTAGCAGACTTTGGGTTGGCTGTACGGTTTGAACCTGGGAAACCTCCAGGAGACACCCACGGACAGGTAACGCAAAAGTGTCTGCTTGCGCTACCTCCCTTAGCAACACTTCTCAGTGCGTGCAACAGCATTTCCTCGGTACAAGAAATTGTAACATTTGGGGGGGGGGACAAGATGTAGTAATTGTCAGACAAATAGGCGCACTTAGTTGTCCCCTTTACTATGGCTTGACTGCTGGGAAAACTACATTTCCATGCGATCACATCATTGGTCTCGGGATCCACCTGCGCTGTCCAGCAGAGTCCCTGGACTACACGTGCAGGAGAATCCGGTGGTAAATTTCTGAACTGTCAGAACCACAAAAGATGTATGTGTGTGTTTATATATTATATTTAAGAATCCCAACTCCCTGCAAGGAGAATACTAAGCACAGCAGTGAGTAGGTTGCCCTGGGACCTTTCTCTGTGACATGTTTGTTGTTTTGCTTGCACGTTCTTTAATGTGGCCAAACATTTGAAATTGGCTGGCGTAGTGCGGGCCACTCTTCCGCCTCATTCTGCTGCAGATGCTAAGAGCTCCCGTGGCTCAGCCCAGTCAAAATACAGCTAGCAAATTGCACAAACTAGAAGCTGATATTTGATGCGCAGGATACACTAAGACTATTCAACAGTTTTTTGTTTGGGATGTGCAGATGGAGAGAGCGCTGCCTCACCATTCAGCTCTGTACTGATACACACACACACACACACACACACACACACACACAGTATGGGTCATCCCCCCCCCCCCACTGTATTCCCGGTAGCGTTGAATGTGGAGAATGCTTTATGACCAGATTCATGATGATAATGGCACTCAAGTTGGAAGGGGGAAGGAAATAGGGTATGGGAAAGTCTTGCTCCTCCACCTACTTCTGCAAATGATGACTACCATACTTTTCTGTGTATAAGACTAATTTTTTTTAAAGAAGAACCATGCAAAAAAAAGAATGGTGTTGTCTTATACATGGGTAGTGAATAGGGTGAACGTTTGATTGGTTGCTGCTGCGTCTGTTAGTGGCAGCTTCCGGCGAGGGGACAGACGGGAGGCGGATTTTGTGATGTGTGCGGGTGAGCAATTTACAGCAATTCCCCTCCCCCCTCCCAAAAGCTCAACAACCCTGTGTAATCTCCCCCCATTTTCTGAAATTTGAGTCCTCGGAAATAGGGGGCGTCTTATCCATGGGGGACATCTTATAGATGGTATAAATTGAAGAAAGAAGAAAAATCCCCGCAGTTTTAAGGGCGGGGGTTCTGTATTTGCCACCCTTCGGTCTCAGTGGCTGATTCCTCTTTCTGACTCAGGTGGGAACAAGAAGATACATGGCTCCCGAGGTGTTAGAGGGAGCGATAAACTTCCAGAGAGACGCCTTCCTCAGAATAGACATGTATGCCATGGGGCTAGTCTTGTGGGAGCTGGTCTCCAGGTGCAAAGCAGTTGATGGTGAGTATCACGGTCTCTATTGTGTATACAGCTTTGGGGTTACTCCCACTGTCTCTGGTTTCCAGGAAATTCTGGGAGTGCCTTTGCCCAACTGGAATGTTGCCAGCAGAATGGGGACCCCCTTAGTCACCTCACTGCTTTTAAAGTCCCCCCCCAAACAATCAGGCGGTATATAAACTTCTATGAAATAGTAAATATCAGATTCTATCTGTCTGACATTAACCCAGAAGTAACTCTTGAGTTTTCGTCAATAGCATCTCTTAGAGTGGTGAGTGGCACTATTTAGCGTGAAGAAATCCCAATGAAAATCCTCGTTGTTATATATTTTACGTGACTGTATATAGTTGCATATATTTTAAAATTTTATATGTGGATGTTTTATCATGGCCTATACTTGTAATGCCTAATAAAGGTTTGGCGAAGTAAGAAATGGTAAATAATAATAATAATAATAATAATAATAATAATAATAATAATAATACCTAAGATCTTGGAGAAAATTCCCATATGAATGCACAGCCCTATGGCAGATAACACTTTCTGCATATAGTTATGTATTGGGGTTACACAAGAATTTTACAATATTGCACTCTTCTTGAGAGCCAGAAATGTAGAAGTAATCAAAAGGGTTGCAAACTTTGTACTGCCTGCTGCAAAAGGTCAATTTAGAGACCACTAGAAACTCGAAATGAGAAGTAATTTTTGTTTCTGCTATCTGTGCAGTCACACACATGGGCTCTGTGTCTGCATACGCAACATTTAGGAACTTTCTTGATTTAATTTAAGGATCGCCAGAGATTATAAGTAATTGTTGTTTTTAGAGAACGGCCTGTTTTCTCCTTATCTGTTTAATTCTAGGCTTTCAGTTCTGATAGTATGCTACTAAATTTACTCAAACCAGAATTAGGTAAAGGACCCCTGACAATTAAGTCAAGTCATGAACGACTCTGGGGTTGCGGCCCTCATCTCACTTTACTGGCCGAGGGAGCCGGCGTTTGTCCGCAGACAGTTTTTCTGGGTCATGTGGCCAGCATGACTAAGCCGTTTCTGGCAAACCAGAGCAGCATACGGAAACGCCGTTTACCTTCCCGCCGGAGCGGTACCTATTTACCTACTTGCACTTTGCCGTGCTTTCAAACTGCTAGGTTGGCAGGAGCTGGAACCGAGCAACGGGAGCTCATCCGGTCACAGGGATTCGAACCGCCAACCTTCTGATCGGCAAGCCCTAGGCTCAGTGGTTTAGACCACAGCGCCACCCACGTCCCGCACCAGAATTAAATTAATCCGGAATTACTCACATGCAAACTGAATAGATTAATTGATCAGTCACCTAAAATTTACGTGATTAATTAACAATATTTCTTTAATCAGTTGGAAAGCACTTGTTCAGGCATACTGGGTCCTTTTGAGCCTTCTGAGTTCATTGACCTATTTTATTCCTATTCGTTTTAAGAGATGATAATAGGATTGAACGCTTGGTTTAACCTTCAATATGTTTTATTGTCTTTTGTGGTATTGTACCTTTGCTTTAATTACTGACTGTAAGGACACTTGGAGTGCTAGACGGCTGAAAAATAAGCTCTGAATCTAAATACATAAAGGGAACAGTCTGTTCTGTACCAAGGGAAGAAAGAACAAAATCGAAAATTCTTTCTAGTAGCACCTTAGAGACCAACTGAGTTTGTTCCTGGTATGAGCTTTCGTGTGCATGCACACTTCTTCAGATACCTCACAAAGAAACTGGCACAGATACAGACAGACATCTCCTTTCTAACCAAATGCAAAAACCTGGACATCATCGAAAATTCTTTCTAGTAGCACCTTAGAGACCAACTGAGTTTGTTCCTGGTATGAGCTTTCGTGTGCATGCACACGAAAGCTCATACCAGGAACAAACTCAGTTGGTCTCTAAGGTGCTACTAGAAAGAATTTTCGATTTTGTTTTGACTATGGCAGACCAACACGGCTACCCACCTGTAAAGGGAAGAAAGGTACCTCTTTGGGCTAGTGGCTGCATTTAGACATGATGCTCCTAATTAGTGCTATGGGAATGAGACTGGGTGAGTCCTGGGCTTGTACACTTCCCTCTTCTCTTTCAGGGCCATGAGGATGAGAATGGAAACTTTTGCTTTAGTTTTCTGCTAAAGGCAGTTATTTGTGCCAGCCCAGACAAACGGTACATACTAAAACTATGGTTTGGGGAAACCAAGCCAGCTTAAAAGCATATTTAATGAACCCAGACTTGTTCCCCTAAATCAGTTGGTGTCAAATCATCCCTGACCATGGTGGTTGGGGTTGATGGGCACTGGATTCCGAACAACATCCAGTGAGCAGCATAAGAACCAACTTCTAGAAGCTGAGGTCCCTTCAGCACCTGCTAATAAAATATTTGAGGGGGACAGGACCCCCAAAAGTTGATGGGCATGGCCAGGCCCAGATTTAGGTTTGATGAGGCCCTAAGCTGCTAATGGGGCCGTTTATATGTCCAGCTATCCTTTGTCAACAACAAATTGTTGCTGTTTTTTGTGTTGAATATATGCTATATGGTAACCTATGGACCTAATAGGTATCTAAAGCCATTTGCACATGCAGAATGTATGCACCCCATATATATATAGAAATGAGCAAACTAGTGATATTTTAGGGAGGAGGCCCATTACTTACATCATAGGAGCCTACAACACAAAACACTGTTGTATGTAGGTTTTATTTTACTTTATTTTTTATTTTATATATATATATATATATATATATATATATATATATATATATATATATATGATTTTCAAAGGTAGTACAGTGTCTCTCTCGTATTTTTCCATATAACATTTTTTTCTATTTTGTAAATGTACATGGTTTTTTTTTCCTTTACATTTTTTTTGGGACCCCCAAGAGAGTGGGACCCTAAGCTATAGCTTGTTTAGCTTATACATAAATCCAACACTGGGCATTGCCATTCAGATGGTGTGCTCTGCCTTGTGGTTGATTTTCTGGGGTGGGGCTTACCTCCCCCCCCATATTTTATTTAAGTTGGCACCCCTGGTGGGCAGCCAATTTGGAGATGGTGCTCTATATGACAGTTAATCGCAACCCCAGTTCCCTCTCCAGACAAAGCAGTTGAAAGTGGAAGTCTAATGCTTTGCTTTGGAACAGAAATAGTTGGGGCCTTATAAGTTAATGCTCTAACAATCAAGTGACCACGTATGACTGTTTTGGAATATGATCCGTGAATGAAGAAAATATTTAAGCTTTCTGCAGGATAGTTCATAGGGATATGGGGTCTACCGCAGGTACCTCTTACCAGGATGCCTGAAAATTCAGGCTTTTTCAAAATCTGATAGGGATTGACCTGACTCACATCTTCTGGGATGCAGCTGTCAAATGGATTTTGCACTTTCCTGAAAGCAACAACACCATTTTTGGCTCAGAGGTGCCCATTTTGAAAGAAAGTACATTTAAATATGCAGCTTGAGAAAAATATATTTGAAAATACATATTTAAGTTCAGGGCTGTGTGTGTGTGTGTGTGTGTGTGTGTGTATAAAGTTAGTGTGGAAGCAGGATGGAATACAAATGGACACATACAAGAACGGCACTAGGGTAAATATACTGGTCCATCTACTCCGAACTCTTAATGCAGTTATTGGATAGGTGAGCAAAGCCAGCTTCAAGAGCAAATAAACACCTTTTAAAAAATGCACTGATAAATTACACACAGGTCCCGCTTTCCAAACACAATAAAATCCCAGGAAATAGTTTTGTCAACCGAGCATTCGTATAACAAGATGACGGATTTCCATTATTTCCCATGGGAACATTTCCAACCTGTGATTTGTCCTTTCTACTCCCCCCACCCCACATCCCTGCTTCCCACTTGAAACTGCTGCAGCCAATCAGCAAAAGCCAAAAAAGGGGGGAAACACTGATGTGTCCAATCTCTCCCCCTCCCTCCATGATTTCTACATAAAATAGCTGCCGCCTACCAGCAAAACAAGTAAAGAAGTGGGCAAACTCTGGCTGTTTGGAGATCTGAGCCAGCCATTCATGTACTGAAGTTTGGGTATAATTCTTTGGGTAACAGATTTTGGATAACTAGAATTCTGATAGTGGGACTTGCATGTATGTGTGAAATGTGATCTTTGCCACTTTCTGGTGTTGCTGTGGAGACGTAGGCAGTGTAAATGCCCCTGCTTACTGTTCATCCAGTTCACTTCCATGATGTTAGCCATAATCCATATTCATCCTGTATCTACGGTATCCTGTTACTTCTTATGAAATATTATGTTTTGATGTGGTGTTCCCCTCCCCCCCAACCCTCCAGCTTTGATCCAAACTGAGAAAAAGTGAACAACTCAGCTCTGTTTTAAGCTGATAATGTGTACACAACCATAGGTCACCCTGAATTAGAGCTTTCTGTCTCTTCCAAGGAGCTCTGCTATATAATGATGTTCTCCTTCCTATTCAAACTCAGGTCCAGTAGATGAGTACATGCTGCCTTTCGAAGAGGAGATCGGTCAGCATCCATCACTCGAGGACTTACAGGAAGTGGTGGTTCACAAGAAGATACGCCCTGCATTCAAGGATCACTGGCTTAAACACCCCGTATGTCCTTTCTCATTAATACTGTTTAAATCCCTTCTCTAGCAACTAGGTTCAAAAAGTACGATGTTGTAGAGCAGGAAGCCCCATTCAGGTCAATCACAAGTTTTTGACTTGCAGCATTAAAAAAAAGACAAAACGCTCTAGATTAAAATTTGGTGGGGTTTATTATTACTACCGGTAGTGGTAGTATTAGTACTGCCAACCTAGCAGTTCAAACAGCACGCCAGGGCAAGTAGATAAAAAGGTACCGCTGCGGTGGGAAGGTAAACGGCGTTTCCGTGCGCTCTGGTTTCCATCATGGTGTCCGCTTGTGCCAGAAGCGGTTCAATCCTGCTGGCCACATGACCCTGAAAGCTGTCTGTGGACAAACGCCTGCTCCCTTGGCCTGAAAGCGAGATGAGCGCCACAACCCCATAGTCACCTTTGACTGGACTAACCGCCCAGGGGTCCTTGACCTTTACCTTTAGTATTAGTATCGGTATTACTATTAGCATTGCCTTAATTTGCAGTGGTTCTGAGTAGCTGCTAGGAGTGCAGTGAGAGAAGCAAGGAGAAGAGAAAGGGAGATTAGCAGGTCATCCTGGTTTCTCTAGATGGATTTAAAAGAAGAAAACCTATTTCAAATTATAATGTGGCTTGAATTCGAGGAACCTTGAACTAGTTCCAAGCACTGTGCAGAGATTTGGATCTGTGTTTTCTTTTTACATCAGCTTTCTTCATTGCATTTATGTTCTAATCGGAGGGGACTTTCAAAAGCAGATTGTGATGTAATGTGATGTGGGTGGCAGTCCTGTTTGTCTATACACAAACACACACAAACCCTCTCTCGTCTCTGTCTCTCTCTCTCTCTCCTCAGCTTTTATGTATTTTATTATCTGTTTAAAAGCATCTTTATAGCATTTAACATTTTAAAAAATAATATAGAAACAAACACAGATAAGAGCAGGGGAAAGAACATATATGAAAGAAACACCATGAAAGTGATTGAAACAGAAATTGAGGGTTCAGAGATGTAAAATCAGGTCTAATCGTTTGGGTCAGGGAGAGGCATTCTCAAGCCTCTGTCTACATAGAAAGTTATTTGGGCCTTGGCATAAGTGACCAGTTTTTCTGAGGAGTTGATTTTGTGTAGACCCAGGAAACCTACCGTATATACCCGAGTATAAGCCGACCCGAATATAAACCGAGGCACCTAATTTTCCTACAAAAACCTGGGAAAGCTTATTGACTCGAGTATAAGCCGGTTCACCTTTGCCGCTGTGGAGGAGGAGGAGGAATGAGCAGCCCGAAAGCAACCCTTTGGGCTGCTCCTTCCTCTTCTTCCTTTGCCAAGTTTGCATTTATGCGAGCAGTTCAGGAATGGAACAAGCTGCCTGGGGAGAGTAAAGAACCGCCGTTCTTGTACGCTTCTTAAGGAATGGTTGACTGGGGAGAGCGGGTGGCGGCACGAGCGGAGAGAAAGGGCTTCTTTCTCACCACCCCCACCGCCTGTCTCACTTGAGTATAAACCGAGGGCAGCTTTTTCAGCACAAAAAATGTGCTGAAAAACTAGGCTTATACTCAAGTATATATGGTACTTTATGTTGTTGTTGCTGCTGCTGCTGTTATTTTAAAGCCATTTCTGGGTTTTGGTCCAATTAATATACAGATGCAGTTCCTTAGAACACTTCTGCGCATCCATTTAGACAAGGAAAATAAAAGAGAGCTAAACTAATGACAGGGGCGAACGGTGCATCTCGGGTGCCCAGGTCGGCAAACGGGAGGCACCCCTGGGGACGGGGCTTCGCCCTGCAGTGCACCCCTCCCCTCTGCTGCTCCATCTGCCCAGCAGCAGGAAGGGAGAGAGCGCGCAGGCCAGCCAAGCCGAGCCGAGCCTGGCACCGGCAAAAACCTCACTCGGCACAGCGGGGCTCGGCTCACTTGCCCAGCCGGCACGCGCACTCTCCCTTCCTGCTGCTGCTGGGTGGAGCAGTGGAGGGGAGGGATGGGTGGGCCAGCAGCGAGGGGTGTCAGCGTGACGCCACCTCGCTGCTGGCCCGCCCCTCCCCTCTGCTGCCCCATCCGCCCAGCAGCAGGAAGGGAGAGCACGCGCAGGCCAAGCGAGGCTGCTCCACCCCATGGCCCATCTGGGCCCGCCGACAGGGTGGGGTGGGGTGGGGCCAGCCCAAGTGTCACCCCCTCCCCTGGAACCCGGGGAGGACTGCCCCCTCCACGCTCCGCCCCTGACTAATGAAATAAATTCCCCAGACTGGTAGATTGGGTTGGTTGAAAAAATAGTATCTGTAGAACATGCCACAAAGGCCTAGATCTTGAAGCAGTAAGCCTGTGTCTGAGCTGTCAGTTCTTTTGACTACAGATTGGACCGGGAAGACAAGAAGTCAGCCCTGCCAGCATCGCAGTGCCTTGAACTCCTGGCCAGTTTACCTGAAATACTGCCTGTCTGTATTTAGACTTGTTAGATCACTTAGGTCATCCAACTTATTGGCAGCACCACATAGTGCCTTCCAAGGTATTTTAGACTACAACTCCCATCTGACTGTTGGCCAAGATGACTGGGGCTTATGGGAGTTGTAGTTCAAAACTTCTGGAGGGCACCACCTTGGCTGCCATTGCACCATGGACCGTTGTTTGGAGATGACTTGGGTTCGGGCCTTTTCTTTCGGGGCACTTCACTTCAGGATGCTGTTTTTTTCTCTGCTGCATAGGATGCTCTTGTCTGTTTTTAGACATCTCTTTATCCACTCTGGCTTTCCTTGACCACTGAATCCGATCATTGAAGCCGGACTCCACAAATTTGACTCATAATAGTTTTGTATTGTTCTTTTACATATTGCAAACCACTTGGAGGTTTTCCTTCAAGTGTTAAGTTGGTGATCAATGTTCCAAAATGAGTAAATCACAATATATAAATGTGATATGGTTCGCCTTTCATAAACACAAAGAAATCAGTGCCAGTTTTATCCCAGCTTGAGGAAGCAGCACCCAGCAGCGGCCAGGCGGGGTCAGCAGTGGTGGGAAGGGAAGTGGGATTCTATGCTTAATGCTCTTCCTATTAGCTAAACACCCCTGTCCTCTTACCCTCTGTATCCAGGGTTTGGCACAGCTTTGTGTCACGATAGAAGAATGCTGGGACCACGACGCAGAGGCACGCCTCTCGGCAGGTTGCGTGGAGGAGCGGCTTTCTCAGATACGCAAATCAGTAAACGGCACTACCTCGGACTGCCTCGTTTCCATTGTGACCTCTGTCACTAACGTGGACTTGTTGCCCAAAGAGTCAAGTATCTAAAGCCTGGTTCACGGTTTTTGTTTTTTTCTTTTCTTTTTTGTGGTCTTTCCAGACTCACTGGATTTTTAAAAAGAAAGAAGTTAAACACACACACATTTACACACACACACACACACACACACACACACAATGAATGCAGCTGCTATTTTAATCTTGACTTTTTATTGTTGTTATTATTATTATTGTTATTATTATTGTCGTTGGTGTTTTTATTATTATTATTATTATTTTGACTGGATCAATTTTACCAGCACATTGCTCTACTGTATTAAAACGAGGAGAAAAAGAAAAAGAGGACATCTCAGCAAGCATTCAGGTGCCGACTAATGAATGCAGATAAAGGTGCAGGTACCTCAAGACCTCAATGGACTCGCTTTGTTCCCCCCCCCTTTTTTTAAATAATAATTCCTGTTTTCTGGGTTTTCTCTTTTGTCCGGTCTGTTTTCTCTACGCGAGGCATCGGCGATACCAAGCAAACAAACCTACCCATCTGCAAGGACATGCTGCAAGCTTAAAAAGACTGTTACATAAGATCACACCTCATAACAAGACTCTCACACCCTGCGACTTTTTCTTTTTCTGTTGTTCCTTTTCTATTTTTGACAGTGAGCTTAAAAAAGAAAAAAAATAAGAAGGAAAAAAATAAGAAAAAAAAAGCAGACGTGTCTTTTACGGGTGTAACGGGTGTCGCCGTAATGTGGGGGGGGGGTGAGGGGGGAGGCGGGGAGTTGGAGAGGAGCCGAGAAGAAGAATGCTCACTCTTTTTGATGGTATAGAATCGAAAGGGAAAAGTTTTAGTATTGGGACTCGGGAGAGAAGAGAGAGACGTTGAACTCTGGCAGCATTTTGGAGAAACACCTGCTTAGGGAGCTACTTCTCAGGTAAACAGTTCATGAGAGGAAGGGGCAAGTTTTGAGGCAAGAGTATTAAAACTGCTGCGGAGCACGGAGAAAGTTGGGTCACAGCGAATCACCGGCGGAATTGGGTTCTTTCATTATCTCAGGCTTCTGTGGTATTTAAAGAAAGGAAAAAGAAAACCCCTATAATCTTTTAAAAAAAAAAGTTCAGAGAATGCGGTCTTGGGGCTGAATTGCTGCGTTGGGCAAATTTCCCATGCGGCGTCTGATTGGAGCAATGTTTGGAATTTCAAATAAAAATACAAGGGGAAACAAAACGTGTAAGCTAAAAAAGAGTGTTAATGCCTGCAACCAGTTCTTAGCGTGTGATGCAGAAGGCTCTGATCGGAAACTGATTTCCTTACAAATCCCACTGAGCAATAGGCCTTACTTCCAAGTAAATGTGCTTGAGAACCATCACTAGTGAAATTCTTAAAGGTTCTGGATTTCAGCCGTTATATCCTGATGCATCCACATTTCCTAGGAAATGTGCTTAATTCAGGGGGTTGGCCAATGTGGTGCACCCCCCCCCCCCAGCGGTCAGGGATGATGGGATATATGGAGATAACTATGTTGTCTACTCTTGTCTTGGAGAACATCTGTGTGACAGATTTAAACCCATTCCAAATATTTTTAGCTTCTTTTGGTATCTCCAATGAAATTTTCGGGGCAAGGTGTGTGGTTCTGTGTGATTCTATTTTATTTTAAGCGTTAATGCCTCCCAACACTTATATTTCCCAGACTTCTTTAATGGAAGCCAGGACACTTAAAACCACTTTGAAATGGGATTTCTGGCTCAGCTGTATTTGCAGCCTAGTGTAGCTGATCATTTGTACTTTCTCAGCCCCGATCCTAAGCATATTGGTATACATTGCTCGGAAGTAAGTTCCATTGTCCCATTGGGGCCTGTCACACCCAGGCCAAGGTTCGTCATCGGTTGACAACCTCCAAGTTGGTTCTTCTTGGTTCTTCATTCTCTGAACTCTGTCACCCAACTCTTTCATCTTAACAGTGGTGCGTATTTTCAATACAGCTGATTCTATTTATGCCATAAACTCGCTCTAATCAGTGAATGTTCCTAATGCTGCTGATTCAACATCTAAATATTTTTTTAACTTGCAAACCATGCAATGATTTTTTAAAAGAAAGAAAAATTAGAACACACATACGCATTACGTGGCTTCCGAGGTTTAAACTGAAAAAAAAAGTTTTGAAAAAACTTCACGACCACAGATCACCTCAAACCAGAAATACCTCAGAATTTTCTACTTGTATGAGTTTTATTATATATTTTGTTAGTTGTGTTGTCTTGTAGTATGTATATTTTAATGTAAGTTGGCTTTTATGACAAGGGAGTTTTAAAAAAAGTTTTTAAAAAAGTTAAAAAAAGTTCCAAAATATTTTAGGAAGTGCTACCATTTTTTTTGATTTTTTTTTATAAAGCACCATTGTAAATAAGTGTAAACGGTTTTAGAATAACTGCCTATAAAAAGGTTTCTGGGCATTATTCATTGTTCTTTGCAAAGGCTGTTTCCATTCTCTTACTTTTTGGAGGGCAGTGGGGAGCACAAGCTGTTTTAGTGAAAGATCAGTGCATCTTTTCATTTTGTTCTCATGAAATTTTAACTTTTTCCTCTGGCTACAACATCAATCTGCAAAAGATAGTTGTTTTATTTACACTCACTACCTGCCACAGGACGATAATAGTACTAAAAATTAGCTTTGAATATGTTCTTGTGGGCTCTTAATTCCCAGCCCATTTTTGCCAAGGCAGTTTCACTACCTTTAGTTAGACTATTCCAAAAAATAAAAATAAAATTATTGGATGGATTTGATGAGGCAGATGTCCTGCAAAGGATTGCTCTTCCCTGTCCCCCATAAAAACAGTACAGAGTTGTTTTTGACATTGCCTAGGAAAGAGCAAGTGTTTGATACCAGGTGCAATTCAAAGGGGGAGGATGCATTTCCATTGCTGGGGGTTGGGCATTGCACCCCTTGCCTTGGGGGAACAACCGAGGTCCAGAAGAGTGTGAAGCAGCAGCAGTCTCTCCCTCTCCCTCTTTTGAACATCCAAACCAGTTTTAGACTCAACAGTGCTTAAACATGCATCTTTCACATCATTACTAAATTTTAGTTACTTGGAAGTAAACTCCACTGAAACCAGTGTGATTTACTTTTAAGGATCAAATGTATTCAGAGTTGAGTATGCACCTATTTAATTTTTAAAATATGGGAGATGGCTGTACATGACAAATGCAGACACCTTCCTTGATGTTTAGGTTGCCCCCACCCATAATTCTTAAAGGCTATCATGTCTGAGCCTAACTCTGAATACTAATGGTTAAAACATGAGAATCGTTTTATTGGCTGAAATACTACAAGAGGTTAAGGCACATCTAACTTTTTAATGCAAAGCCTTTCCCCATTTATTCTTTTTCACTGTGTTTCTATATTGAATTTAACTACACTTATTTGATTCACAAACCTGACTTGGGATTTGCTCTGTAAATTCAGAACACAAGAGTGTGCTAGAGATTGGGGTAGCCAGGCGCATGTTAAGTTTGCTCTCCTTCATGGAGCAAAATGAGGAGAGGGCTGCACAATTTGTGTGACCCACCAGGCATTGTGGCTTGTGTAGTGTTTTAACAACCCCTTCCTTTTGCTATCCCCAAGAAGGCAGGGTGAGAGCTAAGCGCTTGGAAGGTCCCAACCTTGAACTGGTTGGACTGAATTTGGTCACATGTAAAACAAGCTCAAACTGGGACAACATAACAGTTTGTGTAAAAGACCCAAAGTAACTTTATCTTTGTGATTGATGTTGTAAAGAGGAATGGCAGAAGCTTCGGAGAGGATGAAGTGGAATAACAACAATTGAGCTTAAATACACCTCGAACCTATATAACTTCTTCAATGTGAGATTTAACGATCCAGGTTGTTAATGGTGGTGGAGAAAGGTGTGTGCTGTCTTTTAATTATTGTTAAGAACTGCTGCTTTGGATTTCCTTTTTTATTTTCTTGCAGTGTTATTTATGTAATGGCTAAAACAGGCTTGGTTTACAGCAGTTGCTTTTCTCTTCTTTAGAAGCAAACACGCAAAATTCCAGTTTCTTTAAGAAGCTTTAAAGTATTTATTGAAAGTGCCATATGAGTTTTATAGCCTACTAGACAACGACTTCAACCTTCCCTTTATGTGAAGGGAGAAGTATGTCCACACCTCCCACTCTCAGTTGCATTAACATGTTTTACTGCAGGGCGCACAATTTTTTTTGACCAAAATTAACTCTTTCATACCTATTGATGGCATCTCTCTGCTTGCAGCTCCTTACAGATCATTTTGTCACTGGCTGGTTAAGCAAAACTTTGTGGCCAGCTATAAAAATGCCTATTGCTCGCAAACACCCTGTCTTGTGTCCTTCGTTCCTAGCACATCAGCTACCTCGCTAGCAATATAACATCGTTTGTGTCTGATAGATGAGTTTAATGAAGTGATAGTAAATATTTTAGCATCAATATGATGCAGCTTTCTCAGTTGGTTTGATCAAAGCTTTCTTTCACTGTGAAAGAGTTCACAGAATCCCCAGTAGTATCTTTTAAGTCTTCCTGGCCCTCAGCTGGCTCTGTACACCTGATTTAAAGCTGCTTCTTGATATAGCAATAAAGTAGTTCACCACTGGTACATAAGAGTAAATTCTTCCCCAATACGATTTTGGTTTAAGTCCAAACCTGCTGCCAACATTAAATCAACCCTTTGTGGTCATTCTAAACTACTTTGGTTCCTGAAATACTATTATTGCACTGCAATCCTATACATGTCTGCTAAGAAGTAAGTTCATTTGAGTTCATTGGGGCTTACTCCCTGGTGAGTGGGAATAGGATTGCAGACTGGACCTTATTCAGTTTCCTAAATCTTCCCACTTCACACAGAGGGAAATCCTACAGGGGTTAAATTAATTAGGGTGCAGCCTTCATTCTTCAGTAACCAATATCAAAATCCCCTGTGCAAGATTGTTTTCACCCCTAATCTAGATCTTTGCAGCATTAGCACTGCGTTATCAGCCCACAATGCATTAAAGGAATCATAATTGTGCTTATATTTTAAAACATGGCTATTCTGCTAGGCTTCTAAATGTCACTCCTTGATAAGTACTTGTGTATGCTTATTTAAGAATATTAAAATAGTGTTTTCTTTGTTCCCTTTTGAAATTTGTTAATATGAAAGTGATGCCTTTTTTTCAAAATTGGCAGCTATAAACCAAAACAAGTACGTCTTTCTGGTTTAGAATAGCAGAACACTTGGCGATTTTTCTGCCTGTGGTAGCAATTGTAATATGCTACAGTAGGTGCTGTGGGCTTTTAATAAAGGTGAGGAATCCAAACTTTCTAAAGGGTGTTCATACAATATAAAAGCACGATCATAGCGCTGTTGCAGTATTGTCCTACTAATGTTTTTAGAGTTAAGAAACAAAAGTACAGCACTATGAGTTTTGCTTCTTGATTATTTCAATATGCTGTCTATTTTAAAATGTTTATATAGAGGGGAAGTGACCTTTGAATACACACATACACACCTGAAGAATGAAAACTGCACTGTTTGAAAAAAATATTTCATACTACAAATTATTTTGTAAAACATAATGGGTGACATTCAACATTAATCAGAGTAGACTCAATGAAATTAATGGACTTAAGTCTGTTTCAGTAGTGTGCTCTTGAGTATGGCTAATGTCAGGTATTGCCCAATGTTTCTGCAAGAAAAATGGAAAACAAGAATCCTGTGCAGTCACAGCAGAAAATAAGCCAGATATAAAACTAGCTAGAGAAAAGGTGGCCTGAATTCATGACTTGTCAACTTACTTTGTGGACTTCACTATGTATTCCTCTTTTATATAATCCCTTTTGCGAAAACAGAAACAAAACCCCACACTTTGACTTATTTCATGGCCTCCTTAAGATTCTACCACCACTACAACAACAAAAATATTTGTGTAGCCTTCATACAAATTCCTTATGGAAAACACACATTTTGATGCATTTTGTGATAATTTGGGTGGCCTTATCAAGCATTTATGAAAACCACAGTAAATCAGATTTCTGCTCCATAACATGCCAACAGTTCTGTTTATAGTGACAAAAGTACCAGTGACAATATGATCTGTAAAGAGATGTTCTGTCGGCATTCCTTTGGCAATGGTAGTTCTTCCCATCTTGCTGAAATGCACTGATTAATATTTGCAAATCAAATTTCTCCAGGTTATAAAAGTTAGCCTTTTGCTTTCCGTAACGAAAGCAATGGGCAGTGTAAAAGAGCTTTCTGTTTCATCTTTTGACAGTAGCAATGGGGCACTGCCAAGTTTCCCATAGTAAACAGATGGTGAAATAATAGTTTCAAAAGAGCTAAAATGCCTTTTGCTTCCTCAGCATCCCAATGCAAAGTTAACACTTCACAAACTAGTAACCATGGGTATGAGATCAAGGGCACCCTACAGGCACACGTGCTCCCACTACTTATTTCCTCCACAAATTCCATTGTTCCTTTCCTTTTCAGTATATTATAGTGTTTTGTTAACGCTAACAATGGTTAGCTTGAGAACAGAATTTGCAACCAAGGTTTAAAGTTTATAGGCAAACCCAGTTTAAAGCTAACCTTGGCTAGCCTTAACTGACATGCTACACACAGCCATTAACTCTAAAAAGAGAAGGGATGAATTGTTGAGAAGAAAGAGAGCAAGTGTGCACACCAGGTGCTTCCAAATTCTTAATCAAAAGATTGAGAAATATACTTAGACAACATGGCTGAGATAGAATATCCCTGAGTTTTTCATTCCAAGGATGCTGATTTCATGACTCCGGATACCTGAAGTTGTTGAACCAAGCATCTTCTATTTAAGCTTGGAATTTCAGGGTGAAACTGATAACCTTGCTCAAAATCTTAGGTTACTTTGAGGGCCTGGAGCAGCTTGGAAGCTAATCCAGTATCTGGCTAGCAAAGAGCCCACACACAGCAAGGTCAATCACATGATCCTTTTCCATCAGATTGTTGGCTGGCTTGGAAAGCAGCAGGGTGGGGGTGACACAAGGTTTTCCTGTCGCCTATTACCATGATGAAAAATGAGTTTCATGTGCCATTTTTATGACTGACAGCTTATCCCCTGCAGTCTTCATGGTGCTGAACTTACTACTGTAGCTCAGCAAAGTGCTTAAACCACAGAGTGTCATGTTCTAAAATACAAATTGTGAATGTGTTTTCAGAAGCCTCCTTATACATACTTCTGGTGCTCAGGCTGCTGCCAGAATTTAACAAAGAATCATAGGCCCATCACTTGGTAGTCAAATTTAGGATCCATTGATCTGACATTTACACACATAAAAAGTTTCCAAGTAATTGTCTAAAAACCTGGTCAGTATGTTCTGTTTCTTACACTCCCCCCCTTTTAATTTTTTTTTAAAAAAACAGATTTTGGACAGAGTTCTTCCTTTTGTATTAGGATACAACTGTGGAAACATTTTTAGCTCTTCATTTCCGAAGATTAAAGCTATTACTTTGTGCCTTCATTTATTTTCATGCAAAGCAACTGCTGTAAGTTCTTTTTAACCCCCCCCCAATCAGGATGTCACGGGGGGGGGGACGACGACTGCTTTTCATTATCCAATTGTTTCTGGATGCAATCTGTGATCCAGGTATTTCAAGAACCAGTTACCTCAAACTTCTCATCATAACAGTGTTGCTTTCTGGAATCTTCTTTGTACTGCAAGATTGTAACATACGCAGACAAGGAACCATGCTACACACAAGTGTTATATAAATTATATAATTTATATGCAGAAAGGAAAAAAATGGAAATGGATCCCTAATGATTGCAGCTTACATTTCATTTTAGAAGCTTGTGGTTCCTTTCCCCACGCCCAGTTAAACCAAAAGGGCTTTTTTTTGTCAAGCTCTAATTGTGTTGGATGTATGTACAGCAAGAGGGTGTTATGAACAAGTGCTTCCTTTCCTTGATTTCTACTGTGTTCAGTGTTTTATTGGGAGATATTTCCTGGTTATCTGGTCAAAGTTACTTGTAACATCTGACATGGCGGATAGGTGCCACCGGTTATCATGAAATTCCAAAGGGGTACAACTTGGACAGAGCACAGGGCGATCCATATTGAGCCCTTCAGTAGAGACTGATCTTCTCCAAATATGAGCACTACAATTTTCTCTGGAATGGAAATCTATAGCATTATTTTCACTGATCTTGGTTTTTTGGGATGGAGGGTAGGGGAAATGGTTTTGGGTTTGTTTTTTTAATCTGTTCAGTCTTACAATTTTTATTCCTGGTCATTGAGACACATGCTGTTTTACCAATATAAGAGAGACCTTCCTATTAAAATTGAGATTCGTGGCAGGTTGGAGATTTTTTTTTTTTTGCCTCCACCAACGCCTTTCGAAACTATCAGTGTCAAACATTTGTGAAGCTTTTAGTTGGTACAGAGGGAGGAGAGAGTGAACTACCTGTCCCCTCCGAAACTTCCTATGAAGTTAAGTTTTGTCATATAAGAAGATCATGATGCTTTGATACTGCAAAAGGGTGGTTACTGCAGATTTTAAAACATGCTTCTCGGTCTCCAGTTCTATGCCCCTACATTTGCACAAAGCCAGGGCATGCCTTTTGCCAATCTACCACCATTTGAATATCAGAACTGAAGCCTACAGTCTTTCACCTGTGAATACTTGTCACATTTTGTCCTTAAGTTTGGTGAATTTCCTACTGTAAAGTTGACTTAAGTACAGTTTGTCAGTTCTTGTGGAAAGAGCTTTCTGCATTGTTTATACCATTAGATGCTTATAGTAAACATCATAGGATAGAACAAAATTCGAAAGGGAGGGGGCACAAAAAATGAAACACACTTTGTCTTTTTTTAAAAAAACAACCATTGTTCGTTTTATTAACTAAATGGTATGCTTTATTCAAGGAAATAAAGTCCTAAAACTAGTCTAGCATAGTGAAATGTGTGTATCAGTTTTATGATGAATAGTTATGTCTTATTAAGCTGTGTTACTTAACTTGTACATAGAAGGCATACAGAGGAGTTTGCAGAAACCAGTTACCGCAAGATTTCCAATTTGAATTCTTGGCAAACTTCAGAAATGAGAATTAAGTAACTAGTTTAGGAAATTGATAAATGCAGAAAGCTCTACCAGATGGTGAAATAATTAAAATGACTATTGGTCCTGGCTCAAATTCCAATGTACTGTTTGTATACCAAGATACGTGAAACGTAAATGTTGTAGGTTATATTTCACTTTTGTAGCTTAAAATAAAAAAGTAGACCAGAGATAGCTTGTACTACTGACTTAACAAAATTTATATTAAAGTATCCACACACAGAGAGAGAGAGAAAGTATACAGAGAGTTGAGCTCATTGCTGTAACCCCTTTTGGATTGTGCTGATTTTATATATATATTATATATAAAAATAAATAAATAAATAAATATAGATATACATATGTAAGATGGCCTAAAGAAGACATCCGCTGTATGCAGTTATGAAATGGAAATGTTTTGAAACATTGTATCATAATTCATAAATTTGCAATGGATCTTTGTTCCTTTTTTACTGTGGTATTTTAGAAACGAGTCTCATGTTTGAAATTAGATCTGCCAAGTTTGGGTATTGCTGCTTCAGCTAAGTTCAGGGTGCCTGAATAAACCAGTATGAATGTAGTATTTTTGCCCTGTGTGAAGCAGCTCCACTCCAACAAATAGGAGGAAAAAACCTAGAAAGAACTATTTCAAATTTATCTTTTTTTGTATATTAAAATAAACAATAAATTACAAATATTCTGTGTTGGTGATTTGTAGGGATTTTTTTTTTATCAGGGCATATGCCGTGGCTATTTGCTGACCATGGCTCCTCAGAAGTAAACCACATTGAATTCTATGGAGCTTATTCCCAAGTAACTAGGATTAGGGTTGCAGCCTGACAGTAACCTGGGTGGTTATTGGGTTGGTGTTTTTATTTTGATTACATTTTTTGTGGTTTTATATTTTGATTTTATTCTGTGAACCACCCTGAGACCTTCGGGTATAGGGTGGTATATGAATTCAATGAATGAATGAATCATTAGCTTGCAAGTCTCCTCCAGGACTCCGCTTTAAACTATTACAACTGCAGACTTTGTGACTTTCACACCATGCCAGCTTTCCCCTCATCCTCATTCAGTCTGATGAAGGAATCTAAAGAACTTTCCATATTGACCTTCCTAAAGAGAAGTCACAGAGCATCTGCCTTGGAACCCCTTTGTGCCGCAGTGGGTTATTTTATTCAGTGCTTTTCTTCTTACTCATATTGAAATACTGCCCCTCAATGAGGCCAAACTAAGATTCACAACATGTTTAGGGGTATGCGTACCCATGCATCCCCCCAGAAAAAAGCACTGATTTTATTTATTCAAAGCATTTGAACCTGCTTCTTCTGCCAAAAAGGCTCTACAATTCTTAAACGTTCTACAAAGTACACATACTGTTAATGCAGAGCGCTTGCCAGACTGGTTGGGCCTTGTGGCTGCTGGCAGGTCCAGCTCAAGACATTTTGGCACCTGAGGCAAACCACAAAATGGCACTTCCTCTGTCAGGGAAGAGGAGGCGAGTGAAATTGTGCATCAGGAACAAGGGTGACAGGACAGCAGCAGTGCCTCCAATTCACCAACAAGCCACTGCAGAGGTGGCAGATCCAAAAAACAAAGTGCCTTTCAATTGCATCTACTATCCCAATCTCACAGGCAATGTGTGATGTCTCCTAGTCACTGTCCGCAAACTGCTATTCTAGATCATACATTCTTAAACTTTGCAGTAAGCAACAACATCCAGAAGTGTGCTCCTTTAGAGTCTTCTCTGGTAGGCAAGGTAGCTGTGTTCATTGTTTTTGCTGCAACGCACACCACCTCAAGCTCCTTGGAGAAAAAAGCTGGGATAAAGAAATGCTGATCCTCACACAATTCAGGAGAGCCAAAGATAATTAATGCAACTGGAGAAAAAGCTTCTGGAACGGTAGCCGTAAGTCAATGCTCCGTAGGAGATTTCTACTCACTTGCTCATCAAATCTGGTGGAGGAGATTATGTTGAAGCTCACGAGAAGGTCCATGTTACTGGGAAGAAATTGAAGCGGCTTCTGGAAAGAGTCTCAAGCAATTTAAAGGTCTCACATGGAAAGCCGGACACAAGTGCATTTCTGCAGGATGTGGATGAGCTGTCCTCAGTGACCAGAGAAACCTTGCACATCTAAAAACAAGGCTGGTGGAAGGAACACATTGGAGACTTGAAAGCGGTACTGATATTAGAGGGGAGGACAGGGGTGGTGCCACCCCTCCTCCTTCTCCACCTGATTTTGGCTATATATCTCATTGGTAATAGGCCAAGGAGCCAATGGTTGCTGAGCTGTGTAACGGATTAGCCCTAAAATAGAACATTCATTACACTCTGGCTTAGTAAGAGTTAATCCACCTCCAACTTAACTGACAGCGTGTCCTTTAGGGGCAGGACGGGAACATTTTTGGCAGTTGGAAGGGGAGAGAGTGGGGAGCGTAGAGTGGAAAGAAAGAAGAAAGGTGTGGGGCCAGGATAGTGGGTGTTTTTGGTTAGGATTAGGATAACTTGAAGTAAAAGTTTGATGGAATTGATGTATAAATGCAACTAAGATTGTAAGTTTATGAATCTTTAAAAACTATGTTTGCAAAAAAAATAAAATTCATCCTTGTTGTGCCAAGAAAAATGGTCTTAGTTGTTCTAGCAGTGTATCAAAACTCAAAGAGGTGAAGACTCAAGAGAGGGTAAAACTTGCCAAAGGAAAAAGAGGATAGTTTGTGTCTTAGAGTCACACCCAAGGGTCAAGGGGGGTGAAAACCTAGAGTGCCACAAATTTGCCAGGGTGATAAGGCAAACAGTGGGGATCCATGCTTCTCAGGGAGGCCCTTTACTGTAGTTAAGAGGTTGTTCATTCAAATAGCCTTGATGGGTTATGATAATAGGCCACTAAAGCTGGAATTAGGCTCTCATTTCTAAGAAGTTCAGAAATATAGAGCTGTTTAAAATAAGGACGGAAGGATTTCGTCTTGGACTTCCTTCGTCTTTCAAATTTATTAAAATTTTAAATTTGTTTCTAATTTATTGAAAGCGTCGGGGATTCGTCGCAAGCTGCGCCCACCATTGTGAGGGCTGAGGGGGTGATGGTGAGGCCTCCCCAGCTGCTACCATTGTCTGTTGACTGATGCCACACACAAAAAAAAGGCAGGTGAGTGGGTATAAACGTTGGCCAAGGCAAAAGTCAAGGCAGTTGCCCTCCCAAGAGAGAAATAGGCAGCAGCAGTGGCACTCGGCTCTAGTGGTCTCCTGCCCCGTGGTGGCAAGCTGGCAGAGGGAAGAAGGCAATCGCCCGGCGCTGAAATACTGTGGAGCAAGGAGAAGGCAAGTTCAATGTTTACTTGCTGGTGGGATCGCTACTTGAAGGCAGCTGATATTCAGCTCTGAAGCAGGCAGTCGTCTGGCAATGGACCTGGCGAGGCTGCAGGTGGTGGATGGTTGCCAGAAGTTTGCATTCAGGCTAGTGGATGCCGCGAGGCTACGCTGGCCGAGGTGGATGAAAGCTGGTTTGGAAGCCTTGTTTGTTAACAGCCAGCCAAACAGAGGGAAGCCACCCAACAGCAGTGGGTGAATGTCCCTAGGCAGAAGCTGGTGGAGTTTGCATTTGCATTTAAATTATGTCAATGGATGCCCTAGGCAAGCAGAAACCAGTGGAAGTGTCTGGGTGGACGCTGTCAGATGGTGGCCATCCCACTCACCTGTTTGCCTTTACCTTTCAGGGATGTCTGGAGTCGGCAAGCTTTCCCCCGAGACCAGCCGTGAAAGTCATGAAGAGAACCGCAGGACATTCATATCTCCAACAGTGAAATGAATGTGAAATACTGGCAGTGAGCAATTGACAAGGCCATGGCCATAACTGAGGGAAGGAGCTTTGAAGGGAGACTGCAGGCGGACATCTGCTGGATTGCAAGTGATGGAGTCTGTTCTCTCCACTCACCACTGTGGCTGTGAATTTCAGGACATCACATCATCAATCTGATGAAACAAGCTGTGCTTCATGGAAGCTTATATACCATAATGCAGGAGCAAGACGAGCTGTTTGACAATAATGAGGGGAGGAATCATTAGGCCACATTCGCATGATCCTTTAAACAGGCAGGGCTTCCCCCCATGGATTCTGGGAACTGTAGGTGGTTAAGGGGATGGAGAGTTGTTAGGAGACCCCTGTTCCCCTCTGTGGCATTTGCCCTTATGCTGGTGATGTCATCCCAGTATGAGAGTGAAAGAGTTAACTGACTGCCCAATGAGAACCAAGGGGGCGGAGTCAGCTAGGTTAAGATTAAGCACTGAGGTTTTTTAGTCAGTCAGACTGGAGTCAGAGAAGGAGTTCAGTGAGGAGTTAAGTCTGTGGGTTGGTTTAGTCTTGTGTGAGAGTGAGAGAATTTGTTAAGAGGAGTCAGTCAGGCAGTTGAGATAATCAGGCAGAAGGTATTAGGAAGGTATAGGCCGGTATAGGAACTAAAGTTAAGATACTGACAGGATACTATCTGAGAAACCATAAGATTGTTAATGTTTTGAGAAAAACTTGTTTTTTGGTTCACTTTTAAAAACTGACTGGACTCAGTGATTTACCAGGGAGTACCTGGTTGGTGGCAGTGGGAAAGAGGGACTGTGGTGGCACAGGGATCAATAGAACATTAAACGTCTGGGGACCCTGTGTGAACGCCACACCCTTCTAGAGCTACAATTCCCAGAGTTCCCATGCAAGACAGATGGGTGGTTAAACCACTCAGGAAACTGTAGCTCTGGGAGGGGAACAGGGGGGTCTCCTAATAACTCTCAGTGCCCTTTTCAAACTATAGCTCCCAGAATTCTTTAGGGTAAGAAGCCATAAGTGTTTAAAGCAGCTTCATGGCACTTTAAACGAATGGTGTGGATGTGGCCCTGGCCTCCCTCAACTCACTGCCTCTTAGGAATCGAAAGGATTTCCCCATTTGGTCCTTTTTAACAGCTTCAAATCTCTCAGGAACAGGAAGAAGACAGACTTTATATCTCATGCCATTTTGGGTGGTTTCTGCTTGATTGTTGAGATCATATGACAATTTCAACTGGAAAACTAATAAACATTATTTTTATAAGAACCTTTGAATGCCTTTTAAATGTGTTTCACAGCACTGAGAATGATGTGTTCACTTGAAAGCAATGCCCTTAGATCACAGAATCATAGAATTGTAGAAGTTAGAAGGGACTACGAGGGTCTTCGAGTCCAACCCCCTACAGGAATCTTTTGCCCAACATGGGGCTCGAAGGACAAGAGATGTTGGTCTTTGCTCTTGGCTGGGTTTCAGAGGTAGCGATTTGGAGAGTGAGGATGTACAAGCTCAGCTGGTGAGAGATGCTCCCAGGTTGTCCTTGCCGCACTCCAAAGGGCTGGGACCTGCCTCCTTCACATTCAGCTTCCTAAGGCCACCCACACGACACCCACCTCCTAAAGAAGAGAAGTACAGAGTCTCATGTGCCTTCCATTTCAGAAGAAGCTTCTCGAAGGAATATTTCCTCCCTTACGGGTGACGGCTGACCTCTCCCTTCTGTTTTAGTGGATCCTGGAAAAACAAAACACCATGGGTAAAATTATCTGTGCTGGATTGTTGATATTCTTCTGTACAGTATATCAGATATATTCTTCTGTAAGTTCATTGGAATGTTAAATAAATTTATCCCAACAACACAAATAATAATATTATTTTTTATACCCCGCCCTTCCCAGCCAAAAAAAACGGGCTCAGGGCGGCTAACACCAATTAAAATCACAGCAAAAAACATAAACACAATCAATTTAAAATAACAGATTAAAATACAAATTTAAAATTCAATTAAAACTGCGGTCTCAATTTCAAAATAACCCACCAATAAAAGAATGAAGCATAAATATTAAACAGAAACCAACCCAAAGGCCAGGTGGAACAGCTCCGTCTTGCAGACCCTGCGGAAAGATGCCAAATCCCGCAGGGCCCTGGTCTCTTGTGATAGACTGTTCCACCAAGTTGGGGCCAATTAACAAGTGCCCCCCCCCCCAAAAAATGTAAGGCTATCATATCTCTTCTCACCCTCTTATTTTCTAGGCTCAACATACCCAGCTCCTTCAACCGTTCCTCATCAGGCTTGGTTTCCAGACCCTTGACCATCTTGGTCGCCCTCCTCTGCACACCTTCCAGCTTGTCAACACCCTTCTTAAAATGTGGCGCCCACCCAGAACAGGAACACAATATTATTCCAGGTGTGTCCTTTGTGGGACGGGACACATTTTACTGCAGTAAATAAGTTTATGGACTCTTTCTTCAACCCGTCTCACTTGTATTTGATAGGACAAGTGAGGATAGCAGTTTTTTGCCCTGCTTCAGGACGGCGGCGCCTGTTGGCCAGTTTGGCTTTCGCGCGCTTTTTCCTCCCCTCACGAGGCGGAGCAAAGAGAAGCTGACTGAGGCGCAGGCGGAGGCGGAGAGGCTCCTTTCTCTCCCTCAGACCCGCTTACATGGCCGGGTCGCTGAGTGGCCGCCTCGCCCGGAGCCGCTTCTTCGGCGGCTTCGTCTGCGGGGCGGCGCTGGGAGCCGCGGCCTCTGCGCTGACTGCCCGCAAACTTCTCGGGGAGCCCCCACTCCCACCCGCGTCCCTGCAGAGCTCCGTGCCCGCCGCCGCCTCGGCAAAACAGCAACCGCCGCTGCCGCCGCCTCAGGAGGGTAAGCGAGCGAGTGCGCAGGCGCTCTTCGGTCACGGCGGTCGGAGCAATGGCTGAGGGCGCCCGTTGGCGACGCGCGGCTGAGGGGGAAAGTGGGGCCTGCTGTACTGAGGACAGCCCTCAGCGGCGGGTCTGCGCCCTCAGAGCTTTCCATTAAAGAGCATTATATAAAAAAGGAGATCGGAGAGGAATATTGCTGTTATAATGCTTACATCTTTTTTTAAAAAAAAAATACTGTAAAAGGATTTCTCTGGAATACCCAACAGCTAATTTTGACAGTTTCGGGATAATTTGGAGAGTTTTCTGTTTTCCCGCCGAGCACCGGTTTGGGTAGCATTTGGGCGCCATGTTAAAAAAAACAACTAAAAAAAAACTTCTGGTGTTAATGACGTTTTTGCTGTTGATTTTTCTCCAGCTTTTCCCTGTTGTTTTGCTGGTACTTATCTTTTACCTTATTGTTGATCTGGCGCAGTTTCAAATTAAATAGGAATATGGGAAGGTGCCTTGCACTGAATCGGGACCGTTGCGCCATCCAGTTCAGTATTGCCTACACGGACTGGCAGAGGCTCCCCAGGGTTTCAGGCAGATGCCATTGGGGAATGAACCAGGAATAACTTGGAGACAGCTTGTCTTCTACCAGGGTTTCCAAAACTTGGGTCTCCAGCTGCTTTTTGGACTACAGTTCCCATTATACCTGACCACTGGTTCTGCCAGCTAGGGATGATGGGAGTTGTAGTCCAAAAACAGCTGGAGACCCAAGTTTGGAAACCCTGTGTGACTGAGCTGATTATCACCCTTCCCCAAGATCAGACCAAAGGCTCATTTAGCCCAGCATACTGTTTTCTACAGTGGCCAGCGGTTGAAAATGAAATGTTCACATTTCCTCAAATGCTTACATTTCCCTTCAACACTTAAATATCATTTTTTAAAGAAAAAAATCAGTTTATCTAGATTCCACTTTTAAATGGGACTCCTGGTGGTCTCCCATTCATATCTATCCATCTTTAGTTAAAATTTCCCTCTCTAGCCACTAAAACCCTATTAGCGATTTCTAAAGAAAAAAAGTATTGCACAAATTTACAGTGAATTTGCCTTTTATTAATATGGCATTTTAGGCCCTTAGGAATCATGCTAGTTTCATTTTACAACACGATCTGAAAAAATTGAGCAAAAGAGAACAAAGTGTTGGTTTCTTTTATCTATTGCTTTCTGTTTATAACAATTTGTGTTGAAATAAGTTGTTCTAAACATTTGTTCGCTTTTGTTTCTGCAAAAGTAGCATGTTTTTTAATGCAAACAACTGGTTGGTTTTTTTTACAATGGCACAAAAAATCGAACCAAACAACCTGTGGTTTTTTCCTGAATTGTTAAATATAAACTGAATTAAAAATAACATCTGCCTCTTTTCTCCCTGTATACATTGAAAATCAATCAGCACTGTATTGAGAAAGTGGTTTTGTCTGGCTGTATCACACCAGCAGTAAATTGCTAGCAATGACATATTTTTCATTTTATGGTGGCTTTAAGTGTATTTGTATAACTGTTATCAAAAAAATCAATCTGAAGTGGTGGGCGAAAGGTTACAAGTACACAATAAGCCCACATCACTTCTCAACCCAACAACGTTTTAAAATGTTTTGTGATTTGAAAGTAAAAAGGATAGAATGTTTTTAATTGTGTGGTAAGTGAAGTAGGCTCTTATCAACCTCCCTTTCAAATTCTCTGTTGATGGGTGATGACTGGGTGGGTCCTATCTCTTTTTGTGGCAGGATTCCTCTGCTGTTAGAACACAAGACCTTGTCACATCAGACCAAAAGTCAATCCAGCCCATTATTCTGCTTCCATCAGTAGCCCCCCACATGCCTCTGGATAAGACGGCGTGGTGTAGTGGTTAGAGTATCAGCCTTGAACTAGGGAGGTCCAGGTTCAATTTCCAGTTAAATTATTATTTATTTTATCTTGAAACATGTATAAACCATGTATAAACGGTGTTTCCGTGCGCTGCTCTGGTTCGCCAGAAGCGGCTTAGTCATGCTGGCCACATGACCCGGAAGCTGTACACCGGCTCCCTTGGCCAGTAAAGCGAGATGAGTGCTGCAACACCAGAGTAGTCCGCGACTGGACCTAATGGTCAAGGGTCCCTTTACCTTTACCTTTACAAGCCATTTAACATTTCAAAAACCACAAAACATTGTACAAAAGTTCAGAACAATAGTACATAATAAAATAACACAAACCAACATGTTGTTCAGTCGTTCAGTCGTGTCCGACTCTTCGTGACCCCATGGACCAGAGCACGCCAGGCACCCCATCCTCCACTGCCTCCCGCAGTTTGGCCAAACCAAACCAACATAGTATACTATAAATTGTCGCTTGCAGACAAATATGGGAAGGCCTGGGTAAAAATTAAAGCTTTAAGCATGTGTTGACAGCACATGGTGCAGTACTTAGTGCATACCTTATTTCCAGGGCAAAGTTGTTCCAGATAGTAGGATCCGCTACATTAAAGGCTCTGCATTGGGTAATCAAGATGGATCGCTAGAACTTACCACACCGTTAGGAGGGCCATTGGGGAAAGGTTCTTGAACGGGTGATTGCAGACCAGATCCTGGTGCTCTTGGAAGAAACTGATTTGTTAATCCATTTCAATTGGGGTTTAGGCTTTTGTTATTATGGTATGTATTTTTGTGTTTTTATATTATAAACTGCCATATGGAAATATAATAAATAATATTAATGATAATTAGATTATCACAGTGACCAGGCAAGAAGCTCACTGGATGGTCATGGACTAGAGATGTTACTTTTCTCTCAGCATAACCTACCTCACAGGGTTGTTGTGAGGATTAAAACTGGTGAATTTTTAATCACTCGACTGTACTGAATGCATAGCTCCTGGTGGATACAATCCATGAGTCTGAGCTATGAGGGACAACTAACAGAGACTTCCTTAATGGTCTTAGTCAGGGGTCAGCAAACTTTTTCAGCAGGGGTCCAATCCACTGTCCCTCAGACCTTGTGGGGGCCGGACTATATTTTGGGAGGGGGGAATGAACGAATTCCTATGCCCCACAAATAACCCAGAGATGCATTTTAAATATAAGCACACATTCTACTCATGTAAAAACACTCTGATTCTCGGACCGTCCGCGGGCTGGATTTAGAAGGTGATTGGGCTGGATCAGGCCCCCCAGGCCTTAGTTTGCCTACCCATGGTCTTAGTGATCAGGGAATTGAGAAGCCAGACAATCCTGAAGGTACTCTGGATCCCAGTTGTTAATGGCCTTAAAAAAATTGATACAAGAAACTTGAACTTGGTCCAGTAACATAAGGGTAGCTAGTGCAAGCTGATAATCATTTGTGTTACTTGCTGGCAGCGGTCTGCCTCCATCAGCAGTCGAGCTGCAGTATTTTGTACCAACTGGAGCACAGTAACCTGGCCCATGTTTACCCCTACATAGAGCGCATTGCAATAATATTGGCACCATCCATGTATGTGGTGCTTTGCATGGAAAGAGAGGTTAGCCTCATACACTTGAAACTACCAGAAATTTTGTAAGACTTGGGTAAATTCTCAGTTGTTAATGGGATTCTTAGGTATTTGATGCCTTTCTGGCTACTCTTCAGTGGGAGAAAACAAACCCCACATGTTCTGGCCTTAAAACTCTTTATTTCTCTCTTAGAACCCATAACAGAGACTGTGTTGGAAAAGTATGGATTTCCTGCAGCTGGAACACAGATCAGATATTACACCAATCATGCATTATCTTATGATCAGGCAAAACGAGTGCCTAGGTGGGTGATTGAACATATTTCCAAACATAAGACTTTGGGTAAGTGAACTCTTGTGTGCATTTGTTCATTGCTTGTAATTAATTTACTTGTGGGTTAGAAGCAGTTCACTGGCTGTGCATGAGTAATAGAACCTTTATTTGAGAGTAAGCTTCATTGAGCATAGTGGAGCTTCTGAGTAAAAAATGCATAGGATTCTTCTGTCAGGTGGGTAAATTACGTTGTCCACATACACAATCTTTCAATAGGCAACAATCTCAGTCTTGTAAAGAGCACAATATTTCATAGATGTGGTTGGCAGAAGTGGCTGCGCAGCAGGTACAAAAGAGTTTGCCTCCATGGATCAGGACATGAGGTAACTGAACCTCACTGCCTGCTAGAAGCCAAGCTCAGCCAAAATTTATAGATTCTGAAGAAAGCATATGTGAGCATGAAGGTGCTTCTTGCTAGCCCAGAAATATTATTTTCATCTATGGGTGAGACTTCAAATTGATACAGTAGGTGCAAGATAGTGGGTGTCTGTGGAATTTAAGAGCATATCCTATGGATGTCTACTAGTTTTGGTGCAAGCTTGAAGGCATTTTAGTCAATGTAAGTGACCCCTTCTTTTTGTTTATCATTGATATGGACTTGTTCAGTCAATGAGGCTTTCATTTCCATGTGATTCCTGCCCTTTCTACATCCTCTTCCCTTTGTGACCCTTAAACATGTGGATCTATGCAGGCAGTGTAGGGTTTGTGCCTAGGGGCATCAGCGTGATTGGCAAAGTGCAAATGACGTGTGTAGGAGTAGAGAACTCATCTGAGGTTTACCAGGTTTCTCGGTGAGAAACATCAGTAATAGAAGACAATCTTCTCTGAAAGACAGCTCACCTACTGGTTTTTCCTTGCAATGCAGAGTTTCATGGGACTCTTGAATGCACACTGACAGCTCATACATGATAATAATGGAGATCAATAAGCTTTGAAAGTGCTCCATGTGAACAGACTGTATTCTAGGATATTGTTCAGGATTGCTGTTTATTGCAGTTTTGTCAGTTGCATTTAGTATAGTGTTGTTTTTTTTTAAGAAAAGGTTTGCTGAACAACTTGTTTTTGTTCCTCAGGCAATGCAGACAGAAAACATTGCAAATTTAGACCAGATCCTAGCATCCCTTCAATATTCACTGCCTTGAATGAAGACTACATTGGGAGTGGCTGGTCACGAGGCCATATGGCACCAGCTGGGGATAACAAATATTCACCAGTAGGACTGCTACTTAATTCTTGTCTTGTTGTTTCTTTGATGGGGAGGGGAAAGAACATTAAAAACAATTTGTACATCATGTTTTCAGCAGAACTAGGCAGTAGTTGAAACATGGGACTGGAACAGAATCCATGGTTCCTAAATCAATGACAGAGCTGTGAAAATGCTTTGAGAGAACTGGAATATATTGCTAACCCAGCCTTCTCCAGTTTGGCGACCAACTGACATGTTAGATTACAACTCACATTAGCCCCAGCTAATATGGTCATTGATTAGAAATGGTGAGAGTACTCCAGAACATCTGTAGACCAACAATTTGGGGAAGACTGTGCTAGCCCATAGTGACCAGGGGGAAGTGAGTAATTTAAAAAGCAGATTGAATTTGAAGGCACCAGTCTTGAAATGTAATACATCAGGTAACAGAATGATGTTGGGGCACTGTTGTTCTGTGTGTAAATGTATTAGAATGTTCCTAGTGGTTCTTGCTGAAAGAGATAAACATTGACATTTGACTGCTTTATTCTGTTTCATTCTAAGCATTTAAGTAGGTCTAGGTATTCATCCAAAATTTAGTTTACAATTCTTTTTTCTTACAGAAGGCTATGGCAGAAACATTTTATCTATCCAACATTGTACCCCAGAACTATCAGAATAATGCTGGATTCTGGAATAGGTAAATTGCTACTAGATTAAATAAGTTCAAGGTAAAATTTTGTTTAGTGATATTTTAAACATTTTTATAAAGTGTCAGCCTAACCTGGAGAGAGGGAGGCAAGGGAAGAAGCACCAAAAATGAAGAAATAATCTAGAAAAACTATGTACAGTAGCTTTCTCTGGGGATGAGCACACATATTGACATTCTGGTGATCTAGCCAGAAAGCTCGTAGTCTGTTTAGGCAAAGAGAGAAATGCTGCCCAGGGCAAGTGGCAGGCGTATTAAGCCTTAGTCCAGGGTTCATATATTTACTTATTGAGATTTATAATATTTCTCTTCCTGAAGGCATACAGTGCACAGCATTTTAAAGCCTACAAATCCAATGGAATGGAATGAAATTCAATTAATTAGACACACACTAGCACAGAAATAGAATTAGCTCGCTTCAAGCAGGGAAAACAGTGTGATAATGGTTTCTGTTAATTTGGTAGCTACTAATGTGGGTGAGTCCAGGAATGGGTCTCCGCCTACTACTCAGTGTAAACAGATACACTCTGACCTCTACTTTCTGAGCATGTTTGAAACGAAGCACTGTTTCTACCAATCAGCTTGAATATAAAAGGTGCAAATAAAGTATTGGCTTTTTAACGTATGGACTCAGCATGCTGCAAACAAAGAATTTCCACTAATAGCTTCCCTAAGGTACAGACCAAACAATAACACAAGCATGTGCAAAGATATATATGAATGGAAGCAAACAAGGCAGAGACCTGATTTGTGATCTGGTTGCCAAGCTAAAGCGCCATATAGGAATAAACTGAAGATTGAAGCTCACATTTGCTCATCATGCTTACCTTAATATATTTAGCTTGGGAAATGTTATCCCATCCCTAAAATGCCCCACTGCCCTTCTCTGTTGTAGGTATGTTTGGAATTCCCCAGCCCTAGGCTAGTCCATATGTTTAAACTATTTTGGCTTAATTTCAGGCTAGAAATGTATTGCCGGGAACTGACTGAAAGATTTGAAGATGTCTGGATTGTTTCTGGACCTTTGACATTACCTCAGATGGATGATGATGGGAAAAAAAGGGTTGTGTATCAGGTAAGCTATTGAACCTAGCCATATAATTGGAACAAAGTCCTCTTTGATTTTGTTGGGGGTTTTCTGCCTTGCAGGTTTTCTTAGGAGTTGAACTGGATGCAGCCTTGCAACTGCATGTGTGAGAAAGGCAATAACAACCAGTGGTAAGGTTGCACGATTTGAGTCCTTATACTGTTGAGTAGTCCTTTTGAATTTGCTTTGTGGTCTCAGCTGATGGATATAAATATGGGATCACGTGCATAGAATAGGTCCTGTGGCCCAAGTAGCAAAATTTAAGTCATGTATTGTGAGGAAGGAGTAGTGACAATTTGTGGGCAGCAAACATTAAGAACTGAGTAAGAACAGTAAGAGGCAATGCAGTGCATGCCATCTCAGCAGGCAGTAGATACAGCACTAGGAATCAAGTGGTGCATTTTTAACAGAGCTGTGGTTACTGTGTGTGAAACAAATCAAAATTATGCATCCAGAAAAGTGAAGTTTTGTGACTTGCTTAATATGATGCAGGTAACCTGGTGAATTCTAGAAATACGAGATTAAAACACGCTTTACATTAAAAAACCAGCATGCATAGATGAATTATTTTAGCTCTGGTTTACAGCCATATCCTCTTCAAGCTCACTTAAATTGTTTTCAGCCAGTGTCTGTGCATTGTTTAAAGTTAACTATTAAATTAAGGCCTTTAGACTATTGTTTTTGTTTTGCCCTTATGGACATGTGATTATTTTTAGATCTCTTAAGCAAAGAGAGGAACTCCCATTGTTTATGGCATTGCTCCTTGCTTGAGTTATGTTACCACTTCTCAGTACCAAAGAAATTAATCTGAAGCTGCAGCTATCTGTTGGCTGAATTTGGTGTGTCTCAAGGTCTGTGCCATCATTTTGTCTGCCTTGGTGAAGCATTTGTTGCAAATACAGATTGATGACCACACTTGATATTTGGGAGACACATTTGCAGAATATAAATGTATGTCTGAAAACGTAAAAGAGAATGCCAACAGGAAGAATCTCTTCTGTGTCACTGGAGAGGCAAGAGCAGGTTTTCCATCTTTGTCCAGAGCAAATCAAAATGACAGCATCTTGCTTTATATACTGCTGTTCTCCGGAGAATGTCAGTTTGGTGACTTTTGTCTGCTAGCAGATCTTTGTTTCCAAATGTCTCTTTTTGCAATCATTTTTCCTCCTACATTTCACTCAGATTGAACCCATATTAAATGCAAAATTTATAATTTTGTCATCCATAATTCCCAGACTCTGGATTCTCCCCTTTATATATGTTTTATATTTCATTGAAAGTCTCTTATTTGAGGGGATTTCATTGCTGAAGTATATGGACAGACTTGGATCTTTTAGTTTTAACCTAACTAAGTGTAATTTAAACAATGAGAATGACTAGATAAATTATGAATAAAACGGAAAATGTTTACAAAAAATAAGAATTCTTTTGCAAACAAGACTGTAAATAGTATCACTCTCACAAATGAATAAATACAGTGCTGCTGTGAGAAACCATATTAGGCAGCATCTCTATACACCAGGTTTGAGGAACCTTTGGCCCTCCAAATGTTACTGAACTACAACTCCCAGCAAGCACAGCTATCATGATGATGGGAGTAGTAGTTCAGCAACATCTGGAGGGCCAAAGGTTCCCCACACCAGCTATATACAGTTTCTTGAGAACAAAGTCCTACAGGACTCAGGCTTACTTCTGACTAGACATGTGTAGAATTGCACCGTTAAATATACTTCTGCCATGAAACACATCCACCAGAAAGCAAGATGGTCAGAGCGATTATTTCTCACATTGACTTTTGGCATATTAAAAACATTATAGGGTGATTTTTATCAGGTTTACTTTGTGAATCTGTTGTTTGGATGCAGCCCACTGTTTATGAGAGCTGTTCAGAGGCTCTTGCTGATGTCTTTAATGTATTAGCTTCAACTGCCTGAAGAAACATTTGCCACCAAAAGTGGCTTTACTGGCTTGGATTTGTTTTGAATAAGCATGGATAAAATCCCTAGTCTCCCCCCCCCCCCCGAGTTGGAGAATACCATGGATTGCCTCCCCCAACAGATTTAAAGTGAACAAAACAAGCCAAATAAAGAACGGAATTTATACAAGCCCTCTAGGCAGGTCATTCTCTTACAGAACTGCCCTTACACTTTAGGAGGGGATTTCCCAACTACAAAGCCTTAAATCTAAATGGCTTGTGAATTAGCTGATTAAGCATACACATTAATTAATGTCTGCCTTGTTATTCAATTATAGCTATTCAGTTATGTTTGCCTTTCACTGTTAATGATGTTGAATTATTCTGTTCACTTTATTTTAAAAATGTGAATAGCATGTGGATAATGGGTTTACAAACCTCCTGTATGATACCTCAGGATTTTTCATTCTGAGGAAGGTCAGATCATCTACATTTTGAACCATTATGCTTCTTTGATGGATTTCTTGGGATGCTGGGGAATCATAGTTTACTAATTATTGATCTGAAAAAGATTTGAGTACAACACTGGGGACAAACCTTTCCCCCTGCCAGCCTTGGCAAGCAGTTGTGGGCTTTTATCAAAAAAATTTAATTGAGTTTTAATGACAAGGGTTTTTTTAAAAAAAATAAAAAAGCCAAAACTTTTTTTCTGTACCTGTCTATCATAAACAGTTGTTTTTAAAGAACTTTGACCAGCTGTTTTCACTGAGGGTTTTTCAGAAGAACTTAATACTATTTTTTCTAAGAAAGAGTTTAGAAGATAGATTCTAGTTAGAAGAAAGGAGATTCAACTAAACGAACTTTCTGATAGTAAGAGCTGTTCAACAGTGGAGATTGTGGACTGTCCTTCCATGGGGTTTTAAAGCAGGACTTGAATGGCCATCAGTCATGGATACTTTAGCTGAGATTCCTGCATTGTAGATGGTAGGAATAGATGACCCTCACGGACCCTTCGGACTCTACAATTCTATGATTTCTCCAGAATTACAGGCATTTTCTCTGCAAATATTCTGTACATTTGGGGGGATGACTATAAAAAGCAACCCTGTATTACTAGTAGCTTTTATAGCATTGTGAGAAAATAAATAAGTGTATCACTAACAGTACCAACTCATAATTTTGCTAAGGAATTTTGTATGCTTAAAAAAAATTATATGCTGATGGGGAACAAGAGAGTGTGATAGACACAGTAGGCAGATTTTCTATTTAATACACAAGATTGGAATGATAAACATCCTTCCAAAAGAATAACAATGTCTGAAGGAGGGATGCAGAATTAATATGAATGCTAATAATATCTCCTAAGAATATGTTATCGTTTTCTCATTAATTTCAAGGACAATTACCTTAAACAATGAAGGCAGGGCACAATACCTTTGTTGCTGCCTAGTGGTACTGTCTACACCTTTTGGGGGGACACAAAAGGATTCAATCATATCCAGGTCAAGAGAGATGTCCTATATTTCATTGGCTTTCATGGTTTTCCTGTTTCGGTACATATGACCAAAGTGGGAGTAAATACTGAAGTAACATCAAGCAGAAGCCCCTTAGGAGTCTAGGTTTCACTTCACGTTAACTTGGAGCTCCCTGAAGTCTCTTCCTGATAGAGCCTTCTGAGATTGAAAAGCTGGGTGTGTGTTTACAGGACAAAAGCAGTAAAATGCACCCAATAACAACAGTAATCCAGAGAGTAATGGAGTAGTGGACACTTCATATTGTTTTAAGACAATTGTAACCAGAAAAATAAATCTGATGAAGAAGCGGATTCTGCACAGCACCCATGTTAGTTCCTTTCTGTAATGGATGTTTATAATAAAGCTCAATTGAACAGGGCAGGCCTGAGGTGATATCTGTTAGAATAATGTTATCTTCAAGAAGATATTTAATAGTCAATGTCATCGCTCAGGTAACAGCTTGGGAAAACCAAACACTTCTTTGGAGACACTGTGCCCAAGGAAGCCACAGGCTTATTCTGAAACCAGAAGGATAGTGTGTCTAGAAATCACCACACAATTATATTGCAGTGAAATGAATTTTTGGACCCCACCTCGTTATTCTGGTCCTAGATAGCTGATTAAAAAATGAGTGTCAATAATGTTGTCTGTGGCTTACTTTGAAAGTTAAGATAATTCCTCTGGTTTATGTGTTTCTAAAAGGCTACAATTCTAAGGTCATCCAATGAACTTGAGTAAAATTTGATTCAGGGCAGACCAGTGGAGCGGTAATGTCTACATCTGTGGTGGTCATCACTGCCACAGAATGTTTTGATGGCCTGTAGCACCAGCAGCTTTAAAAATGTATTAGATCACCCATAGGGGTAGTAGGCTTACAGGGGATTGCTATCTCCATCATGCGTGTGAGCTCCCCTGAAGCACCTGGCTGGCCGCCATTAGAGGCAGAGCACTTTGCTAGATGGCTCTTTAGCCTGATTTGGTATGGCAGTTCTTGTGGCCCAGCCTTGCCTGGAGCTGAACAACATAGTTTGAGGATGAGGTGGAATAAGGTTATTTTTCTGAGCCTGGAGACTTCTACCAAAATTTCAAGGATTCTGAAGTACATTTGGGAAGGAAAGGGTCACTGGGGCACACAGAGTAGTATCTGTGCATGTTGTTTTAATGCATCTGACAACATTGCCTCTGATGCAAGGCGAAGTGTGCAGCGCTGGATAATGTGTGCTGGCAGCTAAGTCTTGATGAAATTTGATTTCTATTGACCGTACCCTGCAGAAATCTCAGGTAATTGCCATCTCTGAGGTAAAGGTCCAGTGATATCCACTAATTTTGTTTACAGTGGCGGCATTGCATTGCCCACTCACTAGAGGGCACTGACTCACAAAGATCTTGATATATTTCTTCTTACACTCTGCCTGTTTATGTTGCCAACAGAGCAAGTATCATTTTTAAAGGTGTATTTCTCTAATAGTTTCTTCAGGTCACTTTCTCTGCTACAGCTGGAGAAGGGTTCTATGACAGCTGTATGTACTGTTGCTAAAAGAACACTTGATCTGGGAAACAGTTGGCAGGCAAAGTTCTACCGTTATGCTTTGTATTACAGTGGTACCTCGGGTTAAGAACTTAATTTGTTCTGGAGGTCCGTTCTTAACCTGAAACTGTTTTTAACCTGAAGCACCACTTTAGCTAATGGGACCTCCCGCTGCTGCTGAGTACGATTTCTGTTCTTATCCTGAAGCAAAGTTCTTAACCTGAAGCGTTATTTCTGGGTTAGCGGAGTCTGTAACCTGAAGCGTCTGTAACCTGAGGTACCACTGTACCAACTTAAGGGAAAGGCTGGGTGAAAATGCATCTTCTAAGTTTTAAGTGGTGGGTTTTTCAGTGACTTTCTGGAAGCATGAAATACTACTTGCCTCTATGACCCATTTGGATTTTTGTATTGGAAAACTTGATACTTTTAGAGAGTTCTATGTATTCCCTGTTCCATAAAAATGAGGCCAGTTTTTGTGCCATAAAACCCCACATTTAGTAAATGGAAGATGTGATGCTAGTCAACCCTATCTATTTGTTTAAGGTGAGGGTTAGCTCACATACTCCCAGAGATACCACTTACATTTTAAAAAGTGAAGAATAAATAGGACTACAGTGTTTAATTGGTAAATTAGTCAATGAAAGTTGTCGTTGATTAATCAAAGGTCACTTATAATTCATAGGACAGCAAATTTAGACTAGTTTTGCTTTTTAAATACAGTACTAATTTTGTTTGGAGAATAACAATAAGATGTTAAAGGTGGTGTTTCCTTCTGACAATTAGAAGTAGTTTTTGTTTATCAAATATTAAAATAATGTCAAGGTTGCAGGTTTGATCCCCATATGGGACAGCTGCATATTCCTGCATTGCAGGCGGTTGGACTAGATGGGTTCCTTCCAACTCTATGATTCTATGATCTATGAAAAGTTATTTTACTTTCGGTATTTCAAAAAAAGCACTTACATTGACATTTGGGTAATATGCTGATTTATCTAAATGTAATCAATAAATAGTTTCAAAGGCAGATGATTATTCAATTGGTTTTTAATCATAGTCAGTGCCTAAATTCCATTGAAATAAATGGGTCTTAGTGCAATCCAGCACAGTTACATTGCTTTGATCTCCTTGGGAACACAGGAAGCTGCCTTATACTGAGTCATACCATTGGTCCATCTAGCTGTTTTTGTTTGTTTGTTTTGTCTATGCTGTCTAGTGATAGGGTTGCCGAGGTTAAGTCTTCCCTTGCCCTACCTGGAGATGCCAGGAATTGAATCTGAGACCTTTTGCATGCAAAGCAGATGCTCTATCACTGAGCTATGGCCCATAAACCTCAACATAATCATGACTAAACATAGGATTGCACTATAATTACTTAACTGCACGCCAACTTTTATTTGGATCATGCCTTGAATGTTAAAACCCCATCATATTGCCAGCATGTATTCCCACCACCAAATGCTAAGTTCATATAAATGTTTTTGTGACACCTACAAGAAGTTCAGATTTGGGTTTGGGTCAAGTCATCTACTGATGCCAGTTTCAGAGTTGTGCAGTAGCCATTGTGAACACAGTTTGTTTTGGGTAATTTATTTTGCTCCCAGGTAAGGTAGAATAGAAGGGACAATGGTTCGTGACATTCAGTCCTATGAATAATGTGGTACCGGTATGTGTCTAGTAAAGTTAGACATTTCGACCAATATTCCAGCTGAAAAACACCATCAAACAAGTCATGAGACCCAGATTTCTGCAGCAATACGAAACCGAGAGAAGCTATTGCACTGGAACATAGTTCCAGGTATACTGATATGCAGACACATTGCTTTTTTCATGTGTTGTAATTAGTCGTTTTGCACACTTACCTGTCATAGCAAATTGGCATTCCCCCTCTCTTTATTGACCTGTTGTAGCTGCTTTCCTTGGGTGGGCTGCAAAATGGGAAGAGTTTCCTCAAAGCAAGTACTAAGGTTGGAACAAAGACCTGACATGCTAATAGCAGGTGATGGGGCTAGCACCCTTCACAGTGAGTGCCCCAGAAATAAATACAGTTTTCTCAGCCACAGGATCTCATAAAATATGATTTAGCAGTGGCTGGTGAATTTGGGACATTTATGTGGGTTAAACATAGACAAAAACAACAAAGCAGCTCATTTTTTCCAGCTTCAAATAAATCACTCACAAGGTCCTAGTGCAATAAATCTTGTTGCTGGTCCCAAAAGGTTCTACTGATGATCATAACTGAACAATGGTGGCTTACTGTACACATTTGGTGTGGCTGGTCCTCCTGTCTTCAAGAGAGAGCATTTCTGGTCAGCCCAGGACAAAGCGTCACTGATAGAACAGACATGCCATCCTGGAGTCAACTAGCAAGGAGACTTCGTTGAAAGCCTAGGTGTCGCCTTACCTTAAATCAATTTGGGTAGAGGTACCGTATATACTTGAGTATAAGTCGACCCAAATATAAGCCGAGGCACCTAATTTCCCTACAAAAATGTGGGAAAGCTTATTGACTCAAGTATAAGCCGGTTCGCCTTTGCCACTGTGGTAGAGGAGGAACGAGCAGCCCAAAGCAGCCCTTCGGGCTGCTCCTTCCTCTTCCTCCTTTGCTGCTGTGGAGCTCACCCCGTCACAGGGTTTCAAACAACCATTCTTCTGATCAGCAAGCCCTAGGGCTCTGTGGTTTAACTCACAGCGCAATGTTCCCTTGTGTTATACAGAGAAGGCTGGGATCCTGTCCTGTTTAAGCAGGAGCCAGGGAAAGTGAGCACCTGTGGGGTTTTAATACTTCCTTAACTGATAGGCTTTCTGCCTTCTGGGGTCTAAAGTTTGCATTTATGTGAGCAGTTCAGGAATGGAACAAGCTGCCAGTGGAGAGTAAAGAACCACCGTTCTTGTACGCTTCTTAAGGAATGGTTGACTTGAGTATAAGCCGAGGGCAGCTTTTAAAGCACAAAATGTGTGCTGAAAAACTAGGCTTATACTCAAGTATATACGGTAATTGTGTTAGATAGATCTGACATAAAGGTATGCCTCTGCTAGCTGTTCCTTTTTATACCAGTCTCAGCAAAATCAGAACAGCGTGATGGCAAGCCACTCTCTATGGTCTCCCACAATACTGAAGTCTTCCAAACTAACCCAGTGGTGTCAACAAATCTATATATAGTAAGTTAGCAGAACAAAATTGATAGAGGTTCAGCAACATGTCCTGTAACTGTGATTATATTGTGAATTAAACCACTTATTTCCCCCCACCCCCTAAGCAATGCCTTGCTCTATTTCCTCATGAACTGTGTTTTTTGGATCCTCTCTTAGTGCTAATGATAGCACCATCTGGTTGCTACTGTGCCCATTTTGTGGAAGGTACTTAGTAGTCCATTTGCAAGACTCTGACGTGGGAGGAAAACCAATTATCTAGACCCATTCTAGATCCATTCTAGTTTCAGGAGGGAATGGGCCTTGGTTGCCCTAATGGATGACCCAGAAGTGGGACAGGGTCTGTGTGACTTCGTTGCTCTTGCTTGATGTCTCAGCGGTTTGTGATACGATTAACCATGGTATCTTCCTAGACCATCTCAGTTACGCTGTGAGGTGTGAGTCATGCTTTGAGGTTATTTAAAAAATGAAAGGTGGTATAAAAATGATTTAAAATAAATAATCTATATACAAAACCAGATTCCATATTTTTTAAATTTTATTATTTTTAAAGACTTTTTTATGTTTGTTTGTTTGTTTGTTTTTGTATTTTGTGACCTGCCATTTTTTGATGAAAGGCTGGATATAAATCGTACAAATGAAACAGTAAATTAGATAGCATGATGGGGGACCAAATTCCACTATGTAATACTGTAGTTTGTTTTTATTTGTGCTAGCTTTTAAATCACAGCAAGTCTTTTGACACTGTAAAAAGGCCACTGCTGTTCTCTGGCCAGACTGTGTCGCTGCTGCAGCAGAAGATGCAAATGGTGACTCTCTCATCATCCCTTGTATGTGAATAGATGATCACAAATCAAAGAAGACATGTGTGCATGAATAGTTTTCAGATGCTTTCTGTTCACTTACCATAAGGGCATATGCTCTCTGTCTGTCTCAGTCAAGCAGCGAGAGAAATGTGTGTCGGATCTAAATTATGGAAATTGATGTGCAAGCTCTTGAATAGAGCACCTACATCTAAAAAGCCACTAGGTGGCACTCGGGCATAAAATATCCAGAGTCCCATGCTTGAACCGCTTCTCAGAATGAAGACATTACTTTCAAACCTATAAAGACATAGCTTATGAACATGCTGATATTTTTTCAGCTTGCTTGGGCTGAGCAATCATGTGGAACAATGCACATTACCTGTCTCAAAAATGCACTATAATCATAAAAGTCTTTTGCAGTGCCGTTCACGTGGTGGGAGTTAGTCTTTTGTTCTTGTTGTTGATTGGTATTTTCGCTCCTTCTGTGCGAGATACTGCTACCTCCCATTACAAATAAGAAAGCACTGCCATAGCTGATCACATAAAAGTACACAGTCCTTAACCACTTTGTTGTGCTCCAGGGGCTCTGATGGATCCTTGTGGATGTTGGAGCTCTGTGCATGAAGGCAGATGCAGTCCATTCCATTTCACCACTGGAGGCAAAACAGGAAGGCGCTGTGCTATGCTGCCCCCCGCCCCAAGCCTCACCTCCTGGGGTCACACAGCAACGACTTCTGGAGAGATCTCGCTGGAAGTTGCAGCAGTAGCTGCACAACTCCACCTGTGGTGGGGTGGAGCACCTGCGGGGGCACTTCCGCGCAAGATATCGCCTCCCAAGGCAGGCTGCTTCACTCCGCCTCATGGGCGAGCGGATCCTACATGCAGAGAGCACCCACTTCTCTCTCATGAGCCGTGGAAGTCCAGGATTCCATGCTGTTCCCAAAACGGGTTCTGTCACTTTGAACAGAACAAGAAAGCTATTATATCCACACAGCTGAGTGCTTTGTGTGTGTCACTCAAGACTTGCTACATGGAATGGAATGAAAGAGGAGGAAGATCAGTTTGAGAATTCCAGGATTTTTAACAAGCATGTCCTTCCAACTGAACAGGGGGTGTGGTCCTCCATTGCCAATGTTCTTCTCCCCTCCCAGCATATATCACCCTTTACATTTATTTATTTATTTATTTACGTCCCGCCCTTCCTTCCAAAAGAGCCCAAGGCAGCAAACACATCTGCACTGGAACAGTACTGGAATATTAAAAATATTCTAAAAACTGTAATAAAACCATTATCTCAACCAGAGATCTCAAGGTTGCCAGGAATAGTTCCTTTCAGCCATCAAATGCCTGGCTAAACAGGAATGTATACAAATTGCTTCTGAAAGTCAATACAGTAATGAGGGAGGCAGACACACCTCGCTAGGTGGGTCTTCCGCAAACAGGGAGCTACCACTGAAAATACCTTGTCACAGTTCAATGCCAGCTGGGCAGCCCTCAGTGATGATACCACCAACATGATGATGGTACCGCTGGTTGTAGCACCTGAGATAGTTGATATTGCACAAATATATACTTCATACTTTCAACATGGAGCCCCTAGTCACATGGAAGCAGTTGTTTTTTGTCTTTTGCTCTACCCTCAGATATGTGCATACATGCTCCAGTGTGCTTTTATGTGCTATTTAAAGCATTTTTACTCCCAGAGTAGCTTTCACATAGAAATGCAGTCCTGTTTTCATGCAGTGACTGTTGTGAAAAAAGTTCCATAAACTGGGTGGAAACCTGCTCTCATATATGTGACTATATTATATAGCATGTGAAACGAGAGTGTGTTGGTCCTAAGTCTGACGTACCAATACTAAAACCATTTTGTTTTTAAGTAATCAACTATGACCTGGAAAACAACTTGTGTGTGTTATGAATGAAAGACATCCATCTTTGGTAAATATTTTCTTTTCCTGCAATCACAGCAAATTTAGCACCTCTTCATTTTGATCAGTTTAATGGCAAATCAGTTGTATAGGGTACAAGAGGAAAATTTTGCAATCAGTGTTCTGAAACAATCTGTGGGGGAAAGACAAACATCATTGTTGATTTATGCAGCATCTGTTTAACCGTCCTGATAAAATGTTTTCCCCAAGCTTGGCAGTACCATTATAAGCCAGTTTTAAACTGGTTTCATTGTCATGGCTCCCTTAAAACCAACTACAATAGACTTGTCAGCTTTCCAGAAGATCAAAGAATCATTTATACTAATAGCAAACATTCTCTGAGAGCAGATATCTATTTAGCCAAAACTACTATATCCATGCACAAGAGTGAGGTATCAGCAGACTCAGGGGAACCCCAAGGTTTGCAGAAGGGGAGACACACACCCCTAAAAAACAGCCCAAAGAAGACTGAGCATGCTCAATGATCTACGTATATGTCATTATGTTTGTATTTTTGTATTTCTGGCTTTGTATTTTTTCTGTTTTGATATTTGCTTGTTTTATTTAGTGTTTGTATAATGCATATGTATAAATAAAGAAAAAAGAAAAAGAAAGAGCATGCTCAATGATCACAAAATGCTGACTGACTGTTGTGTGGGGCGTATGTTAGGATATGGGAAATGGAGGGCAGGGGAGAAGGAAAGGGAATACAGTATCTTGGAAAAGGTGATGGCCCTGAACGGAAAACTCTACATTTTGTCACTTGTCCCTCTTGTTCTTTATAATTGAGACTGCTAATATGTTCCCAGGATACCATAAAAGAAGGCAGGGTCACTGCTATTTAACCAGATTGTGTGTAGGGTAGACATGCCTTCACTGAGAATTTATGGTGCTTTTTATTGTCTTTCTCCAAAATCTGTTCTTGTCTCCTTGTCAGGCTTTTGAGAGATCTCACCAAGAACTCTGTAATAGATTCTTCTTCACCAGGAAATATATATTTTTTGGTCTCTTGTGCTTTTTTGACTCCATTGTGCCTAATTTCCAAATGTTAGAATTGGAGACCATTTCAAATAAATTCTTATGTACTATTACTTCAATATCATTGTTATAATAATCTATTATATTGATTGCCTCTTGTACTATTCACAGATTCCATGGGCTTTGTCTATGGTTTTTAAACTATAGAAGATAGTCATCACGTTTTCCTTTTACCATGTTTAATTTATGTATTTCATGAATGGGAACATTGTCAGTTATTAGCTTGAGTTTATTTTTGCAGCTCTACATGAGAGAACTGCGGCTGGCTTGGAGTCTTCAGTATGGTGTTCCTTTTAATCTGTTTGGCAGCTGCACATTATGTAGAAAATTTTAGTTCTAGATATGGGAGGATTATGGCCTCCTTTCAGATGAGTTTGAGTGATATAATCTCTCTGCTCTGCTGATAGGTAATTGGAAAAGATGATGTGGCTGTACCTTCGCATCTTTACAAAGTGATTCTGGCCCGAAGAAGTGAAACATCCACAGATCCTTTGGTACTTGGGGCCTTCGTGGTACCCAATGACGCTATTGGCTTTGACCACCAGCTGCCGGAATTCCAAGTTGGTATTGAAGACCTGGAGAGAATGTCAGGCCTTGTTTTCTTCCCACAGGTGAATAAAACTAAAGACGTTAGAAATATCTGTGAGGTTGATACTTGTAAGCTGATGAGTTTGGAAGAGTTCACTCTGTACATCACCACTCGGAAGTTGCAGAGCGCAAGGACACTGGAAAGGTTGGGAAAAATCATGTCTGAATTACAGGAAAAGGGAATTGAGCCCGACGAATATCTCTTAAAGGTTTACAAAAAGAAGGAGGAGGAATTAGCAATGCAAAAGTCAACGGAAGCTAGGGAAGGGAGATCTGGTTAATACACACACACACACACTTTAGTGTGCATGTTTTCTCTAAGGAACTGTTGTACAGAGACTGCTACTACTAAGAAGAAAACTTGGACAAGCCTCCCCATTGGTTGTGTGCCTATGCTGAAAGTGCAGCACTTTGCTGAGAAATTAAAACACCTCCTGTGGCACAGATTGGCAATGAGACTTAAGGTCACTCATTTGTGCCCTTTTCTAAATCCATCAGTTGTAAGTTTTATTCAGAATCTCTTCTGGAATACAAGAAAAATAGAAAATGGTCATCTTGGAATATAAGTAGACCTCTCTTAGATATAACTTTCCTTTTCTAACAGGATGCTGTAGAAATGGTATTATATTATTTATATAATTCTTTGCCAGCTGTTTTTTTTAGCCTTTTATTTCTTTTCATTCCTCTAAATCTCTAGAAATGCCACTTGAGAACAAATTCATTTGAAAGTGACTATTTGTGTAAACTGATGATTCAAGAACTGGGGGACGGGGGGCAGTTCCCAAGCAAGTTTTTAATAAACATTTCCCCAAGATTTTGACTCTTGCTTTTATTCTGCACACAACAGGGGGAAAGCCTTCTTAGAGAAAAATGTTATGTGTTTTACTTCAGCTGTCTTTTGACAGCTAAGATCACAGTGTAAATGCTTGCAAGAACTTAATACAGGAGACAGCCAGTTCCTATTGACAGGGTCCTCCTCCTTGATTCCTGTAACAAGCAAGATCGAATTCTGGGCAGTGGCCTTTGCCACCAATGGCTGCTTGTGTTTCTCTGCTTGTATTTGGACACAGCCTGCTATAATTTCAGGTTGCCAGTAAGAGAAGCTTTGCTATGTTGCTAGGTTTGCCCCTGTCTGTGATAGGGCTAGAGTGCATGTAGCCTCGCTATTGCCCTTGCTAACAAATGACACCATAATGGAATAAAAAATGGTAAGCTGCCAACACAGTGCGATCCTTATTTTTTAAACAATATGACTGATCAGATAATTTTAGCTATCAGCTGATAATATGTGGTCAATTGACTGACATGCCAGTTACTATTTAGTAGTATAACCCAGTTACAAATCCTACATTTCATGCCTACATTTTCCTTCTTTGTATAAATTTTCCACTCTTGTCTGGTATATGAAGAGAAAGGGCCCAGATTTAACAAAGGAACCACAATCTAATCTAATCGTGTTTTTCATGTTAAATATATGGATAAACTTTACAGAAGTAGGATGCTAATTGTTACCGCCATTCCATAAAAAACTGCACAAGAGAATTAAAAAAGGATTTGTCTAAGCTAGAACTTCAAATTAGGAGGAGTAAGAGTCATACATGGTAGTGTTTCATGACCAGTTAAATTTCCTTCCTTAAAATACAATTCATCCATCTCATCCTGATACATAAGGAGGCAAGCTGGACTGTTCAAACATGGAACACTTCATTTAAGTCAGCAAATGTAGCTGGGGCTGCTTTACCTTGATATTAAAAAATTCACAATCAAACTTCAATGACTTGAAGTCACAGAAAGAACACTTCCTTGTATTGTTCTTAATAATACTGCCTAACAATAACACAGGTTGCTCTCAGATGATAAAGGACTTGGGTTTCCTCCAGAAACAGCAAAGGAGCAACACAATCTCCAGCAAACAAGCACAGGAAAGCATGGAACTGCTTTTTATTAGAACACGGGCGGCTGACATTTTTCTTCTCAAAGGCTGAATAACCAAAGTGAAAGTGAGTGTAGTAAAAGTGGGCATTGCACTATACTCACAGCAGCGGCCAGCGCGGGAGGGAGGCGGGCGGAGAGGCGGCACGCCGGGGGCGCCGAGGGATCGTTGCACCACGGCGGCCGATCCCTTTAAGACGGCCCTGTCTGGGAGTACCAGATGAGTACCAGAAGCGGCTTAGTCATGCTGGCCACATGACCCGGAAGCTGCCTGTGGACAAACGCCAGCTCCCTTGGCCTATAGAGCGAGATGAGGGCGCAACCCCAGAGTCTTCTGCGACTCTACCTAATGGTCAGGGGTACCTTTACCTGATGACAGCAGCATAGTTGAAGCTAAGCAGGTGTGGATGTGATCAGTCCCTTGGATGGGAAATCACTGGCAGCTCTGTATAAGAGCAAGCAATAAAAATAAACATGGGGGTGTAGGAGGAACACCCCAACACGCCAGATAATTCCAGCTTTTTGATAAGTACAGCAGGCAGTGCATCTTTGTCAAGGCACCCATTCAGAGTTTTCATGTTTCATTAATGGCAAAGGTAAAGAGACCCCTGACCGTTAGGTCCAGTCACAAACGACTCTGGGGTTGCGGCGCTCATCTCACTTTACTGGCCGAGGGGGCTGGCGTACAGCTTCCGGGTCATGTGGCCAGCATGACGAAGCCGCTTCTGGCGAACCAGAGCAGCACACGGAAACGCCATTTACCTTCCCGCCGGAGCAGTACCTATTTATCTACTTGAGCTTTGACATGCTTTCGAACTGCTAGGTTGGCAGGAGCAGGGACTGAACAGCAGGAGCTCACCCCGTCGCGGGGATTCGAACTGCCGACCTTCTGATCAGCAAGCCCTAGACTCTGTAGTTTAGAACACAGCGCCACCCGCGCTGGTATTAGAGTGCAATTTCATAAGCTGCAAAAATTAGAAGACAAGCCTTCCCATTTTGTTTCTACATTTGTCAGACGTTTCTGCTGGCAACCTTCAACAATTGCAACAAAACATGTCTCTCCTGCACCCGTCTCCATAGCCACAGCAGGCACTGTAACTCTCCAGCAGTTTGACTTCACCACCGAAGGCGCCCTCTTCCATTGTCTCCCGAGACAATGCATGCCAACCAGACGTTACCCCAACACCACTGATACTCAATGTTCCAGCAGAATCCTTTGATCCACATGAGAGCAGCAGCAGAAGAAAGTGAAAGCCTAAAACGATTCAGAGCACTTACAAGAGTACATTACACAGCCAGTATGTGATAGCGTGAGGAAATGTGCCCCCATTGCTCCTGTGAATAGCTTCTCCCCTGCACTGTGCCTTGTTTACCACTTGGTTTGTGCCACATTCTCCCGTTGCCCTCCCATGAATTTCACAGAGCAGCTGAGCGGTGCAGGGTTATACAAATGCCTTCTGGTTTCTTAGTCACTGCATCTCCACAAAAACATAATGGAACGTCAACTGCTTGAAAGTAATGCCACTGTCTCTCGCAGCAAAGTATTTTGATACCAAGCTCTAGTTCCCCAGCTGATGAGGAATGCATTCTGAAAGATAGCAACTGTTTGTTTTTAAATTTGTTGTGGTCATTGATTGGAACTGTTGGGATTTGGGGGAGAATTGGGAAGGGTGTAGAGAAGAGTTAGCACTGCATCGTCATTCTGGGAGGCAGTTCTGGGCATCAGGCATCAAGGAGACTGGGTGGAGACAAGAGATCAGGAATCAGGTGGCTGAGGGCATTTATTTATTAAAGTATTCATATCCTGCCTTTACATATGAAAGAAAATGCTCAGGGCAGCTGAGAATATGACATTGAGGCTGCAATCCTTTGCCCAATTAAGCTGAAAGTGAGTGTCATTGAACTCAATGGGATTTACTTCTGAGAAGTCACGTAAAAAAGGGATGGGAAGCTGGATCTGGCTAGTAGGCTGGATGTTCTCCTTCCTCAACTCCCCATGGGCCAGTCATCTGATGTCACAATGACATCAGATGAAGCATTTTCATTTGCCTGCAAGCAGGATTTGAAATCAAACAGTGTGGGCAATGGAAAACATATTTGCACACCCCCCCCAAACCCTGCTTTTGGGCAGGGAGCTGTGCCTTTTCCTACCCTACTCATGGGTGTCATATATGACAGGGATGTGTGACCTGGGGGAAATGGCTTTGTAGGCCGAATTATTCCACAGTGCATATGGTTTGTGCTGATAAATATTCAGAAATGAATACAATATAATACCACTAAAATAAAATTAAAGCAATAGAAAAATCCTGGCATGGACAGAAGTACAGCACGCAGCAGCAGAACACGTGGGATAACTTCACTTTCCAAGGAGTATCTCAGATATTTTCAACTTGCTCTGCTCTATGGAGAAATTCCTCATCTTGCCTGATAGCTTGAAGTGTGGATAGGTGGACCTTGAGTTGATGTATCTTCTCTTCCAGCAAGACAGCCAGTTTGCACTTGCTGTAGGTGTAGTTTCTTACATTCTCAGGCAGTTAGACAACATGGCACAGCTGCAACAGCTCCATCACTGTCCATGTCTCTTGGTTCTATGTATACTGTGACACAGCTTGCTGGGCCTCCCCCTCAAAACACCCTCACAAATGTCCCTGTTTACAAGTCCTGGTCACAAGCTCCCAGAAACGGCAATTTATTAGTGTTTATACTTGCTTTGGAAGCCAAAGAAACATGCTGGGCAGCCACCCTGAGCACTGCTAAAAAGCATATTCTGCTTTCTGCTTTTGCATAAGAGGCTCATTGCATGTTTTAAAACTAGTTTCCGTAGGCATAAACTTGAGGACTGGCATGTATAGTTGTGTGAGAGAGCTTTTTTATTTCTCGAAAGGGAATCTTGAACTTCTCCGTCTATCAAATTCTGTGACAGGCGCAGCACCCCACATTTCTGCAGCAATCCTGTTCAGATGGGAATATGGGAATACCCAGAGGCTTGACTGTAAGTGATGGTGTGTGTGTTGGTTATGTTAAAAAAAAAAACCCCAATCCACACAATTAGTTCCATGTTGGTATTTTTTAGAATTCCTTCTGGCAGTCTTTTGCCCATTTTAACAGAGAGAGTTGGAGTCCTCCACTGAGACTATGGCACCCTTGTGCTGGGGGGTTGTGCAATGGAATACAAGGGTGAATGGATGTGCCATTCTTCTCTGATTATTGTAGCACCATCTCTTTCTTTTGTTTCATCTACTGAGGGTCACTTCCTCTGTTGTTCTCTGTACTACCACTATTACCCTGGAGTCCAGGCATAGCGCTGATAGGCAGGGCCTAGTTTCCACCCTTGGTGCTTCCATTGGGAGCCTACAGGGCGCTACAGAGAGCCAGTGTGGTGTAGTGGTTAAGAGCGGTAGACTCGTTATCTGGGGAACTGGGTTCGCGTCTCCACTCCTCCACATGCAGCTGCTGGGTGACCTTGGGCTAGTCACACTTCTCTGAAGTCTCTCAGCCCCACTCACCTCACAGAGTGTTTGTTGTGGGGGAGGAAGGGAAAGGAGAATGTTAGCCGCTTTGAGACTCCTTCGGGTAGTGAAAAGCGGGATATCAAATCCAAACTCCTCTTCTTCTACCAGACTGGTGCTATTTTCCACTGGGATTCAATCGCTTTTTGCCATAAGGAAAGTGATGGGGAAAGGGGGGGGGCAATACTTGCTTTGATTTAATGTCGTTTAGCCTTCCCATAAAAAAAAAATCAGAGGGAATAGTCAACATCATCTCATCTCCTTGCAAAGAAATCAGGACGATTGCTTGACAAGCACATTGTCGGGAAGCACCAACAGGGAATTTGTCCTAAACCAGACCATTCTTTCGCTCTGCCTTAAAGGAGAGCTTTGCTGGATCAGAAGCAAAGGCTTACCTAGTATAGCATTTTTCCCACTGTGGCCAACCAGATGCCTCAATGGGAGGGCAGGACCTGAGCACAACAACAGCACTCATGTGCCCCAGTACTTGGTCTTGTCAACTTGGAGCCTCGTCAGACACCTTGCAGGCGGCTTCATACAGAGAAGGTGGTCAAGCTCAATTTGGGAGTGTTATTTACATATACAACTTGTTACACCTCATGCCTTCATGACGGTGATACTATTTCTGCCCTGAAACTGATGAAGCGTGGCTGTTGGAAAAGAGATTTGTCGTCACCACGAAGTAAAATGCTCACACCCTAGGCCCAAAACAAAGGGGAAATTACCTGTGTATCTATCCATCGTCCTCCTCGTGGCCTAGTTAGGTGCCAGAAGTCATCCAACAGGTCCTTTCCTCCTTGCTGTCTCCCTCCAGAAGGTCGGCATGAGGCCAGAGCCGGAGGGGAGGCAGAGAAAGTCTTTGCCCCGGTGCCTAGATTCCAAGGACCTTGCAAAGCAGGCAGAAAGATCCCCTGTTCTTGCAGATGGGAGTTGGAACCAGCCACTTGTCTGACCATTCACACACTCTGGGCAGCCCTCTGCCTGAGAAGAGACATGCTTGAAGTTTCTCCCACGGCCACACCCAATAATAGTACAGCACTTTCAAGTGTTGAGTGGGCTTCACACCGATTCTCAAGCTGCAGTCTTCGCAACAGCACCGTAAGCCAATATTACTGTTTCCTATTTTCCAGATTAGACTGAGAGACTGGCCTGTCCAAGGTCACTAAGTGAGTTCACAGCTGATGTGAGATTCAAACTGGGGGAACTTCTTGATTGACAGGTCAGTGTCTGCCATTATACCACACCAGCTCTCAATAGCTTAATAGCCTAAGAAGAACTTTCATGGATCAGGACGGATGTCCACCTAGGATAGCTTCCTGTTTCCCTGCAGTGGCCAACCGAACCAGATGCCCCCAGGAGACCCGCAAGCGAGGCATGGACACTCCCTTAAGAACATAAGAACCTGTTGGATCGGGCCAACTTAGTCCAGCATCCTGTTCTCAAAGTGGCCACCCAGATGCCTGTAGGCAATCCTCAAGCAGGATCCAGTCACAAGAGCTCTTTCGCCATCTCCTCACTCTTGCCCCTTCCCTCGCAACTGGCGTTTAGCAGCATACTGCTCCAGAACTTGTCGATTCCATTTAGCCATCACATAGCAAATAGAATCATCAGCTGTTCAGCTGTATTTAAACAAGTTGCCTGGTCTGATCATTCTTCCTGTGGCAATGTGTGTTGCCTAGCAATAACTGTACATGAGAGAGAGAGAGAGAGCACACACACACACAATATAATATATGAGAAAGTGCTCTGTAGGGGCTTTGACACTGCTGGGGAGACAAGCAGCAATCTTTTGCCATGTTATTTTTGAATGGGCTCCTCCCATAAGTGCACAGGAAAAGCTTCCCGCTCCACGCTGCAAAAGAGTTGCAATCAGCGGGGACGGAGGGAAATGTACCTTCCCTTGATTCAAGTCTGTCTAATCAACCCCACCTACGCATAGTTTTAGCGGTGCCATTTCCTAATAGCAGCCTGCTGCCATAATTAATGGGATACCTGGTGTTCGCTTAAGTTGCAAGGATGTGCAGAACAATGGTTCAAGGTTTTGCCTAAAAATACATGGAGGGTCCACTTGGATGGATTAGGTCAAAGGAGTCAAGGAAGATGTATGTAGGTCTTCTTGTTCTCCTGTTTAGGGACACGGCCTGCTGCGTCTAGGTGCTTTCCCACCTGGGGAGAGGAAAATTAGCAGTTGTAGAACAATCATTGTTTCAAAAGAAGCATGTTGAGAAAGACTTAGTTTTCATTCAAGCTATCTAAGCGCACGCCAGTCTTCAGAGAATGGCAAGTTACAGGTGGGTAGCCGTGTTGGTCTGCCATAGTCAAAACAAAATAAAATAGAAAGTTCTTTCCAGTAGCACCTTAGAGACCAACTAAGTTTGTTCTTGGTATGAGCTTTCGTGTGCATGCACACTTCTTCAGAGAATGGCAAGTCAAGGAAGGCAGCAAGGAAAGTCTAAACATTAAAAATATTTCATAAGTTGGATTTGAGCTATTGCAACCAAATCCAAGGGAAGGAACTGGATTGCAAAGGATTTCTAAACAAATATTTTTGAACACAAGGAGGACTACAAAACACTGTTAGATAGGGGATTTCCCCTTTCCCTCTGGCAGCTGCCTTTTTCGGATGTGTGTGTGATATGCCTTGGAACAAAGCAACCTGCTGTTGCTATAGGCACCATTGAATAATGATCAAGGATGGTGGGATGGAAATACCCAAAGACAAAGGGGAGCTCCAAAACAAATGCAATTTTAATTAACTAAACACAAAGCTGACTAGTCTTTAAGTGATGGAGGGCGGGGAATCTTGCACACACCTATTTTGAGTAGCTATCCTAGTCAACTGCCTACAGTTGCCTACTGAAAAGGGCTGGCCTTATCAGGTTAAAAAATGCAACTTTGACTGATATGCTGAGGATGCAAAATAGAGTTGTGTTATTTGCTGACTGTGAACATCATCTGAATCTTTCCTCATAGCCTTAAGGCACTGTGGGGTTGCTCTGCTTCATTTCTTGTCCAACTATCCAGAAGACAACATGAACTGACCATAGAGGTTGGGATGGAACAAGCTGCATGCATGGTGGTGGTGGTGAACAGGCAGCCTCTATGGTATGCAAAACCAAAGTCATTTTTTTCTAACATGCCTTGTGATAAGAAGAAGAAATATGTTGTAAGGAGTCACAGTGGAATAACGGGGACTTTGCATCTGCCCTGATGCACAACACGCCTCACCAGTGTGGTGTAGTGGTTAAGAGAGGTAGACTCGTAATCTGGTGAACCGGGTTCGCGTCTCCGCTCCTCCACATGCAGCTGCTGGGTGACCTTGGGCTAGTCACACTTCTTTAAAGTCTCTCAGCCCCACTCACCTCACAGAGTGTTTGTTGTGGGAGAGGAAGGGAAAAGAGAATGTTAGCTGCTTTGAGACTCCTTATGGTAGTGATAAAGCAGGGTATCAAATCCAAACTCTTTTTCACTCTTGTCAAATATATTGCAGCCTCTGCTTAGGCAAAGTAACTGCATCACCAGATGTTGGAGATAAGCATTTTGCACGGTTGTTATGCAGAGAATATGTGAATAAATATAAGCCATGAAGCACATTCCCAAATGATTTACTCAAGGGGATGCCCCAGAGAGAATACACCAGAAGCAGCTTTTGTACAGAGTCCTGCCGCAGGGTCCTGTGACTGAAGTGGAGTGGTCTTACAGTCCAGCCCTCAACCTATGAATATGTTTTGCAAAATATGAACATAGGAAGCTACCTTATATGCTTCAGAGCACAGCTAGTTCATTATTGTCTATTGCCCTTTAACGTCCACACTCTGCTCCAGGAAAAACTTAAACTGTTAAGCAGTGAAACTTGTTCACTACATCAATTTGTGAAAACGTACAAGCGTACCAAAAACTTTAAAAGAGTAGCAATTACAAATGCATTGGACAAGTGCAATAGTTCTTCTGGTGGTATTCTAGGCTTTAGTTGTGTTGAATGGACTTCAAGAAAATCCAAAAACATAGCACAGTTCCTTTAATATTTACATCCCTTGGTTATATCAAGTGATTGACCAATGCATATGTCACCCTAGCAAAAGCTTTGGCCAAATGTAAAAGTGGGTGGGGAGTTTTCACGGGGCTCTTGAACTATTTTAGATGGGATGGTACATGCTGACCTTGTTCCTTAGCTTTCTGTTCCAGGCATGAAATAGGTAAGGTACAAGACATGCAGGCTAGCTTTGTTCACTTCCATATAATGGAAGACTTTGAACAAGAGGGTGGCAGACGGACAATGCCCCAAGTTTAACATGTGTAATTTTACCTTTAATCTGTGTAGCAGCTTTCAACACTCTCAGTCTCTTCCTGGGAAGTACTCAAGAGCCAGCTTTTCCAGTAAATGACCAATTTTGCTGAGTCACCGTATGTCATGACAGCATTAAATATTGAAAAATGATATGGTAGAATAGTACCAGCTCATAGACTCACGCCCTGAGAAAACTTCACCACCTAAGATGATAGCGTAGGTCAGTCCTAGTAATTCCGATGTGTCAGAAGGAGTGCTCTGGAAATGTCAAATCTCAAATGATCACAGCCCAGATCACCACATTGCTCGGTTGCTATTCTTGCTGTGACTTATCAAATTAAAAAAAAAAACCACAAACCCCTGTATATATTTTAACACAATACCTTCAATATATCCAAGCTGTGTTACTTCTTACAACTTTTCAATAATTTCAGCAAGTTGTTTCCAGTAAAATAGATTTCTTAACAAAAATCTATCACATATGGGAATTATCTTCTTTTGATGTTTTGGTGATGTTTTTGATATTAGTGTATTGTATCTGGTTACATGCTGCTTTGGGGGCCCTTGAGCCGAAAAGTGGCTTATAAATTAGAATACAAATAATAGATTTTTGTGTGTGTGGCTTTTCTGAGATACCTACAAACATACGTCCATTTTAGTGTAACAATATAACTGTAATGGGTCCGTGCCACTTTAGGAGATGAAATTAGGTTACAGTGCCGATAATTCTCTGCTAGAGATCTCTAACCCCCCCCCAACCCCACACAAAGCTACAGTTTAGCTTCTAAGTCATCTATTGACAATGGGACACAGGTGATGCTGTGGTCTAAACCACTGAGACTCTTGAGCTTGCTGATCGGAAGGTCAGCGGTTCGAATCCCCGCGACGGGCTGAGCTCCTGTTGCTCTGTCCCAGCTCTTGCCAACCTAGCAGTTTGAAAGCATGCCAGTGCAAGTAGATAAATAGGTACCGCTGCGGTGGGAAGGTAAACGGCGTTTCCGTGTGCTCTGGCACTTGTCACGGTCCTCCGTGCGCCAGTAGCGGTTTAGTCATGCTGGTCACATGGCCCGGAAAGCTGTCTGTGGACAAATGCCGGCGCCCTCGGCCTGAAAGCGAGATGAGCGCTGCAACCCCATAATCACCTTTGAATGGACTTAACCGTCCAGGGGTCCTTTACCTTTACCACTGACAATGACCATTTCTGAGTTGTGAAAGAGCCCAGGCATTTACTTGTGTCTTTCTGTGGTTGTTTTTAACATTGACTGACTGTTGATGCACAACCCACAAGTGATCCATTGCACACCAAAGTGAAGCAGAACCATAGAATCCATGCTGCAGCCACATACAGGGGCCACCACCCTGAAGACTGCGTGACATCCAGATAGGAGTCAGCTGTGGGCTGTCCTGGTACCAACACCATCCCTGGTTTTCTCTTTGAAGCTTGAGTGACAGCAGCGAGAGCACGTTTGCTTGGCTGCTGTGCTTGCCGGCACCATTTGGAAGCTGACGGGGCAACAAGAGAGCTTCTTCTGGCTCTGAACTAGGACAGTTTTAGCCTAGGACAATCTCTGAAGGGCACAGATTGTCCCAGGCTGTACTTTTATCATTGCCGTGGGTTAGGTAAATTCTTGCCTAGCTTTCCATTCTGTCACATTTCTAGATTTGTCCAATCTTGCAGTTTTTAAAAACGGAGCAAGTTTGAAGCCTGAGTGTTTGTAGAGGTCAGCTGGCTCATAATTTCTGCTTAGGTTTCACTTGCAGTGTGCAAAGAACCAGTTCCAATGTACTTAATAGTCTTCTGCTGGTGGTCGTGGTTGTTTTTTAAACCATCTGTAAAATGAAAGCTGGTAAACAGGTGCATTGGTTTCCTTCATGCCATCACAAATAGCCGACTGAATTGTTGAGAAAATACCTTGATCTCCCTGATAAGCTGCTATACCTAAACAGCTCACCACACACAGCTACTATGTGAAGCAATTTGAAGCCACCTCTGTGTAGTAGCTATACAATGCATACTGTTGATGAATGAGTATGTAGAGATGGTCTAGCCATCACACTCAGCTCCCCGTTTTGTGTGCCCCATCCTTCACCTCTATTCTTCAGGATAATTCATCTTGTCATGAGTTTCCCTTTATCCAACAGCAGTCACATGTGGGCAGGACTCACCTAATATGTTTAAATGATGGGTGAGCTGGTACGGTGTAGGTGAGCCAGTGTAATGGTGCAGACCCAACTTTGTATCCTCACTGAGTGTTCAGTTCCTGCCCTGTGGCTCAAAACCCTGCCTTACAGGGAGATGCCCAGCAAATCAAGAATGAGGACTTTCAGATGTGCCGGGAAGCTGTCCAGCCATGAGTTAGATTGTGCACAGCAAGACAGATGTTGCTTCAACACTGGCTAGGCTTTAGCTGACCAGCTTTATAGTCTGTGCTGTTGCCCCAACACTTCCTGGTTTGTCATCAGAACCCCCCGTTAGGCCCTGAAACTGGGTGTTGCGGAGGTGAGCATAGAGCAGGGCCAGGAACGGATCTGCTGGATCCTATATTGACCCATTCCCCTGAATGGATGTCTATTCCAGCTCTTCAGATGTGCAAGCATGAATCTGGTGCAGCAATAAAACAGAATAAAACATAACACAAACAAACACCCCGCAACCACTACCACCAGTTTTCTGTCCTGGCTATTGTTTAGGGAAGTTTTTGATGTGTGACATTTTAATGTATTTTAATATTTGTTGGAAGCCACCCAGAGTGGCTGGGGTACAAATAAATTATTATTATTATTATTATTATTATTATTATTATTATTATTATTAGTGCCCATTACTCCCCAGTCACAGTTGGATTGCTCTACTCAACCAAATATTTGCCCTTGTTCTGCCTGGCCCAGTTTCATAAAGGTCTTTACATACAGTTTCATAAAGGTCTTTACAGATTGGCTTGGCCCCGTGATCAATACCAAGGGGAAGACGACACAACGTCTGCACATCTTTTATACATCCCTAGCCAGTGGCGGAGGAAGCCTCTCTGCCGCTTGGGGCGGCGGAGCAGAGGCACCCCCCCTGGGGCAGGGCATCACGACGCGTGGATCGTGACATCACGCCGCAAGTCGGCTTCACTACACATGCCCGGAATTTCCGGGCATGCGTAGTGCATCGGTGAGCCGGCGAGCGAGAGGCGGGTCATGGGGCTGCCCCGGCCGTGCTGCTTTATGGATGGGGCAGCCCCACGACCCACCGCTCGGTCGCCGCAGGAGCAGAAGCGCCAACTTGGATACACCACGCATGCCCAGAATTTCTGGGCATGCGTAGTGCATCCGGGCCGGCGCTGCTGCTCCCGTGGCAAGCCAGCGAGCGAGCGAGCGGCGGTTTGTGAGGCTGCCCCATCCGTCCGTAAAGAAGCATGGATGGGGTGCCAGGCGGGGGAGGGGCCGGGGAGTTTCACCCCCTCCCCTGGAACCCGGGGCGGCCCGCCCCCTATGCCCCGCCCTTCCTACGCCACTGTCCCTAGCAATGTTTAGCGTTTGCTGAACCTGTAAGAGTGAGACGGATTCAACCTGGTTAGCTCTGAACAGAAACTGGAGGAAGCAGGCAGGCAGCTGCTGGTCAGATCTCATACAGCATTTTGCTCCAGATGGATGCATCTGAACAGTGAGACAAAAGAGGAGAGGCTGCCAGCAGTGCAGGGGAACCCCGGGGCAAAATCAAGCAGGTTGACTGGCTAGTTTCGTTCCCTTCCTGTACCGGATTTCTGCTCCACTGAACAAGGTTTTCCACTGAGAAAGCCGGCAGCAAGTGCCCTTTTGTAAATCGGACTGTGGCTGAGATTTCAAAGCAGTAGTTCACATTCTGCACAAGTGGGGGTGGTCATTCAAAAATAAATTGCATAAGTTATGCAAATCAATACAACTTATGCAAATCCATTTCCCCATCCCATATCTTGTGTGTGGGAGACTTCAGGTCACCTGCCCTCCACAAAAACCTGATAGACATGTTAGCCTCTCGGAGTGTATAGTGTGAAAGTGACTGAGGCCGAGGTGTTTCATTCCCACCTGGCAGGTTTTTTGTGTGTTTTTGCAATATGAATGTAGGAACAGCCATGATAGATCAGAACAAAAGCCTCTCTAGTCCAGCATCCTGTCTGCCAGATTCTTCTAGAAAGCACACAAACACGGCATGAAGGCAACTGGTAACTCGCCTGCTGTTGCTACTCTTGCCCATAGCAACTGATACCAAGCAGAATACCACAACTCAACCTGGAGCTTAATTGGATTTATCTTGGTTTGTACCCACTGATCCTCCATTAACCTGTCCAGTCCTCTGTTGGAATTCATCACATACTGGGAACAGACCACCAAAAGGCCAACTAGTTTGACATCTGCCCTTCTCATCAACCCACACCCTCAAGGCCATACTGTCCCCACAGAGGATGTGTGCTGCAGGGAAAAGCAAGTGTGGTATAGTGGTTAAGAGCAGTAGACTCATAATCTGGTGAACCAGGTTTGCATCTCCACTCCTCCACATGCAGCTGCTGGGTGACTTTGGGCTAGTCACACTTCTTTGAAGTCTCTCAGCCCTACTCACCTCAAAGAGTGTTTGTTGTGGTGGAGGAAGGGAAAAGAGAATGCTAACTGCTTTGAGACTCCTTCGGGTAGTGATAAAGTGGGATATCAAATCCAAACTCCTCCTCCTCCTCTTCTACTATGACTTGCATAGAAAAGTTTTTGCAAAATCCCTCTGAAAAAAACAATCAGTCCTAATCAACCCCTTTGTTCTTTAAGCGTCTCTGGAAATTCTAATAGTAAGAGCCTGTGTGAAACAATTCTGAACTAGATGGGCCTTTGGCCTGATCCAGCACACTTCATTTTCATTCTTATGTTCCACCTCAAACTTCACTTTATAATTGTTGTTGTTGTTGTTGTTGTTGTTGTTGTTATGCTTTAGCTAGAATTCCATGACTGGGCAAAATGCCCCTGGTAAATTTTGCTAGCACTACCTGTTACAAATACACCTGCAGACGTCTGGGAAGGATCATGCAACATCATTTCCCAAACCCGTCACATGTTTGTAGAGGTTGCATAAGCACTTCATTGCCGTAAATGTGCAGGATTTGGCAAAGCCTAGTGGGAAAGTGCCCCAGGTTCAAGCCTCATCATTTCCAGTTTACTTATTTATTTACAGAATGAGTGAATCAAGTAGCATATGATAGGAAACACCTCTGCCTGCATTCCTAGAAAGTCACCGTAGTATAGAAAAGGTGGGCCAGTGGTCTAAGGCCATTGTCACCGTTCCTCTAAAAATGAATATGCATGTCTCCAAGGCCCACAGCTAACTGCACTCCTTTAGTACTTCTGGAACACAAGTCTTTGCAGATGATGCGTCTCTTTTTAGTTGCCAAAGACATGAACCATCGGCAAAAAGATGACTGCATGGTGAGACATGAAGAAGACCTTAATCAGGAAAGGAAAAGCACAGAGTTGGAACCCATGCCAGTAAGAACAGAAGAAGGCATACTGCTGCCAAAGACCCATCTACTATAGCACCCTACCTGTTCTCACTGTGGCCAACTAGATGCCCATGGGAAGCCCAAAGGCAGCATTGGAGAGCAAGAGCATCCTCTGCACCCACGATTCCCAGCAACTGGTCTTTAGAGGCAGTGGGGGTAGAATAGGAATAGGAATAATTTATTATTGGCCAATTTATTATACTTGGAATTCGTTTCGGCTACATTGCAATGTAAACATACAGACACTGTTCCTCACACAATACAAAGAAGCAAAGAAACCCCACCCATATTTTACCTCCCCTTAAGCTATACAACTATGAATTTAACAATTTAATGGCACAAGGGAAAAAACTATTCTTGTGCCTGGCCGATTTTGTATATGAAGTCCTGTAGCGACGTCCAGATGGAAGTAAATCAAGCAGATGATGACCGGGATGTGAAGGATCTGCTACAATTCTCTCTGCTCTCTTCCTAACTCGGGTAGCATAAATTGTCTCTATTGAAGGCAAGCTAACACCAATTACCCTTTCTGCAATTCTTACAGCTCGTTGGAGCCTTTTCTTGTCTCTCTTGGAAGCTGTACCGTACCAAGCTCTTATAGAATTACAGAGAACAGTTTCAATGATGCCTCTGTAGAATTGGATCAACACTTCCTGGGACAATTTAAATTTCCTTAGTTGACGCAGGAAATATAGCCTCTGGTGGACCTTTTTAATAATACTATTGATGTTGCTTGACCAATTTAAGTTATAAGAAATTATAGAGCCCAGGAACTTAAAGGACTTAAAGAATAGAGCCATGGTGGCTAGTAGCCAAGGAGAGCCTTATCCTCCTTGGACTTGTCTGAACCTCCTTTATGTCATCCAAGCTGGTGGCCAACACTATCACTTGCAGGACTGAATTCCATAGTTTAACTGTGTACTGCGTGAAGAAGCACATAGTGTTTTGACTCCTGCCACAAGGCTGCTATGTTTCACCAGCGGAGAAGGCAAGAAAAATGGAGCACACCAGCAATTCCACTGATGCATAAGCTTTTTTTATGAGTAGCAAAGCTTTAGACCACTGCCATGATTTTAAAACTTGCCTGATCTCCTTGAGGATTCCTTTTTTCCTCTGGAGGTAAAGCTGTGCCGGCTCTTGCTCTGAAACATCATCAACAACAACAAAGTAACAGCAGCCACCAACCAACTCTTTCTGATAGCCAGCTAATCAATTTGAGTTACTGTACACATTAGTAATGCCTGTCTAATTCTAGTTCAAATTAGGTTTTGGCAGAGAGTGAAGTACAAGACATCCTGTCTTCCTGGAGCGGAGCTGGGATTTACAGCTCCCCGAGGAACGTCGCAAGAGGAAATCCCGTCTCGGCGTGTGTATGCACACACCTTTCCAGTTTGACTCTTCCGCCTTCCCAAAATAAACCCAACCTTGACTAGATACATTAAGTCTTCTTTCTTTTTAAGCAAACAAAACCACAGTGATTGAGGAAAATGCTTCTAAGCTGGCATTTTTATGGTGAAATTCCTCCACCACCTCCCCCCCTTTGAAATGCAGCAGATTTGTATCTCGGGGAATGCTGAGAACTCTGGAACTGTTGATGAGGCTTGAAAGGGCCACAGGCAAGTGAGGTGGGGCTGGGATCGGGCTCTGGGTCAAGGCAAGGCGATCAGATGAGGCAAATTGCTCAAATTTCACAGCCACTTTGGATGCGAGGTCTTCATGAGGCCTGATATGTCCCAAGTGGCTTGTGGGTTTAGCTGACAGCAGCCTAGAGAGAGACCCCTCGATCAGCAAAGCCTAATCTGCCTTGTTTGCAGGACTCAAGGTCTGAAAAATGCATGTTAGGCAATCATGATCTGAGGTAAACACGCATGTACCTGGATGCCATATTACTTTTTTTTTTTTTATAAGAATTTATTGACATTTTTACTTATAACAACATACAACCTTAACCACACCTACATTTATATACATACAAAACAAATACAATTACACATCTTATACAAAAATTGCCATGATTTTTCTTCTTAATTAGACATCTACAAAAAAAAAAAAAATTTCTTTTTCCAATCTTGACAGTTGACTTCCCCTGCCTTTTCACCTTCGAGTTTATATCCATAATCTACTTTTTAACCTCTTCATTTAAAAAAATTAAACTTAATTATATATATAAAGTAAAACATTCATCTTAATCTTCATCTTAGTCTTAATCGTCTTAATCTATAAACTTAAACCTCTTAAAATGACTTCATTTATACTACATCCTCATAAATCCTCACAAATCATCCTCATCAAATCTATCTCTTCTATCCTTTGAACTGCTGCTAATAACATAAAAACTTGAAATATCTCTTTTCATATTCAAACAAATAATAAAACAAACTATTGTTGACAGTGTTCACCCTCCGATTTCAAAATACCATAACAGATTGCTTTAGATTTTACTTAATACTTCACCCCACACCCCCTCTGTCCATTCTTCTTCTCCTGATGGCATCAGCACTGAACTTCCATGCAACTTCCCTCTCCCAACGTCCACAGATCCAGGCACAGTCCAAAGCTCTCCTTGCCACGAGCTCCGAGGTATCCAACTCTCCCTCTCTCAGCTTCTCCGGTTCTTTGTAGCATTCCTTTTCTTCTTGTAAATACCTTAATTCTCTGTCCCTGGCCCCCGAGCTCACACCTCGGGGACTGGATATAGCAATTCTTGACATCGCCTTGGGGCTGCCACCCCCAACAAGCGAATTTCTTCTCCGAAGTAGCTCATTCGTTTCTTCCCATCTTTCCATCAATCCTCTCAGCTCTTTGACAAGATTTCCTTCCAAAGTGTCAAAAGTTTTGTTAGCCTCCTCTGTGGGCAGTTGGTTCCCTTTCAGACCCCCACACAAGACTTTGACTTTTCTGTAAATTAGTTCCACCTTCAAGGCAGTGAGCCTTTGTTCATCTGTTAGTCCAGAGTTCAATACCAGTTCAAGGACGAAACCCAGCATACTGGCAGAGGAGGAGGAAGTGGGTATCATATTTCTTCTCCTGTCTCTTTGTTCGTCGCCATTTTCCTAAGCTGGAGCGCCAACACCGCAACTTTAAATAGAGATATTTTCCGCTAGTTAGCTTCCCAAGAAAAAAGTTTGCCAGTCTCATGTATCGATTTTAGATACTTTATAACCAGTTCTGTGGCAGCAATCCCTCAAATTGGTTAATTTCTTAGGCTCGAAGGGAGGGAGGCAGGCTGCCTTTCTCCTTCCCCCCGGATCGTTCCAAAAACACGATTTCTGCCAAGATTATTTACTCACGACCACCGGGTTCCTTTAGCTCCATTCTTCACAGGTAGAACTTGGACGCTCACCGCGGGCTTTGCCGCCGCATTTGCATCCCGGTTGGGGCATATCCCCGTAAGCCCGGCTCCGTTGTCCCTTCACCCCCACTCCCCCTTTACAGGGGGGTAGGGGAAGGGTTCGGAGCCTCCGCGGGCACAGCCGGGGAGCCCAGGGTGCGGGACGCTCTTCCCGCACCCCAACCGGAGCCGCGCGCTGCGGTAGCGCGGCTCCTAACCCCCGGGATGGATCGGGCGCCTCGCAGCCGAAGCAGCCCCGACCACCCGCTATGGCGTCGCCAGCCGGAAGTCCCTGGATGCCATATTACACAGCCCTACCCAGCCTCCTTTGCTCACCTCTTAGCAGCAGTGAACAACGGGTTCCATCCTCAGCAAGCAGAAGTGACGTAGTGGAACAATATGTATTCCTGCATGGGTTGTAGCTGTTTAAAACACGTGTGTGTGTGTGTGTGTGTGTGTGTGTTAAAGCAAGTGTCTTACTTCCCACGTAGGCAGGAAGAAAGAAGAGCAAAGAACTTGCTGCCAAGGAGTGTGGTGGAGTCTCCTTCTTTGGAGGTCTTTAAGCAGAGGCTTGACAGCCATCTGTCAGGAATGCTTTGATGGTGTTTCCTGCTTGGCAGGGGGTTGGACTGGATGGCCCCTGTGGTCTCTTCCAACTCTATGATTCTATGATTCTAACTGTACTAGACTAGGCAACGCCTTTTTAATCATGAGACTTTTTTTTTTTTTGCACATGGGGGTTTAGTGACACTTGAGTCCTGGTGTAACTATTCTCTATGCAAGCACTACTCCAGGAAGACAGGATGTCTCTATGTTCTCCTGTTCTCTCTGTTGGATAACAGGAATAGGTGGACATAAGTATCTGGGAGGGAGGGGGGAGTGTTATATATAAGGAAATCTGTTAATGGTATATGTTTCTAAATGTGTTTTAAATCACTTGGAGACCTTTGGGTAGCAAGCAACTCACAAGTCTAGTAGTAGTAGTAGTAGTAGTAGTAGTAGTAATAATAATAATAATAATAATAATAATAATAATAATAATAATAAGGCTATGCAAAATAACAAATTCTTTCCAGTAGCACCTTAGAGACCAACTAAGTTTGTTCTTGGTATGAGCTTCTTCAGATACACTGAAACAGAAGTCACCAGATCCTTAAATATAGTGAGGGAGTGGGGAGGGGTATTACTCAGAAGGGTGGTGGGAATGGGTGATCAGCTGTAATAAGGCTATGGTTGAAGCTGTTATTGATGACCTGCTCCCGATGAAGTCTCTCTTAACTGACCAGCTGTGGCTACAATCCCTTTCCACTTATGCAGCTGCGGCATTACAAAGGGAGTCGCTTTAGGGGAGCCGCAAGCCAGGAACTCTTTCCAAACTTGCTGCAAGCATGTTTATTGGTCGATAACTGTTAAGCAAAGCATTGATAGCTGTGGCAACCCTACTAGCATTGTTGAAAAAGCCTTCGCCTTGGGGGCTTGTTTACACGAAACCTTGCCTAGCCATTCCCTTCAGCCTAAGGCTCACTGGCAGCTTGACTTGGCCGCTTCAGCCTTCACAAATAATGTGCTTATTATAGCATATTAAGGAAACAAAATTGATTGAATTGTTTTCTGGAAAACTCCCTTCCCCTGTCCGTCCGTCCCCCTTGCTACGTGGCATTAAAACATGACCAAGAAGAAAGGGGTGGGGGAGGACTTGCATCCGCCCCTCCCCTTAATTGCATCTAAAAACATACGGTGTGCAAAGTCCGAGAAAAGCCTCGCGAAAAGCTTGCAGATTATAGCTCTCGCTGGAGCAACGTTGAGAGGCACAATAGTGCAGGTTTATTGCTGGCACGTTTAACAAAGGAGGGATTAAGGATGGACATTTTGAAAAAAGTCGACAGGGAACCACCTGCCCGAGAGCTGGGAGTATGGGGGAAATATATATTGCTGCCAAAAGGACAGGTAACCATGGAGCTACTCGGCCCGGTCTCATAGCCAGCAGCTTTTGCCACAGGATTGCAGATGTTTGCCTTGCCACAGTAAAGTGAGAGGACCAACTACAGTGTGAGGGTGCTGGTGTCTGCATCAGCGCTGCTTGCTGCAAAGGGTTACACATACGGAGAGGATGAACTGCAGTTTTTATATAAGTTGCTATCTGCTTCAATACTGCTTGTTGCGTCCGTCTTCTCATTGTTCCCTGCACTCCATTCATCCCCATTTACTAGAGACAGTTCCTTTTCTTCTGGGATGAATCCCAGATAAATCACTCCTCCCCTCCCCACACCACTCCCAGTTGTTGCCTCTGGAGAAGTCCTGTTCAATTTTTGTGAGGGCAAACTGTGAGGAGTGCTCCTCTTTGGGTTTCAGCTTTCTCCCCAGATTCCTCTAGAACAAAGATATCTGAGTGAACAGGTACATACTGCATTTAATGCCCAGTCTCAGGTATGTATTCTCGCATGTTCACAAATATTAAGGCGCTATGTAACGCTCACACAGCATTTCACAATTTGACCTGCTGATAGTAGATGGTTGGGTTTCTTTTTCTAGCTCATCTTTAACCCAGTAGTTCTCCAACTTTTTTCTCTGGGTTACACTTTCAAAATAAACATTTGCTTGTGCCACACCGAATTTTTTATTGGCAAGAAATACATTGGCAAACACAACAAGGATTGTCTTTCATTTCACTTGATGTTCTAGCTTTCATTTTGAAAATATGTCTATCCATATTCTGCACATTTTTTAAAATATTATGCTATGCTATGCTATGCTTTACTGAAATGTTTAAATGTTTCTTTGATTGTCCTTAAGGACACGGGTGGCGCTGTGGTCTAAACCACAGAGCCTAGGGCTTGCCGATCAGAAGGTCGGCGGTTCGAATCCCCGCAATGGGGTGAGCTCCCGTTGCTCAGTCCCAGCTCCTGCCAACCTAGCACTTCGAAAGCACATCAAAATGCAAGTAGATAAATAGGTACTGCTCCGGCGGGAAGGTAAACGGTGTTTCCATGCACTGCTCTGGTTTGCCAGAAGTGGCTTAGTCATGCTGGCCACATGACCCGGAAGCTGTACGCCGGCTCCCTCGGCCAGTAAAGCGAGATGAGTGCCGCAACCCCAGAGTCGTTTGCGACTGGACCTAACAGTCAGGGGTCCCTTTACCTTTACCTTTTGGTTATCCTTGAATCTCTCCCCCCCCCCCCACAGTTTCCATCCTCTCCTGCCACCCTTTAAGAACCACTTTTTAAACCTAAAGAACAAGTACCTGCTTTTCTTTTAAAGTCACTGCAGAGTAAATGAATGCAGCAGTCAAAACAGAGCAGCCTTTGCCAACCTGGAGCCCTCCAGATGTTTTGGTCTATCAGTCCCGTCGGCCCCACTTGGAATCTGTTATGTATTGAAGTTCTCACCCTAGGCCACTAGGGGTGTTGTGTATATAGTTTCACTCTGCAGTTCTCACTCAGGTCCGCACATGCAAATGAAGGATTGAGAGTGCCGCTCATGGACTGGGTAGCTAGAGAGAGAGTTGTTACTGTTGCATGTTACTGAGTACTATATAAGCAGGCTGGCTCAGCCCTTCAGTTCAGTTCTGTTCCAGCCTGAGAATAAAGAGAGCTGCTTGGAGAATCACTGTGTCGTCTGCTATGTCCACCCACTATGTGATAGAATCCGTGCACAAACAGCTATGCCCATGCCTGCACACTTGCACACTCACAGACTCGTGACACGGCAGTGCAGCTGTACAACCTGTGTAGGAGGAAGCCTGTGTCTGCTCCTCAAACCAGGACATGCCTGAAGCTCAACACACTAGGCGGGGGAGGGGAGAAGACATTAATTATCCAGCTGTGATTCGATTACTAGAAAGCAGAGGAAATGGGGCTAGCCGCATGTCCATGTATCTGGTATGAAACACTTAATTCAATCAAGGTTTATTAAGCAGCACAGAGGGTGTGGCTGGAAGAGAGGAAGAACAGGCCAGATATGAAAACGGGAGGTGTGCCCACAGCACTGTCCCATGTAAATAAAATAAAATAAAAATCAGACGTGTGTTTTTTAAGAGCACTGCTGACTTCTCAAACATTCGTCTAGACTCTAGAGTCTAGACCCTACGTGCTGCTGGAAAAGTATGGGTCCTTTAAAGTTAGCTCTCATGTCAGCTGTCCCAACAGCCCTAAGCCCTTCTGTCCCTGCTGTTTGGCTAAAAAGGCGAGAAGGGGGAGCAGCCATTAGTAGCAAGGTTAGCAATGCCTTTTCAAGTCCTGGTGAAGCAGAGCAGAATGCAGGGTTGGGGGGGGGGAGCAGACTTGACCAGCAGCCTAGGGTGGAGGGAGGGAGCAAGCAAGAGGGGAAACAGACAGGCAGGATTCCGTGTGGAACAGGAACCCCCCTCCCCAAAGGCCCGGCTTTCAGGACCACAGACAGAGCCCAGGAGCAGATGACTTGCTAAGACAAGAACAGCAGTCTCAACTGAGCCCTTTAATACTCCCTGGCCCCAATGGAGGCTGGTCTGTTAGGGAGAATGGAGCAACCTCATTCTGACCCCAGCCAGCTTCCCACTTGCTGCCCTCCTTATTCACAACTAGCCCAGGAGGTGGCACTGCTTTTTGACTCCCTTCTCCTTCAAACTCAACAGGGAGGCTGGCAGATAGAGTTGGTTGGCTCTGGCTGCCCCTAGTGTCGGTCACCCTGCCAGTGGACACCAGCCATCACTGCCTGGTGCAGACTACTATCCCTCTCTCGCTTTCTGCTTCTTGAAGGCGCAGCAACCCTCTGGCTTGGAGTCTGCCACTCTTGTTGTCACATCTCCAAGATCTTATGCCAGGCGCTCCTTGCCTTGGAGGCTCACAGGGTGGAGTACAAATCCCTTGGGAGTGTGGAAGCTGCCTCCTCAGTGCAACCAGGCTTGGGAGCTGCAGTCTTTATAGGCTCAGGGGGTCTCTGATTGCTCAGCGGTGGGGTTTGAGCCCTGCGCCTCCTCAGTCAGCACCACTGATGCCTCACCCCTCTGGGTCCATGCCCAAGTTCATGCTGGGTGTCAAGGTCTTTGCACAAAGCTAATGTACAATCCATACCCGACCCTAGCATGGCGCTATATGCAAAATACATTCTCTGTTCTTTCTCATTCTCCCTTCCCTTCATTCTCATTCTTTCTCGGGACCTTGCAGTGTGCTCTCGAAACCTAGCATCGCTGTCAAATTCCATCTGCAACAGACTTTATAGAACAAACATTTGGGGTTCCACTAAGACAAACTTGCCAGGATGTACCGTTGCTCTAATCAGATCGGTGTTGCCTATCTGTGATGCTCTGCGGCGGTGAGCAAAATATCCTTGCAGAAGGCTACAAAACCTACAGTGCACCGTGGAATAGTGATGCATGAAAACACCTGGGAGGGGGTGTAATTCAAACGAGCAGGGTGTTAATTAGCAGCACTTCAAGATCCAAAAGCTGTGACTCTGACCTATGAAAAGAGAATTTCACAACAGAATTCCCCTCATTTCCATTTCACACATCCTCCCTAAAAACCTTCTGAAAGCAGCTTGAACATTAGGAGTTTGCATAAAATGTAATAAATATAGAAATAGTTGCCGCACTATCAATCATACATAACTATCTGTTGCTATGACAGTGTTGAAAAAGAAAGTTTAATTTTAAGTTTGTGGCACCAGTGTCTGAACAATCTGTAACCTTCGAACCTTAATTTTCACTGCCTTTCTTTTAATGGAAAAACTGCCATTTTCACAAATTCTGTGTCTTCCTCCCTTCCTCGATTCTCCACACGTAGCCGAGCCAGTTTCAAATTCTGGCCATTTTTAATTCAAATAAAAATTCAAATAATCAACTTCTAAAGCAATCTTCCTTGGGAAAGCCTTTATGCTATAAAGTTTAGGCACTCATTGCTATGTTGCTACGATGGTGTGATTTTAAATGGTTTTTCTATGTGAGTTGAGTTTGTATTTTTGCTTTTATGCTTTGGACACGATCCAATTCATAGTTCAACTGATTTATCCTGGGGGAGATCTAAGCATGTGCTCCAATTCAAACGAAGGAGATTTCAAAGCTTTGGCTGGGGAGGGGTGCTCCCCTCCCCGCACCCATTTTGGCATGCCATTAAAGGCTGGTTTTTTTGGGGGGGGGATACAGATTTTCGGACACGACTGAACAACAACAACACAGATTTTTAAATGAAGGCATATGATAAAAATATGAGAAGAATCTCTCCCAAAGCCTGCAAAATATTTCCAGATATCTTTTTCACGGATGGTCACTCATCACTAAATATAACACAGACATATGCACACACATAATTTATATTTCCCATAAGGTTATGCGGCAAATTATACAGTGTAAGCCTGCCATTCTTTACACACCTACCTGGGAGTCAACAGTTCTTACTGCTGGGGTAGACATGCGTAGGATTGCACACATTTCCCTCCAATTGGTACTGCTTTTAGCTTTGCTAGACCTGCCTATCAAACGAAGGAGGATGGGGTGGTGATGAGTTATTGTCTATTGTAGTGCATTAAACAATTAAGGCAACAAACAGGGGGCTTACTAAAGGAAATTCATCACCTTTCCTTTTATTACCTTGCATTAAGATTCTTTTCTCCCAGATGGATTTTTAACAGTTGTGCTATTTCAAAAGATGAGAGAGCCCCCATTAACAGGTTCCCAGTGCAACAGGACTGCTTTTAAATAACACTGCCATTGCTGTGTACACCAATCATGTTCTTTCTTTTTTCCTTTTCTTGTTAACAGCAGGGCTCCCAGCTAGATAAATGAATGAGCAAAGTTATCAGGTGGGGTTGAGAGACTGTATAACCCCCTTCAGCAGTGACATAGTAGCATGTAAAGATGCTGAGTTTGACAGATGATGATGATGAAGAAGAAGAGGAGGAGGAGCTGGAATTTGAGAGAGGGGAAAAAACACACACCTGTATTTCAAAACATTCTGTTTTTATTATTATAGAAAATAAGAACCCAGATTGCAGTTTTTAAATTTGTGCCTTAAGGTGCACATGCAGTGAACCCTCTTCTCCAGGCTGGGCTGGGAAGAGGGAAAAGGCTCACCCCTATGGCCAACTTGGTAAAGGTAAAGGTAAAGGTACCCCTGACCGTTAGGTCCACTCACGGATGACTCTGAGGTTGTGCCCTCATCTCGTTCTCTAGGCCGAGGGAGCCGGTGTTTGTCCACAGACAGTTTCTGGGTCATGTGGCCAGCATGACTAAGCTTCTTCTGGCAAACCAGAGCAGCGCACAGAAACGCCGTTTACCTTCCAGCCGGAGCAGTACCTATTTATCTACTTGCACTTTTTCGAACTGCTAGGTTGGCAGGAGCAGGGACCAAGCAACGGGAGCTCACCCCGTTGCAGGGATTCGAACCGCCGACCTTCTGATCGGCAAGCCCTAGGCTCTGTGGTTTAGACCACAGCGCCACCCGCGGCCCATGGCCAGCTTGGTAGTGGCTACCAAACTTAGACAGCTTTAATGGGGGGTTAAACATAAATGGAGGGCAAGGCTATCAACAGCAACTAGTAATTGTGGCTGGCTGAATATTACCTCCAGGATTATAGGTATCAGTCACTGTTACTGTCTTGATTTCCTGCTTGTGGGCCTCCCAAAGGCACTTGGCTCGCCACCCTCTGAAAAACAGGATTCTGGACTAGATATGCTTTGCTTATGGTCTTTGTCTGTCCTTCTGGCTGGCTTTCAGCAGTACAGAAAGCCAGCCCTGTCTTCCTAGAGCAGTGTTTTTCAACCACTGTTCCGCGGCACACTAGTGTGCCGCGAGATGTTGCCTGGTGTGCCGTGGGAAAAATTGTGTTTATTTGATTCCTATTCAAGAGAATTACTTTATATATAGTCAATATAGGCACAGAGTTAAATTTTTTAACATTTTCTAATGGTGGTGTGCCTCGTGATTTTTTTCATAAAACAAGTGTGCCCTTGCCCAAAAAAGGTTGAAAAACACTGTCCTAGAGCAACAAAGCAAAGCAAAGTCTCCATTAGGCTCTTATTCTTTGACTCATGCTTTTCTTTTCTGCTCCAAGCTCTTCTCATAAACATAGGTAGGAATCTGGAGCACACAAGCAAAAGCTGGGAAACCGAGTGGGAGCCACAGAGTTGGAGCTCACTGTGTGCTCCTTGTGAGCATCCTGCCTGTTTCACTCTGCCAACAGACAGGGGATAGCATGCGCCGTCTCTTTGAGCTCTCCTTGGCCCCCGATACCCTTTTGAGGACAGAAAACCAAAGTGCACATTTATCAGTTTTTGTTTCCAATCTAGAGCACTTGCCAGATCTGCACATCTATGTCCAAGCCCAGCGGGCCTTGGTGCATCTCCTTTATGCGGCTGTAGGGACATTAACACAGGGACATGAACACGTTTTCCTGGGGATTATTATCTAACATTTACATTAGGATTGCCCTTGAAGTCCACCTCTAGAGCAGAAGCTGCACTTCTTTCCTGGCAAATAAAATATTGGGCAGAGAGAGGAGAAAAAGCATTGAATGATAAAGATTTCAGAACTAGAATTTCCAGAGACAAAATTAGTGGATTCTTGGGTGAATACATTCTCAGGAATAATAGCATTTTGGCCATGCACATGTTTGCCTACACTAACAGCTATGAAGATTGGAACAGGCACGATGCTTAATAGGAGAAAAATGCAATGATGTCTCCATTCAGGGGCGTCTCTTTATTTTCTCCTACCTAAGTGGCTGAGTGCCATTCATTTCCATGGGGAAAAGAAATATGCAATCTCCAGATTGAAATGAACTCAACAACTGCCCTTCTCCATCCAGGTTAAATTGCCCTGCGCTTTTTTTGGACATGTCCTGCTGTTATCACAGTGACTCTCATCACTCTTTCTCTCGTTTCGAAGGAACAACAACAGTGACCATATGGCTCTCCGTATTTCGGAAAACCAGGCAACTCTGTTTCCAAAACCTTTTCCCAACAACAACAGTGAAAGGAAAATAAGAAATAGTGCTAAATAATGTCTGAACAGATTTTATCATTTGCACACCACTCTCCTGGGGTTTTGTTTTTTTGGTGTGTGTACTACATGCTGGCTATCTAAGCTGTTTGATCCTTAGCTTCTGTGTGTGTGACTAGCTCCCCTCCCTTCTCCCCCTTTAAATCCCTACCTGTGCCTGCAGCTGAACAGGAAAGGTCAGTTCCATTTCAAGGCTGTGCAAATAGAGACTGAATCATTTAGCAGTGACTCATGTGAAAATTAACTTGATGCAAATGCTAATTTGACAACCTGAAAATAGGGAGGCTGTTTCAGCCAGATCAAACACGGCTGCAGAAGGGTGAGTATATGAGTGTGTCTGCCCTTCACTCTAGTGGCTGCTGTATGAATCAGGGATTCCCCAAATTGAGTCTTGTTCTTTTCTTTAAACTCACCAGGCCTGGGCAAGCCACTCTCAGCCCCAGACTGCAATCTTCCAGGGTTTGTTGATTTAGTGCATCTCGTTACCTCCTTTCTGCCAATACAATCAAAGTGGTTCGTAGTTTAAACAATAATGGCTTACAATAACAGAGACGTAATACAAAAGGGACGCGGGTGGCACTGTGGTCTAAACCACAGAGCCTAGGGCTTGCTGATCAGAAGGTCGGCGGTTCGAATCCCCGTGATGGGGTGAGCTCCTGTTGCTCGGTCCCTGCTACTGCCCACCTAGCAGTTCGAAAGCACGTCAACGTGCAAATAGATAAATAGGTACTGCTCCGGCTGGAAGGCAAACGGCGTTTCTGTGCGCTGCTCTGGTTTGCCAGAAGCGGCTTAGTCATGCTGGCCACATGACCCAGAAGCTGTATGCCGGCTCCCTCGGCCAGTAAAGCAAGATGAGCGCCGCAACCCCAGAGTCATCCACGACTGGACCTAAATATCGGGGTCCCTTTACCTTTAACGCAAAAGGGGAAAGCAGGGGGCAGACTTTGGTAATCTTTTGTGATAGGGCGCCCTGTGCAAGGCCAAAATTTGGCGTCCCCCAAATGGACCTTCTCAATTATGGATCATCTCAAATTTGCAACCCCTCAGCTCGGCGTCCTGTGTGGTACTGGAGAAAGGGAAGAGGAAAATAAGAAACATTCAAGTACCACAGCTGATGCAGGAAACAGTTCTGGGAGGGAGGAAGACAAATGACAGCTGGTCACTCCACACTGATGGAGGCTTCAGTGTGAAACTGAATCACAATCAATCAAGAAGTTGAATTCTATCCATTTGGGTCTGAATAGAAGAAATGGCTTCCTACCTAGCCCACTGCAGATATTAATTAACTCAGCATTGTCCAGTTGGTTGTTTTAGTTTCCATGTTGTAAAGGGTCACCCTGCTTATTTTGCACACATTCTAACTCTGATTAAAGTGCCATTATCTGCACGTCTTGCATTTCATTTCCTTCAACCCCCACCGCCTACAACTCCACCTCCCCTCTTACAACCATGTGCCTATTATATATGCGTAACTGAGGATTAGTCTGCATGAAGTGCCATAATAAAATGTGTTTGTGTTTAAGGTGTGATAAGACTTTTTGTTGTTTTTACTGCAGTAGACTGGGTGCAGGTAAATATATTTAAACAGGAACAGGTGTGCTGAATGTAAGATGACCAGAATATGGGATCGAGCTTTGAGAGGGCTATCCTGACAGCTCATTCCGGACTAATGGGTGCTGGATGCATTTGAGAGACACCATTATTGCCGTAATTAATAAATCATTGCCACCTTGTATAAAACAAATCTGTTCCAGTCTGTTCTTCTGAGGGTCTGAGATGATGTGTTAACTTTTCCCAGCAGGGCTATGTGTCACACACTCTTTGATACCAAAGTTTGATAGTGAGTTGGAACTGCAGAATAGCATTGCTTTATCCCCATGTTGTGTTGCATACACAGAATCAGCTCCGCATCCTATATATATTTATAGTGGGCCTCAAAAGAATGCTGAGCTATGTGGATTGCTTAACTGGTATATAACTCAAGACAGAACCCTCAACAAAACAAACCAGTCAAGAAGATCAGCCAAGTGACATTTGAAATGCTCTTTCTTGTTGGGTTGCAAATTATGAGCAGAATCAGGAAGACATTTCCTTTGCCAAAATTGGAGCCTCTAAAAAAATAAGTGCAAGTCCTTGCCTGCTTTCAAAGTGATCTCTGAAGGACAGCACGTATTATTTGGATGAAGCTGATTGATTGGTCGCTTCTTACTTTCTTTCTCTGTGTGTGTTTGAAATGTTTTTTGCAACATAGGCAGGGAGGAGGGGAGGGTGTGTGTGTGGAAAGAGAGAGGGAGAGAGAGAGGGGGGGGGAGGAAAACACCGAATGCCCCCTCTCCACAAACTTTGAGATAAGAATAAGCATGATTTGCAAATTTGACCCCATATATATTAAACTGCTTGGGCTCCTGCTTGATTAAAGGGATTTTATTTGATTAAATCTGCATTCATTTGCATGCACGGAGGGAAATTTTGCTTTTAAGGTTGTATATGTAGCAGAACGTACCATCCTGAAAAGTCAGTCTTTCCTGTGTGAGAGAGAGAAAAGGGGAGAGCATGGGCTAAATGAAGATTTTATATGCCTTCTCCTGTAATTGTTTCTAGGCCCAGTTGAAGGTGCTCGGGCTGCTGGTGTTTAATGCCCTAAACAACTCAATACCTCAAATATCTGAGCCTTGTTCCCTACAGACTCTCTTAGGTGTTGGGGGGGGGTGTAGTTCCACCCCCCCCGAAGTTCAGTGTGTGTCTGGTGGCGTGGAAATGGGCATTCTCTGTGGCAGCCCCTACATTGTGGAATTCCTTCCCCTTAGAGGTGTGCCTGGCACCTTCATTACTTAAAACTTAAAACTTAGTTGGTCTCTAAGGTGCTACTGGAAGGATTTTTTTGATTTTTGATTTTGTTTTGACTATGGCAGACCAACACGGCTACCTACCTGTAACTACACTACTTTCTGTGAATGATAAAGACACACCTCTTTACCATAGCCTTTGGTACTTGAGATGTTTGTTTTCAGGACACACCCTGTTCCTGTTCCTGTTCCTGTACAGTGGTACCTTGGTTTAAGAACAGCTTAGTTTATGAACAACTTGGATTAAGAACGCTGCAAACCCAGAAGTAGGTGTTTTGGTTTGTGAACTTTGCCTTAGAATAAGAACATGTTCCGCTTCCTGTTGAGTGTGTTCCGTTTGTAAATTGAGTCCCCCGCTGCTATGGGAAAGCACGCCTTGGTTTAAGAATGCTTTGGTTTAAGAACGGACTTCCGGAACGGATTAAGTTCGTAAACCAAGGTACCACTGTAATTTGTTTTAACTGTTTTTAATTTGGAATTATAAAATTGTTGCAACCTGCACTGGGACCTGCTGGTGAAGGGCAGGTAATAAACACAACAACAACAACAACAACAAAGCAGTTTAGGGCAATTGTCAGTAAGACAAAAGGGTTAAAAATCCCCATCTCTCGTGCTGTGGTCCTGATCCTGCTCACCCCTTGTTCCCGTGATTGCTATTATTACAGGAAAAACGGACCCATAAATGCATTTACACAATTCATGTCATGTGTATTTTAGCCCTCGGTCTGGTGTATATTATGTACAGCTCCTAGCAGCATAGTAGCAGGAAAGGAACGAGAGTATGGTCATTCTAGGGCTACCTTTGACTGTTTATTTCAGGCATTAAAAAGAAGGAGAAAGGGATATGAGCCTTTTACTACAAAATGGTTTGTGGATGGAAGCTTTCCTGCTATGAATGAGCTTCGTTAAAGGTAGTTGTGTTCTTTCTTACAGAAACTTTACTATATGGTGAATGGTGTGCATGGCTGACTAGAGAGAATAAACTCTCAGAGGGCTGAGAGTATGCGCAGCAATTTAAGCAAGTAGAGCACATGGAAATGTAAAGCAGCACCATTTTCCTGAGGAAAGCACGCACGCACGCACGCACGTGCACACACACACACACACACACACGTTCCATAACAAAAATATATGATTTTTTAAAAATCCTTTCATCAAATGCTAAGTGAAAGGCACTGTCAGGGGGGAAATATAGCTTGCTACAATTAACAGTGACATATTTTAATGCTATCCGGAAAAATGAAAGCATGATGAAAGCCATCAAGCATTCAGTTTTAATTGTCTCTGCATTCTCTCACGAGGGTTTTTGCCAAAGGACTAAGCATTAAAAGCTTCCTGGGGTTTCTTTTTAGGATGTAAATGGGACATGTGTCCTGGATAGTGTATCTTCAGCTGAATATGTTTGGAAATTAAAAAAAAGGGGGTGGGGTTATTCACTTACCAAACTTAAGGGTTGCTGTTGTTCAGCGCTAAGCTCCAGGGGTGGAATTCAGGCCGCACTTTGAGGTTCTGGCCAAGGAGAACATGCATCAGGGTTGTTTTTTAATTATTTTGGGTGATGAAATATACTCGGAGTCAAGTGTGAATTTCATGCTCTTTATTCAGCTCATAGTAGTGAGGGATGCAGTTCCCCCAAAAAGTTTGCTTTATATACACTATTTACACAATGGGCCCACGTGATTGGCTAATTCCGGGATACTCCTGTATGCCAATCGGAGTGCGGATTCACTTCCACCTGGAGCTGGATTGGGTGGCTCCTGCGGACCAATCAGACTGCTGCAATCTCAATCCTATTGTTCTGGGACCAATCAGACTGCTGCAATCTCAATCCTATTGTTCTGGGACCAGTCAGACTGCTGCAATCTCAATCCTATTGTTCTAGGACCAATCAGACTGCTGCATTTTGGATCCTATTCAACTCAGTACATAACAGGTGAAAGTGGGCAACTCCCACAAAATTTAGAGGTTCCACTTGCTTCTGAAAGATCTGTCTCACTACACCAGCCCCTTTGCCATTGTGCCCACCAGTACCTCCTATCGTCTCAGTAAGCATCCCCTCAAAAATCCACAGTGCACAATAGACTGCTTGCTCTTCCTGCTCAGCTGCTGTTTGACCTGGCTTGGCCTCTCCTACATTGAACATAGCCCATTAAACATGTCCATATTTGACTGGATGCCAGGACTGAACACCCACTTCCCCTTCTGTTTCTAAACAGAGGGAAAGTGCAAAAAAAAAACTTCTCTGTGCAAGCAAGCACAGAGCACAAGCGAGATGCCTCTCCCTTCACTTATAAGAGGCTTGGTCTCTCTTTCTGCTTATTTAGAAGTGGCAACCATTTTGTGACTGGCACCTACAGCATTTCCTCAAAACTCCAAATGTGCCCAATGGCCCCCAAAGGTTGGTGACCGCTTGCCTTACTGAATTTAGGCTAAGGTTTGAATGGTTGCCCCAAGCAAGTGGAAATCAGAGGTGCTCCACCTCTAACAAGAGAGGTTCCATATTTAGCAGCCGTTGCTTATATCAAATCCATTTTGACCTCATCTGAGCTACTGGCTGTCAGCATACCCTTGTGGTATATCAAATACCGCAAGGTGATCTTTTTCTTCGAACCTTAAGTGTTCTTGGGATGTTCTGAAGCGTGGGAAGGGTTGTTTTCAAAATGTGCAGCTTATCTGGTTCAAAGTACTTGATGTTGCTGAGCAATAGATCCAAAAATTCAGTCACAATTATCCATTCCGAAAAGGTGGGAAAGACCTATACAGATGCCTGACCATTCATCTGCATGTCAACAGGACCTTATAAAATAGCATCATCATTTTTAAAAAAGGCACACGTCTCTAGCAATCTTCCCTCACCCACCTGAACCTGAGGGAAACTACATTGCTTTAATTGCTTTGGTTGCTAAGTAATAGAGGCCTTTCAAGCCTCCTTATGGCAAAGAGGAGGAAAAGTGGAGAGTCCTGTGGAAAATACATCTTGAGGCAATAGTATTAACATAAAGCAAATTAACTGTTGCAGCCATGGCTTGCTTGAGTTTTCCCGAGCAAACCCGAATCCCCTTAGATTAAAACAAAACAAAACACAATAACAATACCAAGGCTTTTTCAGATAACTTTCACAAATGTTTATGAATTCCCTGTTCCTTCTGCTGCGCCCACACATAATTTAGGTTGTTCCATGAGCATCAAAGATGGCTTCCGAGTCTTAACTTGACAGAGTAAAAGTAGCGTCCATCAGGAGCAAAGGAACCAAGTGGAGACACTGAGGCAGAGTTAGCTGGATCTGACTTGGAGAGCTGTCCTCTCTGAATCTCTTGTTAAGGCAGGAGAAGCAAGGAGGCAGCTCCAAGCCCCAGCTGCCTTCCCTATTCTGAAGTTCAAAGCAGTGAATTCCCAACCTTTTTAGCATGGTGGCCCACAAGTCCAAATTTACTTGGTATGATGACCCGTCGATTTATTGAAGCTGAATGTCAGAATATCCAGGGGGAGATAAAAGAACGCGCTTCTTCAGGCAGTGCGTAGTTAAACAACGGAACTTGTTACCACAGGAGGCCGTGATGACCACCAAGCTGACTGACTTTAAAAGAGGATTAGACAAATTTACAGGATAAAGCTATCAGTGGTTATATTCTGCTTCCTCAGTCAGAGACAGTAATGCTTCTGAATACCAGTTGCTGGAAGCTGCAGGAGGGGAGAGTGTGCTCGAATCCTGCTTGTGGGTTTCCCATTTGGCCACTGTGAGAATAGGCCGCTGGGCTAGATGGGGCATTGGCCTGATCCAGCAGGCCCTTCTTATGTTCATATGGTTTTCGGATCACTGGTCTGTGGCAGCTGTCGGTTTCGTGCATTTTAGCCACCTCTTTTATAACCATTACTGGAGACACCCAAGCAAAATATAGACTTAATGCCCCTATTAATGTGGAATTCGTTGAACTGTTTATAATACTTACATAGTTATTCACAGTTTTGTTTACGGGAATGCAAGAACACCAACCACCTGATTGTGGGTTATTGCTTCATAAGCTATAAAAAATGCATTCTAAAAACATTACAGTTACGCAAGCAGTGTTAGATATGAAGAACTTCAAACCGCCTTTGCTTAACTACTGACTAACCCTGGCAGCGAATCCAGTGGTGATTTGCTGGTGGTGCAGGGAGTCATTCTGAATGACTGTCGCGGCTTGTTTCCGATGTGCGAGCTGCGGTGATGGTCACTCAGGGTGGCTCCCTCTGTGAGCAGCTTTGGCTGGGCCACCCTGGATCTGCTTCCAGCTGCCAGACAGGAGTTAACAATGCAAGACTCAAGCCCATCTGCTGTTTGGTTACAAGCATGAAAGCGGTTTTGTCATACATATGCAAACAAAACGAAAAGTCGCGAGAGAGATTCATCATACCAGCTAAGGCTCCCAAGCAGCAACTATTTTGAGTTTACTTCTATAGCCTGTGACACACTTGAAGGTCGTGGCCCACAACTTGGGATCTACTGGCTCGAACTATTCCCCTTTCCCTGAGAGGGAAATGCTAGTGGTTCTGGATGCATCCTTTTCATGATCAGGGTTTGAGACTCAGGGTATTTGATGGCTCTGTACCCTGCTTCCAGAGTACATGGTGTCTAAAACTGAGGCCTCACTTCTCCCTGCACCTTGCTGAAGGCAGACTTGTGAGAGCAAAGCAACAGGACAGGATAGAGAGATCATTCCTCTAAGCCAGGCACGTCCAACAGGTAGATCATGATCTACCTGTAGATCGCTGGATGTCTGTGGTAGATTGCTGATAGATCACTGGCTCCCCCAATGAAGCCCAACAAGTTTGGCTCCCATAAAAAAGCTCAAAACATTTGCCCTTAACCCCCCCCCCAAATGAGGCTCTCCTCCCTAAAAGAAGCCCAGCAACTTTGACCTGAACCCCGAAGAAACAGGCCTTTCTCCTTCCTCAAAAAAGCTCAGTAACTTTGATCTGAACCCCCAAAAAGGGGGTAGATCACTGCCAGTCTTTAACTCTGTGAGTAGATCACAGTCTCTTGGAAGTTGGCCACCCCGGCTCTAAGCAAATGCCTACGAGAGCCATTGCCATTGCCTGTTCCTCTAGAACTGGGATGGGGAAGCTGTGGCCTTTCAGCTGCTGTGGGGACTCCCTGCTCCCATCATTCCTAGCCAGCATGGACAATGGCGGCTCACGGCTACCTCAAGATTAGGGACGCACCCATGTAAAGCCAGTACTACCACGAACCCTTTAGATTTGGCAGGACACGCACGTAAACACATTCCTTGCGCTTATATTTCGATTTCCCAAAACCGCCACCCTTGTTCTGACAGGTGTCCATTTGAGCTAAATCTCAAAACAACTTACCAAAAGGAGGGAGCTGCTGCCACAACACTTAGCGAGGAAAAGCTCTTCTTTCAGACACGCCTGCCCGTATCTCCCATCAGCCAGCACCTTCTCCACACCATTCCAGGCTCAGATAAGTGATGTTCTTATATACCCTGAAGGTCCGTTCGCATGGTGACATGCTGTTCCCCGCAGTCCCATTGAAGGGCTTGATATGACACATTCTGGGACCTGGTGGCAGGCAGAACGCTGGGCGGACACGGGGCGGGGGCTGGAATAGCTGGGCAGCAACTCCCCGATTAGACAATTGATGCGAATCCTTTAGCAGTGTAAAATCCGTTAACAGTGCAAACCCTGCAGCGCTTTAACACCCGGACGAATGAGACGGCCTGTTCCTCCATCCCAGGGGCCCCAAACACCTTTCTTCATATAAAGAAACAGTCAATTCCAGCTGAGTTTGATGATGTCAACCCAAGAAATACTCTGCCTCCTGATTCCCACTGCAAATGTGTCCCTTATTGGGTCAGATCAACACCACAGACTTACCGGTAAAATGATTCAGCAGTCGCTCCACCTGCATTGCAGGGGGTTAGACCAGATCAAGGTTTCCCAAACTTGGGTCTCCAGCTGTTCTTGGACTACAACTCCCATCATCCCTAGCTAGCAGGACCAGTTTTCATGGATGATGGGAATTGTAGTCCTAAAACAGCTGGGAAACCGTGGACTAGATGGAAACGATGACATCGTTGGAAACGATGCCTTATGAGGAACGGCTTAGGGAGCTGGGTATGTTTAGCCTGGAGAAGAGAAGGTTAAGGGGTGATATGATAGCCATGTTCAAATATATAAAAGGATGTCATATAGAGGAGGGTGAAAGGTTGTTTTCTGCTGCTCCAGATAAGCGGACACGGGGCAATGGATTCAAACTACAAGAAAGAAGATTCCACCTAAACATTAGGAAGAACTTCCTGACAGTAAGAGCTGTCTGACAGTGGAATTTGCTGCCAAGGAGTGTGGTGGAGTCTCCTTCTTTGGAGGTCTTTAAGCGGAGGCTTGACAGCCATCTGTCAGGAATGCTTTGATGGTGTTTCCTGCTTGGCAGGGGGTTGGACTGGATGGCCCTTGTGGTCTCTTCCAACTCTAGGATTCTATGATTCTATGATTCTATTCTATGATGATCATTGAGGTGCCCTGAGGCTCCTTCCAACTCTATAATTCTATGATTCCCAGGGAGCTCTGGGAAGTCTGAGAGGAGGCAATAGGAAACCCAAATAATTTTCATTTCCAGGATTGTAGTTGCCGAGATTCTATTACAATTTATAGGATTCTTTCTGGAAAGCTATTGTTTATTTACTTATTTTGTTTGTGCATCACTTCCCACACAAAAGTCTCAAAGCAACTATCAGCAGTAATGAACACAACATAAGTACAATGTGTAAAACTAAGCCAACTTGGTATCTCCTGGCAGGGTGTGGGGCTGGTGGAATGTCCGCTTCCTGAAACCTTGGAGTGCTGCTGCCAGCCAGTGTGGACACTATCAAGGTGGATGGACAAATGGTCTGACTCAGTATAAGGCAGCTTCCTATGTTCTTATGTTCCCTAAGCATAGGAAGTCATTTCAGTGGCAGCTTGTAAATAAACCAAGTCTGTCATGTGTGGCTTCTCCATCCTGAAAATTATTTAAGTGTGTAGACTGGGGTGGGGTATTATGGGCTGTTCTAGGGTCCTGCAAGGATAGCCTTTTACAGCTCAAACCAGCACAGTCAAAAGCCACTCATCCACTCACGTCTTGTATATTAAGCAATTCTCTATGCACAAACCCCTGAGCAATTTCGCACACCTACACAACAATCACAGTCTGGAAAATGGTAGTGTTTTTAAATAGGAATATGATGGTAATGTACTGGGGGGTGGGAGCTTTTAAGTGCTTAACCTCTTGTGCCACGAATGCTCTAGGCATTCAACCAGCCTGCCAGCGCAGCCTTTTTAGCAGGACAAGGGAATCTGTTGCACTCCAATGCCCATCAGCTCCAGCCAGCAGGGCCAGGGGCCAGGGATGATAAGGATTATAGTCTTAACAACTTCTGAAAGGGCACAAGTTTCTCATCCCTGCTCTAGAGAGCAAGGACAGTCTCCAGGTTGTGGTGGCGGTCTGTGTGCTATCAGCTGACTCCCCCAAACAAATAGAGAGACACCAGACTTATAAACCCTTCCTTCTAGCTTAGCCCCTCAGTCTGAGCAAACAGTGCAGACTCTCTTTCCCCTAACACCACGTTGCTTTGTACCCACTCTGCCCTAACTCGCTTTGTTTATCCGATTTGCTTTTGGATCTCCAGCGGCCATGATTTATATTTCCTACCTCTGGTTCACACAAGACTACTTGTGTCGTCCGGGAGAGGACTGTCATTGTGATAACTTCTTTATTATTAGGCTGTCTGTCAGTACGCTCCTTATTACATTTTGATCACCAGTGTTTTGTAATGTGCTTTTAATGTTGTACACCACCTTGGGGTCTTTTGATAAAGGGCAATATATAAATCGAATAAATAAATAACGGATAAATTTAGTTGTGTCAGATCCAGAGTCTGTGGCCACCTGTCACAAACTAGGCCCCAGGCCCATACACATATATACACACACAAGACCCATGTTCTGCATGTATTTGCTTAAAGCTGAACTCAGGGGCGGGGAATCTCAGACTTGGAGGCTGAGTGTGGCCCTTCAGGCCCCTCTGCCTGGCCCTTGAAACTCTCCTCAGGCAGCATCCCCTAAATTGCCTGGTTTTATACCCCCAAGTGTTTCCCCCCCCCCCCGGCTGTAATGTGCCCTTGAATGCCTGCCTGGATGGATGTCAATCTTGAGGCCTGTGAGTTTCCTCGGGACTCGTAAGCAGGAGATAAGCCCCAGCTGCGGCTTCCTGGCTGAATTTCAGCCTAGAGATCCCTATCTAAGGAGGGCTGCTACAGCCCTTTCTCCCAAGGCCCTGGAGGAGCCTGGGTGCTGTTTTCTGCCAGCTAGCAAGGAGAAGAGAAAGCAAGGGAGGCCAGCAAATCTGCCTGCATGCCTCGCCTATCTTGAGGCCTGTGAGTTTTTCCCTGTTTGTTTCTTGTTCTGTTGCTTCTATGGATAAACAGTGGGCGTTTCTTGTTGCAGATGCTGGGGGGGGGAATTCATAGCACTCGATGTGAGAGCCCTTGAGAGTGGGGTGAAAAGGTGGTTAAGTTGCTCAAAAGAGGGGGGTTGGTTTCCACAGAATGGGGCTTTCTTCCTGCGAGAGGGCAATGGGGAGCGAATAGACTGCCATAAGTGAAAAACAGGGTGGGAACGGTTGCCAAGTCCATTAGTTGTTTAAATGTTTAAATGTCATAAGTTTTGTTTTTTCCTACCTATTTGGTTAGACTGGAAATCTAATGCTTTTGACAATGTAGTTTAGCTTGTTTACCTTACGACAGAATTGTTACTTTGGTGTTGGTTGGACCAGTTACTGTAGTCTGATTGTGTGACTTTTGTGTATTGTTTTTCTTGTTACTTTGTTCCCTACTCTGGGCCTTGAAATACTCTGTGAAGAGCAGGCTATAAATACTCTTTAAAAAAAAAAAAGTGCCCATTGGGCTGAATTAGGCTTGCCACCCCCGACTTAACCCACTGAAAAATGACAAGGATGTATCACAGCATGGAACATTGGTTTTCCCGTTGCAAATTGTTGTGCTTACTCACCAATACAGCAATGCAATTTGTTAGAATCCAGGCATAGTACATATGTTTTGAGGAGAAATAGCTTCTTTTAAGAGTATTGTGTTCCTTTTATTTGCTGGCTTCGCGTGAGGCAAATGGTTTGAGCAGTTTTACTCTGAGGAAGGAATCTGGCTGAAAATGTTCCTCCAGGTAAATGAATTGGGAGTCTCTCAACCCACACTTGGTTCTTCTGGGGAATATCCCACAGCCATGTTTAAACTCATTTACATTTTCTTAGGAGTCGGGTACTTTTCTGGCTCCCACGACTCCTGGGAAAACATAAATGACTTTAAACATGGCCACCCTGACACAACCATGGTGCAGCCATTTTGTTGTTTCTGCACATTTCGCTATTGACTGTTCTCAGCCTGCGTCGTTGGAAAAGGCCCTTTTTAAAAAATGCTTGCATGTAAAACGACAATGGAAAAAGAGAAAGCTTTATGCCCTTCCGTTCTTCCTGGGAATTATCGCAAAGAGCGGGAAGATAAAAGTTGCCCAAAAATGGGCATCGAGAATTTGACAACCTGTTCTCCGCCCTCAGTCTCACTTGGGCAGCGATTGAGTTTTCATGTCCTGCTGCTGGCTGGTGAAGTTTTAGCAATGACATACCCAGCTAGGAATCGAATCACTTTGATGCCTTATCTCCCGAGATAAGGTTTTAGTGGCCTGTTTGGTGGCTGTTGTAATGCTACTCTAACAGCTTCTTCTTGAAGTGTCACGGAAGTGCTTTATTGCCTATTGTGAGAATGGAAAAGTTGACACCGTCCGCACCAGCAGATTTTTGCAAGATGGCTGCCAAGGGCCCCCAACAAAATGGCCGCAGCCTGGTCAGTGGAAACTTGTGCTTTTTGTTTCCCCCCTACAATAACTGCCACTGGGGGGTGCTGCTTGAAAAGAAGATGGTCTTCCTGGAAAATCAGATGTTCCCTTTCCATGGAGGTTGAGAAAGGGGTGGGGGAGACAAGCTAGGTCACGGGAATTCACAGTATCAAGGGGGCACATCCCACCCGTCAACCCCAAATATAATGGCTCCTGTCAGAAGACCCGTGGCATACTGCTTCCTACAACTGGAAAGCTTTAACTTTTGTGGCTTTAAGAGCAGAAAGGCATCCATACCGGCTGGGGGAAGGGGGGTTCATCTTTTAAGAAGTGGGTAAAATTAGATATAATGTTATTGCTGCTGTGAAATCATGACCTCTTGAGCTCAAAATAAGAGGCATTTGTCTAGTAAAGCACTCCCGTTGAGAGTTTTTCTTCCCCCACACGCTGAGATTCTGCAAACCTCTGGATAGCAAATGCAGGACAAGGTGGGGGGAAAAGGACAGTTTTCCCTGGCTTAAGAGGCAACGTTTTGTGGGAGCAACATTTTCAGGTGGATTCTACAGCTAGTGCTCGGGATATCCTAAGCAGAGAAAACCTCTAAAAATTCTCACTTTCTCTAAGGAATACTGGCCAAAAAGAACCCCCCCCCCCTTAATGCATCTCACTACCAAGGAAATGTAACAAGCAAATAGAAAGAGGACCTATCCAGTTGACGCTGACACAAAACCCCACACGCACATTATAAAAAAGAAAATAGGTTTCACTCCCCCTCCCCCCCTTTGTTCCTTCTTTTTTCCTTTTCTTCCCCGACCTTATACTATACTCAACACTGTCTCACAACAAATGTAACCGATCTGTAGAAAGAACTTTACAACCTGAAAAAAGAGACAATGCATGTACTTTTGTAAACCAAGAAAATCTTTAATAAAAATTATTGTTTTTTTAAAAAATAATAATAATAAAGAAAAACCCTGTATACACCATGTAAACACCACACATTTAATGCACACACCTCCCCCCCCAAAAAATATTGGGAACTGTAATTTGTTAAAATACAAATACCTCAAAAGCCCACCTTTTCTGTGTTGTCTTTGGCACTCACACACAGCCTTAAATCCCCATACCGTACCACAACTATAATTGGGACTAAATATGGCCTTTCATTGAGTTATGCATAGCAGTCTGCAGCTCACTCCCTTTGTTGTCTCACCTCTGCTGCGTTTTACATTGCTCAGGGCAAGGACTCTGTCCTCTGGTACTTTGTAAAGTGCAATGCACGTTGATTATATTATTGCCGGTATGGGTATTGACTTCTGAGAGTTTGACTTCCTCCATGAATGTAACACGGGGTAGCCAACACGAAGCCTTCCAGGAGTTTTCAGTTTCAGCTCCCACCATCTCTGACCATTGACCAAACTTGCTGGTGCTGGTGGAACTTGTAGGCCACAACATTGTGGGGTTTGGGGTGGCAAAACATAGGCTAACCTTTTAAAACACACACGCGCCTGAGCTTTAAATGCGGAATCGCTAGTAGTTTACATGACACATTCGCTGGGATCTGTGGAAAGACGTCCACAGTGAACAGCTTCAGAGATTGAGATCTTCAACTTGGTATTGGATCAGGACTGGTTCAGCTGAGCTAGCGATTTAGGAATTGCAGGTACATGACGGAAGATTTGCATGTTGTTTTGGCACCACGGCGTGTAGGGAATTGAAAGCAGAGAGCCCAGCCTTCTGTCTCCAGAAGGCAGAGGGCGCCATTTGCCCATGCTTGGTAATTTGAGGATAGCCAGTCAAGCAACCAAGTTAATCCTTTCGGCTCATGAATGCTCTGTGTTTGGGCCAGGAATTAATTGTGAACTGTGAGCTTATTTTGGCGGGGCACAATCTCATGCCCTCCCACATTTTGAAGATGAAAATGGGGGCTGTCTTGTCTTCATGCAACATCCCCCCCACCCTTATCACACTCCCTCCATGAAGAAATTGTTTATTCTGCAGTGACCTGTCCTGCAGCAGCAACAGAAAGAGATCTCAGAAACAGGTGTGGAAGCAAACTAAGCATTAAAAAGCAGCATTTGTGTGCTACAGCCTCCAGGGGCCATTGCATAGATCGGATCTCCCTCTCCATGCACAGAGAAGGAGGTCTTCCTCTCAAATCTACGCCTCTTAGTGTGCCGAAATCTCTGCTGTCTTTGCCATTCTGATGTCAGCTCTCTGCCCTCGGTAAAAGCACAAAGAGAGTATTGAAACTTTGGGACCTGGCAATAATGGAGAAACTAACATGCCATGTTAAGTCACTAAGAGACCCAAAGGCAACAGATTTTCAGCAACTTGGAGTGACCACTTTCTTTTCTGTTAACTGGAAGATAGTGAAACACAAGTATACCCAGATCTGGGACTCATAACTGGTTTGTTTAAATTTGTAATGACAGTCTGGAGTTGGAAGTGCTACTTTTAAGAATAGTGCCCAAGAGGACCTAAAAGTCAGAGAAATGCAAAAGTATAATTTAGAAATTGTTCTCCTCACCTGCATCTGGTATTTGAAGTTACATGTGCGTTTATGCTGGAATATTTAGGAATTTTTTGTTTCTTAGAATAAAACTTTCCTAAAACTTTTAACAATAGTGTGTTCTGCTGGATCCAAAGCCCTTTTGTTCCCCTGACACACCTGGAACAGGAGGAGAAGAGGTTGTCAGCCAGCCCTGGAGCTGGCACACTTATTATCGCTTCCATTGGGAGCAGCAGGCGGGAAAATCCAGGAAAACAAATCATCTGAAGAAAGGTGGAAAAGGGGAAATGTTGGCAGTTTTCCACTAACAGTCGTACCTTGGTTTTTGAACAGCTTAGTTCTCGAACGTTTTGGCTCCCAAACACCGCAACCCCAGAAGTGACTGTTCCAGTTTGCGAACTATTTTTTGGAAGCCGAACGTCCGACAGGGCTTCCGCTGCTTCCGGTTGGCTTCAGGAGCTTCCTGCAGCCAATCAGAAGCCACACTTGGGTTTCTGAACGTTTCGGAAGTCGAAGGGACTTCCGGAACGGATTGCATTCGACTTCCAAGGTTACGACTGTACTTGTTCCTTCTGCCTCAGATTCTCCCTCTCCTGCCCATGTGTGATTGCCCTACCCTGGTATGGTCCAGTCCAAAAGTTAAGCATTTTTCAAATACATTTATTCAAATGGGAAATGGTTTACCCTCAAACTTCACTCTTTTGTGACAGTCGATGGGCTCTGAAAGTGCTTAATTCTGGCTGGAGCTGGCCTTTAATGTTCCACAGTGGGCCTTCATTTTGTTTTATTCTACTTCGTTTCGAAATAGATCTGGTTGTGCTTTTTATAGAAATGGCTGCCACTCAGAACACACTCAAACATTTTATTATCTGGATAAGCAGCTGGGAGAGTGGGAATGGGATGGAAGCTGGTGCAAATATCCACACATTAGCAGCCTTAAAAAAAGAAGGCGGCCAAATACCCCAAACCCAGAATAGCTACAGCAGTTGACTGCAGAGAGGTATGAGAAAATAGGGGCTGTCCTATCTAAATGGGGGGAGTTGGACCATGTGCAAGCTAAGGAAAGAACCAGGGCCAGAGATCTGATGGCTTATTCAGTTGATCTATGATACAGCAGTGTGATGAATTATAAGCATGCTGGATATGCAGCTTCAGAATAGCTGCCATAACTTGGGGTCAGGGGACATGGTAGCTAGACCAGGGTTGGGCAGGCCTTAAGGCTTGCGAGATCCACTTTGCTTTTAACTGGAACACAAAGACCCGCCAGGTGGAGGGCTGGTACAAAAGATATGCACTTAGTACATGACAGCAGGGGTATAAAACTATGCATGTTGTGGATATGGCGAAGTTTTCCTCGCTCTCTTATAATACTGTGAGAGTGGCTGGGGCAACCCAGTCTGATGGGCGTCATATAAATAATGCAATTAGAATCATAGAATCATAGAGTTGGAAGAGACCCCAAGGGCCATCCAGTCCAACCCCCTGCCAAGCAGGAAACACCATCAAAGCATTCCTGACAGATGGCTGTCAAGCCTCCGCTTAAGGACCTCCAAAGAAGGAGATTCCACCACACTCCTTGGCAGCAAATTCCACTGCCGAACAGCTCTCACTGTCAGGAAGTTCTTCCTAATGTTTAGGTGGAATCTTCTTTCTTGTAGTTTGAATCCATTGCTCTGTGTCCGCTTCTCTGGAGCAGCAGAAAACCTTTCACCCTCCTCTATATGACATCCTTTTATATATTTGAACATGGCTATCATATCACCCCTTAACATTCTCTTCTCCAGGCTAAACATACCCAGCTCCCTAAGCCGTTCCTCATAAGGCATTGTTTCCAGGCCTTGGACCATTTTGTTTGCCCTCCTCTGGACACGTTCCAGCTCGTCAGTATCCTTCTTGAACTGTGGTGCCCAGAACTGGACACAGTATTCCAGGTGAGGTCTGACCAGAGCAGAATATAGTGGTACTATTACCTCCCTTGATCTAGACGCTATACTCCTATTGATGCAGCCCAGAATTGCATTGGCTTTTTTAGCTGCTGCATCACACTGTTGACTCATGTCAAGTTTGTGGTCCACCAAGACTCCTAGATCCTTTTCACATGTACTGCTCTCAAGCCAGGTGTCACCCATCCTGTATTTGTGCCTTTCATTTTTTTTTTTGCATTTCTCCCTGTTAAAATTCATCTTGTTTGCTCTGGCCCAGTTCTCTAATCTGTTAAGGTCATTTTGAAGTGTGATCCTGCCCTCTGGGGTATTAGCCACCCCTCCTAATTTGGTGTCATCTGCAAACTTGATCAGGATGCAATTCTAATAATTGCTATTATTACTAGGATCTCGGGACGTGTTGGGAGATTCAGTACAAAAGGAACTAATTCTTCACACAGCCCCTAGTTAAACCGTGGGACTCGCTTCCACAGGAAACAGTGATGGCCACCAACTTGGATGGCCTTAAAAGACGTGTTAGAAGCATCAGTGGAGGATAAAACTATATGTGACTACCAGCAACAAGTGGCTATGTTCCACCTACACTCCCAGAGGCATTAACCCTCTGAAAGCCGGTTGCTGGGAATCGCATGTTAGGAGAGAATGCTGTTGCAGCTGCTGGGGGCTCGGGATTGCTGCTTGTGGGCTTCCCATAGGCATGTGAAGAAGAGAAGAAGAAGAGTTTGGATTTGATATCCCGCTTTATCACTACCCGAAGGAGTCTCAAAGCGGCTAACATTCTCCTTTCCCTTCCTCCCCCACAACAAACACTCTGTGAGGTGAGTGGGGCTGAGAGACTTCAAAGAAGTGTGACTAGCCCAAGGTCACCCAGCAGCTGCATGTGGAGGAGCGGAGACGCGAACCCGGTTCCCCAGATTACAAGTCTACCACTCTTAACCACTACACCACACTGGCTCATGTGGTTGGCTGCTGTGGGGACAGAGTGCTGTGCTAGGATTCTGAACCCAGGAATTTGTACCAAAGCTGAGCATTGCTCGGACCCCTTCCACGCAAGGATCCACTCCTGGTGGGGGTGGGTGGGTTGAGATTCATTTTGTCGCCATTGTTAAAACTTTTGGGAGTCAGACACCCTTGCCAATCTACTTGATTTCAAGATGCCAAGAGACCTACCAGTAGATCCTGGATCTACTGTCTGCCCACCCTGAGTTAGAATGGATGCTTTAGTCGAGCTTCTTGCATTGTTGGGGGGGTTAGGTGACCCTAGGAGTCTCTTCCAACTCTACAAAAAGATAACATTTAAAAAATGATTCTATGAATCTGAAGAGCTACAGGCAAATTTGTTGCAGTTTTCTGTTGCTGCTTTCTTTTTTTCTTTTAAAAAAATCTTGTTAAGCGCCTAGTAATTTTAAAATCTGGTATTAATTAATTGAATTAAAATAATCAAGAGCTTTCTAGGTGATCAGCCTGACCTTTATTTAGCACTAAATGGGATGTGTAAGAGATTCATTAGGATGGATGTTATAAACACATTAATAGAAATTGGAATGCAAAAAAGAAAACCCACATAAGATTTTAGAGGAGCGAGTTCAAAAGTGTGTGCCACATTTTGATTGCACCTGAGATTTCTTGCAACGAACACTCAGCATCTCCAGTTAAAAGGCTCTTGGTGATCCATCCCCACACCTATTTCCTGTTGTGGAGATGGGGGCGTGGTTAATGAAATCAATCCTCCTGGCAAACTGGGAATATCCCCTCCCTCTCCCTAGTTTAGGATATTCCACCATTCGTCAGCAGTTTCTTTAAGTTTACAACTTGTTTAAGTTGTTTTAGTTGTAAACAAGCTTTAATAACAAACTGAGAGAAAACCTTAACAAAATAACATAATGTCTGAGAGAAACTAAAACAGCATCATGAGGCAAGAAAGCAAGAAGAGGCCGTTGGTCCCTCTTAAGTGATGCTCTTAACAGAACACACACTGAAGGGAGGGACTGATTCCGAAGCAAAACACACAAGCCCCACCCACCAGATACCAAGCACTCTACTATTCAAATCAGGGCCCAGTGTTTTTCTTACATTTCCAACCTCATTCATTCATTCACACATGTTCTGTCCCATTGCAGCGTAAATTAAGCACTAATTTTTGCGTTTAGTGCTCAAACCCCATTAACCTGTGATTTAAAAAATAAATAAATCCATATGGAAATTCATTAAATACACATTTTATTATTTGATATGAATGTGTGCTGGTTGCAGAGCTAGTGATTTTCTCTCAGCTACCCAGTGAGTGTCATAGCCAAGCAGGGATTTGAACCCTATTCCAAGTCCACTACATCACACCAGAGCTCTCTCTTCCCCTTCCCTTTGAATAGTTTCCTTGTATTTAAATGCATCATGGAACAGGAATAAGGAGAGTGAAGCAATTGGACCTTATCTCGTCCTCTACCTGTTGCCGAGGCTGCATAGGGCATCCATAGAGAGATGCAGAAGGAGACATGATCTAGCCCATTTTCAGGAAGATTAAGTCCTCTCCTTCGGATTAGTAAGAGGACACCGCTGCAAATGTGTCCGAATTCTGGGAAACGGCCCTGACCAAGAGTCTGTAACAGTATCCTCCTAGCCTCTGAGCCTCTCTCCATCTCCAGTAATCTCTACGTGTAAAATCAATACGGCTGCTGAACCCCATCCATTTGTCATGAGTGTTTGTTTCCTGTGATTTCTTGTCCTCTTGCCAGGTAAGTCCTTGGCTAGCGATGCAGGCCAAGTCCCGCTGCACAAATGTGCCAACATGACTGCCAGACGGCGCAATGCTGGCTCCCGATACAGCCATATCAGAGAGGAAGCTGGCTTGGGATGTTAATTGTGTTTTTCCCCCTCCTAAAGGCCACCCAGTGAATCTTGGGGCACGGTTACATGAAGCTAAGGCTGGAGACAGACGGTCATTTCTAAGAGGCTTGGAAGCTGTTTGAGAGGCCTCGTTTCCCATGGTGTGCAGCGACACATTTATTTTGCCACTCGGCAAACGTGCAAAGTGTGTGCAAATGGTACAAAAGAAAAAGCACCTAACAAGTCAGAGCCAGGAGTGGGGAGGCCACCAGGAAAGGGCCATTGGTGGACCTCTCAGCCAGTAAGAACAGAGGAAACTGCCTTCTTCTGAGTCAAACTGGTCTATCTACCTCTGTATTGTCTACATTGACTGGGAGCGGCTCTCCAGGGTTTCAGGTAGGAGGCTTTCCCAGCCCTACCTGGAGATGCCGGGGATCGATACATGGGTCCTTCTGCATTCATGATAGATGTTCTACCACTGAGCTATGGCCCTTCCTCAAGTCAGAGAAGATGAGGCACTCAGAACGCAAAATGCACTTGCCTGATAACCTGTGCAAACAAACTAATCCATGTGCCAATTGCTTTTTTAAAAAATGTCAGCCCTATACCTTAGGTGGTGTCTTTTCCACTGCTGAACAGCTCTTACTGCCAGCAAGTTCTTCTTGGATGTTTAGCCGGAAACTCCTTTCTTGTAACTTGAAGCCATTGCTTCAAGTGGAACCAGTTTGCAGTGCTCCATCAATCAAACTGGCCTCAACTCGGGATGCATGTATGTGTGTGTCATCGGTTTCCAGGCTAATGGAAGGGATCATATTCAACTACAGTCGCAACTCTGGTTACGATTGCTTCAGGTTGCCTTCGTCACGGGATACGAACATGCCGAACCCGGAAGTACCAGAACGGGTTACTTTCGGGTTCGGCAGTTCGCGCATGCGCAGAAGCGTCAAATCGTGCTTTGCGCATGCGCATAAGCGCTGAATCGTGTTACGCACATGTGCAGATGCGGAGCTTCAGGATCTGCTCTGCTCATGTTGTGAACGGATCCCATTCGCAACCAGAGGTACCACTGTACTGCAGTACACATGAGGCATGATCTGCTCAGAAGTTTCCACACACAAGCGCAGTTATGTGCAGCCACATCCTTCACCTTCTGTTTGCAGTCCAACACAAATATCTGGTCCAATATATTTTGGCACCTGAGGCAAACCACAAAATGTCACCCACTGCCACAAGGGAAGAAGGGTGTTTGTGAATAGCTACATCAGGAACAAGGGTGCAATAACTTTTTAAATCAGGTCAGGACAGGGACGGGGAGACCAGTAGCACGTCCCATTTTCCAAGAGGCCACTGTAGAATAATAATATATAACATATAATATATATTGTTGTTGTTGTTCAGTCGTTCAGTCGTGTCCGACTCTTCGTGACCCCATAGACCAGAGCACTCCAGGCACGCCTATCCTTCACTGCCTCCCGCAGTTTGGCCAAACTCATGTTAGTAGCTTCGAGAACACTGTCCAACCATCTCATCCTCTGTCGTCTCCTTCTCCTTGTGTGCCCTCCATCTTTCCCAACATCAGGGTCTTTTCTAGGGAGTCTTCTCTTCTCATGAGGTGGCCAAAGTACTGGAGCCTCAACTTCAGGATCTGTCCTTCTAGTGAGCACTCAGGGCTGATTTCTTTGAGAATGGATAGGTTTGATCTTCTTGCAGTCCATGGGACTCTCAAGAGTCTCCTCCAGCACCATAATTCAAAAGCATCAATTCTTTGGCGATCACCCTTCTTGATGGTCCAGCTTTCACTTCCATACATTACTACTGGGGAAACCATAGCTTTAACTATACGGACCTTTGTCGGCAAGGTGATGTCTTTGCTTTTTAAGATGCTGTCTAGGTTTGTCATTGCTTTTCTCCCAAGAAACAGACGTCTTCTAATTTCATGACTGCTGTCACCATCTGCAGTGATCATGGAACCCAAGAAAGTGAAATCTCTCACTGCCTCCATTTCTTCCCCTTCTATTTTCTATATATAATTTGTACTCCGCCCATCTGTCTGGGCTGCCCCAGCCACTCTGGGTGGCTTTCAACAGAAGCGCCATAGTGGCAGGGGGAAGCTGATGAGGATCCAGCCTCCAAGGAGCACTTAACAGCTCTTGCTACTACCATGGCAACAGCAGGGGCAATGCCTTCCTTGGAGGCTGGATCTGCTCCCCCTGTGGATCCTTCCGCCTGAGGCAGCCACCTCATCTTGCCTCGTGGATGAGCCAGCCCTGCCTACACAGGCAAATAAAACAGGAGGTGGCCTATCATGGCTGACTGGTGGACTTTGTTCATCCTTGAGTGAAACAGGCATTGCAGGTTTTCACAGCAGCCCCACAAGAACCTACAAAACCTGCTTGTTCAAAGACAGGAGTGGTACTATAGAGAAACAAGTGTTCAAGCGCCTTGAGCAACAATGGTTCTGTCTCCAAAAGTCAATGACTGCCTCCCCTTTTCCCACCTCGCCTTTGCTCTTCAACTCCTGATTCCTCTCTCCCCGACTTGCAATGCAATTGTATTTCAACAAAATCCTCTCTGCAAACAATTAACAATGCTATTTCCTGGGTTGGTGTAATTCCCGCTGTATATTTAACAGAGCATTCGCTTCGGTGAACACTTGTATTGCTTGGAAATCCTTAAGTGTTTTATAATGCACAGTAGGGAAGGCCTGCAAAATTTATGATCCATCAAACCAAATGCACCACATGGGTACCCTAGCTTGTTCAAGTGCTTGACAAAGGTGTGCCACCCGGGGGCTTCTGATGCCTGAAGCAGAGGCCTCACCTGCCTCATGGCTGCGCCAGATCTGCTTCCTTTTAACATGCTCGAAAGCCTTTTTTTCAGGGGGAGAGGGTGGTTTTGTTCCTTCAGCAAAGTGCCCCCTCCTCTGCCTAATCACTACCTATGCTATAGATTTGTAAAATATTTGTGTCATGGTTGTCTTTGACCCTTGTCCAATTTCAGCTGCGCTAGACTCATAAATATCCTTCCTTCCTTCCTTCCTTTCTTTCTTTCTTTCTTTCTTTCTTTCTTTCTTTCTTTCTTTCTCCCTCCCTCCTTCCTCCTTTTCCTTCCCACAGGCAGCCTGCATGAGTCTCATCCTCCCTTGCTTAATAACAGTGAGTCACTATTCATACAACACTAAATTAAGCTGCTAATTAAATATGAGGGTTTTCTTGTTAAGGCTCTAGACACGCTGTACTTAAACAGCACGCTAAATTATTATTTGCTTGCATCTTTCCTCAAAAGCGGGGGGAGGGGGACAACGACTTTTCATTCAGCTTGACTGAACCGAAGACAAGCCCGTGCTTGCAGAGGCACAGATTCCAATTCTCTTTGGGCCTTGAGGTTGTGCCATTTATTTTATTTTTTTTATTTTAAATCCAGATTCTACAGAAGCTGTGGAAGTGATTTGAGTTTGCTGTATAAAAATTGGGCTGGTTATGCCAAGTGCTTGCAGTTTAGGAAAAAAGCAAATGAGGATGGTTCCAAACTCTGCCCCTTTCTTCCTCCCAGAGTCAATTCCAAGATGACGCCTCCCTCACTTCCTTCACAGCCTCGCCTTTTCCATCAAGCCATTGGCATCACCCTCTCACTTTCTTGCCCTACTAGAAAAAAGCCAAAGTTTCTGGAACTTCGATAAGCACACCTCTCTCTTTCTCTTTCTTTCTTTTTCTCTCTCAACCTTACTTTCCTCTGCACAGGAGAGGGCAGGGTTGAATCTAGCTGATAGTCAGAGGAAATACACTGTGTAAGGTAAAGGTAAAGGGACCCCTGACCATTAGGTCCAGTCGTGGACGACTCAGGGGTTGCGGTGCTCATCTCGCTTTATTGGCCGATGGAGCCAGTGTCCAGCTTCTGGGTCATGTGGCCAGCGTGACTAAGCTGCTTCTGGCGAACCAGAGCAGCGCACGGAAACGCTGTTTACCTTCCCGCCGGAGCAGTACCTATTTATCTACTTGCACTTTGATGTGCTTTCAAACTGCTAGGATGGCAGGAGCAGGGACCGAGCAACGGGAGCTCACCCCGTCGCAGGGATTCGAACCACCGACCTTCTGATTGGCAAGCCCTAGGCTCAGTGGTTTATCCCACAGCGCCACCCACATCACTTTGTACTTTCCCATTAATCCCCAAGACTTTGACCTGCTCCCCCCACTCTCTGCCCAGTCCCTGAGAGGCAGCCATGAAACTTGCTCCAACCATGTAAGCTTAGAATCGCTTTTTGTAGCTACGTCACATCGCTAACTTACGTTCAGCTTGTAATCGACTACAATCCCCAAGGCCTGTTTCACATACACGACTTAACAAGTGACAAAAGGGTGACGAGCCTTTTCTGTAGCAGCTCCAGAAGTCTCAAACGAGTTTCCGTGCATTACAACATTGTACCTCCTTGATGAGTTTCGGGAAACCTCCTGATATTTGCTGCTCACTCTTCAATATGGTGTAGCTCAAATTGATTTCTGGCCGTTGTTTGAAGAGGTCGTACCTTGGAAGTCGAACGAAATCTGCTCCGAAAGCCCGTCCGACTTCCAGAACATTCAGAAATCAAAGCACGGCTTCGGATTGGCTGCAGGAAGATCCTACAGCCAACCAGAAGCCATGGAAGCCCCATCGGACATTCGGCTTCCAAAAGAACGTTCAAAAACTGGAACAGTCACTTCCGGGTTTCGATCGTTCGGGAGCCAAAACGTTTGAGAACTAGGCTGTTCGACTTCCAAGGTACGACTGTAGTATGTGTGTTATGTATTGAAGTTCTCACCCTAGGCCACTAGGGGTGTGTGTGTATAGTTCATTCTGTTGCAGTTCTCACTCAGGTCCGCACATGCAAATGAGGGGTTGAAAGTGACGTTCAAGGATTGGGTAACTACAGAAAGTTGTTACTGTTGCTTGTAGCTGAGTTCTATATAAGCAGGCTGCTGAGCCCTTCAGTTCATTCCTGTTGCAGCCTGAGAATAAACAGAGCTGCTTTGGAGAATCACTGTGTCGCCTGCTATGTCCACCCACTATTTAATAAAGTTAGTCTCATTTGCAAGGGTGAAGAGATGCATATTATTTACGGAGCAGCCACAGTGGGTTAATTTGCATGGCAGACATGCTTCAGAAAATTTGAACACTGTTTCAACCATCTGTCTTGCTTGCCTCTTCAAACTTTAGAAAAGCTGCTTACTTATTTTTAGATTTTTTTTTAAAAAAAATTAAAAGCAAAGCATGGATATTTTTGCATTTAGAATATTTAATTTAGAACAACAGAACTTGTGGTCTTCATCCCTGACACAGGAGCACAAGGAGTGCGCTCTCTCTCTCTCTCTCAGCTCAGCTCTTGCAAAGCTTAGCTTACCGCCAACCTTTCAAATGAAACTGAACAGAAGGAAGTCAAACTACTGGAAGGATTCAGATACAAAATTGATTTGTAGGAAACCAGTTGGCAATCCAGTATTTATACCGAATGCTCATTGCTGTGTGCAAGGCAGTTGTCTCCTTGAGCTAAACAGGCCATCCGATTCATTTGCTAGAAGGACAAGCTGTGGCTGGTCTTGTCTTCTTGAATTTTGGTGCTGGGGGGCGGGGGGGGGCAGAGGCATGGAATCTTTTCAAATTTTGCAGTTGAGTAAGCTCTGGCGCATTTGCCATGAACAAGCAGCTGCCAAAGGTGGTGAGGGAGGGGGGAGCTGGGAAGGAGTCTCCACATGAGAGGCTGCCATCTCCATCCTTGCATTTACTACTCCTGTGTAAGTCTGCCAAGTTGCAACCTGGTAATGGATGCTATTGATCTCTGCAAGAGGGGCATCCCTCCATGTTTCTCCAGATTGTGATTCTTTGGCCCATCACCCTCCCTCACCCGCTTAAGTAAGCAGGACTTCCGATGTCCCTCCCAGCAAGCTTTGAGTGCAGAGGCATTCGGGGAACCCCATCTGAGAAAGGAGAGAAGTATAATCAGTGAAGCTTTTCTACCTGCAAGAAGAAGAAGGAGGGGGGGGGAACCACCTGCTTAATTTCTGCAAGTGAGGCTGCTGTTAAGGGCACAGGAACAGTACCAGTTTGAAAAAAGAAAGTTGGCAACTCAAAGTCTGAAACATGGAGGGTGGTGAGAGGGGAATGGGATGAAGAAAATACTTGCATACCAATATTCCATGGGTCAAGGCCTGCTGATAATATTTTTGGCTGATTTGGGGGCAGGGCTGGGCTTTTTAGCCAACCTGCCTTGTACATTTGCTAGTTTGAGAATAGCACAGATGCTTACAAGCCTCTGTTAATCACACAGACATGGTGTTTGGGTTAAGGGGGGGGGGGAAACCCCCACAGACCCCTGAGCTAACCTTTTCTTTCTCAGACAAATGGTCTTTTGTACTGCAGCTGTGTGGTATTTTCCTCCTGCTTTTAAATTGGTTCCTTGATTTCTCTCGTTCCTTCTTTATCTGCTCTCGGAGACTTTTCCTGATTAGAAGAGATTTTGCACTTCACTACTTGATTAAATAATGAATACATTTCTGTTTGATTTGCCGTTGCTTACTTAATTAAATTTCTTTTCAGTGCCCCAATTTTCATTATAATTTCAATTTTGCATTTAATCACTGTGTTGTTCTTTGCTGCCACCTTTCCTAATAGGGGTCTATTCTCCTGTCAGAACGCTCAGCAGAACTCAGATGGGAATTACATGCATATATCAAGGGCAGAAAAACATACCTTCTACTGGTGCAGTTATTTTAGAAGTTAATGAGGGAAGGGAGAACTTAACAGAGGCTGGAGCAATTTTTTTGGTCCACGTGTGTGTCAAAGAAACCTCCATCTAAATAGTCACGGGAAGTAGCACAGAAGTGGCTAGAGCTCTGTATAATTTTGGGGAAGACATTACTTTATAATTTGTGGTGTGTGAATCTTGCAAGCACTAGGGGAATCAGGTCAGGCAAGACCAGAATGATCAGCTGTCCCTAGTTTAGAAGTAAACCATTCCCACTGTTGGGATCCACATTTTAATCCTTCTGGCACTTTGACCTCCTTCTGCTCAGCTTCAACTCTTGTCAGTAGGAGAAACTTTGCAAGAGCTCAGCTGCTAGTAAGCTAAGCTTTGCAAGAGCTCGGCTGCTAGAGCACAGCAAAATTCCTTCCTCTGTGCCAGGAATGGGGAACCTATGTTATGTGGGTCTATAACCAGTCATTCTTAACCCCTGGCCATCCTGGCTGGGACTGATAGGACTTGAAGTCCAACATCATTTAGAGGGCAATAGGTTCTCCATCTGTGGCCTATGCTTTTGGGTTGCATCCCATTCAATGGCCCAGAAGACATTTCCAGTCGATCGTGCCTAAAGTAATTATTTCACCTGCTAATCAGGTGTGTGTAACATGCACACACACACACACACACACACAAACGTGCTTTGTGTTACTCCCCATCTTATGTATCTAGCTAGCAGGGCCAGCAGTGAGGGATGATGGGAATTGTAGTCCAAAAACAGATGGAGACCCAAATTTGGGGAGCCTTGTGTTAGAGGGCACCTCTTTGCTATGTACCATTACAGTCTCTATGAATACGTATCACTTAAAAGTTATCTCCAACATAAACCTTGTGCCAAGTAAGAACCGTGAATGTTAGTTGAGAAATGCTCTCAGTGGCAATTGACTCCAACAATCTCCTGTGGAGACCAATCATAGTTTGAGCGTAAGTTTCATTCACATTTCAAATGTAATATACACTTCTGTGTGAGCTGGCACTTAGTAGCTATATTTGCTCATTTCTTCTTCTTCTTCTTCTAATGGACCCATCTAGCTCAGGCCTACATAACTTGCAACTCAAATGCAGGCCACTGGCCACATACCGTAGCTCCGGGCAACCCGGTGAGGCACACAGGCTCCTTTGCAAAGGGGGCACAAGGGGCACAGGTGCAGATGCATCTCCTTGCCAAGGGAGCGTAGGTATGACTCTGCAAACAGGTTCCAAGCTATCACCAGAATTTTGCATGTAAAATGCTAGGGAATAAAGATTCGAGGCACATTCTTTACATTTAGCCTTACAGTGGTGCCTCGCAAGACGAAATTAATTCGTTCCGCAAGTCGTTTCGCATTGCGAAAAATTCGTCTTGCGAAGCACGGTTTCTCATAGGAATGCATTGAAATTTAATTCCCATAGGAATGCATTGAAATTTTCGTCTTGTGAAGCACGACCATAGAAAAATTCGTCTTGCGAGTCACCTAAAAAATCGCAAAACCCTTTCGTCTAGCGAGTTTTTCGTTGTGCGAGGCATTCGTCTTGCGAGGTACCACTGTACTTGGAATTCATGCTCACTTGAGGATTGCAGAAATGCTCTCTGTGTGGCTTTAATGGGCCTAATTTGGTTGTCATTGAGCAAAGGAAAGTATGCCCAAGGAGACAATGGAAGGAAGCCAATGCCCTGCAGAAGCACCTTTCCCAGCCTGCTGCCTCCCCAGATGCTGCTGGACTACAAATCTCATCACCCCTGACTATTGGCCATGCTGGCTGGGACTGATAAGCGACGGAGTCCAACAACTTCTGGAGGGCCGCAGGTTACCCACTTCTGCAGCAGAGCACCAGCCGCATTACACCATAGCCAATAAGAGGCAGTGTGGTGTAGTGGATAGAGTCTTGGACTTAGGTGAGGGAGGCCTGAGGTTCAAAACCTACCTTAAGCCATGATGCTTAACTGGAGAAGTGTAAGCCACTCAGTCTTTCTCTCTCACACCTACCTCACAGGTCTGTTGTGAAAGCAAAATGGTGGGGTGGGTTCCTGAACGTCACCTTGGAGGTGGGGGGGGTTAAATACAATGTGAAATAGGCACCTGCCATCTAGAATTGATTTTACTCCCACTTTGTTATGGCTTTGCCAGAAGATCCTGAGAATTATAGTTACAGGTAGGTAGCCGTGTTTGAAAGCTCATACCAAGAACAAACTTAGTTGGTCTCTAAGGTGCTACTGGAAGGAATTTTTTATTTTATTTTGTTCTGAGAATTATAGTTTTGGTGTGGCAGACAATTCTATTACAGGTTCCTAGACAACCCAATGACAGTACCCAGCATTCCCTGAGGCAGAGAGATGACCATTAAGCCCATTCAAGCCTTTGGTTTAGCTGGGCCCTAAGGAATACAAGCCCTGCCGAGCAGAAATGAAATGCTCTGGGGGATGTGGGTGTGTCCTATGATTGACAGCCGAGCTCCCCGAGAGGCTCAGATTCCACCCAGCAGAGGGCAGCATCCGCACACCACGTAAGCCGGCAGACAGATCCGGTGTAGGTGTTAATTGAGGCGCAGGCTTTTGATAGCATGCAAGAGCCACCTGTAGGGAATTCCTCCTTAAAAGTCCTTGAGGCAACTAGCTAAATAACGCGGAAGAGAGAAGCCTCTTAACAGGCGCTTTGTTAAACCCACTTCTGCAAATCGAGCAAAATAGGCATAGCTGCCTTTCTGAATAAGGACTCTTTTGCAATTTTTTTTTATTCTTCCCTCTGAGGAGTATGGAAAGGCGACATGCTTGTATATTCTATGCCCTGCTGTTTTGCAGCTCTCTGTGAATCCTTCTCTTCCCCCCCACCCCCGCACTCAGTCTCATATTCTCCAGCTGTTCCTAATTACCAGGGACGGGCTCTCTTCCTTGTTGCCTTCCTCCTGACTCTGTTTTTGCCCTGGAAGAGCATCTTGTTGTTTGAGGGGGCAGGGCACTCTGGGAAGGCGCCCGTTGACGACCTCCACTATCACGGAAGAGGGAACAGACACTTGTTTTCTCCTGCTCTGGAGGGCAGGGCTCGAACCATTGGCTTCAAGTGACAAGGACGGAGATTCCGACGAAACATACAGAACTGAATTGCAGGGGGTTGGACTAGATGACCCTTGGGTCCCTTCCAACTCTGTGATTCTATGACATGGGCTCACTGTAGCTCAGTGGGAGAGCGCCTGCTTTGCAGATGCAGAAAGCACCAGGTTCAGCCATCATCTCCAGGTAGGCCTGGCAACGCCCCCTGCCTGAAACAGGATCAGGTCAATCCAGTGCAGCATCCTTACCTCACACAGTGGCCAACCAGATGCCTGTAGAAAGCACGACCTGAGCACAAGAGCACTCTCCCTTCTTGTGGTTTCCAGTATTCAGAAACATTACTACATCCAACCATGGAGGTGGCGCATAGCCTCATGGCCAGTAGCCATTGGTAGCTTTGCCCATGAAACTGAAAATGCCTCTGCCTTCCACTGATGCCTTCCATGCTCAGCCACAAGGGTGGAGAGCATCAGGCCGAAATGAAGCCCCTGCCCCCCCCAGACATCCTAGCCCTCCAGCATCCTCCCCAAGCAACACCTCTCAGTCACACCTGCTCTCCCTGAGGCCGCACCCTCTTTCCTCAGGCCTCACACCTCACTGGCCCTTCACATCCTTCCAGCAAGTTTTGCCTGACTGGAATGTATCTTTTAAGCCTGACAATGCCTCTCGAATCCAAGTTACAAGAGAGGAGATTCCAACTAAACACCAGGAGGAAATCCTCACGGTAAGAGCTGTTTGCCAGTGGAATGGACTACATCAGAACGTGATGAGCTCTCCTTCCATTGAGACTTTTAAGCAGAGGTTGGATGAGATTCCTGCATTGCTGGGGGTTGAGCTAGATGCCCCCTTTCCCACTGGTCCTGCCCACTGCTGGCATGTGGCCCTTGGAAGGTTGACAAGAAAAGAACACGGCCCTCAGCCCACTGACCTACCACTTTCTTACTGTGTGTCATGGTCTGGCCTATCCCTGTCCCAAAGGGAGAACCCCGCAGGCCGCTTTTGCTCAAATAGCTTCCTTTTCCTGCAGCACAAAATATTTATCACAAAAATGGGAGGAATGAAGCGCCGGCAAAGTCAGAACCCTCCCCCCCGCCCCGGTCTCTGCGTGACCTTCTCTCCCAGGCCTGCTCAGCAAAGCACATTATGAAACGCCAGTGACAATTTCCCTTAAACTGTAATATGCTGTAAATGCATGTTCTAACACACACAATACCCTCTGCGTTTCTGCCGTGGAAAAGTTCATGAGAGTTCAGTTTGGGCAGAATTAGAGGAACACGACCCACTTTGTTGGCATTTTCCGAAGCTGGCTCCTCCACCTTCTGGGAATGAAAGCAGCAGTCCAGTGGTTGCTTCTCAAACACAACATGAATGTGTCTTTAAAAGAAAACACAGACAAATGAAATATAAATGCATTAGGCATACAAAGGCGCAAGACTCCAGTAGGGAGGTGTCTTGACCCTGGGCTCCCAGCAGCCACGTTGTGGATGCCACCTGGGCTGCGACCGAAGCCCTATCACATGGCTCAGTACAGTCAGCTGACCCTAATGGCCAGTCCCTATCCAGCAGGCCCTATAAAACTCCAATCTCAGAGCTTGCACATCTCATGGATCCAGAACGGAACCTGCTGGATCAGCAACATGCCATCAGGGCAGAGTGACGACATGTCATTTATGAATACTTCCTGTGGAGCTTCTCAAAGTCGTTTAACAATAAAATCATACATAGCAATATTTGAACAGTCAAAGCACAGTCAAAGGCTTGTTGGAAAATGAAGGTCCTCAGGAGGCAAGAAAAAAGACAATAGAGATGGTGCCTGTCTAATATGTAACAGGAGGAAGATCCAAAGTGCAGGGTGTTGCTACACTAAAAGCCCAATTCCACTCTAAAGGCACAAGATCAGATATTTTCTGCTTGGCTTGAGAGCATTCCTTGGCAGTTTATAACCGGCATAGGCAAACTCCGGCCCTCCAGAAGTTTGGGACTACAATTCCCATCATCCCTGACCACTGGTCCTGTTAGCTAAGGATGATGGGCATTGTAGTCCCAAACATCTGGAGGGCCGGAGTTTGCCTATGCCTGGTTTATAAGGCTCCACCTTGATTCGCCAGGCACAGCCAGGCTCCATCACCTGGCCCACTGGCTGCCATCTTCCTGCTCCTCAAATTTGCAGATAGGATGGGGGACACTTGGATTACTAGCAGCACATGTGAAAAGGGTCTAGGGGTCTTGGTGGACCACAAGCTTAACATGAGTCAACAGTGTGATGTAGCAGCAAAAAAGCTAATGTTATTCTAGGCTGCATCAACAGAAGTATAGTGTCCAGGTCAAGGGAAGTATTAGTACCACTCTATTCTGCCTTAGTCAGGTGACACTTGGAATACTGTGTCCAATTCTGGGCACCACAATTTAAGAAGGATGTTGACAGGCTGGAATGTGTGCAGAGGAGGGCAAGGAAAATGACCAAGCATCTGGAAAGTAAGCCTTATGAGGAGCGTTTGAAGGAGCTGTGTATGTTTAGCCTGGAAAAGAGGAGACTGAGAGGAGGTATGCTAGCCATCTTCAAATATCTAAGGGCTTTTATATGGAGGAGGGACAAGCTTGTTTTCTCCTGCTCTGGAGGGTAGGACTTGAACCAATGGCTTCAAGTTGCAAGAAAGGAGATTCCGATTAAACATTTGGAAAAACTTTCTGACCGTAAGAGCTGTTCAGCAATGGAACAGACTCCCACGAAAGGTGGTGGACTCTCCTTCCTCAGAGGTTTTTAAGCAGAGGTTGGGTGGCCATCTGTCATGGATGCTTTAGCTGAGATTCCTGCATAGCAGGGGGTTGGACTAGATGACCCTTGGGAATCCCTTCCAATTCTATGTTTCTATGGTACAGCTTTAAATGTATAGTGCAGATGGAGCCCTGGTAACAGCAATAAAACTGTCCGGCTGGCATGTTGTTGTTATTCAGTTGTTTAGTCGTTTCCAGTTCTTCGTGACCCCATGGACCAGAGCACACCAGGCACACCTGTCTTCCACTGCCTCCTGCGGTTTGGCCAAACTCATGCCAGCCACTTTGAGAACACTGTCCAACCATCTCATCCTCTGTCGTCCCCTTCTCCTTGTGCCCTCCATCTTTCCCAACATCAGGGTCTTTTCCAGGGAGTCTTTTCTTCTCATGAGGTGGCCAAAGGATTGGAGTCTCCGGCTGGCATGGTCACCCACCAATGTTTGCTGAGCCTCCTTTTAGAACTTAAGCCCTTGGCCTGACAAAGCAAACAGGGAGTCAAGCCACCGGCACGGATTTACACCCAGGTTACACCACCTCCTTCTCTGGCTGCCAACCCAAAAGGCACTTTCTGCACCTTAATCTCTTCTTACCTGGCCTTGCGGGAGCCGGCTGAATTTTCAAATCATATTTGTTTTAATTGGCTCCTGACTTTTTGTGCCATTTGTTGAATGCACAAAAGAGAACCTAAGAGGGGCATTTGCCGGGGGGAGATGAGGGAAATGAAATTCTATAATGAAAAATCTTGTATATTTAATAATAATTTTTTAAAAGCCTGGGCCAAGCCATTCAGCTAATGGAGAGTGAAGGGTAGAAAGAATGAGAAAATTGCTTTGTCTATGGGCTGTCTTTTATCACTCCCTTTTATTATTCAGCCACTCAGATATTGCTGAAAAGCCTTTCTCTCCCTGAATGCTCTTTCCCCCTTGCTGAGGGGTAGTTTTTCTTGCTTAGCATCTTATCTCCTGCTGGTGCTGTAACCATTAGTGGGCAGAGTCTAACTGCATTTTGTATCCAAGGCAGACACAGAGAACCCTTCAGGTACAGCACTCGCTGAGCTGAGTTCGGGATGGAAAATCTGCCAGTGATAGCTTCTCTTCTCTTTCTCATTTTCCCAATCTTAAATATAGTTTGCTACATCTCAGCATCCATTTGCAATGTATAAAAGGTAAAGGGACCCCTGACCATTAGGTCCAGTCATGGACGACTCTGGGGTTGCAGTGCTCATCTCACTTTATTGCCTGAGGGAGCTGGCGTACAGCTTCCAGGTGATGTGGCCAGCATGACTAAGCCGCTTCTGGCAAACCAGAGCAGTGCACGGAAACGCCGTTTACCTTCCCGCTGGAGTGGTACCTATTTATCTACTTGCACTGACATGCTTTCAAACTGCTAGGATGGCAGGAGCAGGGACCGAGCAACGGGAGCTCACCCCGTCGCAGGGATTCGAACCACCAACCTTCTGACTGGCAAGCCCTAGGCTCAGTGGTTTAACCCACAGCGCCACCCGCATCCTTTTGCAGTGTGTGTGTGTGTGTGTGTGTGTGTAGTCTCCATCAATGGTTGTTATTGAAGAATATTTTAGATTTGGAAGGCCATGATAATAGTTTTGGGTTTGCACGCTTATTTGCGGTATGAAAAGGTGTAAGTACATAAAGGTTTCACAAACCACATAACTAGGAAAAAATTGTATAGACTATGGGATAAATATAAAAACTTATCGGAGACCAAAACACCACTTTGGCTTTCACATTTGGAAGTCATAGCGGTGAAAAAGAAAAAAATATGTTGGAAAGTTGGGTGACTTATAGAAATTTGCCAAGAGAGGGAGGGTGGAGAATTTAAATTTAAAAAGTTTAAGGATTTACCAGGGGTGTTGACAACAGGGTTACAATATTGTCATTTGAATGAAGTACAGTGGTACCCCAGGTTACGTACTTAATCCATTCCGGGTTACACTATGTAACCCAAAAAGGACATAATCCGAAAAATTCGTTCTGCGCATAAAACCCCCCAAAACACGAAAAACCCACAAAAAACGCTCTGCACATGCGCAAATCACGTGCACCAGGTTGCGCTTCCAGGTTAGCAGAGTTCATAACCCAAAAAGTACGCAACCCGGAGCATACGTAACCCGAGGTACAACTGTATTTAAAAAGGATATGAAGCGGGGATTTGGGGAACAACTATAGAGAGAGACCTGTTAAACTGTAATGCTAAAGTGATGTCTTAAATGTATAAGATGTTATTGGAATGGGAGACAAAGGACGAGCAAGTGAAATCTTCATTGCTACAGTAGGCAATAGATATTGGTCATAACATAGAAATGGAAGCATGGGAACGATTATGGAATACTGATATAAAATTTGCAGCAAGTTATGATTTAAGAGAAAATTATAGAAGAAGAAGAAGAAGAGTTTGGATTTGATATCCCGCTTTTTACTACCCGAAGGAGTCTCAAAGCGGCTAACATTCTCCTTTCCCTTCCTCCCCCACAACAAACACTCTGTGAGGTGAGTGGGGCTGAGAGACTTCAGAGAAGTGTGACTAGCCCAAGGTCACCCAGCAGCTGCATGTGGAGGAGCGGAGACGCGAACACGGTTCACCAGATTATGAGTCTACCGCTCTTAACCACTACACAACAGGTACCTAACACCTAGTAGACTGGCAAAAATGTATAAATAAAAATCGAATAAGTGTTGGAAATGTAAAGAGAAAGAAGGTAACTTTCCCCATATGTGGTGGTCTTGTAATAAGGTTAAAGCTTACTGGGAAATGATATATAATGAATCGAAAAAGATGTTTAAGATAACATTTGTAAAAAAAACCCAGAAGATTTTCTCTTTGGAATTATGGGATCAGAACTACCTAAACAGTATAGAATTTTATTTATGTATGCAACCACAGCTGCAAGAATGTTATTTGTAAAAACCTGCAGTTTCAAAAACATATATGAGATATATATGAGAATAGATGAATAAAAGAAAAAGTTAATTTGGAGTATGCAGGAAAGGACGAAAATAAATGCAAAGAAACGCAGGAAGAGAGGGAAGGGAGTCGGAGTCTGAAATGTTAGAATTATGGCTGAATAATTGCTGTAACGCATATAAATTAAAACTATAAATAAAATTATTTTTTAAAGTCTTCATGAAAATTCAGCAGCATTTTAGAGTGCATTTCTCCTAATTTACATGTTTTGGTGTGAATTTTTGCAAGGAATTTCCCACAGTACAACACTTTTTGATATGTTAAGGTAACTAATATTTGGATGTTTATGTACATTCTCCCCTAATAGACTTTTGGGGGGTGGGTCTGGAAAATTGCATTGCAAAATTCAAGGACAGCTATATGTTCAGTTCACAGATTGTTTCAGGATATGCAAAGGAGAGGTAGGTTCTCATTTCAATGTAAACCAAACCAAATTTTGGACCCATTCCTATCGGTCAAGAATGATGGGAGCTGTAGTCTAGCTAGAAAGAGGCAGTGACATAACCTTAAACTTTTTATGTACCTGCGGCAAAACCTGGCTGCTATCTCTCAGCCACTCACCCCCACCACTCTTGACCGAGCTCTTTCACTCCATTTTCGGTGCTGCTACCTGAAGCAATTAATTCACTCTTCTGTATGGTAATGTTGGCTCTGGGCCATGCAATCAAACAAAGAATAACCCAACCGCATTTTGACCTTTGCATGATGTGCCTGCACATTCCTTTCCAAGGAAGTTGCAGCAACATCTCATCCCTGTGCAAAAGATGAAGAGGAGGGACTTGCTGTCTGTGATTTAGGACTTAGGAAATGAATGAGATCACTGGTCTGGCTTGCTTAGAATTGCTTCTGAATGAGCGCCGCAACCCCAGAGTCGTCCGCGACTGGACCTAATGGCCAGGGGTCCCTTTACCCTTTACCTTTACCAGTTACTAGGGATCACTAGTGGGGAGGCGGCTGCTTCGCTTGAGCCCTCATTGCAGTTTCCCCCTACACTTCCGGTTGGTGGCTGTGAGAACACGATGCCGGAATAGTTCAGCCTCTGGCCTGACCCTGCTGAACCCTGATGTTGGGCCACCTCAAACAAGATTTGTGAAAGTTCAGGTTGGAACAACACACACAGGCTTAGCTGCTTTTCGTTCCAGGATAAGGGAGGGTGGCGGTTATTCGCTTCTGTGTTTCTGACCTACATAGGCTTCTCCTTGATTATAATAAACATTCTGCTGAAAAGCCATGATGAATAAACAGAGCTTCACGGAGCCTGAGGTCTGACTCTACCCTGGAGTTTAAATTCTCAGGTTGTAAGCAAATCATTATTCACCAAGGCATTTGCTGGAAGGGTTGACGCTGCAAAATTTTAACCTTTCAAGGACAATTTCCCTTGCATCCCACCTCTTCATAATCTCTCTCTCTCTCTCTTTCCCCACCCTCATTTCTTAAAAAGAAAGGTCAGTATTTCCTGTATGGAGGTTTCTTTGTTTTTTTAGGTTTGAGGGGTATGAAGTGGGTGGGTTCTGAATCCTGCTCACGGGTGGGATTTACGTCTCTGCCATTGGTACAAAACTGAGTATTATGAAAGGCAGTGGTTTGTTGTTGTTGTTTTTGCATAGTAACCGGCGTGTTGTGCAAATAGAGGGAACATTCCCGTTGTGGCGTGCTGTTAAGCCCAAACTCCTTCTAACAGGAAAGCTCCAGGGTGACAAACACATCCTGGAACACATCTTGATGCTAGATATTTGTTAAAACGAGTTGAGATTGAGTGCAAAGAGAACTGAGCCCTGTACAAACAGTACTGTGCTTGGTTTCCACTGAATGTTCCAGAATTCTGCACTAAGGCAGCCCAAATTTTGTGCCAAAAATGCAGAATTCCGCAACCTGTGTATATAAAATTGCATTTCCCTAATTCATTCAGCTGGTCAAGGGGGGAGGGTCAGGGCATGGAACCCCAACTTCTTTAGACGATATGTCACATACCAATTTCAACTCTATATAGCTATTTACAGCAGAATCCTAACATTGTCTACTCAGAAGTAAATCCTATTGAATTCAATGAGGCTCACTCCCTGGTAAGTGGGGTTGGGATTGCAGCTGTAAACTCTGAAATCTTAATTCAACATGCTTATTATTGTGAGAATCTAAAGGTTGATCCATGTATGACTTTACCTCATTTTATCCCCTTGTGGTTTCGACCTTCCAGGGATGGGCAAACCTGTCAGTGTTGGTTCCTCATTTTCCCCATTTTAAGTTCAGTTCTCCACATTACCAAACCAGTTTGTGATTTTCAAAAAATAATCTTTATTTATTTATTTTTAAAGAATCCTTATGTAAATTTGCCTGCAGATTTCTCCTGATATATTTCTCCTAATACTTTTGTATTTTTGTGTGCATTTTTGCTCAATATGCACGCTTTTGAATACTTTCCTTAATATTTGTATTTCCATTAATATAATGCATTTCTCTGTGTTACTTTTACTAATTTACAAGCTTAATTCCAGTATATGCGTGCATATATATATATATATATATGTGTGTGTGTGTGTGTGTGTGTGTGTGTATACACATACATTTCTTGACCAGAGAACTGCATTTCAAAATCCGGAGAAGTGCAAATTTTGAGGCATGCCTGTGGTTCAGTTCACCCATTGCTTCAGGAAGTGCAACTTAGGTAGATTAGTCTTTAAAAGCGAAACTAAATTGAATTTCTCTCCCATACCTACTTACAGAGGCAGACGAATATGGCGTCCATTGAAAAGTGCAATTCATCAGGTGGTACCAGGTTCTACGATACCCTTCCACAAATAGGACACAGAGTATCCTATCTGTGATGCCCATTTTACACCTGCGGATCATCCAGGCATGCACATTTATGTGTGAATTCAGCCTAACATGTTACTCTCGCTCCATCCTTGATGAGAGAGCCATAAGAGCTTTGGATCCCTATGCAATTATTTGCTCAGGAAATCATCTCATTACTTGTCAAATTTCTCCTTGTCTGTTACTTTCACATGAGGCCGACTAGATATGATGATGTTATAATGGTAATTATGCCGGGTTCTGGCTGTGACACAGAATCGTTCACCATTCGTGGAGGATTTCATAGAAGGTAGCTGTCATTTCCACCCTTGCTGAAGAGCAGCAATGATTTGTTGGAGATTGTAGTGGTGTTAGTTCCTTCTGAGAAAGCTTGTTCAGTGCCTTGGGACCTAATCAGCATGACTCAGCCAGACCTTAATGATCTGGAAGTCGACAAATTATTCCAACCACTTGGGTGTCCTACGTGCCCAGTGTCGCCGGCGTGGCTCAGCAGAAACCCTAAATAGTGTGAGAGCACAGCGCCAGGTGGGGCATAATAATTCACTTCTGGCCAACAGCTGCATATTGCAGTTGCAAACTATGGAAGATGCACAGCTTGTGGAAGATGTTTCGACCACCTGCGCGTCAACCAAGACTCTTATATAAACCTATAATGGGTCACTTGGCTGGCAGTAACATCCTCTTGGTGGTTCTTGAGCTAAGACTGCAGAAGAGCCTGTTCCTCTCATCCGGGTCCAATATGTTTTGCTGTGGGACAAGGTGGTGCACAGGTAGGGTTGCCTGCCAAAGGAAAATAATGATCTGGCTTGGAGTGGAGGGTGGGAAAGCTCCCCTCCGTTTTTTTTTTTGGGGGGGGGGGTTCACTCTCGGCTTGTTGCCTGATTTGTGTGTGTGTAAAACACAACCTGGGTCTGGAAGACCATGATTCTGCATTACTCTGCAGTTTGTCCATTTGGAAACAGACGTAGGTGGTCCCAGCAGGGTGGGTATCTATCCACACCTTCCCAGGGATGTGGCAGGTGGGCATGTATACCAAGTTTGCAATCGCCACTTCCTTTTTCACTTACCTGGGGCAGGTGCAGGGAGGAAAACCAAACAAGGGGCATATTTTCACATTTGGATGAGTGAAATACACTAAGGTTACCAGATTTTTTTCAACAAATCCGGGGACACTTTAATTGATTAAATAAATAAATAAATGCTACACGTTTGGGACGTTGATGCTGCAGCGATGGCGGTGGCAGAGGGGCCTTCTTGACCTCAACCACCATGTTTCCCCTTCCTCCAAGGCTTCTATCTCCTTTCTCCATGAGCCTGGGCAGCCTCTGAGTTGCTGGTTCTTCAGTGGTGGTGGTGGGGAAGCGGTGCATGGCGGGTCAGGCATGGAAGGTGGAGAAGGAGGGCTGAGAGCAGCAGCAGCAGCGGCAAAGCTCAGGCAGCGCAATGCCTCCCTTCCCATTGGAGCAGCCCCAATCCCAGTCCTACTTGCCTGCAAGCAGGAGGGGGCGGGGATCCCTCAACTGGGAAGGGAGGCTTCCCGTTGCCTAACTGAGAGACCCCTGCCCCCTCCTGCTTGCACGCAAGCTCTGATAGGCAGCATGAAGCCTCCCTTCACAGCTGAGAGATCCCCACCCCGCTCCTGCTTGCACGTAAGTAGGAGTTGGGAGGCTGCTCCGATAGGCAGCATGAAGCCTCCCTTCACAGCTTAGTTGCTGGGGTCAGGGAAGGTGGAGGCAGCCCGGAAGCTGCATCTTAGAGCCCCTGCACCACCATCACATGGGGACTTCCGAGCAGCCCCTGAAACCAGCCAGAGCCAACTGCTCCGGGCTGCTGAGACTGCCGCTGCTGCGTTTCCCAGGGACATTAGATGAAATCCGGGGACATTCCAGGGATGGAATTTGTCCGGGGACTTATTCGCAAATCTGGGGACTGTCCCCGGGAAATGGGGACATCTGGTAACCCTAAAATACACTCACCCTTGTGGATGGCAGGATCCAGAATCAATCTAGGTTGAAAGCAGCATGTTGAGGATTGCGAAAATCTACATTTTTTGTGTGCTATGAGCAGATTGGTGCGCCCACTGCCTATGACTGAAGCTGCCATCCTATACATACCTATCTGAGCCCAAATTCCATTGAACTCAGTAGGGCTTACTCCTGCGTAAACATGCATAGGATTTCAGACACCTAAATAGTAAAGGTTTTTTGTTTTGTTTTTTGTTTTACAAGCACAGCAGAGTAAAAAAATAAAATCAGTTTCAAATGAGCTGGATGGAGTCCTTTGTTTACTGCATGGCAATCCCTCTGACTTGTAAACGGCATTGGCAGAGAGTTTGAGGCCATTAAGATTCACATTTAATATTTACAAATCCCTATTTATCTCTAAATGCCTTTCTGCCTGTGCTATCAGCACTTGCCTGCCTTGCCTCTGTGCGCGATGCGTTACGTTGCACCCTGATTACGGTTAGGAAAACCTGCAGGCAAAATCTGGCACAGCTTCCGGCACAAAAGTGTGTGCACACTTTCCCAAATCATGTAGGCTACTGCCTTAAAGAGTGCAGAGCTAAATGTATGTATTTTTTTTTCAAATATATGTATGATGTCAGGGAACTGTCCCCGGCGCAGAGCAAGATGGTGGAAGGGCTCTCGGGATGCTACAGAGAGCCCCGGCCCCACCTGACCAGCAGCACCTCCTCTGGCAGCGGAGGGAGCAGCAGGAGACGGAGGGTTGAGGCTCTGGGGATGTCGGAGAGACCTTGCACTCTGCTAACCCCAGGGGCGATGAAGGAGGCACTCAATTTCCGTCGCCCCAAAGGCGTCGAGGGGTGAAACGAAAGGATGGAAGGTGGGGTTTTCGTATACCGAAACTCTTTTGTTGGGGTCAGAACCGGAAGGGGCCATTCCTGGATTCTGCCGACGTTTGATACAGACATGAATTTGTTAGCTCTGCACTGTACATAGTATGCACAATAAAACTACAAAAGGAAAGGTCGGAGTTTTGCCTGGTTACTCATGAGCAACTAACCGAGGACCTTACATATATATAACAGGTTTTCAGCTGAACAGAAGTTTGCAATGTAAAGCAGGGGCAGATCATCTGCTTACGTTGCCATGATGGGTCCTTCTGGGTTTTCCATGAGTCATGAATGCTCTAGTGCCTTGATAGAGAGAAGCTGTTTTCTGTGTGCTTCCCTTATGAGGGGCCACTGCATGTGAAAGGCAGGGATCGGGGGAGGAATTCAATTTTGTTCGCATTTAAAGGCCAGCCTACCAGATTTGCCCTTTCTGAAACAGACCAAAGCATGATTATCCTTTTGAAGAAGAAGAAGAGGAGGAGGAGGAAGAGGAGTAGTTTGGATTTGATATCCTGCTTGATCACTACCTGAAGGAGTCTCAAAGTGGCTAACATTCTCCTTTCCCTTCCTCCTGCACAACAACCACTCTGTGAGGTGAGTGGGGCTGAGAGACTTCAAAGAAGTGTGACTAGCCCAAGGTCGCCCAGCAGCTGCATGTGGAGGAGCGGAGACGCGAACCCGGTTCACCAGATTACAAGTCTACCGTAACCACTACACCACACTGGCTCTCTTTTGACATCCGCATTTCTCTGAATTTTGCAATGCAGTTCTCAAGCCAAGGAATGCATAGGAAAATGAACCTACTGGAGAGTTGTGTGCCTAAAAATGCATGTAATAGTTAACAAACAAAAATGGGTCATTTTAGGGGAAATTGGTTTACAAAAAAAAATGCCTTTATTGGGTAACAATGCATGCAAACATATGTATATTAGAAGCAAATCAGCCTAAAACGCTGATGAACTTTCATGAGGACTTAAAAAGAAAAGTTGCAATGTGATGCGGAAAGGTGGAGGGCTAAACTTAAGATTGCAAAAATGAGAAACGGAGGGAAACCAACATTGATCGATTCAGTTATCCCTAAACATGGTTCAGAGAAGCAGAGTAAGGTTGTGGTTTGGCAGAGTAAGGTTGCAGATGATGAAATTCAGGTGAACTCCAGAATTAACTGGGGTTTTGGCCACTTTGTGATTCCCAGCATGCATGGGCATCTAGAGAAAGAGGATCCTCCCAGCCACCTGGTAAATATGACAGAGGGAACAGTACTGCAGTTTTAGACTCAGGTTTTTATAGGAGCCTCCCTCCTTAGACAGTGAACATAGAGAAGGTTATCTCATACAATAATAGAACCCAGGGCAATCCAATAAAACTGAATGTTGAAAGATTCAGGACAGGCAAAAGAACTACCTTTTCCACAAAGAACATAGCTGATCTATAGAATTTGACCCCAGAATTATTGATTTACATACAGCTTAATGTCAGGGTGACTTCTATGCGCTCCTTCAAGTACGCTGGATCTTAAGTTGTATAGATTTTTAAAACATTAAGGCCAGTACTTCAAATTTGGTCCAGTAATGTGTAGGGTTGAATAATTCTAAGCTGAGGCGTTTGTTTCAATTATGGCTGGGTTGGCTGGTGGGACACCTAGGGGGTATTCTGGAGGGGCACCAGGTTGGGGAAGGCTGCCTTGGGACGACCTCCCTCTTGTTATGCACCCTGAGGCCCCACCAATGCCACTATGTTGTGGGCCCAGTGGTGTGTGTCCTGTTTATTTATTTTTTAGCAAGTTTTTTTATTAAAAAAACAACTACCAAGAGAGAGAGAGAGAGAGAGAGAGAGAGAGAGAGAGAGAGTTCTTTCCCCTGATTGCTCCGCTTGTAATCTTGCTCCAGGAGGGCTTTGTGATATCTGGTATAGAAGGTTATGTGACCTTCAAGTGTGAACAAGCTGATGGAGGCGCAGAGGAAGGGATAAGCCCCTGAAGTGATTCTGCAAGGAATGATTTGGTGACAAGGTGCTGAAAGCAAGGCTGTCAAATTCACAGCTGTCAGGCCATAGGTACTTGGAGATGGGGCTGCAACAAGGGGGGCAGGTAGTCAACACAGGGCCCTCCAGATATTGATAGGCCCCAGTTCCCACCATCCCTGAGTCCATTGGCCTTTCTGGTGGGGCTGGTGAGAGCCCAGCTGACTCCAGCTCCAAAAGCTGAGGCCGCCAAGGAGGCCCAACACCATCTTGTCTGTGAGTCCTGGAAGATCTGCTCTCCCCTGCCTTGCCTCGCCTCTTTCAACCTAGCTTGGGAGGGCTACAAAAGTTGAGGGTGCTGAACAGACTCTTAGGCCGGGACATTGTTTGGGGTGTTTTGTTGGAGTTTTTGTTGTTGCTGTTATTGGTATTATTATTATTTTTGCGTCTTTATTTTTTGATACTACGATTTATGTGGAAAATTATCAGTTTGGTTGTGTACATTTTGACGTGTTTTATTCATTGTTTATGACTCCTATGTTTGCAATGATGTAGATTTTTCCGTGCTGTAAGCTGCCTTTGAGAGCCTGGTTTTAACTAAGGAAAGGTGGCATACAAACAGAACGAAGATGTGGAGCGCCACAGGTCCCCCTGCCACTCCTTGAAAGTAAAAAAACGGCCACATTCACACCATGCGTTTAAAGCACCAGTATACCACCTTAAGCTGTCATGGCTTCCCCCAAAGCATTCTGGGAGTGGTAGTTTGTTGAGGGTGCTGAGAGTTGTTAGGAGGCCCCTATTCCCCTCACAGAGCAACAATTTCCAGAGTGGTTTAATACAGGGAAATCTGCGAATTGTAGCTCTGTGAGGGAAACAGGGGCCTCATAACATGTCTCGTGTCTCAGAACATGTCTCATAACATGTCTCAGCACCCAGAACAAACCAGAGTTCCAATAATTCCATGGGGAAGGCCACAACTGTTTAAAATTGGTAACATTGTGCTTTAAATGTGTGGTGTGAATGTGGCCCACTACACCACACTTATGGATGAACACACTGCAGAGCTGATGTGGACTCGCAATAGAGAGACCGAGTTGTACTGTGGCGCTTACTTGCCTTTGGCCAGCATAGTGTGCCTTGGTGGGAGGTTGGGGCTTGCAACCCCTCCAAAAACCCCACCCCTCTTTGGGTCAGAAAGCTGACAAGATCTGTGGTCGGCTTCTAGATTTCACCTAAATCAAAATTGCACAACAACTTTGGACGTCACTACTTGGGGGAAACCTCGGAGGAATTTCGAGTGGTGTTTTAGTAACAATGTCTAGTGAAGATGTCCAAGGATTTTTTTGGGGGGGAGGGCTCTGTGTAGACCATGGAGGATGAAAGGAAGTAAAAAACCAGCCAGCCAGCAGCTTCTTAGCGGGGCATTCCTGGCAACCACAAGGAGTCAGCGGGCCCAAAGAAATGCCTTGCCTTCTAGATTCAAACTATGTGTGGTTCCTCCTCGCTGGTGCGATTCTTTCTGTTAGTGTTTTTCTTAATGCAGAGCAGTTGTGGAGGCTGTGATCAAGGACAGGAGGAATTCTGGGGAGTAGGGCAGCTCAAATTTATGCTCAAATTCGTGCACGCACGCACGCACACACACACACCAGCAAGGTACATTTCCACCCGTTTATTATCCTTAAAACACACACCAAACAAATATATTGAAAAATTCAGTCTGTTTGTTGATTGTTGGCGTGTAAAATTCCAAGGCGACGTTGAACCTTATATTTTATTCTCACTCATCCTGCTTAAAATACAACAGTAAGCCAGGACAATAGATGTACACAACAATCTTTAAACTGTATTTTTTTTTGTATATGCAAAAATGCTTTTATGAAATTTTATTTCATGTTTACATATGTAGATGAAACTTTACTTTTGCTTTTGAAAACCCTGAAACGAAGAATATCAACCGCATAAAAAAACTAAAAACAGCTGTTCTTGAAACAAAAAGCAATCTTCTTTCCCGCAGTCTTGAGTTAAGGGTCTGGTGGCAGGGGAGGGGCTTGCTTAACCCTTTCCCTCCCTCCTGTTTGCTCAAAACTGGCTCTACCTGCGCAGTTGCTTTTTTTATGTGCCGTTTTCTCACTGTGGAGAGAGATAGAAGCGGGATTGCACCAATTGGCTGGCAGGGAAAGGGTTCAACAAGCCCCTCACTTTCCCTGATGCTGTTCCTCCACTTACTGCCTTGCTTTAAAAATAACAACCACGACCCTTCGAGGGGGAAAAAGTTACATGACCCGATTGTCACATGCCATTTGAGCGCGAGTCCTTTTTGTTTTTTTGTTTTCTTAGCCTCTTTGGTATCACCCAGAGGCACAAGAGCAGTTGGGTATCATGTCTGCCTGTCGTCTGGTCTCCATCAGGGTGTTGGAGCTGATGGCCTGGAAGCTTTGGAAAGTTTTTTTTTTCTTTTCAGTTGGCTGATAAAAAGGGCAGCGAGCATTCTCAGTATTACACGTTCCGGAGCACCAATCTTATCGGCTCCACTTAGGGTGCATTCTATATGTATGCTGCAGGCCAGCAGTCAAGAGTGCCAAGCTGAACTACGTGGAGCAAGATTCCTGGTTGTGCGCAGGCGATGCGTAGCGGGTGGCGAGCGGTTGCTGTATCATGTTGCCGGTCATGGAATCTGTCACATTAGCAGTGGGATGGGGGACCCTTTTTTCAGGGCCATGTTCCCTTCTGGGAAAGCTTCGGGGGGGGGGGGGGGCAAGAGGCAGAAGTGGGCAGAGAAAGGAATGTAGGTTTTACCTTTATGCAGCTGGCAGGTTTCTGCACACAGCCCTCTCAGGCCTCTTGAGAGCCAGTGTGGTGTAGTGGTTAAGAGCGGTAGACTCGTAATCTGGTGAACCAGGTTTGTGTCTCCTCTCCTCCACATGCAGCTGCTGGGTGACCTTGGGCTAGTCACACTTCTCTGAAGTCTCTCAGCCCCACTCACCTCACAGAGTGTTTGTTGTGGGGGAGGAAGGGAAAGGAGAATGTTAGCCGCTTTGACACTCGTTAGGGTAGTGATAAAGCGGGATATCAAATTCAAACTCTTCTTCTTCTTCTTCTTCTTCTTCTTCTTCTTCTTCTTCTTCTTCTTCTTCTGTATCCTGGGAGGCTTTGTCGGAGTTTCAAGGGCACATTCCAACCAAGCCAAAACATTGAAACAGGATGCAAAGTAGGGCAGGGCAGGGTGTGTGTGGCCTGGGGTGGAGTCTCAAGGGCCAGAAAGAAAGCCCCTGAGGGCCACATTTTGGCCTAAAGTTCCACACCCCAGTTTTAGGGACTGTGGAATCTGACTGGCTTCCTCTTCTGTATTCTGAAAAAAAACTCAACCCTTCATTTTAGATGCTTTTCTTCTTCCCTTCCAGCGCAGCCAGTTTATTAAAAAAAATTTTTTTGCAATGCTGCCAAAGCAGGATAAGATGCTCAAGCGTCTTCATCAGAAAGAACACAGAAGGTCTCTGATGTGGCGGTGTCAGAAGGAGCATTTTAATTAATCTGTGCATCTCCTGACTGTAGCCTGATTCATCATCGCAGCTATTAGGCTTGGCTGAATTCATGTGGAAGGACCTGCATTTGTGGCTAATAGCTGGCCCACACAACCCATGGCTACCTAGAGGTCTTGCTCTTGATTTGTTGGGTATGGAACGAGCCTGCAAAAGGAGCTGCTTGCTTTTCCTTTCTAAAGAGACTCTGGTGTTTCCCACTGAAGCTTGCGTCTTATTGTAGAATCTTAGAGTTGGAAGAGTCAGCTGGCCCAACCCAGTTCTCCCAGCCTTTTTCTGGGGGAAGGAGAGAGGACAACCCTCACCTGCAGGCCATCTTAGAATCATAGAATTGTAGTGTTGGAAGGGACCCTGGCGATCATGTAGACCAACCCCCTGCAATGCAATGGGGTCTTTTGCCTGCCCTGCATCTGACACCATATAGTGTGCGGCTGGAGGGAAATAACCTCGCAGGGCCAGAATCGAAGCCCTGGTGGACGTGATTTGGGCAGTGGGATGAAGGTTCCCGCATCCCTGCCTTTGAGAGCAGGACACACACACCCTGCAAAACCCACCCACAAGGAACCTTAGTCAGTAAAACAGGCTTGCTCCCCCCAATGTGCTACAACTGCAACACTTGATTAAAGCTTATGGATTTGGGGCAGGGGGAGAAACACACAAAGTCACATTAAGCAGCCTTTGATGCTGTAGCAGAAATCCATAAAGGCTTTGTAAACGGCTATGGGCTGACGGGATTCATATACGAAGGTAAGTATTGTTTAAAATAGATTGGAGAGAACTGTTCTGTCTCGATGAGCAAAGTGTACCGTGGGGAAACGGCTGTCCAGTGGGATCGATATATTGAAGGTAGAAGCCCAAGCAAAGTGCTTACTGAGAAACACTCCTGATGAAAGGGAAATCTAGGCAGCCATTTCCACCTATGAATAGGCTTTATCTTGCATCTCTCTCTCTCCATAGATATATTTTAAAAATTGCTCGGAACCGTACTTTTAGAGCTCGCATTGATTTGCAAAGTCCCTGAAGCAGATGTATGGAGGGAACTCTTGGGAGATCTTTTGTTGGGGAGCTGCGAGATTCTGATCTTGGGTGGCTCAGTTCAACCTAGCTCAAATTATTACATTATAAAAGGCAAGAGAATAAAGGAAGCAGGGGGTGGGAGGGTGGTGGTGGTGGTGGTGGTGGAGGAGGAGGAGGAGGAGGAGAGAAACACACACACACACAGAGAGAAAGAGAGAGATAGAGACAGAGAGAGAATGGAAGCAGGGCCCACTCCATCAGATCTGCTTAAAGACTAGCTGCCTTTGGCTCTCCACCACCACCAGGAACCAGCCATTCCATAAAGATGTAGCAGAGAGGGAAAAGTGGTCGACGTTTTCCAATGTTACACCATTAAGTTGGATTTGTGGTGCTGCAGAGGGGTTGTTTTGTGCTTGTTGGTGTAGCAATATATATTGAGCGATAGGCCAAGCTTTCCGCAAGCTTCTGCAAAGATATTTAGGATGGTTTGGAGGTCATACACTGAGTGTGCGCACACTACAAGGCAAATCTTAAAAAACAAAACAAAAAGTGGTATAAGCACTGATAACTGGGAAACACTGGCCTGCGAGCACTCCAACTGGCATCATCGGCTTCGAAGAAGCACGAACTCAGGGCGAAAAGGAGAAACGAGCTAAGAGGAAGGTATGTTTGGCGAACCCTCACCGTGATCAACTCTCGCCCAGAAACCTATGTCCCCACTGTGGAGGGATGTGTGGCTCCAGAATTGGCCTCCATAGTCACTTATGGACTCACTGTTAAGACCATTTTCATGGAAGACAATCTTACTTGGCTATGAGTGATCATCAAAGAAGGTAGCAGAGAGGGAGAGAGATGAGAAGCAGGGCCACTCCATCGGTTCAGCTGACTTTGGTTGTCCCTCTCCCTCAACTGTTATCTTGCCCTTACGTCAGGCTGCAGCAGAAGGAGAGGTCCAAGATGGGGTCACCCCACTGACAGGCCAGATCCTTTTGGCTGATCGTTTGCCTAAAATGTCTCCATCCCAGCTTTCAGGGTTTCCCTGAGTCATGGGCTAAGTCAGGTGCACGCACAACTCTTGTAGGACATCTTGGTCCCTCTGTTGGGCACCTCGTGGATGAAGAAGGAGATGCTTCATTTTTTTTTCTTGTACACTGCCTTGAACTCCTTAGGAGGAAATGTGGGGAATAAATGACGACAATGATAAAACCTATTTGTTGTTGTTAATAATAACAATAATAAATAAATAAATAAGAAGTAGAGGCCTGTATTTAATAATTTTTTGTGTAACTTTGTGTAGGGTCATGTATTTAATATTTATACCCTGCCCATCGGGCTGGGTTGCCTCTGCCAAAAAGGAAGAGAGAAATGCAAAGATGAAATAAGTAAAAAAAGTGCACCACTTTCACTTTGTGCTCGGAGCATGATGTGCCCAGTACAAGCCACATCTCAAGGCAAGCAGCCAAAGTTCATGCAAATCTACCCAGGGTCTCCTTTACTGGGCAGTTGGAGTTACCATGACTTTGTTTAGTAAAGAAACAAGAGTGTTGCAATACCCCCTTTCTCTCTCCCCCGCCATGCAGCATTTTCCCAGGATGTTTCAGGCATTGTTGCCATTTTAACACCTGATACGGCTCGTGCTTTATTGCCCTCCCGTTGTCGGAGGGCCAGAGTCGCTGTCTGCTTTGCATTCCCCGGTTCTTCGGCAGCTCCCCGGGATACACTTCCCAACTTCTGGCTCACCTTTCAGAAGCGCCTACAAGGAACGGACAGTAATAAACATGCAGCCTCTTACCCCACAGAGCGACCATCTGATATTTAGGAGTTTAAGAGTTCAAAGAGGATTAAATCATCACTGGCAATGAGAGAGAGAGAGAGAGAGGAGAGGGGGGGAATCCCCCACCATGTTATTGCTTTTCAGATGTGGAATTGGCAGCAGCTGTTCTAATATTTCATGTGCTGAAAATGATGGGAGCTTTGATGGGGAGGTGGTGGTGAAATCGCTCAAGAGTTAGCCTCCTGGCTACAAATGGAGTGGGCTTTTATTCCTTGGGAGAAAGTAGGTGCAGCAGGAAAAGTGTGTGTGTGTGTGTGTAAACAATGTTACATACACAAAATTATGGCTGCTCGCACACCCCTGGGTTTATTCATCTGGAATATCCACCAGTTCCTGGTTCTGTGCTGCAACCATTCATGCATGTTTGCTCCCCCTATCTGAAGCTTCATGAGACACTGGGATGTAGGGAGACCTGCTTCCTAGGCAATGGTTGGTGGTGCCCATTGGGGCTGGTAGGGCAGAAGGCAAGGAGCCGGACAGTAGTTGGCGCCATAGCCAATGGCCAGTAGAACTGGTTAATTCTAGTTTATCTCTGAGTTCTACAAGGGCAAAACTGAGCCCAAGGAGGAGGAAGGTGACAGCCAGTTTTACCCCTTGGACTGGTTGTAAATAACAAGGGAAGACAGCGGCTGTCTGAGGGCCCCATTCATCCTAATGGACAAGCCTCCACTGTTTCTAGTTGCCATAGCACAGCCATCACCTGCTAGATATTATGGGCTATAACTCCCACCAGCCCCATCCAACAAAATTAGAGGGCAACTAGTTGGCAAAGGTTGCCATAGTAACCTGGTAGCGAGCACCAAATCATCCCTTCATCGACATGCTCTATGATACACAAGGAAGCTGGGATCAAAACAAGTTTAAGGACCTATCACAGTACAGAGGGGGCACTTGCATCCCCCCCAAGAAAAACGTTTATTCAATAGCTTCGTATATTACAATAATAAACATCATTATAATATATTACAGTGGTACCTCTGGTTACGTACTTAATTCGTTCTGGAGGTCCGTTCTTAACCTGAAACTGTACTTAACCTGAAGCACCACTTTAGCTAATGGTGCCTCCCGCTGCCACTGCACTGCCGGAGCACGATTTCTGTTCTTATCCTGAAGCAAAGTTCTTAACCTGAAGCGTTATTTCTGGGTTAGCGGAGTCTTTAACCTGAAGCGTCTGTAACCCGAGGTACCACTGTACTTTCGTGCCTCTTATTGTACATCACACTTGTTCGCTAATACAAAATACATTATCCCTCGGAGATAATAATAATAAAAAAGAGAAACAAACAGACACCTCCATAACGTAAAATGGGGGGGGGGAGGGGGGAGACGCTAACCTGAACAAACATAATGAAAAAGGAAAAAGAAGAGAAAAAAATTAAAATTTACAAAAAACTAAACTAAATCATATTTCCAGATGGGGCACTTTCAAAGGATCTGGGGGGGGGGGGGAAATCTGCAACTAGAGAAATGTTCAGATATTAACCTCATTTCCCTACAACTCAGAAGGGCACACATTGTGTGTGTGTGTGTGTGTGTTTACATGTGTATAGCATAAATTAGTACATTTTTATTTTCACAATGCATCTCATTCCCAAAGTACTAAAATATTCAGAATCCCAAATAAGCCTGAGTTGGCTGGCAAGCTTCAGTGTAAACTACAAACCTAGTACAAAACTGGAGTATTTTCCAAAATGTGAAACTTTTTGGGCACTTTTAATTCATCGCATCTGTAGGTGCTTCCTCATGGGAGTATAAACTTTAAAAGGGGGGTGGGGTTTGCTGGAGACAGGTGTTTTTTGTTTGTTTGTTTTTTAAACTTATTGGATATTCACCCGAAAGAGAAAACCTGAATTAATCCCTCCATAAATACCCCTCTGGAAGCACCATGTAGTAGTAGTAGTAGTAGTAGTAGTAGAAGAAGAAGAAGAGTTTGGATTTGATATCCCGCTTTTCACTACCTGAAGGTGTCTCAAAGCGGCTAACATTCTCCTTTCCCTTCCTCCCCCACAACAAACACTCTGTGAGGTGAGTGGGGCTGAGAGACTTCAAAGAAGTGTGACTAGCCCAAGGTCACCCAGCAGCTGCATGTGGAGGAGCGGGGACGCGAACCCGGTTCCCCAGATTACGAGTCTACCGCTCTTAACCACTACATCACACTGGCTCTCCATGTAGCTAAATGGCCTGGAAGTTCTTCTGTCTCCATTTCTCCATTCAGGGAGAAATGTAAAGTACTACACTTGGGCAAAAAAAATGAAAGGCACAAATACAGGATGGGTGACACCTACTTGAGAGCAGTACATGTGAAAAGGATCTAGGAGTCTTGGTAGACCACAAACTTGACATGAGTCAATGGTGTGATGCAGCAGCTAAAAAAGCCAATGCAATTCTGGGCTGCATCAATTGGAGTATAGCATCTAGATCAAGGGAAGTAATAGTAGCACTATATTCTGCTCTGGTCAGACCTCACCTGGAATACTGTGTCCAGTTCTGGGCACCACAGTTCAAGAAGGATACTGACAAGCTGGAACGTGTCCAGAAGAGGGCAACCAAAATGGTCAAAGGCCTGGAAACGATGCCTTATGAGGAACGGCTTAGGGAGCTGAGTATGTTTAGCCTGGAGAAGAGAAGGTTAAGGGGTAATATGATAGCCATGTTCAAATATATAAAAGGATGTCATATAGAGGAGGGTGAAAGGTTGTTTTCTGCTGCTCCAGAGAAGCGGACACAGAGCAATGGATTCAAACTACAAGAAAGAAGGTTCCACCTAAACATTAGGAAGAACTTCCTGACAGTGAGAGCTGTTCGACAGTGGAATTTGCTACCAAGGAGTGTGGTGGAGTCTCCTTCTTTGGAGGTCTTTAAGCAGAGGCTTGACAGCCATCTGTCAGGAATGCTTTGATGGTGTTGCCTGCTTGGCAGGGGGTTGGACTGGATGGCCCTTATGGTCTCTTCCGACTCTATGATTCCTCTGTGTCTCCTCTCAAGAGGTGGTCATCTGCCTGCTACCTTGGCCTGTGGCTTAGAAACCCACATTTGAGGACCACCAGCATTGCAGCAAAGCCCTGCTCACCCTTGCATGAGGGTTGTACCCAATATTTTTCATACTCATAGTGGACCTATCGAGATCAATGGACCCACGTTAATTTCAATGGATTTCAGTTGTTAACATTGGATATGACTAGGTATATGTGGCATCTTTTCCCGTTTCACCCGGTATTAATTGCCTGCAGCAGTTTCTGTTCTGCTGCAGTTCAGCTTCTGCCAAAAACTACACTGTCTGCCTTGCTGTCTGCTATGGCAAAATGGCATAAGTTACATAATTACATTGTTAATGAATTATTTTCTTATTCAGTGTACTTCCCACCTGCCTTGCTTCCAAAGGAACTCCATTGACACATTTTCCTCAGTCTGTACCACTGCCCCAAGGGGAAGGGCAAACTCAGGATAGCTGAGTGGCTTTGCATTCAGAAGACCTCTGGGTAGGGATGGGAAAAGACTCCTTGGAGAACTGCTGCCGGTCAGTGTAGGCAACAATGAACTACAGTGGTATCTCAGGATACAGGCACTTCAGGTTACAGGTGGCTTCAGGTTACAGACTCCGCTAGCCCAGAAATAGTACCTCGGGTTAAGAACTTTGCTTCAGGATGAGAACAGAAATCGCGTGGCAGTAGGGGCCCCATTAGCTAAAGTGGTACCTCAGGTTAAGAACAGTTTCAGGATAAGAACAGACCTCTAGAATGAATTAAGTTCTTAACCCGAGGTACCACTGTACTTGGATCAATGCCTAGTTTTTCTGCTCCTCCTCCTTGCTCATCTCCTTACTTGCTAGCTGAGAGAGGGCAAGTGAACAGGCATCAATAGCAAGGACGGGCAACAGCTAGGAGGCACCAGGACTTGACAGTGAGTCCCCTATAGGAGCATGGGCCCCATCAGCAGCCCAATGATGCCAACCCCTGGCATGCTTTGTTGTTGTGTGCTAGTAAGGGACTGATTTTCACAGTAAGCATTCCAGAAGCAGAGCCCAGAGTGGGACTGGAGAGATGTGCAAACTGCTGAGGATCCCAGCAGCGCGCATGAACATTTGCAGCAGGCTTAGAATGCTGCCGTCTCCCTTCTGCATCCATGCTGCTCCCAAATGAGTAATTGTTGCCCAAGATCTGCACTTTCTCCTCCCTCGAGCTTTGCACCCACCCAGAATCTGTGCCAGGAAATGCACTGTCTGTTGTTGTCACGGTAGCTCTTGATCGCCGGAGCGCTGAGAAACCGCCATAGCGATAACGACGACTAATGAGTTTGCAGCCTATCTCCTCTGTGATAGCAGCAGCAGCTGCCGGCAGGTCCCTGTGACATTCTGGAGTTGTTCTGTGAGTCGGCAGAAAAACTAATCCCTGTAACAGAAGAGAAGCATGCCTCTTTGAGGATCAAAATCATGGGGGAATCTCTCTGAGATAAAAGCACGCATAGAATGCTGTTCAGTTCTCTGGGATACCCACGATTCTGCACAAGTACAGAATTTAGTATAAGGCACTTCATTTAGCCTGATGAAAATTTTGTATTTAGTTTTCCCCCATTCCTTTTATTTAAAAAAAAGCAAGCCTTGAAATTAAGCTTGGCAGCGTGTGGGCAATGCCCAGTGATTCTCAGACACCTAAGGAAAGAAGGGGGGGGGTTAAGGGTCAGGGCTTCAGTACTGCCGACAGGTGTCACTTACAGCAAAATTTGAGTTGAAAGTCTCGCTGTAGGAATTTCAAGGGAAGCAATACAACTGTGTTTGGGTGCGTACATTTCCTCGGGTAGGATTCGCTCCTCCATTCTTCTTGTAACTCCCAACTGCGGGAAGCAAAAGAAATTAAGCAAAGGAAGCAAAATATGCACCGGTTGCAGAATATATACAGGTTGCAGAATCAAGCTTTTCTTGGTGCTGAACTACAGAGGTGCATCTGTTCCATCTATGCATTTATTTGAGAGTGCAGGGTGTGTCCACAGTGCACACAGTGCACAGTCCACTTCCATTTTAGGCGAGGCTTGGAAAGGTATTTTTCCCCTGGAGAAGCAAAGAAGCCAGTAAGAAAGGCCCTAGAGCAAATTGTTGAGGAAATCATGCGTCCCCTGCTCTAGAGCTCCACCTATTTGTGAAGTCGCTCTGAGCTTTCTCTTTCACACCAGTGATGGGAAGTTACTCCACATGTGCAAAGGAATGTAGTTGAGGAGTATGGGAGCTCCACACCCAGACACACAAATTGGGCTTCTGAACTTGTGAGGAGCCCATGAATCAGGAGAAAGAAGCAAAAACTTGGTTCATTCGGCAATGAGGAAGGAAAGGAAAGGCAAAATTGAAAGACAATTGGCACTCCCTTTGGGGCCTTCCCTTTTGCTCAGCACTGCTAGGTAGGGTGGTCCAAAGTTAGAGAATGAACTCCATGGCAGAGTGAGTTCACCTTTAGCCCAGAGCTCTAAGCCACTTTTCTCATTTGTTTGTTTGTTTGTTTGTTATTTATTAAATATCTGTTACTCAACACTGATGCTCTCATTTGATATATTGGAATGACCCAGTCACACATGCTAGAATGACTTGCTCTCAGAAATCTCCCACTGCATTTCTGTGCTCATAGTTCTTCCAGACACACCTCTTCCTGGTCCCCCCCCCCAGGTATAATAGAGAAGCTCCTTCCAGGATGCCTCTTCCTGTTCTTCAATAGATAACATGATCCAGCCATGACACTTCCTGGTCTCTTTGTATGCAATAGAGAAGCTCCTCTAAGTATGCCTCTCTTCGGGTGCAAGAGGTAAGCTCCATGCCTCTTCCACGAGAAACGTGCCTATCATTTTTATTCAGAAAAACAACAACACTGTACTGCGGGTCTGAGGAGTTCGAAAAACCACAGAGTGGGATTCTGTTTCAACTCGGGCATCTTGATTTTAAGTCTCCCGCACGTTCCTCGCCTCGGTGACGGCTTTGTTAATTAAAGCAAGGTTAGCCCGATCCAATTCATACTTTAAGTGACTGTTTAACAGAGACGGTTTTGCCACAGGGATGTCAGCTGTGGATTTTGTCTAATTAAGGGCCTAATAGACGTGTCACTTTGCCTTAGGTGGGCATTTATAACAAGCAAGTCTTCCCATGGCGGCTGTGAAAACAAGTGCTGGAATCTGTCCCTCTCGACTCTTCTGATTCAGAGGCTACGTGAAGCGGGTTTGGGAAGCAGTTGCAGGGAGGAATCCTCTGCAGTCGTGGAGGCTTCCTGGCCGCGGGACCCCAAGGGGTTAATGTTGTGTGGCAAATGACCGCATCTTGTGGGGCTTGACTGCTTTTAATTAAAAAAAAATTAAAGGATTTATGTTGGGATTAAGTGGGATAATTATTGATTGATCTCTGCCTTGTAAATTGAAGAGCATTTGGATTAATCACATTTTAAGTAGGAAATCGCTCTCTGTTCTTTCGGCAAGGGAGCCTGTTCCCAGCCTTCTTGACCATTTTGCTTTCCCCGAAAGAGAAATCAAATCCTGCCACTCCATCTCCTGCTCTGTAGCTTTCTCATTGCTGCAACTCCAGGAATCGATTGCAGGGATCTCTTCCTGGGACAAGTGGTCCCTATCTATCACCGACCTTCCAGCAATCAGCAGTGGGTACCTTGTGTCCTAGTGCAGCTCTGCTTACAAGGGAGAGGCTGTATTTTCTGGGCTTTCTTTTTCTGGTTAATCCCCTTCCCCGCATTTTTCCTTATAGGGAGGTATGTTGGGGATGCCCATCGGTTAACTCTGCGCTGGAACTGTCCTTAAAATAGGTGTTCCTTTGATTTTTTAAAAAAATTAGACCTTGTCTTTCATTAGAAAACAAACTCAAATCAGATTACAATAAAATATGTGAATGCAAGTTCGGGTTAAAAAGAGAGAGAGTTCAAATCACAATTTAAAAACTCAATTCAAATGACTAAAATCACTTCCATGCATTAATAGTGCAAGTCTGTGCACATCAACGCAGATGCAAGTCCTGTTGAGTTCAGTGGGACTTACTTCCAGGTGAGTATGAGAGAAAATGCCCTCTCCTGGGCTGCCAACCTCCCAGGTGTCCTGCATTTAAGTAACTGATAGTGAGCCCAGCCAGATCCATTATGAGATGAAACATCCTGTTAAATGAATGGGGGAGGAGGAGGAGGAGGAGGAGGAGGAAGAAGAAGAAGAAGAAGAAGAAGAAGAAGAAGAAGAAGAAGAAGAAGAAGAAGAAGAAGAGGAGTTTGGATTTGATACCCAAAGGAATCTCAAAGCGGCTAACATTCTCCTTTCCCTTCTTCCCTCACAACAAACACTCTGTGAGGTGAGTGGGGCTGAGAGACTTCAGAGAAGTGTGACTGGCCCAAGGTCACCCAGCAGCTGCATGTGGAGGAGTGGAGACACGAACCCGGTTCACCAGATTACCAGTCTACCATTCTTAATCACTACACCACACTGAGGGATCATTGCTTAATGCACCCTGCTTCAAAAGCTACTGCAGGACAGACATGGCAGGTCTCCCTCGTGAGGGACTCCCATAAACAGGGGCTCGTCATTGGGGGGGGGAATGCTAGTCATTAGCTCAGCCTCTCTACTGGAAGCCAGCCATTTGCAAGGACAATCGCTCTTGGCTGGGCCACCTCAGTCTTGGAAGTCCAGGGAAATGGGTTCCTATGGCCAAAGCTGCGAGGCCTGTAACTTTGAGCCCTTCGCACAGCAGGCAGAAGTTTACTGTTTGCGGTCGGACTCATTTTGCCTGCACAACTGTATCCTTTGCTGGTTCTCTTGGTTGTCCCTTGGCTTGGTCCCCTGCTCTTCCCCTTAGCTCTTACCGCTGGCTTGAGCCCCTGGTCTTCAACCTACATGCACCACCCTCACATACTTGGTAGGGAAGAGAGACAGTGAAGACGGTTGTATTCTGACAGGCCATTGGGAATAGAATGGGGTTTATTTTTGGTTTTTTTTAAAGGAAAGGGCTTTAATAGTTCTGTGCTGTATTCTTTTTAGGGGTTTTTTAAACCATTTTTAGCATTTTAACAGATTTGTTTTCATGTTGTATTTAATTCTGATTGAGTTTAATTGCTTTTTAATTATTATCTTTTTGCATTTTGTCTGCATTGTTCTAATTTGCATAGGCTGCTTTGAGTCCCAGTCTGGGGAAAAGGCAGGATGCTGATGCTGATGAGGATAATTAATAATAATAATAATAATAATAATAATAATAATAATAATAATAATATAGTGCTAATACAGTTAGTTCCCACTTGATGACTGCCTACCAAGACACCCATCTTTCGCAAGGCTTGACAGGAAGTTGGGATTGTCCCTGTTTGACATAACCTTGGAGAAGATGATGTAACCCAGGACATAAACTGGTTTGGTTGGAGATGGAGCCCCAAAAGAAACTGCTGGGTGGTGGGTGGTGCTTAGCAGAATCCTGCAGTTTTCCAGCTTTTGGGACTGGCTGGACCAGTAAATCACTGGCATGCCAGAGAGAGAGAGAGAGAATGAATGATTTGCTCATTGCAAACATCCTTTTTGCTGGCAACCTCAGGCCAGGAAATGGAGGGCTGTGTCTGACTCAGCAGTCATCATTGCATGTGTGCACATACGGGGACACACACACACACACACACACGCCATCCCTCGCAACTTGACTGCCATTGATCCGTGAAAAGGATGCCGGGGCCATCTCGCATGACTGCAGCTGTCCTTCCCCGCGAAGGCGAGAGGCATCCAAGACATATCTGCATCCCACTTGGCAGGGATTGTCAGATGACGCCTTGGGCTAAAAGCGATCCCTTGGCAGAGGCAAGAGGTTCAGGGTCCAGTGACCCTTGTCACAGAGCATGGCCCCCACTGCTCCCCGGCAAAAATCAAATCAAACCCTTTTGGCTGAGTTGCGTGGAGAGAAAGGAGATGCCTATATTATGTTGAAGTCCCCGTGTTTCTCAAACTCTCCATCTGTTGTTGGGCTACAACTCCCATCATCCCTGGCTAGCAGAACCAGTAGTCAGGGATGATGGGAGTTGTAGTCCAACAACAGACCCAAGATCAAGAAACACTGTTAAACAAACAAACAAACACAACCAACATTTGAAAGCCCTCATGGTGCAGGTTGATTCGGATGAGCATTGACACCTGGTTTGTCATACCAAAGTGACAAGCTGCAGAACTGGGGGCGAAGAGGGGGACCCTAGCTCAGTATTGGAGCACCTGCTCTTTGCACCCACAAATCCCCTGGTTCTGTTCTCAGCACCACCCATTAAAAGATCTCAAGGAGCTGGGGATGGCAAGGAACTCCTCTGCTTGAGAGCCTGGAGAGCTGCTACCACCAGTCAGGGTGGGCATTGCTGAGTGTCGAGTTACAGCCAGTATATGGCAGCTCGATAGGTTCAGTGGAAGGCACCCTGGACCACAGCTCCCATCACCCTTCACCTTAGGCCATGGTTGGCTAAGACCAATGGGAATTTTAGTCCAAAACACCAGGTTGGGGAAGGCTGATTTAAGGGCTGGCAAACAACTGCAGACTACGTGTACTTAAGCCTCAGGCCTGTGAAGGTACAGTGCAGAGCCCCAGCCCCTATGACTGGCAGACATTGTGAAGCTTTTGTTATCGTGACCTCCCTTTGCAGAGACATGATGGGTATCGCCAGCACTGTTTTTCTAGAAAAAGAGGTGCCAGAACTCACCATTAATGGCTCCTTTGTTCTCTTATAATGGCAATGGTGCCCACCTGAGAGGTGCCAGAACTGGAAAAAAGCCCTGGGTGTCTCTACTAGACCCTTGTTCTTAAACCTTGGGTTGCCCAATGTTGTCAGACTACAAAACCATCACCCCCAGCCAGCTTAACCAATTGTCAGGGATGAGTTGTAGTCCAACAACATATGGGGACCCAAGGTTGAAGAACAATGCACTGGACCATTTGAATTGCATAACCACGTTTCTAGGGGTTGGCCATCACTAGAATGAAACATGGCTGTTTTACGCATTCAACACCGAATGCCCCAAGGATGGATCTTTTGGAACATTGGACTTTGAACAGCAGGTCCCCCATCTCCATTGGAAGGGGGAGATACGGACTGGGCAAGCCCTTCAATGCTCTGGAGTATTTTTATTTTTATTTTTATCCTGGTCCATGCAATCTCATGTTGAAATAGTAATCAAGACCACAGTCTAGTTGAGAGCGATATACACTGAAGCTCAGTTTGGGTCAACTGCAACTTAGATCCTAATCGAAACATAGGAAGCTTGTCTTATACTGAGTCAGCTCTTTGGTCCATCTAGTGCAGTATTCTCTACTCTGACAGACAGAAGCTCTCCACGGTTTTATGCAGGAGTCTCTCCCAACGCTACCAAGTAGGTTCCAATGATTAGACCTGGGGCCTTCTCCACCAGTGAGCAAATACTCTGCTCACTGGCCTATCTATCTCTCCAGTGGATTGTGGCCCAAAGCTGGGGTGTTTGTTTGTTTGCTTGCTTGTTTGTTTGTCTCTGTTTCTAAAGCCTTACCTATCCTCGGCTCCCCACAGGCTCCACAGCCTGACCGTAAACATTTTCCTCATGTTCCTATAAGTAGCTTAACTATATCCAGTCAAACATAAAACCAGACAAAAGGGATTAAAATATTATCCTAAGGCAAGGGGAAAATTGAAGGCATTTACCTGAAATCCATACTGAGCTGGCATCTCTGCTGTGCTGATGGAGCAGCCTCTTTCTCTCCTGCAAAGGGCCTTGCAAGGGTCCTGCGCTCAAGTAGGTTCCACGGGTATTAACCACAAAGAGGGCTATTCAGCACTGTGGCACCTGCCATGCAGGGACAACAAGGCCTCCCCCCCACCCCGGTTTTAATGCACCAGCTTACCCTTTTCTCCCAACACCAGGGGTTGGGGAGCCTGTGACTCCAACTCCCAAGGCAGCCCAAGACTGTGTAGCCAGTATTCATTTATTGCAATTATTGCAATAGTTGGGTATGGTGGGAGCTGGAGTCCGTAAGATGCACGAAGCCTAGCAAGCTCAAAATGTTCTATTTAGAACAACCTCAAACAAGCCAGTGGGTGGTTTCATTTAGCTGAAGAGTGGAAAGATATAATGCAGGGCAGCCCAGTCCATGTTTTATGTATATTTCAGTTTACCAAGGTCTGGAGCATTCCAGCCCAGATCTCAGTGCAACAGTACTCTGTGCACGAATTAGGGGGAACCAAAACCCTTCACTTAACTCAAACACCAAGCACAAGGAAAGCCTACTAGAAATTGATGTCTTTAACTGCCTCAGGGTCCAGTCGCTAGAGTTATTTTTGTAGCACCTGGACCAGAGCTGCTCCAGACCATGGTGAACTGAAGCACACCTAAAACTGGAGCCCCTAACATTACAGAATCCAGCAATGTCTGGAGGGCCCCCGGCTTCCCCCGCCCTGCCCTACACTGCAGGTGGATGCATGCCTTGCAATGTGTGGCGGAGATTGTAAGAAGAATCTAAGAACTAGACAAGCCTCTTGCTTCCTACAGTGACCCACCACATACCTATAAGAAGCTCTCAAGCTGGACATGAGGACGCTTGCTCCAGCTCTTGCTCCCAAGCGACTGGTCTTCAGAGGCAGGTATTCTTTCTCTGATCATGGCTAGTAGCCACGCACTGGAGAGAAATCCAGTTCAGTTTGTATTTAAAGGGGGATTTATGGAATCTGCACTTTCCAAAGCAATGTGCAAACCCAAATGCAGCTATCCTTCAAAATTCACACCGAACCGAATTTTGCAGTGCAATTCTCCAACCAAACGATGTTTACAAAAATGCATATATTAGGGGGAAGTGTGCGTAAATATGAATATATTGGTGGAAATAACTTACAAAAGTGCATGATATTACGGGGAAATGCTGGCAAAAAGTGCACATTCGTCAAAACTGTGCACAAAATGTGTTTATTTAAAAAAAAATTCTAAAATGCTGCTGAATTGCAATGGAGGCTTAAAAAAAAAATTGCTGCAGAGATGTGGAGAACTGAATTTAAGATTGGAAAAACAAGAAACGGAGAACCAAAATTGGCAGATCCTTCCATCCCTACTAGCAGTCATTGCACCACAAATTTGTCTAATTCAGGTTTAAAGACCTCTGAATTAGTGGTCATCATGGCAATTTGTGGGAGTTAATCCCACAGTTTAGCCATGTGCTGTGTGAAGAAGTCCTTCCTCTTGTCTGTCCCGAATCTTCCACAGAGAAACGAGTGACTTACGTTTCCACATTTCACCGCACGTTGACTCATCTCAGACGAGGACTCACTCATGTGGGTCCTATGAATCTCCCAGTGCGTGGGTGAGTAGATGTACAAGCTCCATTTTTCTCAGCAAGACAACAGGATAATAAAAACAACAACACCCGAGCTGAGGATTTACTTGTGAACACACGTACTTCCCTGCAAAGGTTGCAGCACCGTTTAGAGAAAAGGCGACATGGTAAAAGTACATAAAAATATGCATGGTATAGAGAAAGTGGATAGAGAAGAGATGTTCTCCTTCTCTCATAACTCTAGAACTTGTGGACATTAGTGAACCTGAATGATGGAAGATTCAGAGCAGAGAAAAAAAAAAAAAGCATTTCTTTAAATGATGCTTAGTTAAACCGTGGAACTCACTGCCACAGGGAGCAGTGATGGCCACCAAATTGGATGGCTTCAGAAGAGGATTGGGCTTTCAGTGGTTACCAGCCACAATGGCTGTCTCCGTAGTCAAAAACAGCATGCTTCTGAGGCCTAGTTGCTGGAAAACTCTAGAGGGGAGAGGGATGATGCACTCGGGTCCTGCTTACAAGCTTCTTCTAGGCATCTAATTGGCCACTGTGAGGACTAGATGGGCCGTTGGCCTGGTCCAGCAGGACTCGTCATGTCTTCATATGTTCTTTCTACTAAACCACATATTTTGTCACACTTCTGCAACCAGCTAACACAGCAGGTTACACTCATTGTTGTTCAGTCGTTCAGTCTTGTCCGACTCTCCGTGACCCCATGGACCAGAGCACGCCAGGCACGCCTATCCTTCACTGCCTCTCGCAGTTTGGCCAAACTCATGTTAGTAGCTTCGAGAACACTGTCCAACCATCTCATCCTCTGTCGTCCCCTTCTCCTTGTGCCCTCCATCCTTCCCAACATCAGGGTTTTTTCTAGGGAGTCTTCTCTTCTCATGAGGTGGAGCCTCAACTTCAGGATCTGTCCTTCCAGTGAGCACTCACACACTGGTAATTGACTTCTTTGTATACATGCACCCACCGATGCCGTATGATGATGGAAACGCAGCTGATGGCAACAAGAGACAGGTCCTTCTCAGTGGTTGCACCAGTTCTGTGGAACACTTTGCCCCATGAAGCACGAGTGGCCCTTTCTCTGGCTGGCTTTCTCCAGTTGGTAAAGACAATTCCATTCTTGGAGGCTTTTGCCTAAGCACCTGTTGCAACGGTTGTTTTACTTGTGGCCTCTGCCTTTGCCGCATTTTCATGCTGTGCTCTTTATTGGTGCGCTGTGTTTGTATCAAGATTTTATAAAGCTGCAAGCTGCCCTGAAAGATACCAGAAAGGTGGGATAGAAACCTCTGTGTATTTGAAAACATGTGCAGGTCTCCACCCGCTAGAGCATACAGATTTCCCCACAGCAGCGCTGGGAGATCTGTCGCCCTCCAGATATTGCTGGGCTGCAACCCCAAACATTCCCACCTGTTGCGGCCAGCGCTCAGGGATCACGGAAGTTGCAGTTCAGCAGCAGTTGGAAGGCCACAGGTTTCCCCTGGTTCATCAATCCAAATGGCAGGAACTTCCTTTAAGACTCGCTTGCCAGTGTATGCAATGCATCATCTTTTATCCAAGCAGCATGTGAGTCACACAAAGAGGCACACCAGTCAAATACTTAGTGATTAAAACAGAAGCACTGTTTGCTTCGGATCCGTTGATATGGGGTGGCAGAGGGTATTTGATTTGGATGTCTGGAGCCCCAGAGAGCTGGAGGGTCTTAGTCATGAGCACCCGCTGTGTACAGCTTGGGAGTGTGAACATTCTCTCCCAACACTTGCTCAGTCTCTGGGCACCTGCCTGGCTTTGCTCAGATATGTGCCACCCAAGAGCAGCTGATTTTGTGACAGCTGCAAAGCAGAGGTCATGTGGGGTGCCCTGCCTAGGACGCTCCCTATATCTGAGCCCCTCAACGGTACATGCTAAGTTTTTGTCCAGCAAGTTTTCTTACGGGGTTTGTCTGATGAAATTCCAATCCAGGTCTCATGGTTGAAGTCAGGAATCCAACTAAAATGCAGGGTCAGTTGGAAACCCTTTCAAGGACTGGGATCTGCAGTAGGGCTGGGCGATATCTGGTTTTCAGCATTGTGCTATATCATGAGTTAAGCATTGTGATATACCGATACATCCCGATGCCTGGAATAAGGATGGAGCTATGTAGAGGCATCGGGTGCCTTCTTCAAAAACAGGCATAGGCAAACTCGGCCCTCCAGATGTTCTGGGACTACAACTCCTATCATCCCTGACCACTGGTCCTGTTAGCTAGGGATGATGGGAGTTGTAGTCCCAAAACAGCTGGAGGGCCGAGTCTGCCTATGCCTGTTCAAAAATCTAAAGGGCCGCTATGACATGGAAGATGGAGCAAGCTTGTTTTCTCCTGCTCCGAAGGCTAGGACATGAGCGTCAAGTTACAAGAAAGGCGATTCCGGCTTAACACCAACAAGAACTTTCTGGCAGTAAGAGCTGTTCGACAATGGAATGAATATTCTTGGAAGATGGTGGACTCTCTTTCCTTGGAGGTTTTAAAGCAGACGTTGCCTGGCCATCTGTCTCGGATGCTTTAGTTGAGATTCCTGCATTGCTTGGGGTCAGGGGCAGAGCAATGGGGTGCGTTGGGGGCAGACCACCCCGGGTGCCACCTTGGAGGGGGGGACACTTGCCCCCCCACGACTCCCAAGCTGAGCCCTGCCACCCGGTAAAAAGCCTCGCTCGGCGGCTGGCTTGCTCACTCACTTGCTCGGCCAGCACACGCTTTGCTTCTTCCTGCTCGGGCGGAGGCGAGGGGCGGGCCTGAGAGGGGTGTCAGCGGCTGCTGCTGATGCCCCTCCCTGGCCTGCCCCTTGCCTCCGCCCGAGCAGGAAGAAGCAAAGCACGTGCCGAGCAGGTGAGCGAGCAAGCTGGGGAGCAAGGCTTTTTACCGGGCGGCAGGGCAACGGCCTGCTTCTTGGGAGAAAAGCAATGACAAACCTAGAAAGCATCTTAAAAAGCAAAGACATCACCTTGCCGACAAAGGTCCGTATAGTTCAAGCTATGGTTTTCCCAGTAGTAATGTACGGAAGTGAGAGCTGGACCATAAAGAAGGCTGATCGCCGAAGAATTGATGCTTTTGAATTATGGTGCTGCAGGAGACTCTTGAGAGTCCCATGGAAGGCAAGAAGATCAAACCTATCCATTCTGATGGAAATCAGCCCTGAGTGCTCACTAGAAGGACAGATCCTGAAGTTGAGGCTCCAGTACTTTGGCCACCTCATGAGAAGAGAAGACTCCCTGGAAAAGACCCTGATGTTGGGAAAGATGGAGGGCATAAGGAGAAGGGGACGACAGAGGATGAGATGGTTGGACAGTGTTCTCGAGGCTACCAACATGAGTCTGACCAAACTGCGGGAGGCAGTGAAAGATAGGCGTGCCTGGCGTGCTCTGGTCCATGGGGTCACGAAGAGTCGGACACGACTGAACGACTGAACAACAACAACAGGGCAACGGCACCTCCCAAGCCTCCGCCCAAGCAGGAAGAAGCAAAGCGCGCGCTGAGCAGCTGAGCGAACAAGCTGCGGAGTGAGGCTTTTTACCGGGTGCCTCCCAATCTGCCCGGTAAAAAGCCTCGCTCCACAGCTTGGTCGCGGTTTGCCGGTGGTGCCGCTCCAGCATCGCCGGCAACCCGCTACATAGCGCACATGTGCAGTGTCGCTACGTAGCAACACCCCACCCCTGGGTGGCCCCGGGTTTGCCGCTCCGGGTGCCCAAGCAGCTTCCTACGCCACTGCTTGGGGTCTCTTCCAACTCTACGATTCTATGAAGAGGAGGATGCCAGGTCAGGATGGTGTTCCTGTGCTCTTTTTCTCATTACGGACAGAAAGCTCCTTTCCCTTTGTGGCGACGGCATTGCGCTTCCCCTGCCATGTCTTGGCCGCCTTGCTCAGACAGGCAGCAGGATACTTGATCCATCAAATGTGCAGCTGGGCTCCAAAGAAAGAGCCTGCAGAGGTATGCAGCCCTGTGGAGCCACAAGGCCACCTCAGCCATGAGAAATGCTCAGGCGGGACAACTGCGGCTGTCCGTCAGCTTCCCGATAAGACCCCACAACACCCGCCCAGCCCCACCTGCTTATGCATTCCGCTGAGTTGAGCTGGCAGGATTCTTGCTAAGCAAGCAAATGGCCCAGCATTCCTTCTGTGGACATTGACCAAAGCAAATGGGCCAGGCTCCACACTTAACCGGAGACAGGAAATGGGTCCCAGAAACAGTTTGCAACCCAATCAGCTGTTAAGCTGTGTGATAAAGGGGCTTGTCTCTGTGCATGTGCAGATGGCCTTTACCTCCATGGGAAGGCAAAACCCACTCACCCGCTGTCTGCTCAGGTGTGAAGCTGCGTCATGAGTGAAATGGCCATTCACTGGGCGAAACGGCATTTTGTTTCAGAATACAAAATTCATTTGTTGAATTTTTTTTTAACCTTTTCGCATTTCACCTTGGGCATCAATAACGTAAAGTACAGGCTTCTCCGGTACAGCACTTTTTTAAAGTGTTCCTCACCCCACAAATCCCTTAACAGTGAGTTTTCAAAAGCAAATGCAAGCGGCAAGATCTGGCTTGCCGAAATACATTTATCCCTTACGTCCACAATTATTTTCAGATTTAAAATATCTTGGGATGTTTTCAGTCTTGTAAAATTAATTCCAGTACTCAATAGGGGGACAAATGGGTGGGGGTGTATATGGAATTGCCTCCCCATCTCTCTGGATTTCCAGAAAGAGACAGTCAAAAGGGGACAATCCATCTGTGATATTCATTCTCTCTCTCTCTCTCTCTCTCTCTCTGGCAGGGGAGTTTGCATTTGTCCAAAAGCTTCCATTAGCTTTGCATTCCAGTTATAATCTGCCATCCCTAACATGGTAGCATCTGTTTCGGAGCCAGTATTATATAACCGCAATTGGCTTGCATTGGGATATGTTAAAATTGCGGGTGGAGGCAGGAGGGACATCTCCTGATTCCAAACGAGAGAGGAAGGGGGTGGTGGTGGTAGATGGTCCATGGTATGACTCTCACTGCTATCTGTTCTGGATTTTTTTTTTAAATCACAAACCGTTTTTGTTCAGGGGTGCTTCTACAGCACAGACAATGTTTTCAACTTTGCCTTGATTGCACTGCAAAGCCCCCTTGGAAGAGATCTCACACTAATTTGGGGCATTAGCCACTGGCTACGAAGTACAGAAGTGAAAATATGAAAATCGTGATGCATGCTGATGACGATGATAATAATCATAATAACATCAACAATAAAACACCCTTGAACGACGAGACAGTGAGATTATTTGCAAAACACATCCTGCATGTCAGATCGGTCAGAAGGCTAAAAATATTTCTTTCTTTCTTTTTTTCTTTTTAAAAGTGACTGGCAAATAGCATTAAAATGAGACAGACGGAAGCAGATAGAAGGGATTATGAAGCAGCTCACTTAGGATTGTGGAGTTCATTCCAGTGGCTGCTTTTCGCAAGCAGGCAGGAAGACCCCGTGCCTCTGATCACACCATGGTTGCCAACTGGCTAGAAAAATACAGCTCAGCCAGCTCCTGTGTCCTTTAATGGCAGCTTGATCTGCAGCTGGGGAGGGAAACGATGTCGATTTCGGTTCCTCTCAGCTTCTCATTTTTCCAACCTGAAGTTCAGTTCTGAACATTTCAATATCAGTTTGCAATTTTTTTTAAAATTAATTTTTTTAAGCCTCATGAAATGAACCAGAATTTTAGTGGAAATTTATTATAGTTAATATCTTGTGACTTACATGGAAATTGTTCAATTTGATTGTGCATTTCTAAAATATTTTATTTCTGGCCATGAGAGAGAGGAGGATCTCTCTGTTGTGACGTCTCATTTGTGCAGTGCCCTCCCTAGGGAGATTAACTTGACCCCAAACCTTGTGTCCTTTTTGAGCCAGGAGAAGACCTTTTTATTTGCCTAGGCCATCCATACAATCTGGTTTTAATGCTGCAACGTTTGTTTGCTTAACGGATTTGCTAGCACGGTTTTATCATTGGTTGTTTCAGTGCTCTAGCTAGCTGTTCAGTCGTAAACTGCAAATGTACATTTTCATTGTGAATTGGACTTTCTTTTATGATTGTTTTGTCCTGTCCCCCCCCCCCTCCCGGAGTCATCGAGCAAAGAGATTCCCAACACGCAAGTGAAAAGATGGGCACCGCTGCTGTTTTGGGCAGTACCCCATGCTTTTAGCGCAATGCAATGTTTAATCTAATTTAAATCTATTGCCTGTTGTCTTTGTCCATGGAATTTTCTTGGCAGGGATACTGGAGTAGCTTGCCAGTTCCTTCTCCAGGTGGATCATGTTTAGTCAAAACTCTCCACTATGACCTGTCCATCTTGGGTGGCCCTGCACGGCATAGCTCATAGCTTCTCTGAGTTATCCAAGCCCCTTCACAAGGCAGTGATTCATGAAGGATGTAGTGATGTATGGAAGTGAGAGCTGGACCATAAAGAAGGCTGATCGCTGAAGAATTGATGCTTTTGAATTATGGTGCTGGAGGAAACTCTTGAGAGTCCCATGGACTGCAAGAAGATCAAACCTATCCATTCTGAAGGAAATCAGCCCTGAGTGCTCACTGGAAGGACTGATCCTGAAGCTAAGGCTCCAATACTCATGAGAAGAGAAGACTCCCTGGAAAAGACCCTGATGCTGGGAAAGATGGAGGGCACAAGAAGAAGGGGATGACAGAGGACGAGATGGTTGGACAGTGTTCTCGAGGCTACCAACATGAGTCTGACCAAACTGCGGGAGGCAGTGGAAGACAGGCGTGCCTGGCGTGCTCTGGTCCATGGGGTCATGAAGAGTCGGACACGACTGAACAACAACAAAATCTATTGCCCAAAGAGTAACCTCACCATGAGATAAAGTGATGGGAAAGGCTTAACAAGCTAGTGGTTGTGTGTCATTGGGCCACTACTGAAGACACAGGAGCTGACCACAAAAAGCAAAGAGGCAGCCTCCTCTAGGCCTTCCATGACAATGTCCATCTCTACAGGGAGAGGGTAGCAAGCCCAGCTAGAGGGCTTTGTGTTGCCCTGTCTATGCCTGAATTCGGCTATAAGAATATGACTGCAATGCGCCGTCTTCAACACTCAGAAATAAACAACCCATTCGCCTTGCAGGCAGACATGTCTTACTCTTCAAGCAGATTAGCAAGGAGACAAGTGTTTGGGACAAAAACCCTTGCCTGTATCCTTGATGAGCCAAACCAACCACTTGCCAGGAGAAGACCCAGGTCGTCTGTACAAATTTGCGGGTGAGTCATAGTAGCTGACTCAGATCCGCTGACAAAGTGCCTCTGGTGTGTGGCTTTTAAGCACAAAGACATTCAGGACTGTGGCATAGCTATAAAAGAGGGCCAGGAGACTGGGATTGGGAGGGGGAAATTGCACCCTTCCTAATGGAAGGGGGTCTTTTATTTAGCCTGGTGTGTTCTGTGTAGCATTTTTGCAGGGCAAGGATTACAGGCCACATCTCAAGGATTGGGTCTGCCTCAAGCATGCTGTCTGCCGCGCATGACGGCCCCACAGTGCATTGCAGAGAATGCTGGAACATGTTACGGAGGTGGAGACATGTCTGCAGCATGGTTGCCAGACTGAGGGTGCCTGCAGACTGTCACTATTTTGCAGGAGCGATTTAAGCATATAGCAGAAATGTAGGTTTTCACAATTAAAGTGGAGTAAAGTGGAGTAAAGCTCTCTCAAACCTATCCATTTTTAAAGAAATCAGCCCTGAGTGCTCACTAGAAGGACAGATCCTGAAGTTGAGGCTCCAGTACTTTGGCTACCTCATGAGAAGAGAAGACTCACTGGAAAAGACCCTGATGTTGGGAAAGATGGAGGGCACAAGGAGAAGGGGACGACAGAGGACGAGATGGTTGGACAGTGTTCTCGAAGCTACTAACATGAGTTTGGCCAAACTACGAGAGGCAGTGAAGGATAGGCGTGCCTGGCGTGCTCTGGTCCATGGGGTCACGAAGAGTCGGACACGACTGAACGACTGAACAACAACAACAACAAAGCTCTCTGTTACTGTGACAAATCCACTTCAAAAATAAACAAAAAGATTTTTTTACGGTTAAGAAAGTGGCAGGAAATGGGAGGGAATTATGAAGGATTCGTGGGAAGACGTATAAAACCCCACAATGAAATCGGGATGAATGCTCATCATGTAACCTCCCCGTAAGCAAATCAGCATGAATGCATACAATCTAATTGCTGTGTAAGCTTTGTGATATGAATGGGAAAGTCCAACCCAGCAAGAAAGCCAAGCCCAAGAGGACCTCTGCACCTGGGTGAATGTGCCAAGTACAAAGAGCATGGGAAAGAATGACCGTCCTTTCAAGCATGGCATTGATTCCACGCACTCCCACAGCACTAGTCCAAGCCCAGGGCATGTGAAGTTACTTGAGCTCCTGGCTTGTCAGGCTGCAAAAATAGCTCACACTGAGGACCTGACAAAAGCTTACCTACTGCTCTGCAGTCCGGCACCTTCACTCGTCACCCTGGGGCTATCAGCAACGTTGGAGGATTATTAATATTTTGTGTTTGCTCTCTGCCAACGGCTGTTCGGTTTCCACAACCTCACCCCCCCCTACCCTCGTGCTCCTTATTTAACACATACACTATCTGACAGGTCACAAAACACAACCAGGGATTTGCGTCGGGCTTGTCGAGTCATGAGTTGTTCTGGCCTATCTCCGATGGAGAGCTTAGTTGCAACAATTTCTGGTTGCAATTCCCCGTTGCAAGGGTGGCTCCAAACACCTGTTGGTGGGAAACCCAGATGGGAGAGGGACCAGTCTTGTCCGGGGCCATTCCAGGGGCACCAGGTTGACCACTGTAAGAGTCACAGTGCTGGAGTACGTTTATATGTGGTCTGATCCTGCAGGCCCCTTCTTAGCTTCCTCATCGCTGCTCTTGAAATATGTTCACAATTGCTTGCTTTTAAGGCTGCTGGTTTGAACCGGGACTATTGTTTTATTGCCCCTTTGGCTCTGTTGAGCAAGGGAAGAGCAGACTCCTGAAATCTTAACAACGGCACCAGCTCTGCATTGCTTCCTTCTACCACAGCCCCATCTCCAGAAGTGGCAACTGGAGAGTAGGAGCCAGGGTGGGGGGTGGGGAGAGGGAATCCTTCACAAGCTCAGTTTAATGTGACCTAAAATTAATGGAAGTCTTTCTATAGATCATACCACACACTTCAGAGCAAGCCTTTTCAAGTGTAGCAATTAACCTCCTGATAAAAGGGTTACCTGAGAAGGATTCATTGATTCACCTTCTCTTAAGATGCAAGAGCCACAGTGGCCTGCATTTAGCTGCAGAAGAAGACATGAAGGTATTGCTGCAGCTTTTGGGGCAGCCAGGCCATTTGGCACCAGAAAAGCATCCTCTTCTGAAGGTATTCAGGTCATAAAAGGATGTAATCAAATCTCCATTTCCTGGATGCAAAACAGTGTCTGCGGTTCTGTGGTATCAGCTTATGATTAGCCAAAATATAAGTTTCAGTCTCATTGGGGACTGTGAAGTTTGTCTCACTTTCCTCAGTATCGTTGTGTTGTGGGTTTTTTGGCCAAAAAGTGCCAAACTTCACAGGAGAAAGGGAGCACCTAGACACCCATGAGGCCCCTTCCTCTCTTCCCAGTCAGTGCCATGAGTTGGATCACTGCAGGGGAAGTGATAGGGTCACCTGGTTGTCTAGGCAACAGGGCTGGTCCATTTTAGGATAAGTGTGGCAACTATCTCAGGCAGCTATTTTTGGGTGACATGAAAGGGCAGGACACTGTTAGTTCTTTAATTTATTATGACTGTGTTTTTACTGCCAGAGAGTGGAAAGAGGTGCTTCTGGGATTGTTTGTCTCACTTGACTGTGCCTTGGCCTATGGGCACCAAGCACCTTGGCTTGGGGACTGGGGAAAGGCATCATTTGCTGTTCTACCTCAGGCAGCAAAGATGTCTTAGGTTCTCCTCCTCATCCAGTGCTAGGGCTGTGACTCATTTTTCCTGAAGGTGGCAAAGTTTGCAAACAGCTGCAGAAAAGGCAAATCAACGCCATACAGCAGTTTTTAGTATTATTGTTTTTTTTTACAGCAGGTATTTTGTGCCCTACTTATTGTAGCCTCTGTTACAATCCTGATTTTGGAGTTGGACAATCTGAAACTGCCTTATGCTGAGTGGAACCCAATGACCCAATGTGGCCCAATCGTGCAGAGCCCCTATTCAGGTGTTGGAATTTCACACTGGATGGGCTGTTGCAGAATGCAAACATGTTGGGAGCAGGGCTAAATGTGTGGTCCTGTGTCTTTGTTGAAATGGCAAGGCCCTACGCGAGTCATGCATGAATAGGGCTCGCGTATATGTGTTTTGAACAGCAAATGATGTTTTGTTTTCTGTTCTACAGAATGCCTCTCCCAGTATTAGTCTGCCTGGTTCTAGGAAACCCTTTGTCTTGTATCTCTGGAGAAAACGCTTTTGAGTTGTGACATCAGTGCTAGATTAACTATTAAGCAAAATAAGCACGTGCTTAGGGCTTCAAGGGAAGGGGAGCACCGCATAAATTTCCCATTGTTGGATTTTTCACATTACTGGCCACATTCATTTTCTCTGTTCGAGTATATTAAAAATCCCAACAGAACAACTGTGTAACAAAGCAGGTTGGATGCCTTATCTCTACTAAGTATAGAAGCAGATGTGTTATGTAAGATTAGTTTTGAGGATCTGATCAAAGACTTTGCAATCAGGAAAAGTAGTTTTAAAAAATATATATATATAACTAAAGTGGAAGTATAGAAAATGAAACATCATTTTCCATCGTACTGTAGGTTTTGTTTCATTTCAAAAAACAACAATTTATGTTACAGGTTATTATTATTTATATTTTGAATTAGATGTATATGAGGGCAACAAAATCGTTTGCTTTGGGTCTCTAAAGGTCTTAATCCAGTTCTGGGCAACGTAAGGCAGGGCCTCCTCTGTGGTGGAGCCTCGGTTAAGAAATTAAGGCAATGTTTAGTGCTGGAGTTTTTGCCAGGGATGACGGGAATCATAGTCCAACATCTGGAGAGCCATAGCTCCCCTGTTCCCTGCTGTGAATGTTTTTATCCTTGATTAGTTGTTCTAATCTTTTTCACAAAGTCATCACAATTACATAACTGCATGCTGTATTTAGAAGCACTCGGTTCATTTCAGACAAGATGGAGAAGCATGAGAAGCAGGCAGCATCAGGCACTTGGGCACCCAGTTATCACACCACATATCATCATGTCTAGAATGAACCGCAGTGATCAAATTTCAGAGAAGTGGGCGGGGGGCAGGGATCAGCCTTATAATTAGGTGTTTTGCCCTCAAAATTGCCAGATGTCGTTTCGTTACACTCGGGGGAATCTCATATGGTACTTCCTTAACGTGGGGGAGAGCCTCCCTCTGTTGCGCCGTTGAGGAACCCTTTGTTTAACCTCCTTAGGCAATTCTCCTCTTATGCTGTCAATAGCAGTTCTTCCACATCAGTTAACCAGTCTGGTCTCATAAAAACAACACTATTTAATGCTCATGAAGATGAACTCGAAGCTTGTTCAGCTTGAAACGGAATTATCGGTGAAAAAAGATCCCAGCAGCCGGTCAGTTTGACAGCGTCTTGGCCGCATGGTGCTTTTTGGGGGTGGGGGGACGGCGACTTTTGAAAGCCAGGAGCCTTTTTTTTTTTTTTAGAAAAGGAGTCGGAGCAGATCCCTTGCTGGAAGCAAAGCAGATTCTTGAAGCATGGTAAAAAAATAGTGCTTTTATTGGCAGGTTTACAAGCAGAATCCATTAGTGTCTAATATCCTGCAGGATAGAACAAAAAACAAAAATAAAATGCAACCCATGTCTTGCTTTATCTGACGTCACTTCCTTCCTTCTGCGCTCCCTTGGTTATCAACTGCCAGGAAGCGGCTGATGATTCCAGGCGGGTGTCTCTGTGGTAATACAAGGTTAGAAAGGTTGCTGACTCAGTATTTTGCCTTGCAACCTAATTTCCTCGGCAAGCAACTCCTGTCATTTTTTTGGGAGGGGGGGGCATCTCTGGTTCCTAGTTCATCACGTAGAGCGTTAGCATCATCAATCTCCATGGAAAAGGAGACAATTTTATATTTATATATATTTATATTTATATATATTTTAAGTAAAAAAATATCAAATATAATAAATTTATGAAAGACCATTCACAACATATACATTAAGTGTTACATTGCTGCTACGGGAGCTACGTGATTCCTCCGCCCAACTCTCTCTCTCTCTCTTCCTCTTCCTCTTCGCCCTCACTCTCTTATTATAGAATGCAAGGTCATACATTGCTGTAAGTAAACGCACTAATATAAGTAAGACCTTAAAATGAAAGTATGCGGTCAGGTTGTATCTGTGTATAGTTATAAAGTACTTACTGTGTTACAGTCTAGCGTCTCCATAAACACACCACTGCTAGGACAGCCCAGGACCTTGTGCTGGAACCCCACCCCACCCGGCCCCCTCCCGTCCCTGTGCATATAGAAATATAAACATTGAGCAAAGTTGAAAAGAGAAGGGTCAAAGGTTAGACGTCTGCCAACGCCTTGACATACCCTGGTTCAGGGCTGACCTCCCTTCCTGTGTCCTTTGCAACTAATGTTTAACAAGGCTGCTTCAACTGTTGTGTGGTTACATTCTGTAAACAATATTCTTAAAGTGTCCTAAATGAAAAACTCATATTTTTTTTTAAACCATCGACTCTTTGTCTCTGTCGGGCGACAACTGATCGTCTAGATGCTCGTCGCTTTTGCTGGAGTCGGTCAACCTTAGCTGGAAGTTGTCGCTGGTGCCCCTGGTGACGCTGTCGTAGGAAGGAGGGAAGGAGGTGGAGGACAGTGTTTCTGACTTGTTTATCGGCCTCCCATAGTTCTCGCTCATCATGAACGCAATGAGGCCTTCCCTCTCGGGAGCGTCCTCTCCTAGGTGGCAGGCTTTTTGGCGGTATAGGAACGAAGCCTGCTTGAGGGAGCGTTGGAAGAGATGGCTCCTGTAGGCTCTCTGAATGACGATGGCAGAAATTTCTTCCTGTTTCCGCCTGAGCGTTGTTGTGATGGGTTCGTAAGAAATCTTTGACGGGTTGGCAGCCATGAATTTCTCCTCCATCTGTATCTTGAGGGCGTCCATCTCTCCAGACTCCCCCAGCACTCTTTTGGTGAAAGCAAACAAAATATCTAAGCAATGGATCCTGTCCCCACTCACCATGGGGAGGTCCATAGCTATGAGCTTGATCTTATTTGGTTTTGCAATACGTAAAGGTTCTGACAGAGCATCCGCAAAGTTGGAAAGCACAGCATACTCAATAAACTGAGTGGCTTCGGGGTCAAACTTCTCCCATATTTCATAAAACATATCAAAGTCGTCCTCACTTAGAGGCTCTGTGCTCTCTTCAGTAGCGACACTGAAGTTCTCTAAAATAATAGCTATGTACATGTTTACAACAATGAGAAAGGATATAATAATATAAGTAACAAAGAACAGAATTCCCACTGCGGGGCTGCCACAATTTCCCCTCGAGCCATTTGTGTTGATATGGCTTGGATCACAATATGGCGGCCCGGTGTTCAAAATGGGGCTGAGAAGACCATCCCAGCCGGCGGATGTAGTGATTTGGAAGAGACAGAGCATGCTGTTGGGAAACGTCTGGAAGTTGAACATATCGTCGATCCCATGCTCTTGCTTAACGTAGGCAAAGTTGGCCATGCCGAAAATGGCATAGATGAACATGACCAGGAAAAGTAGGAGGCCGATGTTGAACAACGCAGGGAGGGACATCATTAAGGCAAAGAGAAGAGTTCGGATTCCTTTGGCTCCTCTTATGAGTCTCAGGATCCGGCCTATCCGAGCCAAGCGAATGACTCTGAAGAGGGTTGGGGAGAAGAAGTATTTCTGGATGATGTCAGAAAGTACAGAGCCTTGGGGGGAAAGGGAATACCCAGTTAGTGAACTAGCAAAGATTATGGCGTTTTGGTTGAAAATAGCATCTCAGGTTTACCAGTTAAGGGCATGGGACATCCCTGCTGAAGCTCAGTTGAGTATGCGAATAAGGATCCACACAGAGCTCAGTTGAGCTCTTGCATCTCTTCCTTCCTTCCTTCCTTTGGGAAGCCTCGGTACACACATACAGGGGCATCTCACCACGCTGGCATTTGGATACCAGGAGGCTTGTTCATAAACCCAAGAAGAGCCATGCTGGATCAGACCAAGGGTCTATTTAAGCCAGCATCCTCCTTCCTTCAGTGGCCAGGCCATAGCCCTCTCCCACTGTTCTTTCCCAGCATACTGCTTCTGATCCTGGAGGCAGCATATAGCCGACATGACTAATAGCCATTGGTAGCCAGCTCATGGCTCCCTCACATTCATCCTGTTGAGCAACGCTGCAGAGGATACCAACAGCACAGGTGGGCCTTCTGCACCATGGGTTCAGCCCAGAGGCCACGAACTGCTATACAGATGTGCTGCAGACACACTGGAGTAGGCCAAAGAAGAGTCAGCATGCTCCAATGTGTCACTGCTCCCAAGAAATATTCACATGTAGTTTACCCCTGAAGCCAATCAGGCCATGTGGATCTAGGCAAATTCACCACTCCAAATTCTGTACTTGTTGAGGCTTTGACTTACCCACTATTGATAGAATTACGACGACAAAATCAAAAATGTTCCACCCATTGGTGAAATAGTAGTGCCTTAGAGCCACCATTTTTAATATGCACTCTGCAGTGAAGATGGCAACAAAGACCATGTTGATTTTGTAAAGGATGTTCACTTTTTCTGGGCTCTGATCGTCAGTTTCCACCATCATGGTGACCATGTTGAGGCAGATGAGGAGCATGATGCAGACATCAAAGGCTTGATTCAAGACAGCGTCAAAAATGAAGCCTTGATACTTGTTCTGGAAGATATTAGAAGGACACATTAGATCAGTGGTTCCCAAAGTGGGTGGTATGGCTTGGTGGGGCGGGGTTACCTAGGGGGTTACTAAGAGATAAGGGAGTGGCGGGGGGCAGGCAGTGCTGGAGGTATCAGACTTCGAAAAGCTAGTATCCCTGAATCAAGCTCATCAGTTAAACTGAATACTTTTGATTGGATTTTGAATAAATCTGCAATTAACTGTTACTGTTTTGAATTTTATTGTGCTATTATTAGTGAGTCGTGCAAACCACTACTCTGAATAATGCTTTTTTATAGGGTATGGGGCACTGGGGATGAGCTTATGCAAACTACTGCAATAGATCAAAGCAGCCAACTCAGATAGTGCCATATGTTTGCACCTATTTGGGCCTGAAATGGAACCTTTATGCAGTTTGGGTGTTCAGCAGTTTCCTGCAGGGAGGGGCACCTATGCACACAGTGGTGGGCTCCTGACAACAGTATAACTGGCAAGTCTAGGGACTGTGCAGGGTCAGGGTTGAGTGGCAGTGACATCAGGCAGTTCGGGAGCCCTGGTGGAGCCAGGTCAGCACTTCTGCTGGTGTCCCTTCCCCACTCCCTCTCTGTTCTGGTACATGGTAGTGGTGCCCCTGCCAGGAGGCCAGGTCGGCAGCACCACCCCTCCTTGTCACCAGCTCCTGCACAGCACCATATGAAAGTGTGGCAGTGGTCAGGAGGACTGTGGTCCTAGCAGCTGTCTCAAATATTTGTTGGTTGAAGCAGTTGTTGGCCCCAGATTTAGCAAGTCACAGGGTGGACAACCCTACCATGCAATTTGATGATGATGATGATGATGATGATGATAATAATAATAATACCCCAGCCACTCTGAGCGGCCCACAGCACATATAAAACACCCAACATTAAAAACTTCCCAGTACAGGGCTGCCTTCAGATGTCTTCTACAAGTTATATAGTTCTTTATATCCTTGACTTCTGAAGGGAGGGTATTCCACAGGGAGGGCGCCACTACCAAGAAGGCCTTCTGCCTGGTTCCCTGTAACTTCGCTTCTCGCAGTGAGGGAACCACCAGAAGACTCTCATAGGGGGACCGCAGTGTTGGTCCAAAGCATTCTTTGGAATGGAAGAACTGCATCATGTTTTTTGGTGACAGAGTGCCCCATCCCAAACACTTTCCATTCAACTCAATGGGAAAACTCCAAAATATTTTAATCGAGCTCAATTTACAGCCACACCCACTAACATACTATTTTTTTCTTGATTGGTGCTATAATCCTCTCTAGAAATATGACAGAATGTTTGTGTAAAAATATGTGTAATATATAAATAAGTTAACTACAATGGATATGATTCTGGTGGTCAGTTGGTATCAACTAAAAAAATCCACAGAATGCCTCACCACTGGCCGTGGGATGGGTTTTTGGGGTTTCTTGGATCCCAGTTTTTTCATGGCATTGTAATATTTTTTCTGTTCCTCCGTCATAAAGATGTCTTGTCCACCTAAGTATAGGGAGATAAAACTAACATTAATTTGGATGGCAGAAATGGCTGTTTGTGGAAAGCAAAACCATTTTTAATTACTGAATGTCTCCATTTCCTTCCCTTCCTTTCCCTCCATTCCTGGTAGCAATCATTAAGCTATCTAATTAAATTTCAGTAAGAATTAAAACTGTGCGTAGGTATCCCGAAGAAAATTTGTTAATCATTTTTACTGAGATATCGATCCTACCAAAATTCAACAGCTCCATGGAATTGAAGAAGTGCTGTCTGCCTTATCAGTTATCAGCCAGCGGATGACCATGAAATTCCACGAGACATATCACCAGAGGGGTTAGTCTGTGACTAAATCACACTTCCCAGAGCAATACATAAACTCAAGCACAGCTCTCCTTCAAGATGCAAACGTCTCTAAATTTGGAGAAGCAGTTCTCCAGCCCCAAAAATAGGTGTATGAGAAGGAAGTGCACATAAAAATGCACGTTATTGGTGAAAACAATACACAAAAATGCATTGTATTAAGGGAAATATTGCAGAAATGTGTATATTGGGCTAAATTGAATACAAATATGCACATTAGGAGATTGTTGTTGGCACCCATCTGTCTCAAGAGAAAATGGTGTGTGCCTCTGGGGTGAAGTCAAACTGCTGCATCAGCAGCACTGCAGTGACTGCTCTGAAGCACAAGCCTAGACAGTGTGTATGGAGGACCTGGGCTGCCCAGATGACAAGACCCACCCCCCTCGGCCTTGTTGATGTGGTCCAAAGGAAAGCAGAGCAAGACGTTTGGCACCAGCACGGCTGCAGGAGTTGCCAGAAGGAGATATAGAAGACGCCATCCAAGCATCTTAGGGGTTCTACTCCAGATTTGTATTGGATTTACTCCTTAGCCTTTTCTTCTCCTGAATACATCCCACAAGGCAGCAGAGGTTTAAGATAAGAGTTTTTCTTCTCTAAGTGCAGGGCAGGGACCACAGAAGGAAGGACATGTCCCCCACCAGACCTACTACCCTTCCCCTAACACCCCATACACCCCACATTAGGAGAAATGAATGGTAAAATGCTGGTGAGTTTTCATGAGGACTTGACGGCGCAGTATGGAAATTGCAAACATATGGGAAATTTGGTGAACTGAATGTTAGACTGGAAAACAGAAAGGGAGAGAAACCAAAATCGAGAGATTCATTCCTCCATCCTAAGAGGAGGAACTGATATGGATTATTGGGCCAGCATTTTTCAGAACCAGATTAGAATTCATTGTTTTCCAGCAGTGAATTATTTATTGCATTTGTATGACACCTTTTCTCCAAGGAGCTCAGGGTAGCATGGCTAGGACTATGTACTGGTCACAAGATTTCCATGTTTATTTCAATTTTAAGAGTGTTTGACTGGAATAGCTACATACAATTAGCTGAGTGCTTGATTGCATTTCCTCTACCCTTTCAATGTTACCTTTTGAACAATGGAAGTAATTATATAACCTCTTTTCTCCCCCCCCCCTTTTTCTGGTCCTCTTTGGTCATTTGTGCAAACTTCAGGAGATACTGCTCACTGACTTTGTCTTTTCCCTTCTGAGTATTTTGTTTGGGAATAGGTGCCTCACAACATACTGACCAGCAGTTGCATGAAAACAGGTGACAGGGAGGAGCCCACAGCTCAATGGCAGAACACTTGCATTGCACGCAGAAGGTGCCCCCAGGTTCGATCCCTGGCATCTCTAGCTAGAAGGATCAGGGAGGAGGAGGAGACTCTGGAGAGCACATGGCTGGTTGAAGTAGACCATCATGGGCTGCATGGACAACTACTCTGGCATCTAAGAATTAACCAGATCACAAAGGAGGGGGGAACCCTACATAATCACTGTCCTGGCAGTCTTGCACCATTGAACACTCAGGTCCTGCTTTCAGGCTTCTCATAATGGGCATCTGGTTGGCCACTGTGAGAAGGGGATGCCGGACTAGATGGGTCATTGGCTTGACCCAGCTGCAGGGCTCTTGTGTCTTTCAGGCGGAGGTCTACCTGCTACCTGATGCTTCCAACTAGAGACGGCAGCGATTGGATATTGGGCAAAGTCTGTGGTCCACCACTGAGCTATGGACATCCCTGCCCCCCTTCCACAACTCACGGCTGCCTGGTCGACAAGTTGTTACTTATCTTTTTCTTTTGCTGATTGAAATTGTCAATGATAACACCGATGAAGAGATTCAGAGTGAAGAAGGAGCCAAAGATGATAAAGATCACAAAGTAGAGGTACATGTACAAGTTATATTCCCAGACGGGCTGCTCCTCACGCTGCAAAAAAAGCAACATGGAGAAAACAAAGAGGATGATGAACGTCCATTGGCATCCTAAACTAAAACCAAGGTGTGCGTTTCCTCCTTTGAAATGCACGACATGTTCTACGCAGCTCAGAGAAATTATTTGGCTACTAGGTGGATACCAAGCCTCACCTACTGCATAGCTTACGACATCTGAAAAGAATTACTTTAAAAACTTTTTTTTTTCAGATGACAGTATTTGCTCATCATGAATGTCTCGACCTTCAGTTGGAAGTTGGTGAAGGGCCTGAGCCAGTGGGCACGCCACGTGATGAGCATATGCACATTTGTTGTGTGAACTGAGTTTTAATTATGTTAGCTTGATGGCTATTTCTTCCGATGGGGCTAATTGCTTTTAATGTGTCCCTTCTGTTAAAAAAAGAGCTAATGGCTAAAACAGTCCAAATTTCAAGGCTCACTACATTTTTGCAAGATCTTTTTATCCATTATCAAGGGAGGGACTTTGGTGTTTCTAGTTGCCAATTAAAGCATGATTAAGTAGTAAACTAAATAACACACATCATCAAAAAAAATTAGTATAAGAAAAAGAGTCCAAATTGATGCTAAAACATGAGCAGAGTGAGAATGATTCACTGGAAAAATCTTCTGCACAAGCCTCATCAATGAGCATCACTCATGAAGCTCCCATTTTAGTACAATGTAGGGTGCTCAGAATGAGTCACCTTGGCATTTCTGTGCAGCTGCCATTTATTTTGATGGAGGCTTTGCAGGAGAACTTCCCAGTAGATTGTGTACATTACTGGCAAGCAGGAGACACTGGTTCAAACACCAAAGAAAGAAATAAAATAATGCAAGACAGTAGTAGACAAAAGTCCTTTATCTGAGCAGCCCACCTCTCGTGAATCCACCGCAGCATACATAATTTCCATCCAACCTTTAAAAGTTGCCTAGGAAAAAGAAAAGCAATGCATGTAATTAAGACAATCATAATATGCATTTGCGTTAATGGTTACTTTATAGCTTTGTACCTCATTTGCACTATTATGTGTGGAAAAATATTTTTCACTGTTAATACAATAAAAAAAAATCACCCCATGAATTTTGGCTTGCGTAAAGGAACAGAGTTAGCTATTGAGCCGGTTGTCTTCTATTATGGGGGATGCTTGTTTAATGACTGAAAACAAGCTTTTAACTTAACAGGCACCGACTTAGGTCCTAAGACAAGTTAGCTCAAGAAAGTTCACAGAAAGAAAGGCTGCCATCCTCTTCTCACTGCCCCAGGCCCCACTGAACAGCCATGGCATGGGTCAGAGGCAGCATTGTGCTTGCTGGGACCAGGTGGGGTGGCAGTGGGGTGAATTCTGGGGTAATGACGTGTGATCTGAAACACTGGTCTGTGTGTGATAGGGAGAAGGGAGGAAACAGGAGAGGCAGTCCGCTTTGCCCTAAGTAGCACCCTGGTTTGAAATGGCACACATACTTCCTACCTGTGGGGCTGATGTCCATTGGTATTGGTACGGGTAGGTGAGAGGGCTGGGAGGCCAACAGTAGGGGGAGCCAGAACCAATGACAGGCAGAGCCAACCAGTCCTAGTTTTGTCATCTGTTCCCCCCCCCCCCAAATCCCTGCTGAGTTGCACAAGTGGAAACACTGAAACTAAGGAGAAGCAAGGTGACAGGTAGTGCCACCCCCTGGACTGGATGTAAGTGAGAAGGCAGGGCACATGAAAGCTGGCTGAGGTTGGAGGTGCATTGCCTCATTTCCTCTAATGGACTAGCCTCCCTCAGTAAAACCTGAGTGTGCTATTTGGAACCGACTCATTCGTAATATGAAAAAGGAGGGTTGAGAAGGCTGAAGCGATACAGCAGCTTGTTTCACTGAAACAAATGATGATTTAATCCTGTACTATTGATCCCTTTTGCAGGTGGTTTAATAGTTGCTTCCCAATGTTTCCATAATCCTGCGGGTGGCAATCAGAGTCTCTTCTAGTCCCTTTCCACTTAAAAGCCGGCTCTCTTGCCCAAAAGAGGTTAGGTTAGGAGGAGGAGAAAGAGGTTGAACTGCTTGCTCTGTGGAGCACTCACTCTCCAAATTGCTCTAATCTTTCCTCACAGCTCCCTCCCATTGGCAAAGCAATCTTCCATCTCTGCATGGCATTCCCATCTGGGGGCATGATTTGGCGAAGATTCCAGCTGGACTATAAACGGGGCGTTTAGCATTGAAAAAAGAAAGAACCCGGCAATTTCTGAACTTCACAATTGCAGTTCATGAGCTGATCTGGATGGCAATAAGGCATTGTTGGATGGCAGAGCTGTGAATTAGAAAGCTGTTTTGCCCCATCCAGCTCCCTTCCCCCTCCCAACTCCTGAGAAGCCTAGTAGTAAGATAACCCAGAGCTCAGTTAGGCTTCTGGAATACTTCGCAAGACACTTCTGCAAAGAAGTGGTGATATCTTGAAAGGTGGTGGTGGGGGGATGTAACTGGGAGGGGAAAAAATTATGGGGGAATTAGTAACCACTTACAGACCAGATCTGAAGGTGGTAAGACCTTAATGGGAGTGTTGTGTGATATTGTCCTGCATGGCATAAGTCCAGCTAAAAGACTGTCTGCTATTGAAATTAGTTATGGGCTGGTGTGTGTGTGTTGGGATGAGACTTAACTGCTGATAAATTCATCTTGGGGTCAAGCTCACAGCTGATGATTAGGCTATTGCATAGAAGGTTTGTGCCATCAGACTGTGGCTAACTCTGAATCAAACTAAAACAAACAAGACCAGATAAGCAACAGAGGAAGGCAGTGATCTCAAGTTTGTGCCTGAAAGGGGTCAAGTTATGCTTTGGCCCAGGAGGCCAATGGGCCAGCTATGGGAGTGGGCAAGCCTAAATCACCCCATAGGGCTGGTTGTTGTACCTGCCTGCGTAGGAAACAAACAACCCCCTTGTCTACTATGTATAATGTTATCGCCACCACTTACCAAAGCTGGTTGCAAAACCTTAGATCTCAGCTATCTATAGCTTTCATACAGCAAGCTTAGCTCTTGTGAACATTACCTCCAATGCCAATACTGTAACATTGTTTGGGAAAGCTGAGAAATAGTATGGTATGGGACTATGTCTGTCCCAGTCAACGGGGAATAGGTTCTTGCTCCTATGCACTGCCGTCTGGTCTGGTCTCTTGCCTAACAGAGAGGCTGCAGCTCAGTGGTTAGAGCATCTGCTTTGCAGGTATGCGATCCCAGCTCAACCTCTGGTACCTTCATTAAAGAAGGGGTGGGGAGCTTTGGGCCCACAGGCTGAATGTGGCTCCCTGGGCTTTTCTATGTGGCCCTTAGCACTCTTTCCAGACAGCACCTCCACTCCCTGTGCCCTCACCAGCCCTGCTCAAATGCTTTTGCAAAAACCTCTGATTTTTGCAAGATTATGCTGTAGTTTACTGTATAATGGCAAGAGTCACATCTATTCCTCTGCCTGCTTTTGCCTCTGGCCTTCGTCTGCCTCCAGCACAGGGCCCCCAAGAGGCTCCTCCTGGGGGAAAGCAATCCCCAGTCTTAAGAAGCCCCCCCCCCTTGAATAAAAGGATCTTCAAGCAGCAGAGCTAAGCAAGACCTATATGCCTAAGCAGCTGCCAGTTTGAGCACACAGTACTGGGCTACATGTCCCAGCCAATGGTCTGCGTCAGCATAAGGCAGCTTCATATGTCCACAGGAAATTCTGCTCAGCCCCCTCTCTGACTTCTGGAATTTCATTAGGCGTCATCACCCAAACACCCACACACTTTCTAAGCAACCCTGTCTCCTTGGAGGATGAAGAAAAAAGAAAGCCAATGTTTCCCAAGGAAGTTGAACTGGGAGGGCTAAACCCAAAATGCTCTTTCCAATCTCTCCATCCTTTCTGCATCCTGCGAAGTGGGCCAGGTGAGCAAGGGATGTGTCGTTGCACAGGGGGCTACAAAAGAGGGTGGGAATCATATAGAGAAGAACTTAGTGGCATGGTGACCATCAAGGGAGAAGCAGGATCAGGCCTGAATAACAGGTGCAAGGTTATACTCAGCCTGCAGTGTTGTATCACAGATACAAAGAACACCCATTCCTCACTTAGCCTACAAACACACCATGTATTTAAAGGACATTTAAAGCACATGACTTCCCCCAAAGAGTCCTGGGAACTGTAGTTTGCCTTTTATAGAGCAACAACTCCCAACCTGCTTAACAAACTACTGGGTGTACGCAGCCTTGGTGAGGCTGGAGTATGTTCAAACGACACTGACCATTGTATCCTGAGCATGTTTACTGGGAAGTAAGTACTGCTGAGTTTAGTGAGACTCGTCTCCTAATAAGTAGAGCTTCCAACTAAACATTAGGAAAAACCTTATGATGGTAGGAGCTGTTCAACAGTGGTATGGACTGCCATAGAAGGTGGCGGACTTTGCTTCAGTTGAGGTTTATAAACAGAGGTTGAATGGCCACCTGCCAGTGATTATTTAGCTGCAATTCCAACTTTGGACTAGATGACCCTTGGGGGCCCCTTCCAACCCCACAATTCTATGATTCTGTGATAAGCGTGTGCAGGATTGCAGTGATAGGCATGCATTAGACTGAATGCCGGGGGGGGGGGGAGAGATTGCTCCCCATCAAGAAGGCCTGTGGCCCCCCACAATTCCATCTATACTAATGGGGACACAAAATGGTGATCCATCGCAGGCCCTCCAAAATTCATGTGTCAAATTTTGCTTCCTCCTTCGTTTTAGCGTGCTCTTTGCTATTTTAAGTCCCCTGTCTGAATATTACTAATTGCAAGTAAGGAAAAACAAACAAAAAGGTTGGCTCTCAAATTGTGCAGAGTCTAGAAATATTTGGTGCGTCATGACATCGATCCATGAAATGCCCTAGTAAATTTAGTGGAAAGTTAGAAACTGCAACACAGCATACAATGCTCCCTTCTTTTTCAAAAGAGACTGTTTCTATCGGTATAAAAAGCCACACATTTGCAAGCTTTGCTTTCAGGGTAGAAACAGGAAAAAGCAGGGATATATTTGCTCTGCAGTCTTAAACATGCAAGCTAATAAGCGCATCTGGTTCACCAGGTGTGAGCAGTGAAGACGGGGGCCTCCTGTCGGAATACGTTTCACGGATCCGCCATGGATTCACATTTATTTGGTTATTTTATAAGTTTTTCGAGGTCTACTTTTGGTATAATTGCGCGTAAAAGCGAAAGTGAAAGCATGAATGAATAGTGTGGTTCACTTATGAGATTAATCCGCCTTTACTTTGTAGATCCGGTCATGTTCAAAGTTGTTAATGAGCGTTAAACTTGCTTCCCGCCTTTTTGGAGGGCAGCAACAGTGATTTTATTGGTTAAAGTACTAATGATGATGTCACGTTTGTTCCCTAATAAAAGGCAGAGGCACCCCGCTTAGGCAGGAGAAGTTCGTTCATGTTCTTTTAGTTGGGTTTTAGTTGAAGTCAAGTTTAGTTTAAGGGACTAGGAGCGGGCTGGATGGGTTGGATGGGTTTTTCTTTAGTTAGAGTTAGATCGCGGAAGATCATTCGGTTTTAGTTTTAGATAGGTTCTTTTAGGTTAGCCTAGGGTTAGGCCCGCGGAAGATATTTCGGTTTTAGTTTATTTAGTTAGCCTCGCGGAAGATTGGGCGCGCAGGGTCTTTAAGCTTAGGAGAACTTAGCTTAGGGGACGAGCCTACGCGGGTTCTGCCGAAGCCACTAAAGATACAACCGGTGTCTGTCTTCCTTTGGGGTTAAAGGGGGGAGTAAAATAAAATTTTTATTTCTTTAAACTGGTCCGTCTATTCAGAGTCAGGGTATATATTTTATTTCACGAGGCAACTTTTCTCTAAAGAAGGCAACTAGGAACTCACACACCATCAGAGTCTTCAATTGGCTTACTCATCATCCTTCAGACTGTGAGGCTTGGCCGGCGACCGTGCTCAAAAGCACGCGGAACGCTGGCCGCTTTCCCCGCAACTGGTACCTCGTGCATAACCAGTCCAAGGCCGTGCACAAGGAGCTCCAGCACCCAAACCCCGACAAGTGGTGCCCTCTCTGAGGCAAAGCGTAGTCAAAAATCGCTTCCACGAAGACTCCGGTTGAAAGCAACATATCGGAAGTGGCTCGGAAACAGACATTGAGAGGTGAGGTATAACGGCCCGGTTTATCCAGGATTTCGCTGCAGTAGCGCGAATCCACCGCTTGCCCAAAGTACTGTAAATAGAAATTGCGCGCGTGTATTTTTGCCCCAAGGGGTCCCCGGGTAGAGCGGCAAGGAGTTTAGTGTAAGCCTACGGGCAGGATAAGGTCTTCCCTAAAGCCTACGGGTGGGAAGGGTTCTGGCAAAAGCCTACGGGTGCCAGGGTCTGGCAAAAGCCTACGGGTGCCAGGTTTTTCGGTCAAAGCCTACGGGTAGGGCCGGTGTCTCCCGAAAAAGCCTACGGGTGGGAGGGAAAGGTTTTCTGGCAAAAGCCTACGGGTGCCAGGTTTTTCGGTCAAAGCCTACGGGTAGGGCCGGTAGCCCCTAGTAGAAGCCCACGGGTGGGGGCGGAGGTTTTCTGGCTAAAGCCTACGGGTGCCAGGTTTTTCGGTTAAAGCCTACGGGTAGAACCGGTGTCCCCTAGTAGAAGCCTACGGGTGGGGGAGGAAAAGTTTTGGAAAAGTGTTTAAAAAATGGGCTCCTCACTCTCAACTGCTCAAGTAAAATTTTGTGAAGATTTATTGTACCTTTTGAAAAGAAATGGTCACCCTGTCTCTGAATCAGAAGTAGAGCTTTTAGTTAAAACCATTGGGGAAATTTGTCCCTGGGTCCCTAAGGAAGGAACGAAAGATTTAGCCTCATGGGAAAGGATCGGGTTAGAATTTATGGCCAACCCGAAAATCGGAATTCCTGTACAATTAGTATGGAGCAAAGTAAGAAACTGCTTTCAACAAATCGCTCCAAGAAATGTTTTGCTTAATGGAACAGTGAATTTGGGAAATACTGCTTTTAATAGTGCCCCTGTGCTGCCGCTTGCGGTTGTGCCATTTTCGGCCCCCTCGCAGCAGCCAGTTCAGGCCCCGTTGTCGTACACGCACTCGCCCTTGTCCAATTTGTCGTTGCCAGATTCATTGCCGCCTGTGCCGGTGCAGCAGACGCCGTCGGCCTTTCAAGCCCCGCCGCGGACTGCCCCACCGCCAGTCGCTCAGCAGTCATCGCAGGCCTTTTACCAGCCAGCGATTTCAAGTCAGCAGCAGCCGCGGACCTCGCTCCAAGCAACGGTCCCGCTTCCTTCATCGCAAGCCGCGCTTTTGCCAGCGATCCAGCAGCAGCAGCAGCAAGCAGCCTTTTTGCCAGCAAACCCTGCTGCCCTGCAGGCCGCGCTCAAGCCAGCAGCTCCAGTTTTGCAGCAAGCTGATTTCCAATCAACAGCAATCCAAGCTTCAATGCAAGCAGCACAACAGCAATTTACCAACCCTTCAGCACCTCCAATGCCAATGCAGATTCCAAGACAAGAGCAAAGCCAAACAATGATGATCCAGATGCCAGGACTTGCAGTACAGAGCCAACAACCTTATGCTCCAACTCCAAGTCAGCCATCTTGTCTTCATCCAACTCCAAGTCAGCCATCTTGTCTTCATCCAACTCCAAGTCAGCCATCTTGTCTTCATCCAACTTCAAGTCAGCCATCTTGTCTTCATAGTCAGCCATCTTCAAGGCATCCAGATGTCAAAGACTCTTTAGCGCCATCTAGTGGCTCATCATTTGGAAAGCATCAAGAAGATTTAAACTCACTGATGCCACCTACAGATCCTACAGCAATGCAACCCATCTGCAGAACTCAAGCTTTAGAAGCAGCTTTGGGACAAATAGACTTTAGTGCTGATCCAATGCACATCTTTCCAGTGATTCGTGCTAATGGAGGACAACCTGCAAGATATCAAGCCATTCCTTTTGAAACACTACGTGAACTACGAAAAGCCATCCGCGAAAATGGACTTCAAGCTCCTTATACTAGAAGTTTACTTGAAGGACTGTCCACTAGTAGACTTCTGCCATCTGATTGGAAGTTGATACTTCGCACCTTCCTGTCGCCTACAGATGCTCTTCTGTGCCTGCAAGAGTGGAAAGAAGTAGCAGCCAGACGTGCAACGCCACTTGCCACAGAAGATATGCTCACAGGATCAGGACATTACTCCAATCTCAATCAACAGCTGGCCATACCTGATGCTGCACTCGTCACCATAGCAGACATTGTAGTCAAAGCTTGGCGCAGATTACCCAATCGCACAGATGCCAGCTCAGTATCAGGATTCGCTGCAGTTAGGCAAGGTCCAAAAGAGCCTTATGGGGACTTCGTGGATCGCCTGATTGTTGCAGTGGAACGCCAGATAGAAGATCGTCATGCCAGAAACATGCTGACAAAACAACTTGCCTTTGAAAATGCCAATGATGACTGCAAGAATGCCCTAACAGCAGTTGCAGCTCGTCCAGATGCCACATTGACTGAGATGCTACGCGTCTGCCAGAATGTCGGTACCCACTCCTACAAAGCACAGCTCTTGGCAGCTGCGGTACAGATGCCACGTCAAGACAGCTCTACGCCAGTCAAGAAGTGCTATGGGTGTGGAGGCGATGGGCATTTCCGGTCGCAGTGCACAACAACGCCAAGGCCTTCTGCCAAGCCGCCAGAGAGATGTCCCATCTGTCAGAAAGGATTTCATTGGGCGAACGATTGTCGTTTGAATCCACAAAATACATCACCTACCTCATCTCCGGTTCAGGGAAACGGTTCTGCGGGCCGCGCCCCGGCCCCGGTAAAACAATAGGGTGCAAGTTCAAGAACATCATGAAAGTCAATCGTCCCAGAAAGGTGAACAACGCTACTCCTTATCCAGGTCATCAGGAAAAAAGAGTGATCCAGAGAGATATCTACTCTTCAGATGTCCAGAGAAAAGATGTGACCTCATCAAACATTCAGGTTCCAGAGGTTTCATCATCTGCCTTACCTATTCAAAGGGTTCCAGTAGAGAACACAGCATTCAGTTCACCTTCTGCTAACTGCCCTTCAATTCCTGCTGATGTAACCCCCGCTTCACAACAAGCAATCACAGTCAAGTCTTTGATCGCAGAATTGCCTTCAACGTTGAGAAAACATCCTACTGAGGTCAACCTCGCAGCACCTGAGCTTTACTCACCTTTGAGTCAAGGTCAATCTGTCATTGAAGGACATTTGCCCTTGATGAAACAGCAATATCCAGGTAGCAGCCCAGCTGATGATCACTTTCCATGTGGCCAAAGAATGCAAGCGAGTGAGACAGCTCCCTCTTGTGGAAGCTTAAACATCACTCCAGTTAACAATGTCCACACCTTTGTGTCACCTCCAGCTTTTAAGCTCAGCCAGCCACAATCAAATAATTATCAGGGACAACAACTTCAACTGCCTTGTGTCAAAGAAGAAGTTCCATCCTGTCAGTTTGATGCACAACTGACTGAATGCCAACAGGTTCAACAGCATCAGCAACTCTTACCAACGGAAGAACCTCAGGTTTGCCAACTCAACGCCAAGCAGCTTCAGAGTTGCCAACTTCAGCAGTGCAAAAAACCCGAAGTCAAAAAGATGTCTTCAAACACTGCCAACGAAGAACAAGAAGAATCTTCTGTCCCAGGTATACCACTCTTCTTAACAGAGGACTGTTACTTTTCAAATCCATGGTTTGCTCAGCAATTGCCAACATCCATTCGTGGTCCATTCCCAGACACTTCAATTTGCCTTATCCTGCCTAGGATGGATCGCCTCCCTGCCACAGTCACACTGACTGCAGGCCTAGTTCGAATCACAGATTCATCGCAGTTGCTGATTCCAGGATTCTCAACAGTTCCTTGTGTCCTCACAAAAGGTTTAGAAATTGCCAGACTTTATTTGCTTACTTCTACGCCTACAGCTCCTGTAGACTCTTTGCCTCCTCAGGCAGCAATGGCGCTAATCAAGATTACAGAAGAACGCCCTCATCTCGTCTTAGAAATGGGTGGACGAAAGATCAAGGGTCTTCTTGATACAGGCGCAGATGTTACAGTGATCGCCAGAAAAGATTGGCCTGACCAGTGGGCAACGACTGTCACCCAGGAAGTCTTCGGAGTCGGAGGTTTCGAACCCGCCCACCAGAGCGTGCATCCGATTACCTTCCAGTCAGACTCAGGCTCCATGGTGCAGCTCCGTCCACTTGTTATGGATGTGCCTATCACCCTTTGGGGTAGAGACTTATTGTCTAAAGCAAGAACTGTTGTCCATACGCATTTTTGATGTGGGCCTTTGCATCAGCGCCAGTACATGCTCTTCCACTCACATGGAAGGAAGGACCCCCTGTATGGGTCGACCAATGGGCGCTGACGTCAGAAAAGCTCGCTGCAGCAGAGGCCCTAATCAAAGAGCTGCTACACCAGGATCGCATGCAACCCTTTACTCTCCGTCAGTACCTCATGGATAAAGCTCCACAGTCATTGACCTTAGAGCGTTCCCTTGATAGTCTCAACACTGTCCTTTGCAGTAAGCCTATTGCAAAGTTCTCCTGGAAAGTTTCACTGCTTGGTAAGGTGAATTCTCCTATCTACAAGTTCTGTTCAGCAGCATCTTCAAGCACTCTCACGCCGCTGAAACTTTCCCTTGTCTTAGTGATCCAATCGCCAACCATGGGACGTTCCTTGCTATGTTCCGTGCTGTCTTTCGCATGGGCATTCTGTTGGCTGATTTTGATTGGTACTCACCGTGTCTATAAATTGCTGCCATCACTTCTTGCAGCATACCTGTTTCCAACCAAAACCGCAAACCCTTTTCACCTGCTTTCTGTTGCTCTCTACCTGATTGCAAAGATGCTCCGCGTCTCCTCAGGTATTCTTCTGGAGTATCTTTTCCTGCATCAACCAAGAACTCTACTACAGGCTCTTCAGACGGTTCCTCCTTGTGCTCAGAAGTACTGTCTTCCGCAAGGAACTCTTCCCCTGAAAGTCAAGTCATGTAGCCCTGCGTGGTACTTGCCAGCCTGCATTTTCAACGACAGCCCCTTGTTGCTTAATCCTCTCGGCGGAGGACTGTCCTTGCTTCTGTGGAAAAAACCCTTACCTCTCACGCCTGTTTGTGCGTTCAACATTCATTCCTCTCTAGAAGACACGCTGGACAAACTTTGCGTGAAATTCGATACTCCCTTTTCATCGCAAGCCGTGATTTCCAACTCTGGTTGTTAGCTGCTCGCTAACTTCTCAACTTCGTGTCAAGTGCAGTGACTCTTCAAAAGTGCTCCACTACTAGCACCAGTTGAGTTCTGGGCAGTTTGCCTTGCCTTTCTACTGCCTAAGCCTTTCGTTTGCCTCTGGGCGGCCTTTGGTTCCTGGCTGCCTGGATTTGTTCCAGTTATTCTCTTACCTGCATTCACTAGCAGATCACCTTGATTTGCTTGCTTAACCTCCTTTCTTCTACAGGTATCGTTGTTTCTTCAGAACTCGATGTTTCAGTACTTTCCTGAGCTCCATGAACTTTTCCTGAGTTCCAGGACTATTTCTTCTACATGGTCGTGTGTAGTCGGAGAAGAAGACGACCGGCAACTCATTCATCGTCTTCATCCTCCTCTCCAACACCATTTTGCAGTTCTAAACCTGTCTTGTACTTTATATTGTACTTGTAAAAATCGCATATTTACCTTTGTATGCTTCTTGAAATATCCGCCTCGCATGTTACATGTGTTTTCCTTATAGCTTGATAATTAATGATATGGATGTTTATATATACAAAGCTTTTCTGAAATGGTTTCCATTTAGAGTGTCACAATTTTGATGATATGGAAATGTTTATGTAAGGTCAAAACATTGTCTTTGTGCAGTTCTAGTCATAGACATATTCATGCATATATGTTTTATTTCAATGATCCTAAATCTCCTCGTTGTGCTTGCAAAAGTTGTAATTCAAAATGTGGTAACATTTATATACTTTATTTGAAATAATTTCCTTTGGTCAAAGTATTGGTCATTCTCGGATTTGTTCAAGATATATATGTCAAGTCTGGTGGTGTCCTACCCTCTTGGTACCCCTTTTTCTTTGAAAAAATTCCCCTCTATATGCTACCTTTGGCAGTAAACCAGGTTCCCAGCTTTTCCCTTCACTCTGTTTCCTGCTGTTCATGGGAGACCTTTATGTAGTTGGTTTAAATCCCATCTCGTTTCGCTGGAAACCCTTGCGTAGATGGTTTAAATCCTCATCCTGGCTGGGACACCTTTATATAGGTAGCTTAAATCCCCTCTTGTGGCGCAAACCACTTGTACTTAGGTGCCTTAAATCCCCTTTCTGGAATCGGACCCTAGTTCCCCGTTACCTGTGGTCGCTGTGGTAAGTCCAGAATCTAAAGTTCCCTCGATTCTGTAGCCTCAGTGCCACACACCTTTTATGTTTCCTTATCCATTTTCCTTAGTTTTCCAAATAAAAAATTAAAAAAAATGGGGGAGGGGTCTGGGTAGGCTATATAGCCCCAGCTCTAGTTATATTTTAATTTTGGGTCCCGGATCGGGACCTCTCTTATGTTTGGGCAGTCGTTATCCGTTATTTTTAATTTTGGACCTGCATCAGGTCCTCTCTTGTGTTTGGGGAGTAATTTGTTGTTTTACGCTGCACGCGAAAGTATACATGCTTATAAGGTGATTTGTTGTGTTACACTACATATTGAAGTATTTATGCCTTAAAGGTTTACAGTGTATCGGATCGATCACTTTTTTATGTTCGGCTAGTGGTTTGTTATTTTCATGACTTTATTGCTACATTATTGTACAAGTATTTCCTCTTATGAAGGGGGTGGATGTTGATAGTGTTGCTGGTGTTTATATCACAGTTTTGATGTGGACACTGTTGGCACTGTTGATGCTCTGCCCTTTCATGTCGAGTTCTATATCAAAACAAATGGTAATGTTTATGTCAGATAAATGCTTATGATATCTCTAACCTTCTTTTTTTTATATAACTAAATCAAAATTAATTTAATTTAAAACAAAAAAAGAAAGATGATATGTCGGAATACGTTTCACGGATCCGCCATGGATTCACATTTATTTGGTTATTTTATAAGTTTTTCGAGGTCTACTTTTGGTATAATTGCGCGTAAAAGCGAAAGTGAAAGCATGAATGAATAGTGTGGTTCACTTATGAGATTAATCCGCCTTTACTTTGTAGATCCGGTCATGTTCAAAGTTGTTAATGAGCGTTAAACTTGCTTCCCGCCTTTTTGGAGGGCAGCAACAGTGATTTTATTGGTTAAAGTACTAATGATGATGTCACGTTTGTTCCCTAATAAAAGGCAGAGGCACCCCGCTTAGGCAGGAGAAGTTCGTTCATGTTCTTTTAGTTGGGTTTTAGTTGAAGTCAAGTTTAGTTTAAGGGACTAGGAGCGGGCTGGATGGGTTGGATGGGTTTTTCTTTAGTTAGAGTTAGATCGCGGAAGATCATTCGGTTTTAGTTTTAGATAGGTTCTTTTAGGTTAGCCTAGGGTTAGGCCCGCGGAAGATATTTCGGTTTTAGTTTATTTAGTTAGCCTCGCGGAAGATTGGGCGCGCAGGGTCTTTAAGCTTAGGAGAACTTAGCCTAGGGGACGAGCCTACGCGGGTTCTGCCGAAGCCACTAAAGATACAACCGGTGTCTGTCTTCCTTTGGGGTTAAAGGGGGGAGTAAAGTAAAATTTTTAATTTCTTTAAATTGATCCGCCTATTCAGAGTCAGGGTATATATTTTATTTCACGAGGCAACTTTTCATTAAAGAAGGCAATTAGGAACTCACACACCACCAGAGTCTTCAATTGGCTTACTCATCATCCTTCAGACTGTGAGGCTTGGCCGGCGACCGTGCTCAAAAGCACGCGGAACGCTGGCCGCTTTCCCCGCAACTGGTACCTCGTGCATAACCAGTCCAAGGCCGTGCACAAGGAGCTCCAGCACCCAAACCCCGACAGCCTCCAATCTAATTCTCCCTTCTGAAAGTAGGAACTCCCCTACACACATTCAGGCCTGGATTGACTCATCATTCCTGGATTCATAAACCAGGAATAGATGTAGAGGCTGAGTCCTGCTCCTTCCTTCACCCTCTCATCCATTTCTCCCATTACCCACCAACTGCTGGTCTGCATTAAGCCAGAGTGCCCCATTATGCCCAAACTGGGTGACACTGGCTTAACATTGGCTAACAAAGTAGGAAGTAAGTCAGGATGTGATCTGAATACTCAGAGATGTCTGGAAGGGCACAACAGCTTTCAGCATAAGCTCATCAACGTTCTTCGCTCAGTGTTCACTGAAGAGCGTGAAGGTCATATAAGAGCAAAGCGTGTAAAAAACCTGGGAGGCATCTGAGCGGGTTGAACTGGTAGCAGAACAGGTAGTGACATATTCGCCTAAGGCCACCTTCCCTCCACCAAATTAGGAAATGACTTGTACCACTTTTCTCCTGACCCTGACTAGCCATCTCAGTCCTGGACCAGTGTCTGACTGTACTCATGGAGTATTTATTTCTTAATACCAGATATTTGCTACTAGTTGTTTTCCAGGGCTGAGCCATCATGGCACAGTGGCGCACAAAGAGGAATAAAAACAACAGAAGCTTAAATAAGCAGAATATGAAGCATTTTGCAGATACGGAGAAATAGGTCCCTGACTCTGATATGCTAAACTCTCTTAAAGGTAAAGGTAAAGGGACCCCTGACCATTAGGTCCAGTCGTGTCCGACTCTGGGGTTGCGGCGCTCATCTCGCTTTACTGGCTGAGGGAGTCGGCGTACAGCTTCCGGGTCATGTGGCCAGCATGACTAAGCTGCTTCTGGCGAAACCAGAGCAGTGCACGGAAACGCTGTTTACCTTTCCACTGGAGAGGTACCTATTTATCTACTTGCACTCTGACGTGTTTTCGAACTGCTAGGCTGGCAGGAGCAGGGACCGAGCAACGGGAGCTCACTCTGTTGTGGGGATTCGAACCACCAACCTTCTGATCGGCAAGCCCTAGGCTCTTGTGGTTTACACCACAGCGCCACCCGCGTCCCAGTCTCTTATGCAATAGTAAAAATATTTTAAGGCTCTCTTGAATGCCTGAAGAGGCTGAGTGAATATTAAATGGAAGAGAGTTAGTTCCATAACTACTACTACTACTATTAATACTACTACTACTACTACTTTATTATTTATACCCTGCCCATCTAGCTGGGTTTCCCCAGTCACCACCAAGCAGGACCACCACCAAGAAGGCTCTGTCTCATGTGTTCTCCAACCTATCTGATGGGAGTTGTACTCTAGAACATATGAGCCAGATGGAACAATGGACAGATATGATATAAGGCAGATTCCTGTGTGCTGGAGGTCACTAGCTGTGAAGGCCTTTTCCTCCGCCTTAAAGGGGTTAGATAAAGGCACAGTGGAGAAGTCTATCCACAGCCATTGGCCATATTGGGGAAACCAAACCTCCACGATCAGCAGCAGTATAGCTCTCAGTTCCTGCTGATGGGGACACATAACAGGGAACAGCTATCTCCATCTTTCCCAGGGGCATCTGACTGGTTATTGATTTAGAGAATTTGCTCAAGGGGATAAATGTCCTAGATATAGAGTAATGCAAGTGGAAATTCAGTTACACGACTTTCCCTGACCACTGCAGCCTCTTGCACCCACTGGAAAGCTATTTCATTGTGGGATGTCATGGCAGGGGGTTGTATGAAGAGCAACCACTCACACAAGCCCATCCCCCCTCTCTCTGCTGATTTCCACCTCCCTCTGCAGTCTTCCTTTGGGGAAGGGCTGTAGCTCATGCTTTGCCTGCAGAAAGTTCCAGGTTCAACCCTAGCATCACCAGGTATGGCTGGGATAGAGACCCTTGCCTGAAATCCTGGAGAGCCACTACCACTCATTGTAAGCCAACAGTCTGACTCTGTGTGAAGGAGCTTCCTATGTATAACTCATGCTATTCCAGAGGGTCCCTCAGATCTCTGGAATCATCTGGGGGGCTGCAGTGGAGGTGTGAGAAAGACCCTTCAAAAGATTATCACTCAAGCTATTCTAACCCACTGTTACTTGGTTCAGATTTGTCTCAACTCTACCCTGGACATCCTATTTTCCACACTGTTTTATGATTCGGACTGCTTTATCGGATCAATGCTGTTGCTTCCTGTTTGAAGTTTATTAACTGTTATTGTATTGTTTGTGTCGAAGGGTGGCTTATAAATTCCCCAAATTAATCAATGTGCAACCCTACCCCAACAACAGGCATACTAGCATAACGACATGGAAGATTTAGACCAGGGGTCCCCAAACTAAGGCCCGGAGGCCGGATGCGGCCCAATCGCCTTCTAAATGCGGCCCGCGGACGGTCTGGGAATCAGCGTGTTTTTACATGAGTAGAATGTGTCCTTTTATTTAAAATGCATCTCTTGGTTATTTGTGGGGCATACGAATTCGTTCATATTTTTTTTCAAAATATAGTCTGGTCCCCCACAAGGTCTGAGGGACAGCGGACCGTCCCCCTGCTGAAAAAGTTTGCTGACTCCTGATTTAGACAGTTCATTGGTTAATCAGTTGAAACTTTTTTGACTGGCTAAATGGATTCCTCCAATTAATAAGCCAACAGATCTATCTGTCTATCTAAGCTTCAAGAGCCATACATGTTCTTAGAAAAGGCATTCTAGTAAGGATGGGGCAGAGAACCTGTGGTCCTCCAGATGTTGCTGGATAACAGCTGCTACCATCCCTCACCACTGGCCACGTTGGTTGAAGCCCATGGGACTTCAACAAACCTTGGAGGGCTACAGGTTCTCCATCCCTGCTTCAGAACTATTGGGTCCCTTCCCCGAAAGGCAATTTTATGCAAATTGATTCAATCACTCAATCATCTTCCGGTCGTAATGTCTACTCCAGCTTCATTGAGTGCTAAAAATGTACCTCTTCTCTAATGCCCTGGACTTCCCTGTGGTTATTGCCAAATAGGCTTGGGAGTGTCTGGTTCATCGAACAGTCTACATGATTATTGACTTGCTACTCTGTTAAGGCTGAAGACGGTCTTATGGTTTTGTTTTGCTGTGTCATACATTTGACCATTTGTGAACCACTGTGTGGGGGGTTTGTGTGTGTAAATTAAGAGTGGTGTATAAATGAATTTATTTCTAAATAAATACATTGACTTAAGATTCCTTTGGTCAGTGTGACTGCCTAATAACAACATGAATAAGTAGTAGTGAACTTACCACTTGCAGCAGAGCCAGGTAGCCTGCGCCAACATTATCAAAGTTGACTCTCACTTTTGTCCAGTACAACTCTCCAGTCTCATTCAAGTTTTGGCAATCGCTCTTGTTGTTGACCAATGTATGGTTCATAGGATCATCACCTATTGTGTTGTTAATGCATTTCCCAAACTTCCCAGAAAACAAGTTGACTCCCATGATGCTGAAGATGAGCCAGAAGATAAGGCAGACAAGCAGGACGTTCATGATAGAAGGGATGGCGCCTACCAAAGCATTGACCACCACCTTTGATGAATGAGAAGAAAGAACACAGTTATTGCAGGGGTTCTGCTTTAAGTCACAACTCCAAAGTTGCTACTCTTCACACACTATCCTGGGTTAGGCTGGGACTCTTACAGAAAGGCAGAATGACATTCAATGTCTTTAGCAAGAATCATGTTAAACTAGTAGAATACGTTTCAATAGATTCATCTAGGATCCTTCAACTGAGGAACATCTAAACTGTCTATGTATGATGAAGTCACTGAATGAACACAGCCTAGTAAAGACTAGGTAACACCATGCCCATAATACTGAGTGTAAAATGTGTTGGCTGCTTTTCATGACTGATGGAAAATCAAGTTGCCAGCTCCTGACCCAGAGACACCCATGCTTTTTAACAGCTCCAAGGAAATGAGAAATTATTCAGAAGCACAACAGGAGTTCTGCTTCCTACAGCTGAGTGGGAAAAATCACCAACTGCAGTGCCAGAATGCAAGCCACGGTACCCATACGTACAATGTTTGGCTGAGCTGGAGCAGATACAGCAATAACGAAGCCTCTGGTTCAAGGCTGGCTACAGCTGGTGCTAAATGCGGCCTGCTTCCTAGTTTATTCAGCTAGTCAGAAGCATGTTACTTTAGAAGAGTTTGGATTTGATATCCCGCTTTATCACTACCCGAAGGAGTCTCAAAGCGGCTAACATTCTCCTTTCCCTTCCTCCCCCACAACACTCTGTGAGGTGAGTGGGGCTGAGAGACTTCAAAGAAGTGTGACTAGCCCAAGGTCACCCAGCAGCTGCATGTGGAGGAGCGGAGACGCGAACCCAGTTCTACCGCTCTTAACCACTACACCACACTGGCTCTTTAAGACACAGTTATCAAGCTGCAACCCTATACATACTTACTTGGGAGTAAATCCCATTGAACTCAGTCAGACTTACTTCTAAGGGGACATGTACAGTATAGGATTCACAAGTCCTTTGGATAGATTGGCTATTTTAAAAAATATTTCTTGTCAGATACCTCCTGGTTAGTAGAGTGCTGCGTAGCATTGATCCTCAAAGGTCTAAGATGGAGCAGCCACCCTCCAGGTGTTTTTTTAGACTAATTAATTAAATAAGTCCATAATGGCGTACTACCATCAGCAGCAGCCCAAATTACATAACTGCTTAAACTAGTTCATTGTGGCTGAAGGCAAGACTCATAATCCAAACCTTAACATAATCTTCAACAGGGACAGTATTGTTCCTCAAAGGTCTACAACAGGGATAGCCAACATGGCTCCCTACAGATAATGTTGGAACTCCCATTGGCCCCAGCCATATTGACCAATGGCCATGGATGCTGGGAGATGTAGTTCAACATCACCATATCAATGACTCTCAATCTAAAAGTTAAATATAATCTGGGCTGGAGGCCAAGACACCACTGATTAGAAAACAAAGAAATGTTGGAAGGCTCGTGGTAATAGCCATGGCATATACATTCTATTCAGTCAATGATCCCAGTCCTGTGGCAGAGGAGCAGACAGGTACACCTTGCACCTAAAACAGCCTTCCACAACCCTCAAAACGTTGTTGGACTCCAATCCCATCAGCCCCCAGCCAGCATAGCCAATGGAAAGGGATGATGAGAATTGTAGTTCAAAACATCTGGAATGCACCAGGATGGGGAAGGCTGACTTAAAGCAGTATGTGAGGTGGATACACATGGTGCTGATTTGCACAATCTTTCCCCCCTTTCGTAAGAGGAACAAATTAGTCACCAGCTTCTATTTCACATATTACTTGAAATGCAAGATGGGGGAAAGGGATGCATCCCTCTCCCTCCAGTCCTAATTTAGAGTTGGATTGCCATCCTGTAAGTGGGCCAACTGGGTCTGCCACTATTTAACCCATGCTTTCATTTTCCCGGTACACAGTATATTGCCACCTCCCGCATCTTATTACCTACAAAAATCTACATTTTTTTCATGGACTGTAAAGAGGATCATAAACGACACAACATGTTTAATCGGGCATGCAAAATAATACTGTACAATTAAGGATATGATAATGTACGGTCCGGCCAAAAGCCCAGTGATGTCAGTGAGAATGATGCTGATTGACTTTTGGAAAGGTTTGGGACCAAATAAGACATAGATCAATCAAGATAATACCATCAAGGGGAGAAAAGTCACATTTGCAATATGGTTCTAAAGCAGCAAAAATGAATTATGTAGCAAACACATAGTATCATCCCTGGCATGAAATAGTAATGGCAACATGCATTCCAATGGACAACATGACCATCAAATTACGGACACATCACTCAATGTTTTGAACCACCATATGTACAGTACAAAGGGTTTACATGCATGCAGAGCATTACATTGGGGCACAATCCAGCAAAAGGTAAGTCATGATCCAGCAGCAGAATGGAGCTTAGATGCATTAACTTAAGTTCTACTGAATTAAAACTGTGCTTGGTTCAGTCATGGCAAACTTTTGTTGGACTGTTTCCATCTTACTGAGACATATTAAAGGCTTGGAAAGTCTTCTATAAATCTGGCATTATCACAGACACTGCCAACTCTTTGTCAAGACTGAAGTAGAGGAGTGCAATAATTGATCTACTCTTTGTGGCTTTCTCAGCTGTGAATTTGCCTCCTTCTTGGTTTGTGTCTTTTCTGTGAGCATCTTACTTAACCTTCCTCTCCTTCTGCTTACATTTTGGAAACTGAGACAAAGTGGCAGTGAACTGGGGAGGGGATAACATTTTGAGTCATGTGTGAATTAGATTATGGAAAACATCACTTCTTGTTGTCTAACAGGCCAGTGTCTGACTTTCTGACAAGCCCATAATATAACATTGATTTCACCATTAATATTTGCGGCGTCTGTCAAGGAGAAGAAAAGAAGCAGGATCATAAGACTCTATACATCAGAGGAAGGCGATTTGTTCTAGTGCATTGAAAAAAAATTACTAATGATGGTGACTTTAAAAAATGTATTTTAGAAATCAAGGATAGGGCAGTCGTTTGTTTTAGTTGTTAACAAACATTCTTCTTTTGTAAGGGGGGGAGGAATGTGGCCCTCCAAATGTTGCTGGACTCCAAATCCCATCACCCACAGGTCAATGGTCAGGGTGATGGGATTTGGAGTCCCAATAGCATCTGGAGAGTCTCAAGTTCCCATGTGTTCTGTTGGTATAGAACATTAGTACTGACACCTGCAATGTAATAATTTGCTGGGGCAACCCAATCAGATGGGCAGGATACAAACAAACAAACAAACAAATAATATTATTATTAACACTGGCTGCCCCTCATTTAGTACGTTCTAATATAATGTCTGCTGTATAAAGTTGTGCTGCTTATCCCTGGAAGGAAACAGGAGGGACTGCTGTGGGAAAAAGGATTTCTATGGAAACAGGAGAGATGTGGTCAATGACTATCCTGTAGAGACCCTGCTCAGGAATGCTCCAGACTTTCTGCTTGACATCATATCTGAACCTGGCTGCAGGGAACTGGACTGTGTGTCAGGAATGCGGTCAAGGTGTGACTGGGGTGCGCAGTAATGCACTTAAGCTCACATAAAATAGACAATAGCATCCACGAGAGTGCACATCTGTGTTGTGCTGATAACAGGGCCGGCCAGCCCTTCAGGTGGACTGAGGCAGCCACCTAGGGCAGCAGAATCTCACAGGGCGGGGCCCCTACAGACACCATGGAAGCAAGGAGAAGTGGCATCTTCCGGCGAGATCTCGCAACACTCTTTTCAGCCCTGTCTGGAGGTGCCAGAGATTAAAGCTGGCAAAGCGTGCGCTCTGCCACTGAGTCATGGCCTCTCCTTAATTAGCCCTAGGCTCTGCCACTGTCGTATTCCCCCCCCCCCCCGGTTTCCTTTTCAAAGGAGGGCAGGGTAAAGATGTGCACAATTAGACTCGGCTTTTCTAAGAGTGTTTGGTGGCACTTCATTTCTTATGTGCCGAATTCAGATATGCAAAACTCCACATCGCAATTCGGCTCTCATTATGTGCTTTGCTTTTATTTTTCTACAATATCTGCTCTCTTATCTATTTGGAAAATACAATCTCTGTACTGCTTTTATGTTTTGCAACTCTGATTATAGTTTCTCTGTACTTTTCGATTTTGCATTAATAAAAAGCTTAATGTAAAAAAAACCAACTTTTTTGGAAAAAAAAGAAAGTTAAAGAAGAGCAGGGGAGGGATGTGAACAATTAATCGTAAAGCTCTCCTAAGATTCATTGTCGTTTGTCATTCATGGCTGTTCCTTCATCATAAATCAGTCACTGTATTCCTGGCTTGAGGAAGAAATAGCCTTCATGGTTGCCTGGAAAGCAAGAGTAGTAGAACATTTTGTGCTCAACAGCAGTGTAGCCTGTGGTGGTTATGAGTAAGATCTATGCATGTGTATGTGTTTATATCTGCCCACCATTTTCACATGAAAACCAGCAGATAAAATACTTTGGGCTTGTATGTCTAATGTCCAGAAACATTTCATAGTTTGTGCCCGCTCATGCATTTCATTATTCAAATTAAAAGTACAGTGGAACCTCTGGTTATTAACTTAATTTGTTCCGGAGGTCCGTTCTTAACCTGAAACCGTTCTTAACCTGAGGTACCACTTTAGCTAATGGGGCCTCCAGCTGCCGCTGCTGCACAATTTCTGGTCTGATCCTGGGGCAAAGTTCTTAACCTGAGGTACTACTTCCGCATTAGTGGAGTCTGTAACCTGAAGTACTACTTAATACCACTGTATTAAGAAAGCAGCTCCTGTTTGAATACTGTTTGAATACTGGCCAAAATGAAATCTTTTGTGCTGGCTGTGTGTGCGGTGAATGCAACCACACACATTTGGTCCTTGTTCAATGTCCCTCTGTGCCAACCCAGAACTACTGCAAATACACTGCATGGCACACATGTGAGATTTTAAGACTAAAAAGGTTGAATTTCCAAATGAGGAACGCTGTGGGAAAAGGAACATGCATGCATTCAAGACACAAGCATGTAGGTCAAGCGGGGTGGGGGTGCAAAAGGATCCACCAGGCCATGCAATGCCCAGCCTTCTCTCTCCTTTCTCTCCTGTTGCCTTCTGAACATGTCAAAGAAAGCTCATTCAGGTAACAAGACATGGTACAGAAAGCTTGGACACAAAAACATTTGGAGGGCAAAGCTCCTGGGTACCAGTTGATGGGAATCGCAAGTAGGAAGGAGTGCTGTGGCACTCAGGTCCTGCTTTCAGGCTTCCCAGAGGCATCTAGCTGGCCAGTGTGAGAGCAGGATGCTGGACTAAAGAGACCTTTGGGCTGATCCTACTGTTCCTTGGATGTCCCACGGCAACAAAGCACAATTCTCTTTGAGACCCATTGTTGGCAGCAGTTGGGCGTTTAGAAAAACGTGAGGTTATTACCACGACTCAACGTGAAAGGTGAGTTGCAAGTCTAAGAAAGCTTGTCCTTCTAGAGTCTAGGATGTTTAACCTAAGTTTCCTTTCCTTTCCTTTAGCTTCACTGAAAAGAATGCAGTTTGTAAAGCACCTGCTCTCTCCAATTGTATATGTGTCAAGAAAACAACAGATCTGTTTCCCCAGTATTTTCTGTCTTGCAGGGGCCAAAGCAACCCAAGCTGAGCTCTGACTGAATGAAGGACAATGAGACATTACTTATTCATGAGATTAGAAATTCTGCAAATGACCTTTTATAAAAGAGCTGCTGATCTAGGTGGGGCTATGAGAAGGGGCGAGGAATTTAACCTTTTGCTGAAGTCCTGCTTTGGATCACTGTTCCACCCCCACCCCCACCCCAAAAAGCCATCCCCATTGCTCCAGTTCATTAAGTGGGGGAGAGGCACCTGGTTGCTGATAGCAGGATTGAGAGTTAGTGTGTAACAGTTAGGCATGTTGTTGGACTATTACTAGGGAGATCAGAGTTCAAAAAACCCCTTAGCCACGAAGCTGGCTGGGTGACCCTTGGTCCAGTCACTGTCACTCAGCCTAATCTACCTCACAGAGAACATTGGAAGGTGTGGGAGGACTATACATGCTACCATTAGCTCCTTGGATATAAATGCAGTACAACAACAACAACAACTGTCACATCTAGTTTACCCCTGAAAATGACACCTCAACTCTTTGCTTGGACATAGGGAGTTGCACCTTCTCCACCTGTTGCAGTGATGCAGCAGCTGCTGCCAGCAATTCTGCTCTGCTGCCAAGACAAAATGACAAAACAGCCCTGCAGAAGGGTTTTGGTTTTTTTTAATGAAGCAGAGTGAGTGGTGATGCAGGGCATATGTATTCGTACCTGAAAGTGCAACATACTTGGGTCCCCATTGAAACAGTTGGGCGTGCATGGCTACAAATGTACAAATGCATTCCTTCAGGTGCTGGAGGGTACGTGTGTATGTCTCGAACCTCAGGTCCCCAAAAGCCTGTTTTTGGAACCTTATTTCCCACAATGCCAACACTCTGGGCACTCAGCAAACCAAGCAGACTACCAAGCTCTGTCGGTCAAGGGCACCCTCTAAGCTTAAAAACCAGCCTGAATGCTATCAGCCAACCTCCATGACCAGGCTGTGAGCCAGCTTCTCATTCTAACCGATGCCAAAAGAACACAAGATGAGCCTACTGGATCAGTCCAAAGGCTCGTGTAGTCCAGCACCCTGTTCTCACAGTGGCCATCCAGATGTCTGTTGAATACAACAGCACCCTGCCTACCTATAATTCCTGACAAGTGGTATTCAGACACATCATATCTCTCATCCCAGCAAAGGTAGAACATAGCCATTGTAGCAAGTAGCCTCTCCTCCTACTTCTGCCTCGTTTTGCCCACAGATCCAGAACTAACCACTAGCCCACTAGGGCCACATTCTGTGTCTGTGGACCATTGTTGGCCTCTCCAGAATATAAATTCTGGTCAGCCTGTGCTAGAGCTGAGCTATGGGCCCCATGGTGCTGTCTCTGAGCTTGGGCAAGTTTTGACAATAGCCCTCAGCAACCTAGTCTGTTGCACGTGCGGCACAGTTCAGTGTCTCACTGTGCAGCCAACTACTGCATGAACCAGTCCTGAGCCAGAGTTTAAAATAAAAACAGGAAGGAGGGCGGGGGATGGAGCGACAGAAAGCAAGGATGGGGAAACCTCATTTGACCCTTGCCTCAAGGTACGTTCCCTTCACATTCAGTCCCCTGATTAGCCCACCATCATAGGCCCCATTAACTTCAATGAAGTTTCACCAAGTCCATTCACTTGAAAACTAGGCTATTGTCTCATAATGTGTTCCCACAGGATGAACCCACGAGCTATTATCATCCTTCCCGCTTGATGTATTTGTACTTGGGTATTAAAACTACTTAATACATCTCTTATAGGGACTGAATTTCCTTCTGCACTCCAGAGCATATCGTCAGCTGGTAATAATGCTAAGTTTTACTGTCCGTAAGCCATGGTTTAAGTGTGGCTAAATCTACTAAAAATAAAATGACTTGATTTTCCTGGGGCGTGTGTTCGTAATTATTCCCCACTCGAATCTCAACAAGTAAATGCACCAAGAGAGGAAGAAAAGGGGCCAGTCCAGCACAGCAGGCACTAGGGATGGAGAAGAAATTTGACTCATAACACATTTACAGCTGAATGTATCAGATTCGCACTTTCGGAAACCATATGCGAACTGAAACACAGCTAGTCTTTGAAATTTGCACTTTTTTGTGATGCAGTTCTCCAACCAAAACATGCAAAAATGCAATTATTCAGGGAAAAGGTGCATAAAATGAAGGTATTTGTGAAAACAGCATACAAAAATGCATTTGCTTGAAAAAATATGTACATCAGTCTAAACTGCATATAGAATTGTGTTAATTAGGAAAAACTTGCACCACAAAAATGCTGATGAATTTTCATGAAGACTTTCGTGAAGAGGGTTAATTTTAAGATTGAGAAAAGAAGAGAACCAAAACTGACAGATACTTCTCTCCCTAGCAGTAACACATACACAGAGTCCGAAAGTGGTTGTCTGCCTTAGTGGTGAAATAGGAGGCTTGTGTTCAAATCACAACTAAATTATCCTCAGTTTTTAGGGTGGTTCTGAGCCCAACTTTCAGACAACAACCCTCTGTTTTGAGGGCAAACAGGACTGCTGTTCTTTCCTACCAGAAAGAGATGTACTGTTTGTCTTATTTAATTGATAATAATGCTTTCTAAATTTGCATCTATGTATATTAGGCTTCCTCAACCTCGGCCAGTGGTCAGGGACGATGGGAACTGTAGTCTCAAAACATCTGGAGGGCCGAGGTTGAGGAAGCCTGATGTATATAAATCATGTGCAAATTTGATGTAAATTGGTGGTCGCCGTTTTGGCAGTGTTTTTAATTTTTTTAGAGAGAGAGAGCAGCCTAACACTAGCTGTGAAAATTTTAATATTCAAATGCATAGTTTGTGAACAACTAAAACAGCAGTGGAATAATTCTTCTGAATGGCAGAACATGCTTACACCATTAAATGAGTGGGTAAAAATATATGTAGGTGAGCATGTCGCTCACCTACAATAAAGGTTGTTTATTTATTTTACCATTATAGCCATATTGCTTAAATAAAATAAAATTATGAACCTTGTTAAAATGAGCATATGGTATGATTTTAACAGAGGCATTATGCAGAGGTTCAGTTGGTTAGAGCGCCAGGCAGGGCTTTTTTGTGGTGGTTTCCCAATGGCAGAATTTCCCTTCTATAGTGCGGGTTCCATCCCTGGTAGCATTTGTGCATGCAGTGAAATTCTTAATCTTAATTAATTCATTATTATTATAGAACTACACAATGTTTAGAAGACATCTGAAGGCAGCCCTCTATCAGGAAGTTTTAAATGTTTGACATTTTATTATTATACTTTTATGTGCTGAAAGCTGCCCAGAGTGGCTGGGGGAACCCAGCCAGATGGGAGGGGTATAAATAATAAAATCATTACTGTACTACTACTACTACTACTACTACTACTACTATCTGCATGGCTTGGCAATATACAACTCAATTTTTTAAAATTGCTTTTTAAGATGTATGGATTGTATCATCAACGTTTTACTTGGAGTAAACCTATGGAAATTAATGGGCCTAAATTTGTCATGTCCACTCATTTAAGTGGGTTTAATTTGAGTATAACTAACACTGGACCTAATTTGTGCTTTCATTTGTGTTACATGGTGGTGTCTCATTTCATTTTGTTCTTTCATGTAAATCCCTTTTGGGGTGGGGGAACTGCAACAGCTGAAAAGCAGCCTTTAATTTTAAACACACACACACACACACACACACACACAGCCAAGTGATGATTTTATTTATCTGATGACTTCTCACTTTTTGATTCAAATGATTTCTCAAAGCAGAGAAAACTAAAAAAAAAACAACTAACAGAGTGCAATCCTATGTAAGTCTACTCAGAAGTAAGCCCCACTGAGCCAAGCGGGATTTACTCCTGGGGAAGTATGTCTAGGATTTCCACCTAAACCTGCAGTGTCAGCTTAGCAGCAGGCAAGAATATAACAAATGGGACTAAGCTCCACTATACTTGGAAGCTGAAATCCTGCTTTAAAAGAAAACCTGTGTAGGCTGCCCAAGCCCTGAAATTTGATGACTCTTAAGAGGTAATAATTAGAAGAACCTGCAGGACTAAGAGGCCTCACAGCAGTTTTTAGGGTGCCCAAATTGTAAGCAGCTGCAGAAGAAATGGATTTGGCAAAATGGGCATTGACCGATGTCATTATCTCTGCATTGATCTTTGCACTTTCAGTATACCAAAATGAACGTAACTCAGACACACTCATATAACCAGTGCATCTGAACAAAGGCATCATGCCCCCTTTAAACATCTTGCATGTATATTTGATTGACAGAGGTGGCCTAACAAAGGAAAGGGAGTGGTAAATAAACGTCCTAAGCATATGGAGGGCACCAGGTTGACTGATCTGACCCTATAACATCTTTTCCAGACTGATACCTTTTAGAGCACATTAACACTTTGTACCAGCGTTCCCCTAAGTGGTGCCAGGGCCCAGCGGCTGGGGCTAATGGGAGTTACATAGAATCATACAATTGTGGAGTCCTGGCAAAATGCATCTTACAAGCAACATTGGTCCAAATGCTTTCCTAGACAGAAAATTATATATGCAAATATGGCACAGACATGCACAAGGGAACCAAAAAACACAGAAGGGATTGCAATCTTGCACACACACACAAATGCTATCTTCACAAACAAGTGAGGGCGTAAACAAGCACATTAATGTTTACATCTCCAATTGCAAAGGTGCTTTGTAGGAAAGCAAGCCATGGGCCTCAAACGCAAACTCTTTCTTCCAAACATTTGCATATTTGACAGAACATCACATGCTAGCAATGATAATTTGGCACATTTGTGAGCATTTGCTTTAAAAAGGGGGTGGGGTGGGGAGAAACAACCATATCTGCTTATTGCAAACGCTTCTTTTCTTTTTTTTTAAAAAAGAAAACATTCTGTTGTTTTTGACCATGTATTTGTACAACAGAAATCTGCACTTTTTGTTTCTGAATTTGAACTTTGTGGTCTGCATCACCTCTATTTACATGCATCTAGCTCAGAACTCTTGAAAATAGAGGGCAGCTTGAAACACTGCAAACACAGAAACACAGAATGGGAAGCGGGGCAGAAGACCATCAATTCCACCTTCCAAGCTGAAGGCAGGATCCTTCACGTATTGTGTGGGTCCAAGCAAACAGCAGGCCACAGGATGTCACAAGCCATGAATGGGAATGAGCAAGGTAAAGCCAAGGCTTCTGATACCTGCATGCAAATGGCCTGGATGTAAACATGCACACACTGTTTATGGGAGGGCAAGTGACATGTGCAATGAAAATGGAAAAGAGGGGAGACAGGTGCAGGGAATGGCATGCATGGGAAGCGCAGCTAATCCAGGCATTTCTTGAGCAGGAATCCTCCAAATGATTTGGCCACATTTCTTTCATGTTCACATTTAAATGCAGCTGCAGTGCACACTGTCTTTTGGGGAAAACTTTCCACCTGGTTATGGGTTATTTGGGTTTTTAGAAACTGAAATTTGGTAAAGGGTGTGAAGATGAATTTGTGTATGAGAGGCGAGAGGCTACAGGGAAAGACAGCACAGTCCCAGGGTCCATTCTCAATCCTTAACCCTACATAAAGATCAGTGCTGTGTGTTGAGTCTCAGCCAGGCCTGGTAAACACTAGAGCCAAGATGCAAACTATGGCAACATCCACCCCATACATTTAAAGCACTATTATTCCTCTTTAAGAGTCATGGATTGCCCCACCCCCAATATCCTGAGAACTGGAGTAAGTGTTTCCTAAGGACTCTCAGCTCCCTTACCCATGATTGTTCCCAGGATTCTCAGGGGAAAACCGTAACTCTTAAAGTGGAATAGAGTACTTTGAGGGCTCATCCAGACTTCCTTTTGTGCTGCGTTTCTAGTCATAGGCTTGCGCTTTAAAGCACCATGATGGTAGCTCAGTCGGTACAGCATGAGACTCTTCATCTCAGGGTCCTGGGTTTGAGACCCAAATTGGGCAAAAGATTCTGGCACTGCAGGGGGTTGGACTAGATGATCCTCGAGATCCCTTCCAACTCTAAAATTCTATGTCTGAATGCTTTTTTATGCCCCAGCTTTCCCCGTGAAAACCCACTCTTTACTGCTGAATTGGAACAAAACAATTCAGGAAAACCTGAATTGTCGATTGTTCCAATTTAGTGTTAAAAAGCACCGGGAAGAATGGAAAAAAAAGGGTTCGGACACAGCGCTTTAAAGCACAGACGTGTACATAGAAAGTGAAGGGCAAAAAGTGTGGACGAGTCCTAAACGTATGCACTGGAGGAGGAGATGAAAAAGCCTCAGAAAGACAGGCAACAAGAAACATGAAAAGATGTTTTGTATTGTCTTCTGAAAGATGGCTCCCAGGCACCCAAATGTATTAGCATTCCTATGGCAATTCAAAACTCCTAGAGAGCACCAGGTTGAGGAAGACTATTGTAGCCTATATAACCAATGGCTGATTCATGCATCTGACATTTTTAGGTTCAAGAAATATCTGGCTTTAAATGTCAAACTATACACATAGCATTGTGCGTTATGTGCTTTCAGTGGCTGGGTTCTTGTGAACAAAGCCTAGTCTTTCTCTTAACGCTGCCTTGGCGCTGGTTTATTGGCGGCAGCAACAACAGGGCAGGTGGTGGGAACCTAGCCCATTTCAACCCATGAGCACCATTCGCAATGGGTGCCCTACGGTTTTATTCTGCCATTTAAATGTGGGGTTTTTTTTGGTAGCTGAGTTCAAGCAGCAAAATGTTAATCAGTTCATGCGCTGGTTGGTCTAGATACAAACTGAAGTAGTAAAGTATCTTGGTTTAGATGAGTCTCTAAGCATGGGGAATGTATGTGCACTGGAAACTGGGTGGTGGCCTCATGCCATGCCCTCTCCTTGGGCACACTGAGACATAACATTTGTGTAACACCTACATCCACGAAGCCCAGAACAGCTGGATTTAAACTGTCCAGTTTTCCAGCCCTATGCAAATATTACTTCCAATGTGTGGCCATTTGGTAGTCACAGAAGCAGGAGAGGCACACATGCTAGATAGGTGAGATCTTTTCCTAAAGTGGGGATGGCTCTCTGCATTTAGAGCCTTGTTCAAATAAATAGCTGGGGGGTGGAGGGCAGGTAGAAGAGAGCTCTTATCTGTCTATGTTAACTCTTAATGCAGGATATAGTAGGAATGAGGAACTGTAAAACTATATAGTGTACCAATTTGGACATCACACCAAACCATAGTTTAGCAAGGCAAGAATGAGATGCAGGCTTATACACTCTTCCTTCCCTCCCAGAAGCAAAGCCTTCTTCCTTCTTATGGCGGCTCTGGAGGAGAGCAGCTCTGATTTTTGCTTAACCAGTGGTTTATTTTTAACCGTGGCTTGTTTGAAATGTGAACTTCAAACCGTGGATTATGAAGCTGGCTTGTTCAAACAAATCACAGTCAATACTATCGTTTAGGGTTCGGATATCAGTGGTTAATCAAAAGCGGAAGCAAAAGTTTCTGAACTCCACTTTGTAGCTGCGCTGGAGGAGAAAAGGGCAAAATGCATGCACCACAGGCTCACCTAGGCATCACTATGAACCATGGTTTGCTGTAACACCCAAAGGCAGCCTTTCTGTGAGGGGTCTGGTTGATGGCAACATTCGCCTCACCTTCTGGCAGCTTTTGTGGGTGCACAAAAGACCACCTTAAAGCTGGTGAAGCCAAATTGTTTTCTTTGGAGCACCTCATTACTGAGGCAGGTTCGTCAGCCAGATGTGCACTCAGCCTGGAATGTGTTTGTAAAGTGCTGTAGGACAAGGAATGCGGCAGGATTAGCTCATAAGGGAATCCACCAGGGTGGGCATCAGTCAAAGCTGAAGCTACTCCTACAAGCAAGCTGGATGAATTTGTCAGAGAAAGAGGGAGGTGAAAGAGGGGGTATATTGCAACATATGGCATTTATTGACTGTTTCTTTTACAGCTTAGGATGAAAAAAAGAAAACAAAAACACAACTAATGAATGAATGAACAAATGATGGAAGGAAGGAAGGAATGATGGCCCTCACAACATGCTGGTGGATGTCCATGGACAGATGGGCTTCAATAATGGGTCATGTGGGTTGTGGTTTTAACTGGATCTTACCCTCATCCCTTCAAATCGTGATAGTGCTCTTAAGGGTCTCAGAGCTCTGAGGGTCCTAAGGGATTTAATGGGACCCATTTCGGAGTATCCAAGTGTACTAGCTATGAGGCTTACTAATGAGACCTGAATGGAGACACAAAATGGAAAAAGTCCAAACCATTAGCACAAATCCTACCATTCAGCTTCTCTTCTCTGGATTTTCACCTGTAAAGATAAGCCTGGTTAATCAACTGACGAAGAAAGAGCCTAAAAGGAGGAAAAATATATAGCATTAACCCAGCACAAAGGCGGGGGCAAAACAACCCCATCAGCATTCTCATGTATAAAAATCATTTCCAGGAGACATTCAGGATATAGACCCATTCACTGATTTCCAGTGCAAAATGAAACCACAAGACTTCAAAACCAGAGGGAATCCCCATCTTAAATGTTGTCTTACTTTCCTCAAGGTGACCACATGGAGCTCCAACTGATGTCAAAAGTTGGTCAGAAAAAGGAAGGAAGGAGGACCAGCAAAGTCTAATTCTGGCACTGTTTTCCTGAAACACAAGCTTTTTTGTGTGCAGTATATATATATATGTGTGTGTGTGTGTGTGTGTGTGTGTGTGTCTATATATGTGTGTGTCTGGAAACAGCAGAGATGTGGGCACAGCTCCCATTATTAAATTATGCAAACACTGTAATTTTGTGCCCTCAAGATGAATCACTTTGCAAGACCCAGTCATTTATTATGATCCTTTGAAAAAGAATGCCATAGCCTGTGATGTATCTCTGTAATAACCAATTTCGTTGTGTGTGTGTTTTAATTGGTGTTGGATCTGTGTCACTATGTTACACCGTTCTGTATAAAGAACTGTACCCATTGCCTTGCTTTGGATTAGCAAAATGAAGCCGCCATGTGCCACCTTAAGGAAAGACTTGATGGCACATTAACCTGTGGGAAAGAGAGAGAAGGTGCTGATTACTGGAGGTGAACACACTTCATAGACACTGAAAGACGACAACCCTTACCCTTATGCTCTCAAATCGGGACAGGGCTCGGAGGGGCCTCAAGGCCCTCAGCGTCCTGAGGGATTTCATAGCGGCCAGGTGGTCATAGCCGAGAATTGATCCTATCTGGCAAATAACTGAAATCTGTGCAGATCGAATGGAATTTGAAATTATTGGTCAAGGCGAGCAAAGAGAGAAAGGAAGAGACACAGAGAGAAAAAGGAACAGCACAATCAGGGGAAGATTCTGAGAACCCAGGTAAACTCACTTGGACGTTTTGATACAAGTGCAGGTGTAGGTTGTGAGCAGGTGTAGGTTCTAACGAAATGTCTGCTCCACCGTGACTCAATGTGCCACGTGGCTCACGAAAGTGCTAAAAGTGGGCTGTGCAGTGGAATGAATGCCGGGCTAAACATTCAGCTCCGGGGTCATTGGGATGAAAGAGTGGCAGAAGGTCAAAATCTGGGGAGGGTGAGAATAAAATTGGGGTTGGGACAGGGGACCTACCAGGATAAGTGGTAGTGTTTGTGGCGGGGCTGCCCTCTTCCTTGCTCCCAACAATGCCTCAGGCACAACACAATACAGGGCAGTATCCAAAGAAGCAGACCTGCCGGCTCAATGACGTTTGAGTGGGCAACATAACTTCCCTTCCCTCTCCTCCCCTTGCATCCCCCCAAATTTGTTCTCGGTTTTCTTCCAACCCTCCAGAGCAGATTTGGGGAGAGTACAGGGGATGTGAGGGGAGAGGGGAGGGGAGGGAAGTTCTGCTGCACAGGTCGAAATCATTGTGCTAGCTAGCTAGTGGGTCTACTTTATAGTGTCATTCCAAGGAGACAATCAGACAAAACATAGCCACCTGCTGGGCCACCGGTAGAGGCCCATCACCACCTCTTGGGACAGTGGCCAAATGGTATTTTAAAAGGGGGGAGGTGCTGCTACTGTGGCTTGTCCCAAGAAGCCTCTGCTCCAATTTTTCAAATTTTTCTGCCCCAAGTACTCCCCCATTCTTCCTCCTCACCGTCACAAGGTTTTTTTTACAAATCAAATTAGGTTGTTTTAGTATCCAGCTGCTGGTTGGTTTATGTTTGTGTTTATCATTCTGATTTTATGGCTATTTTATCATTTTATGTGGCGATCTGTTATGCTTATCTTTACGAGATGAACTCTGCTGCTTCGATCATTAACGTATCTTGCCCTGGGCTCCCTTGGGAGGAAGGGCGATTCACAAAACCAACAGCTGAATTGATTAAAGTAACTAGATGCAACAGGGGCACCCTCATTTCATTGACTTGTGCACCTAATTCATTCACGAGCAAGGCAAAACCTTGAGAAGGAGGCACAGCTGGGTGGGAGCAGAGTGCCCACAGTTCCTGCATTGCAGGGGGTTGGATCAGATGGCCCTAAGGGTCCCTTCCAACTCTACGACTCTTGTAAACTTAAACCGTGAAATGCACTACAGGTGCTGCTGTCCTCCTGGCATAGATTTATCAGGTGTCTATTCTGTGGATTAGGCAGGGAAAGGCTGCAATAGCTGGCAACTCTGTGCAGCATTGGACACGGTCCATAGGTTGAGGTGAGTTGACTAAATACTCTGCTGTTGATTCTGGAGGTGTTTCATTTCTCCCTGTCAAATTTTATTCATAGGAGAAGCCTCAACCATATAGGCTTGGCGCTTTGGACTTGATTAAATGCGACCTCGGAAGATATTTTTAAAATAATCAAACAGCTTTCAAAATCCGTGCTGACTGCCCCACATAGCCCAGGCAAACGCGGAAGTCAGCACTTTTCAAATAGAGAGTCCCTGCCCCCCCCACCGCTCCCCCCCAATGCAAGCTTGTTAAGCAAGACCTGATTCTTTCCAACACATCTGCTTGAGCCTCTCTCTCCCTATGAATGTTGCACCCATAATCCTGTCCTGCTGAAATGCCACACAGCAGTGCTTCCAAATGCAAGACTTCCATGCACCTCCTAGTAATTTGTATGGAATTGGTTTTATGCCTCTGGAAATGCTTGAGGTCTCACTTCACACATTGTTCGTATTAATTACAATTCCCGTTTACAACATTTGTATGATGCCCAATAACAAAAAGTTCCCTGAGAGAAAAGTAAAGGCAAGATTCTAAATGTTATGTCAACTTGGGTGGCCATAATCTCTTGGATAAGTGAAGCATCCATTTTTGCACAGGATAACATCCCAGAGCCCTGTGAGGCTGCAAGGCTGACCACTTTTTCTTCCTGACCTGAACTTACTTGCCAATCCAGCTGGAAGAAGTACTGTTAGAAAGCTGGGGTGGAGGGGAAGGTGGTCAATTCTGCTAGCAAAACCCAGCATTGGTTGCTAGGCATGTAACTAGATCCTAGAGGAGGATGGGGATTAGTGAAATGGCTGCTGTCACATCAGCACCGGTGGATACATAAAACTATTGTCAAAGAGCGAGCCGACAGTAAATAACACCTTAACTCTTTATTAGCAAAAACACAGTCTTTACAGACTTGGCTGAGTGTCAGGCCTAATGAGCAGCTCATCCTCGGTAGGTCGTGCCCCATGATTCAGTTGCCAAGACTCAAAGTCCCTGCCTCTCCACTGCCATCTAAGTCACCTCATCTCCAGGGCTTTCCCCAAGCGAAACTTTCCTGCATGTGGCCTGGCACTGTTCCACCCGTTTCAGCCCTCTTCTGGTTCTATAAGACTATGGGGAAGGCGGGAGACATCCATGACTCTTCACCAGCCTGACTCATCACTTCCTCTTGGCCTCCCTCCTCACTTCCTTCAGCTTCTGCCTCCGATTCTGGGCCTCTCTCTGCCACAGGCTCTCCCTGCTCACTAAGCCCTGTTACCTCCCCAGCTCCCAACACCTCTTCCCAGCCTTCTCCCTCTGACTCCTCATCATCATCCCACCACCACTCCCCAGGTTCTAATCCTGCTTTCCTTGGTGGTTCCCCAGCTGGTTCCTCCCACCATTCCTCTGTGTCAAACCAGTCCATGACACCTATGCAGTTCCCAATGGGAAGGGTCACTTGGATGCCCCTTTTTCAGATGAAAGGGGCAGAATCCTCAGAGAGGACCCTTGATCCTATGAACTGCACTGGGGTTGATCATTTTAGGAACACAGGAAGCTGGCTTACACTAAGTCCAGCTATTACTCTATCTAGCTCAGCACCGTCCACACTGACTGGCTCTGCAGGGGGTCTCTCCCAGCCAGACCTGGAGACGCTGCAGATTGAAGCTGAGACTTACTGCATGAGAAGCAGTTGCTCTTCCATTGAGCTACAAGCCTACCATTCAGGTAGCCAGCAATGTCCCTGCGACACCAGCAGCCATTATGCAAATAACCATCCTCCACCGAGAAAAATTTGCATGCCTAGCTTCCAATGGGAAGAGGCAGCCATGCTTAAGAGTCCTGGAAATAAAGGGCCAAGAATGCATCTGGGAAAACAAAGGCGAGGAACCAACAGCACTTAACCACTGACCTATCCAGCGGCAAAGAGAAAATCTGGTTTAGAATTGACATTAACGTCACATGCTCAATTTCAGATGCTAAGCTAATGGGGGGCGGCCATTTCTCTCTCACACCTTCACTGACCTCCCAGGACTGGTTGTGAGGATAATGAAAGGAGGCAATAACTGGATGGTGAACAGTGGCATAGAACACAAATAATGAGCAGGCCATGTTGTTGTTGTTGTTCCAGACCCACGTTCATTTCAGTTCAGAGCCAAGTGAAAGATAAGCTCAAACATCATTAAAGACTTCCTAGCATTTGTCCCAGGGGTATGGCTGCAGATATGTGGCATTATGTGACACCCAGCCTCGGAGAAGAGGGCACGCAAGGCGAATTCAGGCCAAAAATATGCAGGCTGTCCCCAGCCCCCCTTACCCTTGCTTCTTCCGCACTGAGCCCTCCCGTAATCCTCGGCGTTTATAGATATCCTGGCCCCACCTGTTTCATACTCTCATTGGCTGCGGACATTTTTAGCTCATCACGGCTGGTGACTTAATGTTAAGCTTTGGGGGAAACCGGTTGCTGGGTATCCACTCAAGCAAAAACTCAATACCTTTTGGCATCCAGACAAACCAGAGCATTTCCATCAGTGCTCCGTTTGTCGGCAATTATTGACCGTCCCCTGTTCGTTCAGATCTGTGTCCGAGGGAAGATGCAGCAATTGAAACACTGTGCCTGGGAGAGCCATCGGAAGCGACAGCTCAGGTCATAGACCTAGGTCATGTCCACCCCTGTACTTTTAAACCACATTTAAAGCAGATCCCACCCCCCCAAGAATCAAGGGGTCTGTAGTTTACCCCCTCTCAGAGCTATGATTTCCAGCACCCTTAACACACTAACATTCACAGGATTCTTTGGGGGCAGCCATGTGATTTCAATGTAAGTTGTGGGTGTGGCCCTAGAGAGCCATGGAGGCACAGTCTGTGGAACCTCAGGGGCTGAGCCTTTTCCTCCTTCATCTTTCCCTCCACATCCATCTTTTGCCGTCATAAGGCCTTCTGTTGGAATTGGTTTTCTATAACATATTGTACTACAAATATGTACAGTTGTACCTTGGTTTTCAAACAGCTTATTTCTCGAACGTTTCAGCTCCCGAACGCCGCAAACCCGGAAGTGACTGTTCCGGTCTGCGAACTATTTTTGGAAGCCGAACGTCCGATGGGGCTTCTGCGGCTTCCGATTGGCTGCAGGAGCTTACTGCAGCCAATCAGAAGCCGTGCTTTGGTTTCCGAACGTTTTGGAAGTCGAACGGACTTCTGGAACGGATTCCATTCGACTCCGAAGGTACGACTGTACTCAGTGCTTTTTTTCTAAAAAAATGTTTGGGGTACTCCCACTTTTTCTACTCATATTGAAATACTGCCCCTCAATGATGCCAAACTTAGATTCATAAAATGTTTAGGGGTATGCGTACCCCTGTGTCCCTCCAGAAAAAAACCACTGACTGCACTACAAACCTAAGATACCGCTTCCTTCCTTACAGAACCTCCTGGGTGTCAAGATCAGCTGAGGAGGCCCTCTTGGAGCTCCGCCTCCCTCTGAAGTTCACATTGGTGGTGGCCTACTCCGTGGTAGGCCCTCAGCTGCGCAATTCTCTCCTTGCAGAGGTACATCAAACTTTTAGCAAATGCTTAAGACATACCTCTTCACCCTGCCTTTGACACCTGAAGGGCCCACCCTATTCCTGTGATTGTAATTTGTTCTGACTGTTTTTAATGTTTAATTGTTGTAACCCACCCTAGGAACTGCTGTTGAAGGGTGTCTAATAAATTTAATAGTATTAGTAATAAAAATAATAAAAATAATAGCCACCCCCTTCCCTCTATTTGGTGCTGAGGATGGAGGCGGTGGTGGGCCTTCAATTAAAATGCAGGCACAAAGTGAACCCCAGGCAATTAAATCCTGCGGAAGCACTGGAAGCGCTGATTCTAACGCTTACCAAAACCTCTCTGAATCGACTGAAAATATGCAGATCAAGAATCATTAGCAAAGTAGACCAAACAATACTATTACTAATCAGCTGTGACAGGAAACATGTAAATGTTGTAACTAAGCACTTTCTAGAGTAGTTTCAGATTCCTGTTGAATCACCTGGTGTTAACAACTTCTTGGCAGGAAACATGTACTGCCTGGAGGCTAATTAGTAAAATGCTTCTTTTAGTGTCACTGACTTGTGAATTTGCTCTTTTGGTAGCAAAGCTGCATTGTCTGACTGAGAGACGCAACATTATTCACTGCATTCTTCCTGCTTCCAGATTATACCATACATATATTGTTTGTGACCCACCAAATGGTGTGGGGTGTTTCTGAACGTTCAGTGGGCCTTCTCTTCTCTCTTCTCTCTCACTCTCACACACCCTATTCCTCCACATATGACAAACTGTAGGCATGCGTTGCGTGAACTTTTTCCTATTGTTTGCATATTGTTGTGGTTGGCATCCATCTGCCTTGAGAGACAATAGAGTGTGCCTTTGGGGGTGAAGTCAAACCACTGCGTCAGCAGCACCAAAGGAAACTCCCCGGGGCGCAAGCCTGGGCAGTAGTGTATATGGAGGTCCTGGGCTGCCCAGACAACAAGACCCTCCTCTTGGCCTCACTGATTTGGTCAAAGCAGAGCAAGACGTTTGGCACCAGCTTGGCTGCAGGAGTTGCCAGAAGGAGGCAAGCAAGGCGCCATCCAACTGCCTTAGGGACTTCACACCAGATTTGACAAGGTTTTACTCCTGAGCCTTTTCTTCTCTTGAAGATACCCCACGAGGCAGCTCTTGGGGAGGGGATGCTTATAGTGGTAGGGCCTCATTCTTAGAATACACTCTCATAAATAGATTCAGGAGAAGCCTTAATTAATGTGATGTATATTGCTTTATTGTACAGGTATTTGGGGTTCTCTTATGCTGGGAGTCTCGCTTGCTTGCTTTTATTGATGCTTGCATCTGTAACTGGTTGCTGTTTTATTTATTTATTTATTTTAATTGTGTAGTGTTGCGTTGTTGTTTTTTTGCTCTTTTGCTCACAGGTCACTTTGGGTATGACTGTAGAAAACCTGACTCATAATGCTTTCAAGTAAATGCCAGAAAGACCACTTGCCCCTGTACAGGCCTGAAAGATCAATGGGATCACCTGGGGAAATTCTGTTCGTGTCACCACTCTAAAGAATATCATAGGGTGGTGATGTGGAAATGGGCATTTCCTGCTACTCCCCCTGTACTGCGGAGTGCCGTTCCCTCTGCTATCAGTTGCTTCAGGCATCTTGGAAAGCAATATACCTAACCCTTTTGCCCAGGCAGTGCCGGATTTAGGGCACAGCAGGTGGTTCTTCTGCATAGGGCGCTGAACCGAGGAGGCACAAAGTAATAAGTAATAATAATAATAAACCTATATTTTTACGGGTACCTATCCAAAGTTAGTGGGGCACCAAATTTTGTCTTTGCTCAAGGCACCATATTAACTTAATAAACAGATAGGCAGATGATAGAGGTTAAAACATGTGACATGGCTGCTTGCAGTAGAGGGCGGGGTTGAGATGAAGAGATAGTCAGGGAAAACACACTTTATGGTTTCCCACTAAACACCCAAGCTCTGCCCCTTCCTCCTGCACACTCTCTCTCTCTCATCCTGCACAAGGCAGCCACGAAAAGTACTTCACATGATTTAGGCTCAGACTCCAAAGCTATCCTTGTGCATATGAAGTAACTATAAATAAATAGCATGTTTTATTTACCAGTAGGACTCCTGCACATTTTATTTCTCCTCTTTTAGCAATGCTAGTTATGTGTTAATTAGAGAGATGGTGGGTGGTGGGTTATCTTCCAATTCCAAGCTTCTCTCTCTCTCTCTCTCTCTCTCTCTCTCTCTCTCTGCCAATGATTTTTTTGGGCATTGTTGAATGATACATTTCCCCACCCCTCCAAGTAGCAGCCAATAAAGTGCACTGGGGACCAGATCAATGCACTGGTTTGTTTTTTTACAATGTCACATCATCACACATTTTGAATTGTTAAACGTTAGCGAGGACATGTCTGGTTGCTGAGTTTTTTTGTGGTGGCCACACATCAGCCCTAACATCAACTGAGAAGGAAGGCAAAAAAAAGGCTACACATTTAGCCAAACTTCCTTAACTTGCTAAAGACTTCTCCACCGGAGTTGGCACCATTGTTATTTCTAGATCCAGTGCCACATTGTTCTTGAAGCAATCTGCTGTTTCTCTTATAACAAAAATACATTGGAAATCCACTAACTTCGTATAAAAGACTTTTAGAAACAACAACATACGATTTGAGTCTGGTGGTGGCTGTTTGGGAACAACTGATTACAGCAGATTGCGCAATTACTGCCAAGGCAACACAAACCTCCATCTTGCTAATCAACAGGGAAAGAAATCCAGAAAACAATTAAAAGTCATTAGGAGACATCAATGCATTTACTCCATACGGCAACTTCTTTTTCAAGCCGATTTGGCAGAAGGCTGGCACTCAGTCTAATTCTTGAATGAGATGTTGTTAACCTGCTAGCCACTCAAGCGTTGTATAGAAGACTCTCTCTTTCTCTCTCTCTTTTGGCCCAGACGTGTGTGCATTTTGTTAAACTTGTATTGCAGCCAGACATTCTACATTTAATGGGGAAATCCTGGAAGAGGCATAGCTTTCCAGGAAACCATTTGAGAAAGCGGTTGAGCATTCACACACACACACACACACACACAAACAAAGGGAAGAGTTCTGTTGCCTGTGACAAATGATGTACATGCAGAGTTGTGCCCTAGAAACACTATTGCTCTAGAACAGCTATGGGCAATCTAGCTAGGCCCTCCAGGCCTCAGAGGTTCCATTTTGGGCAAACCAAGGCCACCTTTCCTGGGGTGGACTTCGTATGTCGTAAGGCAAAGGAAAGTTCAAGGAAGAATCTTTATTTGCATCCCTGGCTTGAATTCTAGCTGCAGCTGCAAATCATGATCACACAACGTCCGCTCCTGATCCTTACTCTGCAGCCAAAAGTCTGCACTTTTTGGATTTGGTGCCTCTTTCTGTCATACTGTGGAAAGTGGTGACTTTTGGCTGCAAAGGGATAATCCATAGGCAAGCCAGGGGTGTGAAGGAAAAGCTGGGTCTGTGAAGGAAGAACCCTCCTTTGCAGCCACAGCTTGACCTTTGACTCACCTGGTGTCATAGAATGTCAGGTGAGTGTTAGAGTGGTCTGGCCATATCTAGTTCCCCACTTCTCCTCTAGAATCATATTGTTGTTCTAGAACCATTCTTGACCCAGAACCACTGCCCCACATTGATGGGACCACTAAGGGTTTCCTCTGCCTAGGGCTGATTACAGATGAAGTGGAAGATCGTTGACTGGGTTTCACCAAGCACTTGCAATAAATACACAACCCTGGTGGCAACACCATGCTGATTGACACCAGTCCACATGGAAGAGCAGAATCAGTATAACTGGCACAGTTACAGCTCCACCAAAGCAGCAATGGGAGCTCTCCGTGCCTTCAACAGGGAATCAAAGCTGACCATGGCTCTCCTAATAATAGACTTGTATGATACATGTGTTTTCGAAGCACCCTGTTTATCACATTCACAGGTGCACATGTGAAAAACATTTGATGCACACCTGGTGGCAGGTGATCATGCCTTGCAATTACAAGGGTTGTCCAACGCTATGTGTGCAAACTTCTATTAGCACAATGAGACTTTCCCTTCTTCTCCCTGTGCACACACTTAAAATTTGTTCTGCAGAATCCGCCAACCCTCTGGATCAGATTTAGAGGTGCGGGAGGCTGCAGGGGAGAACAGAGGAAAGTTATGTTGAGTAAGTGGAAGTAACAACAGTATTGGCTATGGTAACTTTAGTATCGTACAGTGCAACACAATGCAGATATATGCCTGGGAGCAAATCCCACTGCTTCAAGTCTGCAGCCCTCCACTGTGATTTTCGACTGAGGGAGAACTGGCATGTTTGAAACAAAATTGGGAAGTGCACCTGAAGTTTGGCAGCTAGCATGGAAAGATTAAGGGTGGAACGCAGAGAGAGAGAGAGAGATGAGAGAAGAAGGAAATGAGACCATGAAAATCCAGAGCCCAAGTTATTGGGCAAAACTTTCTGAAGTGCAATTGACTATTATGATAATGGAGCTAATGTTTGAAGTCGCCTTTTGAAAAGATACTGTGACATGACATATTCTTGCTCAGCAACCTATTTACAAGCCCAATTCCAGGAATATGAAATAACAAGAGAGCTGACTTTGGGCAAGGTAGGCAGACGAAAGTGATGGAACGCCTGTTGTCAGAAATTGCTTTGTTTCATCTCACACATGGTTTTGCTGGTTATGGTGCATGGGCTGCTCAGATAATATGCATTTTTAAACAGCTTTTTCACGTTTTGGTTCTTTTGCTTTTTGCGAAAGAGGCACATTGCTTTGAGATACATTGGAGCCCATTATCAGAGATCATCCTTCAGGGATTCTCTACTGGACAAAAATAGTCTTTAGTTGATGGATTATGGGAGCAAGCGAGAATCTGCTTCAATAATCCACAATGATGAAATGGTTTTTACTGTGCCACATGTAGAAATCAGTGTCAAAGACTTGCCACAGAGCTGGGTAAGTAGTGGGTGAGGGAGCAGGGGGGAGGAATGCCCCCAAGCATTGGCTTTAAAAAATGAATTGGATTTCCTGCCCTTTTAAGTTGCTGATCTTGTTTTTAGATTTCAGGGTAAAAACCGCACATGATGGAAAAGTTCCTTCATTTGAACTCTTTTACAAAAAGCAGCCACGTGGCCCCCACAATTTTAACTGGGCTTGTGGAAAAGGGAATCTAACTATTTGCCACTATGCAATAGCCCCAAATCAAATCGCCAGCTTTCAAAAAAGAGAGAGGCAAAAAGCTGCAGAGGGGAACATTTAATGGTCATAGACATTTAAGCCTTCATGCTTCATCCACCACTGTTTGCAGGACTGGAGGCAGGAAGCTATTGAAATCAAGGAATTGGTGCAAGCTGTGTGTTAGATCCTCCCTCCATCTGCACTGTGGCCCCAATGCAAATTGGTCCCTCTCCATAGTAGGGGACAGAATGCCCACCTTGTGTTTAGTTTGATTTTTAAGTAAAAAAAAAAAAATCTCAGTCCCACGCAACCACTAAAAGGGGACTCTGTTGGAACCAGAAGGTAAGTTCACCTCACTGAAAGTTTTCCTCCATTCTACTCAAATCACTGAAACGTCTCCTCATGCGTTAGGGTTCATATTTCATCTAACCACTACTCTGAACACTTGAAAAGCCACAAGTGCTAAGTGTGATCTTGCGTGCTGCTCAGAATTCTTTTTTTCCTATTTTTTTAAGGAACTCTGTCCAAAATAAAGCGGTTCTCGGTATGAAAAGGGGAGAAGGAGGAGTGCCCATGTTTCCAAATTTAGGTGAATTAAAATATTAATAGGGAGGCTGGAAGGAGGAGAACAATATTATCTGTACCACATAAGATATTGAGGACAAAGCAGAGTATAAATAAGCAGGAAATAAATGGGCAGCACCCAATGGAAGAAATTTGCACAGGAGGTGGACGTTGACCAGTTGAGTCTGGAGAATACCTGGTCTGTAAATGGTGTGTGTATAGGTAACAGTGACACCATAGTTAGTCTGCAGCATCCACAAATGCCACGGATTGTGTAAATAAGCCCCTTCCTACTGAAATGAGAGATGTGTGACCTGCAGAAAGGCCTTGTCCAATATCTGCTAAGCACACCTACCTAAGAACATAATAGAAGCCCTGCTAGATCAGACCAAAGGCCTATCTACTCCAGCATCCTGTTCCCACAGTGGCCAAGCAGATTGCTGTGGGAAGCAGCCTCTTAGTAAGACATGAGTGCCAACACCATCCACCCTAGTGCTCCTCAGGAACTGGTGTCCAGAGGCAAAGGTGAAAAGGTAAAGGACCCCTGGACAGTTAAGTCCAGTCAAAGGCAACTGTGGGGTGCAGCACTCATCTCGCTTCAGGCCGAGAAAGCCGGCATTTGTTCACAGACAGCTTTCTGAGTCACGTGGCCAGCATGACTAAACCACTTCTGACACAATGGAACACCGTGATGGAAACCAGATCGCACAGAAACGCCGTTTACTTTCCCGCCACAGCGGTACCTATTTATCTACTTGCACTGGTGTGCTTTCGAACTTCTAGGTTGGTAGAAGCTGGAACAGAGCAATGGGCGCTCAGCCCAATGCGGGGACTCGAAACGCCGACCTTCTAATCAGCAAGCCCAAGATGCTCAGTGGTTTAGACCACTGACATGCAAGATTATATGCAACTATCATAACTAGTATTCCTTCAGGAATCTGTCTAGTCCCTTTTAAAAACCATTGAAGCTTGTGGCCATCACCACAGCTTGTGCTGGCAAATCCCATAGTACTAAATGCATTGTGCAAAGAAGTCCTTCCCGTCGTGTATCTGAAACCTCCCACATTTCACCTTCACTGGATGGTCAGCCCCTGGTTCTAGAATTAAGAGAGATGTAGAAAATCCGGGCTTTTCATGGTTGGTGACAAATGGGTAATTATTATCCAACAGTATAAAACCAATGAATCCCAATTTAGTAATGTGATGGCTGCGGAAACAGTTTACAACTAAGCAGCCCCAATGGCCCACACACTATTGCAAAGCTGTGTGTTATGCAAGGCACCATTCTTCTGATACCTCAACAACCCTCTTCCTAATGGCAGGAGCAATGTCTAACACTTTGTGAGCATTGACTGGAGCAAAGAGTAAGCTAAGTGCCCCCCAAGGCAGTGCTGGGGTGCAGGGGTATGTTTGCAGCTGCAGGAAGAAGTGGCTGCCAGCCTCAAATGTTTCCACTGTTCTGTTTTCTGCAGAATGTCATGCCTTGTAATAGGCAACTACTGCATCGTCCTGTCTCATCCTTAGCCCTTATCATCTGGGCTTGGTTTTAAAAGGGATCCAGGGCGAACATCAGCAGTAGGCCCTGATGGAAAGTTGGGGACTCGGGCAGATGCCGGAGAATGCCATGTGCTGACAGCAGGGCTGATTTGGTAGCTAAGAACTTGCAAGGAACACGAAAAAGGACTGCCACACTGCTACCAGGGCCACATATCCAAGCAGTGTGTGAACTGCATGAGTGGCAGGCAGTTGGGAAGAAGGAACGTTTGTGCCTTGATTCCTTCAGCACCCTTGTCACAGCCACAGCACTGGGAGCAGCAACTGTTGGGAAAACAGTGAGGAGAGATACTGGGGAAGAGAAGAACCAAACCAAGAGTGAAAACAAGGAGCCCTTGCTTGGGGGAGGGGACCCACCTGCTCCTTGAGATCTTTTAAGGGATGCCTGCTCTTTCCCCCAATACCATTCTCTTGTGCCCATAACCTGTCATGGAATCTCTAGATGTGCCCAGAGTCCATAGAATCTCCAGGTTCTGAAGTCAAAATCTGGTCAGGGATTCTGCGGAGGGCACACGAAATAGAGTTATAAAGGCAACATTTGGACCAAAAAAGACACTGGGAGAACCTTGGTTTAAAAACCCCCAGAGTGATTAAAGGTCTTTTGAGGCAGAAATCTCTGCCTGAGAAGACTGTCTAAGATGTATAAAGTAGAATCAGATTTGTGTTGGAAATGTAAAGAATTGGAGGGAACTTTTTTCATATGTGGTGGGCACGTAAAAAGGTTAAAGAATATCGGGAAATGATTTATAATGAGATGGAAAAAATGCTTAAAACAACCTTCCCAAAAAGACCGGAGGCATTTTTGCTAGGAATCATTCAGACAGAGGTTCCTAGGTGTCCGGAAAACTTATTTATGTATGCAACAACGGCGGCCCAAGTTTTGATAGCCCAAAAGTGGAAAGTGAAGGAGGTCCCAACTAAGGAGGATAAGCAACTTAAGATGATAGAATATGTGGAACTAGATGGTCTAACATAAAGAATAAGATAACAAGAAGAAGATGTATTTAAAGAGGAGTGGAAAATCTTTGCTGAATATATGGAAAATAATTGTGCACAGTTGAAAACGTTGGCAGCATTAAGGTAAATTCAACAGTATAATAAACACTTGAGTGATGTAAGATAGGAGAACTGAATAAAATGGCTATAGTAAAATATGCAGGAATGGTGGATAAATTAAATGGATCATGTAAGGGGAAGGAGGGAAGTCACTGAATGTATGGTATCATGTAAGATGTTTATTTTGACCGCAACCTTCCCTGCCACAGAGATGTCCTGGTGAGTTTCATCACCCAAACAGCTTTACGGTTAGGATGGAAGCATTTCCTAAGAATCAGCCTAAATAAGCTCCCTCAAATTTGAAACCATTGCTCCGTATGCCCTCTTCAGAAGTTCTGGTAGATCAGTGTCCCTTCTCTGCTAACTGGAAGTCTTTTACCTTGCTAAGAATCCTTAAAGCATGAGGTGGCCATATACCTTTAAAATCCCTGTACTTTGAGTATGGAAGAAATATCAACTTTGAATGGTTTCTTGTGAATGTGGTGAAGGGGGACTGCTATAACAAATCATCACTGTCCCACAGTCTGGTATTCTATGGGAGTTGAGCTAAGGGCTCTCAGCTCAGATGTCCCCACTGAATGATCTCTTTACCTCTTGCATCTATAGATTTCATTTTACAGTGAAAAGAATGGCAAATTCTATCATTTCACTTTATACTTTTTAAAAAAGCCTAATGCCACAAGTGCATTTTAAGCTGTCCTTCATAGGACCCAAATGTAACTTAATCCACATTCAAACTGTGAACCGTGTTCATGTACTGTAGTTCAAAACTGAACTCATTCCACATTGCTGTATGAACCGACCCAGAAGAAAAACACAATACTTACATCTACAATGAGGAAATCAAGCCAACACCAGGCATTGGTGAAATACTTCTTAAAGCCATAAGCTACCCATTTCAGAAGCATCTCTAGAACAAAGATGTAAGTGAAGATCTTGTCAGCATATTCCAACATGGTTTTAATGTTCTTTTTCTTGTCGAGGTAGATGTCTTCAAATGCCTGGAAGTACAAAGTGGTGAATTAGAGTGCTACATTCTCCAGATGTTGTCTTTTGGGGGGAATTTTTTCCCTTTAATACAAGGCTCTGTAAATAAATGACTACATGCCACTGAATATTTTATACTGATTATTACCCTGTCAGAATTGACCAATGAAGCCATATGGTGGCAAACTTTACAATGAATTCATGAATTTACTATCTGTTCTAAATATCGTGCAAGAAATATGATAATTTGCAACCCTGGTGTGTGTGGAGAGGTATATGCAGTGTTGCACTAGGATCTTGGGCAGAGATGCTTCCCATCACCTGGCAACCGATCCTTTAAATAATAATAATAATAATAATAATAATAATAATAATAATAATAATAATAATAATAATTTATTTGTACCTTGCCCATCTGGCTGGGTCTCCCCAGCCACTCTGGGCGGCTTCCACCAAACATAAAAATACATTTAAAATATCACAGTTTAAAAACTTCCCTAAACAGGGCTGCCTTCAGGTATTTTCTGAATGTCAGGTAGTTGTTTATTTCCTTGACTTCTGATGGGAGGGCGTTCCACAGGGCAGCGCCACTACCGAGAAGGCCCTCTGCCTGGTTCCCTGTAGTTTTGCTTCTCGCAGTGAGGGAACCGACAGAAGGCCCTCAGTGCTGGATCTCAGTGAGTAAACAAGAGATGCCAGGAATTCTTCCCTGGCTTGGATTTAACCCAAGCTAGAGAAGAACTCAGGGGTCTAATTAATGCTCACTTCTTATTAGAGATGGGGATTATAAATGCCTGAAATTTATATCCAATCTTAAAGTCAAGCAAGCTTCGCTGGCATGTCTTCTCTCAACACACAACCACACATATTTAAAAGTCTAACGTAATAAGGGAAAGTAACAAGTTTTAAGCTTACCAGAGCTCCACTGCTCAGGAGAATCATAAATATGATGAAAGTTTCAAACCAGCTGTGTTCAACTATTTGGTAGCACGTTTTCCTCAGTCTCCACCAAATCTTGCCAGGAAATTTTGTGGTGTCTACTGAACAGCATGGGAAGAATCGGACACAAGCTGAAATGATAAAGGAAGACCAGAAGGAGTTGTTTAATGCTAGGATCTACTATGAGGGCTCTCCCTTGTCCCAATTTAAAAACAAAAGAAAGGCCTGCTGGATCAGGTCTATGGTTCACATTCCTAGTGCAATAGCCCACCTAGTTCAACATCCTGTTCTCAATGTGGCCACTTTTATCTGACAACATTCAGCATCACTGGATGTGCATAAGTTCTAGGGCAACAAAAGAGGGATAAAGACTTTTCTCTATCCACTATTTCCATGCCATGCATAATTTTAGGCACTTCTACCATGTCACCCCTTACTCGCCTCAACATTATTAAATGTCTCAATCTTTTACAGAGTGCTACTGTGCATGAAGAATTGATGCTTTTGAATTATGGTGCTGGAGGAGACTCTTGAGAGTCCCATGGACTGCAAGAAGATCAAACCTATCCATTCTCAAAGAAATCAGCCCTGAGTGCTCACTAGAAGGACAGATCCTGAAGTTGAGGCTCCAGTACTTTGGCCACCTGATGAGAAGAGAAGACTCCCTGGAAAAGACCCTGATGTTGGGAAAGATGGAGGGCACAAGGAGAAGGGGACGACAGAGGATTAGATGGTTGGACAGTGTTCTTGAAGCTACTAACATGAGTTTGGCCAAACTGCGAGAGGCAGTGAAGGATAGGCGTGCCTGGCGTGCTCTGGTCCATGGAGTCACGAAGAGTCGGACACGACTGAACGACTGAACAACAACAACAACAACAACAACAACTGTGCATGAATGAAGTCTTCAGTCCCTTCAGTGTCGGGGTTTGGGTGCTGGAGCTCCTCGTGCACGGCCTTGGATTGGTTATGCACGAGGTACCAGTTGCGGGGAAAGTGGCCAGCGTTCCGCGTGCTTTTGAGCACGGTCGCCGGCCAAGCCTCACAGTCTGAAGGATGATGAGTAAGCCAATTGACGACTCCGATGAAGTGTGAGTTTCTAATTGCCTTCTTTAATGAACAGTTGCCTCGTGAAATAAAATATATACCCTGACTCTGAATAGACGGACCAATTTACAGAAAATTAAAAATTTTACTTTACTCCCCCCGTTAACCCCAAAGGAAGACAGACACCGGTTGTATCTTTAGTGGCTTCGGCAGAACCCGCGTAGGCTCGTCCCCTAAGCTAAGTTCTCCTAAGCTTAAAGACCCTGCGCGCCCAATCTTCCGCGAGGCTAACTAAATAAACTAAAACCGAAATATCTTCCGCAATTCTAGCCCTAAGCTAAACCTAAAGAAAACCTAACTAAGGCTAAACCGAATGATCTTCCGCGATCTAACTCTAACTAAAGAAAAACCCATCCAACCCGTCCAGCCCGCTCCTAGCCCCTTAAACTAAACTTGACTAAAACTAAAACCCAACTAAAAGAACATAAGAAGAACGTGCGGTCTCGTGCTACTCCTCCTGCCTAAGCGGGGTGCCTCTGCCTTTTATTAGGGAACAAACGTGACATCATCATTAGTACTTTAACCAATAAAATCACTGTTGCTGCCCTCCAAAAGGGCGGGAAGCAAGTTTAACGCTCATTAACAACTTTGAACATGACCGGATCTACAAAATAAAGGCGGATTAATCTTGTAAGTGAATCACACTATTCATTCATGCTTTCACTTTCACTTTTGCGCGCAATTATACCAAAAGTAGACCTTGAAAAACCCATAAAATAACCAATTAATTATGAATCCATGGCGGATCCGTGAAACGTATTCCGACATATCATCTTTCTTTTTTTGTTTTAAATTAAATTATTTTTGATTTAGTTATATAAAAAAAGAAGGTTAGAGATATCATAAGCATTTATCTGACACAAACATTACCATTTGTTTTGATATAAACCTCGACATGAAAAGGCAAACGTCGACAATGCCGACAGTGTCCACGCCAAAGTCTACATCAAGACTGTGATATAAACACTAGCAATACCATCAACATCCATCCTTTTCATAGGAGGAAATACTTGTACAATAATGTAGCAATAAAGTCATAAAAATAACAAACCACTAGCCGAACATAAAAAATGATCGATCCGATACACTGTAAACCTTCTAGGCATATATAAATACTTCAATATGTAGTATAACACAACAAATCACCTCATAAGCATGTATACTTTCGCGTGCAGCGTAAAACAACAAATTACTCCCCAAACACAAGAGAGGACCTGATACAGGTCCAAAATTAAAAATAACGGATAACGACTGCTCAAACATAAGAGAGGTCCCGATCCGGGACCCAAAATTAAAGTATAACTAGAGCTGGGGCTACATGGCCTACCCAGACCCCTCCCCCATTTTTTTTAATTTTTTATTTGGAAACTAAGAAAAATGGATAAGGAAACATAAAAGGGTTGTGGCTCTGAGGCTACAGAATCGAGGGAACTTTAGATTCTGGACTTACCACAGCGACCACAGGTAACGGGGAACTAGGGTCCGATTCCAGAGAGGGGATTTAAGCCACCTATGTACAAGTGGTTTTCGCCACAAGAGGGGATTTAAGCTACCTACATAAAGGTGTCCCAGCCAGGATGAGGATTTAAACCATCTACGCAAGGGTTTCCAGCGAAACGAGATGGGATTTAAACCAACTACATAAGGGTCTCCCATCAACAGCAGGAAACAGAGTGAAGGGAAAAGCTGGGAACCTGGTTTACTGCCAAAGGTAGCATATAGAGCGGTATTCTTCAAAGAAAATAGGGTTACCAAAAGGGTAGGACGCCACCAGACTTGACACATATATCTTGAACAAATCCGAGAATGACCAATTCTTTGACCAAAGGAAATATTTCAAATAAGGCATATAAGTGTTACCACATTTTGAACTACAACTTTTGCAAGCACAACGTGGAGATTTAGGATTATTGAAATAAAACATATATGTATAAATATGTATATGACTAGAACTGCACAAAGATGATGTTTTTAACCTTACATAAACATTTCCATATCATCAAAGTTGTGACGCTCTAAATGGAAACCATTTCAGAAAAGCTTTGCATATATAAACATCCATATCATTAATTACCAAGCTATATGGAAAACACATGTAATATGCGAGGCGGATATTTCAAGAAGCATACAAAGGCAAATATGCAATTTTTACAAGTACAATATAAAGTACAAGACAGGTTTAGAACTGCAAAATGGTGTTGGAGAGGAGGATGAAGACGATGAATGAGTTGCCGGTCGTCTTCTTCTCCGACTACACATGACCATGTAGAAGAAATAGTCCTGGAACTCAGGAAAAGTTCATGGAGCTCAGGAAAGTACTGAAACATCAAGTTCTGAAGAAACAATGATACCTGTAGAAGAAAGGAGGTTAAGCAAGCAAATCAAGGTGATCTGCTAGTGAATGCAGGTATGAGAGTAACTGGAACAAATCCAGGCAGCCAGGAACCAAGGGGCTGCCCAGAGGCAAACAAAAGGCATAGGTTGAGGATAATTGAAGAGTTGCTGCATTTGACACTGGAAACTAGTGCAGTCAAACAACGAGGTGGATATTCTCAACTTGGTTCCTTAGCTCTCCAAGGGCGCACACATCTGGCAGGCACCCAAACAGCCTTTTCTTCAAGGGCAACGGCAGCATACCCACGACCCCAAGTGATGAGTGGAACTGGTCCTCGCCATTCAATGTCAGGCAAGAGGCGATAAGAGACCAAAGGTCGAGGAAGCTGTTCTTCTTTCTTGAAGTGGAGATCCACTGGGGAATGAGGCTTGTTATGTGGAAAGAGAAGAAAATTTAAGGTGAACAGCACCTTTGCAACTGCCAAAGGGATCTCCGAGGCTGGAAGGTGACGTCCTGCGGTCTGTTTGTGGAGCAGAGTTTTGAAAGTGAGGTGTGTCCTTTCAATGAGAGCTTGGCCTGTCGAATTAAACGGAATCCCGTGGGATAGGGAAATATTCCATTGCACACAAAAGTCATTAAAGGCCTGAGAAGCATAGGCCGGGCCATTATCTGTTTTAATGGCTTGAGGTTTTCCCATAACTGAAAAGGTTCTCATGCAGTGCTGTATGACGTGCCTCGTAGTTTCTCCCTTCAGTGCTGTAGCCCAAATGAAACCTGAAAAGGTGTCCACTGTGACATGCAACTTAGACATTGGAGCAAGGGCTGGGACATGTGTCACATCCATCTGCCACAGCTGATTCGCCTCCGTGCCTCGAGGATTTACAGCGTCAAATGGCAAGCAGATAGGAGACTTGGAGCACGAAGGGCAGCATGAAATAATGTCCCTTGCTTGTGACATTGGAATGTTGAAGGTCTTGTGTAGAACCTTTGCTGATTGGTGGAAAGTTTCATGGCTTGTCACAGGATTGTCGAACAAGGAGAAAGCTAGAGTCCTGAGGGCAGCGTCTGCTACTGCATTTCCTTCCACCAGGAATCCTGGAAGGTTAGAATGAGAGCGCAAGTGTGCAGCAAAAAAGGGAAATGAACGTCTCTGTAGTAGTTCTTGAAGCTGCGCGAACAGATTAAAGAGATTTTCGTCCATGGACGGAGACAGATAAGCAACTGGAAGCGATGATAACAGTCTATATACATACTGAGAATCTACAACGAGGTTGAATGCTTCTGTAGTGAAAGTTTTAAAAGCGAGAATCACTGCTGCCAGTTCCGATCTTTGTGCTGAAAGTTGTTTCTCTGTAAACACAGTTTTCCATTGTCCATCCTCCTTCCATGCAAGGACACCATAGGAAGAGGAGCCATCTGTGAACAGAGTTTTTGCAGTGGGAATAGGCTGAAGCACCAACATGGATGAAAGGTGATAGTTTACTTGTTGCAACAAAGTGAATCTTTTGTCCTTAGGAGGATTATACAAGAATGAACCGACAAAATCTGCAATAGCAATTTGGAAACTATCTGAAAACTGAATCAAAGTTAGTACTTGTTCTTGAGAGAAAGGAAGGTAGATGGAAAGCAGATCATTTCCACTCAGGCGAATTGCACGGCCTCTGCACTTAACAAGGAGATCAGCAACAGCGTCCATACTGGGGTACACATTCCTTTGAGGCGTGTGCGAAAGATGAATCCACTCCACGATTGCCACCTTTGAGGAAGTATCCGGAACGTATAAGGCTGCTGTCGGCAATCTTGGTGTAGTGAAGATAGCACATGAAAGAGCGCAGTTGGCTGTTGGCACACGATCTACAGCTATTTGGTGCAGTTTTGTGTTTACCCCTTGTAAAGCAAGACGCATCTCAGAAGTGCATGGAATAACATCTGAAGGAGATGTATGTCCCTTAAGAGCAGAAAACAATGGCGAGAGTTCAGATGTTGGAACTGCTAGAGATTTTCGAGCCCAGTTTATCTGTCCCAAGAGATGCTGCAATTGTGTTAAAGTAAAGGATTCTGGAATGACTATGCTCGGCATCTCTGGCAGGGCTGTATCTTGAAGCAGTCTGTGACCCAAGTAATGAAATGGAGCAGTGCGCTGTACCTTTTCTGGGGCAATACAAAGCCCAAAAGAGTTCAGGATGCGCGTAAGATGCTCAATATGATGCTCTGAGACCTTTTCTCCATGGATCAAGATGTCATCCATGTAATGACAAACTTCTAAGGCTGGATATTGTGCTCTGAAAGGCTGTAATGCTTTATCTACAAAGTTCTGGCAGAGAGTCGGCGAATTCACCATTCCTTGAGGGAGTACCTTCCAAGAGTATCTGGAAGCTGGTCTGGTGTTATTGAACACAGGTAGAGTGAAAGCGAACTTTTCTTGATCTGCAGGTGCCAGTGGAATGGTAAAGAAACAATCTTTAAGATCGATGATTGCAAGCTGATGGTTTCTAGGAATGAGGTTAGGGTTAGGAAGTCCACATTGAAGGGGACCCATTGGAACAATTCTTTCGTTGATTTTTCTCAGGTCTTGAAGCAAACGCCATTTTCCACTTTTCTTCTTGATGACGAAAATTGGAGTGTTCCAAGGGCTATTAGAGGGTTGCACACGATCCTGGTGTAGCAGCTCTTTGATTAGGGCCTCTGCTGCAGCGAGCTTTTCTGACGTCAGCGCCCATTGGTCGACCCATACAGGGGGTCCTTCCTTCCATGTGAGTGGAAGAGCATGTACTGGCGCTGATGCAAAGGCCCACATCAAAAATGCGTATGGACAACAGTTCTTGCTTTAGACAATAAGTCTCTACCCCAAAGGGTGATAGGCACATCCATAACAAGTGGACGGAGCTGCACCATGGAGCCTGAGTCTGACTGGAAGGTAATCGGATGCACACTCTGGTGGGCGGGTTCGAAACCTCCGACTCCGAAGACTTCCTGGGTGACAGTCGTTGCCCACTGGTCAGGCCAATCTTTTCTGGCGATCACTGTAACATCTGCGCCTGTATCAAGAAGACCCTTGATCTTTCGTCCACCCATTTCTAAGACGAGATGAGGGCGTTCTTCTGTAATCTTGATTAGCGCCATTGCTGTCTGAGGAGGCAAAGAGTCTACAGGAGCTGTAGGCGTAGAAGTAAGCAAATAGAGTCTGGCAATTTCCAAACCTTTTGTTAGGACACAAGGAACAGTTGAAAATCCTGGAATCAGCAACTGCGATGAATCTGTGATTCGAACTAGGCCTGCAGTCAGTGTGACTGTGGCAGGGAGGCGATCCATCCTAGGCAGGATAAGGCAAATTGAGGTGTCTGGGAATGGACCACGAATGGATGTTGGCAATTGCTGAGCAAACCATGGATTTGAAAAGTAACAGTCTTCTGTTAAGAAGAGTGGTATACCTGGGACAGAAGATTCTTCTTGTTCTTCGTTGGCAGTGTTTGAAGATATCTTTTTGGCTTCGGGTTTTTTGCACTGCTGAAGTTGGCAACTCTGAAGCTGCTTGGCGTTGAGTTGGCAAACTTGAGGTTCCTCTGTTGGTAAAAGTTGCTGATGCTGTTGAACCTGCTGGCATTCAGTCAGTTGTGCATCAAACTGGCAGGATGGAACTTCTTCTTTGACACGAGGCAGTAGAAGTTGTTGTTCCTGATAGTTGTTGGGTTGTGGCGGGCTGAGCTTAAAAGCTGGAGGTGACACAAAGGTGTGGACATTGTTAACTGGAGTGATGCTTAAGCTTCCACAAGAGGGAGCTGGCTCACTCACTTGCATTCTTTGGCCACATGGAAAGTGATCATCAGCTGGGTTGCAACTTGAACACTGCTGTTTCATCAAGGGCAAATGTCCTTCAATGACAGATTGACCTTGATTTGAAGATGAATAAAGCTCAGGAGTTGCGAGATTGATCTCAGTAGGATGTCTTCTCAACGTTGAAGGCAATTCTGCGATCAGAGGCTTGACTGTGATTGCTTGCTGTGAAGCAGGATCAACATCAGCAGGAACTGAAGGGCGGTCAGCAGAAGGTGAACTGAATGCTGTGTTCTCTACTGGAACCCTTTGAATAGGTAAGGCAGATGATGAAACCTCTGGAACCTGAATGCTTGATGAGGTCACATCTTTTCTCTGGACATCTGAAGAGTAGATATCTCTCTGGATCACTCTTTTTTCCTGATGACCTGGATAAGGAGTAGCGTTGTTCACCTTTCTGGGATGGTTGACCTTCATGATGTTCTTGAACTTGCACCCTATTGTTTTACCGGGGCCGGGGCGCGGCCCGCAGAACCGTTTCCCTGAACTGGAGATGAGGTAGGTGATGTGTTTTGTGGATTCAAGCGACAATCATTCGCCCAATGAAATCCTTTCTGACAGATGGGACATCTCTCTGGCGGCTTGGCAGAAGGCCTTGGCGTTGTTGTGCACTGCGACCGGAAATGCCCATCGCCTCCACACCCATAGCACTTCTTGACTGGCGTAGAGCTGTCTTGACGTGGCATCTGTACCGCAGCTGCCAAGAGCTGTGCTTTGTAGGAGTGGGTACCGACATTCTGGCAGACGCGTAGCATCTCAGTCAATGTGGCATCTGGACGAGCTGCAACTGCTGTTAGGGCATTCTTGCAGTCATCATTGGCATTTTCAAAGGCAAGTTGTTTTGTCAGCATGTTTCTGGCATGACGATCTTCTATCTGGCGTTCCACTGCAACAATCAGGCGATCCACGAAGTCCCCATAAGGTTCTTTTGGACCTTGCCTAACTGCAGCGAATCCTGATACTGAGCTAGCATCTGTGCGATTGGGTAGTCTGCGCCAAGCTTTGACTACAATGTCTGCTATGGTGACAAGTGCAGCATCAGGTATGGCTAGCTGTTGATTGAGATTGGAGTAATGTCCTGATCCTGTGAGCATATCTTCTGTGGCAAGTGGCGTTGCACGTCTGGCTGCTACTTCTTTCCACTCTTGCAGGCACAGAAGAGCATCTGTAGGCGACAGGAAGGTGCGAAGAATCAACTTCCAATCAGATGGCAGAAGTCTACTAGTGGACAGTCCTTCAAGTAAACTTCTAGTATAAGGAGCTTGAAGTCCATTTTCGCGTATGGCTTTTCGCAGTTCACGTAGTGTTTCAAAAGGAATGGCTTGATATCTTGCAGGTTGTCCTCCATTAGCACGAATCACTGGAAAGATGTGCATTGGATCAGCACTAAAGTCTATTTGTCCCAAAGCTGCTTCCAAAGCTTGGGTTCTGCAGATGGGCTGCATTGCTGTTGGATCTGTAGGTGGCATCAGTGAGTTTAAATCTTCTTGATGCTTTCCAAATGATGAGCCACTAGATGGTGCTAAAGAGTCTTTGACATCTGGATGCCTTGAAGATGGCTGACTATGAAGACAAGATGGCTGACTTGAAGTTGGATGAAGACAAGATGGCTGACTTGAAGTTGGATGAAGACAAGATGGCTGACTTGAAGTTGGAGCATAAGGTTGTTGGCTCTGTACTGCAAGTCCTGGCATCTGGATCATCATTGTTTGGCTTTGCTCTTGTCTTGGAATCTGCATTGGCATTGGAGGTGCTGAAGGGTTGGTAAATTGCTGTTGTGCTGCTTGCATTGAAGCTTGGATTGCTGTTGATTGGAAATCAGCTTGCTGCAAAACTGGAGCTGCTGGCTTGAGCGCGGCCTGCAGGGCAGCAGGGTTTGCTGGCAAAAAGGCTGCTTGCTGCTGCTGCTGCTGGATCGCTGGCAAAAGCGCGGCTTGCGATGAAGGAAGCGGGACCGTTGCTTGGAGCGAGGTCCGCGGCTGCCGCTGACTTGAAATCGCTGGCTGGTAAAAGGCCTGCGATGACTGCTGAGCGACTGGCGGTGGGGCAGTCCGCGGCGGGGCTTGAAAGGCCGACGGCGTCTGCTGCACCGGCACAGGCGGCAATGAATCTGGCAATGACAAATTGGACAAGGGCGAGTGCGTGTACGACAACGGGGCCTGAACTGGCTGCTGCGAGGGGGCCGAAAATGGCACAACCGCAAGCGGCAGCACAGGGGCACTATTAAAAGCAGTATTTCCTAAATTCACTGTTCCATTAAGCAAAACATTTCTTGGAGCGATTTGTTGAAAGCAGTTTCTTACTTTGCTCCATACTAATTGTACAGGAATTCCGATTTTCGGGTTGGCCATAAATTCTAACCCGATCCTTTCCCATGAGGCTAAATCTTTCGTTCCCTCCTTAGGGACCCAGGGACAAATTTCCCCAATGGTTTTAACTAAAAGCTCTACTTCTGATTCAGAGACAGGGTGACCATTTCTTTTCAAAAGGTACAATAAATCTTCACAAAATTTTACTTGAGCAGTTGAGAGTGAGGAGCCCATTTTTTAAACACTTTTCCAAAACTTTTCCTCCCCCACCCGTAGGCTTCTACTAGGGGACACCGGTTCTACCCGTAGGCTTTAACCGAAAAACCTGGCACCCGTAGGCTTTAGCCAGAAAACCTCCGCCCCCACCCGTGGGCTTCTACTAGGGGCTACCGGCCCTACCCGTAGGCTTTGACCGAAAAACCTGGCACCCGTAGGCTTTAGCCAGAAAACCTTTCCCTCCCACCCGTAGGCTTTTTCGGGAGACACCGGCCCTACCCGTAGGCTTTGACCGAAAACCCTGGCACCCGTAGGCTTTTGCCAGACCCTGGCACCCGTAGGCTTTTGCCAGAACCCTTCCCACCCGTAGGCTTTAGGGAAGACCTTACTCTGCCCGTAGGCTTACACTAAACTCCTTGCCGCTCTACCCGGGGACCCCTTGGGGCAAAATATACGCGCGCGACTTCTATTTACACTACTTTGGGCAAGCGGTGGATTCGCGCTACTGCAGCGAAATCCTGGATAAACCGGGCCGTTATACCTCACCTCTCAATGTCTGTTTCCGAGCCACTTCCGATATGTTGCCTTTAACCGGAGTCTTCGTGGAAGCGATTTTTGACTACGCTTTGCCTCAGAGAGGGCACCACTTGTCGGGGTTTGGGTGCTGGAGCTCCTCGTGCACGGCCTTGGATTGGTTATGCACGAGGTACCAGTTGCGGGGAAAGTGGCCAGCGTTCCGCGTGCTTTTGAGCACGGTCGCCGGCCAAGCCTCACAGTCTGAAGGATGATGAGTAAGCCAATTGACGACTCCGATGAAGTGTGAGTTTCTAATTGCCTTCTTTAATGAACAGTTGCCTCGTGAAATAAAATATATACCCTGACTCTGAATAGACGGACCAATTTACAGAAAATTAAAAATTTTACTTTACTCCCCCCGTTAACCCCAAAGGAAGACAGACACCGGTTGTATCTTTAGTGGCTTCGGCAGAACCCGCGTAGGCTCGTCCCCTAAGCTAAGTTCTCCTAAGCTTAAAGACCCTGCGCGCCCAATCTTCCGCGAGGCTAACTAAATAAACTAAAACCGAAATATCTTCCGCAATTCTAGCCCTAAGCTAAACCTAAAGAAAACCTAACTAAGGCTAAACCGAATGATCTTCCGCGATCTAACTCTAACTAAAGAAAAACCCATCCAACCCGTCCAGCCCGCTCCTAGCCCCTTAAACTAAACTTGACTAAAACTAAAACCCAACTAAAAGAACATAAGAAGAACGTGCGGTCTCGTGCTACTCCTCCTGCCTAAGCGGGGTGCCTCTGCCTTTTATTAGGGAACAAACGTGACATCATCATTAGTACTTTAACCAATAAAATCACTGTTGCTGCCCTCCAAAAGGGCGGGAAGCAAGTTTAACGCTCATTAACAACTTTGAACATGACCGGATCTACAAAATAAAGGCGGATTAATCTTGTAAGTGAATCACACTATTCATTCATGCTTTCACTTTCACTTTTGCGCGCAATTATACCAAAAGTAGACCTTGAAAAACCCATAAAATAACCAATTAATTATGAATCCATGGCGGATCCGTGAAACGTATTCCGACACTTCAGTTTACTGAAGTTCTTTCCTGTCTTTCTGTTCATCTTCCACTTCATTACAGACTTTCATAGACTCACACAGATGGAAGGGGTCTTGTAGGCCATCTGGTCCAACCCCCTACTCAATGAAAGAAACCCAGAGCTAGAGCAACCCCAGTAGATGGGTTTCCACTTCTTGAGGCAAGCGTTTCCATTGTAAAACCACTCTTGCTGTCTATCTCTTGGTGTTGAACAAAAATCTACCCCCTAGTAACATTAAGCCCATTAGTGGGATGCAACCTGGAGGAAATGGGCTCATGGCTAGTTTACGAATAACTAACCTATGCTTATCCATAGTCTTGGTAAAATTAAATATGTACATTATCTATTTTAGTCTTTATGGTTTTAATTGAAATACATGGTTCCTATGACCTAATTTATAGCCTTTGGCTCTGCAAAAAACAGATACAGAAAAGAATAGTTCTACTATGATGAAAATGATGAATTGAAAGGCATTGTGGGGAAAGGCCTTAACTGGCTAAGTCAGAGATGGGGAACCTGTGGCTCTTCAGATGTTATTAGACTCCAACTCCAATCAGCCTCAGCCAGCTTGGCCAATGGTCAGGGATGATGGGAGTTGTAGTCCAATGGCATCTGAAGGGCCATAGGTTCCCCATCCTTGAGCTAAAGAAGTAGCTTTGTCTCCTTCCTACACTTATTGTCAATTGTGAATAACATCTAACTTACAATGTTCGATGTGACTCATTGACAACAGGTACAGGGTTGCCAGCATCCCTGTAGCTCTGTTGGGCAATGTGTTCCAGAGGTGGCAATGCTTTTGATGCCATTTAAAGGATCCTTATCATTCACACAGACACTGTCACCTCCCCTGACAATAGGGAACATTTAAAGTCCTTTCCGTTGAATGCAGTCATTTTCTTTTCATAGTGGACAGGTCCCCTGCCCCGCCCCACCCAGCTCTAGGCTTTCATTCAAAAATCCTAACTTAAATCACAATAAAATCTATCTCTCTGTGTGTACATGCTTGCAAGCTGAGCATAGTGTATACTAGAACAGCAGGCTTTTACTGCTGCTACAAGTGGAAGATAATTCCAGGTTGTCACAGCTCAGGAAAGCTCAATCAGAGAAAAACATCTGCAAATGAATTAAAGGCTAGAAATGGCCAACTTATTGTACATTTAATAGAAATATTCTAAGCCTTCAGCAGAGGGCAAAAGGAGACGTGATGCTTATCACGTAGTCTGCCCATGTGTAGCCGTTTTTTTTAAAATAGCAATAATTCCAAAATAGTCCACATATATCATACACTTTTCTCCAGTGTTTCGCTGTTGACTTAGAAGGTGGCTGTACTTGCTCTAGCTCCACCCCCTTTAATTCCCTTGCCCTTCCGTCCACTCTTTTATCACATAAACCACACTACTAAGAGGGTGGAGGGCTAATGGAATCTCTTATTTGCATGATTTTTAACATGGGGGGATAAACTGGAAGAAACACAAGTACCATGGCTTCTGCGGAGGCAGCTCTCTACTTTCCACCATTCAAAAGGTGGAAAGAGAAGAGGCAACACATAAACTTTCAGAGTTTGAAGGGTTGGTGAAATGCTGTAATAGTAATGCTATGGGTTTAATTTCAAGACTATACCATAGCTTATTGCTATTAGAAGCGAACGGTACAGAAGGCAACAACTGAATTTGAAACTGAAGGGCCAGAAATGGCAGGCACGATGGAACAAGCCCTGAGCACGAACATCTGGAACAAGCTATCCAGAAAGGTCTAGAACGAAACTGGCATAGAAGTGTGCCTTGTTCAGTGGCATGGTGCTGAGAGGTCCAGCACAACCAACAGAGAAGTATTCCCCCTGTCCAGTTTCTGGCACAGGTCATCTACGGAGGCCGTTCCCTTCCCAAAATCAGAGCCAAAGCTGGATTGAAATGGATCTGGAGCCGAGAAGAGGGTGGAATGCTTAAGTCATTGTCTTACTGGACTATTCATTTTGTGCATTATGGTATACTAAAAAAAAAAAAAGTACTGAAAACAGGAGACATCTAGAAACAAACAACTGAAGAATTGCATACACTGGAATGCTTGCATCGTCATACCACACCCTTTTCTGACAAGTGAATTCATGTTGGGTTGTTGCATTTAAGCAGAGCTGCCAAGAAAATGCCTGGAACTACAGACATCCCCTTGCCCTGCAGGGGTTCTGCTACCTCATTTGATCATCTTTCACATGCCAAAATGCCATTCTGCTGACTGTAGGGGCTCTTGCATTTCTTGCAAGTTATCCCCATCTGATCCCCACTAAGCAGGCTTGTTTCTGAGTTAAATAATCCTCTGGGATGTGCACGCTGGTGGATATATGACAGTTTAGCTCACCTTATTCTCCCACTCTTCCCTCCCTCCCTCCCCACCTTCCAACACATCAGGGAGAACCTCATGGAACAATCAGTTGCAACAGAGACTCAAGGCTGTCAAGTGATTGCATTTGTCAACTGGAGAATTAGACAGCAAAAATCTACATTGCATCCCTGTCTCTTCAGTGGCAGGTGGAGTTGAGTGTTTACCAAACACAGGCATGTTTTTATCTTAAGAGTAAAAATGGCATCTTGACTGATGCAATCAGCTCAAGGTTACAGGAAACACCCATGAGTTGGCTCAGTGCAATCCAATGGTGAGAAGCAAGGGTGGAACTGGGGCAGCTACATATGTGTGTGTGTGTGTGTGTGTGTGCGTGCGTGCGCGTGCATGCTTCAGGGGGCCAGTGGGTGGAGGAGACAGCCTCACAACAGCTTCTCCCTTCCCCTAGTTTGGGGGGGGTCATCAAGCCTCCTGGGTCCCAAGGGCCTCCGGGACCCCAGAAGGATCTGTGCCTTGGATGCATGTTTTTTGCACCATGTGGGTGCTGGAGATTGCAGGACACTTGATATCTGTGGATTAGTCAATGGAGACAGGTGTGATCTGTGCTTTGATGGTGGTTTCATTAATGTGAGATTTTTGTTTCACATATTGTTTGGGAAAGCACAAATTAGGTAAGTTCATCTTTCAGTGTGAATGGAATCAAATTTATAAGAGATTCCTTCTTCTAGGTAACTGGTTCCAAAATTAAACTACTCTTGCCATCATCAGTTTTCTTGTAATGTTCAACCAACAAGTTTAGATCTGCTTCCTGCAAGTTTAGATCTACTCCGGCCGTCTGGGGCAGCAGCAGATAGCAAGTTTCTGCCCTCTTTTCTGTGATTCTCCAGCTTCAACCTGAAGTGGAATAGCCCAGGAAAGCTGCCCCATGTGACAGTTCTGATAATGCGTTTCTAGCTTAAAGTCAGGAAAAGAAATGAAAGCAGCCCATCCTTACGTTCTGGGAAACAGTCTTCTGGTTCCATCATCTCTTCTGCCAGCTCAGGCATCTGCTCCAGAAGCTCTGGCGGGATTGCCAGGTCCACTGTGCTTCCTTCCGACAGACTGATTTCATCAAACTTCTAGGGGAGAAACAGGGGCAAAGGTGAGGAGAGGAAGAACATTAATCAGTCTCCTCTTAACGGAAGTGGCTGTGCTTTAAAGAAGGAGCCAGCGACGGATGATTCAGCCAGCTGGAGAGAGGATGAAAGGAAGAAAAGATTTGCTCATGCATTTTCATACAACACCCAGTGACCATTGCAAAAAGGGATGCAGCATACTACAAATGAACGAAATATGTAAAAATGAAACAACTGCACAGCAGCATTTTGTAATAAAGGCGACGTTTTTGCTTAGCGATGGGCAAGATTAAGATAAGTGCCAATTTCAAAGGAGATCTGTGTTTCTGTTTGCATATAGGTTCAGAAAAATGCAAATTTAGTAAGAGTGCATTAAAACGAGAACGAAATACTTTTTGTTAAAAAAATTGTTTGTATTAATATATAGCCCTTCCCAATAGAAATACAGAAATTTAAAACTAACGTGCCATGTGGCCTATCTCCCTATCCAACCATGTCATGGGTGCAGGTTCATAACCTTCTTCCAAGAACTGAATAAATTCCCCCACCAATCCCTAACTGGTCCTCCATGAAAAAAAAAAAAGTTTCAAATACAGAGGAAAATAGCATGTCCAGGAGAAGTTTAGAATGCTTCATCCTAATATCTAGTTTTTTGGGTGCAGTTAGGAGCACCCAGCCACACATGTCCCCACTGGCAGTCATTGGTAGAACTAGGTCAGCATATTTCAGGCATGTTTTTTCCCCCTGACACACTCCCAGTTCATCTATGGTGACATTAAGGCCTACCAATTTGGCCAGAGCCTTCCGCCATCTGAAAGCACATTCTAGAATACGGCCCAGAATCCTTTGCAGAAGGCAAGATTCCTGGAAGATGTGCTCACAGGTTCCTCAGCAAGTAGAGGCAGAAAAGATTTACTGCTCCCACGGATAAATATTACTTGGCGGTTCAAATCTTATTGCGTCCTCGGTCTTTAAACATTTTCATGGGCTCCTGTGCTGACAAAGTACAAAGGGTGTTGGGTTTGTTGTTGCTTGTGTGGTTGATATTCCAGGATAAAAAGGAAGAAATACCAACCACCCAAGTTTCAAAGAACAATCTGGAACTGCCTCCATATGGGCAAATCTGCCTCTTCAGCAATGTCTGAGAGAAGAGATGATCTTTACCTTGTGGCTAATTGCAGCCTCCTGCTTCTCTCCCGCCCCTTCCCCCGCCCCAATTCAAATGAATCCACCAGGCAGTGAGAAAGCACTACCTTCAGAAGAAGAGATTAAGGGCAGAAATAACAGCTCTCTAGAGATTTACGTGAAGAACGCTCCTAAAAAAATAAAATAAAACCCTTCTGCAATGGAAATGAAAACATCTGAGCAGCTGATTACTGTACTGTATTTGGCTGCTGCAGACTTCCTGGGAACATATACAGTGAGAATGACGGGGCCATTTTCAGGAACTGAGATCCTGTTTCAAAGATGGTTTATGAAGGGAGACCAAGATGGACCCTTTTTAAAGAAAAGGTTTGGTAAACCAAGTTATACTGAGGGCAACAGCCCAAACTAGACAAGGCGGTGGCATACATTAAAAAATACATTTAAAGCATATGTCTTCCCCCAAAGAATCACGGGAGAGCTGCAGTTTGTTGTGGGTGCTGTAGTTCTGAGAGACTGCAAACTACAACTCCCAGGATTCTTTGCGGAAAAGCAATGTGCTTTCTAATCTGTGGTGTGACCTAAGCTATCCTTAGTAGGGAAATAATAGCTCTGGGTGGAATGGTGTTGGTGTTGGGGTAGTTAACCCCCTGCAGTACTGCGGCCCCAATCCAAAAGCCCCTAGGAGCTGCAAAGATCTACAATGTCTCATCTAGTGATGCCCTTAGGAACTGATTACTTTTCGATAAAACATCCCAGGATGCCTGTTTGTCTGTCTTCTCCTATTAAAATAATAATAATAATAATAATTTATTATTTATACCCCGCCCATCTGGCCGGGTCTCCCCAGCCACTCTGGGCGGCCTCCAACAAATATCAAAATACAATACAGAGTCACAAATTAAAAACTTCCCTAAACAGGGCTGCCTTTAGGTGTTTTCTGAATGTCAGGTAGTTGTTTATTCCCTTGACTTCTGACGGGAGGGCGTTCCACAGGGCGGGCGCCACTACCGAGAAGGCCCTCTGCCTGGTTCCCTGTAGTTTTGCTTCTCACAGTGAGGGAACCGCCAGAAGGCCCTCGGCGCTGGATCTCAGTGTCCGGGCTGAATGATGGGGGTGGAGATGCTCCTTCAGGTATACAGGACCGAGGCCGTTTAGGGCTTTAAAGGTCAACACCAACACTTTGAATTGTGCTCGGAAACGTACTGGGAGCCAATTAAAATGCTTGAAAAGAAGGCAGGGGGAGTTGGAACTACCATACCACACTTTGAAAAGAAGGCAGTAAACCCGACACAAGGCAGGCAATGCAGAATTGCATGCAATGTTTGCTTTGATAACAAGGGCCTGCTTTGAAGATGGTGATTTGGTGCTCTGGGAGAGGGTGCTCAAACCCATCCTTCAGTTCAGATCCCTCCTGGCCCCCCCCCCCAGCTTATTGGAGAAAACATCCCCACAACAACCCCCAAATTAACACATCAGCACACTGAGGGGTGCCTCAAAGAGTTAAGCACCATCTCTAATAGCACTGTGTCTCTGATCTTTAAATCAGCTCAGCCAGGCTTCAAAATGAGAAGGAAAAGGCACCAAGATCCCCCCCCCCCCCGCCCCTCATATGGTTCAGCTTTAAGTCCCTCCCTGGTATCAGGTTTTGGGGAAAGGAGAAGCAGAGACTCCAAAAAGAAAACATTAGATTAACTGAGCAGGTGAACAGAGAAAATACATTGGTTGTTTGCATCAGCATGCATAAGCCCCAGCCTGATAACCTGACAGTGACAAAAGGAAAGATTATAATATCTGCAAAACTCAGCAGCATAGCTGCAGGAGGGATGAGAGAGGAACCAGAAATGAAGCAGCACAATTAAAAAGCAACAACAGCAGTGCATCGCAAGCGATCCAAGAGCCATTTTAGAGTCATCCATATAAACAGAGGTGGGGGCAGGGGGCAGTGAAACACTTTTGTGGTACGGAAAGTATCAAGAAGCTGATGGTGCGGATCGCTGATTTGGACTTGTCCCTCCTTTATTTAGGTCTCAGTTCCACCCCTGTTCCTCAATTTTAAGCCAAAAGTTCAGAAATCGGAGCTTTCCGCTTGGCTGTACTCCAGTGCATATGATTCTCCTTGTGAACTCTGCTTGTGATTTCTGCATTGCCTCCAACTCTTCTCTTGGCGGCTTCTGTTGGCATACTTCCTGGGTTGCCCCATGCGCTTGAGCTAGTTGCCATATGAGCCACCAGACAGTTTAGCCATTGCCTGCTTCCCAGGGCTTGGCCATGAAATTGTGGGTCCAGTTGTATGTGCTGTCCCATACGGAGCTAAGTCTTCAAAAATAGCACCATCTGGGTGTTGCTGCTGGCGTCTGTCACCTCGCATGAACTTCTGCCTAATTTTTCACTGTTCCGTGGACAGGTGCCATGCTCTTTGATCTCCCTCTTAAACGGTCACAAATAGAATCTAATTGTGCTCTTTGGAGATGACATTTGTGTTCTGGGCACATTTAAAGGTGGTAGAGGAAAGCAAGTTTGTTGCTGTTGCTGCTTCCTACGACCAGGCTATTCAGAAAGTTCGACTTGAAATGGAAGCATGCCGTTTTCCTTTTCCCACTTTGTTTCGTATAGGGTGCACCTGGGTCCCAGACAATGCATTTTGTCTGAGTTTCTTGTTCATTTAGTCAGTGTGCATCGATTCTCATGCTGTATGGGGTAAATCATCCCCCTAACTACTAAATATTCAACTTTGTAAAAACGTGGTCTGCAATTCAACAAAGTTATATGCATGTGCTCTGTATGCAGCCAGGGATATATTTAATGTTTCTATGACAGGCTGAGCAGGCAAGGTACCGTTTAAGCAAAACAAAAACAAAAACAAACCCAGCTTGGTGCCTCAGTTAACTTGTATGTGTGGTTCCACCCGCAGGAGAAACTTCAGGCACCTCCAGTTATGCAACATCCTCCCCCATGCTCTGTAGGATGGTTGCATTTGTGAATGTATGCTATGTGCAACTGAATTTATGCTTAGGACGGAAACTGCTATATGACCAGCATTTCCTCCAAATCCTCTAGTTTAATGATAGACATGATTTCAGGCAGAGAACCCAGTTCATTAGCAGAGAACCCAGTTCATAGCCTGAGCCTGAAACTTGGCAATTGTAACCAGCTTTTGGTTTTTGGTTTTCCAAATGGGGCATCCTGGAATTCCATTCCTGGGCATTGCATGAATTCTCTGTTTTTAATTCTCTCCATACTTACCACAGCTACAGTGGTCATTCTGCTTTTTTTTTTGGCACTGAATAGGCTCATTTATAAAGGAAATGACCCCCCATGCCCCATGCAAGCCTCGCCAATTTCTACTGCATGCACTACAGAGTTCCAGCAACGGACGGCATGCAAAAAACAGGCAGCAAACGGTTACCTCTTGTTCCCCTACTGGCGGGACCGGAGGCTCATCCTTTGACTGTTTGTCCGTTTGCAACTCACTTAACTCTTCGCAAATCTCAGAGGCCTGACTCCGAACAGCTGGGCTTTTGTAGCGCTGCCCTTTCAGTTGCTGTTGTTTGTCCTGGTGGAAATAATCCTAAATGGGTTTATTTCCCCCCCTTTTCCAGCATGCTCATTTCATAAGCAGAACACACAGACAGACACATACGGCCCCAGTGAGAACAGAAAATCAGCGTCAAATATGCTCATTAAAAGTGGCACCTCGGGGCAGCAAAGGGTGAAGGAACAAGATTGCATTTAATTAACTGTGCAATTTTTACAATAATTTCCATTGCACTTTGACAGGGTCATCAGACTCAGGCAAATTCAAACTACAGACCTTTGAGCTACGGCAGATCTCTGGGAAACTCATGGCCTCGTTTGGCCAAAGCAGCTTTACTTGGTTCTTGGCCTTACTCCATGCTTTCCTCTGGGGTTGATCACAGCCCCTTCATGGACCTCCCCTTCCTGTCAGCAGCACTGATTTTATGCAGCAACACGCAAACACACACACACACACACACACACACACACCTCTTGAAGATGGCGGATTCCGCTCCTTAATTAGTCCCTGCCCTTTCCTCTGGCCTCACTGCCCTTTGTCAGATACCCCAGGCCAACCTGCTCACTATTACATACCCTCCAACATTCCTCAGAAGAAAATAGAGCGATCGCAGAGAAAATAGGCACATTTCTCACTCCTCCCCGCAACTGACCCTCCTTGACCCTCCCACTTTTGTGTGTCCCCCCCCCCCCGCAGAGCATTTCCTATTGGAAGAAGGACTACTCCGATGGGACAAAACACACACACCCTCCACCGCCCTGAGAAAACCCCTTAATCCAGATTTACAAAAAGAAAAACACACACCACAACAGCTCGGGACCAAAAAACCGAGCACCCCCATTTTGATCAGTGGGAAGTTCGGCCATTTGCCAGTGGTGGGGTTGGGTCAGAGAAAAAAGGAGGCGGAGCACTAAATGTAAATATTACCTTTGTAGAAGAGGCCAGAGGGGGTGAAGGACATCTTCTCGCCAGGCAAAAATCTCTTAAGGGGGGTGGAAGCAGGGCCATTAGGGGGTTTGTCTGGGGGAAGTGATGTGTTCTTGTGAGAGACTAAGGGTCAGACAGAGAGGCTTGGAGGGCTGCATTCAGGCCCTGGACCTGAGGGTTCCCCCCCCCCATGCTAAGCCAAGTGAAGACCTCCCAAGTTTGCATGTTAAAACTGCTATGGACTAAATCCTGTGCAGAATGAGGTACTGAGCTACTCGGTTGATGGGTTAGTTGGGTGTGGGTAGAGAAGGGTGAACAGTGGGGAGGACTGGCCCACTGCTCCATGCCCTTTCCTTTCTTCTGCCACTCGGGCATGGTAGCCTGAGGAAGGAGGGTCAGTTTCCAACCAGCTGTCCCCAGCATTTACAGACAGAGGAACTGCTCACAACTCACATTAGATCGGAAGTGAAACAGACTGCTTCTCACCCAAGCAATTAATTGCTGAACCAATACATATTTGCTCTTCAGAGCTCTCTACTAGGAAAGTCAAGGTTAAACATATCTCCATTATTTTGGGAGTGCACAGTTTTGAAAAACTGTGCCATGGGAAAACTGGGAGCAGGAGCCCAAAGCATACTCCTGCAGGTGACCATCTCACCCCGCATGGATTTTTTCTAGGGGGCTCTGGCCCAAGTTTTCCTAGAGCCAGACCTTCAAAGCAGGGCTGAAGGACAGAAGACCCCTTCTGCGATCTGAACCAAAGAAGAATTTGAATGCCTCCAATGTTCACCTCTCCTTTGAGGTAAGCTACATTCATTCTCCTTGGAGTAACATACTGTCATGTTTATTTCCAGGCCTAAGCCCAGTGAACGCAGGAGCCAGCCTCCACACCATGCTCCCAACCGAAAGAGAAGCAGATTTGTGCCCAAGCTGTTCTCATTGCACAGGTTTTTCTGGCAACTCTGCAGAGTGGCTGTGTGTCAAGAGGGCTGCCCTCTCTTTACAGGGCTGCCTGGTCCAAATATAGTTTGAAGATTAAAAAACATAAGAAGAGAGAGCAGGGACCTTGAAGTGTGTTGTCAACGGTTGGCACCTGGAGAACAGACTAAGCAGGCATGCAGATTACCTGATCAGAGTCTTCCCCACTATGAACAGATAGTTTGCATTTCTATTTAAATTAACTGTTTCTAAATTTGCACCGACACATACAAATGAGCATGTGCGAATTTTATGCAAAATCTAGGTTCTCTTTAGCTCTCCTTTTTTGGCGATGTGCGTTTCCATTGTACAACTGCATCAAGCTGCCTTAACTCCCCTTGCTACTGAAACACATTAACAACGCTCTGCCTGGTTTCAACGGTTTGCTAAGGAGAGCTTTGAGGAAGGGCTTTCCCTGCTGTTTAAAAAGGCAATTACAAGCAGAACAGGTTTTTTTTTCTTAAACAACAGTTATTTCCAACTCTTTGCATTTGGCTCATGCCACATCCTCATGTTTTACTGCCCGTGCTTGATGAGCCTAATATTATTGATGTCACGGTTATTAGCCCACCTGCCATGGTTGGACAGCTCCCTCACTGCAGGGAACAGCACAGCAGAAACAGAGAAAAATGTTTCATTTCAGACTGAAATGGCAGTAAAGACAAAAGAAAGCTTTTTGGCTAAGTAATTTGGAGGCGGGGAAATAAATGTTTTCCGTTTGCCGAGTTCATACTATAACCACCCCCTTCAAACGCTGCTATGATCTTTCAGTAAATTTATTTGAAATTATATTACTGATTTCCTGCTGCAAAGGGCATGGGACTCAATGCATATTTTAACTTACTACAAATTGATTCAGAGCCCCCAGCCCCCCCCCCCAGCCCCAAACTGTACCCTGGGCTTAAGAAAGTGCTGCATGTAAATGCTGGCCATCTATTTTAATCAATTCTCCACAGGCCAAAAGATCACTTTGATACAATCAGGGGAGCTGGAATTTTGTCTGCATCAAAAACAGTCCATAATGGACAAGGGAGAACCTGAAGTAGTATAAGAAATCAGCCGCATTAACTTTTCATTTCTTTAAAATCGACATTCCCTCCCCCAAACAAATTGCAAGCATAATACAAATAATTTTATTCATACAGCTCTTTCGCACTAATTGGGGCTTTATGCAAAAGACAATAAGATGCAGCAGTTACACTTGAGGCACTTTGCATAATCAATGAAATGTAACATGACACAAAACAGCAGAATCCTATACATGTCTACTCGGCTCTGAATACACCATTGAGTTCAGTGGGGCTTGCTCCCTGGTAAGTGGGCCAAGGACTGCAGCCATAAATCCAGATGGAAAGGGGAAGTGGAGACAGAATTACCCCCTCCCCACAGCATTTTTAACATCACAGTAAATTTTATTTGTATCATTACATTGTAACCACCCCCTCAACAACAAAAAAAGTTCTCTTGAAAATTCATCAGTGTTTTAGAGCAATCGTATCCAAATGTACACATTTTTGCAAGGATTTTTGCCTTACATATCCACTTTTGCAAGCAATTTCCCCATATATACCGGTAATGCACAATTCATTGTTTTCCCACGAACATGCATCTTATGCAGAATTTTCCATAACAGACACATTTTTTGAATACATTATTCAGTAGGAGAAACCGCATCACAAAATTCAGAGAAGTGTCGCTTCAAATGAAAGCTTCACTTTGGGTTGCAAAGTACGAATTAGGAAGGTTTGCATTAAAAATTGAACTGAACTGAACTCACCCCCCCCCCCATTCCCAAGCATAATATACAGAATTTGAGAACACGTGGGCAGGAATTCTGCATTAAAATCAGTAAAAAAAAAGAGAAAATGGATAGCTGTTTTCCAAAAGAAATAACTACATCACAGACAACTGTCAGGCCTGTTCCCTGCTCAACCAGATTTGTATGCATGTGTATGTATATGTATATGTGTGCAAACACACACACACACACACAAACACACACAACTTGCTTTTGAATTCCAAACAATTCATTATGTTTGCTGCAACAATAGTACTTTTATTGACAGCAAAGATTCCCCACTGCGGGATGCTTATGTAATCTGTTCGTAATTGTTTTATGTCAAGCGCTGAGTTGCCAAGGCAGTATTCATCATACTAATATTTATTGAATCAGTGGTTTTTTGTAATTTATAAAGTAGAAAACATCAAGCGAGGCAATAAATTCATGCATACAAATGGAAACTGGGGTGTGAGCGTAGCTTTCCATGAGTTGCTTTTGGAGACAGGAATTTAAATTGTATAACTACAGCCTCGTTCTCTGGGAAGAGCTCTCCTTGTGCTTCAGCCCTACCATTTCAGGCTGCAGGCAGAAGTTCACAAGGCTGAGTACTTTACCATACAGAAAGGAGAGATATGCATAGTTTACATAAAATAACCCTCTGTCCCTCCCTGCACATCTTGAGGAGGAGGATTCTAGCCCAGCATTTTTCATATGCAGGGACATTTCTATATTGAGAAACATCCAGAAAAGGACCTCACACCTGCACTGTGAATCGTTGCAGCCCAGATACAGTTTTTCTGTCTCAATAAGATCTGAGAACTTAAGGCTTCCGCTTAGACTCATGTAGGGTTGCTGTATGTCTAGAATTTCCCAGACATTGCCAGGATTTGGCTGTCGGAAACAGTGTCTGGGAGGAATTCGCTTAAATGTAGATTTAGAAAGACTTAGAAGTGTAGAATTTTGGCAAATTTCCTTTAAAACAGATTTTTAAAACCCCAACCGCTTTGGGGCAAAATTAAAAAACTCAACTGCTTTTGTGTCCCGATTTTCACTTTTTCAAATACGGCAACCCTAACTCATGAAAATATATAGTTCTGCTGTTCAGATGTTATTGGACTCCAATTCCTATCAGTCCCCCCCAGCACAGGCAATTGTGAGGGCTGATGGGAGTTGTAGTCCAAAACATCTGGAGGGCACTAGATTGGGGAAGGCTGGTTTATCTGTTAAAGCCAATTTCTATACTGCTCTTCATTAACATAAATCCCAGGGCAGTTGACAAGGCAATGTTGATGTATCCTCAAGGCCAGTTCACATATGGTCGTCACTGACTGCAGTAATTTGGAGGCAAGGAAATAAAATGCTTTCCGTTCGTTGAGTTCATACTATAACTACACGCCTTCAAACACTGCTATGATGACTCAGTAAATTTACTTGAAATCATATTGTTGTTTTCCTGTTGCGAAGGGCATGGGGACTCAATGCATATTTTAAGTTATTATAAATTGATTCTGGGCTCCCACCCACCCCCAGTCCTAATTGTACCTCTGACACCACCAACCACTGGCACACAGGCCTCAGAGATTTGCCCATGATGTAAAAGGTTCTCCACCCCAATTTACTCATTTGTCTAAGAACCATCAAGCACTGACCTGAGTAGCTCAACACAACACTCCCTGGGATTGATTCTGTCCGGCATTGACTCGTAGATCAGACTAGAAGGCAGCAACCAGCTAATTAACCCTTTGCGCTAGGCCCAAATACAGTGGCAAGAGCCTGTTATCCCATCTCAATGCAGACCCAGACCTTGCAGATATGCCTCTACCACAGACTTCTCATAGCTATTGCTATATCTGAGCAGGAGCGTTCATAGAGGTGCAAACTGGAAGCGCACCTAAAGCTTACAAACCCTACCTGCGCACATTTCCTTTCCAACACCGACAGCAGCAGTTCAACAGTTGTGCATGCAGGTGGATGACGGTTCTCTGAACATCTGAATCAGGAACAAAGTTAGTTTGAACTAATATTATTAAGTGGAAAGGTCACGTCTTGGAGCACGTGCTGTGTGCATGCAGAAGATCCTGACATCTCCTGGCAGGGCTGGGAAAGATTCCTAGAGAGCCCCTTCCAGAAAGAATGTACAGTAATTCTGGGCTTGATGGACTAATAGGGTATAAGGCAGCTTCCTATGTCCCTAAGCTTCCTACAGCATGACAAAACAGGGAACATCTGAGGATAAAAGACTGGCTTTGGGACACCGTCACAACCCAAACAGGTTGGTTACATGGTCCTGCCATGCCATTATGTTCTTCACAGCATCCCTGATTACTGGGATTACTAGAAGATGAAGGACGTCAAGGCAAAGGAAGATGTCAGTAAACCATCAGCGTCAGAAGAGGGGAGAATAACAGGTTGTAAATCTCTGTTTGGGTGGTACACCCCCACACAAACACACACTCAGCAACCCCCTTTCCCATCAAGAATGATGAATATTCAGTGCACCTTCAATCCCTAAATTCATACAAATCTCCCTGCCCAGCTTGATTTCCTCTAAAACATACACAACTTCATTCCTCTAAGGGTTCTGTTTTTAAAATTAGCCTTAAGTGGGAGAACTTGGCAGAGGGCAGCATTGGCAATGCTAATTTCTCCTGTTATCAGTTCAAAAGGCACAAGAGTGCTTCATAAGTGTTCATTGTGCAGAGCCCAAAGCCACTACCTTTAGCAGAAATTGCTCGTCGACGATGTTTTAATCAGCGTGCACTTTATTTTCCTCTTGGTAATTGGGCTCTCTCCACAATGCAATACGAAGAATCAGGTATTACAACATAATGGGTTGACAAACACGGTCTCTTAAAGACTGGAGTGCGCTTTCTAACATTCGCTGCCGATTGCCGTCCGCTCCCAGGCACTGCCTGAAATAACTGCAGAAGATGCTTTTCAATCAATTAGGGCTTTTTTGTACATTTTCACCGTGATTGAGAAAGCCTCGTACCATCATGTCCACCCAAAGGAGTCGGAGGTGTCAGAGAAACCAAAGCCACCACAGCGTTGCAAGTTTCACTGTTTTGAGAAACCCCTAAGAAAAACAGAGAACTCGCACAAGAATGACTTTGGAGCAGGGACTGTGGTTTGCAATCAGAAGCTATCCTCAGGCTCATGTGCTCTTGTCCAAAACCATATATAAAACTGGAAGATAATTCTAGGGCTCAGCCAAAGAGGCATTTTAAACTTCACCACTCAGGTTGTGGACTATGAACAAGTACACTTCCCCTGCCCGCAAATTCAATGATTCTTCAGGACACCTGCGCAAGTACTAAACCAGGTGAAGGTAGCCAATGGGTCTCAAACCCTTGGTGAGTGAACCTTACACTAATCTGGAGTGGATTCCCTAAGATTGATGGATGGCGCCTTGTATGCCTCCTTCCAGCAACAACAATCTGCCACTGTTTTCTTTTCAAATTCACCCGTCCCAGAGTTATAAGGAACAGTCCTACCTCCAGCTTGGCTTCATGGTGATGCCTTGGAGGCCTGAAGGGACACATTTGGTCTCCAGGTTTGAGGTTCTTCAAGCCAGAGCTAAAGGGAGGGGGCAGATGTGTGTGATTCTATGTGCAACAATACGTAAAAATCGAAGAACTCTTAGAAAGGGAGAAGCAGAGAGAGGACTGGGCTATGTGCTGTAAGCTAAAGGCAACTTGGGGTTGCCAGAACTTGTAGACTCCTGCCTTGTAGGAGCGCCGGTGCTGCTTACTGTCACCTGTGGTCTATGTATGTATTTGCAAATAAGGCCAATATTACAAAACCACCATAAATTATCCAGCCACCTCTACTCTGAAAGGAAGCCAAGCCATAAGAATGTAAGACAAGTCTGCTGAATCAGACCAATGGCCCATCCAGTCCATCTGTGATTCCCAGAAACTGATATTCAGATGCCTGATGCCTTTGGCAGTGGAAGAAGTACATAGCTATCATTGCTAGTACCCACTGATTGTCCTGCCTTTCATGAATTTGTCTAGCCTTCACAAGTGGAGAGAGGGCTGTTATATCCATGTCTTCCTTGAGGGATTCCCATGGGCATCTGTTTGGCCACTGTGAGATGGATGCTGGACTAGATGGGCCTCTGGTCAGATCCAGCAGGACTCTTCAGACTTTGCTAATGACAGCTGTCTACTCGCAAGCAACCTTCCTTAGCCAACATTGTAGGAGGAAAGTTTGGTGCATTCATGGGCACAGCAAATGATAGGATCCAATAAATCTGCTTGTGAACCCTGTCTGAACTGAGTGGGCAGCTGAATACATGTCCCAGAACCTTGCAATATATGACAGATACTCAGAGATTACTTCTGCAAATGAAATGAAAGCTCTGATAATCTAGAGAGTTTAAAAGGAAAGAACCACATATTTAAGTCTTGGGCATGTATTCAGTGTTTCTTGGTTTGTGGCTCCAGGATAGCAGCAACAGCTCAAATCACACATGCACGCACACACCCAAAAAAACCCTTGATTATTTCTGAGCAGCAGTGTGACTTCTCCCCAAAAGCAAAAATTGTGTGAAATGCTCATTTCAGAGCAGAGTTTTTGCTCTGGGGGTGAAAGAGGGATCCTTGAAATACTACCCAGCAGACCATGAGTGACATATAGGCCAAAGTCTGGGCATTTGTCCAAATGCATGTTGTCAAATGAGCAATGCCTGATATCATTCATTCAAGTGCTGTGGATTTTTGTGACTACTAGTGGTTTATTACATTTGTCTTCTACTGCTTCACATACCTTAGGTGCCATACTACGGAACCTTGTCCTGAATAAGCAACTCAGAAATCTTTGGGGCAAGAGTGTCTATGACAGCGTCCCTTACACTAGAGTAAATAAGTGATGGAAGCAGCTCATTGTGTGGGGTGAAGCTACTGTACAAGAACACCAGACTGGCTCCTGCCAATGTGTTTGTGCTGCACTGACCTCATAGAATCACAGAAATGCAGAGTTGGAAGAGACCTCAAGGGTCATCTAGTCCAAACCACCTGCTGTGCAGGGGTATTGGAGCTATATGACCCTTGGGATCACATCCAACTCTACGTTTCTAGGATTCGCTGATTCTATGAGAAGAAGAAGAAGAAGAAGAAGAAGAAGAAGAAGAAGAAGAATTTGGATTTGATATCCTGCTTTTCACTACCCGAAGGAGTCTCAAAGCGGCTAACATTCTCCTTTCCCTTCCTCCCCCACAACAAACACTCTGTGAGGTGAGTGGGGCTGAGAGACTTCAGAGAAGTGTGACTAGCCCAAGGTCACCCAGCAGCTGCATGTGGAGGAGTGGAGACGCGAACCCGGTTCCCCAGATAACAAGTCTACCGCTCTTAACCACTACACCACACTGGCTCATGAGGTCAGCACAGGGCAAACACAATGGCAGGAGCCAATCTGGTACCAATTTGCACCGCACTGACCTCCACACCCCTCCGCCTCCCCCTCTTGGTAAGCAACCATGACCCACCTGTTGGGAAGCTAGCGTAGTAGTTCCTTCCCACCTGGCAATGGTGGACAGAGAATCTTAAACAGTGTGCTGCATTGTGTTGTGTGCATTTGCAAAGCAGGTGTAGAATCTAATATTTCTATTGCACTGAAGCTCATCGTTCACCAAGAACCTACTGAGAGGCAAAGGTGTCAAGCTGGGAATGCACAGAGTTCATAACTCACCAAGACCTGGCACACTTGGGACTGGAAGTCAAGGGCTTCAGCTGGAAGCAAAAGGCTGTAGACCAATGGCAGTACACATGTGTTGCATACAAAAGGTCTCAGGTTAAATCTCCAGCATCTATGTGAATGGGTTCAATGAATAGCACTGGGGCAGAGGTAACTTCTAGAGCCCCCTTCATGCATGAATTGGTCTCCATGTTGCAGGAGTCCTTTGGCTTAGACCACAGTGACACCTATTAAATGGAGTAACGTCTGAAAGGGACACATGAGTGGTGTTAGATCTGTAAGTGTTTTGTCTAGATGCCCCAATGGACTCCTGCTGACCTACGTTCCCTCCTGCCTCGACTCCAGGCTGAGTGAATTTTTTTATCTACCCTGTGGACCACCCAAACACAACACTGTACATATCTCCCTCCCACCCTCTTTATTGCACTGTAGCTCAATGGCAGAGCTCATGCTTTGCATGCAAAGGGTCCCAGGTTCAATTTGTTGGCATCTCCAGGTCAGACTAGGAAAAGACCCCCTGCCTGAAACACCCAAGAGCCACTGGCGACCGTGCTAGGTGGGCCAATGATCTTGCTCAAGATACAGCAGATTCCTCCATACCATTGCGTCCCTCTGCTCTGCAGAACCACCGTGGCTCAAATCTGATGCAGAACGGAGCGCAGCTTAAAATAAGGATGTGTGTGCATGCTTGTGTGTCAAAATTAGAAGTTACATTTGGGTGCTTTAGATAAGTGCAAAGGCTTCCCTCGCAGCAGCAGGCAGCTCACTCATGTCCATATGACCCAATTAGTCAGCCCATCATAACAAATGTATACAGGCAACTTCCGAAGACGAGTGAGCAAATGCTGCTGGTTTAGCACAGCCCCTGTGTGCTGCGTTCCAAAGGATGCCAGTGAAGAACAGCCGCACCAAAGCTGCCTCGTTGGTCAAAAATGGCAACAGCCATAACACTAAATTATCTCTGTGTATGCACATCAAAATTCTGATTTCTAGCCACTTTTTTTTAAAAAAATACCATACTGTATTTCTAGACTGCCATTCAGGAGAGAATGGTTCACGGGTCACCTTCAGGAATTAAAAAATAATAATAATAATTCCATGCAAAAAAGAGTCAAAAACAATAAAAACAAACAGTTTAAATTACATGAAAACAATGTGAATCTTCGCCAAATCCCCAGTGTCCAATGGGACGAAACAGTTCTCACTAATGGCAAAAGGGGTACATAGAGACAGTGGACAGCATTCCACAACTCCTGAGTCGCCCAAGAAAAGGCCCTGCTAATGGTAGAAAGTCAGCCTTACTACCTGGGGGGGGGGGTTATATGTGTACTCACTCACATATTAGTCCTACTACAGTGGGGCTTAATCCCAAGCAGCTGTGCAGAAGATTACCATCTAAAGCAGGGATGAGGACTGTCTGGCCCTCCAGATGTTGGACTCACCTGTTGGGTCAGGGATGATGATGTTTGACTACAACTACCACCTGGAGGGCCATGGGTTTCCCATTCCTGGTTTTAAAATATACACTTTTGTGTGCAATTTTGCCTAAAACACAGGTTTTTTTACTGAGCAATTTTCCCTAACTCAGTTTACCCTAGTAGATGTAATTTTTGTACACATTCCTTGGCTGGGAATGGGACTGCTAAATTCAGAGAAGTGTGAATTTTCATGGGCAGCTGTGTTCTCAGTTGTTGCATTGTTTTGCAAAGTGTGAATTGGGCTGGTTCATTTTTGAGCACGATCTGAATCATATTTCTTCCCCATCCCTGGCATCCTATTCCAGCCTGTGCTGTGCCATTGCATACATCTTATGTGCCCCCCCCCCTTAAAACCAGTAAGCACAGCATTTTGTACAAACATTTAAGTAAAGCACTTATTTTTGAGAATATGTTGTTTACCAAAAATGGATTTCCAAATCTGGAGAAATATGTGATGTAACTGGAAGCTGCACTTTGACTCATTGGTGACTTTGGGAGCTCAGAACGGGTCAGTCTGCTAGAAGAAATGGACAAAGCAGATTTCTCCCCCATTTCTAACTCTACAATTCTATGATCCCTACAACAGAGTGCTATTAGGTGTGAACCAGTAAATCCTACATTCAAGTCCCTTCCATGCCACAAAGACAGCTAAAGGTTTGGTCTAGACAGTACATAAGAATGCCCTACATTGAGTCCACCCTGCTCATTATTGTCTGCGCTGACTGGTAATGCCTCTCCAAGGTTTCAATCAGGATTCTTTCCATGCTTTGAGTCTTGGACCTTCTGAATGCAAAAGGTTTGCTCTACCATTACGTCATTGCCCTTCTCCAATGAGAGGAGTGAGAGACATGGTGTACCAGCTGCTCTGTCAGCCTTGCAATCTTCACAAAGAGGGCTGACAAATTGCCCAAATGGATGCCATATTTGGGTGCCATGGAAAACACCCAAGGGAAAGTGATGTGTACTTTTTGCTCTGCTCTTCCTCTTCCAGAGCTACCTATTTAGGCACAGGATATTTTCAGAGGTGTGCCACTTTATTGCACTGCTCAAAACTGCTCCTTGCTCAGCAAAGGTGGCTGTTGTCCAGTGTAGGCCTGGATAATAGAAATACTTGTGGAAATTAAATTCTGCTCAGTTAAACTACACAACGCTCAACGGCAGGAGAAATGCTATCTCACCATCTGAACTTTCCAATTGCTGTGCTCAAAAGCACAATGCGCCCTGCTTTCTTGAAGTCCTCCGGGCTTCTCCCAAACTCAATTCCTGGACTTTTTGTTGTTGTTAAGACCGTTATCTGATGCTCTTCACTGGAGTGGGAGCTCAGGAACACTAGTACTCGACAAAAGAAAAAGGGGAAAAAAAGAGTGGCCATTGTTGCTGATCTTTGCTGTCTCTCAGGACTATACAAGATCAAGAAGGGCAACAATCTAGTACAGCCCCCTTTAACTGAGTATTAATAATAAATTATTATTAATTTTTAATGTTTGACGGACTACAGTGGTACCCCATGTTACGCACGCAATCCGTTCCAGATCGCGCTACATAACACAGGCGTGCTTAACACGAACGCCCCCCAACAAAAAGAAAAAACTGGAAGTTTGCGTGTTTTTGCGCTTCTGCGCATGCGCGAAGTGCGCAGAATGCTTCTGTGCACCCGTGCACGCTCCGGGCAGGACTTCCAGATCGCGGAGGTCCGTAAGTCAAACATACGCAACACGGAGCGTACGCAACTCGAAGTATGACTGTACTGTATTTTAATATTTTGTTGGAAGCCGCCCAGAGTGGCTGGGGAAACCCAGCCAGATGGGCGGGGTATAAATAAATTATTATTATTATTATTATTATTATTATTATTATTATTACTACTACTACTACTACTACAGGAACTCCTATACAGTGCTTGATGCAGCATGTCTTCATGGGATGGCAGGGGAAAGCACAGAATGGGGAACTGGGTGCAGAACCCGACTTTCTGAGAACTGCAGGTTTCATTTGTAACAACCATGGAATAAAGTTAAGAGAAATTATGCAGGTGTGCTTGGTTTGCACAATTTAAGCCAAGAAAATTTAGTTTGTATAGAAAACGGATCATAGAATCATAAAATTGTAGAATGGGAAGGTACACCAAGGGTCATCTAGTCCTGCAGTGCAGGAATCTCAGCTAAAGCATCCATGATAGATGGCCATCCAACCTCTGCTTAAAAACCTCCATGGAAGGAGAGTCCACAGTTTTCCGAGGGAGACGGTTCCACTGTGGAACAGCTCTTACTGTCAGAAAGTTCTTCCTGATGTTTAGTCGGAATCTCCTTTCTTGTAACTTGAATCCATCGGTTAAGGCCCTACCTTCCAGAGCAGGAGAATACCAGCTTTCTCCATCTTCCATGTGACAGCCCTTTGGATATTTGAAGATGGCTACCACATCTCCTTTCAATCTCCTCTTTACCAGGCAAAACATACTCATCTCCCTCAACCATTCCTCATAATGTTTTGTTTTCAGACCCTTGATAATCTTGGTTGCCCTCTTGTGCACATGTTCCAACTTGCAAATACCCTTCTTAAATTGTGGCACCCAGAACTGGAAATAGTACTCTAGGTGGGGTCAGACCAAGGCAGAACAGAGCGGTACTATTACTTCCCTTGATTAGGACACTATACTTCTGTTGACGCAGCCTATAGAATAGCATTAGTTTGTGTTGTTGTTTTTTTTCTGCTGCTGCATCACACTGTTTACTCGTTAAGCTTGTGGTCTACTTAAAATCCCTAGATCTTTTTCACATGTACTACTAGCAATAATAAATGTGATGGCATACAGCTAATCAGACCTGGCAATGTGGCAACTTTGAGAAGCCAATTCAGATTCAGGCAATGGAACACTGCCCTCACTTTGAATTGGCTTTGTGGCTCCTCCCTTAATCAAATCTGATGAGTTATCTGGCATCAACACAAAAGGCAGTGCATACTGAGGGTACGAAGCATTGTCTTCCCTTGCATTATGTGTTGGGAAGGAAGTTATAATACAATTTTGTGTTAGATTGCATATCCTAGGATTGGTTTTTCTCCCTGGGTAGCAAAACAAGCAGTTTCAGTTTGCAGGTTGAGATCCGTAGCACTTTTGACAGCCATGTTGTGCTACCCATACAGACACCCACTGACTAAGAAACCCAAAGGCAAAAGTCTCCCAAACACAACAATCTTCCACCCGAGTCTTTGAGTAGTAAGGTAGTGGGAATAATAATAATAATAATAATAATAATAATTCTATGCTGCCCTTCATCTGAGGATCACAGGGCACTTAAAAAAATGAAAACACAATCATGCATAACATAGTAGGAAACGAATACAATAACTGCTTTAATCAGTCGCCTCAAGTGATGCTACACAAAGCTGAATCATGCAAGGCCCCACGCTTTTCACTGACTGCTCGGCTCTTCAGTGGACTTCGGTATTGGATCCATTACGTTAACTGCACTTTGGGGAAATGCAGAAATAAGTATGTCAACATTCCAAGTTCTCTCCCAGCCCAATAGGTTAATCGCATTGGCAAGCAGCCTTGTTATGAGATGGGTTCCTGTGCGTGTGGAGGGAATAGTTCTTTTGCTCCGGACTTGCCGTCACATGTATCCGAGTTCCCTTTGCCTGCCCTGATTTATATCAGCAGCGACTCCTGAGACAAATCTACTTCATTACAGGAATCCCCCCCAAGGAAAAAATCTGGGGGCAGAATGGTGGGTTCCCCTGTGATGGATGTCAGGCACGGATATTCATTAAGGAACACTGACCCATCTGCTGCCTTTGCCGTGTTTCTTGGGTGAACGACAGCAAATTCAACCCACAGAGGGAAGTGATGCAGAGAGCCAGTGTAGTTGTCATATTGTGAAGGCTAAATATCAGCTGAATAGATTATAGGTAGATTGATTGACTGTAAGGATTTTTTATGTCAACATTTGATCGTATTCCCATGCTGTCTTTATGTCTTTGCCTTTTCTTTGAAAGCAATCTCTGCTTTTTCTGCTCTCTGGTATTCTTGGGTAGAGGCCCAGCGTCTTAGGAACCAGGTGGGATGGCCGGGGGGGGGGGCTTTGTGGGTCAGATGTGGCAGCTGAGGGCGATTCAGGATACAGCTAGGCAGGTTAGGGAAACAGACCAAGAAACAAATGGAGGAGGCAAACCTAGCAAAGGAAGCAAGGCGGGGACAACTCCAAGGGGTAGCAATGGGCAAGAGGACATTCCCTCCCCAAAGCTGCCCTGCTGCCCCATTCGCTCACCCCAAATCTCAGTCACAGCACACTTGTGTTTTAATGTGTATACCGAAACCTTAGCTCCCCTAATTGTGGCCTTTGGCAGCCATTTGCTCCCCGAAACTAGTTTTCCTGGAGTCACTCTGGAGGCTGGCAGAGACATAGCCTCCTAGGAGAGGGTGGGGAACCTTGGGCCCGGAGGAACACATGTGGCCCTCCAAATCTCTCTATCTGGCCCTCAGGACTTTCCATTCCCATGACACTCATTTCATTGGCCCTGCTCCACACCCTCCTCTAGCTGGAACAAACCCTTGAAGTGTGGCACTGCCTCTTGCTTGGAGAATGGAGAGAAGTGGGTGTCTAGAATTCTCTGGTGTTTGCATGGAAGCAATGTATCCTATGGTACAAAGGTAAGAGTCGTATCTATTGCTCTGCTCACTTTTGGCTCTGGCCTTCACCTGCCACTGGCACGTTGCCATCAGGCTGAATTCTTTGAAAATAAGTGAACCTGCATCACAACATTTGGAGACGTGTATGGGGCAATGACAAACCTGTACAGCATCTTAAAAAGCAAAGACATCACCCTGCTGACAAAGGTCCGTATAGTTAAAGCTATGGCTTTCCCAGTAGTAATGTACGGAAGTGAGAGCTGGACCATAAAGAAGGCTGATCGCCGAAGAATTGATGCTTTTGAATTATGGTGCTGGAGGAGACTCTTGAGAGTCCCATGGACTGCAAGAAGATCAAACCTATCCATTCTCAAAGAAATCAGCCCCGAGTGCTCACTAGAAGGACAGATCCTGAAGTTGAGGCTCCAGTACTTTGGCCACCTCATGAGAAGGGAAGACTCCCTGGAAAAGACCCTGATGTTGGGAAAGATGGAGGGCACAAGAAGAAGGGGACGACAGAGGATGAGATGGTTGGACAGTGTTCTCGAAGCTACCAACATGAGTTTGGCCAAACTGCAGAGGCAGTGAAGGATAGGCGTGCCTGGCGTGCTCTGGTCCATGGGGTCACGAAGAGTCGGACATGACTGAACGACTGAACAACAACAACAACAACATGGGGCTTCCCATGGCCTGGAGCATTTCCCACCAGTTAAGGTTGGCAAGTTAGCTGTATCCTCTTCTAGACAGAGATAGCATTCCCACAGTTACCTGTGCTCCAGTAACAACACATGTGGATGCATCACAAGAGGAGCTGCCCTTGAAGACCAGTCCTAAACTTCAGCTACTACAATACACGGCAGCTACAATTCTAATAGGGCCAGTGGAAGGGAGCACATCATGCCAGGTTTGAAACAGTTACCCTGGATACCAGCCTGTTTCCAAGCACTCTCCTAAATGACAGTTCTTTCCTTTTACGTGCTGAACAGCTAAAAACCTGGGTAACTGCAGAACCAGCGTCTCCCACGCAAATATGCCTGGACATTAAGATCACCCTAAGATGGTCTGCTCTGCATTCTCCTGCCTTTGAAGTAAGGAACCCAGTGATGGAGGAAAGGACATTTTCCACCGGGGCTCCTTCTGTTCTGAAACGCCCCCCCAAGGAAACTTGCCTAGCATCAATTTGTGGTGGTGGTGGCAGCTGAAAGGACCTTTTCCATCTAGCCCAGTCCTTTTTCTGTCACCTTTCAGGTTTGTTTTAATCTAGAGCCCTGTTTCCCCTGTATTGGATAGAGCGCTGCTGCGGCTGTTTTGAAAACTGTTTTTGTTTTATGCCTTTTAAGAAGGTCTTATTGTAGGCTGCTCTGAAAGTCTTCAGACTAATAGAGCAGAAGGTAAATACTTTCAGCAAACAAACAAACACTTCCTGCTCTATGTTCTGATAACACTTCTTTCTCCTCCTGCAGTTCTGTGAGATGGCTCTGCGCCCGCCTCTTCCCACTGCCAGGAACTAAACACAAGTAAATCTGCTAATGGAGCCATACAAAAACAAACAAAGTTAATCAAGCAAGAGCAATCAAGAAGTAAGATCCGTTTCTTTGATCAGACAGACGCAGAACTACCGAGAAAACCCACTGCTGAAGGTTGGGAAGAATTAATTAATGCCGTGCAGAAAATGTGCATTGGCCAACAATCAATGAGCTTGGGACAACCGATGAGCGGAAAGAATGAGCTTTCTTTGCCCAGACAACATGCTCCAACTCCCAGAACCAACTTAAAAAAGAAGTGTTTAAAAGAAAATAGTTGAGATGCGAGCCAGCTCCTCAGGGACGTGGATTCTGTCTGATCAGGAATATTAGTTAGATGAGGAGAACCCAACCATCCCTTCCAAAGCCACTGGGCTTCCCTTGACAAAGGGTCTCCTGCAGTAGCTATTCTAAGTGAAGGAGTTAGTGGTGGATGTTTGAAAGGGAAGAAATCATTAACAGTAGGGGATTATCAGATGATGGACAGTGGTCCTCCTGAGCTTCAGACAGGGTCCCCCCCCCCAGCTCTACCTGGAGATGGTGGAGACAGATGCTGTGGACCTGGGATAGCTCAGTCAGTAAAGCATGAGACACTTAATCTCAGGATTGTGGGTTCAAGCCCCATGTAGGGCAAAATATTCCTACACTGCAGGGCTTAGAATAGATGACCCTTCCAGCTCTACAATTCTATGAATCAAGAGCTTTTTGCATTCAAAGCTGGCACCCTACCCAGTTGCAGTTGCTCCTATAGTGAACAAGATGGACCTTTGTACTGATCCAGCAATGCTGTCCTCATGGGAGGACATTCTGTGGACGAAGACTGTTAAAAACCACTTACGTGAGCCGGCAACTTCTAGGTCAAAAGTGGTTAATACAGGTGTGGGTAGTCAAGTATTCAAGTAAAATATTTTCAGGGCTGGAAACATTTCCAAATTTATTTGCAAGGCTTTTCTATCAGGTGGCCTCTACATGCTTAGGAAAGATATCAACCCAACTGATCTCATTCTTCAATGAACCTGATTGCACACTGCACCCGCGACATCATCAAGCAGCCACCACTAACTAAATATTTGGAGGCACAGCGTGAAAATGGTGAGGAGCCACGCAGATGAGGACCTGTAAGGTTGCAGCAGCATTTGCTTAACAGATGGAGAAAGGGCCATCAACAAAAACCCCACTGGTGTAGCAATGAAAAGATCAGTATTGTCCTGCCTATCTTTGTCAGTCTAGGTCTAAATTATGCACAGTTGATTAATTATTCCTCCAGATGGAATAAGCCCTTCAAGAGGAATAATAATTAGATATGAACAGCTTTTGGAATGTTCTTCACAAAGACTGGGTGGAGGAAGAAATGGACTCCAGTTTGAACCCAGATAAAGGATTTGATCAAGGGCCTTTGAATCTGTGTGGATTGCAAGCTGTAAGAAATCAAGCCCAAAGCTGCATAATTTATGGTAATCCATTACTGTAGAATTTAGGATAGCAGTCTTCAAACTGCACTCCCTTGGATTCATCAAGGGGTTCCCTGCAATGGGACCCAGATGGACAAGTTCAGCAGAAACTCCGTGGTGGAAAGGATCATAAATGGCATAGAAGCCAAGCATCAGTTGTGACTTTCTGGTGTTTGTTTGGCACTCTCAGTTTATCATTTATTTTTCTGGAAAGATTTATTAACTGCTTAATTACAGAGATTTCTAACTGATGCACAGGACAACATTGAAGATAAAATGCAGCCCAAACCCTCAAAACAATCCACAGACAGAAAATAGTAACTAAATTATATGCTGGGATAGTCTTTGTTGTGTATTAAGATATTCTGTCAGCCGGGTGGAGTAATGTCATTGGTCAATTTAAAGAGTACAAGCACAATCCACAGCCTGATTGGGTCCCGCCGGAAAGTTTGAATATTATTGGTTCCCGCTTAAATGTATCTTTCCCCTCTGTACCAGTGTGTCTATAAATAGAGCTTCCCCTACCCCCTATTCCCCAGTCTTGTCCTATCCTTACAATAAAGAGCTGTTCACAAAGAAGTGTCTCTGGACTTATTGCTCCACGAACCCAAGACACAACAGTCTTGCTGATTTTTTTTTTTTTTAAGTTTTCAGCTGGTGTCTAAAACAAGGTTACTGGCCTATGGGGCACCTAGTTAGATCTGTTGGGTCACTGCTATGTGAAAACCATGCAAGGACCCTAAGGTGTTCTCTTCCCTGCAGCGCACAGAGGTCCTGATGGAGATGTCCCCCAAATATGAAGGATTTCCCGAAAGTTAACAAAAGCATTGAAAATCATTGGGCTAGGCAGCTGAAGAGCTGCACATTGATTCCAGACCACACAGGCTTCTCAGTGAGAACCCCTTTCCCATCTCATCATTCTGTTGTACCCCTCATCCGCTTTCCCCTATGCATAGGGTTGCAGGTTGGCGGCAGCTGATCTCCGGAGGAAATCAAAAGGAAATGCCTGGCGATATCAAAAAGCAAGCAGTGAAATGGCAGGGCCAATCAGTAGGCCAGCCGGCCTAGAAAGCTGGAGAAGAAGAAGGAAATTTGGTGCGAAATGGGGAAGTGTGGGGGAAATGGAACAGAAGTTTTGCTTCCTTTTATTATGCGGCACAGCCAGACGCTTCCTAACAGAAGCAAAGGTGTGAAGAGGGCATAATATGCAGAGGACTCCATAAAAGCTTCTGTTCCTGGAGGAAACAGAGGTCTTGACCAGAGAGTTTTGGTTCCGACAGGAGTTTGTGAGCACACCAAATGCTGCTAGCCCTTTCAGTCGTTGATCAATTCAAAATTTCCCACAACCATGGCCCTAAGGCCTGAGAGAAAGTGTTAGACAAGGGAGTCTTCCGGTGTCCTCTCCTCAGTCTTTTACGTGCTCACAACTGGCAATGTTTCACACACATTCAGTCTCTCTCTCTCTCCCCCCTCTCTCTCACACACAATCTCTGTATGAAAAATGGGAAAGCCATGAAAACACCCACTTCATTGCACAAGATAAAAACCCTATCCAACTGCCCCAAAGACATGAAGATGTCAAAAATGGAGACAAGATAAGGAACTCATTTACTGCCTTGTCTTCCTATGAAACATGCTGCTCCCTTTCCCTACCTATCATCCCGAAGTAACATTTCAGTCTCTGGAATTCCTCAGAAAGAGACACACAATACTGAGGCCTCGGTGAGGCTGATCGAACCAAGAAACTTTACAACCTTCTTACAAAGAGGCTCTCTTCCATTTTATAACTTGCATTATCGACAGTCATTTTTATAGTGATCACTTTCAAACATAAAAGCATTCACGTGGCATAAGAAACTGAGTCACACTATGACATTCTCCCCGCTCTAAACTCCAAAGCCTGAATAAAAGCCCATCTCTACTTTGCCAAGGCTTTGAAGGCAACCACAACGCAGGCAGAAATGACGTTTAGAATACATCTGTTCTACAAAGCTGCACCAGTTTTGTGTGCTTTTTACTGTCGTGGCTTTATCTAAAGAATCCTAGGTATTGTAGTTTCATGCAGATACTGAGAATTTTCTGCTTGGAATCCCTAGATCCCTCACAGAACTACAGTTCCCATGATTCCCTAGGGAGAGGGAATGACAGCTAAAATTAAGCCAGGAGTGTAGTGATAGGACAGGTCCTTGTAGGCCACAGAAATTGTTGGAAGCTTGCTGAGAGGAGTTTGCATGGAATTAAAAGAGACAGAGCAAACGACCTCCAGAATCCTAGACCTTCAGTCTCTTTGCTGACCTCCCTATGTCTTTACAGTTAGACTGATACATCTTAGGTTTCATCCAGTTTGCAACCTCCTCCTCCTCCTCACACCTCTCTCTGGGACCTTGGCTCTATCCTCTAGAAACAAAGGAAAACCGATGGCTACCTTTCCCTTCTCCAAATTCGCTAGCTAGCTTAAAACAAGAAACTTTTTCTATTCAAGTTACGCATTTCCTATAATAAATGTGTGCATGCAATTGAAACATGCAACGTCTACTCTTTAGTCACATTCACAAGCCACACACTGAACTCTCCGCATACCAAAAAGCGCCAACACATTATTCAGCTCCATTTCAATGGAGACAAACATCCCTGTTGTTACCAGGAGGTGCAAGCCCAGTAATATACAAAGAGGAGTTGGTCTTAAAAATTATATTCAGCTATAATATATCTTCAAATATACTTCAAATATACTATAATGCCAAGCCAAGCCAAGCCAAGGGTGATGCTATGGTCGTACCCATGGATGCCCAACCTGCAGTTTGGAAACCACTTGTAGCATAGGCCTGGGCTTGTGAGGCTACCATAGATTAAGGATCAAATTGCAGCCTCTTCCCCCAGTACCGCACCACTGCTACCAACAAGAGAAAACCTCCACCCCACAGCGTGGGAAGCCACATAGCATGTGCTACAATAGCAATGTCTACCACACTGCCTCCAGGACCCCAAAAGTTGTTCACCACATCAAAGAATTATTGAAGATGAGCAGCTTACCTGGTCCGTTTCCGTAAATGTGCTCTGCTCATCATCCTCAATGTCAGACTCTCCCGGAGCAATGGGGACACAGATGGACAAGTTTGGGTTGGTCATGAAGTCATCGTTGTGGTCCACCTGCTGCTTCTCCCGGTTTCTCTCAACCCCGTCGCCGCCGGTGTGGTTCTCCTTGTGGTGGTCCTCTTCCTTGCCAAACTCCATGCCAGTGTGGTTGTTGATGCAGTTGTGGACGACGGCTGGGTTCTGAGCTGCAAGCTTCATCATGGCTTTTTTTTCAGCCGTCGCCTTTGGCTGCCTGAGGACGCTGCAACAGAAATCCCACATGGCACGTTTGGCGTAATTAAGCCCCCTGTTGATGCGCGCTAAGGCGAGCTGCAGGTTGTTCATCTCCCCGTCTTCATCCGGAGCAGAAAGGTTATCGGCACTGAAGGAGCTCAACAGCAAGGCAAGGAACAGGTTCAACACCTGAAAGGAAAGAAAGGGGTGTCAGACATTTTGTTTGGGAAATGGCCATAGCTCAAGTGGTAAACACAGTGTTTCTTAAGACCTGGGCCTCCGGGTGTTGTTGGACTAAAATTCCCATCACCCCTGACCACTGATCCTGATTACTAGGGATGATGGGAGTTGTAGTCCAACAACAGCTTGGGACAGGCTTCTTGAGCCCACCCTCCTTGCTGCAAGCCCGGATTTTATCACAGCACACAGAATACATGCACACCTCACCCACACTCATTTGCTCACACAGGAGAAGGGAAAACCTGCCCAAGCTTCATTCATTTTGGGAATTGAATGACCTACTTTAAGGGGAACCCTGACATATGGCGAGAGAACGCCTTCGACCACTGCAATAATATTCCTCCTTTCGCACTGTGCTCATTCTTAATTTGCAGAGTTAATAGAAGTGCCTCCAAAATTAGGTGATTTAAAAGAAAAGAGCAGGGGGAAGGCGGGCAAGATGTATTTTGTTTTTGTTATATTTATATGTCACAACATGAAAGCACATGAGTTATTTCGGATCTATTAGATTTTCATTGTAAAGGTCTTAGATCAAGAGAGTCCAGATGGTATGGACCTCCAGAATGTCCCCTTGTTCTTTTCACACATCTTGAGAAGCAGAGCCCATCTCCCCTATTATAGCATCAAAAACTCCCTACAGCAGACTATAGCTGGGAAGACATTTCCCCCTAACACTGAAGTCACTGGATCTGGGGAATTCCACCAACAGCAGCTACACATTCCTCAACTGTGTCCCTAGCTGAAGTTTCATTACTTCCTTCCATAGAAGTGATCTGGTTGGCCATGGGTCTAACTAGAGATTGGGGAAGGGAGACCATCAGCTTTGTTCCACCCTCTTGTCCAAGCTGTCAGAGGTGGTCCTAACTTCCTTCTCAACTAGCCAGCAGAAACACCATCTTAAACTTCCACTCCCCGTTGGCTGGAGGAAAAGAGGGTATCAGCTTGTCAATTCAGGCTCTTGATTCAGCCTTCCAACCAACTAGTAGAAGAAAATTCAGATGAAATTTGGCAAGGGATGAAACCTGACTCTCCAGAGAGACCCAAACGGCAGAAAACAAAGCTGATGACAAAGTTGCAGGAAAGCAAAATGCTGCAATCCTATACTACACCCCACCCCCCGCAGAGACCACTGGAGAATTTCTGAAGGTCTTGATGGACCACTTAATGATTTTTCTGCCTGTTGTAGCAATTGTATTGCACTGTGCCACATGTTGTATGGCTTTTAATTGCATTTCTATTGCTTCTTTTATTTCCTATATATTGCTGCAAGCCATTCCAATCTGCAAGATACGGTTTATTTACACACATATATAACCTGAACTTCTGATGGAGGGTCTCACAGCATTAACACTCCAAGAGGTCCTTGCTTCTCCCATGGCTGTGGCCTTGGATCCAAATGGAAATCTGCCATGGCTTCCTGACTCTCTGCTCCAGCTTGCTGCGTTTTGCAGACTGCCACTTTTTCTCTCTCAGCTCACATCCCTGCAAACTGCAATCTTAAACAATTACTCTCCTTCCAGCTCTGGCATCTGTCCTGCCAACTAACCCAGAGCTGGGGGGATGGGGCCTACCCTTTGCCGACTAGCATAGACTTTGCCTTCTTAATGGCTCATCAACTTGCCTTCTGTTCTCCATAATAGCTCTTCTCCCTGGTGATTTCCTGAACCAGAAACTGGTGTTGCCTGTATTCTAACACCTTGCTAAGCACCTGGCAGCCCATTTTAATACTCCAAACATTGATTAAACTCCAGGAACTTAGGGGAGGATCTGGCACCCAGGAACTTAGGGGAGTCAAGGCGCCCACAAACTCATAGCAGTACTGTATCCTGCAGAATTCATACTGTAAAACAATAAAATACAATATAAAGTCCACCTGAATAAAGCTCGTCGACCACTGGTGGTCCACCAGCCATTTTGGGAACCCATGCTATACACCTTTCCCTGGCTGATAGTTCCACTGAATACAATTTGACTTTATTCTGAGTAGGCACACACTGGATTGTATCTATTGAGAGCATTTACTTATCTACTCAGAGTACCAACTGAGGGCTGTAGAAAATTTCCCATCTAAAACCCCAAAGAGCTGCCACCGGTCAGTGTCAATGATAGTGAGCTTGATGGACCAAGGCACTTTCCTATGTTCCATTGGCAGAAAAATATGGGTTTAAAAGTATACCACAATTATCTTATTTATGTCAGCTGTGCCTAATTTGTTGCAAGCCACTGTTCTGTGGGTCTGCTAATTGAGAGATTGCCAGAAAGAGTCCTTTCCTATTGCCTTGGTTCATGTGGAAGTAAGCAACTGCGGTGCATAAGAAGGTCTCCACCCAAAGGGGAATTCCCTGAGGGCTGGACTGGGACATCAAAGCATATTTAGGACTTTAAACATCAGCACCTGGAATTGCCAGGGGTGGCCCAGGGCAGTTCTTCCAGAATAGGTATAATATGGCTGTAAATTGCTTTGAGTTGCTTGGACAAGGTAAAGTGACTAACAAATATAATAAATAAATAATATTAAATAATATGGTCCTTGCGGTTAGCCACAGCTAGTCATTGGCTGCTAACATTATGAACCAGCTACAGCAGCCTTCCCCAACCTGGTGCCCTCCAGATGTTTCTGACTACAACTCTCATCATCCCAAGCCAGCACCACCATGGTCCTCAACATCTGGAGGGCACCAGGTTGAGGGAGCTTGAGCTAGAGTTTCTAAACAGTCTTCAAAGGCATCCTCATGTTGAGTGCATGACAACTGTCCAGTTTGGGGTGACCAAGGTATGGACAATATCTTTTGCAGGTATTCCCTGAACCATGAAGTCTATGAAAGCAGAGATCCTTAGGTGCCTGAATACCAAATTCCATGTGGCATTCCATGCCTGTAGAACAGAAGACTGCTGTTCCTGGCATTTCTTGGTCTCTTTCGGTTTAATTACGAAAATCCGTGCCTAAGAACTCTTGCAAGCCAGCACGACCTTAATTACACCGCTACCACTTGATCTGAAGTATCCTGTCATTATTAATCCATCAGGCACTCACCGTAATCACCATGATTAGCATGAATGCATTTTGGCATCAATGGCACATATCCCATTGTCCGGCCGAAATAACCTCCGTCGGCCTCAGAACTGAACAGACAGCTGCTTGAATTCAATGAATGGGCCGAAGCATAATCCAAAAGGGGGCATGGAAAAAGCTAATTTCACAATAGTAAAGTGACCTTTTCAATCCCTGTAAATTTCATGTTCGGTGTAGAATGGCTTCACAGCAGGGATGGCATTACGGGTACAAGAGTGAGCAGCCACCTAATACATGCATAATGTGGAACACAACACAAGTGACTGGCTCCGTTCCACCCCAGGAATTCAAGTTCCCACATTTTCAGGAAAAGGAACAGAGGAGGCACCACAGCTTTATGGCATGGAGATGGAGGGGGAAGAAGCAAATTAAGTTGCCTCTTTCTTACAGAGGAGGAAGAGAAGGCCATTATACTTGAATCTCAACCATCTCTGAAGAAAAGCCAGGAAACCCCGAACTTTCTACATTTAAAGTTCACCAACAGGTAAAGCAAAAAAATATAAAAAAAATAGCCAAATGTCCACAACTTTCGAGAGAGGACCCTTTTGTGGTACATGCATCCATATTCCAAAAAGCCTCAATCACAGTACTACATCCACTGATAGCAATTACCAGAACCTATTCTTAACTTTCCTGGTCCACTCAGGCTTTTTTGTGTGTGAGAGAACAGGGTTACAGTGGCAGTCCTATCAATTTTGGTAGGGAAATTGGTGTTACTTTCCCCTCAGAGATCTTTGTCTCGTAACAAACCTGGAGGATAAGGCAGTTGTGTGTCAAGACCCCACAACCACCCCCAGAAGATGAATAAAGACACCAGGACACAGAATATATGGTTAATGTTATTGGGCAAATTTTGGCAACAACTTTATTGGTTACAGAATGTGAGCGGTAATTGGCTTAGGCATTGCAAACCGTCAATGCAAACCAGCTCGAGCTCCCCCTGGGTTCCCGAAGGGGTCGTGGCATGGCCCTAGCCGCACTCCGGGCTTCAGGCGAGATCCACACCCCCAGATTCCTTTAACGGAATACCCTCAAGCTTGGAGGGGCAGGCGATGGCTGAGCCTCCCCTCCCCCAACATGAGGTCACCCAATGCCTAACTGCAAACCTCACAAAGTTGTGACGATTGCTATGAGGTAGGTGAAAACCAAATGGCTAAGCCAATCTGCCAAGTGAAAAATTCCTACCAGCCCCCTGACACAAGACAGGTTGACCAACCAAAGTCCAAAGCAAGGCCAGTGAAGAAACCTGAAAGTAGGGAGGGCGGGAGAGTGAGGAAGTGAGCCAAGAGGAAGTCCCCTGGCCTGCGCCCTTGTTTAAATGGGTCCCGACCACGCCCCCCCCAGCCAGACGAATGGCCGGCTGCCGATGACGTGGCCGGGATCCTCCGGGTAACGCAGGACAATGTCCCCTGCCCCCAGAGGAGAGTGGGCGGCCGCATGGCCAACCACAACCCCGCCCCACGGTTAAGTTGAGCAGACTAATCAGTGGCTGCAGCCATCAAGATCTTTCCCTAGGGGCAGATTCGCACCATACATTTAAAGCACATCCAATGCACATTGAAGGCACATGACTTTCCCCAAAGAATCCTGAGAACAGTAGTTTTCTTCCCACAGAGCTACAATTCACAGCACCCTTAACAAACTACAGTTCTCAGGATTCTTTGGGGGGAAGTCATGTGTTTTAAATGTGTGCTCGGGTGTGCTTTAAATGTATGGTGTGCATCTACCCTAGAGCTCTCATAATCTCTGACCACTAGCCATGCCAGTGGGAGCTGGAATCCAAAGAATGGATTTGGACACTAGTTAGTTATTTAGTTATTATTGCTTAAACTCAGAAGCAAAGGTTGATTTAACCTTCTAGAAACAATAATCCAGGATGCTTTAATGTGGACAGGGGTTTTCCTGGTATTGCCCCTTTTCTCCCCTTTAAAAACAACCACCACACATATATTGTTTTGGGAAGAAATGAAAGCAATGTTTATTTGCATAATCTATGTCTCGAAGCAGCAATTACAGCAGCAAACATGGAGGCGTGTTTATAACAACTATCTAAGTTATAAAAATAAAAAATCTAAGTTCAAAAAGATATGCAAATGTTGTCAGCTTGGAAGCATAATGAAGAAAGACGAGGCTACCAAGGAAGGAAGAAAGGAAGGAAGGAAAGGAAGGAAGGATGTATGGAGTGTTACAGCTTCCGGCCAAGGCAAAGGAAGTGATCTCACAGAGTTCTCTCTAGCTCCCAGCAGCCTTTTAGAGCTATTCATTTATCTAGCTGGAGGCAACCACTCAGTTCGTCTGCACCCAATTTTAAGCAGGTGACCCCCTTCACCCAGGTACCTAGTTAGGCACAGAGGACCTCTACATCTCTTTCCGCAATGTTCCTTATTTAAGTCTTTTAAGTGTTCCCTTTTTCATAGCTGCGTAACTTTATCCTGGCACACCTGCACTCTTGCATAGAGAGTACTTTTTCATTCTAGGTATCATTTATCATAGGCTATTTGCGTTCTCTTATAGACCTTTTACAACACACACACGTGCACGCAAGCACACACCCACACAGATGCAGCATACTTAGAAGTCCATGCTTTTAACCAGAATAAAGTAAACATCAGTTATCATTGTTTTTTGTTTTTGAACAGCCTGCCTTGGAGTCATGAAGTCTAGTGTTTAGACAGATCAAACCATTTTATATGCAATGCCCATTTGCTTGCTATCTCTTCGCTTATATCGTCTCTTCTGCTGCTCTTACTGTGAACGGTCTTTAACAATACCCAGGGCACGCTTGCACCTGTGTTTCCAACATAGGGATGCCTCGTGATGAATTAGCTCCTGCGCTCAGATCCTGCGCTACCTTCCGTGCTGTTTGGACACTGCTGCTCTTGTGAAATGGATTGGCACTGGGTTTCCCATGGTGCTACTGACACAGCAACAACCAGCAGCAGGTGGATGTGCACAGGTCTACTTTGGAATCAACTCAGAGTAAATAGATTACATTTCCCAGAAGGTTGCTGGATGGCTACAAAATTAATAGGCCAGCGGTCACCAAACCAGTGTCCTCCAGATGTTTAAGACCAGTACTCTCATCAGCTGTGCTGGCGGGCTGCGGCTGATGTGAACGGTAGCGCAAAACATCTGGAGGGCACCAGGTGATTAAAGCCTGGCCAAAGTTGTGTCTGAGGATGACAGATTCCATGGTGCAGTCTGAAGGTACCCACCACCATGCTGAAGCTAAGCAGGTCTGGTTCTGGTCAGTGCTTGGATGGGAGACCTCTATGTTGCCTTCAGTTCCAGGATGGAAGAAAAGGCAAGCTATTAAGCCATTTCTCTCCTTCCAGGTTCCTTTGACAAACAGGAGGTACCCAGAGCTGCTCCTGTCCATCAATGTCCACCACAATAACAAGGCATCACACTTTCCCATTTGCGATTTGAACCCGGCGTTGTTCAACAACCTGAGTTTGCAGGGGGAGAAGCCCTGTCACCTGAATTACATTGTCAAATCAGAGCAGATGCAACCTCTCTGTTGCTGTGGTTACAACCATTATTTGTACAACCATGCATTTCAAATCTGAATCCACACCCTTCCATCGCCGTGCATTTTATTTTATTTTTTGCTCCCCATTTCCTTTACTACAGTTTGCCAGCAGACAACGTAAATCTACATTCAAACAAAGATTCTCTCTTGACTGCAACACCAAACAATGCATAAATCCACCCTTCTGTTCCCCCCTCCCCTTCCTGCCAAGAGGCCCCTGTCTCTCAGAAATCATAGAGGTTATACTGAGTGTTGACAGCATTCACTCAACACCTTGCTTGGGGTCGCTCGAGGCAGAAAATCCTCTTGTAGGTTTGAGAGGCGTGTCATCAAGAAAATGGATTTTCCTGGCTCAGGGAGACTCACGGGGTGAGAGTGAAACACAGTAACATGTTTTTTAAAGAGCGCTGGGGCTGCTCGGCGTGTGCCCTCAAAATCTGAAGGTGTGTTTTATTATTTGTTGATTTGTTGAAAACGTTTACACTCTGCCTTTCTAGCATCAGTCTGGGGGACTCAAGGCAGCATCTCAAAGGGAAGGGTGTGGGCTGGTAAAAATAAAGAAAACTCAGTCCTGAGAAGACAGGGGTTCTGTGGTTCTTCCGACCAGAGAGACTTTGCTCCACTGGTACTAGATGAGTTTGCACTGCTCTCTTAAAGCAGTACTGTGGGACATCAACTCTTCTGGGCAAATGGTCGACGGTGATGGGAGCTGCAGTCCAATAACATTTGAAGGGCCAAAGGCTAACAACGCCTGCCCCAAAGGAAGACGTTTGCAGCTTGGGGGGGGGGACAGGATTCAGCTGTATTACTGTAGGGTTAGTTAACCCCTGTGGCAAGAAGTGCCTTTCACCTGCTTAGGCTTGCAAGCCGACTGCAGTCTCTCCTGGACAGAGACAGCCTGGTCACAGTCATCCATGCTCTGGTAACATGAGGGGTTGATTGATTTAAATGTGTTGTATGTGTATATTGCTTCGAAGCTTTGTGGGAAATTCAAAGATAATAATAATAAACTTTATTTGCATAGCCAGCAGCCATTCCAACAAGAAATTCAAAGATAAAGACTGAGCCCTGTGTGTGTGTGTGTGTGTGTGTGGACCCAACCCTGAGCAAACACTAGAAGGCTCTCTGCAGCTGCCTGAGGACCTGGTCAAGTTATGTCCCTACTATTGTCTCCTCTGTTTCAGATGGAAGTCTTCCCCATCACCTGCTGCATGGGTCCTGTAGCTCCAGGTAGCCAAGGTGGTGTCTTCTAGATGATGTTGGACTCCAACTCCCATCACCCTTTGCCACTGACCATGTTGACTGGGGTTGATGTGAGCTGGGAGTCCAAAAATGGCTAGAGGGCACCTCCTTGCCTATCCCTGCTTTAGATACAGATACTAGGAATTGATCTGTCACTGAGCTATAGCTACTCTGCACTTGGGCCAGTAGAACTGATAGCCAGAAAGTGGATGGCAAGCATAACTTTCTAGCCTTTATGTCACATATTGAGTATCTTATCTTGATTACCAAATTGATAGACTTAGTGGGACTGGGCTAGCTTCAATCAGCAGGGCCACCTGTACTTTGCCTATGCCCAGTACAAACAGATCAGATTCCAGCAGACAGATAGTCATTTGCATAATTTATTCCAATCCCAGAACCTGGACATTCTGCAGTGCCGAATTCTGGCTTCCATGTTGCAGAACTTGAGTGTGTTTGGGTACAAATGTAGACACAGTCCTGCCAAATATGCTAGATAAGGTCCTACCATGGCTCTTTAATTTCTAGAATGGCGAAACACTGAATCAATTCATTCCTGAAATGCTGAAGCCAAAGAGGCTGCAAACGGAGATAGTACTGAAAGGCAATTTCATTGAATCAGCAAACTTACAGCTCCAAGAGGAAGCCAGAGACCCTGCTATCTAATACATCTCCTCTGTGCCAACAGAGAATCATTCCTTGTAACAGGGGTATATTTCCTAGGTCTTTTGTAATATTGTCAAACCCAGAGTAAAGTTTATAAAAGGACGCACTCCTCCCAAAAGCAATTTACATGACCAGTTATCTGCTATATTGTTCCCTTTTGGGTTATTTCAGCTATTTGTGCTGGGCTAAGAGGCTTATTCCATCCTTCCCAGCCCACTTCCTCCTTTATCCTGCGCTGAAGTCATAATCCCATGCTTTTGACATCCTATGCTGCTGATGCTGGAATGACAGGGAGTTCACAACTTCAAGCAGCCGGCTGTGAGCCTTACAGCCAAGCAGAAATAAAAGCCAAGAAGTAGAAGGGAAAGGATTTGAGAGTGGGGCAGTGCCTAACCACAACAGTATACCACAGCCCGCATGCCACTATCCCAGGCAAGCAACAAGGAGTGGACCCCCTTGTTTTTGGCAGAGATTCACAAGTATTGCTGCCGTTTTATTCCAGTATCCTGCCCTCCTTCCTAGAGAGCCCAGCATGGCTAACAACAGCCATAAAAAGCTTGCCTACTAGTTACCTGTTATGTGACTGCCACCAATTACTTCTCCTCCTCTGAGTTCCCCATCATGTGCAAAGTGCTTGGGGCAGACACTTCTCTCCTTTGCACAGAGAGACTCCTGCCCTTGCAGATCTTCTCTAAATCCCTTTGCAAAGGTATTAAGTACATCTGTGATACTGATAGAGGGCTTGGGAGAAGCACTGGGTCTTGTGCTGTGGCCTGAGCAGGCTGCAGCTTTGAGGAGGCCACTGGCATAGAAACCTCTGATGGTTGAGTGGACCTTCAGCTTGAGCAGGTGCCCACCCTGTGGCCAGGTAGCCTCTCCCACCCCTCCCATGTATTTCCACCAGAGGGGAAAGCGAGTGGGTGAGTTTACCAAAGAGGAGTTGCGAGGGTGCAGGCAGGGTGGTCACCACTATAACTGCCCACAGGGTTCCAGAGTTGATATAGCACCACTCAGGTGTATGTTGAGAAACTGAAATGGAAGGTGGCACCACTAAAGGGGAACCATGGTAGCAGCAGTCCCTCATCAGCCATGTTGCTTCACTGCCCTTGGCTAAGACATGAAGATAAGAAACACCAGGTGTCTCCCAGTGCTTCAAAGAGATGCTTGCTGTTTCTTACCTTCTCCAAATCTGAGTCAAAGGAGAGCTCTGCAGATAGGGTGTGCATGCTGTGAAGTGTCCTGTGCATCAAATGGTCACGAGCGCTTCCATGTGGGAAGTCGATTTTTGGATCTGGCTATCAGTCCGCATTCTGTTTGGGTGGTTCACAGGCTCGAGAAGCCTGAATAAGAATTCTAGAACACAAGGTGCCCATTTCCTTTGATGGGGGCATGACTGTCTAGAATACAGCACTTTTACGGGTATGTTAATATGGTGGCTTCCCACATATTCAGTGTGGGACAGGAGCATACACCCTGAAGAGCAGGAAATGTCCGGGGGGGGGGATATGCAAAGGTGTGCCCACTTTCTCAATATACCTGCACAGCCAATGCCAATTCCTGTCTAGCATGTCTGATAAGCTGCTTTCATTCCATACTCTTCAGAGAGGGTGGTCAACATATATCCAGAAATAAAGGGTAACTGGCAACCCTGAAAGGAGCAAAGGATGCAGTGTACAAACAGGCACATCGTGCTGCTGATTTAAAAACGAGTTCTGTCTCCTCTACTTACCATCCTGCACTCCCCGCTGTTTGTAAATTCCCTTAGTCAACAACTCATAGTCCCTCTGGGCCACAACTGTGCCAGCAGCTGTTTAACTAGACCCCACCTTCATCTCCCACAGGAAAAAAACAAAACATCTTAGCCTGTTTTTCTATGCAGTCCTTGGCCTAATTTCAAAAGCCTTCTGCCCTGACCTCCGACAAGATCTCTGTTCTTCTCTCACAAGCCTGCTGGGCAGAGATGGGGATGGGTGGTGGCAGAAAGCAATGCTTAGCTTCAGTGCCACCCAAAATCTGCATGAGGCCCCTGCCAGATTGAACCTTATAAAACGTGCCCCTTGGTTGGAAAAAAGGTTGTCCGCTGGTTGGATCCAGCAGAGTTCACATATTTCCTAAAGAATTCACTTGAGCCACAAGGCTTATGTAGGAGAAATCAATACCAACAAATTTGTATCAACTGCATGACATCACAAGCTTAGGCTGATAAAGGTAGAAAACGGGGAGGGAGGGAGGTTAGTTTTTTTTTAAAGTATTTTTTATTAAAGATTTTCTTGATTTACAAAGGTAGTGCAATGTCTCTCTCGTATTTTTTCCATGTAACATTTTTGCAAGTCAATTTCATTTGTTGAGACATTAGGAAGAAAAGGGGGAAAGAGGTGGATGGGCGGGGTGGGAAGATGGGTGGGGCGGGGTGACGATGTTTCTATTTTACTTAATATATGTAGGGTTTGGTGTCAGCGTGGTTTGTGCAGGTTCTCTGTTGTTCGCTTGTGCTCCTTTGGTGGTGAGAGAGGTCGGGGTTGGCGTAGGGTGCGATAGTTCATTTGTGGTTGGCTGTGGTGGTCTTTGGTTTCCTGTCTGAATGAGGTGGGTGAGTGTTTTTGATCAGGTTAGCCATAATGATTTGTATGCTGTCGGTAGATTTTTGTCATTGTCTTAATGGGCTGTGTGTGTGATGAAGGGGAGCCATACCGGGGTGAAGGCATCTTCTTCTGTTTGTCCCCGTGTCAGTTTCAGCTTACTGGTTAGTTTTTCTAGTAGGGCTGTTTCCCATACTACTTGGTACCATTGGTCCATGCTTATTCCTGACAGGTCTCTCCAGTGTCTGGTTATGATGTTGGGAGGAAGGTTAGTTCATAGGAAGAAGCTAGGTGTTCCATAACAGTTAAACCTGCACAATAAATTTAAAAATTAAAAAAATGTCCAGTAGCATCTTAGAGATCAACGAAGGTAAGCCTGCAGTTAGGATGGAGTGAGAATAGGACAAGAACATCCAAATGGGAGTCCATCTGCACTGTTGAAGGGTAAAAGAAAAAAGGGCAATATTTTCTCGTGTGGAACAAGCCAAACAAGGGAAGTGAGGTTTAAGAGTTCATTTGAAAAGGCACGCTGCAAATGGGCATCTACTACATGACACAAACAAAGGCAGAAATGGAAAGAATCAAAACACACATCTAGGGACTGTTTGGAACTTTTGATTCATGGGCAGAACATGTGGGTGACATCTGTGGTGTGCAAATGACAAGTGCTTGGGGTACCCATCAAGCCCAACATTAAGGAAAAAGGGGAAGTGGGGAGAGGCAATCAGGGGAAGGCAAGTTCAGAGCTGGACTACGAAGCAGCTGTGTAAAAAAGGAATGGAGAGATAAGTTTGGAGTGATTGTCTTGGCCTTGGACTGTGATCTTTGGGGCTATCTTCTGGAGCATGCGAGATCCCAGGCTGATGGGTCGCCTTTACTAGAAGACAGTCTTTTGAAGTATGAGAAACCTTTTATCTGCCACCTCTGTCTGCTTGTGCAAGGCAGTGTGTGTGTGTGTGTGTGTGTGTCCTCAATAAAGCTTTTTATCAAACTTTAAACTAAGTCATCTTGGCTGTACTAATTTGAGTCTGGATAATTTGACTCTAGATAATTTGAGTCTAGATTCCTAGGGACCAGGGAAAGCAAAATAGCTAGGAGGTTTTAGGATTCCTTCATTCCAATCCTGATACCAACTTAAACACCCATGGAATTATAAAACTCCCTAATTTTTAAATATCTTGTTTTTAAGACTCTGTGGTAAGGTTAGCAGTTTTTAGCTCCTGTATTTGATAGTGATTTTAGCGCTTTAATTTTTTAAAAATTATTATACTGGTGTTTGTATGTTCCTTTTTGCGTGATGCATTTTAAAGCTTATTTTTTTAAGGCTCTCCCCATGATGTCTAGATAATTTGTTTTTTTTAGGCAAATTATAAATGCAAATGATAAATAAATATAATTAAAACTGAACTTGCACTTCCATTATGATTAACAGTCTCCTGTTGATTTCAATGAGATACAATTAACTTTCACTGAATCAGGGGCACAGCCTCTTCTATCACACAGAATCCTGTTCAGGGTTTTAACATCTTATATCAATATGCCTTCATAGCTGTGCATTACTGACTGGGGATATTAGCACATACCAGATTTAATGGTGGACACCGTAACTCATAGCGCAATCCACATCAAGGGTGTAAGTTGTGAGTGATTAGTACAGTGGTGCCCCGCTAGACGAAAATAATTCGTTCTGTGAAAATTTTCGTCTAGTGGGTTTTTCGTCTAGCGAAGCGGCAAGGACAGCCGCGCTTTTGCTAGACGAAAAATTTTCGTCTTGCGAGGCAGCCCCATAGACTTTTTCGTCTTGCGGGGCAGCCTTCTGCTAGACGAATGACTTCGTCTAGCGAGTTTTTCATCTTGCGAGGCATTCGTCTAGCGGGGCACCACTGTAAGTCAAATACAACCAGACTACAACTCAATCATAATCATGGATGTTACTCATGAACTCTCAGAGGACTACATTTTAACCGGAGATTATGATGCTAATTTCTTTTTGGGCTGTGGACTACAACAGTGGCCTTCAACATTTTCAGATGCAGGGGCCACCTTTAAACCCAAAACATATATTTGGGGATCCATTATTTAACTTTTTACCACATATGGTAAAAAGCATGCATTTCTCCTAAGATAGACATTTTTGCATTCAATCTCACTGATATTCATGTACTACTAGTGAAAAACTGCACACTTCCCCATTAGTATATGCTTCCCCCCCCCCAGGTTTACCTCTAATATGCATGTGTCTGTACACTTTTCTAGCTGGACAACTGCATTGCAAAATTCAGAAAAGCGCAAATTTCAAAGGATAGCTGAGTTTTAGTTTGCGAATCTTTTGGGAGGTAGGTGGATCAAATAAAACACAAACCAAGTAAATTCCTCCCCTATCCCCACAACATAGCTCTGCAAATGTCTTAACCAAGCTGCTTAAATGCAACTATCTTAAAGCAATGCAATCACTGCTTTTCGCTTGAAGATAGCGTAAGGCTAAGAAGAAACAGTGGGCAGCCACCCTCAAGAGAAGAAACTGGCTTATTTTTCATTGTGAAATGTATCTGAGCTCTGCTTTAGGGGATAGCTAACATTAAACCCCACTGCTTTGGTTCACGCCGTGTTATCTCCAGAACATAGTGTCCTCTTTCTCATAATGCTATTTGGAAATCAATAACAAATTCCTTCACTTTGTAAACATTTTATAAATGCAGAGAAGCATGGACCACAGCCATCTCCAACCCCAATAAGGAGATGGCTCTGTCGGTCCTCCACTTCAGAGAACCTCTGGATTCCACAGCAAGGTTTTCCCCTGCCTATTTTGGAAATGACAGATGTGGGGTTAGGCTACAAAACCGGGGGCAGAAGCAAAAGGCCAAGACTTGAATTTAAATGGGCACCCTGGCCGCACAACTTTTGAGAACTGAAGTCAAAACAATGAAACACAGATATGACCTCAAAGAATGGGAAACGAGCGAGCGTACACTTCATCATCAGGACAGCTAATGGTCAATATGCAGCCTGGTGGGCTTCTGAATTACATGTGCAAGTCAATCTGTCAGCATGTGACAGCAGCCACATCCCCAGAATGGCTTCAACTGGCCGCCAAACCAGGTGAGGTAGCCAATGGGTCTCAAACCCTCGGTGAGTTAGGGGCTTCCCCTGCATGTGAAGACAGGCTCTGGCGGATTGAGCAGATGAGACCAATAGTGGATCCCGGGGTCAAGAAGGCTTGTTTCTGCACATGCTGTACTGGGAAGTAAAAGGGCTGATGGGGTTCATTAACCTGGGATGATAGCCCATCTAAGAGAAGGAAAACTTTGACCCTAAACCCTTGCAGGACATCTTTGGGAGAAGAAAAGGCCAAGGATTAAACCACACACAAATCCGGAAGCAAAGTTTCTAAGCCGGTTGGATGGTGCCTCCTTCCAGCAACTCCTGCAGCCAAGCTGGTGCACAAACATATTGCTCTGCTTTACCTTGGACCACATCAGCAAAGCCTAGAGGGAAGTCTTGTCATCTGGGCAGCCCAGGACCTCCAGACACACTGCCCAGGGAGGTCACCTCGGTGCAGCAGAGACTGTGCTTTGACTTCACCCCCTGAGGCTCGCTCCATTTTCTTTTGAGACAGACAGATGCCAACAACAACCCCCCCCCCCCGTGGAGAAACCTTCAAACACGTAGTCCTCCCTTGTTTGTGGTCTAAGGTGACACAATCTAGAAAAGAGCTTTTCCACTTGATTCTTACGAAGTATAAACTTATGGAGTATAAACTTGTCCAAAGTGTTTTATAAAACAACACAGAAATAGTAGTGGATGTGCTACTGGGGTCACTGTTCTTCCACCCACAACCAATGCCCCATAGCAGTTAGAACAGCCTTCCCCAACTGGACGCCCTCCAGGTGTCTTGAACTACAACTCCCATCAGCCCCTGCCAGCTGCGTCATACATGCCGGTTATACATATTACTGAGGCAATATATATGCCAATATTCAGCAAGCAAGTAAATGGAAAGTATTTTTATTACATTACAACTGAAACAGATTTAATTTCACCTGGAAATAAATAAATCTAAATAAGAATGCCAGCCACAGCGAGTATCTTTTTTTCTAATTAAACACATCCCACTTGGGAATTACTTGAAAATGAAAGGAGAGAGGAAAGGGCTCGCTTTTAATTTTGTATCCATCTGGTTTTCAGAAACTTTCCCCTTCACTTTCTCCCAGTTGGGCTTTACGGCTGTTCTAATTTGATGCCATTCGTACTGACAAGAAATAGATTGGTGCCAGTGTGATCCTGTGGATAGAAAGTTGTGCTCCAACATATAAGGTCTTGGGTTTATATCTTTCCTCTGCTGCAAAGCTGGTCTAGACACAGAAATCAATTGATACAGTCCTCTTGCAGAACTGCAGTACCTCAGAATGCACAGAGGGTTTCACTTGATGAAATGACCCTTCAACGTTAAGATCTTCCGTGGTACAGAAAGAGAGCAAGGAGACTTTGGAAAAGGATGCTTTCGGACGAACAGACTCCCCTATCCACCCTGAGCTGCAACATTCCCTCACGATAACTTTTAAGGCATCCACACCTATTTGAAAACATTCTCTGAGAATCCAAGGGCAGGCAGCTATCTCCCTCAGCTTCAGTTCCTCAACCCAGTTCATTATACTTTTAACTGTAGTAGCCTGCTTAATATGCCAGTTGTTTTTCTCCATGAAGTTTTCTTGGCAGGGATACTGGAGTTGCTTGCCAGTTCCTGCTCCAGGTGGATCACGTTTAGTCAAAACTCTCCACTATGACCTGTCTGTCTAGGGTGGCCCTGCACGGCATAGCTCATAGCTTCTCTGAGTTATTCAAGCCCCTTTGCCACGACAAGGCAGTGATCCATGAAGGAGAGAGCTGGACCACAAAGAAGGCTGATTGCCAAAGAATTGGTGCTTTTGAATTATGGTGCTGGAGGAGACTCCCATGGACAGCAAGAAGATCAAACCTATCCATTCTGAAGGAAATCAGCCCTGAGTGCTCACTGGAAGGACAGATCCTGAAGCTGAGGCTCCAATACTTTGGCCACCTTATGAGAAGAGAAGACTCCCTGGAAAAGACCCCGATGTTGGCAAAGATTGAGGGCACAAGGAGAAGGGGATGACAGAGGACGAGATGGTTGGACAGTGTTCTCGAAGCTACCAACCTGAGTTTGACCAAACTGCAGGAGGCAGTGGAAGACAGGAGTGCCTGGCGTGCTCTGGTCCATGGGGTGACGAAGAGTCGGACACGACTAAATGACACAAGAACAACAACAACAAGCCTGCTTAATACTGCTGTTGTAAAAACGAAGTAAGGCTTCCAAAAAGGTTTGTAAATTGCTGTGGCAACCTTCTAAAATAATGTTATTCCTCTTTCTGAATCTCTTTACTTGACACAAGCAGAAGAGGGACCACCAGAAAGCCAAGGGAAGGGGAGATAATAGTCATGGAAAACCTGTGGCCTTTCACCTGGGAAGAAGAATACTCCCTCTTCCTCGAAAAAGCAGCATGGAAAAGGCTCTTTCAATGCAGAGATAAGGGCTGGTGTGGCAGCAGCAGCCTATGGATCCATCCACCTGTGACATTTCAAAGAATACAGATACAGCGATAGGGAAAATTGGAACTGTCAAGCTATAGTCCCAGTTGTACACCTTTTAAAGGCACAGGAACCCTGCCACAAAAAGAGGGACAACCCTAGAGGAAGCAACTACGAAGTGGAAGAAAGCAAGCAAAAGGTGTCGGCAGCCTTTTGCTGGTTAAAGGACTGGTTTAAATTAGAGAACGTTGACGTGTTGGACTTGGAAGGATACGACAATATGTTTGGCTGGCATGCATACCTTTGGTATGACAAGGTTAAAATTCACAGAATTTTTAAGTCTCATATAGTTAGAAAATCCTTATATCAGGTTTGGATTAGATACAAAGACTTGTTGGAGAGAAAGACTCCTAGATGGATCTCTCCAGTAGAGGCCAAGGCCAATAAGAGACCGAATATGTCTGCAAATTGGTTAAGATATATGGACATATTGCAGCAGGAAGGGGACTCATTCAAACTAAAAAGCTATGATCAAGTGAAAAGTCAGGTCCCCGACTGGCTGCATTATTATCAAGTGTATGAAACATTTAAAATGGACAAAAAAGTTGGTTTTCAAGTTGAAAAATCAAAACTGGAAACAGAACTGATAGAATCGAATTTCAAAAACCTTTCCAAAATGTATAATCTTCTGCTAGAGTGGCATACTAAAGATGAACTGGTTAAATCGTCAATGATAGATTGGGCGAAGGATGTGGGACACAATATTATGATGGATGACTGGGAGAGACTGTGGCAGAAAGGTATTAAATTTACTGCTTGTCATAGTTTAAGAGAAAACATAATGAAAATGGTTTACAGATGGTATATGACACCAGTTAAGATAGCTAAGATGAATACCAAAATGTCAGATGTTTGTTGGAAATGTAAACATGCGAAAGGTACCTTTTATCATATGTGGTGGCTGTGCCCAGCGGTAAATGCTTTCTGGGATAAGATTTATAATGAGCTCAAGAAGGTAATGAAAGTTACCTTTTGTAAGAAACCAGAGGCATTTCTTCTGAGCATGACCAATGAAGAGATACCCAGTCAGGACAGAGTGTTTTTTATGTATGCCACAACAGCAGCTAGAATTTTATTGGCAAGAACATGGAAAGGGGAAGAGATACCAACGGTGGAAGAATGGCAGATGAAGATGATGGAATACATGGAACTCGCAGAACTGACCGCCAGAATCCGGGACCAGAGGGAGGAGACGGTGTTACGAGAGTGGAAAAAATTTAAAGACTATTTAGTTAAATCAGCAAAATTGAATATTTGAGCAGCGATAAATTAGAGGCTTTAATAGGTTTATGTTAGATAAAATTGGCAAAAGAACTTTTTTGTATGAATGATTTCTTTGTTAAATAGGAGCGAAGATTTGACATCAAGATAAGATTTAAAGTTGAGTAAGTTTATGACTGTGTAAAGTTAAGCATATTGAAAATTTGAGCAAATGTTAAATGAACAAGATATAAAGCTACCTTAAAGATGTTTTTGATTTTGAAGACAGTGGAGGGAATGGGGGAAGTCCCCAAATTGAGAAGTTAGAAACAAGGAAACTATAAAGATAGGTAATGGTCAAGGTATGTATATGTTCTTTTTTCTTTTTATGTTTATTGTTATTGCTATTGTTATTGTCTTTATTGTTGTTTTTATGCCTTGTGTTGTTGTTGTATTTTGTTTTTTGTCTTTCATTGGAAAATAATAAAATCTTATAAAAAAAAAAAAAAAAAGGTGTCGGCAGATAAGAAGAAACAGCAACTCGAGCTCCGCTGCAGCCCATCTTTAAAACTCAGCTACAACACACAGTCCTGACATTTGGTGAGCAACTCGCTGCTAACCAGAATGAAGTTGGACACCACCATCCTGCCCACTTTCAACCTACTAAACTCTGGATGCACCGTTAAATTTTGTAGATTGATTCGCGAAGTTGTTCCATCATCTCTTAGGCCTATTCCCGCAGGGCAATGTACACCCCACCCCACATTTTATCTTCATAACAACCGTGTGAGGCAGGTAAAGCTGAGAGGCAATTAGCGGTCAAAGGATAAGGTAAGCTTTCAGCTGACTGGGGGGAATTGAAATCGAGATCTCCATGCTCTAAGTGCAACTTACACAACCACTGACTCTCTCTAAAACATTTTTTTTTAAAAAGGAATTTGGAAGGAACTGGGGATGGGGGGTGGGGCTTTAAAACTGAACCTTAACACAGCACCAGCTAGCATCTTCACAAGCAGAACAGAAGCAAACAAGCTTACAAATGGCATGACAATTGTTTTGAGTCTCTTGTGCTCGCTTGTGTCCCAGAATGTGCTTATTCATCTGCTGGAGCTTCCTCTCCTTGGCTAAGCAGGATGTGTCTGGAGATGAATTCACTTTGCTTAATGAGGTGTCCAAGGTGATGTAATATACTCCGACTTTTCTCTCCTTATCTCAGACGTTGCCTTGGGCTTCCTGGCTGTTTCCCAACTTTCTTTCTAAGGCACTTTCCTAGAGCTATGGCTGTGTGTTCTGCAATCATGCTGGGATAAGCTGAAACACTGGAACTGGGGCCCAGTATTCAGGATCACAAGAACCTGTGCTTTTCATTCTATAAATCAAAGCAAGCCTCTAGTCCTTAAGAAAGTAAAGATAAGTTTGACCATGCGTGAGCCTGCAGCTTAGCAAAGCCGTATAAAACTCTGGAGGTTTCACTTTGTGGAAAGAGGGTTACCGGTACTTCTTCACCCAGTGCATGCTTAATGTATGGAACTCATGGCCACAAGTTTTGGCAATGACCACTGGTGTTGTTTGCTTCAAAGGGGGGGGGGGACTGGGTACAGCCATGAACATAGGAATTGCTCCTAGAATTTATCTGCACTTCCTCATCTCACTGCTTCCGGCCCCCGGCCCCCCACAGAAAACCACTCTTTAGCACTCAAATCAGAGCAAACAGCAATTGGGTTTTCCACAAACTGCCATTTGCTCCCAACTTAGAGCTAAGCAGTGGTGTTTCCCTGGGAAAGGCACGGGGCAAGGGAGAAACCGCTCGGACCTGTGCTTTCTAGGGGACGGGCAAAAGTGTGGACAAGCCTTTAGTGACAGTAGGTAAAGGGACAGCTAAAGTCCTTTCTATAAATAGATATAATTCATCTGCAAAAAAAACCTACATTTCTGTAGTTTGCAAAAAAAAAACTACATTTCTGCTCTAATTCTGTCTTGTCTGTCTAAAAAGAAAAAAGCCCCTACACCTTACCTTCCTGACATCCCATCATGCTCTAGCGTGACCAAGAGAAACAAGATATCGTGTGGGTCCATGCAGATCAAATCAGGATTGAGTCTTAATGTGTAGCAGGCTGCTAGAGGGGAGGTTTGTTGACCCCCCACCCCCAAATATCCCTGATGTACTCATTTACTTTCTCCCATATAAATGAATGGTTACTGCTCAATTTTATAGGAGGAAATTGCTGTGCTGCGTTTCAGGACATGTTCTGCACAGCTTTTAAAGGTCCAGGAGCCCTATCTTCTTTTGCATCTTGTCACCCTAGTATTAGCAGTCCTCATATCAAGGGACAACATATTTAGAATAGAAGGGAAGCCCTTACCTATTTACAAAGCCTTTGCCATTTCCCCTTTCACATAACATAGAATATTGTTCACAGGCACCGGAGGAATATGCGGTCAGACTCAAGAGCAGAATCCACATGGGTCAAATGCTGGTGCAGCTTTTGCCCTGGAAGCAAGCGATTAATACTGTATTTTGAAAAGAGTGTAACAAGGTCAAGCAATTACAGCCCTGCGATAGAAGAACAGAAAGGAGACTGTGTGCTTTCACTCTCTAAACTTTAATGGGGGTCAGGGCGACCCAGGTAGCAACCCAACACATGGTGGAGTGTGAGGAATAAAGAGTTCCCAAACACTGTACTTCAACGTTTCTCAATTATGAACTGAAATGTGCATGTCCAGCACCAGAAGGAAGACACATCTTGGCCTGCAATTTAAAATCTGAATTATGTGACCAGTGTAAACTACACTACATACTTTGCATAACTGATTCATCTTTGCTATCTTACATAATATATTGTGGCTTTGCAAGCTATGGGAGGGGCAAGGATGCTGAAGCTTCACCTACAACCACCAAAAATCTTATTCAGACACCTTTGCAGCTTTGAATTTCAGCAGGCTATTGCCTATATGTTTTCCAGAATATTTCTGTTATCATGAGGACTAGAAACATCTCCGTGTGTGTGTGTGTGTGTGTGTGTGTGTGTTTAGGGTGAGATTCTGAAGAAGGCAGAGGCTGCACTGACTACCCCATTCTAATCTTGCACTCCTATGGGATTTTGGGATACCACAAAGGCTGACGTCGCATTGGAATAATCCTTGGAATAATTTTGGGTGTTTTTTTCTGGGTTATAACACTGCAGAGTTCAGATGTTTTATTTATCCAAGGGTGAAAGAACTTCCTGCCTCCAACAGCTAATCCCCCTCGTAGTTAACTGTGCTTGTTAAAAAAAAAAATGCTCCCGATCTCTTGAATAAATACACTCTTAACTACTTTGTGTCTGATAAATATTTAGAAGCCAGAGGATATTGTTGATTAAAGAATAACATCCACTTTGGGGGAACCGGTTAGCAGAAATACAATGTTTAAAAATTGCAGCTTTTGCTTTTACCCCACTCTCCAAATTATAAGGAAATTAGTATTTCAAAGTTGTTGTTGTTGTTGTTTGCATAATGCTTGTTTCCTGTGGGGAAAATATTTATATTTAGATGCTAGCATCAGCTTGGATGGTAATCATATTGCCTTCCTGCAAAGCCTTGCCTGCATGTCTAGATGATATGTAGGGAACTGTTTTCTACCAAGTCAGACTGTTGGTTTGTCTAGCCCAGTATTGCCTACAGTGACAGGAAGTGGCTGTCAAGGGTTTCAGACAGGAAGTCTTTCCCAGTCCTACCTGGAGATGCCAGGGATTGAACCAGGAATCTTCTACATGCAAGCCAGATGCTCTACCACTGAGCTGCAGCCTCTCCACTATGCATTTTACAAAATTCAACTGGAAGCTTTTTGGTTATGCAAACACACACACACACACACACACACACAACCTCTCAACAGCCACAAGCACAAATCTTCTTGAATATTCACCAACATTTTTATTTCACAGCAGACCTTAATGTATCATCTTTCCGCCAGTACCTTAACGACAATACAATGCACGATAGTGACACATTTTCAAAACTGGAATAGGTCAGCATCCTTGCAAGATGATTACGTGGGCTTCTCTCATTTTCCTTGGAGACAAAAGTCCCATAAGGGATAAAAATTCCAGCAGGTGAATACTTTCCTATTCCAACAGGGTTTGGGAACTGGCTGCTTTTAATGAGGGCGCTGGTGCCATGCTGTTTTTGTTGTTGTTGACTTTTAGAAGACATCTGAAGGCAGCCCTGTTTAGGGAAGTTTTTAATGTTTGAACTTTTATTCTCATTTTAATGTTCTGTTGAAAGCTGCCCAGAGTGGGGAAACGCAGCCAGATGGGCATGGTAGAAATAATAATAATAATAATAATAATAATAATAATAATAATTATGAATATTCTATTAATGTTTTAATTATTATTTTCTTCTGTGTCTTTAGCTATTCCTATTTTATATGTAAGTGGCCTTGAGACCCTGTCAGGGAAAAGGCAGAGGACAAAAAGAAGAAGAAGAAGAGGAGGAGGAGGAAGAGGAGGAACAACAACAACAACAACAACAAGTAAATCATGTCAAATTAAAAGGGACTTATTCCTAGTTCACTGTGTGCAGAATTTCAGTCTTAGCGTGGTGACAGTTTTAGTTTTCTCTGCACGAGCCTTCTAAGCAAGGGCCTCACTGAAACATACCGGGAGGTATTTGAAGACCTGGCATTGATCAATTGCATGATTTATCTACTGACTAGTGAAATTTGAGAGGCTTCTTTCCAAAGACCAGCACTTTGGTTTTCAAACAGTTTGTGGTTAATTGCTCCTCTTTACAGTATTTGCTGAGTTTGGATAACATCCTTTCTAGGCCCACATAGGTATAGGGTAGTAGGATCACATAATCAGTGAGTTGTACACATGACTCCATCAGAATTCTTTCTGTGCCTTATTTATGCATACGTCCGCTCCTGGGCATTGATAAAACACAGCACGACAAGAATCTTAATGCAGTCATAAGTATAGCAACCTTATTTAGAGGAGTTTGTTGTTGTTTGCGGAGTTATCATGGTGCACAGGCACCCCAATAAAGAAGGGGGCATGAGAAGACATGGAAGGAGACATGAATGAACTGAAAACTTTAGCAAACTGATTATGCACAGTTGTGTGTATGAAATTCAGAAATTAAAACTGGAACCTTGGAGTGCATTGCTTCTCCTGAAAAAAGAAGACCAGCTAACCTGGGGAATCCCAATATCTGGGTAGAAATTCCAATGCAGAGAATTTTAGAAGCATCTCCTAGCCCCTGATAAAATAGTGTTTCTTAACTACAAGAAATGTAAAAAAAAAAATGTAACTGCTGGACTCTTGGTTATTTTCACATTAACTGTCACCTGCCAGCAGGTATTTTGTCAGGCTTCAGCAGAGGGTAAGCAGGCCAGACCACTCTATCAGTTCTGCTAAAAGACCAATTCTACTGGGCCTTTCCTTCCTCGGCTGCCACCTGACAGCAGACATTTCGTCAGGCTGCTGCAGGGAGAGAAAAGGACGTACTGTTGTCCAGTGCCACTGGGCACTGACAGGGCAGAAGCCAGGGAGATCAACAATAGGAGGCACCAGAACCAGTGACAAGCAGAGTCGACAAATTCTAGCTCCCTGCAGAGTTGTACAGAGATTAAGGAGGAGGAAGCTGCTATACAGGACAGCCTCCTAAACTGGTTGCAAGTAAGATGGTAGGCAGATAGGGGGCAGGTAGGGGGCTGGCTGAGGACAGACAGAAGTTGGTTGGGCATTGCTTCAATCACCCTAAAGGATCAACCTCCACTGAGTGTCCCCTCCACTGGCTTTGCTGAGAGATTTGTTGCATTGTGCTCCAGCTCTCCCTGAACTGTTGTTCCCCGTTTTCCTTTCATGTCTGCTTGTGGTGGCAGCTCTCTGCAAATGACCAGTGAGTTGTCCAATTTATATGCCATGAGCACAATCTAGAATTCTGAACACATTCCACAAGCTTCCTAACCTGGAGTGTGTGTGCACGCACACACACACACACACACACACACACACACACACACACACACGAATGGTCCTTATCCCCCATCTAAAAGAAATGGTATGGAGTGGCTCTCATGGAAATCAGGGTCTATGGATGCCCCTGTCCCACTAGCACTAATGAACCCAGTTACCATATGGCGATTTACACAGAGGAGGAAACCCACCTCTCAGATTTAAGACTGAAGCCTGCTACTTTACAAACCACATTCCCCATAAATGGTTGTACTGTCCTCTATAGCTCTCTGAGCTAACAAGTGCTTGGCAGGTCCAGCTAATCTATGCTTTCCCAGACTTGTTCTTCTATTTCTTGTGCTCATCTTCGCCAAATCTAGATGCTCAGCCCTCGACATCTCTGAACTCCTGAGCTGATGAAGCAGAGTACCATTCAGCCATCACAAACTAAAAACATGTTGCTCCTTTAAGAGGACTGGAAATGCTTGCTCCATATCTCAGGAGACGAGAGGGAGGTGGTGAGCTGTCTGGAAAGCAGGCTGGTGATGAAACAGGCCCAGAGATAGATGGTGAATGAGAAAACTGAAGAACTAAGATCAGCAGGGTTACAAGACAAGATGGAACCCTATTGGTCTACTGCGTCACCTGACACCTGCTGAGCTGACACCAGCAATACCACCTCTTGGTCATCAACAGTAGTGGTCCTGATGAATAGTGAACAGCAGGCTGGCAGCTCCCTTTCCTGCCATGACAACAGTGCCTGGGCTTCCTTTCTGAAGCCCTTGGCTCAAGACCCCTGGGACCATACACTGACACAGCATCCAGATCTTTTACTCTAATGATATCACCAGATAACATGGATAGCTGGCTGTTGGTTGCTCTAGTGTGGCTTTTCAGCAAGGGGCACTCTCGGCCTCTTGGTTGGGATGCCTTCGGAATCTGACCTTCCAGTAAGGTATGAAACCGCATGAATATCTGTTCAGTGGTGGCACAGAAAATTCCAGGCTCTCTCTCATGATAAATGTATCAGGTGACCTGATTCATCTACTGTCTTGTTCAGAACTAAAGTGAGCAATGTGGTCACAAGCCCTGCATCTCAGGGTCAAAATTTCAGCATAGCTGTTTAGAGGTCAGAGCTCCTAATGTATTTCTCTCCCTCCCTCTTGGCAGCAAGATTTGTACTGCCAAGCAAGCGTGTTAGGAATTTTCAAAATCACACCACAAAACTCCCCTCTGAGTGACAGGTGGCATCACATGGTTCCTTGGTGTCACCTCACATGATGCAACAAGGGTACAATTACATTTTGTTGGCAATCGCCGGGACTCCTGACAGAGTGCCGTTAACGAGACACTCCATCGTTCCTTAATAACTTGCCAAGCCACAGTTTGCTGTATTAACCCCATGACCTTCATTTCCATCTGAAATGCGCCAAGCCATTTTGCAAGAACTAACTGTAAACATCATTATGCAAGGGTGGATAGTCCCGAAACCGTTTCAGCGCGAGTGTGTGGGGCTCATTCCACCCGTTCCCTGATGATTCTATCAGACCCTTGACGGCATTTGTCAATGACACTCCAAATGCAATGAGATTACAGTTGTGCATCATAACGGCGCTAAAGAGAGCTATGCAGACCCTAATTTGGTGGCCGTGGTCAAGATATTCAATTCCGCAGGGATGACTAACATAACCTGGTGGGAAACTGGCAGCCTCGCCATAGTACTGCAATGTGCCAGAATGCATTTCAGGAAGTATGAGTTAATGCCAAAGGCTTAGGAATTGCTGACATGCTTTTCCAGCTACAAATGTTAACACCTAGATGATCACCCATATCTTAAATTCAAGCCAAGATGAAGTTATTCTATACTGGAAGTATTCTACTGTGGCCTGGCTAGCTAGTAGGAGAGCTTTGTAGAAACACAACCAGCTTATAGATCTCAATAGAGCAATACATTTAAAGGCTGGATAAGCAAGGATTGCCATTTGGGTGCCTTCCAAGTTTTTGGACTACAACTCCCATTATCCCTGACCATTGGCCATGCTGGCTGGGGCTGATGGAAGTTGAATTCCAACAACATCTGGAGGGTACCAATATAGAGGATTGTAAGGTCTCCTTCTCACACATACAATTACATGTGAGCTGCATCTCTTTTGTGCTACCCTACATGGCTGTAGGGTATGCGAGTGTGTGAATTCTGCATCGATGTGCATGGGTACAACTGCATGAGAAACATGGGTGATAGCCCACATCTCTCTTGGGTGGGACCCCATCTCTCTCTCTCTCTCTCTCTTTCTCTCTCATACATACATCCACACCCACACCGCATGAGATACCATTCAGACGAAGCTGTTCCCATGTGGTTGCATGCGTGTATGAAAGCTGGCATTCCAGGTTTGGGGCAAAGACTACAGAAGACGACAAGCATCTTCAGAGCAGGAGCTATAACACACACAGGCAAATGCTATGCCTCAGTCTCAGGTACACAACACAGTGTGACCAATTCAACAGCACAAGTCTTTGAACCATGGTACCTGAAAGACATCACCTTGCCGACAAAGGTCCGTATAGTTAAAGCTATGGTTTTCCCAGTAGTAATGTACGGAAGTGAGAGCTGCACCATAAAGAAGGCTGATCGCCGTAGAATTGATGCTTTTGAATTATGGTGCTGGAGGAGACTCTTGAGAGTCCCATGGACTGCAAGAAGATCAAACCTATCCATTCTCAAAGAAATCAGCCCAGAGTGACAGATCCTGAAGTTGAGGCTCCAGTACTTTGGCCACCTCATGAGAAGAGAAGACTCCCTAGAAAAGACCCTGATGTTGGGAAAGATGGAGGGCACAAGGAGAAGGGGACGACAGAGAATGAGATGGTTGGACAGTGTTCTCGAAGCTACTAACATGAGTTTGGCCAAACTGCGAGAGGCAGTGGAAGACAGGAGTGCCTGGCGTGCTCTGGTCCATGGGGTGACGAAGAGTCGAACACGACTAAATGACACAAGAACAACAACAACAAGCCTGCTTAATACTGCTGTTGTAAAAACGAAGTAAGGCTTCCGAAAAGGTTTGTAAATTGCTGTGGCAACCTTCTAAAATAATGTTATTCCTCTTTCTGAATCTCTTTACTTGACACAAGCAGAAGAGGGACCCGCAGAAAGCCAAGGGAAGGGGAGATAATAGTCACGGAAAACCTGTGGCCTTTCATCTGGGAAGAAGAATACTCCCTCTGCGAGAGGCAGTGAAGGATAGGTGTGCCTGGTGTGCTCTGGTCCATGGGGTCACGAAGAGTCGGACACAACTGAACGACTGAACCACAACAACAACCTGAAAGGAGATCCATGGACCCCCCCAACTCCCTGCCATACCACCACATGAAAAGGCAACACAAGAGAAGAACTAACACCCTCTGAATCTAGAGCATGACTGTACCCTTCCAGTTCCTGCCCAGACAAGCTCCTGTGCTGCGTGTTGAGGATACTGAAAAGAGACCCCGAGGGTTTCTGTCTCAGTGTCCTGGTGCACAGAGCATTTTCTGTGTCCAGTGCTATCACCTCTGCCTTTCCCTGCCTGAGGTGTGTTCCCTGAGGAAGGGTAAGGAAGAAGGCAGCAGCGATGGAGGCTACTCAAGGGTCTGTGCAAACACAACTCTAATCTGTTTGCTTCTGACAGGCTATGAGCAGGGCTGAGTTTTGTTCTGATCAACTTTGCACACAGTCGATTGGAGAAGTTCATGTTTGTGAGCTTCTTCGATAGGTTTTCCTGCGATACACACAATGAGTCTGCAAGAGGAATAACACATATGGAGGACACCTTCTAGCCTAGGTTCCAGGCTCAAAAGCCACAATGTCCTAAACATGAGCCCTGGAGACCCTGAAAACCAGCGGCTCTTGTGAGTGGGGAGGCATGGCATGGCAGCAGAGAAACTCTTTCCAAAAGAAGAAAATGCCTTGTCATACTTACCACCAGGTTCCCAATCACCATGACCAGTAAAAAGACCAGAAGACACAGAGGCTGCCCAGCCACTTTCATACAGTCCCACATGGTCTCGATCCATTCGCCACAGAGGATGCGGAAGATGATGAGGAAGGAATGGAAGAAGTCGTTCATGTGCCAGCGGGGCAACCGATCCGTGGTGCTGATTCTCATGACATGCTTGTAGTACAGGTCCCCAAAGAGCTGCATCCCAACCACGGCGAAAATGAAGACGATGATGGCGAGAACGAGAGTGAGGTTCCCCAGAGCACCCACAGAGTTTCCGATGATTTTAATGAGAGTGTTTAAGGTCGGCCAAGACTTCGCGAGCTTGAAAACCCTCAGCTGTAAACCCAAAAAACACAACCCAATAACTGAGAACTTGCAGATGAAAAAACACACAAGACAATTCTGCGTCTGGACAAGAAAAACGCAGGAGGATGCATTCAAAATGCTAAACCACACAAAGAGATTTTACTAGAAACCCACTGCATTGGGATCCAGGCTGAAACACTTTTGCTGCAGCTCAGCAGCAGAGTCACTTTGCCTGCAAAAGATCCCAGGTTCATTCCCTGGAGAGTTGCTGCCAGTTAACGTAGACAATATTGGCCTATATGGCTCAATGTTCCAATTCTCTATAAGGCAGCTTCTGATGTTCCTCACACCCAGTACAGAGCAGAGAACCCAATGGGTTGCTTCACAAATGGGATACAATGGGCTGCCTGGCTACTTTTGCTGTACCAGTTGGGTTGATTTCATTGCGATGGAAAGTTTTTAGAGAGTAGAAGGGAACAGGTAGAAACCCCCCCTCCCCTTACCCAATTAGTCCTAGAGCATCTTCTGTTACAGAAGAGGATATGTGTGTTTGGGCAAGAGAGAGGGACCCAAGAAGCACAGCATATTTAAAGCAAATAGTGAAAACTACTGGCTCTTCCATAACTGTCCCAACTATTCTCCACAGTGTTGACATTTGCTATGGGAAAAAAAGCAAACAGACAAATAAATTATTAATCTTCCCAAGTGCTCCTGTCTTTTAGCACCCTTTGGCCCTGTGGGTGCTGCTGCTTTTCGGTGCTATTATCCACCTTCTTCTATGCCTTCAGAAACCTCGGCATCATTTGCCCACAAATGAGATCCAGCTGTGGAGGTTCTCGTTTTTTGAGCTTCTGAGACATCGTCACACCGGTATTGTTTGGCACCGGCAAAGCCATGTGGGTCACCAACCAAGGCCAATTGGGTGACATGTCAGTGTGAACAAGTGAGGGCAAAGACTACAAGTGCCATGTAGGAAATGGAAAATGGTGCTGAGAATAAGCACGTCAAAGCAATATGAATATGCTCCTGGAAAAAAAGTGCAAAAAATAGCCTCCAAAGGAAGGCATGGTGCAATATATATGAACATAGACACCAAACAAAAGTAAGCTGTTTCAGCTTAGCCATAGCAGGTTACCCTTTAGTCTGGAAATTGTTACTTTCAAATGGTGCTATTATGAAAAAGAGAAACAAGAAGTCATTTTTTAAAAAAACAATGCACGACAGAGCTGAAGTTTTCAGGTGAAAGAGTCGTGTGATTAAACAAATTCCCTCTAAAAAACTGTAAAAGTTGCAATGGGTGTGAAAGACAGAGACAGACAGACAGACAGACAGACAAGTAGACATAATACTTTACCAGTCTGAAGGAGCGTAACACAGACACATTTCCCATGCTGGAAAGACTTAGTTCCATCAGGCTTAGCGTGACAATTATACTGTCAAAAATATTCCAGCCCTGCTGAAAGTAGTAATAGGGATCCAGAGCTATGAGTTTGAAGACCATTTCAGCCGTAAAAATCCCAGTGAAGACCTGTGGAAAGGAACAGAATGCTAACCTGTAAGCAGGCTTCTCCCGTCACAGCTGGCTCCCTGCAATTATGAGAGCACAGCTGGAGGAAGAGGGGTGTTTTCCTCCCAAAACTTCCTTTCTCACCTGCTGCAGGGCGCTAGACACATTAAAGTATTAGACAAACAACTGAGCTGTTTGAATCATGAGCTCTCAATCTCAGGGGCATGGGACATTGGGCAAAAAATTCCTGCATTTCAGGGGGTTGGACAAGATGCCCCCAGCCCTCCCCCGTTCCTTCCAACTCTGCAATTCTACGAGAGTAACTGGGTCCCTTCTGGGCTCACTCCACACATGCAGAAGTGGAAAGTGGGAGTGGAAAGGGTTCTGTTCAGGGATGACCGGCTCAAATTTGAGACCTTCTGGAAAGAACATATGTTGCGTATCACTAAGACATGGTCTATCGTCCCATGCTGCATCCCACAATGGCATCCCAGCCCATAACGCCATCAGCAGCCTAAAGCAGTCCAGTCCTCAAGACCCTGCCACTTTATTTTGCTGCAAGGGTGAAGTCTGAGAGAGTTTTAACAAAATAGTTTTTATCAATAGTATTTATTAGAGTGGTGAATGGCACTATTTAGCGGGAAGAAACTCCAATGAAAATCCTCATTATTACATATTTTTACATAGCTGCTTATTTGTATATATTTTAAATTTTTATATATGGATGTTGTTGTTTTTATGGCCTATATTTGTAATGCCTAAAAATGGTTTGGCGAAGAAAGTAAAGAATTTACAGAAGACCGGATGCCATACAGTCATTTGCCATGTTAGCTAAAAGGAACTTCAAGATTCCACTGTGTAAGTGATGAGCATCCACAGGCAACTGGCCAACCACTATTGGAAACAGGATGCTGGGCTGGACAGGCCCTTGTTGCTCCGGTTCTCCCTACCTGAATGCACTGCATCCATGTTGAGAAGAATATGCTTACCTGATTGCCGATGTTGAGCACGTTCTCGAATTCCTCCGTCATCTTGTAGTGATCCATGGCCATGAAAAGAGTGTTCATCACAATGCAAAGGGTGATCGTGAGGTCACTGAACGGGTCCATGATGATGAACCTCACTTTCTTCTTGATCAACAGCCACAGCGGGCAACACTCCCAAATGAGAAAGCGGACGGCAAAATGATTCCAGCAGGGGGGACACTTCTGTTGGGATTCCTCAAGCTCTAAGTGAGAAGGAGCAAGGCACACAATGCAGAGGTCAGGGAATGGCAGGCAAGCAAGGAAATGGACACATTCCATTGAGATTTTAAGCTTCTCCATTGGGCTGTCAAGCCTCTCCATCCAACCACACCTTCTCCCAAGGCCACATCCTCCAAACTGCCATGGTTCTGCACCTTCCACAAGTGCTTTTTCGCCTGGTTGGAATATGTCCCTGAACTGTGGGGATGTGGCTGTAGGTGGAACTCTCTGAATTCTGTGTGGCTGCAATGCAGCATAAATAAGCCAAAGTAGGAGTTACATCTGTTGCTCTGCTCAAAATTGCTTCCGGCCCTATCCACCACTGGCAAGTGCCCCCCAGAAGGCTGCTCAAAATGGAATGCAGCCACCAGGCTTGGAAAGGACCCCCACCTCTGATTTAAACCCACTTATATTTCTTCAAAAGGAAAACTTACACCTTCAGGCACGTTTCTTCGTTTCAATCATCTGCTATTGCCACTGCCACCACCACTGATCTACACGGCGGCAGTGATGTGCCAGTTAATAGCAACAATACTGATTTATTCACTATTATAATAGAAAATATTAATATATAATATATAATAATATATTGTCTACTAAGTTCCACAGCAATTGGCAGAGCACATGCTTGATTCATTTATTCATTAAATACCTTAGTTCCTGCCCTGCTTTCTATATAGAACACTTGGCAGCTTACAACAGAAGCATACTTAAAAAACACACCTATATTTACAAAGATCCTTAGAACCAACACATTGCCGAAAATACAGAAAACGGGGACTATAATAACTCTCTGCAGAATCATACCACAGAGATGACATTCAAAATCCTACCACCTGCTCTGCAGTTCAATAGAATGGAGGCAAAACCACCCCAAAGCATCCATTGGCAGGAAAGAGGGCTAAAATTGTGGCAGTATCTGGACTGGAGCCTGGATAGCTCAGTTGGTTAGAGCATGGTGCTGATAACGCCAAGGTTGCAGGTTCGATCCCCATATGGGCCAGTTGCATTGTAGGGGGTTGGACTAGCTGATCCTTGTTGTCCCTTCCAACTCTTCAATTCTATGACCTCATTCTTTGGAGTGGACTTGAATTACTGCTAGCGTTAGCCAAAGAAAGACAACTAATACAGTCTTTTGAAGCAGACATGCAAGATCAGTTGCATGTGTGCTAATCTATATAGATATATAAGCAACAACACAGACATATAATACGGTGAGAAGAGCCATAGCTCAGTTGCAGAGCACATGTGTTGGAAGCAGAAGGTCCAGCTTCAACCCTGGTGCATCCAAGTGTGCAGACCAGCCAGCAGGTGAGGCCAGACACCTCTGCCGGGAACCCTAAAGAGGCGCTGCCAGTCAAAGTAGGTGGTCAAACAGTCTGACATGCACGACGGCAGTTTCCTGCATTCCACTATTGGTTGTTGTAAACGAAAGCGGAATTCAACCTTGTCCAAATGACCTTGCTTCCTGCCGCTTGGCCAACTTTGGCACCACAGTGTGACATGGCAAATAACCGCGTCAGCTATATGTCTGTTCCTTACTAGCTTTAGTTTCTGAAAGCCACGGCAGTCATGACAGCCTTTGTTAAAGGTGACCCATGCAGAAATGCTTGGCCCACTGCCATCTTACATTTCTTCGTGGTTGATACAGAATTTAACAAGATCTCTCTCTCTCTCTCTCTCTCTCTCTCTCTCTCTCTCGCGTAGAGCAAGGTCAGGAATCACTGGATTGTTTAGATAAAAATCCCCCTACCCCAAACTACAACATCTTCTTCTCAGGCCTGGTCCAACATATGTAGCAGAAGGCTAAGGTGGCAACGCACTGCATCATTTCTGAATATAGAGTGTGTGTGGGGGGGGGGGTGAGGCAGTCACAATTTTATATAAGCTCCCAAATTAAAACCAAACCCCAAAATCTTGCAAATAGAAAGCCAGCAGAGCAGGCAAACTGCTGGATGAGAAGAAGAAGAAGAAGAAGAAGAAGAAGAAGAAGAAGAAGAAGAAGAAGAAGAAGAAGAAGAAGGAGGAGGAGGAGGAGGAGTAGTAGTAGTAGTAGTAGTAGTAGTAGTAGTTTGGATTTGATATCCCGCTTTATCACTACCCGAAGGAGTCTCAAAGCGGCTAACATTCTCCTTTCCCTTCCTCCCCCACAACAAACACTCTGTGAGGTGAGTGAGGCTGAGAGACTTCAGAGAAGTGTGACTAGCCCAAGGTCACCCAGCAGCTGCATGTGGAGGAGTGGAGACACGAACCCGGTTCCCCAGATAACGAGTCTACCGCTCTTAACCACTACACCACTCTGGCTCCCTGGTGGAGATGCTGGGGACAGCCTTTGTTAAAGGTGACCTATAATATTTATTATTTGTACCCCACCCATCTGGCTGGATTTCCCCAGCCACTCTGGGCGGCTTCCAACAAAATCAAATACATTTCTCTGTGCCATACTCATTTTTTTATATTTTTTATATGTAGAAGGCAGGATGTAAATGTTAAGAAGATAAATAAATAATGCTTTATTCCCCACATGGAGTTTGAACTGGTGCAGTCCACTATAACACACACACACACACACACACACACACACACACGACTCAGACAAGAACTTCTAAATAATAGCAGAAATTTCAGACATTTAGCCAGATTCCATTTTGGAGATTTTTGTGTGGGTGTGCAAAGCTTCTTTCCTTCGTACGTTCATAATTAGCAGCGTTCATGCAGTGCTGATAGCACAGCACATCTATCAGCTCCCTCTACAGAAAAGCAAACCTTGGAAGATGAATTCAGAGGGGAAATCCTTGCACCCAAAGCTGGGCAGGAGATGCAGGCAGGAAAAGCAGACAGCAGTAATCAATAAATAGTATTTAAAATAAAATGGAAGACGAAAGAAAGGATCTTCTAATACCTAAATTAAAACAACTGGCTTAAGAAACATATTTTTGATTATGTTTTGCCTCCACAAGGAAGACCTTTGGCCAAAATGGTTTGGACAACCTTTAAGCTCTAAATCAGGGTTTCCCAAACTTGGGTCTCCAGCTGTTTTTGGTGGACAATTCCCATCATTCCTGACCACTGGCCCTACTAGCTAAGGATGATGGGAGTTGTAGTCTAGAAACAGCTGGAGACCCAAGTTTTGGAAACACTGTCTAAATTATGTGTGTATGTATGTGTCTTCTGATGATCTGAGTGGAAGACGATGAGTCACGGGCGTGGGTAGTGTGTGTATTCCACAGTGCTTAGTTTGTTTTTGGTTGTTAGTTTGTTAATGTTGTTAATATTGTTTTGCGGATTACGAGTGCTATAATGCTTTGTGAATTTCACAACAAGACTCTTCTTGTGGTTGTGCTGTTTAGCCTGTTTTTAAACTGTTCGGTTAACAGTGTTTTATAGAAGGTGGTTGTTTTACGGATGATTTGTTAAATATTTTATGTGATTTATGTTGAAACTGTGGTGTTCCACTGTGTTATTGTTTACTGCATGTAAGCCACTTTGTGACTCGTGTGAGCAAAAAGTGGCATAGAAATATAATAAATGAATGAAAGAAAGAGAATAAATTGCCACATCCAGGCTGTGAACCCACTGACATCTGAGAAGGCATGTCCAGGACTGCACTGCCAAGTACCCAAAGCTAGACACCAGGTTTCCATGGAATTGAAAGAAGTAGGAGGATGCCTTCAAATTTGGGAGTGTGCGAGGGAAAGGCTTAGAACTGGTCTGGGGAAGGAAGTTCAAAATGTAATCACAGTAATGTTCCATGGAGAGTTACAGGGGAAGCTACACGGGCATCTCTTGCAGATGCTCCCATACCAAAGGTGCTATCCGGTGCGAAGCAACTGAGCTAGATGGACCACGGCCCGCCACTCTCTCAAGATTCTCAGACTGTACTTAAGAGAGAGCAGCTGGACTTAACGTCTTACCTTCCATGGCACTGGTAATGATGCTGACAGCACTCACAGCTCGTTGCCTTTGGAAACGTTCCTCGGATTGATCCACAGAAAGGCGGTGGGGTGACAAAAGCTGCTTCTTGTTCACTTCTTCAGATGGAGTGGTCTGTTTCAACAAATGCATCCAGTTAGTAACACATAAATCCCGATTGTTTTATTAAATTTTTGGCCCTTCCAAAAGAAGCAGGGTCATCGGTTGATATACTCGAGGAGACTAGCCTTTTATGTGCCTTTATCATATGGGATGGCTCAGTTGGTAGGGCACGAGACTCTCAATCTCAGGGCTGTGGGTTCAAGTCCTCACTTTGAGCAAAAGTATTTCTGCACTGCAGGGAGTTGTTGATGACCCTTGCGGTCCCTTCCAACTATACAATTCTATGAGTTCTAAGGAAGACAGTGCTCACTCAGCCTTTTAAGCTGTGGTTGTGTACAACAACATGTTGATAGCGTGAGGGGAGATAGATTAAGATACCTTATAAAGCCTGGAAGGAGAGTCTTTGCCTGGTGCCTAAAGGATAACCATGCTGGTGCCAGGCAGGCCTACCTGGAAAGGGAAATCCACAAAGAGTGCTGCCACCACTGAAAAGGCTCTGTCTTCCTGGTTGCCACCTGACTTACTTTGGATAGTGGTGGCACTTGGCAGAATATGGTCTCAATATGACCTCAGCCCAAAGTCCGGTTGATATGGGAGCTGATGTTCCTCCAGAGAACATAGTCTTTAAGCTGTTTACGGCCTTTAAAGGTAAAGCACCAGCACTCCCAATTTTGTTTGGAAATGGACCAGAAGCCAGATGGGAATTGAGTGTGGGACATACATCTAAGGAGGGAAGGGCAGGCAGGGAAGGAAACATGACCTAGGAATTAAACTAGGCCCACAAATCCCAAGGGACAGTTCTGTTGCCTCTTGGCATAGGAAAATGTGCCCAAAGGTGCATTGCTTCATCTATTAGCCTCCTACAGATTGACTAAAAACCTAGGTAGATAAAGTGTGAAGAAGCTAGAGGAGGGGGAATACACCAGGGAGTGAGTGGACCACATCTCTCTCCATTTGGACTGATTGAAAATGTTTCCCACTTGAATTGGTCTAATACCATGGAGACAAATAAATTGCTTTACAATTTACATGTAAATGAAGATCCATAGCACTATCAAGTGCATCTGTCTTTTGAGAGCTTGCGGTTGGAAAGTACGGCAACAAGGAGAGAGGCTGCACTCTAAAGCTATTTGGGCACTGGTGCATCTTAGAGGTGGCGGCAAATTTCAGAACAGTGGCGGTTTGTAGACCTCACCTGCATTATGAGCTTCTGAAGCTCAGGTCTGAGCCATAATAGGTCCAACACTGTTACCAGCCCTCCCTCCCTTACGAAAGCAGGGACTGGTGTTCGGGAGGACTGATAAAAGTTGGGCATGGATATCTGGGGAATTTTTCAAGAGCATCGTTTGCTGCAAAGGGGACACAGTACCATTCCTGGCACAATGCATTAAACAGGTAGGCATGGGAAAAAACAACTTCCATGCACCTAGGAAGGAAGGACACTTCTGAGCATGTTAAGCAGCTTCAAGCCCTAAGGATGTCCAACAATGCCCGCTGTGCAGGGACTAGCAGGGGGAGCTGGGAGATCAACCTCCTCTGAGCTTGGTTTTCCAGAACTCAGAAAGACTCTGAACATTTTCTGGGAATTTTCCAAGAGAGCTCAGAAAAAGCAAAGTCATTATGAGGTGAGCCAGGTAAAGCTCGCCCATCAGTGACAAAGCTTTAATTTGCCATGTACATCGGGAGCTTTTAAAGCATTAAATATTGCTTAAGCAGGCTACAATGTAAATGACAGACCTAATGCAACACAAGCACAAGAAATAGATGAGACTCGGGATGTAGCATAATGAACTATTGGCCTCGAACATGTAGGATTATAAAACAGAATGTCATCACCTGGGAGTTCTGTCTGCAAAGAAATGAAGCACCACCCCAACACCAGGGTGCCAGCCGGATCAAAACCCTTCTTGCTTGTCCTTAAGTCCTTCTGAAACTTCACCCTCTGCATTTGCTTTGGGCAACATCTAAAGGCTGTGTGATGGAGCTTGGCACTTTTTTGTTTCTGTGTAGACTGAGAGCTTTATAGGACATGCAGACTCCACCCCTACCAGGCTTTCATCCAGGTCCTGATCCAGGCAAGTGTTCACATGAGTTTCCCTCTCCTCCCAAGTTGACACACATACACCTAGCCAGGTACTGTACTTTGCCTGAAGCTCTTGCCTGAAATCCTTTCCTCCTTTGCTCTTGAAGCCTTGGGGGGTGACAAGGAAGAGGAGTCATAAGACCATAAGTAGAGTCTACTGAATCAGGCCAATGACCCCTCCAGTCCATTCATTTGTCTAATCCTGTCCCAATAGAGAACAGGCCTCCTCCATCTTCTTCATGACAGCCCTTCTTATTTTTGAAGATCACTATCATGTCCCTCCCCCACTAAATTTATGTTCCCCAGGCTAAGCAGACCCAGTGCTTTCAACTGTTCCTGTTAGGACTTGCCCCAAGGTGGGCAAGGGGTGGCATGACATGCCAAAGGTTCAAATGGACACAGAGGCAGGTTGTGGAATCCAAGGCAGGCAACCAGGGGGTTGGGTTCAAAAGGGCAACACCACTACAGCGAGAGGGGAATTGGCCATAGTCAAAACAAAATCGAAAATTCTTTCTAGTAGCACCTTAGAGACCAACTGAGTTTGTTCCTGGTATGAGCTTTCGTGTGCATGCACACTTCTTCAGATACACTGAAACAGAAGTTACCAGATCCTTAAATATAGTGAGGGAGTGGGGAGGGGTATTGCTCAGAAGGGTGGTGGGAATGGGTGGTGGGAATGCGAGCAGAGGGCATACTACTCCAATCAGAAGATGCCAAAAGAAAGCAAAACATCAAAGTCTCACACTAGAAGGCTCTTGTTCAGAGGAGGATACCCATTAGGCAAGCCATTATGTATCCTTAGCAACCCATTAGGAGATGTGCTGCAGACCACAGACACTTAGCCACAATAAATCTTTTCTTCTTCTTCAAGGTTCTACAAGAAACCAGTGGGCTTAACATCTGTTGCAAGCTTAGCTGTCAAGTTTCGGATTTGAAAATAAGGGATCAGCAGTCTCACCTATCCCGGGGACAATCACATGTCAGTGGTGGGCGGAGCCAGAAGCAAAAGTGGGCGGAGCAGCAATGTAAACTCCAAGTGGGCTCGGGTTCGGAGCAGAGCAAAGAGGACGGCAGCCAGCAAAGAAGAGGGCAGCCATGTGCTCCGCGCAATGGAGCCCCATCGTCTTCTTGTCTGATCCCATCAAAACAGGACAGGAAGCAGCAGCTACTCAAAGGCAGCCAGGCTCCGCCCACCAGCTAACCCTATTGGCCGGCTGAGGGGCTTGGCGGCAACGGATAGGGGCTGATGCTGGGGGAGGAACACACCCCCCTGTAAGCATGGGAAATGGCTCCCACTTGCTTTGAGGGCTGAGGCTTTTCTCTCCAAGTAGGCGAGGTCTTCCCACCCAGTCCCTGGCCAGCAGGGGAGGAGCTGCTTCCATTAAAAACGGAAAATTTAAGGGAAATAAAAAATAAGGGAGAGCAGCGGGAAACTGCTTGAAATAAGGGAGAATCCCGGGGAAAACGGGATACTTGACAGCACTGGTTGCAAGACGGCTACCCCTCTGGAAGTCATTAGTGAAGAGGGTGAGTGAGGTAAGTTACATTGCTTCCACTCCATGTGTGGTTTTGACGATGGACATTCCTGCAGCACATGCTGAACATTTCCATCTGTCAACTTAGGCAAGCCGACAAGCTTTGTTTTTCCTTGTTTGGATCTCCCTTAATGTTTTTTAAATGACACACAGATACCAACAGGTGCGACCGTGGTAGGAACAAATCTGTGATAGGCAAGTTTTGATTTTACAAAGGAACAGGCTGCTGGCAGAGCAGGTGCTACTCCTGGGGTAACAAAAGAAAGCTGACCATTTAACTCCACAGTGGCTTGGAAATGATCTCCACAATAAGCAGGCAGAACAGCTTGGAGGTAGGCTCAGTGCCACCCGAACATATATAGATGCAGAGAGGAATTGTGAAGAACTACTGTGCTAACTCTTTCAGCAAATGCAGGGGGTGAGCTCTGACATGGACTGATCCAGGGTTATTTGAAAAATGCCCGCCATCCCACAGCTCTTTCTTTCTTTCTTTCTTTCTTTCTTTCTTTCTTTCTTTCTTTCTTCTACGTGTGACTTAAAATCAGACACTGTTGGTCCATTTTAACAAATTTCACAGGGTCAGGAAAATAATATCTCATATTAGAACCAACAAATGTTCTGAATCCAGAATGAGCTTTCAAAGAATATATTGTGCATGTCATTAGAATCTCATAATGGAATTTGTGGTTACAAATCTGGTTTCAGAAAGAATGAAGAGCTTACCAGCATGGTATCTGGGGAAAGAATGCCCTGGACACTGTACTTTTTCTAGGTCATTTCTGGATAGAATGGGAGCAGGCAGCAGTGGGGTGGCGTTTTTAGTGACAACTGCTATCCCCTCGCCCCATGATGCACACACAACACAATGATCCAGAACAGTCCGGCGTCAAGAGTACTCTAGAAAAATAAAATTGGCACTGCCAGAAGCTCCTGCTAAAATCAGCACTGCTGCTGCTTTCACAAGGAATAACAGCAAAATAACAGATTTTAAAGGTAAGTACCAAAAAGTGTTGGACTGGAACAAATAAATAAGAAAACTGAAATATTTAACGATGAAATTAAATTAACAATAGGAAAAAAACCATTTTGCACACCCCCATTTAGACATGATAACATTCGCAGGACTGCCTCTGAGAAACAGCAGCTCTACACCCGCTTCCAATCCACAAAACTGGCAACCATCAGTCAAAGACGGAGCAACATGGAATATAATGATGTTATGGCACATATTTCAATAGCTGCACACAACAGGGAAGTGGAAGGGAACTCAACACAGGGCTCATACAGGGAATTGTGAATAGCAATTGCTCCTTTTACACTCAGGAGCTAATGATGGGACTTGGGTATGGTTGAAGATATACTATAGAGAAAACACACACACACACCCCTTGGGGAACTCCCTTTCAGCTTTCACCTGGCTTGACTTCTCTTCCCTTCTAGGTTTGTCATGGCCTTCTTTGCCGAGAGAGCAGAACAAAATGGAGCACCTTCCCAGTGCAGAAATAAGAGGATCAGCTATGGGAGTGAGGCTAGTGGCATTGTTTAGCTTCAGGCAGCAAACGTGCCAAGGCTGCCCTTGTTAAGTCCCAGCTGGAAATTATCCTTCTCTTAACACTCCCATGCAACTATCCAATGCTTCCCATTGTATCTGCTCTACATGCAGTAGAACATTTCCAGCAAGAACTGGAGCTTATTCTAATCATCTAATCACAGAATTTGCTAAGACTCATGCCAAGATGACAATCATCCAACTTCGCCCGAGAAAAGTCTATGAAATCACTTTCCAGAACTCAAATAGCTGCAGCAGTCTAGACTCTTTGCGATGAAAATGTTGCTTCCAAATATTCAAGATAGCTCAGTCAGTAGAGCATGAGACTCTTAATTGCAGGGTCATGGGTTCAAGCCCCACGTTGGGTGAAAGTTTCCTGTATTTCATGGGGTTGGACTAGATGACTCTCATGGTCCCTTCCAACTCTGGATTTCTATGATTCTATGAATGAAATGCCCTCTGCAGGGATCCCTGGGAGCTCTAGTTTTTTTTAGGAAGGGCCAGAGATCCCCAACAGAGAATTCTTAGCACCCTTACCTACACTGCAATTCCCAGAATTCTTTGGAGAACATCGTGACGGTTCAACTGATGTAAAGTCATGATGGTTCAACTAGTATGAAACTGATGTGGGTAGAATGAAGATCAAGGGCAGCAAATGAGGCTGTGACGTCCATCAGCCTTAGCCAGCAAGGACAATAGCAAAGGGTGATGGGAGTTCTAGTCCACAACATCTGGAGAGCACTATGTTCACTACTCCTCGATGGACAATGTAATCAAACAACATCTGGAGAGCTACGCCCAGTGTGGAAGAAAGTCCTTAAAAACAATTCAACCACAACTGTTACAACACTGAACCACACTCATGTGTTCATTTATATCCATTTCTAAAGTAGGTTGATTTGAATCTTTCCAAAAAGAGTAACTGTACAAAGCCACAAGCTTGCAGCTCTTAGCTCATTTCATATGGCCTCAATATATTAGATTCCAAACATGCTTCATAGAAGCAAGAACACCCTTCATTCTGCATCACCAAAGTGAGCATCTGTTGCTATAGTGCCTCGGCGAAATTTCCTAGACGACCACAGAGGTGCCAAGAGTGTTTTCTGCTGGCTGCCCACTCTAATTTTCAACAGACATTTGTAAAAAAAAAAGGGGGGGTGCTACAGAAAGTAGCACCAGGGGAGAAGCAATAGTTTCAAGGTCTGGGATGGACAGGGCTGATGTGAAAAGTAACAGGAAGTTTCCCATCAGCTTCTGCAAGATTTAGACCAATATACCTCTTTGGGAAGGCTGAGTGTTCTTAACTCCTGCTGACTGAAGTGGGAGTCGAGAGCAGCACTCTCAGCTTTCAGGAACAACAGCAGTAAATGAGCAAACTGAAGAACTGTCATTGCCATCGCTAAGCTGCTTGCATTCTTCAGATATGGTTCAGAAGCCGTGTTAATGAGTTTACAAATAAATAAAGGATGGCTCATAAGTTGTTAGTAAACTTCACAGACAGAGTGAGTTGCCAGCAGGCTCTAATCCAGCCTTTTGCAGCATGCTGTCCTCCAGATATTTGGGAATACAACTCTTTCGGTCTTTGACCACTGGCCATAATGATTAGGTCTGTTGGGAGTTGCAGTTCAAGAAATCTGGAGGGCACCAGGTTGGGAAAGGCTACCTTAGTCCCTCAGCCAGCTTGGGCTCTGAGAGCTACAGGTGCCCCTAGGCTTCAGTACTGGTCTACAAGATGATCCCAGTTGAGCTAACATGCCAACGGAGGCCCACCAAGGCTTGTAAGACTTCCTTCTAAGCCAGCTCCTCAATAATTCATTGCATTGAGTAGCAACAGAAATTTGGGGACTTGCCTGCTAGATCCGGTATCTGATCTCAGTCCACCCATGGCCATGTCTCCTGACTCCAGCTCTTAATTCCTGTCTGCCTAGCCCAGTACACGAACTCCAGGCCAACTCTGACCACATCTCTTGCCTCTGGACCATTTGGCCATCACCTGTTTGTGTCACACTAAGGATCTATTGCATCCTGCTACTGAGCCAAGTCCCAGGCCTGACATGGGTGCTATGAGTCAATATGGAACTTGACAGATGCAGAGCATGCGTGTTTTAATTCTGATGCACTTCCAATGAAGTTTATATAAACACCATGTTTTTCTTAAGTAACAGCAACAGCAATGGAATAACTAGAAGTCGCTCACAATTCTGATGGAACTTACAAGTAATCATGGGATAATAATTTTCCCAATTCCAGCCCCAGCCCCCAAGAAGAAAGAAATCCTGGAACTCTCAATATCAATTTGGACAGAGCCAGTCAAGGCATTATAAGACAGGCCTCGGGAGATAAACTTTGGCAAGATCAGCTGAAGGATGGAACAGAACCAAAAGCAAAGTAAGAGAGGAAACACCAGGGAAGATAAGCAGAAGGTACCCTGGATAAAAGGATGCTAAGAGGGGCTTTTTTAAAAAAAAAACTGGATGTTGCATCCTTGGCCCTCAGAGGTGCCACTTCAAGAGTAAGCTTCAGAATTTTTTTTAGCATAGGCAGCCACTAATCCCCAAATCATCCTAGCCAAGCTCACAAATATCTCTAAGGCAAGGGTAGCCAATATGATGCCCTTGAGATGTCGTTGTTGGGCTAACTACATTTCCCATGATCCCTGACTACTGACCATGCTAGTTAGGGCTGATGGGATTTGGAGTCCAACAGCATCTGGAAAACACCATATTGGCTTATGCTACTCTAAGGGTCTAGGGCCCATTGCAACAGAGATGTGTGTTTGGGGACACTAGGCCATTGGAATTCTCACTTTCAACCCCTAATAGCTGCAGTAACACATTGCCCAGGACTGCATCTTAATTGTTGACATATTTTGGTCCATCAAGCCTAACACACCTTAGCAGCCATGGATGGTGTGCCACCAAAGGTTTTTAGAAATTTCCTGTTTTTTGGCTGCCAGCATGACAAGCAGTTGCAACGCAGCACAGGGATGCGCTTGGTTTGGTGGGTGACAAAGAGAATCTGAACGCGACGTACAATGATAAGTAGACCCACCGTGTCACCCATTCCAGGTTTCTCCGTAATAACTGGTGGCAACAGCACGTCTGTCGGAGTCGTTGGGTCCGCGCTTCCTCCTCCTCCAATCAGTGAAACCACACCATTGCAATCCACCGAGCTGTTCCTCTTGCCATTTTGCGTGTAGTTTGGAGAGCTGTGGCTGGTTTGGCTCTGCACGCTCAGCCGCCTCCCACTCCTGGGGACCAGCAAGGACCCACGCTGGCTCTCGCTCTCCCCGACGGTGCTGATATCGTCATCGGCAAAGTCCGCCTCCGAGCCAAGGTCCCTGCTGCGCAACCGGAAACTGAAGACGCTCCCGTGGCTGGCCTTGCGCTTCACTGAGTTTTCCATGGATCCAGAAGTAAAACCCAGCACAGTCTTGAAGGAGCCAAAGAGGGCGGAGGAAGGAAAGAAATACAAGGGGTGGAGTAGAAAGGAACGAATGTTACTACACATTTACATAGAGTCAGAGAGGGTGTCTAATTCTACCGCTATACTTTAGAACAAAAAAGTGGGCAATTCCCAGCCAGTAAGTCAGATGTGGAACATGGGGGGGGGGGGCTTCCCTCATCTCCCCACCCTCTGCATGTAATCAGGTTTGAAAAAAGTTTCCTGTTGGAGCCAAGACTACTGTAATTGACACAAGGGGACATTGGAGAAAACCCAGGGTAGGGAAATGGTGGTTGGGGGGGGGGGGGGTTGAGGAAAAAATAGAATAGAAACCACAGACATTGTCTCAGAGAAACTTTGTCCGTTCTCTAAGACAACAGCCGCTGTTTTACTTCCACATTTGCAGGTACGCATGGAATATTTGGAGAAAGCTTAGTGGCCAACACAACTGCGTGAACTGGTCCCATGATGCAATGGAGTAAGAGGGGCAAGGGAATGTAACAGAATGATGGCATAGAAGGAGAAGCGAATCTTTCTGGTTGTTAAGGGGGGCAAACAATCTGGTTCCCATGAAACAGCCACTCCTTTTGCCAGTACAATTGGGGAACAGGGGTGGGTCAGAACTGATCTGCACTAAGACAACTTGTCCTCACCCCTTTCAAAAGGTGCTGAGCACCCATTCGCAAAGGAAATGCCCGCTGTAAGCCCAGCCCTGCTCCTTGTTGTGTTCTTTGCTTAGATGACAAATTGCTGGATGCAGAATGAAAAAGACGACTCATCAGTCGGAGGAACATGCTGAGAAACGTGCTGCTTTGTTTCACGTCCAGTCTGACTCCCCCCCCCCCTTTTTGCATTCGGCCAAAAACCCATTCAGAGCAGAGCAGAGCAGCTCACGCAGCCGATTTCGCTTTAACAACCTTGTAATTAGCAAGGCAACCCACTCAATTAAGCAACAAGAATGAAGACTCTCAAAAAATAAACACAGGGGGGAAAACCCATTCATATATCACAGACAGAGCAGTAGTTCTGGGAGGATTTTCAAAGTCGTGTGCGTGTGTTGCTTATTTATCAAATTTATGTCCAACAGTTGCAGGGCTTCCAGCATGCCGATCGATTTTAGTGCTAACTCCACTAACAGCTAAGAATCTGGATATTTTACACAGGCTGCCTCTGTTAATTTGTCCAGTTCAGAAAACTGGAACACCTGGGGAAAGAGATGGATGCAAGGGGAGTTTCTAAAACTCGCTGGTACGGTGGTCTTTATGACATGTCAGAGCATGGCTATTTTTCTTCTGCTTGTCTCACAGCGCTATCTATACCTCACAGGTTCAGCTTGTGGGATTGTGGATATGAACACAGGAACGTGGCCTTATCCTGAATCACACCACTGATCGATCTCACCTAGTACAGTCTCCTGAGACTGGAAGTAGCTGTTCAGGGCCCCGGGCAGAGGATGGTCTTTCCCATTCCTGATACTGTATGTGACAAAGTCCTTCTCCTGGAGGTCAAGGATTAAAGTAAGTGGATCCAAAGGAGGGGGCAGAGAAGTGACCAGAGAGGTGGGTGTGCCCAGGGCACATGCTGATAAATCCAAATATGCTCACAGGCCTAGAAAGGCTGGCAACCCTTGTACTGATCCCGCCTCGAGGGAAATCCTCTCCTATCTTCAGGATGAGTGATTCTTTTTCGAGAGGAATTTCCCTTTTATTGCCACTTTTGGGAAAGACTCAGAGCTGTAGCTACAGGGGAAGGGGGCTAGCCAGGATATTTTTACCCCAGGTGAAGCCTCCAGAGGGGCACCACTGAGGCTCCCAGCCTGTGGGGGCAGGGGCAAACTGAGTCTTTGGCCTGGGTGAAATAAGGCCTAGTTTTACCCCTAGAAAGACTAACCGTCCTCTGCTGGCCATCCTCCGATTCAGATTTTGGACCCTTCTGATCTTCCCCATCCTCTTCTCCCGCTGAGGATTTCTTCTTTCTTCTTCGGCTTCTTCGTTCCTTGGAATTTTTCGATGCCAAAGGTGACATTTCAAATGAGCTAAGTGACATCGAATCAATTCCTCGGGCTAATGCCTGGAAGGGGCAGAGGAATGAAACAGAAATATGCTACCTTTAAAACTATATTTATATACAGTAACACTTTATATATATAGCAGAGAGAGAGAGATATACAGGTGAAACTCGAAAAATTAGAATACCGTGGAAAGGTTAGTTTCTTTCAGTAATTCAGCTTAAAAAGTGAAACTAATATATGAGATAGACGCAAGACATGCAAAGCAAGATATGTCAAGCCTTTGTTTGTTATAATTGTGATGATTATGGCGTACAGCTGATGAGAACCCCAAATTAACAATTTCAACTTTGGGGTTTTCATCAACTGTACGCCATAATCATCACAATTATAACAAACAAAGGCTTGACATATCTCGCTTTGCATGTCTTGCGTCTATCTCATATATTAAACTCCAGTAGCTAATGAAAACAATTGCTTACATAAATGGACTTTTCTACAATATTCTAATTTTTCGAGTTTCACCTGTATATCTTTAACTTATAGAGTTAGCCTCGTTCAAACCAATTTCAGCATTCCTTGCCAAGCAAAACTTGTAGAAAACTAAACATGATTCAACATGCTAGGGATTCCACCCCACAGTGGGTTTCACAGAATCATTTAATTCACAATAGTGCTTAGAAAATGTTTCCCTACATATTAAAGAGGAAACTTAATTTAGTTTGAGATGAGTTTTCAATTTGATAGTTGCAAAGTTCCCTGACTACACAACCGGCCCACACTGGCCCAATAATGGTCTGAAATGGGTGAAGTGGTACTATGACCAAGGGCACTCAGAAAACCAGTGTCTTGGCTGGAACTTGAATCCTGACTCCATCCCATCATCTACTGCCATGATACTCAAGTGTGAGGCATGCAGACTGCCCCCCCCCCAAAAAAACATGTTCAAGAGTCATGAGCCAATGTTGAGGCATCTGAGCAATGGCAAAGGTCCCTACCACGAGAGCAATGGAGCTGGACTTTCTGTGAAATCTCTGCTTCTCCCAAGAAAGCAGAAGCAACAGCCCACATGATTTCTGCTGATACAGATTTCCCTTTTTCTTTTTTGCAAGCAAAATCTTATCCTGCAAAGTGACAGAACCTGCTGTGGCCAGGGATCCAGAGCGATAAACACTAACCATGGGCTTAAAGCACACACACACACACACACACACACACACGCCAGCCCACACGTACATAATACACAGATAAGATAGACTTTTCTCCTCTGCATGCCTGGACAGCATGCCCTCTGCGCCAGCTATCTGGAGAAATCGCTGCAGGGAAAGTCTGATAACACCAAGAGGTGCTAGAAATGGAGCAGAAGCCAAATTAGGTGGGGAGGGGGAGAGAGAGAGAGAGAGTAATAATAATAATAATGCTACAACACAGCCTAGAAACGAAACCAACTCCTCCACCCTGCGATAATCATGAAAAAGGAAGCCAATAACTAGGAAAAGGACAATAAAATGCACATTTGGGATATAGAGGTCAGCACTGCATCCTTAACTGTGTCATATCCCTCCCCCTGGCCCCCACTCAGTCACACACCAATGTTCCTATTATGTAAAATGAGGTGGGAGACAGAGATTGCAACATTCTGGACTGTACCCACTTGTCTGTTGTCTATTTTTATTTACCTATTACATCCTTCCACCAAGAAGCTCAGAGTGATGGTCACCCACCTCCACCACCCTCAACATCCAGTTCACTGCAATTTCATCTTTACAACAATCCTGTGTGTTGAGGTCAGGCCGAGAGGTTGCCGAAGTTCGCCCATGAGCTTTACAGCTAAGCAGGGATTTGAACCCAGGCTTAATGCAGCTCTTTGGTTATGCCGAATCGCAGTTATTTAATTAGCCAGCCCGAACGATTACCTTGGCAAAAGAACCTGGCTTGGCAAGCTTGCTCTTACCCACAGATACAGGATCCTGAGAATCGGAAGGGTATCAGGGTTACATCTAGAACGACCCCCACCCCCAAACTAATATCAAAATTCAGGTGGTGCGACATTTGAAGTATGAAGTGGTATAGTCTCAAAAGGGCTATACCTCATAATACCACAAACTGGGTCTTCAGGACAGTTGCATCTTCAGAAAGATGATCTGATCCACTGAATATGTTCCCACCTCCAAGGTTTGAGGGATTCTGCCCCCCGCCCCCGAGAGAAATCAGATTTAATTAACAGCCACCCACAGCAGCCACAGGAACAAACGGCAAACCATCCCACAACACTTGACGCCAGCTTCATTCACGCCAATCTGACCCACTGTAGTATTATACTCAGCAGCAGTGCTCCTGGCCTACAGTTGGTGAGCCTCTTTATTTGTACAATAAGAGCATTGGCAGTGTTTAAACAGCTGACCCCGTCTATTATTCCACTTGTTGAATAATGGGATACTAATGGCTGTTTGAAGTTGCAAGATCAATACAGCAAATCTAAAAAGAATGCTAATTAACTTGAACTAATGGTGAGGGCAGCAAATATTGAATGAAGAGCCATTAATTTCCTTCTACTGAGCATGGGAATATCTTTAAAGATGATGATAATAATAAACCAACCGGCTCTTTCCGATTGTGTTCCACACAGACACACTCACACACCCTGCCAATTAACACATGGCATTGTAGTGGGATGCTGAGAGCGGCTTGGTGACGTATTTTGCACACAGATAGGAAAGAAAGAGCAGGGGCAATGGCCAGAGTGAGGGAGCCTGGGTTGTGAGGTTTGTGCATGTTACAAAGAGGCTTAATACCACTCAGGGTGAGAGACTGAACTGTCAGAAAGAGAGAAAGGCCCTACCTGGGTGGGAGGCATGCTTTATGTTGCTGTGTGTACAGCATTGTATTGCTATAGGTGGAGGTGGGTTAATAGCTGTAAATTACGTTTAATGCTGCCAGGGATTCTTTGTTGATCAGACTTTGCTTTGTGACAAGCGGTTGGCTGGGAATTAACTATGTTATTGTGGGTAAGGTAGGTGGGAATGGCTGAGAGCGAGGTATGCATGTGGGAGAGTGCTGTCAGGGGCTGGCTGGATGACAAGGAGTGGTGGGAGGCGCCAGCCGGGGTACCCCAAAGGGAAACCCCAGAGGCGGAAGGCTCAGAGCCTGGGCATTGGTGGTGGGAGAGGTCAGAGGAGAAGACTGGGAGGGGCTGGATGGAGGGGCAGGGATTGGAACTACGTGATTTTGCCGATTACGTAACTCAGCTGTCAAAAGAAAGATTAAGGGAACACAAAACCACATGGGTTCCTCCGAGACACCACCCCCTGGAATGATTACAGACCTCCTGCTCTTTCTTGAGAGCCTCCATGGCTTCTTGAAACTTCCTCTCCTTCGCTTCCATTTCAGCAATGGTGGCCTGGTTCTGCTCTTCGTACGCCATGGCCACCACAGCCAAGATCAAGTTGACCAGGTAAAAGGAGCCCAGAAAGATGACCAGCATGAAAAACAGCATGTAGATCTTGCCAGCAGATCTAAGCGTCTGAATAAGACCAAGAGAGAGGGGGGGGGGAGTTCATTATTAAAATGAATTGCTAGTTTTAACCTTTGTGTTTATCAAAAGCAACTCTTCCTGCATTCTCAGATAAGGCTGATGGGAGTGACAAGCAGTTTTTCATTTCTGTTCTTGTGACAGGTCAAGAGCCCATGCAGTGTATTGGTCCTCCTTAGCCTGGTTGGCTCAGGAAGTTCATTATATGGCAAGTCAGGAGGAGCAAAACACTGCAGCTCAGTTCTGGTAGCGTCCTGAGCTGAAGGGCACTCCAATGTGTCCTCTTGCTGAATTCTATGCCTGCCTCTCTTTCTAAGCCAATATTTTGCACTTGGCTGGGATAGCTCAGTTAGTAGAGCGTGAGACTCTTAATCTCAGGGTTGTGGGTTCGAGCCCCATGTCAGACAATTGCAGGGGGTGGCAAGATGACTCTCATGGTTCCTTCCAACTCTACGATCCTATGATTCTCTGGTGGGCCTTAGTGGTCCAAGAAAATACCAAGTAGATCCCGTAAGCTTGGAGTTCCATCACCCCTGCCTTAGAGATCGGTTCCTGGTTACAGAATCACATGTCACTACTAATACCCCAGCCACTTAGTTTGTTTAAAGCTTTCTGAAATGAATGTCAGCTACACAGGCAGTATTGGATTTATTTTTACAGGTTTGTATATTTTATTGTTTTAATGTTTCTAGCAAGCCAACCAGGAAACCTTTTTTCAACCAGTCAACCTAAAAATATTTTATTGAAACAAAAGAACAGCAACACACGGATAAAACTGAGGAAGTAAAATTATTATTTCCACAGGAACACTAACGTTTATTTACAAGCAAATCCACTTAGCCTCCGCTTACAAAGCATCAATCACTGGCAGATATCGGTGAAGGCAGCATGGTCTGAAAGTTGGTCACTAATTCACTTGCACCGAGTTAGTGCCATCAGTCCAGATAGGTCAATATTGTCTACAATGGCTAGCAGAAGCTAGCCAGGATTTCAGTCAAGGGTCTTTCCCAGCCATACCTAGAGATGCTGGGGATTGAACCTGGGATGTTCTGTGTGCAAAGCAGATGCTATCACAGAGGTGGGGCCCCTCACTTAAGCATGGCAATGCTCACAAGGGAATTTAACACTGATGTGCCCAAGACTTGCCAGCGGTATGCACTAAACTGCTCTCATGAATCAATGCATCTATTGTTGTCACAACTTTATATTTTTTGCAGAGCTCTGGTATGGAACTCCATGGGTGCGAAAGAAGGCCTATTGTTTCTGCTCTCGCAGCTGACCCATTTATCACATATGCTTGAGGCCTCGCTTTTGTGTGTGCAAAATATTCCCCTGTGCATAAAATGGGGAAATAGCTGTATGCATGGAGGTCCTTGGGTTCAGTGAAGCCTGGCATATGGACTGCTTCCTGTGTTATTGCATGGACCTGAGGCTACCTTCAAAAAGAGCCATTTCCCCATGAACAATGCTGCTATATGGGTGAGGCTGATTAATGGGTTTTCCTTACCCAACTGGCAGCCTTATTCCTAGGTGGGTGCCAATTAGACAGGAAAAGTCCACGTGACTGTCTCCACTTATGTGGTTGTGACAATCACACAGAGCCACATAGGATTACACCGCAGGAAAACAGCAGCCCCTGAAACCCTGTGACCCTGTAATGGAGCCAATTCATGACTTGATAAATACACAAAGCCAGCTGAGTTCACCACTGTGCCTTTTCCTTCTCAATTTATAAAGATGATGACTTTATATGTCACAGGTCAACAAACGATTCTTCAAATATTCAAGGGTTTACATTGCAGCTAACAATTCAGATTTAATTTACAGGCTGGTTAATAAGATAGGTTTAAATGCACCTGATCTTCCAGTCTTATTATGAAGCGACACAATATGGTTTCATGTTTGTTATGACTGAGTCAACAAGTCAAAATAAATGGCTGGAAAGAACACATACTGTGGGATTTATCGTGTGGGAAATGATACTGAAGGAATAACAAACGTAGTCCACAAACTACATTGGGAAATTCACATTTGAGTTTGACATTGTTCGTATGGCAGAAATGGAGAAAATTTCCTGCTCCAGGTATTTCCCCAGACTCAACTTTCCTAGGACATGATATAAGCGACTTAGGCCCCAAATACCTGAACAACCGTCTCCTTCCCTACAGACCGCAGGGTGCTAAGATCAGTGGAGGGGGCTCTCTTGGTTGTTCTACCACCCTCATAAGCTTGAAGGGGAGATTGCAGTGCAGGAGAGGGCCTTCTCTGTGTTGGCCCCTAAACTGTGGAAGGTTAATCTGGCACCTTCATTATACACCTTCTGGCAAAGGCTAAAGGTTCACCACTTTAACCTGTCTTTTGACACCTGGAGTGTAGATTTTTAGGACCCACCTTATTTTTGTGATTGTAAGCTGCTATAAACTGTTTTTTATATTGTGTGTTAATTGTTTTAACCCACCTTAGTATGAAAGGTGGGTGATAAATAGCATAATCATAATAATTTGTACCTGGGAGACAAGTTTCCTCCTTTCCTAAATGGAAAGCCCATAGAGTCTGTGATGTGTTAAAGGAGAAGGTTATCCAGAAACAAAAGCAACCAGACAAATCAGTCTTCTACCTGTTGATAGAGGCGTTCCCAGCAATCCTGTGTCATGAGGCGGAACAAGGAGAGGAAGGCCCAGCCAAAGGTATCAAAGCTTGTGTACCCAAAGTCAGGATTGTCACCAGCCTTTAGACAGATGTAGTTGTCCGGACATGTACTGCAGGAAGAGAAGCAATAAGCAATAAAGGCTACTGGTGGGGAAAATTCTCTCAGCTCAGTTTGGAGGTTTGATGGCAATGGAGTCATTGAATAATTTAAAAATAAATAATAATATTTTTTTTAAAAACCCGACAGCACTGGCACACGAAACTTTGCAGCCAATGGTACTCATTCTTCCATGCTAGAGCCAACGCCTCTCTGTCTCGCTGCAGAAACCACTATTCCTGACTTCCATTGTCCCCTAAATGCTGCCACCTGAACCAACCTGCCACCCCCTGGCTACATGGTCTGGACAGTCCTAGAAAAGATATCTCTCCTCCCAGAGTTCTGAATTGACCTGTATGTAACAACGGCTTCATCTTATCATGCTACCACATCATTTTCCACTGCCTCTCAACTAGTGATCTGTTTTCTGTCCAAGGCCCCATGAACATTAAATATCACTCAGGTCACATATAGGGCTGGATGAATCCACCCATTTTGATTTCTTTCATTTTCCCAATATTGGTTCTCCACATTTCTGTAGCAATTTGTGGCTACTCCTTTTATCATGAAAATGGTTCAGCATTTTAGTGAGAATTTATCCCAACACCCAACATTTTTTTTGGAAGCCATATCCTCTAATATAATGGATCTTGTATGTTATTTTCTCAAACTTATGTATTTTTACACACACTTTGCCCTAATATATACATTTTTGCACTCAATATTTGACTGGAGAACTGCACTGGGAAATCAGGAGAGCACCAATCTCAAAGGAGAATTGTGTTCTGCTTATCCTGCTGCTTCGAAAAGTGTGAATGAGGTATCCTCATTAAAGTGCAAAGAAAATCAAATTTCTTCCCCTTCTCTAATTCATGTAGGGCTATATCAAAACTCCAGTTCACAGACAGCAATTTGGGGCAGACACTTCATTTTTGTTTCAAGTTCCTTTAGAAGTTTTGTAGGCTGGAGTTATGCAGGCTCAAGGTCTGGAAATGACAGAGACTGATGAGCCAGAATAACCCAACACTGGTAGAGGCTGGGCAATCTGTCTTTCAGGAATCATGTTCCCACTGAGGAACCCTCACAAAGCTTCTCCAAAAGCCCTAGGTTCCCTGGAACGCAGCTGGAAAACACTTGCTCTTTTTTTTTTTTACAGAATCCAAAAGGATTTACCGGTAGCCAAGTCTCTGCTTTTGTATTTTCTAGCAAATATACTCTGGACAACTTATACGCCCAGGGGGAAGGAACGAGCCTGTCACGTATCAAAATCTTCTGATTTACAAGGAGCGGCAATGCGAACGTTTTCCATTAGCATCTTTCCAGAAGAACATCCACAGGACACCATACAATTAATCACAATAAAAAAGCACAGTGCTATTGATTAAGGACAGTTAACAGCATCAATCTGCCCACCCATCCATCAGGCTGTACTCAACAATGTGGGCTGGACATTTATTTATTTTTAAAGACTTTTTTTTGTCAAATCAGCAACAGAGATTGTATATGCCTGATATCAACCTCTACTGTATGAGGCAAACATAATTAGCTCAGATGGCTTTTTAAAAGGATTAGACAAATTCATGGAGGGTGTTCCTCAATAGCTATTAACCATAATAGCGAAGTGAAACTTCCATGTTGAGATGCACTGTATCCCCGAGTACCACAAGGGACAAACAGGAGGGAACGGCTGTTTCCCTGTTTGTGAGCTCCTTGGCGGCACCTGGCTGATCACAAACAAGAACAGAATGTGATGGACCCAGCAGGACGCTGGAATTTGCAAAGAACGAATTCTCAAGCATCCCTACCCACATGACCTGCCTGAATCCGCCCAGCTCCACCCGCTAAGTCACCCTTCAACCTGTGTCCAGGCACCAGAATCTGATGAAACAATGGCTAGCTACTCTTAACAAACAAGTTCTCTTATTCCAGGAGGGCTTTAGTGCAAACTGCAAAAAGCTTTTCTTTAATTCTATCTCTGCAGAGTGTCTAACAGGTGCCTGAATTTTTAAAAAACATTTTTTTTATGTGCTTATAGGGATTTTCTAATGAAACGCTACAACAACAACGACAACAACAACAGAAATAGTTCCCTAAAGAGGTTTTAAAAATAACGTTGAGGTTCACTGGAGAATTTTCTAAGGCCTCATTCTCCTCCTAAATTACTCGTATTTATAGACTTGAGGTGAAACAATACATCTGAAACAGAGGAACAAAGATGTTTCATCCTATAGAACATAAAATTCACTTTGGTCTCAATCTATAAATGAAAATGAGGGTCCAAGAGAGGATAATGGCAATTAAGGTTTCTATAGCAACCATAGCTAGGATGCCGTTGCCAAAGGTGCTCTCTTGTTACATCTTCACGTTGCCCCAGTGTCTTCATTTCAACCCTTGGGGTTTGCCAAGCCAGCTTTCTTGACAATTTCAGAAGAGGCAGAAGGCAAATGCCTCTCTAGTGCCCATAGAAACAGGTTTCCAGGTTGCCATTCCCCTCCCGTAAAGAGTACGGCTCCTGCACTTTTAACTGTGGCAAAACGGGCAAGAAGCCCAAAACCTAGAACCGTAGAGTCATGCTACAGTCCAACCCCCTGCAATGCATGAATTCATGCAGCTGTCCCATACGGGGACAGAACCTGCAACCTTGGCATTATCAGCACAACACTCTAACCAACTGAGCTACGCAGGCCTGCCAGTGGGAGTTTCACCTGTTGCATTTTTGCATGCCCTGCAGCTGTGAAAGTCCCAGGAGCCTTGCCACAGAAAAGGTGGCAAGCCTGAGAGGCCAGGCTAGGCATGAATGAAATCCACGTATTGTTTACTTTTTTAAATGTGCTCTTTCACAGGTGTAGGTACCACTTTCATTACGATGAATATCTGTGCAGGGTACTCCCTGACTGTATGGAGGGAGGTGCCAAGAATTTAATGCTAGTTATTTGTGATTACAGTGGTAGCATGGTTCTCAAATGCCTTGGTGCTCAAACAACTTGGAACCCAAACACTGCAAACCCGGAAGTAAGTGTTCCGGTTTGCGAACTTTTTGCGGAAGCCGAACGTGCTCCGTTTTGAGTGTTATGCTTCTGATTTGAGTGCCGCACTTCCGTTTTGAGCCTTACGCTGAGGTCTGTCTGTTTTTGCTATTTATTTTGTGTTTTTGTTTTTGCGGCTCTTTTGTTTGTTTGCTTGTGTGACTCTGTGATTGATTGTGTGACTGCAGTACATTGTTTATTGCTTTCATTTTATGGATCAATGGTCTCGTTAGGCAGCAAAATTCATGTTAAGTTGCTGTTTTAGTTTTTTTTTAAGAAAAGTCTGGAACGGATTAATCCATTTTGCATTACTTTCTATGGGAAAGCGTGCCTTGGTTTTGGAACGCTTTGATTTTGGAACAGAATTCTGGAACAGATTAAGTTTGAGAGCCAAGGTACCACTGTAAATATATACAGTGCTAACCTCAGTTTTTGAACGTAATTAGTTCCGGAAGACCGGAGTTCCGAAACATTCAAAAACCAAAAACTCAATATACAGAAGCCACATGGCATGTTCAATTTCTGAGGCGTGTTTGAAAACCGAAGCATTTACTTCCGGATTCACGCTGTTTGAAAAACAAAACGTTCATCAATGGAGACATTCGAAAACCGACGTACCACTGTATATGCCTTACACAAATGGTTGAAAATAAATCTTTACTTTCCAGGCTGCCAACTCTTGAACAACAAGTATTATTTACAAACTGCTCTCATCTTCACAGTCAGGATAGCGCTAACAGGAAAAACTGTCAACTCCCAACTGTCAACTCCCAACTGCCACCTCCTTTCTCCAGTACCATCCATTCTTTGTGAAATATATCCCCAATGAAATTGCATTACATATACTGAAACAGATTAAAGTTGTTTGAATGGAACATGCGTAGTGTGAGGACAGAGTCTGCTCCTGCAATGCTTCCTTGCGCAAAGTTCCTTCACTGAACATGCAGAGGAGCCCTCAGGTGCCTGTAGCTCAGGGGCAAAGCATCTGCTTTGCATGCAGAAGGCCTCAGGTTCGATACCTGGCATCTCCAGGCAGGGCTGGGAAAAACTTGCTGCCTAAAACCCTGGAGAGCCACTGCCAGTCTGTGTAGGCAACACGGGGCTAGTCCCAGCAGTCTGGCTCAGCACATGGCAGCTTGCTATGTTCCTAAGAGGGCACCTGTCGGTCTCTGGAGCAGCCAGTTTTTAGACCTCCAGAATCAGATGCCATTTCAGTGATTTCCAAAGGACGTTAAAGAACACAAGCCTGTTCCCTCTTCTCCCGAGGGAGAACACTAGAATTAATCATCAATCAGTCTCTCCCTTGTATTTCTGATGTCTCACTCCCGCATTTCACTTTTATTCCCCCCCCCCGTTTCTTTTTCTTTCATATTTCTTTCATTATTATTTTTTTAAAGGCACTAATCCACAACATCAAACACATTATCAAGTTTCCAGGAGGAAAAAAAAGAAATGAATGGCTAAAGAAAGAACTGGTAATAAGACTCCGAAAGAATGCGGCTTTGAACTGGCAAGACACATCACTCTTCCTCCCCCACTGTTTGGAAAATTGCATTATCATGCCTGAAAGATTCACCACCACTGCCATGTCTATTATTGCTGACCCTTAGAAGAGGAAATCTCCATTCTCCTGTAAGTAGGACAGAGCTGAACTAATAACTATATTTGAGGGCGAAGGGGATACACACACACACAAACACACACACATACCCTAACATGGGTGTTTCATTAGCTAGGGTTCTTAACAACATTCCTACAGAGGCTGTATTTTGCTGTATTTTACTGTTTTAAAAAACATAATCTAGACAGAAGGAATGCCGGTGCCAACATGGAAACTATGAAGTGCTACCTCATTAAAAAGGTGTAATAATACTAGGTTTTGCTTAACTATAATCAAATATTACTTACCCAGCATCTGTGCTGTTGCCACAAAGCAGTGCGTCCATGGTGCCCTCTTTTTTGAAGTAGTTATCTGCAACACAAACAGAGTCAGCGTTTATCTCCAGCACATTTCCTTCACAAAAGGTGCAGCAAGCTTGGGAGATGTTGATATCTTCCGCTGGCCCGGTTACGGTAGGTGGTGAATGGTGCAAAACTCCTTGCAACACAGAAGGCTAGCGCTGGGCTAGAATCTTTCACCCAGGTGTACTAGTTTTCTACACGCAAGGATGCATTTTTGTCAACATGGAGGACCATATGAAAACAATACCACAACATCTGCCCTATGAACCTATACCTTGGGCGGTCCCTTTTATGAAGGCGGCAGCCGCGATCTCTAAACTAAGCATCCCTCCCAAACGACAGTTCCCAGTCCATTGCCCCCATAGAGGTGGCTTCCTCTTGCATAAGATTCTGGCACACAGACTCCTCATGCTTAGATGGCTCTGCAGATAAGGAGAGGGGCTGGATTTCTACGGGAAACACAGGTGAGGCCTGTATACAAGTGAGGGGAGAAAGGCTTGTGCTGTCCATCAGGCAAAGGCTTTTTCCACCTGCCTTTCCCCACCCATTCCAGCCCTAGGAGCCTTTCCCAGATCATGACTTTGAGAACAGCAGCAGCAGTGGGGAAGAAGGGAGTGCATGGATATTTAAAAAATTAAAAAAACAACAACGCAAATTTATAAGCTGTGCGTCCTTGTTTCTCAACTTGATCCTTTTACATGATTTTGCATGTTTCGCGGTATTTTATAGAATCATAGAATCATAGAGTTGGAAGAGACCACAAGGGCCATCCAGTCCAACCCCCTGCCAAGCAGGAAACACCATCAAAGCATGCCTGACAGATGGCTGTCAAGCCTCTGCTTAAAGACCTCCAAAGAAGGAGACTCCACCACACTCCTTGGCAGCAAATTCCACTGTCGAACAGCTCTTACTTTATGCATTGTGACATGCCGTTACTTTTGCTGATTATAGTTTAGTAATTCTTTATTGTAATTGTTAAATGTAAACTGTTCACTTATTATTTGCTATATTTAAATTTACTGTTTATTATTATATCCTAATGGATTATTGAACATTGCTTTATTTGATACGAGTTGCTTATGTTAAAAGTTATTGTGACTTTTTTGTATTGGATCAGATTGTTATTAGGTGTGTGATTTTTGCTGTTTATTTTGTTGTTTCTTCAGCTTGTAAACTGCCTTGTGTGTAGTAAGGCGGCATACAAATTGTGAAACGAAACGAAACGAAACGAAATACAAGATAATGCGCCTGGCACCACATTTGCCCAGCAAAGGAAGAGCAAAAGCAAAAGAGAGTTGTGCTTTTGGTGTCATCCCTCACCCACATCCACACTTCGGCCTAATTTGGAAATACCTGGCTTTTCCTTGCCTTCATAGCATAGTCAATAGAAAAGAGATGTAGCCAACAAACAAAAGCCCACAGAGACATCTCTTAAGGATTTCTTCTGGCCCATGACTTCCATCACCAACTAGTTAGGGCTAAGCCAAAATGCTATCCCTCCATATTTCACCATCCGTTTGCAGGAACAATATTTAAGGGGGGAGTGAAGGGGAGCAATGGGCAGGGGTGTCAACTTCCTACAGCACTTCCTGGCATCTTAAAAGCTAACAGCTGCCATTTTTTCCCCAGCGGACAGGAGTTACTGCCCTCACTCTGTCTTCAGAATGCTGTTGCATGGTGGTGCCAACCTGAGAGCAATGTCCTCGCTCGCCTTTCTTAAAAAAATAAAAACAATCCCTCACTCTTGACTGGTTTCAGAATAACACTACAGTACATTTTCATGGGTTGCCATCTGAAGCCGGGCAGAATGAGTGCCAAACTTCCTGCCCTCACTTTGCCCATGGCTCATGAAAAAAAATGGTGGCCTTCAACAGACTAAATGCTGGGGTGCAAGTGAAATGAGCAAGAAAGAAAATTCGGGAATCTGCTAAAAAGAAAAGAAAGAAAGCCTTTCATCTCAGCAACGAATAATACAAAAGGACCCGAACAGCAACTTGCTTCCAGATAAGCTGCATTGTTTCATAATCAATAACAAACAGCTTCCTTTTTTTTTTTAGTATTCTTCCCATCCATTCCCCCACCCCCAGAGAGCTAGATGTTGGGTGTGATGGTGTTGAGTGCAACTTAGCTGTCTCTGGATGTAGCAAGGCGTCTATAAAGCATAACAGCATGACCGTGGCAGGAAGGAATGTTCAGAAAGCAGCCTCATACCAGCTACGGGAGAGATAAAAGATAAAACAGCAGTGCTAGCTGTCCCCCTTCCATTCAAAGGGGGGAAATCACTCTAGCTTGACACAAAAACAAGGGGCTGTTCTTTGGGGACACTTCCACTTATGGGCTGAATGAGGGCCTTGTCAACAAAACGCAGCGGAATGAAGTGGTAGAGCCCCGGGGTGGTAAAAGAGACTGTACCGCTTTAGTCTGCAGATGGGGGTTCTCACCATGAATAGTTATGCCAAAAAGAAAAAACAACAACAACAAACCTCTCTGGAATTAGAAAGCTAGCAACGAAGGGTACAGACTTCACAGACAAGACCTTTGTTCCTGAAAGAATTTGTTTATGTATGCAACTACGGCTGCACGGATTTTATTAGCACAACAATGGAAAAAAGAAGGTGTCCCAGCTAAAGAAGATTGGCAAGTTAAATTAATGGAATATGCTGAAATGGCAAAATTGACAATGAAACTAAGAGGAAGAGACGACAACGAATTTAAAGAAGAATGGAAGATGTTTATTGCATATACACAGAAGCATTATACACAGGTTAATACATTAGCAGGGTTTTAAGATTACTTGTAAATTTGTTATGAATGGATGATAGGTAATTTAAATAGGTTTTAAATTTAACAATGGATATGCAGTATGTTGATAAATAATAGAACCAAGGAAAGCGCTAGAGGGAAGTCAATTTGCTTGTTTTGTTTTGTTTTGATTTTGTATTGTTGTTGTTTTTATTGTTGTTATTTTTGGAAAGTTAATAAAATATTATATATATATAAAGACCTTTGTTCCTGGGGCACTAGTTCTTGCATTGGGGAACCAAAAATCATCCCTGTCCTGCGCTGATGTCCACTATCACCATTGCAGGATTCTATTACCTCACTCAACAAGATGTATAAGATTGGCTCTAAGCTATCTATAATTACACTAGGGGACCCTCTGGATGCTGTTGGACTCCAGTTCCCATCAGCCCCAGCCAGCACGGCCAAGGGACAGGGATGACGGGGCTTGTAGTCTAACAACATCTGAAGGACACCCTGTTGCCAACCCCTGCATAACACAGAATGTGGTAGACTGAGATAGCAGAGATCTGGATTGCACCTACAAGAAAAAATTAACAAGAATATCAGAGGGGGCTATGACAAACATTTCTCCATGACATGCTAGATTGGATTTTATTTATTTTTACAAGGGGGAACGTTGCAGAATGTGACAAACCTGCAGTCCAAAATGACGTGATCCAAATTTTGTCTATGTTAGTCTTTCACCTAATTCTGCAATAATGGGTTGGTCGAAATATTATGGCATCTGGTGGCAGACCAAGATCCAAGAACCCTAACTGGGGGGCAAGAGATGTGGGCTGCAGTGTAACCAACAAGCAGCTGGCAAAAGAAGGGTTAAGCGCACCCCATGTGTGCAGTTCTCCCCTGCAAATCACTTGTCTCCTTGGCAGCCTAGTATATGTACCTTTAGGTCAGGAACTGATACTGCAGATAGGACGACATTAAAGCAACACCATATTCGTCCATTCAAAAGATCATATGAGGGCTTAAATTGGATGGGAGGGGAACAGGAAAGTCCCTGCTACACCCCAAGCTTCCTGCATTCACCAAGAAAGTCTAAAGGAGGCTTGGAAGAGTGCCTCCCCGTGAGAACGACTCCCGTATTATCAATGGTTCCTGAACAGGAAAAGGCTTATAAATAAGCACATTCAGCTAAACACGTTTACAAGCCCCTTTCAGGCCCAGCTCTGCAGGAGTATTGGGGTGAGGCCAGCATGGGCGTTTGCAGGTGCCCCCAACTCTTCCTCTGCAGCTGAAGTCTCCATGTGCTCTTGTGAACACATTAAAGGCATACCCTCCAACATTTACCCAATGAAAATAGGGACATCCTAAGGAAAAGCAGGACATTATGGGATCAAATCTGAAACCAGGACAGCTTCTGTACATCCAAAACTGTCCTTGGAATATAGTGACACTTGGAGGGTCTGTAAGGGTTCGAGTGGGTTTGTTATATCAAATTCAACAACAACACACACACACATACACACAGGCCTCAGCCAATCCTGGTTGCCCCAATTCCCCACAAAAACAGTTTCAAGTCACTTTGACTAACCTCCCTCTAAAAGCAAGGCCTCAACCAGCCTCAGCTACCATAAACTCCCACGGCGGAAAAAGGCTTAACCAGTGTGGTGCTACTGCAAGTTCTCTCTCCTTGACATACGCACAGTTTCCAACAATGTGATTTGAGATTCCTTTGCTAAAGGCCAGCCGTCAGGACTTGCGATCTGGGAGCATTTGAGCACACAGAGATGTTACCCAGCAGTTGCCAGACCCTCGATGTTCCTTGACTTCCTATCCCACTTCTGGCGTTGCAGAAAGCCTCCTACCTTTCCAGACAGATTTATCAGAAACAGGCTTCCCATTGATCAAGAAACGCTCATCCCCTTCAGCAGGTATCTCAGCCTCGTCTCAAGCTGAGGTGCAAAACCGGCCAGCACTTCTAGCTGGAATAATTGGATCCGAAAGGCAGCCTTTCAAGCGACAAGGAAGCCTTAGTCACAAGGATTTCGACTGCCTCATGCAATGCAGAAAAGGTGCCAGAAAGGAAATTATGTAGGTGAGGCCAGATGGCCTTTGAGATTGCAAAGAAACTCCCATCGCAGGACAATCACAGACAAAAACTTCCCGTCACTTGTCGAAAGAACTAGCAGAGTCTCCCTCAGCCATTACTCACTATGAAGTCACTGAGTAACCTTAGGAAAGCTCTCATTCCTCTCACAGCTACCTGGGATACTACTGGTCAGCCTTTCAGAATTGCTTCAACAATCACTGAGACAACATTCCCTGTGAAGTGCTGTGAACAATTAGGTTGCAAACTTGCGTGCAGGGCCTGTTTTATTTTTAATTAACGGTCTCATTCACAAGTACTACAGAGCATAAAACCATGGTTAGGGACATCAGTCTGCGCATGGTAATTCTCCTTTGCGAGCAGCTTCACTGCACAAAGGGGAAGCCACTTGCTAGGGAGCAGTGTAACTCCCCTCCTGAACCAATTTTAAAATAGGGTTCAAATCAAGTTTTTAAAGGTTCTAAAAAAAACCTTTTAAAAAACCCATTAGCCCTGTCCCCAAACTGAATGAATGCAGGGCAGGTGACTCCCTCCCACCCACCCACCCAGGCACAGCCCCAGTATATAATGGGTGGAACAATATTTCAGGTATTTTGAACCCAATATATAGACAGGTCACAGGATGGAATGCTGCTTTTGCACTGCAAAACTAGATTGCGGCTTTTCAGTCAAGTGCATTGGGAGGGGCTCCCCCCCAAAAAATAGTTCAATTGGGGGTTTAAAACCCCTGCACACACGCCCCAATGATGGCAAACTTCAGATTCATCCAGCTATTGATCTGTTTTGCTTCCCTCCAAGCCAAATAACTTAAAATTCTACAAGGCAGGCTTAAGCAGTATGTGGACCGAGAACTCCCAGAAGTGCAAGCTGGATTTCGAAGGGGCAGAGGAACCAGAGACCAAATTGCAAACATGCGCTGGATTATGGAGAAAGCTAGAGAGTTCCAGAAAAACATCTACTTCTGCTTCATTGACTACGCAAAAGCATTTGACTGTGTCGACCACAGCAAACTATAGCAAGTTCTTAAAGAAATGGGAGTGCCGGATCACCTCATTTGTCTCCTGAGAAATCTCTATGTGGGTCAAGAAGCTACAGTTAGAACTGGATATGGAACAACTTATTGGTTCAAAATTGGGAAAGGAGTACGACAAGGCTGTATATTGTCTCCCTGCTTATTTAACTTATATGCAGAATTCATCATGCGAAAGGCTGGACTGGATGAATCCCAAACCGGAATTAAGATTGCCGGAAAAAATATCAACAACCTCAGATATGCTGATGATACTACCTTGATGGCAGAAAGTGAGGAGGAATTAAAGAACCTTTTAATGAGGGTGAAAGAGGAGAGCGCAAAATATGGTCTGAAGCTCAACATCAAAAAAAAACTAAGATCATGGCCACTGGTCCCATCACCTCCTGGCAAATAGAAGGGGAAGAAATGGAGGCAGTGAGAGATTTCACTTTCTTGGGTTCCATGATCACTGCAGATGGTGACAGCAGTCACGAAATTAGAAGACGCCTGCTTCTTGGAAGAAAAGCAATGACAAACCTAGACAGCATCTTAAAAAGCAAAGACATCACCTTGCCGACAAAGGTCCGTACAGTTAAAGCTATGGTTTTCCCAGTAGTAATGTACGGAAGTGAGAGCTGGACCATCAAGAAGGCTGATTGCCGAAGAATTGATGCTTTTGAATTATGGTGCTGGAGGAGACTCTTGAGAGTCCCATGGACTGCAAGAAGATCAAACCTATTCATTCTCAAAGAAATCAGCCCTGAGTGCTCACTAGAAGGACAGATCCTGAAGTTAAGGCTCCAGTACTTTGGCCACCTCATGAGAAGAGAAGACTCCCTGGAAAAGACCCTGATGTTGGGAAAGATGGAGGGCACAAGGAGAAGGGGACGACAGAGGATGAGATGGTTGGACAGTGTTCTCGAAGCTACTAACATGAGTTTGGCCAAACTGTGAGAGGCAGTGAAGGAAAGGCGTGCCTGGTGTGCTCTGGTCCATGGGGTCACGAAGAGTCGGACACGACTGAACGACTGAACAACAACAAAGCCAAATAACATATTTGCCTTTTGCTATTTACATCTCATAAATCTAGGCTGACTCATAAATCTTAAACTCCACTTTATTACTAAATGTACCCTTAATATCTCAATCAAGCTGCATTTTCCACTGTCAGGTTGGCAGGCCAGAAATTTTAAGCTTCTTTCCTAGAAACCATAATGTCCACCCCCACAGAAGGATCCATATATAGTATGTGTGTTATTTCCCCTCTGACCATTGAAGCATTGTTCTTCTAATAGTATGCATTTGCCATTTAACCTCAGTACATTAGTTTTTAAATACAAAGTAAGAAACGGACACAGGAAGTTTTAGGGGGTATTTTTCTTCCTCAAGCTGGATTCAGATGTGTCTGGGGGGGGGGGGTGGTACTGTTCCCCACCCCCTCCCAAAGAGCCAGGTGAGGTGTGTTAGAAGATGGGACACTTATCTGCTTCTCTGGGTTGGGTTTTCCTCAAAAAAGCAGGTTGGGGAGGGACCCAGCATGGGACATTGGCTGAGACAAAAAAGTACCCAAATGGCAAAGAATGGGTAGATTTTGTGAGGGTGGGTTTTTTTTGGGGGGGGGGCAAGCATTTTGCATTTACAGAATTAAAACTATAAGCGGTAAGTAGAAGAAATTTAGGGACATCATTTACTGCCTTGCAAGTGAGAATATCCTAGGACAGCCTTAGGCAACCTGGTGCCCTCCAAATATTGCTGGACTACAATTGACCAAAACAACTTTTGAAGGGGGGGGACACCGTAAGAGCAGTGATAGGAACACTCCCACACATTGAGCTTGAAAAACCAAATGACTGGGCACGTGAAAGACTCTGTTCCCTCTCCCAAGCTCCAATGAGCATCCAACACCTGCTCACCCACCGACCTGCCTATCTCTCTGTCTTCCATCTGGCACGTACCTTCATTGCTGGTCTAGTAACAGGGAGAGGGAAGCAAATCTTTGCCTCCCTCCACTGCACTCTCTGATGCTCAACACTCCACAGTGGTAGGGGTACTGTGGTAAAGGGAAGGCCCACTGAGAGAAGGATGCTGGCTCACCCCAGGTCTCCTCCCAGAAGCCCACAAACCCCTGGGGCTGAACCCGAGTCCCCTGGGAAGGCTATTGCCCTATGGCATTTCATTTGGATTCTGCCCTGGATGCTTCGTTCATGGCCCCCTATTTTCATGCTAGCTTTCTTTGAATAGACCATGATCCCCTGAGCAAGCACGGGCATCTCTTCATATTTCCTCTGGATTCTGTCTGAGACACCACTTCCTAATGAACAGTGGCAGGCTTTTACTTAATCTAGTCCTCGTTTGATCGAATTTAGCGTCCCTAATCCTCGCTTTATCTGCATTCGCGACATCAATCTTCAAGCAATTGAAATGCGGAATCTTATTATGTAGCATGATCAATACCCCTCAAATGATGTTAAGTCATTCATCTCCACACAATACTTACAAAATGATTGATTCCCCAGTGCTGCCACTCATATTTGCCCTAAAGAGTTGTTGGGTTGTTTCCCCCCACAACCACATGACAACAGTGAAACACCAAAGCCTAGGAAATAAGAAATGAAATGGCCTAACCAGTTCAGGGTGCAAGTCCTGCCTTCCGCAACTCCTGACCATGTGCAGATTGACTCTCTGCCCATTTTCCTCTCCTAATTTTTCTTCTGCGTTACAAAGGTGCCTGCAAACATGAGATGAAGGCTGGCAACATCCACCTTGCCAGGTGGGAATCCCTTGCAGATGACCACAGTGTGTGGAGACAGGCAGGCAAGTCATGTATCCACAGCAGTGATCAGAGGAGAAATGACCACAGGGAAGAGCACAGACAGAAGAAACGCGATGGTGCATCTGCAGCAGCACAACTGGACACCTTCACCTTCCCCAGCTACAACAAAACATGTACCTTCCACATCGGTCTCTACAACCACAGCAGGTGCCACAACCCTCCAACAACTTGACCTCACCCCCAAAGGCACACTCCTCCATTGTCTCCCGAGGCAGACGGATGCCACACTCTCAAACATTTCACGGGTGAAAACAGGAGCAGGTTTCATAACATCCCAGTTCTTACACCAAGGACTGTTGCCTGAGCCCTTTAGTTTCCATGTTGAAAAATGCCATGCTTGCTGGCTGCTGTATTCATTCACCCTGTAGTGGATTACTCTGTGCTGTTTCAAAAGCAAGGCAGGTGTTCTGTCCCTTTGGTTAAAGAAGTGCTAGGAAAACACGGTCCTGCAATTGGCTAACAACCATTCAGAATGAGCCTCTCCAGCATAGGTATTGAGAGGCTGTGAGTGTTACAAGGCAGAGCACTGCATAGCACATTCCTAAGCATGTCTATTCAGAATTAAGCACCACTGAATTCAATGGGGCTTACTCTATGGTGTGTGGTGATAGCATGCCAGCTGCAAGTTCATGGAAGTGAGTCTACATTCATTAAGGGGGGGGGAACACTTTAAAAGTCCTACATATTGTAACCTTTACTCACAGGGGAGTTGTTCCTGCCACAATAATCTTGGTTGCCCTTTCCTGCACCTTTTCCTGCTCTACAATATCCTTTATGCGGTGCAGCAATCAGAAATGCACACAGCATTCCAAAAGCAGTTGCATCATAGATTTGTATATTGGCTTGATGATATCGGCAGCTTTTACTTCCGCTCCCTTTTCTATTGATCTCTAGCATGGAATTCACCTTTTTCATGGTGGCTGCATGCTGAGTTGACATCTTCATTGAGCTATCCACTAATTGTTGATATTGAACCATCGGTTAGAGACCCATGTTCCCAGTCTTGTTGTCTTTTAAAAAGCTGCACAGCAGGCAGAAATTCAACAGATGTACCCTTTCTAGCATGTCAGGAATGGCACTCCTGTTGAGGTTTGGATGAATGTGTTGCCATTAAAAAGAAGCGGTGTTTGTTTGTTTGTTTGTTTGTTTTTTAAAGGCAGCAACTCTGTTAAATACATTCATAAAGGGAAAGTGACAGATATGAGATTGAAACATCAAAGGCATGGTTCAGCGGGGAATCTATATTATTATTATTATTATTATTATTATTATTATTAATCCAGCCCTGACTTCCTGTTTAAATCAGATGCTCGCTCTCACAATAGTTCTCTTGTTTCAGGATCCCTGCACAGGCTAGTTTTGTAGCAGAGTATTCCAATCCTTCATCTATTAATTTGATTTCTTTACCCTTCCACAAGACGCCTGCCTAGACATGCATCTTTTTAATGCTTTTGTTTGCTTGTTTCATTGTCCTGATAAAACTGGGACTGATCTAGATGTAGAGTCTGGAATTGCATATTTGTTGCTGGCCAGGAAGTTTGTAGATATAGGCAGCAGTGTAATCAGTGCAGCGTTCCCACTGATGGGGAGAAGGTAATGCTGTGGGTTCTTGAAGGGACAGGGACGCTACTATTCACTTTCTTATCATCAATTATCTTAAACATTTATATCCCTGCCCCTTTTTGCATTAAATCATGCCCGGTTCAGTTACAGGTGTATGCAATGGATAGAAAAGGGGGGGAAGCAACAAGAAGGGTTTTTATCGCAGGCGGAGAAATGAAGGGTGACATCCAATGTAGCGGTAACATTAGCACAATAATATCTGGCTGTGCCATGGAAATTTCTCTCCCCACCCCCATGCACCACTTAAATCTGTTCTGGGGTTTCCTCAATCCTCCAGTGCAGATTTGGGGTTGGGGGAAAATCCAAGGCAAGCTCCACTGCCCAAATGGAAATCCTTGTGTGAACATAGCTACTTTGTTGGATGAAGAAGAAGAAGAAGAAGAGTTTGGATTTGATATCCCGCTTTTCACTACCCGAAGGAGTCTCAAAGCGGCTAACATTCTCCTTTCCCTTCCTCCCCCACAACAAACACTCTGTGAGGTGAGTGGGGCTGAGAGACTTCAGAGAAGTGTGACTAGCCCAAGGTCACCCAGCAGCTGCATGTGGAGGAGCGGAGACGTGAACCCGGTTCCCCAGATAACGAGTCTACCGCTCTTAACCACTACACCACACTGGCTCCACCCAAAGTGTGGTTTATGGTGCTCAACTGGGCTGCAATCCCAAAGCAACAGCATTCCCACATTTTTTTTTTTAAATCACTTCTCACAAAGCTTGTCTGGTTCATCTATCCTTTGAACCCTGACAGGCAGCATTTCAGCCCCCACCCAGCAACAAAGGAGTGACTCACATCCCAAGGGCTTGGAGCAGCTAACTTGCCCAGTAACTACTACTGACTTCCATCAAGGTCCGAGCCATAGCAAGATACAAATACTTGACCCTCTTAGCTGCTTTCTTGGTGAACTAATTGCCCTTTGTTTAACCCTCTTGCCATCTTGCTCTGCCTTCAAATCCTGAAAGATTTCAAACTGTTTCATTCACCCATTCATCCTAAAGCTGCACCCCTGCCAGCTAGCCTATAAGCAGTATCTCACAGGAGCTAACAAAGACTCAAATCTACAATACAGTAATCATATCAGAAAACATCTTAAAACCAACAAGCCAATAAACACCATGGCAATGGGTGGCAGCTTGGAGGCATGCAGCCGCAACCAGATTTTAAAGCTGGGTGTCTTGACCCACAACCCAGAGGCCAGGCATGGAGCAATAGACACAAAGGAGAACGAGGCTCTTGAGTGAAGAACTGCCAGAACGAATTTCAGCTGTTTCCCAACCAGAGGATGCAGCCATACTAGCATCTCCTCAGCCACACAGGTGTCTCACAGGTGAGAGCCCTTTAACAGCAGGTCCCCTCCTCTGGGGAGGGGGGCTTGCTTCACTACAATCCAGACATCATATTTTAGGCTTCAGTTTGAACAAACAGCTACCTCTATGTGACTATGGAGCTCTCCAAGGTCCTGAAGGTGCTCTGTGGGCCTTAAACTCTTGCCTCGGCCTCTTGGAGGGACAATGCCCAGCTCTCCCAGGCATCCTTGGGTTCCTGTAGAACAGAACCCTGGGAAAACTGTGAGGCAGTCAAACACTGGGGCAGTGAAGCCAGATAATAGATCAGTGGGGAAAGATACAGCCAGAGAACAGAATTCCTCAGGCACTAGATCAGAATCAGAAGCATTATGGGAACTGGTACATTTCCACTGGTCCTTTTCGTAGCCTGACGCTTGCTGAGCTGGTATCCTCAGTTCCATCCTCTGGTTCTTTCTCTCCCTGGAGGCCAGGTTCACCCGAGTCTCTGGTTCAAGACCCCTAGCACTCTGCAAATGCTAATAATGTTGCAGCAACAACCATTCTGCTCCCCAAAATGTGCCCCCACAGAAAAGTTTTCAGCAGCTTCCTAAATATCCCTACAGAGCTGTTCCAACTGGCTTCCTTGGCTATGAAGCCCCCACAGAGGAGGCCCTGCTCCTTATCACTCCTTATCCCACCTCAGCCCAGAAAACAGAAGGACCCAAAACAAAACATTCTATGAAGATCTTAGCATCTAGGAGACTTCATATAGGATAAGGCACCCCTGGAAGTATCCCAACAAACAAACAAACACTGCTAAAAGCTGCTAGTTGGCCTTTTAAATGTTTTCATGCATAATGCTGAGCCTTCTTGGCACAGAACTCTGAGCTTCCCCATGGTGTGTTGAATCTGGATTTATTTATTTTCATAATAAATGCAAGCGAAGAAACTTGCATTTGGCAAAAAACACAGAAGCAAAGAGAGCAGCTTACCTGTATCAGTTAAAAAAGCATCTAATGATGGCCACCTCTCCTCGTCCGGTATAAATGTGCCGTTAATGGTGGTGTTAAACTTCCGGACACACTTCTGCCTCAGATTTCCCATGAAGAGTTGGAGCCCTATGAGGGCGAAAACACTCAAGCAAAAAACGGTCAAGATCATCACATCGGCAAGTTTCTTAACTGACTGGATAAGGGCACCTACGATGGTCTTCAAACCTAAGGAGACAAAGGTTAGCAGGTTATAGGATGAGATACGAAAGTGCAAGAGCATTGTACGGGTATTAAAAGTCAGTACTAGTAGCATCTACAAGACACCCACCCCAAGTATCTCCCAGTTGTGAATGCATGGCATAGGTAGAGTTCCCATCGAATTTCACTTGTAGTGAAATTCGGAGAGAATTTGGAGGCTCCAGCTCAGGCAAAACATCTGTTGGAAGTCTGAGGGAAATGAAAATAATTCCGGTAAGACTATTGAAATGAGTTGGGGAGTCTCCCCCTCTCTGTGCAACGTGAAAGTAAAGACTGTTCCACCCTTGTGTCCCAATATCTTCCATACATTTTCCTCCCTACTAATCTGGTGTAGTTCTGATAATCTCAATGGGACGTTTGCCATTAATTCCAGAAGGTTTGGCTTGCACCCGATGTTGTTTGTAAATGAGGTATTAAGGTTCCAGTCCTCAATCACTTGGGGATCAATGAAATGCTTTAAGAAGCAGGGTCAAAACTGGTGAAACCCAAGAACAATGGCTGGTTCTATATTTGTAATAGCTGCCAAGGGGTTATGCATATAGCATCAGCTCCAAGGTTTCAGAAGGCCTTGGGCAAGTTTCCCTACATGGGCTCCCATCCCTCAATTAATCTACCTCTGCAATGCAACAAGTCCAGGGGGCTCTTGTCAGTGGGACTCCACCTGAAATGTGGGCCACCAGCAGGTTCCTGAGGGTGCCACCCCTTCACACTGACTCTGTGTGCATGTTTGCAGAACATCTGATAATAAATGGTGCTTTTTAAGATGAGGAAAAGACTGTAACTAAGCTCCAAGCCAACACATATACTCAAATAAACTTTATATTTCTGGTGTGTGCGTGTGATTTCAAGTTCTCAAATAAAAGACTCTAGAGCAGTGTTTTTCAACCACTGTTCCGCGGCACACTAGTGTGCCGCGAGATGTTGCCTGGTGTGCCGTGGGAAAAATTGTGTTTATTTGATTCCTATTCAAGAGAATTACTTTATATATAGTCAATATAGGCACAGAGTTAAATTTTTTAACATTTTCTAATGGTGGTGTGCCCCGTGATTTTTTTCATAAAACAAGTGTGCCCTTGCCCAAAAAAGGTTGAAAAACACTGCTCTAGAGAACCAGAAACCAACATTCTAAATTCCCTGTACTTTTACAGAAGTCAGTGCCACCGAGTTCAATTGGACTTGCAGTAACACCAGGTATAGGATTGCTGCCTTTGTGAATTTTCGATAGTGGGTGAATGTAAGATCCCCTGCCCAGAAATGTAAAGGTTTACAGCTGGATTCTCAGCATTTTGGATTTCAGTATTAGGGGTGAACTTGGAAAATTAGTCAACCTTAGAATGCATATGAAATTGGCTTTGATTCTAGTGTTTCATTGGTTGGGTAGGAGGAAATCCCTAGTGCTCAACTTCGATAGGACCAGATTTTGGTATGCAAGAGGTAATTAGCCAAAGAAACTGGCCCAATGGTGATAAGCAGTAGCAACTTCTTAAAGAAAAACAGGTGTTCGGGTGAGTGGGTTGGTTTGGCTGTCTGTGTTGTTGACAAGCAGTTGTTGCCAAATTTGCTAATTCCTTAATGCCGTGTTGTTCAAGTGCACACTTTTCAGGAAACCCCTATGGCTACTGGAAACTTATGGCGGGGAGTTCCTCAATGAGAAGATCAGTCATGGCAAATAAGCTTCCTGGATAGAAAGCTTGGCCACCACTCAATGCCATCTAGATCAGAACTGCCTGCTCTGACTGGCAGCAACTCTCCAAAGACCCAAATGGGAATCTTTCCCATCTCCAGCCACCTCAGGTCCTTTTCAGCTGGCAACTGAAGGCAGGAAACTTCTGCATGTGAAGTGTGTGCTTAGCCTGTGATCTGTGGATACTTTCCTGTTAGACGAACAGAGAGCTCTTCACTTACACTGGTCCAGCCAGCCCAGCACCGACTGCCTTTACTGCACTCTCCAAGGTCCCAGACAAGAGTATTTCTGCTGGAGATCAGTGGTGCAGTGAAGGGGGAATTTAGAATAGGAGAGATGGCATCATCTGCTTGGACACCGTGATGAATGCAAACTCTCCTTGTTCCGGCAAGCCAATGAAGTGATAACAAGGCTTTCAAGTTTGTTTGCGACTTATCACCTTAGAGGAAGACAGAGGAAAACCAAGCAGAGTTGGGATGCTTAATTTTCTTTCCTTTGATGAAGTTCCTACTTCCTGCCAGCATTTTAATGGTAGCGCTTCTTTGCGAGATTGCTTGTGTTTTTAATTAAACGCTATCGGTTGCATTTCAGCTGGCTGAAGATCTCTTGGTAAAGCTCAATGTGTTTTACAAGCTGAAGCAATGTAATCATTTAGCAGCATCACCCGCTTCAATGGAGCTTCTTCCACGGAAAATATCCACAGGATTGTATTAATGCTGATCCTAATAAATTGAGCTGCTCTTTGGGTTTACGTGCGTTTATAAAAAGGATGGCGTTTCGGGCTCTCGTCTGCTATGAGAGCTGTCATGGTGAGTGCCATTAGATTTCTGCTGGAGACTGAAGGCAGAACCCTCTGTGTGCCAAGCATTTTTCTCTACAGGTGAACTATGGAACCCGCTCTGCAGAAAGAGCATTGGATGTGTTCTCAAAAGCATCTGCCATTCACATGTGTTAACAGAGAGGCCCAAGAGGAACTGTGCGCACCCTAAAATGCTCCCCAGGATCTTCTGTAAGAGAGAAAGGTTCCATAACAAAGCACCTATGGGTTTCTCAGCAGAACTAGTTGGGAAGGATTCTGTGCAGGCAGAAAGTTTGATAGCCATTGCCTTGAGGGAATGTTCTCACGGAGGCACACAGCAACAAGGTCGGTGTAAAAAGGCAGGCAGATCAGCTTTCTAATGATTCTATTTCAACAGAACAGGGAAGAGAGCAGCCAAATAGTCCATCAATTAGAAATCCATTTGGATCCTGTTTCTAAAGGCAGGTCCAGCCCAGACCTCCTCCTGTTGCAGTTTGTTAAAAGCTGGCTTGCTTCTCACACTCCGTCTTCATTGTTCCTGGATTAGTCTTTATGTTTCCTCCTCTCGGGACTGTGGGCTCAGTCTCTCTCAGAGAATAATGCTGACCAAGCACAAATAATAGCTGTGTGCCACCTTTCACACATCAGTAACCAATGTATGAAGATGTCTCGACGGATTGTGAACTAGCTTGAAAGGGGAGCGCAGACAGAAATGAGCGAAGCTAAACAAGACTTGCTTAACAGAAATCATCTATCACAAACGGGCAGGTGTGTGTAAAACTGGCAGAAACCTTCTATTTCTTTTAGCACACATGAATAGCCCTTTAAAATAATATTCTAGGCAATGTGTGCTTTTTTGAAAAGGCTCTGGTGGCGGAGGGCAATATAATACAACAGCTGGGAATAAGGGGGCACCAGAAGATGTCTGACCAAACATAAATAAGAGGTATCAAGAGCAGTCTAGTACCTAGTTAATGAGGCACCATTTGGGCACCATGTCAAAGACCTCAGGAGCAGAGAGCTAACTGAGACAAGTCATGCAACTAAAGCCAAATATCCCTGTCTGGCAACATAAGGATGAGCCACACTTCTGCGTTCTTTCATCTTGCCCCTCTCCTACAGTTCTTCACTCACTTCTTTCGTTCTCTTCTCCCCAGGCATGCTAGGCTTCAGCGAAGCCATGCTGGTTAAGGACAAACAGAAAAGCCCTGCAGGATCAGGCCCACGGTCCATCCAGCCCAGCATCCTGTTCTCACTGTAGCCAACCAACCAGATGCTCATGGGAAGCATGCAAGCAGAATCTGAGAGCCGTAACACTCTCCCTCTCCTGCAGTTTCCAGCAACTGGTATTCAGAAGCATATTGCCTCTGACAGCGGAGGTAGAAAATAGCAATCATAGTTAGTAGCCATTGATAGCCTTGTCCTCCGTGAATTAGTCTAATCCTCTTTCGGGGGGCTATCACTGTTTCTTGTGGGAGTGAATTCAATGGTTTAATTATATGCTGTGTGAATAAGTACTTTCTTTTGTCTCTCCTGAATCTTCCAGCGTTCAGCCTCAATGGATGTCAGCGCAATCTAGCATTATGAGCGAGAGGAGGACTTTCCTCTATTCACTTTCTACGTGCTGCATAATTTCATACAATTCTAGCATGTTGCCTCTTACTTGCTGCCTAACGGGGGGGAAGCCTTAAACGCTGCAAGCTTTACTCATTTTGGTTGAAACAAAATCGAAAATTCTTTCTAGTAGCACCTTAGAGACCAACTGAGTTTGTTCCTGGTATGAGCTTTCGTGTGCATGCACACTTCTTCAGACACTTCTTCAGTATCTGAAGAAGTGTGCATGCACACGAAAGCTCATACCAGGAACAAACTCAGTTGGTCTCTAAGGTGCTACTAGAAAAATTTTTCATTTTGGTTGCTGCTTTTTGAACCTTTTCCCAACCTTGCAATGTCCTTTTTGAGGTGAGTCAACAAGAACTTTACATAGTATTCCGTAAGTGGCGGCACCATAGATTGGTATAATGGCATTATGGGGGTGATGCTTGAACTGGGAAATGGTGGTTGGGGGTGTGTGTTCATTTCAAACCAGGGTGTGAAACCTGGATTTTACATCCAGTTTTCATTTCCTGGTTAGCACAGGTTTGTGGATTGAGCATCATGGGGAAATGTGGCTTAAAGAGACTAAAATAACATTTGTTCTCGGGCTGATTTGTGTGAAAGTGTACACTACGCAAGGCATACTATGCAAGATTTCTTGGTATAAACCAATAAAAACCTGCCAGCATGTCCCAAAAGTGTGATTTGCCCGGAATTCCATTACTACCATACATACTATTTGGAGCACTGGCATTATGGTGGCTAGAATGTCAGAGTAGGAATGGAGAGACCTGGGTTCAAATCCAGCCATATAGCTTGCTAGATGACATTTGGCCAATCACCACTCCACAACCTAACCTATTTCACAGGGTTGTTGTGAGGTGGGGTGGGGGTGCGATAATATGTGTACAAACCATTAACATTATTTTTTTATTTCTTACTCCTTTCTTGGAACTGCTGTGTTAGATATGGTTATGGAAGGAGAGATAACTAAACCACAGCCCTAACCCTGTCCCTTGTTTGTAAGCTTGTAAGTTTAGGGAAGTTTTTAATGTTTGATAGACTATTGTATTTTAATATTTTGTTGGAAGCCGCCCAGAGTGGCTGGGGAAACCCAGCCAGATGGGCGGGGTATAAATATATTATTATTATTATTATTATTATTATTATTATTATTATTATTATATGGAAGGGACTTGCTGTATGTGATTGAGCAACAGGCTGTGTGTCCTAACCCTGTCTCACGTTTATCACAGTATTAATATGCCAGGTCTCTTATCAGGGGTTTCAAGCAATCATCTTAGCAATGCATACTGCGAGTGAAGCAGCATTTTTAATCAGGTGAGGATTAAAGATTCAACCCCAAAAAAATGCGTTGAAAGGGGCCCCCAGAATCAACACAGGAACATAGTAAGTGATTTTCTTATTTTTATGTTTATAGAAAACAAACTATCAAAATGCAGTTGTTCACCCGGGGTAGGTTTATGGGAGACGCAGCCCTAATATTACTAATTTTTCAGGTCAGTTTCCAAACTGTGTTCTATTCATCCAGTTATTATGGTTTTAAATAGAAATATAATCCCCTCGGTGTTGGGTTTTTTTCCATGTTTAATCTTCTCAGGCATCAGAACATTTCATTTTGATTCTTCTAACTCACCCCTCTCTCTGCAAACCTGTGATCTTCAACATACAGGCAGGTGTGTGCAATGTGTTGTCTATTAAAGCAAGCACAAACCACCAACCTAGTATGATTGTGTGGAGGCCCTGCAGGCTCAAAACGTCTCTGTTTGCCACCTGCCTGGGACTACAAATGGCCCTGAGTTATGGCGGGAAACAATACACGGCTGACGGGTGCCATTTTGTCTGGCGGATAACATGTTGCGGAGGATCCTGCTGTGAAGAATCCTCTGCCGCTTAGCAGGGAACTTCTTGAAAAGTAAGATCTTTGCCGGCTGCATGAAAAGTGACATCATTTATTGTTATGACCAGCTAAGTATTTTCGCCCACAAAGATTTCACTTGAGGGAGGAATATGGATGCCATTTCAATGTGTGTCTGTCAGTGATAAAACTACTTACGGGGGTTCCAGATAATTTTGTGCTGAGTCACTTCAACCCACCCCTAAAACGGCTGGGAATGTAACTTTCTCTTCAAATTAACTCTGTTTCTGCCTATATATATATATATATATATATGTAACAGGTGAGTCCCCCTGCTCCTGTTCTATTTGCTTGTATGTTTTAATATCGTTTCATTGATTTAAGGCTGCATTTTTGTTTTTAACTAATATTGTTTTTATAACAAAATCAAAAATTCTTTCCAGTAGCACCTTAGAGACCAACTGAGTTTGTTCCTGGTATGAGCTTTCGTGTGCATGCACACTTCTTCAGATTGTTTTTATGAGTATATTGTACTCCTAAAGAGATTTAAGAAACAACAACACATCAAGCTGTTTAGAAATGCTGTTTAAATAAATAAATAAATAAATCCAGAAGAATTAAAGCCGTTTTGAGGCAAAACCGCCATTGACAACAGTGAGGGAGGGGGGCGACCCAATCAGGCCCCCGATTCTGACTACCACTGTCAGCTGTCTGAGGGAAGAGCTGTGTGACAGGAGCTGTCCTGCCTTCCTGGCCTGGATGTTGTCACCAGCTCGGATCCGGGAGCGGGTGGGAGGGGGGCGGCGGTGAAGTGTTTCAGGGAGGGTCTGCTCTTTACCAAGGGCAAGACGGCCAGAACCGCCACTGGTGTCAGCTGCAACCCGAAGAGCTTGCTTTCCCCTCTTCCCTCCCGTTCCCTTTTTTCCTCCCGTGTCATGACTTCTTATACTGTGAGCCTCAGGACAGGGTCCGGGACTTAGATCCGATTTATGTAAGCCAGTCCGAGAGCCTGAAAGGGGATACAAATATTGTACAGTATGTAAGTAATGTCCCACTGGGTGAAGAGTGAATTGTGTCCTTAAATCTCTCTCGCTGGCTTTGGCAAAGATGGATTGCCATCTTCTTTCCTGGTCCTCCTCCTGTGCCTTTTATAACTGCATCCTGCCATGCAGAAACACGTGAAGGCTTTCCAACCACAGAAATAAAAAGCATTGCAGGAAAGTTTCAACCTGCTTGAAAGCTGCCTGTCAGGATGCTGTTACAGGCATAAGAGCAGAGGAAGTAAAAATTACAGCTGGCCACCCTAGCCTTTTCCTAAATGGTCTTTAGGTGATCTCTCAGATATTGGGGGCAGAGGAGAAAGGAGAGGAGAGAAAACTCTGCTTAAAGGTCTCTGCGCTCCCCAGAGCTAGCTGCCATGTTTTGAAAGGTGACTGCTAAGATGCATTCGAACTTCAGCTGCGATTCAATCTGCAGCGAAAAATAATCCATTGTTGATATGATGCCAATGGAAAGCAACAGCATTACAGCTTAACGGGATGGACTGTTTACCGAGTTGCAAAGGCATCGGTTTAACTCCTTCCATCCAAGCATAAAATTGAACTGTGCGGAAGCAAAGTCGCTCATTAGACCTGAGGGGAAAGACCTTTTGTGGCCAACGGGGCGATTTTTTCCTGAACTTCTGTGGCATTTTTGAGGTGCCCTTTGGAAATTAGTTCCTTTGAGAAGTGCTATGCTATGCTAACCCTACTGCTTATTTTGCTTCTTAAACAAGGTCACATTGAAATGTTACTCCACCCTTCCCATTTCATTGCTCCATTTGTAAGAGGCAAAATGGGAGGCCCCTTTTAGTGATTTTTCAGAGCGGGCGGGAGGAGAGAAAATGTAGGTAAATTGGTAGCCACAGCAGAGAGCGCTTTTGTCCAGCAGGTGGTAATTAGTGGTCACGGATGTGTAAATCTATCAATTTCTCTTTTTTCAAATGTAAGGTCAGTTCTCCACTTTTCCACATCACTTTGCTATCTATCTATCTATCTATGTTGATCACTCACAGACATTTTAGTGTGACACTACCCTAATATACACATTTTTGCAGAGCCATTTTTATTAATATAATGCATTTTGTATATTATTATTATTATTATTATTATTATTATTATTATTATTATTACTAACAAATGCTTCTTTATGCACACTTTACCTTAGTATATGTATTTCTTGCCCGGAGAAACCAAAACTGACATTCTTCCTCATCTCTACATATTCTCGAATTCCTGTTTTAATATGCCTTTATATTTACTATTTTTCTTATTTTGTGTTGCATTTCTCTTATAGATATATTACAGGTTGGGCCGAGCCCCAAAGAAGCAATCTTCATGAACCGGTGCCCACCACCATTAAAAAGTGCAGTGATTTCTGAGGGGTGGGGGGGAGGAAGCAGGACTGATAATATTAAAGCATTTAATAGAACTTGCCACTACATGAGGCAGTGATGACCACAAAATTAGATGGCTTTTAAGGAGGATTAGTCAAATGCATGGAGGAGAGGGCTATTGATGGCTACTAGCCATGCTGGTTGTATTCTGCCTTCACAGTTGGAGCCAGCAATGCTTCTGAATACTAGTTGCTTGAAACCGCAGGAGGGGACAGTGGCTCTTGTGCTTGGATTGGCTTAGGGAGCTGGATATGTTTAGCCCGGAGAAGAGAAGGTTAAGGGGGGATATGATAGCCATGTTCAAATACATCAAAGGATGTCATATAGAGGAGGGAGAAAGGTTGTTTTCTGCTGCTCCAGAGAAGCGGACACAGAGCAATGGATTCAAACTACAAGAAAGAAGATTCCACCTAAACATTAGGAAGAACTTCCTGACAGTGAGAGCTGTTTGGCAGTGGAATTTGCTGCCAAGGAGTGTGGTGCAGTCTCCTTCTTTGGAGGTCTTTAAGCGGAGGCTTGACAGCCATCTGTCAGGAATGCTTTGATGGTGTTTCCTGCTTGGCAGGGGGTTGGACTGGATGGCCCTTGTGGTCTCTTCCAACTCTATGATTCTATGATTCTATGAATCCTGCTTGTGGGTTTCCTATAGGCATCTGGTTGGCCTCTATGAGAACAGGATGCTGGACTAGATGGTCCTGTAGCCTAATCCGGCAAGCTTTTCTTGTGTTCTTACATTCAAAGTGAGGCTTCCTCATCACGCCACACTGCTCCCAAACAGAACGAAGGCAGAAATGTTGCCTGACCTTTACCTGGAATTGGCCTTGTGACAACACCACACAAATCCAATTTGCCAAATGAGTTCCTCAATTGGCTGGGATCACTCAAGTAAGGAGGGCAATCGGGAAGAAATGGCACTACAATAGCAGCAAAGAGGAAACAACTGCTGTGAACCGTGGGGAAAGGGGGGGGGGACATGAAAAAGTTAAAAATGGAAAGGTGTTTTCAGGGAATATTTTGGGCTCTTGAAAATATTCACAGGCAAATATTTGGGAAACCGCTAATAATCCACAGAATCTGGCAACTGCTTCCACATGCCACGGGGGCTCTGGTCTCACATCTCTCAAAGATGTGACAAACAACTTTTGGACCTGGAGAGGATATCAAAAGCATACTGTGGCATGGTTGTCTGCTCAAAAGCGCAGGTGGATGTGAAATCACACTGGATGTGAAAGCTTTCAACGTGTTCAGCCATATTGGGAGAATGTTCCAGTTACAGGTGGGTAGCCGTGTTGGTCTGCCATAGTCAAAACAAAATCGAAAATTCTTTCTAGTAGCACCTTAGAGACCAACTGAGTTTGTTCCTGGTATGAGCTTTCGTGTGCATGCACACTTCTTCAGATACACTGAAACAGAAGTCACCAGATCCTTAAATATAGTGGGGGAGTGGGGAGGGAGTGGGGAGGGGTATTACTCAGAAGGGTGGTGGGAATGGGTGATAGGCTGATAAGTGTGGAAAACCTGTTGACGACTCTAAACGGCTGCAGTTAGTCTTGCAGGGAAATGCAAGGGGTGAGATGGCTAAAGAGTGATTGGGAGAATGTGTTAGCTACAAGGGCCAGCAACGTATCTTTTATTTCAATCTTTTCTGTGTTTTTCTGCGCTTTTCTAAAGGAGGAATGGATGTTGCTGGGCTACAACTCCTATCAGCCCCAGTCAGCATGGCCAATATTCAGGGATGATGGTAGTATTCCAGTAGTATTCCAGTAGTATTCCAGTAGTATTCCAGTAACTCCTAGAGGCCACTACACTGGCTCCATTTCCAAAGGAGTAGGGAAAACGATTCCCGGCCTCCACTGTTGGAGGAAGCGTGCCTGTGAAAACCAGCTGCTGGTCAGAATCCTGCTGTTATGCTCAGATCCTGCTTGCAAGATTCCCACTGGCATCCTGTGAGAACAGGATGCTGGATTACTTTGGCCCTTGGCCTGATCCAGCAGGCAGGCTCTTCTTTTGTTATTACGTCTGTTGACAAGCTACTTCAGGCTGGAGAGGAAGGCCCGTGTAGTGGGTGTATGTGTAGGAAAGGGCCATAATTCAGTGGCGGATGTCAGACTTTCAATGCAGAAGGTCTCCGGTCTAACGCAGTGTATAAGGATCTGCTGGCAGGTGGTGGGAAAGGCCTTTGGATGAGATGTTGGAGAGATGCTGTCAGTCAGTGGCTCAAACTGAGCTGCGTTGATCTGGTCTAAGGCACCATCCTACAGTCTAAGTGGGAGCAGTGACATCATGGAAGGATAACATCCGAGCTGGCCAGAGTGCTTGCATGTAAAGCCACACAGGGAGAAGCTGTAGTCCAGAACTGCATAGCTTGCGATCCGTAAAGCCCACTGATCATGGGTTGTGGCTTGCTCGCTGCTTGGCAATGCTTTTTGCAGCCAAACTAGGTATGCCATGAATTGTGTGGATGTAACCAGCATGCCATCTTTCCCCCCCTTTTTTGTAACATAGGTAGTCACCAAGGAAGGCTTCACTTGAAATTCAAACAGCAGCTCCGGAGAACACGTTTTTGTTGGGACGGTGGCAAGGAGAGAAAGGCTTCGACCTCCCTTCTCTACTCCCACCAACCCTGAGGCTGCTAAGTCCCAAAACAAAAGATGTGCACGTTAATTGCATCAACACAATTAGCACTGTGTTCAGGTTGACCCTCAGGTAGAGAGAGCCAAACCTGGGACTTTTACAGAGTCCATGGCAGGGTGCCACAGGTAGATGCTGAGCTGAGTTCAGCTCAGTGGGTTGTAAGTCAGGCAGTCTATACAATTGCATGCGGACATATACTGCTCCATTATAAGCTGTGATACAATTAAAGTAGCAAACAACAGTCAGTAAACCAGAAACCTTACAATTAATGCCCAGACTAAAGCCATAACCAAAAATCCCCCCTCTAAAAAATTCACAGAGCCGTTTGTCTCCTGTGAATGGGAAGTAGGGATTTTCGGCTGCTTTTGGGTGGCTGGAAAATTTTCACATATTTTTGTTGCAGGTGGTGGGGTTGATGTACCTTAAGACAAGATTGCCAAGGTGGTGTTTATTATTATTATTATTATTATTATTATTATTATTATTATTATTATTATTAGACTTGGCATCCTATTGGCTGCCTTTTCAATTCTATAAAGGTGTATAAAGGAAATGACACAAAATACCATCATCCTCACGGACGTTTTGAGCTTGGAATCACAGCCAGGACAGCTGCTAGAAAGGCTTGTGGTTGGAGCAACTATGAATCTTTCTTTTAACTTGTGTAAATAAAAAAAAAGAACAAAAAAAGACACTTAGGCCATCTTGTTTTAAAGTAAACCAACCAAAATTGCCAGTAACTTTCTCCAGTACTTTCAGAGTCAGTTCCTCACCCTTGTCCTCCCTGTCCAAAAGCTGGCCCAAAAGTTTCAGCACAGCTCTAAATCAGACACACCCAGCAAGGTGATACCAAAGTGATCAGTTTTACTGGCACGTCTCAATCTTTTGGTGCAACAAATAATTAGCAGCGCTCTACATCAAAGCTGTTAATATTATCCGAGTCACGCACATTTAGGACGCCATCAGAAATTATTCTTGCACGGTACAACCCTCCTGGGAAGTTCTCCTGCACAAGCACCACTGAAATAAACAGGACTTGTGCGGTCTTGCACCGCTTTCATTTGTTTCAATGGTTAGTGTGCCCAGGGTGACTTCCAGGTGGGTTCTGCCTCTAAGTCTGGCACCCAACTGCAAATGAGGATCAACTAAGGGGGGTGGGGGGAAGCAGCATTAAAAACAGCAAGCAATACCGAGCTTTGGAAATCAGGGAGCATTCCTCAACACCACCCCAGCTCTCCTACAAAAACCAAAAACATTATTTGTGTTATTGCTCTTTGTGGCATCCGTACCAGATGTTGGCAATCAGCTAAGATACACATCAAACTCCCCCCCTCCTGTTTCTTGGAGAGGCAAAGGAAATTGTGATTAGCACTGTGGTTGTTAGCACCTTGTCTAGTCTCATCTCCATACAGAAGGCTTTCCCTTTTCTTCCTTTCTTTTTTAATAGAAGAGTGTTTTCCTGAGTCGGGCAAGTGTGTGCGCAACAGAAATAAATAATAGATTCCAGTGAATGTGTGGCATTGCTAGTTACAGGAGGAACTCATAGGCCAGAAGTTGATTCAGTCTTGTCAATATTTTATCTTTCCTGCCCTGCCCAATTACTGCAGTGTAGGGATGAGGAGCCTGTAAAACACCAATCGACTCATGGTCATTGACCATGCCACCTGGAATTGGTGTTCAACAGCTACATGGCCAAAGATTCCCAATTCCCACTCTGTTGAGGGGCTCACAGGAATGCATGTACGTCCCCCTGTAACATTACCTTAGGTATTATTATTACTGTCTAAAAATGGAGCCCGCCTTTGACAGTTCTCACATGTTCCACCTGAGAAAGAAGTTCATATTCACTTCGGCAACCTGGGAATGTTGTGGGAGTGGGACCCCCATGAGAAATGTCACGAGCCCTGTTGGTGCCCCTTCTGGTTCCTCAGATGTTTCACATGTAGAAGGACCCTGTCATGGGCCAGGAGTCAGCTTCATCTGCTGAACAGCAGCCTGAAGGGGGGAAAGGCGGAATGACTTGACCTGCAGCTGATCAGCCTTCAAGGACAGGAAGAGAAGCTCATTCCACATTCTCCCACTTAAGGCTGCTGTTCAGAAGGTGAAGCTGACTCCTGGCCCACAACGTTCTCAATGAATTAATTCCACAAGTTTCAGTGAGGATTCTACCAGTGTTCATGTTGGAAGATTCATTTCCCCGTGTGCAGTCATGGGTTTATTGTTTATCACATGACTGGCTATGTGTTTTCATTCCACAGAGTGGGAAGTGACGGAAGACAGGATGTTGTGTCTTACTGTGTTCCCTAAAGTGGGACTTTTGTCCTTTGTTCTTTCTCTTTGCTGTCTGATGCTAGAGAGAGAGGGAGCCATGTTGAAGTGCTCCAACTGTGTATATATGTAATAAAGTAGGTTAGCCAACATGCTGGTTGCTGTGGTCTGTTACGCAACTGCGCAAACCTCTGCGGGTGCCTAAGTTTGTTGATGTCCTCCCACATCCATCACTGAGATGTCAGGGGCCGAGGAAGCCTGAGAAGCTCCCGAACGATCGCCCAGGAAGAAGGGAACATGCCAGTCGGGCATGTGTCTCTGCCAGGGTCTTACTTGTGAGTAGAGGCTGTTTTCTGACATCTCATCCCTATTAGACTGGGGCAAAGGTGGGGGGTCTGTAGCCCTTCAGAAGCTGTTGGAGCACAACTTATTGGCAGCATTTGCAAACAGTCACTTACCTCTAACCTAAGTGGTACAGTGGGGCAAAATCTGATGGCATTAAAAAGAAAGAAAGGAGAAGGCACACCCATTCATCACCATCACTCTCGAAATAACAGGTGGGAAATCTGTGATGCTCCAGATGTTGAGAGATTAAAATTCCTATCATGTCTGACCATGAGAGTTAATTATGAGATCTTGACTATTTTAAGGGCTCAGTGGGTAGCTAGCTAGTCTTGGATCTGGCAGGTAGTGGTTCCATTCCCACCTCTGCCATATGGATTTTGATTGGTGTGTGTGTGTGTGTGTGTGTGTGCGCGCACACACACACACACACACACACATCACTCCCTTCATTAAAGGAAAGCAATGGTGGCCAACTGCTGTAGTGAATGCAATCAAAATTGCTCAGCATTTTACAAAGATAAGAAAGGCAACCTAAATCAATAACCAGTAATAGTCGTGAAACAGCTAATAGTAATTCAGAGCATTGAAGTGAAAGGTGTTGGTTTAGAAACCCATTGGCAAAATGGGATACTCCCAGACTCTGCTATTGCATCAAAAAAAATGAGCAAACAAACAAACAAGGGTGAGTAGATTTTAGGTTTACAGTGCCTTCTTTCTTCTTTCTTTCTTTCTTTCTTTCTTTCTTTCTCTCTCTCTCTCTCTCTCTCTCTCTCTCTCTCTCTCTTTCTTGGACCCTGAGATCCAACAACCAAAGTAAGGTGCAAAATAGTAACTGAGGAGGACAGGCATATGCTAAGAATTAAGCCTGGGACAAAAAATCCACTCCTGGTTTCCCCTCAAGCTTTCTTTGTTTCAGCCTCCTAATTTGGGGGCATGATTTTTAGTTGCTTCTGTTGTTACCCAGAGATCTACCGGTAGATCTTGAACTATCTTCTGCCTCTTCCCTGCTTTAAACTAATGAAAGCAAAGTCTTTGTAAATCTGTATCTATATTATATCTCTATCAATATCTATTTATATATATGGGGAAAAAGATTTGTCCTATTGGCTCCGGCACCTGGCGTGGTGGCCAAGACATATCATAAGAGGCAGAGATCAGCTGGGCTTAGCGCCAGAACTGGAACACCCTGCTAATTGCAGCTACAGCGAAGTTTCATGGTGACTCTTGGGAGTTCACACTAATGAAAAGCACCTGAATAATTCGGGGAAAAGGAGAAAAAGAGTCTCTAAGAAGACTAAAGGCAGGCATAGGCAAACCCGGCCCTCCAGATGTTTTGGGACTACAATTCCCATCATCCCTGACCACTGGTCCTGTTAGCTAAGGATCATGGAAGTTGTAGTCCCAAAACATCTGGAGGGCCAGGTTTGCCTATGCCTGACTAAAGGAATTCCTCAAGGGTGACATGTTGGGGTCTGCACATCCCACCCGTTTTCACTGAAAATGCTAACTGAACTTTGATGAAGGGCAGCGTTTGTACATTTTAAAAGAATAAATTAAATAATGGTAATTTGGAGGGACCTGCTCAGAATAAACCAGCTCAAGCCTTTTCAAAGGAAGCTCCTGAGGGTTTGGATGAGACACCTGGAAACTTTGTGCTTAGGATATAGGTTAAGCAAGGAGATGGGGAAAGCACCACGACCGGTGGAGCAGAAGAGAGACCAGCTCTGGTGCTTCTTGTACTAAGCTGTTCGTTGTTGTTGTTTTAGTTGTTTAGTCGTGTCCGACTCTTTGTGACCCTATGGGCCAGTGCACGCCAGGCACCCCTATCCTCCACTGCCTCCCACAATTAGCACTAAGCTGTTTATTTGGCTTCAATAATAATAATAATAATATTAAAATTAGCATAAAAGTATACCATTTCTATTAATGCTTAAATGTACAAAACCATGCACATTAGAAGTGATTTAAAAGAACAGAGGCTGTAAAAATAATAATTCATGTACATTAACTTGTCTTTTTTTAGGTACTTTTTTAAGGTACTTCACACACACACACACACACACACACACACAGAGTTATGTGCTTTTAAGTATTATTACTACTGTTTCACTTTTGTATTCTTTTCAGCATTATTGTGATTTGTATTGTGTACAGCTCCTGACAAAGGGGGCTTACCTCCTAAATGTGTTGAGCTAAACAAATAGTTGAACTCAATAAACAGCTTATTGCAAGAAGCACCAGAGCTCATCTCTCTTTGGGGACACGGGGTAGTAGGCATACAGTGGTACCTCTGGTTAAGTATTTAATTCGTTCCAGAGGTACGTTCTTAACCTGAAACTGTTCTTAACACTTTAGCTAATGGGACCTCCCACTGCTGCTGCGCTGCCAGAGCACGATTTCTGTTCTTATCCTGAAGCAAAGTTCTTAACCTGAAGAGTTATTTCTGGGTTAGCGGAGTCTGTAACCTGAAGCGTATGTAACCCGAGGTACCACTGTACCCCTCAACTGCCCCAATTAAATTGGAACATCCTGTGGATCCCCCAAACACACATTTTTTTGCCTCTGTTATCTCATGAGAATCATGTGACTTGCATGGGAGCACAGCCAGGAAGATGCATGTCCTGGTTTTTGGCCTCAACCTGTTGGAAGGTATGGTAAAAGGTAAAGGTAAAGGGACCCCTGAACATTAGGTCCAGTCGCGGACGACTCTGGGGTTGCGGTGCTCATCTCGCTTTACTGGCCGAGGGAGCCGGCATACAGCTTCCAGGTCATGTGGCCAGCATGACTAAGCCGCTTCTGGCAAACCAGAGCAGCGCACAGAAACGCCATTTACCTTCCTGCCTGATTGGTACCTATTTATCTACTTGCACTTTGACATGCTTTCGAACTGCTAGGTTGGCAGGAGCAGGGACCGAGCAACAGGAGCTCACCCCGTCGCGGGGATTCGAACTGCCGACCTTCTGATCGGCAAGCCCTAGGCTCTGTGGTTTAACCCACAGCGCCACCCGTGTCCCTCCATGGGTATGATAGCAGAATGCAAAAGAGGATGAGACTTCCATAACTTTAAAAGTTGTGCAGAAGAGGGTAGCTTCAGCAGGTGTAGCTTGTGGTGCAAATCCCACACATTTTGCAGCAAGTAAAGGGGCAGGATCCCTCTCCTCCTTTGCATCTGGCCACCCTTTGGGGATGGGACTTGGTCCATGAAGGCTTGCCTTGTCCTACTTTCTGAAAGTAGTTCTGGCTCGTGGCACTGAGGGCTGAGTTCCACAAGCAACCCCTGATACCCAGCATCCTCTGCTGCGACGCTGGTTCACATATCGCTTGGGCTGCTTACACAGTCAGGCCAGTCCTGGCGTCTCAGCTCGGCTCAAGATGGAGACAAGATGGAAGCTGAAGTGTGTGCCCAGGGGGAAAAGCCAGTACTTTCTGATTAGCATTCAAGTCAGAGGCAACAGGAACGCACAGGAAGTTTATTTTGGTTGCTGCCTCATATGCTCTTTCTAAAATCACAGCGCTCAGCACTCCGGTTAAAGTTATGGCAGGTCTTCCTGTGTTTAAACCTTTCCTCAGGAGAACTTCTACACTCACACAATTATCATCCTCTGTTATTATTTCAGCAGAATTACTTAGTTATGCAGGGCGGTGCGCCTCATCTGCAAAGCAGCCCCAAAATGTACAAAATGTTGTGTTGACAAGACATGGCAAGACCATCAAATGCGCTGCGTGGTGGAGAGCCCGCTTCAGTGTTATGTTTCAATGTGCACACATTCAGTCTCGTTCCTTTTAACCTGGGAAACTAAAAAGCAGGTGAGCTGCACTAATAAAACTAGCAGAATTTTTGCATATGTCTGATTGTGGGGGTAGCGGGAAGACGTATTTTGCCGACCCCTTGGCTGTCACTGGTGAAATTCAGCATGAATTCAGCGGTTCCTACTGAGGTGAAACATCTGAGGGGGTATGAGATGGTTGAGACTCAAGACTACAGGAGGGCATCCCTTTTCCCATCGCCAGAGCGTTTTCCATTTGCACTTCCATTTGCAAGAGGACACCCCCTTTTTTGAAAGCTTCTGCCATTAAAAAACAAAAAAAGCTCTATCTGAAACCTGAAGCAGTTCAATCCATTTCCCCCCCCTCCCCACAACTCCTCCTGCTGCCTGGGTTAAGACTAGCCCTGAAGAACCTTGGGATGGGCCAAGAGTTTTGCATAACGAGAGTAGATGAGTACAGATCGATCAATCAATCAATCAATCTAGATTTAGAGCTATAGATCTAGATCTATAAAATCATGCCACATTCGTCAGAGGGATGGTGCCATGCTGTTGCATATTACACCAGTTCTGTAACGTGAAAAAGGAACTAAAGTAATGTAGCAATGGTTGTATGGGGAAGAATCTGTTCTGGGCGAGACTGTAACTGATTCCCCCACATACAACCATTTCCAAATCACTTCAGTTCCTGTTACTACATGTTCCCTTCTGACAAAGCACAACTACGGTAACCAGAGGCTTCACACTATGCCAGGCATCCCCAAACTCGGCCCTCCAGATGTTTTGGGGCTACGATTCCCATCATCCCTGACCACTGGTCCTGTTAGCTAGGGGATGATGGGAGTTGTAGTACCAACACATCTGGAGGGCCGAGTTTGGGGATGCCTGCACTATGCTGGGCTCTATGTTTGCCCACTGGTTTCCTAAAAGTTTCTCTCCATCGTGAAAGAGGCTTCTGCTTTTCTGCCTCATTCTGAGGTCACATTTGGAATTTCAGCAGGTACTGGTTTTTCAGCTCAACATATCGTTGCAAGGTGGCCACGGGTGGGGGGTGGGCACATGTGTTTTTCTTCCCCGTAAACATTTATCCAGCACTCTGCAGCCCCCCTGGCTGCCCACACTTCCTGATCTGAAAAATCCCACCGAGAGGAGCTAGGTCTTCCCCTGGGCTTTAATTCTCAGGCAGGTGCACCCCACCTGTGAAAAATTCACTGGCATTTCTCTCCCCTTTGATCATTCCCAAATGCAATTTCTTTTCTCAAAAACTGATAGGAAATTGGGGGTGGGTGAGAGAGAATACACATGCAGGAATTTTTTTCAGCAAATCATACCTTAAAAATATACTAATGTGTGCTGTTGCTTTGGTGTTTCTGTTTCAACCGAGAGCGCCACAGTGAAGATGTTTGCCATCTAATGGAGTGGAAAAAAAATCTTCCCATCTCCTAAATGGATGTTGTTGTTTTTCCTCGCCCACCCCCCTTTTTAAAAGCAGTCTCTTTAGACTATTTTTGACCTGTAATTGCCAACATCTGTTCAGGATAATCATCTACAGGAACTACCATGCACGGGGTTGTTTTGCCACCTTCTCTACCTTGCCATGCAGGTCAAAAATGTTAAACACTGAGGCTGAATGAGACCTGTCCATAGATACACTGAGGGCACATTTGCTTGTTTTCCCCATCGATCTACTTTCAGAGAAAACGCCGTCCTCCATTTAAGAGATGAAAGCTACTGTAGCTAAGCATTTTTAAATGCTGACAAAGGCAACAGGGACTGCATGTTTCTTTTGCTAAAAAAAAAAAAATGGCAATGCAATGGGAGAAGGAGCCAAAGGTCATGATCTACTGGAATATTCTTCACAATGGAATGAAAAGGAGCCACATAAAAACACAGCAGCGGCACGCCATTCCTATCAGTGGCCCTTGTGAAGAAGAGCACTTCGGCAGAATTGTGCCCACATTCACTCTGCACTGAGCTACCGATTGATTGATTGGTTGGGTCGGAATTAACTCAGATCGAATGATAAAGGTGAGGCAGCCCACAACAGATCCTTCAGATTCCTTATTCCACCCCCAAACAAAGCAATAAATGGCATTCCGTTTTAATTAAGCCCGGGGGTCAGCACACTGACAAAAAATTACTGATAGGCCTTGCAATTTTTTTTTCTTGTGGTTGATTTTTTTTTCATATGTTGCCATTTACCCCAAGATTTTTATTTTATTATTTAAAGAGAGAGGTTGGGGAGGGGAGAGAAGCAACCCACTCGGATTTAGTCATTTATGTCTAAAGTAGCCAATCTGAAACGTTGGACTCCGTTCCCAAATTGTACGAAAACAGGGCTGCAGAAAACTTTGCAAGGTGGCATTCTTGGCTCATGATTTGTCATGGGCTGGGAAATTTCAGAGCCCTGAAAGGCCTTTGATGCCACCACCAAAAATTACTGGGAGTGGGGTAAACATATGAAAAAAAAAAGTATTCTATTGACAGGACCCATTCCCCACACTCATCCATTCCCAGGTGAAGTGCCGTTCATTATTTCAAGCTGTGTCCTACCGACAACCGTTTTGCTACGGGGAATGGTGCATAAGCTTCTGTGAGTGCACGCAGCCCAAGTGTTTAACCTCAAATTGTTTTTTCACCTGAAATGACTGAGATTGTTTTCAGCGCGCGAAGAACTCTGAACGTTCGTAAGGCTGATACATTGCCCAGGTCCACAAATTCAGTTATGTATCTGCAAACAAGGGAAAGTCACACACAAGAAGAAGACCGTGACAACAACGCCAGCAAAGTAATGACAGCAGAAGAAAGAGAGAAAAGAGAGAAAGAAGGGGTTGGGGTGGGACAGGAAAAAAGTCAATTGTAGCTGAGAGCAGATATGCAAGGGTCAGGGCTTCTTACCTGGAATGTACGAAATAGTTTTTAAAGCTCTCAATACCCTGAAATTCCGAAGTGCGGAAATTTTGCCTAGTTTTGTAAATTCTCCTACAAACCTGTTGAATTAAACCACAGTTATTTGGAAATACACAGCAGGGCACATGCAGCTGGAGATTGCATGAACATCGCGTTTAGCTTAGGGTGGTGGGTTTGGAAAGCCCTGCCTTCGGGAAGCCCTGGCCCGGCTTATTTTCCCTGCTGCAGAAGCTCTGTGCATTGTGGAAGTTTATGAGATCTGTTTTGGGGCACAGAGTTAGATTATATGGCCTGTTAGCCAGGGCTATCAGGCTTCATCTTCAGGCATCATGGGTTTAATTTACAGCCCTCCTTTCTTCTGGGATGGAGCTCAAGACAGCATACATAGGGTTCCTAATACGGTCTCTTTTCCAGGCACTGATCAGTCCCAGATATACAAAGCCTTAGCAAGGCTGCTGCACCTTGTGCCATGAACCATATGCTACAGTGCCCTGTTGTGAATACAGAGGGCATCCTGGAACTCAACCAAAAATATCCTGCAACAATGCATTGCCGAGCAAGATCAGTATTAATGGGCAAAGCGTCTTTCTTGCCCACCATCACTGATATTCTCATTGAGGAGCCCTGGTAATGCTCCCAAGGTAGCCCATCTCACCATTGGAAAATGACTGACTTGGGGCAAAGACATGAGTCATCACGACTTGGTCTTGGAATCATGGAGCGGCAATCATCTTCCTGAACACAGATGGGTTTTGATGACTGGTTTAGATTTGGTAGGCCAACTGAATAATGCCATTGGTGAGTGCCATGGAACAGGAAGAGAGGGGTGGTGTGTGTGTGTTTGTGTGTTTGTGTGTGTGTGTACCTCTGGTGCACAGCATAGTGGAATCCCATCTCTGAGCCGCCTGCAATCAGGCCAGAAGGGGAAGGCAAGGTTGGCAACTATTGAGCTTTCAGGCATGGATCACATACAACCAGCCAGGTTTGAATGCTTAAGGAGTGGGCAGACATTAAGAGAAGAAAGCTGAAGGTCAATTCAAGGGGATTGGAAATAGTTAATACTACTGGATGATGATGATGATGTTATGTTGGTTTTCCCCAACCAGATGCCCTCTAGATGCTGTTGACTACAGCTTCCATCATCCCTGACCACTGACCATGTTGGCTGGGAGCTATAGCCCAAAACATCTGAAGGCTGGTTGTGAAAGGACTGTGAGTGTGTAAGTGTGTGCTAATAGTCTGGGAAGTACTGCAAACTCTGCTTTTGGCAGAATATCATTCCTACAGCAAGCGACTCTGAGTGGTTTTTTAAAAAAAATGAGGAATGAGGAAACCTACAACCTCCAAACTTTATAGATCAAGCACTGGGCAGCTGGGTGGAGGCAGAGACTTCAAAGTCAAAAGATGGAACACCCAAGCAGCCTTAATTTACAGTCTCGCAGCTCTATACAAGAGAGCCAAGAGGGATATTGTGGGAAATTCTCATGCAAATTATTCTAGTCTTAATGTGTTTTCCATATATTTGAATTTATATTTGATATTTTCCTCAGCATTAATTATATTGTACTAAATGACTGAGGGATTTTTTTTGGGGGGGGGGAGACAGAAACAAGGTGCAAAACTTTCTTGAATGTGGCAACTTACAACATACTCTTCTAACCTTAACCGTAATCAGAAACACTTTAATATTCCATTTTCTTTTCTTTTCTCAAAACTTCCTGTTTACAAATGCAATTCTGGAAACGTTTTGAATTCAAAAGGTAAGCTCTAAAATGTAGCTGAGTTATTTCATCTTTAAAGTTAGGCTCTTGAGTGGAAACCTTCCCACTAAGTTGTTAAAATGCATCAACAGGGAAGCAATTTGGGGTGGGGAGTGGGGGGGGGGGAGCGTAGATATTAAAACGAATGAAAGCAAAGCTCAGTGCCGCCTCTGCCTGGAATGAATACAGACCCAACCAGCCCTTCTCTTCTTTGGGGCAGGAGTGAGAACAGACAGACAATGACATCATGAGACCCGGTAACTTAATCTTTCAATTTAAAAAGGACCATTCCAAATGCCTTGTCTGGAAAATGCATTTCCTTAAAACCACAAATATTGTTCGTGGATTTGAATCCTGCCAACTCCTCCTCCTCCTGTGGCAGCTTCCAACTGTTTAAAGCAGGGATGAGGAACCTCTGTGTCTACTCAGATGTGCTGGACTCCAGTTCCCATCAGCCCCAGCCATCACGGCCAATGGTCTGGGATGATGGGAGTTGGGAGTCCAGGTTTCCCACCCCTGATTTAAAGGATAAAAATAATAATAATATGCAAAACCCACAACACCTTTTAAAAACAAAGCAAGGCTTGGTTTAAGATTGATAGGGAGATAGGTAGCTTCTGTCACACATAATACTAAGCCATGGTTTCTTTTAACTATGGATTGTTCAATAAGCCACAAGTAGCCTCACAAATGATCAAATGACTTAGTGTTGTGTGTGAACCAGGCCAGTGTTAAATGGGGTGGGGGCAGGAAAGAGAGAACAGGACGGGGCTCAGTGACCCTTCTAAAATATCTTCTCTATTTCCCCAAAATATTTAAGTTACATAAGCAAATAAAAGATTAAAAACAAGTAACGCAATATCTCAGTTAGAATGCTTCTGTTTTCACTAATTCCTGCAGTCGCAAATGGTCATTGCACTTATCTTATCTGGAGAACATGAAAGCTTGAACACTGTTTTGTGATATTTTACAAATGTCATAGGCAGCATCTCTTATGTTTCATGTCCTTTTGACTACACTGTTTACAACCCATCCTGCCCCTGCCCCTGCCCCTGCCCCCTAATACATACATACATACATATACATACATTATATACATATATATATATATATATATATATATATATATATATATATATATATATATATTACTTTATGCATCTGATGTACTGGGCTCTAGTCTGCAAACTTTTATGGCACCCAAAAACTGATCAGTCTTTAAGGTGCCACAATAACTTTCTTTGCTCTGTCTGGTCTTTGACAGCAATAAAGATTGATTGATTGACCTTCCTTGCTTTTGTCGCAACAGACTAACTTGGGTATCCCTTTCAGATTTAAAAACAGGTGTGTTTTCCCAATGGGCCAAAATCAGATACATCCCTCCCTTTACCTGTCTCTTTCCCTTTCCAGGGCAAATCCCTCCCATCCCCTTTCTTGCTGGCATTAGCCATGGTTTAGCCCAGTGGTTGGGAAACCTCAGGCATGGAGGCCAAATGTGGCCCTCCAATCCTCTCTATCTGGCCCTCAGGATTCTCCCCACACCCTTCAACGTGCCTTCCTTTGGTGCTTTTTGCCTGGCTGGAATATGTCATTGAACTGTGTTCATGCTGCTTGCCTGCATTATCCAGCTTTTGACCTTGCAGGGGGACTTTATCTTAACCATGTGAAATTCAGATACCACGTGAAACTCAGCTACCACCTTAGCCAAATCCTATGCGATCCACAGCACAGCACACCTTTTTTCGTGTTTGGAGGGCCACTTGCTTGCAAAGAGAGTATTGACTGATAGAAGAAGGGCTAGTGGTTCTCTTCGTTACCTAAGAACGTGACAGAGATGTACAAGTGCTGCGTTCTGATCGTAGTAGCTCACCTTGTCCGTGCAAGGAACATGTTGCACAGAGTTCTTGGTCCTGCTACCAGCAAGAACCATGACACAATGACCTAGACACTCTGACGGAGAGCTCAAAGAAAGCCAGAGCATCTTTCTTCGTGCTGACACTGCATCCCTATCTCATCCCACTAGATTAACTAGGTGGGAACCAAAGGCCAGAACTGGATGCAATGGAGGATGTGTAGCTGCCACCGAGAGCAGGAGCTCTGCATCTCATCCTCCTCTTCCTCCTGATAACATCTAGCAATACCCAACACAGGGAAGGGCCATAGCTCAGTGGAAGAGCACCTGCTTTGCGTTCAGAAAGGTCCTAGGTTCAATCCATTGCCAGGGAGGGCTAGGAATTGGTCCCTGCCTGAAACCCTGGAGAGCCACTGCTAGTCAATGCAGACAGTCCTGTGATAGATGGGTCAGTGGTCTGATGTTCTGCTTTCCCCCTCACTCCTGCAAGGCTTGGGGACTGCTGCTGTTTTCAGTGGCAACCCCAAAAGGAAGGGGGTGCACAAACACTACAGAAATAGGTGCAGCCAAATACGTGCAAATATAACTTGCATCATTATTCCCAATGCCTTCCCCCTGCCCCCGTTGAGAGTGACATTCTCTCAAAGGTAATCTGTTGGGTGCTTCGTGCTTCTGGTGGGCGGAATCTGAGTCAAAGATGGGTGGAATCAGAGACACAAATGTTCCAGATCAGTGTTTCCCAAACTCAGGTCTCCAGCTGTTTACTGGACTACAACTCCCATCATCCCTAGCTAGCAGGACCAGTGGTCAGGGCATGAGGAATTGTAGTCCCAAAAACAGCTGGAGATTTGAGTTTGGGAAACATTATTGTAGCTCGACTATTTTGGAATAAAAACCGGCCTGCTTCATTCTTCATCGTGGCTGCCTCATATTAGAATCCCCAATCCTACGAAGTCCCACTGGACTTGACACTCTCAAATAAACATACTGATTGCTGCTGCTGCTGTTGTTTAGTACAACAGACCAATGCAATTACTATTCTCACCCCTTTGGGGTGATTTTAGTGTGCAATGCCCACACAAACACACTAATATATGCCAGAAGCCTACCAGTTTGTTCTTAGACAGCGGGGGAGCAGGTACTTCTTTTCCGCTCTGTTAAGAACATAAGACTAGCCTGTTGGGTCAGGCCAATGGCCCATCTAGTCCAGCATCCTATTCTCACAGTGGCCAACCAGATGCCTGTGGGAAACCAGGGAGCAGAACATGAGCACAAGAGAATTCTCCCCTCTTGTGGTTTCCAGCAACTGGTATCCGGAAGCATTACTGCCTCTTGACCATTGAGGCACAGGACAGCTTTATCCTACATGAATTTGTCCAAAAGCATTCCAAAGTTGGTGGCCATTGCTGCCTCTTGTGAGAGTGAGTTCCATGGTTTAATAGTTTCCAGCAACTGGTATTTGAAAACATTGCTGCCTCCAACTGTGCAGGAAGACTGCAGCCATCATGACTAGTAGCCAATGATAGCCTTCTCCTCCACGAGGTGTCAGACTGCACTGTAAAGGCCATTGCAATAGGATGCTTCATGCCTTTCCCAATGGTTGCGCACTCAAGACCTCTGGTGACTAAGGAAAACAAGGGCACACTCATTCCCAATGTTCCCTTGCCTCGCCAAGCTTCCAGAAACAGGATACGATTGTGGCACCTGCAGCTTTCATGGCAAGCAGAGAAATCCTTGCAAGTGCGGCTGCATTAGGTTAGGAAACCCAATGAGAAGCAGAAGCGTAAGATTTTATTGGCGTTTAACCATATGCTCGAAAGACCTGCCTAGAGGATTAGCCTAACATTTGGAGACGGCAACCCTTCATGTGGGCTTATTAGCACAGTAGGTTCCCATTGTAGCTGCAGCGAAGCTAATGAGGCCTTGCCACGGTTTCCTGATGGAGCCAGCATTTAACTTAACAAATTTATCACCTGATAACAGCCCAATTAATCCAGGCAACCATTAAATGGGATGGGCTATGCAGATCTAAAGGTTTCATTTATTAATCTTCCTGGACTGAAGTCCCAGGCAGCTTGTGTACCTGTAACAGAGGGAGGAATGCTCCCATATAAAAGGACAAGAGATGGAGAACCTCTGGCCTGGGTCAGAATGCTATTATTTATTTTTATTTTTACGGAAGGGACTTTATTAAATAAACAGGAAAAGGCAGGGGCCTTTAGACTTTTGAATAAAAGCTGATTTAAATTTTCTAACTGTGTAATTTTTTTTGCACACAACCCTAAAGCAGTTGCCAGAGTTCAGGTTATAAAAGCCAATTTCATACTTGCAATGACAGTGGGAGTCAAAGCTTAAGGTACCTTTGCTTAAGTGCTTGCTGGAACTGCAGCCAAGACTTTTTAAAAAAGGGGGGGTTGACGAGATTTTAAAACTCAGGTGGAATTGCCTGGTTGTCGTGGCAATGCCCTTTTCTGCGCCATTACTTCCCTTCCCTTTAAAAATGTATTTCCAGTACAATTAATTTTCTTTTTTTTCCAAAGGGGAAAAAAAACGTCAGCACCTATTGACTGCCCCCACCGCCCCCACCGCCTTCACGGCCCTTGTCGCCTGCGATACCTTAATTTGCTCTTTGCTCTGGGTGTTCCTATTTCGGTTCCCTTCGGCCGGCCAACTCAGCAGCTGTCCTGAATAGGAGATCCCTTTTTTTTGTTTTCAATTGCAGGGAGCGGGCTTAAGGCTGAATAATTAAGAATTCGCTTTGAACAGGAGACGAGAGCCCAGCCAAGACATAAGCCAGCACGCTGCCAGGCCAGCCACCGTCCTGCCAAGAGACCAGGCGGGCAGTCCACCTAATAGGCAAGCCCAGACGGTTGCCAGAATCTGCCGGTTGGGCGGGGGCGGCGGGGGGGGGGGAGAAAGCAACCCAACACCGCAGCAAAAGGGTTCCAGCCCTGCGGTGCACTCTGGCCCTAATTGGGACAGCAGTCCTCACAACGATACTGCCAGGTTCTGCAAAGCGCAGACCAACGGGATGCTGTCCTTGTGCAAGGCTTTTTTTAAAAAATAAAAGAAACCCACAAGTGTTGGTGCCAAAACTTGGAAAGAATCAGTAGGGTGGGACCATGCAAGTCTACCACGCTATGCCAGTGGGGGAACTTGCACATCAGCATAGGAGCATAGGAAGTTGTAACATACCCGATTAATATTCTACAGCCTTTTAAATGTGTCTGTGGGAAAGGGGGGGGTATTGTTTTGTTGTGTTGTTTTAATTATTTACCTGTTGTTATCCTGTATGTTACTCTGTGAACTGCCCTGAGATCTTATGATGAAGGGCGGCATATAAATGAAGTAATAATAATAATAATAATAATAATAATAATAATAATAATACCGACTCACATCTTTGATCGTTCCACCTCAGTACTGTCTAGACTGGCTGCAGTGACTCTCTAGGATTTCCCCTTTAAATGCATTCTTGGGAGGGTCTGGGGGGTGGGGGTTATTGGTTTTTTGTTCTTGTTTTTATTCATGCTGGAAGCCACCCAGTCAGATGAGTTGCGTACAAATAATAAATTGCTGCTGTTGTTCTTACTACGTTTTTGTATTGTATTTTTATGTTGTGAACCACCCTGAGATCTACAGATTAAGGGCTGTATGCAAATTTTGAAAATAAACAAAATAAACAAAAAAATTCAGGCCCCCTGGTCATAGAATCGTAGAGATGGAAGGGACCAAAAATGTGTCATCTAGTCCAACCCCCAGTAATGCAGGAATCTTTTGCCCAACGTGGGGCTCAAACCCATGACCCTGAGATTAAGAGTCTCATGCTCTACTGACTGAGCTATCCCACCTGGACATGTCAGCAATTGCAACGTGGGACCTTCTACGTGCAAAGCAGATGCCTTGCCACTGAGCTATGGCCTTTCCCCCCAAGTGATTAAAAAGCTGTGTTATACTGAGTCCGGAATTTGGCCCATCTAGCTCAGTATTGTCTACACTGACTGGCAGAAGCTGTCTTTCCGGCAGGAGGTGCCCCAGCCCTACCTGGAACTGCTGGGAATTGAACCTGGAAACATGCAAAGCAGATGCTGAAGCACTGAGCCATGATCCCTCTCCAGCAGCCAGAGGTGGAAAGAACTGGAGGGGAAAGAGGAGGAAGGAAGACCAGGAGATGGAGGGAAAGGATCCCAGTGACCTGCCCTACGTGTTGATATTGTTTATTGTGGTTTGAAGTGCACTTTGAAGCCGCCTTGAGAGCCTCCTGAAAGGTGGGGTATAAACAGTTCTGATTAATAAATAACTACTCTGCTGTAGCTTGCCCTGTTTGAAAGCCAAAGTGGGCATTTGATCTTGAAGTTTTGCTGGGGGGGGGGAACCTTAAGATTTCTCCTACAATCTGTTACCAGCAGCGGTTCTAAAGGAGCCTCACCGCCAAGGGAAATGCCAGGCTGTGTAGGCTTCCCGCATGTTCACACAGGTAAAAACTACAGGTGTACGCAATGGAGAAAAGAAGAATTTGCTGGAGCCGAGCTGAAATTTCAGCTGTTCTGTCCCAGTTTTGGAGGTGGGGGAAGAAGGTATCCGTGATGGCAAAAGTGGCAGGCAAAAGATCGTCTGGGGAAATTCTGCTCTACAGAATGTCACTGGGTGGCGACCCCAAAATGGATATTTTCCGTTGTCCTGTGGAGTGCCCTTCCCTTTGCCATATGTGATGAAGCGACCACCAGTTGCTTCAGAGGTTTTGTAAGGACATAACTTTTGACCCAGACTTTCCCTGACCTGTAAGACTAAGCCCTGCTTGATGTGTATGAATGCCCTGGTTCTCCGTTTTATTGGCTTCCATACGTTTTATACAGTTAGATTCATAGAATTGTGGAGCTGGAAGGAACCCAAAGGGTCCCTAGGCCAGCCTTTTGAAATGCAGGAATGCTGTTTTATTGGTTTTAGGCTGTATTTCTGTTTCAACTGATCTACCACATAGTGAAAACTGCTTAAATGGTCTTTCTCTTCTTTTTTTGAAATACTGAGCAGTTAACAAACACTTATTTATAAGTAAGTAAATGAAATGCACCTCCCCTAGTTTGCATTTCAGGGTGTTTTGAGGGGTATTCTGGGACGGGAATGGTAAGCACAACTGGCAAGCTGCCAGTGATGGGGTGGAATATTTCTCTCTCTTTCATTTAATAAAATTCTTTTTTTTAAAAAAGGAATATTTCTCTCTCTTTCTCCTGGAATGCCCCTTGGGAAAGGATAATGCCAAAGTATGACACAAGATCATTCCAGAGGTGATAATGGGAATCAAAGCCTGCTATTAGAGATCCTGTATCCTCCTCCCTACCTCACAGTTCCCAGGATTCTCTGACAAGAGAAAAGCACAAGACTTGTAGGTTGCTGGAGTTCCCAGATCCTCCACATTTCATGGATCTGCAATTCCCGGGGTTCTCTGAGGAGAGCGGATCCCTACCCTATCCACTTTAAGTCTGCCATTGGTCATGGCTACGCAAACACAGTTTCTAAGCAGGTTGGGAATTGCCTGGGAGTCCAGTCAAAGTAGTCGAGACTACACTCCCAACACTGGACTGTTTCTTATCTGAAGAAGGACCTCTATTTGAGGCAGATTTCCCAGGAGCCATAAACTGGGTTGATTAAGTCTTCAGCTTATTCTAAATCACTGTTGATGCCATTTTGATTGTCCTTGATGCTTTTCTGGGCTCTGGGACTTGCAGTGTATCCCATGTGTTGGGGCTACTACATCAATAAAAGTGGTTAATAGGTTCCATTCCAGCAAGAGCTCTGGCTTGGGTTAAATGGGTGGACATGGGTTGCCTGCTCAACTGAGGAAGAACAAAAGAATCCCATACCAGCCTCCTTGCTCCAGGACTGTTAAAGCACATGAATTTCTTGCTAGGATAGCAGGGAAGTCGCAGGGAGTTTATGGGAACAGGGGGGAGAGAACCTCGGTCCTGATCTAGCCAACCACCTTTTTAGGAGAGGAATGAGGAAAATGCTACTTACGCCATGACAATAACAGAAAAATCTAGCCAGTTCCATGGGTCCCGGAGGAAGGTGAATTCCGTCATACAAAATCCTCTCGCCAGAATTTTTATCAATGATTCAAAAGTGTAAATGCCGGTGAAGGTATACCTGCAAAGGAGGAGTTGGGGGGGAGTGTTAAAAGGTCACAGAGAGAGAGAGAGAGAGAGAGAGAGAGAGAGAGAGAGAGAGAGAAAGAGAGAGAGTGTAGGTGTGGGGAGTGGTAATATATATCCCATTCATCACTCAACAACTGACGACAATCTGCATGTGTGAAAAGAGCACTGGGGTCAAAACACCACAAAAGCTTTCATTTAACCATTCAACATTGCCTCAAACTCACTGCAATCCAATGGGTGCAGTTCACACTTGCTACAGCAAGTCATTCAATGGTGTACCTGCATGTTCATGTTCATGAGTTTCTTGCTCTGGCCAAAGACCATGGCAAACTTGTATTAGGCAACTGCATTAATAAAATAATACAGGACATACATCCATAATATAAAAGAGACTTTGCCAAGTCCCCGAGCATCAAAACACAGTTTCCCTTGTGGTCCTCTGACAGCTCCAATTCTAATATTATTCTGCCTTTTCAAAATCTAATTTGCTAACACCCATGGTGTAAGTTACCAGAGACACCAACAAACTCAAATCCAGCTTGATTCCAGATTAAATCTCCAAATCGCCACAACAATTTATAGCAATTCCATCTAACTCCCTTTTCCTGATTTTTTTCTTTTTTTGCAACCACTGCATATAGTAACATTCTCTGTGTTATGAAATTATTATTGTCACTCAAAAGAAACTATCATTTCTGCCAGGGTGTGCCTGCTAGCTTGTGTGAACAAAGGTTTCAGAAAGCGATCTCTTGGATCTGTATATAAGGGGCAGGCTAACAGATAATGAGTTATGTCTTCCACCTGAGGTTGACCACAAATAAAAAGTCTTTCTATGTATAGGACCTTGCTTGATTGTAGCAGCCATCCAAGACTGTAGTGGGCATCACTTAGAAATGCAGCTCAGTAAAGGCATTTCTTAAGGAAACTGGTGAGAGTTTGGTCAGATAACTAGCTCTGAAATGCTCTGTTCTCAAGAATGGATACCAAGGGGGGGGGGGGAATCTGGTGTTTCAAATTAGTTGAAGGTCTTTTCTGGATTGTATCCAGAAGAGCCAATCCCTTAGTTGACATTTATTCAATGTCAAAGCAGAGTTCAGTCCCAGAAAATAATAATCGTGTTAAACATCTTGACAAGTTGATTTCCAGAGTTGGTTATCACCCAATTCTGTATAGCACAGTGCAGGAAAATGCTTAACAGGCATTATAAAGGTGAAGGGACCCTGACCATTAGGTCAAGTCGCGGACGACTCTGGGGTTGTGGCGCTCATCTCGCGTTACTGGCCGAGGAAGCCGGTGTACAGCTTCCGGGTCATGTGGCCAGCATGACTAAGCCGCTTCTGGCGAACCAGAGCAGCACACGGAAACACCGTTTACCTTCCTGCCGGAGCGGTACCTTTATCTACTTGCGCTTTGACGTGCTTTCGAACTGCTAGGTTGGCAGGAGCAGGGACTGAGCAACGGGAGCTCGCCCCGTTGCGCAGGGATTCGAACCGCCGACCTTCCGATCAGCAAGCCCTAGGCTCTGTGGTTTAACCCACAGCGCCACCCGCGTCCCTAACAGGCATTGTAGAAACTTTTAAAATATACTTTAACTGAGTGCAGTCCCCTCCTGCCTTAACTGTGTCCACCCAGCTTAGCTTCCAAAGGATATTATTCTGCACGTTTTCCAAACCTTTAATGGAGTTCAAACCAGGGCCCCAGATTTCAACCCCACAGAGCATTTGAGTAAGCACTTTGCTACCAAATATATTTAAGTTACAGGTGGGTAGCCGTGTTGGTCTGCCATAGTCAAAACAAAATAAAAAATTCTTTCCAGTAGCACCTTAGAGACCAACTAAGTTTGTTCTTGGTATGAGCTTTCGTGTAATACATATATATATATATTTAAATATCTTTAAGGCAGGTTCAATCAGCTGCCCTCCTTTATTGTAACAGAACTTTATCAATGCCCCTATGGTTTTCTGTGCTTTAACTTTCACTGCCTTCATATGACACTTCCAAGACAGGGCTTCGTTAAAGAATATGCCCAGGTATCTAAATGAGAGAAATTGTTCTCATGATCTACCAACTGTGGTTTTCTGATCTAAGCACCATTTATACATAGGCTTGTGCCAAAAATCGTAACATTGGTCTTAAGAATAATTTATAGAAAGTATGCACTGAACCTCCAAGATATTTTTGAGGCATAATCAGGAAAGATACATCAAATATTGGATGCATCAAATATTGAGATCTTCCTGTTCCTAATTACTGGATAGGGTTAAAGTTTGCATTGGCGAAACATGGCACCAAATCATTAATATAAAAGTTTAAAAGAATGGGAGCCAGAAAGCAACCTTGCTTCACTCCTTGTGACATTTTGAAAGCATCAGTCATACCACCATTTAAACCTACTCTGACCCTCATTATTGTATGGTTCTTGGGTCAATAGCAGGAGTCTGCAGTCGATGTTTGCAATTTGAAATTTCTCCCACAGTCTGTTTCGATTAATAGAGTCGAATGCAGCAGAAATATCAATAAAGGCTACATAAAGATTGTTCTTGGTATATTTCCTTATAATATGGTTCAGAGTGAAACTGTGATCAGTGGCACTGTGTCCTCCTCTGAATTCCACTTCTTCATGAATAATGTTATTTTGCAACGGTCTGATCATTTTTTGAAGGAGATACCATGCATATAGCTTGAAGGAGATGTCTAGCAAGCTAACTGGGTGATAGTTTTGTGGATCCTTCCTACCCCCTTTCTTATAAATTGGCGAAATACCCATTTTCCATGCATTTGGCCTGTATTGTTTATGGTGGTGAATAAGCCAACCAGGATAGGAATCCACCATTCTAAGGTGGACTCATATCCTCTCCAGGAGCTTTATCTGATTTCCTGCCGGAAATAAGGGCCTTTATCTCATCACAGAAGACTGGTTCCCATTCAGGTACGTTTGAGAAATCCTTATTTGTGCACATGATTATCCAGCATGTTTAATATACAGGTGAAACTCGAAAAATGTGAATATTGTGTGTCAGGAAACCTCCCTCCCCACGGCAGGTAGCATCCCGGGATCGTTTGCAGTACAGGGAACCACCCCCTTTGTTCACCAGTTTCATCATCCCCCTCCTCTGGAGGAAGCGACCAGTCCTCCAGTGGGGAGGGGGAGTTGGAGACAGGAAGTTGGCGCAGGGGCTGTGAAGGGATCGCAGAGCCTGAGCACCAAGGGGGAAGCGGGGAACAGGGACAGGTTCCCGCGCCTCGAGTTCGCAGACAGGAAAGACGTGGAAAGGGGAGGCAGGGGTTCAGAATCCCGCACCTCTTTTGCTGGACCAAGAACCGGAAGGGTTCATTCCCGGACTCTGCGGAGGGATGAGATGGACGTTTGAACTTTTGCTCCACTGTAAATATCTGCACAATAAAGAACTTAGTTTTTAGAAGTTCTGCGTTCGGCTGATTTCTCATGAGCAACCACTGAACGTCCTTACATCGTGGAAAAGTCCATTTATGTAAGCAATTGTTTTCATTAGCTACTGGAGTTTAATATATGAAATAGACTCATGACATGCAAAGCGAGATACGTCAAGCCTTTGCTTGTTATAATTGTGATGATTATACCAAGAACAAACTTAGTTGGTCTCTAAGGTGCTACTGGAAATAATTTTTTATTTTATTTTGTTTTGACTATTGCAGACCAACACGGCTACCCACCTGTGATGATTATGGCGTACAGCTGATGAAAACCCCAAAGTTGAAATTGTTAATTTGGGGGTTCTCATCAGCTGTACGCCATAATCATCACAATTATAACAAATAAAGGCTTGACATATCTCCCTTTGCATATCATGAGTCTATCGCATATATTAGTTTCACCTTTTAAGAAAGGTGAACCTTTCCACAATATTCTAATTTTTCGAGTTTCACCTGTAGGCCTGAGGCACAAGGGGGACGAATCTGTTCACAAGGACTAGCAACATGCACACTGCCCTACTTATTCGGATATAGGAGATGCCAGGTACATGCCAAATATACACGCTCACCACCTGTGCATAATTTGCCAGTTGCTTAATGGGATTTTATGTACTTTGCTGTAATGGAAATGATAAAGGAGTAAGATTTTGTGGGACGCAGTGAAGATTGCAAAGAACTGTAGCATCCACAGTAAGCCTTTTTTTAAAAATCAGCTGCTGACAGAGCCACATGAAGGCAGCTGGCTCTCTTCAGTTCTCTAGCTTAAATTTTGCATTGTGCTTTAAGTGGCTATTTGCATGGGATTTTCCATGTTGTTTTATCTCCAGAGGAGCTTGCTGCAATTCATGCATGCAAGTCAAGCCACACACAGAGACAGTAGGTCTCAGTCCATTTCTAAGTGCATGCCCATTTTGCACGTGTTGGATCCAAAGTCTGTTCCACCTCGTTTACTCATTAAAGTACTATAATAATAATTGTTACTAATCTGCACGGATTTTTTTTATCTCAATAATACTTAAATGGGCATTTAATCACAGGCTATTTAAATATGTATTTTATCTCAACGCACATATTTCTAAATGGGTTTTGTCCTAAATTATGCATTTTAAAACTTTTAAAAAGTCGAAAGAACTTTGAAATCCAAAGCGTTATTTTGCAATTCTGATCTGCACATTAGTCCAGGGGGTTCAGGTCAGGTACCGTAAGTTCCCACTGGAATTCACAGATATCAAATTCCTGAAGCAGACTACACACCCCACAGGAAGCGAAAACAATTTGACCTGGGGCAAAATTCCTCCGTGAACCCCAAAATGAGAGCCAGACCAGATGTAAAACAGTGTGTCCCTGTGCAGAATTTGCTATCGTGAGATGCAGTGATGGCAACAAGCCTAAATGTTTTTAAACAGGAGAAAAGGGTTATGACAAAATCATGGAGGTCTATTATGGGCTACCTATAGTCCTGACACCTAAACAGAACTTCCATGTGTGGGAAACAAACAAACATAAGACAAACCTTACTATTAGTTCTGCTACCACTACTACTAACTAATAAAAATGTCACAAACTATTCTTCATAAATAAATGCAAAGTTTTTTTTACAAGCCACACACCCTGAGCTAAGAAAACATACTGCTGTTGATAGGTTTAGCACAGGGATTCCCAAACTGGGGGTCTCCGGCTGTTTTGGGGACTACAACTCCCATCATCCCTGACCACTGCGCCTGCTGGCTAGGGATGATGGGAGTTGTAGTTCAAAAACAGATGGTGACCCAAGTTTGGGAACCCCTGGTCTAGCAGAAGGGTGGGGAAACTCAGAGCCAAGGGCTGCAGGTAGCCCTCCACACACACACACACACACAGAGTCTTTCCAGCCTTTGGGGCTCCCCACATGCTGAGATCTCTCACCGCCACTGCCCCAACACCGTTCTGGAGTGCTTTTTTCCTGTAAGGGAATATTCCTTGTCATGCAGCCCAAGGAAGGTTGCTCATGAGGGAATGTGGCCCTTGAGCTGCATAATAATAATAATAATAATAATAATAATAATAATAATATCCCCTGCTTCTGGTTTTAACATTTGGAAGGAGGGAAAGAATATCACCGCATTTTCACCATTTCTGGAAGTTGCGGCCTGCGTGTTCCCCACGAGCCTGACTCAAACAAGGGCACCTTTGTCATCCTCTCTCCGGCGCCAGCCACCAGGAGCAGATGGCCGTGTTTATCATCCGTCAGTCAAAAATAAAAAGTGGGTTCTGGTTGGCTCAATGAGCCACACTAATTGTTTAATGCACTGCACTTAGTTTAAGCTTTTGCATCTGGTATCTATTTTCATAAGGAAGAACTTGCAGGGATGCAAACTTGCTCTGCTTAATTTTATTTTGTTTTAAATAGCAGGCTTGGGAGGGAAGCAGGGATTATATCTTCCCCCCGCCCCCGCTCCCTCCCAGGCCGATGGAAACTCAGCTAGTATTCCTAAATGAGGTGTCCAGCTAAGCTTCATAAACATTTATACAATCAAAAGCCAATTCCCCAAGTTCCATTACTCTCTGGGGGACGTGTGGCCCTTCAGATGTTGTTAGGCTCCAGGTGTTGTTGGTTGGTCACTGTGAGGACAGGGTCTCTGGCTGTTTTTGGACTACAACTCCCATCATCCTGAGCTAGCAAGACCAGTGGTCAGGGATGATGGGAACTGTAGTCTGCAAACAGCTGGAGACCCAAGTTTGGGAAATGATCTAGAGCAGGCATAGGCAAACTCCAGCCCTCCAGATGGTCCTGTTAGCTAGGGATGATGGGAATTATAGTACCAAACATCTGGAGGGCCGGAGTTTGCCTATGCCTGATCTAGGGTCTCCTGCCTCCATGTGGTCCTTCTTCTAGTGAGCTATGGCAGGGTCACATGCTGAGGAGAAGGGCTGGTTCTTTACAGCTCCTGTTGTGTTCCGTGCATCAAACTAAATCAAATTCATCTGGAAAAACTGCTCATGGAAAGCCAAAGCTGGTATCTGTTAAGTATAACTGGTTTAATTCACACCGAAATGGGAACACCTGTATGCACTGGTGAAAGGGTTTAACTTGAAGATTCCACTGAAGGTAAATTAAGAGCAAAAAGGAGCTCTCTGAGCCGCCATGATGGGCTGGTAATTAACTGTTATTGTTCTCAGATACCAGTAGCTCTGACATGGTGCTTTAACCTTAGATCACATGAGAGGGTATTGAACAGCAAATCCGCCTTCTTGGAAGGGTGGTGGCTGGAGTTCTTTGTTCCTAGGCTCTGTAAGAGTGAGGGTGTAAATGAAGCTCCGCAGGAGCACACAGCCACAGGCTGTGGGGAGAGAAAGACCTCTGTTTCTGGGTCTGTTGGAATTATTTCATATTTCATAAGGTGCCGAGCTTACGCCTTTGCCTGCCATATGTCTTATGGAACTGTTTGGATGTATCATTTGATACATCTTCTGTTCTGAAGAAAGTTCTACAGGTAACGTTTTGAACAATCTAATGTGTCTGGACAATGCTTCATTTCAAAAGGAGTCAGTTTTTAGGCATCCAGTCCCTTCAAACTGCACAGTATGTTTGATCTGCTGTACTATCAACCACAACTACCACACACACACTTCATTCCATTGATGGCTCCAGTTCTTTGACTCTGCCCCCATATCTGCTTTTCCAACTAGAAAAATTAATTCCAGAATCGGAGGCTGCACAATTGTGCTACGCAGCTCCCTCGGTTCTTTTCTGGGTTAAACCACAAAGCCTAGGGCTTGCCGATCAGAAGGTCGGCAGTTTGAATCCCCGCGCGACGGGGTGAGCTCCCGTTGCTCGGTCCCTGCTCCTGCCCACCTGGCAGTTTGAAAGCACGTCAAAATGCAAGTAGAAAAATAGGTACCGCTCCAGTGGGAAGGTAAACAGTGTTTCTGTGCGCTGCTCTGGTTCCCCAGAAGCAGCTTAGTCATGCTGGCCACATGACCCGGAAGCTGTATGCCGGCTCCCTCGGCCAATAAAGTGAGATGAATGCCACAACCCCAGAGTCGTCCCGACTGGACCTAACAGTCGGGGTCCCTTTACCTTTACATGCATGAGAGAGACCACATTTTTGGTGAGAAAACACCAGCCAGTCACACATTTGGGAATCTGCCTTGCACATAATCTATCTGAAGAAGTGTGCATGCACACGAAAGCTCATACCAAGAACAAACTTAGTTGGTCTCTAAGGTGCTACTGGAAGGAATTTTTTATTTTATTTTGTTTTGACACCTTCTCCCAGTGGATCTGTTTCAAGAGGGCGCATGCATGCCAAGAAATGCCCCCGATCCTGCAAATGAACATGCAGAGCAGTTCTGATACGGAGCAGTCAAATGGCAAATGGGAGGATTCGGAAAGAGGGAGAGAGAGAGAGAGAGAGAGAGAGAATCAGCAAAATACTTACTCAACGTATTTATTCCAAGGAGGGAGTTCAGACCATGCCATGAACACACAGTTGGTTAAAATAGTGCACATGATAAACATACTGAATAATGTAAAAGCACAAGTTAAGGAAAGTACTTTAAATGAGTATTTAAAAACAACAACAACAACAACAAAAACCCCAGCCCTTACATCTTTGCACTACAAGCAACATCACAACCCTTTCCTGGTTTGTTTCTGTTCATCATTCCCATGTAAAGTGTGAATGCACAGTGAGGAAGGGTGTGCCAGAAATCTTAAGTCAGCAAATTCACCGCAAGTTCATAAACCAAACTTCCACCGGCAAGAGAGCATCCTTCCACACACAAAAACCCCCAACCCAACGCTCTGAGTGCATGAGTGATACAATGGCTGTGCAAAACAGATCAGTCAGCTCAAAGGTCATCCATTGAATACATGTTCTTCTTCTTAAGGAAGGTCATAAGAACTCCTGAGAGATAGAGCCACCTCTGCTATTTATTCTGGGCAAACGCTGTCTTGTTTCAAGTGCCACTTTTCTAGTCTTCCAACCCACGGACTGGGAGGCTGACACACTCCATCTAGCCTGGTGTTGCTTGCTTTGACTGGCAGCAGCTCTCCAGGGTCTGGGGGCAAAGAGGGGTCTTTCCCATTACTTGCCACCTAGCGGTCTGTTGTAGCTGGAGGTGCTGGGGATCGAACCTGCGTCCTTCTGCACGCAGAGAAGGTGCTCTGCCACTAAGCTGTGGCCCGCCTCCCCAGAGTAAGGCAAATCCACTCAGTCAAACCTGTTCCTCTTTCTTTCAGTGCAAGTGACTATGCAGGGTTGGTCTGCGTCAGAAGCAACCAAACAACCGAGGAGCACCTGATGGAGAGGCATGGAAGATGGGAGAGACTGCCCTTAGTGGGACACATGCTGGAATGCAGAGAGGCCAGGGCCACAGATCCGTCAGAAACACAGCAAGCCACCTCCTAATGCAGCTGCCGTCAACCCGGTGCCCTCGAGTTTCTGCTGGTATCACTGACACAGACTGGCAGCAGTTCTCCAGGGGTTCACACAGGAGAATTTCCCATCCCTGCCTGGCCAGCAGCAGCAATTTGCATGCAAATGTATTTTTGCCACTGGGATGCAGCACTTTCCCAACCTTTGACTTTCCTGGGTGCCCTCCATAGGACCTCGGCAAGAGCCGGCACAGTCTAGGGGACAGAATAGCGATCTGGGATTGGAGAAATCCAGATTCAAGTCCCATTTCTGGCCACTGAGCCAATCGCGGCCTCTCAGCCTAATCAACCTCACAGGGTTGTTGTTATGATATAATGTGGGAGGGATTGCGCATGCCGCCCTCATCTCCTCGAGGAAACAGAAATATTAAAATGCAATAACTGCTCAATAATCAATCATACCCTCTCCCTGCTGCTAGAAATGTAATTCTGATTCCCTCCCCCCTCCCCCCGCTCCCCAGAGTCTAAAATAACAGTGTATGGGTGGGGATTGCATCCACAAATACATAAACAGATTTAAAAAAATACTGACAGGGAGACGTACACGTGAAATATGGAAAGAGGGGGCCCCACAGAAATGGGATTGTGAAGTAGCCAAGCTAAGCCTCTCTTAAAATAAATTTTAAAAGGGTCCACGTTGAATGGGAGCACAGGTGCAATGGTGCAAACTCAGCATTAAAAAAGAGAGAGAGAGGCTCCATTAAAGAAGGGAGTAGGAAATGCCTGGGAAAAAAGAGATGTTGCAAGCTGTTTGCGAAGACCATGCCAAGGGAAGCTCGCCGAACAAGATTTGCTTACACAAATGCTGGGAAGTAGGGAACTAAACAATCGTCTCATCAGAGTACATGGGGCTCTGCAGGGTATTATAAACAAAAGTGACAGCTCCCTGCCCCAAGGAGGTTACAATCTATCTTTAGAAAGGGAGGGGGAGAGAGAGAGAGAGAGAGAGAGAGAGAGAGAGAGAGAGAGAGAGAGAGACAGCAGAGGGAAGCAAGACAATGCGAGATCGAGGCAAGAAAACGCTGCTTAATATTTAAACACCTAGGGTTTGTTCTAGCTGGAGAGGAGGACTAAGGGAGTTAAGTCTAAGATTTCATGGAAGAGGAGGAAGGACAAAGAGGTGATATCGTGTAGCTCGTCCACCAACAACTAGGGGTGCTTCAGATGGTTTGGGCCACCTCTGCCATCAGCCCCAGCTTCCACAGCCGCCCTGGATAGGACTGGTGGGAGCTGTAGTCCAAAACATCTGGAGGGCAGCAGGTTGGCAACGGCTGATGTAGCTATTCTTGGGGGAGTTCGAGGCACAAGGACCATCACAGGAGAAGCGGGTGGAGGTCTCTAAGGGAGGGAGAAGACCTTCAGATAGCTCAAGGTAGTACAGGTGGAGGAACAAGGGAACCGGGAAGTGATACATCCCAATAATTGGTGACATATCCCAGGATGTCCTGCACTTGTGATTCATTACCAGAGGCAGACCATCAATGGAAATGGCAGCCTGCTGGTCACATGTCTTCAATCTTCTCCTTAAGTCCGTGACTTCAATGAGGCTACAGGGGACTTTTGTCTGACATCAACTTGTAGCATGCCCTACAGCCAAGTGTTGTTGTTGTTCAGTCGTTCAGTCGTGTCCGACTCTTTGTGACCCCATGGACCAGAGCACGCCAGGCACGCCTATCCTTCACTGCCTCTCGCAGTTTGGCCAAACTCATGTTAGTAGCTTCGAGAACACTGTCCAACCATCTCATCCTCTGTCGTCCCCTTCTCCTTGTGCCCTCCATCTTTCCCAACATCAGGGTCTTTTCTAGGGAGTCTTCTCTTCTCATGAGGTGGCCAAAGTACTGGAGCATAAACCTTTAAGCAGGATCTCCATTTCTGTTATGGGGAAAACAGGACAGTTTCTCCACATCTACTGCCACCGCTGCCACCAATTTTTTTTTTAAAAAAAACCCAGCTTGGTTGCTAACTACCCTGGTTACTCCCACATGAAAACTTAAGAAGCTAGTAATTGGACTCGAGGGGCTAGTCATCCAAAGACTGATTCAAAAACATTTTCCACTACTGGGACCTGTTCCTCCCGATGAATGACTGCAGAGAATAGCAGGTGGCAAGCCTCATTTTCTGCTGTTATTACCTGATGAACATAAACACCGATCTGCCACTCCTCCCAAGTAAGCCAAGGGTCTTTGATGGCAGCTCCTTGCAGAATGAGCAGCAAAGGAAGATCTCCCAGAGCCAGATTCTGACTTTCCCCACAGGTATAAACAAGAATGAAGAAGAAGAAAAAAAGATGTCTTAAAAGTTGAGAGCCATCACTGCTGTTCACGATGATTGGCAGTTGCAGGCCAAAACAAATGGAGGGCACCAGGTTGGGGAAGGACGGTGTAGAGTGGTTCATTCCATGGTGGGGATGTAAGAAAGTGAAAAGCTTCTGGGAAATGATATACAATGAGATGAAAAAGATGTTGAAATATACATTTTTTTAAAAAAAAAAACCAGAAGCTTTTTTTACTTGGCATTGTAGGTGAGGATATTAGTAGACAAGATAAAAAATTGTTCTTATACGCGGCGACGGCAGCAAGAGTACTATTGGCACAGAAATGGAAACAAGAAGAATTACCGACGAAAGAGGAGTGGCAGATGAAACTAATGGACTATGCAGAACTGGATAAGATGACAGGGAGAATTCGAAACCGGCGGGACCAGAGGTTCTTGGAAAAATGGATTAATTTGAGAACTGTTCGAAAAACATCTTTAAACAACAAATTACGCTACCAGGATTGCAAGAAGTTTTGTAAGGAGGACTATATGAAATATTGCAGAGGAATTTCATGAAAAGGACAATTAGTTATAGATTGTTAAAAGTAATAGTGAAATTAATGAAATGCAAGATTAAGTTATGAAGATTGAAAATCACTAGGCGTGGTTGATGGGAGTCCAAAATATTGTATAAGCTATGAACAAATGTTATATGATGTTTGGAAAATATATGCAAAAAATTAATAGATAGATATAAAGAGTGGCTCATTCCAAAATATGGGCCACCATTAGGAAATTAGTTCTGGCTGGGGTTATGCAGGACACTGTCCCAACCAGGATCCATCTCTGCAAATAGCATGTCTGAACCCTGGCTGTGCACAGAGCCTGGGGCTTCTGTGCCTCTAAATCATGGGTAGGCAAACTAAGGCCCAGGGGCCGGATCCAGCCCAATCGCCTTCTAAATCCGGCCCAAGGATGGTCCAAAAATCAGCATGCTTTTACATGAGTAGAATGTGTCCTTTTATTTAAAATGCATCTCTGGGTTATTTGTGGGGGATAGGAATTCATTCATCCCCCCCCCCCCAAAATACAGTCTGGCCCCACACAAGGTCTGAGGGACAGTGAACCCTCCCCCTGCTGAAAAAGTTTGCTGACCCCTGCTCTAAATACAGGGTAGGAGAACCTTAAGCCCAGGGGATAAAGGTGACCTTCCAGGGCTCCCCATGTTAAGAGAAGAAGAAGAAGAAGAAGAAGAAGAAGAAGAAGAAGAAGAAGAAGAAGAAGAAGAAGAAGAGTTTGGATTTGATATCCCGCTTTATCACTACCAGAAGGAGTCTCAAAGCGGCTCACATTCTCCTTTCCCTTCCTCCCCCACAATTGGGGCTGAGAGACTTCAGAGAAGTGTGACTAGCCCAAGGTCACCCAGCAGCTGCATGTGGAGGAGCGGAGATGCGAACCCGGTTCCCCAGATAAGGAGTCTACCGCTCTTAACCACTACACCACACTGGGAAGACATAGGCGCGGCCTCCCCCTACAAGTAGCCACCAGGTTCGCCCCGTCACCAGTTGCCCGCGCACTACTGAATATAAGTTATCACCCACCGGGGTATCGCTCGGACCCCTTTTACCACAAGGGAGAGAAGCACAGTAAGGGGCAGGAGGTGTTTCTGCAGCTTAAGACACTCACTACCGATAACAGCCAGGCAGCTTACCCGCGTGCTAACACACCAACTCGCGTGTACACACAAACACACATACGACCATTGGAGGGCATGGAGAGTTGAAGTTCTGGGATAGTGGGTTGCCAAACGGTTATGGCAGAAGCAGGGTTTTAACGTGGGACTTTCTGTTACGCAATTTCGCAGCTGCTCCACCCTTCAGCACAGCCACGAAAGGCGGAGGGAACCTGCCCTCTATTGCATCTTCCTGCCCTAAATGCATGTCAGCCATCAGTTTCAGCCAATCTCTGGCATTAAGGGAGCAACACTTTCCGAGACAGAGCACCTTTGGGCAAACATATGCTCCAGAAAGTGGCGACTGCGTGGAATCTCTTCTCTCCAAAGCCAAACGGACCACTAGTCCTATTCCAGGGTGGATTGTCTAGAATAATACAGATGCCAAGCTTTAGTTTCAAATACTTATCCCCAAACAAAATTCAAACTCTGAAAAACTTTGGAAGCAGTCTCCAAGGAGCCTGGGCAAGGGAATTATCAAGCTCAAATCTGGGCACAGATGGAAGTGTTAGTGCACAACATGGGCATGGTCTTGGAGAGACTAGTTCAGCTTTCTAAAATCCCGATTTCATTTTTTAAAGTGAGTTTCTAGTCCTTATGATTGTGAACACCAGCCAGAAAGTGTGCAGGCAATGTCTAGCGACATTTGATAACTCAGAGGAGCTTCTGAATCAAGAGCGGCAATAGCTACTCTGTTTATATCTGTTGCAAACCACTTTAGACTGCAGCATTTGCAGAAAGGGGGGTACATTTGACTTGAAAAAGATTTCCACTAGCCAGAGAGGCTGAAGCTAAAACATAGCTCCTTGCTGCTGTCTATGATTAGCGTAATTTATTCTGCTTAAACAGGGGTAGGCAACCTAAGGCCCAGGAGCCGTTTGCAGCCCAATCTCCTTCTAAATCCAGCCCGTGGATGGTCCGGGAATCAGAGTGTTTTTACATGAGAATGTGTCCTTTTATTTAAAATGCATCTCTGGGTTATTTGTGGGGCCTGCCTGGTGTTTTTACATGAGTAGAATGTGTGCTTTTATTTAAAATGCATCTCTGGGTTATTTGTGGGACATAGGAATTCGTTCATTTCTCCCCCCCCCCCAAAAAAAATATAGTCCGGCCCACCACATGGCCTGAGGGACGGTGGACCAGCCCATGGCTGAAAAAGGTAGCTGACCCCTGTGCTAAACAGTAAAAACATTTGTGTAGAACAGGCATCCCCAAACTCGGCCGTCCGTATGTTTTGAGACTACAACTCCCACCATCCCTAGCTGCCATCTCACCCCTTGCTTTTTCCTTTAAGACTAATTGCGGTCGTTAACAGTCGTCAACAGGTTTTCCACACTCATCAGCCAATCCCCCATTCCCACCACCCTTCTGAGTAATACCCCTCCTCACTCTCTTACTATATATAAGGGTCTGGTGGCTTCTGTTTCAGTGTATCTGAAGAAGTGTGCATGCACACGAAAGCTCATACCAAGAACAAACTTAGTTGGTCTCTAAGGTGCTACTGGAAGGACTTTTTTATTTTTTATTTTGTTTTAACAGGACCAGTAGTCAGGGATGATGGGAATTGTAGTCCCAAAACATCTGGAGATGCCGAGTGTGGGCATGCCTGGTGTAGAATAAGAGTGATAGTGCAACAATTTTCAGGTGCACTTTAGGGGAGAATTGTCCCTTTTAGGACACTTACCTGAGTGGTAGGCAAAAATGTCCCCAAATGTCAGTTATACCACTTATAATTTCTTTCTGTAAACCACAACAAAACCCAGGACATAAAATATCTCAAAAACTCAGGACATAAAGCATCTCAAGAAATCACATTGGGTATAAATAAGTCACCCAATGAAACCTGATCCAGGCAGCAGAAATAAAGAGCAGAACAGAGTTTTAATCAAGACTGACACTGAGACCGAGAAGCCCACTGGTGTTTGTCATGGGAGTGCATTTTCGTCCCAGGCTATACTACGAATTTAGGATGAAAAAATTTGCCATGGAGTTCTTGAAACAAATAATGAGCCAGGAATGCAAGACTTAAGCACACATTGGTTTGTTTTGAGATATTTTACTACCCCTGAGAAGCAGCAGAATTTGGTTTGGGGCAGTGAAATGCCCCCCCAAACTATTTGTGTACATTTTTTTTAAATGTTGATTTAAGAAGGTTCAACAGGTTGCAGGTTCAGTCTGACTTGCTACAGCTCTTCAGTTTGTTTTACATGACACGCCACCCAGCCCAGGGCCCCAGATTTCCCCTTGTATCTCTTGAAATATAAGGCAGACTCATTAAATACACATTTATCTCGCATGCGCTCCATCTTTTGCTAGAGCATCAAAGGCAGTGGAAGTGGGAAGCATGCTTTGCTGAGTCATGAGTGACATGCATTTTAATAATCTGTTTAAAGCAGCCCATAATGTAAGCACTTTGTTGAATTAGAGCCATCAACCCTGTGCTTTCGCATACAGATCTGTGCATATATATTACAGTTAGGCTGCAGAGGCAGGCTAGGTAGCTAAGCTTCTCTTGGATAAATATATGCTCCCGAAAGTGTCTGAGCTTTCAAGCTGAACAGAGCAACTACATTCGGTCCTTGCTATAAAAAAACCAAAACCACCCACACTTACTTTACAAAAAAAAAAAAAAATCATCAAAACAGTGTATTCACTCCAAAACGTACTTAGGAAATAGAAGAGACTGGAAATGCCGGGCCGTCAAATGTGGATAAAGAATGACATTTGCCTTGCCTTACATTCTGAGCCTGATTGCACTGACAGCATCCGTAGAGCCAAAAAGCAGCCGCCCTAAGGACTCCCAGGAAATGTCATGAGGTGTATTTGTCTTGTGGCCAATGAATATGGTTGGGAGCGAGAAATCTGACCCTCGGCCCCAGCAGTGCGGAGCAACTTCAAAAACGACAAATAAAAATTGCAGCTTTGGCTCTCCAAGAGAGGAACACCACAAGTCATTCCCCCAGGTTTGACTTCCTGCGCTCAATGTCATAGAACCATAGGTCGAAAGGGACCCGAGGGTCATCCAGTCTGACCCACTGCAACGGCAGGAATCAGAACTAAAGAACCCCGGAGAGATGGCCACCCAGCCTGCAACGAAGGAGAGGCCACCACCTTCCAAGGCACTGTCAAACTGTCACAGCTCTTCTGGCACGGAAAAGTACCACAGGCCCTCTTGATGTCTCTGGTTCTGCAGGGTTTAATTTTCATTGGAGGGACAAGTGTGGGGGGGGGGAGAGTGACCATGCAGTCCCTTCTTGTGCATCCTGCTCACAGAAAAGAAACCGATGCAGCACAGCTGAATGCCCAGTGCCACAGCGAGGTCAGAAAAGCCTCTTTCTTGTATAAGATGATTTGTCTAGAGGCCTTTGTCACCGCGTTCGACGTTGGCACTGGTGAAACACGACCAAGGCTTGCGTTTTTTATTCTAGATGAAGGACCATGGTGGAGAATTTGCAGAAGGTCCCAGGTTCAATCTCTCAGCATCTCTTGGCAGAGTCGGGCAAGTCAAAGCCAGATGCAACCCTTTTGGACTTCTTGCTTCACCTGCTGTCACGGCGCTGGTCCAGAATGAGGAATTAATTCTTTGTTGTCAAAAGTGCACTTGGGGAAAGGCATGTCCTCCAGTCCTGCCTCTCTCAGCTACTCCCTTGGCCCCACCTGAGCTGCGTGCAAGCAAGCGAAAACTGCGTCTGCGTGTAACCGGCTTCTATTCCTCCCTCTCCAATACTCTTCTGGCCCTGGGAGACAGGGAAGCAGGAGGTGTGGGTCACCTCCTCCTGCCTCTGACTCGCGTCCTCTGGCTGTTACAGGCTGCCCCAGATCGCCGATTCCCTTTTCCAGGTGAGAGTCCAAGCCCCACTTCTCCTTGTGTCCACATCTCAGTGTGGCTGACCCCTGACCCTCTGCTAAACTGGCACCTGCAATATGAGTCCTGGCCACTCACAGCAAGGGCACTGAGCAGAGCAGCAAACACTGATAGCTTTCTTCTCCGATGGGCTACAGCAAGAAGCCTGGATGCCTTAATGTTATACCGGGTTGGGGGGGGAGGGAGGAGGGATAAATAAAAAGTGCGTTGGATAGGAGTCAAATGTCTTGCTGGGCTGGGAGGTTCCCTTAACAGATCCTTCCCCGCACACCCTCTTTGAGAAAGCATCCTCTGTTTTGCCATCTTCACCACGGGGCGCTCCTTGCAGATGGCCCTCTAAACCTGGCGAGGTTTGACATTCCTCTAATTGGAAGGAGCGCAGCTGAAGGTAAAATAAAGTGACTCTGAAAAGCTTTGGCCTCATCAGAAAAGCCACCTGCTTGGAGGCCTGAAAGCCTTCCATCGGATCTTTAAATGAACTTCATGCAGAGTCGGGGAGGAAGGTGACAGACAGGATCACTAGCAGGTCAAGGGGGACCAAGGCAGCAAGAAAAGGGGAGCGGGGGGACGGGGGACGGACGACAACTGCAGGGCAAACAGATAATCCAAACGGGGCAGGGGGAAGGAGCCCCCAGAACCTCCTGTTCCAGTTTTGCAGCTCACTGAAATAACAGCAGGAGGTGCCCCCTGAACATGCACAGAGAGTTTTCTCTTTGCCACTGTATGCCATCTTCAGCAGTAAGCAATGCGTGTGATATCCTGGGACTAGGACACGGAGCCCCCAGGACAAAGGATGCAGCCTCTGGCCGCCACGAGTTCCAGCACTCCACGCTGGCAATTAAACAAGGAGAAACGGCCACGGAATTCAGCTTTCCAATAAAATAAAATAAAAATCTTAAGTGTTGTTTTTAATAAACAAAACAAACGGGTTTAAGACAATGACTTCAGGTATCCCAAGCATCAGAGGAGCGGTTGAACAGCATTCACAGTGCTATGGTTTCCTTTTTTTCCCTGCATAGCCACAAAACCAAGGAAAACCAGAATGAATTATGCAAAGTCTGAGAAAGTATGCAAAGGTGTTCAATTTGTATCATGTATAATTCAGCTTGTTTTGATGCAGGATTTATATATAAATATATTGGTGCAAGAGCACACACAGCATTTGACACTGTGCCCCCCAGCTGGTGCCTTCAGGGTATTTTGGGTCACAGTTCCTATCAGTCCCAGCCAGCATGACTAATGGTCAGGCATAATGACATCCATTTGGGGAAGGCTGGTTTAAGATTTGCAGATTTTGCTTCATATTCCTGTGATGTATATTACAGTCATACCTTGTGTTACGGGCACTGCAGGTTACGTTCGGCGCGGGTTACGAACGCACCAAACCTGGAAGTACCGGAACGGGTTACTTCCGGGTTCGGCGGTTCGTGCATGCGCAGACTCGTAAAATGACAGCACGCACATGTGCAGAAGCACCGAATCGCTTCGCGCACATGCGCAGACGTGGTGCTTCAAGTTGCGGACTGCTCATGATGCGAACAGGGCTACGGAACGGATCCCGTTTGCATCCAGAGGTAACAATGTACTCCCCTGCTCCCCACAGATACAGATCTCTAAATCCTAATTTCCTTTGGTTCCAACCCTCGCATATATATATCGATGAATAGGAGCGACATGCTCAGAATGCAATCACATGTCATGTATTTTCCACCATGCAGAGGTCTGATGGAGACAACCCAATCAAAAGGATATGAATGTACCAAAATTTTAATTGCTGCTCTTCTGATTCGATGAAAAGGAGTAAGTATATACAAGGCAGGAGTGGCACTAAATCGAAAGATTGTCTTCCCTTTGTTCAGTACTATAAATGTCTGGAAAACAAAAGAGAGAGTGAAAGAACATTTAAGGTCTGCATTAAACGCTCACGTGATAGGATCCTCCAGAAACCAAATGCTATTGCATTTACTACTCATAAAGTACAAACGATCGCACCGTCATTCCTCTTTGAAAAGAAAGAGATAAAGGCATTGTTGCCCAGGCAAAAGAATTAAGCTCAGTAGTCCAGGTTGCTCTTCTTGAAGG